>NC_141697.1:125863213-128263213 GCF_964263255.1 Lissotriton vulgaris
GGTATCGAGTGGGAGTTTGGGGTCCATAATTAGATCACATTCTGTACTTCTGCCACCATGGCGTGTAAAGATTCAGTATCCTTAGATTATGCTGTAGTTGGGTGATAGGTTTTCATTATTAAGCAAGTTAAGATAAACATTTTCGAGAGATTGTGTCACATCCTGCTACAACTTCATTCATTAAGTTAATCGGTCCTGTGATCTGACCGTTTTAGGTCGAGCATTCAAGACCTCTTCAGGGTCTGATTGGTAACGCGGGCACTTGGGCAATGCCCGACGGGCCGGTGTCCAGTTCCAGCTGTGGGCATCTTTTTTGAGCAGTCTGGGGGGCCGATCTGAGCGGTTTCTGCGTTGTTCGGATACCCCCAGCGGTCCAGTGGGTGCCTGAGTGGTCTTTCTGGAGGTAGATGGAAATTCATTACCTCCCTTTTATCAACGGGCAGGAGTGTCACTCCCTTTCTCTCGCTGGGCCGGCCCATTAATATATGCATATTTAGCGGGGGCAGGGGGCCTGAGCAAAAGTGGCCTCTCTTGTTTTCAGGTGTGCATTCCCGCACCCCCCCCTTTTTACGAAAGAAAAAAAAATCTTTTCAAAGCAGTGTTTTGCGGAAAGGCAATAAGAAAATATGGGCTACTTTTTTTTTATCATGCCTGGGACGATTTTTAATCCCAATCCAACCCCTTGTGTGTACTTTGTGGGCTCTGGAGCTCAGCCCTAGGACTTGTCTGCTTCCGCTTAGGGACTTTTGTTTTCTGTTCAACTGCCTCTATTTAACTGTCTTGATAGAAAACAACCAGCAGAGGTCAGTAAAATAACAGAATCACTTCAGCATTCTCTAAATAACAGTCCATAGATATTGTCTTCCACAAGCACCCGAAGAGAATAATATTTTTTTTCAAATCTTGTATTTTCAGTGCTATGACCACCGAAGGCCCTGATTTTATATAATAAAAACAGAGCTTTGCACTATACCATTTCCTGCTGAAAGGCAATATTTCACTCCATATGTTCCCATATCTGGCGTGTCACGCAGTTTGGTGCTTACTTTCGCTCCATGTTAAAGAACAGTAGATAGTGGAGAAGTGTGGCTCAGGGGTTAGAGGCGGCAGACCCGGAAGCTGAGATCGGCCCTGGACCAGGGTTCAATTCCCCGCCCCGACGGGGGTTGGGCTCAATAATTCCACGGACTTGATAATTCTCGCTCCGGTGCCTACTCAACTCACGGGTTCACACTCTGCGACTCTGGGCAATAGCTTGCTTAATCTCCACAACGGCCCCTCGCGGCGGGATGCCTGGCTTTCACCTTGTGCATACCCTGCCGGGGTATCTCACAGGGGAATACCAGGACGGGTTCCCTAAGCAAGCGCATAGATGCCTGCGATGTGGGCGATTTTCGCTATATAAATACATGTACATTTACATTTACATTTAGATGTTTCAGCACCCAGGCTAATGTGCCTCATAGCTAAATACGTATAAGGTCCCTTAGGTGAGACTGATTGCATTGCAAATGCTTGTTTTTCCAAGCTAAGTAGCACATGGATGTTGTCAGCATTTTTGTAGTATGGAAGTTGAAAATAGTTGATATATTGAGGGAGAGCAGCTGAGTATATGCTTCAAAGAAGAGGTGCGATGGTTGAGCCTTGAGGGACATTTAGCTAGGATGGTGCTTGCAGGAATGGAGGCAGTGATACAACTTGAGTTCTAGCTGTGAATTCGTTCTGAATCCATGTTAGGTCTGCTTTCTGTCATCCTTCCTTTAGTTTTTCCAGTAGAAGTTGTTCTGTGGTTTTGAAAGCTGCTGAGATGTCAAGGGAGTCTGCAGTAACTCCGATTCCTCCTGTATTCTTGAGATCTTGCGATGAATGCTGCTTCAGCACCTCTGCAAGGTCGGGAACTTCCTGTTGGATGAAGAGGAGATAGTTTTTCTCATGGAAAATTGAAATCCAAATGAAGGCTGCTTTTTGAGTCATTTTACCTGTAAACAGTTATTTCGATATATACAGGTCTGTGTTTAGTTTGGTCCAGTCCCCAATCATTGCGTCTTCAGAATCGGCTTGGTGTAGGATGTTTTTTAATTTCACAGGCAAATCCTCTGGATATTAATGATTTATTAATGATATTTAATTGAGTGGTAAGAGATGAATTAAGAATGTTTTGCTAGATGCTGTAATGTCTCTGTAATCGAACGCTTTAATGGAAAGTCCCACAAGACTTACCCATACTGAGATAATCCTAGTTTCTAACTGTGCCTGGCCATAAAATCAACTTGCATCCAACCCCCTCAATGGCTTGTTCAACCAAAACATAGATAGATAGAAGTTTAATGTTATCTGTGTATCCTTTAAGTATATATTTTATTTTAGGATTCAGCTACCGTTAGACACAACGAAACCATATGGACCAAGGAACCCTCACAACATTTCTTTGTAACAGTGCTCTGACGTGTCTGGCAGACAAAGTCTTTGGCGCGTTTGAAAAACACACTAATGTAAATACATTTTGGCTCGGACGTATTATGTATAGGAAGTCTTGAAGATTAGGTGCGTCTATTTAATCACAAACAAGGAAGATATCTGAAACTAATATAGATCCTTCACTGCAGATGCTGCAATGTCCATGCCTCGCTCTCCTACCAGCAGAAGTGCTAAGGAGGTCTGCAATGCAGCATATTTGTCAGTAAGAACTGCTGGAAACTGAGACAAGCACTTGCCTATATCAGCAAGGGGGGAAGGGCGTATACTATCACCTACTAATTAACAATAATTGGCCATGTGAGAAGGCAATGTTGTCTCCTATTCAAGGATGTGTTTCGGCACTTACGATCCACTGACTTTGAGCTGGCCTTTTACCACACTGACTGTGCCAGCTTTGGAATGTTCCTATCCATAGACACTTCTTACCCATCCGGGGATAAATTATGATTTCCTTGTTTTGAGTTTGAGCACCATGATGTTAGAGACCTACTTGGACCATTGCCTCCCTCCCACTTAAAATCTAGTCTAGATTCCGTGTCGTTTTGGACTAGGATGTTGCTGCATAGGCTGTGACGGCTCAAGATTAGGTTCTGGTGCTTCTGAAGGGAGTACCACTGGAGAGATATCTATCGGCTTAAAGGACACTGCAGCCACAGGTGTTATTCATGCTGCACTTGCAGACCTAGAGCACCAGCCTCTGCTCTAGATCTCGATTTATGTACAAGTAAACAGTGCATTGAAATGACCTTCTGTTCGGACTCGAAGCCAGACATCAAGGTGTGCAAGTATGTCAAGAGATGTGGAATCTACCCATGATTCTGAATTTCTCTGTAAGGAGGTAACCTTGAGGCCAAGAAAACTCTTCTGCATGGAGAAGTCGGAGGTTTAGACTTGATAGCCTATGGTCTTACAGGGAGTTGAGAGACCGGATGCACCAGACATTATCTATTCTATTCACAGGGATTTATTGAGCGCATGGCCACCCAGAAGGGCCTCCAGCTCTATGACAACCAGGTATCATTGAGAGATAATGCAGTTAAAACAAGCATTTGCAATGCCTTAGGTCTTGCATTTGGGAGAGTTTAAGCTATTGGCATTGTAAATGACAATGCCTTTTATGTATCTGTTTTGATAATTAACACATAAATAAAAGGTATTGTCATTTACAATACCAGGAGCTGAAACTCTTGTAAATGTGAGGCCTATTTTACTTCAAAGAAGCGTCCGTCGTTGTCCCGGGCTGCTTGGAAAGTGAAAGTGTGCATGGTGAGCTCAATGATGCAGGCAAGCATGTCGTGCCTGCCGTAGGAGAAACTGATTAAAGAAAATAATGCTTAAAGACTAAATAAGACCTACTGTGTAACAAAAGAAGTAAAAGGGCCAGTCCTCATGGGTGGTTACAAAGGAAGACAAGTTGGTACTAAGGAGGGACTAACAAGCCTATTAACAAATCAGAAGCCATAATTTACAAAGGACAATGACACAAGCCAATGAGAAATATGGGCGGAGAGTGGGCGGAGCTTCAACTCCATACTCGAATACAGCATGCCTCGCAGAGCAGTGCATGCACTATCCAGGGTTGAGTTAAAAAGGAATGTTTTTAACCATTTCTCAAATGCTAGTTCTGATTTGGTTTCCCTTTGACTCTGAGGGAGTACTTTCCAAAGTGTTGGTACTAGGAAGGCGAAGGATCTTCCTCTACTAGTGCTCATTAACAGGGGGATTGCAAACAGTTGCTTAGTGTTAGAACGCAGTGGGCTTGTTGGATTGTACGGAGTAAGTAGATTTTGAATTAGTTTAGGACCCCTTTCATGCATCACTTAGTGAGCCACACACAGTACCTTAAAGTGTATCCTTTTTTGCACTGGCAGCCAATGGAGGCTTGCCAGGGTGGTTGTGGCTGAGTGACAAATAGGAATTTTCAATAGGATATGTGCTGCAGCATTTTGAATGACTTGGAGTCTTTTAATAACAGACTTTGGGCTGCCCAGGTTCAGGGAATTCCCATAGTCCAGTCTAGAAATGACCTGACCTTGTACTACTATCCTGCGTGATGCCTCTGGTAACCAGCTGAGCAGTTTTCTCAAAGTTTTTAGTGTGCCGTAGCAGGTCGGTGCCAGTTTTTTGGCTTGTGTTGCCATTGTCAACTTATCATTAAGCCAAATACCTAGGCTTTTGACTTCTGATTTTGCAATAAGAAGGTTACCAAGGGATTCAGGCCAGTCCAGTTCCATCCATCTGCAGGGGTTGTTTCCTATCACCTCAGTTTTCACCCAGTTAAAGCTGTTAGCCGCCATCCACTCCACCACATGCTTAAGGCAGGTGGTTAGGGGGTTTGAGGTTATTTCTGTTTGGTTGGAAAGGGCGATGAAAATCTGAGTGTCATCTGCGTAGGATATTGATGAGAAACCAATGCCAATGCGATGATATACAGATTGAACAGTAAAGGGCTCAGTGAGGACCCCAGAGGGATCCCACGGGTATGAGAGTAGGTGTTTTTCAGAATGTTCTCCTCACAAACTTGGAAGGTTCTATTCTGCAGAAACGAAGTTGGTCACAGAAGTGCGGATCCGGAGATTCCGATTTCCTTTAACCTTGTGATTAGCACCAGAGGTGAAACGGTATAAAAAGCCTCACTCCGATCGAAAGGATCATGGCTGCGGTCCCACCCTAATGTAAGATGGTATTAAACCCTTCTGTAGCTGGCAGCAAGGCGGTTTCCATGCTACTGCCTGAATGGAAACCAGTTTAAGACTGATGTAGGATGTCATTAGTTTCCAGGTATAGTGAGAGATTATTATTAACATATTTCTCCAGGACTTTGCTGGGTCCCGTCAGAGGAGATATTGGGCAGTAGCTTTCGCATTTTTCTGGGTCAGCTGATTGTGTTTTTTAATGGTGGCTTTGCAATAGCATGTTTCCATTTTCCTGGCACAATTCCTGAGCTAAGTGAACAATTAAACATATCTGGCAAAGCAGAGATTACTGATTTCCCTCCTTTTAACATACTATCGGGGGACCCGGGTCTAGTGGGGTGCCTGGTTTGATGGATTTCAAAATCTCTTTAGTGTCTACTTGGTTCATTTCTGGGATCAAGTTTAATTTTCTCTGTTGTGTATCTGGAGGCCTACATGGGCTAGTGTCTTTCCTGGCGTGGGAAGGATATTATTTACCTTCTGTACAAAAAAGTTGGCCAGCATATTGCATCGCATTTCTGATGGGGGCACTTTTTTTTAATAGCAGGTTTTGTTAGATAATTTACAACATTAAATATTCTCTTACTTAGAGGAATTGGCAGTATTGTTTATCTTTTATGCAAAGAAGTCTACTCTAGCGTTCCTGATGGCATAGTGGTACTTTTGTATTGTTTTCTTAGAGTTCTCTTTCTCTGTGGCATCGTAATTTTCCTCCATGCTCTCTCTGATTTGTTTAGCTTGTTTTTTTAGTTCTAAAAGTTCTGAAGAGTGCCATGGTGCTTTCACTCCCTTTCATGAGCAAATATGTTTGTTTAGGGGGATTAGCTAGTTGGAGACGTCTGTATTTAAGGGCTTGCATATACTGTATCTATTGTCTATGTCCTCAGACATTTCCGGGGTGGTGCTTGAAAGCATGCTTTTCCTTGCGTCAGTATCCAATGTCGGCTAATTTCGTTTAGGGTTACTGTGATTGGATATCGTATTTTGTAGATTAAAACAACCCACTTGAAATGGGATTACTTTATGGTCTCACCAGATGATTTCGTATGGTTTCCCTATAGTTAGTTTTGGCATATTAGAAAATATAGCGTGCGGTAAATGGGCATGTTTGTGGGTAGGGTCTGTAGCCCATTGGGTTAGTCGCATTGTTGCTAGGTGTATTACATTTGTTTTAGAAATCTCACAGCTGGTGCTGTCTAGATGGAGATTAAAATCCAGAGCACTCCCAAGGGTTTCGAAGCTGGGACCTGATTGGGATTTCGCAAGTTAAAGACCTATGGGGCCCGACTGGGGTAGCATCATTTGACACTCTACAGCAGAGTATGACCTGGCCCAGATAGAACACTTTCGCTACTTACAAATCAGACATGCACTTCAGACTAACATCCCCCCAGGGAGACGACCCCCGGAGTCCTCACCTCTGGAGGACAGGCTGTTAGATGGCCACCTCCCAGAGAAGGCCATCTCACTAACATACAAGAAACTCATAAACCACACTCCAGACTTGTTGAGGGCCCTGAGGGGAAAGTGGGAGGCGGATGGACTAGTAATTGATGATGAGGAGTGGCGGGAAGCACTGGCATCCCCTAAAGAGATAGCGATAGCCGCTAAACTACGTCTGATCCAATTGAAAATCCTGCACCGAGTTTACGTGTCTGGAACGAGGTTGGTCCTGATGGGCCGTAGTGAGGATTGGCTCTGCCACAGAGGGTGTGGGGAGCTTGGCGCCTTCCTGCACATAATATGGGAATGTCTGGAGATACAGGCCTACTGGTCCCGGGTGCTGCACTGTATGAGTGAGGTGTGAGGAGTGGAGCTGCGACCGGAGGCGAAGAGGTGTCTCCTCAATATATGGGAGCCCTCAGACCTTTCACCTAAAGGGAAACTGTGGGTCACACTAGGCCTAGCGATAGCTAAACAGAATATTGCGCGACTGTGGGGGGCGGAGGCACCACCTACTCTTGGCTCCTAGAAAAAGGATATGGATTGGAGCATGATTCAGGAGAAGACGGTGTATGTGGCTCGGGGGTGCCCGCGGAAATGGGTGGCGATATGGATTAAATGGAACGAATATAGGGGGAACATTTGTGAACCTCCCTGTACTGCACGTGACAAGGAGCTGACTGATCATTGATCCTAAATTTTAAATGTGACCTTGATGAAGCTGTAACCCTGATGGTTCTCTTAAGTATCTGTATGTTCTCTGCATGCCTTTGAAGTGACACCTGTGTTTGCTGTAACTAGAGCTTGATTTCTGCAAATAAAAAGAGTAAAAAAAAAACATCCAGAGCACTGAGGCACTTAGTAAGCTATTTTCTGCTGCTATGTCGGGAAGGGACTCTATGAATTGCGAGGCTGAGCCGGAGGAAAGAGTGGGGGAGGGGGCAATATATTATCAGAGAACGTACAAATGGGAGTGAGTTCAAGAGCAAATGATGCACATTCCCTTCCTTCAGCTCTTCTTGATAGAAAATGGCAATTTCCCCTCCCCTTTTTCCTTCTCGGTCAAGTCTAACAATTGCGTATCCCGAAGGAAGGGTCATTGCGAGGTCCGGCATTGATTCCTCTTGGAGGCGGGTTTCAGTTGGGAACAATGCTGTTGGTTTGTTCTCTTCTTAAAAGGTCAATAGGTCTAGACTATGCTTGGATAAGGACCTGCAGTTTATTATATAGAACTGCCAATGCTGGCTGTGAACGCCTTCTTTTGCGGTGTTCTTTTCCATATCTATATGGTTTACCTTACCTAGGTTCATTTGACATTCCCCACATATTAGGTTATTCATACCTGGATTTAAGGTGTGGTCTCATCTCTTGTCTCAATTTCTCCATCCCATGCATATCTGTAAATTTACGGCTGTTGCGTTGTTATCCATTGGTATTTGATGGTTATGTTTTAAGGAGCTGCCACGTGCACCCTTGCTGTTAATTTGGATGGCTCACTGACATCCTGGTAGAGTTGCGCTTTATACAAATGTGAAATAAATATAATATAAATAATAAGATAAATATTCTTGCTCTTGTTTTAAATGTGATTCCTTTCACCTTGACTATTCTGGTTGTGGGTGATTCCCACAGAGGTCAGGGTGAGGGGAGAAGGATCTCGCCCACCCAACTAATGTCTACCCACCCATGTGAAGATGTGCAGATGAGAAAAGTTTTCAGCCGTTCGCTTCATCGCCGGCTTGTGTGCTACATCATGCAGTTTCATTGCTGGCGCTGTCATTGATGGTGTTTGCTGTTGATATTGGTATGCAAAGATCATCCCTCTTAGACTGGCAGTGTGGTAGATGTGTAGTGTCACTCCCAAGAACACAGCTTCTGTCTGTAATTCTATCTTCTGTGGCTGTATGGAAGCATTGGTGCGGTCCTTTCTACTGTACAGAGTCTGTGGCTTTTTGTGTGTGATGTGTGACGGCATGGGCTACCGTGCATTACGGAGTTTAATGATGTGTTATTTTGCGCGGGTTCAAGTGAGATGTGATGAGAGATGGTGTAATATGATGTTGAATAGTTTTATATGATGTAGTACAGTATTACGTCATTTATCGTGTTACAGGGCGTTTCGGTGTTGGATAGCTTCATGTAGGTAGTAGTGTAGTGTGATATAGTATATTGTGATGTCCTATGGTACATCATTTTGAGATAGTTGATGGTGTAGAATGTCGTGATATGGTTTTGGAAGGTGTGATGTCATAGGAATTGGTATGGTGGGATGTGGCATGGTGCTTACTGGTGAAGTAAGGTGTGATGTGGTATACCTATGGTATTGTCATTGTCTTGTGGTGTGGTCATGACTGATGTAATGGATGGTGTAGAATCTTGCATTCTGTTGTATATGTGATGTTGGATGGTGTGATGTGATCAGGTGCTGTTTGAAAGCGATGTGATGTTTGAAAGTGTTATGTGTGCGTTGCATGGTGTGATGTTGTTTAGGATGCTGTTATGCGGTGATATTCTTTAGAGCAATATAGGACTGGTGTGCAGTTGTGGTCTACAGTATTTTTCAAGAGTGCTGTGGTGCTGGATGTTAGTCTTGCGTGACATAGTTAGATGTGGTATGTATGATATTCTGCAGTTACATATACGTGATGAAACAATGTTCTGTGGAATTGTCGTCGATGCATGGTTCATAATGTGAACTAGAGTGATGCGGTGTATTAAGGTGTGAGAAGATATGATGTGCTGTGGCACAGTGGGAGTTTGAGGTGGTAGTATGACCAGATGTGGCAGTTTATTTGCCTTTTTTTCAGAAGAATGAGCGGACAAATTATATGGTTGCTAGATAAACAAGATTGGCAAATCCAATAGGTCTTGGCTATGTGAGACCTATTGGCCTTGCCATTGTCTTGTAGCCATGTTGTACAGCAGCAAAGTTAGCGGCGTGGCGTAAAGAGCAGAGTAGAGTTGCCTCGGGTGGAGTAAATTGGCGAAGGATAGAATGGGGTGGCAAAGAGTAAAGTGACGTGGAGTGGCATAAGGGGGGTGGGGTGGCGTAGAGTAGAGTGGAGTTGGGTGGAGTGCCAAAGAGTGGCTTTGTGTCGAGTGGGGTAGAGTGGAGTGGTGAGAAGAGTATAGTGGCATAGAGTAGTACAGTTGTGGGTGTACGTAACTAAAACGTCACTAGACATGGAATATAGAGTAAAAGCAGCATAAATAGTAAGCCATATGCCTGTGTTAAAAGTAGGAAAGCACATTGACTGTTCATGGATAATACCGAAACGCTTATAAAATAAAACAAAATAGTACATTATAAAAAGACGAGGAAGAACACATGTAAGTGGTCCATGCTCCACAGAGAGGCTGACACAAGTAAGGAAGGTAAAACCTAAAAAAATTGAAATATTGCAAATGAGAGTGACAACAAAAACAGCTAATGGTATACTGTGGGCTGGTTGTAAGCCCATCGAATTGTAAACTGTACATCTCGCTGTATAGGCAAGACCTCAAAATAAGAGTCCCCATGTGAACATAGGAGACCTCACCAAAATATGGTAGCATTCACAATAGAATTGCCAGAAGTGGAGTTGAGAGGAGTAGAGTAGAGTGACTGTGGGTAGAGTGGTGTAGAATAGAAGAGAGTTCCATTGGGTAGGGTAGGTTTGCTTAGGATAGAGTGGAGTCCCATGGAATGGCATAGAGTGGCATTGTATGGAATGGAGTAGGATAGAGCCGTGTTGAATAAAGTAAAGTGGAATGACGTTGAATAGAGTGGCATACAGTGGGGTGACAAAGAGTGTTGTGGAGTAGAGTGGTGCAGAGTGAAGTGGCATAAAGTGGAGTGGCGTAGAGTGCAGAAGAGGGACACAGTGTGGAGTGGCGTAGAGCAGCGTGGAGTGGTGTAGAGTGGCAGTAAGAGAGTGGCATAGGTTAGACTGGTGTGGAATGGTGTAGCGTACAATGGAGTGGAGAAACCTCAGATCCGCCGACCTCCCCTGGCAGAAATCCCTTGCATCCGGGGAACCAGAACGGGAAGAAGAGCCTTCTCCTACATTGCGGCCCAGACCTGAAACGAACTCACCTCAACATCAGACGTACCCCCACACTGCAAGCATTCAGGAAGAGCCTCAAGACCTGGCTCTTCGGATGACACTGAGCTGCCAGATATCCCCTTCCCTCCCCCCATCCAGCACCTTGACACCTTCACGGGTGAGTAGTGCGCTTCACGAATCCCTGATTGATTGATTGAGTGGTGTAGAGTAGTACAGTTGTGGATTTAAGTAACTAAAGCTTCAATAGATACAGTGGCTAGGGTGAAGCATCATAAATAAGACCTGTACCTGTGTAAAAAGTAGGAAAGCACATTACGCATCCAGGAATAATACTGAAACACTTATGAAATTAAAAAAAATAGTGCGTTGCAAGAAAACATGAAAGACTAGAAAGAACACATGTACTTGGTCCAAGCTCTAGGAGGGAGCCAACACAAGAAAGGAAGGGAAGTCAATGTGTGCTAAGCAATGAAAGATCGCAAATGAAGTACACCAAAAACAACTAATGGTATGATAGCGGTGGGCAAGCCAACAAATGAACAGGGAGAACTTGGCCCTGAAAATATTTGCTATGCAACTCATACATCAAACATCGCAGAAAATATGATAGCCTCTTAATGGTTTTAAAAGGAGTATTTCTTTAACATGTTGAATCGTTGACATTAATATGTCACATTATAGCATTGCACTGAGAAGTACTTAATAAAGGAGATCTTTTTTTAAACCTTAACCATCAGTGAACTAAGCATTAAGAGCGTTGTCATGTAAACCCTATAAATGGCTCAGATTATTGCAGAGCAACATTATAGTCTATTAAATCAAACAATAGGTTTTGTACAACAGGTATTCTGAATTAAAATATGTGAAAGTGCTTTCGTACCCAATAATGAAGAAAAAGGAGTTGGTGAAATAACATATGTGCCTAAGATCACACAATGTAATTGGAGAAGCCACAATTTAGCTAGGGGTTCTGGTTTTAATTTGTACAAATCCACCAGTAAATGGGTATATATTTGACTTTCCTTATGTTAAGGCATTGTTTTTACCGGTTTGTGCATTTTTCTCCAGTTTTTCTGTAGCACGTGCTCTATCCGAAGTTACTGGAGCGCTTTATATGAGCACCAGTTGCATTACATAAGGTCACATTCATTGTTTATAGGCACGGGGGGATGAACTGATTTGCCCAGAATCGCAGGATGTTGAGCCTATGCCAAGACTAAAATCTGCTTCTGCAGTTCCAAAGTCAGCAACTCTGGCTGTAACGCCACATCTTAGCTAGGAAGAGGGAGGCTGGCAGAAGCCACTTGAAAGCTCGACTCGAGGTTCCAACAAGACCTCGAGCTGAGCCGGCCTTCAGGCTCGAGCCTGGCTCGGGTTTTCAGGGGCTCGCCCACATCTATGCTATGATCGGGTTTTAAGCCCACTGAATTGTAAACAATACGTCTCGCAGCACAGCACATGTGCTGTGTTTGTCCAACTTAAAAATAAGAGTCCTTGTGAACATATGAGACCTTGCAAAAACATGGTAGAATACATGGTGGAAGTGTCAGATGTTAAGCTTGTTAAAAAAAATCTAGGGTATTCGACTGATGAAGGGTGGATGGACTGGGACTGTATCTGGACATGCAGGGATGAGCCTCTCAACACAAGGAGAGTGTCTGAAAAGTAATTGATTACAGAACAGACGTCACACTCGATACCCTTTTGTAATCATTGACCAGCAGTGAAGATTACCTTCTGTGCAAACAGTCACGTTCCCACAGAGCCAGGTTTCCATCTCACTGCTTCCGGGTTAATGGGTAATTCTGGTCGCCAGCGGTTCCTGCATCCGAGGCGGCCTCCCATTGAACTCTAAAGTTCTCCTGAGTCTTTTTTTAATGTCTTAAACTTAGTTTCCTTTCCGAATATTACTTCTGAAATGGTTTATCTTTGAGTGTTGTTATCCACAACAAAGCCCATTGGCGCTGAAGAGCTGCTGCTTGAGCATCCTGGTGATAACTGGTCCAAAGGGACTATCCAGCTGGTGGGTACCAGAAGAAAGGCCAGATCTGCCTTTTCAGGATCCGTAGCCTGGACCGCCTGTTGGACTTCCGGAAAGCTATTAAAACTTTTATTTTCCCCTCTGCCTAGCCCTCTCCCGTTCCTTGCGCTTACCTGTTTGGTTTCTTAGCCCCTTGGTCTTTCCGCTGCTGGCAGCGCCGGGACGCCTCTTTGCTGAGGCAGCTGTGCGCTATATAAACTCGGGTAACATAACATAACCGTTTCACTCACCAGCCATGTTGACTTGCAGTAGGAAAAGGCATCAGCAAGTGCTGGGTGAACTGGTTGGAACAGACGTCACGGCAAAAGCATCAAACAAAGGGACACCCTGGCACCAGACAACATTGGGTGGGCAGGAGGCCAGGACGCAATGCATACAGGAGAGACAAACAGGTCTTTGATTGATGGAAGGACCAACCATAAGAGGGTGTCTAGAGCAGACCTCGAGAGCTTTACAGGCTAAATGCAAGAAGCATTGGGGAGGCTGGTAGGAGCGCTCCTGAGGGACAATACACTGACACCGACAGAAGAGGGTGGCAGGGGCAGACCTGCACGGCAGCATCCGGCGGGTGCCAGGTCCAGCAATGTCACGAGAAGGCCCTCTACCCTCTCTGGAACTCTGTCTGTGACAGAGGGAGGCCGGCTGATCAGCCTGGCCTCTCTAGGACAAGAAAAAAGCACCCACAGCATTTTTAATGCCAGCCACAAATCGCCTGGCAGACCTCTAGGGGTGTTTCAAGAGTCGTATCCCCCAGACTTTTGGATTTGGTGGGACAAAAACTGAATTTGGGGCACGTTTTACTGCGCGTTTGCTAAAAATCCATAGCTTTAGTGGCATTAATAAATGTTCCAAAACCTACAGTGTGCCAGGAGAAATATTTCTCAGCAAACAATGAATATGCTTTTAAAGACTTGTGTGCTTGATTTTAAAAAAATAAAAAATAAACTTGAACGTGCAGCACGCTTAAGTATGTGCCGAAGAGAAGTCGTCACCCTCAAATGTTATGTAAATGTATTGGGGGTGGAGGGATGAGGGGGAAAGCCTATCGAAATCCAGATGCCAAAAGAATACAATATATTTTTTCGATAGATAACATTCCGTTAGCTTTTCCAATCCACAATTCACGGAAGGCTTACAGTCAAGTGATTCAAATTGTCTCAGTCATGTAGATTATGCTCGTTAAGCTGTAGGGGAGCAGGTCCCAGCGACTGGGCAGGACAACATTCAAGTAATGCCCCCCCCTTCGCCCCCCCCCCACCCCCAATGCAACGTCACCCTTAGGTGAGCTAGTCTTATACGTGTACACTTCTCTGTCCAGGTGCCATGGTTGCCGGCACAAGGTTCAAGTCGGATTCGTTTAAATTGCCCCCAGGCCTGGCAGATTGCCCTGTGCTCGTGTGGGCATCCCCTGGCCGCATAGATGGGCCCCCCGAGACTCATCCAATAACTCAGACCCTTCTTCCACTCCTCCACAGATGAGGGTCCTGTATCTTTCCATGTTATAGCAGTGCCTAGTGTAGCCATGACTACACCTAGCCGCAACAGCGCCCTGTTGTGTCTGTAACTGTCTGTATGTTGGGATAAGTGGTATGGTGTCCTTGGGAAGTCTCCAAAACAGCAAAACACCTCCCTCAGACAGGCGAGCACCACCCCTACAAAGTGAAAGGAGCATTGCAAAAATCCAAACTGTGTGCAGGAGGTCTCCCAGATGGGCCAAGCATCCCTGACAAAGCGGCCAGGTGATCACTTCCGTCCATCATAGTCTGTACAATCAGTTCAGTGTGTAAAACACGGTTTTAAATCTTATCCACAGTTCACGACGGCCACCGTACACTTTCCCTGTGCAAATTAGCATCCTGTCACTATTTATGTGCAAAAACTTAAAATACCATCTCAATTTCAGCCATTATATATATGTCTCTCTGTGTTACTTAAATATTGTCAAGCACACCAGATTTTATTGGGTGCTGCTCTTGACTTACTCTGTGCTGCCCGAGTAAAAAAGAGTATTTTACTGCTCCCTGTGCAACCCTCTCTTGGAGGGTCACTAATGCTGACACTGTGCCAAGGGGCTTCTCACGCTGCAAGTGCTTCTTCTCAGGAGGGTCACAGGACATGATGCCTTCGGAACACTGATTTCCAGACATGGACTGAGGATAGTTATCCATCAGGTTGCAGAAACTGGCAAAATGCCAGTATCCGTGGTGCAGAGTTCAACACGCATGAGTCAGTCCAGAGTCCCAATGCTTCAATAAGTAAAGTGCCACAGCAAGGCTGCAAGCACAGTGCCCTGGTTGGTTATGCACCATAACCAGGCCAGATCCCTTTATTGTCCTTGTTTGTATAGGACCTTCGCTTGGCTGGTTGCTACCGTACCACAATGGTCAGAGCACAACAGTCAGGCCATGCCGTTTGGGGTGGACTGTACCCAGAAGGCGCAGGGTCAGTACTGATTTGCACATTTCAGGCCTCCGACAAGAGTGGCACTTGACAATCAGAAAAATAGATTGGATTGCTCCCAGGGGTTTGGTGGCATTGTTTTTTGGCTTTATATTACCTGGTAGTGAAATCTGAACCTGTCACTCCACTTAATTTCGTTCTAAATGAAGTGATGCACATGTGTGAGATTAAAAGCCTGGAGATTCTACCTGGTTTTCCTGTGCACTTATAGTTTTTCAATTTTTCGTGCAAATGTAGACTATAAAGTTTATTAGATTTATTTGGTTGAAAATCATAAAAACACAAATGCAAAACAAGTTTATCAAGGAATACCGAATAAAGCAAAATACATAAAAGTGTAGGAGAAGCCTGCCTGACTTAGCAGATGCTGAATAATAAATCATAGGTCAAAGACCTTACCTTAAGCCTCAGCTTTAAAAATTGTGTGACCTCGTGACCGGTCTGGATAAATATAGAAAGGTTGCTCTGCATTTAGTGATTCGCTAGTGCCCATCCGCCAGGGGCGGTAGAAGGGGAATGTGCTATAACCGCCCGAATCTTATAATAAATTGGGTTCATAAATACTTGAAAGCAGCATCAGATAGGGCTCTAATCCAGGGCCAGATTTGATCAAAACAAAAGTAATTACTGTAGGGATTTCACCTTCAGATACCCCTGCTGCATAACTCTTCTTTTCATGAATGCTTTTTTTGGACCATAGTTTATCAGATTTAATAATGTTCCATGGGCTGAGATACAGTTCTGGATTACCTAATTTAGGACAAACGTACTTTACATAACCATTTAACTTTATCAGAAGAACCCAAATGCATACAATGCACGATGATCTCCTGGGTCAAAATGGCCACAGGAATAAAACAGAGTGAAATCCAAAGAGGAGTGGCAGATATTTCGTTAAATTTGTCAGTTACTCTAGTCCCAGCTCCTCATAGCAAATAAAGCGGGGGTACTCGGCAGGAGGGCAACAAACGTGCAAAATCTGTTTTCGTCACTTTGCAGACTTAACCTGTGGGTCCCCATACTCCTTCGCTATATGGGGCAACTGATGCACATTTACTGTTGTAAATAGGCTTCATGTACCTCGAGGGTTTATTCCCTATTTTGGAGGGGAAGTTAAAAACTGATCATATAATTGATAGACATCTAACTTGTAAGAAAATAGCCCACTTCGTGGTATTATTGGTGGACTCACAGATGTAAGAAAGAAGGCCTTTTAGATAACCTGGTTATTGATATTAAAAAGTTTTGATTTAGTAGACTTGGCTTGTAAATGTTGGTGGTAAGGTCCATACTGTCCACGAAAGCCACATTACATTCTATTAAATACATCAAGCCATGAGTGTTGAGGGGCAACAAACTGCGTCACCAGGATATATAAACCACGGGGGCAAAATTGAAGCCCACCCTCTGGGTGTCTGTCTTATCCAGCACCCATCAGTTGCTCTTCCAATAATTAGTATAAAGAGTAAACAAAATGGCGGCGAACGCATAATCCTGGTGGATACCTGGAATCAAGTCAAAAATATCAGAGTACTCAACACCTTGTCCAAACCTCACATGGGCAGTTAAGATGCAATGGAGGCAACTCAAAAAAGCAACCCTAAACGTCTAAAATGTCAGATACCCCCTAAGTCCTTAAGATCGACTGACATTTCCATCTGTTCACCCTATGGAAGGCTGAGGTCTACCAAAGCTAAATGCAGAGACCCCCTCTAGCCATCGTAAATTTAAAAGACAGCGAGTGGAGGTTCTGACATTGTTCTATGGGTCCCAGTCATGTTCCAAAACCACCTAGACATTCAATCCATGGGAGACAGCCCACACTTGAATTCTATCCATCACGACTCTGCTCACTTCTTAAACCATGGAATCATTCAAAGAGATGGGTTTACAGCTTTTAAGGTCACGACTGTCACCCTTCTTAAAAAGTGTGACAAAGTTTGACGTGGTCCAAGAATGAGGAGTGTTTTCAACACACGTGGGGTTCTAGACATTCAACAGTAAAAGAGTTCTACTTAAAGGGGGCACCAGGACTCTGGACTCATCCAGCCTGGATGCTTTGGCCATGGACCATTATTGAAGGCTTCTTCAACTTCAGCCAGAGTAAAATGTTATCTGTGGTGTTTTGGAAGAGATTTATACAACCACTAAAACTATAGATCAGTCTAAAGTCCTTCACGCATACTTCTGCCTTAATATGTACATACACCCGATAACGGTCATCAACCCTGTGAAATTAACTAGCATTGCGAAGCCTCCGAAAAGCAGCAGCGTCATCAGTGGCACGAGCTGTGCTTACATTTTCCCATGTTTTGTGTTTCAAGATGAGCTGGTGTCACTAATGTCATTCTTCTAATCATAGATGCACTTATCTATTAATTAATCCCAGGTTTATTGTAATTGTTTTATTTACATTTTTCTTCTGTATCCAGAATGATTTTTTTGCTAATTTTTTTTCTGTATTTATCCATTTTTATTTTGTGTTTTCTGTATAAATGAATCTGCAGTGGGTATTTTTCCACATTTATTTGACTGATAAATGTATATTCGCACTTGAATGTCCAAAAGGTTTCACCCGCATACAGTGCATTAGCTTTATCTGAAAACACTTGCATTGTAGAATAGCATAAATAACTGTAGATCTGCACTTAATTTAGCTTAATTAGGAAATCTATTTTCTTTTTTCATCTCACCTACCTCTCAATCTGTACACCTACTGACCTGGCACTCATGATTGACAGAAGGAAAAAATCATCCAAAGAAGACCTATTTTTTATATTTTTATGCATTTAAAAATAAATACAAACCGTAAAATAAATAGTTTTTGGTCTGTATTTAGCTGTAAGAATCAGGGAAAACTGGGAGACCTAATTAAGATTGCTCGGGGAACGCTTTAAGGCAACCCTCAGTTGATAATCTGCCTTACTACAGGCCTTATAATTCCATCTATTGGAAACATAATGGTGCCTACTATGTAAGGATTACAGCAAACAAATGATGGGCGGAATGCTGACAATGCAAACATTCTCCCCCAGTCAAAAGATCTGGGTTAAATCCGTCTTTCTTATGCTCACCATGCCACCCCAGTTTGAACCCAGCCATATGCAAATCAATCTTGACCCTGTGCCCCATGGGAACAGTCCAGACCGAACTGCCAGGCCAGGTCCTCCCTGTACTGGAAACAAGCATCCTGGGACCGGTTTCAGGGTATGTCACCCTTCTTCAGCCAGGCTAGCTTGAATCCAGTGGCATGGAGAGCAAGGGACCCATGTCTGGGCATACCCATCCCACTTGGGGCGAAAAGTTTTACAGCAAACATAGTGTTACAGCAAACATAGTGTTACAGCAAACAAATAATATTATGTAGGGGGACCGCCTATGTAATAGATGAAAAAGCGTCCATAATATGACAGCTAGTAGGTGTATCAGTCAGACATATGATAACCGTGCCGTAGGAAGCAGTGAGGATCTTTTTTTAAGGCTGCAGTGGCATCAGTCTTATACCCCTGCAGACTTTCTGCCTCCCTCCAAGCCCTCTAGAACACGAGGTCTAATTATAGGGACCTGGTCCGACATAAGCTGCAAACCAGGGGTGATCACAATAGGATTGTGGTCAATGAAGTTGCTCTCCCAGATGTTATAATCTAAAGTTCTGTTTCTCAGGCATCCAGATGTACAGATATGATCAGTTGTACTATTTCTGCACAAGCAGTGTCTGTTCATGGAACTGGAGGTGCAGGGTTTCTGTTGGTTTTGTCTCATTCTCTATCATCCATCGTTAGGTCTGAGGTTCAACAATTATCTGTCAAAAAGACGTGTTACTTATACTATACAAAGATTGGGCTGCGCGTCTGCCCCTTTCAGTCATTGGCTTTTTTCAGCCATTGATTTAAGACCCTGGCGCAACCCTTAGGAGTATTTATCAGGCGCCTGGATACCCTCTCGGGTGATTCATGCTCTATACAGATCAATATAACATAATCATATCACCTAACACTATGGTTGTTAGGAGTTTCCTTCGACCGCCACTCCAGTGCTTGCATTGAACTTCATGAACTTCTTTACACATTTAGTCCCTACTGACGGATTCTGCTGACTCACTCTTAAGTGAATTATTTTGATGTGCTGACATTGCATGCGTTGTTGCATTAAACCCAGACCTTTTGGCTTTACCGATGCTTGTTTTAGGTCACGATGGTCAGTGCCACCACAAGTTTTTTGACCCTAGCTGAAACTAATTGACAGAGGCGACTCTCCCGGCTGCCAGACACCCCATCCCGACCCCCATCCCAAGCCAGTTGACCCTTCTTGGGTGGTAAAAAAAAAAGGGGGGGGGGTGCTTTTGCATCATTAATGGGGGTACGCGAGGGGGTTGGTGTTGATTTTACAAGAAGCGTTGATGGATGGGAAGGGTCGTAAACAGTAATGTCGTAAAAGAAGCCCCGGGATGTAATCGGAATATGAAAGGCACTGACGCATCTGGCCGCGGTAATTACAGCAGTTTACCTTTTTAGACTGAGCGCCAGCATCCTCCTGACAGAACACGTCCCCCGGACTCGGCGCTTACATAAACATGTCTGTCACTTGTCTTCGGCCTCCTTCCGTAGTTGTCAACACAAGGTGCTTTTACATTTCTCGCAAATGTGTTGTTACTTGAACTACAGAAACAGTAAAAAAATGGGCTGTGCCTGTAAGTCGCCAGGGTACTGTTTAAAAAAAAAATATATATACTATTATTTTGTTTCTGAATGGCTTTTGGAGAATTGTGGCATTGGCGTGCAATGTGGCGATAAAGCAGCAAGGCAAAACCCATCAAGCTGCAATCATTGGACCACACGCAGCCCCAAAGGGTCAGCCTCTTGAGTAAAGAGCTGTCGACTTTAGAGCTGGGTAACCTGATTCGAGTCTCGGCGTCGTCTCAACAACCTGTGATTCTAGGCAATTCACCTAATCTCCCCATGCCTACCAAAAATGAATGTGTTCTTATGAAATGCAACGGGTGCTCCTGTAAAGCACTCCAACGCCTTTCGATAGGTTGAGTTCAGCGCTATATAAAATGCAACAGCAACAAAAAAAGTCACACCCTCGTAAAGGCAGAGTTTTCTGTGCTCTCCGTGAGGTGGACATTAAACGCTTCTAGTTTACTATTGAAAAACAGAGGTTTTTGTGGCACTGTGATAGCACTTGCCTATATCCAGTGAGACTGTTGGTATTTTCTGAGCGGCACGTGCCTACCTGCTTGTGTGTCTGGAATGTGGAGGCGTCCTTCCATTTTTTCCACCTTCCTTCCCGGAGTGCACATCTCTGCCTCACAGACAGATGTCCCCGCTCAGTGCACAGCTGTTTTTAACATCACCGGCCTGTTTGCGGTTGCTTTCTTCAGCAGTAATGTTCAGGCGCGTGTTATTACCCCAAGAACTTTACACTTGCGCCTTCGGTCCGATCTCTTGGTGCAGTATTCACTGCTCAAACGCTTTGCTCAGAAGCCCCTCTCAAATCACGGTATTTACATACCTGCCCCTCGCCCTCTTTTACGGGTGACAGATTCTTTTACCCCCTTGGTGCACTGTATATACACTGTATTTAAAAGCTCTTTCTATTAGACCCTCTGAAATGCGCTTTGTAAGTGGACTGTCTATAAGCTATGCTGTTATCACTTTTGTTTAGGTGGATTACCCACAATGATAATCTGTTTTTAGGTCTGAGTTGCCAGTGAAGCTGTCTAGGACTTACTGTTTTCAGATCTTTAAAATACAAAGTGGGCTTTAGCTCGAGGACACTCTTTCACCTCAATCTATTGGCTAGTTGGCGCATCATACCGCCTTCTAGGTTGTGCTTCCATTGGAATGCACGAGGGACTACTTGAGTACACTCCATCGTCACACTGTTTTTCACGTTCACTAGTTTATCTCCTGTAGGCATTCTAGCCAGAAAGTAAGCATTTTTGTTACTTTTTACCCCAGCACTGGCAAAGCCTGTAAGGCAGGCTTTAATGTGATGAACAACGTATGTATGTATGTATATGTATGTATGTATGTATAGGCATTTATATAGCGCACTACTTACCCGGAGGGTCCCAAGGCGCTTCGACCTCTGCGAAACCCTTCCTGGCTTCCCTGAGAGATGGTCCCTTAATGGGTATCTCCAGGGTGAGACCAGGCATCCCCGGCGGTCTGGTGTACCTGTATTTACCTGCATCGGCACATTCAAGCCAGACTTATTGGCTTTGCCATTATTTTTACTATTGCTCCATGTAATTTGGTAATGTAAGGCTATCCAATCTGCCGACCTTCCTAAAGATTGAAGGCTTAACTCGGGACCTTCATGTAACCCTTGGTTTGCTAGCGCGTCCAATTCAGTGGGCCACCCTGTTGCCCCTGAACCCCCCCCCCCGCCGGTCTGCCTGACGCTATCTGCATTCGTTTTCCCCTGTTTACCTTTCTCCCTCTATCTTCCATTCCACATAAGACATTTCTGTCTTTGCTGTGTAACCCAAAAATAACCTATGTGATCGTGTAATCTCATGTTTTTCTACTGTCTGCTTTCACTGTGGAGTCCGAACAACCTTGGCTGATGCCCAGTGGAGCTGTCCTATGCAGCTATAGAGGAGTCTGTCTAGGGTTCACCCCCTCGGCCGTCACCTACCCAGCCGGACATTGGACATTGTTCTTAACGGGGCTTCACAGTCTTGTCTATCTTTCACTTTGACTGCTTGTTTCCCCTCAAGTCCCCTCCCCTCTCTGGTCTGCCTGATGCTACCTGCATTCTTTTTCCTCCTGTTTACCTCTCCCCCTCTACCTTCCATTCCGCATAAGACGTTTTGTATTTGCTACATAACGCGAAAATAACTTATGTTATCGTGTAATAGCATGTTTTTCGACTGTCTGTTCTCAATGTGGATTCTGAATAACTTTGGCCGATGCTCGGTGGAGCTGTCCTATGCAGCTATAGAGGAGGTTGGCCCTGGTTTACCCCTTCATCCGTCACCTACCCAGCCGGACATCTGACATTGTTTTCCTCGCCTGCCCATTATGTTTCCCTCCCTCTATCTTTCTCTTATGTCTATACTTGGAATCTGTAACTGAAGTAATTATGTAATCTTGAACTTGCTGATCCTCATGTAAAGCGCTCTGATACCTACGGGTCTAGCCAGCGCTATATAAAACTATGCAAATAAAAAATGCTGAACAAAAGCCTAACTGTATGGCACCGGCGCCATGTTACCTTTTATTTGAATGCTTGGTTGGCACACCTCCTACAGTCACTGTAGTTAGATGCCCTCACCACTTAGCCTCTTGTAGGTGCTGCTTTGAGATAATCTTCCCTCGGGTCTTGGAGCTGGCATTTGTTTAGATGCATAGCTGACAAGCCCGTGGTGACCCTGTCTGTGCCGCGAACATGCTTCAACAATACAGAAAATAACCATTAGGAAGTACACGTGGCCTCAAAGGTGTATTAGAAGAGTGCCGCAGTAAAAGGGGAGCATGCACCAAATAGGATGGGGGAGTCATGCAGAGTGATGTGCCAGACCCCTCCAGGTCCATTCCGAGTCTTTTGGGGGTGACCACATTGGAGTGCGCTCCATGGTATAGTTCCGGCCGGCGCCTATGTCTAACTCTCTTATTTTCCCTCACCACAACTTGGAAGGTTGATACATGACCAAGCTCTAAGCAGCAAGGGGTTTCCATAAATTACAAAAATTGAGAAATTGAAGCCGGCATGGAGACCTAATTGTCATGCTGTGGTTAGCGAGGGGCTTCACGAAGGGGTGGGTGCCTCATTCCTTTTAATATATAAATCTCAGTGCTCGTTCTGCTTATTCTCTTTCTTGGCTATTCCCTTACATAGTAAACACTGTGCGCTGTTTTGCTTTGAAACCCAAGAGGTGGGAGTGAGGCTGTCGCACTAGCAGACGGTGCCCCTGGCATGACTGACTGGTGTGTTCACTCAAAACATGAAGGGTTATGAGAAAGGGGAGTGTAAAGATTCTCACACACGGTTGGTGGAACATTCACCGCTTCGCGAGGGATCGCTTTGCACCCCTTTGTCATTGTCAAGGATAAGGTGTGCGAATAGCATTGGGAGAGGGGCACTGAGTGAGGGAGGGAGTGAACTGTAGTTATGGATTTGGGAAGTGGAAAGAAGGGCAGACTCTCAGGGCAGAAAACACAGAACTCTTCAAGCAATCACTACTCCTGGGGATGTGTCTCGTCTGCTGTAAGAGAGTTGCTGTTCCTTCCACACCCTCCCATTAATTCCATTTCTCCACACTAATAATTCCTTGATTCCTTCCCATTCATGCACAATCTCCTTTTAATCCGTGCTTCTCAAATACCTAAGCAATTTGTGTTCGAAAAACTTTCTCTCCACGCACAGCTTCCTTGAGTCTTTCCAGTCTGGATTATGCTCTCTCCGTTCCACAGGGATGTTTCTAACTTGAGTCTCAACCTACATGTACTTTGCTCTTCATGCACTTTTATTCTTTTTCCTCCTACGCCTCTGACACGAATAACCAAACTGCGCTCCTGACCCTCCTGAAGATCCCAGACCCGGCTCTTGCACAGGTCCCTGTGACCCTCTGGACGGTCCTTAAGCGCCACTTGACACTCCCCATCAGCCGCTCTGCTGGCAGTAGGAGTACTTCAAAGCTTGGACCTCTGCTCTTTTCTGTAGACCATGATTCAGATTACTTAATCTTGTTATTTCATATGGAACACTTGTTTTTATATGACACCCACACCTTTGTCTCCATTCCCAACTTCACCCTTCCCCTCCACCTCCAAGCCAAAATCAGGCTACTTCACACCCATATTTATGGATGTCCCTTCAGTCTCTGAAATCTGAACTCATCTTATCCTTATATACAGCCCCCATCTCTGCCTATCTTCTATCGTCTCTGTGTTCCTTCCCTACGGCCCCCGTGTTTTGTAACCTGGAAATGCACTTCACCTTACCAGTTTAATTTTCTGCTTCCAACTTGTAATTAAGTATCTGGCCACACATCAACTTTCAACAAACCAAAACCCTTATAAACTCTAGGGCCCTATAGAAGCTGGACTATTTCGATAGCCTCAGCTTTGTTTCCCCAACTTAAGTCTCCTCAGCAAGCACATCACTTTCACCCTCTAGCCTGCTATTCTTCCTTCAGATGTCAACCTTCTCTCCTATGGAAAGGCAGGTGGTTCTTTGTTGAAAAGTCTTTCTGTTCACAGAAAATGTTTTTTTCTAGCACCTCCTTAACAATATGGCAGTATTCGAATATTTTTCCTAACCTGCACCCTTGCCTCTGCCACCCATCCCATCTTTGTCACTCACAAACTTCCATGTGCAATGTGGTTGGCTCAGCCTTCTCCATTAACGTCCTCCACATTGAATTCCCCTTGCTTAGATCTTTGAGATGGCTCTCTCCTCCACCCACCAAGAAGGCCTACAGGATCACTTCTTGGCAATGGAAATCCATACACAAGGCCTCTCCAGAACCTCCAAGGAATCTTGGAATATATTTTGAGGTCAGATCCGATACTACTGAAGTTTAAAACCAGAATTAGTCAGTCAATCATATCACTGTAACACAAGAACCCCCAGTAAGGAAGCAATGGGGATCGGCAGCCAGCGGGCTATAGACGCATTCTGATGAGGCAAAGCAGGATACATGCTCTGTTCTAAAGGATGTATTTCTACCATAGACCTGGACTACACTTTCACCAACTCTGACTCCATAGTAAGCCAATTTCGCTAATTACCAGATAATTGAATGTATGGTGCGTCAAAATAGGAAAGAGGTAGCATGTGGTGCAGAATAAAACATTAAAAAATGCATTGTTTTATTCTCCACATTTCCTTCCTCCAGTCCATGAATTTGGTTTATGTATACAGTGATTGAGTGCATAGCCCATATGCATTATAGTATTGTGTAGTGCCTATTATCTTATGTGGGATTCTAAAGCACTTGTCCACGCAATTACCATGCTACACCATATGGGTATGTGGTTGGAAGTGTGTTTTGTGCTTTAAGCCTAAGTGGGAAATGCTTCCATGTAATGCCGGATGATCACCGAGGTGCAGTTTTCATGATATGAGACGCAGTGCTTAGCTATGTGATGCAAGTGTGAGAGATATGTGCACATTTTTGGAATTTGTGTTATGCTGGCCACTTCGATGAGTTCAGCAGGTGTGTTAAGTCCCTTTATTATGTTGGTTGTTTATATTTTCTATTCTCAAAGGCTAGAGAAACTGTCCTCCATTTTGTGGTTTGAATCTTATGTCTTTAAGCAAATTGCTTGTCTTCAGGTGCAGAGTGGAAGCGGTCACTTCTAGTACTGGTTGGAGAGGCATATTGTATGGTTTATATGGTGCAATTATATTCCAACCATTTGTCAAGGTCATTGCAAGGTTATGTTGGGGGTGCAGCTCCCCAACATTGGTCCGGTGCCTCTGTCTCTTGTTGGTTTAGTTGCACGCCAGAACTATGCAATTACCACCATTCTTGCAGTCTTCCATTACCTCAGCTCTCCTCTTGCAGTCCAGCTTTTCATAGATCTTCACTTGTAGGTTATGCTTTTTCAGTTTTAGCCCCAAAATATTGGTGTACTGTTGGGTATCAAACTTACATTCTCCCATCTTATTTTACAAAAACAATTAACAAGCTTCCTCTTCTACTAAAAGTCATGTTTACCTGAATTTTTTTTTTTTAAATTCTAATGCCAAGAGAACCTTGGATTTGAGTGCTTTAAAAGTCCATTTAACATAATATAACAAGATGTGGTGATCGGAATGGTTCATAGCTGCGTACCATGTTTATAGTGGTAGAAGGGTTATTTTTTTGGGTTCTCTCCCAGAGTCATCAGTTGATGTAATTACCGTGGGAACAACCTAGTGCGGCTTGGACCACGAAAGCAAAGCCTTCGATGTAATGTATTTCATATTGTTATGCGGTATAACTCTCTGTGGTACTAGCCTGGAGTCAAGTGTCATATCTTGTTTGTATTGTTAAAATTCATTTGTTGGTATAGTGGTTCTTTTCCTTGGCAGGCCCTACAGACGCTGCAGAGTGCTTCGAACATTGAAGGTCTAGGTACAGGTAACTAGTGAAGTGTTTGCAGGACTGGGGTCCTGTGTTTACTGGAGTAAAGGCGTATGATGAAACAGAAGGACACCAAGTTGTAGATGGCAAGGACAGTCTGGCTTGCAATTACAAGAATTAGGCTAGCTTGTACTTTGTGTTGGCATCCAAGGTATGGAAAGATGCATCCCAGTGATTTAATTTTTTAATAGGTGCTCCTTGTGACTTTATTAGCATGCGGTATCAGGGAAATGTGTGATTACTATACTTACTGCCAAGTCTCTCAGTTATCTAGATGTAGCTGGCTCGGCATCAGGTTCCAGGGACCGTATGTCTGTAGGCTGCATCAAAGGGACGGGGGCAGTGACCAAGTCTTTATTTGTTTAGTCTTCTGGGGCATCCATTTTAAAAACGTGTGACATCTGCCTAGCTGTAACATGTACGGTTGAACAAGCTCATCGGGTCCAGTTAAGAGGGTTCGGTAGAAGTGGAATAGGAGAGTAGAGATGATGGATCCTGGAAAGGTACCACAATGCTGGGTGTGAGTGGCAGATATGAAAGGTGATAGGAAGGTTGAGGTATGCGCAGGCACTCTAGGAGATGGTGCCCATGGTCATGCCTATTCTCTATTGCCTCTGGGACCACTTTGAAAAAATTGTTTGAGATGGGCAGGATGACGCCAAGCAAACCTTGTTCTCAGGCTGAACATGGTGGACTCTATGGCACAACAGGACAAGCATTTGCAGAGCAATAGGTTTCGCAATTGCGAGATTTTGACCTATTGGTATTGTAAATGACAATGCCTTTTATTTGTGTTTTAAAAACCTGCAGTAATATAAGGCATTTTCATTTACAATACCAATATGCTTTTTTCCTCGACCCTGACTCTTGCACCTACTCGTACTCTATGCTGGGCCCGTGTTCAGGGATCAACATTAGCCCGGGAGCACCTTTCCTTTAGGTCCGACTAGGATTGCTAATATTTTTGGAATAGATGTATGCTATTGGTCTCTAGGTTCACTCAAGCCCATGAGGAATTACCTTTTCTCTTCATTTGGCTTTTTTCTTTGACTTGAGAAGTTTTGCTGGACTTAGTCTACTGCAAAAAGAACAGTTGATGGACAGAATGCGACACAATGTCAAACATTCCCCCCAGTACAGAGATCTGGGCCTAAATCCATTGATTTTTTTTGCTCACCATGCCATTCCAGTACAGAACCAGCCATATGCAGATCAGTCTTGACCCTGTTCCCCAGGGGACCAGTCCAGCCCGAACTGCTAGGCCAGGTCCTCCCTGGACTGGAAACCAGCATCATGGGAATGGTTTCGGGTCATCACCCCCTCATTAGTCAGGCTAGCTTGAATCCAGTGGTGCAGCGAGCACGGGACCCGCGTCTGAGCATACTCTCCCCAGTCAGGGCGACAAAAGCAAAAGGAACAACGGATGGATGGAATGCTGAACAATGCAACCATTTTCCCCCAGTCACAAATATCTGGGTTTAATCCAGAGTTGTTTTGCTCCAATTAGACACAGCATTCAAAGATTATGTATGTATTGGTGCTTCATGTCACAGTATACTATTGTTTGTGTGTTATAGTAAGATGTGTTAAGCATGAGTGGTATAATTGTAGTCTGTAAGAATGAGGCGTTTTAGTGGATGAGGGTCTGACGATTCTCTTACGACTATATTTCCAAGGTATTTTATCATGATTAAAAAATTAAGAAATGATTTATAATGTATAAAAAAAGAAAATCATTGGATATATTCCATTTATTATTTTTGTGCTATTCATTCCTGTATTTGACTCTTTATGTAGAGCGTGTTAATTTTACGTGGGTTATTTTTTTCCTTTTGTCTTCCCAGTCCCGCTCTATTATCTGTCATTTTTGGGGAACACTTTGTTTCATTTAGATGCTATGGAACAGTCTGTGGATTCATCAGTGGCTATCCACCACCATGCCGGACTTCTAACCATGGGCTTTTCATGGCATGTACTTGCAAACTTGATGGGCATGCCTTTTGATGGCTCATGCCTGTTCGAACTCTACTGGACAATGGAGACACAGTCGCCCTCATCCTCCTCGACCTCTCTGCAGCCTTCGACACAGTCTGCCACAGCACCCTTTTACAACGCCTCAGAAACATCGGAATCCAAGGAAAGGCACTGGAATGGATCACCTCGTTCCTCACCGGAAGAACCCAGAGAGTCCGCCTCCCACCATTCAAGTCCGAGGCCTCTGAAATCATCTGCGGCGTACCACAAGGATCCTCACTCAGTCCCACCCTATTCAACGTATACATGAGCCCCATCGCGACCATCGCCCGCCAACACAACCTCAACATCATCTCTTACGCGGATGACACTCAACTGATCCTATCCCTCACCAAGGACCCCAGCACCGCCAAAACTAACCTACACGAAGGAATGAAAGAAGTCGCCGAATGGATGAAACAAAGCCGTCTGAAACTGAACTCAGACAAAACAGAAGTCCTCATCTTAGGTAAATCCCCCTCTGCATGGGACGACTCCTGGTGGCCGGAAGCCCTCGGAAATGCACCCATCCCGACAGACCACGCACGGAACCTTGGCGTCATCCTGGATTCTTCACTCTCAATGAACAGACAAGTCAGCGCCGTATCCTCTTCCTGCTTTAACATTTTTCGCATGCTCAGAAAAACATTTCGCTGGATCCCCTCCGAAACAAGGAAAACAGTCACCCACGCTCTAGTCACGAGCCGACTGGACTATGGAAACACCCTCTACGCAGGTACCACCGCTAAACACCAGAAGAAACTACAACGAATCCAAAACGCCTCAGCCAGGCTCATATTAGACATCCCACGCAACGAACACATCTCTAGTCACCTCAAAGACCTCCACTGGCTACCCGTCAATAAGAGGATTACTTTCCGTCTGCTTACCCACGCACACAAATCACTCTACGACATCGGACCAGAATGCCTCAACTCTCGACTGTCCTTCTACACCCCCTCCCGCCAACTTCGCTCTTCCAGCCAAGCCTTCGCCACTGTACCTCGCATCAACAAGACCACCATGGGAGGCAGATCCTTCTCATACCTGGCTGCCAAGACATGGAACTCACTCCCCGCTCACCTTCGCCTCACCCAGAATCACCTAACGTTCAGAAAGCAGCTTAAAACGTGGATATTTGACAAATAATCCTCCTCCCCTTCCTAAGCGCCTTGAAACCCTCTGGGTATGTAGTGCGCTATACAAATTTTATGACTTGACTTGACTTTGACGAGACAGCTGACTCAGCCATACAGCACTTTAAAGGCTGGTTACTCCTTGATCCTTAGCAGTGACCTCCCCTGTCTACCATTGCCACAGGCAATACAGTAACTGTCTTGCCTATTCCAGAGGTGTGCCATTACTCCAACATCCACCCTCCCAGCCGATCGAACAGCAGCCAAACCAGTTTCTCTGGCAATACTGAGGACATGTTGGATCTCAGGGTCACACCAGCCAGCACCGCCTCTCTTCCTACTACTTTTCCGCTGCACCACACGCAAAACTGCTTTGGCCCACCCTCAGGAGATCACAGGCATGTTTTAGAAGGAAGTACATGAGGACCCTAGCAAGCCATCAGTATGGAAGATGGGCCCTCTGGATCATTGAAAAGGGATATGGCCTGCTTGTCCAAGAATTGCCCCTCCTATTTCTCTAATCCCCTTTGCTCCTTTAGGCTGGTATGTTTATCTCATCCAACAGAAAGTCTTGGCCCTTCTGAGTAAGCAGGTGGTGACACTACTCCCAAAACAAGAGATCAGGCAGGGAAGTTACTCCTGATAATTTCTTGTATCCAAAAAGAATGCAGGCTTCACTTTATTCTCGAAAATCAGGTCTTGAATGCTTTACTTCGGAAGGAGACATTTAAGATGCTGTTCCATACCATATCCTTTTAGCTCTGAAAGTGGGAGAGTGGATGTGTCTGTTGACTAACAGGGCGTCTATTTTCACACACTGATCCCTCAGTCTCACAGGAGCTACCTGCATTTTTTGGTGGGTTCTTCCCAGCAACAGTTCTCAGTCCTCTCATTCAAACACTGAACCTCATGTCTTTGAAAAGGAGATGGCTGTGGTGAATGGTTGCAGGGTGGGAATGTCCATATTCACATACCTCCAAGATAAGCCGCTGAAGTTGGAATCGCAGCAGCTGGTGTTGGACCACGACTTCCCTTCTGTCCGACTTGGAGTCATTCATCCAGCTGCTCAAGTCACAGCTGGAGCCATCACAGTTATGCTTCTTCATCAGATTGGTGTTGGATATGATGCGGCACTGGGCATTGCCACCTCCCCAGAGGATTCAGGACATTGAAGAAATGATCCCTATATCTTTTGGGATAAGGACCTCTTCTTCCTTTCTTGACTGTCCTTAACCTGTTGGACCTCCTTGCCTCCTGTCCTGGTATTCACCCACAACCGATGGCACATTAATGACCTTCATTAGGGCCTCCATTCCAAGTTCAGCTTTGGAGTTGAGTGTAAGATAACATCCACATTTTCCTGGAGACAGCAATATATCTTCAGTGAAGTTTCATTCACTAGGATTTTCATATGTGGGAGATTTTTCTGCCCTCGACCAGCAGTGGCCAAGGTGGTGATAAATGTCCCCACTTTAAGATGTGGGGCTAATCTGGATGATTTGGAGACCATAGCACTCTGGTCTCCAACGGAGCAGCTGTGTCCTATGGACCTGTTTGAGCTGCATGCCATTATCTGACACTGAAAGTTCTTTCCATCCCTTCATGGTTTATCAGTCCAAGTCCTCATGGACAACAGAATTTCGGTTTTGTACATTACCAAACAGGGTGCACTCACGTCCCTTGTGTCGCAAAGTGCCAAAGCTGCAGAGTTGGGCTTAGGCTCACTGGATCTAGTTGGTTGTCAGTCACCTATAAAGTTCCCTGAACCTGAGCACCTTAACCTGCGTCCTATGTCAGACCGTGAGTGGCATCTCCATCCGAAGGAGGTTTAGTTTGTCTTTTCTTTTTAGACACACCTCAGTGGACCTCTTTTTCACCCTGGGAGATTATTCACTGCCCTCAATTTTGTGTCCTCCCAATTTCCACTGCAGGTGGTTCTCGAGAAAGTATTTCCTCTGATGTGCGACTTTTCCCTCCATTAGGTATTTCCTCCCATCCCTCTGATTCCTCAGTTTTTGTGGAAGTTAACACAGGATTGGACGCCTGTGATTCTGATAATGTCAGTCTGGCCATAGAGGATATGGTACCCGGATCTAATGCGTCTGTCTCTGCGTCTTCCTATCCAACTTTCATCCTCTCGCTGTCAGAGTGGTATGTTCCACACCCCAAACTTCAGAGCCTCTACCTTCATGCCTGGAGATTGAGCAGGGCATCTTAAATTCATCTGATTTACTCACAGAGATTGTGTTTTTCGTTCTATCAGTATGTCGTCCTGCTTTGTGTTTTTCATTATATCCATAGGTTGTCCTGCTCTCCAGCTACCCTTGAGTAGCTCTCTATTGGCAGCTCAACCTAGTAGATGAAAAGCTTTTGTTTGGTTGAATTAGATATGTTTACAAAATTGAAAATAATTATAAAATGTCTGATTTCTGAACTGCAAAGCAGGAGAAATAATGAATTTAATGCTGAATTCAATGGCAGTTCATGCTGCACTGGGAGGTCATATTACTGATTGTCTTTCTTAGGTGCCAGGTTTCAAGCCTTAGAAGTATTTTTTAAATGGCTAGCTACTAATTTTCCCGCAGACTGTCTCCGAGTCTAGGTCCACTCCCTCTCCCAGATTGGGAATCCAATAGACTGCTTAGCTTTCACATTTTTTTCACCTCTATGGAAAACATAAGGCAAGGAAACTCGTCTTTGCATCTCACCTAACTATTAACAGAAGCTGTTTTGTCAGGGAAGTTTTCTCCACATTTTAAAAGGGAATCAATTTGACTTCTTAAAAAACATCACTTCCAAGAAATGTGAGATATACAGTGAACTGAAGTGCCATCCTTTCCAAACCAGGAAACAATTTGCCCACCATGGGCCTTCAAATTCTACATGACCCAGTTCTGATCCTCCTTAACTGGTGACTTGGAGCTCATGTGAGCACACATCAGAAGTGTTGTTGTGGAAAGTCTGAGCTTTAAGGTCACAAAGTTATTAGATAAGTAAAAATTGGACAATAATCTAATTATGTGGTGTGTGTGTATAGTATGGACTATTGACTGATCTGGCATTTAGAGGGAATGGCGTACAAACAGATCAAGTTTACACATGTGAATGAAACAACACAACATGCTTGTTTGTTAAATGTTAGTGCAGTAAAGGTAACATCAAAACATGTTACATCTTGGTTTATCTTCAATTGCAGATGCAAGAGCTGGAGCAAAGGGTTTTTGAGGCTGAACTGAGAGCAGAGAAGGCGGAGAAGCAGGTACAGTATTTCCTAATGACAGCATTTTTTACATTTGACGGAAGGTGTCTCAAAAGAAGCACTGTCATTGGATCAAAATCTAGGCTCATCCATTTAGAGGAGGGCGTTCTAGCTCATGTTAGGAATAGGTAAATGAGTAATCATAGTGTGGGTCTAGTTGAAGCTCTTATCATCAGACCATCGACACAAAACAAGTGTGTGGTGAATTCAATGATTTATGCCTACTACCCCTCCTAGGGTATAGGCCATCAACCAGGACTCTCCAGCCATTAATGTCTGGGCTTTTCTTTCAGTCTAACTCCAGGTGTATCCCTTCTTCTTGCAGTCAGCCTCGAGGCCTCAGCCCCGTTGATTCGGACCCTCCCTCTTTTCACTTTTTTCCTTGAGGTTTCCGGGTGCGGGCTTGCCTGGTGTGTTTGATGGGGTCTTACGGAGGGTGTGATCTATCCATCTTCAGCATCTTGTCATGATTTCTTCATGAGCAGGGAGTTGAAAAGTCTGCTGCCATAGGTCGTTGTTGAGGATGGTGTTGGGCCAGCAGATATGGATGATTTTTCCTCAGAAAGGTGTTGATACAGGTCTGGACGTAATTGCTGGTGGTGACTGTTCTGCCAAGTTTCTGCTCCATACAGAAAGACCAATTTTACGTTGGTGGTAAAAAGCATGATCTTGGTTTGCAGCATTGGGTCCTTGGAGCTTCAGATCTTCTTTAGTTGAATAACTTTGCTGTTTCTTGCCTTGACGTTGGCATCTGTGCCGCCCTGTTTGGCTATAACACTGCACAGGTAGGTGAAGGCCTCAACCTGTTCCAGTGAATCACCTGCAAGTGTGACTGCATTTGGCCGGCCGTGTTAACCTTCAGGATCTTGGTTTTCCCCAGTGGATGTTGAGGCCAAGTACCTCTGGAACTTCTTGGCAATGCAGACATGGTGATCTGATTCTCTATGAATGGTTGGGTGGCACCCACGTTGCTTAGTACATACAGTACCACCTATCACCAGACTGTTCAGGGCACAGAGATCTGCAAGCCTTTCACCATTCTCGTTCATATCGCTGAGATCATGGATGTCCATGACTTCTTCGTACCCAGTGTTGTTGTCCAGTCTTGGCATTGAGGTCCCCCATCAGTATGCTGATTTGTCTCAAGGCATTTCCCCAGGATGGACTGAAGTCTGCTGTAAAACTCGTCTTTTTCCTCTTCATTGATGTCATTTGTAAGTGCATAGCACTGGATAACATTCAGTTGATCCTCATTTTTTTGCTGTTCTGATTCTGGGACCGTGGGCTTCCCATCCACTCAGAGCTCTGCTGGTGTTAGCATCAGTGCTAGCCCCTGAGTATATGGGGTGCTCTCTTCCTCATGGCCAGAATACAGCAGCATTCCTCCTGAAGCCAGTCTTTTATGTCCGGGCTGTGTCCCTGAGTTCTCGTTGATGCCAATCAGGGCAAGGTGGTATTTTTTCATCTCCGCTGCCACTTGGACTGTCTTGCCTGTCTCATACATAGTCCTCACGTTCCATGTCCCGATGGTGATGGTCCATGTCGAAAGCAGGTGAATTGGCTTTGTGGCTTCCAGGGATCTCTGGCTTTCACTAGAAGGGCTCATATCTCTCAGTGAAGGAGATTCCTCTCTCTCAAGGCCGGTATGTCTTTTGGTCGACGTCCACATATTCATGGTGTCAACCTTTGGAAAGCATCTGCAGCCCTGTATTCAGCAGCAATAATGTTTTCTTGCATGAATTCCTGTGTAACCATCAACATTATTTTGCAGGTGAGAGCGATGGAAGAAAAGCTGAAACTGGCTGATGTGAAAACAAATGAATCTGAGAGTACCCTGTATAAGAAGTACCAAGAGCTCACCAGTGTTGTGCAGGAGAAGGAGGACGTCATTCGGAGAATGGAGACACAGCTAGAGAAACAGGTAGATCATGAATTGTATAATAAGATAGCACTTCTCACAGAGAAGTCTTTCTCCGCCTCACTAAATGCCAGTCACTTTTTATTTCACTGAAGTCAACTTCATGTGTTGCTTTATGTTAATCTCTGACTCAGTCAGTGTAGGAGAATAGGTTCCAACCCATTTCAAACACTTAGATACAATTGCATTTTGACTACCTTATCTCTGGACTTTAACTGTGAGTAAATCTCACTGAAAATGGAGTGGGAGGGCTAGCCACTAGTATCTGCCTTTTAAGTCAAGGTCTGCTGCTGTGCAACTGGGACAAAAGGCTTTGTGTTGGCTGCATGTGAACATGTGTTCTTGTGTGCAGGCTCAGTGAGTGGGAATACTGTCCTGCTCAGCCCAGTATCAGTGCACAGGGAGCCTGTTGCAGAAAAAAACCTTCAGGGATTGTTGCTGTCCTAGTGTCGGCCTTTGAACATGAGTGGACATTAGTAGTATACGTCTGTAGTGCTCAACTGTAAAGATTGTGTGCATACTGTCTTAAACATTGAGTAAAACCAGCACCAAAGTACAGTTTTGCTACAGGTAGGCCTAGAGACTAGCGTGACATATTATTCCTTTGGTAAAAATGGATTCCAAGTGCACATTAGATGCACTGTGTCCTTTCCAAGTGCACATTCAATGTACCTTTGTTATATCCTTCTGACACTAGAGGATCTGTCCTGTTTCTCTGACTTTCTACTTCTACTTTTGGCTTTTGTTCTTCTGTTGGGCTAAGTTATTTACTCTGCTGGCCAGCTGGAGGATGAAAGGCTTCCCTACTCAGTTGGGCCATTTGCCAGTGCTTCGGCCTGTTCAGTAGAAAGAAAAGGGTGGGAATGGATTGTGCATATGGTAATTACTTTTTACACTGCACCAATCCTGGGAAGGCACATCTCAAGGACACCAAAGAGGTCAAAACCAGAACTCTTGAGCCAGCCACAGGAGGGGTTCCTCTTGAAAGTTTTGGTGGGAAGGGACCAGATATCTGTGGAAGTTAGGTGTGTAATTTCAGGCTTGCAGAAAGGTCTTTCAACATACATCTTCAAGTTGCCATCTTGAAATGCCCCAACATGTTATGCAGGAGGGTTGTGACAGTGGTGGAGTAAGGATGTGTCATTCTGAGATTGGACAGGGTGTTTATGTACTGAAACGTTCGCCCCCACTTAAAAACCTCTGCATAGGGGCTAGAAGGAGCGAGAGAAGATAGATGTTGCAGAACTCCGAGAACACCGGACCACAGACTATGGTGCTGGATTCCTTGGACTTAAACCGGATGGGAATCTGTGGAATCACCTCTCCATGCCCAATGGCCCTGGCCTTCTTGCACTGTCTGCTGAGGACCCTGGAGGAGAGGGGTTTCCCCAGGAGCTTTTACAGACTGGACCTGTAGAGAGGTAACCCTCATCGGATGTCCAACCTCTGACTTATGTTATCATACAGGTGGCCTTCAAGTCACCATGGGGACTATGACCCCTGAAGCTCGTAGGCATGGTTTTCTGCCTTAAGGGCTGCAGGTTGGTACTGCTAGAGGTGATCCCAAGCTGAGGAGAAGGCCAGGCACTGCACAGAGGATGGATAATGAGTAGAGAGAGTAGTAATAAAAAGAAATCAAGCTCTCAAACAAAGACCAGGAGCAAGGGGCCAAGGTGCCACCTCCCCTGTGAAAAGTGCACCAGTGGAGCCTGAGTAAACAAGCAAAATGTGTTACCGCCAGGGAGGACTAGTTGAGCTTGGGCATGCATGGCGTTCTGCTTTGTTTGGCTTCAAATTTCCATGGCTCCCCCCCATTTCCCCAGGTTTCAAAGCAGTGGAAAAAGTGGCCGGGGCGTGCATGTGCTCCCCCTCCAAAATCACAAATGGTCCCGAGGGTTCCCATTTCCCCAGGGACTCTGGAAAGAAAAAATGTCTGTGGCATGCATGCACTCCCCCTTCCCCTTTTGATCATAAATTGTCCCCCAGAGAACCCATCTCCCCAGAGACTATTGCAAGAAGAAAGGAGGCCTGCTCCAGTTCAAGAATGGTCCTAGTGATCCACCAGTTCTGTTGGAGCCAAGGAAAGTTGAGAGCTGCCGCCCATCAAACTTGAGAGCATCCCCGGGGGCCCCCAGTGCCCCAACGCCCTCTTCCCATGCCTGGGAGCTGGCAGGAGCAAAGATTTTGCTGGCTGGCTCCAATGACGACATAGCCGAGTCAGACCGCGTGTACCGCCAGCCAGCGTGGCTGAATGGGTTTTAGGATTTCACCGGGCCCATATTCCCAACCAAAAATTAAACAAAAGGAAATAAAACCAAACTTTTATTTGGGGGAGGGGATTGCTGATGAATCAACACTGCCAGAGGCAAAAGGACAACATACGCGTGTTTCCTGCAATGATGCTGCAGGGGGAACACAAACACCACCGCCATATGAAGAAGTGTTCTGGGGGCTGCCAGAACTGCAGCAGCCCACAGAGGAGTGTCACCCAAAGGTTTCAAAAGAATGACGCTAAGTCGCCTTAGCAGTACAATTTATGCCTCCAGGAGAGGCTTGCCAATTTGATGACAATTTCTTCTTGAATATTTGGGAGGGGTCTCTCCATTGGTTTGGAGTTTGTGGTGAGGATGTCAAGTTGATGTTGATATTTGTTGATAGTGAGTAATCCTTTTTTGTCCCCGTACCTGGAACGCCGGAGAACCGCAACAACTGTGCCCCCTGTAGCGGTTTTGCCAACAACCCCGGACAACAACTCCTCTGCTGTAGTCCCCCCGCTGCCGCTCTTGTCATCAGCAACCGCAGAGCGGGGGACTACAATTCCCTTGGAGCTTTGCGGCAGGAGCCGCCACCAACATCTCCCGCCCACAGGAGGCGCTACAAAGGCCCATGCTGCCCGTGTCACAGGACGCCGGGCAAAGGGCGGGCCGTTATGTGGCCGTTCAGTGGCCGAAGGAGGCCGGGCTGGGCCACCCCCCTTGGCCCTTGACTACATCAGAGGCCACCGCGGGACTACTCTGCGGTATATAGTAAGAACTTGATATTTGTGAACATTGGGACTTACTACTTAATTGTATTATATTAGCTACTAAAATGCCCGCTTCAAAAGCTAAAAAACAAGCCAAGCCCACCTCGAATTCCCTAACAGCAATCGACCGTATGCTCCAAAAGACCATTGGAGCAGTGACGATTGCCCTTGAGCATACTGAGAGACGCCTCTCGCTACCTGTGGGGCTATTGCCCCCTCTCCTTCTGACTAATATATCTGGGACAACCAACAACACTCAGGATTCGTATGTACTACCGTCGTTTATATCCCTCCCAGGTATGCCCTCTGTAACAAATGTACATCATAATCAACCCCAAATGGACGTTACTACCATGGAACCATCTTTCCTGCCCATCACTGCAGCTCCTCCCCCTCTGGTCAATGATAACTGTGCCTCCCTGGGGGTAGTTAGTGAGGATAGGTCTCCTTCAGAACGAGCGGATGGACGAGATAACGAAGGTGATATTAGTATCCCCCTTCAATTGCGGGAGCAGGATATCTTACTTGAATCCACAAAAGATTCACTGCAAAGGGAAACGCCACTAGAGATCTTCTCGGAGGAGACCTCCTTGGTGGATCCTCAAATACCTAGATTCCCACCCACAACTCATAAAAGTCAGGGTACACATAGAAAGAGGAAACGCGGGGGATACCCTCCAAGGTAGAAGTGCTAAGTCCAGGAAAAGAACTTATACTATAGTAGGGAACGATAAAAGCTCAGGGAAAGATCGGACATCAAATACGACAAATGGGCTGGATAATGAAATACTACAATTCCCCTTAATTAAAGAATTGGTTGGGAACTTTGAGCATCTGATTAAATCACTAATACTACCCATAGTACACAGGTTAAAAATTATTACAGATAAGTTGGGAGACCTGGAAACTACAACACAAACCAATGTAGAACTGACCAGGGAGCTCATAAAACAGGCCAACAAAAATACAGTATGTAAGAAAGTAACCATACCACCGCACCCCCATGAAAATAATCATAAGATCGATACTAAAATAACCAAAGGACAAACAAATCCTAATAGTATTTCCGAAAATAAAAATACTTCGCAACAATCACAGCCCAAGGTGGTCACTAATAATCTCCCATCTTCATCTCAAACCCAATCGGGCTCAATAAATACTGGGGGCAAAAGTACGAGGGCTGTTCCTGCTAATAGTGTACCCAATAGTAGAAATAATAATAGGACAGAGGGTATTCTGGTTAAAAATAAGGAAATTCCCATACCCAGAAATAGCAATTTAAGTTCCCAAACGGGGGCAGAAAACAGAACTCGCCCAAACGTTCAAATTACTCTTCCCCCTGAATCAGCTCCTTACGTTGCTGTGCTGACGGGGGTTCCTGAACTGCTGGCAGGCCAACATGAGGACTTCAGGAGCATTAAAAATAAGGTCATCTATTGGTTAAAAATAAATAGACCCCTCCCACCAAACATTAATGGAGAGATACTACACGTGAGAAGGACAAAATGGTTGGACGTGAGATTAAAGGACATCAGTGGAGACATAATAATAATTAATTTCAAAGATCACAGGGTTATGAACTGCCTGAATGAGTGGTACCAAGAAAATGGAAATCTGGGCATACAGCTCCGACAATTACATTATTTTTATCCCAGGTCGTTGATATTACCCCAACACCAAGTTAAACTCCAATACCAGGGACAGCAAGAGGCTTATCACTACCCATTTTCAGTAGTAAATAGATACCATGCTCTTTCAGGTCTAGATGGTTTAGACTGACGCACCCAGGGTGACCCCCGTGAGGCAAATTTTCTGCTCCAAACACATTTGACTGGTGAACAATCAACAGTTGCTACCCTATTTACTAGTAATATGAGGGATACAAATGACGTTTCTCCTCAAAGAATTAGCACTGACTTTATGTCAGTGCCGCTAAGTGATCCATCATCTCCATCCATCAGTGAAAATCTTGGTACTATAATCACCTTGAATGTAGCGGGTCTTGCTGGAAAAATTAATGATATTAGTTTTCAATCGATAACAATGACCCATTCTATTATAGCCCTCCAGGAAACATGGGCAATTGAAGAATCCCATTTACTGGGATATAAAACTATTTTTACCCCAGCTGTACCTAGCAGAAGAGGAAGACACACGGGAGGTTTGTCCCTGTATTTATCAATCACCACTGGCCCAACCGTTCTTAAAAGCTTCACTGATAGTAATTATTATCAAATCCTAATTACAACTTGGGGCTCTCAAAAAAACCTAGTTATGGTAAATTTCTATAACAATATCCCCATAACACAAGTAGAGAATGTTCTAAAAAAATGCGCAGCTATCCTTAGTAACATCGAAGAAAGCTTATCAGGAGACATGGCCCTTATATGGGTAGGAGATTTTAATTGCTCCTTATGTCCGAGGAGTCTACAGGGTGTGTGTGGTCCAGTTAGAGCCAGAATACGAACACCTAGAGTGGATAAGAAATACAAACCCGCTCCTACAGACCTGGCATATATAAAAGGCCAGTTGCCTTTAGACTCTATTGTTGTAACTAACGCCCGTAAAAGAGCTGATTCTTAAACCACAGGCAAGGCCCTCCTCCTGATAAGGAGTCAAAATGTATTGATTCCTCAGGCAAAAGAGTGGCTTCCCAGGCGGCTAACCATTGGCATATTGCCATTGCTCAGGCTCTGTTAGCACGCTATGAAAGGGCTCACTATGACGAGTTGGAAAAACTCATTCAACATCTGCCGGATGAGTATAAAACTAAAGCTAACAACCTCATCCAGGAAGGGAAGCTCATCACCAGCACTTCCATAAAATGCGCACTGGATGCAGCAGACATAGCATCCCGCGCCATCAACACTGGCATACTCTTACGCAGGCATGCTTGGCTTCGAATCTCTGGATTCAAGCAGGAGGTACAATCCTCCATAATTAATCAGCCCTTTGATAAAGAGCATCTGTTCGGGCCATCAGTAGATACTTCATTTGAGAAAATGAAGCATGACCCCAAAACAGCAAAGTCCATGGGGGCCTTAGAATTGCCTTCTAATCAGGGTTCCTTTTGCCGCTCCTTTTATAGGGTTGGCTCATAAACCGTGTCATCAGAAAATCCCTCCTCCTCGTATAAAGGTAACAACCACTCTAAATCCCCCAGGAGGCTATTTTAGAGGAAACTACAGAGGAAATAATACCAAGGGAAGAGGGAGAGGTAACTCCACTCGCACTTCCCCTGCCAATAAGCAGTGACTTACATCCGCTACCCCCGACCATCCCACCCCTGTCAGGGGTCGTCTCACAATTCCTACCTGTCTGGAATTCCATTACCTCAGACAAGTGGGTCAGACAAGATCCAATATGGTTACTGCCTGGAACTTACCAGCACTCCCCCAAATATTCTTCCAAAGCAACGTGTAATGTCACCAGAACATCTCACAATCCTGAAACAAGAAGTTCTCTCTCTCTTACTAAGACATGCAATAGAACCAGTCTCGCTCCATCATCAGAACAGGAGTGTACTCCCTATACTCTTTAATTCCAGAACAGGACAGCTCTTTAAGGCCTATACTAGACCTCAGACAGCTAAATGTTTACATTCAGTCAGACCACTTCCACATGGTCACTCTCCAGCAGGTGCTCCCATTACTTCAACAAGGCGACTTTCTATCCACTCTGGATTTAAAGGAAGCCTACTTCCATATTCCCATCCACCCAGCTCACAGAAAATATCGATCGTTCGTGGTGGACGGACACCATTATCAATTCAAAGTTCTCCCCTTCAGGGTAACTACGGCACACAGAGTATTCACCAAGTGCCTTGCAGTGGTCGCAGCTCATTTAAGAAGACCGCACATTCACGTCTTCCCTAACCTGGACGACTGGCTAATAAAAGCCAAATCACAACGCAGCTGCATACTCAACACTCACAAGGCAGTACAGCTGCTTCACAACTTGGGATTCAAAGTAAACCTCACCAAGTCTCACCTACAGCCGTCCAACACACAAGCGTATCTAGGAGCTACAATAGACACTTGCAAAGCTCTAGCATACCCCAACCCAGTCAGGATACGCAAGATGCGAAATCTGATATTACAAGTTCAGGCCCAACACTCGCTACCAGCCCGAGTGTTCATTCAATTTATCAGCATGATGGCTTCTTGCATTCTAATTGTCCCTTCTGCGTTGTCAGTCTGATGTTATTGCACCAGCGTGTGGGGACTCACAGTAATTGACAAGGCCAGAGTGTTGAACACTAAAAGGAGCATGTAGGATGGTACTGAGGAGCAATGGATGAATGCAATGCGTCACTGTATCTGGCCTGCGTGCCATCGCTGCTGGCCTCAACTTGTGACTTTGTCCCAGTCTGGTGCGACCAGATAACCACAGTTAGTGTTTTGTGCTTATTAAGCACGATTTTTACCTAAACCTTTAAAATTCCATATCTCCGGTTCTACTAATTAGATTTTTATTGTCAAATAATATATTAAAATGTATTCTCTTTTTCTTGGTGTGGGATTTTTCTTGTGTTGTGTTTTCACTTTATTACTGTTTGTGTCCTGCGTAAATACTTTAAACATTGCCTCTAAGTTAAGCCTGACTGCGTTTGTGCCAAGCTGCCAGAGGGTTAAGCACAGGTTATTTTAGTGGCTTTTTGTGGTTCACGAGGACAAGGATTGCTGCTGTTGCTTGAGTAAGGTTTCACCCCCTCAACCAACAACCCATTTTCCCATATGAAGCTCGCTTTATGAAATAGTTGAGACACTCATTAGGGTGGGGGGCGGGGGGGGGGTCCCATTTGCTGCCCTTTGGGCATGCATTTATATTGGATACGAAGAATGGCCGCATCAGAATTGACAGCATTTGTGTGTCCCTGTTCATGTTAACCAGGACCATTTGCAAATGTAAAGGACGCTACCAGCCATCTCTGTGTATTACTTGCCTAAATAAGCTGCCAATGTATTCTAAAGTTGTAACTCAAGTTACCTGGCTCTGTTTTTGTATTTTTTAGTGTTTCCACGGTTACATTTACTCAGAAAAATCCCCGCCTTACCTGTTCCTTTAATCCTGGCTTTTGGCGTGTATATAATATTTGAATAAACTTCAATTAATGTCATTCTAGTGTGCTCCATTTCACATTGATGTAATGACAGCCCTCTAAACAGTATCTGATTGTTGGGTTGTATGCCTTGGCTTTGTCGTAATCCACTTAATCTGCTTGTTTACTTCAGGTGCACCTAAGAGCTCAGGAAGCAAAAATCATCGAAGAGAAAGCAGCAAAAATCAAGGAATGGGTGACGTTTAAGCTGAAGGAGGTATGTCTGTTCTGATCCCTGTTTATCGCAGCGCCCTGGGTAATTCATGATAATGACATGCTGGGAACAGATCACATACAGCACCAAATTGGAGGGTTTGTGGCTCCTTTATCTGCAGACAGTCATCATTATGTTGCTAAGACTAAGAACAGGTCTCTGTCGTCAGCTGCTCAGTTTAAGGCAATGTTTTGGTTCAAGGTCTTTTTATAGAGTGGCAGAGGAGACTTTTTAAAATGGATTAGAGATGCAGTCAGATCATACACTGAAGTGTAACACCCAGAAGAAGACTAGAAGAAGCCACTGGAGCAGGACGATGGACCAGAAGAAATACTCTGGATTACATGAGCAGGGTGTTGAGAAAAAAGTTGGGAGGACAGCATAATGCCCACATCTAAAGTAATGAGAAGCGCAGGCATCAGCAGAGCGGGAACCAGATCTAGTAGTTTCATGAAGGTTGTTGAGAAGTTTCAGGCAGGAGCAGGATGAGGGCCAGACATATTTTGGCTTTGAGAGTGATGACAAACAACAGACAATTAATTGTGGGTTTCTAACGCGCTAGAATCGACTCCCGAAGGAGTATCGCTGCGCAGTAGACTGCTGGGGAACCCGTCCTGGCTTTCCCTGTGAGATGGTCCCTACTGGTAATCTCCAAGGTGAAACCAGGCATCCCTGGCGAATGTGGGGGGCCGTTGTGGAGATGAGGCACGCTAATGCCCAGAGTTGCCGAGTGTGATCCCTGCTTAGAGTAGGCACTGAGGTGAGAATTATCAAGTCCACTGACCCTGGTCTACGACCCTGCCGCGTCGGGAATTGAAGCCTGGTCCCGGGCCGTCCTCTGCTCCCGGGTCTGCCGCCTCTAACCAGTGAGCCACACCACTCCACTAATAGCAATAGCAGGACAATGGTAACAATGAAACAAGCTTCGATAAAGCTGATAGGTCTTTATTATGCAAGAGATTGTGGCTTTTTTAATGCCTTATGCCATGATGTACAGCATGGATAAAATTAAAGTTATCAAAAAAGTGCTATGATGCAGCCAGCACTGGCGTTGCGTGATAGCGATTTTTATTTTCGGGTGGAAGAACAGGATGGGCAATGGGGAGGGGGGATATAACAGCGGAGGGGTGGAGACGAAACAGACAGCAACATGGAGAAGTGATGGATAGTGAGGGAAAGCAGCAACATATGCGGGAAAAAAATAGCACTTCAATCAGGGGGCAAACGGACATCAATTAAATAATCTGTGCTTGGTCCATGCGTCAGAAAAAGGAATGGAAGTGCTGCCCATTAAGGATGCAGCAAAGCGCAGTGACATAGACTTCAACAAATCGGCAAACAAGGGGTGGGTTGCAAGTCCTATGTTTTATACAATAGATCCTCGCTAGGGAGAGCGCATATTCATTCGCTGTCGCAAGCTGTACCCTAAAGAAAACTGACACATAGTCCCTGATTATCAGTTCCATCATACTGACTGGGTGCAAACTCCTTATTCTAGATTAATGTTTCTGATGGACACATCTACCTACAGATTCCTTACCTTAGAATACTCCCCAGGCTTCTTCCAGAAAGTATTTCCTTAGCTGTGTCCCTGTGAGCCATTAGGTACCACTATACAGCTACGTGCTGATGTCGGTTCCTTTATTTAGATGCAGATCCAGGGCTCCTGATCTCATGTTAATTGATTTCCAATGATATCTAAAACAATGTCACCGGTGTGCTGGGGAATGATGCCAGCAGATGTCAGTTACTGACCCACATGAGGTGTGTCTTTGGTGTTTCGGCTTGGGATGAGATTAATTTGTGCAATAAGTGTGCCCTCATGCATCTGAAGGCGATCTGAGAGCGGGAGTAAAGAGGAATGTTGCTAAGCACAAGAAGTTGCGGCATTCACGCAATTCCCACTCACGATCCACATGGACTCTGTCCCGAGGCTGTTCCTTTGACTACTCAATTTGGAAGTGATAGAATAAAATTACTAAACGGACAGCAACATGAAATAAACATTAGACATAAGGGTAAGATGGCGTGAGACTTACCGGTGCAAGAGGGCAGATGCTGTAACTTGCCCCAGGCATACTCCAGACCCTGTGCAGGAACCGCAGATATAAACCCATACAGCACTGGAAGAGAGAAGGCCTAGACAAGAAAGCAAACTGAGAAGATGATAACGAAGCAGGAATTAATAACAAAGAGTTAGGGAAACATAGGACTAAGGGTAACTAAATAAGGGAGAAAATAAGGCGAAGGGTCAAACAAGCAGAGTTCTAACTATAGTGAAACGCGAAGCAGTATGACAACCACTGTTGCCTGACTCTATGCAGGCGGGGTCGAAATATTTGGGTTGCTACTAATTACCTGGAAGTGTGCCAGATTGTGCTGATCTTCTAGTTTCTGGAGCTGTGCATGTGAGTCTGGGAAAATTTGCTTTTGAGTGTGTATTTTCCACTATCCTGTGTGCAGGTCCCTCCAAATTCCCAGTCGCTTCTGCCCAAACGTGGCTTGTGACCTGACACTGAAGCCACTGGCGCTGGAAGATGATTGTTGCTGATGCCAATGTCTGGCCCAAATTGACTTCAGCCTGAGCCCTACCAATGTATTGCTCAAAATAGCAAGTGTAACCTGTCTAACCCAGTGCCTCTGCCACGTCACACCCACGAGCAGAGGCTCTATTCACTTTTTGGTTCTGACTCTGATCCTTTACCAGAGCTGGGGATACTCCTAAGATGTTAATGTTGATGATAATGATGACGATGGTGATGGGAATAGCTTGCCTCACTCCATATACTGATACTGATGATTCCTTCTACATTGATTTAGCACGTGGACTTGGCGCCTCGTCTCAGACAGAGCTTGACTCGCCTCTTGGGCCCCTGACGGAAGAGAGTGCCTCATTTGCTGTGGTGGTACAAAAGGCAGCCGAGTCACTGGAACTGTAGCTACCCTCAGTTTAGACCAAACCAAATGTTCTAATAGAGATTTTTGAAGCCTGGGCCAATGAGTTCTGAGTCCTTTTAACAATGCCCTTACTAATACTTTGACAGGCACCTGATTGAAGCTTTGTTCCTGGCCACCTGTGAATAGGCAGGTGGCCAGACATCACTTATCCGTGCCAGGTTTTCTCACCAAGAACCTACTGTACAGGTCTCGACTAGTAAGGTGACTGTTAACTCGTTTCTAACCCCTCCTCCAGATAGGGAGTCCAAGAGAATTGATGCTTTTGGCAGGCACATTTTCTTCCACCATTATAGCACTGTGCTCTGTTTGTTTGCTGTGCCATTACACCCATGCCGTTTTGAACTTGGCCAGCAAGGTCTTATCGATCTTAGGACTTCTGTGGCCCAGATGATCCATGATGGATAGGACGTTGCCATTTGTTATCCACACGTCTGGACATTACTGATTGCTTAGGTAAGGTAACCAGTACCAGTGTTGTCCTTTCTTGACTTGCTCAAATGTGTTCCACAGGATATTCTGACGATGTTTAGGCCTCCGTCATGGATATGACTATTAATGGGTACCATCTTTTGAATAAGAAGGCGACTCTGCCATAGAGCACTTTAAGGACAGCAGGGCTTATGCGCACTGCTTAAGGCTGATGACCCCTGCTAGTATAGACAGCTAACATTCCCAATCAGTGATGCAGCAGGCAGCCCATTCCTTGCAAAGCCATGGATGTACATGTGGCAGGCAGCATGCAGGCCGGCCAGCAGGGACATCCGTCCTACACTTCCTCTTCCCCTGCTACAACGGACACACAACCACTTTAGTTTGCCCCTAGTGATGCATGCTCAACCACTGAGGGGTAGAATTCAACACTTCTTCCCATGTTGGAGATCAATTTCGTCTTGCAGAATGGTCTTAAAAATAATTCGAAATGACTATACCCTGCCTTTCCTCTCCACCATCCCCACTATTCCTTCTACAGCAGCGAGAAGTTTGGAAAAACACCTATCTGTTCTGTTGCATGGGGTGCGGTTGTTGCTCTCCAAGGTGCTATTGAGAGGCTGAAATCAGAACGAGAGGGTGGATGTAATGCTTGTCATTTCCTCATTCCGTAGGACTGGGGCCCACAGATGTTATCTGCTATTCAGGGTAGGCAGTATCATTTTTAGTTTACTGTGCTCTCCTTTGGCCTGACCCTCAGTGTTAAGGAAGGTGATGGTGGTGGTTGCTTTCCATCTTTGGAAGTTAAGGAAATCCATATTCTCGTACGACTAGCTGTGGAAGGTGGGCTTGACACAGTTAGTCGTTGAACACATCTGGATGATGGTTTACCTCTTTACTTTGTAGATGCACCATCAATGAGACAAAGTACCACCTGACTACTTTTCATTGGGTTACAGTCTTTGGGGCAGTCCTGGACACAGTACAGTTCAGGGCTTTCCCTCTACTGCAACGAGTCCACGATATTTGGAAATGATCCCAATGTTTGAAGCTCTGTAATGGAATTTGAAGTTTTAGTGAGCAAAGCACCATGACCGTATGCCCGATCATAGCCGGCCCCACACCTTTATCTGCTCAGACCTGACTATGGTGACAGACGTGTCTTGGCTGGGCTGAGGAGACCGAGATCAGGAAACTCTTGCTCTGAAGTGCTGAAGGCCTTTGTGCTGTCCATTAAGAGGAGGTGGTGCAGCTTCTCATGATAACACAGCCTCAATGTTTACTGCAACAAGCCAGGTGAAGAAAGATCCTGGGTCCTGTTTCAAAAGGCTCTGTCCCTTGGAGGTAGTTAGAGTGTGAGGGCATTTTACCAGTTGCAAGCCACCTAGCAGGGTTCTGAATACTAGAGCAGACAATTTGATCAGGCGGTGTCTGGCAGATGATGAGTGGCATCTACATCCGGAGATGCAGAAGGACATCTCCCAGCAGTGTGGAGAAAACTGGCTACATCTGCATTCTGGTTAGAATGGAGCACAGGACTGCTAAACACCTTGACCCTGCCGCTCTACCCCGTGTTCTGAAAAAGCTCAGGAACAATCGTCCCAGGTCATCCTTGGGTTCTGGATTAGGCCACCAGAGTGTGATACTCAGACCTTCTGGGCATCAGCATTTGTCCCCCAGTCAGACTGCCACTTTGCAAGTGCACTTTGGCTCAACAACAAGGCAGGATCCGCCACCAAATTCGGGCAATCTATGCCTACATGCATGGAAATTGAGCAGCTCCAATTGCCTGTGCTTGGCCTGCCACTTAGGGGGTGAAATGTATCTTTGCCCCACATGCCCTTCCGCAAGATCCATTTATGCCGGGGGCTTGGAAAAGTGTGTGGCTTGTGTTGGCGTTTGCATTACAAGCAAACTGCTTGAAGTTCTGTTGTTTGCTACATCTTTCTTCCAGTAAAGCCTTGCAGAGTGCACTATAAATGGTTATTTTTCTGAGGGTCTACGTTTGCCGGACCCACCATCCTTGTTTCACTCACATGTTGTGTTAAGGTTTATTAAAGGTTTGTTAGACTTGTTCCTTCCCAAACTGTTTGTTGTGCCACAGTGGGACCTTAATGTGGTATTGATATTTCTTATGAGTACACCCTTGGAGCTGATGCATAACTGTTCGCTACATCTCCTGGCCTTAAAAACAGTCTTCCTCATTGCTGTTACATCAACACATTGCATGAGTGAACCTACAACACTTTTTAGAGCAGCTGCCCTACACTACGTATTTCCTGGATAAGCTGGTGCTGAGGACTCTGGCACCATTTTTTAAGCAAAAGTCACTTCCATGTTGGGCAATCCATCACTCTGCCAGTGTTTTTTCTTAACTTCACTCTTGGAAAGAGGAGTAGGAGAGGCTCCATTGATTGGACTGCAAATAGGCTTAACACTTTTAGATTCATTATATCAAGCACCATCTAGTGGACAATCTGCTTTTTTTTAGGTCCCCTGGAGTAAAGAAGGCAAAAGGTGGTGCAGTGCTCCTGGTATCGTACCTATTGCTGATTTCTGCCTCACAATTTACATTGTCCTATTGCTGATTTCTGCCTCGCATTTTACATTGTTTGGATTCATAGCTGCGCCGCGCTCTGTGACACTGCTGTGCCTTTCTGCCTATTACAATTGCATTTCGAGTGTGGTGTGCTTCGTGATTTGCTCTGTACAGCGCTTTCTGGCTTCACTTGGTATAGCGCTTTCCTCTGCTGGCCTGAGATAGTCTTGCCCTGGCATAGCGCTCCATTATCATTGTGGCTTTTGTTGTTGGAGACCCTCGCAACATCTGTTTACCTGACTGCCATTTTGTTTATTTTCGGCCCGTCCCTGACCCTCCCTGCACCTCGCTCCCGCCTCCCAGCTGCCCCTCCCACGCTCCGCCCCCTTCACTATCCATTTTAGACACATGTCCCAACGTGCAGCGTCCACGCGCTACGGCCGCGCCCAAGGTGCGCCAAAGGTAAGCCCGTCTACGCCCGTCCGCGCCTGGACCGCGCCCAGCGCCATTCCCCCTGGTCCAGGCATCACCCACCCCTCCCGCATTACATACGAGGCCTCCACCCTCTTAGCTCTTAACACCGGCCAACTCCCTAACTGCTCCCAAGCAGCACCAGGACACACCCATGGACCCTTCAGCTGCCACTCCTGCAAATTTACCTGCATCAAGACCCACATCAAACCCTCAAACATCAAACAAAGATCCAATACCAACCACCTTAAATGCATCCTTCTCAACACCCGCTCGGTTCACTAACACGCCATCGACCTTTGGAATCTACTCGACACCATTTCTCCGGATATCGCCTTCCTAACAGAAACCTGGATGAATGCCTCTTCAGCTCCAGACATCGCCATAGCCATCCCAGACGGCTACAAGATCATCCATTAGGACCGCACCATCCAAACAGGAGGAGGCATCGCCATCGTCCACAAGAACACCATCCGCGTTTCAACCAGCTCAGAAGACAACCTCGCTATCGCCGAACACCTTCACTTCCAGATCCACACCGACCCCAAGACCACACTTAGAGGCACCCTCCTCTACAGGCCACCAGGACCCCGCACTAGAATCAGCGAAGACATCACTGACTTCATCACCCCACACGCCCTCCCCTCAGAAGAATACATTCTACTCGGAGACCTCAATTTCCACCTGGAAAAGAGCAACAACAGTAACACTACCACCCTCCTGGACAACCTCGCCAATCTCGGACTCAAACAACTTGTTAACACCCCCACACACTATGCAGGACACACACTCGACCCTATCTTCACTTCCAGCAAGCATATCTCCTTCACGCACACCACAGCCCTCCACTGGACGGACCACAGTTGCATCCACTTCATTTACAATAAGACCACGATCCACAACCGCCCTCAACCAACTCTGCGAAGAAATTGGAACAAAATCACCATCGAGCAGATTTCCACATCGCTTCTTCAAAACCCCCCGGCCTACTCAACGAACCCTAACCAAGCCGCCATCACCCTCACACAATGGTTAACCCAAACCGCCGACAAACTAGCACCATTGAAAAAACATCAAATCAAGCAAGGAAGCAAGAGCGCCCCCTGGTTCAACGATGACCTTAAGAAATCCAAGAAGCTCTGCCGCTCCCTTGAGAAAACGTGGAAAAAAGACCCAAACACTATCACCCAAGCCGCCTTCAAAAACGCCACCCGCGAACACCACCAACTAATCCGGACAGCCAAGAAATCAGCACTCCAAGACTGACTAGACAAAAACGCCCGCAACAGCAAGGAACTTTTCAACATCATCAAAGAATTCACCAACCCCACTGCCAGCTCAAACGACATCACCCCCTCTCAAGTCCTCTGCGACTCCCTCGCCTCATTCTTCCATGACAAAATCGCCGACATTCATAACAGCTTTGACAACCAACCCGCATACAATTCAACCACACTTGCCTCCGAACCTGTAACTCCTCCGAATAACCTTCTCAACTGGAACCCAATCACCACAGAAGACACCATTCGCCTAATGAACTCCATCCACTCAGGATCCCCTACAGACCCTTGCCCCCATCACATCTTCAACAAAGCAAACTCCATTATCGCACCCCATCTCCGAGACGTCATCAACTGCTCCCTCAACTCCGCCACATTCCCAGAAAGCTGGAAACACGCCGAACTCAGCGCCCTTCTGAAGAAGCCCACAGCTGACCCCACCGAACTCAGAAATTACCGCCCCATCTCGCTCCTCCCTTTCCCTGCCAAAGTCATTGAGAAAGCCATCAACAATCAGCTCGCCGCCTTCCTCGAAACCAACAAATCACTCGACTCCTCATAGTCTGACTTACGAGCCAAACACAGCACCGAGACCGCCCTCATCGAAGCAACAGACGACATTCGAACACTACTGGACAACGGAGACACAGTCGCCCTCATCCTCCTTGACCTTTCTGCAGCCTTCGACACAGTCTGCCATAGCACCCTGATACAACGCCTCAGAAACATCGGAATTCAAGGAAAAGCATTGGATTGGATCATCTCGTTCCTCGCTGGAAGAACTCAGAGAGTCCGCCTCCCCCCTTTTAAGTCAGAGGCCACCGAAGTCATCTGCGGCGTCCCGCAAGGATCATCTCTCAGCCCCACCCTCTTCAACGTCTACATGAGCCCCCTCGCAACCATCGCACGTCAACACAACCTCAACATCATCTCCTACGCTGAGACACTCAGCTGATACTCTCACTCACCAAAGACCCAATCTCCGCCAAAACCAACCTACATGAAGGGATGAAAGAAGTAGCCGAGTGGATGAAGCACAGCCGTCTAAAACTGAACTCTGACAAAACGGAAGTCCTTATCTTAGGCGCACCCCCTTCCGCCTGGGACGACTCTTGGTGGCCAACGGCCCTAGGAAAAGCCCCCATACCGACGGACCACGCACGGAACCTGGGCATCATCCTGGACTCCTTACTCTCGATGAACAGACAAGTCAACGCCGTCTCATCATCATGCTTCAACATCCTACGCATGCTCCAAAAAACATTTCGCTGGATCCCCACCGAAACAAGAAAAACGGTCACCCACGCACTGGTAACTAGCCGTCTGGACTACGGAAACACCCTTTACGCCGGTACCACCGCAAAACTGCAGAAAAAAAACTCCAACGCATCCAAAATGCTTCTGCCAGACTCATACTAGACATCCCCCGCACAGACCACATTTCCGTTCACCTGAAAGACCTTCACTGGCTCCCCGTCAACAAGAGGATAACGTTCCGTCTCCTCACCCACGCACTCAAAGCCCTATACGAACTTGGACCTGATTGTCTCAACACTCGCCTTTCCTTCTACACCCCCACCCGCCAGCTGCGTTCGTCCAACCAAGCCCTCGCCGCTGTGCCGCGCATCCACAAAGCCACCATGGGGGAAGATCCTTCTCCTACTTAGCGGCCAAAACCTGGAATTCCCTTCCCACCCACCTACGCCTTACTCAAAACCACTTAGCCTTCAGAAAACGGCTTAAAACCTGGATATTCGATAAGTAAACCTCCCCTCCCCTTCCTCAAGCGCCTTGAGACCCTCCGGGTATGTAGTGCGCTATATAAATTCAGACTTGACTTGACTTGACTTGAGGAATCTGAAGAAAACAAGGCTCTTTCTGGCGGATACTCTTTCTAACCTCAGATTCCTTCCTTCTCTCCCACCTCCTCATTCTGCGAAGTGGCCTCTTTTTAATATCTTAAAAAGGTCCCAAGTAAGAGTACAGCACATTGTTACCAAAAATGTTCACGCTTTGCTCTGATGGCTCAGAAAGGGAAAGGGCAAAGTAGTGGCAGCTGTTAGAAATAGCACTTTAATGCATCTCTGCTCCATCTCTTCTGGGATGGTGTGGAGCCAGCGTGGAGCCATACAATGCTACCTAGCAGAGTGCAGGAGCACCTTTGTGGAAAGGCATTCCAGATAGCCTGGCACCCGGGGAGTTTTCTTAGGTTAGGAATCTACAGTTAGAGTATTCACCAGAAAGAGCGTTACCTAAGGTAAGTAACTTGTTCTACTGTGCAGTAACTCTGTACCAGTGCCGTGCACTTACAAGCTAAACTCCATGCTATAGGGATTAACCACGTGGGAATACATGCACAATCTCATTGTAAATCCTCGCACATTTCCCAGTTTTGTGGGATTTAACACATACATTTACCACCTACTCTGAGCAGGTGGTAAATGTATGCTGATGCCTCTGTCTGGTGTGGGTGGGTGGAGGGAGATGGGTGTGAGGAGAAGGGGGAAGGAAGGGAAAGCTAAGTTTTGGCAGGTCATGCAATAGCTTTCTTAGCAGTATTACCACCTAGTAAAATCAGGTCCGGTGTTCAACACCCCACAAATACGGGTGTGGGATTATCGATGCACTGAAAATCAGAAGGAACTAAATTACATACAGTTATCCGCTCTGCCTCATTGATAATCTGGGCCGTAGTGGGCGATTAGAAGAAGTAGATGAAGAGAGAGTGGTGTATGTTTAAAACTCTGAGGCTTAACTCTTCAAAGGAGATGACAAGAGGCAGGGTGAAACCAGGGTTGGGTGCCTCCTAGAGGGTGATGAAATCAGGAAGCTAAAACAGAACTGCAGGCAGTAAATAATAAATTGAGGACAACGCAGGGATGGCGATGAGAAGCCGCAGGAGCGAGATGGCCAAAGTATCCACCTGGCTAATAAATGTTACAGTATGTTAAATTCTTGAAATATAAATCAGTATGCCTCCAGAAGAAAACCAGTAACAACAGAACCAGTATGGTAAGGCCACTTGGGCTTCATTGATTGCACAACAGCCATATTGTGTCGAGTATCTGGAAATTACAGGCGCACGTGCACACATGCACAAGTATAAACCAGTTAGCATAGCAAGATGATAAATGGACGTTTTTTTTCCCTGTCTTAGCTCGAGATGGAAAATTACCAACTGAAGATCCAGAATCAAAAGCAGGTGGAACAATTGCAAGCGCTTGAGGACACCCTTCAAGGTAAGGTTTCCTTAGTCTTGGCCTGGAATACTTCATACAACAGGATTCCATTGCTTCAAGCACACATGCACCGACATGAATGTGCATTGCCTCTGTATCTTAGTTGGTGGAGCGATTTGTCTGGTTAATTCTGGTTAATTCTGATAACGAACGCGATTCCTCCACGCTTACTAGTTACGCGACCTCCAGAAAACTGGCTGTTGAACGTTTAAATAAAACTATTCCTGTAAACCTTTGGAGAGTGATGATAATCTATAAACGAGGATCCAAATGTGAAGAATAAAAGCAGAAAACAAAAATGGCTTGGACCTTTGAATTTTTACAGATCGGAAGAATGTTAATATTTACTAGGGAGGAGTATGCACTCGCTTGTTCTTATAACTTCTTATATTAAGAGGACAGCAAGGTCCAGTACCTAGAGTTAGCCTCCTCCTAGCATAAATTGGCAATATCATCCAGGAAAAGAATCACTGGGCCTTCTTTTTTACCTAGAATAATGTGATACAGTCCTGGCTATAGGATTCCACTTATGGTCTAATCATCAAGTCTCTTACTATGTGTTTTGACCAATTAGTTGCATTTTGCCCCATTCTCTACCTTATTATTCTGCCTTCCCGAGCTTTTTACTTCTTGTGCAGAACAATTAATTTGCGCAACAGTACCGTCATATTTTTAACCCTTAAAATGGAAGAATTGATATGAAAAAGTATTGCTGTTATGCAAATAAGCATCTGGATTCATAGGATTTCTGCTGTTTTGTTACTGAAGCTCTTTAAGTTAGAGTGCAGTGTTTTATGCAAACTCTGAAACAAGTGAAGATGAGCAGAACATGATTGATCATAGTCGTTTTTGGGAAAGTCTATAGAATTTAAATGTGTTTAATGGAAACAAATGAAAATTGTTCGTATATGTTATTTCTACTTGCTGCATCTGTGAAATTTGAAACAACGGTTATTTTGTGTGGGATATTTTGTAGGTCGAAGCCTACCAGACAGCGCAGGTGTCTGGTTTGCTAAGAACTTCTTGTCGACTTTCTAAAAGCTTCCATGGGAAAACATTTCACCCATTGCTTACTATTGGCTTTGTCGTTTGTAATTCACAGTTGCTTGCTTTTTATTTGCTGGCTTTATTTGTTTTGGTTGTCCAGCTTAAGTTCGTCCCTCCCATGGTACATTGCCATTTTACTGTATACTTTCCGAGCACTCGCTTTCTGTAAACAGGCCTTTAAACCTTGTTCTTACTTTTGTCACATTTGCTGTGCATTCAGAGATAGAGGTCAAATGTTCAGCTCTGTCTTCTGAAGGAGCTTGGTGTTTACTTTTCTTTCTCTGACTTCAAAGTGAGCGAATTTGTGTGACAATCCTATTGTGTACCCCCACGTTAGGGGAGAGGCTGTAGGGTGTTATTTGTTTTCTAGCACAAAATAAAAATTAACTGTGCTGATATTTCAGAATGTGTCAGAAATAGAAAAGTACAAATGAAGGATATTTGATTTGTAATTCTGAAGTGTGATGGAAACAAATACTTAAATACCATCAAAATGCCTCAATACACTAGGTGATGATATTTCCAAACATTATCGTTTGTGCTCAGTACATCTGAAAGTCTGTGCAAATGAAATGGTCATTTCTATTGAAAATGTGTTGACTGTAATGGCAGTGCGCTACGACACCATTGATTCTCCACACTGCCCCACTCAACTTTACACCACTTCCCAATACTCTTCTCCACTGTATGACCTTCCACTCTTTACCACGCCAATCCAATCTACGACATGCGACTCCACTCTGACATGCTACTCCACGTTACCCCCTCCACTCCAAGACACTCTGACTCTCCACTCTGACTTGTCCCTCCACTCTACATCACCCCACCGCACTCCTATCTACCTCACTCCAATCTATCCCAATCTACTCCACTCCCATCTGCCCCACTCCAGTTCACTACAATCCAGCCAGTCTGCTCCACTCAAATCTACCCCATTCCATTCCACTCTAGTACATACCACTTCACTCCAGTATCGTCCTACCACCCCATCACACTTCTATCTGCCAACTGTAAAATATTGGGGAACATTCTGGCAGATAGATATGAACAAATTCTACGCCCTATAGTCCATCCATATAAGTGTGGGTTTGTCCCCAGCAGGAATACGTCCCAAAACTTACTGCGGTTGTTTCACGTTCAAGATCAGGTCAGGGGCACTCACCCTAACGCGGCTTGTCTAATTCTAGATCTTGAAAAGGCCTTTCATACTCTCACGTGGCCGTACTTTTTTGCGATCCTGTGATGTTCAGGAATAGGTCCAACTCTCTTACAGCTCCTCTACACCAAACACATCTTGTATCAGAATAGGTCAATACATCTCGTCCCCATTCAAGATGGAGAGGGGTACGAGGCACGTATGCCCCCTATCGCCCCTGATCTTCGCCCTGGCAGTAGAACCCCATGCGATACGATTACATCAGGAGGGGACTGCATGGGGCATTCCCATAGCGGACACCGTCCACTGCGTCTCCCTGTATGCGGACAACCTCCTCCTGTACATCCAAGACATTACTGCGGACCTCACACCCATCTGGACAACCTTGACGGAGTTCGCGGAGGCGTCCGGGCTCAGGGTAAACTGGGACAAATGCGCAGTTTACCCATTGCACCCGTCCCTGGAGCCACGGGAGGTGGGAGTGGGTGCACAGAACTTGCCCTGGAGCATGAGCGCCCCCCCCCCCCCGATATCTCAGTGTGCGCCTGTACCACTCCTCCTGACATTTAAGAGGGCAATTATCGCAAAGTGTTGGCAGGCATCAGATCGTCGGTAGGATTCAAGAAGGGCCTCCCGTTGGCCCCGATAGGCCGGGTAACCATAGCCAAGATGATCATTGTTCCCCGGCTGTTATACTACGTCACGAATTTGCCAGTCATTCCACCCAGGGCTTTCTTTCGAGACCTGGACTCGATCCTCCGCTCACTTATTTGGGGAGCTAGCCGACACCGGATAGCTCTCACTAAACTGCAATTGCCCACCATGCAGGGGGGTCTCGGTGCCCCTGCCTTTAAATCGTATTTCCTGGTGGCGCAGCTCCAGTGGCTGTTGTATTGGATGGCAGGTAAGCATACCAGTGAAAACATATACTGAGCAGGGCCCGGTCCCCACCGCACAACTCTGTCATCTGCTGCTACCATGTACCAAACCACGGCAGATGTATCCGCTGCAAGTGTCCGTGGCCCGAAGATGTATGCAAAGAGTGCACCGCATGTCAGCAGGGACCCCATTCTACTCCCCCCGCCTGCCGCTGGTCGGCTGGCCCAAACGGGAGACATACTTCACATCCACCAAGCTCCGTGCATGGACGGAATGTGAGATTACCGAGGCGGAGGCGCTATTCACAGATGGGCAGCTCCGTCCCTACGAGCACCTCATGGAGGAATATGATCTCCCCCGGGGCAATTTTTAACCCACCGACAGCTCATAGAAAATTACCGCCCACTCTCTGAGCTTGCTACTGGCGAGCCGACAACACACCCGGTCATTCGCACCATCCTGTATATGGGTATAGGCCGACACCTGCTACATGGCTGTATAAGTCTATAAGAGAACTGGCTAATAGACCACTACATGCTCTCCGAGCCACTTGGGAAGACGAATTTGGGTGACAGCTACACGACGGGGAGTGGGTAAGTGCACTAGATTTCCCCAAGAAAGTTCCAGAAATGGCGTTTTAAAAATATGCAGTTTTATGTCCTGCATAGAGCGTATCAAACACCGGCGCACCTGCAGCGAATCTACTCAGACACCCAATTTCTCTGCCCCAGATGTCGCTCACCAGACGCACGCTTCCAGCATATATTTTGGAGCTGTCCGACTTTGCAACCATACTGGTCCACAATCCTCGACACAATTAAAGAACTCACAGGACTCACAGATCTGCACATGTGGGAAGCCATTGCCCTAGGAAAATTCCGCAGACCGAAAACAAACAAAGTGCAAGTCCGCTTCGCGGCACTAGCCGCGCTCCTACCCAAAAGATGCACCGCCTTGAACTGGCGAGCTGCATTGGGCCACCCGATTGAGGCATGGGTGGGAGCGGTGTAGAAATGGGCAGTGGCAGAGGAGGAGACCCTGAGGGAGGAGGAAGCAAAGGGTCTGCGAAAGCACCCCATATCATTGAAGTGGGCCATGCTTTCCCACCAGTTTAAACAATCGCACATGCGCACAGATCCAGACGCGTCTCAATACGACCCTACCAACCTGGCAGCACAAACCTCGCAACTGAGCACACATAACACAGCCCCCATGGCCCCGACCGTCACGTGATGTATGAGTATTCCGCTACACACTGCACTGTCTACTGCACCTAGCGACGTCGTCCAACTGATAACCCTTAAACAATACTATGCCACAACTACAGTCTGTAGCTGACACAACCCAGACGCCCTTCACGATGCCTACTCCCTGACTCCCCCCCCCCCCCCCCCCCCTTCAATACATCCCCAGTTTATTCTCCCCGGTTCTCTTCGACATCACGTTACAGAACAGACAAGCAGACTACAAGTTCCAGGATCCCTTCCGTAGGTAGAGTATATGTCCGTTGGTTGAACAACAGCCCACTTCACTCCAATCTACTCCACTCCATATCCACCCTACTCTAATCAAACCCACTCAACTCAATCTAACCCAATCTACTCTACCACAATCTACCCCAATCTACTCCAATCTACCACACTCACTCCAATCTACCCAAATCCACTCCGCTCCACTCGCACAACAAGTAGGTGTGCGGAGGCGCTGAAGCACCTCCAGAATAACTACGTATTTTTAGAATGGAGGAATCCAATCAACAAAAATATTTTTCCCTAAATTATTTTTGTTATGGCCCTTTATATCTTATTTCTGCCATTTCGAAGCACTGTGAATTACAGATGTTTGTATTACCCAATTTTATGGTAGGTAATCTGATGTCATCCGTTGCATGGAACACAGAGCTGGCCATGCCACAAGACCACCGCATTTGTTAGCAACAAACTTTGAACTTACTGAGCTAGCCTGCCGGCCACTGTCTTCAGCCCCATTAGCCTAACTCTGAAAAAGCCCACCTCTTTTGACCGCATCATTTCCTTCTTCCTCTATGCACCTCTATGTGCCTTTCCTTCCTGTGTCCAAAACTGCAGAGGGCAAACCCAGGGCAAGGGGGTCAGTCAATCCTTCTGTGTGGAATTGGTAAATTACTAAGAGGGCTCTTGATCGAAATGATGAATGGCATGACTAAGATAGGCACTCTGCATCTGCACTCCTTGGGTTAACTGTAAGGGTCTTGGCATAATGGCAGACCCCTTACAGTTGAGCGCTCCCCTCTTCTTCACTAGCACAGTGCATATAACATGCAAAACATACGTGGTGTTCCAAGGTGCTCTACGCGCCCCAGAGATTACCCTGGAAGTAGTATTTCTAACTGTGCTTGCATGATAGAAGGCAGTTTCCGGGATATATATATATATATATATATATATATATATATATATATATATATATATTTATATATTTATATATATATATATATATATATATATATATTTATCGTTTATTTATTGATTTTAAAACAAGGTGGATAATCAATGGTACAAAGTCATTGAAAGCGAAGAAGTCATATAATCCCACAACACCCCCCCGCCCCCTCACCCCCTCTGACAGAACAATAGCAGAATTACAGTACACTTCGGACAACTAGACATCGTTTGTTAGTCTGTGATAACAGAGAATATATTTATATAAAGTTCGTCCTTCAGTTCCACACATGTTAGGGGTAAGCCCACATCTATTCCAAGGCATCTTATTGGAATCTACTAATGACTAATGACTCGGGAGCAGGCCAGCCCCAACTTGTGGACTACATATTGTAAAAAGAGAAAGCCTATATGGGACTCAACACATGCAACTCGTAGCAGGTCGGGATGGGACATCAGGAACTCCGTTAAAGGGGCCCAAAAGTCTTTGGGGCGAGAAGATTCCGGCAGCTCTTCCTCATATAATTGAAGCTGATTCTTACAATACACTAGGTCACGGAGCTACTTTTTTTTTTATAGTGGATGACGTTTTGGCTCCCCAGCACTGCGCTACTGCCCTTTTTGCGAAATAAGTAGAAGCTGCTACAATTCGCCTGTTGCAGGGCTCAAGGCGCCGGACATAGCTCAGCAGACATAGCTCAAGGGCGCAACACACAGGCTCCAATACAACATCAGTTAGAATGGCTACCACTGCAGTCCAAAAAGCAAGCATACTCGTACACATCCAGGCAACGTGGAAAGAATCTGCATCCGCTGCTCCACATCTCACAGAGTTGGAGGTTTCTTTTAGACCATATTTATACAGCTGCAAGGGGGAATAATATACTCGCCAGTGTCTGTTGCCCTTTAACCAGTCTCTGTTGCCCTTTAACCAGTGTCTGTTGCCCTTTAACCAGTCTCTGTTGCCCTTTAACCAGTGTCTGTTGCCCTTTAATCAGTGTCTGTTGCCCTTTAACCAGTGTCTGTTGCCCTTTAACCAGTGTCTGTTGCCCTTTAACCAGTGTCTGTTGCCCTTTAACCAGTGTCTGCTTCCCTTCACCAGTGTCTGCTTCCCTTCACCAGTGTCTGTTCCCCTTCACCAGTGTCCGTTCCCCTTCACCAGTGTCAGTTCCCCTTCACCAGTGTCCGTTCCCCTTCACCAGTGTCCGTTCCCCTTCACCAGTGTCCGTTCCCCTTCACCAGTGTCTGTTCCCCTTCACCAGTGTCTGTTCCCCTTCACCAGTGTCTGTTCCCCTTCACCAGTGTCTGTTCCCCTTCACCAGTGTCTGTTCCCCTTCACCAGTGTCTGTTCCCCTTCACCAGTGTCTGTCGCTTAGTGTCCACCCCCCCCAATATCTGCCCTAACACCAGTTCTCTTTCCCTCATACCAGTCTCTATCCCCATACATATCCGTCCCTGTACATCTGTCGTCACCTACACAAGTGTCTGTTTGTGTCTGTTCCCCTTCACCAGTGTCTGCTGCTTAGTAGCTACCCCTCCCCCAATATCTGCCCTAACACCAGTATCTGTCCCTCACACCAGTACTATCCCCATACATGTCCCTCCCCATACATCCGTGGCCACCTACACTTGTGTCGGGCTCCTGTCGCCAGTGTCTGTTCCACTTCACCAGTGTCTGTCGCTTATTGTCCACCCCTCCCCCAGTATCTGTCCCTCATACCAGTGTCTATCCCCATACATGCCCCTCCCATACATCCGTCGCCTCCTACACTTGTGTATGTCTTGCACCACCAGTGCCCAATCAATCAATCAATCAATGACACTTGTAAAGCGCGCTACATACCCGTAGGGTCTCCATCCTCACCACTGAGGTCTGCCCCAACACCATGTCCGTCCTTACACCAGTAAGAGTCTGCCTGTCTCCCTACGCTGGCACCAGTCCCTCAGCAACATTGTCTGTCCCCAAATGTTGCAGTTTCTGTCTCAGCAAGGAGGGAGCACATATTTGCAGACCGTAGACATGTGAATAGGTCAGCAGCTGTTAGGTGTCTGGGAACCACTAGGAATCCATTTCAGAAAGGGGTCAATCTCACCAGGAAGGCAACATTCTCCCTCTACATCCCTCCACCAGGCATGCCCTCCACAAACATTTAGGAGCTGTTAGAAGTGTGAGTGCATGGAAAGGAATGTGGGATCTACCCCTTACGGACACCAACTGCTGGAGTCTGTATCAAAGGGTCGCCTCTTCCCCGCTTTCCAAGAAGCAGACTCAGTTATAGGTGAGACTCTATGTGTGGGTGGCTCTGTGTGTGGCTCTGTGGCTCTGTGGCTCTGTGTGTGTGTGTGTGTGTGTGTGTGTGTGTGTGTGTGTGTGTGTGTGTGTGTGTGTGTGTGTGTGTGTGTGTGTGTGTGTGTGTGTGTGTGTGTGTGTGTGTGTGTGTGTGTGTGTGTGTGTGTGTGTGTGTGTGTGTGTGTGTGTGTGTGTGTGTGTGTGTGTGTGTGTGTGTGTGTGTGTGTGTGTGTAGCTCTGTGTGTAGCTCTGTGTGTAGCTCTGTGTGTGGCTCTGTGTGTGGCTCTGTGTGTGGCTCTGTGTGATTAGCTTTTTTTCTAGGTGGCTCTATGTGTAGGTGGCTCTGTGTGTGTGTGGGGGTGGCTTTGTGTGTGTGTGGGGGTGGCTTTGTGTGTGTGGCTCTGTGTGGGTGTAAATGCAATAGGTCATGCATTTGCAAGCGATTAAGCTATTAGCATTTTAAAAGACAATGCCATTTATTTATAATTAAAAAATATGCCAATAGCTCCACCTTTAATAATGCCGAGACCATTGCATTGTAAATGCTTGTTCTTATTGGAATGTAGTCCATAGTATAGGTGTGCATCCATAGATTGTTATGAAATGGACTCCTTTTTATTATCTTCCTCATTCCCAAACTGCCTGCCCGCAGGTGTTACCTGTGGTTCAATGTGGGTCATCACTTTCAGTTTGCCGTGCTCCCTTTTGTCCTTACCAGCACCCCTTGGGTGTTCACCAAGGTGATGACAGCGATTGCAGCTCATCTGCGGAGATCAGGGGTGCCAGTCTTCCCCTAATTCGACAACTGGCTGTTGAAGGTGGGCTCGCACCAGGCTGCCGTCTCCCAACTCCAGACTACGGCGGACCTTCTTCATTCGCTGGGGTTCACTATCAACATGACAAAGTCACACCTGACTCCTCTCAGGTGCTCCCTTTCATCAGAGCTGTTTTGGACACCATGCTGTTTCAGGCCTATCCTCCCAAATTTCGAGTCGATGATAATCAGGCTATGATACCAATGTTTCAACCTCTATCCTAGATTTCAGTGAGACTGACTCCGAGGCTGCTGGGACTCATGGCCATGTGCATCCTGCTGGTGATACATGCCTACTGGCATATGTGGGCGCTGCAGTGGGACTTGAAGTTCCAGTGCGCGCAGCATCCGGGGAATCTCTTCGACATGGTCCAGATCTCAGAGGAAACTGCAACAGATCTGCAGTGGTGGATAACGAACCACAATTGGGTCTTTCAGATCCCTCTCCCTTCCCCAACCAGATTTCACAGTGGTGACACATGTGTCACTCCTGGGATGGGGCAGCCATCTGGGGGAGGTCGAGATCAAGGGTCTCTTTCTGGAGTGGGAAAAGCCTTGGTTAGATCGGTTTGCCACTGCAGAGAACGTGCAATGTCAGCAGTTATGCTCGCTGGAGTTTCCAAGGTGGCTCTCGCTGATAGATTTTTTTCATTTTGAGTGGAGCTCAGGCCTCCTGTACGCCTTTCTGCCCATACCACTCCTGCCCAGAATTCTCAAGAAGATCAGGACGACCAGGCACAAGTCATTATTGTGGCTCTTGACTGGGCTCAGATCGTTTGGTATCCCGAGCTGTGGGGCATGACCATCGTTCCTCTGATCAAGCTGCCCCTTACGGGAGGATCTTCTGTTACAGTAGATGGGGAGGGTTCCACCCAAATCTGTCAACGCTCCACCGCCATGTGTGGAGATTGAACAGCGACAGTTGTCAGCTTTCGTACTTCTGCCCAAAGTCTGCAATGTTATCTTGGCTGTCAGTCGTCCCTCCACCAAACCAGTATACGCCTGCTGTTGGGGCAAGTTTGTGGCATGGCATGGTGTGACGAGCAACAGATCGACCCTCTTTCTGCTCTTCTCTCGCAGGCCCTTCTCTTTAACCTTTCCCTAGCCCAGCAGGGCTCTGCTCTTGGCACCTTTAAGGGCTATCCTTCTGCTAGCTCAGCCTTTCTGTTGTTGCCTAACCAGCCGTCCCTTTTACAATCCCTTATTGTACATAGGTTTTTGAAAGGTTTGCAACATACATTTCCTCCTTTCTCCTTAATCATGCCTCAGTGGGACCTTAATTTAGTCCTGATGTTTTTGATGTGCGCTTCTTTTGAGCCCTTGCACAACTGTCCTCTCAGGCTGCTTACCATCAAGACACCCTTCTTGGTGGCAATAACATCTGACCTGGGGGGCAGTGAGCTTCAGGCTTTGTCATTCAAGCCTCCATATATGTATATCTTCCCAGACAAGCTGGTTCTTCGCACTAGAGCTTCCTTTCTGCCGAAAGTGGTTACTCCTTTTCATGTATGCCATTACAGGACCCTGCCTTCTTTTAACGCTCCACTGCATCCCTCTAAAGAAGAGGAGCGACTCCGCTGCCTGGACCCAAAAAGAGCATTTTTGTTCTACATTGATCACTTGAGAAAGTTCCGGGTGGACGACCACATCTTCATGGGGTATATCGGAGTGAAGAAGGGAAAGGCGGTGCAGAAGCAGGCCATCTCCGGATGGATCATGCTCTGCATTAAAATCTGCTATGCACTGGCCAAGAAGCAACCCCCTGAGGGCTTGCGTGCTCATTCCACCAGAGCCAAGGCTTCAACCACTACATTAACACGCGGAGTTCATGTCCTGAACACATGCCAGGCAGCAACGTGGGCCTCTCTGCACAACTTCACAAAACACTGCTGCTGTACAGTCAGTTCTGTGAGGACAGGCCCTGTGGTCGCTCTGTCCTGCTGAACTTTGTAGTGTGAAATTGTTTTGCAGATCCACCTCCGGGGAGGTATTGTTTGGGTATTTATTCTAAGGTAAGGAATCTACGGCTAGAAGTCTCTATTAGATGAACAAGTTACCTACCTTTGGTAACACCTTATTTGGTAGAAACTCTATCTAGCTGCAGATTGCTTGCCAAGCCACCCATCCTCCCAGCTGTGCGAACAGATTTCTAGGGACGGGGGCATTCCCCTTTTAGGGCCCTAGTTTTCCATACCAGTGGTTATTGTTCTTTGTGACTCCGCACTCATGGCGTGGAAAGTCACGAAAAGAAACTGACATCAACCTGCTGAGGTGGCGCCTCTATAGGCCCTGCGCGCATCACTTCTGGGGCCGACAACACCACGCAGAGCAACGCCACCTACTGGCGCACAGGAGCACTGCGCACAAAAAAAATCCAGATCCAGTCTGACACCTGGGGATAATTCTAAGGTAAGGAATCTGTGGCTAGATAGAGTCTATACCAGATAAGGCGTTACTAAAGGTAAGTAACTTGTTCATTAATGGCACTTGTGTTGTATCTACAAGCAATCACAAACAGAAGCACCTGCCACCACTGAAAAGGTATGGACAAAATAGAACTGATGATGATATTACTCCAAACTGGAACAAATCACCCCGTTGGTGCTGGGCCCTCTACTTTACTTCACCCCACGAATAAGCACATTTACACTTTTTCAGTGACAGCATATGAGCAACTTCCTACACAGATGACACCAAGACACTGCCCCAAATAGGTCACTCCATTCATACATTTCTGCCTGTCATAAGAGTGATTTATAAGAGTGGAGTGAGCGTCTGATCGGTCACGTATTTTGCTTCAAAATGCGCGAGTACTGAACACATCTATACGACCAAACACCACCCCCACCACAGCATGCCATGAAATAACTTGCATGAATGGTGGAAATGTTATGAGATAATGCAGTGGTGGTGGCACTTTTTTGCTGACGAGTATGTAACAACTGTGTTGAATTTCTCTCTCCTGAGTGTGTAGCAGGGATTAGTTATCTGTGGTCAGGATTCATAAAGGGCGATCTGTGTGCTATATTTTTAGTCACTGCTATTTCTCTTCTTACTATTAAGATTTTTTCCTACGCATGTGTGTTTTTTTGGTGATCAAATGCATGCATTTGATGCAGTGGAGCATTAAAACTGAATGCATTGATGAATTTTTTAAGCACTCCATAGAGCAGTCTTTGAAATATACCACCTGTTTGAAAATATATTAAAAAATAAACTTTAACCACCTATCACAAACACAGATGTTTGTGAAAGGTTAGGGTTATTTGGTGACGTAGGAAGTGATGGACACCCCACCGACCCCCACCCCCACCCCAAAAAAGCCCAGATTTAGTAAGGGCAATGTTGTGCTGTATGTGACAAGCCACATCTAGCTATTGACCACTAGAGATGCCGGTATAAGAAAGTTAATGCAAGATGTAATTCAGCACATTGATGTAGTGCTGACATTTTGTAATTGACTCCTTCAGGGGCTTAAAAAACGCCCTTTTGGCTATCCTCATCATGCTGTGACATAATCATATGCCAACAAGCAGCGGCTCAGTATGCCCTAGTGATCCAGATGGAAAAAAATCTGAATTTTGTGGAAGATAATTTTGGGGGAAGAATTGACTAAGACAGCCTCTGAACTTAAGAAAATCCAATTTGAATAAAAGTAAAGCTAATGTCCTTGTTTTTCTGGTTGACTTTTGCGCCATTAGTGACTCATGACAAATTCTAGGCCCGTCATCCGAAAACCTGCATTGTGTCCTCAGCAAGGTCTCACTTTGCCAGGTTTCTGTCGACCATAATTTGTTCTGTTGTCCACCGATTGCGATAAGGCAGGATCTTGTAGACATCACTTAGTCAACATTTGTATTGCAGCTGTGTTGCTGGTTACTGTTATGTAGTCTGGATTTAAGCCATTGAATACTTGCCTGTTGACGCTCTTGGTTTGTAGTATGCCTTCTAGACAGATGTTGCGCAGGCGATCCAGTGGTTAGTGTCTTCTCTCATGAAGTAAAGCAAGCATCCGTTGACTGATTTAGGATTGGTGGGACCTTCATTGAAGGGACGCCGTCCAAAATTTGAGAATGAGCAGCTAATGTGGAGACACCATAAAATTATATTAGAGCAGAAGAGGGTATTTCATTGGGAAGGTAATGAACTTGTAATATTAATAAAACACATCACATTTTTGCAACATTGCCATTATGTGGCTTTCACTGTTTTCTTACCCATACATTTATCAGGGTCTTCAGAACATTTACTTGCTGTACATTCATGAAGGCATTCTGGATTTTGGAGGGGGGTGGAGGGAGATGGCGTTTATTCGGGCATTAAAACAATGTTGTTTTAGGCTGTTTACTTGGGTTTGTTAGCCATCTCGCCTATGATCAATCATTTATTTATAACCCTTTCCTTGCTGCCGTCGGCCATTGGCCGACGGCAGCACTACCCCCCCAGTGCTGCCGTCGGCCAATGGCCGACGCGGCCCCACCCGCGCACCGAAACACCCGCACCGCGGCGGAATTACCGCAGCGGTTAACGGGTTAAACAGCTTGGCTTATTTCAAAGTTCTATTTGTATGGAGTTGAAGGGAAGTAAACAGAGTTGCCTAAAATAACAGATTGCTTTTATTAAGCTGAGACCCATAATGAGAAACTCTTGTGTGCCTGCTCTGATCGTTGTACTGAAAGTTGTTCAAGTGGATCAGATAAGAATTTTCATCGGTCAATAGGGTCTGGCAGAGCTTGATCCCTTTTGTTGAAAGATATGAGTGCTGTTCCACATTCTCCCAAGCAGGAAGCATCGTAGAGTCTCTGTCCTGCCCAGGATCACATTCTGGACATCACAAAACCAACCCTGAACTAGGTGCGTTTTATTTTTAGTGGTGAGCAGAACTATTGTCCGCAAGTTCAGGGGTCCTGCTGGTGAAAGGGTTTGCGTGTCCACCCACCTACTTTCTCAGTTGTGTGTTGTTTCTATGGCTTTCATGTGCGTGGTGAACTGACTCTCTGCATGCTCAGCATGTGACAAGGGGGTCTGTGGTCTTGCTCGTTTTGCGGGTTCATTGGTTTTGCAACCCACGCTGAGCACCTAAATTGTTTTAGAGTCATCAGTGGCGGACTTAAGACCGCATTTTTTGTTGTTGTCTTTTTTTAAGTATTATTTCAATTTATATTGATATAGAAATACAGTCGTACATCACCAGGTATGTTCAACAATCATTCCATTTTGTGCAAGGTAATCTAAGGAATGACCAGTCTTTCAGCACATCCCATCCCATGTAATAATGATGTGTGGAAAAATCTTCTGCCGTTTAGATTCTATTCTAGTTTTTGCTTCTCACTGAGAGGAAGAGAATATGTGGATTACACAAAATTACCTTTTATTTGAGCATGTCTTCTGCCCCTGAAATGAAACCAGTGGTCCCCTTTTTAGCATGGAGCAATGGCTAGTAGATAGTGTGCAAGCGTTGAGCTGGTCTATCGGGTCTTGTATAAATACGTCTTTGCAAGTTGCCGTCCTTCCTCTCTGTAGCAAATTGTGCAGAGGTGAAGATGCTTTCTTGCCCGAAAGGGACAGCAGAAGATGGCGTCCGCAGGAAGTGTAGGGACGTTCCAACCAGACTGTAAATAATTTGGGTTCAGTTGGAATAAGGGCCACATTTATGACCATTCCATTTTGCTGGTCGCAAATTGCGATTTTTTGCAACTTGCAAAACAGAATGTACTAATGTGTCACAGACCCAGTTAGAGATTCTCGATGGGGGTTGCAAATGACCTGCCTCCTACTATTCATGAGGCAGGTTGCAATTTGCAACTCACTGGATGGAAATCGAGATATGTTTAAATTAACATTTTTTAAAGTTTTCTTTTCATTTTTTGAGGGCAGACAGTGGTCCGTGGGACCACTGCCTGCTCGTAAAAAATATTTTCACGGCCAAACACAAAGTGAATGGGTGTCCTGGGCATCCCTTCCCGTTTGCAACTGGAACTGCGATAGTTTTGCGACTGCAAAACAATCGTACATCCCCTGCGACTCGCTTTCAGGAAGGGACGCCTATGAGACTTTTAGGCCTTTTCCTTCTTCACGATTGAGATGAACTCAAAGCCAGTGTCAATAAGGAGTAGATTCTGTACCTATTCAGTCTGATCTGGATTCGGGAAGCTAATCGCCATGTTACAGACACTGGGAGCATGTAGGCAGAGGCCGCTGTCAAGATTTTCACAACTTGTCAAACTCCGGCTCTTAAACCGTCGAGGGGGCTGCCATTTTATGTCACGTGACTGTCAGAGTCACTGGGTTAAACACTCTCGGGCATAACTCCAATAGTAAAGATTATCTAGGTTAAACAGAATTAAAAAAACTGCACCTAGACTCTAGGCAGCTTAATATGGAACTTTTTGGGTGCTTGGTTATTCAAAGCAGGTTACCCGGTTCCATCTCGCTTTGTCTCTTGTCTGGCTGTGTTATTTTCCATATAATTCCAGTGTTTTGGCTGGAAAGCAGTAAAAGGGTCAGACTTGACTTAAATACATGCACAGACCACTTGGAATGACACGAGATTTGATTTCTTTATGTCCCTTTTTATGATCTGGCTTCCCCAGTCAGGCCCCGTGTGGTGCTCTCGTAAATTCTGAGCAGTTTGAAGCACTTTTTCCAGATGGATGGGCCTTGAAGCTTTGTTTAATCCCTTCCCGCCCCACTTGATGGAATAAACAGAACAACATGATGCAAGACGAGGGAATAAGTCTGCTTTGTCTGGTCCATTTGGCAGGCAGCGATGATGTGCTAGCAGCGTTTTAGCTTTACATTCTGTAGAGAAAAAGAGTTGTCGTTCTGTAAAGTGAGTATTGTTTGTATATATATACACCACTTAGTAAAAAAATACTTTGTAAACTAAGCATTTTTACCAGAAATGCTGGATATGGTAACCTTGCACTACATTGGACCCTAGGCAGGGCCTCTGGAATTATGCGATTGTGCGGCTGCAGCGTTTTTCTCATAATTATGGATCTCCTGTATTTGCCACATAATCCATCATCTGGCAGATTTTAACCCAGAAAGTGTTTGTTTCTAGCTTAAACGGTTCAAAAGTTAAAATGCGGCAACACGTTTTGGCCTGCAGTGAAAGGCCCTTTGCAAAGGTTGCCTGGTCCCCTTTCTCTTGTTTATTGCTATGTTTGAGCATTAAACTGGTACTAATGAGTTGCAACTTAAGCCCAGATAGAGTTAACAGGTGTAAAAATTACAATATAACAAACTAATACTATCAGAAAATGTGCAGCATTATGCTGAAAATTTTGCCTTTCTTTGCTACATAATTTGGTAAACCCTGCCACATAATTTAGGCCCCTCCTGCTGCATAATTCCTGTGTCCCTGATCATAGGCCGCAGACTGGTTTTGTTGAATGGTGGTGGAGCTGTGTGGTGATAAATGGCACATTACAGTGGAAGAACATTGCATAAAATTTACATGACACACTTTCACATACTAAGTTACATTACACAGATTTACAATTTAAATGAAGAAAGATTTGCCCATAATCACAATGCTTAATCAAGCACTGAAACCCATGCCTCCCTGGTCCAAGTCTGCAACGTTGTCGCTAGACACCACGGCCTCTATTTTTGCTAACCTGACCATCTTTTGACACCAGTTCTTTCAGCAGTATCTGTTCAGTAGTAAATCGAATGGGTAGACCCCTTGGCTTGATGATCAATAATCAGCTCTGGTGTGGAGGTAGTCAGAGTTTTGATCCCTACCTATTGTACTTTAGGCCGTAAAGGAACAAGGAAGCAGTTTTGTCTATGTGCCGCATGCGTATCATTAGAAAATATCCAGGAAATGTCCAGTGGGCTAAAAAAGCATCTCCTACAAAGAATTTCAAATGTTCATAGTTGGGTTTACTCATCCATCCAGTAGACTAGATCCACCCAGTTAATTGCTATTTAAAAAAACAAAAACGAGCATTAGCAAAGACAGTCGGTCTGACGTGTTAATACACATATGCACAAATACTGTTTAACATATTGAAGCCGGACTCATTGGCTTTACCAATGCTCAAAAAAGTAACCAAAAGTAGTAAAATGCATTCAAATCGAGTACTACCTAGATACACCTATGGACCAGTGGCAGGAGATGGAATTGACACACTGGGCATAGCCAAAGCCTCTTCTGTGGGGGAATAGGGGAGTGGTGTTGTGATCTGTGCACTGTTTTTTAGTGTGTTCTTCTTCGCTCAGTTGTCCGCCTCTATTTTGCTTGCTATTTCCTCATTGGTTAATAAGGAAGGCGAGGGAGTAGGACTAGGAGTAATGCCAATATCATTAAGTAATGGACTCGTTATCCATTTGTTAGTGACTTGTATGTTTTGATGTTATGATTTGGCAGATAATATGGTCTGCGCAACAGGGGTTATTTGGACTACAATATCTCATTGGATTCATGGACCGTAGACACGTGGGTAACTTGAATGTCACATTTTCGACCTTCCGCAGCTTCTTAGAGTATAGTGCAGTGGGCCAGACTACCTCATCCTCTAGCTGCCTTGCACTGTGAGTGACAACAACTAGCCTGATCACATGTGTACAGGTTCCTTAAAAGGAGTGCATTTGAGTGCCAGAGATGGTGAACGCAGGCTGCAGGGCAACTCCTTTATTTTTATTTTGTTTATGTTTGCTTTATATGCGTCAGCTCTCGAGTGCACCATTCATCAATCTATTCTATTTCATTTTCAGACACAGTCACATGCATGCTTTCCGTAGCACAGTTACCTCGATGCTGCAGCTCCGTGTTATAGCACGCATGGGGCTGGTCGGGGGTCCCTAATGATGCGTGACTAATGCATTTAGTGCGGTGATGCGGACACCTGCACTGAAATGCGTTAGTGTCACGCCTAATGCATGATACTTGGCAGGGCTGCTACTGTACTAAAAAATACATAACATACTTGTTAGTGGCTGCAAGACTCACAATTGCTCATACATGGAAATGAGTAATCCTTGAAGTACGGACCACTGTAGAGTGTGATAAAGTAAGAATACTGGAAAAATCTTGGCCCACATTTTGAACCTACATTAAAAGTCTCGGCCACCACCACAAAGGCCCAAGATACACGACGGAAATGTTTTATAGATCAGGCCTATGCCAACCTAGCGCCTCTTCTGACTTCTTTAAACGCTGACTGAATGATGTATTCATTCACCCATGTGTTTGTACTTGAAGTATTTGAAAGTCTCACTGAGTGTCATCTTGCTTTGTTTTATTTGGCTTTAAGTGTAAATTTGTGTATTAATGTTCCATGTGAAGGGCTTTTCTGATTGGATCAATCTGTGAAATGTTTCACCTCTACACCACCAACAAGGAAAAAAAATTGTTAAAAATAATTCTCAGTTTTTATTTGAATTGAATTGTATTTAACTATATTTGTTTTTGTTCTAAGCAGGCATGAACAGAGTCCCTCCTGTGGAGTCTCGTCAGGCAAGCATCCTACCTGGGCTTGCGCTCGCATCTGTAGCTGAACATTCTACTCAGAATCACAGGATCCTGTGCACAGGGGTATCGCAGCCATACCAGGAGCATGCGGAAGGTGCCGCTCAGCAGGCAGCAAGTGTGCTTATGGACAACGAAGACCCTGACCTGGTCGTTAAGATATCTTCATCACAGAGTCCAACTAGAGCCGTGGATGAGGCCTTCCTTGCAAGGACTGCTGCCTGTTTGAAAGGAGCTTTTACTGTGAACTCGGAAGACCCTCTAGGACTGGAGCGCCTATCTCCAGATCCCTTGGCTGAGCCTGCTGCGACAACACTCAGGACAATCAAGGAAACCTTGATTCTAAAGTCTTCTTTGGAAAACCAAAGTCATTCCAGTGATTGCAGTTCCTCCAATCAGACGTCTGACCTAGGAAATTCCTCAGACGAGCTGAACAGCAAGTTCCGCTCCCAAAGGTTAGATTCATCCTCCTCTTCAGGGGAAATGTCTATGCACAGTCCACTCCTGACCCCTACCATGATGGTGAAGCTCCCAGCACCCACTGTGACCTTGACCTCGTCCATAGAGAGGACCTTCCCAGTGAGGGAGGGCAGTTTGGGTAATAGCATGACCCTGCCAAAGGTGAGGACACCCTCTGTGCCCAGGGACAGCATTCAGCTTGCCAAGAAACATTACAGCCAGCCTCAACCTGGTGCGGACCGTCTAAATCATGTAGTTAACATTGACATCTGCTCCTTTAAGCCCATCGTTTTACCTGTGGATATGGTGCAAGTTGAGGAAACTGATATAGATGATGTACCTGAGAGCATGGAAACTGAGGCGGACTATGAAGGTGAATTGGAGACAGAGATTGGGATTAACCTGCTTGGCTTGGTTCAGAAAGAGCAGGAGTATTCGGATGCAGAAGCCGTTGTACATCGAGGAAGCAAACCTCCAACACCGCCACTTCATAGATTTCCATCCTGGGTAAGACGGTCTTCTATAGTATTCATTGTGTCTGGGTTATAAGCAAATCATCAATAAGTTACAGGCTCCAGACTGCACTTTGGTGTTTTGATTGGGTCTAGACTCTAGCGAAGGTATGTATAGTGTAAGCCCAACAGGGCCGCAATCGTTTAAAAAAAAATTTTTTATTTAAGTATTTATTGAGTTTGGTACAGAGCCATCTCGGTGCACATTAAAACTTCGAAACCAAGCATGCATCGCTGAAAACGTTTGCAGGATAATCAATTATTATATCACTGATCTCATTTAAATCCATAGTGTACAGAATTATCTTGTGCAATGCCTGAAAACCTGGCATGGCTCTATCACCTGCTCCGTGAAGAGCATACCCTGGTCACCCTAATGGAATCTCTTGCTTTAATGGGGATTGTCGTAGGAGGACTCATTTTGATGTGTTGAGATTTTAAGACTGGGTTTTTGACAGCACAGATGTCAAACTGAGCAATCTATACATAGATTGGCGTTTCGGTCCACCCCTTTTAACCTTTGGATTTCTTTAGCCAGCCTCTTGTAGCCATTGGCTTCAGACTTTGTAAATCACATCTTGGCAGCCTAGTGGATTATCTCTCACCAAATACTATTGACTGTTCAGGTGCATCATTGTGCCTCCGCTCAGGCACTTGCATTGATCTACATGCGGGCTACTTTACAATAATATTGCTGTCTGCGCCTGCTGGCTTCTTTCCATGTCCTTCCCTCTATATTGTGCTAATGCTGTGTGCGTTAGCACCAAAACCCAAATCCATTGACTTTGCCAATGCTTGTTTCACTTGCATAATACTGAAATTGATTTATATCAAATAATGTACCCCTGGCAAGGCAAAATGCAGCATGTACAGTTTATTGAGCATGACTGTTTTTGAGATTTTAGCTTGCTCTTTCAGATAGTCACACCTACTGTCTTAATTTCTTTTTTTTTTTTTAAATAGGTTCACCACTCTTTGCACAATTTTAGTTTCATCATAGAGGTACAACTGTTCCAATCAGCAGTTCTCTGCAGTTCCATATCCAATTTTATAAACTTAAAATTGTAATATTCATACGTTTCCGATGTTCTAATAAGAAATACATTGTCTAATTTTCCTAATACTGATGGAATTGAATTGTATGCCAATATTTCCCTCCATTTTATTGCCTTTGTGCATACAAGAAATAACATATATCATCAATGTGGAGACATCTCCAATTATATGTGCCATAAATAAAGGAAAAAAAGACTGTGTGAGTGGTTTATTGAAAATACATATTTAACTGAAATCTAAGCAGGTTGTTTTTGCCTGCAGAGTTTCCAACTCATATAATTTGATGTATTGGAAATATCTTCTATGTCACAGTTAATTTCCCTGCAATAAGTATACATTTGATTAAAATGCTATGATGTAGTTGAAGAAATAAACATTCTATATTTATGAAGCCTCCTTTAGCAACTCCCGCAATCAGAGCTGTACACGACACCCGCAATGGGCAAACTTATATTGACATTCAAAGGGTGACACACAAATGCCTGTGGTCAGAACAACACATTTTTAAGTGTTAGATGTTGTGATCCAGACTAAAATGATTCGACCATGGTGGGTCAACTCTCTTTTTAAAATTCTAGACTCTTTTACAGGTCATCACTGTCAGAATGTGTATTGTAAAATATTATGCAACATATGAATATAAAGAGTTTGTGTGCATCTTTAATGCATTCTCTTTGGTATTTGTGGCTTTTTGCTGCAGGAAAGTCGGATATATGCATTGGCAAAGTCAGGAATGAGGCTGTCGGAAGTGTTACCTGGATATGAGGTGCCCAATAGAGGTGAGTTACTAGAACAAAACCAAGGCTTTCAACCACACTGCTTCCGAATGTTTCAGGACATGCAAAGATCTAAATAAAAAATACAATTAATACATCCAGCGTGTATCTTGCAAAGACACTATGTTTTTAAAGCTATGTCATATTTTAGGTTTCTAACATTCAAGACAGTCTTCTCTGGTATTTCCAATCTGCTTTTGAAGGAAATGATTAGCCCCTTAATTGTGCTTTATTCAGGTAGGAGGTAATACATTATCTTTTTACATATCCCATACTATTGGAGTTTTGCCAGTCGATAACAAATGTAACTATTACCTGTTCTAATGGTACTCATTGTGTCTACTCAGGCTTTTTAAACTTCTCCTGTTATTCGTCTCGTGTGGGACAAGGTCGGCAACAGTTTTCTTAATTGGAACAGGCTCCCTTACAATGTAAGAGGTGCACATTGCTTTATGAGGTAGCTGGATGCGAACCGTCTATGTAGACCAGACCTTAGACAGTGCTGAACTTTATCCTCCCATGAACCAGTACCGTAGTCCTATGTGAATATGTAAGTGAGTGCTGTTGGCTTTAGTCCATGGAATTCTGTTTGTATTGTGTTCGGGTTTTGTAATGTAGCTGCGCTGTGGCCTTTTGCAATATTGGAGGGAATGTCTAGGCCACATGAGTAACTGAATGCAGATAGTGAAAGATTTGTGTTCTCAGTCCATTCGTTCACAATTCACATGATGCCACTGTCAAGCCATAAAAAGTTATAGTTAGATGAATATGTCAGTAACAACATTAACGCTTTGAACTAAAAAAAGAAAAAAACTGTTTTTGATATAGTTAGCAGAGCTAACTACAACTTGCTCCCCCGCTATGCACTGCTTATGACCTCACATATTACATCACTCAAGACATGTTCTATGACATCATTTATGACATCTCAAAATGAGATCATTGACAACATCCCTGAGGACATCATCCAATGAGTGTGTTAGTTTGTTTTATAGTTTGCATAGTGGCAGGTAGCTACCGTATTACTTTTCTACCTAAAGTTGAACAGCCTGTGTCCAGCCAATGTGTGCAAGTGTTTATAAACTGCATGTGCTCCTAATTAACCATAGGTATTGAACACTGTTAGACCTGGCATCATTGGTGTGAGTCTCCCTTCCATTTTTGACGGATTGCCTCCTCTGTTTTGATATGTTTTTGCTAGTTTTATGCTTTGGGCACTGTGCCACTGCGAATCGGTGCCACCGTGCAAGTGCTCCCTATGTTAAATTGATGTACTAATTGGGGATTCCATGTTTGGGGTATTTGATTTACCTGTCAGCCCCTAGTACAGTGCACATGTGTGCCCAGGGCTTGTAAATCAAATGCTGCTGGTGGGCTTGCAGCACTGGTTGTGCCACCCACAGAAGCAGCTTGTAAAGTGTGTCTCAGGCCTGCCATTGCAAGGCCTGTGGGCAGTCCAGTAGTGCCATGTCGACTTGGCAAGTGCGCCCACTTGCCAGTCCCTAAACCTTCCCTTTGATTCATATTTGGCACCGCTATGGTAGGCCAAAGGGCAGGGTGCATTGTAAGTATAAGGTAGGACATGCTCTGATGTGTGTAGTATGTCCTAATAGTGAATTACAGCCATTTTCGTTTTTAGGTCTCGGCTAAAGACGCGCGGATGCGCGTCTCCGCCGAGATCTTTTGTCAGCGACTGTCCTTCCCAGGAGACAGTGTCGGCCACGCGCATCCCTGGAGGCGATTTGAAACGTGACCGCGCGCTGTGGCCAGGCGCTGTCTCCTGGGAAGCTCAAGCACCACACACGCATGCGCATACACACACAAGCGCCCATGCACGCACGCACATACATACATACAGAGACACCCCCCCTGACACATACACACACACACACGCGCACACACACAAGTGCACCGAGGCCCCCCCTCCCCCGCCGTCACCGTCGCACACATACATACACACACACACACGAGCATACACACACACACGTGCACCAATCCCGCCCCAGCCTTTTGGAACTTACCTTACCTCAGCACGCGGCGCCCAACCTCCTGCTGGCGCGGCCCCGGGGCTCTACACCGCTCACAGGAGCCCCGGGCCGCGAGACGCAACAACTCCGCCTGCCTCCTCTTCCGGTCTGAACGTGGCCCCGCCCCCGTCACAGGCGACCGTGCCTGACTTCCGGGGCGGCCGCGATACTAAGAGACTGCATATTTCCCACTTAGAGGTTCTACTTTTGATGCGTATTTCCATGTGGACAGGGATGAGGAGTTTAAGGTAGGTCATACCAGGCCAGACCAGTCACATTTTCAGAGTAGCAATGAAAGGAAAATGTACACCGCATTAGAAAACAACACAACACGATGGAATGAATATCAACGACTATACCCGGTAACTACCATAAAGTCTGGCCTGGCATCAGCTGCGGCCACAACAGCTACTCGGGTTTCACCATATTTGTTACTTATATAAACTCACCTCCGTATTGCCACGCTAAGACCAAGGGGATATTACCGCCTACAGAATGTAACTATTCACTGTAGCTTATCCTAAAGCATTGCAACTCAGATAGTATGAGTTCATACACAGTCCCCCACAGCGGATGGCAGTAGTGCACTAAGCCCCCCTACACAGAGTAATCTGCACGCGCCGCCGAACAATGTATTAGCGGCTCCATAATGCTTCTAAGAGCATTTAGTACACTCACCATTCCAGGGCCGAGCACGCGGGACTGCAGCATTCGGCGTTGGTCCAACTCTGATACCCCCGGCCGGACCGTATGAAGACAGCAGGATTCTAGGCTCGCACAACCTCGGCCAATAAACTGTTGCTGCCCGGAGCATTGCGCCCCCAACGTGAACCGCCTATGTTGCTCTGCAGCTCATCGCTGATCCAGTCCCCTGGTCCCACAGCAGAGTGGTGAGTGCAGAGTGGTGAGTGCAGAGTGGTGAGTGCAGAGTGGTGAGTGCAGAGTGGTGAGTGCAGAGTGCAGAGTGCAGAGTGGTGAGTGCAGAGTGGTGAGTGCAGAGTGGTGAGTGCAGAGTGGTGAGTGCAGAGTGGTGAGTGCAGAGTGGTGAGTGCAGAGCAAGTGTGCAGAGCATTGTGTGCTGTTGAGTGCAGAGTGCTGTGTATTGGCAATGTTAATGACAATGCCCATTTATTTTTGATTTAAAGAAAAAAAATGTCATGAGCAATGCCAATAGCTCTACCTTTAATGATGCCGAGACCATTGCATTGCAAATGCTTGTTCACTATTGAAGGCTACGTGTTCTCCATAGGCTAGAATGGGCAGTTAGATTATTACATTCTTATAATCCTAACTGGCTCGGGAACATGGTAGAAATTCGAATTTAGTATGCCTGAACTCAGAATGATAAAATACATCTTTTAGTAAAGTTGGTTTTAATATTCTGTGTTTGAAAATACCACTTTTAGAAAGTAGGTATTTTCTTGCCTAACTGTCCAGGCCTGCCTCTGCTAGGTTGTGTATTCCTTGTCTGGGTTTGTGAGTGACATGGCTGGGGATTCCAGGAGACAGGCTGGGGCAGCCCAGTGGTGATTAGAGAGATATGCATCTAGATGAGAGGGAGGAGTTGCACCTGGGACCTGAATAGGGCTGGGACTTCCCTCTACAATGCTGGCTCCACCTCCTGTGGCTTGTCTGATGTCTCTGCCCTGCACTGTGAAAGGATAGATGGAATCATGTCAACAAACTGCTTCAGAGCTGTACCTTCCCTCCCCTGTGCTGGCTCCACCTCCTGTGGGGCGGCTGATGTCTCTGCCCTGCACAGTAAAAGGAAGAAGAGAGTCATGTAAACAAAGTGCTCAGGAACTGGTTTGGACTAGGCAGAGGCCTTTCTGCCTTCAGAGAACAAAGGATTTTGGGGTATAAATATTGGGACCCTGTTCCCAAGAAATTAGATCACTTCTGGAACAAGAAACCTTTTGCCAAGGAGAAGAACCAAGGAAGCTGCAGGAGTTTTACTGCCCCTCTGCTAGTGTGCTGTTTGCTAGGTTGGCCTACAGTGGTTGCGTCATTGCCAAGGAAAGGAGAAGGAACTTATAAGGACTTTCATCATTTACAGAATATTCTCCAAGGGCTTGAACTGTGCTTGCCTCCTGCTGAAGTCTCAAGGACAAAAGACTTGATCTCAAGCTCCCCTCTGAATTTCCTTGCTGGGAACTCCAGACATTTGCTTGTCGCTGGGAGCTGGAAGCATGACGCATTGAGAAGAAGCGTGTCGCAGCTGAGATAGTCGCAACGCCGGAGAAGCGATCCTTCGCCCCATCACACTGGAAGCGTGTGTTCATCGAAGCTGCCAACTGTATCATCGCATCAAGGCGCCATCTTGCACACCGCAATGGGCCTGCAGGCCGAGAATCTACGCATCACCTCCGCACCGGTAAGGATCACGACGCATCCCCTACTCTGCGCAAGCAAAGAGGCACGACGCATCATCTCCCCCGGATCACGGAACTGACGCATCTCCCATTTTGCGAGCATTTTGTTTACTTTGCATTACACATCCAGGTACTTTGTTGAGAACTTTGTGGCATTGATCATCAACTTGAACTAAGCAACGTTTTATCATCTTTAAGCAATCTTAAGTGTAGTATTGTGGATTTTTGTCGTTTGTGATCTTGTGTTAAGTCTATATAAAGAATACTTATTTTTATAAAACCTGTGTTGTGTCCATCTGTAGTGTTTTAACTGTATTACTGTGTATATTCACAAATGCTTAACACACTGCCTCTGAGATAAGCCTCTCTGCTCGTGCCAAGCTACTAAGGGGGTGAGCAGGGGTTTTTAAGGAGTGTAATCCCCTTATCCTGACTCAGAAGTAAGGGTCCCTATTTGAACAAAGGTGAAAACCATTGCCAACTATTGACCACCAAATCTAACATTGGTGGTCAGCGGTGAGAATTTGGACTTTGCATTTGTGTTTCATATACAGTGATTGGTGTACACTACTAGTGAGTGCAGACCAAATGCGACCAGATACTTTTGATTTAGAATCTTTTTCCTTGGACTGTTTTTACTACCATGAGTAAACCCGCATCTGTTGCATCTATGGATCTTGAATTTGAGGAAGTGGGGTTGGATACCAACAGTGTGAAACAGCTCAAACATCTGTGCAGGAAATTAAAAGTTGCTACACCAGACATTTATAAAAACGATGACTACCAAAAGGCGCTGAGGGCCTGGGTAGAAGCAAGAAATGCCCCTGATCTTATCGTGGGGCGGGTTGGGGATGCAGATGGGCCCATTGAGAGGCCAGTGTTTTCAGTTAGGGGAGGGGGACTCTCTCCACCTGGCAGCAATATCTCTTCCAAAGACCTGTCCCCCAGAGAGTTGGAAGACAGGGAGAGAAATAGGGCACTCAAACTGGAGTTGGCTAAGCTTAAAATGGAGAGTCAGAGGGAAACAGAGAATAACTGGTTATCCTTGTAGAGAGAGAGAATGAGAATGGAACATGAGAGGCTGTTGATTGAGGTAGAGATCAAGGCCAAGGGCTTAGAAATCAATCCCTCTGGTGGCAGCGCACCATCTGTGCCTTCAGAAGGCAGGGTACATATTCCCAAGGATGTCATCAAACATTTCCACAAAAGTGAAGATATTGGGCAGTGGTTTGCAGCCTATGAGATAGCGATGTTGGCCCGCTGGGTCCTTGAGAAGGATTGGGTAGCGGGGTTGTGGGGCCTCTTTTTAACTGAAGGGAGGGATACTTTGTTAGACTTGCCCAGTGATCATAGGATGTCTTATGCCCACATGAAAGAAGCACTGATGACAAGGTATGGTTTAACCCCAGAACTCAATAGACAGAGGTTCAGGAATTGTAAAAAGTTGAAGGGAACCACAAGGTAGAATATGTGTCTTTCTTTTGCAGAGCTATGGATGGTTGAGTGAGGGGTAGCAATGTGGATAATTTTCAAGCGCTCTATGATTTGATTGCTAGGGAGCACTTGTCTGATAATTGTTTTCCAGAGCTACGCCAGCACCTTATTGATAGAAAGTTGACTAACCCTAGAAAGCTTGCTGAAGAGGCGGACAGCTGGGTGAGTACCAGGGTCCACAAGGGTCTTGTGGGAGACTCCACCAAAGGTGGGCAGGGTCCCCAGCAGAAAAGTGGGGGGGACAAGGGTAAACAGAGGGAGTTCCAGAAAGGGCCCCAAAGTAATTCCCAAGGGAGCCAAGGTAAGGGTTCCCAGCCTCTCCCTGAGAAGAAGTCAGGATCCCGACAGGTAAACCTGTTCATAGAGGGCCTGTTGTAGGAAGGTACCTCCTGACTATGGTTGCCCCCAACTTTTTGCCCTGTGTTTTAGCTGGTTTTTGACATAGTCGACCTGGGGCCCTCCCAATCAGGACCCCAGGCCTACTGCTCTCTCTGTAAAATGGATTCCATGTACCCTAGGTACATTTCCAATTGGTACTGGGCCACCTTATCAGACCCTGTAACTCAGGGCATAGGTGTACCCAGGGCCTACCAGGGGCTGAAGCATGTATTATGCCACCCCTGGCTGGCCTCCTAAATTTGACACAACTGGCTGCATGACAGCTGGGGCAAAGTTGTGTAATCACCCTTTGCTGTAGATATAGTATACCTATATCTAACTCTACAATGGACACACAGATTCCTATCAGTCACTCCTATGGCAGGCCTTGACAATCTTGAAGGCAGAGTGCTTGGAATCGTGTGAGATGGTGCTCTGGCATGAGCTGAGCCTGTCTGCAGCTTGCGGAATCAAGTCCTAATAGCTGTTCCATGATATCGCATACCATATACTCTTAAGTGCATTATAATCCTCGCGGTTAAATGCTATCTTTGGTATTGCTTTATCAAAACATGTCGAGTAAGGTGTCATACGAATTGGAATACTAAGCCCTCGCCAATTCTGGCGACGGGGTTAGCATTCCACCCTTGTAGAGGGACACAACATGTATGTAACTGTGAACCCCGGTTAAAGTTAAACGAAGCCTCAGCTCCACAAAATGGATGCTGCCACCACAGACACGAGTCTGACCCCCTGCAGCTGGGAGTCCTTCCAGCGAGGGGAGCCTGGACAAAGGGTTTCCTGTCAGGGGCGGTGCTAACACCGTCCCAGACATGATTTTGTGTATCCTGGGTAGGCAGGGCTTTACAGGAAGGTGACTGCTGAGTGGCACCCCGGTGCTCACTACGCATAGGCCGGTCAGAACCAGTTCCAGGGGCACACCAGCCCCTGGCCTGGGGAAAGTCCGGCATGGCAGAGGGGTGTAACCACCCCCCTCCTAGTCCCACCCATAGGCAGGACCTAGTCACCGGGTCAGCCCCCTTTTTTAGTATAAAGATGGGAGCGGGCCCCCTGTTCAAATTAGATCATCTTTGGAATCAAGACCCGACTTTCTGCGAAAGACATCAAGATTTCCTTCTTCAAGATTCTCCCTTGTGGCTAAGGAGTAGTCACCCTGCATCCGCAGGCACCATCCTAAGAACACTGCGGTCTGCTGCAAGTCCTTCTTCACGAATCCGACGACCCAGCTCGACGAGACCCGGCTTCCCTGGCACCTCTGACCTCTACTCACCTCTACAGCAAAGCTGAGAACTGTGAGTGCGACGAGACCTCGAGGGACCGACGATCGCCAAGACTGCACGACTTCTTTGCAACAAGCCCATCGTGTGCTCCACTGGTGAGTGCTTTGGGGTCCGAGAAGCCCCAACCCTGAGCAGCTCCAGCACCGAAGATCAGCCCTCCAGCATCTCCACGATCTGCGTGGGGCCCTTCTGCTTTTGCGTGCTCACCGCGCTGTGTGGCTACTAGCCGGCTGGCTTGTGGCCTTCTACACGACGCCCGACGACATCACTGCTGCTGATCTGGTTGCTCCAGACTGGCCCTTGCTTCCTTCTTCAAGAGAGGCACCCGGACCCTCCTGGTCCACTCCAGACGCCATTTTGAGTCCACCGCGTGGGCTTGAATTTGCCAAGGCTTTGTTGCCCAATCCTGGGTCCAGCGACGCCGACAGCTTCATCCATCGTGGGACAGCTCGCTCCTCCATCCTGGTCGCCGACAACGCCTCCTGGTCCGTGAGATCTGCGATCACAGCGTCACCCACTCACCTAGTCGAGGTGACTACCATCCGGTGCCCTCCTGGTGCCACCTGACTACTGGCTAGTAGTCTCGAACTTGGTCCCCTCTGCTTTCAGGTATCATCTTCCTTCGATCCAGGCTTGGATCCCTCGAACTTTCTTCACTGGTCGCCTGCCAGCAACTTCTTTGTGCCAGGCTCCTGGTCCGTCTACGAGGATTCCCGACGTCTTTTGAGACCTATGCAGCTGCAGCCCCTGGGCTAGGTAACTTCGGCATTTCGGTGCCCCAGCATAGCCTCACTATCCAAGGGTCAGAATCCACTTTCGTTTTCCTCCTACCAGGTCGGGTTCGCCCGAGAACACTAACTTTGTCATTACTAGCTATCATAGACTTTGTCCCGCATCACGCGTGAGAGTGCACACTCTGCACCCGAGTCCCCTAGGCCTCCTAGAAGTAATCTGAAGATTCTATAGTCAAGCCCTAGCGATTCCTAAGCCTATTAGTACTGTACTTACCTGCTAGTAATTTCGCATTCCACTTTCAGAGTATATGGTTTTCCGTGCCCCTCGGGCATTTGTATATACTGTGCTAACTTAAGTATTTTCGTAAGAGTTTTGTTTTGTGCTTAGTACCCTGTCCTCATAAAGAGTACAGGGCTGTTGTGATTCTTAATAAATATCTTGTTTATTTTCATAACACTTGTGTGGTGTCCTTTCACTGGGTATTCAAGGGGTATATGTGTGGTATAACAGCTGGCTTAACACGCCCTCTCGAGTCTTTAGCCTTAGACTGCTCGTATCCATGCTACTAGGATAGCTGGTCTATAAGGTTGACTTACAACCAATCATCAATAAGGGTTGCTGGACTGATACATAGTGTTCACTAGAATAGTGACCACTGCATATCAGGCCACCTTCTCACACCTGTTACCAGCTTTCAGTGTAAGCAGGTGGGACACCGTTGGAATGATCCCCAGTGTCCCCATAAGGGTCAGTATGTGCCACCCCATGCACCACCCCGTCAGATGGTGTAGCCCTGGGTGGGGAGGAGATGGGTGTCCAAGGTAGGTGGGGTCCCTCAGAAATGTCCCTTGTCTCATTAGGAGACTTTGAGATGGTCCCTAGAACTCAGCTGCCTGATAACACTAAGAAATACAGGCAGTGGGCGACCATCAATGGCCATTGAGTGGAGGCTCTGAGAGACACCGGAACAAGTGTGACAGCTGTCAAGTGTCACTTGGTGTCTGAAGAGCAGGTATTCCCCAGTGCATTTTTCCCAGTTGTTACCGCTGACAACACAGAAAGCCATTGCAAGGTGGCTCAAGTTCCCTTTGAGTGTGGGGGAGGGGGGGCTCTGGTATTCTTAAAGTAGCTGTGAGGCCAGCCATGCCTGTTGATTATCTGTTGGGCAATGATTTAGAAAGCTCCCCTTGGGTTAAGGTGGAGAAGAAGGCGCAACTAAGGGTGTTCAAGATACCCTGGAACCTGAAAGTATGGCCCAGGGACCTGCCTTAAAGAGAAGAGGTAGGGGGCGCGGGAAACCAACCCCCATTGTTCCCACGGTCCAGGAGGAGGCAGACCTTGCGGTTGATGCCCTGGAACCTACAGGGGAGCAAGTTTCTGAACTGGGGAACCTACCTTAGCTGACCCATTGGCAGCAAGAAGGGGGTCCCTCCAGGGAGGAATTTTTTGAAGAGCAGCAGAAGTGTCCTTCTCTTGTAGGTTTGAGGCAACAGGTCACAAACCAGGAAGCAGGTGATCAGACTGGATCACATTGGATCTACTGGGAGAATGGTCTCCTGTATATAGATAGCCTAAGGTTGCTGAGCCTGGGTCAGCATGTGCGTTGGTGGTACCCCAGCGCTTCAGAGCCTTCCTACTGGGTTTGGCTCATGATGTTTCTTTAACTGGTCATCTGGGGCAGAACAAGACCTTTGAAAGGCTTGTCTCCCACTTTTATTGGCCCCAGATGCGGAAGAGTTCATAAACTCAATGTAGGACCTGTCAAACTTGCCAGGCAAGTGGGGCAAGTGGGAGGAGGCACAAGGCCCCTCTCCGACCTTTCCCTGTAGTCAGCACCCCCTTTGAATGGGTGGGCATTGACATTGTGGGGCCACTGGACTCCAAGACAGCCATGGGCAACAGGTTTATTCTGGTCTTGGTGGACCATGCTACCCGGTTCCCGGAAGCCATTCCGCTCAGGACAGTGACGGCCCCGTGGTGGGACGTGCACTGATGGGGATTTTCTCCCGTGTGGGGTTCCCCAGAGATGTGGTGTCTGACCATGGTACAAACTTCATGTTCGAGGCATATGAGCTGCAGATCGTACACTATGCATTAGATCGCCACCTGGTGTTGGGCTTGGATGATAGCAGGTTGTTGTCTTCTTGGAGAAGTCTTTGTAGTCACGATATAGGTGACTCCTCCCTTGGACAATACTGCACATAGGCATCGGCTCCATCCTTAGATTGTTTTTTTCCACCACTGGGTTAGGATGAAAGTTTCTCCGCTCCGGCTAGAAAAACTTTTCAGCAAGTTCGAAGCACAAAAACTTCCTACAACTAATATCGACATTGAATATACAACTTTCGACGCCATCAACTCGATTCCGGTTCATCGACGCGGGCCGCTGGGCCTATCTACGCCGTGCAGCCTACACCACATGGAAAGAACTCAGTTCAAGAAATGCCCGGTATGCCGAGCAAAATTTCCGCATAGCGATCATCACGAGGTTTGTAACCTCTGTCTATCGCCGGATCACGACGAGTCAACCTGCACAGCTTGTGCATCCTTCCGATCAAAAAAGACCATCCGGGATCGGAGGGCCCGTCGACACGAGATGAGATCAGCCCCAGCACCGGAGAATATCTTCGATCACGAGATTCCGCTCGTTCCAAAGAGGATTCACCTGATCTCCAGATCATATCAGAGGCAGAGGACTCAGATGACTTGATTCCATCCCGTCAACACGTGAGTTCTTCTGCCCCTGAGCCACATACACTGCCCAAGCCAAAGGCGAAGGTCAGCACTTCGCCCAAGGGGCCCAGTCGAGACCCAAGTACTTCCTCCTAACGCCCAGCCTTCGAGCTCGGCTCCGAGGAAAACAGCTACGCCTTCAGGTGCTTCGGCACCGAGCAAACCACAAGTGCCTATTCCACCGCCTCCATCCGCACCTAGGCCAAAAGACCCTTCGGCACCAAGGCTAAAGGACCCTTCGGCACCGAAAGCTAAAGATCCTTCAGCAGCGAAAGACCCTTCGGCACTGAAAGCAAAAGACCCTTCGGCACCGAAAAATAAAGAGGTACGGGCACCGAAAGAAGCTCCGGTTCCGACTCCGAAGCCGTCCACTTCCAAAACTAGAGAGGGAAAGCCAGCGTCCGACGCCACAAAGCCGACGAGACCAGCTTCCACTCTGAAGACTCCCGCTTTGGTGCCAACACCCACAAAGACTGATTCCGAGGTTCCTAAGTCCTCGGACACGCCTGCCAAGCCAAAAACTACACCTTCGGCACCGAGAACTTTGCCACAGGACGCTGTATTACCTCCCAAGGCAAAACGCCAAAAACAACCTCTGTCGGAACCGAAAAAATCGACGCCGGAGAAGGTTGTAGAGGAAGAAGAACGGTTTAGACCAGATCCTTAACAAAAGAAGCTCTACATAAACCCAAAGACTGGACATGTATGTGCTATACCTCATAAAAAGAGACCAGCAGAAACACCACCTCTATCTGTGGTTCCTGCCAAAAAGGAGGACTGTGCAACTTCTCCTATGCACCTTCCCTCTCCTGTATCTCCTTCCTCTCCTGACCCTCCTTACATTTCACCTCAAATCTCTCCTGTCCCCTCTCCTGCATCATCACATTAACCACAAACTGATGAGGAGTATGACTTGGGTGGTGGGGAGGATCCACACGCAGACCCAAATACATATCCTTTAGATGAGGATATCCATACTTTTCCACCACATAATGTGCCTGATGTCCCTAATCCACAGTTATACCCCTCAAAGCCTTCTCCTCCAGAAGACAGCATTGGTTTTAATCACCTCTTACACAGAGCTGCTCTTTACCGCAATGCCACAATGCATACTGATGACATTGAAGAGGATTTTCTGTTAGATACATTTGAGCCATCACACAAATCTACTTAAATTCTTCCCATGATCAAAGGAGTCATTAAGCATGCTCCAGAAATATTCAAAGATCCGGTACGCACTAGGGTACTAAATCAAAGAATAGAAAAGAAATATAGGCCTGCACCCTCTGATCCAACCTATATTAAAGGACATCCTCAATTAGACTCTTTAGTGGTGTCTAATGCGAGAAAAAGGGTGAATTCACAGACTTCTGGTGAAACGCCCCCATCTGACAAGGAATCCAAAGTTATTGATGCATCAGGTAAAAGAATAGCTGCACAAGCTACAAATATATGGCGCATTGCAAATACACAAGGCCTTCTCTCACGTTATGACAGGGCTCATTACGACCAATTAGAGGCACTACTACAACACCTTCCAGATCAATATAAAGATCAGGCAACAGAGACACTACACTGGAGAAAATGAAAAAAGACACAGACACTGCAAAGTCAATGGGTGCTCTACAGTCTACACAAACTAGAGGTTCTTTTTGTTGCTCCTTTTATAGAGTAGGCTCCAAACAAACTGGAGCAGATACAAGAACATCTTTCAAGACGCAAACACAAACATCCTCTAACAAAGGGTATTTTAGAGGAGGATACAGGGGCAATAATAACAAGGGAAGAGGTCGCGGTAACAACAGCAATCGCTCCTCCTCCACAACTAAACAGTGACTTCCCTCTGCTCCCCCAACAGCATTCCACTCCTGTGAGGGGCAGATTAACACAGTACCTGCCTGTCTGGAACTCCATCACAACTGACCGGTGGGTGAGACAGAATATCCAACATGGCTACTGCCTAGAACTTACAGCAATCACCCCAAACATACCACCCAGGCAGCGTCCTATGTCTACAGATCACCTGACTCTGCTTCAACAAGAAGTTCTAGCACTTCTACAAAAATATGCTATTCAACTAGTCCCATTAGAGGAACAAGGAACAGGGGTTTACTCGCTGTATTTTCTAATTCCCAAAAAGGACGGGACACAGACCAATTCTCGACCTCAGGCCCCTCAACCATTACATACAATCAGATCATTTTCATATGATCGCTCTGCAACGAGTGCTCCCACTAATGCAACAAGGCGATTTCCTTTCGACACTAGACCTGAAGGACGTCTATTTTCACATCCCAATACATCTTGCTCACAGGAAGTACCTACGGTTTGTAATACAAGGACAACACTATCAGTTCAAAGTCGTTCCGTTTGGTGTCACAACAGCACCAAGGGTGTTCACAAAGTGCTTAGCAGTAGTAGCAGCACATCTCAGAAGACAACAGATACATGGCTTCCCTTATCTGGACGATTGGCTCATATAAGCCAAGTCATTCCACCAATGTGTACAACACACTCAGCAGACAATTCAACTGTTGCAAAAACAGGGGGGGCACACTCTCTGCAACTGTCCCAGCTCGCACAGAACATTTGGAGATGGGCCATTCCTCAAAACATATATCTGTTAGCGGAACACCTTCCAGGGGTTCACAATCAGATAGCGGATCTGTTAAGTCGGCAGTCACAACAGATTCACGAATGGGAGCTACATCCACAAGTACTTCAGCCATTCTTCCAGCAGTGGGGGTACCCACACATAGACCTGTTTGCCACCCACGAAAATGCAAAATGCCCAACCTTCGCCACCAGGTTCCCACACCCACGGTCTAAGGGAATGCAATATGGATGAACTGGTCAGGCAGATTTGCGTACGCTTTTCTGCCTCTCCCCTTCATTCCACTAGTGGTGCGCAAGCTCAAACAATAGTCTCTCAAGCTCATACTAGTAGCTCCCACGTGGGCACGCCAGTCGTGGTTCACCACACTACTAGACCTCTCCCTGGTTTCACATCAAATGTTACAGCTCACACCCTCGCTGTTAACACAGAACCATGGAGAAATCAGACACCCAGACCCAAACCAACTGAATTTGGCGATCTGGCTCCTGAAGTCTTAGAGTTCGGTTATCTCAACCTACCACCAGAATGCATGAACATCATTAAAGAGGCCAGAAGACCTACTACCAGAGCGTGTTATGCCGCGAAATGGAAAAGATTTGCAATTTATTGCAAACATAATCACATTGATCCACTGGATGCCTCCATCCAAAATATAATTTGTTACCTTTTACAGCTACAAAGGTCTAATTTGGCATACTCTTCCATACACCTACATCTTGCAGCAATTGCAGCCTATTTACAAAACAGGCAACTGTCTCTTTTTAGGGTACCTGCAATGAAAGCATTTATGGAAGGATTAAAGAGAATAATCCCTCCCAGACTGCCACCTTCTCCTGTATGGAACCTAAATCTTGTCCTTACGAGACTTATGGGACCCCCTTTTGAGCCTCTGCATAAATGTGAGCTGCAGTTTCACACATGGAAATCTGCTTTCCTTGTTGCCATCACCTCTCTCAGAAGAGTAAATCCAATAAAGTGGTACTCAGATCTAATTCAAAATTTCTACCAAAGGTTATCTCACCTTTACACCTAAACCAATCTGTAGCGTTTCCAAAACCCAGACTCTGTAGCAGAGAGGGCGTTACACACGTTGGATGTTAAAAGAGCTCTACTTTACTACATAGATAGAACTAAATCCTTTAGAAAGACTAAACAATTGTTTGTATCTTTCTCTCCTCCACACAAAGGTCCCCCTATCTCTAAAGGTGGGATTGTCAGGTGGATTGTAAAGTGTATACAAATATGCTACCAAAAAGCCAAACGCACACTAGCAGTTCCTCCTAGAGCACACTCCACTGGCAAACTAGGAGCCTCTATGGCTTTCTTAGGAAATATACCACTGGAGGACATATGTAAGGCAGCAACATGGTGAACACCACACACCTTCACTAAACACTATTGTGTTGACGTGCAAGCCAAGCAGAAAGCTGCAGTAGGCCAAGCTGTCCTTAGAACACTTTTTCAGACTACTGCAATGGTTACAAGCGACCACCGCTAGGGGAGACACTGCTGCACAATCGATGCATAGTGTACGATCTGCAGCTCATATGCCTCGAACGGAAAATGCTACTTACCAGTATGCATCTGATCTTGGCATGTAGAGCTGCAGAGTCGTACACGCCCTCGCGCCTCCCCGGACTTGTATCCATTTAAGTTCTCATTTTTATTTATTTATTTATTTTGAGATTTGTAGAGCGCCTGGTGACCCGAGGGCATCCCCGCGCTATAATACTGTAAACTCCAGGACATCTCTCATCTTACTTAGATGTACACGCATGGACATCCTTTTTTTCTTACTGTATCTCTACTAACTCCATCATTTCCCATCATGGCGAAAAACAATCTAAGGATGGAGCCGATGCCCATGCGCAGTATTGTCCAAGGGAGGAGTCACCTATATCGTGACTACAAATACTTCTCCAAGAAGACAACAACCTGCAATCATCCGAGCCCAACACCAGGTGGCGATCTAATGCATAGTGTACGACTCTGCAGCTCTACATGCCAAGAACAGATGCATACTGGTAAGTAGCATTTTCCTTTTCCAACACTAATGGTGGTGAAGGTAGAAAAGTGCTTACTGCTTCTTGAATGAAGGCATGGCCACTGGAATTTTGTAATTATGCAGCTGCAGCGTTTTTTGCATAATTATCGATTTGCTGCATTTGCCACAAAATCTGATGCATATTCTGCAAATCATAACATCAACAAAAATGTTTCTATCGCAAGTGGTACAAAAGTTACTAACAACACAGCGACACATGTTGCTGTTTGCAGAGTTTGACTGGTCACCTTTCTGTTGCTTTTTGCTATGTTTGGGTGTTTAGTTGATACTAATGAGCTGTAATTAATTCTCAAACAGTGTTAAAAAGTGTAGAAATTACAAAGTAAAGTAATACAATCACAAAATGTGCTGCATATTTAGCCTTATCTTGCTGCATAGTATACTCGACCCTGCTGCATAATTTGTCCCTCCCCTGTTGCATAATTCAAGTGGTCCTGAATAAAGATCAGCACTAACACAACATTACTGAAGCGAGCAGAAAAATATTCTTAAGCATTTAGTAACCATTCCTGGTTAAGGCTTTGTTTAGAGTAGCGGATAAGAAACATACTCCGAAAAGTAGCAGATGTCCTGTACAGAGCGTACAGGGCATACTCTAAAAAGTGGTGGCTTTCGTCTATCCCTAGATTAAGCGTACAGGACATTGTCCAAAAAGTGGCGCATCAAAGTTTTTTTACTTATTTTTTTACTTGCGTTTTATATAGCGCTGGCTAGACCCGGAGGTATCAGAGCGCTTTACATGAGGAGAGTTACATAGGTTACAAGTTACACATTGTTACAGAAGGTACATCAATTAGAAGTTACATCCGTTGGTGCAAGGCGTGTAGAGGGTAAGGGGCTCCAATAAGCTCTAAATAGGTTAGATGAGACATCCACTACTTTCTAGAAGGTGTAGCGTATCCTCCAAATCATGTTCATATTCATTACATGATGGAATTAATCAACCACATAGTCTCAATACTGGCAGTCGAGCACAACAATATGGATTGATTTATGATGTACTCAAAGCACTGTGACGGATGAAAAGAAGCCATTGTGAAGCACAAAGCATACATAGCTGGATAATCCTTAGAGAATCACTTGTGTTTAATAATTCTTCACTTTATCACTCTTTTCTTTGAATACCCTATCGGCCTAAGCCTCAAAGTGACACTTCTGTGCAGTCGACAGCCTCTTCTCCGCATAGCTGCCAAGTTTTCAGAACGCTTATGTGTAACAATTCTGTGGATTCAGTCCAATATGAGTGACTTTCTACTGTCAAATGTGTGGAACTTTGAGTGACACTACCTTGCGAGTAAATCAAAACAATGAGGCACAGAGAGGAAAGACAATCTGAGGACTTCCACTAGGCTCCAGTGTAAGATGGAGGGGGTCTGCCTCGCAAGGCTCCTGAATGGCCTCTTTGGACCTTGAGTTAGGTTGACTTGTTGTTAAGCTCATTTAAGTTTGTTTGCATAGACCGTGGTTATTTTCAAAATGTGGCATGGATCGGACTCGTCCCCGCTCTCAACCTCATCCTTTCTTGAAAGGAGGTTAGTCTGGCAGAAGATTCGCTCCTATTAGATACGTAGGTGCAGCACAAGAAGCTGCTTTTACGAGTGATGGATCATGTACTTTCGTCCTGCAGCTGTTATGCCTCTAAGACTTGTGGATTTTCTTTCACGAACCCATTATCAAACGCTGACCTCATGTTTTTGAAGACTGGCTGATGGCGTTCTTAATCCAGCTAAGGCGGAATTTGAGATGATCTGTGGCCTCCATGCATGTGAACCCCTCTGAAGGTTGTGTGCAATACGCTGGTTATATTGATGTGGTTCCTCTAAGCTCTGCTGGCATTAGTGATTTGTCGTTGCTTAGCCTTACTGGATTTTCACTGACTGAAGCAGAACAACGTCCCAATTGAAGTGAAAAGATGTAGGCTTAACCACATTTGATCCCTGTATTCTCAAGATTTTGGATGGTGTCCAACTGCTCTTATTTGACTTGCTCATGAATTTGTCAAACATAAAGTACTCTAACTACCTCTTTCTCCACCGATGGATTCCATAGTTTTAAAGGACATGCTAGACAAAGCTTTTAGGACTAGAGGGTAAACCCCACCAAGGAACTGAAATTTGCTCTGTGCTGAAAATATTATGGTGTTGAAGCTTGTAGGGATTTGGTAAGCCCCCATCGCTGGAAACGATGGTCGGCAGCCATACAAATGCATCTGAGAAATTGTTTGGCATATAGAAATATGCTATTAAGATGTTTCCTTTTCTTACACAATTTTGTAGAAGCGTTATATTGATTTTTAATTTTTTTTAATCATAACTTTTTTTAAAGTTTTTTTAAAAGATTTAGAGCCAAGGTTGAAGATGGGTGGGCGAATATATAAAACCATTGCCACACGATACAAAAGGGGATGATGGACGGAGCGTTTGAGCAAATCAAACACTCGCCCCCAGTCAACTGATCTGATCCGTCCATCATCCCCTTTTGTATCGCTTTGTTCGCCCTAAGTGTGGCAGGGTATGCTCAGACGTGAGTCCCTTGCTCACTTGGCCACTGGATTCAAGATACCCTGGCTGATGAGGATTATGAATCCGAAACCGGTCCCAGGATGCTAGTTTCTGGTCCAGGGAAGACGTGGCTTGGCAGTTCGGGCTGGACTGTTCCCATGAGGCACAGGGTCAGACTGATTTGCATATGGCCATGTCTGAACTGGGGTGGCTGAGTGAGCTAAAGAATGGTGATGGATTAAACCCAGATCAGTTGCCTGGGGGTGCGTGTTTGATTTGCTCAAACGCTCCGTCCATCATCCCCTTTTGTATCGCTTTGTTTGCCCTACGTTGGCAGGGTATGCTCTGACGTGAGTCCCTTGCTCACTTGGCCACTGGATTCAAGATACCCTGGCTGATGAGGATTATGAATCCGAAACCGGTTCCAGGATGCTTGTTTCCGGTCCAGGGAAGACATGGCTTGGTAGTTCGGGCTGGACTGTTCCCATGAGGCACAGGGTCAGACGGATTTGCATATGGCCATGTCTGAACTGGGGTGGCTGAGTGAGCTAAAGAATGGTGATGGATTAAACCCAGATCAGTTGACTGGGGGTGAGTGTTTGATTTGTCCATCATCCCCTTTTGTATCTTCCTGGTGTAGGCATTAGCTTTCACTTCGAGATAATGGTGGGCGAGTACGTGATTTACATATTAGGAGCAAATAGGTTGGCAACACATGGTGGGAGGTAAAGAATACTGTTGTGCATTGAAATTGAACCTCCGGAGACTGATTAATACAAAATTTCGAAGCTGATCAAAATGCCATTCTTTGGATTGAAGGATTATGACAGTATGCGTTTCTTGAGACCCTCTCTGTACTTTTAGCACATACAATGTAAAGTACATAGGTTGTTTCTTTTTCAAGTCTATGAACACACCTGTTTCCCCTTAGGCTCTGTTGTGGCCTTCCATTTTCAAGGTAGAGTGATGCACTGGTTTGTACAGGTGGCTCCAAAACGTTCATTCCTTTGGCGACGGAAACTGGTTTGTTGGATGGGTAATCTTTATAAATAACAAAACAACTTTTGAAGAAGATTCAAACTAGTCCAGCTATGTTAAGGCAGTTAAAATGGGTCTGAACCCCCCTGTTGGTGATCATTCAAGTTGTTACAGTTTGGAACCATGCTGGGGTTTCCTCTTTACATTGTGGTGGAAGGATGGGTTGCAATTTATTTGAAGGGCAAGGGATCTAGAACCTGTGCAGAGACAGCAAAGAGGAGTTCAGATTGTGAATGTAAATCTGGAGCCTGTCCCCTTTAATAATATCAGACAATTTGTGTGGCTTTCAGCTCAAGGTATGAGGTGGACATGAATGGATGGATGGGCAGGGGAATGCTTACACTTGGGACTCACTGGTATGTTTATTATTAGGGCAATGTCTTTTTGGCTGAGAAGAACTCATAGTGGTTCCATATATTGTCTAAGTAGTGTTGGGGCAAGCACAGAGTCTTTTAGTGGAGATTGTGACCCCTCCATCTGCACTAATGGTTTCTGATGATATAGATAGCAAGTGAACCTCTGCAGAACAGCATAGATGTTGCCCATTTGTGAGTGTTGGGTGTCAAGTTCTCTAGATGGTCCTCTTCAGTTGATAACACCCTACTGCTCCCATACATGCCTTTTCAGCCAGATAGATAGTTGAATGAGTTAAACATTTGCTGCAGAGCTTGTGAGTAACCTGCAAGTCTCCCATACCAAATCCAGCAGGGCCAGCATAAAAAGTTAATACTAACATGCGCTACTTATAGTGCCACAGATCAACAAAACTAGGATGTATTCTAAAAAATCAAATTATTATGCTGTTTAACTTCTAAGCGCTGCATGCAAGCGTGCAAATAGAGTTTGCAGTAACAGGATATGGGTAGTGCATCGTGGTATTATGTTTAACAATTTATAATTTCAAACACAGGAGTCAATGTGAGGTTACAGTTGGTTATATTAATGTTATGTTGCAAACAATTTAATTCTCTATTTCCGAGGTTGAAATATCTACACTAAGGAGAAGCACTAGTTACACTCATAATGTATAACTATCTGTCCTAAATGTGCGCTTTTGTTTGGAACGCTGATACAGATGTAATACTGGTGTCAAAACAGCACTGTTTTGGTATAATATTAGTGTAATGATATAATGCAAGATTGAAAAACAAAAAAAACACATTAAAACAAATGTATATTATGCTCTTCTTGAAAATGTAATTGAATCAGAGCGATCCTTTTCAAACTCTCTTGTAAAGTTGGTCAGATGTGAAGTAGGGGAATATTTCCACAACATTCACTAGTGAAATCCTAATGTCTCCTTATATCTGTTTTTCTTTTAACTTTGCACCCTTCCCTGAGTGGTTGGTGGGGCTGGGTTCTCTTCGGCTTCTTCACAACATATCCTGTGGTGGAGAACCTTGTTCCTTGCTTTATTCTCAATCAAGGTATTCTGCTTCATGTAATCCCACTACCATCTCAGTAGGCTTCTTGCTAAGGTCAGCTAGTTACCTCCCATCCCATCCCATCCCATCCCATTTGCCTTACAAGATGGTGGGTCGAGGTATATAGAAAGAGTCATGAGCTTCCACGACAAAATTAATCAATTGCACTACTAATCTTAGTTCTTTGAAAAACACCTGTGACTGTATGCCAAGTTCCTACAAGCCCATCCTTTTTCCTAAAGCTTGCAATGTCTTCGCTCCCCACATTGAGAGTAGTAGGTTCACCTTGTTTCAAGAAGGGAACAGCCATTAGTTAAGCTCCAAAGAAAAAAGTAGCAATGGAATTATGAATGCATTCGCCTCCCCTTGCCTCTTCCATTTACAATTTTCTGGGCACGTCGAACATCTTTCTTCTAACAGTTAGTTGCTCAGTAGAACCTCCTCCACTGCCAAATTTGTTTTCCAGTCACTCGCATTTTAAGCTTTTTGTCTCCAGCACCCAAGTAGTTGTCTTGCAGTTAGTAGGGATTTCCAGCCTCCTTCTTGGTATGGCCTGATCCCATTTCCCAAACGTATGGCTTCAAGGTGTATGTCTCTCCCAAAGGCTGACAACTCTTTGGGATCGAATACAAAGTTCTGTGAATCAAGATCTTGTCCTGTGGATAATTTCATGGAATATATCACTGCTGCTTTTAGTTGTTGGTGATTACACGCACTTGGTGAGGTCTGGACATGTATCTGTTTCTCATGTTATTGCTTGTAGCCATTTCTGTTTGTTTCATAGTGCTGGTTCCTTTTATCCAAGTTTGTTTCAGCATAGCTGCAGTTGCAAAATAAAATGTTTATCTGGACATTCCAAATAGCTTATCAAAAAGACTAAAACTCATTCACACTAACATTTGACCAGAATAAAAAGATAATCAAATATGGTGTATTTCTACAACACTCAATAAAAGACAGGTTGCATAACTTATTATTTACTTGTCGGATTTAAGAGAGTCATTCTTAAGTGCTTGGGCAACTGAGTCAGCGATTAATGTTTATATTTATGCAGAGGTTAGGTTGGATACCAACATGTCACATTATTGTCACTTGGCAGGCTTGCCTGAAGATTTCATTTTCAGTTCATGAGTCACATATTTTGACTAAGGGTAGAAGAGTCATTTAAAGTGTATTCTTGTACTAGCTACTCACAGAGTCAACGGACTAGGTTTTAAAAAGAATACAAATCTATAATAACCTGCTATGAATATAAGTTGCCTTTTTAACTTGTTTTTCATATTTTGGATTTCTAGTTTCCAATTTTCCTGCATGTGCGACTCCAGGACCATTTACGCATCTCATCTACAAAAATGTGTCCGTGCCAGTGTACACTACACTCAAAGGGGTAAGACGATTATGTTCAACATCTCACTCCTACATGAAGCCAGGTCTGAATTTTGTACAGGACTATGTGATATCTGTTGAATGGTTATGGTATTGGTTGACAAAGGAATTTTATGTATATATTTCTCATGTCTGTATGTTCACTCACTTACTTCTACCCTACCAGTTAAAAAGAAACACAAACCTTTAACAATGTGCATAATTATATATATAAACATCAGAAGGCCTGCCTGTAAATCACAACGTGCAGCACACTCAGCTTGCAAGGTACTGGTGGATGTGTTTCTGTGACAATTTGTGCATTTTTAGGTATTTTATGTCTTTTTGTTGGTCTTTGTATCTGAACCAGGACATGTACACTTGCCTAGGTTGGCTCAAACGTCTGTGTAGGTAGGTTAGCTTGTGTCTAGATAGATTTGCAGCATCAGGCGAAGAAAGCGGATTGGATTGCTTCTAAAAATTGCAACCCTTTACTCGTAGGCTTATTCCAATATTTGGGTGTAGAATCGTTTTTTTTTATTCCAGAAGGTTTTCAAGACTATTCCTGGAAACCTATTGTAAAGTCTCAAATATGTGCATGTAAAAGTTGTTTGTTGTGCGGAATTGTACGTGGTGTCAAGTTGAGTTCGCGAAAAATGCGTTTGCGCTTAGTGCAGTTTCACTTTCGTTTTTTAAACTTTTTTTTTAATCCGCATGGAACATATTTGTATTTCCCTTTAAGACTCCTTCTGGCATCCAAAAATGTTTTGGTGATTTTCCCTATCCATTTCCACCCTGGAAAGGAATTTAGTGCTGCCCTTTACACGAGGGAATCTTAGAACATTTCCATAGGGAGGAGAAATGGCTGAGAAAAGTTATCTGAATACCCATAATCTGAAAGGTTTTTGAGTTGGCCAAACCTATCACTGATTTACATGCTCTGGAAAACCTTCTCCCTATCCCTAGAAGATAATAAGCCCATGCATTCTTTTCAACATAGTGAGTAATTTTACACACTGCTAAACTAATCTCCTTATGAGCTCAAATTAAACTTTTGTTTATATAAAAGTGACCGTGAACTCCTGAGTCAAGCCAAGTGCATGTTTAAGTTCAGCTCTCCACTGGTTTTGTCAGTTTACTCTCATTGCGGTCCATTGAGGAACCCTGTGTACACATTAATGATGGCAGAAATACATGTGCCTCTTATCAGTTGAATGGTGCTAAGGATGACACTGCATGGTGTGAGTTTATGTGTTGAATGAGGGGGCTGGAAAGGAGGCTGCGCAGTCAGAGTGGCATAGAGGATCAAATATGTTTAAAGCGGCTGCTAGAGGTATCTGTACACATGATACATGTGTATATTGTCCTGTTAATCTTCAGCAATCACCATACATCAGTCCCATTGCCTCTCTCTGTATTCTGCTGTAACGTGCTAATATCCTAATATAACATGTGTTACTATTGCAAAGTACTGCTTTTCTTGCCCAAATGTTTTGTTATGCACCAAAAAATAAGTAAGTATTTGGGCTGATAATTCTTTTTTTGGAGATGAAAAAATATATTCTAATCATGAATTGCAACAGAGAATATTTACTTTACTGTATACTACCTACAGCATTGAGGAATTGCTTGTAATCAATTGGGCATCCTATTCTCTTTGTTTTGGGTAACCAAGTTTAGTATATATTTTAAGTTTAAAATTGTTTTTATTGTTGCAACAATGAGCATATGAAGCATGCTATAAATTCCGCCAGTGAGGCATCAACATTCAGCCACAACCAGCTCCCTGGCAACTTTTGAATAAACCGCCCCCCACCCACCCCAATTAGTATAAAGATATCACAAAAGCTGCATTATGATGTATCCTGTTGCAGTAAAGTATTACCATTGTTGCTGCAGTGTGTCATTTAGACATTGATTGGTATTCTATGCATGTGTGACATATAGAACCTCAAAATGTGTTTGCACGGTTTTTGATACACATTTGACCATATTGTTGTACATCGCAGCACCTTGTATTTGACGTAGAAGTAAATGTCATTGTAATATTTTGTCTCTTGGTCCAAGCACTAGACAAAATTCCTGCAATATTCTTAGCATCGTTATGTTGGCAGGAACACAACCATCTTTGAGTGGTCTTAGGAAAAACATTTGTTGAAATAGAAAGTACTCCTGGATTTTGAACTGCAGGGTATAGGAACACTGTCCACACTTAAGAGAGGTCAATATGATGTATTTAGAAGGACATTTGCAAAAGAGAAACATGCAGTAAAAGACCATGGTGAGTGCAAAGTCCAAGGGTAGACATACCATGCTGCAGTCCTCTGGTGCACGCGGTGTTCAATGCCAAAGTGAAATCATGGCATCTCTGTGTTTGTGTCAGCGTGCCCTCTTGTTCACAGTCTGCCCATCTGGGGGTTCTTTTCCAGAGAGCCACACAGATAAGCAACATTCCGTTCCTGGATGAATCATCGGGCTCCGATGACGACTGCAGCTCCCATGCCAGCTTCAGGGCATCCAACGCAGGATCTGAGACCAAAAAGAGCAGCATGCCGGGGAGCCCTAGAGCCGTGAAGCGAGGTAACGAAAGCTTCTTTTTTCCAATTATTATTCTAGTTAGTCTTTTCTGCTCATTCTGTCCCCTCTCCAAGGCTGAACACTGAATTTATGTGGCACGTGCCCTCAGAAAGTGTCTTCCAGTAGATCAGGCACATCTTTTAAGGTCTTTTGCTGCTTCCCTTCGTATCACTGTTTCATGTATGAATGGTTGTGTAATTCCAAAATGCGTGATACGCATAACTTTATATAGAAAAAGTTAGTGAGTTCTGTGCAGTGCAAAATGCACATCAGTTTTTAGGTTAATTATTTATGAGGTATTAGGACTCCCTCCAACCACCCCTAATCGACTACCTGAACACCAGCCATTCATTTAAATATATTGTTGAGCCATGCTTCTGGCATTCACACATCATTTGCACTTGTATGACATTGTTATCCAATCAAACGCTTCAATGAGCCAAGAAGAGGATGGTTGGCTGCACAGTGTTGGAACGGAGTAAGACCTTCGTTGGATGGGACTCCATTTGTTGCTGGTGGTCCGCAGTGTGGCATTTGCTCCATGTATCCTATTGCTGTGGTTACAGCGTATAACAGTGAATGGACAGGAAGAGTAAGTATATTTCAAATAGGTAGGACAGTCAAACAACCCTAGCCTAGAGATGTGTGGTTGCCAGGCAGCTGACCGGATACGTGACTTATATGTGAAGAGTTTTGGTGTTCTGTGTCCAGGGCTTCATTGCCATGCACTTTTGCCGCAGATACTACATGCACGTGAACCAGAGTAGGATGTACATCTCTGAGAATAGACCTAATGGAAGCTGCCTTGAAATGGAGATTACTCACTTTGTGTGAGTAAAGAAGGTTGAGGCTAATTTGTGATTGTCCGGTGAATAGCTAGTTAGTCATCAGGGTGGCGTGGCAGTGAACACCAGCACATAGCCTACTCTAAATTTGCAGGCTGGCATAGAGGGAGGTGCTGAGTCTGAAAAGGACGAGGGCATTAGATGCCTATACCATGATCAGGACATTTCCTTTTGCAATGCACTGATATTCACCTAGTTATAACTGCATGAACAGGACATTTACTTCTGAATGAAGAGCCCAGCGCCAAGAAGCCTGCCTGTCCCTGGTCGCCAAGGTGCAGCCTAGAGATCGAGTCCTGTCCCTCAAACTTTTCACCCAAATCTGTTAGACCAGAGTACTATTTAATCACCCAGGAAGCTACTTATCACCAACCAAAGGAAATTGCTGGTTTTCCTGACACCGGAGACTAGTAGACCTGTGGTACCTGGTCACCCAGGTGCTGTGGGAGATAGCCCACTGAAGCTAAAGTCACTCCCTCCCCCAATCTAGCTTGAGGACCAAGTGTTGGCCATGGGAAGACCCACAACACTGGCTCAGCATCCTGTATCCCTTGTATGAGGACCACACCATTGACCTCAATGGTGGTTTGATCATAGCATTCAGAACTGGACTGGAGACTGCTAAACCCACAGGTAACTGTCCCACTGACTGGTTCCTGCTACTGGCTTCCTATTGGAGCTGGCAACCCCAAGAGTACCCATGTAGCTGTTTTTAGGTTTTGCCTCGCCAAAAAGATGCGCTCTGCGCATCTTTTTCGCGCAGGCGAAAACCTGATGAGAACTGTAGTGTGCTTTGGGTCGGCCCTCGTCATTCATTGGCTGGCTCCGTAAATGGAGCCTAGCCATTGGATGAGGGGCCTGTCCGTCAATGCCGGACCAGACACGGGGGCGTTCCCGACATTCTTTGGCTTTTGCCGACGTCACGCGACGCCGGGAACGCCCCCGAATCTGTCCCGGCATTGCCGGCACCCTTTCCTGCTTGCGTGAGTGCTTTGCCGTCCGTGTCCCCTCCCGCCCCCCCGTAGAGTCCGTAGCTCCCTTAGTGTGCGAGACCACACCGCTCCTCCTCTTCACTGTATCTGACCCCTGCCGAAAAACCTTACTGTGTCTGTAGTTCTGCTGCGAGACCTCACACTGGCGTCCTTTTCAGAGCTCGCCCCAGGGCGTTAAACTGCCGCAACGTGCTCTACCGCCCCGTAGGCCCTAGACTTGTCCGCCGAATCCAGGCGCCGCTGCCGTCTTTGGGGGCCCAGGTTCGCGCCGCCTTGCTCCGCCGTTCTGTCTGTCTGTGGTTCCTCCCGCAGCTGCGTCCAGTGTGACCGCAGGGAGACTCCCGTTCTTTGAGGCGTCCACCCTCTCTCCCGCAGTGGGAAGACTCCCGATGATGCCGTCTGCGTGGTGCCCCTGGAGTGTTCCACCAGATACAGCCCCCCCGTCGTCCATCGCCTCAGTGCCTCCGGGGCTCCACGCCAGCTCAGTCATGCGCCTGGACAATGTCTTTCACCCGCTTCTGCACTCAGCTGCACCGCCGGGCTCCTGGGTCAGATCTTCAGGCCTAGCTTTGTCGGGCTGTGTGGTACCCCCGAGGCGCAGCTCCGGCGATCTGGCTCTCGCGGTTAGGGCTGCTCAGCTGACTGTCCCGTCCCGTTGCTCCCACAGTGATATCGGGTTCTAGGCGGCTGTACTCCCTCAGTGCCTCTGGGTCCCTCACACCAGCTCAATTGTGCGTCTGGACCATATCGCTCACCCGCTTCGGCACTTGGCTTCACCGTCGGGCTCCTGCGTCCGCTCTTCCTGCCTAGCTTGTGTCGCGCCGTGCTTTGCCCCCGGGGCGCAGCTCTGGGTGTCGGCGGTCGGCCGCTGTGCCTCTCTCCCTATGCTGTTGTCTGCTGCCGCGTCTTGGTGGTGTAGTCTGGCTCTCGCGGCTGGGGCTGCTCGGGTGTCTGTTCTGGCCCTTACCTCTCTGCTGGTTACGCGTCCCTCGCCGCCATCTTGGGCCTTACTGCCCCCGTGTTTCCAGGTTCTAGGCGGCTGTATTCCTCTGTCGGTCCTCCAGTGGCGTCTAGACCTTCCGCCGGCTATTTACCCCGAAATCGGGACTTTTCAGGCAATTCCTAACGTCTGCTTCAGATCATCTCTCCGGAGCGGAGATGTGAGTCTTTACCGGCCATGCTGTTGGCAACGCCACCCCCAATGAATCTACTTTTGAGGCATAAAATGTGTGAACCATGTTCTAACGATATGAAGTGTAACCTGAAGAGGTTTTAAAAGCCCCCATGTCCAAAGAATTCCCATAAAGTAACGGGATTTAATTGGAGGCTGGGCCACCATTTTCTTACTGTGGATGGGCAAGAGATGCGAGATTTCTAAGATCCTGAAGCAGAACGTGATCTGCTGGCCAGTGGGAATTTTGAAATTAAAAATGACATTTGAATTAAGGGTCTGTATACATTTTGTGGCTCAAGATAATTGGGCTGTCAGCTTGTGGGTGTCTTTTGCACGTGTGTGCCCCTGTTGTCTGCTTGTGCCTCTGTGTGCCCCTGTTGTCTGCTTGTGCCTCTGTGTGCCCCTGTTGCCTGCTTGTGCCTCTGTGTGCCCCTGTTGCCTGCTTGTGCCTCGGTGTGCCCCTGCTTGTGCCTCTGTGTGCCCCTGTTGTCTGCTTGTGCCTCTGTGTGCCCCTGTTGTCTGCTTGTGCCTCTGTGTGCCCCTGTTGCCTGCTTGTGCCTCTGTGTGCCCCTGTTGCCTGCTTGTGCCTCTGTGTGCCCCTGCTTGTGCCTCTGTGTGCCCCTGTTGCCTGCTTGTGCCTCTGTGTGCCCCTGTTGCCTGCTTGTGCCTCTGTGTGCCCCTGTTGCCTGCTTGTGCCTCTGTGTGCCCCTGTTGCCTGCTTGTGCCCCTGTTGCCTGCTTGTGCATCTGTGTGCCCCTGTTGCCTGCTTGTGCCTCTGTGTGCCCCTGTTGCCTGCTTGTGCCTCTGTGTGCCCCTGTTGCCTGCTTGTGCCTCTGTGTGCTTGTGCCTCTGTGTGCCCCTGTTGCCTGCTTGTGCCTCTGTGTGCGGCTCTGTGTGTGTTTGTGTGTGTCATTTGCGATAGATAAAGCTAGTGGCATTGTAAATGACAATGCCATTTATTTATGTTAAAAAAACATAAATAAAAATAATGTCAAGAGCAATGGCAATAGCTCTAACTTTAACAAAGGCAAAACCATTGCATTGTAAATGCTTGTTTACTTACTTTGTTGTGGCTTACGCTAACCGCGATTGTGGTCCTTTACCGAGATTTATTGCATTTAGTGAAAAACAGTGATTTAATATTTCTTTAAAAATTCATATTTCCGGAATCCTCTTGTGGATTATTGGCTCTGTAGTGACTATTTAAAGTTAAAAATACAACCTATTTTTATAAATTGGTGTAGGATCTTCATTGTGTTGCATTTTCTTCATCGCGTTGTTGGGATGCGTAAATGCTTAACACTTGTTCCTTTGATTAAGCCACAGCTTCCCTGGACTGAGCTATGGTTTTGCAAAGAACCTGGAAGGACCAGATACCGATGTGTGCCATTATTATATGGTGAGGTCGCACAACCACATCAAATAATAATCAGCATTTCCTCTCAGTGGGGATGCACACCAGTTAGTGTATCTATGTATACGATTTAAAAAAAAATCCTATGACAAGATCTTGCAGTGCTGCAGCATCAATCCACTGGTCAGGGTTTACTAATAAGTGTGTGAGTTACTCTAAAAGTGCTTTAGAGTGTTTGTGGGTGCAAACCCACACAACAGAGACAATTTGCCCACTGTAATTAATGCCCCTTCTAGTAAATAGGAGGGGACTTTTAATGTGGGCTTTGTATCATCTGTAGGGTTACGACGTTAATCTAAAAGAGCATCAATTTCGATATTTTCTTCAGGTGAAACAAGAAAGAAAATGTTGAGAAGTTGTGGTGGTTCTTTTGGTGCCAAACTAGTTGAGTAGTGGAATAAGTTAATAGAAAGGAGTGTAGAATTGTTTATGTATCAAAAAAAGTGTTGAACGTATAACTCTTCTTGGCTTATAATACTTTCGAGTCATGTTTTGTGGTCTGGTTGTCTACTGAAATGTGTTGTGTGAGGAAAGGCCCTTTTTCTGGATTTCTCCTACTTACCCGTTAATGATATATGTGGAATTGGCTAATACCTGGTGGGGATATTTAAATTACCTTTAGGTCCCTACAATATGGTATTCTTGCACCCAGGGTCTGTAAGGTAAATGTCACTTGTGAACCTAGGCGCCCATTGTGCCACCACTAAAGTGACAGGTGAAAACATGACTCTAGGCCCGCCACTGCTGCCTTGCTGCTCAGTTTTGAAACTGCTAATTTGACCTGGCAAAGTAAACCCTTTGCCAGGCCCAACCCTTCCTTTTTAATATGTCCTTCCTATAAATCACCCCTAAGGGAGGTACTAAGTGCCTATAGAGCAGGGTGCATAGTATTTCAAAAGATGGACTTGTGTTCTTAGGTTTTACATATTCTGGCAGTGAAACCCCTCTGGGGTCGATTTTTACTCTGGGAAGGCCGGCTCTCCCATAGAGAAGCACTGGGTTACACCATATAATGTATCTCTTTGGTTTGAGAATAGCAAGACACATTATTCAAGTACTCAAATTAATAGGAATTTAAAATCCAATCTTATGGTAAAGTCGGATTTTAAATTCCTCTTTTGAAAATGCCACTTTTTAAAAGTGTGCATGTTCCTGTCATCTGGCAGCCAGCTGGGAGGTTTACATTGCTCAGAAGAAAGGGAGCAATAGGGCTTGGCTAGTAGAAGGTGTGACCACCTCCTGAAAGGATGGCCTTTGGTCATGTGACCACCGACTGTACAAGCTTCAAAGGGGAACCCCTGTCCCAGGCAGATGTAGCTCACACCTATGTCTGCCCCTGCCATTGTCTAAATAGCCAGAGTGTATCCAATCCCAGTGAGCTGGGTGAGAGGGGGAAACTTGGTTTTCTACACTTTTGCAAAACACAGCCAAAGGCTACCATGGGATTGCAGACGCTGCTGTGACAAAGCAGATCAGATTCAACTTGCTAGTTTTCTATGCTGAAAATAAAATGAAACGTGTTTTAGTCCCATTGTGGAGAATTTCATTGGGGCCAACCCAAGCAGCACCTCGCCACCGTGGAGCCCTCCGTAGGATCCAGTCGGTAGCCCGCCCCACTGACTTTAAAAAACAAATTCAGAAGGCAAACCTGGTCCCTGTAGCAGACCCTGTAGTCGACCTGCACTCCAATATGGTCAACCTTAACTTTTGACTTTGACACAGACTTGCGCGACATAAAACCCGAAGGCGACGTTTGTACTTTTTGCTGCAACAAAACTCTAGAACACCCAAATATCCCCTCCAATTGTAGTCTTTTTGGTGTATTTGCTCATTAAAATTATAATATTATTTATAAATTGGAGCAGGATTATGATTGTGCTGTGTTTTATCCTTAGTAACTGTTTTGGTCCTAATAAATGTTTTACACTTGTTTCCTTTAAATGAACCTGGCTGCTCTTTTACACAGCTTTTCAGGACTGATCCGAGATTAATAATATAGTATTCTAACTGGACTTGATACAGCCTAATGACATTATTAGGTGGTGAGGTCTCACAACCACACCAAGTAATGATCCACTTTCTCACACCTTGTTTCTATTTCAAAAGGCATTGCCTAATTATGTAACAACACTAAAAACACAATTTAACACAAGGGGGCGACATAGAACTGCAAAAATAATTTTTTTCAATGTTTGATTTGAGTCTTGCTGATGAGATTTTTGCATATTGTATATTGATTTTATAAGTGTGTTTCTGTGTGAATTTAATACCCACTGTACTATTTTGTGTAGCCTAAACCATTTCCTTCTTTAAATTAACTTGTTAGGTTGTTTTGATGAGACCAGAGTAAGGCTTGATGTCCTTAATACCATGCTAAAAGTTTGACCTATATCTTAATCTTGAGGGACACATTTAAGGCATTCTAAATACATTAACCATCTTATTTTTTCAATTTCTGCCACTTACATAGCATGCCTGGACCAAAAAGGCATTAAAGGGAAAAACCTTGAGAATAGGTTTCATGCAGTGGATGACTCAGTTTCTTGACTCTTGTAGGTGTCTCTATGTCGTCGATGAGCTCGGAGAGTGACTATGCCATACCGCCTGATGCCTGCTCCCTAGACAGTGATTATTCCGAGCCGGAGCATAAGGTGTTGCGAACCTCTTCCTATTCCACAGATGGCATCTGCAATGTAGGTTTGAAGTTTTATTTTATTATTTCGCCTAGCTTCAGTGAACTGCGAAAATGTAAACACTGTGGTCCATCCTCTTTGCCCAAATAAGGCGCCAGTGGTCTTGTACAAGAAGCTTTAGCGTGTTCACATGGTAACCTATATCTGACAGAATTATGGTGAATGGCAAGTTTTGACAACTGTCAACTTGTTACTGAAGTTTTCTTATCTGTGACCAAACCTGCCATGGGCGCTTTCTGTCCACTGAGATCACGGTTACGATTAATGCAGTTGTAGATCTGCTCATATTTTATTTTGAGTCAGCGGCCATCGAGCAGTCAGGCACACGTTTTGTACTGTCTTTCGTACTTGTGAAATTGTGAAAGACACAAATAATGGGTGGAAAATTTGAATTAAACTCAGCCATGGGTGAGCACCAGGCGTCCTATTCCGATCCATCGTGTTTTGCACACAGTTCCACTCTAAACAGGAGCTACCCATATGCAAATCAGACTTGGTCCTGCTAAAATAGGAAGAGTGCAGTCCCATGGTCACGCCCTCTGCAGATGGGGAAACAAGTAATCCCAAATGACTCATTGGTGAGCTGCTGCTTCATTGTGGGACCCACTTCTGGGTATCAATGACGCCCAGATGTATGTATTGTGTTGACTGAGCCCTTTGACTCAGGCTACTACTCACAGGTGAACCTCAAATTGGGCCAAGACTAGTCTGAGATTGCTTGTGTTTCCACAGGATCGTAGCTGGCCTGGCTGTCGGTGCTTGGCTGTTCCTTTTGGACAGGACCACGCCTGATGTGCATGTGACTCGCCTCTGCCTAGAGTGACATAGTGGGCATAAAAACAATGGACGTGAATGGCAGTGACTATTATTAACTCAAGCCTTCCAGCCCTCAGTTTGCGTGAACTTGAGGCATACATCTACAAGATAGAAGTTGTAAGTCGCTAACTCATGAAAATGTATTTGCGTAGCGTTGAAAGAGCATGGGGTTAGACGACACTTCAGGGTCTGTTCACATTTTTTTCTGGCCTACCATGGCATTTTCTGCAGCTTACTATTCATAATTCTGCCCCTAGCTCAGTATTCTTTTTGCCTTCATTATAAGTTCTGTGTTTGTCTCCAGGAGCCACTGGAGAAGTCCGGCTACCTGCTGAAGATGGGCAGCCATGTGAAGACCTGGAAAAGGCGCTGGTTCGTCTTGCGGAATGGAGAAATCCTGTACTACAAGTCACCAGTGAGTGTGGCCCCAGACACGTGATTGCATCCGAGATGGCACCAGTTAGATTAAAGAAGAGACTGTTTTCTGTGAAATGAGCAGGTTTTAAACTTTTCTTTAAGTGTATAGACACTTTATGCCTAAAGTGGCCAATAAAAAAATGTCTAGGCCTTGATGCTTCAAGTATCCCACGAGAGAATCAGACATGGAAAGAAGGGGCTGGTTTCAGAAAAAGGTGATAGGTGTGAGTGTGTGTGAGGGGATCTTAAATATGAGAAAACCCCTCATGACCCCGTATAAAGCTTCAACATTTGGGTAAGAACAGCTGGTGTTGTAACTCGGTCTAGTATTTAAAAGTTGAAAAATGCAACTATCTAGGGATTTTCTCGCCTGTAACTGCAATAGAGAGTGTTTTAATCTATAAATACTTGAGTGACAAATAGTGTTCTTAAGGTCTGACATGTCACTGAGCTTCGTAGGAATGTTTCCAAATGTGCGTCTTAAGTTGCCCTGTGCACAGGTGTCAGGTGATAGGCCAGTCCGGGCTTTTACCGTCCTCCTTGACTCTCGTATAATGCAGACATTCGAACTGCAAGTACCAGAATGCAAAGGGGTGTGAGCTAAACAGCCAGGGACGGCACATCCCGCTCCTGACCCGGGGCAACTTTAGATCTCTGCATAGGGAGGGGTGACTGGTCAGACCTTCGTGACTTCTAGAAGGCAATCTTGTAGCTGCCAGTGCCTGCTTAGAGCCATCACCACCCACCGTGGCTCCAGCAGGGGTAAGATGCCAGTGGGCCGAAGAGAGAGGCCGCCTCCCCGCTCCCCGTGTGAACCACGGGCCTTCGAGTGGCCTGCAGGCTTCTCCCTTTCATGTAGTGGAATAGCAGAGATGGTTTGCATACCGGCTGCCAGAGCAGGTCCCTTCACTTGCTGAATCTGAAGATGAGTGGCGGAGGCAGGTCTCACCCGGCACCGCGGAAATGATGCCTTTGTTTGTTCCCGCAGAGTGATGTCATCCGAAAGCCCCAGGGGCAGATCGAGCTGAATTCCTCCTGCCGGATCATCCGAGGGGAAGCGTCGCAAACTTTCCAGGTGAGAGCGATGGTCCTGTTTCCAACCCCTACCTGTTTACAGCTCACGCGAGTGATGCTCTGCACGAGGCGATGACAGCTTGACTGCTTCAGAGCTCTGATTGGGCCGTCACGAGACCCTGGCTCCCTGCGCATCCCTTTAGGAACCTGCATGAGGCGATGACACGTGGCTGCTTCAGAGCTCTGAGGGGCCGTCACGAGACCCTGGCTCCATGAGCATCCCTTTAGGAACCTGCATGAGGCGATGACACGTGGCTGCTTCAGAGCTCTGATGGGGCCGTCACGAGACCCCGGCTCCCTGCGCGTCCCTTTAGTATCCTGCATGTTTGATGACACACTGACTGACTGCTTCAGAGCTCTGATTGGACCGTCATGAGACCCCGGCTCCCTGAGCATACCTTTAGGAACCTGCATGAGGCGATGACACGTGGCTGCTTCAGAGCTCTGATGGGGCCGTCACGAGACCCTGGCTCCCTGCGCATCCCTTTAGTATCCTGCACGAGGCAATGGCACCGCAGCTGCTTCAGAGCTCTGATGAAGCCTGTTGCATTCAAGGTTGACGTGGGTCTGGTTACCGGGTGCATCTGTTAATAGGCTACATTGCTGCAAGATAGATGATGTTGTACTGCGTTGTTGAGTTTAACTGCTTCAATAAATAGGCACTGTCAAGTTGCCTGCAACGCTGTCCACATGGGGTTCACAGTCAATTAAGCATTTATTCTTCATTCCCCGATAGCATGTTCCTTTAGCTTCACGTTCTTTTCAGTGGTGCTCTGTTTTTTTTCATTTAAATACTAATGTGGAGTATAGGATGCTTTTGTTATTGTAACAATTGAATAATGTATTTTCACCAAGAGTCACTTTTAAGTCACATTCCTGAAGTAAGGAAATCTGTTGATTTCCTCAAACCGCATCACGTTTTTCTCACTCAATGTTTCATGTATTGTTTAGCTTTAATTTCTGTAAATAAATTCTCAATATCAATCCATTGTATATGAGTAGGCCCGATCCTGATTTCAATATTGTGGCTATGTGTACTTACTTCTTTGGAAAGGGACCGTTGTCTCTATTAACTTACTACTGCCCTTGGTCCCTTTTGACTATAAGGGTCCGCTTGTTCTTTGTCTATTACCCACTATGAAGTCATTATTACATATCCTAGAATCCAAAGAAAATACCTGGAATTGAACTGGGAAACTTGGGAGCTCCGGTTCAATTGCTCCTCTTTCACTACTGCATCATTAAATGACGTAATCTGGCAGCTGTCGCAATGTCACGTGCCACGACCAAATATCATGGCATCCCATGATGTGGACATGCCTGCTACCGATTGACAAAGTGGGATTGTAAACAGATTCACATGTTTAATTTGAGCCGGTGCTTTCCGGTGCACAGCACCTGCACTTAATTTGTTTCCGGTGCTTGGCACCAGAACCATATTATCAACACCATACTTAGAACAGTCCACCACGTGGTGGCGCTGCTCATCTAATTTAGAGATGATCAAAACAACGGTAGTTTGAATACAATATACATTAACCCCATCGCCGCGGGGCTAATTCCACCATGGCGCGGGGGGAGCGGCCGCGCACGGCGCCGCGGTGCTGCTGACGAGCTCGGCTCGTCATGCAGCACAGTGGCCGTGTGCTGGTGACGAGCTGAGCTTGTCACGGCCACGCCCGCTGAATGGAACGCCCAGCACAGCGGGGTAATTATCCCCACGTGGGCGTTCCGCGGAGGCCATGATGAGCTCAGCTCATCACCAGCACACAGCCACCGTGCTGCATGACGAGCTGAGCTCGTCAGCAGCATGCCAGGGGTTAAAATTGCCAATACCTGCCTCCCCAGCCATTCCTTTAGCCTTTGGGACCTGGAATAATCTGAACGGTCGCATTTACATGCGAGATAGATGGTTAGTAGTTGTTTTGGCAGGGATGACAAGGGCGATGGGTGGTGCAAGCTGCAGTGGCCTCCTGGTCAGAACCTGGCACTTAATATTTTACAAATTAAGCACATGCTCCAGGGCTACGTGGTTGCAATGTGACTGTTTAAAGCACTACATGATGTGGACTAAGCTTCTTGCAAGCAAAATGAAGTCAAAACGGCCATTATAACATTTTTCATATAATATTTGGACAATAGTTGGTTCCATTTAACTGGGCCTTGTCATGTCGTTTCCACAGAAACCAAACACAGTAAACCTTGTCTGACCCTCTGTAATGTAAATAGTGTTCATGTAAAGCGCCCCAGTGCCCTCGGGCCGAATTAGCGCTATATAAAACTGCCAGAAAAGGTCACTCTGATTCCTGCTTGTACGTAAACCTTGCGCTCCTTCCATGAGTGTGTCCACACACAAGGTCAACCCTTTGCCACTCGTGTCGGTATCTAGGCTTTAAATACAAAGCCACATTCAGGGTTTCCCTGACTCCAGGACAGGTTCTCTACCTGGCCCTATGTTTTCACCCTCTCTGACTTCATAACTATTGATAACAAGTTGACCAAAGTGCCCAGTGTGATGAGCTGCTTCGAGACGTCCATGATCTTACAGTATAAGGTAGACTGCTTCAGGTCTGTGGTGTGCGCAGTGGCATAGCTATGGTGCCATGGGCCCTGGTGCAAAAAGGCTATATCCTCCTTCATCCACTGACGGCACTGTTAACACAGCTAGAAGTTGGGTGATTTGTGCCCCTAATCCACCACATCCTTAGCGCCACTGCAACAACTGCACTTTTGACAGCTACGCCCCAGTGTATTTCTAACCCTGGGGAATCCTTTAAGGGAAGGTCCTTTTCATAGTGCCTCGGCCAAGATTGACTTCTCCTATAATATTTTTTTTTTGTTTACAAAGTTCCATGCATTTCATTTTTAATCAATCAATCATTTGTAAAGAGCACTACATACCCGCGAGGGTCTCGAGGCGCTGGGGGGCGCTACTGATCGAACAGCCAGGTCTTGAGTATCCTCCTGAAGGTCAGCAGGTCTTGGGTCTGTCGTAGGCTCAGTGGGAGGGTGTTCCATGTCTTGGTGACGAGGTGGGAGAAGGATCTCCCACCGGTGGTTGTTCTTCGGATGCGCGAGGCGCTACTGTTGCCTAATTTAATGTTACTCGGTTTAACCACCACACAATGGTGAAAAGTGAAGTTGGCCTGGCTGAGTTTTAAACTCCTAACTTGGAGAAGGCTGCATATTTCAGCAGAGAGCACTCACTGAGCCATTGAATGCATCTACTAATCCAGAGCTTCTGCGACTAAACTTCATAGTGTGGGCCCGATTTATAATTTGGCGGTTGGGCCATCCTCCGCCACAGCAACGGAGTAAATTATTCTGTTGCCCTGGCTGAGGTCGCGACAACCACATTTTCAAATGTTCGTTAGGCAGGCGGACATTCCAAGCAGTCAAGGCATTTCCTGCCAATGTATTGTAACTTTGCCATACGGCTGCGTCAAACATGCCGGAGCCGTATGGCAAAGTTACAACTTTTTATTTTCAAAAACAAAACCCCAAAGCAGGATTTTTTTCAGGATTGGGAAAAAAGAAAAACAATGCCCCCCTCTCTATAGGAATTATCTCCCATGGCAAGGGGGGCCATTTTACAGTTTTCACTGCCTCCTATTGTCGGGGTTTTCCAGAAGGTAACTGACCTGTATATCCGCCCATCTAAACTAGATAGGCGGACATACAGTTCAATCTCCGACCGCCCTTACACCTTTGGGCATCAGTGGGGTGTAACCGATACGGAGTAGTCTCTGCCATCGTTCCAAAAAAAGGCCCTCCTGCCTTTAAATCAGTTGGGCGGACCATTACGTTGGCGAAAACAGTATTCGGTACCTTTCCTCCAATGTGTGAATTGTCCCTTGTGAAGGGCTTTAAGTGAGATGGAAAAAGTAGAAGGTCTCTCAAAAGGGCGTGGCCGAAGTAATTAGGGCGTGGCTCAAAAAGGAATCTAGTATTGGCTTAGCCAGTGGTTGTTAGTTGCGTAAGATAAATAAGCAACAACTATGACTTTGTTGTATAGTATATTGAAAATGCTTCAGTTCTGAAATGATGCGACTGTAAAATAACTATTAGGAGCCTCTCTGAAGTTAAATCAAAGGCAGTGAAGGATGGCACTGCTGCAGAGTTAAGATTGCTTTTTTCACCCTGAGGGTGAGGGTAAAAATGGAGAGCCCGATAGGGACCCGTCTCAGCACCGGCAGGACCCAGCCCACTTAAAGCCCTGCCCCTGTTGTAAGATGTTGATTTGTTTTCTGTGTCCTCGAAGTGTTAAGCAAATTAAACGTTTATCATTTTTAATAATCAAGTGCTCAATGCTGAGAACTATGTGTGATCTATTGGTTAAAATTTCTAATCCAGGCATAGACAATTCAGCCATTCATCCTTTTGGGGATGATCAAATGAGTGTCAGTTTTGATTGGGGGTAACAATAGAATTAAAAGAGGAATCTAAATTACGAGAATGTTTTTGTCGAGTGATGTAAAGCATTTCTTCCTCCCCCAGCTGATTACCGACAAGAAAACCTACTACCTGACCGCAGACTCTCCCAACATCCTGGAGGAGTGGGTCCGAGCGCTGCAAGGCATCCTGAAAGTGCAAGCCACTAGCCCTGTGGCTGCTCAGAGCAGCATAAAGCCCACCGTGAAAGGCTGGCTCACCAAGGTAAGTCACATGATTTTGTATCTAATACTTTGCGTCTTGCATTAATTGTTGTGTAATTTCTCCTGGCTGAAGCAGAACGTCTGGTAAAAGAAATACTTTTGATTATATTTTATTACACGTTTTGGCAATGACGATTCAGACCCAACGTCCTGTATTTCGTCCTAAATATGGGAGGGGGCGTGGTCTAATGGCTAAATTGCTGTCGTTGAAACATAGAGGCCGTGGTAACAGACCCTATTTTGAGTCAACCCTTCATACCCCTTAAAAGTCTCCAATGTACCCGAGTGAGGGTCACGCTTTATAAATACGTATTGAGAAGTCCCCTGCGTTCATTGGTGCTCTCCTTTTCCCAACTAGTGGTAACTACTGCCACCTTGTGGCGGTAGTGTGGAACGGTGGTGGATAGGTGCGAGATCAAAATAAAGAGGCCGATTCACAAATATTTTGCTAGAAGTAGGTTTAACTTACACCTGGAATTGAGGAGTACTATAAGAACAAATCAGAACAAAATCATAGACATGTACGTAAATTTAAACGCGTTGTCCATAGAACAGAATAGCCGAGTCTGGTGGCTTAGTGGACTTCACTGTAGGGGCCTGTGTTCGACGTCCTGGTAACAGGTTCAAAAGCCGGCGTGTCCACTTAGCCTTTCATCCTTCTGAGGTCGATAAAATGAGTACCATTTAGTTGGGTAACCATACAAATGTTATTCTGCTCCAAGATAACTTTGAGTGAATGTGTACTTTACAAATGCACGTTTTGTTATATGCAATAGAATCGCTTTTAAACTAGCTAACTATAAATCGCTCGAGAAGAGAAAGATGCTCCCTGCAAAGCAATCGATTTGGTTGGGTTACTTTGTTTGGTAAAATCACCATCAGCGCCTTATATCAGAAGTGAGCGTTTTACCACCGGTGATGGCCATTAAAGGTAAACACACCCTCAGGAAAATTATGGTATTTAACCGTCAATGAAAGATTGGATTTGGCATGAATACTTACTAAATACGTAAAACCTATTACAGGCATATATAATATGAGGTCACTAAGCATCAGCTAAGGATGCAGGAGCGTTTTATCCCTCAGATTGGTTTACCCTAAAATTCATAAACAAAGTTTTCCTGTATTAAGCCACCCTGCAGTAGAATGTGTGCCCGGAGTTAAATTTTACACTCGGCAGGATAACTGTTTAGTTGCTAAGCACAAAAGTTAAATTCTGCTGCTTGCATATTTTTTTTTACTTAGCTTCTTACTTCTTGTTGGAGGTAAAACAATCCAATTGGCAGTTATGGATACCTGCAATACCACAGGACAACCGTCAGGCGGCGAACCGCTCACCTGAGGTGTGGGTGCTGGTATTGGTATAACCTTCCGGTGCTGGTGGTCCAGGATGATTGGTAGTACTGCGGGCTGTACATTTCATAATATTAGTGGTCTTAAAACATTTTTCAAAGACAAGAGCACCCCCGCTTTCCTTGAGTAAAATCACCCCCTCGGCAATGTGATAGCGACTAATACCTTGAAAAGGCCACATATAGTAATATTTTATTGGCTGAAGTTGGGGGGGGGGGGGTTCCCAAAGCTTCTGACAATATATGAAGCTCAGCGGTGTTTTTTTCATAAATAATTCAAAGTAGCTAAATATTTCTAAGGAATTTAAAGGGAATACTACCAAGAAACCTACAATTGTTGTCTTTTTGCACAGTAATTGCCCTGATAGAGAGTAATTGAGAATACATGGTCATGTTTTTTTGTTTGAGCCCTGATGTGAGGTTTGAGAGATGCTGCAGCATCCGGACATGTGAACACCCAAAGCACAGTATTGTAACAAGAGGATGCATCCTGGTCAGCAGCCGGAGCCCAGCCTCCGGTGGAGGGTTGTTGTATGTAGAGAAGTAACTTTTTTATGACTAGCAGTAGCAGTAGCCTTGATGATGTCATTTGCATGGTCTTGCATGTGCTCTTGGCTCTGAATGAATAACCAGGAGGCAGATCTTGATATTTCCTCACTCGCAAGGTGAAGAAGAGAATATTTTCCAGTAATCGAGCTTGTTAGTGTGTTTTACCAAGTGCTAGACTTTTCGACTCTTTTCCAGTTTCCTGGCTTTCAGCAAGGAATCTAGTCGCATAACTCTTAAGAAGCCATCCAATCAATTCATTTGACATCTTTAGATACCCAACAGTTGGTTTACAATCCAAAATCTGCTGTAAAAAAATAGCTCGTCTAAACAGAAAATTCCATATTTGGTGAGAATAAAAATGTATTTTAGCTGCTGTTTCCATTCAGTACATCTTAGCAGGTATGAGGTGCAACTGGGCGATGTTGCTGCAGGGTGTCATTGATCTAGTAATTTTGTTGTTTATAGGGCTTCCTCTCAACATCTTTTTCTGTGTAAAGTATCCCATCATGACCACCTTTTCCCAGGGGTGTGGCTGTCCCAAGCATCATCACTTGCATATTATATTGCGTGTGTGTGTATGTGTGTGTAGACTTCAGTTTTAAGAATCTCACACCTGAGCCCCACTTTGTCTTGGTACTCCTTGATGTTCGCTGTGATCACGTTCCCTCAACTGTGTGTAACTGGACTCCTCTCTTCATTGTCTCCATCTCTTTGCAGGTGAAACATGGGCATTCCAAGCTCGTGTGGTGTGCCCTGCTTGGGAAAACCTTTTACTACTACCGGAATAACGAAGACAAGGTATCTCTTCTTATTCTAGCTGTTGAGACGTTCTGATTTACAGTCAGTCAGTCAAATTGCCTTTATTTCGATATAAAAATATCTTAAAAAGCAATACATATGCATTACAGTAAATAAAAAGATAAAAGCCTAGCCATAAAATACAATCATGCTAAATACAATACAAATGGCGGCAATAAATTACATAAAATGGTCTAACAAAATGACCTTGATTAAACAATATGCATAAGCCTTTTTGACCTGATCAGCCACACCCATGCTAAAAACTTTGCTGTACCAAAGACAAATAGGGGCCGTGTATCAGACTTCAAAATTCGTAAAGCCACACTATAATGTTTAGTACCCAACTCTTTGCACAAGGGTTTTAACCACCTGGTGCTAGGAGCTTTATAGGGGGGGCATTCAAATAAAAGGTGGGGGACCGACTCAGTCCTAGAAGGACAAAAAGGGCAGGAAGATACAGTTTGTGCCGGGATCTTCCAGCGTGCACTCAGTTCTCCCACAGGGAGGATGCCTATTCTAAATTTAAAATATAGAGCCCTGTCTCTAGGTATTAAAATAATATCAAGATAGGGTTCCCGGAGGGCTACATCCTTCACTATTAGAAATTCTCTAGCGGATTTGCATAAATTGGGATCAGTATTTCTCCTGCTCATTACCCAATTCCAATACACTCTTTTAAGGGCTGACTTGGGAGGGGCGCACCTGGACTGTCAAGCCTCTCCAAGACCCAACTCCTCTAACAAATGCTTTACATCCATTAACCACCTTATTTTTGACTAGCCAGACATAGATAGTATTTCCTTCAGCCCCTCTGCATAGCTGTCAAGTTCAGGGACTCTCCAAATGCGGGCCCTAAGAACAAGGGGTCTCAGTCTAGCCTGGTCTTTAACCCTTTCCATGCTCATGACGAGCTCAGCTCGTCATGAGGCACGGTGCTCGTGTGCTCATGACGAGCTGACCTTGTCATGAACAATGGAATTCAAGCATTTTCAGCACAGGAGGGGAATATGCTCCGCAGCCAAGGTGTTAATGGAACGACAGCCCATGTCCAGGAGCAGTGGGAGACGTTCTGATTTACACATGCACTGCTGCCTGGATGCCTGCCAGCCGATGTTGAATTTTTGTTCTCTATCCTTGCTCCCAGCCCGCGTTACATTGATACTTCTTTTGGTGCTTAGAGTTTCCTATTCTCAAAGCCAGATGCTACAACCAGGGATTCAATATGCCCTTTAGTTAATTAAGCTGCTAAGCATTAGTTCCAATAGGATCAGTTACCACAGAGACTGACTGTGATTGACTTCTGCAGTTGTGTCGTATGTTGGAGTAGTCATTACATCCTTGTAGAGTTTCCAGCCAAAGTACTTATGTCTGCCTTACCCTTATCCATCAGAGGCCACCGTCGGCATTGTCAGGTCTCCAGAATGAGCGGGCGCCTCTATTTCCATATCCTCAATGAGTTGTCAACCTCTACAGGTGGTAGCTCTTATCTTCTCCTGCCAGTTGTCAGCTCACCAAGACATCAGGCCTACGCTGGGGCCAGCATCACCTTCTTCGTTGACAGGCTGTGTAGGGCAACCGCTCTGAATTTGTACTGCGGTGCAAGAGAGCATTTGTAAACCACTAACCTTAACTAACCAGGGAGCTATAACCTCCTGGAAATGTTAAAGGGTGATTACATTCTGTAGTTCGTGATTTATAGAGAATGCTAATATTTTGTAAAGTTTCTGCTACCTCTGTGTCCTCAATAGAAAGCAAAGATGTTTAATACACATGAACAAGCGGATGTGGTGTGCAGTTCCGTAGAGAGAGAGAAGAGGAGGAAGAGGCTGGGTCGGTCTAGCACCCCAACCCTCTGGTGGAGACAAGGTGTCTCCCGCATTGGGATTTGGGCCCTCACACACCCAGCTGGGTGTCATGCATCATCATAGGGCATGCTCCTTATCAGGCCGGTTTTGCAATTCCTGCTGGGCACCCTATGAGGGACTCTTTATTCGAGATCTTTTCGTCCCAAGCCGTTGGGTGCCGTGTGGGTATAGGGCCTCATGGTGTAGATGTGGGTGCAACATGTGAGGGTATTGTGCTGAGAGGGCTAAATTGAGGCACAGTGGTACTCCAAATCAAATTTAATCAGCGAGCCCACTGGTCCCAATTAAAATCAGGAAATGTGTGCCACCACTGAGATAGTGGACAGTGGTCGACATATATTTTGCTTAATGTGTCTGGAGGATCACGTGGCAATGCTTCAGGACCAAGTATATACTATCTACAAAGTGGTTTGTTCCAGTATTGGTGTCAGATGTAAACCTAGTACTTAGACCTTCCTAACAATGAGGTACCTTATTAGTAGACCAACCCAATTAGGGCGGCTCACTAGCTCCTTCGAGGAACTAGTTCAGCCACAGCTGCCTTGCCGGAAGACCTACCCCTTACTCCGCCAGCTCGGGAACGTCATCTTATCTCCAGTTCTATATTCAGTGCAAATTACTTGTGACATTTGAGGTTTATTAACAGGTGCTTTTGACAAAAATGCCTTTCACACAAGAATATTTTAATTTTTATTTACAAAGAAAACACTTTTAAAAAGAAGAGTAAGGACAGAAAAACAAAAAAAGAGTTACGAAAGCTCGCAAAACATAACTTTCTTTTTTAAGGGTTTATTGCAGGCAGCCAACCCCTCATGGACCTCTAACCCACATTTTATATATATGTATATGTATATATATATATATATATATATATATATATATATATATATATATATATATATATATATATATATATATATATAATTTTTTTTATTTATTGTCGGTACCACAGTACGCCTGCGGTACTGTGTAAGTTTACCTCTGAGAAACATGTACAATACTGTCAGTTCCCGCGGTTTGAAGTGGGCCAAGCTTGTGTGGCTGTTCCTGCACTGGATCCCGCTGGAGTACCGCAATACCCATGGGATACATTTTTGGCCCCTGCGGCTGTCCCTCTGGTGTCACTACCCAAGGAAGCTGATTGTAAAATCTTTTAGAAACTTGGACCGAACTAGAACTACAGGAAATGGAGCAAGAAGCCACAGGGAAATACATTGACGAGTGGAGGAAAGGAAATCAAGATTAGGGGAAGTGTGAAGGACATAAGAGGTACCAAGAAATAACTAAACGAGGAGAGGCACTAATTAGTTAATGGTTTTATTTAATTTCAGACTTTTTATTTGACTATTTTTTGTTCAAATCTGTTTTTATTGTGAACACAGCGATAAGCCTACAACCCCGTGTCGGGGCCGGCCGCGCAGAAAAGAGCTGGTAGGTGCACTTAACCAGGGGAGGTCGAAGCATTAACACAGCGCCCTGCCTACAACCCCCTGAAGGGGCCGGCCGCGTGGCTTAGGGGCAGTGGTAGCAAGAGGTGGTCATATGCTGGTGTTGTATCGCTGTGCGGGGGAGGCGCGTATGGGAGGAAGAGCAGTAGTGTCACATTTTCAAAAGGCCCAACGGGGCCCAAACTGCCCCGAAGAGGGGTGGAAGCCAGAGTGGCAAGTAGGAAAGAAGAAAAAGTCGGAAGAAGAGTGAGCGGTAGCGAGATGGAGAGGGGCCTGGGGGGAAAGACTGTAGGCGCCGGTTGGGGGCTAGGAGACGCAAACTGGTAAGCAGAGTGGTAGAACGCGACAGCGCCTGCACTGGGGGAAGCAGCTAAGAGCCTAGTCTGCTCGGGTCAGCAGGGATGAGGGCGTCCTCAAATAATTGCAGAGCGCGAAGCCTGGGGGGCATGTGGCGGGCATAGCTGATGGAGCACAGATGGCGCACAAGGGGTTCCCACACTGCCTTGAAGCGTACCCCCCTCGATTGTATCCGCGCCGTGAGCAGCTCCATAGTCAGGACCTGCCAGAGGCGCACAAACCAGGAGGCTATCGGCGGTGCCTCAGCCCGCTTCCAGTACAGAGCAATGAGTTGCTTAGCAGCGCCTAGCATGTGAAGGGTGAGGATCCAGTCGCTGCGCGTGAGGGCCCTAAGTGTAGGGGGTCGAATGCCCAGCAGGAGCGTGCAAACCTCTTCAGGGAGGGGAAAACCCAACACCTTCTTAATGTGACTAAGGACCTCCTTCCAAAAGACAGCTAGAGTAGGGCATGACCACCAGATGTGTACGAAGTCGCCAGTCGCAGTGCCACACCTCCAGCACAGCGGCGAGGAAGTGGGGAACATTTTGCTGAGTCTCAGGGGGGTGTAGTACCATTGCGTTAGCATCTTGTATGCGTTTTCCCTCTGCGGGATGCTGCGATAGGTTTTAGGTATGTCAGTCCACAGCCGGGCCCATTGAGAAGGGGTGATATCGTCGCCGGTCGCCGACTGCCATTGCCTCTGGTAGGGATGCGCAGGCGGAGCGGTGGGGTGTTGCAGGATGTTGTAGATCTGGGAGATGAGTCGTTTCAGTCCCCCGAGGGAGCGTGCCAACTTCTCGAATGGAGTGTATGCCCTGGTAGCAGCCCGATACATGTCATCTCCCATAGTCCAGTGGCGCAGTTGAGCATACTGTAAGCTGGCGGTTAAAGGGAGGCCAAATTCTTCCCTGCAGTCTAGCCATGATTTAGGCGATCCTCCTAGAAAGAGGTCCCCTACAACCCTGCAGTCCCCTTGTGTCCAGCTCTCAAAGGCTCGGGTCCGGGCAGCAGGGGGAAAGTGTGGGTTACCTGCAATGGGGGTGTGTGGAGAGGGGAACGTGGTTAGACCCTTGGACACTGCCACTCTGTCCCACACGTCAAGAACCGTCCTCGTGGGGACCGCCATGTATGCACTTCTGGAGTGCGCCACACGCGGTAGCCAAGGCAGGTCCCATATGGTGCGTCCCGTGACCACCCGGTCCATGTGGAACCAGTGCTTGTCGCTTTCGCGTGCACCCCATTCTATCACGAACCGAAGATGCGCCGCCCAGTAGTAGTGGAGGAGATTCGGACAGGCGAGGCCGCCCCTGTCTCTTGGTTCCATTAGGTATTTGACTATTTTTATATTAAACCATGTTCAAAGGGCAAAGGTCTCTTGTTCCATTACTAAAGGGCCCACTTAGCCTATTTCCCTCCTAACATCGACGTAGTTAGATCAAGGCGTAATGGAAACACCCAATAAGCACTTTGCATTTAGGGGCTAAAATGCTAGACAAGCAAATTATTAGGGCATTTTAAGAAAGCTTTGACACTTAGTGGTTGGTGGATAGATAGATGATAAATGTCAATTGTTCGTAAAAGTTACCAGGAGGAAGAACAATTTGATAATGTGACAACAGAACTTCTGCAGGTCCCTGGTTCCTGCATTCCCTTGCACCATTTTTTAACTCCCTCTTGAGGTAATCATCTCTGAAGATGAAGTTTAAGTTCATTAGATGAAACAAGACATTCATAGGACAAAGAGGACTATTCCGCCAACACTAGCTGCAAAACAAACCCAGGGTTATCTATTTTTAATACCCACATACCTGACTTGGACCAATGACTTAGAAATGCACTCGTTGAGCTATCCCTGTGTTCTTATCGATTTAAGACACCTTCTCCCTATTGTTCCATGATCAATAGTTTTGCGTAATGAATCCTTTATCTTTATTTTAATATCAATCCATGTACAATGTAGAAAGGTTCTCATTCGCTGAATGCTGTTCTTTTTTCCCAGTGTCCCTTGGGACGGCTGCAGATCCGGGAGGCAAAAGTGGATGAGGTTGACCGGTCCTGTGATTCAGATGAAGATTACGAAGCCACGGGCCGTGGATTGCTGTCCTCGCATTTTACATTAGTTATTCATCCCGTGGACCAGAGCCCCACATACCTCCTTATCGGCACCAGGCATGAAAAAGTAGGTAGAAATCTACTGTGACGTTTTAGAGCAATTTCCTTCTTTGGTGATGCATTTCCGCTTATATACCATCTGGCTCAAAGCAGAATTTGCAGAACCTCTCCATCTTCAACAATAGAGTATCAACTGAATGCAACAGGCATTACAGCCTCTAGTGGACACTTTTCTACTGAAGAAGACAGGACCAAGCTTGTATGACACACAGTGTGTCATCCAGAAAAATTTAAACTCGCAAGGCATAGCATTATTGCACATAACTGGTTTCAATTAAACAGTCTGTCCACAGTCATGCAATTGATAATTTGCACTAGATATGTCCTTATCTGCCTCTCCTAAGCACTTCTGTATTACATTTGCACATCCTTGTCGGGGGCACAGGCATCTTGTCCCAGTCCTCCGTGGTGCGATCTAGACCAGGCCCCAAATCCAGCATTTTTTTTAGGTGTATCCCTATTCTAACATTTTAGGGCCGGTCATGCTTGTATGGCCCAAAGCATATTTTTTTCAATCATATCAGCAGCTGTTCACCTACAAAACACTGCTGTGTTGTCATTGCAAGCATATTGCTTGAAACACCTTTCAGATAAAAACTGAGATGCTGAGACATGAGTTTTAGGCACAGAGGTAAGTTGCTGATCTTGTTTGGAGTCCATGTTCATTGTTGCATCTTCTTTAATCTCTGTTTTCTTAAGGACACCTGGCTTTACCACCTAACTGTGGCGGCGGGAAGCGGCAGTGCCAAAGTGGGTACCTTATATGAGCAGCTAATTGGAAAACTATTGGACATAGACGGAGACACTAGTGAGTATCCAAATATTTACTATGACCATAGACCAGTGCTGCTAGATGTGTAGTGTCCCTCTTCAGATTCATTTATTCTGACTGCTAATTTACCTTTTTATTTATGTTTATTCTGTCTTCTTTCTGGGGTAAGTCTGTTTGTTGCCCCACTGCACGTATCACAGAAAGACTAAAATTGGCACTGCCATATGGGGGCCACTTGAACCGGTACTGAGGCTGACCAAGCAGGGGTACGATAGTGGGACAAACACACGGCATGACAATACTACACTTCACGTCTGTGTCCTAAGTGTGGTGTGTGCGAACTAGAAGCACATTCTTGCTTCCTCTAGGAAAAACCCCTCCTCTGGAAAGACCAAAATAGAATTTAGTCCTGTTGCCTCCTCATACAATATTTAAATAAAGTGGGCACTTGTGGGCATCACAACACACAGGTACCAGATTTCTAAATGTCTAAGAACGTAATGCAATAGCATAAAAGTACTGTTTAAAAAAAACAATACCAAGTTTACAATATACTAGTTTCAAGAATAGAATTGGTGTTATGGTTCACTGTAGTAGATGGGGGTCCTTTTGATTCTCACCTGTATATAAAAATGAAAATACATAGTGCTAAGAAATCAGAACTCTATACACTGAATACAAGCCAAAGACCATTTATGTGACAAGGGATTACAATTACATTTAATGTACATTCAAACAAAGGAACAAGGGAGAGTACTTTATATATATATATATATATATATATATATATATATATATATATATATATATATATATATATATATATATATATATATATATATATTTTTTATTTTTTTTACTGAAAACCTACATAAAAACAGTTCACTCAAGAACACTTACAAGGTATAACTAGGCAATATGTGCAAGCATTGGCAAAGTCGATAGGTTTGACTTGCATATGGAGCTCTGATTAGAACATTTTAAAAGCCTGCTTCACTGCAAAAAAAGAAAAATATTGCTTGTGCAGAGAATGCATTTATGAGAATAATTTATGGGTCTCCATGACTGAGGGGAAAACGAATATGCCTTCACACCAGTCCATCAGATATGCACCAACAGATCTGCCAGAATTACTTCCATCTTGTCCACCAATGTTTCAGCTTGTATCGCCAATGGGAACCCTGATGAGGGTACTTCTCCTTAAGTTATCAAACAGCTTGATTTTGTCATCTAGTTGTCCTCTGGTCTCTGTTGCAAAACTCGTGAAGGCCTTAAACCTCTGACACAATCCCCAAGCTTCTCCTTCTGGTTTATGTTTCATAGTAAAAGACTTTACCCCTTTGCTTCTCCCACTCTGGACTAAAATTATCAACAGCTCACTTCAACAAGGAACCATACCTGACTCCCTCAAAGTTGGACAAGTCACACCTATACTAAAGAAACCTACAGCTGACCCCTCTGATCTGAACAATTACCGTCTCCTCACCATCTCACCATCTCCTCACCATCTCCTCGACGAAACGCAGTTTGGGTTCAGGAAAGGGCATGGAACGGAGACCGCTTTGATAAAGGCCTCAGATGAGATCAGGGCTATCATGGACCAGGGAGGAGCGGCTGTCCTGATCCTTCTGGATTTGTCTGCAGCCTTTGACACGGTCGACCATGCTATCTTGGTCGACCGTGTCACAGCCCTGGGGATAAACGGTAGGGCCAGGGACCTTATTTCATCTTTCCTGGCAAACCGTACTCAGACAGTGAGGCTGGGAGATTTCTACTCCCCTATCTCTGCACTCCCTTGTGGAGTCTCACAGGGCTCCTCGCTAAGTCCTATGCTATTCAACATCTACGTAGCGGACTTAGCGAGGGTAATAAAGGCCCATGGGGTACGGCTTACATCTTACGCAGATGATACCCAGCTGGTTCTGGCAATCCACAGAGATGGCCTTAGTGTGGCAGCTAACTTCCAGACAGCCATGCTCGAGGTCAGCACTTGGATGGCCTCGAACTGTCTGAGGCTTAACTCGGACAAGACCGAGATCATGACCTTTGGCAGGCTCTCTCCTGAATGGTCTTCTATCTGGTGGCCTGAAAAGCTAGGCCCACCACCTGTCCCAGTAGAAAAGGCCAGAAATCTGGGAGTGATTTTTGACAGTAAACTGTCCTTTGACCTCCATACAAACAAGGTTGTTTCTTCAGCATTCTTCATTTTGAAAAAAATTAAGAAACTATTGCCTTACCTCCCTACCTCAGCTGGGAAGACTCTGGTCTCTACTTTAGTTTTCTCAAAAATAGACTATGGGAACGCTCTCTTTTTAAACACACAGAAGCGCGTCCTCACGAAGTTGCAGTCTATTCAGAATGCGGCTGCAAGGATTCTTCTTAACATTCCCCGTCGCAAGCCCACCACTCCTGCCATTCGTCATCTCCATTGGCTGAGAGTCGAAAGCCGTATCAAATTTAAGGCCCTCTGCATTGCCTATAAGGCAGTACATGGCGTTGGACCCAGATTCCTCACAGAAGCCTTTCAGCTGTATACCCCCAAGAGGCAACTAAGATCGGCTAACATCTATCTCCTCCCTGTACCTCGTACAAGAACTGCCACCTGGGGAGACAGGCGTTTTCTGGTGGCCACTCCAAAACTTTGGAATCTCTTGCCACTGGCTATTAAAACTGCCCCGAACCTGATGAGTTTTCGCAGGCTTTTAAAAACATGGTTGTTCAACCAGTAAATTAATGGCTGGTAAACGGAAACAACCTTCTCCGGAGTCCAACTCGATCCCCAGAAACTCGAGGCAAGTCGACGGACCAACAGTCTTACCTGGTGCCAATGGCACGCCAAACTGATTCATTAAGACACAAAATGCAGCCAAAGCCTGCCCGCATTCCGGATCCCCGGCTGCCCCCAGGAACAAAAAATCATCAAGATAATGCATCACACGTTGGAAACCCGTCTTCTTTGTGAAGACCCATTGTAGGAAACTACTGAATTTCTCGAAATAGGCACAAGATATAGAGCACCCCATCGGCATACACTTATCCATGTAATAATGACCCTGAAACATGAAACCTAGGAGACGCTGATCGTCTGGGTGTACCGGGAGCAACCGGAACGCTGACTCGATATCAGATTTAGCCATCAGCGCACCGGGCCCCAGGCGATTCAAAATGGCTACGGCCTCATCGAAGGATGCGTACCGCACCGAACACACTTCCGGGCCTATCGCTTCGTTTACGGAAGCACCACGTGGGGCTGATAAATTATGTATCAGCCGAAACTCCCCCGGGTCCTTCTTGGGGACCACCCCTAAAGGAGAACAAACAAAGTTAGCCACCGGGGGTACACTAAACGGACTGGCGACTCGACCTCGAGTAACCTCCTTCCGGATCTTTTCCTGTACCACGGTCGTATGCTGCAAGACCGATATCTGATTCTCACATTTCACTATTCCTTGAAAGTCCCCCACTGGGATGCGGAAACCATATGAAAAACCGTTTCGTAACACCCCAGCGGAGGTACGATCCGGGTATTCGCTGAGCCAGGGAATCATTGCCAAGGTATCAATCGGGGTAGGTAAAGGCGCCCCTCGGACTATGTTAGACCTGTTTGGCGCTTCCTCTACCCCCGTTATCACCCGTTTTGGCTCTGCACGTGGACTCAGGATGGGATGATTGCCCACACCCACTACATTCGTGTCTAAATTTGCACGACCCCTGGGGCCTAGTACATTTACCCCTGTTAAAGTTCCAACAGACCCCCCTTTTACCTGTATTGCCGGTAGGCCTCGAGTGACTGTCGGTACCCGTACCTGATCGAAAGGGCGTCCCCGCATATTGGCGGGAGGGTTCGCCAACGCTACTCCCTACCAATGGCAATTTCAACATACCAGTATCTTCCATCTTGGACCAGGACACAGAATCATAACAATCCCAAGTTAAATTCTTATCGTGTTCTTTTGCCTTTCTGAACAGATTATCATAGCAGAACCAATGATTACCCTCGTGTGATACAGAGTACCCCATGATCCGTGACTGATAAATCGGCAATTCGGGTAGCAATTCGGGCCTTCGTTCCCCCAAGATCGATGTAAATATCCCCCACGCTTTGCCCCAATTGCCAATGTTTTCATTTACCTTAAAGGCGGCCATCTTTGCGCGCCAAACACTCGGATGCATGAGGTCTTTCTGGCCCTTAACATGCTCCATCTCATAATGATCAGTAAGCAACGAGAAGATGTTTACATACTCCCCTGCCCATATTTTTTCTTTAATAGCTACAGGGACATGCTGACCCAACTTTTCCCTTCGAGAGGGTGCTGACTCATCCCTCGCAATCGGCAATGGCCGCTTACCTGAACCGGACGCTGTCTCTGCGACTGAACCAGTCCCCTGTGACTTCTCTACTGCCGCAGCCGGCGTGGATACCTTCGCTGCTTCCCGAGTTTCACGCAGTTGCTTCATCAAGACCTGCGCGTCGACAGCCGTGGCGCCCTCGCTACCTTTACCCAACCACGCTGCTAATTGTGCTGCCAGTTCGGGCGGCATATCTTCCCCGGACCCGGGAGTGACCACTACGGGAATCGGGTTCCCTTCTTCCGGCACGGGAGTGGGTGCTTCGAGCGGGGTACTGGGACCCGGGATGTCTCCCCCAGATGCTCCCCTCCTGGGCCTCTTGCCTTTTCCTCCCGGGGCTGCTCCCGCCAAAGGACGTTTCGGCCCTCCTTCCTCGCTTTTATCCATTCGCCTCTTTAGGTCGGTCATCTCTTTCATGAGAACACGCAGCATCTGGTCGGTAGTCATTCGCTTTCCCGCCTTCTTCGGCATTCTCCGACAGAGTATCTGAAAAACAAACAAGAACGATTACAACGCTCAAAATTGGCTCTTCGTTCCGTCTCGAGCTCACGTGCAGCGAGGAGGTGCAGCTTCAGAGCACAGGAACAAGAGGATGCCTTCTGGTCTTACTTCTCCTTTTATCCGTCTTCAGGGCGGGCGTAAACCCGCCCCTGCCTGCCCAAGGGCGTGGCCAGCCGCGTTCGTGTCTAGGCCAACCCACTCTAGGGCGGGAAAAGGCGCGCCCCGGCTACGCCGCTTCGGGCATACCAGCCGAGACTCGCCTCCCGCCCAAGATGGCTTCCCGGGGGGATCGTGGTACTCTGCCATACGTTCGGGGGGACCGAATGGTCGCCCCTTTCCATTAAAACTGCCCCGAACCTGATGAGTTTTCGCAGGCTTTTAAAAACATGGTTGTTCAACCAGTAAATTAATGGCTGATTTCTAGTAGCTCCACAAGCGCCGAGACACCTCAGGGTATTTGTTGCGCTATAAAAATTTCGAAAATAAATAAATACCGTCCCATTACTAATATGCCCACTCTCGCCAAACTACTGGAAAAATGCGCACAATTACAACTGACTAAACACATTGAACAGTTTAGAAGGACGAAGGTTTTTGAATCAGTAAGAGGGTGCACTGCCTGTTCATACGCATATAGTTTTCAAAGAACAAGAATTTCTTAGGTGCTATACGGCGAGTGGACAAACCCAAACCACTCCTGTGAGTAAAGAAATACTCCTATCAGATAAACGGTTTGCCGAAGCACTCTGTAAAGTAACGACGTTTTGTACAATGACAATATACAAGCACATTCCAGAACACCAAAATGACAGAAGTGAACAAAGTTCCACAAGATGATTAAATCTTGGAGTCTTTAATGGAGATTACAGCCAGCCGACACGTGTTTCATCGCCTTCGCGATTCCTCAGGGCTGAAACAAACAGATAAGTAGCATATAGCATATTCTTTGAACAGATAAATTGCCATACCAGACCATGCTGTCTGGGCATTATAGACATACAGTAAATGCTTCCTCCAGCAGTGAACATACAGTGATTTGTTCAAGCTCGTTTATTCTAGTGCTACCACAACACATGTGAATCGCGAAGGCGATGAAACACGTGTCGGCTGGCTGTAATCTCCATTAAAGACTCCCAAGATTTAATCATCTTGTGGAACTTTGTTCACTTCTGTCATTTTGGTGTTCTGGAATGTGCTTGTATATTGTCATTGTACAAAACGTCGTTACTTTACAGAGTGCTTCGGCAAACCGTTTATACATTGAACAGTTTGATCTCCTCAACCCTCATCAATCAGGCTTCCGAGCAGGACACAGTACAGAAACTGCTATGACTCACATAATTGACGACGCACTTCAAATGCTAGACCAAAACGACACTTGCCTCCTCATCCTTCTTGATCTCTCTTCAGCATTCAACACCGTTAAACATGAGAATCTACTCGAACTACTAAACACAAGAATGGGTTTATCTGGAACTGTTCTCAAGTGGTTCACTTTCTTTCTACACAACAGGTCGCAGAAATTCAAGAGCAACAACCTGATGTCCTCGCCAATACCTGTAACGCTGGGCGTCCCCCAAGGATCCTCCCTATCCCCAACTCTGTTCAACCTAGTTATGGAACCTCTCACCACCCTGCTACAGGCATCCAATGTACACTTTCACATGTACGCCGATGACACCCAACTTTATCTCAAATTACAATCCCCTAAAGACATTTTGCTCCTGAACTCAACGATCAGAAGCCCCCAATCCTGGCTTGCTGATAACAATCTCAAACTCAATGCTCTGAAAACGGAGTTCCTTCTGATCTCACCTCCAGCGAAGATCTCCACCACTCAAATTTGGCTTAAACACCTAACCGCACTCAATGTCCAACCGACCATCGTGGACTCAGCAAAATCTTTAGGCATAACACTCGACACCAATCTCAACATGCAGCAGCATATCAGCAAGGCAACTAAGGGAGCGAACTTCCAAATCAATACCCTGAGGAAACTTAAACCCTACCTCCCAGCCAAAGACTTCCAAAACACAGTACAAGCACTAGTCATCCCCCAAATTGAATATGGCAGCGTCGCCCTCTGCGGACTCCCCCTAACTACTACTGCACCCCTAAGAGCTTCTCTAAACGCTGCAGCGACCTCATCACTGGGTCAAGAAAGCACTCTCATATCTCTCCTGACTTTAAATCCCTGAACTGGCTGCCTTTTGAAGCCAGAATACATCTGAAAATCGCATGCATGACACACAAGGCGGTACACCTGAACTCTCCCGGCTACCTCACTCAGAAGCTGGCAATCTCTCGCGGTGCTAGAAACACTAGAGGCACAAACAATCTATTGCTGAAACCTCGTAGATTCCGGAAGGAAAAAACCTATTAACGCTCCTTCTCAGGAATGGCACCCAGGATCTGGAACTCACTCCCTCCCGAAACTAGGCTCATCTCTTCTACTACACTCTTTAAGAAAGAAGTAAAAGCTATCCTCATGGCAAAATACACCTGAACTATTACTTCGGACTCTTTTATAGACTCTGCACCGATCTGTACTACTTGTTTGACCCCGTTGTTTATTTGTATTACCTGTATTATTGTTTACATGATTCTGATTTATCTATCTGACTATGCTCGCTCATGTACCCCTTCTGTGTAAAGCGCTCTGATATCTGCAAAGATCTTGTCCGCGCTATATAAAACTTAAAAAAAAAAAAAATAGTTTTTATTGAAAAAAAAATAATTTCTAATATCCGCTCCCACACACTCCATGCACCTCACATCTTCTTATCCTTCCCTTTCTCATTTGCCCATTGGGATTCTGTATTGTAGTGTCCTACTCTCATATCGCCTGTTGGCCTTTACACCATCACTACCCTGTAGAAGTATCTCTGTTAATTTATGAAACCTAGTACTCCTAGTCTCGAGGCAAGTGAGGCCTCTGAAGTCTCAGATGATCTAAGTCCATCGTTAGCAATTTGACCCATTGCAGACCCAAGGTGCCGTATGCTACTTTCTTGTGTCTCAATAGCCTTTGTAGCCATAAGTAAAATTTCTAATCCGGTCCTCTCCCCCGTTATTAACAAAACTACTTGTGTCGCTTCTAACAGTAGCCCCAATATCGTCTTCCACAGGGCAGAATGCAGTGGGTAGAGTGTTTGCGCTGGTCGGCCTAAAATCACTGTCTCAGTAGCTCGCTACCTATAGCAAGTCTGATCCAATTGATGATGTCTGAGCAGCACTTTTATAGATACTGGCATCTCCACAGGATATGCAGATTTGAGCCTGTCTCTCCACACCTCTTTCAGCATTCCCCACTCTGTGTGATCTATTGTGTATAGCCTTGCAGTGTATAGTGCCATTAATAGATGAGTTTACAGATTGCTTTTGTCCATTGTGCATGCCTAGCAAAATTTTATTTGCTCAAAGAAAGTCATCCTACCACTCAAATAAAAAATAAAGTAACACCTTACATTCAATAAAAACATTGATATTGTCCTTTACAGTGTGTTCATTGTGTTTAATCCCGGCAGGTTCTCCCCTCTGGAAAAACCCAACTCTGTGTTATAGTAAGGATGGCCTGCAGAGTTCCCTCACTACCCTGCCATCGGAAGCCCTTCAGACGGAGGCACTGAAGCTCTTTAAGGTAGCACCATTTGAATCTCAAGTAAAGCGACATTCTGCAGCTGAACAGACAGTGTTTTAATTTTTAGCACCCGCCTAGGCCAAGAATGATTATTGAAAGAGAGGGCACCTCCAGAAAAATATAGTCTGCAGTGAACTGCAATTAGGAATTGGTCTATTAAACCTATTGTTGGCACTTTGTTTATTGCCCCGACTGTGTTTGAAGTGATATTCCCAGGCCCCATAAACCATCCCATTGCCACATTAAGGAATTAAGGAAGATAGGGATCTGGGACTGCTAACAAGGCGTTTTTTTGCCCCACTCTTAAAACGTCCTCCACTGTAATCTATCCTTGGGTGTTTGAAAGAGAGAGGGTCTCTTCCTAGAAACAAAGCTGTCCACCATCATTCATGCATAGTATGTGTATATATTCCTCTAGGAAAAGGCCCATTTTTAGCATGGTCACCCCACTTTTGTTTACCTGGTATACAATTCAATTTCAACTGGAAATGCACTGAGTTGCTGCTAACCAGGTCCCTAGTGCCAGATATTGTTCCCTAAAACTATGCAAAATGTACCCCAATTGGCAATACTTTTAGCACCTCCTGTAAGTCCCTAGTAAATGGTCACCCTGGTACCTAGGGCATGGCGTACTAAAGAAGACCCCCTAAGGGCTGCAGCATGAATTGTGCCAGCCTTATGGACCCCTCACCAAGCACAGGCAGACTGACATTGCAGGCTGCTTGTCTTTGTGCAGACAAAAGTGAAACAAACCATGGCACACATCCCTGTGCGTCATGCCCACAGACACTGCACGAAGCCTTGGTAAGTCACCCCAACAGCAGGCCTTACAGCCCTAAGGCAGAGTGCACAATAGTGCTTGTGTGGACATATCTTCATGAGCAGATATGCCACTGTGCTGGTCAGTTCAATTGCTGCCAGTATAAGTGACCAGGGAAGCTATTTTAAGAACATGTACTGGACACTGGTGAAAACGAGTTCCTCAGCCACATGAGGGCTTTACTGAAACCCAAGATGTTTGGTATCAAACATCTCATATTAATAAACCCACACAGATTCAAGAGATGGATTTATTAATGCATGCACCCAGAGAGCAGCTCAGAGGTACCCCCTGAAAACCTACTAACGACTAGTGTGCTGACTGACTGGTCCTAGCCAGCCTACCACCACAGACAAGATCCTGACCCCCAAGGGGTGAGGGCCGTTGCTCTCAGAAGGTCAAGCACAAAGCCCACTCGGGCTGCAGGTGTTTACACCCCCTTCAACAGGATGACCTGGAATTAGCATTCCAAGACAGGGAGCTTAAAGGAGCCCACTGCATTTGGTATGCAAATCTGGCTTCCCTCACAGGAGAGGATGACAAGAACCCTCCCCCTCCCGCCATGTCCGGGGCCCAATTGGGACCTAGACAGGTGGGAAAATTAGTAGTCAGCAAAGGTGTGTTCACCTTGAAGCTAGTTCCACCATTAAGGTGGGCTACCTAATGGGAATACGAAAATCAGGAGCCCGCCATCTTTGTGATGGCAAACTTAGGAACTCTGGGACAGAGTTATGCCCACTTCCCGAAGAAAGTGGTCATATGTGGGCGAAGTGACTTCAGGGGTAAGTAGTCCACTGGCTACTACCCTACACTCCCCTAAGCAACCATAAGGGAGTGTAAGGTAGTGATGGATTCAGTATTTAGGGGAGCCACTGGCACCAGGAAAACAGATTCTGCTGGCCTAAAAGAAGGACTGAAGGGTCCCGAAAAGCAAGAACTGTGGAAGATGTAACTGACTTGGCACTAACCCTGCCAGCCAGTTTCCAAATATTGTGCCCAAATAAACTCATCCTGCAAGCTGCTGAGCCTCCAAAAGTCTGAGAGGACTTCCAGCACGTTTGCCAAGACGCAGGAACTCCAGTGGAGCAGCAGAGCTGTTCCCCTTCACCCTGCTGGTACCAAAGAAAGAACTGTAAGGACTCCAGACCGCGTAAACCTGACACCGACCAGCACCACTGCACTTGTTGCTCCAAGCCAGAGTTGAAGTGGGCTAATGGTGCCAGCATGGTCTCTTAACCCTCTAGAGAAGAAGCCCACCTTGGTCTTGCCTGAAGGGGACTCCTTGATGCCGCTGGCAACCTCTTTGTGCAGTCTCCTCCTTTTAACGCGAGAGACTCAGTCGCGAAAAATCCAGCAGCTCAAGACACATCGGCACCGACTCACCTGTGGAAGTGGACCGAAAGTGTCTTCATGTCCCAAAGCATCGTGAAGCCTGATCCCCCTTGTTGGTTCAGTCTAACTGGCCTCCCAGTCCAAACCTGCAGTCTCTTTCCGACCGGACCGATTCCAATTGATTAGCATTGGGCATCTGACCCTGTATTGCACCTCTGCACCTGGCTCCCCCAGTTTCGTCAGGTGTGACCTCTTTGTGCTGCCTTTAACCCTGCCTTTAACTCACCTTAAGTCCAGGAGATTACTCCCGTAAGACTCTGTGATGGAACTGTATGCAGTATTTGCTTTTCTTCGATAGGACACAGGGCCGGACTGGGAACCGAAACCGGCCTTGGCAAACTGCTCGGGCGGCCCCCCTGGGTGGGAGGGGGTGCAGCTAACGTGTTTGCAGGGGCCGGTTTCGGCCGATTTTGTTATGGGGGGGGCGATATTTCCTGCCCCTGGTAACAAAAACGGACCCCACCTTGGCGGCCCACCAGGGAAACACCCAGTGCCCGCTACGGCCAGTCCGGCATGCCGCCTCTGAAAATTGCACCAAGTGTCAGCTTTTGAAAACTAAAAGTATTTCAATCTCGATACGTACTTACCTGATCATATTGATTCTGGTACTTAAATATATTTATAAATATACATGTTATTTTTACAAATTGGTGTGGATCTCTGTTGGGAGTTGTTGATCATTTATTGACTGTGTGTATTTTCAGATTTCTGACACTCCTCTCTGATAAGCCTAAGGCTGCTCGACCACACTACCCACTAAAAGAGCACGTTGGAATTGTTAGAGCCAGCCCCTGTCCACTCATAAGAGTAAACCTGGACTCTTTGCACAGTATACCTCTTTTTGGTATACTATAGAAAGAGCCAGCTTCCTACAATTCATGTAAAGGACTGCATTCTATTCTGCATTGAAACTTGTAACACAGCCATTCAGCCCCACTTGTCCAGATCACCACAATATAATTGTGACTCTCCTAGGCAAAGTTGCTGTCTCACATTAAAGATGGAAACACGCTATTTACTTTCTAAATCTAGACATGCTCCCAGGGTTATGAGTTCTGCACGCCATCTTAGTTCACTCGGGGCACAACTAGAAAATCTCTATATGATAAGGACTTAATGAATTTGGCTAAAATATTCAGTAAGTCAATACATTATTAGTACATAATTGTATTTATTTTTAATAAGATAATACATGAACGAAATTAAGCCTGCTATAATAATGACGTTTCTCTTTCAAGATTTCATATTTTTTTGTTAAAATTCAACAAACTTTAGATTGCAATTTATTTCAGGAATTAAAAAATTTGTAAAAACAGCGGATCATATGGTCATATAAAACATGCAAATTTGCACACGTGCTATGTGAAACACTTTACTAAAGCAGATTTATAGTATTTACTAAAGGAAATGTATAGTTATTTACTAAGACCATACGAAAACCCACTAATAGGTGTTAGAAAAAATACGAAATCCTAAAAGATGTCAGTTTAAGTGAATACAATGGTACATTACAAACTCACCAATTGGATTTAATCAACCACCCATCATTCCCAAGCTACTGTAGTGTTTTTAAATCATACTTTAGTTGATAATCTTGTGTCCCATAGCATCCCTTAAATGTTTTCATTGTAAAGAGATGAGTGCAGATATTTGTGTAAAAAAACCAAATACTTCATTACATAATTTGTTAAATACATATAAAATAAACTGAAACTACATGAAAGAGACTACATAATACATTGCATGTGATATATTTCTTTAGGTGCTATTTATTATTTAAATGTTATTTGTGTGCCTGAAACACTACATTTTATTGCTGTAAGTGTGTCTCGTAGACACTCGGGAGTAATTCACAACTAAGTATGGAGCGATTTACACCTACAATTTACAACTACTAAAGACTGTAAGTCTCGTATTCTGTTTTATATATCATACTATACTGGTGCAACGAAAGCAAAAACCTGTAAACAGTATATCCAATACCAAAACTCCCATCTGCAAAAAGTGAGCAGGTGTGGAGTAGATTACTTCTTTTGATGACGGTGCAACCCTTGTTTTTTTTTTTTTGTTTTTTTTTTTTTTGTATGTTCTTATATAGCGCTCAACTACCCGGAGGCATCTTGGCGCTTGCCTTGGGAACCCGTCCTGGCTTTTCCCTGTGAGATAGCCCCTAACAGGCATCCCCAAGGTGAAAGCCAGGCATCCCGCCGCAGGGGGCCGTTGTGGAGATTAAGCAAGCTTAATGCCCAGAGTTGCAGAGTGTGAACCCATGATTAGGTCAGGCACCGAAGCGAGAATTATCGAGTCCGTGGACATTTGAGCTCAAGACGCTGCCGCGTCGGGAATTGAACCCTGGTCCCGGGTCTGACCTCTGCTTCAGGGTCTGCCTGCTCTAACCAGTCCAGTTTTCCATGGTACAAACTCATTGAATTCACTCTTCGTGCAACTATTGTCTTCTCAGAGGAAGAAGAAGGATGTAGATTAATGATCTCACTTGGTCTTCATGCTGTAGGAGCGGTCTCACACCATGTGTTAGTATCCTGCTTCTACTATTTATTCTCTAGGTCTTCTATGTGTACTCAGTCCATGATCATTGTGAGGAAGAAGCTTGGATGTCCCTGGTTCAACCTCAGTTCCAATTAAATGTATTCACTCAATATGGTGTCTTCTCTTACGCCACATGTAACGGTCCTTTCGTCAGTTCAGTTCAGTAGCAGTGACCTCCATAACTGCAGGTCTTCCTCAGGAAGAGAAAGTTCTAATATGGCTCACAAGCCTTTTAGGCACACAGAGGAACCAGTCATGTGCTGTGGCTTCCACTAGCTGGGTCTATTCAAGAAGGTCTAGTAATTGTTCTCCTTTCTTATGGTTAGAAACATCCTTTCCAGACCTAACATTGACGAAGACCAGCTACATCCAGTCCAATAAGTAAATTTAACTGAACAAACACATCCACACAGATGCAAATTATATGTCCCCTTTTCATCATGCAGATTTAAAATAAGTGGATGAAGTAAATCAGGTAATAAATAAAATGATGAAATAGCTACATCATCTTTAAATATACATGAGATTCTTCATACATTGTATGATAAATGGTTGCATGTGTACATCAAATTTGATTTTCAGTCTTTCCAAATCCACTTTTTTTCCTTGTAGTCTTGTCAGCTGTTCATCAACGTGCCCTTGGAAGCCCCGTCCATTGATTATCACGTGTCACTAGCACAGACGGCATTGCAGGTATGCATGACGCACACCGAGCTGCAGAATGAAATCTACTCCCAGCTGATCAAGCAGACGAGCTGCCGCCAGCCCCAGAACCACTCAGTCATTCAGGTGGGTGATGCTGCCACCAGTACCGTCTTGCAAACCTGTTTAAACCCCAAGGTTCTTCATTCCATATTTCATAAATATAAACTTTACTTTTCACGGCATTCTTATTCACAAAGGTTTTTGGCGCTTGTCTTGTGTCAGGTTGTTTCGTAACTTAGAAATGTTAGGAATCTGTCTGATATTACCTAAAGTGCCTATTATTGTGTTACTGGCATATCCGAGGAATTGATAGATTAGTAAATTATTTCCAAAGCATTTCTTGGTAGTCACAGCCTGCTACTACAACTTAGAATCTGTAGCCATCAAAAGGGGCAATGTAAGTGGCCCCAGCAGTTTTAGAGATGGAGTTACCGAAGTGGATGGGTAAAGAGTCAGGATGAATCCTTGAAGGGGGACTTTGAGCCCAGGTGTATCTTCATGCTAACATTGCTTCTTGTTCTCTAAGACCCAAAACATATCTGTTTTCTTCTTCCTATGAGAAGATACTAACCACTTTTAAAAGTATGCTGCTATGTCACCAAAGATTTTTGAAATGTTAGGATCTCCTTTGTGGAGGCATAGAAGTGAAGTCCGAGGAGGTCATGTGTGGGACTAAATCCAGCAAATGCTCATTGGCTGGAATTCTCCTTTTGGAACAGCTTTCTGGTTGATACTACTGTGTTTGCCTTTTCAGCATGTAGATCACATAAGCTCATTTAGATTTAGAAAGACTAGACACTCAGAAAATTTCTCAGATAAAAAAAAAACAGCGACCCGATTCATAGCAATTTTGAGCTTTTAATTTAGCTTTTTACAGAAATTCTGGTGAATTGGGAGTACATTTTTGCTCCTTAGGTTCATGAGATATAAGCAATATTAGCCACCTACTACAAATTCTGCACCTAACGCAATAATTTGAAATTAAGTAAACAGAAGAAACTAGCGCCCTCAAACTATTCGCTTTTTGGGGCTGCAGATGAAGTGTATTGAGAGTCAGTGCAATTGCACTAAGAGTGTAAAGAAAAACATTATCAAGGATGTCCTGCGGGAAAGAGCGATTGGCTCTGGAGACCTTAAGAGTTGATTCCAGCATCTTTGTACTTCTGAAACTTCTTCTGAACAGTTATGCATGGTGCCAACTCCACGCTTCTTGTCTCGAGTATGAACCAACTTGCAGTAAGACATGGCACCAGTGAGGAAAGCCTAAAGGGAGTAGCTTGTGACTAATCCCTTGGAGTACCGTGTTTAATATGGGATCTGTTTGATCTGTTTTGATCGCTGATTCGCGGCATCAGAGACTTAGAATGTGGTTTGTTTGTGATTAGTGAGTTAAAGACCCTGTTTGTTCATTGTTAAGCATGACATACCGATCAGAGTTAGCTATGATTCTATTTTATTGCAGCAATCTAAAAATCGTTTATAAAATTTAAATTACGGATTGTATTGATGTGAAAGGGCATGGTATAATTATTATTCTGGTTTTAAAAATGATTTGAATTTTCGGTTATACCAGTAAAAATTTGCGAAACCTTCAAGTAAATGTCAGTAAATTCAATTCCAGACTGCTTGCATGCATGGAAGCAAGGATAAGGCTTGTTGCTTGCCTACTCTGGCCAGTGCCTTTAGCTACTTATGGAGTTAAGTGACACTGAATGTCTTCTTCTGTATTTATCTTGACAGTGCTGGCAGCTCCTGGCTCTCTGTGCCGCCCTCTTTCTTCCTCAGCACCACTTCCTCTGGTACCTGAAACAACATCTGCAGCGGCATGCAGATCCCCGGTAACCGCTAATTTCCATTGATGTTTAATATATACTAGTGATTGTCTCCCAATGCATTTTATGTTCAACAAGATCTTTCTGATCAGCCCCAAAAGGGGTGAAATCCGTCTGTAATTGTCATGAGAAAATGCTGCACATTTTCAGGGTGACAGATGCACTGAGATAGTCAATACTCTGAAAGAGCAACTGAAAAAGTTGCTTGTAGACAAGTTCCTCAAACAGAAGTTAAACATCCACATGCAACTCACAAGGGGGATATTGCTGAGCTGCCTCGTGGAAGCTGATTTGCTGTGTAGTTTGCTAAGATAGTGGACTATTGCGAAATGCATTGGGCTTTCATTTCTTGCCATATTTGAGGGTGCACCCTTCTCCATAGTGACCAGAAATATTGGCTCTAGATTTCCCTTCTCCATCCCGGTCAGGCTTTAAAACATCCTGACATTGGTTTTGCTTCTTGAAATAGAGAGCTGGGCATCAGAAACCCCCTTGTAGTTGGTCACATAGATCCTCATGCCCCCTAATTTAATCTGCGGAAAGAGCTAGGGACAGTGCACTGAGTTGGCAAAAATAAAGCATCAGAAACTTTAAGATTTGGTCAGCAAGTATTTGTTATTCATGCCTGATCATGTTGAGCTTATGTTCACAGTTGATAGCAAATGTCAACAAGTATCTTGAGAACCAGTTCTCTCCTAATTTATTTGTTACTGAAGACATAGGTCAGCTAGCTTTGGTACCTTCATTTTGTATTGTCAATGTGTCACATATTCTGTCAGCTAAGTGAGTTTTTGAAACGTATCTTTTGTACATTGCATTTTGATTAGAAGTGAAATTGGCAAGTACTCCATCTACTGTCAGCGATCAGTGGAACGCACATTGCAGACTGGGGATCGCGAAGCCAAGCCCTCTCGGTTAGAGATTGTGTCAATTCTTCTCCGACATCCATACCATCATTCTCTGCCTTTTAGCATACCAGTGCACTTCATGAATGGGACCTACCAGGTGAGTCTATCAGAGGCAGAAATGTTCTGAAGCGTATACACTGGTTCAGATGAGTTGGTGGTCACTGCGCATAGTGACATAAGAGCAGAGCCAGAGCTCTTGACTATTGTTATTGACTACATAGACTACAGACACGCATAGTATATTCTTCCAAGGATGCACATTTGTTTGTTGTAATTTAAAATCAGAGGTTTTACATTGTGTGTTTCTCAATAGCTTATAAATGTGAGTTTTTCAATGTCTCTTCCTTTTTGATTTGCATTAATTGCATTTTTTTGGGGGTGGTTTAGGGGTAAGAACATTGTTATGTAAACTCCGGTGGATCTGGAAAACATAGGTTTTATGTTGTATTTACCTTACAGTGAACTTTGGAATTGAAAGGGGTGAGTGCACATTAAGCACATATGTACATTTGTATAGTATTCCCATACGAACAGTGTTAATGCATGATGTAAGTTATATACAGCACATAGACCAATCAATCAACATTTCTTTAACACTTTATCATTTTTTGCAACAAAGTGAACTAGGGCATTGAGAATTGCTATATTGTACATCACATAGGGGGGGTACATACACTTCATACAAAGGAGACTGCAGCAGTAAGAGCTGTTAATATGCACACAAAAAAATGCATACCTCACAGACGGTACAAGCATACATAGCAGAGCTCTAATCCCTGAAACAGTGTCCTGGCTAGTGGGATATGAAGAATGTTCAATGAGGGGTGGGTTAGAGTCTTGGCTTTGGGCGTCCGGTTCCAGAGAAAGTAAGTAGGCACGGAGAGGCTGCCAAATATCCTGCGGCCGTGCAGTGGGAGATTGTAATGTGGCGTGTACCTCACTTGTCACATCACAATATATCATGCTATGCAGCTATGCTTTAATAGGGGGGCAAATCTCGCTGCCCTAAAGCAGCGCTATTTCTCTCCTCGCCAATAGCTGGGCTTTATCTGTAAATCTGCAGGCACTCTGCGGGATGTCAGCCACATACCCCAGAAGTGCCACCAAAGGAGTCGGCTCGAGTGTTGTTGATATCATGTGTGAAAGGATGTCAAACACGTCCGACCAAAACGTAGAGATTGGGTACAGGTCCATGTCAGGTAGGGGAAGTCTGCCTCTGGGATCTGCATTTGGGTCATGAAGAGGACCTTGATGGATCAATCCTGGCCAAGCCAGCAGGGATTGTGTATGATCTGTGTACAGACCGAAAGAAGAGTAATTTATGATGATGGTTGGGGGACACCAGTTTACCCTGCGTTCAGCGGTAGGACCATATTTCATCCGTGAAAGATTGAGTTTCCTCCAGGCCTAGCATGTGGTAGACATTGTCTGAAGGTTCTAGTTTGAGACCTTGCAGCAAAAGAGACTTGTGGGGGGGGGGGGGGGTGTATTAGAAGGGGGAGAGGAGGTTGTCGCTCCCACTAAATCACGCTCTAGTTTAGCGCAGGGTATGCAAGCTTCTGGGTAAAACCAATGATATGCTAACTGGCTCTGTGCTACCAAGAAAAATGTCTGGAAGTCAGGGTAGGACGAGTGTGTCCCAGTTGATCTGGGGTCTGCAACCAGCCCAAATCAATTTAAGGAGTAGACTGTGCAAGATGAGAACAAATAATTTGTCAAAGGTATGGGCATGTTTAAAAACAAATACAAAAAGCAGGAAGAAGAACCATTTTGATAATGGCAGTCCAGCCCGCCATGGACAACAGGAGCTAAATCCCTCGATCTGTCTGAATTGTGGATCTGTCCATGGCGGGACCATAGTTGAGATGGATCACCTGGTCCTTTTCCCTATGTAGGGTTGTTCCCAAATATTTGGTGGAGTCTTCACACCATTTAAGAAGGTATTCACAGGGTGAGGGCTTAGCGGCTCCTTGCAAGAGAATAATCCTGATTTTGGGCAGTCAGCATGCAGACCGGAGCGACAACCAAATCTGATGATTTCTTGCACCAATGGTCCAAGGTTGTCCGAGGGATTTTAAATAAATAACAATATATTGACCGCATACATAGACAGAAGCAACAGGCCTGGTGTCAACTGGAGACTACGGTCATTGCATTTTTCTTGTAGATGGCGGACTAGGTGGCCCATGGCTATAATAAATAAGAGGGGCAACTGGGGCAACCCTGCCTAGTGCCTCTGCTAACAACGAAGGGCTCGGAGATTGGGCCACTCACCTGTTAACAGGCTCCTGACAGAAGTTTAATCGGGAAAACGAAACCCCAGAGGAACCCCAGCTTCCGCAACACTGCATGGAGAAAAGGCCACTCTAAAGAGTCAATGGCTTTCTCCGCATCAAGAAGGGCAACAGCAGCCGGTATGTCCGGTAAAACTCTGTTAAGGACCGAGAACACCGTGCGAAGTTGAAGGAGGTAGACCTACAGGGAACAAATCCTGTTTAAATGGGTGAGATGATCAGGTCCATCAATAAGAACAACCTGTTAGCAACCACCTTACAAGGATTTTATTGTTGAAATTAAGTAATGAGAGCTGCCTACAAGAGGAGCAGGTATTAGGGTCCTTACCAGGTTTGACCAACAGAGTAATCACTGCTTCTCGTAGTTAGGGCGGGAGGATCCCCTTGTCAAGGGCCTCAGCGTACATGTCTAGTGTGGGACAAGAAGATTTTTTTATGCCTTGTAAAAGGTACCTCTAAGGCCGTCAAGGGCCAGGGGCTTTGGAGCCGTCAAGGGAACCAATTACATGAAAAATCTCCTCACTTGAGGCATTCTTCTTGGGTAATCCAGATCACAGCTATTCCCTCCAGGTGTGTCCGTTGTGAGGTTTCCTCAGAATCCCACCATGAGGTATAGAGCTCTATATAGTACAAGAGCATGTCCTCGTTAGCGGTAACCCAGTCGCCCCGGTGGAGTTCTGAAATACACTCTGGGCCTCGGTGTGGACGCAGGAGCCGGACCAGATTGAGGCCAGGGTGTTCGCTGTCACCATAGATGTGGGCTGCAGAGAATTTACCTAGGAAGGCAGTCTCTCTTTAAGCTAAGTCGTAGAATTCAGTGTGGGAGTGACCCAGGGCATAGGGAGTCGGCCCAGTAAATGTCTTTTGAGTTCGGCCTCTGTATGCGCCAGACTGTAATGGATGTCCCTGTGGGACCCCTGCATGTTTAGAGATACAGATTTCCTATATGTACTCCTTGAAGGTGTCTTATAACGTGGCCTGGCTCCAAACAGAACCCAAGTTGAGCTCAAAATATTCGAGAATGAAGTCTGTGAGTTCAGATTTGAAAAACAGGGACCAGTAGGGCAGCACCAGGGAAGCACCCCCACCTTTCCAACCCCTTCTGTTCGGGATGTCAAGCACCAACATAATCCGGGCACGATTTGATAATGTGCACAGTAGGAGCTGTACATCTTTGAGCCACAGAGCGGCCGTCGTGAATATGTGCCAGATGTTTATCCAGGCATAGTAGCATGGCGAAGACGTCATTTATCTCGAAGAGTGGATGTGTTGATGATGTAAGGACGTGGAATGCATGTGGCTTAACACGGGTGTGAGCGCTGGTGGTGTCTAGCAAGGGGTCAAGAATCAGATTAAGATCCCCACCCAGGAATACAACACTGGCATCAAATAGTCCCAGAAAGGTGGTCAAGTCCTGAAAAGAAGGATTATCTACTTTGGAGGCATGTGCTTTCAGCAGAAGGAGCAGCTGCCCCACCAATGTGCCGGCCACAAGGTCATAGTGTCAATTTTTGTCAGCAACAGCGGCATAGTGATGAAAGGGAAGATTTTTTGTGAAAAGTATATATACTCTACAGGAGTACATACTATGACTTGCAAAATATCTGTGGGGTCCCCAGAAAGCTGCAAACACAGTGGAGGATTGGGGAGGGAGGTTGGTTTCTTGCAAGAAACTGTTGCTTGCACCAGGTCTAGTGAGATATTACAATACCTGTTTGCCCTTACAGTGATTGTGAAGGTCCAGGATATTCCGACGTGAACTTCTCCAGCCAGTCCCTAGCTGTAGGTATCGTTATGTGAGGAGCAGTCATAGATGATGAGTTGTGTGCTTGCAGCAAGGGCGGTCTTGACCAACTAGCTAAGTATACCAAAAGTAAGCAATAAACAATACCTATGTAAATCACCAAAACTCTCTCCCCACCCACACCAGGCACCAAAGACCTAGGAAATGCCAATAATACCCAAAAAGATAACAAAAAAAGTAACACCTTGGTACTGTAGAGGAGCCAGCTCTCAGGCTAAATGCAGAACAGTGTCACGGTCACTGTAATGAAACAAGCGTGCAATAATTGAGCGTGGGGGAGCTCCTGTGGTGGACGAGGACCCAAAGATCTGTGGGCTCTCCACCACAAACTTGGATGAAAAGTGTTGGTCACCAAACAGTTCTGTGATCAGTCATTCTACAAAAAGATTGGGGTGTCCCTTGTCTGTTGATTCTGCAAGTCCCACAATGCGTGATCGTGCCTCAGCGAAACTGAGCCATCCTCCAGACCATAGACACGCTCCTCCACAGCATCCAGGCGAGTACCATGGCGCTTTAAATGCTCCCCCATTCGTTCAGCTGTGCCGCCAAGGTGTCAAAGCTAGCATCGATGGCACAGAACCGCGTGAAGAGGTTGCGGGCTGGCGGGCTTTCTTTTTGCACCCTGGCGGCAAAGCTTTGGCACTCCCTTCCCTTTCAGATTCGCTGTCTGACCAAATATCTGGCTTTCCGGAAGGCAAATAAAATCTATCTCTTGCCTCCGCTGTAAGCCCTCGCTCTTTTCTGTGGCTTTTTTCTGCTGTCAGCGCCGGGACGCCCTGTTGCTGGGGCAGCTGTGCGCTTTATAAGCCTATATAACATAACATAATAGAACCCCACACTCGGCCACAATAGCCGAAGTACCCCGTGTGGGTTACAGGTCTGAGTTACACCAGGACCATCCTCCAAATTTGACCGGGAGTCAGACCTTCTGGCCACCTTGGTGCGGTCAAAGGGGAGTTAGCCCTGTTTAGAATCCCCCCGGCTCATGTTGCCCAGCTTACTAGGTACACTGTGTAGGTGGTAAAGGCAGGCACGGTGGGCATATGATAGTTATATCGCAGGGGAGCACCTTGTGTTCAGAAGGCCAAGGCCAGACCCAGATCAACCCCTTGGGTACTATTAGGGGGGCACCGGCCAGGGTGGGATGCAGCAGTCACTGAAAGTAGGAAGGACCAGTGTCCGGTACCATCCACTGCCCAGCTCCATGCGCACAGCGAAAGAAGCGCACTGAGGGGGAAGAGGGAGAGTAGACACGTTTATCGGGTTGCATCTGGGCCAATAAATATCCCAGTGGGTATAATAAAAGCTTCCAGCTTGCGGGAAACGCTGGGCAAGACCTCGAGGTGGAGGTAAGGTCAAAATTCTCAAAGGCGCAACACAAAGCAGTTGTCACTATAGCAGGCCCAGAGGTGAAATGAGGTCTCAAAGGAGTCAGTCACTGCACTCACAAGTCAGACTCTCCGTGCTGTCAATCGTCACTGCACTGAAGGCCAGAATCCGTTCTCACCTGTACCAGCATGTGCGCCGCAGGGGTAGGGGGGGTGTGGAGTAGTAGTGGCATACTTAAGGAAAAGGGGAATCCACACATAGCCACAGCTGGGCAATTGGCTAGTAAAGGTAAACTTACAAGAACAATGCCAGTAAAAAATATTCAAGTAGTGATTTAAACACTCCACTGACTAATGTTATACCAGAAGTCTGTAGAATCATCCCCATTCCCAGAACAGGACAAGGTGTTCCTGGATGCAACACTAAACTCAAAGAAAGTAAAAACATTCTCATTGTACAAGAGAGCACTGGCATTGAGAGAGAAAGGTTGCCCTTACCAGAGATCAATCAATCAATCAGACAGATTTGTATAGCGCGCTACTCACCCGTTAGAGTCTCAAGGCGCTGGGACAGGGGGGTGGGGAGCCGCTACTGCTCGAAGAGCCAGGTCTTGAGCTGTTTCCTGAAGGAGAGGTGGTCCTGGGTCAGACGTAGGTGGGCGGGGAGGGAGTTCCATGTCTTTTGTCCATGTCCATGTCCATGTCTTGTCTCAGCGATATCTGACAATGAGGACTGTAATGAAACTGATGGGCATGATGACATCCTCTGTACTCTTTAGTCCACATGTCCGGTTACACATCCGCCCCATCCAGGAGTGGCTGCTGAGCTAATGGTCACCGGCTACAGGGAGTTGAAAGGACCTAATAGTTGTCATACAGACTGTGGAGAAAGGCATATAGTGGTGGAACATGAAAAACATCACTAAACAGTCCAAATACAGACAACACAACTACCATGTTTTACCTCAACAAGCAAGATTATATGTGCTTTTCAACTGACCTAGAACATCTGGAAATGGGCCATTCCAAGAAACATAGGGCTGGTGGCAGTTACACCTGCCAGGAGTACAAAGCGTAGAGGCATACCAGCTAAGCAAGCAAGGAAGTGCCTTACATGAAAGGAAACTGAAATATTGGGTACTAAAAGGAGTGTTTTGAAGATATAGCATGCCAGGCATATCCTGTTTGCAACATCAGAAAACGCAAAATGTCAAAGCTTCACATCCAGGTACCCCACACCACCTGTTAAGGTGGAATGTCCTATCAATAAACTGATCAGGGAAATTTGCATATTATTTTCCAGCAGTACCCTTGATACCATTGGTGATAAACACGTGGAAACAATCACACATGTTGCTAATTTTAATAGCATCACAACAGGCAAGACAGACGTGATACTCAGACTGACCTAGTGGAGTTCTCATGTGGGCAGTAATAAAGCGACCATGTTCACAGGACCAGCTGATAGTGCAGGAGAGACAGATCTGCCACCCGGAGGCAGGCAACCTCAAACTAGTGGCATGGTTCCTCAGAACTTACATTTGGACACCTGCGTCTCCCAAAGAGAAGCATGGAGATCCTAAGGGAGGTCAAAAGGCCAGCAGTAAGAAAGTGCAACATTTCAGATTGGACAGGTATTTGTACTGGTGCAAAAGTGAAGGGGCAATGAACAGTAGGACACAAAAGACTGCTGTCATTAGATACCTTATTGACATTCTAGTTGATAACCTCACCTATGTGTCACACAAGCTTCACTTGGCAGCCATTGTGACATACACTAAAAGGTATATAGGAAGAAGCTTCTTTACTACACCAGTCATCAAAAGATTCCTAGTGGGAGCAAAGACAATACCACCACCACAAGCAGCCCATGTGGAATTCGAGCTTAGTGCTCACACATCTAATGAAAGAACCTTTGAAACGGATGCATCGGGCAGAACTCAAATACTTACAATTGAAAACAGCCTTCTTAGTAGCCATCGCGTCAACTGCAATTGTGGATTACAGGCGCTGACAACATAGGAACCCTGCTTTCAAATACCCAAGGACTGGAAAAATCCTTCACAACGCAATGCCTGAACCACAATGCCTTTACCACACATGCCTTCACCATGCATGGTAAGTATTTATATGGTTTAGGGTGAGTAGTAGGAAAGGGTGGTAAGGGTAATATTGAAGTTATGGGGTGGGCAGTGGTAAGGCAAATTAGGAGTATGTTTTAAAAAAGGGAGAGTTTGGGGGGGCTTTCCCCTCCCAAAAGAAAAAAAATATGTAATATTACATTAAAAATATAGGTTTTACTTACCTAATTATACTTACCATGTGTGGTAAAGTCATGCATATGTTGTAACATCATGCAACTCATAAGGACAGGGTGGTTTTGAGAATAAATCCAGTTACTCCCGGAGGTAATTATACACTTTCATGTTAACCAGTTCATCCAGGGATCTTCTAGCAACCAAAGACCTATGTAGGGAGGGCTTTGCATATGTTACATGTGAGCAGGGCAGTTATGTACTACCTGGAGGAGACAAAATCAATCAAGAAAGGAACATTGCTTTTATTTCCTTCACACCAGCGAACCAAGGTTCACCTGTGTCCAAGGGATTTATGGCAAGATGGTACAGCAATCCTAGCATTCAATGAGAAAGCAGAAGTGACACTGGAGGAGAGGCAGAGGGCTCCTTTCACAAGAAAAAAGGGGCCACATTAGCCTTTCTGGTGGATGTTTCAGTTAATGACATGTAAGGCATGGACATGGTTATCCATCTATTCGTACCTTACTGAGCACTATTGTGTGGACATTCAGGCCAGAAAAGAGACACAGTTGGGCAGTATGTATTCAAAAATCGGTTTGCAAACATGCACTCATTTCAATCCAACCTCCACTATGAAAAGAATACAGCTAAAAATCAGTGTACAGCATGTGAATCCAGAAAATATTCACACTGCAAAACAAAATGGTTACTCACCTGAAGAAGTAGTTGTGCAACTTTCTGGATTCATATGCTACCCTCCCGCCTCCCCAGAAATGAGGTCCCTTTAAGAGAACAAATGGAATGAATTATGCAATAGTTGGAAAACCAGAGGAAGAAGTCACAAGGCACAGATAAAAATGTGAAGTTTGTGACCATACACACGGGCTTTGGGGCGTACATGTATTGTCACAAGGGGAAGGATGTAACTAAATGGTCCATGACAACTTCCAGCTGGAAAAACAAGCATTTGCAATGCAATAGGTCTAGCATTTGTGAAAGTTAGAGCTATTGGTGTTGTAAATGAGATTGTTTTTTTTACTTGCAGGTGTGTAAGCAAATAAATTTAAGGGACAGCAGATGTAGCATGACGAAGCAAGGAGCAGCAACCTAAAATGAGTGTTAAGACGAATGTACATGGGGCAGCACCGCATAAAGGTTGCATTAGAGGGAGCAAGGCAGCAACTCTGAAACTGTGGTAACCTGAAAGTGCGAGTATGTTAAATACACCTCCAGGAAGGAAAACGCACTTATTAAGTTTTTTCAAAAACACGGGGAAACAAGTGCAATACAGGATTCCAGGTACATCAAAAATAGTAATTTAAAAATAAAAATTAGATAGAAATGTACTTGCAGTACAGGAGGTGGGTGCTTGAGGTCCCAGTAATAAGCGGGAGTGCTGGCTTCACATTGCAGAAGAAAAGCAAGGTGCATGGGCGGTATTATTAAAGTGAAAGCATAGCATGGCGCGCTAGTAAAAATGTACAAAATAGTCTTTAAAAAAATTCATTTTAGACGAGCCGCGCAGAAAAAAACAAAAGTGTGGCCATCATTGTAAAGTTTAAGCGTTGTGTAGCGGACTGATTGATCCGCTCTGCTTGCTATTACTGACATTACCCAAGACACGGGCAGGAGAGCAACCTCTTTATTTCAAAGTATATCCTGTACTGCTATTTATTTTCTCATGTGGTATTCAGTCGTCGCTGCTGCACAAGGGCTCTTAGGGACCTTCTCCTCACAAACAAAACAAAGTGGGCTGCTGCAGCTTCAACAAGAGGACATACCATTCTTTAATGGAACGAAAGTAGCAATGCACTGCCCTTGGTCTTGGCGGTGTACAAATTAAATGGAGCACAAGCTTCACTGCAAACTAATCATCTACAGTAAGGGCCGGGGGACATGTGTGTACATGGTACAATATTGTATGACGCATGCTTCCCATGACCCTATTGTCCTGTGCGCTGCTGTCCGCCATTGTTGGTGATTAGAAGCGGGGTGACTGGTTGCTTGAAGAAAAGTTGGGCTAATGAAAAATTAGAGTTGTTCGAGCCACACAGCCGCCATTAATGAGGATTAAAGGCGGTGTGCTGCGCTATTTAAAAAAAATAATAATATTGAAAAAAATAGAGTTGGGCGATCCGCCCAAAAGAAAAAGGCACGGCCGCCGTTGTTGGTGATCACGGCGATCGTTGTTCGAGAACAGCTGAACGCTAGTGCTGCTTGAGGACAGCTAAAGAAAGAAGTAGTGGTCCGAAGTGTTAAAATAAACATGCAGGACAGTAAGAGGAACCAATACAAAAACAAGCATTGGTAATGCATCAGTTTCACCCGTGTAATAAATAAAGAGCTGTTTTCATTGTCTGGGAGAATGAAAGAGCTCCCTCACAGGTGACAAGGAGTGGAGAGGATGTGGCGTAGCGGGCAGGCTGCTGACTCGAGAGCTGGGGATCGAGATTCGAGTTTTGGTGGCGTCGTGCAACATCCTGTGATTGTATGCAAATCACGAAATCTCTCGGGTGATAAACTGTTATCTAAATATGCTGCAATAATAAAAGGCAAAACATGAATATATAGTTCCACCAAAGCGGATGCTAACAGTATTTCAGCAGCTGCGGGAAACTGATAAGAGAAGCAGACGCGGAACAAACATTGGTAAATGCAGGAAAATATGCTACAGCTAGTAGAAATGGTGGAAACGTAAGTGGCATGCACAGGAACCAATGAGAAGCCAGGAAAGAGAGGAGGTGGGGTGTAAGTCCCTTATAAGTTAATAATAAAAACAATAGATTAATCAAGAACAGCGCAAGCACTGTGCAGGCAAAACCTAAAAATGGGAGAGGCTTAGAAAAGGTGGGAGGGGCCTTGAACACAGTATGTCTCGAAGAGACAGCGCAGTCGCTGCCTAGGCTAGACCTAAAAATGAATACAAGTCTGTAATTGGAAATGCCAGAGTTCGAGGCATGTGGGCTGCTGAATTCATATCTGTGCATAGATCGCCGCCTAGTGTTGGGTCCGGATGATTGCACATTGTTGTCCTGGAAGAGTCTTCGAAGTATCACGAGATAGGTGGCTCCTCCCCTGGACTACAGTGCACATGGGCATCGCCTCCATCCCCAGATTGTTTTTTTCCGCCATTGGGTTCGGATGTGTGTCGGTTCCCTCTGTCGGAACCGATAGTTGTTAAATCACTTTATTCGAGACCAAAAGGTCTTTAGGCTTGGCGCCAGTATCGTTTTCGTTCGGGTTTACTGTTTTCTCCAGCTCCGAACTCTCGCTGCCCTTCCGCGTGCTATCGGCGCGGACGGGCCTACACGACGCTCCAGACATGGAACGGACTCCGTTTAAACGGTGCCCGGTCTGCAACGCGAAGTACTCGCACCTCGACGTGCACCCAGTGTGCAACACCTGTCTGTCGCCGGACCACAACGAGGCCAGGTGCATGGCCTGCTCGAAGTTCCGGTGCAAGAAGACCCTCAAGATTCGTCGGGCTGCGAGACTCCAGGCCAAACTGTCTGCGCCCCCGCCGGACAACATCTTCGAGGAAGACGTCGGAGACGACGATGTCCAGCAGGTTTCGGACTCTGGCCCTGCGTCCGAGGGGGAGGCCTACGACGCAGGGGACGAGGAGTTTGACGAAGCCGACGACGAGGTAGGGGACGACGATACGGCCTTTGCCACTGTGGGGGATAGCTCTGAGGACGAGCACCCCCGGACTGACTCAGGGGTCGGACCCCTTCCTACGGCCCAGGTCGAGGGATCGCCTTCGGGCCTTACCCAAGACACTGTTACAAGTCCAGCAGCCCCGCCTACGAGCCCGGCTACAGACATTTTGGAGGTGCCACTCACTTTTTCAAAAACGAAAGTGAAGCCTTCGGGTTCAACAGCTCCGGCTTCGAAACCGAAAGTGAAAGCCATACAGAAGGCTCTGGAGGCGTCAAAACCTAAGAAATCCAAAATGGCCGACATGGACAGTGCAGCCAAGATGGCCGACCCGAAGGCATCTGGGTCGGTGCCGAAAGCAAAGTCGTCCGACGCGGCTGCGTCGGCGCCGAAGATGGTCGCGGTCGACGACCAGAAGAAGGCTTCAAAGAAGCGTCAAGGCGATCCCAAAGCTCAGGCTTCCCCGGCCCCGGCCGCCGGAGCCAAGGAGGGTACCGCGTCGACTCCGAAGACACTGCCTCTCGCCGACGCAACTCCCAAGTCAGGGAAATCAAGCGATACGGTCGCTCCCTCTCCAGCCCTCTCGAAGAAGGTCCAGGAGACCCTGCAACGGATTCGAACAGCCGCGGAGCTTCCAGACCCAGAGGCTGGAGTGTCGAAGCCCGCTCAGAAGCCTTCCAAGGCGCACACGCCTATCCGCTTTACCCTACCGCCGAAGTCGACGCCGAAGGCCTTCGCTCCGAAGCAGGTGGCTGGGGTGCCCTCGAAGGAGGTGTCGACGCCCAAAGCGTCTCCGGTGGTGGCCAAACCTCGGCTCCAACCACTCGCGGAGGAAGAACGTCGTGAAGTCATCATCGACGCCAATACTGGGAAACTGTCCCTCCTCAAGAGGAAAATCACCACGGAGCCGGTGCTGGAACACTTTCGCATTCCTCTAAAAAATAAAAGGGACTCTGCGGGTGCTTCAGCGCCTCCGGCGCCGGCATCCCCAAGTGACCTGCCGCGTTCCCCAACTCACTCTGCCGCGGGGGATGACGACGAAGAAGAGGTCGAGTACAACTATCCGGCGTACTCGGATCCGGAGGAGGAACATGTACCTTGGTCTGCCGGAGGCGACCCCGAGGACCCGCAGTCGGGTCAGGAGCCACATCTCTTTGCGCCAAAGACTTCGCCAACGGAGGACTCTGCTGCCTTCAACGCGCTAATCGAGAGAGCTGCAGCTAACCACGATGTCGAGCTGCACTCCGATCCTGTGGATGTGGACTTTTTGTTTGACACTTTCTCTGTGGCCGAAAAGTCAATCAAAACTTTGCCAATGCTCAAGGGAGTGCTCAAGCACGCGCAGGAGGTCTTCAAGGAGCCCACTCGGGCGCGTGTTATCAATCCACGCATTGATAAGAAATATAAGGCAGCGCCCTCGGATCCAACATATATCAAGGGACACTTGCCACTAGACTCTTTGGTCGTTTCCAACGCTCGCAAGAGGGCGAACTCACAGACAACTGGTGACGCTCCTCCCCCAGACAAAGAGTCGAAAATATTTGAGGCCTCAGGGAAGCGGATTGCTGCACAGGCAGCTAACATTTGGCGCATCTCAAACACTCAGGCCCTACTCGCACGCTACGATAGGGCTCATTATGACACCCTAGAGGCACTACTGCAGCACTTGCCTGACCAGTACAAGGAGGCAGGGGAGATGTTGATTCAGGAGGGAAAGCTCATCACAAATGCTTCCATAAAATGTGCGCTAGATGTGGCTGATACGGCATCCAGGGCGATCAACACTAGTGTGTTGCTCAGAAGGCATGCATGGCTTAGGATTTCAGGGTTCAAACCTGATATACAAACGACCATCCTGAACCAGACGGTTAATCCTGACCATTTGTTCGGCCCTGAGGTGGATGCGACGCTTGAGAAAATGAAAAAAGATACAGACACGGCTAAGTCTATGGGGGCCCTTCAATCTCAGCAGTTTCGGGGTGGCTCCTTTCGCCGCTCCAATACCAGAGGCACCTCAAGGGGTCAGGCATCGCAATCCTCTCAGTACTACAAAGGCAATACCCAGACCTCATACACCAACAAGGGTAGAGGTGGCTACAGAGGCAACAACATCAAAGGCAGGGGACGTGGAAACAACAGCTCCAGGTCCACCGCCGCCAACAAGCAGTGACGCCTTGTCACTGCCCCCCGACCACACAACACCGGTCGGGGGGAGACTCCAGCAGTTCCTGCCCGCGTGGAGATCCATCACCACGGACAGGTGGGTCAAGTCTCTTATCCAGTACGGTTACTGTCTGGAACTTACCTCCACTCCACCGAACATACCCCCAAGAAGCCGTCCTATGTCCGGCGAGCACTTGCTCTTGTTGCAGCAGGAAGTTCAGGTCATGCTGCAAAAAGGTGCAATAGAGCTCGTTCCACTGCAGGAAAGGGGTACAGGAGTTTACTCTCTGTACTTTCTGATCCCCAAAAAGGACGGTTCCCTGCGGCCCATCCTGGACCTCAGGCCCCTCAACTGGTACATTCTCTCGGAGCATTTCCATATGCTCACGCTGCAGCAGGTGCTCCCTCTGCTTCAACAGGGGGACTTCCTGGCTACATTGGATCTGAAAGATGCATACTTTCCCATCCCCCTGCATCCTTCCCACAGGAAGTATCTCAGATTCACGATCCAAAACCAGCACTACCAGTTCAGGGTTCTGCCGTTCGGGGTCACCACAGCGCCAAGGGTCTTTACGAAGTGCCTGGCGACTGTGGCGGCGCATCTGCGACGCCAGAACGTCCACGTCTACCCTTACCTGGACGACTGGCTCATTCAAGCAAAAACAGAACAACAGTGCGCCGACCACGTGTCCCGCACCATTCATCTCCTGCACGATCTGGGATTCTCTCTGAACTACCCGAAATCCCATCTCCAGCCCGCCCATGTACGACAGTATCTGGGCGCGACGATAAACACTCTGGCAGCCACTGCGCAGCCAAATTCAGTGAGAATCGCCAGCATCCAAACACTGATCCAACGATTCAGACCTCAACACTCGCTTCCAGCGAAGGTGTTCATGCAGTTGATAGGCATGATGGCCTCCTGCATCTCCATTGTCCCGCACGCGAGGCTACATATGCGTCCGCTTCAGGAGTGCCTGGCACGTCAGTGGACTCAGGCTCATGGGCAACTGACAGACCTAGTGTTGGTGAGCGGTCGGGCATACAACTCTCTGCATTGGTGGAATCCACAAAACCTTTGCAAGGGCCGACCATTCCAGGAGCCTGTGCCGCAGATTATCCTGACAACGGACGCTTCTCTCCAGGGATGGGGAGCACATGTCCTCCACTACACGGTGCAGGGACTATGGACACTACAGCAAAGGAAGATGCACATCTATGTGTTGGAACTGATGGCAATCTTCATGGCCTTAAAGGCGTTCAAAGTACATCTGTGCAACAAGGTCGTGTTGATCCGGACGGACAACATGACAGCCATGTACTACATTCAGAAGCAGGGAGGCACACACTCTCCGCAGCTGTCTCATCTGGCTCAGAGCATGTGGAAGTGGACCATTCAGAGGAACATCTTCCTCATGGCGGAGCATCTCCCGGGCAAGGACAACCAGATGGCGGACCTGCTCAGCAGGCACAGCCATCAAATGCACGAGTGGGAGATACATCCATCAGTACTCCAACCGTACTTCCAAAGGTGGGGTCATCCAGAGATAGACCTGTTCGCCACAAAGGAGAACGCAAAATGCCAAAGCTTCGCCGCCAGATTCCCACACCCGCAATCACAGGGCAATGCGATGTGGATGAACTGGTCAGGCAGATTTGCGTACGCTTTTCCCCCAGCACCTCTGATACCGCTAGTGGCACGCAAGCTCAGGCAGCACTCGATGACTCTCATCCTGGTTGCTCCGACGTGGGCTCGCCAACCATGGTACACCACGTTTCTAGAACTGTCCGTGGTACCGCATCAAAGGCTCCATCTCACTCCCAGCCTTCTGACGCAGAGCCATGGCGACATTCAGCACCCAGATCCGCAACAGCTCAACCTGGCGATCTGGCTCCTGAAGTCCTAGAGTTTGGCTACCTCAATCTTCCCCCCGATTGTATGAACATCATTCGGGAGGCAAGGAAGCCCACTACTAGAGCTTGTTATGCGGCTAAATGGAAGAGGTTTGTCATTTACTGTGTTAACCACAGTATTGACCCGCTAGATGCTTCCATTCAAAACATCATTTGTTACCTGTTCCACCTGTATCAATGCAATTTGGCGTACTCTTCCATCCGCATTCACCTGTCTGCTATGGCAGCATACCTTCAAAACAGGCAACACCTGTCACTTTTTAGGGTTCCTGCTATCAAGGCTTTTCTGGAAGGACTCAAAAGAGTCATTCCGCCAAGGACCCCACCAGCTCCAGAGTGGAACCTCAATGTGGTTCTTACTAGACTGATGGGTCCTCCCTTCGAGCCACTGCACTCTTGTGAGCTACAGTTTCTGACTTGGAAGGTTGCGTTCTTAGTAGCAATTACATCGCTACGGAGGGTTAGCGAGCTGCAGGCGCTCACCATCCAGGAACCTTTCTTCCAAGTACATGCTAACAGGGTTGTGCTCCGCACTAACCCTAAATTCTTACCCAAGGTTGTCTCTCAATTCCATATAAACCAGACAATTGAGTTGCCGGTGTTTTTCCAAAACCCAGAGACGCTGGCGGAGCGGATGCTCCACACCCTTGATGTTAAGAGAGCCTTGATGTACTATGTAGACAGGACCAAAGATTTTCGCAAAACCAAGCAGCTTTTTGTTGCTTTTGCCACACACCACAAGGGAAACGCTATCTCCAAAGCTGGGATCGCTAGGTGGATCGTGAAATGCATTCAGATCTGTTACGCCAAAGCTAAGCGCACTCTCACTATCCCACCGAGGGCCCATTCCACCAGGAAGTTGGGGGCCTCTATGGCTTTCCTAGGCAACATTCCCTTAGAAGATATCTGTAGAGCAGCCACATGGTCTACCACACATACTTTCACTAAACACTACTGTGTAGATGTGCATTCCAAACAGCAGGCAGCTGTTGGTCAGGCTGTTCTCAAAACACTTTTTCAGACTGCTGCAGCTGGCACGGGCGGCTGCCGCTAATGGAGGGACTGCTATGTATTCTATGCACAGATATGAATTCAGCAGCCCACATGCCTCGAACTGCAAATGCTACTTACCAGTATGCATCTGTTCTTGGCATGTAGGGCTGCTGACATTCATATCGCCCACCCTCCTCCCCGGCGCCTGTAGCAGCTGCAGTATTCATTCATATGTATATCTATATGCTCATAGCATGGTCATCACTCACATACTTCACTCCATCTCTGCCAATGGCTAAAAACAATCTGGGGATGGAGGCAATGCCCATGCGCACTGTAGTCCAGGGGAGGAGCCACCTATCTTGTGATACTTCGAAGACTCTTCCAGGACAACAATGTGCAATCATCCGGACCCAACACTAGGCGGCGATCTATGCACAGATATGAATGTCAGCAGCCCTACATGCCAAGAACAGATGCATACTGGTAAGTAGCATTTGCACTCAGCCACCAGATGGCAGAAAAATATACATGTGAATCCAGAAACACGTTTAAGCTGTCAAACGACTCCTACAGATAAGTAACCATTTCATGCTCAGTGATTCTTAATCAGTTCCTGGGAAATACCTCTTTGCAGGACAACTTTCAAGATTAATATAGCTTGATTGAAAGCTCCCTGTATTATGCATGCTCACAATAAACTATAAGGACTTTACTGGGGATTTGCATACAGATTCAATCAGAAGCTTCCACAGAGTTAGATCCTGAAGTGAAATGGCGCTCATCTGCTTCTGTTCCTTCATGTGCAATCTTCTGTGTGCAGAGACCGTGTTGGATTGTTTCATTTTTTTTTAAATGTGTGTCAGCACTCAAACGATACTTCATTGCTGTGAATGATAATTAAAGTGAGAAGAGCAAGTGTTGCGGCTTAAAGGAATATGTAGCCGACAATTTCCTTACATGATGAAGGTATTGCATGACACATCTTAGAGCAGCAACCAAGAACAAAACATCTGGCTACTGACTCAGGCATTAAACCCACAGGGCCTAGGAGAGTGATGTAGTGTGATCCTGTGCCTGTTTGCTGTTGGTCAGTGTGTCTGATCTCTCTCCCTTCTCCTAGGTTGTGGGGTTTGATGGCTCGACCACTGTGGATGAGTTCCTCCAAGTGTTGAACCAAGAGACCGGCATGAGGAAGCCTTCTCACTCTGGGTTTTCGCTCTTCACGGACGATCCTTCTGGCAAAGACCTGGAGCACTGCCTGCAGGGGGACGTGAAGGTAATCTGCAGTGTGTAGGATCTATCGCAGTCTACTCTGCATAATCAACACCAGGACCTTGTGCACCAATGATTGATTCAGGCAGCACTAAAAACCTTTAACAAGTGCCTCAGACCACATTGGTTTCACTAATGGTTTTTCCTTCAGCAGATTTTCAGTAAAATAACTGCCATGCATACTTCCAGATGTACACACATAGAACCTAGAACAAACTACAGACTAGATTACATGCCATTACTCTACTTGAGAGTCTGTGAATCTCATCTCTCTTGCCTAAAGTTATCTGTACCACTGCAGCTTGATGTAAGTAGAAAGAAGTTTGGGACTCAATCATTCCAACCATCAGGACTCCTAAATCTCCTTCAAGAGTGTCCTACTCTTGCTGGCCCCCATCATTCCCATGCGGTGACTCTTTGTCCGCTGGTAAATCATCCCCAAAATGAAACACTCAAAAGTCACCCAAATTCGACAACACATAGTGAAGATCCTACTATATTGTCCAACTTGTGCCCGATCCCTGACCTCTTGTGCATTGCAAAGGTATCACAAGCTGGCGAGTCCCCTACTCCAGGCATAGCCTCACAAGCGTACATCCCCTGCCCTTTCCTACAGGCGTAGACTGATTTGCAGAGAACTTCAACCTTGAAATATGTTTTCGACTAGCTTTGCCACCTCCTGTGTACCCATCATTTTACTACAGTTCTGTATTATTAACCCTCTACTTAATTGTATGTAACTACATTTCACTTCCTATGTCTCCTACACAATTCCTCACACCATTTTGGAGTTCACATGTCCATTGAATTGTCTGGTTTTTACTGTAGGTCTGTGATGTCATTTCAAAATGGGAACAGGCCCTAAAGGAATTGCACCCTGGAAAATATGAAGGTACGAAAATCGTTCGACTGACCTACAAAAACAGGTATGCCTATATTTTACTTGATCTGTATACTAGCAATTTGTTTTAAATTGTAGTACTTTATTGTAAAAAAAAAGACCAATGCAATGCTGACTGGAGCAAAACTTGAATATCTAACACACTGAACACTATTTTCTTAAAATAGGTGGTTCGCTTGCTGTATTTGGGGCACACGCCTGGGATATAAAAATGTGAACCATAGAAACAAGCATTTGCAAATCCAATAGGTCTGGTTGTAGCGTCCCAGTGTATAGAGATCTAGGCAGGCACACACAGCACAGAAAATCATGTTGCCTCTCTGCAAACTGGCTTTTTCTGTAAATCCTTGGACTGTATCCTATTTTTTATTTTCCAAGCTAGCTTACACTGTTGAATGGCTCCAACGCTGCTAACTTAGTGAATAAAAACCCATGCAATACTGCTACGGGTTGCATCAGCCATGCCTGTCTGTACCGTTCCCCTCAATATCATATCTTGTGGAAATGGCTGGGGATAGCTATACAGAGGACGTATAACATACAGATCGGTGTTAAAAGGTCATATTTAGTTCAACTTTGACTTCGTCTATGATGTACTGGCATAAGTAGTGTGATTAGAAAGCACTTGGTGGTTGTTGACAGCTTTGGGTGCAGTAGATGGGTACACTGATATGCAAGTGCGATTAAACTTCTGTGACCACACTTAGGTGAAATGTATTCTGGAAATTTGATTAAAAATAAGATGTATTGGTCACAGAATTATTTACACATCCGACTTCTTACTTGTTCTTTAGTCTTGAAACCTGGGGAAAGGCATGTCCTTATGAGTTTTATTACAGTGCTAGCCTCCAATCCTGACATGGAAGCCACCTCCACAATTAACCTTAAAAACACTTTTAGACTTAAGTTTCTGCTTAAGAAAGTAAGCGTGGCTTGTGAGGCATCCTGTTACTTATGTTACATGCTTAAAGCATTGGATCGAAATATCTTTACTGTATAATGAGTACACGAGGGAGCCAATGTTAATGCAGGTCATAGAGATCAGCTGATGTCAATCTTTGCTGCATGTTCCATGACTTCTATGCAATCGTTTTTTTTCCAAACATGAAATGCTGTATGTAAAGGTATGCTGATCTGCAAAAGTGATCATATTTCTGTGAGCACACTTAGGGGATTTGGGTTCTTGAAATGTAATTAAAAAATCAGATACATCAGTCACAAAATGATGTACAAATGTAACTTCTTACTTGTGCTTTTGTCTTCAAACCTTATGATATGCTATAATTAAATACTTTTCTGATAGAGACTATTAGATGCAAATTCCTCACCTTTTGAATTTTTTCTGGCCGTCAGACTGGATCTGGAAACTTTCCAGCAGTACACCTATACACCAATAAGTGGTATCCTAAAGCTCCACATGAACACTGTTCCGCTCCGGATATGATGTTGGGAACCTTTATAGGCACCAATCCCATGCGTTGACATCAGTTCCTTTGTTTCTGTGCCACGGATCAGAGCTACCTCTCATTCTATGAGACTTCTACCTATTCCAACATTTTCAGTGTGAAAGGTAAATGTCACATCCCAAAAACACAGGTTTTAAACCCTATAAAGACTATCACAAGCAAATGTCTATAACAAATCCTCATTAGTTTTTGCCTGGGGTTAAGGCACTGCAGTGATTGCATGGCAATGAACCCAAAGGCCATACAAGACTGTAAGGTGAAATTTTACATCGCCAAAGACTGAAAAACTCTGCAATGAGACTGGCCCAAGTCCAAAGTTCGGCCCCAGTTATGTTCCTGTTCCAGATCCAAATGTCACAGGAGTCATTCCAGAGGTCGGTCTTTGTCTTGATCAAAGTTGCCGGATAGGTCAAAGATAAATCACAAGAAATCAAAGCAGGACTTGGGCCCCATCCTACCACTCACATTCTCCTGAGAAGGAGTGGGGGCCTCACCATAAATCTCAGTCTCACTCCGCAGTCGATCGACATTGGATGCTATCCTGCAACTTGTTCTGGCATAACACGAGTTTCCAGGGTCATCTGCCACCCAAAACAGATCAAAGAGATCCGGAAGGCCATGCTCCGACTCTTTGGATACTTGCTGATTTCTTCTGGTGTTCCTTCCAGCCCCTTGGAGTTGAGAGGCTCTCCATTTGGAATATCGTTGTTGGGTTTTCCCTCTGCGGACCCACTCTCTGGGGTAGTTGGACCCGCCAAGAATATCTAGTTCTGACTCTGCCCCTACGGTTCACATCGGTTCCTGGAAATTTAACGCTGAATGCCACCTCCACCAATGCAGGTATCTATTGTACTCTCCCACTCGAAGTCCATGGTGATTCGATGGAGACTGTGCCCGGCTGATGTTTTGTCACCACTTCCTCCACTCGACCTGCAACCTCCACAAGTGAAAACATACCCTGCATTCCCTGTTTGGCAGTGATTCGGACAATAATTATGACATGAATGAAGAATGGTCCGTCATATCGCAAGGAGAATTGGTAGAAGACCTTCAAGGTAGCAGAGTCCTTAATACGTTTCCTATCATCCCCTGATCCATCCACTGAAGTTACTGCTTCCTACGCCATGGTGATGTGTAGGGGGGCTGAATTCCTTAACCTCCAGCTCCCCACTTTGGAGATCAAGACCTATGTCCTTGCAGAATTGTGCAGCTGGTGCAAACGTCCACTGAGCTTCACTTGTATTTCAGTGAGGCACTTGTTGAGGGCATAGGCCACAACTTACTTTGGCCCCCCAGTCAACTCTCACATCTCAAGACACCACCACCCTGCCACTGTTGACCCTGCGTTTTTATCTCCGCACCCCTCCCCTAAAAACTTGGTGCTGCATGTTGCCTTCTGTGGCGCTATTCTTTGCACCTTTTGGGAAATAGTGGCTCAAGTACTCCCAGATGTTCCTGATGATCTCCAACCTGTCCATGCCATGCTATAGAGGTCATGAGATGGCCAAGTTCACAATTTAATTGGGACAATGTTGTGGCTTGGTGTGGTACTCAACAGATTGACCCCTGCTTGCAAAGTTATCAGATTTTTTTGTTGTTTGTTTTGTCCCAAGCAAGCAAGCAAGGAAAAAGCAAGACTTTTCTTTGGGCACAATTAAAAGGGTACCTTTCAGCTCTTTTATGCTTTTACAGTTGCCAAATTAGCTCTCTTTCTTATTGTCTCCAGTTGTTTAAAAATATGTGCAAGGGTTCGAGGCATGTGGGCTGCTGAATTCATATCTGTGCATAGATCGCCGCCTAGTGTTGGGTCCGGATGATTGCACATTGTTGTCATGGAAGAGTCTTCGAAGTATCACGAGATATGTGGCTCCTCCCCTGGACTACAGTGCGCATGGGCATCGACTCCATCCTCAGATTGTTTTTTTCCGCCATTGGGTTCGGATGTCTTTTATTCCCTCTTGTCGGAATCGATAAAAAAACTTTCTCGAGACCAAAAGGTCTTTAGGCTGTACGTCGGTATTGTATTGCGTTCGGCTTCACTTCTTCCAGCTCGGCTCCGAGCCGGTTTCTGTACTTCCGCGTGCTCTCGGCGCGGAAGGCCTAGTCGACGCTCCTGAATTATCACCATCCATCATGGAACGAAGTCCATTCAAACGAAGTCTGGTCTGTAACTCGAAGTACCCACACATCGACGTCCACCCGGTGTGCAACAAGTGTCTGTCGCCGGACCACGATGAGGCCAAGTGTATGGCCTGTTCACGCTTCAGGTCCAAGAAGACACTAAAGCTTCGACGAGCTGCGCGCCTGGAGGCCCAGCAATCTGCTTTGGCGCCTGCAGACATTTTCGATGCTGGGGATGTCGAGGAAGAATATATCCAGGACGTCTCGGAATCAAACCCCGCGTCGAACGTCGAAGAAGACTGCGACCCTGATGCTGAGGTGTTCGAAAGCGAGGAAGTCGTCGAGGAGGTAGGAGACGACGACGGTGCCCTCGGGGCCATGGAGGATAGCTCGGGCGAGGAACTTCCTCAAACTGACTCTGGGGCCGTGCCTATTCATAAGGCCCAGGTCGACGGATCGCCTTCGGGCCTTACCCAAGACCTTGATATGGGTTCCACGGCACCGCCTTCGGGCCCGGCCACGGACATTGTTGCCGAGCCACTCCATGGTAAAACGAAACCGAAAGTGAACCCAACGGTCTCGACACCAGATACTGCGCAGGTGCAGACATCGAAACCTAAAGTGCACACCCCTTTGGTCGGCTCAATTGCTTCGGAGGCTTCGGCGCCGAAGAAGCCAATAATGACTGTCGAACCGAAAGGCAACGTCCAAGGCGTCGAGAGGAAGTCTGCCGCGCCAAAGACTAAGGTGAAGGTGGTCGATACTGGCGCGTCGGCGCCGAAGACGGTCGACGCCGGCAGGGGCCTTGTCGACCCAAAGAAGGCGGGCAACGAACAGAAGAAAACTCTCGGTGACGCCAAGAAGCGGCTCGATGACCCGAGGGTCCTCTCTGCCCCGCGTCCGCACGACAAGGCCAAAAACGCTGCGCCTTGTGAGTCGACTGCGAAAGTGGCCTCGAAGGACCCTCCTCCGAAAGCGTCCTCGAAGGACTCCGCAGAACCAGCGCGCCCATCCGCCGCGTTCACCAAAAAGGTGATGGACTCCCTCCAGCGCATCAAAGACGGCACCGCGGCGGTCGAACCGGAGGACCCTCCGCCTGCGAAGCCTGTGCAGAAACCAGTTAAGGCGTCCACGCCGATCCTCTTTACGTTGCCACCTAAGACGGCACCGAAGGCTTTCGCACCGAAGGCAGTGGCTGGCGTGCCCGAACCGGTCTCCTCGGCGCCAAAAGCGTCGCCAGTGGTCCACGGCCCGCGACCTCGACGACCTTCTGAAGCGGAAAATCACCCCAGAACCCCACTGGAGTCTTACAAGATCCCTTTCAAGAAGAAGAAGAAGGACTCTGCTTGCTCTCCTGTCTTGGTGGAATCCCTTTCACCACAGACTCATGATGTGTCGCCCACTTACTCCGATGTGGACGCTGGTGAGGGAGATGAAGAGGATGAATACAGTTATCCAGTCTTTACAGACCCTGAGGATACCAATGAGCCCTGGGCAGCTGGTGGTGACCCTGGGGACCCTCATTCAGGACAAGACCCTCAACTCTTTTCTGCAAAGACTTCACCTACAGAAGACTCTGCTGCTTTCAATGCCCTCATTGAACGGGCCGCTGCCAATCACAATGTCCAGCTGCATGCTGACCCTGTAGATGTGGATTTCCTCTTTGACACCTTTTCAGTGTCGGAAAAAACTGTCAAAACTTTGCCTATGCTAAAAGGTGTCTTGAAGCATGCAACTGAGATCTTTAAAGAACCATCCAGGGCAAGGGTGATAAACCCTAGAATTGACAAAAAATACAGGTCAGCACCTACTGATCCTACCTACATTAAAGGACAGTTGCCTCTGGACTCCCTTGTCGTCTCAAATGCCCGGAATAGGGCCAATTCTCAGACTACGGGTGATGCTCCTCCCCAGACAAAGAATCCAAGGTCGTTAAAGCTTCGGGAAAAAGGGTGGCAGCACAAGCAGCCAACATATGGCGCATCTCCAACACACAGGCGCTTCTGGCGCGCTATGACAGGGCGCACTACGATACACTAGAGACCCTATTGCAACACCTGCCTGATCAATATAAGGAAGGGGCTGAGATGCTGATTCAGGAAGGGAAGCTAATTTCTAACGCTTCCATTAAGTGCGCTCTGGACTCTGCTGATACTGCGGCCAGAGCTATAAACGCCAGCGTTATGCTTCGAAGACATGCCTGGCTGAGAATCTCTGGATTTAAGCCAGACATCCAAACCACCATCCTGAACCAAACGGTTAACCCAGATCACCTGTTTGGCCCGGAGGTTGACACCACCCTAGAGAAAATGAAAAAAGACACTGACACTGCTAAATCCATGGGTGCCTTATAGTCCCAGCAGTTTCGGGGTGGGTCCTTTCGTCGCTCCAGCGCTAGAGGCACCTCCAGGGGTCAGCTTTCACAGTCCACGCAATATTACAAAGGCAACACCCAGACTACTTACACCAACAAGAGTCGGGGTGGATATCGTGGCAACAGCTCCAAGGGTAGAGGACGTGGCAACAACAACTCCAGGTCCTCTGCCACCAGCAAACAGTGACGCCTTGTCACTGCCCCCCGACCACACAACACCGGTCGGGGGGGAGACTTCAGCAGTACTTGCCTGTCTGAAAGTCCATCACCACGGACAGGTGGGTCAGAAAACTTATCCAACACGGTTATTGTCTGGAGCTAACATCCACTCCACCCAACATGCCCCCAAGACACCGTCCTATGTCGGACGAGCACTTGCACTTATTGCAGCAGGAGGTCACTGTCATGCTGCAAAAAGGGGCAACAGAGCTCGTGCCTATGCCAGAAAGAGGCACAGGGGTATAATCCCTGTACTTCTTGATTCCAAAAAAGGAGGTGTCCCTCAGGCCCATCCTAGACCTCAGGCCCCTCAACTACTACATCCTGTCGGAGCACTTCCATATGCTGACCCTGCAGCAGGTGCTCCCGTTGCTCAGGCAGGGGGGGTTTCTCGCAAAATGAGACCTATGCACCCATCACACAGGAAATACCTCAGATTCACCATCCAAAACCAACACTACCAGTTCAAGGTTTTGCCTTTCGGTGTCACCACGGCACCCAGGGTGTTCACAAAGTGCCTGGCGACAGTGGCGGCACATCTCGGGAGACAGAACATCCACGTCTACCCATATCTGGACGACTGGCTCATCCAAGCGAAGTCAGCCCAGCAGTGCGCCGCCCACATGTCCCACACCATTCACCTACTGCACGATCTGGGATTCTCACTGAACTACCCAAAATCACACCTTCAGCCCGCCCACATACGGCAGTACCTGGGCACGACCATAAACACTCTGGCGGCCACAGCACAGCCAAATTCAGTGAGGGTCAGCAGCATTCAATCGCTGATACAAAAATTCAGACCTCAACACTCGCTTCCAGCAAGAGTGTTTATGCAGTTGATAGGCATGATGGCCTCCTGCATTTCCATAGTCCCGCACGCGAGGCTACATATGCGCCCGCTTCAGGAGTGCTTAGCACGTCAGTGGACTCAGGCTCACGGGCAGTTGAAGGACCTAGTGTTGGTGAGCGGTCGGGCATACAACTCTCTGCATTGGTGGAATCCACGAAACCTTTGCAAGGGCCGACCGTTCCAAGAGCCTGTGCCACAGATCATCCTGACGACGGACGCCTCTCTCCAGGGATGGGGAGCTCATGTACTCCATTACACAGTGCAGGGCCTCTGGACGCAACAGCAACGGAAAATGCACATCAATGTTCTCGAACTGATGGCAATCTTCATGGCACTCAAAGCCTTCAAAGTACATCTGTGCAACAAGGTCGTGTTGATCCGGACGGACAACATGACGGCCATGTACTACATTTAGAAGCAGGGAGGAGCACACTATCCGCAGCTGTCTCATCTGGCTCAGAGCATGTGGAACTGGTCCATCCAGAGGAACATCTTCCTCATGGCAGAACACCTCCCGGGCAAGGACAATCAGATGGCGGACCTGCTCAGCAGGCACAGCCACCAGATGCACGAGTGGGAGATACATCCATCAGTACTCCACCCGTACTTCCAAAGCTGGGGTCATCCAGAGATAGACCTGTTCGCCACAAGGGAGAACGCAAAATGCCAAAGCTTCGCCGCTAGGTTCCCACACCCACAATCGCAGGGCAATGCGATATGGATGAACTGGTCAGGCAAATTTGCGTACGCTTTTCCCCCAGCACCACTGATACCGTTGGTGGCACGCAAGCTCAGGCAGCACTCGATGACTCTCATCCTGGTTGCTCCAACGTGGGCTCGCCAACCATGGTACACCACGTTTCTGGAACTATCCGTGGTACCGCACCAGAGGCTATGTCTCACACCCAGCCTTCTGACGCAGAGCCATGGCGACATTCAGCATCTAGACCCGCAACAGCTCAACCTGGCGATCTGGCTCCTGAAGTCCTAGAGTTTAGCTATCTGCACTTGCCTTCCGACTGTATGGAAATCATTCGGGAGGCAAGGAAGCCCACCACCAGAGCATGCTATGCGGCGAAATGGAAGCGGTTTGTCATTTATTGTTCAGACCACAACATTAACCCACTAGATGCTTCTATTCAAAATATCATCTGTTACCTTTTCCATCTGTACAGATGTAATTTGGCCTTCGCTTCCATTCGCATACATCTGTCTGCAATGGCCGCTTATCTCCAAAATAGGCCGCACCTCTCCCTTTTCAGGGTGCCTGCCATCAAGGCTTTTCTAGAAGGTCTCAAACGAGTCATTCCTCCGCGGACTCCACCAGTTCCGGAGTGGAACCTCAATGTGGTCCTCACCCGGCTGATGGGTCCTCCTTTTGAGCCACTGCATTCCTGTGAGATTCAGTTCTTAACGTGGAAAGTGACCTTCCTCATAGCGATTACATCGCTACGCAGAGTTAGTGAATTACAAGCCCTAACTATCCAAGAGCCATTTATCCAAATTCATTCTAACAGGGTAGTGCTTCGCACTAACCCTAAATTTCTACCCAAAGTGGTGTCTCAATTCCATATCAACCAAACTATTGAATTACCAGTTTTCTTCCGAAATCCTGAGTCATTGGCGGAGAGAATGCTCCACACCCTTGACGTCAAAAGGGCCCTGATGTATTACATCGATAGGACCAAGGATTTTAGGAAGACTAAGCAACTTTTTGTCGCATTTGCACCGCACCACAAAGGTAACCCTATTTCCAAGGCTGGTATTGCTAGGTGGATCGTTAAATGTATCCAGATCTGCTATCTGAAGGCAAAACGTACTTTCACCATTCCACCAAGGGCCCACTCCACCAGAAAGTTGGGGGCCTCTATGGCATTCCTTGGAAACATTCCTTTGGAGGACATATGTAGAGCAGCCACATGGTCTACCACACACACATTTACAAAGCATTATTGTGTTGATGTGCACTCCAAACAGCAGGCAGCTGTAGGGCAGGCTGTTCTCAAAACACTTTTTCAAACTGCTGCAGCTGGCACGGGCGGCCGCCGCTAATGGAGGGACTGCTATATATTCTATGCACAGATATGAATTCAGCAGCCCACATGCCTCGAACCGAATATGCTACTTACCAGTATGCATCTGTTCTTGGCATGTAGGGCTGCTGACATTCATATCGCCCGCCCTCCTCCCCGGCGCCTGTAGCAGCTGCAGAATTTACACATACTTCTAGCATGGTCATCATTCACTGAGTTTCACTCCATCTTGGCCACAATGGCTAAAAACAATCTGAGGATGGAGTCGATGCCCATGCGCACTGTAGTCCAGGGGAGGAGCCACCTATCTCGTGATACTTCGAAGACTCTTCCAGGACAACAATGTGCAATCATCCGGACCCAACACTAGGCGGCGATCTATGCACAGATATGAATGTCAGCAGCCCTACATGCCAAGAACAGATGCATACTGGTAAGTAGCATATTCGTTTCATTTATTTACGCCATCTACCTTTGTCTTGCTATGGTTGGACTGTAACCTTGTCTTCACAAATCTGATTATTTACTCCCTTATGGCTGCTTTACATCTGCCCCTTGCAGTTTCTCACCTTCAAGACAGTGTTCTTTGTCACCATAACATGAGCGCAGGGTGGTAGTAAACTTCAGGCACTCTGTCAACTCACCAGAGAACACATTCTTCCGAGACAATCTGGTTTTGTGGACACTGGCATCCTACTTCTACTATTGTTGTGGTGCCATTCAAAGTAGGTCAAAACATCACCTTGCCAGCATTCTATGCTCCATTTCACCCCTCCAAGGAGGAGAAGTGACTACATTGTTTGGACCCCAAGAGAGCTCTTAGATTTTGTATTGATTGTACTAAGGAGCACAAGGTGGAAGATCAGCTCTTTGTGGGGTTCTCTGAAGGCAAGGTTGTGCAGAAAAAAACATCTCCCACTGCATCTTGCTTTGCATTAAAATCTACAACGCATTGGCCAAAAATCAGCTTAAAGTTGCACTGCAGGCTCATTCTCCCCAGGCTAAAGCTGCTACCACCGTGTCAGCAGGTGGTGTCACTGTCCTGGACATTTGCCTGGTGGCTACGTGGGCATCTCTCCATATGTTCATGAAGCACTATTGTCTGGACAGTCAGGTTCCCTAATAGGGGATTTTTGTCTGCTCTTTCCTGCAGGACTTTCTGGTTTGAATCCATTCACATTCCCACCTCCCAAATAAATACTTCTTTGGTATCTATTCGAAAGAAGAGAAATCAGCTTCAGTAACACTCTTTCTGGTAGAGACTCTATCTAGCCACTGATTTCTCATCAACCCTTTCAACCTCCCCATTCTGTGATTGGACTCTATTAATTAAAAAGATCCCAAATCTAGGAATCTGAACGCTGGTGGGGCGTGGACTGGCTTGAAAACTACTGATGTCATCGCTCTGGAGTGGTGCCTATCTAGGCTGGGAATGTCCTGTCCGGCCGGAACAGCATCAGTGCAGAGGTGCATACTGCCACCTACTGGTGTGCAGAGGGGCTGCTGAAAAGTTTCCAGATCCAGACTGATGCCTGGGTAATATTCAAAAGGTGAGGATTCTGCGGCTAAATAGTTTACCAGAAAGAGCTTTACCGAAGATAACTAACTTGTTCTTCTGATAGAGACTTCTAGCAGCCAGTTTCTCGTCTTTTGAATAGATGCCAAGGCAAGATTTGAGAAAAACATTAATGTAGACTGTACGGCAGCCCATTAGAAATCCACTCATCAAAGTGCCTTCCTCCATCTTAAAATTGTGCTGCCCGAACATGTTCAAAATAATAATATAGTGTTCCCCAATGCTATTTTGTATGCTTGTGATTGTACTACACAGGATCTTTGTAACCTCATTTGATTTTCGTTTTGTCATAGAATGTACTTTAGAGCTCAAGCGAAAGGTGAAACCGATCGAGAGCGCCTTCTGATGGCTTCTCAAGTGAGTGATGAGATCACCAGCGGGAGGTTTCCTGTCAACAAAGAGCTCGCTCTGGAAATGGCAGCCCTGATGGCACAAGTGAGTAGCTTCACACAATAAAGGCATATTTATAAAGGATCCATGTGCTGCGTGCCTCGCTATTGGCTATTAAAGAGAATTGCCTTCTTCGTTACACTACTGGCTTTTCTGTTTTCATATTTATCGAAAAATTTCCCTTAAGGTCGTGAAAGCGTGTCTCATTTATGCTTGCCCTCTGCTCAACTCCTACAGGCATTTTATTGTTACAATGATTGCGGTGTCTGTGGCAGGCCAGTGCTGTCGCAAGACTTTCATGCTGTTGCATTCCATGGCGTGGGTCAGGATTGCTAGGTGGTGGACAGGCAGATTACGTTAAAGTGCTGAGAGATGCAGGTGGAACAAATGCGGCTCTCATAAACAGCCAGGACACCTGGTTATGTGGTCACTACTCATCAGGCCTGACAATTGCCATGCATCTGGTGTTAGAATAACGCATTTCCGATCATTTTCTCAAATTATTGCAAAGCCAGAGATAGTCAGTTTCAGTTTCTCTCTATGCTAGGACGGACGGCATAAAAGCTGAGCTTGAGTGCTGTTTTTTAAATGCCACGAGATGGCACTAGTGTACAGCGGGAGGTATAGGATTCTAAATATATTATGGCATGGAAATATCCTGCTATCACTGTAAGCCAAACAAACGTAAGCGATTTGAAGACCAAAACAGAAAACTACACACCTGCCTAATTCATGTAAAAAATCACTCCTTGCTCAAACCATAGTGTGAGAAAGTGCCTCTCTTGCATGGTTAGTCCCCACTTTTAGCCTGGTTTTGATGTGGATTCAAATGTAGTGCACAGGGTCCCTGCCAACCAGGTCCCCTATGCCAGTGCTCCTTCCCTAAAAACCAATCCCTAATTGGCACTTCTGCCCTCTGTAAATTCCTATAAATGGTATTCTAGGGCCTTGGAGCTGAAGAGTGCCCCCTGGGACACCCCTCACAGATACAATGCCACTGCAGCTTGCATGCCCCTGTGAGGGAGAAAACAAACAAAGTCGACATGGACACGCTTCCTGGGTGCAATGCCAGCTAACACTGCCTGAAGGCATAGGTAAGACACCCCTCTAGCAGGCCTCACAGCCCTAAGGCAGGATGCACTATACCACAGGTGAGGGGATATCTGTCTGAGCAGATATGCCCCTACAATATTGGGGTCCATTTACGTAATATTACAAATTCCAGTGAAGCCATATAGAGTACATGGGTTGGAAACTCGACAACTTGAGTTCCACAGCACCATGATGTCTTCACTGAACACAGGAGTGTTTGGTACCAAACTATTCCTCTCAATAAATCCACACTTATACCAGTGTGGAATTTATTGTGCCATGTACCCAGAGGGCACCTCAGAGTTGCCCACTTAATACCTGCCAACCCTGGTGTGGTCTCTGACCGGCTGCAGGCAGTCAGCCACCCCCAGACATGTTTCTGGCCCCCTGGGTAGAGAGCACCTGCTCTCTGGGACCGGAAACAGTGCACATCCTGGACAGAGGTGTCATGCCTCCTCCTCCAGGATGGACCAGTGCTCGAATAGGGGAGCTTCAAAGGCCCGCCGCCTTTGAAGGCGCGACCCCCAGCTGCTGCTGCTAGCAGCAAATGGCAGCCCCCGGTTTACACCCCCACTTTGAACAGGAAAACCGTCGGGAAAACTCAAGAAGAATAGGAGATGTGCCCACCTCTGCCAACTCCATCCCTAAGGTGGGGGAGGCGAGGTTAAGCACATCTTTCAGTAACCGCCTTCTTGATGATGGGGGGGCCCCTCCAATCAGAAGGCTGAAGATGTTGACTGCCGTGGCCCCAGCCCTACAGGCCTGTCTCCAACTTCTGCGAACCTGCAATCTGTCTTGCAGCCAGCGACCCCTGAAACCCGGGGAGGACTGCTGCCGTCGAAAAAGTCTCAAAACTCCTGCGGACAGCAGACCTGTACAGAAGAAACCAACTCCAAGGAATTCGAATTTAGGCGCATCCACGTCTCCTATCCACTCTGCACCCAAAGCCCACGGTATGAGTGGCTCACCTGTGCAGTGAAGTCTTCCTAGCGATCCTGGCCTAGTGTACAACGGTGGCTGACTGCTCCTGACCCCCACGACGACGCCTGCAGTGTGAATCCAGAGGCTCACCCCGAGTGCGACCAGCTCTGGTAAGAAGACTCCAACATTGAAAGGCACCCTTGCACCTGAAGCCCCTGGGCCTTTGTGAGCTGAACAGACGGTGCCCCTACGACCCTCTACATCTCTGCTTACCACTGCTATCGTCGGTTGTCTTGCTGCAACCTCCGGTGCCACGCCTTCAGCCTCTATGCGGAAAGAAGAATCCTCAATGAAAAGCATTGGGTGCCCAACATCCAAATTGCACCCTGCACGCAACCAATCTACTTGCAAGCAGTGTGGACCCATACACCTCCATTGGAAAGCATTGGGCCGAACTCCGATTTTGACCTCTGCACCCAGCCGCCCCTGTGTCGCTGGTGGTGTAGTTTTGGTACTCACCTGACCTTGGCCCGTGCTGAGTATTGGCTCAGAAGAGTGGGATTCTAAGTGCAGAACTTAACTGTATGACCACAAAACTGTTTTCCCTTTAGGATAACAGTGTTGAAAAGTTTTTAAGTTTCGATTTTTCCAAGTGAAAAGTAGTTTGAATTAAAAACGGACTTATCTTATTATGAAGATCTTGGTCTTAAAATAAAATCCAAACAAAGTATAATTTTCTAAAATACACCTGGATCTCCTACTTGAGTCGGGTGCCCATTATTGATCACCGTTGTGCAATAAATGTCATAAGCTCCTTTGTGTTGGACCTAAGGCTGCTCGCCCACACTACCACTAACAGAGCACTCTGGGATTGACATTGAGCCCTGTACACATTTGGGGAACCCTTGGACTCTGTGCACGGTATTACCACCTAGTGGTAATATCAGATACAGAGCCAGCTTCCTACACATGGTATCAAACAGATGTGATGTCCAGCCGCAAAACTAATCTTCTAGATACATGTTAAAAACTGGGTCAGTTTAAACTGCAGTAAAACAGGCACCTCATTAGAGAACTGTTCAGGGAGAAGATCCGCCCTGTGACCCCTGTCCCATACTGTAGTCGGCCTCGGGTCCCATGTGGCCTGGAGCCTGAACAGACTCTGTCAATTGATCAAGATCTGATTATGCTATTATTATGATTGATTGTCAGCCAGGGAGGTGCAGGCTGGCCAAGGCAGGGAATCTCTGTTTAAGCTATTGGTTCTCTGTAGTTCTGTTCAGCAACAGGTGTCTGACCTAAGCTGTGGGCTCTGCCATGCTACTAATAAGTGTGGGAGACATTATACTGTTTGCGAGAAAGTGTCACTCATAGTCGTTGAATGTCACTCATAATTACACTGAAAGCATGAAAATGTTACACATAAGCAATCTGAAAACTTGGCAGCTATGACTAATGCTGTGTTAATAAAGAGCTGTTACACACAGAATACTGTGTGAGTTTCCATGTTCCCTCTACAGTCCAGAATTGATGAGTCTCTTGTTTCATAGACATGCGCCCTAATATCAGATGAGCTTAATATTCTCATTGGGGCAGTGTTCAAGCCCTGAACACTGAGGTAGCACCCAAATATATATATATGTATATATATATGTGTATATATATATATATATATATATATATATATATATTTTTTTTTGCTTTCCAAACAAATAGGACACCAGTCCCAGTACTGCTAAATTTTAAGACCAAGTTGACTAGGTACGTCTGTTTAATCCTAGTCAGCGCAGCATGTGAAACTTCCGAAAGAAACTAAAAACAGTTCTTTTCCAGCAAGCATGGGGTGTTCTGTAACTTTTTATTAACAGTTGTCCTTCACAGTACCTGATGTTTGGACCCTGACCCTGATAAAGCGCTTAGAGACCCCTGGGTTATAACGCGCTATATAAGTCGAATAAATAAATTATTGATTATATAACATAGGCACGGCTGAAGGCATGCTTTAGACCCACCTATTAAGAGCTCTAGCGTGGGGCTGCCACATAAATACAAGACAACCAAAGATGCTGGATCTCAACCTGGTCCCTACACCTATAGAGTGTGTGCTGGAAGTATTTAAAGGCAGCTGTTGTAGATTAGTTTGTCTCCTTTTGATACAAATGCAAGTATCTCCTGGAGTAAGTTATACTGTAGACTCTTGCTCATCAAATGTTGACCTGCGAGGTCGTCAAGTTTGGCTGCGTGAATCTTTCTGGATTCACTATGCTGTGCATTATTCCGCGGTCTAGTGGTTGGGTCCGGAATTGTAGTCTTTTCTTTGTTGTTTTTTTTTTTTCGTAGCCCAGGTGGGCGTCGACGTCCCACCTTTTGGTGTCCTTCCTGTGACATCAGCATGCTTCCTGCGGAAGCTCCCACGCTTGGGCGTCATCTTCAGATTCTTTTTTCTGCCGTAGGGTCTGGATCGTTCCCGAGAGGGCTCCAAAGATTTGGAGAAAAGAAAAGCCAAAAGCCAAGTTTTTGGGAAGAAAAAAAAGTTGAGAAGACGGAGTGAGACTACATCATCGAAAGGGACGACGAAGGAAGAGGATCTTAGAGGAACTTCGACGTCCAGAGGAGAATGCGCAATCAGGGGGCCCCCTGAACGCAAGAGATGGACAACACACCATTCAAATTCTGCCGGAACTGCCTCCACAAGTACGCGCAGAAAGACCAACACCCAGTTTGCAACCTCTGCCTGCCGGTCGACCACAAAAGCAGGGACTGCAACGCCTGCTCCGCCTTTACGCCGAAGACCCTTCAAGTGAGAGAGAGGCAAAGGAGATCTAAATTCACCATGTAGGGCAAGGGCCAACCACGGACCACGGACTATCGACCGACGAGGAGGAATACGTCGCCAAAAAGACAACGGCTACACGGTCGTAGAGACCGATAATAAGAAGACTCCAGAAAAGGTAGGAGACTCGACGCCCCAAAAAGGCCCGAAAGACTCTCGACAGTCTGCCCAAGACTCTCGAAAAAACGAGGGCAAGGCCCCGAAAGCACCGACGCCGAAAACTTCGTCGTCCGCAGCAACATCCAGGGCCAGCGGATCCTCACAGAAGTACTCCCAGGCGCCGAAGGACAGCAACCAGCAAAGGTTGTCAAAAAGCGTCCACGAAAAGGAACGCTCGACGCCGAAGACCTCTTCGACTTCGACGAAGGACACTCGACGCCGAAACCTGTCTCGACGCCGAAACCTGTCTCGACGCCATCTTGCCAGACAAAGAGACCGGCACAACCACTCGACGCCGAACAGGCTGCCGAGATGGAAAGAAAGAAGAGAAGACTCGAGGCAGAGATGGAGAACATCCTGCAACGAAAGAAAGAATTCGATAAAAGGATGAAAGTGTATACAATCCCGTCAAAGCCGAAGTCACCGGGGGTCGAGTTCGTCAAGGAAGAAGAAGAGTTCGAGGTCGAAGAACAGTCAGAAAGCCAGGAAGTTCTGGAAAATCGCGACGAAGAGACCCCCTACTTCGAGGAGGAGGAAGATGACGACCAGAGGACATTTCTGGGCTCGACATACTCGGACTCACAGGACACAGAGTGGCAGGACCTCGAAGCCGAGAGTCCAGAAGAGGGGGTGGACACAATCCCTGGGAGGCCCTCTCCGCCTGACGACATTGGACTTTACAATGAAGTTGTCAAGAACGCAGCATCAGCGTTCAGAGTAAACCTCGAGGAGGAACAGCCGAAGTCGGATTTCCTCGTGGAAACACTGCTCCCGATACAAACTAGGAGCCAGTACCTGCCAATGCTCCAAAGCATCAAAGGACAAGGGAGAGAGGCCTTCAAACAGCCTGCAACTTGTAAACCCGTCACACCCAGGACAGAGAAAAAGTACAAGCACTCCCCCAAGGGCCCACCATACTTCCTGGGAACGGTCACTGCAGACTCCATCATTGCGGCAACAGCAAGGAAAAGGGCCAATGTCCCTACAACATCAGGACCACCTCCAGACAAAGAGAGCAGAAGGATGGACCTGACAGGGAGAAAGATCGAGAGGAATGCCGCAACGCACTGGCGCATAGCTAATTCCAACGCCCTGCTGAACAGGCACCAACACCAGATCCTGGACGAACTGGGCCAGTTAGTCAAACACCTCCCACAAGAATACCAGCAAAGAGCTATGCATCTGGTAGAGGAGGGGAAGAACGTGGCAAATTCTTGCCTAAAAACAGCACTAGACGGTGCAGACACATCCAGCAGACTTATGATGCTGGGCATCACAGAGAGGAGACAAGCCTGGCTCAGAATATCAGGCTTTAAACCGGAGGTGCAACACAACATCCTGAACACCCCGTTCAACGGTGAGACACTGTTCGGAGCACCAGTGGACGAAAAGCTCACCCAACTGAAAAAGGACAACGACACCGCAAGATCCATGGGGGCCTTGCAATTCCGAGGCACCACGAGAGAAACCCCGTCACGGAGACCAAGCAGGAGAGGGGGAAAACAGCTGGTTTCCACCAGTCCCACCAGGGTAACACCCAGACGCAACAAGGCCAGCAAAAACAACACTGGCAATACCAACAGAGGGGCCGGTCCTTTCGTGGGAAAGGGAATGGACGTGGAAACAACAGAAGAGGTGGACAACAACCCACCTCCAAGTGACTCGGCCACGCTACCAGTGCACACCCTTTGAAAAACTCCAGGGGTGGAGCACAGATACAACAAAAAGGAGTGGCTCAGACTAAACATCCAAGAGCACGTAACACCGGTGGGAGGAAGACTGAACCTTTTCTTCCAGGAGTGGAAGAAAATAACTACAGACAAATGGATTCTCAACACCATACAGTACGGATACTGCATAGAGTTGGAAAGAACACCACCAAACAGAAAACCAAAAAGAAGAGCACTAACAAAGAAGGAACTAGAGCTACTTCAAAGGGAAGCAGAAGAACTCCTGCAGAAGGAGGCTATCGAGCCTATACCTCCCATAGAGAGGTACAAGGGGGTGTACTCTACGTACTTCCTGGTACCAAAGGTAGACGAAACAATGAGACCCATCCTGGACCTAAGGTTCCTCAACAAATACATAAAAATACAAAAATTCAAAATGACGTCCCTGCAAGAGGTCCTTCCACAGATACAAGGCGGGGACTTCATGGTCATCATAGACCTCAAAGATGCCTACCTGCACATCCCAATGAACAGGCGGCACAAACATCTACTAAGATTTGTCATCAACACAGATCACTATCAATTCACCGCACTGGCATTCAGACTGAAATCAACACTGAGGGTATTCACAAAGTCCCTTGCTGCAGTCGCAGCACACTTAAGGAGGGAAGCGATCCACGTATACCCTTACCTGGACGACTGGCTAATAAAGGCAAGGTCATACAAGACATGCAAACGGCACACACAGCGAGTGACAGACACACTGATGGCTCTGGGTTTCTCCATCCACTGGGAAAAATCCTCAATGAACCCAGAACGAGTAAAAATGTTCCTGGGTGCACAGATCGACACAGTACAGGAGAAGGTGTTCCCCAGCGAGAAGAGAACGCTGGCACTGTTGAAGGAGGCGTGCTCTGACAGTGAGGACGGCGAGCAAGATGATGGGCATGATGGCCTCATGCATACACATAGTGCGAAATGTACGACTCCACATGAGACCACTCCAGGAGTGGCTACAGACCCAATGGTCAGAAGCTACAGGTTGTTGGGAGGACCTAGTGGTTGTAACGCACGCAGTGCACGAGGAGATATCATGGTGGAACAAAGGAAATATAACAAAAGGGAAACATCTAACACCACCAACACCAACTGTGACCATCACCACAGACGCATCTCAGAAGGGATGGGGAGCAAACATGAAAAAACTCAGAGTGAGGGGTCTGTGGACACCAGCGGATGCGGTCAGACACATCAATTACTTGGAACTAAAGACCATTTTCCTTGCACTAAAGGCATTCCAGTCGAAGGGTTTACAACCAAACAGTGTTGATCCAGACAGACAACACAACAGCGATATTCTACATAAACAAGCAGGGAGGAAGACAATCAGCCCCACTGTCAGAACTAGCTCAGGAAATATGGAGATGGGCCATCCCACTAAAAATGGATCTACTGGCGATTCACCTGCCAGGGAACGTGGAAGCGGACTGGCTCAGCAGACAGACATTGGCTTCCCACGAATGGGAGCTCAATGCCCAAGAGACAAAGAGACTGTTCGACAGGTGGGGGACACCATCAATAGACCTGTTTGCAACACGCCAGAATGCAAAATGCCAGCACTTCGTATCCAGGCAACCAGGGGAAGGGTCACGGGGAAATGCCCTATGGATAAGCTGGTCAAGGACATTTGCTTACGCTTTTCCGCCGATCCCCCTGATACACAAGGTACTCAGCAAGTGCAGAACGAGCAACATAACCCTGATACTGGTCGCACCACAGTGGGCCAGACAGACCTGGTACTCGCAGATTATGGAGATGACACAGAGTGCACTACACAGATTCGAGAGAAGGAAAGACCTACTCTCCATGCAAAACGGAGAGGTGTTGCATCCAGAGCAGGAAAGCCTAAGCCTGGCTCCTGAGGACATAGAGTTCGCACACCTTAAATTACCTGAGAGCACCCTGAGGGTACTTCGAGAGGCAAGAAGACCTAGCTCACGGAAGTGCTACGTGGCCAAATGGAAGAGGTTCACACTATGGTGCAGAAAGGAAAAACTGCACAACAAGATGACAAGAGACTCAACGGTGCTTAAATACCTCACGCACCTCCTCGAGGCCAATCTGAGCTCATCCTCGCTAAGGGTACACCTGGCAGCCATAGTCGCTTACACTAGAGGAGAGACAGGAAAAAGCTTCTTTACTTCACAAATTGTAAAAAGATTCTTGGAAGGTGCAAAGAGGATCGCACCACCAAAGAGGTTACCATCACCAGCGTGGAACCTCAATCTGGTACTGACGGAACTCATGAAAGCGCCCTTTGAACCGATCCATAAGGCCTCCCTACAAATGCTAACTTTGAAAACAGCTTTCCTGGTGGCAATCACCTCGCTGCGCAGGGTGAGCGAACTATAGGCGTTAGCGCTACAAGAACCCTACATACAAATCCACAGCGATAGGGTGGTGATGAGAACAGACCCACACTTTATGCCAAAGGTGGTGTCTAAGTTCCACATTAACCAAACTATTCAAATACCTAGTTTCTTCCAGAAGCCAACGACAAACGCAGAAAGGGCACTGCACACTCTGGACGCCAGACGTGCAGTCATGCACTACATGGAGAGAACTAAGGACCACAGAAAAACAAAACAATTTTTTGTGTCATTCACAGACAGTTTCAGGGGAAAAGCAGTTACTAAGGGGACAATTGCACGATGGATCGCACAAGCAATACAATTCTGCCACAAACAAGCTGGGCAAGAACTAGCAGAGGGGTCGCGGGCCCACTCAACCAGGAAAAGGGGAGTGACAATAGCCTTCCTGGCTAACACTCCCATTCAGGACATATGCCTGGCCGCAACTTGGGCTTCAGTGCACACTTTCACAAAACCCTACTGTGTGGACATACAAATGAACAAAGAAGCACAAGTAGGACAGAAGGTGCTTCAACACATATTCAAAAATCAACGCTCATCTTCCACCCAGCCACCACAATGATAACAAACCGCTACAAAGTCTATGCACAGCATAGTGAATCCAGAAAGATTCACGCTGCAAAACGAATAGTTTCTTACCTGCTGGTGTAGTTTTGCAGCTTGAAGTTCTTTCTGGATTCACTAGCGAACCCACCCACCTCTGCCAGAAAGATGAGATTGGAGAAAGAGATGGTAAAAACGTGAAAAGACTTGAACAGACTTTTGAAGGAAAAAGCGGTAAAACAAACATTGCCATACTATTCGGAAACAGAACACAAACGGGAAAAAAAGAATCCGAAGATGGTGCCCAAGGGTGGGAGCTTCCGCAGGAAGCATGCCGACGTCACAGGAAAGACACCAAAAGGTGGGACGTCGACGCCCACCTGGGCTACGAAAAAAAACAAAAAACAAAGAAAAGACTACGATTCCGGACCCAACCAGTACACCGCAAAATAATGCACAGCATAGTGAATCCAGAAAGATCTTCTAGCTGCAAAACTACACCGACAGGTAAGAAACTATTCGTTCTCCAAAGTAGCTTAACATGAACCCATTGTTCCTGTGCAGCCGAATCCATGCTTTTTTTGTTTCCTACACTGAAATCTTTACACAATTAGACCTTGTTGAGAAGGGAATAACATTTGACTCACCATTGTAATAACTCTTATAATATTATAATCAATCTTATGCCATTCTCTGTGACCCACCATTCATCTGACAGCTTAAGCTGACTTTAAATTGCAACAATGATTATTAGTTGAAGTGGAGCAACAGAGCTAGCAAGGTTATGTGATGGCATCGGGCACATGTAAGTTCTGTTCGTGCACTGAATGCGGGGATGATTCACAAATATATGTGCACAGGTATGCACAGGCAAATTTGCGGTGTTCCTCCCAAAACATTACAAATACAGTAGTCCTCTGACTCCTAGGGAAAAGCTTGCTCATGTAGGAAGGGCTTGCACCAGAGCACACACTTGCAGTCAGTTCTGCGGACTCTTGGTGGTGCGAGTAGCAGCATAGAGTACAAATCCATCTCGGGCACAGTAAGCGAATGTATTTGGAGGAACATGTAGAAATTGAAATGTTCAGGAGTTGCTAATGGAGATCATTAGGAAGTAGGCAGTGGTCACAAAGGAGAACATTACAAGTTTAAAGGAACACCTTGAAGAAAAACTGCTACTCCAGATGAAACCTAGAACAACCTGAAGATAACACACCTTTTTCTATATATTAATCATGTACTCGTACTAGCAATACAACCAAGAAAATGTTGAAAGCACACTTGAAATATAAGATCCGGATCTTGCATAACAATGTATATGTATTCCTCAGGTAGAGCACGGTGACCTTGATCGACCAATCCCATCAAGCCCTGGCGGGACAGCACATTCCAAAATGGGGCATCTTCTCCAGCAGGTCCTGGATAAGTACTACCCGAAGCGATACAAGCAGAACCTCACTCATGAACAAAACAGGTTGGCTATACAATTGCTTGTTGTGCATACCTGACTGATTGCTAAAAGACTTTGTATGAGTTATCAATGAAATGGTAAATCCCTTATGTAATTGGCAACTACAGTTGTTTGCTACTGTAACCTCACATTTAGATTTGCAATTGGATCTTCTGACTCACCCATCTCACTTTCCTGAAGTCCCAAACATCTTTCTTTTGCATGTTTTCCACATTACAATACATTGGTATGTCATATATATTCCGATTAACCCCTTCTGTGCTGATGACGAGCCTAGGCTCGTCGTGCAGCACAGTGCTCGTGTGCTGGTGACGAGCCTAGGCTCGTCATGAGCCGTGGAACGCTCACACGCGGGGCTAATTTCCCCGCTGTGCTGAGCGTTCCATTGCGCGGGCGTGGTCATGACGAGCCCAGGCTCGTCACCAGCACACGAGCACCGTGCTGCATGACGAGCCTGGGCTCGTCATGAGCACAGTGGCGCCGTGCGCGGCCCCCCTCACCCCGCGCTGTGGGGAAATTAGCCCCGCAGCGAAGGGGTTAACGTTATTCAACATCATACATTGTCTAGTTATTATTATTATTATTATTTTGTGTACTTGTAAAGCGCAGTCCTGTCACCCAAAAGGCATCCTGGCGCTTAGTTGCCCAAGGCCTGATATATTGAGGTATTTCACCCTCACAAATAAGGTAAGTAGGAATCTAGGGAGTGATGGCTACTACAAGCACCCACCCACGAAAGAGGAAGCCCACTGTTATTCACAAACTATACTTTTGAAGTTACATCAGCCTGAAAGATGACAAAGCAGCAGTTCATGTACTCCAACCAGACCTTGGAGTAATTCAAGCACCAGACATAGGCACTCACAAGTGTTGCAACACACTGCCATAAAAAACAATGGTGGCAGGTACTTAAATGAACACCCCATACGATATAATGTTTCATTAATTAATTTTGATTACATATATATATCAAATATCAGTTAATTACAAAACAATTATAAAATTATTCAAAACATTTCATTTTTTAAATTATACACACAGCAAAATGTATTCCTAATTAAAAATGTTGCAGTGGAGGTGTTTTAAAAAAACAATTGTTAGGAAATATTTATAAATTAAATACATATATTTTAATTAGTCCATGCTCTAAAATGGTGACCCGCAAAAAAATGGAGATGTACACCTGGGTGCAGTATTATATTCATGCACAAGTAAGCCTATACATGTAAATGTGCCTTTGTGAATCAGGCTCACAGTTTGAAATATTGCATTCTATAGGTCAGGGTAATGCTGAATTAAACCGCTAGCACTTTACATTTCCTTACTATATGATTAATTTAGACTCTGTGGCATAGCATTATATTCATCCTGTTACTTGATGTCATTGCAATTAAGTTTTCAGCACAATTATTTTTCTACATGGTGTAGATATCCTCCAGTTACCTCATTATTGAATGCAATTTCCATGCCTAAGTGCTGTTTAGGTGCAGAGATTGCTTTGTGAATATAACCTAAAGTCCTTCATCTCTGGCACCCCTTTTCTGGTCTAGAACATGTATGCTTTTTTCATTCAGAAATGATAAAATAAGAAGAAGAATCCTTCAACTAAACATGTGTTCTCTGTTCTTTTAAGGCGACTTGCGGACAGACTGGCTACAAAGTGGATGATTTTGAGAGGATGCTCAGCACCAGAGTGTATTCGGATTTACTTAACCGTGGCACGTAAATGGCCGTTATTCGGTGCCAAGTTGTTTACAGCAAAGGTATATGCAGTGTTATTGTGCTACAGAATTTATATAGCTCTTCTTACACCGGGGTCAATTCTCCAATTTGCATCAGGGTTGTTAGCTACTTTATTACATAAACAGTGCGCCTACTGTCCTGAGGAGGAAACTGTTGACCAGCGCATACACTTGCTGGAATTGCAATTGCATTGACCTTGGGAGTATGGTCAGAGGCACATAGTAAAGTGTAGGCCATGCTCTTCAGTCATAAAGGTGAAGGACATTTTTCTGGTAAAGATTGAGATGGGACATAGATTGAGATTAGAGGAATCTGGTTACAGCAAGGCATAGATCACTTCTAAGAACTCTGCTAAATAGCTGCTGATTGTGCTCTCGTCCACTGCAGATGGGGCCACATCAGAAAAATGACTGCAAAAAAAAATTGGGTACTCCACAAACATATAATGAATGTGAGCTTTGCTCACAATGTTGAAGCATTGACTGCTTTCTCTGCAGCCGTTTATGATACTTGTAATTGCAGCACAACTCATCATTAATTTATTTTTATGTATGTTGCAGTTCAGTGCTTCATTTGATTCTCCTACAGGTTCAAAATCCACTTCTGGCATAAAAAGACTACAGAGTTTTTTTTGCCAGAAGTGGATTTTGAATACAGACGTATGAATATGCATACCTTCCTTATAAGATAGGAATTGTCATCAAAATATATGTAAAGTAGTCCCAGATTTTGTCAGTAATGCAGTCCATTGCATGTGTTTAATTTCCAATCGTTACTTGTATGTATGTGCTATCTGTATAGTGTAAACCTAGCCGAAAGGCTACGGAGCAGTGTTCAGGGTCAAAGGTAAGAATACAGTTAACAAGTGATTGGTGAGGTAGCTGGTTTCTGGGAGCAGAATTGTAGTTACTGCATCTTGACGTAGTGTTTTTAAGAGGTATGTCTTCGACTCTTATCTAACTTAGAGCAGAAATGGGCGGTCCTGATTGATACATGGCTGTTGTTCCAACCCTGGGTGCGTAGATGTTCTTTTGACACTTCTTTGCTTGTCTGTTGGTATAATGCCTGATGGTGTGCAAAGAGCAAACTGAGATGGTGAGCTTGTCAGTGTCATAGGTGGGAGTGCCGGCTGTGATGGCAGCTGGTTTTGCAGATGGTGAGGACCGGAGTCAGTGCAATTCCAACAGGATGTGGGTGAAATTATCCTATTTATTCAGGCCCTGGACGAGACATGCTGCCTCATGTAGGATGCCCTTATGGGAGCCTGTGTGGACGGCCAGCCCTAGACGAGACATGCTGCCTCATGTAGGATGCCCTTATGGGAGCCCGTGTGGACGGCCAGGGATCAACGCATTACCACCATCCAGATGCAAGAGAACATGGTTCAACAGCCGTTCTGAAGTCACTTGTGACAAGAACAGTTTGACTTTCTTTAGTAGAAAGTGCTGGTACAAGGCCGTCTTGCTGAGAGGTCCAGCAGCATCAGGAAACAGACAATTTTCATCTTTGAACAGCAAGGTGCTGTCTAGGATGTGATCAATCTTGTAGTTGATCCTAGAAGATTTTTTATTTTTTTGGGTGATATTGCTGATGAAAGTTACATGAGTAATGGAATGGTAGTTGGCAAGGTCATCAGGTCTAGTTAAGGTTTCTTTTGGAGTTGGAGAATATTGCCTGTTTTGAGAGCTTCTGAGAAGAGGCCTTTAATGAAGGAGGCATTGACAGTGGTGAGTAGGGATGAGAGCTTCAACAGAGAGAGCTTTGATAAAGGATGAGGTTAAGGCATGATCTTTGATGGTGACTTGTAGGGAGTTGAGTAGGTCAATGAGTTCTGCAAGAGATAGGGCATTGCAGGATGCTCAGAGAATGGGTGGGTCTAAGAGGTGGAGCACAATTCAGCTGTCTATATGCTGTTTAATCTTTTATATGTTTTCCCCTAAGTAGAGGTTGATAGTGTTGTATTTGTCTGTGGAGTGTGAGATAGTAGGTTCAGGCAGTGCCTGATTGTCTCAAAGAGCATGATGCTTTAGGTGGCAGCTTCATTTATGGATGTATTTGTTCAAAGCACCATTAATGGGCACATATAAACAATTTCTCTCTCACCTCCTAGACAATACCATCTTCTCCCCTGGAAGATAATCTGGTGTGGATGGCAGTGAATGAAGATGGAATCAGTTTACTGGATTACAGCTCAATGGTACGGAACACAGAAATATGCATGTTATCTTAACATATGCACATATTCCCTCTTCTCGCTCTGTGCTTCACTGCTACATAATGCTAGTCTCCGAAGGCATTTGTCCAATTAACTTATAAGGTCTTATCCGGTCCTGAAATGGGGAGGAGCCACAGTACATACATTCTTTTTTACTTTTTTGAGCATTATCCCGCCGGTTATATATTTTGGAAGTCTGCCTAATACACTCTGACAATAACATAATTGCTCTAACTCTTGCGGTTACATAATCCATGAGTGCTTATTTTAAAAGTAAGCCTCTTTCGTACCGTGCACCTCTGCTCTGCCTTGGATGTCAACCAGCAAGTTGGGACACTGCAGATGTTTACAGAGGGCTAGCCGATGAGGCCCGATAATAGTTGTGCTACAGGGGAACTCTTCCAAAATGAAAATATTGTTTCTTAAGTCAGGGCCACTCTTCTGTTTCACTCTTTCACAAGAATCATTTTATCTCAGTTTGTAGTGTATTATAAATTTCAGTACAGTCGGTCTTGATGGATCAACAAATGTAATTGATTTAGAGTTGCTGGGGGTTCCTCCTAAGAGCTATGGGTTCATTGAATAATTAGAGCGAATAATTCCTATGTAATGATTCCTGTGCAAAGAATTTGAAGGATGGAACAATAGTGTATTCTTGTGGAAAATAAACGAAAAAGATAAGGCAAAGTTCAGGGGTGCCTGCTTTCATCCATTTTCAAAGTAGACTGTTAGTTCAAGGAGGCTCAGAAGAGGCAATAAGAATGTTTTCACATTTGCGTTTCTTTTACCTTTTTGCCAAGATTCAGTACAATCCAAATTTAATTCAACAGAGCCTAGGAAGGTCTTAAAGCCATAAAGTAGCAATAGGCCAAACTTGGAATTAAAAACTTTTAATAATAGTCTTAAAGTATAACCACTGTAGTGATTGACAGATTTTGCTTGACCCATAACCATAGCATTACATTTACAGTGACTGATTCTAGATGCAAAGACCTGTAAGTCAGAATCATTCCTAAATTATAATGCCTTTTTCAATTTTTTGACCATTGATGTAATTATAAGTCACTCCACCTGGAATGAGGAAAACGTGTACCGGTCAATAAAAGTTTATGGAGCCCTTTTGGGAGCCGAATAGTGGGGCTTTTTTCATTCTGTTCTCCACTTGCCCAGACCTGCACTCGATTTTACAGAGTGAATTTCCATCCAGTAAAATCAGGTACTGTTTTTCTACACCCAATAATCCTGGATACGGGACCTCCAGGCCATTTGAGATCGGGCTCCGTGACATATAAAATATCAGTTGCTTGTTAAATGTTTTCATAAACAGAAGAATGTCTTTTGACGTTAGCGTAGACTGTTATTTATTATGTGTATGCAGTGTGTTGTTCAGTTATGATGCCTTTGCTTATTGTCCCCAGAATATGCAAATGGTAGTATATTTGGCAAAGTAGAGGGACTATTCTATTTAAATATTAAAATGTACCATACAGTTAAGGAACCATGTTGTGGTTGGCATCTGACATAAGCATACGTGAATAGGGAGCTGCAAATAGTACTGGTCAACTTAGCCCAAGACGTATTGCTGTTGGAATGAGACCTCCAGCGCCTGTAAGACTACATTCAGTGTGCCATTGTTTGTACATGGGAAGCGTTCATGATTCACGTGCATTTAATAGGTAGCACTCCTATTGCCCCAGATTGAGTCACTGAATATTGTCAACCACTAAAACAATTGGTTCTAAGGCAGAAACAGGAATCGGCTAGTGCACTATACCAAACCTGAAGTGGCTAGGTAGGATGTGTTTCCCAAAACCTTTAGTGGATAACTTCATCACTTCTGGAAGTCTGGTGGTATCGAGCAGGATGTAGGCGAGAGCATTTAACAGCTGGCATTTGTAATAAAAAAAATAAGTGTGTCTATGCCTGCTTTGTAGACTCTAAGTTACATGTCGAGTGGTGCAATGTCCCCTGTTAATGGTAACAAACCATATTGGCAATCATAATTTCCTAATACTATGACACTTATGATGCAGGTTCTAGTGTGGCACTAGGACCGAAAACGTTTAGATGCTAGATAATGTACTTGCCTAGTCGTCTGTTTTCCTTTTCTTTTCTTTTTTATCACAAACCGCTTTTAATGCAGTTAACCACATAAGACTTTTTTCACCCACCTGGGCAGAGTGGGTATGTCTGGACACAGGAAGAATATTTTTTTTTTATTTTAAATTGATAATATTCCCACGCTACATAAGTTTGGTCAGGATGGCAAAAGATTTGCTATACAGGCAATTAATAAATACCTGGACCCCAAGCAACATTCCTATTGCATCGGGCCAACCCATTAGTTCTTTTTACCTTTTAACTTTTTAATATCTTTCATTTGAACTTCCGAAGACCTGTCTAAACAAAAAAAGAGTTTGGGCAGCTCATTCAGCCTAAAAAAAAACCTTTAAGAGCAGAATTCCTTCTGTTTTCCTCTGAAGACTCTCTTGGGACTCCTCTCTACCTGCTCAGTCCTCTGCTCCGAGTATCCCATCACCTGAGCTTCCTCAATACAATTCATAAGGCAATTTCCCTGCTCTCCTAATATGCAACACTTCAGTGCCTTTTGATGCACCCAAGTTACCTTTATGAGATGATAGTAAAGCTATAATAGAACTGCTATCCCAATTCACCATTGTGAAAGTCACATTAAAAACCTAAAAATAAGCCTCATTCTTTGCTCTGTAATTATGAAACTCCACTCTATTGTAATGATGAAAGATGCGCAGTCAGGGTCTTGTAGATACACAAGTATATTTATTCTTAAGTTACAGGAAGATGGTAAGTTCAATAAGTGCCATTAGATGTCCCTTAAGTTGCCCCACCAGGAGCAGCCTCCTGGCTGCTCAGCCATCCAGATCAACTGACACTCCACTCATACAAACACACTCCAACATTCTACATGACCTCATCACAAGCTGAGCAGGTAGGCAGAGAACTACTGAAAGGAGAGTGCAGCAGGTAAAAGGAAGACTACAACACATCTCCCCCATTATAATATGAAAAAACAAACAGAAAGTGTGAAGCTGTTAGACACACGTTAGAGCACAGAGGGATGCAGTAAAAAGAAAGGGTACATCACCTCCGATTGCTGTGAAAACCATAACAAACAAATGCAAGGAAGGAGTGTAGTGAAACAACAAATAAGAGTGAGGAAAAAAATGCATGAAATAAAACATACCACACATCTCATCCTACCCCCTTGATAACACCATGAAATAAAACATACTACGCTTCCTACCCCCTTATTCAAAAATGCATAGAGATGGTAAAACACATATATGGCAGAAAAGAGGATGCACTACAAAAACATATAATACACCCTACTCTCAGGTAAAATAAGGAAAACAAGGAATGCAAGTCAAAAAGATACAATCAAAAACTACATACTGCGTTTCCAAAAACAACACACCACACGGTGTACCTAAAACGCCACATGACAGGTCCAACACCCATAAAAAAAACTATGGGTAACTGTAAATCCAAAACTAACCAATAATGAGTACTTAAAACTCAAGGGAAACACATCATGAGTTATTCTAACTCAAAGCAAACGATTTATAAGTCACTTGAACTCAAGATAAGCATATTTTGAGTAACACTAACTCAATGGCAACAAATGTTGGGTATACCTACACCCAAAGGAAAACATAACATGGGAAAAACAAAACCCAAGGTAAACAAAAAAATTTGGGAATTACTACACCCAAAGGAAAACAAAATTATGGAAATCGCCATGCCCATGGCAAACATCTGATAGGTTTCTTTAGACCTAAGGCAAACAGATTTTGGGAAACTAAACCCAAGGAAAACAAAATATGGAATACTAAAACCCACGACAAACTACATTAAGGAAAACTTTAAACCCATGACACACACGTACAACTGAATAAGGGACACTCCACCAGAGTCAAAGGAAACACCACACACACATACCAACCACAACACCAGAAAACAAAAGACAAACTACAAATGACCAGCAAAAATAAGAATGTCTAATGCTCCGGTGAGCTGTCTCAAACAAGGAATGTAGTAAATACAGGAAGATTCGCAACGTCTTCCATAAAAACCACATCATTCCGAAAAAATACTCCACCCAACGTTAAAACAAGCATACAACTGTAACATGCCCCCATCCAGATGTAAAAATCACAAGGTATGTAGTAACAACAAACTAAAACAATAAACGTGGTCACCGTAGTCTAAGATAGATGAGCGATACCTCACCCGAAAGTCCAGTCCATTTGTAGATGAGCGATACCTCACCCGAAAATCCAACACTTCGCCCAAAAGTCTAATTCAAGTAATCATTCATCCATAGTCCAGGTGATGCAGGTTAAATCCAGTGTATGTCCAAAATTGCGTCAGAGGCAGCACAACCAACACGAGATGACACCACATAAAGTTTTGGGCAGGGGCTCGCTTTGGCCCACAAGGTGAAAACCCACGAAATTCAGAGTTCATGCAAGCAAGTAAAACAAAATGACAAGTGACTAGATAGACGTCGTGAACCAGACTGGAAAACAAAAACATAGCGATCTGCATACTTTAATGCTAAACGTCGTGGTTCTCAGCACATACAAAGGGATTCTTCCCAATGTGCCAAGATGGCCGCCACAGCGTCGTTCAGCGTCACTTTCTGAAGGAAATAGGGCACGCTTAGGAGCTGAACATGACGCTGGCGGGGTAGCCCTTCTCAAATCAAACGTCACAAGGGTCAAAGGAGACCTTCACCAACACCACGAAGAATTCCAATGATGTCATCATTCCAGGGCATGCAGGCTAACTGGAAAGAGCTCCTGAGACCAACCGTCACAACAGTGAGTCTGCTAGCATTGGAAAACGCTGGCCCGATATTTAAAAAGAAAAAAGTCTCTTGCAGACGTTGTAAAGTCTCTTCGGCATGAAATAAAACATACCACACATCTCATCCTACCCCCTTGATAACGCCATGAAATAAAACATACTACACATATTACCCCCTTACTCAAAAATGCATAGAGATGGTAAAACACACATATGGCAGAAAAGAGGATGCACTACAAAAACATATAATACATCCCACTCTCGTCGCCAGTATTGTAATGATGAAAGATGCGCAGTCAGGGTCTTGTAGATACACAAGTAAATTTATTCTTAAGTTACAGGAAGATGGTAAGTTCAATAAGTGCCATTAGATGTCCCTTAAGTTGCCCCACCAGGAGCAGCCTCCTGGCTGCTCAGCCATCCAGATCAACTGACACTCCACTCATACAAACACACTCCAACATTCTACATGACCTCATCACAAGCTGAGCAGGTAGGCAGAGAACTACTGAAAGGAGAGTGCAGCAGGTAAAAGGAAGACTACAACACACTCCTTATTATATCCTACTTTTTACTGATCAAAGATATTCCGATAAATTCATAAACTGTACTTTTTTTTCAAGATGCACTCTAACAGGAAACGCTACCAGATGAGCCTGCCATTACTTTATACATCCTGCTTGCCCACTTGATCAGCCGATGTGCCGCCTGCACTACGCTGAAATACGCTGGCATTTTAAATCCTTCTCTTTGCACTTACGCGCGCTGTTTTTATTTGCACCTCATTCCTGTTTGCACTTTTGTTGTTGCTTACCTGCTGTGGTGCCTCAAATCGCCCCGGTCCAACAGAGCCTTTTTGGCTGATTGTTGTGTAGGGCGACTTGACCTGAATTCGACCGCCGGAAAATCCTCACTTCCGGTCGGCCATTACTAGACACCATCTTGGTGGGCGCTCTAGTTGTTCTGGTGCCTACTGGTATTTAACTGGAACCAGACGCTTCAGCCTTGTTAGATCAGCTGACATGCCGCCTGCACTATGCTGAAATACGGTGGCATTTTAAATCCTTCTCTTTGCACTTACGCACGCTGTTTTTATTTGCACCTCATTCCTGTTTGCACTTTTGTTATTGCTTACCTGCTGTGGTGCCTCAAATTGCCCCGGTGCACCACAGTCTTTTTGGCTGATTGTTGTGGAGGGCGACTTGACCTGGATTCGACCGCCGGAAAATCCTCACCCGGTCGGCCATTGCTTGATGCCGGCGGCGCGCCAAAGGCAAGCCCGTCCGCGCCTGTACATCGCCTCTCGCCAGGAACGCTGCTCAAGGCCATTCTACCCTGCTTACCTATTCGAGGGATGAACTTTTAGCCATTAAGTCCACTGTCAAACCCTGCAGTGCGCCTCTTCTTAACATCTTGGAGGGTCAGTTTGGCTGTTTACGTTGCAGGTACACTCCTTCTATGCTATTACCTGCTCTCCCCCTTCTACCGCGCAGCCCCGGCAGCAATTGAAAATTCTTCAGCTTAACGTGTGGTCATTGGCGAGGCACTACTTAGAAATCGCGATTTAGTCAGGGAGAAATCCCCGGATGTATTTTTTTAACCGAGAAGTGGCTCAATGAGGACATGGTGACAGAACCAAATCTTTCATTGCCTCCGGGGTACTCTATCTTTATGGTTTACAGGGAGTCCAGAGGAGGTGGCATTGCGGTGATTTTTAAATCCTGTTATCCATGTCTTTTCATTAAAGAAGCCATTGAGGGCTGTGAGTGTGCCCGATTTAGTATTACCATCAGTACCCATCTGACTCTATCTGGGCTGCTAATTTATCGTCCACCAGGGCCTGCTTCTAAATTTATAGCCGCCCTTCTAGAGGTGGTCTGCACCTGCGCGATGGACAAGGTCAATTTTAATATTTTTGGTGACCTCAATCTACACTTTGATTTCACCGAAGACAATGAGATCTGCAGTCTTCTTGCTGACTTAGCCGCATACCAACTTTCCCAATTGGTGTCCGGCTCCACTCAGCAGGTCACCTGTTAGATCCCATCTTTTCGAATATTAGGGCCACTATTGTGGGTACTCCTATGGGTTGGACTGGAATGGAATGGAATGGAAATAGATTTATAGAGCGCGATTGCTGCCCGGGGGCGTCCAAGCGCTGGGAGGTAAGAATTGAAGGGACCGGTGAAGTGACACATTATAGCTCGGAGACTTTGGTGAATAGTAAGGTCTTCAGGTTTTTACGGAATGACAGCAGGTCCGGGTTGGAACGGAGTGAGAGGGGGAGGGTGTTCCAAAGTTTGGCGGTGTTCACCGAGAACATCCTACCACCGGCTCTGGCTTTCTTTACTCGGGGGACCACTGCCAGAAAGGCCTCAGAGGAGCGGAGGTTCCTGTTTGGGTGGTAGGGGATGACGAGCTTGCTGTTGATAGCAGGTCCTGTTTTCCAGAATGCTCGGTGTGCAATGCACAACGCCTTGAATGACACTCTGTGTTTTACTGGCAACCAGTGAAGACTTTTTAGTGCGGGTCTGGCTGACTGAGCTCGAGGAATTTTTAACAGGGTGCGCGCTGCGCAGTTTTGCACTATCTGGAGTTTCCTGAGGGTCATCTCGGGAGCCCCCACGTATAGAGCATTGTTTGTGTCAAGGCGGGACTGGATCAGGCCTTGAACTGCCACTTTACTGGCTTCTGGAGGCAGAAGTGGAAGGACCTTCCTTAGGGTTTTGAGGATGCTGAAACAGGTGGCGGACAGTTTGGTAGCCTGGGTGGAGAAGGACAGCTTGCTATCCAGCCACACTCCTAGGCTCTTGACGCTTTCCTTGGGGGTGGGGGGAGTGCCCAGGGTTTGGGGCCACAAGGAGATAAAAGGTGTTGGCGAGGCAGGGCCTAGAAGCAAGAGCTCTGTTTTATCTCCATTTAATTTGAGGGAGGAGCTGGTCATCCATTCCTTTATGTCCTCTAGGCAGCTCAGTAGGCCTCCTTGGGGGTGACTGATGTTCTTTTGGGCCAATGATACCACTAGCTGAGTGTCGTCGGCGTACGACACAATTTTGATGCCGTACGGTTCGACGATTCCAGCCAGTGGTCTCATGTAGACATTGAATAACACAGGGCTCAAAGAGGAGCCCTGTGGTACTCCGCAGCTGAGGGGCTTGCTGGCTGATACTGTGTCCCCATCGAAGATCTGGAATGATCTGTCGGACAGGAAGGAGCCGAACCACCTTAGAGCATCGCCAGAGACCCCGATGTCCCGGAGACGGTTCAGCAGGGTGGCATAGCTGACCGTATCGAATGCGGCGCTTAGATCAAGGAGGATCACTGCCACTGATCCTCCCTGATCCAGGGCCCTTCGAGATTCCTCGGCGACCGCTAATAAGGCAGTTTCGGTGCTGTGTTTTGGCCTGAAACCTGTCTGGGATGTATCCAGTAGGGAGTGGTGTTCAATAAACTGGACCAGTTGGACGTTTATATATTTTTCCAGCACCTTGCCAGCCCAAGGGAGGAGGGAGATGGGGCGGTAGTTGGAATAGTCGTCGGGGTTCAAGTTTGGTTTTTTTAGCAGCGCCCGCACCATGGCTTGTTTCCATGCTATAGGAACGACACCTGAGGCTATAGATGTGTTAAGGAGTTCTAGGATAACAGGCAGGGTGGTTTCGTGAGCTTGCATCAGAACTTCTGGTGGGGCTGGGTCGCGTGGGGAACCTGATTTGACTTGCCGCGCCATTTTACCGAGGGTGTCAAGGTCCAGGGGAGGGAAGTGCTCGAGGGTTGACTGGGCATGGGGAGGGAGTGTTCTCGGGGAGGGTGGGTCAGCTGTCTCTGGAACTGTTGCTCCTGTTTGAAAGGTGGAGTAAATTTTCAGGACTTTATTATGAAAAAAGTCCGCAAGTTCATTGCATTGAACTTGGGTTTTAGTCGGAGGGGGGGCAGTGGTGACATTAGAACATTGTTTTATTATCTGGAAAATTTCCCTGGGTTTTGATTTAGCCTCTAGGATTTTGTCAGAGTAAAAGGTAGATTTCGCCGTTTTAATCCCCTCTCTGTAAGTTTTTATTGCCTCTTTATATGCGTCCTTTTTTTCCGGGAGAAAATCCATGCGCCAGGCTCTCTCTCGTTGCCTGCAACGACGTTTTAATTCTCTTAGGGAGTCAGAGAACCAGGGCGCTGATCTCTGCATTCTTTTAGACGAGGATCTCTGGAGAGGGAGGATCGTGTCTAGTGAGTTCGTAATCCAGCTAACATAATTTTCGTTTGCTGCACTAGGGTCTGAGCAGGGAGGCGGATGGGTGGCGTCCAGGCTAAGTAGCCAGGCTTCCAGCTGGAGTTTTGACCAGTTCCTCCTGAGTGTTGTACAGGGGGGTGACTGAGGGGTCTTGTGGGTTGCCCAGGAAAACGGTATCAGAAAATGATCCGTCCATGGGAGAGGGATAGGAGAGTCGACAATCAGGTCGCTGCAGCTGCTGAAAATTGGGTCTAGCAGGTTGCCCTTCTCGTGAGTTGGGGCTGTGACCAGCTGGGACAGCTGCAGAGCTCCTAGGTCGTCTGTTAGGTCTTAGGACTGACCACTCATTGGCTCTTCTTCTAGGGGCTAACCAGGCTGAAATAACTCGGATGCAGCGCGTTCAAAACGCAGCTGCTAGGGCTTTGTTGGGAATCCCACGGGCCTGCCCTGCAGCTGCTGCCATCAGGAAATTCCATTGGCTCCCCATGACTGCATGTATTCAATTTAAAACACTGTGGGCCATATGTAGGTAATTTCTATTTACCGATTCCTAAATACCGAATTTTACCGATTCGGTATTTAAGAATCGGTAAATAGTATGTAGGTAAAAAAATCGGTAATTTTTACCGATTCTGTAACATTTGTTATTACCGATTCGGTATTTACCGTATCGGTAATAAGGAATACCTTCCCATTCATTCTTATGGGCCTGGAGGCCCATAGGAATGAATGGGAAGCCATTCACTATTACCGATTCGGTAAATACCGAATCGGTAATAGGGGGAGCATATTCAAGGGTGGCAGGGTGTCACATTGACACCCTGTTGCACCCCTGAATCGTGCATGTGTGCACATGTGGCGCACATACATGCCCTAAGGGCATGTATGTCTGCCACATGGCACTTTTAAAAAAGCACAACATTGCTTATTTAAAGGTATTCGATATTTACCACCAAATTGTAGTTGGTGGTAAATAACGAATCCTTAAATCAAAAATGCACTCACGTAGGGTCCCTACATAGGATTTAAGGATTCAATAATTTACCGATTCTGTATTTTAAGGATTCAGTAATTTACCGATTCCTTAAATTACCGAATCGGTAAATTACTGTATCCTTAAATCCAGCCACCTACATTAGAAAAAGCTAAATACCGGTCGGTAGCGGGAAATTTACAGATTTTCGGTCGTTACCGATCAGTATTAAGCTACCTACATATGGCCCTGTGTCTCTCATTTAAGATTTTGAAGCTGTCCACGCCTAGCATATTGGCAAATCTTCTCACTCCTTACGCTCCCTCCTGCCAGTTGCGTTCCCGGGGGCAGCACTTGGTTACTGTACCTCGTGTGAAACGTCTTCGCGCTGGTGGCCGGTCCTTCCGCTATCTGGTGGCTAGACTTTGGAATTTGTTACCTGTCCAGATTAGCAGTCTGGATAGCTTGCTGGAATTTAGGAGAGCCATCAAAACCTTCCTTTTTTCCTTCTTGTTAGGCTCTGCTCTCCACCCCTTTCTTTCCAGCTTTTTTTCTGCTCTGGTGTATGGTTGCTATTTTGATACTAGCAGCGCCGGTACGCCCCTTTGCTGGGGCAGCTGTGCGCTATACAAATCTTAATAACATAACATAACTTGTTTTTGAGCTCCCTTTTTTTACCACACTACTATTAACTGTTGGTTTTTCCAGCTAGTTAAATGGTAAGTAAAAAAATATATAATGCAGGTGAGAGGAAGTTCTAGAAGTGACGAAATGTCACTGAGAAGGTGTGCCCCACCCCCAACACGCTATATTTGGCATTTCATGGTGATGTGTTAACTTCTGTAGGCTGAGCTGTGAGTTTCTCTGTGTAGGTATGGTTTAGAGTAAATAGACCTCTGTTGTTACCTGTGTTGGCTTCTGTGTAACCAGACAGTATTTGCTTTCCCCCACATAGCACTTGAAAGTATCATATCCATACGCATCAGTGATGACATTCGGAGGCTGTCGGGAAGATTTCATGATTGTTGTGGGGCAGACGAACGACAGCCTGGGAAAGAAGACCATAGAAAAGCTTCTCTTCGCTATGGAAAAGCCGAAGGTGAGCTTAAAAATGTGTATTGTGTAAATTTATAACACTCGAGCAGCAAGCAGAACAAAAGGGAGGCAGTGCTATTAAGGATGGAATTATCAGAACTGTGTTCTTTGCTCAACAATAGTTACTAGGAAAACCAGAAATATACTTCTCTGGTCTGACTGGTCATCAAGTTGACGCATAACTGTAATGTGTTAAAGAGCGTGACAGTGTTTCTCGTCAACCTAACTTACAAGCGCTAATTATTTACTATGGGGCATGTTAATTACTAGTCAAGACTAACACGGTTCTGGTTTGACTGTAGGAAATCCAAATAGTTTTGCATATTTGCCTTGGAGCTTCAGACAATCAGTTTCTTACATTTTGGTCATCAACAGCTCCAGTTTGGGTACAGAATGGAGTTGGACGATCAACTATAGAAGGAATGTTCTACACAGAGAGGGCATACACAATATTTAAGTCTTTCAATTAGGGCCATATGTTTCATGGGATTGCATTGCTTTTGCACCATGAAGTGTAGTGCAAAAGTGATGGAATGTGATTTAGCAAGCCATGCAAGGTATCCTTGCATGGCCCTGAGAGTAACGTAACGAAGCACAAATCGCTGTGTTGCATTACTCTGCCCTAGGGAGGCATTCCGTGGGTGTTGCATGGGTGTTCCACTCAACACCCATGGATTTGACACATTCCCAGATTTACCATTACTGGTAGACCTGGGAATGCTACGATGGCACTTTTAAAAAAGCACAACATTGCTTATTTAAAGGTATTCGATATTTACCACCAAATTGCAGTTGGTGGTAAATAACGAATCCTTAAATTAAAAATGCACTCACTTAAGTGCTCCCTACATAGGATTTAAGGATTCAGTAATTTACCGATTAGACTCAAACGCATACAGAACGCCTCTGTACGCCTCATCCTTGACATTCCCCGCCACACCCACATCAACAACCTCCTGAAAGGCCTGCAGTGGCTCCCAGTCAACAAGAGGATTACCTTCAAGCTCCTCACCCACGCTCACAAAGCACTCCACAACACCGGACCAACATACCTCAACAAGCGTCTCACCCTCTTCAACCTTACTGCCAGCTTCGCTGCGCCGACCTCGCCACTGTCCCACGCATCCACAGGACCTCCACCGGCAGCAGATCCTTCTCCTACCTTGCCGCCAAGACATGGAACACCCTGACCATACAGCTGCGACAGACCCAGGACCTGTTGACCTTCAGGAAACTTCTCAAGACCTGGCTGTTTGAGCAGTAGCTGCGCCCTCCCACCCCTCTCCGCAGCACCTTGAGACCCTCACGGGTGAGTAGTGCACGCTAAAAAAGTCTGATTGATTGATTGATTGATTGATTGATTGGCAATTACGACACAGGCATGTCACGCGTTATTAAATAGACCAGCTGGAGCGCTACTATATTCTCCAGAAATTCCACTGCACTGGTGCTTGTGGTTCCCGATGGATCAGGAGACATTTCACACCAGTGCATAGGAGGTGCGCAAGGCAGTGATGCTGGAGGCCAGGCTGGATTGACAGTGAGATCTGGGTGGGCCCTTTAGTGTTAAGGAGTGGCAATATTGCTGCACTAGGACCAAAACTGTCGCCATTAACGGACGACACAGGCTCATACACTTCAAGTTCCTACATAGGGCTTATTACACACCTGAGCGACAATATTGGTTCGGGTTACTTGAGGACTCAAATTGTTGGAGATGCCGTGAGAAAGATGCCGGGCTTATGCTCATCGGTTGGCAAAGCCTGGGGTACACGAGTACCAGAGTCTGATATTCAGATAATTGGGGTCCATAACGGGCATAGAATTAGAACAGACCCGAAGATGGCACTGCTGGGATATGATCTCAATATAGATTATAACTATATAAACTGATACAGACAATGAGCTACTCCCCCTTCCTTTCCCCCCCCCCCCCCCCCCCCCCAAATCGGACCCAAAAGCTGCTGGGGAATATACCAAGCATACTTAGAAGCAAAGAGACAGGGTGAAAAATGGTAAAGAGGCTCAGGAATCATGAAAAATGGATTGTAGAAGCATTAGGAGTACCTACTAAATAGTCAACATAGCAGCACACACCAGTAGGAGCTTGTTTTCCATGCGCCAACATGGGGATAACGAGGGACAAGGAAGATGTTCTACTGAATGTAATGCAAATGCTACTGTAACAGCTATAACGGGTGGTAATTCAATGTCCAAGATGCGCCAAGTGGGGATCTGCTACTGTAATTTAATTGTAATATACTATGTGTTGGAAATGGCCCTTTTTGCAGGGTTTTCCCCAAACGTTTTGCTTCTTCCTCCTTTATTTTTCCTGACCTGTGGTTGTTGGCAATAGGACTCTGAGCACTTTACCACTGCTAATCAGTACTAAAGTGCATATGGTCTCTGTGTGAATTATTATCCATGATTGGCATATTTATATCACCAAGAAGTCCCTAGTAAAGTTGACTGAGTGTGCCAGGGCTGGTGATGCAAAGGCTACTAGTGGGCCTGCAGCGCTGATTGTGCCAACCACCTGAGTAGACTTAAAATGGTGTCTTAGGCCTGCCACTGCAGTGCCTGTGTGCAGTCTGTGGGCTGCCATGTCAACCTGGCCAGTGCCCCCACTGCCCAGGCCTAACCCTTCCCTTTCTGTACACATTGGACACCCCTATGGAAAGCCCAAGGTACCCCCCTGGGCAGGGTGCAGTGTATGTGAAAGGTAGAGCATGTACTAGTGCAGGTGACATGCTCTGGTAGTGAATTACAGCCATTTTCGTTTTTCACTATTGTAAGGCTATCTAGCCAATAGGCTATAAAGGGGAATGCTGTGTACAGTGGTTACCTGCATATCATCCCATAGGAGCAAGATAGGTGCTACAAGTCTGGTATCCCTGAACTCAGAATTCAATAACACATCTTTTAGGAAAGGTGGTTTTTAAATCCTGTGTTTGAGAACAGCACTTTTTAGAAAGTGGCTGTTCTCTTGTCTGACCTTTCTGTGTGCTTTGGCTGATTGTGAATTGACTGTCTGGTTTGTGAGTGACAGGGCTGGGGGATTTCAGGAGACATAATGAGTCCGCCCAGTGGTGAATAGAGAGATCTGCCTCTAGATGGGAGGGAAGAGTTGCACCTGGGACCTGAATAGGACAGTTCCTGTCCCCCACAGTGCTGGCTCCATCCCCTGTGGTGTGTCTGATGTCTTTGCCCTGCACTGTGAAAGGAGAGAAGGAATCATGCCAGAAAAGTGCTCCAGGGCTGTGCTTTCCCTCCACAATGCTGGCTCTACCTCCTGCTGGGCGGCTGACAACCCTACCCCTCTCTCTGAATGGAAAGGACAGGCCAGGAAAACAAAGTGCTCAAGGAACACCCAGAACTGGTTCAGACCGGGCTCAGAGCCCTCCTGCACAAAGGGAACAAATACTTTTAGGGGTATAAGTACAAGACCCCAGACTACAGAAAAGTAGATCATCCTGGAATCAAGAAGGAACCTCTGCCAAGGAGAAAGCTGGAAGACTGAAGAAGGAAGACTGTCCTGCTCTTGCTTTGCTGGACTGACCTGCAGTTGCTTTGCTGCCAAGGAGAGGGGAAGGACTTTGTTGTTGCTTTGTCCCCTTGCTTGAAGAGGTCTCCAAGAGCCTGTTGTGAGCTGGCCTCCCGTTAAGAAGTCCCAGGAACAAAAGGACTTCACTCCCCAACTTTCTCTGAACTCTGCTCAGAGAGTTCTGCCCTTCCTGAGTACTGAATCTGACTGAGGGGCATCTGGAAGTTAAGGCCTGCTGTTTGGAAAGCTGTAGAACAAGAAACTAAGACTATCTGCAAATTTTCACGCATCGCTCGCTAGCAGAGCGCATCCCCGTCAGTGCGAGGAAATTCCCGCCACCGAGAAGATCGAGATCGTCGCAGCTCCTGTTGCCGCTGCAAGAACAGACGCATCCTTCGCTTGCGGAACGCATCGCTTCGGTGCGGGAAAAGTACCATCACTGCGAGTATCGTCGCAGAACCTGTCGTCGCTGGGTGAGATCCCCGCACCGATTGCTTGTGGACCGCATCACGTCGCTACGAATATCGTCGCAGAGCCATCGCATCGAGGGGCCGCGAGAGGAGAATATCGACGACGCCCATCGCCGCCGCATCTGAGATAGTCGCCATCCCGAAGATCGTTGCATCGTTCCTTTGCGAGACGCTCCGTACGGAACCTACGCACCGGAATCTATACAAGGTATCGCCTCCCTCCCCATACAGACCGGATTCGTCGCAACATGCCCGCTGCGTCCAGCGTGGCTGTCGCATCGCCTCCCCAAGGTCTCAGGAGTGACGCATCACTTGTTTTCCACCGCACCAGCGTCTGTTTTGGAACTTTGTCGCATCTAAAGGTACTGTTGGCTAAACATGACGCAACTGTGAACTAGTCTAACGCAATTGTGGATTCTTTTGACGCGACCACTAAGAACTCTTTAAAAACCATATCTTGAACTGTGTATGTTGGATTTTTGTTGTTTTGGTCTTGTTTAGTTTAGATTAAATACTTCTATTTTTCTAAACTGTTGTGGAGTCCGTTTGTGGTGTTTTCACTGTGTTACTGTGAGTGTTGGTACAAATACTTAGCACATTACCTTTGATAAGCCTGTCTGCTCGTGCCAAGCTACCAAGGGGGTAAGCAGGGGTTATCTAAAGAGTGTATCCTTATTTTATTTTTATTTTAGCGATTTGTAAAGCGCCTGGTGACCCGAGGGTATCCTTCTTACCCTGACTAGAAGCAAGGGTCCCTATTTGGACTTTGGTACCTACCCCTGCCAACCAGAGACCCCCCGTTCTAACACTATGTCATATTTCAAACAATGTGGTTATATTATCTGGTCAAGATGTATGCAGTTTATATTGGTTTAATAAAAACAAAATAAAAATAACAAAAACAATGGGCCCTCAAATTTATTTACAGTGGCCCAGAAACCAGCATATTATATTTGTCTCTTTTATTTTTCCACGGTTCCATTTCCAGATCCTGTATTGTCGCTACTTTAGTAATTACACCTAACAGACCACCTTTTATCACTAACAAACATATCATCAGCCTTCCATCATTTGTCCAACAAACACCCTCCTCTCCCTTCTACCATAATAACACTAACACACAACACACACAATGCAGACCACCACACTTTTTAACTCTTGCTACAAACCAGTCTAAGACCAACACTCTTACCTTTACTTCTTTACACACAACATACACTCTACTCATAAACACATCACCACCCCCTCTACCGTACAACCTCCTCTCACAAACAATACTATACAACCAAATCCATTGCATGAAACCTATACATCAGCACCCCTTTTCACTACTCCTCAAAAACAAAACATATCACACACACCAGCACAAGATCTTCAAAGCGCAACACCTCATAATACCATCACAAAATACAAACATACACCCTCCTTTCAAACCACACAAAGGAACAAACTCCAATGCCAAGCTTCCCCTTCCACCACACCTAACACAGATACAGCACCTTTCTTCTAACCGCCTCTCATCCATTGGACAATTTAGAACCTTACTACATGACCAACATGCTATGCTGCACCACCACCCCTGACTCATGCACCTTCTGCTTTAAACACACGCAAACAATATAAGCAACATGCCATACCTCACAACTTCGCTTCCCCATGTCTACTTCACAACAATGTTACACCACGAAAACAACACAGCACTCCAACTCACTCTCACACACCATCTCCACCACATACACACGCAGACCCATCAAAATGCCTTTTTAGCATGCTGGATGAGGAAAATGATACAGAACAGCTACACGATTGCTATCCTAATACAGCTAATGCCAGCTCTTAAAACACACCTGCTACAAACCCACACAATACTGATCACTCTTCTACAAACCAAAGTCTCGCTATTACCAAAGGCCACTCTCAAAACTGTCTACTAATAAATGCTCGATCCCTCTCTAAAAACAAGCATCACATGTACCACCTTCTCATAGATGCGAAACCAGACATACTATTCATAACCAAATCATGGTTGCAAGAGGATATGGCTCCAGTCCTGCATGAAGTCATTCCTCTAGGCTATCAAACAATCATCCAAAATCGTATAGCCAAAAAAGGAGGTGGTCTAGCCCCCTCCCGACGGTGTACTCCTCCGGCGAGTAAGTGATCTGTTTGACCTACAGCGGCCCGCATGGTAATGGCGGCGGAGGGTAGCAGCGATTAACGGCGGTGGAGTCTCTGTGAGGAGGCGGGCTGCGTGAGGAGAGCAGCGGTGCAGATCGCTGGAGACTGCAGACGCTTTGGAGGTGCCTGGATTACACCCGCGGTGGGGTCGGCCGGGTGTACACATTGGCCCGCCGTGACTGGAGCAGTGACCCCCGCGAGGGCGCCTCCTGCAGCGCTTGGGGTGGAGTGACCTACGCGAGCGGCCGGCTCCGGGTACATCGGTGGGCCGTGGCCGCTCTGCGTGTTGCTGCTGCGGGCCGCGGACTGCTTCATGGTGGCGCTGCTCTCCGAGGACCTCGCCAGAGACTGTCTGCGGTAGGGGTGCGGCAGCATCAATAGCCCATCGAAATAGCTGGCCAAAGTGTGTGCATTGTGAGACATTGTGGCGCCCGAATCTCAAGAGGACGACCGCATGGAGGGAGGCAGCCTCAACATATAGCATTAGCCCATGGACGGGTGAGAACTGTCTGTGCATCTGGAACTACCTTTCTCCCTTGCCCCTTGACGGTGTGGCCTGCCTGTGGGGTAAACGGCGCCGCGCTGCTGGAGCGCGTTGCGGTGGGGACGTGCTGACAGTGTAGTGGTGCCCCGGGATGCATAGAGACGGTGTGGCGGCCCTTGTGCCTCTGTGGTGGTACTCTGCTGGTGATAGGGCACCCCCGCTGAGGAAACTACACACAGGGAATAGCGACACGTGGGCATTATCGGTCTGCGATCTGCGGAAGCCAGTCATCCTTTACTGAGCTATGTCACGGCGTTTGGGAGGGACATCATGGGCAAGCCGGACAAAACCCAACCGAGACTAACGTTTGATCTGTGCAAAGGGGGTAAATCATCGCAAAATGCAGCCTCGGACTCTGAACTGGAGGGGTCAGCCCCTGCGCCCAATACACTGGAGAAGTCGTTGGCCGCTATTCAGGCCAGTCTTCAAGCTATTGATGGGAAGATAGAGGCGCTGAATGGTAGAATCGACCATTTTTCATCTAGGTTGGACAAATATTTATTTATTTATTTATTTTTTGCACTTATTATGCGCACAGATACCCACAAAGGGTTTCCCGGCGCAAAAGATGTGAGAGCTGAGATAGGTTGGACAAACCAGCTGCGAGGCTGGGGGAAGCGGAGCAGCGCATTTCAGACGCGGAGGACGGGCTTCAGCAGGTGTCCTCGAAACAGACGGACATGACAAAGCTGTTGGCAATAATCCAGGCCAAGAACGAGGACATCCAAGCATGCTCAAGGCGCAACAACGTGCGCATTTTGGGTATGCCTGAGTCCACCAATGTGGGACGCCTTGAGGATTATGGGGGAGACTCTTCTGCGGGAGGTATGTGTTGTGGCCCTGTCACCTATGTTTGCGGTGGAGCGAGCACATAGGTCCCTGGCGGTACGCCTCCCTCCGGGAGCTCCGGCGAGGCCGATCATTGCCAGGCTACTAAATTTTAGGGATTGCAACGTTGTTTTGAGGACCACTCAACAACAAGGCACCATCAATTACCAAGGCAATGTACTCTCTTTCTATCCTGATTTTACGGCTACAGTGCAGGCAGCACGTAAAGAGTTCCAGGGTGTGAAGAAGTTGCTTGCGAAGGAACAGATTCAGTACGCCATGCTTTACCCAGCGCGGCTGCATATCGGTGAAGCAGCCAATTCTAAAATCTTCACTAGTCCCAAACTGGCGATGGACTATGCCAAGTCGCTGCGGCGACGTAACAGCCCTCCGGCTCACACTTATGATGTGGACGATTGAGTATCCGTGAGCACCAGGTTTTTTTTGTTTTATCTTTGTATATTCTGCATGTAGTTACATGCATATGTAGCCCCCTGTTCGTTTACACTCTGAAATGATGGGGTCTGCTGATGGACACACAGGGACTGTGAGCTGGGCACCTGGGAGGGTTGGAATTGAAGCCAGGCGTTGTAGGTGCAAGGCTTCAGCCTCTTCATTTAGGTTGTATTGTGCTGTAAGCTTTGCTGGGCTCCCGTTGAGCTGTGTCATACTGTGGAACCAGAGGGTCGCAACATTGACAGTTTACTGTTAACCTTGACTTTATGCTGCTGTGATGGGTGTATACAGTGCTACTAGGATGGCCGTGGGGTTGTGGGAGACGATACACCTCGGGTGGCCCCCCTCCCTTCTTGATTGGGGAGAGGTCTTGCCGCTACGTCCCCTATGGGTATTCCCCAGCTGATGTTCTGTTTTTTTTCGATTTCAGTGGGTGTGGGAGATTCATATGGTTTAGGTCTTTAACATGTTGGGGAAGCTAAAGTGGGTGGGGGGAGGAAGGGTTTGTTCTTCTGTTATCAGCCAACAGTGCTTGCAATGTAAATGGTATGGTTGATGTGGATGGGATGGAGATGCAATTGGCCGCAAGGTATTAGCGCGCTGGATAGGCGTCATTGATTCTGTTCGCAGATGACGGGTGATAAGCTTACTTGTGTAACCTGGAATAAGCGTGGTTTAAATACGCCCAAGAAGATTCGACAAGTCCTAGCTCAGCTCGACAGGCACAATGTCCAAAAAGCCCTACTACAAGAAATTCATCTGAGCAAAACCACTGAAGCTACAATAGCGAGCAGATGGGCGACTTACAGACTAGCTTTGTCTTATTCCACGTATTCCAGGGGGTACTCACTATAATCAAAAAGGGTGTAGGGTTTACGGCAGTACGTACCAGTATGGACACAGAGGGAAGGTGGGCGATGGTGCAGGGCAGGATAGGAATGGCCCTCGTGACGATCATTAATATGTATGGCCCTGTAGTAGATGATGCCTCACCGTTTCTACAGATGCTTGCGGTGGTGCGCTCTTGGCCGGAAGCGGCAATCTTGCTGGGGGGCGATCTCAATACTCACCTTAATCCATTAGTAGATAAGTCCAACCCAGAGGGTGCTCGTACGATCAAGGTAGCTAGTTGTATCAATGATCTGATGTTAGAGCTGGGTCTGGTGGATGCTTGGCGGGTACGAAATGTAGGGTGACTTGAGGGTACCCCTGTTACTCCCGCATTCAACAGCTGGTCAGGATTGGATTACTGGCTGCTTAGTGACAAGGCCTACATGTGGGTGAAGGTGGTTACCAAACTCCCCCGCACCCTATTGGATCACAACCCTGTTCTATTGGAGTTAGCTATACCTTTAAAAATGCATAGATCGGGGGGAGGAGCTTCGCGGGCAACCAAGATGGCCGCGTAAGCCCGGAGCTCCGTGGACCGTCCGACGGTCTGCTGAGGCGGGGGTTGCACTCGGCTTCCAAATCGGTGGTTCCTGTGCAGAGTTGCGTCGAGCTGAACTCCGCTCCGTGACGGTGCCATTGTCCCTCCGGACTTCGCCACTTCGCATGATTGGACTGCGTAGCGACCGCCTGATGCCCTCAATGGCGGAGTGATAGTGTTCCAGCTTGCGCCTTCTACACCCTGGTTTTGTCCCTTGTGGCCCTGCCTGCCTTTCGGCTGTGGACCCGGACTTGGGGGCGCCTTGCCTTTGTTCTCTCGAACCCATCATGGCGGGCAGAGGCGACCCGGACAGGGCATCGAACAAAGGTGGCCGGGGCAAGTCGCAAGTGCAGCAAAATCACATCGAGCGCTATGTGAACCTAAAGTCACCACCTACATCGGGGGCCGTGTCCAAGGGGCCTCCATTGACGAGCTCGCCGGATGGATCGGACCCTACCCTCGTCGACATCATGGGCGCCATCACGAGTCTCCGGGCCGACATGCAACAACAGCACGAAACTCTAAGCCACAAGGTAGACTCAATGGCCGTTGACATTACTCTTATAAGGGCCGACTTGGGCAAGACCAACGAGCGTGTGAAGGCGCTGGATATCAAGACCTCCAGCCTGACCTCCGATGTTTCCGAGTTGCAGACTGAGGTCCGCAACTTGCGGATGACCACTGATCTATTCTCGAGGCGGCTGGAGGACTTTGAGGGGCGAGCCAGGCGGCAGAACGTCCGCATAGTCGGCGTACCGGAGGGATCCGAAGATGCTGCGACGGACCTGTTCGTGGAGGACTTGGTCAAAACCCATTTGGCACCCTCCGGACTGAGCAACTTTTTCTCGGTGGAACGTGCCCACCGGGTACCGGGTGGCCCGCCGAAGACAGGGGTGGCGCCACGGCCAATTGTGGCGCGCCTCCTCAACTTTAGAGATCGGGACGTGATCCTGCAAGCTTCTAGATCGCACGGGCCACTCCAATATCAGAATGCGGAGGTGCATTTCTATCCAGACTTCACCAGGTCGGTACAGCGCCAACGCTTGACCTACGCGGGAGTGAAGAGGCGCCTCAGGGATATGGGTTTCAAGTACTCAATGATGTTCCCCGCTAAACTCCGTGTTGAACATAAGGGACGTGCCCTTTTCTTTGACTTCCCTGAAAACGTCAGTGAATGGTTGGACACAGTCTCGCCACGTCGGGATGAACAGGAGGATAAAGATGGGGGCGCCTCTGGTGGAGCGGAACAGTGAGACTGAGTAAGGGGCTGGTGGCACCCCCGCCTCGAAGGACTGCCGGAGCTGGTACTCGTAACAGAACTGACTCTCCTTCGCTTACATGGTGGGTGGCGGGACGTATTCATGGAGATTCCCTACTCCTCTGGGTCTTTCGTAGATTAGTTAATGGGGCGACAGGCACACTGCTGGTTGGGAGGGCTTTTTAGTCTGATGCAGGGGTGCAGGGTGGGGGGTATGTTGGGAAGAGTTATCTTGTTTGCTGGTTTTTCCTTTCTTTTCTCTGTTTGGCAATGGGTCATCTATGCTCCTGAACTGTATTTGAGATTGGTGTCTTATGGGACTGGGTGGGGCGGGCTGCGGGGTGATGGGGGGTAGGAAGTTGAGAATCCTCAGTTGGAATGTTAACGGGTTGGGTGACCGAGTTAAAAGAGGGGTGGTGATACAACTGATCAAACGTCACATGCCTGATATTGTCCTCCTTCAGGAGACACATTTGGTGGGGAATACGTGTAAAGCTTTAAATCGCAAAGGATACAAAATGGTGACTCATTCGGGGTTCTCTTCCGGTTCCCGGGGGGCGGGCATCCTCATGCGCGCGTCCCTTCCCCTAGAGATAGATGTCACCATGATTGACGACAGGGGGCGTTACGCTGCCGTGGCGGGTAGATGGGAAGGGCGTTCCCTTACGTTGTTTTCTGTATACGTCCCCCCGGGGTTGCAATCCAGTACTTTTCAGGACCTTGGTGGTGCCATTTTGTCTATGTCGGCTGGCCTGTTAATAGTGGGGGGTGACTTTAACTCGGTTTGCTCTGGTCTGCTTGATCGCCAACCGCCTCGGGACCTACGTAGCCCACAGATGTGGTTGCCCTCCTTTCTTGAATCTATGGGCCTGGTGGACGGCTGGCGTCTTCTACATCCGACACTCCGTCAATTCTCCTTTCTCTCGGGTGCACATGGGAGTCTTTCCCGCATTGACTACATCCTTACACTGGCATCGCACGCATCAGCCGTTTCCGAAGCCCGCTTCTTAGCGCGGGGCATTTCTGATCACTCCCCGTTGTGGGTCTCCTTCGACTTTGGCGTGGTCTTGTCGGAGCGACCGGCCACGATCAATCTGTGGTATTTCCGCAACATCAAGACCCGCTCCCTCCTGGCCAAAGCCATTGACCTTTATTTTGCTGAAAACGTGGGCTCGGTTGGATCGGCCGTTACGTTGTGGGAGGCCTTTAAGACGGTGCTCCGGGGTGAGGCCCAGGCGCTCATTGCGGAGGCCCGTCGGGCTAGGGATTCCGACTTGCTGAATGTTGAGCAAGAGGTCTTGAGTCTCGAGTCCCAGCTGGGGCCCGAGCCAGACCCCTCGATTTTGCATACCCTCTCGCTGAAGCAAGCGGAATACCACGATCTTGCCACGAATGCCGCACTCACTCTGGCTAGAGAACAGCAGGGCCGTGTCTATGATGTAGGCGACAAGGCTGGGAAGTTGCTAGCTTGGTTGGACAGGAGGGAGATGGCCAGCCGAGTGGTGCCTGAACTCTTGGGGGACGACGGGGTGGTCCTTACGGACCCGAGTGCCATTGTCGACTCCTTCGCTAGCTACTTTCGGGGGGTCTATGAGTCCGCTTGGGACTTTTCTGAGGCGGACTCGTCGGCTTTCCTCTCGGGTATTGATCTTCCCTGTCTTTCCGAGGACGAAAGCGCGGACTTGGACAGAGAGATCACCGCTGACAAGATTGCTTTGGCGATCCGTTCCTTACGGACAGGTAAGGCCTCCGGGCCTAACGGCATCCCGGTTGAACTGTATAAAATCCGCCCGGACGCGGTGTCTCCGCACCTGCGAAAAATGTTCCTGGAATCCTTTGAGATTGGCCGCCTCCCCCTGGATCAAAGGTTGGCCACTATTGTGGTCATCCACAAGGAGGGTAAACCGCGAGACGTCTGCCGATCGCACCGTCCTATCTCTCTCCTGAATGTGAAACCCAAGGTCCTCGCCAAGTTGCTCGCCAACCGGCTGATTGGTGTCATTGGCGACCTCGCGCACCCTGACCAGTCTGGCTTCATCCCCCACCGGAATACCGCCCTCAATCTGCACCGCCTTCACGGTGTCATGGCTAGAGCCCACACCCTCGAAGAGCCAGCTGTCCTCGCGTCCCTTGACGCCACGATGGCTTTCGATTCTCTCGAGTGGCCATACCTCTGGGCAGTGCTGTCCAAACTCGGATTTGGGCCGGTTTTTGTGAGCTGGGTGAAGCTACTGTACGCTGAACCGATGGCCAATGTCACGGTCAACGGCCGCCTGTCGACGCCATTCCCCTTACATCGGAGCACTAGACAGGGTTGTCCCCTGTCGCCCCTTCTGTTCGCCTTGGCCCTTGAACCGCTCGCAGCCCTACTGCGTGTGCATCCTGATTTACACGGTATTACTTGGGCCCCTGGTTTTGAAGACAGGGTATCCTTGTATGCCGATGACATCTTACTTTATTTGACTTCCCCCTGCAAGTCCCTCATCGTGGCCTGTGACGTACTCAGACTCTTCGGACGTTATTCTGGTCTGATTATAAACTGGGCCAAGTCGTTCCTTTACGTCCTTAAAGGAGATACTCCACGACTTCCCAGGGGCTGCAACATTCAGATTGCCGTACGTGGCTTCAAGTACTTGGGAATTTACATCTCCGGCAATCCCAAGTTACGGTACGACCTCAACTTACTCCCTCCTCTCCAGCGTCTGCAGCGCGATGTGGACAGCTGGCGCAGGCTCTCGCTCTCTCTCCTTGGCCGTGCTGCGTTGTTTAAGATGATGTCCCTGCCCAGGTTCTTGTACGCCCTGCAGAACGCCCAAGATCCGGTCCTGGCGCGCTACTTCCGAGACCTCGAAGGCCTCCTGCGAACCCTTCTCTGGGACGGTCGACCTCGTGTTGCCATCCATAAACTCACGCTACCATGGTACGACGGCGGCATTGCCCTCCCGGACGTGCGCCGCTACTACTGGTCCTCTCAACTTGCTGCCCTCAACCACGGGTTCTATGGCCCTGTGGGTAGTCCCGGCTATGCCATGGATAGGTGGCTAATGGGTGACGGCAACTATTATCGGGCCCTATACTCGAAGTCCTTCGACCGACGGTTGACGGGCCCTACACGGACGGCGATCCACACTTGGCGGGCGGTCACCAAGGCGCATGGTTGGCAAGGCAGACTCACTAGGTTCACTCCCCTTTTTGATTCGGACATCCTGGGTAGACTGTGTCACACCAAGGGGTTTGATAAATGGGACCTAATCGGAATCAGCAGAGTTGAGGACATGCTTTCCAAGGGCTCGATTAAGACCTTCCCCCAGCTGCAAACCGAATACCAACTGGGTGCGACAGAGTTTTTCCGTTACGCTCAGCTGAGGCACGCGCTGCTCTCGGCCACACCGCCAGACGGCGATGTTCCTGAAAGTTCCCCTCTGGAGGACAGGATATTGGATGGGCACATGCCGGACAGCGCGATCTCCCTGTCATATAAGAAATTGATAAACGTACGCACAGATCTCCTCCTTGGCTTGCGGGACCAGTGGGTGGCGGATGGCCTTGAACTTGACGATGAAGATTGGCAGAGCGCAATTTCCTCCCCTAAGGAGGTTGCAATTTCCTCCCGTCTCCGCCTCGTGCAGTTCAAGATCTTGCACCGGGTGTATATGACGGGGCCCCGATTGATGCGCATGGGACATTCGCCTGACGGACTCTGCCGCAGAGGTTGCGGGGCCCTCGCCACTTTTCTACACATCCTTTGGGAATGCCCCGTAATAGCCTCCTACTGGAGGAGGGTGCACCGAATCATGGAAGAAGTTACTGGCGTGATTGTTCACGCGGAAGCTCGTAGATGCCTTCTGAACGTATGGGAGCCTTCTGACCACAGCGCAGCGCAGACTAGGTGGGTGACCCTTGGGAACATGGTGGCCAAAAGGGACATTGCTCAGAAGTGGGGTGCGGGCACGGCCCCCCTGGTGGTACAATGGAAGGCCAACATGGACTGGTGCATGTTCCGGGAGAAGACAGTCTATGTGGCAAGAGGGAGACCTCAAACTTGGAATAAAGTGTGGGGGGCTTGGAATGAATGTAAATGTAAATGTATTTGAGCTTATATAGCGCACAGCTACCCACAAAGGGTTTCCCGGCGCTTGCTTAGGGAACCCGTCCTGGTATTCCCCTGTGAGATAACCCCGGCAGGGTATCCACAAGGTGAAAGCCAGGCATCCCGCCGCGAGGGGCCAAGGTGGAGATTAAGCAAGCTATTGCCCAGAGTCGCAGAGTGTGAACCCGTGAGTCGAGAAGGCACCGGAGCGAGAATTATCGAGTCCGTGGAATTTTTGAGCCCAAGACCCGCCGAGGCGGGGAATTGAACCCTGGTCCAGGGCCGATCTCAGCTTCCGGGTCTGCCGCCTCTAACCCCTGAGCCACACTTCTCCATAGGGGAGACGTATGTTTGCCACCTGAACCAGTCTCTCTGGATGATCATGTGTCACCCTGACCTGCAACACCAACTGAGCTCTGATGTACTGCATTTTCCTGGTGTCCTCCCCCCCCCCCTCCTTCCCATCCAGACATCCTCTCCTTGATGATCGCTTCCCTGCTTTTCCTCCCCTACCCGTCCCTGACGCCCTGATTCACATTGACTCCATTGCCATTTTTCGCGCCCTCGGGCACTCTTTTGTTGAATTCTTTATCTTAATATAAAAATAACCTTCGATGATTATGTTTGGATCTTTTTGCACTACTACTCTCCTGTTGCCCATGCTGCCTTGCCTCCGGGATGTCAGGCTGAATAGCTGTGTGCTCTGCTCTGAATAAAGGTTTTCAAAAAATTAAAAAAAAAAAAAAGAAAATGCATAGATCTTTTACTTGGTGCTTCAGAGCGGATGCTCTTACAGACCCAACCTACACCGAGGCTATCAGGATGGCTATCATACAATACTTCGAGCACAATGAGGGGTCGGTGGATAGCCAGGCGGTCCTTTGGGAAGCTTTTAAAGTAACAATTAGGGGGGGGGTGTATCAGCACTTCTGCAGGGTTCCTCCGAGATCCCAGGTCACAATTGTATGCATTAGAACAACAACTCGAGACCCTAGAAAACCATTACAACCTTGCACCATCACGGGATGCCTTGGCCCAAATACGAGAACACATCGAAGAATATAATTCATTAGCAGATGTAGAAATAAAATATCTATCTAAGCGGCATGTGGCCAGAGCGTATGGGGAGGGAGGAAGGCTGGGTAGAATTCTAGCAAATAGGGATTGCGTGATAGATCTGATAACCCTCCAGTAGACCATATTATAGACTCAGACGGGGAGAGGCACTGTTCTCAACAATCAATAGTGGAACAATTTAGAACGTTTTATGCTTCCACATACACTTCCTGCGGAGGGCGACTGCAGAAGCTCTGGATGAATACCTTGTAGATACAGCATGCGCTTGGCTATCAGACATACATAGAAAATACCTAGATTTACCCCTCACTGAGGAAGATGTCAGGGAGGCTATTCAGGCGTTGCCCAACAATAAGGCGCCGGGGCCAGATGGCCTCACCACAGAATTTTATAAATCTTTCGCCGATTTGCTGGTGCCAAAACTATTGGAAATGTATGCGGAGGCTCATGAGATAAGGGTGCTCCCGCCATCACTAAGGCAGGCCCTCATTATTACTTTGTTAAAAAAGGATAAGTCCCCCGACAAATGTGAGTCCTATCGTCCTCTGTCTCTGATTAATCTGGACGCGAAAATATTAGCTAAAATCTTGGCCACCAAATTGCTGCCTTTAATGCCCTTACTTACCCTCCCGGACCAGTCTGGGTTTATCCCGGAACGCTCCACTTCCCTGAATCTGAGGACTATCTTCGCTTGATGCTGCAAAAGCATTCAACTCCATAGAAAGGGGGTATTTGTGGTATATCCTTCGCCGGATGGGGTTTCCCCCTGTTTTTCTTCAGTGGATACAAATACTATACGCCGACGCTTCGGCAAGGGTTAGAGTGGGGGACTCACCTCGTAACCCTTTAAGATAGACCATGGCACGAGACAGGGGTGTCCCTCATCTCCCTTGCTCTTTGCCATTGCCTTAGAGCCCCTGGCATGTAGAATTCTGCAGGGTCACAGGGAGACCGCACTTAATTTTGACAATCGTCCGGTTGGAATCTCACTATACGCGGACGATATGGTCCTGTACATTCGAGAACCGCAGCGATATCTTTAGCAGGTGTTACGTGAATATGTTAGATTTGGCGTGTTCTCCGGTCTCCAGAACAACTGGAACAAGTCCATTATTATTCCCCTAACGAGCATCACTGCTCAGCCTCAAGTGGAATACCCTTTGTTATGGTCTGTAGAACCTGTCAAATACCTGGGGGTGTGGCTACATCGTGACCAGGAGGTGGTGATCAGGGAAAACTATGGCCACGCATACACTTCCGTAGTGCAGCAAGTGCATCGCTGGGCTAGCCTACCACTTTCCCTGGCAGACCGCATCGCTTTAATTAAGATGATTGTGCTGCCAAAGTTTCTATACTTATTTAGTAATATACCTATATCACCGACCAAATATTTTTTTAAAACACTACAGACACAGCTGCTACGAATAGTCTGGGGGAATAAGCAGCCGAGACTCAGTTGGCGTAGGCTGACATTGCCATTCCAAAGGGGAGGGTTTGGAGCCCCGGGTTTTTATGCATACTTTCTATGCGGTCAGGCGCAATATGCCTATTTCTGGTTTAAACCACATGTGGCAGTGGAGCAGGGAGACGCTCACCCGGTACCACTGCATGGTATTGTCACTCACACTGCCAGACGTACACCAAGAATAGAGATTATCACATTGGACTCCACTATTGCAGCATGGCAGGAAATTGGGAAGCGCACACAGAAGTTACCTATATACGCGCCTGCCATGCCCATAGCTGGGCATGCCGCTTTGTCAGTGGCGCAGGAGAGTGGCCCCATCGCTGCTCTACGGGATGTAGGTATCACAACACTGAAGGATTTGTATCCTTCAGTGTGGGAAATACCTCAAAGGGGGATATTTAGAGTATATACAGCACCCCACACTACTCTTTCAATACACCTGCTATAGATTGCGTAGGACCATACAGGATCATTACACCTCTTTCCCTGACGAGCCAATGATGTTACATGCCATACAATTAGTGATAGTGTCTCCCCTTCAGAAAAAGCTAGTTACCAAACTGTACAAGACCATACAAGACGAAACTCCCCCTGGAGATGATCACAGCTTGGAACACTGTAGTCATTGTCCCCCCCCCCCCCCCCCCCTCCCATCACAGACATAGTCTGGGGACACATATGTGCACTGACGGGACAATTTACCTCCAACAATAACTTGAGGATTATACACCTGAAATATATACATCAGATGTACTATACGCCTGAAAATTTGTATAGAATGGGTCTGCGAGAATCGGATTGCTGTAAGAGATGTGGGCAGGTTAGTGCAGACTTCTGTCATCTAGCATTTCCATGTGGTCTAGTGCTTCAATACTGGGAGGGGGTGCTCGCTCCTATTGGCACTATGACAGGTCTGGAAATTCAGTGCGCACCGCTAGCCTGCCTCTTAGGATACGTCCCTCATGCTAAAGCTGTACTGGGGAGGTTTGTGAGAGTGGCCCTGCTGCTGGCAAAAAGAAGGGTACTCTTCACATGGGACAGCCGCCAGAGCCCTAAAGTTGAATTGTGGTTGAAGGACATGGTCTATTGCAGAGAACAACTTGAACTGTATGCAGAGGAGCTACCGGCTTCTTCCAGGCCTAAGGACATATAAGCTCCTTTAAGGGAATGTCTTATGGCCCGACAAGAACTGGATTCAGATTGTCCATCTAATGAAGATCTGGGGGAGCCGAGACTGCTAATGGCCCACCTTGCTATGCGGATTGCATTGTCGGATACGAATGAGTGTCTGCTAACTCCACACTGACCATGGGTAATTCTTGTACAACTACAGCTGATTTTCTGTTGACTATGTTGATTATTGGTTTGCTTTATGCTTTTATGTTCACATCTGTGTATATATGTATGCTGCAATATGGCATGGTATGCCGGATGTATTGTTTTGAAATGCTCAATAATTTTTTTTTTTTTTAAATGAAGAATTGTGAGGCTCTTCTAACAAGATGCAATCCTACACCGTCTTCCTCCTGTAACTTCCTGCTCCTTTACAGACCTCCACCTAGCAAGGCGACAATCCCAGACGCACTTCTAAACACATTTTCAAACCAGATAACAATACACTCCAACCTATGCTTTCTGGGTGACCTCAATATTTGGTTTGACAAACCCAATATGACCCATCCAAAAACAATAATCCCTGGCCTAGATGCACTGAACCTGCATCAGATTGTCCACAAACCGACACACACCGCTGGACATATCCTAGATGTCATTTTTGCAAATACTGAACTAGTTACCTTTCAAACTATAACTCCAGTCACATGGTCAGACCACCGCTTGCTTGCTTTCCAACATAAAACAACACTAAGCGACTCACTTAAAACTACCTTACATCCATCCACCTATCGGCCGTGGAACAAACTCAATTTGTAGAAATACAACTAACATCAATTACAAATCTGGAAACAATAAATTCTGTTCAAAATCTATATGAGTGGCTACAGGAAGCTTTTGACATCTTGATCCTACTCAAAACAACACAACAGAACAAAAGAAAAAAAGCGCCTTGAAGAAACATTGAAATAAAAGACATAAAACAACAAATTAGAAAGCTGCAACGTACCTGGCTCAAATCTAACGCCAAACACAAATTTCACCTACAAAAAATGAACAGATTATACAAGTCAGCTATCAAAAATTCTAAGAAAAGGTACTATTCAGACAAAATTCAAAACGCTAAATGTGCAAATAAAGAATTCTATAAAATACTCTGAATTTCGCAAACCAAATTGTTACTCAAGATTTCACAGACAAACTGGCAAATCATTACACAGACAAAGCAGACACATTGGACTCTTACTTAAAACAGAAACAAATCACCAGCACTAACCCTTGTACAAAACAACAATCCAAGAATACTCTAACCAAGCATCTCCGTTTCTTCCAACACATCTCACACGATGAATTTATGGACCTGGTCAAAGCAAGCAGGCCTGCCGGCAGCCCTTCTGACCCCTATTCACCACACACTTTCAAAACAATTATTTTAACAACCTCTGCTATCAACGATTCCTTCACTACCGGAATATTTCCAGAACTCAAAAAATCACACATACGCCCTTTACTGAAGAAAACAAACTTGGACCCGCTGAACCCTGACAACTACAGACCCATTACAAATGAACCTCTCCTGGGCAAACTAATAGAAAGAGCAGCGTTCACCCAGATATCACAAAAATCATTGAAGAGAATGACATACATTCAGACTTCCAAACAGGATTCCGTCCGGGAAGAGGCACTGAATCTGCCCTCCTTGCCATCTGGGATGACCTGAAGAATACAGTTGACTGCAACGGGGTTGCTGCGCTACTCCTATTGGACCTCTCAGCTGCCTTTGACATGGTTGACCATGACACTCTGAAACAAAGACTCTATGAAGCCGGCATAAAGGGAACTGCTCTAGACTGGATCGCGTCCCACCTTCGAAACGGAACGAATGTCATCCATACCTCACCTTTCTCGTCCAAACCGTACTCCACAAAAGCAGGGGTCCCTCAAGGTTTTATCATCTTGCCCATGCTTTTCAACATCTACATGAAGTCATTACCAGTACTGATCAATAAATTTCACCTCTCCTGCTATAACTATGCAGATGACACGCAAATACTCCTTCAACTCTAAAGGAGCATCTTGCCTCAAAGTACCAAGATACAAGAAAAAAACCATGGGTGGCACATCCTTCTCTGTTCAAGCAGCCAAACTATGGAACTCTTTACCCCCAACATAAGATCCACCGACAACCACCTTATCTTCAGAAAACTACTCAAGAATGTCCTATTACTTACCGGTAATCTTAATTACTCCTGGTCCCGTTGTCCTCGTCCCCTTCATAATAAACAGTTGAGATAACCTATCTTACAGACAGAAAAAAAGAAAAGCAGGAATGCTGGTACGCCCCTCCCTCTCCCTATAGGGAGTACATAAGTGTCAGTACCCAGCATGCCTCCTGAACCACCAAGCCCAAGATGAGGGCCGGAAAGCCCGGGAGGGAGGGAGGGATGGTATGAAGTGGACGAGGACAACGGGACCAGGAGTAATGAAGATTACCGGTAAGTAATAGGACATTACCCCCAGGTCCCTCCTGTCCTCGTCCCCTTCATAATAAACAGTTGAGAATACCCAAGCAGCAACCAGCCATCATCAAACAACAAACCACCAGGACACAGCAGCACAGCAAAACCCAGCAATTTATGGAAAAGAACAGCACATGAAAAGAAAAGAAGGGCAATCAGGAACACACAGCCCTAAGAACCACCAAACCAAAGTTAGTGTCCTCTTCCAGAACATTCTGGATACGGTAATGGCTAACAAAGGTATTAGCAGACGCCCTACAAATCTCCGAAAGGGACACCCCACGAACCTCCGCCCAGGAAGCAGCCATCCCCCGAGTCGAACGCCCCTGAACCCCAGCCGGGGGAGGAGAACTCGAAAGAGAATAGGCAAGCACAATAACCTGCTTCAACCAACGCCCAATGGAAGAAGAGGAAGCACGACGACCCCGGGAGACAGCACCAAAAGAGACAAACAGGGAGTCAGAAAGCCGAAAGGCACGGGTCCGGTCAACATAGGCCCTCAAAGCCCGGCAAACATCCAGCAAGGGCCAGGGAAGATCATCCACGTCCACCTGAGCAGAATCCAAAGCCGGCAGAACCAGCTCCTGAGAACGGTGAAATTGGGAGGAGACCTTAGGCACGAAAGAGGAATCAAACTAAGAACTACCCCATCCGCAGAGAAGGAGAGAAAAAGCTCCCGAGCTATCAAGGCACCCAGCTCCCCCAGGCGACGAGCCGAGGTGATAGCCACCAGGGCGACAAACTTCATATCCACCTCCTCCAAAGGCTCAAAGGGAGCAGCCACCAAAACCTTCAAAACCAAGGGAAGATCCCAGAGAGGAAAAGAAGGACGCACCACAGGGCGAGAAATCGCAAAACTTCGCAACAAGCGAGAAATCAAACCATCAACATCAGGAAGGTTACCCCAAGGCGCCCGAAAAGCCCGTATAGCAGCCCATTGAGCCCGGAGAGTCGAGACAGACAACCGCTTCTCAAACCCATCCCAAAGGAACTGGAGAACATCCGGCAAAGGACAAACCAAGGGGGACAACGCCAGGCCAAGACACCAACGCTCAAAGTTACCCCAATGCCTACCAAAGGACTGAAGGGTAGAAGGCTTCCGAGACCGTTGAATAGCCAAGGCTAAATGATCAGGGAGGCCCCTACTACGCCACCCCAGCCTCTCAACCGCCAAACCGACAGCCGACGCAACATCGGAGAGGATCTCGACGGAGGGAAGGGGAAGAACCACGGACCCTGAACAGCCAACAGCCGCAGAGTGGGAAACCACGACCTGCGGGCCCAAAAGGCACCACCACATCCCGATCCTCCACCATCAAGCAAGACAGGAAGCGAGAAATCAGAACCAGAGGGGGAAACGCGTAAAGCAGGTGAGCAGGCCATGGAAGGGACATAGCATCCACCCCCCAAGACCCCTCCTGAGGAATCCGGGAGAAGAACCAGGGAAGCTGCGCATTGAGCCGGGAAGCAAAGAGGTCCAGAAAGGGAAGACCAAACCTCCCGCACACCAGAAGAAAGGCCGCCGGAGTCCAGGCCAACTCCAGGGAGGCAGGAAAAAAACGACTGAGGGCATCCGCCACCCCAATGTCCACCCCCGGACATGAACAGGGACAAAAGATGGCCCTCCGCCCAGCAAAACAAGGGGGACAACACCGCGTTCAGGGACCGAGAACGGATACCGCCCTGGTGATTTAAGTAGGCCACCGTCACCGAGTTGTCCGACCGAACCAACACATGCCGGTCCAACAGAAGGAGCCAAAACCCCCGGACAGCAGACAACTCCCGCCAGTTCGAAGACTGACGACCCTCCTGGAGGGACCACCGACCCTGAAGGCACTCCGTCCCCAAAGTCGCTCCCCAGCCCAAAGCGCTGGCATCCGTCGTAAGAACCACCGGAGGAGGACACTGCAGAGGCAAGCCCCCGTCCAGACTGGACGGCAGAGACCACCAGCGCAGGGCCGGAAGGATCGACAGAAACACAGGGACCAAAAGGGACAAGTCCCCCGACAAGGGATTCCACCGTGCCAACAGGTAGGACCAAAGAGGACGAAGATGGAAACGCGCCCAAAGCACCATGAACACCGTGGCCGCCATCAACCCCAGAAGGCGCAACCAAAGACGGACCTGAAAGGACCGACCCAAAAGAAACCGCCGAGCCAGCGCACACAGGGTCACAGCACGAGCCACGGGCAGGAACACACGATTCAGATCCGTGCGGAAACGGGCCCCTATGAACTGGAAGTCCTGAGAGGGGAGAAGCTGACACTTGGGGAGGTTTAACAGGAACCCACGGTCCCGCAAGGCCGCACACACCAACCCCTGATCCACTAACAACCGCTCCGCTGAGGGAGCATGCAGGAGCCAATCGTCCAGATAAGGATAAACCATCATCCCCTGGAGGTGCAAGAAAGCCACCAAGGGAGCCACCACCTTGGTAAACACCCTCGGAGCCGACCTCAGGCCGAAAGGAAGAACAACATACTGGTAATGGACCCCCAGAAGACAAAAGCGAAGGTAGGGACTGGAGAGAGGATGGACAGGCACGTGATAATACGCATCCTGAAGGTCCAGAGTGCACATGTAATGACCCCGGAAAACCAGGGGAATAACCTTCTGAAGAGTCTCCATCTTGAATGGAATCTGCAGCACAAACTTGTTCAGGGCCTTGAGAGCCAGAACAAGGCGAAACCCCCCAGTCACCTTGGGCACCAGAAAAATGATGGAGTAAAACCCCCGACCCCGCTCCCCCAGATTAACCACCCGAACCGCCCCCTTGTCCAACAGTGACTGAACCCCCAGAGAAAGTTCCGCACGTTTGGATGGGCAGGATGGGCAAGGAGTCGGACGGACCCCCGAGTCCGGAGGCAGGCTGGAGAACTCCACACGGTACCCCAAGCGGATCACGTCCAGGACCCATAAGTCTGAACAGGAGGACATCCAGGCCGGAAGAAACAACCGAAGCCGACCACCTACCAAGGATCCGACCTCGGACCCCAGATAGTCAGGAACGAGGCTTCGTAGGAGGGGGACTTAGCTTTCTTGTCCCAACCCCGTCCAGGCTGAAAGCGACCTCGACCCCTGGAAAATTGTCCGTGAGAAGAGGAGCGAAAGAAAGGTTTAGGCTTAGAAAATGCCAGAGCAGCCGAGGGCAGTTTGAAAGAGGAGGAATGTTTCTTCTCCTTGAAAAGCCGATAAAGCTTGCCCTCCAATTCAGCCCCAAACAACATGGAACCCTGAAAGGGCAACCGCAGCGCAGCAGACTTCTGGGCCGAATCAGTCTTCCAATCCTTGAGGACCAAGTTCCTACGAGCAGCCACGCACGCCCCCCCCCCCCCCCCCGAGAGGGCAGAAGCACGCACCACATCGAAGGACACGTCAAAGTAAATTCCACCTGACGCTCAATATGGGCCAGGACAGCAGAATAGTCAGTAGCATTATCCATGGACCCATACAAAGTCTTCAAGTCAGAAAGAAGGGACTGAGCAACATAAGTCCCGTAGATGCCCGCCCTCAGAGCCAGATGTGAACCAGAATAAGCCTTGCGCAGAGAAGCGTCCACCCTCTTGTCCACTGGATCCCGCACTACAGCATCCGCAGCCAAAGAAGTGCGACCCGCCAGACTGGCCACGAAAGAATCTACAGGAACAGAGTCTGGCAAATCCTTCGCCATATCCTGAAGAGGATAGAGCTTCGCCATAAAGCGAGGAAGCAGAATACGATCAGGATCCTTCCACTCCCGATCCAAGACCTCCCTGACACAAGGATGGACAGGCAAAACCGCAGGCGCAGCGCACTGGAACTGACGAAGCAAGGACCCTCCAGAAGTACCCGAGACATAGTCAGCAGGAAACCCCATATTCTCCTTCACATTTGCCAACAAATCCGGCAGCATATCCTTATCCACATATTTGCCCTTGACAATATCATGCTCCAGATCACCATCCTCCGACCCAGAGGAAGAAGAAGAAGAAGAAGAAGAAGAAGGGCGCGGAACACCACCGGACTTGGACAGGGAGCGCGACCCCTTAGACCGGGGACCCCCCATCTCCAACAACGTTTCCTTTATCAGCTTCTTCAATCTGGCATCAACACCATGGGCACGATGCCTGGACCTCGCAGGAGAAGGAGAGGACGAAGAAGAAGAAGAAGAAGAAGATGAGGACTCCACAACATGCCTGCTCTTCTTCGAGTGCTTCCCCATGATGAAAAACCCAGCAGAACCAGACAGCCACCAAAGACTGCCCAAGGTCAGCAGGCAAAACGCTGAAGGAAAGTATCAGCAAAGGCGCCCTAAGCAGAGACGCACAGGACTCTCCACACACAGAGGAAACAAGCATCAGCACCACAAAATGCCCAAACAGCAAAGAAATGCAGGCACCGTAGGGGAACAGCACTTTAAATAGAGGAAAGAAGAAAAAAACGCTACGCGGTACTTACGAGGGCAGAGCCAGCAAGCCTCCAACCAACACTGCCGCCAGCCGACCATCGAAACGCCTGACTTCCTGCACCACACAAAGGAAGTCAGGCAAACCCCGGCAGGAAGCGCCCCAGCCGCGGAGGGCCGCCGCACCACTGGAGTCACAGGAAACAGCGCCGCTTCTCCGAGCAAGCCCAGCAGGACAGAGACGCGGCCGAACACTCCCTCCAGCCTTCACGTGACCAAAATCCAATGGCAGGCAGGAAGAAGACTCAGGGAGCCCCTCGAGCCCGGCAGGAGGGGAAACCCAGAAGAGACCAGCTCCACCCGAAGCCCAGCAACAGGTAGGCACCAGGAGCCAACCGGCTCCTGGAACTGCAGAAAAAACATGTTGAAGACAGAAAAAAGAACAGGAGGCGTGCTGGGTACTGTACCCTTATGTACTCCCTATAGGGAGAGGGAGGGGCGTACCAGCATTCCTGCTTTTCTTTTTTTCTGTCTGTAAGATAGTTTATCTCAACTGTTTATTATGAAGGGAACGAGGACAGGAGGGACCTGGGGGTAATTGGCTCCTCCCCACATAAGCACCATACGCATAGAGAAATTTAAAGCATATCCCTCTGTATATAAACATTTGTTTTCACTATAGTTATGTACCTATCTTTGTGTATTGCTTTTGTATAGACATGTAGAATAATTATGTTGAGAAAAAATAATAATAATAAATAAAAATTATTTTCGGTCTACATGTACTTACTTCCATTGTACATCTATGTACCTTCCATGTACTTTGATCTGTGTGTCTGTTACTTTTCTCCTGAAAAAGCATATCCAATACACTACCCTATTTCTCATCCTGTGCCTCTATCAATATCTTTAATCTACATATACTTACCTCCTTTATGTATCTATATACTTTAAATGTACTTATGGATCTATATATTTATCATTTTCTTCTAATTTAGCATTTCCAATGCACTACCCTATTTCTCAGCCTAGACTTCTCTCAATATTTCTTCTAGCCCAACCTTCTGACTCCTCTCACACTTCTTTCTACTACTCTTTCCAATGCACTACCCTATCTCTCACCCTTTACATTTATCAATGTATCTTCTACATCCACTCTCATTTATCCCAAACCCCATACCACTACAATGATCCCAAAATAACCCTTTCTAGACTCTCCTACTCTACCCCTCCTTGCATCATCTGACACTTCTTTTACTATACTGATCCCCTAAAACAAACCTTTCTAAACTCTTCCCTTTGACTCCTTCCCTCCAAAACTCCTTTTTACTCATCCAAAAGCCTCCGCCTACTGCTAAGACCACAATAAAAAAATAAAACAATCCTTCACTCTTTTATCCCTCCACTATCCTTTTCAATCAAAATTAACAGACTAACATATTCACTTCTCAAAATCCATATTCAACTATACTAATTCACCACTAATCCTTTATGGGTTCCAGATTAGCGTGCTACTCACTAATAAAGCGTCTCAACACCCCATCAGGGTTACAAGCGCTATATAAATGCAAACCTTTTCCCTTTTCTACCCCTCCCCAACCCCCCTTCTCAATCCAAATAACTTACTAACATATCCACCACTAAAATTACTTTCATGTTTCATTATACTAATTCAATACTAATACTTATCAGTTCCAGAGTAGCGTGCTGCTGGCCAGAAAAGCGCTTCATCATCCATCAGGGGTAACAAGTGCTATATGAATGCAAACCTTTCTTCCTCTTTTATCCCCCCGCCTTTCTTCTCACTGCAAATAACTGACTAATATCTACCACTGAAATTACTTTCATATTTCACCATATTAATTCACTACTAATCCTTTATGGGCTTCCTGAGTAGCGTGCTTTAACACCTCATCAGGGGTAACAAGCGCTATATAAATACAAACCTTTTTCCTCCTCTATCCTTCAACTATCATTCCAAATCCAAATATCTGACTAACCTATCCACCACTTAAAATGTACTTGCATGTTTTACCATACTAATTCAACACTAATCCTCTATGGGTCTCGGAGTAGCGTGCTTCTCGCTGGAAAAGCGCTTATACGCCTCGTCAGGGGTAGTAAGCGCTATATAAATGCAATTACAATCCAATACAATACTTTAAGGACAACTGCCAGTGTAATGTCATGGAGGAGCAGCAAGATGCCAAAGTGAGGTCATAAGGACGTGACATTGCCCTGGCAGCCGCCCTTGGTCCTCTGAAAGTATAGTGCTGCCCATTGTATCTGTTAGGATCATAAATCAAACAAAAATCGTATTCACCCTATCCCTTTTTGATTAAAAAAAAAACGAAAAATGTAAAAAAATAAGTCATAAATCCCACCAGTGAAGGCTGTCTCGTGTACAATGATTTTTTTTCATTTTTTCTTGACAGATTGTTGAGGCGACCCTGTTAATAGCCAGCTACATAAACTACTACGCCACGCAGTTCCTGTCCCTGTCACCGAACTCACAGAGTGCAGCATCACCACTGAGTACCATGTCAGTCAAGAAGCTGTGGGAAATAGAGAGCCGCTATTTCCTTCCCTCGACGGCGCGTACCACGAAAGGTCCAACTTTGCTGTAGGGAAAGTGGCCAACATGAAGACTGTGCAGCACTTTTATGTGTCCTGGCCAGCGCCTAGCTGTCCACAATAAGGCTGGTTGTCAGTGAGCAAAGCAGTGGATTACCTTCCTCAAAGAGGTAGTCCATCTTGGGAAGCATGTGTTTGATGCATTAGGAAACACTGCAGGCTATTGACAATCTGCAAAGCTTACCAAGAGGCCACTGAGTGACATGGCCCATGCAGAAACTTTCTGCAGTGATGCGAGACAACCAGAGTTTAACTTTGCGTCTGGAGCACCCTTGATCACAAGTTGATGGGGCTGTCGATAACTGCAGCAATCTTCCACGCAGCTGAGAATTGCGTGTAGCATTACAAGGACTGCAAACCAGCTGAATTACATTGATTTGTTTTATATGACTACACTGCAATAGATGGTACATGCCTTTAGTTGTTCCATACAGTGCCTTCTTCCATCATGGATTGAACTTGAAGTTGGTTTTAAGCATGGAGCAGAAGTGCACATTTTTAGCGTATACGGTATTAATTTTCTACATGTTTTTGTACAATAGCGTTGTGTACATGGATCACAACATATTCCGTAGTCCAGTGTGTTTTGATAGTGCTATGTCTTATCTTATTTGGCTTGGGCCAGCAGGCCTCCATTGGGTCCTTGTATTTGCTCTAACTGGCCGACATGCACAAAAACAGACCTACAGGGAAATGGTGTCCACTTATTATCAAATACTTCTATTTGCAAGCAACAGACAACGATGCTCCACCTTGGAGTCTATGGCTAAAGGTGAAATGGTCTTTTCTTTTTCCTGTTGCAGGTAAATACGCCCGCCACAAAGGAAAATCCCCCTACAAGATATGCATACAGAGTGGTTAATGACTTTTAAAGGATAGACTACCAAGCGCTCTGCTTGACTGATCACTATTTCTGTTGTTAATGTCTGAAATGTTTTAGCTTAATTGAGCATGATTGTGCGAAACGAGACAAATGGCTTGCTTACGTTCCTTGCCTGCTTTTGTGTTGTCTTAAATTTCAGTAGGTTCCAGACCTGTGGTCCTGCAGTGCCCAGCTTAAGTGTTCAAACCATATGTTTGTGGAATTACCCATTACTCACGCTACATTGATCTTTTTTGGTTTGTCTCACATGGGCTACTACAGCAACCGCATTAGGCTGAACCCCAGAGCATATGTGTGGGACTCTTTGGTGTGGTAATGTAGAGAAGTTTTAGTCTTGACAAATGGAGTCCACACTAGATATAATTGCCGGACAATTATTGAACAGTTATCGTCTGTGATGATGAGCCTCCACCAGGGAACAGATTTAGCAAATCCACTTGCTTTAGAAATTGTGTTTAAAAATCGAGTGGTATTTAACAGTGTCCTTTGTGCATAGTTAAAGTGTTAACTACTGTTTGACCGGATTGCTATAAGTAATCTGTAGTACAATGTAAAAAAAAGTTGTGCAAATATTTTCCTAGCTACTGGGTTAGTTTTTTAAAAAATGTGGTATCTTGAACCTACATGCCGGTGCATGATTATCACACCATTCCTTTATGTCTGCATCCAATGTCTTTTCCTCTGATCTAGAAGGCTGACGATCACAAAATTGCTGACTGCTTTACGTTTTTTTAATGATATGAACGTTAGGTTCACATTTCCTGGTCATGGTCACTAAATTGCTTTTAACAGGCTTTGGTTCATGAGAGTGACCTAACGCCAGTCCTGCTTTTCATTCAACAGGTCTGTGGTTGCTTAGACTCCTAGGGCCACATGTACAAAATTTAGGATTTGCGAATTCCTAATTGTGAATCTTACTAAATCGCAATTAGGAGATCGCAATTCACAATATAAGAAAGCTTTAAAAGTTTTCAATAGTAATTCTTAAGGGGTCGCAAATCGGCCTACTTCATGAATATTAATGAGGTAGATCGCAATTTGCTACCCATTAGAATAGAAGTGAAGTAGTGTGGCTCACTGGTTAGAGGCGGCAGACCCGAGAGCAGAGGACGGCCCGGGACCAGGGTTCGATTCCCGGCGCGGCAGGTTTCTGGACCAGGGTCAGCGGACTCGATAATTCTCTCGCCTCGGTGCCCACTCTTATCAGCGATCACACTCGGCAACTCTGGGCATTAGCTTGCCTCATCTTCACTAACGGCCCCACCAGACCGCCGGGGATGCCTGGTCTCACCCTGGAGATACCCATTAAGGGACCATCTCTCAGGGAAGCCAGGAAGGGTTTCGCAGCGGTCGAAGCGCCTTGGGACCCTACGGGTAAGTAGTGCGCTATATAAATGCCTATACATTTACATACATACATTTACATGGCAGTCACAGGATTGGTCGCCTGCTGGTGTCAGCAGACCACCATGTCTGGGATTCCTTTTTCATAAATCAAAACATATTTTTAATGTAGACCGTTTACCTTAAAGGAAAACGTGATGTGTTTAAAAAGAAAAAATGAAACTTTGAAGTTTCATTTTTTAAGAAGAGACAGAGGTAATTTGACATTTGTACATATGGCACCTAGATCCATACATTTAATTAAAAATGTGATACTATAAATGCAGCATTGTTAGTGCATGTGGATGAAAAACCAGGCATGATTAAAAAATGATGGACATGTTTAGGCATGGGGCCTTTGGCAGCTATACCACAGGATCTCAGGCTGCACCGGCTGATAATGCACATTAAAGCGGACACATGTCTAGGAAGCTTCTGCTCCCATTCAGAGACAAATAGCCTAGTAAGTTGGGCTGGACTGCTTCTTTTAGGGAAAGGTCAAAATTGGTCTGTCCGTGGTTGTCCACATCTGTATCGATAAGCTAAAGATCACTGGTGTGGAATGAGCCTCAATAGTTGTCAGTGTTTCAGATTAACTCAAGCATTTGATGCCTTTCCTATTAATCAATCCATTACATGGGGCCAGTTGATGGTTGTATCAGTGATTTAAAAAAGGACATATGATACATGAAACAAATTTATGTAGCTTCTTTGCAAGCCACCTCTTCCTAATTACACATTAGTATTCAGAAACATATATACAGGAGAGGGAAAAGTAAAATACAAGGGATAGGTCTTAATGATATGCCTGGATTTCCACAGTCTCTCCTGTATGTTACCACAGTGCCAGAAACCACAATCTCCCCTACATAGCATGTGTGTATACACCCACACACCTTAAGTGTGACGGGGGTGGATGAGATGCATTTTCAACAGTTTCAGACATAAAAATCTTGCATTATTAAAGGTTCTTCCGTGATTCAGGTCACTGGAAATGGAAGCACAATGTTTTACTAGTAAGTGCTCCAAATTTGTTAAAGTGAGTTTGAACATGTCGCATGCATAATTTGTTACATAACACATTCGGCTTCCAGGGCAGTTTGCACACTAATTTAAGGGTTCAGTCTTTACGTATTGGTGCTAAACAGTTATCTTTGAAAAGTCTAAAAGCATGTGCAAAAAGTGAGACTTGTAATTCCATGGCCCTTCAGTTATGCACATCTGTTCCTCTAATGAATTCAGATCTTAAATTGACCCTCCCTTCCCCAGCCCACACGTTTCTGAATGATTAGTCATTTGCTCCATATTTTCCACACACCTCCATAGAATTAAATTGCTAAAGTAGAGTTGTGTTTCTTTTTACTATAATATTAAACAGTTGTTGTCAATGGTACATATATATAGCGTTCAGCAAATGTACATTCTAGAAAAATATATAATTTAATAAAAAATGTAGCTCTAAAGCATTGGCATCTTTAATTAGTCCACATGCTTGCTGTTGAACTATTTCCCACGTTGTACAGGTCCTATTTACAGAACATACTGAAATTATGTATGTAAAAAGTAATTCCAGACCAGACATCATCTTAGCGAAATTCTGAACATGTAATTGTATAGAATATTACATTTACGTGGAACCTAGTGTAGGTGGAATATGAATCCATAAAATATATAAAGCTGAGGAACTACAGGTGAATAACTTATTTTTCTCCAGTGTTGGAACTTTTATAAATTGACAAGCAATATGAATACTTTACTAAACAGTAAATACCTCGGGAAGTGTGCAAAAAAGACATTAACCAAGTTATTCAAGGCCGCTTGTGAATGTTTTACGGCAGCCTGACCAAGCTCTGCTAATGGTTTGTTAGCCATGAAGTTGGAAGATGTGGTCTTTTCCACATCAAATGGTTGGCAGCCTGCACCAGTTAACTGCCAGTTAGCTTTTCGTTATGCATGTTTACTGTATCCCAACAGCTGTCCATGAATAGCTGACTTTGTTGCAGGCTGTCAGTTGAGTAGCAGACCGAAGATAATTTTTAGTGTCATTGTAGTAGCTCAGAATCGCTGATGTGTAGCGTGTCTAGAGCAATCGTAGCCTCAGGTATAGGTTCATTAAGGGACACTACTTGGTTCAAACAGATGGAAGTCTAGACATTGAATGTGGCCCAGGTGTATTCTTAAAGTGACGTTGTCCTCATTAAATTCTGTGTACAGTACCACTGACAATAACATATTTGTCCACCCTCCAGTCAAGGACGCTCATATGCACCGGTTAGCCTCAGTCCACAGACCTTCGGCCAAGAGAGAATACATGGGCTGCCTTGCCCTCCAGAGAAGTATCTGTGATGACCGTGATCTGGAGCTGAAATGGGTTGGAGGGCCTACCTGTTGCTGGATCGGTATGCCTTACCCATCAGCCAGGCCTCATTTCTTTCTTTGTTATTCAGATGTCATTTTGCAAATCTCTTTATTTTGTGCCAAGTGAAGGTGCAGTCAGTCAATGCCTGAAATCCGTTAACTTGCTAGAATTTGAGTCCAAGCAAGATCCTAGTTGGACCATTTCTTGGTGTTGGTCTCGATGGGAATTCTAAAAATTAAGTGCCAAACTATGATCCTTAAACAGATGCAGCCATCATGGCACTGCCTGGGCACTTTCATGAGGGAGTTACCTAATGAGATATTAAACGTGAGCCAGTTAGCTCAATAGAGATAAAGCATGATAGCTCTGGGCATTCAGTTAAACTGCCAAGAGTGCTATTCACTTTGTATAGCTATATGGCCTCTGCAATCTAGCTGAAGGGAAGACTCTTAAATCGTAGGAATTGCAGTGAGTTTTTAAACTTGAGAATACATAAAAAAACTTTCTTTATAGGTCAAACCCCCACAATGCCTTTTGTGAAGTTGTTGGTACAATTGCTATACAATTTATCATACAACCGGATTGTACTTATGGACCACCTTAGGTAAATGATTGTCCCGAGTTCCAGGGTTTTTCAACACAAGGAAGCACCTAGAGTAATTTGCCTTAGTTTCTCTCAAGACCAACCTTGCTCCTTGGCACTGCCTTGTGTGCACCTCCACTTCCTGTGGTGGGCAAGTCTCTTCTAGTCTGATACTGGAGGTTGTGGTATTGGTTTCTTTGTGAACTCCAGTTTATGAACTGAAGACAGGATGTCCAGCACATATTTGCTAGACAAGATTTCTCCAATTTCAGGGCACAGTGGCATTTTCCCATGATCTCTCACTACTAGCTGCAGGTCGTCTTGGGAGTATTGAGCTGTTTAATGCACCTCAGCTTGGCACCAATTCCCTGTCGATCTTGAAATAATCCGAAGCTCTGGATGGAAGGCACCTATAAGAGGGCGGCTGAAAAGAATGTAGCCCCATTCTTCATTGTCCCTCTCTCTCTAGTCTGTGCATGAATTCCTCAGATGCAATACGTTTATGATTTGCTGTCCCTTGGCACTGTGCTCCACTGCAAGTAAGAATTCAGCTGTGAAGCTAGAGCATTCTATGTTCAAATGTGTGGCTTTACAGAAGTGACACCGATGCTTTCAGTGCCACAGTTGCCCTGAAGTTCAGATGGTTACCCTCCCACCTTGGGGAGACTGCAGATTTTCAAGTGTAAAATGACATAATGTCTTTAGTACCATTGTAGTAGTGTTTGATGTCGGAGCTGAAAGAGCCAGGATGGAGCCAGCATGTCATCAGTCACAGCACCATCTCTCAAGTCTGAAGAGAATTGGCCAAGGGGGTCAACATCAGAGGCAGTGAGGGGAAAAAAAGCATGCAACATTGCAGAGGTGTTTTCCTGTTAGGTCTGTACCTCCAGAGAATAAGTTCCTCATGAGGTGTTGCATTTGGAATTTTTTCTGGAAAGAGCTTTCAGAAATTCCTTATGTCTCTTTCTTGGCGTGTCAGACTAAAGATGCACCAATCTCAAGGCACTCTCTTCTGGAGAATTGCTGGCAAATATCACATCAAAATAGATTGTCTGAAATGTCTATTTAACCACGCTTGGCCCATGCTTTGTAGAGAGCCTCCTTTTTGGTTACCAATTATTATTATTTTAATAATAAACCCACCTGCGCTCACTTCCTCCAGCCCACCCCCCACCCACCGTGCAGGATAGTACTCGGCTACTCCATGGTAACCATTCCTGCAGCCAGGGGTGCTAATTCTTGCATTTTTTCTGTTCGAAATTTTGAAAGAGTACCCTCTTTGATCAAGACTTACTAACACTTCATGTTCTATAACAAGTCTAGCTGACATGGTGCTTTTTGTGATACCCCATTTGAAATGGGGGCATACTCGGTCCACAAAAGACCCACTGCCGAAGAAACATTTACCACCTAATAAACCAAGTGTACAGCGAGAAGCAGGGTCAGGTTCACAGCACTACTCTCCAGTTGTATGAACACAAATGAATACATTTCCATGTTCCCTTTGGCGTTAAAACATGGAGAATTATGCCCAGATGCATTGTCAGATAAATAAATTGCACACTGGAAAATCTCTGCCACGTTTGCATGAACTTGCTTTCTTGTTACTTGTAATTAGTTATTTTCTTTTATTTACTTTTGCTATTATGAAATAAATAGCTTACTTTATTTCAAAGAGAATACATTGCTACAAACAAAAGAAAATACAAAAATACTTAACAGGAATACAGTTTTGTCATTTACGAAACCTAGAATTTGATTACAAATTAGATAGATTTAATTTTAAAAAATCAATTTAAAAAATCAATTGATAATCTGTTTTCTTTAATACACTTCACACTAATACATACATATTATTTCAGCGTAATTTTTGTCTTGAATGTCACAAACATTCAGAGGTTAGGACAGAACCTAGTTCCTACATAGTTGTCATTCTCTACAGGTAGAATGGTATTACAGAGTATAGGTACTATAAACTCAGAATGATTCAGCAGGTGTGGAAAACTGGTGGAGAAATGTTTATCAGGTGGTTAAGAAAGTGTATGAAGCCATGCCCAGACCTTCACATGATGCTACCATGAGGTTCTTGGCATTTCTGCCAGAGAAGGAAAAACCCAGAAACTTTGAAATTTTGCAACTTACAATCAGTGCTAAGAGAAAGTGTTCCCATTTGACTATAATAAATGGAGCCTAGAATATGTAGTGCCATGGACATGGGAGAAATTTACCCTTTGTCTGGTTATAGAGAAAGAAAAAAAGTTCTGAAAACCTAGGCGAAAACTATGTGCAGCACTTTGTCCCTTGTTTTGTTTGTAAAATGTGTTGTCTCTTATGAACTACATGGGCTTGATTGATTTGATCTATAGCCCATCATTTCCGGAATTTGTCATTCTTCATATTTTGCAGCATGGCCTATATATAGTCTAGATTTAGCATGGAGTGCAATTTTCTACAATTTCTGCGATTGCGCCCGGAATTACGTGGATAAAAAATAAACTATTTTAGTTTGAGAATTAACCATCGGTCGATCCAGGGACTCAAGCCGAAGTTGGCCATTTGCTCACAAGGCCTCACTATGTGGTCCCCCACCCCCCTTCTTGAGACTCATTTTTATTATGTAGTTAGTCTCCTTGCACCAAATCATCACACTGGGACCTTTTTTTTAATAACCACTCCATTCCACATCACATCAATTTGCCAGGTACATAATTATAGTAAATAAACCTCTTTCTTATCTACCTCAAACTTGCGAAAAGCCGAGTAACTGATAGAGCTAGAAACTTATGATTCAAGGTTTGCACAAACTCCAGCCGTAGACTGCGAGTCTATGCCCCCAGCCAAGAAAATCCTGTTATTGATGTGTCATACAAGACTGAAGCTCTGCCCATGTTGGTCCTTTGAGGGCTTTCAGAACGTTCTTGCAGTGGCTCAACTGATTCGGTTTTGCACATAATCCATCAACTCTTACATAATGCTAATTGCCAATCATACTATTAAACCATTTTTCTAAGCTAAAGTGTAAATATATGTCGGTCTTTTCTGTTTTTGCCACATGCATGGCTGCTATACAAACGTTTTCATTTTGCATTTGTTTGTGAATCCGTAAGTGTTACAGGGAAAACCCCACTACTTAAGCATATGCTGTATACCTCTTATTTATAGTGCGTATGTGTTGAATTCCGCTAATGTTGTAGAGCTCTTAGGTAGGAGTACGAATTCTTCGGAAGTGAAAACATTTTTTTTTTAAAGCACTGTTGCAAATAACTGGATTGCTTCGAATGTTTAGTATGAAACACTGATTATAAAACATTTGTTTTGCAATGTCTGTTATTCAGAATACATGTTTGAAATGCTGTGATTTGGTTTTTTAATAAAAATGGTAAAATGTCAGCTAGTTGAAGTTTCTCTGTTTTCTAGTAGTCCACCAGTAGCCAGGTTTACTTACCTTACACTAGAGTAACTGCTGCCTGTTTTGCTTACAGGCTCCAAATCACTGCCACTGGCTTTCCTCAGAGGATGGCCCTGGCCTCCCATCCTCCTTCCCTACTCACTCTCAGAATATCCTCACTTAAGCTAATGTTCCTCACTTTCTTCAGAAATCTCAAGGTGCTCCGTGAAAGGAGAGTGTAGCTCATTCACGGGCTTCATTCTTTGAGAAAAGCAAACTTTATGGGAATATCAAGTCTGAGAATCCATTCCACCTTGCCTGTTGCTTTTAAATTTTCAAGGTAAATTGTTTGTCCTAAGTTTTTGAATCCGCCGTAACGCCTTATATCTCGAAATACCATTTGATCCGGTCTTTGGGTAGCCCTTCTTTAAATGCAACATGTTTCCTTCTGCTTTTGCTCTGCATTCGTCTTGCCTTCTCCCATTGGCAACTCTTTCCTGCACTTTTTGGGGGGATCCAACTCCTCAAACCCCCAATTCTCAACTCATCTCAGTTTTTGTTTCTTTCTTCTCCGATTCTCTTGCACCCTGTCCATTTTTTTAACAAAATAAGAGGCACTGTACCTGTACGCATAGCGTTTATCCTCTCATCTAACCCTCTTCAGGATTTACTTTATTTTATAAAGGCTAATACTGCCCTCTTTCCAACATTTTATTTTCTTACAATGTTTATCATTTTCCAAACATCAGATTTGATGCTGAATCTGTGATGTTTTTCTCATTTTTGACCCCAAATTTTCTTACAGAATCTCTTTCAACATGTTGGATTAAGAAAATTGTGTGTGCAACTAAATCCCATACTACAACTTATAGCTCTACAGTTCCATCTAGAACATCTTAAGTATCACAATTTACAACAAGTATCAGCAAAGCCAATAGCTCTTGTTTATGTGAGAGCTATTGGCTTTGGCAATGTTTTTAATCCAAGTTGTACAACAGCGTGGCTGTGCTCCAAGGCTAAAAGCACTATGATGCGGCGTTAGCGGGGATAACAGGAGGGAGGGTGTTAGGGACAAACACCACCGATGACAGGAGGGTGGGAGGCAACAAGAAACACTGACAACGGGAGGGTAAAAAAGAGCTATGACATGCTTTTGTTTCTCCTTCGGTGGGTGGGGGGGTAACCGATAGCGGGAGGGAGGGTGAGGGAACAGATAACACGAACAACGGGAGGGTGAGAGTAAAGAAACAATACAGACTGAGAGAAGAAGCAATGCAGGTAACTGGGTGGGAAAAGGCAGGGAAGAAGGAACACAAAACTGGGTGGGAGGAAAGAAGCAACACAGACAATGGGCAGTAGGAGTGAAAAACCGACACGAACAGGTGAAAAAGAAAGAGACAAATTTTACAGCACAAGTAGCAGAAGGGCACAAAATCAAATGAAGCAATCAGTGCGTGGTCCATGCTCCAAACGTAAGAAGACGAAGTGAAACTGGCACGTACTGGCCAATAAGGAGGCAGCAGATGATAGTGATAATGACACCAATGAATTGTAAGAAATGTGGGACCAGGAGAGCAGTTCATGGTGCAGGGCCTTATCTTGGGTAAACCAGCGATTAGTAAGCAGAATCTGGAGTGGATACCATTGTTTATTACTGTTGCTCGTTGTTTATCAGCCCTTGTGTTCTCCAGTTTTATAACCAAGTTAATTTTTTCAGTCACTTTACTCTGCACTTGTCAGGATGTTGAGTAGTCCAGGCTTACTCTAGAAGGTTTAAATGGGGTAGAAACCGATACAGCATCATACTAACACAAAAACTGAATGTGCAGTAAAAGCCATCACTTCTACAAAGAATATAACTTGGCTTGCATGCCACAAAAACAGAGCAGTTACAAAGACTATGTACACAAAACAGAAGGTATTACCACATCTGCGATATGAACACAAACTCTTTTATAGCTTCTTAAACACTAGTTCGTATTATAACATGGCACTGGCTATAAAGTTATTCTAGGTTGGAAAGATTTCACCATTTTTATCTGACTTCTGGGACTTTCAGGTTACTATTGTTTATGTCAAGCTAATCAGTGGGGCAGAATTAAAAAGCACAGACATCCAGTTTATTAAGTTAAGATATGATTTGTCTGCCATTTGTGCATGCGCACTTCTAGGTACTTGTCGAAACAAGGTGTCTAACTAGGGTGACCACCTGACTCCAGGTCATTTGACGCAGTTTCCAGTCCTGCACTGCTGTATGATAGCCTAAGGCATTTTGGGTGTTGTAGTCTTGTTTTGCTTTACTTGAACTAGGGTGACCAACGGTCCGTAAATTTCACGGACCGTCCGTAAATTGGACCTCACGTCTGTTGTCCGTGAGGATCCCTTTTACGGACGCCTTTTGTCCGTCATTTTAGGCCTTGCAGGAACAGAGCTGTTCCCTGTGAGAGACCTTATCTCCCTGATGGGGCAGCCGCACTCATCTGCGAAGCACAAGAGCAGCCCCACCCTGCGCATTGTCATTCTGTATGCGGCTAATTGCCACATACAGAATAACAATGGGCCAAGCTAGGCTGTGAAAGCATCTGGTTAACCAACAAAATAGAAGTGCCAGTACTGATATGCATAATTTCAAAAGCCACTAACCACCAGAGACCTGAGCAAAAGATCAGAAATGGGGAAGTACTATTTAATAGTATTTTTATTTAAAAAGATTTTTTCAACATATATCTCAATTTTAAATTCTTTTGATACACAAGGGAACTTTACAAGAACACGTGGAACATAAGGATATTGGTCAAGCATTCAACCATTAATTCTAAATTCAAGCATATCACAGGCAATCAACATATATACATACTTGGGAAAGAGAAAAGGAGTTGAAGAAAAAAAAAAAAGTTAGAACAAATACCAGTGTCTACAAATATTTACAAAACAATTTAACTATCTATTTTATAAGTACATTATTATATTTCTACGAAGACATTTCGAGTTTGAGAATGATGGTATAAAGTAATGTACAACAGTATGCTCAAGGTTCAAAAAATGGTGGCCGAGAGCTTTTGTAGACAGGTAAGGTAGAGCCTACGCGTTTCGAATCCCGCTGAAGTCGTAGGGGATTCTCTTCAGGGCTTTGACAAGTCCTTTACTAAAATGAAAGGACAGAGTCAATTGTCCACGCGTTGAGCCACTACGCTATAGCATACAAACAAACTACCCTTAAGTTATATATCCTTTGTTTAAAGACTTCTATTGGTGCTGACTGTAAATATGAGGAGGATTACACGGAAAACTCGTAGTCGAATAATTGGAAAAATGGGGGGAGTCGTTTTTAAATCCTGGGTTGCCAAAGGGTGTGTTGTCCTATTCCTTTAAATGCGTGGTATTTAACTGCCGTACTTTAGTCTCTATATTTGTAATTGTCTGGGCAATGCGGCAGATTTCGGCGTGCCCATTTCAAATAGTGTGAAGATTGGTGTCGTAGACGCTCCTATTACAAGATTTAGTGGATGTAGAATAGCCGGCTCGGTTGTTTAATAAAAAGCTGATGTCGGTGTCCTTTCAACAGGGGTGGAAGGCGGTAATGAGTCAGGGTAGCCGCACATCGAGGCGGCGTCTCAGTCAGCACTAATCCCTTCGCGCATGGGTAGAGCCTGGGTTTGGCTCAACCCATGCGCGAAGGGATTAGTCTGGTCACCTACCCATCGCCGCCGAGCTCGGCGGCGATGGGTAGGTGACCAGACCAGTACGCAGTGACTGAGAGCCAAACCCTAAGGGCCCTGTCCTGCAGTACCGACCCGCTGAGTATTGATGTGGCCTTTAGTCCCTGATTATTAGGTATAGGACAAAGCTACAGAGGTAACTTTTTAGCATTTCACAATTGCGGCATTAGGCACATGACACTTGCATGTTGTTTATAGTTTGTAGACCTTACTCTTACCCACTTGAGGTCCTGATGAATCGCGGGTACTTCTCAAATGCGAGAAACATGTTGACCAGTCTGTTGCAAATCTAATCTAGGGCCACTACACTTAACCTGTTGGCACCTAGCCTATTGGATTCACGTTTTTAATTGCAGTAGGGGACCCACTGAATAAAATAGTCTCCGGTACCCTCTACTCCATTTTAATCACCACCTAGGCTACATTCCTAACTAGGATTAATCAAAGGTGGATAGGACACTTGTAACCACTACTACCATGAGAAATATTTTGAAAACCCTCATAAACGCTGTGTCTAGCGTAAGCGGTATATGTTGTAGGCCGCCCCACACAAACGTTATGGCAACAGTCATCGGGTTTAACAATTTTGTAAATTGCCAGCCTCACCCGAGGCGTTCTCTGGTTTCGTGGCAGTCTCCAGAGAATTGAGAGTTACCCCACTGAAGGTGTGCAAAAAGGTTCAATTAAAAAAGCTTCCAGACGACTGAGATATGCTTTATTAGAATCGCTGGACTGCTAGGTTAAAAATGGTTGGGTATGCTCGCAGGAAGTTAGGTATCCATAGCATATGATGATTAATTTTGCAAAAACGTCGACATGTTTCTGCTCTATTGGCCAGAATGGTCTAAGAGCATTCGTCAGGACAGGTACAACAATTAACACAAATAGAAAAATAGAAAATAATAGAAAATAATTATCACTATTTGTGATGTTAGTGGGTAGATTTGTAAAATTGTAGTCTTACCCTTCTGTTTTTGCGGTATATGAAGTCACCTAAAAATTATTAAAGAAAGGTGGGGTCACTCCTAGCATTTCTCCATTATTTATGGAAATGGCTAATAAACAGAAATTGATGCTGTTTTTGTAAAAGCTCAGTTGAGACATAAGGAAACCAATTAATGGGGACAGTAATGGCGAGAAAACGGGTTACGGCAAGCGAGGAGCTAGCGAGGTAATGATAATACAACACTGAGTAATGTACTGTAACATCCCCCTAGTTAGGCGTGTTTTCATAAAAACTAGCGGAGAAACTGGCGTATGCATTGTGTAAGATGACAATAATACAGTATTCAAATCAATTCATAGAATATGACATACCTCTAGTTAGGTGAGCTTTCATATGAACCTAACGGAGGAAAAAGCAAGCAACAAAGGAAGGTAAACGACAGGGGATTGGATCTTAGTCCATATTGATGGTAGACAGGCGATCCGGATTACCTCAGGTGAGGTCTTACCTGAAGAATGAAGAATCAAGGTTTCATCAGGAGGGAAAGGACATTGTCCCAGGCTATAACGATAGCAGGCTTAGGTTAATACAGTGCCGTATCGCTGTGATACATCGCTAGTGTAGGCGGAAGCAAACTGAGACGGAACTCACCCGCTTTGGGAGTGTGCCGCGTCTTGTGCTGACTCTGCCTCCTGGACGCCAGATGCATGCTTTCAATGGCGTTTAAAAGGGCAATTCGCAGCGTTGGGTGGACCGCCTTAAGACCAATCAGATCGGTCTAAATGATGATATCTGCTGGCACCACTTTGCACGCTAAAAATGAACTGGAGCCCCTAGAATAGAACCACTTCCTTAATAGCACGATAGCCACGAGATCTAGCTTTATAAATATATGTGCTACACACATTTCAAATGTTAAAATTCATTTTCTAATTAATATAAGTAACGACATGATTACTACCATATAGCTTTGTAGTTTACTTATAATTATTTTCGAGTGCAAAAATCACATACTGTCCCTCTATTTAGTCTTAACTTGTTTGCTACAAGTCTTTCTTCTTTCCTGCGAATTGCCCTTTTAAACGCCATTGAAAGCATGCATCTGGCGTCCAGGAGGCAGAGTCAGCACAAGACGCGGCACACTCCCAAAGCGGGTGAGTTCCGTCTCAGTTTGCTTCCGCCTACACTAGCGATGTATCACAGCGATACGGCACTGTATTAACCTAAGCCTGCTATCGTTATAGCCTGGGACAATGTCCTTTCCCTCCTGATGAAACCTTGATTCTTCATTCTTCAGGTAAGACCTCACCTGAGGTAATCCGGATCGCCTGTCTACCATCAATATGGACTAAGATCCAATCCCCTGTCGTTTACCTTCCTTTGTTGCTTGCTTTTTCCTCCGTTAGGTTCATATGAAAGCTCACCTAACTAGAGGTATGTCATATTCTATGAATTGATTTGAATACTGTATTATTGTCATCTTACACAATGCATACGCCAGTTTCTCCGCTAGTTTTTATGAAAACACGCCTAACTAGGGGGATGTTACAGTACATTACTCAGTGTTGTATTATCATTACCTCGCTAGCTCCTCGCTTGCCGTAACCCGTTTTCTCGCCATTACTGTCCCCATTAATTGGTTTCCTTATGTCTCAACTGAGCTTTTACAAAAACAGCATCAATTTCTGTTTATTAGCCATTTCCATAAATAATGGAGAAATGCTAGGAGTGACCCCACCTTTCTTTAATAATTTTTAGGTGACTTCATATACCGCAAAAACAGAAGGGTAAGACTACAATTTTACAAATCTACCCACTAACATCACAAATAGTGATAATTATTTTCTATTATTTTCTATTTTTCTATTTGTGTTAATTGTTGTACCTGTCCTGACGAATGCTCTTAGACCATTCTGGCCAATAGAGCAGAAACATGTCGACGTTTTTGCAAAATTAATCATCATATGCTATGGATACCTAACTTCCTGCGAGCATACCCAACCATTTTTAACCTAGCAGTCCAGCGATTCTAATAAAGCATATCTCAGTCGTCTGGAAGCTTTTTTAATTGAACCTTTTTGCACACCTTCAGTGGGGTAACTCTCAATTCTCTGGAGACTGCCACGAAACCAGAGAACGCCTCGGGTGAGGCTGGCAATTTACAAAATTGTTAAACCCGATGACTGTTGCCATAACGTTTGTGTGGGGCGGCCTACAACATATACCGCTTACGCTAGACACAGCGTTTATGAGGGTTTTCAAAATATTTCTCATGGTAGTAGTGGTTACAAGTGTCCTATCCACCTTTGATTAATCCTGCCTAATTCTGGGGAACAGATAGGACAGCAATTCCTCTTCCCTCATCTTGATGAACTCTTACATTCCTAACTACCCACACACCCGCACTTCACCAAAAGGCAGTTGGATTTAAAAGATCTCCGCCAAAGAGCCCCTCTCTGAGGTGAGCCCGTCGGGGATTGCACCGCCTCCCCGACGAGGAGCAACGCCGATGATGAAGCATGACACCTGCATGGGTGTGTGAGGCAAATATTTCCAACAAAATGGATGCCCTAAGGTGTTATACTTTCACCTTTGGTTACGCCAGTCACGCACACTTTCTAATCTAAGGAACAGTCCAGCAACCCCATTTGCTGACTCGTACATTACTTTATACCATCATTCTCAAACTCGAAATGTCTTCGTAGAAATATAAGAATGTACTTATAAAATAGGTAGTTAAATTGTTTTGTAAATATTTGTAGACACTGGTATTTGTTCTTAACTTTTTTCTTTTTCTTTAACTCCTTTTCTCTTTCCCAAGTATGTATATATGTTGATTGCCTGTGATATGCTTGAATTTAGAATGAATGGTTGAATGCTTGACCAATATCCTTATGTTCCACGTGTTCTTGTTAAGTTCCCTTATGTATCAAAAGAATTTAAAATTGAGATATATGTTGAAAAAATCTTTTTGAATAAAAATACTATTAAATAGTACTTCCCCATTTCTGATCTTTTGCTCAGGTCTCTGGTGGTTAGTGGCTTTTGAAATTATGCATATCAGTACTGGCACTTCTATTTTGTTGGTTAATTATTTGGCTCAGCCTTACTGATCAGAGCCAGCCCCTCTTTGTTTTTCGCGTGAAAGCATCTGGTGGCCTCCTCCAATCTCCTTCTAGAGCAGGGCATTCTCTTAGCGTTAGATGGACGACGTTTAAACTTAAGACTCCTCTTAGGCGGGTGGTATGGAGCGTGACACTGAACTCTAGTCTAGATAGCCTACAGCAGTACAAGGCTGACTTGAAATGTTATAACTTGGAACCCCATTTTGATTCTCAAACAAATCCATGCCTGCCAAGTATCACGCATCAGGTGTGACACTACCGCATTTCAGTGTTGTGTTCCGCAACACCGCACTGAAATGTATTGTCATGCATTAGCACGTGGTGCGTCCAGCGCCTAAAATCTGGGTGTTGTGAGCTGAGCATTTAGTAAACACCAGTGACACGGGGTACAGCTTTTTTCGGGTGACATGTTGCACTTCATTCAGTGTTGACGTTTTGACCCCCAGATTGAGGAATAACTATTTACCTCAGTATGTGTTTTTCCGATTCCAAGGTTCAGAAACTCAGATTTCTCATATTTCTCTGTATGATTTGAGGCAGGATTTGCCTGGCGAAAAGCATGCAGGCAAATAAATACCTGTGGGTTGCACAAACAATGCCTTACTCAAATTCCCAAATCTGCTGCAGGTGGGAGTTGGCGGACGAATTGGGATTAGCTCTTGTTTCAAATGTGTCCATGGTGCACCTAAGGGGACCACAGCCCACAAACTGTAGGATTCCCATTACCTATCGTGACCCAGACCCTTTTCTTTACTAGTCATTCTTCCAAAACACTATTGCGACAGAAGGAAAAGATACACCAAGCAGGCAAACAAAAACAATATGTAGAAGAGAAGTACCATGATTACAATGTACAAAGTTAAAAACAAGATCTTATAGTTCTTTCACAGTCTCATCATTTCAGAGCTGAAGCATTATTAATATGAGATACAACGAAGCCATAGTTGCTGCTTTTTTATTTATTTTATGCAACTAACATCCATTGACAAAGCCAATAGTCATGGCTTTTTGTAGGTCTAATGTTACTGGATGCAAGGATAGAAACGGCAAAATACCAATCGGGCGGCACACTGTGCTCAGCACATATTTTTAGCTTAGGTGTTTTAAGCCAATCCCTTAATTATATCAGACACACCCCTTGGAGAGACCCCCAGTTTTTTCATCCTACGTAAAGCCCTGAAAACAACACCATGTCACAGTCACCTCACGTCCTGGCACTGTGCATCATGCATGACTCATGACTTTCAAGTTTTCAGATTGCCTATGTGCAGGGGCCAAGTGAACCCTCCCCCACCCCACCCCTTGCTTTAGGAACTACAGCAAGGGTCAAGTTCTTGATGGGCCTTTTCTGTCTGCAACTGGAGGGGTGGGTGTATGGGTAAAGTGTGGCTGGAAGAATGGGTGGCTACGTGAAAGGGGAATGGAGAGAAAAGGAGAATAGATGGATAGATCAGTGAAAGCATGGATGAATAATGGTAAGAATGGATGGGCGAATGGGTGCATGGATGAGTGAAAAGAAGAATGTAAAGATGGATGAGTGAAAAAATGCATAATTAGTGAAAGGGAGGGTTTAGAGCTGGAAGAAAGGCTGGATGGATGAGTGAAAGGGTGGACAGATGAGTGACTGGGTGGATGGATGAGTTAGTGAAAGGATGGCAGGATGGGTGAAAGGGTAAATAGTTGTATGGATGGGTGGAAAAGTGGATGGATGAGTGAAAGGATGGTTTGGATGAAAGGGTAAATGGTTGGATGGATGACTGAATGGATGGATGAGTGAAAGGATGGATTTTCTGAAAGGGTGAATGAAGGGATGGATGATCTGAGATGATGGATGGAAGGATAAATGATGGATAGGTTTGGATATGGATGGGCACCCAGATGGCAGGACAGAATAAATGGTGAAAGATTGAATGATGGATGAAAGTATTAATGGAGGACAGAAAGTAAATTATCATGTGAAATACCACAAAAAGACCTGCACAGTTGTTTAAAGCTGCACGCATACCAAATAAACATGAAGTGCATGATTGTCTCAATCTAATATAAACTTATTTTGACTTGTACTCAAGTGGTTGTCTATTTACTTACTTTTATACTACCGCGCAACTTCCCCTGATGTCTCTGTAAAACGTACCTTTTTTCACAAAGTTTTGTCCTGAATTTTGACCTTCTGTCCTGAATTTTGACCCTCTGTCCGGAATTTTTAAATTTACCGACCTGAATTTGCACCCATGACACTTAGTCACCCTAAAAGTGGACTAACAGACATAAAATCAATGATTTGTATGTGAAAGATCCTATACTTGTGGGATAAGAGGCTGAACGACACGCCAAGGAAAATGGCAGTGCTTTTCTAGAGCTCTGAAACAACCGACCCCACAATGGGGATACCAGCAGATACAGACAGCTGCGGGAAAATGGAGTACTCCAATGCAAGTAGAAACGCACCGGGAGACGACTGACCGATCCGCAGGGCGTGAGAGCAGCATGCTGACACCCCAGAGCTGAAGCCCCTCTGCGTGCCCCTACACCCAGGGGGAGTGAAGGGCGGAGAGCGCGCTAACTAGAATAAGTATATGCCTTTGCGTGCATATATAGGCTCGTATCTCTGTGGGGAACCTCTACTAACGCAGAATGAAAGAAGTCGGTAATTTCCAAATTGAGTGACAATCCCAGGCTCGCTAGTGATTCTGACTGATAGTTTAATTTTAGCAGCAGCCATCTTGGATTGGTCACCGAAGAAGCAATACATTTTTAATGCAATGAGCCTCTTGCCAGGGGACAAAGACAAAAATCAGGCCTAATAGTCGAGGGTTGTTCGTTTTTACATATTGACTTTAGCTTAAGACTACCATACAACAGAGCACTAATTCTGCCCATCCTATCAGCCATATCTCTCTCTCTCTCTAGTTTCAGTGACAAGTCAGGTTGCTAATGAAGAGACCACACTCAAGACCTGGCTACATCTAATCCATACTGTCCTGCTCAACCACCGGCACTCCCTCCACTGAGCTGGCATGTTCACAAACATATACACGATGAACTATAGCAGAGTTAGAAACTATCAGGTGAAGACCTGTACATTGTTCCATGATGTCCAAAATTTGCAAGGCAACTCCTGTTAACAGGAGAAGTCTTAGTAAAACAACACAGAACCTCAAAGTATACCGAGGTAATGATTCAAGATGCGCTCCCAGATGCAATACTCAAAGTACATATGGTTTGAAATAATTATGTTTTTTCAATAAAATAGAACATATCCAAGACATCAGCAGAATTCATCTCGATAAAGGTAGACCTTGCTGCCTTCAACTCCAAACTATCGGCAACTGAACAGACTCACAAGCATGAAGCAGAAGCTGACAACAGTGACAGATGGGGAGGAAGATCATTGGTTCTTGCTAGAGAAACTCACCGAGCTAAAATACAGAAATAGAAGCGATATAACTATAAAACGTATAGTTATCGGTGTCTCAGAGACAATGGAAACAAGCATTTGCAATGCAATAGGTCTCGCATTTGCAAGAGTTGAAGCTATTGGCATTGTAAATGACAATGCCTTTTATTTATCTGTTTTGGTAACACAAAAATAAAAGGCATTGTCATTTTTAATGCCAGTAGCGCAAACACTTGTAAACGCAAGACCTATTTCATGTCAAAGAAGCAACCGCCGTTGTCCCAGCTGTTTGGAAAGTGAAACCAAGCATGGCGCGCTGATTGTTGCAGGAAAGCATGTCGTACCTGCAGTAGCCGAAACTCATTAAAGAAAATAGTGTTTACAGACTAAATAAGACATACAGTGTAACAACAGGAGTAAAAGGACCCACATGGGAGGTTACAAATGAAGACAAGGCGGTACTAAGGTGGGACAAGCAAGGCTATTAACGAATCAGAAGCCAGCATTTACAAAGGACAATGACACAAGCCAATTAAAAATATGTCGGAGAGTGGACGGAGCTTCAAGTCCAAACTCTGATACAGCATGCCTCGCAGAGTAGCGCATGCGCTGCCCAGGCTCGACCTAAAAATCATCTTAATTCTCCACTTCATCCTGGATCTCACCAATTTGGAATCCAACCTGCCGCTGGAACTGCAAAGAGCCTGCAGGATGAAAAACAGAAATAACAAAAAGGAAATGCTAAGACATGTGATTGTGCTTTTTCATTGATCACCAACAAGCAAAAGAGGTTCTGCAAGCAGCCAGCCAACTAGGCCAATTCATATATCACATGACACAATGCTTCCCGAGAAAGAGGCTATGCTGAAATGAAAAAAAGGATCCGAACTCTGAGAACCCAGCTCAAAATGCGTGAAATTTGTCACTGACTATTAGATCCATGACCATCTTGTTAGCAAGAGAATATCACTACCCAGAACAACTGGAAGAGGTCTTTGACACACTGGACCCAACATTTATGGATATATTCCAAAAACTTGATAATTCAGCCCCTTTACCCAGACATATTGAGGGCCCCACAGACTAGGTCTCTTCAGCGAAAAGAGAAGGACTTGCTGAGGTCACTAGATTCTAGGCCAGGGGACACAGGCACAAACTCTCAGATTGGCCTGTACCTGCAAAAGATGAATCAAGATCACAATGATGACAGATGGATCGCTCGTGGTTTGGGACAGTTATTTGGGAGAGGTGGAGATCAGAGGCCTCTGGTCTCCGATAGAGTCCAAGCTCCATATCAACCTTCTGGAGCAGAGGGTCATCTGCTTGGTGTTGAAAGCCTTCCTTCCATCCATCAAAGGGAGGCTGGTACAGGTGCTCACAAGCAACACCACTGTCATGTAATAGTGCAACAAACAAAGTGGGTGGGGTCTCAGGCTCTGTCTGGAGGCCTTGCGGTTCTGGAACTGGCAAGACTGCCAAGGATTTTTTCTTTGTGGTGAACCATCTGGCATGATCTTTGCCAGGGTGGACAGACTCAACCATAGACTCTTCACGGATCCCGAATGGCAGTTTTACCCAGACGTGGTGCAAGGTATCTTCCGCAAATCAGGAGAACCTTAGCTCAGTCTGTTTGCTTCTTCAGAGAATAAGCAATGTCAGCACTTCTGTGCGTTGAAGTTTCCAAAGCGTGTCTCGTTCAGAGACGCATTCTGCTTCGAGTGGAACTTGGGACTCCTGTATGCCTTTCCACCGATACCACTCCTGCCCAGAGTTCTCAAGGAGATCAGGACAGACCAGGCCCAAGTCGTCCAGATGGCTACAGATTGGACACAGAAAGTGTGATATGAAGAACTCTTGGCCTTGCGCATTTATCCTCCAATCCGGTTGTCCCTCCTGGAGGACCTGCTGTTGCAGCAATAGAGCAAGAGAGCAGGGTTCTGCACCTGGGCCTTCACAATCTACATCTTTGTGATTGGAGATTGGGCGGCTACGCTGAACACCTTTGACCTTTCTCAGGAGATGGTTGATGTCATCTTGCCTGCCTGTCCTACTTCAACGAAGACTGTCTACTCCTGTTGTTGGGACAAAGTTGTGGTCTGGTGTGTCACTCACCAGATTGACCCCCTCCAGGCCTCGTTATCGAACGTTCTAGTGTTTGTTTTATCTCTTGCCCAGCAAGACTTTGCTTTGGGCACAGTTAGAGATACTTTTTCGGCCACCTTAGTGTCCAGATCAGCCCTCCTTATTTCAGTCATCAGCTGTGATGTGATTTTTGAAAGGGCTGTTCCCCTCCCTATCTCCGTTTGTGATGCATAATGGGACCTTAATGTAGTCTTCACTTATTTTGATGTGCACTCCGTTGGAGCCAATTCACATATTTCCCTTCTGGCTTCTTACCCTCAAGACTGTGAGCGAGCTTCAGACTCTCTCTGTTAATCCACCATGTACCGCCTTTTCCCCAGACAAACAGGTTCTGCCGGCTCTGGCATTCTTCCATCCTACAGTTGTGACGCAGTTCCACTTTGGTCAAACCGTCACTCTGCCGGCGTTTTATGTTCCAACTCACCCCTCCAAGGAAGAAGAGAAACTCCATCGTTTGGAGCTCAAGAGAGCTCTTAGCTTCTACATAGATCATACCAAAGCACAATGGGTGGATGGTCGGCTCTTTGTGGCAAGGCTGTGAAGAAGAGAACCATTTCTAGCTGGATCGTGCTCTACAGTAAGATCTGCTATACATTGACTAAAGAGGAGCCTTTGCAATTTCTGTCGGGCCAAAGATGCTACCACGGAGTTAGCATGCAGAATCTCTGTCCTAGACCTTTTGCCCGCTTGGTCCTGATGGACTTAAGTTTATTCACAGACCCGCCTACCAACTTACTGTTTTGGTACCTGTTCAAAAGGTGAGGAAGCTGTGGCTAGAAGTCACCATCAGAAGAACAAGTTACTTACGTTCGATAATTCTTTTTCTGGTAGAGACTCTATCTACCATCAATTCCTCGCTGACCATCCCATTCTCCCCGTTCTATGATTGGACTCTACCCATTAATAAGATCTCAAGTCCAAGAATCTGCCCACTGCTTACAACCAGTTTTTTCTTGGGATCTGTGTCTGAGGGTGCATGCAGCCTCTAAAGCAACTGACATCAGCGTGCAGGAGTGGTGCCTATATGACTCTAAATGTCATTTTCGGAGCGGAAGGGAGTCAATTCTGAGCTGCACTGTGCAACTTGGCAGCACACCAAGGTACTGCTGAAAAGTATCCAGATCCAGTCTGACACCTGGGAAATAGTCAAAAAGGCTATGAATCTTTGGCTAGATAGTCTCTACCAGAAAGAGATGCCAAAGGTAAATAATGTGTTCTTCATCATTAACAAAACAGGTGAGTGCTAGTCAGAAGGCCTTGGGGTAGAAATATACACTTCTCATGACCCAATACAATGCAACACCTTCATCGGAGGTATCATGCACTCCTGAAAGCAAAATATGATCACAATTGGCTTAATAGTGCAAGGGTAGAGTTTTTTCTTTAAAAACGTTATTACAAAAAGGGGTAGGGGGGCAGGTCACTTACTGGCCTTCAAGTTGTGATAACAAGAAGCCTATCACACTATTTCTGTGTTTAAAGCTGAACGGGTCAGAGAATCAATCATCCACTAGATATTTTATCAGCTTTTAAGTCAGGGTGTCCTCTTAGCGAAAGACCAATTCTTTTCTGAAAGACTGCTACCCTGGCTCGCTCCAGAGTTAGCTTAGAACATAGTCAAAGAAATCAGAGGAAGATAAATCCCCACTTCTAAAGCTCCTGGGCTAGATGGTTATCCAGCCTATTAATAATATATTAATATACTTATATTTATAAACAAGTTATAAAGAAGTTATGGTCACCTACTTTATGTAAGATGTTCAGAGATGTGTGGGACCCACATTCTCCCTCTCCAGAGGCGAATAAGGGCAGAATTTCACTATTACTCAAACCAGACAAAGACCCTCTAAGCTGCAGACCTATTTCTTTAATTAATGGATACATGAAGCGTCTGGACCAAGTAGTAGTCAACAGATTAAAAGTGGTGCTCTCATACCTAAAACACTGAGACCTAGTGGGTTTTGTCCTGCATCGTTCTTCAGCTGCCCATTTGAGTTCACTTGCCCATGTTATGCGGCAGAGGCATAACGTTAAAGTAGTACATGCCGAAAAGACATATAATTGGGATTTTTGTTTAGAGTACTGGCACGTACAGACCTGGGGATCAGACTTTATATCAAAGGCCATATGGATTTAAACAAATCCCACAGCAGTAGGGGTGCGTAAAGGCTCCATTTTACAAACGTGTGGGATATACAGAGGAACTAGACAAGGCTGCCCTTTGTGTCTGCTGCTTTTTGTCCTGGATTTCATACCCCAGGCGATCACCATCATACAAACTGTAGACGTTAAAGGCATTCTGACCTCACTGGCAAACACAAAGCGGTTCTATATGGGGATGATATTCTGGGAACCTTGTAAGATCCTGCACACTCTATCACACACCTCACAACACAAATTTCAAGATTCTCGGTATTCTCGGGTTACAGTATTAATTGGGGGGAACAGCAAGACCTTAACACTAACCTGCCCCACAACTTGTGGCCCCTCTACGGATTCACCTTTTTAGATGGAAAGTATCAAAACTGAAATATCTGGGGATCTTATTACATGAAGGTCTTGACAATTTGGTAGAAGACAATCTGTGCCCCTTAATGGACAGAATACAACCTAATATGACGAGATAGAGATATCCAACTAAGAATTGATCTATGTGGGGAAGGACTCAACAGACAAAAAGTAATACAGCACTTAGTCTCAATTATGGCTTTGCAATCTTGATAGGTGCCTAAGATAATGATAGTGGAACTATCTGACAGGGTAAACCTATTAATTTGAGGAAGGAAGCACCCCCCATTTGAAAATGGTCAACCATATGCCGCCACAGAATTTGGAGAGTTAAGACTACCACATTTCGAAACCTACTGGCTCCCTTTTCAGTTAGCACAGGGCCATTACTTCTTATATAATACCCTACAAAAACTGTCATGGATTAGGATAGAAAACACGCTTATGAGTAAGGCGGGTGGCTTCAGAACTCTTAATACAAAAGTTCAATTTAACTTACTCCGCACTCGTCCTGTTTTATATACCATGTGTTATACCCGTCAGAAAACACATTTACTGAAAAAAGATGGTGGGACACATGTTGCAGTACCTATATGAGATAATAGTAAGATATGGATAGGTGACAGAGAACCCGCCTTGTCAAACTTTGGCCCATATTTATCAAAGGGTTTGTATGAAGCTGGCTTTTTATATAATATACCAAAACGAGGTAAATGGTGTGGAGAGTCCAGGTACACCTTATGAGTGGACAGAGGCTTGCTTTAACAATTCCAAGGTGCTCTTTTGTGGTAGTGTGGTTAAGCAGCCCAAGGCTTATCAAGGAGAAGTGTTAGACATTTGTTGTATGCACACAATCAATAAATGGCATACACTCAATCATGAGATCCACACCAATTTAGTAAAATAGCACATATTTTATATACATTTTGACACCAAAAACTTTGTTATTGGGTAAGTAAATTTTAATTTAGCAGTTTTTAAAAAACCATGAAAATACACTTGTATTGTCGCTAATGCAGTGATATTATCCTAATGGAAAAGACATATACTGCATTCAGGTGCTTAGCGACGACTTACATGACCAATCTTCTGAGGTTAAGGTCAATATGGGGCAAGGTCAAAGGCAGCACCAACAGGTCACCACGGTCATCTACGGGCGGTCCAGGTGCAGAGGTGCCTTTCGGCGTCCGGTGCCCCGTTAATTTCAATGGGAAGCAGTCCTGGGGAAAAGAGGCTGCAACCAGGGACTGGAGGCCAGTCCAGATGAAGCAACAGGGGGGCTCAGGTCTCGAGGTTCTTGGACACACAGGGCCACTGTCGGTCCACAGCAACTTGGGTTAGGGGGCATGTGTGCAGTGGGACTTTGTCCGGCAGGGTCACATTGTGAAGACTGCTTGCGGTTATCGGTTGCGGCACAAACGAGGCTGCAGGCAGTGACTGGGGACCAGTCTGGCCAAACCCAAGGTTGGGTTCAACTCTGGAGGGTCTCAGGACCTTATTCGCACCATTGGCCCACTTCAACTCAAGCTGGGGAGCTTGGGTGCAGTGGTGCTTTTAGGTGTCAAGTTTTCGAAGGTCCCAGGCTCTCAGAGTTCTTCTTGGGTGGGTGCAGGCAGGGGAGCAACCCCACATGAGATGCTGGTTGTTCCTTGAAGTGCTGGCATTCCTCCCAGGCTTGTGGAGGCAGAGCAGCTGCAAGACCAATCGAATTTGGTGCACTTGAGGCAGCAGACAGGCCAGCACGGTTGGCGCCAAGTCAGTTGCTGCTTCTCAGTTCTTGTTTTCACAGCTTTTCGGAAGCCTTCTGCTTAAGTCAGTAGAATCTGCTTTCCCGGTGTCAGGGGCTTTCCTAAATACTGGATTTAGGGTCTTTAAAGGGAGTGAAGGGTGGTAGTCAGGGGCTACTGACCCTTAGGGTCACTATAGCCCATATATGACTACTTACTGCGGGAACTGGGCTAAATCCCTGTCCAAGAGTTCCTAATTCTGCCATTCCATGATGACAGAATGTTCCTAAAGGGAGGAACATCAGGCAGCTCACCTTAGTGGTGTGACTGGCCTGGTACTGCACCATGCCTCCCTGCATATTTAATTTCTCGTCTGTCCTGGTGGCAAATGGGCCTCAGGACAAGGGTGGTGGCTTTTCCCAGGTCTGGGGTAGTGGGGTTGCATATTCAAGGCTGAAGAGGCTTTTTAAAGTTTTCTGACTTGATATGCTGATTACTTAGACATCCTGCTTGGAAGAGGTGACAAGACCTCCGGCCAGAGCGGGCAGTGTTTCTGCCCTCAGGAACCATAGACTCTCACCTACAGGGGGTCAGAAACGTTTCTGTGGTGGGAGGCTACTTTACATCAGCCGCTCAGCACACGAAAGGCTGGTAGGTTTTCATGGGGCACCTCAAAGGTGCCCTCTGGGTGTATGTATTAATAAATCCATCACTGGAATCAGTGTGGGTTTTTAATACAACGTGTTTGATACCATACACCATATATTTCAGTGAAGCCATCATGTAGCTGGGGAACTCTTTTTTACCAGTGTCCAGCACTTACTTTAAATGGCTTCCCTGTTCACTTGTGATATCTAAGAATTGACTTAGACATCACAGGGGCATTTTTGCTCATGCAGATATGTCCACACATGTAGTATAGTGCACCCTACCTTGTAAGGCCTGCTGTAGAAGTGGCTTACCTATACTGCATGCAGTGTCTGCAGTCATAGCACCCAGGGATGTGCGCCATGTTGTGTTTTCACTTTTATCTGCACCAAGACACACAGCATGCAATGGCTGTCTGCATGAGTTAGGTGAGGGGTCCCTTAGGGTAGCACAATACGTGTGGCAGCCCTTAGGGACCCTATTTAGTACCCATGCCTTGGGTACTCGGGTACTATTTACTAAGTGCTTACAGGGGTGTCAAAGGTATGTCCAATTGGGGAAACAATTGTACAGTTTTAGGTAAAGTGATCAGGCACTGGGGACCTGGATAGCAGGAACCCAGCGCACTTCTGTCAAAATTGCATTGAATACCAGGCAAAAGGTGAGGTGAGGGTGAATAGATCAAAAAAGGGCATTTTCCTACAGGGTTGTGTTGCTTTTGCACCACACAATGGGGTGCAAAAGCGATGCCACCCGTAAGATGTGATTTATCAAGCCATTCAAGGCCCCCTTGCGTGGCCCTGGGTGGCTTGATGAATCCAGAGTAATGCATCACAAATCGCTGCGTTAATCTGCGCCAGGGAGGCCGTCCATGGGTGTTCCCACGCAAAATCCATGGATTTTGACGCATTCCCAGATTTACCATAAGTGGTAGGGAATGCACCACAACTGCTACGCCTTTGTTCTTGGAATGTAACACTCTGAGATGAATGACTTGTTATTCTATTTATTTTGAAAATCCAGATTACTTACACTGGAGGATTTTACTAATTAGGCAAAAGAACTTTATGGTACGTAGTAAAAGAGAGAAAATATGGTGTGAGGACATAATAGGTGGAAAGGATAAATCTGTAGGATGGAAGCAGTTTTAACTTATGATGTCACAGTTGAACGGGTCTGTCATTACGGTCCATAACAGTTAATTTGATAGTCTTCTTCCTGCAATAAAGCACTATTAAAAACAAAAACCTGGGCTGGCACTGGGTCCATAATGATCTTGAGTCAGGTGGTTACCCTATGTCTACTCAGGTGGCTTGAGAAGTTATAGCTATTTCCCTACAGTCCCAAAAGAAAATAGAAACCCACAACCTCCTTAGTGTGAGAAAAATCTATCTTTACATGGTTACCACAATTTCTAGCTGACTGGTATCATATATATATATATATATATGTATATATATATCACGATAATCCTGCCAACTTTGCCGCTGCGTTTTCAGTCACGCGCCGCCGCCAGCCAGCCACACAGGACACGGACCTAATTTGGAGCCTCAATTGTTTATTGCCAAAAAGTCAGAGTCGCGTTTCCCGGCTTGCGCCGCTTGTTTACTCGACAAATGTTAATGCATTTGGGAAACAATTTAAAGTGGCAGTGCGTTTTTTTCTACGTGTCATGTGATCAACATTCAATATTACAATGGAAGAAATACTAACTCAGGTTGTTTCTCCGTGTGTTTATACCAAAAACATTACATTCATTGTGGGCAAAATTCTGCAATCTATAAATAAATAAATATATAAATACATTCATGTATAATTGTAAAATACAATAGATTATTTCAACATTCAATCCTTTAGTTAAAATATATTTAGCTCTCCATTGTTTTTGAGTAAAATACTGATTGAGCTTCCTGTATTCATAACATTTATAACCGTACGATTGCTATTTTATTTGTATGATCACATATAATTTTAAATCATACAAAAGTAGATCGCGTTATTTTTGCACATATCTCATATTTTGGTTAAATAACTTATTCATTTTCCATTAATGAATAACTCGACCATTGTATTGTGAAAAATATCTGAAGTGCTAAATTGAAAGGTAAAATACTTTTTTTTGAGATTTTTCTCTTTTAAATTTTAAAATTGGATCTTCTTTGCTCTTAAGTATATGTATATATATATATTTTTTTTTTCTCTCCACGATCCCCGGTGAGATTACGAAGCTGTCGTCGGGCGGTCCGAGCCTGGATACCGGAAATCCAAAAACTTCCTTAAACGATCTCTTAATGATATGTAAAAGATACTCGGACACCTTCCTTCTGCAAAGAGCGATTTATTGCGGCAACAAACAACGTGTTTCGGCGGTTAAGCCTTGATCACGTTCCCCTAAAACATGGTAAAATTGGCTATTACTCTGTTGTTGTATTTAACTTTCCATGGTATAGGGTGTAGGAAACAGACAACTGACAAGTTAAATGTTACTTGTAAATTGCAGCACATATCGTCCCATCCTCTAGGCTGACCAGACAAAAACATGGCTTCAGGCCTACATCTGCAGCCTGACTGCTGTAGCTCTTAACCCCTTCCGTGCTCCCGCCGGCCGTTGGCCGACGGGAGCACTACCTCGTGGGTGCTGCCATCGCCCAACGGCCGAAGGAGCCCCGCCCACTCTTTAGAGCGGTCCGCACCGCGGCGGAAACACCGCCCACGGTTAAGGCGTTAAAACCTGCAGGCAAACAGGTCAAAACAATCTTTTTGATACAGAGGAATCCTACTTTTAAATAATAAGTTAGTTACCTCTAAGAATGCTTTATCGGTCACAAAGTAGGATGTCGAGTATATAGAAGTTGAACATGTGAGAATTTCATGTTAGCACGTTTCCAGAGTGGCTAGCCCACTTAAGCTGTATCCATCGTATAGGACTATAGCTGTTCCTATGAGAAAATCCAAAGTTCAATTAAAATAAAATGCTTGCCATCTTTGGCTTGGACAAGCTACAGAATTCACAATTACGTTTTTAATATTTATTAAAAGTCAGATTAATTGGTGAATTTGAGCTTTTGATAAATATAGAGAAAAGTAACTAAAAAAAGTTTAACTTTGCCACTCTGAAGTTGCTGCTCTTCGGTCAGTGCTTTTCCCTTGATGAAGTGTGAAAACTGTTGTTAGAGCATAAACAAAGTCTAGGGCTTTTCGATATGATGCCGTGTGTGTGAGGGATGCGATTCATCCTCTCTCTGGAAAAGCATTTGGGGAGGGTTCAGGAACTTAACTTGAAAGGGACCAGGATGATGCCCATTCATAGTTTAATGACCAGTGAGACCTGAGGAAAATGAGTCCTATGATCTCAGGGTTAGGTCCTGTTGGGGGGGGATTAGGAGACTTGTTTGGTGTGGTTGAGGAGAAGGGGACTGCTCTTTTCCTTAAACGCACCCTGGCTCCTCCTCCAGAAGCACAACAATTCTTGAATTTCACTAACAACAGTGCACTCCACTGCAAAAAAGGGAGGTGTTGCCTCGAGGAACTTTGTGCCAATTGGTATGGGAGTATCCATGCTTCACCCTCCCTCCCACCCATAGCAAACGGCTAGAATGATAGTGATTCCCCTCTATCTGCAGCATTAACCCCAAATGTCACAAATAAAAACTCCGGCACTCGTGAAAATACTGCATTAGTATTGGTCCCAGACCCCAATATAGGTCTGAGCCCCCTACAACTGAGAATGATGAGAGCCAATGGGCGGCAGAGGGTCTATGTACTGATAAACAAAACGACCAGCCCGGACCCCTAAGGCCCACAGTATCTCAAAATATGCCCACAAATGATCGCCCTGAGAAACCCTCAAACCGGATACCAGCTAAAAAGCCAATCTACATCAACCTTCCCCCCCGAGTCTCACCTCTACACAATAGAAATAATAGGCGTCCCGAAATTGGGTGAGGGGAAAACAGAAACATACGGGGAACTAAAAAACAAAGTGGGCCATTGGCTAACTACACATAGACCGCTTCCTTCACACTTCAACGGGCAAATATCCCATGTGAGGAGGGTAGATTGGGTGGGTCATAGATTTAAGTCTACCGAGGGTGAGTGCATTATTTTAACTTTTAGAGACATCTGCGTGGCAAGCCATATCAGTAGATGGAGATATGGCCCCACTAACAGTCTGATTCGTACCATGGGCCTTAGCTACTTTTATCCCTCAAATGATTCTGGGTCGAACAACATGCACCTACATTTCTTACCGGAACAGGGGAGATCTCATACCTTCGCTAATCAACACCAAAACTGGGATACTTTAGGGAATTATGGCCATTATACCCCAGATGACCCATTATATTCAAGTCGGGCCATACCCAGGGACTACAGAATTACAAATCACTTTGCAATGTACCCAGAGAGGAGGGAAGGATCACACCAAGTACTCCAACATGAATATCCCACCTCAACCTATCTGAGTAACCAGTACAGTGTTCCTATTTCAAACAGGTTTAATGCCTTCTATGAACAGTGTGGCCTGGAGGGGGTCGACTGACTACCCGTAACACAAATCCCCCCAGTACATAATGATTACGCAAACCATGATATAACATCTGGCAAAGACGCTGATATATAGGGACTGAACGATTTCACCATTGCCGAGAAACTTATATTAACTGACCAGACAGGCCTAGAAACAAGAACCCCATCAGAGAGTCCGCTCTTACAAAATCGGTCAAGTTCATTCACAGACTATTTAGAGGCCTTTAGCCCCGATCTAACCTATATAAAACACAATCACAACATCATGGAAGAACAGGTAGTCACACGAACAGAGTTTATTGATCCAAATATATCTAATAATGTAAACACAGATACAGTCATAGAAGCAGACATAACACCATCATGTAGCACAAGCCTGGTCTCCTGGAACACGGCGGGCTTGGCTGATAAAGCTTGCGATCCCACTTGGCTATCTTTTGTCAAGCAATACGCGGTGATATGCCTCCAAGAAACATGGCTGGCAGAAAAAAAATACGTTCACATCGAGGGATATCAAAGCTTCTTCATCCCAGCCGAACCATCGAGCAGTGGAAGAGCAAAGGGGGGCCTGGTAATTTACATTAATCTGGCTCTTATTTGTCATATAAACATTTGTCACTCAGGCAATAGGAATATCTAAGTCCTAGAGCTAAAGAGGGGTAAACATACCTTGACCCTGATTAATTTTTATAATGCAGTAAACCAATATGGAGAAAGTAATTTACTGCAGTTGTGTGATTTTCTGAGAGACAATGTGGGGAATTTGTCACACCAATTATTGATTGCTGGTGATTTTAATACCCATCCCTGTGGGAATCCAGGAGTGACGCCCATGGGACATTTGGGGTGTAATAGCCTGAAAGGCTTTCACTTCGATCATTCCCGGCGTGGTACTCAACTTAACATTTTGATGAATGAAAACAACTTAGTTGCAGCTATGTCTGAGACGGCGGAGCACACACTTTTTCATGTACCCACATATAAAGGCAACTTAAACGGAACATACATAGACCATATTCTATTATCTGCGGACCTTGTCAACTTTGCCTCAGATTTTCGCATCCAAATGAACGTTCATAGTGATCATAACCCCATTTCCATCAAATTGGGGGAGGTATCTTTGAAATGCAAAAGCGCTGTGAAGGCCGGGGAACCTTAAAGTGCACAAACGGAAAGCGCTTCTTGAAATGGACAATGGTGAATTGTGATAACTTGTATATCTCAATTATTAATCTATCTAGTTCCGAACTTTCAATTTGTGTGTCACCTACATCATCTCCTGGACAAACCTTGTTTGCATTTGAGGGGGTCGTATCAACAGTAGGGTCTTTGTTGATGGTGCCAGCAAATGGGCATGCCGGCAATAACCCAAAATGGTTTGACCACTCCTGCTCCAAAGCCAGCCGAGACCTTAAGACGGCCCTAAAAGCTAGACCCAGAGATATGGCACGTATTAAGGTTATGCGTGCCAACTACAATAAATCCCTTGCGACACGAAAAAAAGAGGTAAAGGCATGTACCTGGGAGTCCCTTTTAGATCCTAAAATTTTGGGTAACAGTGCCAAGTTCTGGGAAATCATTAATGAACCTCTGTTTGATCATCCAAGTAACAATGTTCTTGGCACAAATATCCCTGAGGAAGAGTGGGTCACCCATTTCAGTACTATTTTTAAAAGTAATGAGCCACAAGCTGAGTATAGTCCTATTACTCCTATGGAGAATCTTGTGTATTTTTCAATTAACGAGGTTGAAAAAGGAATTCAAGGCCTAACCTGCAATAAGGCCCCAGGGCCTGACGGCCTTCCTCCAGATCTTTTTAAATCTTGCCCATCACTATGGGCCCCTGTTCTTACCGCTGTAGGTAATGCAGCAGCGGCTTCTGGTTGCCCAAAGTCGTGGGGGATCTCCACCATAGTACCAGTATTTAAAAAAGGAGACCGCAGTAGCCCACTCTGCTACAGGCCAATATCTTTAATTAACTCTGTAGTGAAAGTAGTGGGGGGTGTAATTTTAAAAAGGTTAGTAGCATGGGCAGATGAAAATAATGTAATTTCCCCAATTCAATACGGCTTCAGGCCTGGTCACTCAAAGGTTACCCAGTGTTTGAACCTGTATATGATTATAGGTAAATACACCATGGCCCGACAAGGTACAATTCACATGGCATTCATGGACCTATCGTCGGCTTTCGACTGCGTAGACCGAGGTAGGCTATGGGATGTCATGGCAAAAATGGGTGTAGAGCAGAACCTGATTAATTTACTAGCCGACATGCACTCCGATACAAGAGCAAATGTCCGTTATACACAAGACTTAAAAGTAACGAGGGACTTTGGAATACATCGGGGCGTCCGCCAAGGGTGTATTCTAGCCCCATTTCTCTTCAACCTATACATTAATGACCTGGAAGAGCATCTTTTAAGTACAGGAGTAGATTACCCCTATGTCGGCCGGAAAGGTTTGCCGGTTCTGCTCTACGCGGATGACGCAGTCCTGATATCCAGGACTGCAATTGGCCTACAAGCCCTGCTAAATTCTTTCCATGCTTTTATGAAGTCCCGGGACCTGAGTATCAATAACTCAAAATCTTACGTCATGAAGGTAGGCCTAGGGAAAAAAAAGCCAAACTCCTTTAACGTTAATGGGGAAAAAATTCCTGTAGCTAAAACATTTTTCTACCTCGGTGTCCTCTTTGATCATCAACTAAATTTGGGACCCGCAGTACAGAGAAAAATGGGAGAGGTAACTAGAGCCAATGCAGCAATACTAGACTTCGCAAGAAAAATGGGTAATAGTCCGGTGGCCGCATTGCTCCAACTTTATCAAGCTAAGAGCACTGCTATTGCATGCTATGGAAGTGAGCTATGGGGGTACGCCTCCTCTGGAGGCCTGGAGGTTGCAGAAAATAGTTTTTTAAAAAGGGTTTTGAGGGTTCCAAGGGGAACAGCAAACTTTTCTGCCCATGAAGAGTTGGGCATGCCCTATTTACGCGATAGGATAGCCAATAATCCCTTACTTTGTTGGCTAAATACTGACATACACCTTACCCAACAAATCCTGAAAGAAGCATTAACATGGGAAAACGGGCTCAAAGTCCCTTGGATTAAATATATCAGTAACTGTTTTTCTGAACTAGGGCGTCCCGATCTTTTTGCAACCCCAGAGTTTATCACTAAATCTGATGTTGTCTTTGTGAAGAAGACCTTCATTGCATCTAGGTATTTAGCTCGGGAGGAGGTCGAACTAAAGAAAGACAGTGTTCGGAAACATGTGCTACTAAAAACCTCTTTGCGCATGGAACCGTACCTGTCATGGCCCCTGTCAGGTTATGATCGCTTTCTGCTGACGAGGTTTCGCTTAGACATATTCCATCTATTATTGGCCGTACCGAGGGGGGCCCATCGAGGCCAAGTGTTGCCAGCTTGTGACTGCGACAAAAAGTCTCCGCAAGATCTGGCACACTTTCTATTCATCTGCCCCTTCTATACTGTACCACGGAAGCTATATTTAAAACCATGCCTCAAACAAATGAATTTTTCACAAATTAGACCAGCACTTTATTACCTCCAACTTTTAAGCTGTGATTGCATTTTATTTGTATGTAGCTTTTTAAAACTAGCAATTACATTTAGGAAAAGCATGGAGGGGTAATTGTGTCGCTGATAGATATATTTTAACTAACAATCATTTATATTTATATTTTTTATTGTATATTCTGCTTGTGATTCTCTATTCTGTGTCGTTTTTAACAATGTTTGGATTTTATGTGTCAATGTATGTTTACTGAAATGTGCTTTTATGGTTGTTACTATGAACAATCAAATAAAGTTTTTTTGACTTGACTTGACTTCAATAGTGACACCTCACCCCAGCTCATCAGAACATATATGGACATGTGGATGAACAGAAGCGACTGGATCTGCTGTCTGTGACTCATGTGGAGACCTGAAGGGCTGGGCCTACTCCCATCTGCACTCCGGACTGAGAAATAAACTTCAAGGGTCAGTTGGCTAACCTCCCATGTGGCTACAGAAACACAAGTATCAATAGGCCTTCTCCTCGAGTGAGTCCTGGTACCTCAGTACTGGTCCCTAGGAGCCTTAGGCGTTTCGACCATGAGCAGCTACTCCAAAATGTTGGAACTTTAAAGCTTCAAATTCCAGACATCTAGAGGACCAGGACCAACTACACAAGGCAATCTGGAGAGCAGGTGCCTGGAGTGAAGGGCTGCAAAATAGGAGGAAAATAACTAGTGACATAAAAACCTCCTGAGTTCTTCTGGTATCTACAGGGGAGAAATTAGAAGAAGCAATACCTCAAAAGAAAGGCAAAGCAGGCATGGGAATCACAGGAATAAAGAACAAGGAGCAATAGTGGAGGAGCGATGAACGTAACTTAAACTGCATTGTGATGCGGTGCTATATTAGTTTAGACTCCTTGCACACCCAAAACACAGAAAGAACATGGTTTGACCTAGAAATAAAATTGCCAGCTATGATGAATAGGGTTGTTATAATAGGTATTGTGCATTGGGTGGCCATCTTGGACTGGGATAAGTGGAAACATGAATTTACTGTACAGAAGTGATCCTGTGGATAGAGGCGTTCATTCAGAGAGGTCTCTCCACAACCTCAGCTTCCCTTTTTGCCTGTCCACGAGCCCTTTGCATTGCTACTGAGGAATGTCACGTACCGATTTGCGCACAGGACTACATAGGAACAGGACCCTGCTGACTAGACTAATAAGAAATCAAGAAGGGGTCATGTTTGCCAAAAAGGAAATGTGTGGCCTGCGCGTGAACTCCACTGTCTTCCTAAGTTTTTCCCACCATGTAGGCCCAATTCAACATAAGCCATTGAGAGGGTGCAACAGGCAATATGGCATGGAAGCCATCACACTTCAAAGATTTTTAACAGGATCCAGCATAAAAGGAATTACACACATTACTATTCTGGCATTACACAAATTGCATGTACAGCACTGACAACGAAAATCACCTCAGTTTGAAGAATTGGAATGCATATTTAGACGCCTTCCAAAGTTGCAAGTGGCAGTTTCCCAATTCAGGTTACAGTAACTTACGCTACTAGAGCTCCCTTGTTCAAGGGTGTGGTACATTAACCCAGTGCAAGAGTGGCTTCCAAGACTGCCCCTTAATCTCACAATAAAATGCATTTTGACCTGATATGATGCCCTTGAATGTCTCCATTGTTGAATGTGGAATGAACAGAGCAACATACTCGATTGTGCTTTCATTCAGATGACGAGGGTGTGGATTCAACATATAAATGCTATATATATATATATATATATATATATATATATATATATGCCAAGAACTTCGTTGCTTGTACCAAAGACTGGAAACCAAATAACGAATCGGACCCATCCAGGTTTGTTTAGCGCATATTTTTATTCATCATGCACCCTCTTGTCCGCCATGACGCGTTTCGGGCCCTGAAGCCCTTGATCGCATGACATGGTCGTGATTCACCTCGTGATTTGTAGTACAGGAAACGATCACATGATCCCTGGCCTATAGAAATAAACAACATACTTCAGCCTAATCCAAAGCTTTTTTGTTTGTTTTTTCAACAACTCCCTCATTTATTAATACTCCAGAAACATGTGCAAAATTCACAATAAATAGATAAAATATGTAAAATATGTAAAATATATAAATATGTGCAAAGTTGCAATCATAAAATATTAAACATTTTCCATAATAGCAGCAATAACACCTATATACATCAACACTATTTGTAATATTTCATCGTATATACACACCATTTATGATATTATCGAAATTTAAGATCACATATGTAAAATACATTGAATCCATACTCATTGTATTTGATAAAACAAGTAATTTGTGTGCAAAGTTGGCAAATAAAGTGCATATATTAGCTGATAAACTCTATTCGGTATGGACTTGAGTATAGTCTGAGGGAGGGTACATATACATATATATATATATATATATATATATGTAGATAAATATAATCACATTAATATCAATTCATTGATTGGGCCTAAATAAACACTCCAGTGCTGATTTACTATGGTGCCAGTAATTATCAAAGTTCTGAGTCCATCTTTCTTATGGTTTAGAAGTCATCCTAAAATGCATAAGTGGTACCAATCACTTGTATGTACTAACTAAAAGTAACTATGGCTTTAAGAATTAGCTCTCCAGTTTTTTCCTTGAAAGTGGACAGCAGATTTCTGAAAGCTCTGGTCTTTGCTTTTGTTTTTTCTTGAAAATCACGAGTCGCAGTTCTGCCTTGTGCACTGAATCCATAAGCATGTCAGTCACTGGTGCAGGGGAAGAAGGAAGGTAGAGAGATGCCAAGCAGAAGGAGTAGGCAGTAGGGTGGGGAGTGATAACAAGGGACACCGGCAGGAGGAATCATGAGCAATGATCTGGTGTTAAATATTGGAGGGATTTGTTAGCATGAGCTGAAAGCCATTTTGTATTTCTGGCTGCCATCTTGTTTGCCATGTGATGCCACGTGCTCGCCATGTGCTCTGTCCTCCCTCAGTGTTGACTGCTCTTGTAATCTGCCTAGAAACGAACTATATTTAGCATCTTCCTCCTTCGCACATGCTCAGTTGAGCTTGCAGCTATCCTTGCAACTGTTTCTAGTCTGTAAATGTCAGGATATGTTCACCAGAATTAGCAACTGTTAGCGCCTCCCACTTTGTTAAGCAAGCAGATCTTGCATGCCCATCTTAGTCATTTTTGCATGCTTACATGTGCCAGGACTGCCCCTTGGTCTTATGCTGACTATGTAACCTAAGCATATATAAGGCCCCTGTTTTCTGTACTCCTCAGACTGCCTCATTCATTTGCTAAGACTTCTGTGTGACGTAGTATCCCTCATTTAAAGTTTTAATAAAGATGTTACTTTTATATTTCAGCTTCTGAGCCAATTTCTTTTTTGTTGGTTTAAAAGGACCAAGTATCAGTGGGACCCCTGAGAAGGTTTCTATTTTCTACACTGGAGGCAGGGAGAGAGAGAAATCTGCTCTCATCAGAAACAAGGGAAGGGTCAGCGGGAGAGGGAAGGAGTGAAGGACAGCCGGGAGCAATGTAGAGCTTGGGCACAACAGCATCACAGAGGGGGGAAGAGGGCAGCAGAAGAAAACAGAGGGGCTCCCTGCGCTGCCTGTGTTTCACTTTTAATATAGGTAAAAAGTGACATACCGGCGGCACAAGGGGCTTGTAAATAAGCCCCAGAGAGTGGGAACAACTTGGAACTATCTCATGAATGAATGAATGGAGTCTTATACCATGCAACTTAGCCCAAGGGCATCAAGGCGCCAGAACAGGTCATCCAACACATCATCAAACACAGTCGGCTTTACATATACGCTTCCGAGAAAAGCCAGGTCTTTAAGGCCCTATGGAACAGAGCGAGTGAGGTTTGCCTTGCAAGCTCAGGAGGGAGCGAATTCCACAATTTGGGTGCTAAAGAGGAAAAAGCTCTGCCACCCCATTTCACCTTTACAAATCTGGGAACCTCAAGAAAGTTTTTATAGGAGGAACGAAGAGATCTGCAAGGAGAATAACAGAGGACAAGAGACTTGATCCCCTCTGGCCAAGTACCGTGAAAAGCTCTATGAGATAGACTCAGTGTTTTAAAGACAATCCTGGAGTGTATGGGGAGCCAATGTAGATTATCCCGGGCTGCAGAAGCTGAGGCCAATCTGGGAAGGCTCAAAACCATCTTAGCCGCAGCATTCTGGACCATTTGAAGACGATGGATAAGACTCTTGTTAAAGCCCAAATAAAGGGCGTTGCAATAGTCCAGCCTAGAGTAGACTATTGCTACTGTAGCCTGTTTCCGAGCTTCTGGGGAGAGATATTGGGCAATCTTTCTAAGAACCCTAATGATGCCGCAACAGGTGGAGACAGTCCTATTGACCTGCCGGTCAAAGGAGAGGCCAGTGACCATTAACACCCCCAGGTTCTTAGCGTACTGGCGAGGGAGGGGACATTCCCCAAGTGACGGCGGCCACCAATCCCTTGACCAGATATCCTGATTACCCCCAAAGAACAAAACCTCAGTTTTCTCCCCATTCAATTTCAGGAAATTCTGCACCATCCACCATGCAGTTCCTAAAATTCTGGCCAGAGTCCTTCACAGAATGAGTAAGGGAGACCATTATCTGGGTGTCGTCAGCATATGACAGCACGTCCAGCCCAAATGATCTAACAACCCTGGCAAGTGGGGCCACGTAGATGTTAAACAACGTGGGACTCAATGAAGAGCCCTGGGGGAACCCCACAATGCACAGGTTTAGGGGCAGACAGAAACTGGCCTAGTTTCACTCTCTGTTCCCTTTCGTTAAGAAAGGAAGCAAGAAGGCTCAAGGCAGAACCTCCGACTCCTATCTCTCTAAGGCGGGACACCAATATAGAAGGAGACAGAGGGTCGAAGGCTGCCGTAAGGTCTAAAAGGACCAAGAGTGTAGTATGGCCCTTGTCGACCTGAGAGTGGATGTTGTTAACAACAGCAGTAAGCGCAGTTTCTGTGCTGTGATGTTTCCTAAAACCATGCTGAGAGACATCCAAAAGGGCAGAATCCCTAAAATAGGAACTAAGATAAAAATTAAGATGGGACTCCAACATCTTTGCGGGAGCAGGGAGAGGGGACGGAAATTTTTCAACACTCCAGGGTCCAAGGCAGGTTTCTTCAAAAGAGGTTTTACAACCGCCATTTTCCATAAGGAGGGAAAAATTCCATCCGAGATGGCACAGTTCATTACATTCATGAGAGGTAAAGTAACTACTTCTCGACAAGCTTTCAAAACCTTAAGCGGACAAGAATCCAGAGGAGAGCCCGATTTAATATTATCCAGGAGCTGAGTCGTCACCTCAGGAGTTAAAAGAGGGAAAGACAGAAGACTTGGGAGCTGATCACCAGGCGGACTCCCGGCCTCAAAAGAGGCAGGGGGAGTAATGGACCTCATGCCCAGGTTTAAAGATTCAAGTGCGCCATAAATGTCCACAATGTTATCACACAACTCTTGGGAGTCCACAATAGTGTCTACTACCTGAGGAGAGGATAAGGAGTCTATGATTTTAAAAAGATCTCTAGGAGAGTTAAGGAAAGCAGTAATCCTAGAGAAATAGGCCCTCTTTCCATCCCCAATGGCTAGCTTATACTCCTTTAAGCGGAGTTTATGTTGTTCCTTCTCCACGGGATCAAGATGAGTCCGCCCAGAGCCTCTCCTGTTTTCGACACCCTTGTCTCAACTGCCTAAGTTTTTTCTGAGTACCAGGGGGCAGAAGGACTCTTCCTTGTGGAATAATGCTGTTTAAGCGGGGCCAAGGTGTCTAATGCCCCTAAAAGAGCATCCGCAAGTTCGAAGGCAGCTGAGTTAACATCCTGTGAATGAGCAGGCGCCAGCCCATTCAGAAAAGGAAGGAGTACCTTGTTATTAATAAGTTTAAAATTTCTTCTGAATTCCCACTTCTTGGCATCTGGCAGAGAGGGGGCTGTTGCCTGGTTGGAGAAAAGTAGTGGTACAGCAAAGTGGTCAGACCAGGCTAAAGGGACCGAAGGTCCCACCTTCAGCATGGAATCATTGGAAAAGACTCCATCAAGCGTATGCCCTGCTAGATGGGTAGGGCCAACCACCAGCTGAGCCAAACCACAAGAATCCAAAGTTTTCAGGAGTGCCTGGGTATCCCTAGACCCCACATTCTCCAAGTGAAAATTGAAATTGCCAAGAAGAGTAATGTTAGGCCTTTCAATGAACGGCTCTAACAATTTAGAAATATCCTGGCTGAAAGAGGATCTAGGGCCCTGTTGTCTATAGAACAGAAAATTACAAAAAACAATTTGATGGACAGAATGTAGATCAATGTCTTACATTCACCCCAGTACAAGGATCTGGGCCTAAATCCATCGTTTTTTGCACTCCACACCACCCTGGGTTAGATAATGGCTTTATGCAAATCAGCTCTGACCCTGTGCCCCATGGGAACAGTCCAGTCCGAACTACACAGCCATATCTTTCCCAGACCGGAATCAAGCATCCGAGGACCGGACCGGTTTCGAGGTAACACCTCTCATCAGCCCGGCTAGCTTGACTCCAGTGGTGTGGAGGCTATGGGACCCACGTCTGGGCTACCCCAGTACACTCAGGGAGAAAATTACAAAAAACAATTTGATGGACAGAATGTAGATCAATGTCTTACATTCACCCCAGTACAAGGATCTGGGCCTAAATCCATCGTTTTTTGCACTCCACACCACCCTGGGTTAGATAATGGCTTTATGCAAATCAGCTCTGACCCTGTGCCCCATGGGAACAGTCCAGTCCGAACTACACAGCCATATCTTTCCCAGACCGGAATCAAGCATCCGAGGACCGGACCGGTTTCGAGGTAACACCTCTCATCAGCCCGGCTAGCCTGACTCCAGTGGTGTGGAGGCTATGGGACCCACGTCTGGGCTACCCCAGTACACTCAGGGAGAAAATTACAAAAAACAATTTGATGGACAGAATGTAGATCAATGTCTTACATTCACCCCAGTACAAGGATCTGGGCCTAAATCCATCGTTTTTTGCACTCCACACCACCCTGGGTTAGATAATGGCTTTATGCAAATCAGCTCTGACCCTGTGCCCCATGGGAACAGTCCAGTCCGAACTACACAGCCATATCTTTCCCAGACCGGAATCAAGCATCCGAGGACCGGACCGGTTTCGAGGTAACACCTCTCATCAGCCCGGCTAGCTTGACTCCAGTGGTGTGGAGGGGATGCTCAGACGTGGGTCCCAGGCACTCCACACCACTGGAGTCAAGCTAGCCGGGCTGATGAGGTGTTACCTCGAAACCGGTCCGGCCCTCGGATGCTTGATTCCGTTCTGGGAAGGACATGGCTTTTGTAGTTCGGACTGGATTGTTCCCATGGGGCACAGGGTCAGAGCTGATTTGCATATCGCCATTGTCTAACCCAGGGTGGTGTGGAGTGCAAAAAAACGATGGATTTGGGCCCAGATCTTTGGACTGGGGTGAATGTGTGACATTGATCCACACTCGGTCCATCACTTGTTTTGTTTGCAATTCCGCCCTAAGTGCGCTGGGGATGCTCAGACGTGGGTCCCAGGCACTCCACACCACTGGAGTCAAGCTAGCCGGGCTGATGAGAGGTGTTACCTCGAAACCGGTCCGGTCCTCGGATGCTTGATTCCGTTCTGGGAAGGACATGGCTTTTGTAGTTCGGACTGGATTGTTCCCCTGGGGCACAGGGTCAGAGCTGATTTGCATATCGCCATTGTCTAACCCAGGGTGGTGTGGAGTGCAAAAAAACGATGGATTTGGGCCCAGATCTTTGGACTGGGGTGAATGTGTGACATTGATCCACATTCGGTCCATCACTTGTTTTGTTTGCAATTCCGTCTATAGAACAGAAAGCCAGAGAAAGAAACAGAGGGACAGGAATTAATGGAAAAATAAAAAGCCTGAAAAGGATCCGAAGGAGTGGAGAGAGACTCTGTGCGACAAATACAAGTCTCCTTATAAAGGATTCCAACTCCTCCTCCTCGGCGACCAACTCTGTCCATCCTGGACAGAGCATAGCCGTAGGAATCGCATCTACCAGGTCAGGTCCTGAGTCATCCGTTGCCCAGGTCTCGGTAATAAACACCCAAGAAGGCTTTCTAGCAGAAACAAAGTCTCTAAAAGCGATATTGTTTTTGACCAAGGACCTCGCGTTAATGAGAAATCCCTTTTCAGTTATAAGATTAGAGGCGTGCCTAGATACAGTGGGGGTCAGCTGTAACTTCAATATTTCCCCGTTTCCATGATCACACCTCTGGCACACATCAACCGATTTATCTGAGAGAGTCTCTGGGTCAATAGAATGGTAGCAAGACTTGACTGAAGGCCTAAGTTCGAAGAAGAACTTTCTGTCATAACAAAGCCTTACTTGGTAGCAGATGGGTGGTGGGGCAGCCTCCCTGATCCCTGGCACGATCTTGGCGTGGACAGGCGCAGACGGGCTTGCCTTTGGCGCGCCCGCTGCGCACGTCCGCTATGCGCAGAACAGATCATGTGACTTAAGTAGGGTGGCGCCGGCAGGCAGGACTAGCGCGTGACCCTCGCTCCCCAATCAGGGAGACAGCAGCAATCTGTGCCGGCGCCCTCCACAGCAAACGGGAAAACCCGTGGTGGAACGGGGCGCTGGCAAACAACTCACGAGCAAAGGGAGCCTAGCACAAACATAAGGTGAGAGCACAATACAGTTTAAAATAATGGTTTTTAAAACAGAGCGAACAGAAGAGCAAAACAGTGACTATTTAAAATATCAGAGACCGCTACGCGCCGAACAGATCCTGTGGCTTAAGTAGGGTGGCCCCGGGAGGCAGGACTACCGCGTTACCCTAGCTCCCCAATCAAGGAGACAGCAGCAATCTGTGCTGGCGCCCTCCACAACAAACGGGAAAACCCATGGTGGAACGGGGCGCTGGCAAACAACTCACGAGCACAGGGAGCCTAGCACAAAGATAAGGTGAGAGCACAATACAGTTTAAAATAATGGTTTTTAAAACGGAGCGAACAGAAGAGCAAAACAGTGACTATTTAAAATATCAGGGAAACAAGCATTGGCAAAGCCAATATTCCCCACCTATGAAAAGGCTATTTGGCTTTGGCAATGTGTTTAGCGTGGTTGCGGTTCATCATGGCTAAACATTAGTGGCATAGAGGAGAGTGGTGTGGAGAGTCAGAGTGGAGTGGCGTGGAGTAGGCCAGGGAGAGCGCCTCCCGTAACCTGCTCCGACTCTGCTACCGCGTTCCATTGACTGCTGGAAGGATACTGACATGTGCTAAGCTTAAGGATTAACTAGTGATTTTTACCTGATGTGCTGGTGATACACCATAACCACCCACAGTCACCTCCAGATAACCAGGGAGGCAACTCGCTGTGATTTTGTAGGGCATCCCACACCGTCTTGGGCTTGGGAAAGTTGGCAGCAGCTTTTGGCATTGCCCCGCAACGTCCAGCGGCTCAAAGAGGAGGACGTGGCAGTCGCATAATTGAAGCTGCAGCAATGGACCAGGAAGTCCCTGCAGTAGGGTCGAAGTCAGTGATGACATTGCACCACCCTGCAAGTGGCTCAGGGAGGAAGGACATCTGGCGCCGCTCCCAGCTGACTGCCGGGGATGCCGATCTTGAGGTTACTTCGATTTGGCAGAGCAGCGGCCTTACCCCAGTCCTGCGGCTCAGAGAATTCCACTCCAATCTCTAAAATGGTAGATACTTTGTTCACCGCTGTGCAGGAAGGCTGGGGAACTAACACAGCATCTTCAACTACCTTGGAAGCAACCTACGGCTTAATCACCACTAGGGAAGAGGATCTGGAGCATGATTCGCAGGAGGCAACAGGGACAGACAGCCTGAGTATGGCAAATGATCTAGAACAAGGTATGGGACAGACTGGTATTGTGATATGTCAAAACACTAATGGGTCCCACGAAAACTCTCCCTCTGTGTCACGATGACCCCAACAATTGGTGGGGCGTAATGGTGATGGAAAACTACCCAATGCCCTGGACATCAATATGCCAGTAGATTGCCTGGTAAATTCAGGGCCATCTTACTTGGAGGGTGCAGTAATTTAAATTGTGCCAGACCCAGATTCAATGATGGCGCACCCAGCAGTACCCTGAACTGCGCCATATGATTTCGCTGACATCCTTGGGGGTGGGGGAGGGGGTCTATGGAACTCACTGAGGTCTTGAGTCTTATAGCTACAAAAGTCAGCACCCCCTTGGGCAACAGACCACCTAGAGTCAAAGGAGGGAAAGGTCTAGATGGTCGTAAACTCCCAGTGCGGACTCTGAGGTACTGCACAAAAGTTAAGTTTTGACACGCTCAAAAGCAAGGATAGCCCCTTATGCAAGCGGGTTACTTCTAAGGGAGAGATTAAAGCCATAATTTCTCAGCTGTCAAATTCCGGGAATGCATTGCTCCCCAGGAGCTCGTCTGTGGGGGAGGAGGGGGCCATCACCAGAGGTTAGCCAGGCTATCCAGGATAATATATTCTCTAGTCCAGAGCAATTGTGTAACTTGGAAGGGACTCCCGATCTGTCTGGATGCTCGTTCTCCCTATCGGATCATTCTAACCTTCCAGAGTGGTCAGGAGTGAATATTTCAAAAGTTATCGAAGTGGAGGAGTGCTCTCGTCTACTATTCTGCAGGTTTTGTATTCTAAACGGGCAGAGGCTCAAGAATATTATACACAAGCATATGCAGACAGTCAAAAGCTAAAACGGGCATTAACAGATGTCACTAACAGAGCTATTTTGCTCTCCTCAGAAGTTTCGGATTTACAACAGTGGGTGGCAGCGGCGGAGGAGGAGGTCAGTTCTGCGGTGGTCAAATCAATAAAAACTCAGGAAACCAGAAGGTGTTTTTGCATGGGAAAATTAAATATCTTGAGAATATGCACCGCCATAACAATCTGAGGGTTTTTGGCATACCTGAAGGCTTGGAACCTAGAGCTACATGGTCAGAATATTTCAGTAAACATTCCCTGATCTTGATGACTGAGATATGGGCTCACAGGTTCAGTGGGCACATAGACCACCAATTTCAGTAACCCAGGGAGCCTGAACCAAGTAGTCCTACTCTCGTCCAATGCTTCTGTACATCAGCAACTTCCTACTCCGACAAGCAATTTTTGCTAAAGCCTGGCCTACTACCCATGTTAAGGAGGACTCAATCTCTATCTTTGAAAGACCAGACCTGTGTAAAGCCACAATGGACAAGAGATGGAGGTTACAACAGTTGATTGATCCTCTTAAAGCAGTTTCAACACAGGTCTTCTTGCAGGAGCCTGATCGTCTCAAGATTATATAAAAAGGCAGTCACTCAGAATTTTTCCACACAGTGACTGAAGCTAAACAAGCCCTCTCTAGGTGGCATACTTCATAAAAAATGTTGGGGTATATATTTCTCTTATCTATGTCGTAATATGAAAATCTGCATTTTTCTTTCTTCTTTTGTTTTTCTTTAATGGTGGTCATGGGGTGGGTATGTTGGAGTCGGGGATTTGGGAGGTTTGCTCTTTGCAGGCTGTCAGTCATCAACAGGAGGGAGGATGATTCCTTTTTCTAGATACAGGGGAGGGCAGAGCTGGGTGGGTTTAGGGAGATATTGAGAATCGTTCTCTCTTATTCTATTGACATCAATGGATGGGGTAGGTGGGGGTGTAAAGGAGACACCAAATTTATCGAAATATTTACAAAGACAGAGTTTTGAAAAAGAACAGGGTGGTATAAATAAAAAACAGACTAAAGGGAACGATAGCATGAATAAGAATATTTAATGTCTAAATTGAAGTATATGTGTTGGAATGTCACAGGACTAAACCAATCTATGAAACGTAAACTGATTTGTGAAGAGCTTAAGGCAGTTAAACCACAGATACTTGGTTTAACTGAGACCCATTTAGCCTATAAGGATAGACATATGCTTAAACAATTGGAATATGATGTTTTAACATGCACCTCTCAGACAGTGTCAATGGGGGGGGTTGCCATAATGAAATCTAAAAACTTAGCTGTAAATATACTATGCACCTCAGCAGATTTGAAAGGAAGATGGACAATAGCGCAGCTGGTAATCCTGTAACAAAAAGTCACTATTTGCATGGTATATGGTCCTAACATTGATAACCCTGACACATTTGATTACCTATGTTCAGAATTATTAGAGTGGACAGGAGTTTTAATACTAATAGGGGATTTAAATGTTATTATGGACAAAAGGATAGACACTACAAGTAGAAAAGCGCAGGCAAGGATGGGTAAGACGTGCACCTCTATATTTGAACTTGCAAATGTATAAGTTATATGAGGACTTGGAGGACATTATTTCCAAGTTCAACAGGTTTTATGTACTACTCATCCCTTCACAAACAATACTCACGTATCGACATGATTTTTGCTAAGGGCACGGCTTTAGAAAAAGCCCATATCCAGGTCTATCCTAAAATCACATCAGGCCATAATCCTGTTATGTTAACAATATAGATAGGAGTAGAAGGAAGAGATGGTCATCATTCATTTCCATTTTCTCGTCATTTACTCAGCAACCCCGGAGTATTGTGTGCATCTTAGAGTGGCATTGGGGAGTATATAGGTAACAATAAGGGTTCCACTTTGACATCGGTCGTCTGGGACTGCATGAAGGCATATGTCAGGGGTGTGACCCTCCAGTTCATTCTAAATCAGAACAGGGGTATATATCAAGAAGCTGAACAATGTCGTCTTGACTGTTTAGACCTAGAATGCCAGCATACACAGGTAATTAAGGGAAGGGATTCCATTGAGCAGTCGATATATCTTAGGTTTATTGAGAAGCGGCACATGTTAAATAGAAGGCTAACTGAAAAAGTAGCCGCCAGCTATAATAAACATAGAATGATACAATATGAATAAGGTGAGAAAGTGAGTCAGCTTTTGGCTAGTCAGATTTCTCATAACAAGGCTAGATCCAACACCAAGAGTATTGAAGGGGAGGGAGGGGTGCTTTATTCACAACCACAGGCTATCGTTGAGCAATTTTAAAATCTTCAAGGGCCTCTCTAGTCCAACCGGTATGAGCAATAAGGTAGCTGCTTCGCAAGAACTTTGAGAGGAGATTGCTGCTCATTTTAAAGACAAAATTGCTAAAATTGTCGTAGATCTTCATCCTAATAATACCAGCAACCAGGACAATTCTATCCAGAGGGCGGATGAAGTGGTCCAGGTGAACACCCCCCTGGACAAATTTCTAGTCCTCACGGATAACTCCTTTAACAATCTGTCAAGGAATGGTGAGCGCTATGACAACAGGTCTATGAATCTGAAACGGCCTTGGCTAAAGACATAGGCCTTCGCTCTTGTATGAAGTTAAAAAAGATTTGATCTAGTATGCAAGGGCAATAGTCCTGTCTTAGCAAAACCTATACAAATTATGTAAAAAAAAGGTCCTGTATTCTGGACCATCTTTAAGACTCTTTCTTTAACATATGGTGAAAGCAAAAAGCATTCACGACAGGAAAAAGGAATTGAAATAGGCAATAAAGCCATCCACTCTTAATAAAGGGGCTGGCACTAAATATATTAGTATTTCAGTGTTACCATATTCAGAGGTGATGTAAATTTCTTATTTTATGAGGCACAAAATCCCTCTGAAGGAGAGTAATTATACCATAGAGCATGTTATTATAAGAAAAGAAACCCCTTGTGTGTGTGGGTGTAAGGGCATGAAAAATTCTCACCAAAAAGTCCCTTTTAAGGTACGATGTAGCATGGACTTGGTATTTATTATGACTGTTGCAGGGATTCTGCTCATACACAGAACTGTGCAGAGACCCAGGACCTCAGTGAGTTGTGGTGGACCAAAAAAGTAACCTCAGTACCTAGAACCCCTAACCGACTAGCATCAGTGTCACATTAGCTCTTCGTCCTATAGCAAAGGTACCAATGATTTGACAACCCAGAACATGCGACTTAAGTTACTCTCAGGAACGGTGGGAATCAAGAACACTCTTTTGTTTGTTATTCGCATACCAGTCCACAACATGGGTAAAAAGAGACACGATAAAGTTTAAAATGTTTATTTTACCGACATGCTCCAAGATGCAGTATTTTTGCTAACATAAGCAGGCATATGATTAAAAATAATCCGATCAGCATTGTTACAATTCCACAAAACACAAAAGGAGAAATCATATTATAATGATATTGGAAACATGTTCTATAGTGCCTTTTATGCCATCCTCCCTAGCTAGGAACTATGTTTCATAAAATATAAAAGGTCTCTTAGGCTTGAATAGGGGACCCCCACACCTCGAAGATCAGCAGAGGTGAATCACATCGGGATCTGGAAAGCTCTCTCTCTCTCTGGAAACGGATTTTCTTCAAGTGCCTAAAATCATGCATGCAGTGCAATATTAAAGGCGCCAGAATTTCAGTTAGCTGCGTGCATGTTGTGTCTAAGCATGCGCCAATCAGCCCGAATAACAGCTAACATTGTTATGATAACCATGGAGGCTTCAGCACTCACTGTGCAGACTAAGGTCGTGATGGAGGTCTAGGGATGTTAAAAACAAGCTATCCTCATGTGAAGATATTCATGCAGTCAAACTTACAACAACAGCTATATGCAGTGTCTTGTGCAAAAGCGGCAAAAAGGCGTATAAACTTCTAATAAGCCTATACTAACATAGCAATTTGCGCAAGCAGGGCCATGCCATCACTACATAACCACCAATTTTCCCAGTTCCTACTGTGGCCCGAATATGAGATAGTGTATTCACGAACATTGTGTAGGCTAGGATACTGTCGGGACAGCAAGATCACACCTGAGCAGTTGTGGAAGGCTTCCAGCAGCTCACTGCTCCTCATAATATCATTTGGGCTTTTACTCAACTAGGGGGAAGGTCCACGTGGCTTACGGTTCATGAAGACATCATACCCAGACCTTCAGTAAGTGATGCTGGGATATTTCTGGTCAAGCTGGAAGGGTAACAGCCTCTTCTTCCAATGATTAGATGACTTGCTACTTACTGAAATTTGAAATTGTAGGTTGATTCCTTTTCCTCCCACACTTCTCTGGAGGGAAGCAAAGCATAGGCCAGAGAGCCTCATATAAGTTCCCTGTTTGCTAGGCTACGCCCTGCATAACAGGAAATGGGGAAGGCGAATTTCATATTTAGTGGGGACTACTGGAACTAGCACTGATGCAATATTTCCTCCCTCAGACCACCAGACGGCTACAATTTCATGGAGACACGAGGACGTGCAGGTGGTCATATTCACAGAGAACGAAGGAACATGCCAGGGAAACTACTATCTTGTGCAGGTTCCCAGAATTTGTCTTATATAGACCGACTCCTTCCCCACAGTCTACTGGAAACTTTCACGCATCAACAGGAAATACGCAACATAATACTCAGAGTACATTCTATCAGTCTAAGGGCCAGGATCTTGGCAGCCTTGCCAGATTTTAAAAATATGAGACCCATAGATCCCCTAAGAGTTTGTAGAATGGATGAATGCAGTTCCTCCCTGTCTGTCATAGACAGCTGCCCATGCCTCCTCCGTCCCCAGACACAAGAGACCTCTTTGTTGGCAAATTGTCCTGCCCTGCTGTGTGTACTGGGTCAACTACCCACCAGGTATGTGGCTGTGTGGAAATGCATCACTAATATGTCTCTGTATTCAATCCTGCATAACTGATATTTCATGGATGGCAGATGGTAGAATGCATATCGTGAGCACCATATAGAACATCATTCTAGTCCTTTCTCCTATTGAGAAGTGAATAGACAGTAAGTCCTGACTGGCGAAGATCTGTGTGTAAATGGTGTATATACGCTAGTTCCTGTCGGGACCGCTCAAATAGGATGTGTTCAGAGTACGTGGTAGATCACAATGACATTAACCTGCATACGATCGATTATTCAAAGTGAAACTGAATAAATATCGGCTATTAGGATGAATAGGGATCGAAAAGAAAGCATTCTTCAAGTCTATAATGGAAAACGTAGTTGCTGTGGATTGTATTGTAGTGTATTGTATGGCATACTTGTATAGCGCAGACACTGTCACCCAAAGGGTATCCTGGCGTGGATGGGACCAAAGTAAGCAGTGTAGTTATATCAGAAACCACAGGATATTGGGGCACCACAATCTTATTCACCTCCCTCAAATCAATGATAAAACGATAAGTCCTAGTATCAGTGTCTTTTTTCAAAATAGGAAGAATAGGGCTATTGCAGACATTGTAGGGGACTTCTTCCACAACTCCAACCTCAATCAAATCTCTAATAATGTGAGGCTCCCTTTCGATTGGGGCCTTTGTGTCAAAATGGAAATCCGGTGTTCACCTATCGCCCTTCTGTGCCCATTGTCCATCTAGGCCTGAAACGGTAGCACACATCTTTTTTGAGTGCCCGGACTATATTAAACCTAGGAGATATTGGCTTAAACCTCTTTTTAGACGCCTGGGAACACGTAGGCATTTGGTTGCACTACTGGTGGAGAAGTGTGGCTCAATGGTTAGAGCGGCAGACCCTGATGCAGAGGTCTAGCCCGGGACCAGGGTTCAATTCCCCGCCTCGGCGGGTCTTGGGCTCAAAATTCCACGGACCTGATAATTCTCGCCTCGGTGCCTATTCTAATCATGGAGTCCCACTCTGCAACTCTGGGCAATAGCTTGCTTAATCTCCACAACGGCCCCCACAACGCTAAGGATGCCTGGCCTTCACCCTGGGGGTGCCCAGGAGTGGATGCCTCACAGGGAAAGCCAGGACGGGTTCCACAGCGGTATTCGTACAAGCGCCTTGAGACCCTTGCGGGTGAGTAGTGCGCTATACAAGTATCAATTTACATTTACGTATTTTATTGACCGATACAGACCCTCCAACTGTTTGTGGTGTTTCCAAATTTTTAAAATGTTCATGGTTGATTCGCTGCAAGAGACTGTCAATTTCAATTTAATTCACTTTTTAGCTAATTTATCTTGGGTCATATCCTATTTTATCTGTCTTAGTATTTAAATGTTGACGTACTTATTACCGTTTTAAAATGTGTTTTTATGTGTATGTATGCTTTCAAGATATCTTGCATATCGAATAAAAGCTTTCAACCAAAACCAAAATAATAATGTGTGTCAGTGATTCTTCTCCTTCTTGTGAAGCCTTATATTGTGGCACTCTGGGCAACAAAGCACCCTTCTTGACACTAATATGCACTGGGGAATAACCATCTGCCCTACATCAGTATCAGAAGTGGCCCACAAAACACTTGGGAGTGAAGCTAATACAGCATCTTCCTTAACAAGGCACGATCTCTCAGCCATAGGATTATTCTCATTCAAGATAACGTGCACCCCTTCAGGAGAGCAGCGTATCGTAGCCCTAAAGTGCTTTAACATATCAAGACCCACAATATTGTCTGGTTTGTTTGGAGACAACAAGAACGGACAGGGAGCTGTAAACTTATCAATGTGGAATGGAAGTGGTTGTGACAATGGGCTAAGGGAAGGTGTTCCATCGAACCCTATCGATGTAATCGTTGTGCCAGACAGGAGAGCCCTCGGAACCAATTGTTTAGATAAGGCGCTACGAGTAGCTCCCGTATCAACCAGAAACTGATCAGTAGAACCCAAAACATACGCTGTAATATATGGACCTCTCTGATCTACTGGAACTTCAACCGATTCCATACCCCATCCTAGGCAATTCTATGCATAGGCAGCATCTTGAAATTCAGGAGGCACACAATCAGATATTTGATACTGGTTCCGCCTGTCAAAGGTATTGTACCCATCTTGTCTACGCCCACTGGTTTCAAACCTAGCACGATCATTCGTACTCCCTCTAGGGCCTGAATATCCAATTCTGTTTCTAGATTGGACTCGGCCACGTTGGTGTTGCTGGGCACGCAACACTGGACAATCAGAAATCCAATGCCCAAACTGTCTGCAGTACGTACACTGATCTGCAGATAAACCAGGACGAGAATAAGGCGGGCCATAAGACCCATTTCTGCCTCTATCATTTCCTCTAGCTGGCGGGGCATAAGCCTGAGCCATCATAACCTTTGTCTTTAGATCTTTGGTCTTTTTATCTTCATTTTCTTTGGCCTCCAACTCCTGCCGCTCATAATACTGAGCCATTGTTAAAAGGGAAGCGGGAGACGCGGCGGTCCACGAACTTTCACTAACTCAAGCGCTTAGCAATTTCTGCCAAGAGGTTTGCTACATATTTATCGACAAACAGATGCCTAACCATATCATCTGTTATCGACTGTCCACTAAAGTCATGAAAAGCTTCCTCGAACCGTGTAAAGAAATCTCACACTGACTCATCTGCTTTCTGTTTACACGAAGCAAACATAGTCCAATCAATCTTTTTAGGTGGGATGAGCAATTTCAATTTAGTCAAAATAGCTACTGGAAGATTTAAAATTACGTGAAGGCTCCCTATCTCTATCCGCTTGTTCCAAATCATCCCAATCTCCCCCCAAATGTACTCGATCATCAGTTTTACGAATAGTCCTCCACATATCGGGGGTAATATTAACCCAAAAAATAAGTCAATGTCAGCTAATGTCATAACACAAGAACTAATAGCACCCTCTACTTCTTCTTAAAAGGCGACTGGGTTTTTCCGCGGATCAGGCAATGCATTCTTAAGGGCCATAACATCCGCTCTATTCCAAGGAGTGTAAACCCAATTATAAATAAAATAACCCTTTGCATCGGCAGACGGTTTATTATCATCCGTCCCATTGCCTTTAGGAGAAATATACAAAGGTGCGGCTTCCCGCATGGGTTTTGTGTGTATTACGTGACTCTTATCTGATCCGAAGATAGAAGCTTCCCCTTCTTCGGTTGTCGACTGAAGCGCAACCGGATCCGCCGCCTTTTTCTCCTCCCGCAGTCGCGTTGCCGAGTCTCATACTTTAATCAGACGATGAACAAAATCAGTTGTCTCTGAGAGAACAAAAACAGCATTACGCAAACTCTGATAATCATCTATTACATCTTTAGGTTCCAACACAGGCGAATACTTCCTAAATCGTTCAATAACCTCTTCAGCCAAACGTTCCAAAAGATATAACTGCTCCTTTTCCGACCACCCTTTCATACCTGCTAAAACATCAAGGGCAAAAGCAGTATTGAGGCTAATTTTACGGGCAATAGATCGTAAATCAGAAGCACGAGAGGCAGAAAGCATGGAACGCGTGTCCCGCGCCTTATCCCGATCTTTAGAGGATTCTCCGGCGTCCGCGCCCGAGGCCGAAGGCATCGCATACGGTGGTGGAGAACGATCTAATAATGAAAAATCATCGGGTAGATTATTAAGGACAGGATAAAGAGGCCCTCGAAGAGGGAATTGACCATTAATCTGTAAATTACGCTCCCTTTCCTCCCTCTCTTGTTGCTCCCTTATGTCTTTCTCCTGTAGCTGTAAAGCTTTGACATGGGCAGCCTTCCGTTGCTCTTTATCAGCTAAGGCCTGCTCACGCTTCATTCGCTCACGCACCGCTTTCTCCCACATATGCACACAATCAAACATATCTTGTCTAGACCGATGCTTAAACAAACACTGTTCCACGTACTGAACCTTTCGTAAATCAAATGACCCATGCATTGGTCAGCGTAACTCAGAATCCTTTCTGGTGTATTGATGCCATAACGTAATATACATTATGGGAGGAAGTCCAAATTTAACGTACATTTCCCTATTAGGTGTCCCCTCTGGGAGAGCCGGCTTTGATTAATTTAATCGTAAACTGGTACCACTACAAAAACAACACATCTTTCGAAATGTGCTGAGAACAGGCATGTCGAAAAAACTATTGCAAATATATGTAATATACGTAAAGTAGCACTTAAAGTATTTCACATACGTTGTGCCATTCAAACAAATATAAGATCAGAGAAATATCTCCACATTACCTGCCTATGTGAGGTGCAAAAGCATAGATCCAAATGTTAGCTAACGCATACAAATTCAAAAAGCCACATTAAGTGTCAGTAGACTACCTTACCAATCAAAAGCTTACCGATCATCCCAACCATCCAGATTCCAACTGCCAGGTTCCCGAATCGACCAAACGGTCACTGCACGGCAACCCAATGATCAAGATCTCAGTCGAGGACCGGCGCCGCCTGGAAGGCCAGATCGGAAAGAAAGGGAAAACGCCATAGATGCCAAGACACAGGGCTCTTCTGGCAGCGATCGTGTCCAGGGCGAGTTTCCAATCCTTCGTCTCGACCAGTCCTTCTGGCATCCGAGTCGCCGATGAGTTCCTATTCGGGCGCCAATTTGTTGTATTGAGTTTCACCACAAGTAACTCTCATTACCATAGAATAGAAGTTGGCACGGAAACTGGAATACAAAAGATAAGTTTATTAAGACCCCATGGTGTGGAGGTACATTCAAACAACACCCTTCGGTAATGCAAGAAGTATCACCCCGAACAGAAGGCACATGGTCCTTTAATACCCACACAGGGGTTTGAAAAGTAGGCGGCACACACATAAGACGATTTTATGTACATATAAAGACATTTTTGGAGCACATCCAACATGTGGGAGGAGTTTAACAACTTGACCAGTTTGGGGCAACAGTGATCGATTAATAACAGATGTGGTTAGATTGCGCATGTGCGGACCTTGACCACGGACTAAATATAGCCTGTTGCTGGGCAGACCATGCGGTCAACTGGCGAGGAGGTAGGATAAAGAGCATGGTGACCACAAGGTAGTGTAGATACTCAAAATAGAGGCCGTGAATACGAAATGGCTTCTGAAAACCGGTCAACATAACAATGAAAACTCGCCTCGCTTCAACGAAGGCTAACCTAATAGCTACCAATTTACAACAGCTCGTCTGTGGACAATGGCATGCAGAGAGGTATTCGTGCATATGTACAAGCATGATATAAATGTCTGTAACAATGAACAGCATATCAGTGTTAATTATATATTACTGAGACGGATGAAGCTATTCTGCACATGGTAACTGCATTACTGATACCCACATCTATATATTTTTGTACGGATTCATGGCGATAGTTATGTTAAAAAAAAGAAAAATACCAATAAAGACATTTAAACAAACAAAAAAATTAGACCCATAGGTCCCCTCGCTTCAGGGGTAAAGGTAAAACGTTTTATGCTCTTACGTACCAGCTGCCAGCAACTACAAATCGCCCTCTGACTTCGTATGAGGTGGCACTAGCCATCCATGATCATGTGGGGGCTACACTTTGGGTGCAGCCCCTTACAGTAGAGTCTATGCTTTACTATTTGATGCCAAAACAGCACCACTTACTTCTAGACTCGTTGTATCATGCTCACTGGGAAAGGTGAGACATACAAAAAAGAATAAGGCAATGTGACAACGCTTTTGCAAGCCAAGACTTTAGTCCCTACAAATGGGACAAGACAGCAACAACTTTAAACAGTAGCTGTTCACCACCCCCACATATATCTATCCAGCAGTCCTTCTCACCCCGGTTCTTCTACCCCCTTCAATACCTCTCCTCCCATAAACTTCACACACTTGTTGGTTTTTGATTTTCCTCGCTCACCCAAACTATACACAACCCCTCATCTGAATCCCCTGCAGGTCCTCATTTTCCAATGGAGATTTCGACTGTCAAAATCTCTGTGAAGATAAACAGGTCTGAGGAAGTATTACAGATTTAACGTTTCTTATGAAGCTGATTAACAGCTGGTCCCTAGCCCCATCGGAATTAACAGGCCACTCTAAAACAGCACTGCTGTGCTAGAACAGCCGATGATATACCTGCACCCGACTCTAAATGTGGAGGTGTGTAATATTTTCCCTTCGCACAGCAGATGTTCATACTGTGCAGCATAAACAGCTGTAAGTTAAGCTGAGCCCCAGGAGCCCACACCCACCCAAATCAACTGCTACCACAATTGGTAATCAGGAATCTCCACACGGCACTAAAATTCCAGACTGACATACACACAGTCTCCAACTCATTGTTATACCCACTCATCAGGATGCAAAAGTGCCTTTTCATGAGCATTTGATTCATGTATCCACCTTTGTAATTAATCACTCATCTACCTTACCAGAAAGACGCACACAAGATTCACTAGGTGATACAGCAATATTTATTACCACTAAATGCTTTGACTTCCTTGCCTAAAAAAATATCACCTGTTCCATAAATCACCCACTTAACCAAGATATCCAACAATACACACATCTGTCCAAACATGAGTGCCTTGACCTCTTCAGTAACACAAGACCAATAGAGAAAAGTGACAAACAAATCATTATCAAATCACATTAAATGTGCCACGCCCACATAGGTGCATTATCCACCTCTTCAAACATAACCCCTTCTCAGGCTTCAAACACCCAACGCACCTCATTTTCTTCACAGTGCTAGGTAAAAAGTACAACCTACCATACAAAGACTCTAGGCTATCAAACAATCACCCAATATCGTATAGGCAAAAAAGGAGGTGGCCTAGCATTTGTGTTCAGACAAACATTACATATCACCAAAGTTGACAAGATCTCCGTAAAAAATTGTGAAGCCCTTTTTTCACCAGATGCAATCCAACACCATCTTCCTCCTGTAACTTCCTGCTCCTTTACAGACCACTTAGCAACGCAACATTCCCAGACGCACTTCTAGACACGGTTTCAAACCGGATAACACTACACTCCAACCTATGCATTCTGGGTGACCTCAACATGTGGTTTGACAAACCAAATATGCCCCTTCCAAAAACAATCATCGCAGGCCTAGAAGCACTGAACCTGCATCAGATCGTCCACAAACCCACAGACATCACTGGACACATCCTAGATGTAATTTTTGCCAATTCAGAACTAGTTACCTTTCAAACGATGACTCTGGTCACATGGTCAGACCACCATTTGCTTGCCTTCCAACATGAAATAACAATATGCGACACACCTAAAACCAACTTACGTGCATCCACCTATCGGTTGTGGTACAAACTCATTGTGGAGCATGTAGAAACACCACTAACATCCAGTAGAGATCTAGAAACAATAAATTCTGTTAAAAAACTATGAGTGGCTACAGGAAGCTTTTGATATCCTGATACCACTTAAAACCACACAAAAGAAAACAAGCACCTTGTAGAAATACAGAGATAAAAGACATAAAAAAACAAATTAGAAAGTTGCAACGTGTCTGGCTCAAAACAAACGCCAACCAAGGCAAGCTTCGCCTACAGAAAATTAACAGATTACACAAGTCAGCTATCAAAAAAGCAAAGAAAAAATACTATGCAGACAGAATTCAAAATCTTAAATGTGCAAATAAAGAATTCTATAAAATTCTCAATGCAATTCGTAAACCAAATTGCCTAGAAGCAGCTCATCCCGTTATTCAAGCGTTAACAGACAAACTGGCAAATCATTACATAGGCAAAACAGACACGTTGGACTTGTACTTAAAACAGAGACAAAGCATCAGCACTAACCCTTTTACAATGTTTCAATCCAAGAATATTCTAACCCAGCCTCTCCAGTCCTTCCAACAACTTTCACACAAAGAATTTATGGACCTGGTAAAAGCAAGCAGGCCTGCCCTTGTGACCCGTTTCACCACAAACCTTCAAGACAATACTTCTAACAACCTCTGCAGCCACTCCTGTAAGGATGATCAACTCCTTAACTACCGGAATATTTCCACAAAGAACCAAAACAAATCATACATTTACCCATTACTGAAGAAAACAAACTTAAACCAGCTGAACCCTGACAACTACAGACCAATTTCAAATTGACCTTTCCTGAGCAAACTGATAGAATGAGCAGCTTTCACCCAGATGTCACAAGTCATTCAAGAGAATACCATACTTTCAGACTTCCAAACGGGTTTCTGTCCAGGAAGAGGCACAGAATCTGCCCTCCTTGCCATCTAGGAAGAACACAGTTGACTGCAACAGGGTTGCTGTCCTACTTCTCTTGGATCCCTCAGTTTCCTTGGACACGGTTGACCACTGATACAAAGACTACGAAGCCGGCATAGAGGGGACTGCTCTACACTGGATCGCGTCAAATCTTCACGACAGAACTAATGTCATCCATACCCGACCTTTCTCATCCAAACCGTACTTCACAAAAGCAGGGGTGCCTCATGGCTCGATTATCTTGCCCATGCTTTTGAACATCTATATGAAGTCATTACTGGCACCAATCAATCAATTTCACTTCACCCTGCTAGAACTATGCAGATGGCACAAAAATACTCCTTCAACTACAAAGCCCAAAAAGACATTGGAAACTCATTTTTCAGTTGTCGCAGAGTCATGGATCAATGAATGACGTGGAGCCATCTCAAATTGAATGCTTCCAAAACAGAAATAGTCACGTGTGGGAAATGGAAACATTATGATCAACTCGCCACGTGGCCTGATTATCTGGGAATACCACCTGAACTATGAAGAAAATGCACTGTTCTTAGATTTCCCCGCCTACCTACCAAGACCCTAAGGAATACCAAAAAAATACAGTAGCCATGTACTAAACATCCTCCCAAAAGACAGCACCTCACTCATCTTGAGAACAATGCACTGGTTATTGGTCACTCCGAGAGTAAGGATTGATATTTCCTGCATGACAATCAAAGGATTCCACAGTAACACTCATTTCAGGACGAGGTGTTCCACCTTAAACAACTGCTAAGATCAAGCTTGGCTAATGGGCGTATAGGTACGGTACAGTGAAAAAAAAGACAAGGTGAAGATAAAATAATTTCCACCTTGGTTGTGGACCTTTGGAATATTCTTCCTCTGCATTTCCAGGGAACCAGGGACCCCTGGGAGAATGTTATGCTATGGGCATCAGAGTTCACGTTCAACAAATTGAAAAATAAACTGAGGTGTGGTCTGACTTGACAGCGGTCACCAAATCTTACGTGTGCAACTGAAAAAAAGAGCTTTAGGACTACTAGTGAGATAGGGGCTTGTGCACTGCCCATATGATGGAAACTTGAGTACATCCATTAACTTGGCAGAGGTTGTATACTTTCCCTGAAAAAGTGCCTATATTGAACCTTTTGCCTTGTGGGAGTTTATACTCAACACACTGGGACTGTGTTAGGTATGATGGTAAGCCAATACCCAAGGCTCTAGGCCTGATCTGTTTATTATGAAAATTTATGATAAAGGCAGTAGGCCTGATCTGTGTATTGTGAGAAGCATATCTTAAAGTCAAAAGGCATTTGAGGATGGATTGTTGTTATCCTCCATTAAAGCCTGCAGAGAGCGATTTTGTTTAATTGAAACTCTGATTACCACAGCAGGAAAGGGCCGTGCTTACTCGCTCTGACAAACAGTGTGGCAATAGGAGTTGTTAAGGATAACCCATTCCGTGCTCGCGTCGGACCTTCCGGGTGCTGCGCACGACCAATGACCGACGCAGCCCCGCCCACTGCATAGAACGCCTGTACCACGGCGTAATGTCCGACGCGGTAAACGGGATAACAGGATTTTAACAGTGGAATGTTATCACACTGTGTTACAAGCCGTAGACAGGTATTCTTTTCACATGACGGTCATTTATCACTGTAGGAGGCAAAGGCATTGGGGCTAGAAGAGTTTTACTGTGATAATTCTTGTTAGGCACATTTGAGAGGGTTTGTATAATATTCTGCCAACTAAAATTTTGCACAGATTTCTAATTTCATAACTGTATGAATGAAGGTTTCCAGTGTATGCACACTTCAGTAGGCCTGTGCAGGTTAGGGTGTCAAGCCAATCGTAAAAGATATAGATTGGATTAGTTAATTGACAAAAGATTCCATAGGTTTGATCTGCTTAGTATGAAAAGCTATATTCAAGCCCGTATGCCAGATATAATTCTGCAAAGCATGTGTGAAAGGCAATAGATTTACAGGTGGATTATCATCACACTGCACTAAAGCATTTAGGGCCCGATGTAGGTGGCTCATTACCGGTAGGTAAACCCGAAATTTGGTAATTTTCAGGCTTACCGACTGGCATGGAGCCATTTCCAATGTAGGTGATGATTCGGTAAATACAGAATTGGTATTTACTGATTCTGTACTTACCGAATCATTATTTACCGAATCGGTAGATGGTATGTAGGAAGCACATTTAAGAGTGCTTATGTGCTTTCAGGATTCATTATTTACCACCAACTACAAGTTGGTGGTAAATAAAAAGCTATTTTGTGCTTTTTAAACAGTGCCATGTGGCAGACATACATGCCCTTAGGGCATGTATATGCCACATGCACGATTCAGGGGTGCAACAGGGTGTCAATGTGACACCCTGCCACCCTTGAATGTGTTTCCCCTATTACCGATTCAGTATTTACCAAATCGGTAATAGTGAATAGCTTCCCATTCATTCCTATGGGCCTTCAGGTCCATAGGAATAAATGGGAATTACCGAATCGGTAATACCGAATATTACCAAATCGGTCATATTTACAGAATCTTTAGCTACATATCATTTACCGATTCTGAAATAAAATTCGGTATTTTAGAATCGGTAAATAGTATTTACCTACATATGGCCCTTTAGGAGGTATTTTGCTACACAGAATCTGCAGGAAGCAAGGGTTTTGGCGTTGATGAGCTACACAAACAAACTGCACTAGATTACCCTCATTACGCCTATTAGGAGGGATTTTATATTATTTTGACAAGTGTCATTTGTACATTTTTGTAATTTTAAATGGTATACCAGATGGCTTGTGGGGAAGCTTCTGTTTACTATAGAAAAACTAAGTTGGTAATGATGAAGGCTATGATGAATTACAATATAGTAAGTAAGCCTGATTTATTTATTGTGAAAAGCATTTATTAAAACCAATAGGCATTTAATAGTGGATGGTAAACCCACTGTGTTAATGGCTGAAAATTGGTATTTTGTTACATGAAATCTCACAGATTACTGTAGTAGGCAAGAGCTTTTTGGTCGATCACACCCTAACCATCCCTGGGGGTAGACAAAATGTATTGTGATAATCCTTTGTAGGCCCTCGAGAGGGTTTCATATGTTTGTCAACTGTAACTTGGAACAGATTTGTAATTTTGTAATTATGTATGATGGATGCCAGTTTATGAACACTTAAGAGGGCCTGTGTGGGTAATAGTTTCAAGCGCATGGTAAATATTATAAACGTATTGGTTCTTTGAAAAAGTTATAGTAGATTCCATTGGCTTGATCTGTTTATTATCAACAGTTGTGACAAACCCAGAAGACTAGACTTGCTGTAAAAAACGTGTTAAGTGCACAGGGTTTTAAGGGTGGATTCTTAATGTGGAAACCTATAGACAAGCAGTGCACAAAATGGGAATCTCACAGTTTACTCTAGTAGCCAAGGCGTTAGTGACCTACTCAAACAAACTATGGGATAGAAGATTTGTCCTATAATAATCATTAAGCCCACTAAGGACATATTTTATATTTTTTTGACAACCAAGTTCAAGTTCGGGTATTTGTATAGCGCACTGCTCACCCAGAGGGTCTCAAGGCGCTTGGGGAAGGGGTTCATTATTTGTCGAATAGCCAGGTTTTAAGTTCTTTTCTGAAGGAGATGTGGTTTTGAGTAAGGCGGAGGTGAGTGGGGAGTGAGTTCCAGGTCTTGGCAGCAAGGAAGGAGAATGATCTGCCACCCATGGTGGATTTTCGGATGCGCGGGACTGCGGCGAGGGCTTGATTGGACGATCTTAGTTGGCGGGTGGGTTTGTAGAAGGACAGTCAAGTGTTGAGGCATTCGGGTCCTAGATTGTAGAGGGCTTTGTGTGCGTGGGTGAGAAGTCGGAAAGTAATTCTTTTGTTGACGGGAAGCCAGTGGAGGTCTTTTAAGTATCCGGTGATGTGATCTTGGCGAGGGATGTCTAATATGAGTCTCGCTGATGCGTTTTGGATTCGTTGGAGTTTTTTCTGTAGTTTTGTTGTGATTCCGGCGTAGAGGGTGTTTCCATAATCCAGTCGACTCGTGACCAGTGCGTGGGTGACAGTTCTTCTTGTCTCTAGGGGGATCCAGCGGAAGATCTTTTTGAGAATGCGAAGTACGTTGAAGCAGGAGGACGAGACTGCGTTGACTTGTCTGGACATCGAGAGAGAGGAGTCTAGGATGAAGCCAAGGTTACGTGCATGGTCTGTGGGAGTGGGTGCTGTGCCCAAAGCGGAGGGCCACCAAGAGTCGTCCCAGGCAGAGGGGGAAGATCCTACGATGAGCACCTCGGTTTTGTCCGAGTTGAGTTTTAGGCGGCTATGTTTCATCCATTCGGCTACTTCTTTCATGCCTTCGTGAAGATTGGTTTTGGCGGTGTTGGGGTCTATGGTGAGGGAAGGGATTAACTGGGTGTCGTCGGCGTAAGAGATGATGTTGAGGTTGTGTTGACGCGCGATGGAGGCGAGAGGACTCATGTAAACGTTGAAGAGGGTGGGACGGAGTGAAGATCCTTGTGGTACGCCACAGATGACTTCAGTGGCCTCTGAGTTAAATGGGGGAAGTCGAACTCTTTGAGTTCTCCCGGCGAGGAATGCGATGATCCAGTCCAAGGCTTTTCCTTGTATGCCGATGTTGCTGAGGCGTTGTATAAGGGTGTTGTGGCAGACTGTGTCGAAAGCAGCGGAGAGGTCGAGTAGAATGAGGGCCACAGTTTCTCCGTTGTCTAGTAGTGTTCGGATGTCGTCAGTCGCTGCGATGAGGGCGGTTTCGGTGCTGTGTTTGGCCCGAAACCCGGATTGAGATGGATCAGGGGAGTTGTTGGATTCAAGGAAGGAGGCGAGTTGGCTATTGACGGCTTTCTCAATGACTTTGGCCGGGAATGGGAGGAGGGATATGGGTCGGTAGTTTTTAAGTTCCGAGGGGTCTGCTGTGGGTTTCTTCAGAAGGGCACGGAGTTCAGCGTGTTTCCAGCTATCTGGAAAGGTGGCAGAGTTGAACGAGCAGTTGATGACGTCACAGAGATGGGGTGCGATGATGGAGTCAGCTTTGTTGAAGATGTAGTGGGGGCAGGGGTCGGTTGGCGAGCCAGAGTGGATTGAGTTCATTAGGCTGGTGGTGTCTTCAGTAGTGATTGGGTTCCAGTTGCTAAGGTAGTTAGTTGGCGGAGTAGGATCAGAGGGAGGGCTGATCGCTGGGGGTGTTCTCAAAGCTGTTGTGGATGTCGGCAATTTTATTGTAGAAGAAGGAGGATAGCGCATCGCAGAGGTCTTGGGAGGGAGTGATGTCGTTCAATGCTGCGGTGGGGTTGGTGAATTCTTTGACGATGTTGAAGAGTTCCTTGCTGTTGTGAGAGTTGTTGTCAAGGCGATCCTTGAATGCAGATTTCTTGGCAGATCGAATCAGTTGGTGGTGTTTGCGGGTGGCTGCCTTGAGGGTGGCCATGTTGTCGGTGGTTGGGTTTTTTCTCCATGTTTTCTCCAGGGTGCGGCATAGCTTCTTGGATTTTTTAAGGTCATCGTTGAACCAGGGAGCTTTTTTGCTGGCTGATTTGATCTGGTGCTTTTTCAGGGGTGCTAATTCGTCAGCACTGTGGGTGATCCATTGCTTGAGATTGGTGGCCGCTTGGTTTGGGTCCAGTGAGAGGGAGGGAGGGTTTTGGTTTAGTGATGCGAGGAGTTGGTCGGAGGTGATTTTGTTCCAGTTTCTCCGAGGAATAGGTTGTGGGCGGTTGTGGGTCAGGGTGGTTTTGTAGCTGAAGTGAACGCAGCTGTGGTCCGTCCAATGGAGAGCTGTGGTGCGATCGAAGGAGATATGCTTGCTGGAAGTGAAGATAGGGTCGAGTGTGTGTCCGGCTGCATGGGTGGGGGTGTCAACAAGTTGTTTGAGTCCGAGGTTGGTCAGGTTGTCCAGAAGGGTGGTGGTGTTGTTGTCGTGTTTGTTTTCAAGGTGAAAGTTGAGGTCTCCTAAAAGAATGTAGTTCTCGGAGGTGAGGGCATGTGGGCTGATGAAGTCCGTGATGTCATCGCTGAATTGAGTGCGGGTACCTGGAGGCCTGTAGATGAGGGTGCCTCTAAGTGTGGTCCTGGGGTCGGTGTGGATCTGGAAGTGGAGTTGTTCGGCGGTTGCAAGATTATCGTCGGAGCTGGTCGTGATTTTGATGGTGTTCCTGTGGATGATGGCGATGCCTCCTCCTGTTTGATTGATGCGGTCTTTTAGGATAATCTTGTAAGCGTCCGGTAAAGCTATGGCGATATCGGGTGCTGATGATGTGTTCATCCATGTTTCTGTAAGGAGGGCGATGTCCGGTGACGCAGTGTCGAGTAGGTCCCAGAGTTCAGTTGCGTGTCTGTGGACCGAGCGGGTGTTAAGCAGGATGCACTTCAGGTGGTTAGAGTCGGAGCTGTGGGTGGAGGAAGTGGGTTTGGTGAGGGTCCTGAAGCAGTTGAACTTGCAGGAGAGGCAGGCGAATGGGCCGTGGGTACGTCCTGGAGTGGTTTTGCAGCATTGTGGTGTGCGTCCGGGGTTGAGGGCGAGGAGGGTTGCGGCATCATATGTGATTTTAGTGGGTTGGGAACGGCGGGGACCAGGGGGACAGGCGCTGGGCGCGGTCCAGGCGCGGACGGGCTTACCTTTGGCGCACCTTCGGCGCGCAAGGGGCGCGGACGCTGCGCGTGAACGCTGCGCGTAGATGCATCTGTCATAAGTGGAGAAGTGGAGGGGGCGGAGCGTGGGAGGGGGAGCTGGGAGGCGGGAGCGTAGGGGGAGGGACGGGCTGCAGGCACAACAAAATAGTGGAAGCAACAACAACAAGGACAACAGGACGCTATGGGCGCAAACAATCAGGCAGCAATTGTGCTCAGGGGCCAATGCGAGTAATGCGATCTAGCGGGTGAGCACACAATATAAATAGAATCACTGAGCAGAGCAATGCGGAGCACTATGCCACAGACCGGGTTCCAAATTAATTTAATTAAGGTTATGGCAGTGGGGCAGAAGCAGCGCTACGCACACAGGCACATTTAATTATTAAACACAATGAAAGCAATGCGGATCGCTACGCCAGAGACCAGTTAATAAGTATGGCAGTGGGAATAATCAGCGCTATGCACACAGGCAAATTAAAATATTATAAACACTGAAAGCAATGCGGAGCGCTATGCCGGAGACCGGGTGCAGAATCAATTAAAAGTATGGCAGTGGGGAGAAGCAGCGCTACGATACATACTAAATACAAGTTTGTTATGGTTACAAGCCAATGACAAACGCTCTAAATCTCACTTGTTCATTAGGAAAGTTATTTCAGATGCCATAGGCCTGCTCTGTTGACTGTGAAAGGTTATGACATGCCTGATTTATTTATTATGAAATATATATGCCAACAGGCCTTTAAGCATGGATTAGTACTGCACTGTCTTAAAGCCCACAGACGTTACATGAATTCTCAGACTGCCTTTGCAGGCAAGGATTTTGATGTTGTTTCACCCTTTGACAAGCCTTAAGGGTAGAAGATTTGTGCTGCTATAATTCTTGCTAGAATCCCTCCAGAAAGCCTAAAGTCAAGCTTAGTTGTCTGCCAGATTCTTGTTTATAAAACATTCTTTAAAACAAAATGCATACATATAAAATATGCACATATATAAATATACAGAGGGGCTTTGGGTCAGCTCCCATCAGCCATTGGTCTATACGAATGTCATTTACATCCTGTTTTATCAATGACTGACTGCATACAGAATTACAGCATTAGTCAGTCCACTTCAGCCGTTACTTCTTTTGCCCTGCGAGTGACATCATTTGCCTGATCATATGTGCACATTCGCTTGAAAAGGAGTGTGCATCCCTGCCAGGCTTGGTGGCCCATTCCCTTAGTTATTATTGTTTGTTTTTGTTTAGGTCCCATTTCTTTACTTCTCCTCTTACAGCCCACTACAGCTACCAAGACAGAACTAAGGGCCACTTGCTTGCCGCTCATTTTATCTGCAGTCCCTATAAATCAGGTAACTATCATAGAAGGGTATTCTCCCTAGCGTATCAATGTTTTAATATTCCAAGATGACCATTAGTAAACAATCAGGCACTTGGTGGCATTGTCAATGCCGGTTATATTTTCAGATAGCACAAAAAGTGATGGATCGAGTTCCTATAATAAGCCCATCCCCGCTAATTACTTCAGGTATGCTTTCAAGTCCATCATTTGTACCTTATGCATATCAGTCTTGGCTCATCCCAGAAATGATAATCAAGATCAAACTGTAGGACAAGTTTCCCTTTGAACCGGAACATAAGCAACCCAGGCTACATTCGGGCTTGTTGAACCTTGTCTGTGAGGTACATACTTGTGCTTAGCACAAAATCAAAAGGATCGAATACTTGAATTAGGCACAGTCACTGGTTTGTATATTCTGGACCACATTCCAGTTCAAAGTTTTTTTTTAAATCTGTGCCTATACAGGGAGGGATGAGCCATATTCAAATCAATCTTGGCCCTGCTCCAAAAGGGACGTGCAGCCTGAATTAGCAGGCAAGGTTCCCTCTGACCAGAAACACAAGAAACCCTGGACTGGTTTTGATTTTCTTGGCCCTGATCAAGTGAGGTGCAGCTTGAGGCATACCTCTCCTACGTAGAGGCCCTCACTCAGATAGCTCTTTTTATTTTAATATTTTTGACATTTACACTGATAAATCCTATGTCATGATGTTTGAAAACAAAAGGTTAGTTCAACATCCAGCAAATTAGGGATAACCTGTGCTGCGAGACAAGTATCACATAGTTATTAAGCAATGCTCAAAATGTTCCCTTTCCAGGAAATATAACGATTTCCAGTCACTGGTAACAGAGTGATTGTTTAGAACATACAGCAGATAAAACAGTGGAGCGAAACCTAAGTGATTGCAAAGTGAAGTTCTCTGGGAGCTTACTGGTGGATACAAGACTTATCTGTCAGAAGTTATCAGCAGAATTTGGCCTTCAGAGGAACTCGGCTGACATTAATGTGGAGCCATATCCAACAGTGAAAACAGATGCCTCGCACCTGATGTTGATGCCCACAAGGTGTGGGAAGAGGGTCTTTTGGAGCTGCTGATAAGTGGCATGTAACTGGCCTTGCAGATCCCATGCTTAAGGTTGCATGCTAGTCTAGTTCAGGTGTCTCCAACCAATCCATCGCTAGCTACCAGTAGCTTGTTCATTTTTAAGTAAGCACAGAGTCATACTTTCTTTTTAAATTTAAGGGAAGGCTGTTTTTATTTTACATTATTTTCATTAGGCTGCAGATAATAGGGCACGATAATGAGTAGCACTCCATCAGATTTATGACCCAGGGTGGGACAAAGAGGCGAAAAACTGAAGCACTGAGGTAACTCAAACAAAGGTCCTTGTCAACTACATTCTGGAGCGCGAGAACACAATTATATTTCTGAATGCTATTAAATGGGAGAAAATTAAAATAAAAAGTTACCTTAATAATTAAGGGCCTTATTATGTGGAACAGTCCAGCCCGCACTGCCAAGACAGGTCCTCCCTGGACTGGAAACAAGCATCCTAGGACCGGTTTCGGGGTTTCACCCTCTTCAGCCAGGATTGCTTGATTCCATTGGCTTGGAGAGCACAGGACCCATGTCTGGGCATACCCATCCCACTCGGGGTGACAAATGCAAAAACAACAGTTGATGGACAGAATGCAGCCCTAAGTGTGCCATGTATGCCCAGACGTGGGTCCTGGGCTCACTCTGCCACTGGAATCAAGCTATCCGGTCCTAGGATGCTTGTTTCCGGTCCAGGGAGGACCTGGCTTGGCAGTTCGGGCTAGACTGTTTCCATGAGGCACAGGGTCAAGACTGATTTGCATATGGCCAGGTCTAAACTGGGGTGGCATGGTGAGCAAAAGATGATGTATTTAACCCAGTTCTCTTGACTGGGGATGAATGTTTTGATTCGTTCTGCATTCCGTCCATCAATTGTGTGTCTTTTGATTATGAGTTTGGCGGTGTGGGAGCGGGGAAGTACGCCACTGCTAGGGGTGGAGCTTGGCTCATGACGAAGATGGCTGCCTGAGCCTCGAGCTCCGCCATACCGACCATTAATCCTGCAATAATCCGGCTCTCCCGCAATTGTTATACCGCTACAGGACGAACACGTAGCTCCCGGGAAGCAATCCCTACCTGCGGCCCCAACCCCGGCCCTCCTAGTCCCTACCTGAGAGAAGTTACGGCGTTGGGCAGGAGGAGTGATCAAGGGCCGCTGATCCCCAGGCTCAAGTGCGGAGCAAAGCGGAGCAGCGTCACCCTACGTGCGGTGTGAGGTAGCGCGACGAGCTGGTCCCTAGCGGTGCTGGAACGGGGGTCGAGCGGCTCCCGGAGCGGACTGCTAGGAGTGCGCGCGGTGATCCCTCGACCTACAGAGAGGCGCCCACAACAGAGGCGCGATTGTGAGCACTGCACGCTCGAGGGAGACTGGGAAGAGAGGGGAGGAATTGAAGCCGCGAACTGTGGGGGGGCCCAGGCAGGGGCCCCAAGTGTGAGAATGCACCTGGAAAGCAGACATACGGCATAGCACAGAACTGACGTCAAGGGACAGAGAAGACCTTGAGTGCCAGCACTTAAGAGGGCACCTATAGGGTGAGCACCCAGCAGCCTAGCAGAGCGCTGAGAAGGTGGGCACTGACAGGTGGCTGGAGAGAGGCGGCTTGGTGGAGCACGAACCCGGCGACGGTGAAACAGCGGAGAAGCAGACGGGCACTGGACGCCCAGAGGGGTCGCGCCACCCAGATTTGAGGGGGCCTAGAGCCACTGCAGATCCAGTCCAGCACAGGCCATTCTACGATATATCAGTGGAGACACCCAGGGGAAGCCATAACTGTACGCTTTAGGTCAGTCAATATACAAGCTGAAGCAGAGGATTGTATGGGGCATGGAGTTTGTGACCTCATGGCAAAGATATCAGAGAGGGGGCCCTCAGTCAGTGATCGAGTCCTGCTGTGAGTCGAGGCGTAAGACTGGGAACGACAGGCCATAGAATACAAAGCCTGCAGGTGCGTGCGGGGCCAGCTATGGCGCCGGAACTGACTTTTGGTTGGAGTCATAATTTGACCACAGGAAGCAACACGCCTGGTAGGCACAACGCCATCAGACAAAGCTCTGGAGGCGCAGCAGGGACTGAGCGTGGCGCAGGACAGCGGCAACCCAGTCCCCTGTTGCCCTGACTGGCGCCCGAGGTAGGCAAGACACAACTGGACGGCCCTGAGTGTAGTGGGGGACTCAGGGAACGTGAGGGACACTAACAGCAACAGGCGGTGCCCCCGGGCGGCTGCTGGACCCCATTGTGCCGCTGTGGACCGGCGCTTATCCGGGCCTGGATTGCCCCCAGAGCGTCCCTGCATATGAAGGATCCAGCGGTCTGGCCTCTCACTGCTACATACAAGAGAAGTGTTGTGACAGTATTCGCGCAACTTCCTCAAGCTAGAGGTAGAAATGGGCAGAACGGACAGGAACCAGGCCAAGCTGTCCTTTGACCAAATACGCTCTAAGTCGCATGACTCCACATCAGAAGGGGCGAACAGACCCGCTCCCCCTACTGAGGAAGAACCGGACGTTCGCCGTCTATTGTTATCAATGGAAAAGGGATTACAAAGCGGCATATCGTGTTTGGGCAAGAAAAGCGACGCCCTCTCCTATCGGATGGACCGAATGGGGGAGCGGTTGGACAAGCACGCAGAAAGACTCGATATGTCAGAACGGCGGCTCACGGAAGTTGAAGAAGCACAAACTACACTGGACTCGGACCATAAACAACTGGGGAGGATCATGCAGATGCTACAGGATAAAACGGAGGACTTAGAAACCCGCTCGAAACGCTGCAATATACGGATCACGCAACTGCCGGAGACGACACAAACTGGTAATATGGAACATTTTATAGAGAAGCTTCTGATCGACTTACTAGGTGCCGAGATATTCTCGAATATGTTCGTGGTGGAGAGGGCACACCGCTCCCTTGTGCCCCGGCCCCCGCCGGGAGCACCGCCACGCCCAATCATAGCAAAACTGGTAAACTATTTGGAGAGGGATGCTGCTCTACGCAAGAGAAGGAACAAACAGACGCTGACATACAAGGGTCAAATATCTCCCTTTATCCGGATTTTACCGCCAGAGTCCAAGAAGCATGACAGCAGTTTGTTCCCATGAAGAAACAGCTGCGGAGCTCGGTCTGGACTATGCAATGCTGTATCCGGCCAAGCTGCAGGTGAACAGGTAAGGACGCTCCCATATCTTCGCAGACCCAAAGGCCCTGCAGAAGGTGCGTAAAGATTGGGCAAGGGAGCATCGAAAAAGCGTGGAGCGAGCATTATTGGACAAGGCTGCGGAGGGTTCGCTTGAGCAACAGGACTGAGACTCGACCGGCCGCGAGCCATGGATAAGTAACCTACGATTTGGGGGGGTTAGGGGGTGGTGGGGTGTCCGGTGGGTATGTTGATATTGCGATGCTGTGAAGGATATTTATAGGCATTTCAAGATGTATAGGCTCTTCCGGGCCCCCTGTTAGAATTAGGTAAGCGTGGAGTACAGGGTGACCTGGGGATTACACTATTGCCCTAGCATCAGCCTTAGGGGGTGCCCAGCTGGTCTGCTACATTAGATAGATGTGTGTCCTGTGGACATATAGCGCTACGAACTGCAAGAACAGCGGGAGAGACAACCCTAGGAGTCGGTGTGTGGAGCCGAGACAGGAGGAAGCTGGCATTAAGCTTGTAACTGTATATAGAGCGACCTCCGCCTACAAGTGTCAAATACCACTACTGTTTATTGAGTTGGGGGTGGGAGTGGGGAGGTGTGGGAAGTCCCTTTTAGGGATGCTGCGCTACCGAGTTGTGGGTGGTCAGCTGTGGGTGGGGGGAGGGGAGGGATGGGAGGGGTCACTGTTTTGGTTAAGGAAGTCAGAGAGGTCAGCCATGTTGCTGTGTGTTATATTGTACATATATCAGTCACAGGACTCAGGACACCACATCACGCACAATAGACAAGACAGTAACGGCGGGTGAGGTAACTGGCTGGCGCCATGTATATTCCCTCAGGGCAATGTCTTGGAATGTGAGGGGCCTCAACGACCATCGCAAACTCAGCAGGGTGCTGAGCTACCTCACCAGGCACAATATAGATATTGCCCTCCTACAAGAGACACATCTCCTGCTGCAGAGCCCTATGATGCGCTCCAGGGGGCTGGTGGGGAATGTTAATGCTGCTGGATTCACAACAAATGCAAGGGAAATAATGACATGGGTTAACCCCAGATCCGAATACAAGTTGTGATTACTGACAGCTGATACCGGCGATGGATTTGTGATCTCCAGATGTCAGGGCAGGGGGCTGGACTTGATTCTTGTCAACGTCTATGGCCCTAATTACGGCTGCCCGGAGTTCTTTGCCACATTGGCTGGCACGGTGAGTGGGTGCGGGACGACACAAATCCTTTGGGGAGGAGACCTCAACCTAGTTCGGAACCCGAACTTTGATAGATCAGGAGGTCCACTAAGGAGACCAGCGACGGCAGTCAGAGCTTTAGGAAGGGCTACGATCAGCATGGATCTTATGGACGTATGGAGGGAACTTCATCCGCTGTTACCCTTCCTATCAGACACGCACAGAGAATTCTTGTCTCTACCCATAGAAAAGGATGAGATCCTGGAGGCATTGACGGGAATGCGAGCAAATAGTGCCCCATGTACTGACAGACTCACTGCGAACTTCTACAAGACCTTCAGTGATCTACTGCTCCCACACATAGCAGAGTTATTCGACGACATGTGCGTAACAGGACAGATGCCACAATCAATGAGGGAAGCCACTTTAGTAGCCATCTCGAAACCAGGTAAACCCCCGAATGCGGATCTTACCGGCTGCTTTTCCTGCTCAACATGGACACCAAGTTGTTTGCGAAGATCTTAGCTAACCGCTTGGCCCTGTCGATCCCGGTTCTAGTCGCCCCGGAACAGGCAGGGTTTGTTCCTGACAGAAACCTCACTTATAATATCCGCACGGTCTTTGGCACAATACAACACGCCCGACAGGACACGAAGGCCATTGCTGTTTTCCTGGACATGGAGAAAGCATTTGACTCGGTGGAGTGGCCATTTATGAGACAGGTGTTGACCCGGATGGGACTTGGCCCTGTTTTTTTGCGAATGATTGGGGTGTTATACAACGCCCCCACTGCGCGCATTCGTTTGGGGGATCTAGTCCCAGATGGCATTTCCATCACTAGGGGCACTCGCCAGGGCTGCCCCCTGTCGCCGACGCTATATGCTTTAATCGCGGAGCCCCTGGCGTGCGCATTCAGGGAAGAGCACAGCCACAGGGGCGTCTGCTTCCCCCTCTTATGAAATCGAGGTCTCCACATACACGGAAGGCACCCTGTTATACGTGAGAGACCCTGAAAACAACCTCTCTGCGGTTCTTCGAGAGGTGGTACACTTTGGGGCACTCTCCGGGCTGAAGGGTAACTGGTCCAAATCCATTGCCTTCCCGCTTACACCCTCCACGACGCCGTTCGAGATGGAATTCGTTTGGTATCTTGGCATCAAAATGCACACAGACTCGGAAATAGTTTTCAGAGAAAATGATGGGACGGCCGTAGCAAAGTTAGTGGACGATGTCGAAACTTGGATTGGACTGCCGCTGTCGCTACTCGGGAGGGTCTCCATCATGAAGATGGTAGTGTTCCCAGATTCCTTTTCACAAATATACCGATAGTGTTACCGCGTTCCTTCTTCGCCAGACTTAACAAATCAATGGTTAGGCTGGCTTGGGCGGGTAAGCAGGCTCGCGTTCCGTGACGGGTTCTCACACTGCCATACCACTTGGGGGGCTTGGGTGCACCAGACCTAGAACTCTACTACAGGGCGGCGCAGAGTGTGCTGGATCCAGGGCGCAGATGACATTCCATATCTCAGGCTTGAGAGGTTGATTGCTGACCCTCTTCCCCTCCCGGCCGTCATCTTCGAGACGGCGGATCGCAGAACGGGGATTCTGGATTCCCTCTACTCAACGCAGCATGCCTGGCACTGCTTATTACAACAGCAGGCAGGGGCACTGTTGTATTCTCTGGAAATGCCAGTGGAGTTGTACGTGCGCTCCGAGCGCTGGGCATTCACAAAGTGGGGGACCTGTTTTCGGACGGTGTCGTTAAAACATGGCACGAAGTCAGAACCACTATAGAAGCACCCTCCCTCCTGCAGCGCTTCCAGTTTCACTGAGTGCATGGAGCACTGCGCCAACAACTTGGGGATGACATGGACGAGCCCCCTGAGATGCGAGAACTAACGTATCTCATTAAAACTAAATCTCCCCGTAAACTTGTAACCAATATATACACATTGGCAAGGTCACAGAGGGCCAACCACTACACTAAAGCCAGACTGGCCTGGCAACGCGACTTGGACATAACAATTGAGGACGATATGTGGTTGTACTGTTGCACTAACACGAAGCGCATCTCACTGCACGGCAAGCACAGACTGATCCATTTTAAATTCATTAATAGGGTGTACTATACGCCAGAGAGAATGCACAGGTACGGACTGAGAGAAGACGCAACCTGTGACATTTGTCGCTTCCAGACGGTGAACTTTACACACTTAGCACAGGGCTGCCCAGGGGTTTTCCAATACTGGGAAAAAACATTCCGTGAAATAAGCACAATTGTAGAGTTGGGGACCCCCCCCCCGGACCCGGCGTTGGGGCTGCTAGGCCACTCTAGAAGATTGCCGAAGGCGGCTCGCCGGTTGGTAGATATGGTCCTGCTAATGGCAAAACGCAGAGTGGCAACGTGCTGGCTAAGGGGTCCTCTGCCCACAGTGTCGCAATGGGCGCGTGATGTGCTTTATTGCTGCACCCAATCTGAGAACTTCGGCGAGCTACTCCCCCCGCAAAACAGACCAAAAAACTTCTGGGGTCTGTACACCACTTACCTGAAGGGTAGGGATGGGGTACACATGCTGAGTCGGCGGCGGAGGCGAGAACTAGTGACCCAGCGACATAGAAGGTATTGCTAATTTGTGGACCAGGGTGGACCCTGTAGATAGGGGACAAGGCTGAGCCTAGAGTAATAGACTGGGTGCGATTAGAAAGGGGGAATTAGCGGAGGGTTACACTAAGAGCGGGGGGAGATGGGGTGGGTGGGTGATGGTCCAGGGCCTAAGTGTAGTGTTTGTGCACAGTTGCTAAGTCCTGACAGAGACTGAGCGGACTCCTTTTTTGTTTGTTTGTTAGGAAAATTTATTTTTGTGCTTTACTTAACAATATGGGGGCACAGCGGACAAGCTTCATACATTGACTACCATGACAGGTATAACTTCCCTCGATTACAGCGCTGCCCGGCCTCCGGGAAGTGGGTGGCGTTGCTGTAATGCTTGCTTTAAGTATATATGCGGCCGGCCCCAGGGTTGTAGGTGACCTGCTGTGTTTTCCACAAAGATCTTTCATAATAAAATAAAAAATTTAAAGTACGCCACTGCTCCACTACACCTCACCGCCAGCCTGATTACGAGTTTTCTCGTGGTTTGGCGGGCAGTCCTTTGGCATTCCCACAGCAGTACCTTTTAAAAGGCACCGCCATGGGAACACCAAAGCTGGTTCCTACACGGCATGGACTGTGCAGTCCATGCCATGCATTAAAGGGGGTGAATGCAGACAGGGAGGCACACCATGTGGCCCCCTGCACACATCCTCAGGCCATGAGGGAACAGGGGGCCCCCCTTAGTTTCCTCACCGCCACAGGTGTCATGACAGGTTCACCGCCATGGAATCTGTGGCCCTAAGACACCCGCACCACCGCAAGGGATTGCGGATCCCTGGCGGTTGCGGCGGTCCAACCTCCATAGTTGTAATGCAGTGGTCGGACAACTGGCGCAGCGATCACTGACCGCCACCGCAAGTTTGACGATTCTGTGGCCCACCAAACTCGTAATTAGGCCCTAACTTAACGCTTCATTTCAACATTCTCCCATTTCAAAGTATTGCATTTACCAACAGCAGGCCTCTTGCTCCCAATGGGAAGCAGGCACTGTGCCATTTTTAGAACTGAAAAATACAGTCCATTTTTTAATGGGAGAAATTTAAACAGAAGAAAAATATTTCTATGAAAAGCTAAGCCTTAATGTGTTTTATGACTTTTAATTAAGCGAATTAAGTCTTAATATTTTATGAAGCATGTTTCTTCACTTAAAATTCCTCCCATGTACACAAATGGCTGTATTTTTCTGTTTTGCATTTGGCACTGTATCTACGGCCACTGGGTGCAAGATGCCAGCTGTTTGTAAATGCAACACTTTGAAATGGGAGAACATTTAAATTATGAGTTTTATGGAATCCAAGTACACTTAAAGTTATCTCTTAAGTTTAATTTTCTCACATTTTAAAGTGTCACATTTACACACAGCAAGCATCTTGCTGCCAGTGGCTGGTTGACATGGTGTCCTATTCATAACTTAAAAAACAGCCCTTTTTAAGTAGGAGAAATTTAACATGCAGAAAAATATTCCACATTACAAACATTTTTGCAGAACATTTGTCTGCACTAGAAATTTCTCCCATTAACAAATGGTTGTTTGCTTGTGTTATACATGTAACGGTGCCACATATGGTGAAATGCATGTTCTGTGCCACAAATGCATACAACACAGGCTCTCATTCACCCATTCACATATATCCTATTCATACGCAAACATGTTCATACATCCATAAAGACCACGCTCTCACTGACACACATGGCATAGTGCCCATAGTCAAAGTATTTTGTTCAAACCATAGTATCTGACTGTATGGACATTGGGGATAAAGTCAATGAAGCTAGGGGCTTCGCCTTCAGTAGCTCAAATGGTTTTCACTGATCAGAAGTAGCTGTCACTACAGAAAAGCTTGGGAACCCCTGCTTTAGATCAGCCAAGAACAAACCCACATATTCCCTCATTTTAGATCAAAATAATAAAATACCAGGTTCATTTATTTTAACCTCTTGGATGGCCTTATCAGGGATCAGGAACTGCCTACAAACACTTGTGAAGAAAGGGAACAAATGTTAATTCTACATGTTACATTACAGTAGAAGACATGGACAGAATGCTTACAAACTAATATATTTATTAAAAATCATCTTATTAAACAGCACATAGAATTTTTTACCATAACGGAATTACAAGAGGTTTTGAATGAAAACTGCAGGTACGTTATTATACTGGAATTAATACACGTTGATCAACCGCAAGACTACCTTAAAGGAAAACAACAGTTTATTTTTTTTAAATAAATAAAATAGCCCTTTAACTGAGCTGTAAAACTCTAATTATGGTCCTTGGTACTGCAAATAAGCCTCACAGGGAAAACTAAAACAAATCAAATACAAACAGTAATGGGTGCAACAGAATCAAGCCAAATGTGCCTTCCAGAAGGAGACGAGTAAACTAGTTTCACCTTTTCTTGATTACTCAGTGGTTAGATGAAGTTGCATTTCCTACATCCCCGTGTCAAATCGTAACTGTGGCAATAAAGTTGTATGCAACTTGGAAGGCTTTCCTCTACATTCCCTCTGAACAACGTGGTCCCAACCCACAAGCAAGCCAACTGGCACTCCTGAGCTGTATGGCAGTTTTACAAACTCAAGCCTACCAGGCCATTTTAGCCTAGAGATATAGACTTTTATCACAATTTTCCAACTACGTACATTAAATGGGAAGATTGCTGCCTGCTCATGTAAATTGAACTTTTCTTCTTGCTCTTTGATTTACAGCGTTATGCTTCAGTTGAAGGAATTCAGGGTCTTCATCAAAAGCTTCACCACAATCTGGTAGCAAAATAGCAGTTATGCTTTTGTCTTAGGCTGGCACGGTGTTGCATATAGTCTGCAAGAAACTATTTCATCCAGGGCTACTAGAAAGCAATTCAGGTTTATTGGTCGCTCTAACAAATAAAAAGCTAATGGATTAACAAGTATATAATACCATCGCAGTGCCTGTGCACTCAAAGTTCTAAAAGAGATCTGTTCAGCCCCGTAAGCTTCCTTACAATGGAAGTAGTAAAACAGAGGCCAGCAGTGATGAATGAAAAAGCTGAACCCGATTTGCAGGTGTCAAATATCCCAAAGCTTCTCTTCTGCATGTATATCTTTGTTATCTTTTGGACTGCAGTGTGAATATTATCCAAGTGGTCTTCTGGGGATATACATGCTGGACATTCTGTTCCAGAGTATGCTTTATGGAAGAGTGGAACAGGATTATACACTTTAAGACACTTGCCAGGATGTAAGCGCTCAGTTGTTAAAAGTGAGCCCTCATCATATTTCATGTGCAACAAAGCTTTGATGAAGAATTATGGCGCCTTCTCTTGTCCCAGGATCTCTTGGCAGCTTTTGTAGACTTCAACCAAACAGTCCAGGCGAGGCTTCGAGCACTACAGAACAATAAAAACAGAAATGTCAAAAAAACTCGATGGACTTCATAAAAAGAGAGAATAAATATATATGGTCATCTAGAACAACTGGGAGCCTGGTTACAAGTAGCCTATTAAATCGAGATCTGATTTGTAAAGGGATCGCAATTGCAAGTGGTGCAATGTTCATTTAAACAGGTACGATAAAGATTGCAGCCTTCATTAAATTTCGGCAGGTCAAAGCTGCCAGAAATTAAATGGAGGAGGAAGGCCTGGCATTTACAGAAACACGCAGATTTGGGGCCATATGCCCCCAAATCCACCTCTTATTCCCTAAAACAGTTGAAATAGGTGATAATTATCGCATACAATAAGGTACGACTATTATCGGCCAACTCCTAATGAGTCTAATAAGTGTTTTGTGTTGAGAATGCTGCAGAGTACGAACTGCAAGAAAACGTATGGCGGTGTGGTTATCGACCACTGGGGCCGGTTATCCAGATCTACAAGGCACAGGCCAGGGGTGCCATCACATATGGGGCGGAATTGTGGGGCCATACACCTGCCCACAATTTGTCTATAACTGAGAATAAATTCATTAGACAGATAGTTGCACTCCCGTCTAGTACACCGCTCCTCCCTTTGAGGATGGACTTGGGCCTGAGACCCATAGCAGATGAACTGGGCCTCAGACCCATAGCTTTCTGGCGAAGGTTATGGAGCAGTGAGGAACTCTTTACCTACAGGGCAGAAATGAGGGAGCTTCTAACCCACCCCAAAGCCTTGCAGATTCCCTGGATAAAATATATAAAAATGCCCTGTGAGAGAATAGGGTTCCCAGATCTATGATCTAGATCCAACTAATGCGTCACTTATGATCCCGCGAAGAGTCTTGGCTAAGGCTTATTATGAGCAGAAACTGGCTATTGTTTTAGATTGCCAGCGCGAGGGGTCACTAACATCTGTATTTATACAAAGTAAGGATTCCTACAGGCTGGAGAGGGTCCTGGATGGGATGACTCCTGTGCTGACCAGGAAGCTATTCCTCCAATGGAGATATGGCATACTGCCTTTGAGTTCATACACCAGCTCCTGGTCAACACCGCCCTCCACCAAGCAATGCCCGGCATGCACTTGTGCTGAGGAAAGCGACCTACATGTGGTCTTGTTCTATCCAACTTATAAGGCCGCTAGGAAATATTGGCTTTTACCCCTTATTAGAAACTTTGGTTGTAGGCAATACCTCCCGATGTATAGAATTTAAAAAAAGATGTCTCGGGACCAACGGTGTTTGCACTAGCCAAATTCCTTACAAGTGTCTGGCATACCCGCACCCGTATTTTAAAGTCGCAGTTGATTACTTAAGTACAAGAATATGAATTTTAATGTATGACCTTTTATCTACTGTCACTAAAGAAGTACTCATTTTTCTTTATGGTGGAAAGGTTTTATATTGTATTACATGTGTTTTACTGTATATCTTTGATGGTCAAACTGGCCGAAATAAAGATTGAAACTGGAACTGGTTATCTTGCTGCTGTGCAACAACTTCTGCTACCCTTTTCCACATGCTCACTGGGCTCCATTTCGTTTTCTTTAATTAAACAGCAATGCAGAATTTTATAACCTATCTACTTTTCCAATGGATGGGATGCTTCCAAAATCCAATAGTCGTGTAAAAAATAAATAAATACATACATAAACAAACACTTGTCCTTTTTGGTGCCATGCAGAGAGGTGACACATTATGACAGCATTCTCATTATATGAAAGTTCTGATAATAGCTTCACTGATCAGGTCAGGGCTCGTGTAATATCAGGGATTGGATTCCAGCTAGGCTCTGATTTTGCCACCTTTTATGTAAATCTAGAGGCCAGGATTAAGAGTTTATCAGAGTGGACTTCCTGTACGGGATTGCGCTCAATCATTAGCGGGCTGCTGTTCCCTGACACAGATGTACAGGGTGCAAGAACAAACAACCTGATTTTACCTGACACAAACTCAAACCCGTAAAATCACTTTCGGAATTTGCTACATTGCAGCCTGGACCGGTTTTCCCGCAACCGCTCAACTCTATATGTTACACGGGAATCACGCCCGCCCCTGGCAAAACAGTCTTCCCTGTCCTTCCCCACATCCTCTCTCCTCCCCGCAGCAGCACCCCTTCAGGTTTATACTCGGCCTAGAGCAGGCGGTAAATGTGAGCAATAATACCCACAAGAAAGGTCATATTGTTCGTAATTCTGCCTGATAAAACCAGATTTGTGTGGTTTTTCCCAGTTCCGTGGAGATAAACTCGTAATTACATGGTACTAATGAGATGTAACCTAATGGTAGCGCTTTTTACAAGTGCAGATTTACCAGCCCCGCCAGCGCCGTGAAACGTGTGCTCTTGGACAAACAGATGCTGGAATTAGGCAGGCAGTGGAAGCTTTGGCGAGGGTTGCTTCCACCTCCTTACCTAGTCGTATATAGAAGTAAGTAATACTGGTTTTATTCCAGAATGTGTACAGACCACCACTCCCTGTGAAACGGATTTGGAAAGCTCTTCTAGAAGGGTACCCACAATGGAATAAGTACATCTTTGACAAGGTGTCAGAGTTTAATAATAGGTATCATGGGCACACTCAGGAAAGTCCTCCATATCGAGCACTGACAAGTATGTATTATCATGTCTGTGCACCACTGTAGTATTTACCTACATGTCGGTCACCCTTTCCCGTGAATAGAAAGACAAAAGAGGGTTAAGACACATGTACATCCATCTTTACTTACCAGCATTCTTGAGATGAGAGGGGACTGTCTGTTCTAAGACACTGGCTCTAGGGCATTTTACACGGGCACTTATGAATTAAAAAACAGCCTTGGGGTGCGGATTATGCATTGAAGGCACCGCACTACAAGGCTCGATTACGCTGTCTACTCTCTCACTGTGAAATTCATCATTACTCTGGAAGAGGTGTGTAAGAGGACCAGATGCCCAGGACTGCTTACCTGTGGACAAGAAGGACACCTATGGTTTGCACATTCCGAAAAGAGACATGTCCACAAGTGTAATCGGTCTTTAAGTGTCCTGGCTGTAAAGTAAGTACAACAGCCCTAAGTGCAAAAGGTACTTGGGCCTCAGACACAGACCAAGTGTGTCAGTCTCACAAAAACGAGTTTGGCAGGCTCCACATGGCAAGACAGTTCGGGACATCAGGTATAAGCGGGAAGATGGAACTAACATATTCAGGGGGATACAGCATATTACCACTAACGAGCTATGTGAAAGGTCTGCATAATCAACCTTGTTTGCTGTTCTGAGAACGCCTTATGTAAGAGACACTGTTTTTTTAAACTCTTATGTTGGATGATGTACTTTTTTTTTTGTTTTGTTTTTATTGTTGCATCATCGAACAAGGGTACAGAGTGGATCATCTGCTGGCGTGTCGTCAACATAAAGCCGCGGTCAGCCGTGCACGCAACATTTCTGTACATAAAACCTGTGTAATTTGGCAATTCCTCCATTGAACAGTACAGACCAATCAGACAAGTATTCAGGCAGGGATACAGGAAACGATCTCCGCAAGGGAGAAAGGAGATTAACAGTAGGCACGTGAATTCCCGCCTTGGGGGTGTTGGAACGGAGCCTGTACAGTTCGCGTAGCAGTGTTACCAGGTAACTGGGGGGACAGAACTGTGGGGGGGGAGCATGTAGGCGTTGGCAAGAGCATAGCAGAAGGAAACATGTGTCGGGCGTCGGGTGGCAAGGGGGTTCCCCGGTATGCATTCACAGTGAGGTAGAACGGCCAGAGGGCGGAGGTATCCCGGAGTATCGGGACGGTCGACATGGGGGGGCGGGGCGCTGACAAGGGGGTGTGTAGAGCATCGGGGTCCGGCGCTGGGAATGAGGGCATCAGTCAAGGATTATGGGCTCCCTCGGGTGGGGGAGGGGCGAATGGTCGGGCGGGTGTCGGGGTGGAGGGGGCGTAGGTGTAGGTGGGTCTTCCGTGTGCAAGGACTGCCGGAAGCTATGAAGGAGCATGGCCCATTCCATAGAGATGGGATGTTTACGCGCCCCCCCTGGCCTCCTCCCCCCTAAGGGCATCCTCCTCCGCCGCCGCCGCCCACTTACAGACTGCTCCCGTCCATGCCGCTATGGGGGGACCTTCCGGGGATCGCCAATGCATCTTTTAGCTAGCAGCAGCGCTAAGGACACAAAGCGTCTGTGTACTGGGTCCTGTTTAGGGATGTGAAAAATGCCTAGTGCACTGGATTCCCAGGAGGCTAGGGTTGTGAGGCCTGTGAGATCTGTCAGTGTGTCGTGCACCGTTTGCCACAGGGAGTGGAGGTCGGGGAAGCTCCAAAACATGTGGCGGAAATCTGCATCGGGGAGCAACATCTGGGGCATAGGAATTGTGTTGCAGGATAGAACTTTTTCAGTCATGCCGGAGTAAGGTATGCCCTGTGCAGTATGTAGTATTGGATGTTTTTGAAGCGGGCGTTCCTAGAGACACGTTTCGGGGCCTCGAGCGCTTTGGTCCACTCTGAGTCATGTAATGCGCGCCCGATGTCTTCCTCCCATGTGGCCCGTAGGGTCGCTAGGGGAACGTACGTGAGTTCCCGGATTGATTTATACAGCCAGGTGACCAAGTGGCGTCCCACTCCCATGCGCAGAATAGCATGTATTACTGGGTGCGTGTCAGGTTCGCCGGCCTGGAGATTATGGTAAGGACGGAAGCCCTCAAGTAGCTGTCGGTACCTGAGGAATTGACCTGGGGGGAGTTCGAACTCAGCGACCAGCCGGTCGATCGGCTTCAGCTGACCCTCCTCAAAAAGCGACTCCATGTCTGTGATGGCACATAGCGTCCATTCAGCGAGCATTGGAGCCGAGAAATAAGAATCCTGTCTGGGGCAGCCCACCAAGGGTAGTAACAGGGAGTATGGGGTTCTACCGGGGGACATCCGGTGGATCCGCATCATGCATTGACGCGCTATCGCGACCTGAAGGGGGTATGTACGTCGGGGTTTGGTGCCCGGGAGGAGAAGACGGGTAAGTTCCGGAGTTGTGACTCTGCCGGTCGGGGTAGAAGTCTCCTGGGTGTAACGGTCCACCGTCCAATACGACAGCCATTGGAGCTGCGCCGCTAGGAAATAGGACTCAAATGAGGGAGCTCCGAGCCCGCCTTGTGTTGTGGGGAGTTGGAGGGTTTTCAGGGCCACTCTGTGTCGGCCCGCGCCCCATATAAGGGTGCCGAGGAGAGAGTCGAGGTCCCAAAAGAAGGACCTGGGTGGCACCACTGGTAGGTTAGCGAAGTGATAGAGGAGCCGGGGAAGCATCACCATTTTAGCCAGGGCTATCGGGGCTAGTGGGAGCTTATTCCAGAAGGCAACAGTCGGGCGAAGGCTAGCGAGCGCTTTACGGTGATTACCGTCAAAGATGTCTCCCGGAGAGTGGTACAGGCGGACACCGAGGTACCGGGGGGCCTCCGCGGACCATGAGAGTCTATGAGTCCCCAGCCTAATGTCACGGGGTGATATTGGATGATGTACTTGGTGCTGAAGCAGTACTTTTAATTAAAAGAAGTACCTTTTCATAAAAGACAATTCAGCACATTTGATTGGCGACTTGTATTTTATACGTTAGTTTTTTTTTAAGGCACATTCTGCCGGGAATGTTAAGGTTTGTTTCAGCCAGTGCTTTATGGGATTTTTTTTTGCAGTGATATTAAGGCCTATAGCAGCACCAAGAGCGGATGATCCGACATGGAATGGAATACAGTCAAACTAAGTGATGAAAACACAGATGAATAGGAAGCTACCCACTACAAAAAATGTTACACTCACCTGAAACACGGGAACCACTTCAGAAACTCCATTAGGATCAATTGGATCGCGCAAAAGGATGCACAGATAGTAGATAACCTTTTGCTAGAGAAAAAGAAATTAAAAATCCTTAAGACAAAAAGTTACAGCTACAATTCTTATGCTGTATGCCCATATAAAGAAAGGCCACAAGTTAAACAGTAAAATGGTGGCCAGCGAGTATTTCTTTAACAGCACAAAACACCCACAATTAAGCATGTAGGGCAGCCTAGATAAAATACTGAACATTCCAAGCATGGACACCCTCAACATACCACGAAAAACCAAAACGCACATTCAATTTCAATGTCAGAGATTCCTTCTCGTGAAGGTGATGATTGATTGACATTGAGGGATTAAAGTCTCCTCAAAAGTAATTTTATTATATTGTCCCATTTTTGCATGTTAGCTTATGTTAGTTCAATAAAATAAATCAAAACCTGAAATTCGAGACTTGCCCAACACAACATAAAACCTTTTTTTATTTCTTTGAAACTGGAAGCCTAAGTTTTCATAGGGAAAAAGAGGTGGAACATAAATCCAGGAATCCAAGACACAAATGCAGTGATCTAGGGCCACATATACGTAGCTTTATTTTGGTCGCATACAGCCCGATTTGCAGAATCTGGCTTTTTGCAATAAAAAAAAATGCATTTTCCTATGTACAAAACCCAATTTTGTGATTCGATAACCTATTACCGAATCGCAAAATGGGATGGTATTGTGAAGGGCCCTGTTAAGGGCATGCCTTCCAACTAAAGACTCGCACTGCTATGTACAAATGTTTTGTGACTGACATACAGTTGCAAAACAACCCCTTTCCCTTTGAGAATGCATGTGAATATGTTTTAAGAGAACACTACTCTTAATTTTTTTTTTAAACCGTTTTACTTTAAGGAAACCGGACAAAATTTAAAAAAAACAAAAAAAGTTGCTTTATTTAAATCAAATGCAGACATGATGGTCTGCTGTCCCCAGCAGGCCACCATCCCTGTGATTTTTAGCGATTCCCAATGGCTCGGAAATATCGACCTACTTCATGAATATTAATGAGGTAGGTCAACTGTAACCCACTGGGAATCCTAAACAGTTTAATATACACTGTTGTACATAGCTGTTTGCAATTTCCTAATATCGAATCACAAAAATTCGCTACTAGGAAATTGCTAATTCAAAGCTTCAAAAATGTGGCCCCTAATGAACAGAACAGTTTCACTGTACTGACTGTGTGCAAGTGTATAAGCATTGCTAGGAATTCACAACCACCCTTTGCTTTGGTTTACATACCACTAAAACTACGGGGATGATTTACTCCATTAACTAAGACTTCACCACCTGAAGGATTAAAGCCATTGTCTCTTCATGTCCAGCACATGGAAAGAATGCCCTTTTGGAAGAACATGACCATATCTCTCCCAACAGACCTACAACAATAACCAACTAAAAGCTGTCAAAAGACAGACACATAGGATCATCTCATAAGCCAGTGGGGAAATGTCAGACACAAACTTTGGGTAATTGGCTGTGGAAGAACCAAAGGAGGGTAAAGTTAGCCTCACCCATCAAACCACACTAGTATGACCAGCTTTCATGTTTATATCTTGCAGCTCATTCACCAAAAGTATGTGATTTGTAATCAGATACTAAACAACATCTCTAAGGTGTTTAACACACTGCATAGACTTTGTCCAACTGAGCATTCCTAAACAATATACTACACCTTTAATCATACCGAGCTGACTGGTTAATCGCACAGCTGTTTAATCATCGTTTTTATGTCTCTCTGACGCTACGAAACCATGTTCTCATGGTGCAAACCTATAATTAGAGGTTTAAATTGATACATGCATTAAGGAGAAGTAGATACAAATACCATGTAGATAGCTTCATTGATCACAATGTCTTTCACTTTGCCGATTTCGATAAAGTTTGTGCTCTCCTTGCCAGAGGCATAAAAGGATGTCATCTGAACGCCAAGTGAGCCAATCACCAGTAAAGTCTCCTGGTCAATTTTCACAAAGTGCAGATAGAAGAGCAGACCCATTATGGTGATAAATATTGCAGACGACAGTACCATAGTGTTCTGAAACAGAAAAATGTTTACTTTTTTACAGAATGAATGGACAACAGTCCAGCTGCTTTGCTCAGTAAATAAACTAAATAAGAATATGTTAAAATTGAAAGAAAATTGGTTACTGTTACAAAGCACACCAACTTAAGAGACAGACATTTTAATATTGAGGTACTCCAACAATTTTTTTCTGATGTCTAGTAATTTGAATTCAAAGCGGTTATATGACCTAAAGTCAAGGGACACTAATTGTCTCCATAAGAATTCCAACTGTTAGTCGTCAAAAACAATTTAATATGGCCCAAAATAACATTTTCAATTTCTTAATGAATTGGGTTTTTGTATTTTGACTGCAAGCAAAGACAGCTCCCAGTTTTGGCGTACAGTTAAATCACCCTTTTTGGTTGATGCCAATACCCCCCAGCACCTAGATGTGGCCGTGACGGCTGACGAGTGGGTGACCCATTTCTCAAAGATTTTTGGTGGCTTCCCTGTTGATACCACAACAACGGTCAAGCCGGTAAATGATCCTACCAAGGCACAAGTATCTCCCATCGAACTTCATTTTAGCTTAAGTGAGGTCATTTACGCCCTAACGTCTTCCAAAACCGGTAAGGCTCCCGGTCCTGATGGAGTCCCACTCGATATCTTTGTAAATAATATAGAACTATGGTCCCCCCTCGTCGCCCAGGTGATGGCTGCAGTCTCTAAAATTGGCCTAATAGACTCCTGGTCATCTTCCATCCTGCTCCCTATTTTCAAAAAGGGGGAACGTAACAACCCAGCCTGTTACAGGCCCATCTCCCTCCTGGACTCCCTGGGGAAAGTCGCAGGACGACTGATCCTGGAACGTCTCCAAGACTGGGCATCGGGGAACAATGTCTTGACTGATCTCCAGTATGGGTTCCAGGAGGGACTTGGCACTGTTGAACAGGCATTGAACTTAACCCTCTTAATAGGCAAGTATGTTGGGGAAAAAGGAGGCAATTTGTACTTAGTGTATGTCGACCTCAGCGCAGCTTTTGACTGCGTGATACACTCTAGGCTGTGGTCCATTCTTAGTGAACTGGGGGTTGATCCTCCTCTCATTAAATTCCTTCGCGAGATTTACTCCGACGCTACAGCGTGCGTGAGATATGGGATCGGTGGTGAACTATCGCCTTCATTCTCAGTAAACAAAGGAGTCAGACAGGGCTGTGTCCTGGCCCCTTTCTTGTTTAATCTTTATACCAACGGGCTGGAATCGGCCATGTTAGCAAGGAGCCAGGACCTTCCATCCATCAACCATCGCCCCATTCCCACTTTACTTTATGCGGATGACTCCGTCATTCTAGCTAGGACGCTAATCCAGTTGCAAAAACAATTAGACAAATATTGTTAGTTCATGCTCTCTCTGGGGTTAAAAGTAAATAAAAGCAAAACCTTTGTTATGCACATTGGTCCCAAGGCAAAGAACCCCAAACCCGTTTTTATAGAACAAGTTAGACTGGAACCTGCTAGGGAATATCCTTATTTAGGCATTCTAATGGATGATCAGTTATCGTGGAAACAAGCAGTGGCAAGCAAAAAGTTGCTCTATCAGAGAGCAACCTCAGCTCTTGTTTCCTTTTCAAGAAAATTGGGTAAACCAGCCCCAACTGAGTTGCTTAAAATATATCACGCAAAATGTCACAGCGTAGCAACCTATGGCGCAGGCGTCTGGGGCTATGCTCCCGCAGACGATTTACAAAAGGTCCAAAACTGGTTTTTAAAATACATACTAGCACTTCCCCAAAGTGCTCCAATATACGGTTGCCACATCAAGCTAGGCATCGATTATCTAACTGACAACATCAGATGTCAGCCGATTCTTTTATGGCACCGTATTTGGAACAAACCCCAATGCCATTTTACCCGTTCTCTAATATCTGATTGCTTATCCTTGGCGAGTTGGAAAAAAATCCCTTGGCTACTGTATGTTTCCAACTTTCTAAAGGATCTGAACCGCACATCTTACTTCACTGAGCCCTCTTCAACATCTGATATCAGTAGAAGCGCTCTGAAAAATCTCTGTCTAAACCATCTCAGAGATTTACGCCTCTCTCATGAAGTATCTAAGCCAACAAATGTGCAGATCTTAATGGTCCAAACCTCCCCTAGTATTCAGCCTTATTTAACTTTCTTCCTATCTAACCACGAAAAATTTGTTCTAACTAGGTTTTGTTTTAATTCTTTTTTTCGCCTTGTTACCTTCCCCATCGAGCTAAATTGGTCCCATGACCTGACTAAATGTCCGTGTGATGGTGTATCATCTCAATCGACCATCCACGTAACCTTGTTCTGCCGCTACTATGAGCAACCTCGCAAGCGCTGGATTATCCCACTTCTTCGACTAATGGGGTTGAGAACCTGTCGGCCAGCTTACCTGGCACTTCAGCTACTAGACTCACAACATGTAGCTAAATGTGTAGCTCTTTTCTTAAAATCATGTTTGAAAATACGCTGTAAAATTGGGTTATCGTCTCCTTGATTCCATGTTTATCTGAATTAATTTGTAAAATGGTTTTATCAAACGTTTTTAAATAACATTTAGTTTTAACCTGTATTATAATACTGTGTTTTAAATAATTCACTGGAATTTTATGATGTACTTTTTATGATTTACTAAATGTCAATCGAATAAAAGTTTTTTTAAAAACTGACTGCAAGATCAAATTCTTATCATCAGCACACTTCACCCACTTTCCTCTAGTGCAATCTGTTCCCGACTACTCTCTAGTACGTTTTTTAATAGTTTTTTGTATGTTTAAAGACTTTAAAATTATACGGCGCATAGAAAGTGATCAGAATCCACAAAATAGAACTCCATGCTGGACTTTTAAACTATTTGAGATCAAGGCTACTTCTAGTCATGACTCCGTCACAACAATCAATGATAGGCACCTTCGATATAACTGTTTGTCATCTTAGTTGGAGCACCTGTGGTCTCAAAAATGTGTTCAACAGTTTAGCACTTTAGTGGAGAATAGACGTTTATTTAGAATATCTATTGTTAAAATGTGGGTGCATTTTATGTCATTAGTATTATTTTTTTTAGCTTGTGACAAAAATAAGACCCAACAACTTCCTCTCCAATCTAAGTCTAACAAATATGATATAAGAATCCCTAACGGGTAAAGGCTATGTAAAAGATCACTATGAAAACTTTACAAATTAATGGAAACTATTTGGACATTGTTTTATCAAAAAGCTGAAATTAGATTTAAAAAAAAAAAAATATTCGCATTGCTCTGGCTAATGTATGAAGAACTCTGGCTTAAGTTATTTAATATAAATAAATCTAGGAACGTGTAAATTCTGGAGTTTGGTTGGTTTCGGCAGTGACAATTACAGACGTTCAGCAAACTATCATGCATATTATGAATTATGGACCTCATACATTGAGCATCTATATGCAGATATGCTGGTAGATGTTGGAGCTACTGTTTACATAAATGTTTTATAAATGCCGACGTTTTTGCATTTCCAAATGTTGCGGAAATGCTCAATTTTACAGCCCGTTTATAACCGTGAGCCGGTGTCGATACCTAGAAATTATTGTTGAATTGCTTTGGTTGACTCGAATGGCAAACCTTTTGTCAAATTGCTTCCATAAAAACTTTAAACATTTGTATTTCAATGGAAATTATTAAAATTTTCTCAAACTGGTGTCAGAGCGAGCAGTACCACAATAGGTGATATTTTTGAATAGACTAGGTGGGCGAAAAAGCATTAGAAGGCAGTAGTTTTTATTGAATATTCTATTCCCTTTAACAAGTTAACAGGAATAGTTTTTGCAGCAAATGGTCTAAACCTTCTAAATGCAGGCATCAGCCACCAGCTTCACCCACACTCCCTGCCAAGTGCGTTTGTCTACCGCACGCCGATGCCAGGAAAGCCTATAATGGACCTTCTGGTTCTCACACCAGAGAATTTACTTTTTACATTTTTGAGGTTGGGCTGCTTGGAAAGACTTTCCCGAGCATTCAGAGTTTTTTTGGGGGGGGGGGGGGGGGGGGGGGGGGACACACATGACGATCAGTGTGCTGATGTCATTTCACTGAAAGTGAAATGGAAATTAGCCAATTGGACCATTTCACTCTCAATGGATCAGTTCTCTGAAACATATCTCAGCCCCCTCCAAGCACTGATTATGTGGGGAGGTATCATTGGTAAGGAAAGAATATTCTGTTTCCAATTATACCTTTCCCTGGTGGGCCCCTTCTTGGATCCATCCAGTAGAAACAATGGATAGGATTCTGGCACAGGGGAGGCTTGCACCTTGGGAATGGGCTTGTGCTTGCTCCGCCCTAGGCCCCATAAGTCTTTCTGCCTTCACCACAGGGGAGTGGTGGATGGAGGCTGTTCTGTGAAGGAAACTTCCAGAATCTGTGGGGATTCCCACATTCCCTACCACCCAGCAATACCCTATTTGTCTTGAAAAAAACGTGAGGCTGGACCCAACGCTCGCACCACAAAAGTCCCTAAAACGAAACAAGGAGAAATTGGTAAAAGCGGTAGCAGCTTTATTTGGGTCCAGGCTGGGCGGTCACAGAGGAAACCTACCAAACACAGATATTGCTGAAAACTAGGCACCCAGGGAGTCCAGGGTGGTGCGTCTTGTGTGGATCCCTCAATGGTTTCGTACCCACAATTCCTTCCAAACCTCAATTTTTGCCCAAGATCACACATTTTACTTGCATTTCTGTGATGTAAACTTCCAGAATCTACAGGTATCCACGAAATACCTACAACCCAGCATTCCATTCCCATTTGTTCTGATTTAAAAAATTACCCCACTTGAGGGGCTCGGTCTAGTGCCCGCAACAGGAATGGATCAAACCAGGGTTAAGTGGAATCTACAGCGAGGACTCTAATTACCAGTTGACCAATACTTTGGAAGACCAGTTTAGAGCGCGCTGCGTTCATTATTGATCGTCCTGCCAGCCTCTCATGCGTTCTCGTACTTTTAAAATCTCCCGTTTTGTATTTTATTTAAATCTGTGTTAGCCTTCTTCCCTGATTTTAAATCAATGCCCACTTGCCTGCACGATAATTTTGTAAAGCACCGCGTTTTGCGGGCCCTTGTCCTGGTTGCTCGCACTTTGGCAGCCATATTGGGTGAGTAGGACGCCTGGCGGCCCTATTTCGTTTTGACGGTCTAGACGTTATAAGGACGCTAGACCTCTACATAAGGAGGGTAAATTAGGGGTCTGGCCTTACCAGTTGACCAATACTTTGGAAGACCAGTTTAGAGCGCGCTGCGTTCATTATTGATCGTCCTGCCAGCCTCTCATGCGTTTTCTCGTACTTTTAAAATCTCCCGTTTTGTATTTTATTTAAATCTGTGTTAGCCTTCTTCCCCGATTTTAAATCAATGCCCACTTGCCTGCACGATAATTTTGTAAAGCACCGCGTTTTGTGGGCCCTTGTCCTGGTTGCTCGCACTTTGGCGGCCATATTGGGTGAGTAGGACGCCTGGCGGCGCCATTTCATTTTGACGGTCTAGACGTCATAAGGACGCTTGACCTCTACATAAGGAGGTCATGCAGACGCGCAGCGGATACGCGTAGCGGGGACGCCGGATTTCCGCCTAAGTTCAGCCCGTCTGTGCCGGAACGGGTCCAGGGGCCATGACTCCTATATCTAGCTCGGCGGCCAGCTCCGTGTCCTCCGAGATCTATTCTTATACCGGTGAGGTTTTAAAATGCTTACGCCCTCCTATATACTCTGACTGCACTTCCTGCATTCCACGATTCATAATTTTAAATGCGCAGAAATGTCCAGATGTAAGTTCCTGATCTTGAGCATGTAACTCCAATTGTGGTGGAGGTTGGGAATATAGAACCCCCAGTTGTAAATCATGACGTGTACATCTCAAAATGGCCTACGTTGATAAAAAGAAGGGGTGTATATAAGAGACATACTTCATTAAGACAGGGGAGACCCATTAGTGGAGGCATGCAAAGAAAGAGTAAAGGCAGAGTAGTGAGAAAAAGGAGAGAGATGGAGGAATCATTAGATTTAAAGGAACAAGTGTTAAAACTCAAGCCCCCAAAAAATAAGAGAGAGAGAGTGAGCAAAGTAAGAATAGGAAGCACAGAGAAGCCAGCAATGAATCGAGTAATAAATGATAATGGCAGTTGAAAACAAAACAAGGGGATGCAACTTAACGAGAAAGCCTATGAGGTTAAAACCAACATACAACAACCACATAGGGGGGCAAAAGCAAAAGGAATGGAGCTTAAAGGAAATCAATGGTTGTATTTTGAGCAAGTAAAAATGGGAAGGGGAGGGGAAAAAATGAAGAAGAGTTCGTATTTAAATAAATCACTTCATCTTAATACTTTCGCCCATTTCCCTAACTTGAAAGGAATCGGCACAAAAGATCTCCGACAGGTGGGCTTCCAAGCAACCTTTGATGGAAAAGAATTTACTACGGTACTAGTTTATTCTGAGTTGTTAAAAATTGCCATTGAGCGAGCAGGAAGTGAGATATTAAAAGCAGGGATTCGGCTAGTACCTAATGAAGAAGTAGGGGCAGAAGAAAGCGTCCTGCAACAAAAAGCTTTCTTAAAACACCATGCAGGACTTGGTAAAAGGCAAGTAAGATTTGTAGAAAGAGGTTTAGGGCTAGGCTCAGGAAACCTTAATATCATAATAAATAACTCTGCTCCAGAGGACTCTTGGAAGAATTGGAGCCTCAGTACTAGTCTTCCAGGACCTTCCCAGCGATATTTAGAGGAAACCAATAGTTATGGGCCCCTAAGTGATGTGGAATAGGTAAAGGGGCAGCCATATGGCTTAAAAATGGTCTCCTGGAATATAAACAGGCTAGGAAATCAAATAAAACTTGAACGGCTAAAAGATCTGGCGAAAAATAATGTGATCATTTGTATCCAGGAGACCTGGCTATGTGGCGAGCCCCCCATAGTGGATGGGTTCTGTCAAGCCTATCGACCGGCAGTAAAATCTAGATCAGGACGTCCGGCAGGGGGTTTACTGACTTTACTATCTACAAAATTGGTGAAAAATTTCTCCCGGCTCACTGTAACATGCAAATGGCTGCTCTGCTGTAGAATAACTCTAACTGCGGTTGGTAATAAGAAAGAAAATGTGCTGATTCTAAATGTGTATATGCAATGGGGGAACAAGGAGGAATATGTAGCTGAAATGGGTCATTTTAAGAATGATTTAGATTTATTGTGTGAAAAGTATGATTCAGATTTGATTTGTTGGTAGGAGATTTTAATCATAAACTCAACCCTAAGCGGCATGATCTCATGTATCTGGAAATTTTAGAATCTTATGATATAATTCAAGCAAAGTTTCCCGAAAGTCTTTGCTCAAGGAATGATGTAAGCTTGGGAAATTACCTAGAGAACAAAAGTTTTTTCTGTTTGAACGGCAGGTTTCCACAAGATCGACCGGAAAAGAAAACTTTTAAACAAGGTACACAAAATTGTCCCATAGATAATGTCTTTATGCCAGCATGGAATTTTAACATAATAAAGGGTTTTAGGGTTAACCTTATAGAAGACAGTTACCACAATATTCTAGAGTTGGTATATTTCCATCAGATTGTTGCTGAGAAAGTAATTATACCACTGATGGACTATCCCAGGCGCATCACAACACGGTTAACCGAAGAATGATTAGAAAAATTAACCAGGCTCCAACATAACATCATTTTAGGATGTGCAGCTGGTCTAGATCTGGCCTGGTACATTGAAAAGATAAACCAAGTGGTACAAAGTATCAAGGTCTAACTTAGAACAGACGTAAAAGGTATCAAGAGTACACAAACCAAACAGGTCAGGAAGGGAAACTGGTACAATGTAGTCTGTTTAAATAAGAAAAGACAACTAAGGAGAGAACAGCGCAGTTTGCGTAAAAAATTTGATAAGCTTAGAGCTGAAAATCTTGTAAAATTAAAGAAAGAGTATACCATGCTTCTTTATAGTACAAGAAGAGCCCATAAGGATAATTGCTGGGGGAAACTACTGGAGGCAATAGAATCCAAGAACATACGACTATTCTGGAACCTAGTCCGATCAGTATCAGAGGCCTCAGCAGCTTCAATGATCTGCGTGATAGAAGAGGGTGCCTGGGAGGATTATTTGAAAGAACTATACCCACCGGGGAGAGAATCTGAAGAAGAAATACAAGGGGACTGGAGAGGTCTAGTAGATGACCTAAAACCAGACTTCTCAGAAGGAAATGTACTTAATACGATAAAAACCCTAAATCTAACTAGAGTCGCAGGCCCAGATAACTTGCCTGCCCTGATAATTAAGTCACTGACATCTTGGTGGGCTGAATTCTTCTCCCAAATGTTCTTAGTAATCCTAGAATCAGGGATAGTTCCAAGTAATTGGAAGGGTGCGATAATTAGACCAATCCATAAAAAGGGGACGCCAATGCACCAAGGAACTATAGATTAATTAACCTACTCGATATTGGAGAAAAAATATTTGCTAAAATAATATTAGGAAGGCTAAATACTTGGGCCGAAGAGAGAGAAATTATTCCAGTGGAACAAGGTGGTTTCAAAGAAGGCCATTCCACAATGGACCACTGCTTTGCCCTATGGGCTTTGGCCCGGAAGTCAATAGAACAAAATGGGAAGTTGCATTGTTGTTTTGTTGATTTTCGGGCCGCGTTTGACTCTGTGGACCGTAATAAACTCTTGGAGGATATGTCAAGATATGGAATACCGGATGGCTTATTGATGATCTTGAAAGAATTGGGCCCAGGTCATTAGGGATTCACACGGGTCACTAACCCACAAGATATCGGTAGGGAATGGCCTTAGACAGGGGTGCGTCTTGGCACCCCTGTTATTTTCAATTTTTCTGGCAGATCTCCCTGCGACACTTGCAGTAGAAAGAAGCGCGAGCCCTAGAATGAATGGACACAAAGTGCCTTGCCTTTTATATGCTGATGACTTAGTGATTTTGGACCAAACTGAAATAGGACTTCAAAGGAAACTGAATGTTTTTAAAGGTTATTGTGATAGGAAAATATTGACTGTAAATATGGATAAAACTAAGGTTTTATGTTTTGGAAAGAGCCAGAAGAACTTTAATCGGTTTTTGGGCAATGACAAATTAGAGGCAGTTAAGGAATATAGATACCTAGGCCTCTGGTTTGATAGTGCGCTAAAATGGCACACCCACTTGGAGGCTCAAGGAGCTAAAGCTTTTTCATCCACATGTGGGTTGAAAAAGTTTAATAAAGAATATGGAGACATGACTCATAAACCAATGATAAAGGCATTTGAAGCAATGACTCATACCCCCCAAAGTATTGTATGGGGCAGAGGTGTTATACCTGAGTGGCAAACATGAGTGGGACCAGGAAAAGGGAAAAATCTTAAATATGTTATTGTCCTTACCGAATTGTACTATGGTTCAAGCAATAAGAATGGAGCTAGGGCTAACCTCTTGGAGTGTACAATCCCAAATGGCCCTGGTAAGATTCTGGAAGCGCCAAGACCCAGGAGTGACACTAAAGGTCTCACAATGGTGTAGAGAGGAGATCCAAATAAGTAATCTTGGCTGGGCAAAGGATGTGAGAAAAATTCTCCAGAAAGTAACAGGGCGCCTTAATGTGAGATTCTCCCAGGACGCCCTGATAGCCGATTTTACTAAGAGAACGCTTAGGGAACACGGCCAGTCATTCTCAAGGGCACAGGACCTAGATTATATGTCAGAGAAAAAAAATCGGTCCAGTGGTTAAAAAAGTCATGGGTTAATGATGGCTGGTTCCCGTATTTGGACATACTGCCTAACCAAGTGTTGAGATATGAAATTCTAAGGACCCGGGTAGGGGTTAACCCTTGGAAGACAGACGGAAAAATAAAGTCTGCACTGATTGGCCCAGAAGGTAACTAACTGTGGGCGTGGCCTAAGAAATGATATGCTGCACATTTTACTTGATTGCTTATTGGTACATGATTTAAGGAAATTGTTTTTATGTCCTATATTCCTATCATATAAGATAACTTCACGTGCCCAGGCGATCTGTCTACTTACTGATATGCCCACGTTAGAAATTGCAATTGGATTGGGTAAATTCTTCAAGGCTATAAAAGAATTTGGAAGGGAGATTTCGAAGGAGGGGCACTGATTTTTAAGTCGTTTTAAGGCTTTTATATAATGTAAATGTTCCCTTTTTATCTTTCTTGGGATCTTGAGACTTCTGTAAAATTAGGGTGTAATGAATTGTGTGTTCTGAGGGTGCCACCCTCTTAACTTCTTTTAACAAGTATTGAATTTTATTTATGATGTAGTAGAATTTTGTCTGTTCGTACTTTTTGGACCCCGATTGTGTGTGTTCTGTACTGTTTAAAAGACCATGGTCTAAATAAACAAGTTTTCTCTCTCTCTCAAAATCCATCATTCTTTTGTTCACCATGCCACCCCAGTTTAGACCTGGCCATATGTAAATCAGTCTTGACACGATGCCTCAAAGGAACCGTCCACCCCAAACTGCCAAGCCAGATCCTCCCTGGACCGGAAACAAGCATCCTAGGACCGGTTTTGGGGTTTCACCCATCAGCCAGGATAGCTTGAATCCAGTGGCACAAGTCTGGGCATACCAGGCACACTTAGGGCAAAAACAAATAATCAAAGACACACAATTAATGGACGGAATGCAGAACAAATCAAAACAATTATCCCTAGTCAAGAGATCTGGGTTAAATCCATCATTCTTTTGCTCCCCATGCCACCCCAGTTAAGACGATGGATTTAGACCCAGATCTCTGTCCTGGGATGAATGTATGACATTGTTCTGCATTCTGTCCATCAATCGTTCTTTTTGTGTTTGTCACCCAGAGTGGGATGGGTATGCCCAGACGTGGGTCCTGTGCTCGCCATGCAACTGGAGTCAAGCTATCCTGATTGATGATGTAGTGCACTTTACAATTCTAAATCCCACTCATCCTGATTTCATGAATTCAGTGTGAGTGGGATTTAGAATTTGTTAGGTGGGTACCTCACTAAGTTTACTCACAGACAGTTTCCAATCCTGGACTTTCGTGTGACAAACTAATGCATTTTGAGTGTTGTGAACTATTTCCTCTTATGTTGTTCTTTTGTAAATGCCCAGATGTACTTGGTAAACTGTTTAGGATAGAACACATCCTACCTGGCTACATCCATGTTAAATAAAAAAGACGATAAACAAAATTGCACTTTAAATGGTTATCCACAACCCAACTACTGAAAACACCCATGCTCTCACCCCATATCATAAACCCATGACCATGGAAACACTGCCAATCTTTAACACTTTATACAGTCGGAAATTCTTTTTACTTATCTAAATTCCACTTTTCCTGATGCTACGAACCAAAACGAGTGCAATTTAGAGAACGGAATCCCGCATCAATCCAAGTCATCTTAGCCTGTTTTCAATGCAGTTTTCAAGTAACAACATAATGCTTCTCTGGTATCGTGATCTTGGCTTGCGTCATTCTACTAAACAGGCCAATGCACCGGGTGATGGTGATTTGAAATTTAAAACATCACCCTGACTACTTTGATCATAATGCCTGGAGCAAGATGGTCTTCTTATAAATTATTGTGCATGCACTTCAGCTACAGCGAAGTGTGCGAAAAAAATACAAAGTGACAACGAAAAAGAACGTCCATGGAACTACTAGATTGACACCCCCCCCCCCCCTCCCAAAAAACGTGTGTGACCCAAGACACTCCTTCCAACCCACGGTTACTAGTCATAATCCCACCCCCCTACCTCCATACCTCTGTGATGGCGAAGAGTCCATAGGCAATCAGCCAGACCCCACACGTGTGGACGGTGATGGCCCACAAGGACACCTTGGGACAGCTGATGCTAAACTCGCGGCACGACTCGCTGAAGGAGCGGCGCTGCAAAGAGATCTCTGCTCCGCACAGGTCCGAGAAGCGAGCTTCGTCGATCTGCTCCTCCATAGAAGGGTCGCCGTTTGCCATGGCACTAGAGGGTAACTTTGCCGAATGTGATCACCTGTACTTTCCTCACAAGAACGGACCGTTAATTCAGCCCTACTTGCGTCGTTGATGTTTTTGACATTAGCCAATAAACCTGGTATTTCCGGAAAGAAGGGCAGCCAATCAACTGGCTGAACATATTCTGGCAGTCGCTTGGTTGTGGGAGGGACGCGGAATGTGTAAAGTGACCTAGGAGTGTAGAATTATACCGCAGCCAATCCTAGCGAGCTGAATATAACTCCGAGATAGTCATTGGCTGCGAGTTCGCCTGTGCTTCTTTGTGTTTAGACACAGTCCTAGATGTGCCAGGCGTAGTTAGTGGTTTACTGCACTTTATTTGTTATTTATTTTTATTTATTTAATGCATTTTTTTAAAGAGCGGACTTTACCCGAAGGTGTCAGAGCACTGTACAATAGAACCAGTTACGTTACATGAGAGGAGGCATGAGTACTCGCAAAATGTGCTCGGGACAAAAAAGTACGGTACTGTCTGCAGTGGACGCATTGATGGTCGAGTTGGGGGGTGGGGGGGGCATTCGTTGTAACTCATTAGTACCAGTTTAACAGCCAAACAAGCAATAAGCTTCAGCAAGGTGACCAGTCAACCTTTGCAAAGGGTCTTCCACTGCGCAATAACAGGTGACTGCGTTTTTAGTAACATTTAAAACTGTTTGAGCTAGAAAAATGTTTTAGTTAAAATCTGCACAGTATGCAGCAGACGATGGATTATGTGGCAAATGTATAATTATACGTAAATCGCTGATGACTGTACAATCGCATAATTCAAGTGGCCCTGAATATAAGAAAACAAATAAAGACAGGGCCAGCTAAAGCGCTGGTGCCGCCTGGTGCAGCAATCCTTTTTGGCGCCACCACAATGACTCCCTCCTCCATGTATTCTCTCGCTACCACCCTCCAATAGTGACCTTCTCTCCGTAACCCTGTTGTGTTGTGGCCCCTAGGCCCACATACTGCTAAAAGTATGACTCGGACACAGGGAGTATGGTGGTTAACTGGCCCAGGTCACGTGCGCATGCCCCTTTTATTATCAGGGTCACCTGACCAGTGATGCCTGGTGTAAAGTGTATAACATCCATATCCTGAACACTAGAACGTGTCCCACAGGACACTACATCCCTCCCAAACTTTATTGGAAACTAAATCAAACAAAAAGTCCGACCTGTGGGAAAAACACATAACAAAACACAGCACCACTGAGTCTCTTCAGGCCATCTGCCGGGCAGTGCAGGATATCTGGATTGCACTGCAAGGTTTAGTTCGCCTCGCCGATGTAGTTCAGACCGGCCTGGTCTCACGGGGTTGGAGACTATTTATACAGTTCAGTAGGCGTGCATACGTAGCAGTGGTGGAGTCCACTTCAGAGATATTCTTGAAGGCGCTCAGGCTCAAATGGCGGGCAAATCTGCAAAGACTAAGGATGACCTTGGTGGATGAGGGCCTTCTTTAAAGGCAATGATGAGTCCCAGCGCCCGCTGGCAGAGAGGCTTAAGACTTCCCTCTCCTGCCTGGACACCCCTCTCACAGGAGTCTCCTTGAGGCCCTTCCTGCCAGGCTGCTACAGGATCTTGTGGACTCTGCAGGGCCTCTCTTAGGCCATGCAAAGGCCTTGCTGAGGAACTGCCAACAGAACTACAACCAAGTCGTTCTTGCACCTACCTATGGTGATGTCTCAGGGTCTGTGTGTTCTGGCTGTCAGGACTCAGGTTCATATGCCTTCCTCAGATAGTCTTCGGGTGGCCAGTCTCCGTCCGCGACCTCCATGCTTCCCAGTGCCTGTCAGGGTGCAGCTGCAACGCATCTCTCTTGTTGGGATTTCCCTCTCACTGGAAATCCCTTGAGAACCTTGCACCTGGATTGCCACGTGACTGCGTGGGCTGTGCGGGGCCTCTCATAGGTCGCGATGAGGGGTCGCTGCGGATCCCCCAGAAGGGCCACGACCAAGCCTTGTGAAATCCCAAGGATGGATAGTCCAATGGTCAAGTATGCTCTTCTTTGGCAGGGCTCAGGTTTACGGGGGCACACAGAAGGTTCCTGGGTGGCTAGCTTCCCACGGCACCAGGAGTGTCTCGTTGGTCTCCTGATGTTTCAGGCATTTAGATCCACTCTTGTGGTGCGATGCTTCTTGGGTGTTTCTGGTGATGCACCAGGGTAATGAGTATGATTACTTTATTACGCTTGGGTGACATGGGGCGATATCTTGCTTGAGGTGATATCTTGGAGTAAGGTTGACAGGAGGAACTCCGTGGCCACTTGCGGTTCTCTTGTGGTAGGTGCACTTTCTAGCTGGGATGTCATTGATGCCAAACAGCTGGTGACCGGTGACTGGACGGTCAAACTGTGAAGCGTGGGGCCTGGATGCAGATCACGCTTGCTAGCGGCTTAAGGTTGGTCCTCCTGCTGAGTTGTCTTCAGTTACGTCTCTGCATCGTGGTGGCTGGTTTGTGTTGATGAACATTTTCTACGGTGCTGGCATGAGTCCTCTGTCATATCTCACTTCTCCTTTTCTCTTGCTCACCAGTGGTGATTGTTCGCCCTGTGGCATTGTGCCAATCCCTTACTTCCGACCAGGTTCTTCACTCTGATATGGCATCATGCCACATGTCTCATGTGTGTGCCCCATGGGCATCTCGCTGGTCACGTCCTGTACTTAGGACTGTCTCTTGTCTTTGCTGCGGGCCTGTTGCAGGTCTGTCCTGTCAATAGGACATGCTTCATTTCCTTGTGGACCTCTCACAGGCCCCATCCCCTACTCAGGGATTTTCATGTTGCTCCTCTCCCAGGATGTCAGATCACCTTCTTCGCTTGACGGCATTGTGCTTGTGCCTCGAACCTGCGCTGTCATGGCGATTGCTCCTGCGTGCATTTAGGCATGGTTGAGAGGGTTGGCCACTTTGCGTGACATCCTCCTTCTTGCTTGCAGTGCGATTTGGCGTCTGTCCACATGTCGCATGTCTTCAGTGCACATGTTGTGGTGGCACCTTGCCACTTGGAGTGTGCGGCTCTCCTCTTACCTGTCTTGGGCCACTGGCGACTCTGTCTTGAGGCAGTGCGAGGGAGATACTCTGTGCTGTCATTGGCCCGCTGTGGGGCTTCGCTGGTTCAGTGGAGATGTAGAGGCTCTCCCTGCTGCATTCAGCATTGTTTCTTCTCTTTGGAGAGTTCTCTCCCTCCCGGGCTCATGCCTGTACTGTCAGCCTTCTGCGCACGTATGACTTGCGCTCTCAGTTCTGCTTCATGGGCACCCTCCTCAGGTGCTTTGATTGCCCTTTCTCTTGGCTTGCGGTGAAGTTCGTTCACCACTGGGGTCATGCAGTGCACTTTCTCCTTCGCTTTGCTGCTTGGCTGCGGCAGCTTTGGGCTACTTGAATGCTCTCTGCTGGGTTTACAGTCTCTGGCCGTTGTGCCCTTTTCTCTTAGGCCAAATGTCCCTTGAGCCTTCTGTAGCAGACTTCGGCTCAGCCTGCTCACCTCCTTTTCTCCTTAGGCGTTGCTTTTCCTTCGAAGTTATTGCTTTGATTTCAGCTGTCATTAGTGTCTCTACCGTGGTTGAGGCAGCTTTTGGGCTTCTTAGGGCTCTCTAGGGGGGTTTTACAGTCTCTCCCCTTGCCCTAGAGCAGAGCAATTCAAACAGGGGCACTGCAGGCCATGCTGTACTCTGCTTTGTCCAGTGCAGCATAGACTCTCATGCTGTGCACAGTGTTCCCCGGGGGCTGGCCTTTTGAAGGGACAGTTTCTATATCACTTGCTTTGGTTCAGATGCTGCCATTCTCTCAGGCTGGGGCAGCTCTTCTGAGGCTGCACGCCTTTTCAGTTCAAAAGTCGGTGTTGTGGGAGCACTCAGTGCTTTTCAGGCAGACGTTCTCCGCTACGTGCTGTAAATACATTAGATGATATACCTAGGGTTCCAACTTGACCACTCACTTAAATACAAGCTACATTTGGACCAAGGGAATACCAAAGCAAAACAACTCCTGTATGCCTTCAAAATTTTACAGAAGAAGCTAAAAGGTAGCCCAACAGGCCAGTTGCTTAAGATAATCGCAGCCAAATTTTTACCCTCAATATCATATGGGTCGGAAATTATGAACACCAAAGATGCAGCCGCCTTAAATCTAGCCCAATCGAGTTTTTTCAAGCGCCTCTTTTTAATTCCTCAACACATTTCTCAGGCACAAGTCCGATTGGAATATGGGCTGAAAAATCAGAAACCAGCAAGACAAGGGGCGATGGTAAAATATTATTGGCGGATGTGGCAAGCGGAAGACGACACTTTAGCCCACTGCTGTTGGGAAGAAATCGAAAATCAGGTGAGGCAAACAAATTCCATTGCATCAGTCCTAAAAGAATCACTCGCTGATTTACATCTTGAAGAGGCATGGCACACAACAGCGTCATATTCCGGGTTCAAAAATATGGTGAGCAGCACAATAAAACGAACTTCGCTACTAACGGACAAAATTGCCTTCGCTAAGAAAAAACACGCATGGGCAGTGATTCAATCATACCAGTTTCTGAAACCCCAACCGTACTTGTCCGAACACTTCTCGCATCACAAAAAGCACTATTTGACGCTGTTGCGGTTGGGTTCGTTCCCTATAAAGGATTTAACCCCGAAATGGAAGTTTACATGGCCCACGAGAGAATGTCGCCTGTGTGATCAAGGAGAAGAGTCGTTATTACACCTTTTATGCATCTGCCCTGCGCTACTGGAACATCGTAAAACAATTCTTCGGGAGATTTTTAGGAAGCACCAATTGAGATCGTGCAGAGCTGCAGTGATACAATGCCTTGGTGGACTGTCAATCCAGCTGTCATGTCGAGCCATCACCTTTTGGAAAATAGCAGCTAAAGACCTGGACAAAAAAGACAATAGTCCACATGGCAAAGGCATATGACGGACCGGTCACTGCCTTTCTGTACAGGTATCAAGTACTGCTCTTTTCACATCGAACTGCAATGAACTTCTTATATGGTTATCGTTTAAACTGTTGCAGTGACCAAAGCTTACGAAAGGACATTGGTTTTACTCGTCTATATTTCATAGATTTTAACCATAGCTAATTATTATGTAATATGTGTTTTTCTCATGCTTTTACGATTTTTAATGAAATCAAATAAAAGTAATATTTACTACTTACTACTGCATTAGATGAGCCTTGCACTGGGCTGCAACCAGGTGGCATTGCAGTCAGCAGTTACCGACTTTACTTGTGGTCGGCCCCTGCGGAGTGTGTAGGAGTCTCTTGAGGAGGCCCTTGCTGTGTTTTCACGGGCTGAGGCACTCCACTCCTCACCGGCCTTGATAGGTCGCTTATTGTTGCCGAGACCAGCAGGATGAACAGAGGGAGGGCCTTTTCATTAGCAGGTAAGGACATTCTATGCCGGCCCGCTGCCTCAGGACACTGCAGTGTAATGTCTTTTAGGGGCAGTGGTGACCTAGGCCGCAGAGTGGGGCCTAACTATACTCGTTCAATAATGAGACACGGACACTAGCTGCTGGGTAAGGGCCGAAGACTATGAGCGGTCTCGCGCCCATTTATTCATACCCGAGGGCTGACCCGCCCCCAGGCTGTGTGCATGCGTGCGTACGTGAGTGGACGGGCCATGTGGCTCCGTCAGTACATCCCTCCAAACTCACAGATGAATAGTCCAGTCTTATTTAGAGTTCTTGGTGATCCGTAGCCTCCATGCATAGTCCTGGAGTCTTTGACTGGGAGTCGGGTTTGGTCTTAGATTGTACCTCCGGCTTCGCTGTCCTTCGGCCACTTCTTCTCCCGCTGGTTCTGCTATTTCACTCCCGGGGTTTGCCTGGATGATGTTTGACTCTGTGCCTCTTCTGGGCGGTGATGGTTCTCTGTCCCGTGGGCTGGCTGCTTCTCTCGGGAGGAGCCGGGTGGTCTTCGCCGCTCTCCATATCCTCCGACATCTGTTCCTGTGTTGCCTCGTTCGTAGACACCCGCTTAAACCACGACACGTTTCGTGTCACTACCCTAGATCCATGGGACGCTGACACCATGGTGCTGTGAATGTTCACAATCTCCAATACCACGGGTTCAAATGTTGTTTGATATTTCCAGTTGTGGTGGCGAGTCTTGAGGACCACGTAGTCTCCTACTGCCAGTGGCCTGACCCCGGCTCTTCTCGTTCGGCTTGCTCTCTCATTAGTGCGTCGTCTCCGGTCCTGGGTTGCTTCGTGGTTTAGCTCTGGGCCCTAGCTCTGGGGCCTACCACACGGGGCTCGTCGGCACACAAAATCGTGGCGGTCTCCGGAACATGACGTGAGCCGGGGCGCACTTGGTGGTACAATGTGCTGTATGTCTGTAAGCGTTCAGAAACTGCGACAAGCATTCCTCGGGCACTTCCCCTTTCTCCACACCGATCTTTAATGCCCAGTTCATTGTCCTCATGAACCTTTTGACCTCTCCATTGGCCTGTGGCCATTGTGGCGTTATCCTTCGGTATGCCTCGTCTGGTTAGATATGCTTTGAAATTAGTACCCTGAAACGGCGGTCCATTGTCTGATCTTATCTCATCTGGGAAGCCTAGCATGGCGAAGGTCTGATCCAAGGCTGGCTTGACATGGCTGAAAGCGGTGGAAGGAATCACCTCCACCACTGGAAACCGGGAGCATGAATCGATTAGTACCAGGGCTTGACGTCCATCCGGGAATGACCCAAAATCAATACTTATTTTGGACCAGGGAGTGTCACATGAGTCTTCCTTGATGACTGGGTGCGGCGCAGGTTCCTGACTTGTGATGACACACGAGTGGCAGTTGCGGATCTCCTCCTCCACTGCGCTGTCAATGCCGGGGAACTACACCCTTCCACGCAGCCGAGCTTTCGTCTTGGCTACGCCTTGATGTCCTTGATGGGCGAGGCGTACCACCTCCCGATGCAGGCTTGAGGGAATGACAATGGTGGCACCTCGCAAGACCACTCCGTGGGGCCCCGTGCTAAGTTCACTTTGCGCTCGCCACATTTGTTGGCGAAACGTCTGTTCCTCCGTTGTGAGGGCGCTGGCTCCATCCAGAAAGTGCTTCCAGCTGTGATTCTCCAGAGTTCGTTTCTCCCTACGGAGACACTCATCCTGGTCTGTGGCCGCTCCGATCTCTTCCAGTGTGAGGGCCTTGGGGCAAGCGTCTTACGACAGTACTCTGACGAATTCTTCCACCTCCTCCAGGTCCTCATGTTCTGATGTGTTGGAAGCGTGCCCCGGATGTCGCGAGAGGAAGTCCGCTCCGGGGCGGAAGATGACTTCGAATCTGTACGTCTGGAGCTGGACGGCCCACCTTTCAATCCTGGTTGGCGCAAGTCTGGCCGTCCCTGCGAACAGCGGAACCAGCGGTTTGTGATCTGTCTCGACCGTGAACTCGTGTCCGAAGAGGTATAGATGAAAGTGTTGACACGCCCACTTTATGGCGAGAGCCTCTCTTTCAATCTGCGCGTAGCGCATCTCGGTTGCTGTCAACGCCTGGCTGGCGTATGCCGTGGGCACCCACTCGTGATCTTCCGTCTTCTGCATCAGGACCGCCCCCAGCCCTATCGGGCTGGCATCCACGACGACCTCCGTCTGTCGATGCGGCCTGAAGTACGCCATGACCTTGTCATCTATCAGGGCCTCTTTTACGGCTCGAAATGCGTCATCTTCCCTCACGGACCATGTCCACGGCTGCCCTGCTTTGGTGAGTGCGCGCAGGGGTTCCGATAGGGACGCCAGATTGGGGATGAACCGGCCACAATATGTGGCCATCCCAAGGAAACTGCGGACTTCTGTTGCTGACGTCGGCTTGGGCGCCGACCGGATGGCATCGGCTTTCTTTGGGTCTACTCTGAGTCCGTCGCGAGAAAAGATGTAGCCAAAGAATTCTACTGATTCGTTGTAAAACAAGCACTTTTCTCGGTGCAACGTGAGTCCGTGGTCTGCCAGGCGCTGAAGCGTGGCTCTCAGGTGTCCATGGTGCTCCTCTAGGGTCTTGGAGAAGACGAGCATATCATCACTCAGATTGATGACTCCTGGCAGTCCCGACAGCGTCTCCTTGATTGCATTTTGGAACACTTCGGCGGCCGAGGACACGCCGAAGCTCAGGCGCTTAAACCTGCGGAGGCCGACATGGGTCGAAAATGTCGTGATATTACGGCTGTCTGGATGGAGCTCCAGCTGGTGGTAGCCCGCGTTTAAGTCCAATTTAGAGAACCACTTGGCCCCGTTTAGATCAGCCACTATGTCGTCCATAGTTGGCGTGAGGTGGCGCTCCCTTTTGACTGCCTTGTTTGGGAGGCGCATGTCCACGCATAATCCTATCGCGCCTGGTTGTTTGGGTTTTGGCGCTACGACGAGGGGTGGCACCCATGGGGTGGGCCCGGAAACTTTTTCAATCACCCCCAGTTTCTCGAGCTTCGTCAGCTCCTCCTCCACCTGCGGCCGCAGGTGGAACGGCACTCTCCGATGCTGCAGTGCTGTTGGCCTCACTGTGTGGTCGATGTGCAACTTGAAAACTTTCCCTCGCAGGCAGCCCAGGCCCCGGAAGAGCGTCGGGAAGTCTCTCAACATGGCGTCCGCGTGTCGTTCGTGAACTTGGTTGGCGAAGAATACTAGCTGGAGGTCTTCTGCGGTGTGGCAGCTGAGCAGCGTGCCACGTTTAACACCGGTCACGTGGAATTTCGTGTTCACCTTTTGATCATTGCATGACACTGTCACGTCAATTACTCCACGTAGAGGTAGGGGTTCACCACTGTCATACGTGTAGATCCTGGCTTTTGAGGGCATGAGCGGTGGGCGAGGACGTAACTGTTCGTATTGCGTGCTGTCCATTACATTCACTGACGCCCCTGTGTCTATCAATGCCTGTACCGGGGAACCCCCTATCTCGACTTCACACATCGGCGGCGGCCTCTTTCTGGATCCATCCCGACCAACGAAGGAGACAAAGAAAACGCTGTTGTGTTCGTTCTCATCTAACCGGAACGCTGTCTGATGCGTGTCACCGCACGGCCCTGGGTCCTCGAGAGAGATTTGACGTACCCCTTGGGCTGCGCTCCTTCCGCCAGGACCAGTGCGGCGGCTGCTGCGGCATACTTTCGTGAAATGGTTCATCTTGCCACAGTTGGAGCACGCCTTCCCTCGTGCAAAATACCGTCCGTTCGGGGGATGCTCCATCCCACAGTTTCCACATGCAGAGCGTGAGGTCGCCGCCGGCTGATTTCTCTGTGTTGAGGGCGGAGGCCTTCTCCGGACTACATCCACGTTCTCTTCTTTGATGGACAATTGTTTCGCCGGCGCCGCGGGTCCGTCCAACGCGGCCTGCATTGCTTCCGCTCTTGCATTAGATAGTTCGTGTGACCTCGCCAGCACGAGGATCTCGACCAGGCTGATTCGTGGCTGCCGTAGGATTAGTCGTCGCAGTTGAACTGACCAACATCCTTGTATGAGTTGTGCTTTGATCTCTAGCGTCCTGTCGGGCAGCTCGCACGACGTCGCTAGCTTGCGCAGCCTCGCGTAGAAGACGTCAATCGATTCGCCCTCCGCTTGGCGGGCCTGGCGCAGCTTGAACCACTCATAATCTGGGTTGGCGCGGGGGTCAAAATGGCGGTTAAGAGCCGTGACTGCAGCCGTATAGTCGCTGTCGTCCCCTCTGTCCGGCAGCGTTTTGAATAGTTCATAGAGCTCATCACCCCCATAACACATTAGGAGCGAGCGTTTGACTTTGCTATCGGTTTCTCTGACGCCCACAAAGTAATGTTCTAAGCGTCCGAGCCAGAGGCGCCATCGCGCGGCTGCTGTGGTGGGTTCAGATAGTTCACTGAATGGCGGGATCGGGGCCGCCATGGCATGACCAGGCGTGGTAGTCACGACGTTGACAGCAGGGGCCTGAGTTGGTGGCCCTGCTTGCGCTGGCCCGGCATTCTGTGGTGGCAAAGGTAGCGGAGTTGGAACTCGTTGGGCTGGTCCGGCAGCTGCCGCCCCTCCTGTTGCTTGCTGGTTCATTTCTGACCTTGCTGTAGCACGTGGGCTGCGTACTGTTATGAGGGAGTGGCGGTGTCACTTGGGGACTCGCTGCTGTGGTAGGCTACTGGTCCCTCTTCCTCTTATTAGGGCAAACTCTGTGCTACACACAACGCTACCCAGCCCTTCCGGATGCTCCAGGGCCTGGACAGCCGGTGTGTGTGACACTGGGCGTGTTTCTCCCCTCAGAACGGCATAATCGGAGCTCTGTGAAATGCGTGAGCTTTAGTAGGGCAAATCTCCCGCTTCCGCGAGAAGCGTGAGCGGCCGTAGGGGTGTGGCGAGGGCCGAGCCAGTCCCTCCGATCAGCGCCAAGCACGTTGCCGCTTCTCTCCTCCCACGCGCAAACAGGCCTGAGCGCCGGGGCAGCGGTGAGGCAGTGCTGGGTCTCCGAGGTGGGGACGCTGTAGTGCGGGGCAGACAGCGGACACAGTGTTTCCCCCCTGGAGGGCTCACCTCGAGCGCCGCGACAGGCGCGAAGCACCTACCGGCAGTAGGTAAGGCCGGACTGGCCAGCACAGCGGGGTGGCACCCGTGAAGGATCTTGGCGCTGGCCGCAGGCTCCAGCGCAGGCAGCGCGAGCGCGGCTCAGGTGGCACCGCGGGACACGGCAGGCGCGTCCGCGGAGGCGAGGTGTGCGCAGAGTACCCGCCTCGTCGCCAGTGTAATGTCTGTTAGGGGCAGTGGTGACCTAGGCCGCAGAGTGGGGCCTAACTATACTCGTGCAATAATGAGACACGGACACTAGCTGTTGGGTAAGGGCCGAAGACCACGAGCGGTCTCGCGCCCATTTATTTATACCCGAGGGCTGACCCGCCCCCAGGCTGTGTGCGTGCGTGAGTGGACGGGCCGTGTGGCTCCGTCAGTACATCCAGCACCTTTCCTCGTTCTCCACGGTAAATTCAACGTATAGCGCAGGGCTGGGGAAACGCCAGTGCATACTTTATTATTATTATTTTTTTTAATGGGGCCACTCCCATATGTCTCTAACTTTGAGGTGGGGCTAGCACTTCTCACTTCGGGAGGCCACGCGTCGGTGAGTCTTTTCAGAATGATGTTATGGCTTCGGGTCCAACATTTCCTTTGCTGGCCGGTCACCGTACTCCTTCCCTGCAGTTCGTTATTCACTGTGGGTAGGTGGGGGTAGCAGTTGTTTGAACAGGGCTGTGGAGGTGCCACAGGCCTTCTTCCTGGCGGGGAAACCGGCCTGAATTTAGGGGTCAGTTCATTGCTGCTTTACAGGTGATTACTTGCAGCGGCTCGCCGGGTACTGCAGACGCCTCTCATGTTAGGCTGCAAGAGTCTCTCCTTAGACCGCCAGCCGACGCATTTTTTATATGCCTGAGCAAATATGTGGCATATAGGCAATCACAGCACTGCTTAGCCTTTGCTTTGCCAACAGGCACTGCAGCTGGCGGCACTGCTCCGAGTTTTCGCCCCACCCGATCAAACACCACTCCTTCACTTTGGAACATACCGGGGTGCACAGTAGATTGGCAGGCAGCGTACAGGGGCTCTTCTTTTCTCACTTGGGCCCTTCATCCTATGCACTGTCAGCGCAGTTTTTCTGTCTGCCCACTTGGGAACTACCAGGAACAGGGGAGGCCTCTCACCTCTTGTAGGACTGTCGGCAGCTTGATGCCAGCTGCGATGCCTACCGCTTTACACAGATGTCTCTCCAGCCGCGGGGTCTTGCTTGAGGTGGTCACACCGGTCAACGGACTGAGTCACTGCAGGCCGCGGCTGCTGAGGCCTCATCAGTGGGGGCCGATGTACACGAGTGCCAGTCTTCTCGCTCTGTGCCTTCTCATTCAACGGCACACTGGCAGCCTGGAGTGGTGGGTTGGCGGTCTAGTGTTTGAAGTGACAGGGTGCCCTACACCGCCCCTACAGTGACAGTTGGGACTGGAACTGCTAGGAGCCTTCTAGACGGTTCTGCCCCTTTCTGGTAGGTGGGGTGAAGGTAGTATATATAGGGGGGCTGTGCATCCATGTGCTCAGAGTGTTCGTGGACTTTGATCGAGAGGGGACACTCTGCCAGGAGGCACCACCTCAAGGGCCTGCGTGCTGGCCCCTGTGCCCATCTGAACCCCTCTACTGTCCACGGGGCTAGTGAGAGACTCTGCTGGAGTGGAGACTGCTGCGCTAGCAGGATGGCCATCGTAATGAAGATGACTGTTCCTAGAAACTGCTGCTTAAGGTCTGGTGAGCTGCCCTACCACCTGCTGATCTCTCCTTACATTAACTGTCTCCTGGCCCCTAGCGCCCCATGAGCGCTATAGGTCCAGTGACTATACTTGCCTGCCTCTCTAGCACCTTGTGGGGGCTGCAGCTTTATTTGGTGGGATCTAGCGCCTGGGAAGCGCTACAACTTTATTCCAGCAGTGACTGTGCCCTGCCTGCTGTCTAGCACCTGGTGAGCGCTTTGCTTGTACTGCCCAGCAGGTGAGAAACGCCTGCCCCCTGCAGCGCTGTGCTCCCTGGAGGAGCTGTTCATCTGAAAATACAGTGGGAGCCCCCCCGCGTGTGTGCCACTCTTTAGGCTTATTTGAACCAGCGGGAGCCCACCTGCAGTCCTTGTGCTAATTTCGTGGGAGCCCACCCCGCACTGATGCCGGAGAGAGCTGCTTATTGTAAAAGGCAGCGGGAGCCCACCCCGCTGTCTGCTGAAGAAACGGGTGCCCACCCCGCAACCGCCTGCTTCGATACTGCGGGTGCCTACCCCGCAATTGTCTTGATTTGAAGGCGGGAACCCACCCGCACTTCTAAACTGCCCTCTGGAATCACCGCCACGGACCCGGGGAGAAGAGGCGCCGCTGACGCAACACGGAAGCTTTTACCCCTGCTTGGAGGTGGGCGGGGTCCGGACGACGGAAGCCACTACCGGCCAGAGCTTTGTGGAGGTCCTCTCCGCCTCCCCCTGCCTGGAGGAAGCCGGAAGCGAGGCAGTGGTGTTGCAGGGCTCCCGTGAGCTGATGGGAGCCCGTGTCTGTAAAGGGGCCAGGCAGGAGCCTACCCCGCGCTGGTAATAGGCCCCAAAAGTCGACGGAGACTTCGCTCCCTAGGTGGGGGCTCCCCGTGAGGGAAGTAGAGCCCCTGCGTGCCGCCTGGATCGTCTGGAGTCTTGCGGGCTCCACACCAAAGTTCTGGGTCCCGGAAGGGGGCCCAGGTGAACTCAGGAGAGGCTGCTCCAGCGCGAGGGAGCAGAGCGAAGAATCGAGGAGTCCTGCCCCAGCCGGTGAGTGGGGGTCCGTGGTGGTGCTTGGTGGCGGTGCCTGTGCAAGGCACAGAGTCTGAGCGACCCCGTCTGGCAGCGGGTCACTCCAATGAGGGGCTCAGTCGTCCAGTGGTTGGGGGGTGTGTCGGGGCACATTGCTGGTGCCCGCGCCCCGGTCCCAAAGCTTGCCACAGCTGCCCCACCTGACAGTGGGCAGCTGCAACAAAGGCATATTTTGTTTTCGGGTTCACAAGTCCCAGTGGGGGCTTCCACCAGCCAGCGCTTGTGGTTGGGTCACAGCTGCACCGTCGAAGTGGGCAGCTGTACCACGGGGCTTTTTTGAGTACTTGAGTCCCAAAGTGGGGGCTCCAATGTGTCCAGTACCGATTTACCTACCACAGGAGCTCCGCCGGACAGTAGACTGCTGCAACACTTGGGCAGTTATTTTATGTAGACACTGCTATGCCGATGTATGCATAATGTTTTTCTACTTTCGCTGACGCCTTCCTGCCCACAGGTTTATACTTAATGTTAAAGCTTTTATGTTTATTGCAATGTTGATAAGGCTAGGCATAATGGGCGTATGCTAATGTTGTTGCTATTAAGATGCCCCATGTGTTTTTGCTAATGGGAGTGATGCCTAATGATAACGCCTAATGGTCCTACACTGAGGATGATGCCCACTGCTGATGTCTGCCTTCATGCGCATAGGTTTAAGGCCCCAGTCTAATAGGGTTTGCGCATAGTGTGTTTATATGCCTGACCGGATATTTTCATTCTAGGCTTCATATTTATGCCGATGCTGTTGGTGTTCTGCCTAATGTTTATGCCCACAAGGATGCCTAATGCATATGATTATACCTATGTGCATCTTTAATGCATTCATGCCACGTTAAGAGGCTTCATGTTTATACTCACATGTTATGCCTAATGCTTTTATGCTAATGTGTTTAAACTACATGCATGGACTTGCCATAAGCTACTGGCTGTTATTCATCTAATGCTGATGGACTTTACATTTATTTCCTACACTTCATGCTCATGTGCTTATTGAAATGCCTCAAGTGTTATGTCTATGCTGGTAATGCTTTTCTTCCCCAAAGGCCTGCATTGCTGGTTTTATGCATACTGGGCCGGGAGGTACTGGCTGCTTTACGGTCATGACTGATGCATACATTTATTCTTTCTTCGCACATGTGATGGTTCTGGCAGCGGCCCGATTGGCTCTGCCGTGTAAACAGTCCCCCTGTAGACTGCTACCCGGTGCCAGTTGGCACAGTGTTACAACTGTGATTGCCTTATGACGTGTTCTGCATAATAAATATGCTGTTTATTTCACCCGATGCGGTCTCTTTTTGTAGTGTGCCTAGTGTGTCGCCTGTAAGTGTGCTGCGCAGATTCTTTACACAATGCCTCTGAGTTTAGCCTACCCGCTCCGCACAACGCTACCCCATTTCTAACAGGGAGTATGGTGGTTAACTGGCCCAGGGCACGTGCGCCTGGCTACTTTTATCATCAGGGTCACCGAACCGGTGACGCCCGTGATGGGTGGGTGTAAAGTGTATAACATCCATCTCCTGAACACTAGAACGTGTCCCACAGAACACTTCAAGCCCCCCTCATACAGGAATTTCATTTGTTTTACAGAGCTTCTCATACCAGTGTAGGGTGTTAGAGCACTTTACATCACACACGCATATAGAGACAGTGAATATTACATGTGTAAATCAGTCTATACAAAATGTTAAATCAGACAATGAGGATTACAAGGTGTAGGTATCAAGTCATCCATATTAGTAGGTAGTATCTTTTTTAGATGGTTTGTCCTGGAGAAGCACAAACTGAGGATTTATAATGTGCCACATTAGTTGGAGTTGACTTTACTAATAAGAATGTATTTCTATTCAAACAAACTCCTTTTAGCAACATTAAGATAATGAAAGGCTGTGGGAAAAAAACATACCGTTTTAACCTATATCATTCAGTTTGCATGCGGCTCTTTGTTGACAGTTCATAGGACACTGTGCTATATTTGGAATATAACTAACGAACTACAAGTAACAAAAGGAAGTATGTGACAAAAGCATTAACCCACTGAGCTATCCCCATAAAATACAGTTCTGTGATTTGCGTGGTACACATACTTTACAGCATGCATATTAACCCTCTGTGATACTTTATGATTTCTACAGCAGGAACATTAATCACCAGCATTTTCTTGACATTTTTATTGTTGTCTGAGAACTGCTGGTCAAACAAGGAACTCTGCAGCAGGGTCTTTCAAACCCATATGTTTTGTTCTACACAGCACCACCCCAAGGTCAGCTCCAGGTGTGGCAGCACCGTTCACACTGCCCTAAAGCCAGCCCTACACAAATCTTGGCTTTAGAGTCTACAAAAGCAGGAGTAAGGAGTGCATGCATCTTTCAAGAACCGTTTTTAAAAGGGACTATAAAATGCAGCGTTTTGAAAAATGAAATTTGTGAATAAACTTGAAATACAACTACACGTGTGAAGATCTGGGTGTACCATATGATATGGCTCAGGGGCCTTATCGTTAAGTACACTCCCAGATACCGGCCTGGGTCTAGTCAGTATTGTTTACTTAACTTTAGCTCAACCCTGGGTAGGTGTGGCTGCGAGCAGTAAGGCTTGGAAAAGGAACTTAGTGTGAAGCATTTAACAGCACCAAACAACGGAATAAGGAATTCACACAACATAGAGACCCAACAACAATTAATAAAAATAGAGCATATTTTATGAATTTTTAGAATATTTGATCATCAAAATCGTCCAGAGGAATCCAGATATACAGATTTTTAAAGCAATGAATACTTTTAAATGCAACCGCAACCAAGCATTGGTCAACCAAAACTTAGCACACTTTTAAAAAGTTTGAAACAGTTTGACAACTCTGATCCAATTTGGGCGACCAATTCCAACAGGGCACAGGTCTAGGAGTTTAGTATGGATACTTTGGACAGTTACTTGGCCACCAGAGCGTTTTTGAAGCAATTTCTCAACTTTACAGGATGACCGTAATTGACTCTAATGGAGTGGTCTTGAGGCTAAGGGATGCAGGCAAAGGATGCTCAAAGAATGCTCCTAATGCTGTGCGGTCCACAGGGTTGAAGTCCAGTTGAGTCCTCGCTCCACAGATGAGTGGGGGTGACTCTGTCCAGGGATTCCAGGATCCCACAAAGTCCTCTATGCATGGTTCCAAGGGCTGCAGATGCAGCCCTTGTGCTTTTGCAACACACCGGTCACAGTGTATGTCTTTCATGAAGGCTGGTGTCCACCTTGGGTGACGAATCAGGTCACAACCAACACTCACTGGTCCCGCAGACACGGGTGCACCTTTTGGCTGTTCCCGAAAGAAAGAATCCCTATTCTGAGAAGGGGGCGAAAATAGTGTCAGTCAGAACCCATGAAGAGTTTCAAAGTGATAGGCAAGAGTGAGAATAGAGCATGAAGCTCAAAATCAATAATGAATCATTCTAGCACTTCCCATAAAGAGAGGTTCAAACGATTCAGTAGAAGCCAAAACAGCATAGGGTAAATAACCATTGGCAAAAGCCAATTATCAAGAGATAAAGCATAAAGCTTGGTCTGTTGGATGTCAAAAGAGCTCAGTCTGTCTTCTCTGCTCTCCTCTTTCTGCTCTGCTCCTCTCATCTGCTGCTCTCTGCCCTCAACTGCTCTCATGAGCGGCTGCTGCTCTGCTCTGAACTCCTAAACTAAGAAAGCTTTAATAAGACAGTAATTCATGTTGCAAAACATGGGGCCTATTCTCTCATCTCCATCCAATGAGAATTGAGGATTGTCCAAAAGGCAGATTTCTCTTCAGTTCTCGCAACCATCATCTGTCATCTGAACGGGCTGTAGCAGGCTATTTCCTACGTTGCAACAATACATCTACTTCACATGGCACATTTCTTAACTCGAGTCTTTATGTACCATGACTTCACGTCCCTAACCTTCCAATAACGCAAACACGTATTTTAACTAAACTACTATTTGTATAAAAACATTGCATTAGCTGCAAGAAAAGATTATTAAGCAGGAAATTCAATAGAAACATAAAATATTTTCTGCTTTCCTCAGCAAGTACAATAACATTTTAGTCAGTTATGAATGGCTTTCTGTGCTAACAATAAGATTTAGCAGAAACAAAGTATGCGATCTCAGTGAGGGAAGACACGTCTTCATGATTTCACGAAATGAAAGGCAACATTGCTTTCCTATGTTATCTGAGGCTAAGATGAGGTCAGCTTTTCAAGCGTCTTTTAAACCATTATTTAAGCAAGCTGTCTAAAGTATTCAAGATTTCTACGTACTGCATTTTCTGCACCTTTAAATTTTTTATTTTAAGACAAACTGCACTTTATTTCTGCACACGTTTAATGATTGTTAGTTTAATATAAGCACATTCTACAATTACTACAAAACCTAAGTTAGTCATTTTAGCGTGGTTCAGTTTTTCCTAAAGAACATTATTTGTAAATGGAAAAGTCTAATTAAGGTCTACCATTGAGGCCTGATGCATTTTGCACAATTTGTCTGCATGACATTTTTAAAAGTGCACTTTTCATGTTGAAGCCTAAGGCAGATTAGCATTGTTAATGATTAATTTTATAGGCAATTTTCTGCATTATTATATTCAAACAACGCCTTATTGCACATTATGTGCTAGTCTATTTACACTGTGTGCAACTTAACTTATGCTGTATGTAATCAATTTTTTAACCCCATGACTTACTTAGTCACAGGCTTTCCCCAGTGCACCGACCAGGATTCAGCTCAATGACTGTTCAGTTACACCCAGAGACATACGACGTAATCGCGTCAACTAACCGAGCAGTCCTACTCGAAAAATCCATTTCCCACATATAAGTTAAAGTTGCATTTATTTTCATTTAAGATGTGTACATTATATTTTATATGCATTTACCTGTAGGTGAAAGGCCAACAAAAAATGTTACAGAATATTTTGTTTTTAGAGATGTCTCCAGCCCCACCCCCAGGCTCGTTGACCACACCCCATTGTACCCAGGATCACAATTCCCATACTTTTCTTTATGCACTTTGACCGCTGCACAGAAGTACACATTAACAAGGTAACATTTCAACCAGAGTGACTCTGGGTGGTAAAATTCAGTGTCAAGTGGACTATGGTCTCTGGTTTCTACAGCGGGTGGTTCAGTGGTGGACCGGTCAATACATAGATGACAGCCGGGCCTGTTTTCTCTGCTGGTTGCTGTCTACAGTATTTCACTTTTCCCCAAGGCTATGTCAGTGACAGACATGGCATACCTCTTAGTCTTTTGAAGCAGTTTGGCAGGCAGGTTGGACTCCCAGTTTCGCAGAGAGACTGACTCCCAACATGGGATTTTTATCTTTTTGCAGTTTATTTCAATCCCCATGTTTCAAGCTCTGGATAAATATAGGTTTACATGTGAAATAGCTGTTTTATTCTAGCTTTCTCCCACCTAAAATTGCATCTGCTTCGTTAGAAGTAAATCGGGAAAATACATTCTTTTTAATGTCTCACTTTCCTGTTCTAAAATGTAGGCATGTATGGAGCTGTGCTTCTGAGTGCAATGTGAGCGTGGCCTGTGAGTGTGGGAAGCGGGCCAGAGATGTGGCTCAAAAGTACAACATATTCTTTTTATTTTTTGTCCTGTCATCCTCAGGCAGATACGTACACAATATATCGCACACACCTTAAATGAAAAATAAGTCAAGTTAAATAAATCTGTGGGAAATGCACTATTTTATAAAAAAAAAAAAGGTCACCACATGACATGGAGATAAATTGTGGGCAGAGATTGTACAAATTCAGGACAAAACTTCAAGACAAAAGGTCAATTTTACAGACACATCTGAGGATGTCGGCCAATAATGTAAAGGTATGTAAATAGGCAACGACTCGAGTACAAGTCAAAATAAGTATCAATTCTTTGCTTTGTAGAATACATTGAGTGTTGTTCCACTCTGGCATTTATCTGGTGGGTTTCAGACTGAGAGGCTGCTTTGAGGGTAGGATGGACTGCCGTAAGCCACCCATGCCTCCATGGCACGATTGCTGTCTCAGTCTACTGCATAGCGGGACTGGTTGAACTTTTTTGCTGGGCTGATTTTGGTTTCCAGTCTTGCTCTACTGGTAGGGGAGGAACATTGACATTCATGTTTGAGATACATTTTTTTAAATTATTTTCATTTCAACAAACATAAGGGAAGGTCAGAACAATCAGAAATACATTTGTCACATAGGCATCATTGGAAAACACAGTAGATACAGCAATTGTTCGGTATTAGTCATTTCGAAGCAGTATAGGTATAGCAGCAATTTACAGTGTGGGTAGGTCGTTAATGGGCGTGATACCGAGGGGCTCACACAGGGTACCTCGATACTCATTCCAGAAGGACCACACCGCCACCCATTTCTGGGGGCAGCCCGAGCCACGTACACTGTCTTTTCTTGGAGCATGCACCAATCCATATCCTTTTTCCAGGAATTGAGAGTTGGAGGCGTCACTGCCCCCCACAGCCTAGCAATATTGTGTTTCGCGATCGCCAATCCCAGGGTCACCCAAAGTCTCCCCCTCGATGGCAAATCAGTGGGCTCCCAGATGTTCAAAAGGCATCTCTTCTCCTCCAACCGCAGCTCCACCCCCCACACCTCTTGCATACAGTCGTGCACCAGTTTCCAATAGGTCAGCAACACAGGGCATTCCCACAGTATATGAAAGAAGGTTCCCACCTCCCCACACCCCCTCCTGCAGAGACCCTCCTCACTGCGGCCCATCAGCATCAACCTGGTCCCAGATACATAAACTCGATGGAGTATCTTTAACTGCATCAATCTGAGCCTGGCTGATATTGCTACCTCCTTGGGGGATGCTAGCGCGCCTCTCCACTCCTCTTCATCTATCTCTAGTCCATCTGCCTCCCATTTTCTCTTTAGAGTGAGCAGTGGATCAGGGGAATGTTTGAGATACATTTTGATACCCTAGAATACACAATGCTGTTCAGTATACAGTTCCACATTCTAACATGCTCTGTCAAAATAATAATGAAAAATAATACCCTAGACAAATACATTTAGCATAAAACATGTTTTAATGCTTGTGGATTTCTTGTACTCTTAGATTGTCAGCTCTCTCAGTTTCTCACGTTTATTTTCTTAGTGCAGAGAAAAAAGCAATTGGCGCAGCCTTTGCCCCTCATTATGGTTTCTTTCTCTTCCCTGACTTAATTCTTAATTTCTCCTCCTGTGCTTTTTTTCTTTTTTGGCATATCCTGTTATCCTGGCTCCTATCCCTTATCTTCTCTTGATAATATATCCCTCATGCTTTGTATTTCTCATATACCTTCTCTCCTATCTCTTATCCCATCTCCTGTTTTTTTACCTGAACCCCCTTCTATGTTATCTCCTTTGCATCCTCCTCTTATCTTTCTTACCTGTTTTTGTTTTGTCTATCTGTTCCTTGTGATTGCTCATCATCATCCTTTTTCAATACCCCATCTGTCTCCTTTTAAGCTAGACAAAAGCAAAGCTCACTGCAAAATGCAGGGGTGAGGAATTCCTATAGCACATATTGTGTAGGGTAAATTACATCAAGTGTTCGTGTTTATTTTGTCCTTGGTACAAGTAGGCCCAACCTCCTGCAGCACAAACCCTTTGGCTGGCAGTTTACAGTGCCACATTATGCAGCTTGGAAAGGCATTATCCACATTTAAGCAGTCAATCAATCAATCAATCAAAGACATTTATAGAGCACACTACTTACCCGGAGGGTCTCAAGGCGCTTGGGGGGGGGGGGGGGGGGGGTGCTGCTACTGCTCGAACAGCCAGGTCTTGAGCTTCTTCCTGAAAGAGAGGTGGTCTTGGGTCAGGCGCAGGTCGGTCGGGAGGGAGTTCCAGGTCTTGGCGGCCAGGTAGGAGAAGGACCTTCCTCCTGTTGTCGTTCTTCGGATGCGGGGGGCGGCGGCGAGGGCGTGACTGGCTGATCGGAGATGGCGTTTGGGAGCGTAGAAGTTGATACGGTTGTTGAGGTAGCTCGGGCCTTGATCGTGTAGGGCTTTGTGTGCGTGGGTGAGGAGACGGAAGGTGATTCTTTTGTTGACGGGGTGCCAATGCAGGTCTCTCAGATGTCCGGAGATGTGGCTGTGTTGTGGGATGTCGAGGATGAGTCTGGCTGAGGTGTTCTGGATCCGCTGGAGTCTCTTCTGGAGCTTGGCGGTGGTTCCGGCGTAGAGGGCATTGCCGTAGTCCAGTCGGCTGGTGACGAGGGCCTGGGTGACCGTCTTCCTGGTCTCGGTGGGGATCCACCGGAAGATCTTCCGTAGCATGCGCAGGATGTTGAAGCACGACGAGGAGACGGCGTTGACTTGTCTGGTCATTGAGAGGGAGGAGTCCAGGATGAAGCCCAGGTTGCGTGCGTGGTCTGTCGGTTTGGGTGCGGTGCCCAGGGCGGGGGGCCACCAGGAGTCGTCCCAGGCGGAGGGCGAGGAGCCCAGGATGAGGACTTCCGTCTTGTCTGAGTTCAGTTTCAGGCGGCTGGTCGTCATCCACTCGGCTACGTCTTTCATCCCTTCGTGAAGGTTGGCTCTGGCGGCGGCGGGGTCGTTGGTCAGGGAGAGGATCAGCTGGGTGTCGTCAGCGTAGGAGATGATGTCGAGGTTGTGTTGGCGTGCGATGGCCGCGAGGGGGCTCATGTAGATGTTGAAGAGGGTGGGGCTCAGCGAGGATCCTTGAGGGACGCCGCAAATGACTTCGGTGGCCTCTGACTTGTACGGTGGTAGACGGACTCTCTGTGTTCTTCCGTCGAGGAAGGAGATGATCCATTCCAGTGCCTTCTCCTGGATTCCGACGTTGCTGAGGCGCTGCACTAGGGTGCGGTGGCAGACAGTGTTGAATGCCGCGGAGAGGTCTAGGAGGATGAGGGCCGCTGTTTCTCCGTTGTCCATCAGGGCTCGGATGTCATCGGTGGCAGCGATGAGGGCGGTCTCGGTGCTGTGGTTGGCTCGGAAGCCAGACTGTGAGGGGTTGAGGGATCCATTCGTCTCGAGGAAGGCGGCCAGCTGTTTGTTGACGGTCTTCTCGATGACTTTGGCTGGAAACGGGAGGAGCGAGATGGGGCGGTAATTCTTGAGTTCGGTGGGGTCCGCTGTTGGTTTCTTTAGTAGAGCGCTGAGTTCGGCGTGCTTCCAGCTCTCCGGGAAGGTGGCGGTGTCAAAGGAGGTGTTGATGATGTCCCGCAGGTGGGGTGCGATGACAGCGTCGGCCTTGTTGAAGACGTGGTGAGGGCAGGGGTCGGTCGGAGATCCGGAGTGGATGGAGTTCATCATGCCGACGGTGTCTTCGGTGCTGATCGGAGTCCAGGCGCGGAGGGTGGTGGTGGGGGGCGGTGGTTCGGTCGTGGCGCGCGTCGGTTGAGTGCTGAAGCTGTTGTGTATGTCCGCGATCTTGTTGTGGAAGTAGGAGGCGAGGGAGTTGCAGAGGTCTTGCGATGGAGTGATGTCGTTGTTTCCGGCGTTGAGGTTGGAGACCTCTTTCACGATGTTGAAGAGTTCCTTGCAGTTGTGTGCGTTGTTGTCCAGCCTACATGGCTCGTGGGTGGGGTCCTGAGGGCTGCACGGGGAGGAGGTCCCACGGGGAGGTCATGCAGGGGGTTTCATTTAATAATAATAAAAAAATAATAATTAAACTTACCTTTGCGCCAGCCGGTTCCGCATCTTCTCTGCTCCTGCTCTCCTGCCTCTGGCAGGAACAGAAAGCAGGCAGCCAGGCTCCCTCCCTAAGCCAATCACAACGCTGCAAGCAGCATTGTGATTGATTGGGACACCACCCAGCCAGCAGCTTATGGGCAGGCCATTTTCTCCATGCATTGCAGCCTGCATGGAGAAGGGCAGAGTGTGCATGAATGGTTTGGGCAGCCCCAGGGGGCTGATCAAACAGTCTTTGCACACTCGGGAGTGGGCAGGCACACCAATCCTCCCTTGCCCTGCTCGAAGGGCAGCCCCTTCCAGCCACTCGTCTGCAACCAAATATAACAAGCATTGGAAATTCAATAGGGCTCGCATTAGGAAAGTTTGAGCTATTGGTCTTATAAATGATTTTTTTTTATTTATGGGTTATTTTTTAAAATAGCTAAATTAATAGCTTTGTCATTTACAATGCCAATAGTTATAACTTTCGCAAATGTGACACCTATAGCATTTGTAATGCAACATGTTTTGTATTTACGTGACTTGGATGTATTGATATTACAAATAAGGAAAAAAAGAAAGAAAAATGGACCAAGAAAAGAAAAAAGCCATTTGCTTTGCTATACAATACCATTAGCAAAGCAAATGGCTTTAACTTAATCATATGCAAGAATTATTGCATTTTCAATGCTTGTTCTAGAAACGTCCCACTGTGTCTAAAAAGGAGCAACTGTGTGACCAGTGAGCAGCTTTTCAAATGCGCATTTGTCTCCCATAAAAAGATAACAAAAAAACCCATTGAAAACCAACAGCCAGCCCTCCCCCCCCCCCCTCAGTGATTCCCCAGCATGGAATGGCACACACACCACTGCATATGGTCATTGAAAGACCCGGGGGCTCCCCGGGCGCTAAGGTTTTTTTACTTTACACAAAGCGCAATTTTCACCACCACTTTGGTCCGCTTCCGCTCTCGGTGTGAGGACGACCCTGGGGCAGGGGGGACGAAGGCTCTTTTTAGAGTCGGCTTTAGTGGTGCCATTCTGCATAGGCTTTCCGGGTTCCGTAATCCTGCTACTTCATATGAAGTGTAAAAGAAAGCTTCATCCGATGGCAATGATACGGAACTGCCAATCCACAGCAGAGGTGGGGCAACAACATTCACACCTTGGACTGAAAAGAAGAGGCCAAAAAGGACCTAGCGTACAAGTTGAGGTGCAGACAGGATGGCATTGGAGGGGCTCTTCTGGAAGGAACCCCCAAAGCACAACTCCAAGTCATGACAGTCGCACAGTAGCTTCAAAGCTACACGCTATGCTCAGCCTTTAACACACTCGCAGTAATAACCTGCCTACGTAGAAGGCACTGACGTTAGAGCCTAAGGGCTGTACTGCTGGAAGCCGCTCACTCGTCTCACCTCAGTCTGCGAGTCATTCTGATCAGGCATGAACGATGCTCTCATTTGCAGCCCCCTGGCACTGATATCGGTGGGAAACGGAAGATAAATAAGAGAGTTACAAGCACAGTGGCAGCCTTATTTGTGGACCCACTACTGACAATCCAGATATGGGAGGGGTAAAAAAGGATGTAGAAATAAAGTGTGAAAATGAGGGCACCTGCTGTGCCGAGTACTAAAAGAGCTGGAATGCTGCTAAGTGTGTGGCGCTCATGTTAAAGTGCGGTGTCCTGGATGGGGGTCGTTAAGTACCGGCGGCATTGTTGACTGTGTTAACAGAAATGCACCAGGCCGCCATATTGAAAAAGAAAAAAGAAAAAGGTTGACATATACTACTGCCCCTCGCATCGCATGCCGCCTCTTCCGAGCAGTGAAACATCAGGCGTGTGGGGCTGCTTTAAAAAACAAGCCGAGCCAGAGAAATGGAAGGTGCGTTGTCAGCCATTGTTGAAGATAAACGCGGCAATATAAAAAACAAGCCCTGTCTACTAACAATGTTAGATTGCATTAAAAACAAGCGACACAAGAAGGAAATATAATTATATTTTAATTCGAGGGTGCTTACCCCTCTTGCCCCCGAAAGAAATCACCGCCGCAGCCCTGCTCCGTGAAAACCGGAAGTCAGGCACTTTTGGCCGAGACGGGGGCGGGGCCTGCAATCCGGCAGGAAGTCCCGCCCGCCGACACCGAGGAAGAAGTGAAGATGGCCTCTCCGCAGCCCGGGGCTCCCATGAGTTGAGGAGAGTCCCGGGACTGCCAACAGCCAGAGTGTTGCAGGGCTCCCAGGTGCTGGAGGGAGCCCCGGAAGTGAAGTCCTGTCCCCTGGTGCCGTGAGGAGACTGCCGCAGAGAGGAGCCCGATGCCCAGCAACAGCCCGGTGAGTGCCCGACCAGCCCGAAAGAGCCCGGTGAGTGGGAGGGGAGGGGAGGGGAGGGGGGTGTACGCGCGTGTGTCTGTTCGAATGTGTCTGTGTGTGTGCGTGTGGGTCTGCGTGTGTGTATGCAGTGTGTGCCTGTGTATGGCTGTGTATGTGCGCATGCGTGAGTGTGGTGTGTGTCTCTGTGTATGCGCATGCGTGTGTGGTGCTGTGCGCGGCCCCGAGGAGGAATCTGAGACCGCGACGCTCGTGCTTGAGCTCCGTCTCAGATTCCTTCTAACACGCCGACAACAGTTGTCTTCGCAGACAAAGCAGGCTCCGCCTGCTTTTAGGTCTGCTCGCCCTAAAAAGGAAAAACCTGAAGTTATTACCATTTTATGTTTCTGCTTCTTGCACTGCGGGAAAGCAGTGGGGCAACGCTCCTCCGCCCTAGTGGAAGGGCCGCCTTTAAGGTAATATTTGTGTGTATCTGTTGATGTTGTTCAAATTTGTATTTAAGATTCATTAATGCAAAGACTTCATTATTAGAGTGAGTGCTCTAAAGAAATGCTGTAAGCTGTAACTGCACAAGTCACAGTTGTCTCATTATAAAAATGTGCACAAATGTTTGCAAAGTTTAACAATATGAGGCTACATATAATGCTCCCAGAATGCTCTCTGATTAGATACAAATATTTGTAGAAGCTTGAAAGCAAGATTGATGATTGTTGGCTTTCACAAAATGTTCACAAAAAATGCAACAAGGAAAAAAAGTTTTGCTTAACTGCTGTGAAATTTTAGGTACTATTTCTTTGAAGCATCATTTAGTAAAACATGTTCATGCTTGCTAATATTTCCCAGAAATATTCATATTGGAAAATCAGTGTAGTCAATTTAAATAAGATTATGGGAAACATGAAAATAAGCAAGCAGTGGCAAAACCAATAGCTCTGACATTGGTGGTCAGCCTTTTGGTTTTTGTCAGTTCATGTCCTGTTTTGGCATAATTTTTGTAAAATGTTATTGTTCTGGGAGCGGCAGTGCCCTCAACATTACCACAAACATTGGCAAAAATCTAAAATATCTTTTGGTCTCAAAACGAACACATTGTCGGAGTAGTTCCTGACACTGAACAAAACTACTTTGTGTGCCAAGATAGTCCTTGTGAAATATGCTGTCACCCACTTTGAAGCCAGCCGATAGATAGATAAGAGAGAGGGATAGAATTTTAATAAAAACAAAAGGTCTTGGTTAATGCCTGACCTAATTAGGGGCACAATAATTCACAAAATTGCAACTATGGTATATGTCCTTGCATTAGTGCAGATTTACGGCTTTCATGAATTCAAGAGAATTTACAGAAGTAGGCCAGGAAATTGTACTCCTAGAAAACATTTTTAAACAGCATTTTAGCACGTGCAAATGTGCACATGTAGATTTGCTCATGCGAAAGTCTGTTGAGCGTTTGCAAGTTCACTTTCCCTCCAACCTTGTCAGGAGTACATTTTCAGTATGGGAAAAGAGTAGAGAAGAGATAATGAAAACCCCTAAAACATCCAAGGTAGTAGGTTTGCATGCACTCCAAAGGGCATTCCAACCTTGAAACTATTGCTTATTGCTACCTCCAGCCACAGTATGTAGATCTACGGAAAGGTGTCAAAATAAGGGATTGCTAGTATTCAAACCCTACTATAATATGAACCATGGCATAATCAGAGCTTTTATATAATGTCTGTTGCCATAATTAGATATTTTATTAAATTCCGCACCCCTGAAAATGTATTTTTACCAATTCTTTAAAATATACATGAATCCATTTTTTTTCTTCAACCAGAGAAGTAGCACACTCTCGCCTCAGGCTAATGGCTTTTTCCTGCATTATTCTGACTTCCTGGAAGTGCTTCAAGATGCACGACCGTTTTTAGTGATCGCAAACTTAAAATCGAGCCGTTTGTGACCACTAAAAATGGTTGTAGCATGTTCAAACCCTATTTCGGGAGTCAGTAACCTTCTACCAACTCGCAAAATAGGGTTTGTGAGTCGCTGTTAAGAAGGGCGTGCCAAGGGCGTCCCTTCGTAATAGCGAGCTGCAGGGTGATTTACGATTGTTTTGCAACCGCAAATGCAGTCACAAAATAATCACAGTTACCACCAATTTCAAATTGGTGGTATGTCAGTCGCAAACAGGAAAGGGTCCCCAAGGGATACCTTTCCCTTTGTGTTTGGCAGCAAAAATATTTTTTCAGAGCAGGCAGTGGTACCCAAGACCACTGCCTGCCCTTAACAAATTAAACGAAAACTTTTCATTTTTTTTCTTTCAAATGCATCTCGTTTTTCTTTGAGGAAAAGGGGCTGCATTTGGAATTTTTTTGTGCTCTATTTAAAAAGCAAAAAACACAGTTGATGGACAGAATGTAGAACAATGTCATACATTCACCCCAGTGCAAGGATCTGGGCCTAAATCCATCGTTTTTTTGCACTCCACACCATCCTGGGTTAGACACTGGCTATATGCAAATTAGCTCTGACCCTGTGCCTCATGGGAACAGTCCAGTCCGAACTACCAAGCCATGTCTTTCCCAGACCGGAATCAAGCATCCAAGGACCGGTTTCTGGCTATCAGCCTTCATCAGCCTGGATAGCTTGACTCCAGTGGTGTGGAGAGCCTGGGACTCACGTCTGTGTATACCCAGCACACTCGGGGTGAAAATTGCAAAAAACACAGTTGATGGACAGAATGTAGAACAATGTCATACATTCACCCCAGTACAAGGATCTGGGCCTAAATCCATCGTTTTTTTGCACTCCACACCACCCTGGGTTAGACACTGGCTATACGCAAATCAGCTCTGACCCTGTGCCTCATGGGAACAGTCCAGTCCGAACTACCAAGCCATGTCTTTCCCAGACCGAAATCAAGCATCCAAGGACCGGTTTCTGGCTATCAACCTTCATCAGCCTGGATAGCTTGACTCCAGTGGTGTGGAGAGCCTGGGACTCACGTCTGAGTATACCCAGCACACTCGGGGTGAAAATTGCAAAAAACACAGTTGATGGACAGAATGTAGAACAATGTCATACATTCACCCCAGTACAAGGATCTGGGCCTAAATCCATCGTTTTTTTGCACTCCACACCACCCTGGGTTAGACACTGGCTATATGCAAATCAGCTCTGACCCTGTGCCTCATGGGAACAGTCCAGTCCGAACTACCAAGCCATGTCTTTCCCAGACCGGAATCAAGCATCCAAGGACCGGTTTCTGGCTATCAGCCTTCATCAGCCTGGATAGCTTGACTCCAGTGATGTGGAGAGCCTGGGACTCACGTCTGAGTATACCCAGCACACTCGGGGTGAAAATTGCAAAAAACACAGTTGATGGACAGAATGTAGAACAATGTCATACATTCACCCCAGTACAAGGATCTGGGCCTAAATCCATCGTTCTTTTGCACTCCACACCACCCTGGGTTAGACACTGGCTATATGCAAATCAGCTCTGACCCTGTGCCTCATGGGAACAGTCCAGTCTGAACTACCAAGCCATGTCTTTCCCAGACCGGAATCAAGCATCCAAGGACCGGTTTCTGGCTATCAGCCTTCATCAGCCTGGATAGCTTGACTCCAGTGGCGTGGAGAGCCTGGGACTCACGTCTGAGTATACCCAGCACACTCGGGGTAAAAATTACAAAAAACACAGTTGATGGACAGAATGTAGAACAATGTCATACATTCACCCCAGTACAAGGATCTGGGCCTAAATCCATCGTTTTGTTGGCCCTCTACACCACCCTGGGTTAGACACTGGCTATATGCAAATCAGCTCTGACCCTGTGCCTCATGGGAACAGTCCAGTCCGAACTACCAAGCCATGTCTTTCCCAGACCGGAATCAAGCATCCAAGGACCGGTTTCTGGCTATCAGCCTTCATCAGCCTGGAAAGCTTGACTCCAGTGGTGTGGAGAGCCTGGGACTCACGTCTGAGTATACCCAGCACACTCGGGGTGAAAATTGCAAAAAACACAGTTGATGGACAGAATGTAGAACAATGTCATACATTCACCCCAGTACAAGGATCTGGGCCTAAATCCATCGTTTTTTTGCACTCCACACCACCCTGGGTTAGACACTGGCTATATGCAAATCAGCTCTGACCCTGTGCCTCATGGGAACAGTCCAGTCCGAACTACCAAGCCATGTCTTTCCCAGACCGGAATCAAGCATCCAAGGACCGGTTTCTGGCTATCAGCCTTCATCAGCCTGGATAGCTTGACTCCAGTGGTGTGGAGAGCCTGGGACTCACATCTGAGTATACCCAGCACACTCGGGGTGAAAATTGCAAAAAACACAGTTGATGGACAGAATGTAGAACAATGTCATACATTCACCCCAGTACAAGGATCTGGGCCTAAATCCATCGTTCTTTTGCACTCCACACCACCCTGGGTTAGACACTGGCTATATGCAAATCAGCTCTGACCCTGTGCCTCATGGGAACAGTCCAGTCCGAACTACCAAGCCATGTCTTTCCCAGACCGGAATCAAGCATCCAAGGACCGGTTTCTGGCTATCAGCCTTCATCAGCCTGGATAGCTTGACTCCAGTGGTGTGGAGAGCCTGGGACTCACGTCTGAGTATACCCAGCACCCTCGGGGTGAAAATTGCAAAAAACACAGTTGATGGACAGAATGTAGAACAATGTCATACATTCACCCCAGTACAAGGATCTGGGCCTAAATCCATCGTTTTTTTGCACTCCACACCACCCTGGGTTAGACACTGGCTATATGCAAATCAGCTCTGACCCTGTGCCTCATGGGAACAGTCCAGTCCGAACTACCAAGCCATGTCTTTCCCAGACCGGAATCAAGCATCCAAGGACCGGTTTCTGGCTATCAGCCTTCATCAGCCTGGATAGCTTGACTCCAGTGGTGTGGAGAGCCTGTGACTCACATCTGAGTATACCCAGCACACTCGGGGTGAAAATTGCAAAAAACACAGTTGATGGAAAGAATGTAGAACACCGACATGGTGGGCTTCAGTCCCCAGCAGGCCACCATCCCTGTGATTGTGGGATTGTGGACCATTCCTAATCCCCAGCAGGCTACCATCCCTGTTTTTGTAACCCATTCCTAATGGGCCGCAAATTGTGACCTGTCTCACGAATATATGAAGCAGGTCATTTGCGGTTCCATTGGGAATCGCAAAATGTGTCTGAGACACATTAGTAAATTCCCTTTTGCCAGCCACATATTGTGAGTCACAAAAAATTGAATTTTACAACCCACAATACGTAATGGTCGAACATCTGGCCCCATGAGTAGAAAATAAGGTTAAGCTAGCACTCTGAGACCCGTCATATATCCGTGGACATGTTCCCTTTAGACTCTCAAGTAGTACGCACCTCTAGGAAGTTTGCGGGGAACAGTGGCTACACTGCACCCATGTAAGGAGATAAAAAAATTACGGGCAGCAAAGAAAATAGTTTGCCTTCGAGTGTGCAACTTATTGGCACATACCAAACTCGTTGGGCCTATTAGTAAGGTATGACATGACCTAGTGGGAGTTATTACAACATCTTATGCAGCACCTTCCTGAACCTTACAAAACAGGAGCCAAAGATGTCATAGAGGAATGAAAACTTACAGCCAATGCACACAGCCTTAAGGCAAGTTAACACCAGCATTCTCCAACCATGACTGGCTGCAGTCATCAGGATTCTGCCCTGGTGATCAGCAACACCTCATGGACCTGTCATTTGTTGGGCAACATATCCTCAGCCTTCAAGTATAAGGGATTGTAAGAGATTGGAATATTTTTTGGGGTTGGTGACTACTCTCCTCAAGGAATAAGCACAACCCTTGTAATTCTGAACCTTCAAAGTCACGAAATCAACCTGAACTCAACCTCCTGGTAGGTATGGCACAGAGCAAGTATGCTTAACTTTGGGCAGTGTGTAAAGTATTTGTGCAGGACCAAAATAATAATGAAGTCAAAATGCAGAACAATAAAACCCCAAAATAAATTAGAAAAATGTAATAAACAAAGTGACAAAAACCCAGTAAGGGAGACTGAAGCTATACGTTTTTAAATAAGTAAGGGAAAATAGCATGAAAAAGCACAAAGAACCAAAGATAGTCTTTGATTGCAGTAGTCCAGGACCTAGGTGCATTTGAGGCTGATCGTAATGGAGTCAGTCTGCCAGCCAGGTTCGTCCTGGTCAAAGATTTTACTTTCTGACTTAAGGGCTGATTTACATGGCCCTGAGAAAAGATTTTACCCTCTGACTTAGACCCTGATTTACATGTAGGAGGATGGGGGGTTTACTTGTTATGGGCGACTGAGTAAAGTGCTCTGTCGCACTGACAGAGTCCCACGCATGCCAAATTATGAGACACCCTGCCCACCCACTCTAGCATTGGCAGGAACAACCATTAGTACAGTTCCTTTCAGTGCATTGTAAGTTTAACGTCACGGCAAACTTACAACGTTTTTTTTTCAAAGCAAAAACCCAAAGTGGGTTATGTTTTGGAAAATAAAAAAGTAATATCACTCTCGCGGTGAGGGACAGTGAAAACTGGCCATTTGTTCACCCACTCTAAATCAGGTAAGCAGATACATGGCGGAACCTCCAACGGCCGTTACTCTGTTGGTGGTTTATGTTGCAGAGGAGACAGAGTTGTCTCTGCCATACGCATAATGAAAGTTCATTCATCTCTAAATGAGGCGATTGGACCTTCAGCTTGGCATAGAGGGTACCCCTCGCTGTTGCAATTGAGTACCCTCGCTGCCAAATTCTTGGGCCACTTGGTCCTTTGAGTAGTAACTCACCACAAGAGTATACTTCTAAAGCCCCCGGGACATCTGTAGATACACTTAGAGACTTCCAGGGCATCAGGGAGAAGCTAACAAGAGGGTCCAATCCAGGTTCAATTGCCACTTGTCAGCTGGTCAGATGCAGTTTAGTTTAGTTTGTAGATTTATATATTGTGTCTTATCACCCGCGAGGGTATCCAGGTGCTGTCCATGGGCGCAAGGGGATTAAGGGATTTGCCCAACATCACAGAATGTTGCACCGACACCAAGACTCAAACCTGGATCTCTAGCTCCCGAGTTGGCAGCTCTGCCTGCTGTGCCACGCCCTCTCCCCTGCAGGAAAGGCCTCTTGTAGCTCTTGAAATGGAGGTCAGCATTATGACCCTTAGAGACCACCTCTTTGTCCTGGACACAAGAGGGAGCAGGTCCAATACTTCAGGACGCCTTTCAGGTCACAAACAGCAGGTCCAGTCCTAATATGTTCGTCCTCAGATCTAGGAGGGTTCAAAAGTGGGTGTCTGGAGATGCCACATTTATGCATGGCATGAGCTATTGGGTGGGAATGACTCCTGGGCACACTCTAACCAATGGAGTAAAAATTCCAGGTGCCAAACTTACCTACTTTCAGCATTTTCAAGATAGCATAAGTCTTCGACCAAACTAAACCTGGGCTCTGAGGACTGGGGTGTATGTGGGGAGTGTACTCTGGTAATCCTAATGCCTTCTCACATCTAACGCTAAAATCCATTATGAGGCAACACTGTTCCCACAATACAACCAGAGACAGACATCTGGTAGAACAAAAGTAAGATTTTCCAGCAAGGCGATAGTATTACACAAGAATTGTCTTTGTGTCCTGTTTCTCTTCCTTTCAGGTGTGCCAGGAGTGTTGTATGTAAACTCAGCAGACCTACCAAGCAGGCTTTGACACTAATATAAAAAAAGATGCTCACAATACCCCCACCCTGCATAGTCTGTGAGTTTCAGAAGAGTCATTTCTGCGCATTCACGCCTGCTTATTGTTTGCTCCTGTGAGGTGTTTCACTCCTTTTTCATAGCTCTTCCAATGCTAATCAGTAGCTGGGAGAAGTCTGAAAGCAAATGCAAATTAGCCTGCTGGAACTTCTGATTGAAAAAGGTAACTTTCTAAAAGACACCTTTCCTTAACATTTATTAAAAATTGTTAGACCTGGCATCATTGGCGTGAGTCTCCCTTCTATTTTTGACGGATTGCCATCTCTGTTTTGATATGGTTTTTGCTGGTTGTATGCTTTGGGCCCTGTGCCACTGCTAATCAGTGCCAAAGTGCAAGTGCTCCCTATGGCAACTTAATGTACTAATTGGTTATTTCATGATTGGGTTACTAGATTTATCTGTCAGCCCCTAGTACAGTGCACCATGTGTGCCCAGGGCTTGTAAATCAAATGCTGCTGGTGGGCTGCAGCACTGGTTGTTCCATTCACAGAAGCAGCTTGCAAAGTGGGTATCAGGCCTACCATTGCAAGGCCTGTGTGCAGTCTAGCACTGCCATGTCGACCTGGCCAAGTGCACCCACTTGCCAGTCCCTAAACCTTCCCTTTGCTTCATATTAGACAACCCTATGGTAGGCCCAAGGGCAGGGTGCATTGTAAGTATAAGGTAGGACATGCTCTGAGTTGTGTAGCATGTTCTAATAGTGAATTACAGCCATTTTCGTTTTTCACTATTGAAGGCTATCTCCATAGGCCAGAATGGGCAGTTAGATCATTACATTCTTATAATTCTAACTGACTCAGGGAACATGGTAGAAATTCAAATTTAGTATGCCTGAACTCAGAATAATAAAATACATCTTTTAGTAAAGTTAGTTTTAATATTCTGTGTTTGAAAATACCACTTTAAAAAAGTAGGTATTTTCTTGCCTAACTATCCAGGCCTGCCCCTGCTGGGTTGTGTATTCCTTGTCTGGGTTTGTGAGTGACAGGGCTGGGGGATTCCAGGAGACAGGCAGGGGCAGCCCAGTGGTGAATAGAGAGATTTGCATCTAGATGGGAGGTAGGAGTTGCACCTGGGACCTGAATAGGGCTGGGCCTTCCCTCTACAATGCTGGCTCCACCTCCTGTGGCTGGTCTGATGTCTCTGCACTGTGAAAGGAGAGGATGAATCATGTCAACAGAGTGCTCCAGAGCTGTATCTTCCCTCCCCTGTGCTGGCTCCACCTCCTGTGGGGAGGCAGATGTCTCTGCCCTGCATAGTGAAAGGAAGAAGGGAGTCATGTAAACAAAGTGCTCAGGAACTAGTTTGGACTAGGCAGAGGCCTCTCTGCCTTCAGAGAACAAAGGATTTTGGGGTATAAATATTGGGACCCTGATCCCAAGAAATTAGATCACTTCTGGACAAGAAACCTTTCTGCCAAGGAGAAGAACCAAGGAAGCTGCAGGAGTTTGTACTGCCCCTCTGCCAGTGTGCTGTTTGCTGAGTTAGCCTGCAGTGGTTGCTTCATTGCCAAGGGAAAGGAGAAGAAAATTTGTAAGGACTTTCACCTACAGAATATTCTCCAAGGGCTTGAACTGTGTTTGCCTCCTGCTGAAGTCTCAGGGACAAAAGACTTCACCTCCAGCTCCCTCCTGAATTTCCTTGATGGGAATTCTGACTCCAGACACTTGCGTGCCGCTGGGAGCTGGAAGCGTGACGCATCGAGAAGAAGTGTGTTGCCGCCGCAGCTGAAATCGTCGAATTGCCGGAGAAGCGAGCCTTCACCGCATCTCCCTGGAAGCGTGTGTTCACCGAAGCTGCCTGCTGTCACATCACCGTAGAAGCGTGACGCCATCGTGAGAGTCGCCATCGCATCACCGGGAAAGCGTGTCGCAGGGCCTGCCGTGGCTCCAAAGTACAGAGTCGTCGCAAGGCTGCCAGGGCGTTATCGTCATTGCATCGCCGCATCAAGGACCACCATCTTCTCGCATCGCAACCGGATCGTCGCATCGCGGCGCCATCTTGTGCACTGCAACGGGCCCGCAGGCCGAGAATCTACGCATCACCTCCGCACCGGTAAAGCTCACAAAGAGTCCCCTACTCTGTGCGAGCATTGAGGAAGGACGCAACCGTTCCCCCGGGTCACGGAACTGACGCATCGCCCCTTTTGCGAGCCTTTTGTTCACTTTGCGTTACGCATCCAGGTACTTTGTTGAGAACTTTGTCGCATATATCATCAACTTGAACTAAGCAACTTTAATCATCTTTTAAGTAACCTTAAGTGTAGTATTGTGGATTTTTGTCGTTTGTGGTCTTGTGCTAAGTCTATATAAAGAATACTTATTTTTACAAAACCTGTGTTGTGTCCATCTGTGGTGTTTTCACTGTATTACTGTGTATATTCACAAATGCTTAACACACTGCCTCTGAGATACTGCCTGCCTGTCTGCTCGTGCCAAGCTACCAAGGGGGTGAGCAGGGGTTACTAAGGACTGCAATCCGCTTATCCTGACTTAGAAGTAAGGGTCCCTATTTGGACAAAGGTGAATACCATTGCCAACTAGAGACCCCCAGATCTAACAAAATTTATAATAAAAATATGTGTCTAATTATGTTTCTAGCTAGTCCCAGTCTTGTGATACAGTATTAGGATTTTAATCTGGTTTTCTACACAGGGCAGCTAGGTCTGCCACAGTGAAAAATTGCTTTTGGGTACTAGTCACTGTAAGTACATGGTAACATTACATTTCTACATGTCCTACCTTTAAATACCATGCACCCTGCCTTGTGGGCAATAAGGCTTGTGTAGGGATGACTTATCTATATATATATAAAAACGAATGTATGTCTGTCTGTTTGTCCTTTATGCATTACTACACCATTCATCCGATCGGCATGAAACTTTGGACAGTTGTTAAATACACTACTGCGAAGGTTTCTGGCAAAAAAAAAAATAATAATAATAATTGTTAAAAGTTGTTGAGTACACTCCCGCGAAGGTGTCTGGCAAAAAAAAAATTGCCTTTCTTCTGAGATCGCAGCAACACGCGACGGGTAAGCTAGTTAATATTAAAAGGGAGGTTTGACTTGTCATAAGGCTTCATTTAGACTGGTAAACTTGCAGTGTTTAAACTGACACATTTCAGCTGCAGTGGTAGGCTTGAAACCATTTTTTATACTGTCACTGTAGTGTATTGCACAATAGGTGTTGTCGTCCACTAGTAACATGTAACATACAGGCCCAGGGTACATTTTTTTGTATCATACACTGGGGATTTTTAGATAAATGAAATATACCAATTAGGAATATGCCAATTTGACCATGTTTAAAAGGGGGAGCACGGGCACTTTACCACTGGTTATCAGGGTGATGTGCACAGAGTTCTAAAGCCAGCAAAAACATAGGGTGCAGCAAAAGGCAAAAAATATGGGGTGACCTCACAAAAAAGGCGGATTTCCTGAAGAGATGTTAGGAAAAAAGTAAAAGAATATGCCCACAGGGCCAAAGCAATGGGTATTCTCCTAAACATCGATGAAGGGAGGTTTTTTGAAACGACAGACACGTCCCAAAGAAAAAGCAGGAGGGTCTAGAAGTAGACGACCCTACCAGCCACAACAGTCCTTTCTGGAAACACAGCAGCAAACAAGAAGTTGAAGTAAGTTGAAGTAAAGGGTTTTGTAAAGCGCTCGATCACCATACAGTTTCTTGGCGCTGCTGACTGACGGCACAGGGGGGAGCAGTAGGGCTACTGCAATGTGAATGCTTGGGGAAAGAGGTGAGTTTTAAGAGCTTTGTGAAAATCCATGTAGATAGGGATGGACCTGATAGCGAAGGGGAGGGCATTCCAGAAGGAGGGGGCGAGGGTGGAAAACCTCATGCCTCCAAACTGTGTGGAGGAGCGCAGATCTCTGTTGGGGACGTAAGCTCTAATCTTGGAGTTGATGAAGGCTGGAGCAGTACCAGCCAGAGCCAAGAAGATCAAGCAGCCCATCTTGAATAAAGAACGATCCAAGATGGGTAGCCAGTGGAGAGTTTTTAGCAGGGGGTGACATGATGAGATTTGGGAAGTCTATGGATTAGGCGAGCTGCCTGGTATTGAATTAATTGCAGGCGCCAAAGTTCGTAGGCAGGGATGCCTACGTACAGGCCATTGCCATAATCGAGGTGGGATAAGATCATGGCAAGAAGAATAAGTTTCGGGCTGTAAAGGAAAAGAAACGAGAAATTTTGCGTATGGTTCTGAGGGACAAGAAACAGGATGAGACCACTGTGCTGATGTGGGGGCGCATAGTAAGATCCTTACTAACTTTGATACCAAGAGTTTTCACAGAGTCAGAGGGTAGGGGAGGGGGGCCGAGGGAGGAGGGCCAGAAGGCAGAAGTCCAGGGGCTGAGGGACCAGTGAGGACCAACTCTGTCTTGTCAGGGTTTAGCTGTAAATGATTACCGTTCATCCGATCACCCATGAACGTCAGAATAGATTGGAAATTGAGAACTGAATCGGGAGAAGAGGAGAGATTAAAGATGAGTTGGAGGTCACCGGCATAATTAAATACCGTGACCTCCATTTTTTGCAGAGCAGATATGAGAAGATAGATATAAAGATTGAAAAGAAGAGGGGAAAGATAAGATCCCTGGGGGACCGCGCAAGGGACAGAGCAGGTGGGGGCAAGAAAGCCCTCCAGCTGTATGGCCTTAGTGCGGTTCCCTAAGAATGAGGTGAGCCAGGCCAGAGTGGACCCCCGAATGCCGGCGCCCCCGACACGGTCGAGAAGAATGGAATGGTCGACCTTGTCGAAGGCGGTGGACAGGTCGAGGAGGACCAGAGCCTGCGGGGAGTAGGTGTCAGCACTTCTTCTAAGCTCGTCGAAAACGGAGAGGACAACAGACTCCGTAGAGTATGATGGATGGAAGCCTGCCTGATGGGAGGCTAAAAGTTGGTTCTCCTCGATAAAGACGCTGAGGCAGGTGGTAACGTGGCCCTCCAAAATCTTTCCCAGGAACGGGAGTAAAGAAATGGGGCGGAAATTGGAGAGAGAGGTAACCTGTTTTTTTCAAGATAGGAATAACTTTGGCCGATTTAAACAGATCAGGGACAATTCCCTGAGTAATGGAATTATTGAGGAGAGTTAAAGGGGGCTCAAGGCAAGGAAGATCTCTCTAAGAATGTGAGCGGAGCAGCAGTCAGATGGAGACCCTGATTTGACCATCCTGAGCAGGGTGAGGAAGACTGCCTTGGACATCAGGGGACATTTTTAAACTCTTTTTAACATCTTTATCACCCCTCTGGCGGCACTGGCGGAGTCATTTGGGGCCCAGATTGTTTCCTATGCTGACGATACCCAGCTCCTCTTTACATGTAGGAAAGGGGAGGATTTCGATGGAGAGAGCATTCGGGAGTGTCTTGGGGCTGTTTTTAATTGGTTTCAGCAGAATAGCCTCAAATGTAACTCTGACAAGTCGGAGGTGCTGTTCTTTGGTTGCACCTCATATCCTGATTGGCAGGCATGGTGGCCGATAGATATGTTCCCCCCGGCACAGGCGTCCCAGCTGGCTAAAAACCTGGGCTTTAAGATCGATAAGGGTCTGACGCTGAGATCTCAGATCCTCTGTCTTACGGGCACATGTTTCGGCATTCTCAAGATGCTCCGGAAATTTCTTCCTCTGCTCTCAGAAGAGCACAGGAGGATTACGGTGCAAGCCTTAATTGGCTCCAGATTGGGCTATGCCAACGTCCTCTACCTGGGTCTTCCGGAATATCTCGTTCAACGGCTGCAAGTGGTGCAGAATTCTGCTGCACGCGCTATCTTTGGCCTTCATAGGCGAGTCAGAGTGTCCGGCCTTTTGCAGTCGCTTCATTGGCTGCCTATCCGGAAGCGGATAGTTTTTAAGGCTTTGTCCCTGGCTCACAAAGCGCTCTTTGGCTCGGGAGCAAAATATCTTCAGCGCAGGCTTGTCTTTTACCGCCCAGCTCGATCTCTGCAATCTGAATCTTTGTTTCTTGCGGCGATTCCCCGAGTCAAGAGGGCCCGGATTGGGGGGCGTTCCTTTAGACTGAGGGCACCACAGCTCTGGAACACTCTGCCACTGGCCTTACGCGGTTCCTCCAATCTGCTGTCTTTTAGGAGGGGCCTAAAAACTTGGCTTTTACCCTTTAATATCTCTCCTTCGTTGTCAATAAATGTTTTTATCTTTGTTATGTTTTCTTCATATGAGCTGCCAATACAAAGCGCCGGGACACTCCAATGGAGTAGCCGTGCGCTATAGAAATCAAATGTAACATAACATAACATAACAAATTGGTCTAGAAAGAGGGGTTTAGGCGGCGGCTGGGGACAAAAGAAAGAAAGAGGAGGCGAATGAATATTGCGCTTAATGGTTGCAATTTTCTCAATGAAGTATTCATTGAGGGAATTGCAAAGAAGTTGTGAGGGAACGGGCCTGGGGGTAGCTCTATCGGAAGTTGCTAGCTTGTGAACAATAGTAAAGATTTCCTTGGGTTTATTTGCCGCAAGAAGAATCTTAGAAGAGAAGTATTCTGATTTTGCTAAAAGGATGGCTTTCTTATAATCCCGAAGGAGAGTCATATATTGTGTTTTTAGTGCAGGACAAAATCCGCGCCTCCAATGGCGTTCAGCCTGCCTGAGTTCGAGTTTTTTAGCTTTAAGCTCAATGGTAAAGCATCTATTGGCCTCATGGGGGCGGCATGTTCTAACCAATTTCAGAGCGGCCACTAGGTCGCAATTTGCAGAGAGCCAGCTATTAATGGCAGTGACCTGGGAATTGGGGGAAATATCTGCCAAGCTAGGAGATGAGGCTACAAGGGAAGAGCAGAGTGTGGCTAAATCCACATGATTCCAATTCCGCGCCCTAACATTTTTGGGAAGGGAGGGCTTGGTATCAGCCCCAAGTTCAAGGGAGAAAGAAATCAAAAAATGATCGAACCACGTACAAGGAGAGACCATGGGGGAGGAGATGGATAGGTTGACTGACCAGATCTGATCCAGGATGTGGCCAGTTATATGGGTGGGAGAGTGTATCAATGAGGTAAGGTTCAAGCTGCGGAGTGAGTCTGTGAAGTCTTTAGACATAAGATCCTCACGAGGGTCAGTAGGCCAAAAATTTAAATCACCTAATACCAGGACAGAGGAATTGTTGGCCACCAAAGTGGCCAGCAGTTCCTGCACTGCCGGGATAAAGTGGGACAAGGGTTGGGGAGGTCAATAGCATAGCACACATGTAAGTGAAACAGTCAAGGAAACAGAGCGGACAACCAAAAAATCAACAGCAGCAATAGAGGGAAAAGAGAGAGGTTGAAACTGAAGATTGGAGCGGGCTATCAAGGCCACTCCTCCTCCAGCCTTACCCTCCGGTCGATCAGCTCGTAGAACATAATATGGGTCAGGAAGGGCCGCTAACACATCAGGCAGGGAGGCAGATGAAAACCACGTTTCAGTAAGAAACAAGATGTCAGGCTTGACTGTGTCCAAAAAGTAAAAAAGCTCTAGTTGGTGTTTAACCACTGAGCGAGTGTTGAGAAGAAAGACTGTTGCCACAGGCGGGGGGTTGGAGGTAGAGGGGGAATGGGGGAGAGCTTCCGGGGTGACAGGTCGCGGAGGGGGTTTAGGCGGTCCAGGCACCTGGGAGGGGGATATAATAGGGTTTGGCTGTAATATGCCGAGATTCTCAATGTGGACAAGGGTACAGATACTAAGAGGCCAATTGCCTTGGAATGCCAGGAGTTGTTTGGAGGAGTAGTATAGTAAATGGACATAGTAACGGGCCCCTGGCCCCGGTCGGCCGCGGACGGGCGCAGACGGGCTTGCCTTTTGCGTGCCCGCTGCTCGCGTGCGCATAGGCCCTGGGTTAAATAGGTTGGAGCGCAGGAGTCTAGAGCGCTGACCTGATCCGGTAATGAAGAGAAACCCCGAGAGCCCTCCACGCAATCGGCACACAGCTGTGTTGGACCGGGGCTAGGGTGAGCAGGCAAGTGGGCAAGGTAGGAACCACAATAGTTGCACAGATAAAGTTTAAAAATGTAAATAACAGTTTAAAAACAAAGTTGCAGGGAGCATACACACGCAGCTAGCGACCACCCACTGCCACCGGGTGCTAGTCGCGTCGGCCGCGCATGCGCACAACCCTGGGCTAAATAGGTCGGAGCGCAGGAGTCTAGAGCGCTGACCTGATCCGGTAATGGAGAGAAACCCCGAGAGCCCTCCGTGCAAACGGCACACAGCCGTGTCGGACCGGGGCTGGGGTGAGCAGGCAAGCGGGCAAGGTAGGAACCACAATAGTTGCACAGATAAAGTTTAAAAATGTAAATAACTGTTTAAAAACAAAGTTGCAGGGAGCATACACACACAGCTAGCGACCACCCACTGCCACCGGGTGCTAGTCGCTAAACAAATACAATCAATCAATCAATCAATCATAGACATTTATAGAGCGCTCTACTTACCCGGAGGGTCTCAAGGCGCTAGGGGGGGGGGGCTGCTACTGCTCGAACAGCCAGGTCTTGATACAATATACGAAGGGAATATTTTGAGAGATTGGGAGAGGCAGAGCTTGAGGTGCACAAGGAAGAGACCTTTTCAGCATGCTTGCCAATCATTTCCCACCTCTTGGGGAAGGTTTGATGTTTTACCTCCCAGAGTGAAAAGACATAACAGCTGATAAGTGGGTCTTATTCACCATCGGCCACAGTTCCTGCTTGGAGTTTTATACCAATCTCAAACAAAATCAACAAGAATGCTGTCAATCTACTATTGGAGGAAGTGCAGGCACTTCTTGTTGACCTTCTAAATCAACAGAAAGGGAGATTATTGTATGGAGATCTCAATTCACCTCAATCTTGTGATTTGGCACCTAAGATCCTAGAATTTGGCTACTTGCAGTTACCATGGAAATGCATGTAAATCCTAAACAAGTCTAGAAAATCTACTACGTGTGCATACTATTCATCTAATTAAAACCATTTTGTGATTTGCTGTTCTAGTCACTCACTTCAACCCTTAAAAGTCTCCATATTACACATTGTTACAGCTACAGAAACCAGGGTTAGCCTATACGCTAAGAATGGGTTTAATAGCTGTAGCTGCATACCAGTAACACCTCAATCGAAGCTGCCTGTCCCCAGATCTAACAAAAATGATACTAAAAATATTTGTCTTATTATGTGGAGAAGTGTGGCTCACTGGTTAGAGGAGGCATACCCTGAAGCAGAGGTCTGACCCGGGACCAGGGTTCAATTCCCGACGCGGCAGGGTCTAAGCCCAAGTGTCCACGGACTCGATAATTCTCACTTCGGTGCCTACTCGAATCACGGGTTCATACTCTGCAACTCTGGGCATTAAGCTTGCTTAATCTCCACTACGGCCCCCCCGCGGCGGGATGCCTGGCTTTCACCCTGGGGATGCCCAGTACGGGTTATCTCACAGGGAAAAGCCAGGACGGGTTCCCAATGCAAGCGCCGAGATGCCCAAGGGTATGTCGAGCGCTATATAAGAACACACATACATACATGCATACATATGTTTCTAGCGAGTCCCAGTCTCGTGATACAGTATTAGGATTTTAATCTGGTTTTCAACACAGGGCAGCTAGGTCCTGTAGCTACAACTGGAATGCCAAAATGGATTATCAGATGCATTTTAAGATTTTATGACGATGTAAACATACCCCTAGTGTTACACGTTGAGCACAGTCTGTGCACAGAAATGGCCCACTGTGCCTTTCCTAGGAAACATTACCTTAGAAGATATTTGTAAAGCTCCCATTTGGCCATCAAAACACTATTGTGTGGACATTCACACCAAACAAGCTGTAGTTAAAAGTCTGTTCCAAACGTATTCCATTTCTGCTGACAAGCAACTGAATTAGGGATTGAGGTACTTCTTTTCAGTCTATGCAAAACATGTGGTCTACAGCAATACATGCAGTAAACCAAATGTTTCTTAACTGTCACATAATGTTTGCAATTTATTATGCTGTAGATTGACATGCCACCTGGGGGTGAGCATGGTGAAACCTGTTTTAGCATATTCAAAAAGCACTTTCCTTGTGGGATTTCAAATTAGTTTACAGTAAAAAGACATCAATGAGGGAGTCTGACCAAACACAGCCAGCACCTGGGAGAGCACACAGAGCCCGTGTGACTACCACTCACACCGCAACCACCGCAGCCCCTGCCCTCCACCATCATCGCTGATGGGAAGTAGGGAACTACACCACCCAGCATGCATTGCGGCAGGGATGCCGCGATAGACTAGAGGACATGCCAGGAGGCACTTTAATAAACGCTCAGTGCTCCCGCGGTGCGGGACATGCCTGGGCGTGCCCGGGTCAAGGGTGGGCCCATCTGCACCCGTCAGCGACTGGAGGAGGTTGGACTGGGCGACCTTGGCTCTAGACAAAGAACTAAGCAGAATTGGCTTCAGGACACCACTTGGCTCAAGGTCAGTGATCTCTTGACTCAACATATTAATACAGCATTGGTTGGGCTCATTTGATTCACAGGGCTGTATTTGGATCCTCTCGGGACTACTTGATACACAGCCTTGATAAAACTAGGAGCCACTTGAACTACCTTTTAGAACATCAGCTGTGAACCCATAATAACGGTAGCATTTAAGCAATTTGATCAGAATCTAAAACAAATGGGCAAGCAAACCTGTATTGATAGGAAACAACCCGTTCCCCCGAAACCCAAACCTTTAATCTAACCCACCTCCATTGATAGGATGCTGGAGAGAACAATACGAGTGGTAGCAAATGAAATTGAACGGATTGAGGGATGACTATCACTCACTCCAAATTTGGACCACCCCTTTACAGATCAGGACACATCACAAACTTCACAAGCCTCCAGCCCATTGATTAGTAACACCCCTAGGGCCCCGATATCTACTGATGACGCGCCCAATGTTGAACCACACGTTGAAGCGATTCCGCCGCGCCAAGTGAAGAGGGGAAAACCCAAAGCTCCAGCGAAAACAGGGGCAAAAAAGAAGAAAGTAACAGAAGAAATTATGGACGACAAAGACAGTAGGGAAGGGTGTTTGTCCAGTAGACCTGAAAGGGGTAAGGGACAACCGGCATGGGTTACAAATCTAGTGACTGATTTACAATTTCAAGTTAGGGCCATTGTAAAGGATGAACTTAAAATGTTGATAGAAATGGCTGATAAGCTGGTCACGCTGCTAGAGGCCAAGGTAGGGGCCACTAATGGAAGAGAAGGAATAGGCAGTGGAAATGTATTGTAAACCACACACAATACTAGTAAGGCTGCCAATTTCTTATACCAGATTCCGGAGTTGAGAGCACACCGCTGACCTCTTCCGCCATATCGCCCCACTGCATCATGGTCTGTGCAGTTCAAGTATTTTCAAGAACAGTTCAAAGTTCAAATTTCCAAAGTATTTCACCATCAATCAGTGCAAGTAAGTACTTGTATTGTGATCATCTCTAGACACGAGTCTAGCTCGTGTTTCGGGATTGATTCCCTCATCAGTAGAGATAGTTTAGGGGTTGCAGAACAGGTCGCCAAACACCCGTCACGGGCCTCGTTGCCCCTCTGGCGCGCAGGTGCAGCTCCAACCAGCTCGTCAGCTAAATGGCTACCGGGAGCCATGAAAAGGGGATTCCGGAGTTGGGAGCACACCGCTGACCTCTTCCGCCATATCGCCCCACTGCATCATGGTCTGTGCAGTTCAAGTATTTTCAAGAACAGTTCAAAGTTCAAATTTCCAAAGTATTTCACCATCAATCAGTGCAAGTAAGTACTTGTATTGTGATCATCTCTAGACACGAGTCTAGCTCGTGTTTCGGGATTGATTCCCTCATCAGTAGAGATAGTTTAGGGGTTGCAGAACAGGTCGCCAAACACCCGTCACGGGCCTCGTTGCTCCTCTGGCACGCAGGTGCATCTACAACCAGCTCGTCAGCTAAATGGTTTCGGGAGCCATGAAAAGGGGATTCCGGAGTTGGGAGCACACCGCTGACCTCTTCCGCCGTATCGCCCCACTGCATCATGGTCTGTACAGTTCAAGTATTTTCAAGAACAGTTCAAAGTTCAAATTTCAAAGTATTTTACCATCAATCGGTGCAAGTAAGTACTTGTATTGTGATCATCTCTAGACACGAGCCTAGCTCGTGTTTCAGGATTGATTCCCTCATCAGTAGAGATAGTTTAGGGGTTGCAGAACAGATCGCCAAACACCCGTCACGGGCCTCGTTGCCCCTCTGGCGCGCAGGTGCAGCTCCAACCAGCTCGTCAGCTAAATGGCTACCGGGAGCCATGAAAAGGGGATTCCGGAGTTGGGAGCACACCGCTGACCTCTTCCGCCGTATCGCCCCACTGCATCATGGTCTGTGCAGTTCAAGTATTTTCAAGAACAGTTCAAAGTTCAAATTTCCAAAGTATTTCACCATCAATCGGTGCAAGTAAGTACTTGTATTGTGATCATCTCTAGACACGAGCCTAGCTCGTGTTTCGGGATTGATTCCCTCATCAGTAGAGATAGTTTAGGGGTTGCAGAACAGGTCGCCAAACACCCGTCACGGGCCTCGTTGCCCCTCTGGCGCGCAGGTGCAGCTCCAACCAGCTCGTCAGCTAAATGGCTACCGGGAGCCATGAAAAGGGGATTCCGGAGTTGGGAGCACACCGCTGACCTCTTCCGCCGTATCGCCCCACTGCATCATGGTCTGTGCAGTTCAAGTATTTTCAAGAACAGTTCAAAGTTCAAATTTCCAAAGTATTTCACCATCAATCGGTGCAAGTAAGTACTTGTATTGTGATCATCTCTAGACACGAGCCTAGCTCGTGTTTCGGGATTGATTCCCTCATCAGTAGAGATAGTTTAGGGGTTGCAGAACAGGTCGCCAAACACCCGTCACGGGCCTCGTTGCCCCTCTGGCGCGCAGGTGCATCTCCAACCAGCTCGTCAGCTAAATGGCTACCGGGAGCCATGAAAAGGGGATTCCGGAGTTGGTAGCACACCGCTGACCTCTACCGCTGTATCGCCCCACTGCATGATGGTCTGTGCAGTTCAAGTATTTTCAAGAACAGTTCAAAGTTCGAATTTCCAAAGTATTTCACCATCCCGGGCCATGTCTCGGTCCTAGAGATCTTCACAACAACAAGTGCTTACTTGCACCTACTGAGGTGAACCACTTATGAACTATACGTACCAGAATCCTTAGGGGCGATCCGGAGGAGGGGCTAGCGGTGTGCGATCCATTGCGGTTGATTTTTCAAATAGGCTCCCTTGAGCCTTTCAGCTGACGAGCTTCTGGATTACGCACCTGCGTGCCGGTTAGGCATCAAGGCCTGTGACGGTTGCTTGGCAGCCTTCTTTTCCACCCCAAATACGTTCTCTACTGACGAGGGAAGATATCCTGAAACCCGGGCCATGTCTCGGGTCTAGAGATCTTCACAACAACAAGTGCTTACTTGCACCTACTGAGGTGACCCACATATGAACTATGCGTACCAGAATCCTTAGGGGCGATCCGGAGGAGGGGCTAGCGGTAGGCAATCCATTGCGGTTGATTTTACAAATAGGCTCCCTTGAGCCTTTAAGCTGACGAGTTTCTGGATGACGCACCTGCGTGCCGTTTAGGCATCAAGGCCTGTGACGGTTGCTTGGCGGCCTTCTTTTCCACCCCAAATACGTTCTCTACTGATGAGGGAAGATATCCTGAAACCCGGGCCATGCCTCGGGTCTAGAGATCTTCACAACAACAAGTGCTTACTTGCACCTAATGAGGTGAACCACTTATGAACTATACGTACCAGAATCCTTAGGGGCGATCCAGAGGAGGGGCTAGCGGTGTGCGATCCATTGCGGTTGATTTTACAAATAGGCTCCCTTGAGCCTTTAAGCTGACGAGCTTCTGGATGACGCACCTGCGTGCCGGATAGGCATCAAGGCCTGTGACGGTTGCTGGGCAGCCTTCTTTTCCACCCCAAATACGTTCTCTACTGATGAGGGAAGATATCCTGAAACCCGGGCCATGTCTCGGGTCTAGAGATCTTCACAACAACAAGTGCTTAATTGCACCTACTGAGGTGAACCACTTATGAACTATATGTACCAGAATCCTTAGGGGCGATCCGGAGGAGGGGCTAGCGGTGTGCAATCCATTGCGGTTGATTTTACAAATAGGCTCCCTTGAGCCTTTAAGCTGACGAGCTTCTGGATGACGCACCTGGGTGCCGGTTAGGCATCAAGGCCTGTGACGGTTGCTGGGCGGCCTTCTTTTCCACCCCAAATACGTTCTCTACTGATGAGGGAAGATATCCTGAAACCCGGGCCATGTCTCGGGTCTAGAGATCTTCACAACAACAAGTGCTTACTTGCACCTACTGAGGTGAACCACTTATGAACTATACGTACCAGAATCCTTAGGGGCGATCCGGAGGAGGGGCTAGCGGTGTGCGATCCATTGCTGTTGATTTTACAAATAGGCTCCCTTGAGCCTTTAAGGTGACGAGCTGGATGACGCACCTGCGTGCCGGTTAGGAATCAAGGCCTGTGACGGTTGCTTGGCGGTCTTCTTTTCCACCCCAAATACGTTCGTTACTGATGAGGGAAGATATCCTGAAGCCCGGTCCATGTCTCGGGTCTAGAGATCTTCACAACAACAAGTGCTTACTTGCAGCTACTGAGGTGAAGCACTTATGAACTATACGTACCAGAATCGTTAGGGGCGATCCGGAGGAGGGGCAAGCGGTTTGCGATCCATTGCGGTTGATTTTACAAATAGGCTCCCTTGAGCCTTTAAGCTGACGAGCTTCTGGATGACGCACCTGCGTGCCAGTTAGGCATCAAGGCCTGTGACAGTTGCTTGGTGGCCTTCTTTTCCACCCCAAATACGTTCTCCTCTGATGAGGGAAGATATCCTGAAACCCGGGCCATGTCTCGGGTCTAGAGATCTTCACAACAACAAGTGCTTACTTGCACCTACTGAGGTGAAGCACTTATGAACTATACGTACCAGAATCCTTAGGGGCGATCCGGAGAAGGGGTTAGCGGTGTGCGATCCATTGCGGTTGATTTTACAAATAGGCTCCCTTGAGCCTTTAAGCTGACGAGCTTCTGGATGACGCACCTGCGTGCCGGTTAGGTATCTAGGCCTGTGATGGTTGCTTGGCGGCCTTCTTTTCCACCCCAAATACGTTCTCTACTGATGAGGGAAGATATCCTGAAACCCGGGCCATGCCTCGGTCTAGAGATCTTCACAACAACAAGTACTTACTTGCACCTACTGAGGTGAACCACTTATGAACTATACGTACCAGAATCCTTAGGGGCGATCCGGAGGAGGGGCTAGCGGTGTGCGATCCATTGCGGTTGATTTTACAAATAGGCTCCCTTGAGCCTTTAAGCTGACGAGCTTCTGGATGACGCACCTGCATGCCGGTTAGGCATCAAGGCCTGTGACGGTTGCTTGGCGGCCTTCTTTTCCACCCCAAATACGTTCTCTACTGATGAGGAAAGATATCCTGAAACCCGGGCCATGTCTCGGGTCTTGAGATCTTCACAACAACAAGTGCTTACTTGCACCTACGAAGGTGAACCACTTATGAACTATACGTACCAGAACCCTAAGGGGCGATCCGGAGGAGGGGCTAGCGGTGTGCGATACATTGCTGTTGATTTTACAAATAGGCTCCCTTGAGCCTTTAAGCTGACGAGCTGGATGACGCACCTGCGTGCCGGTTAGGAATCAAGGCCTGTGACGGTTGCTTGGCGGTCTTCTTTTCCACCCCAAATACGTTCGTTACTGATGAGGGAAGATATCCTGAAGCCCGGGCCATGTCTCGGGTCTAGAGATCTTCACAACAACAAGTGCTTACTTGCAGCTACTGAGGTGAAGCACTTATGAACTATACGTACCAGAATCGTTAGGGGCGATCCGGAGGAGGGGCAAGCGGTTTGCGATCCATTGCGGTTGATTTTACAAATAGGCTTCCTTGAGCCTTTAAGCTGACGAGCTTCTGGATGACGCACCTGCGTGCCAGTTAGGCATCAAGGCCTGTGACAGTTGCTTGGTGGCCTTCTTTTCCACCCCAAATACGTTCTCCTCTGATGAGGGAAGATATCCTGAAACCCGGGCCATGTCTCGGGTCTAGAGATCTTCACAACAACAAGTGCTTACTTGCACCTACTGAGGTGAAGCACTTATGAACTATACGTACCAGAATCCTTAGGGGCGATCCGGAGAAGGGGTTAGCGGTGTGCGATCCATTGCGGTTGATTTTACAAATAGGCTCCCTTGAGCCTTTAAGCTGACGAGCTTCTGGATGACGCACCTGCGTGCCGGTTAGGTATCTAGGCCTGTGATGGTTGCTTGGCGGCCTTCTTTTCCACCCCAAATACGTTCTCTACTGATGAGGGAAGATATCCTGAAACCCGGGCCATGCCTCGGTCTAGAGATCTTCACAACAACAAGTACTTACTTGCACCTACTGAGGTGAACCACTTATGAACTATACGTACCAGAATCCTTAGGGGCGATCCGGAGGAGGGGCTAGCGGTGTGCGATCCATTGCGGTTGATTTTACAAATAGGCTCCCTTGAGCCTTTAAGCTGACGAGCTTCTGGATGACGCACCTGCATGCCGGTTAGGCATCAAGGCCTGTGACGGTTGCTTGGCGGCCTTCTTTTCCACCGCAAATACGTTCTCTACTGATGAGGAAAGATATCCTGAAACCCGGGCCATGTCTCTGGTCTTGAGATCTTCACAACAACAAGTGCTTACTTGCACCTACGAAGGTGAACCACTTATGAACTATGCGTACCAGAACCCTAAGGGGCGATCCGGAGGAGGGGCTAGCGGTGTGCGATACATTGCGGTTGATTTTACAAATAGGCTTCCTTGAGCCTTTAAGCTGACGAGCTTCTGCATGAAGCACCTGCGTGCCGGTAAGGCATCTAGGCCTGTGATGGTTGCGTGGCGGCCTTCTTTTCCACCCCAAATACGTTCTCTACTGATGAGTGAAGATATCCTGAAACCCGGGCCATGTCTCGGGTCTAGAGATCTTCACAACAACAAGTGCTTCCTTGCACCTACTCAGATGAACCACTTATGAACTATACGTACCAGAATCCTTAGGGGCGATCGGGAGGAGGGGCTAGCGATGTGCAATCCATTGCGGTTGATTTTACAAATAGGCTTCCTTGAGCCTTTAAGCTGACGAGCTTCTGGATGACGCACCTGCGTGCCGGTTAGGCATCAAGGCCTGTCACGGTTGCTTGGCGGCTTTCTTTTCCACCCCAAATACGTTCTCTACTGACGGGGGAAGATATCCTGAAACCCGGGCCATGTCTCGGGTCTAGAGATCTTCACAACAACAAGTGCTTACTTGCACCTACTGAGGTGAACCACTTATGAACTATACGTACCAGCATCCTTAGGGACGATCCGGAGGAGGGGCTAGCGGTGTGCGATCCATTGCGGTTGATTTTACAAATAGGCTCCCTTGAGCCTTTAAGCTGACGAGCTTCTGGATGACGCACCTGCGTGCCGGTTAGGTATCTAGGCCTGTGATGGTTGCTTGGCGGCCTTCTTTTCCACCCCAAATACGTTCTCCTCTGATGAGGGAAGATATCCTGAAACCCGGGCCATGTCTCGGGTCTAGAGATCTTCACAACAACAAGTGCTTACTTGCACCTACTGAGGTGAAGCACTTATGAACTATACGTACCAGAATCCTTAGGGGCGATCCGGAGAAGGGGTTAGCGGTGTGCGATCCATTGCGGTTGATTTTACAAATAGGCTCCCTTGAGCCTTTAAGCTGACGAGCTTCTGGATGACGCACCTGCGTGCCGGTTAGGTATCTAGGCCTGTGATGGTTGCTTGGCGGCCTTCTTTTCCACCCCAAATACGTTCTCTACTGATGAGGGAAGATATCCTGAAACCCGGGCCATGCCTCGGTCTAGAGATCTTCACAACAACAAGTACTTACTTGCACCTACTGAGGTGAACCACTTATGAACTATACGTACCAGAATCCTTAGGGGCGATCCGGAGGAGGGGCTAGCGGTGTGCGATCCATTGCGGTTGATTTTACAAATAGGCTCCCTTGAGCCTTTAAGCTGACGAGCTTCTGGATGACGCACCTGCATGCCGGTTAGGCATCAAGGCCTGTGACGGTTGCTTGGCGGCCTTCTTTTCCACCGCAAATACGTTCTCTACTGATGAGGAAAGATATCCTGAAACCCGGGCCATGTCTCTGGTCTTGAGATCTTCACAACAACAAGTGCTTACTTGCACCTACGAAGGTGAACCACTTATGAACTATGCGTACCAGAACCCTAAGGGGCGATCCGGAGGAGGGGCTAGCGGTGTGCGATACATTGCGGTTGATTTTACAAATAGGCTTCCTTGAGCCTTTAAGCTGACGAGCTTCTGCATGAAGCACCTGCGTGCCGGTAAGGCATCTAGGCCTGTGATGGTTGCGTGGCGGCCTTCTTTTCCACCCCAAATACGTTCTCTACTGATGAGTGAAGATATCCTGAAACCCGGGCCATGTCTCGGGTCTAGAGATCTTCACAACAACAAGTGCTTCCTTGCACCTACTCAGATGAACCACTTATGAACTATACGTACCAGAATCCTTAGGGGCGATCGGGAGGAGGGGCTAGCGATGTGCAATCCATTGCGGTTGATTTTACAAATAGGCTTCCTTGAGCCTTTAAGCTGACGAGCTTCTGGATGACGCACCTGCGTGCCGGTTAGGCATCAAGGCCTGTCACGGTTGCTTGGCGGCTTTCTTTTCCACCCCAAATACGTTCTCTACTGACGGGGGAAGATATCCTGAAACCCGGGCCATGTCTCGGGTCTAGAGATCTTCACAACAACAAGTGCTTACTTGCACCTACTGAGGTGAACCACTTATGAACTATACGTACCAGCATCCTTAGGGACGATCCGGAGGAGGGGCTAGCGGTGTGCGATCCATTGCGGTTGATTTTACAAATAGGCTCCCTTGAGCCTTTAAGCTGACGAGCTTCTGGATGACGCACCTGCGTGCCGGTTAGGCATCTAGGCCTGTGACGGTTGCTTGGCGGCCTTCTTTTCCACCCCAAATACGTTCTCTACTGATGAGGGAAGATATCCTGAAACCCGGGCCATGTCTCGGGTCTAGAGATCTTCACAACAACAAGTGCTTATTTGCACCTACTGAGGTGAACCACTTATGAACTATACGTACCAGAATCCTTAGGGGCGATCCGGAGGAGGGGCTAGCGGTGTGCGATCTATTGCGGTTGATTTTACAAATAGGCTCCCTTGAGCCTTTAAACTGACGAGCTTCTGGATGACGCACCTGCGTGCCGGTTAGGCATCAAGGCCTGTGACGGTTGCTTGGCGGCCTTCTTTTCCACCCCAAATACGTTCTCTACTGATGAGGGAAGATATCCTGAAACCCGGGCTATGTCTCGGGTCTAGAGATCTTCACAACAACAAGTGCTTACTTGCACCTACTGAGGTGAACCACTTATGAACTATACGTACCAGAATCCTTAGGGGCGATCCGGAGGAGGGGCTAGCGGTGTGCTATCCATTGCGGTTGATTTTACAAATAGGCTCCCTTGAGCCTTTAAGCTGACGAGCTTCTGGATGACGCACCTGCGTGCCGGTTAGGCATCAAGGTCTGTGACGGTTGCTTGGCGGCCTTCTTTTCCACCCCAAATACGTTCTCTACTGATGAGGGAAGATATCCTGAAACCTGGGCCATGTCTCGGGTCTAGAGATCTTCACAACAACAAGTGCTTACTTGCACCTACTGAGGTGAACCACTTATGAACTATACGTACCAGAATCCTTGGGGGCGATCCGGAGGAGGGGCTAGCGGTGTGCGATCCATTGCGGTTGATTTTACAAATAGGCTCCCTTGAACCTTTAAGCTGACGAGCTTCTGGATGATGGACCTGCGTGCCGGTTAGGCATCTAGGCCTGTGACGGTTGCTTGGCGGCCTTCTTTTCCACCTCAAATACGTTCTCTACTAATGAGGGAAGATATCCTGAAACCCGGGCCATGTCTCTGGTCTAGAGATCTTCACAACAACAAGTGCTTACTTGCACCTACTGAGGTGAACCACTTATGAACTATACGTACCAGAATCCTTGGGGGCGATCCGGAGGAGGGGCTAGCGGTGTGCGATCCATTGCGGTTGATTTTACAAATAGGCTCCCTTGAGCCTTTAAGCTGACGAGCTTCTGGATGACGGACCTGCGTGCCGGTTAGGCATCTAGGCCTGTGACGGTTGCTTGGCGGCCTTCTTTTCCACCTCAAATATGTTCTCTACTAATGAGGGAAGATATCCTGAAACCCGGGCCATGTCTCGGGTCTAGAGATCTTCACAACAACAAGTGCTTACTTGCACCTACTGAGGTGAACCACTTATGAACTACACGTACCAGAATCTTTAGGGGCGATCCGGAGGAGGGGCTAGCGGTGTGCGATCCATTGCGGTTGATTTTACAAATAGGCTCCCTTGAGCCTTTAAGCTGACGAGCTTCTGGATGACGCACCTGCGTGCCGGTTAGGCATCAAGGCCTGTGACGGTTGCTTGGCGGCCTTCTTTTCCACCCCAAATACGTTCTCTACTGATGAGGGAAGATATCCTGATACCCGGGCCATGTCTCGGGTCTAGAGATCTTCACAACAACAAGTGCTTACTTGCACCTACTGAGGTGAACCACTTATGAACTATACGTACCAGAATTCTTAGGGGCGATCCGGAGGAGGGGCTAGCGGTGTGCGATCCATAGCGGTTTATTTTACGTTCTTATACCAGAATAACCCCCTACCCTCCACTGTTAATGCTTAAGCAAGGCAGCGTACTGCAGCCCCTAGCAGGGCAAATTCAGCATCTGTCCCTCCACAGAACAGTGGCCCACAGCAAGAAGGATGACCACGGGAGAGGGTAGGATCCATTAAAATTGCTGAAACTCTTAATCCACCACAGTGTATTAATTTACCACCAGCTTAACCCACTACGTTGTTATTTTGACAGGCATCCCTGAGCTTGGGAAGGGGCAAAAGGAATCACACCAGGAACAAAAGAATAAATGCATGTTCTGGTTAGCCAACAACAAGCAATTCCGATATGAGGATGCTGGAGAAATCTTAACAACCCGTCGAGTAGATTGGGTGGGTTGGAGACCCAAGGTTTTACAGGGAGACTGTACAGTTATTCATTTTAGAAATCCATCAGTGACCCAAGCAATTCTAACCAGGGATGATTGGAGTCAGGAGGGGACTATAAGAGCTGTCTCGCTAGGGTATTTTCATCCCCCACGGGGCTTACAACATTGTAGAGATGAATGGGAAGGGAGGTCAATTATTCAGAATTACCAAATAGATACCTTGGGATTACAACTGCCGAGGCAACCACTCTTCACCATCACTACAACTAATAGCTTTGGGGTCCTTTAGGAAGTGGATTGACTTGCACCCAAGAGGTGCAGGGTGGAGGAAAACACACACCAAGCAGAGGTGATCACAGACGAGTGCATGATAGCAGAAGAGGGTTAGCCCAGTGGGAGGCAGAGTGGGACAGCTAGAGGTAACAAGTTATAACCCGAAGAAACTAAAATTAACAACCAATCCCTCGTCTCCAACTGTGAGTCTCCCCAGAAGTGAGGGTTGCGCACAGGAGGGTTTATGCCCCCCTTGCACAGAATGTATGTCTAATAATAAGTGGCCAGGTCTATCGGGGCTGCGAGTTATTTCTTGGAACGTGGCCGGCCTTGCCCTCATGATGGATAGTCCTGACTGGGGGAGCTTTATTGAACAACACGAAATCTGCATGTTCCAAGAAACATGGGTAAGGGTGATCTTTCCAAACTAGGCTATGCCACATATACCAAACTGATATGGTAAGGTATAAGTACCTTCAAGGGATTTTGTTACTATATAATTAAAACAAAATTTCAGACAGTATTTGGCGGCCTTGTATACATAGGGCTGTATGTGACACATACGCTTTGTCTGCTCAACTTATAGACTAACTGTGAATAGGCAGATAAGCGTGCACAATTGTTATAGAGAGATTTATTTTGATTGTTATCCTTGAAACCTCCTTCCTATAACATTGTTATTTATTCTGTACCCTTGATCAAATTTATTTTGAGTATTAAATACGATCTTTTCATGCACACCTTCTCCCTCTCCTCTATTTGTATCACTTACAGGGACTTATGCATATTGATTGAATATTTGCGGTTGTTGCTTTGCACTATCGGCCCTATGTATACAAGGCCGCCAAATACTGTCTGAAATTTTGTTTTAATTATATAGTTACAAAATCCCTTGAAAGTACTTATACCCTACCATATCTCTTGCCCAAACCATCAAGGGTGTATTGGGTTGCTCATTTTTTGGTCACTACATATACAAACCAGCAACATCAGGAGGAAAAGGGAGGCCGTCGAAGGGGTTGTGCAATTGTGTGGGGACACACCTGGGTTGTACATCCACCCAGCTTGAAACAGCCTCAAACGACATATTGTTTGTGTCCTCCTTAAATACCCCCTAAGAACTACTGTTGCTTTAATAAATGTCTATTTTAGACCAGTTAGCTGTAGTCAAGAAACAAATACCCTTGACGAGCTAACGACATTCCTTGCTACCATCCCTGACAACTACTTGTTAATTTTAGGGGGATATTTCAATTGTCAATATGAGCCCCTACATGGTATGAATAGGGATACCCCGTATGAAGAATATCTACATTGGGCTGTACCAGACACAACTTGTCCATTAGTAAAAGCATGGACTCCCCTGGTACTACAGATGAATTCTTTGGTATTAAAACATTAATTGAGGGCATGTAATGGCAGAACCAAGTCTGACAACCCTGGTAAGCAGACTTTTAACAGAATCGGCCAGGCTGCTTAATCGATTATATTTTGGCTAGTGTAGCTTCATGGCATAGGGTCGTTGATTTTAAGATTGGGCCGCGCCACGATAGTGACCACAACGCCCTACTTTTAGAACTACTCCTTCTAAACCCTGGGAGTTCCAACAATTTGGCTACACCTGCTGATGGCAGATTGACTATCACTAATTTTAGGAAGAGAGCCCAATGGGTGGAATTGAGTAAATCTCAGGAAAAGTTAGGCCCCCTGTATCAAACAGTTATCCCATTCCTCATGGACTCTAATAAATCTGTCTCAGCCAACAATACACAATTCGAGTTACTGAAGGTTGTTTTAAATCAAAATAAGCTAACAGCAACTGTGGCTGACTTTTTCTTCCCAATAAAAAAACTGAATAAGAATAGAATACCTCGCCATCAATGGTTTAATGGAAAATACCGAAAGGCCAAAACAGCTCTGGTCCCTGTCATTAAGGCAAAAAATAGATCATTGATTAAAATCTGCAGAGTGGCCTATCGAACAAGCACTGTGGAGGCAAAAAAGAGTGGGAAAGTGAAAAGTGGGAATCACTTAGAAGTTCCTTGGGATCCCCTGACATGAAGGCTTTTTGGAACGTGGTGAATACGGGTTGCCCTGAAGGAAAACCAGCAATAGAACCAAACCTAGGGGAAAATGTGTGAAGGGAACACTTTGAGTCCCTCTACTTGAGAGCAAAGCCAGAGGCTAGTGTAACAAACAATATAGGTCACTGTCCGCAGCCAGTCTGCTCTAATGTAATTAAGAATACCCCTAGAGCGGTGGATGATAACCCGATGATTACCCTCACAGAGGTAACTGGTGCTCTAAGCCAAATTGCGACTGGAAAGGCACCAGGATTAGACAAAATCCCTGGGATTTGTTCGAAAGTGAACCAACTATTTGGGCTCCGTATTTCTGGGTTTTATTTAATGCTCTCATGCAAGGTATGACAATTCCCACTAGTTGGGCCAGGGATGAAATAATTCCAGTTTTTAAAAAGGGTTCCCCGATGTTGCCTACAAACTATTGTACCATAAGCCTTATTGACATCAGCCAAAAAATCTTTGCACAGGTATTGCTCCACCGTCTGCAGAGCTGGGTAGAGGAACATAAAGTTCTTAGTCCATTCCTCTACGATTAGACCTGGGGGTTAGGTCAATGGCGGATGAAGCCTCTCTGAGACCCCTCTTATTCTGGAGGCGCCTGTGGGTTACTCCAGAATTGTTTGAATACAGGGAAGAACTAAGATATGATGAACCTACCAGGGGCATGGAGACTACCATGATTTATATACGTCAGGAACACCCTTAAATCTATGGGTCTGGGCAATCTTTGGGATAACCCAGAAATGACATGCCCTACAGTCCCAAGGAAAGAGCTAAAGGGATGTTACTGGGAGCATAAACTGATCCAGCTACAGAGGAACCATTTAATGGGGAAACTCAGTGTAGCGTTTTTGCAAATTAAAGATCAGTACGTATTAGAGCCAGTGCTTAGCGATATAAAGCCAGCTGCCGCAAGGAAGCTCTATTTACAGTTTAGGCAGGGGTATTGCCACTCCGTGCTTTCACGAACAAATGGGCGGGCCTACAAACACTGGGTTAACTGGCATGTGATTGTGCAGAAGAATCTGAATGCCACATGTTCTTTGTCTGTACTGGCTACAAGAGAGCAAGAAAACGATGACTGGTTCAGATATGTAGAAACTTGGAAACTAGGAAATGCTCAGAGGTCTTTAGACTATTGAAGTATAATGCTAGTCTCCCTATAGCTTACTCGTTGGCAGGCGTTTTATCTTCCATGTGGTGTACTCGAAGAGTCTTTCTAAATATGCCCCCCAAAGATCTTTAACTGATGGAATTTACTAGTATGTCTTTTTTTGCAGCATTTAAAAAAAATATATCTAATTTAAGGTATACAACACTAAGGGCCAGATGTAGGTAAATACTATTTATTGATTCTTAGATACCGAATTTTACCGATTCAGTATTTAAGAATAGGTAAATAGTATGTAGGTAATTTTTCTGTAAATTTTACTGAATCGGTAAAATTCGGTATTTACCGATTCAGTATTTACCAAATCGGTAATTCCCATTCATTCCTATGGGCCTGGAGGCCCATAGGAATGAATGGGAATTACCGAATCAGTAAATACCGATTCGGTAAATGGGGAACACATACACGGGTGGCAGAGTGTCACATTGACACCCTGTTGCACCCCTGAATAGTGCATGGGTGCACCCGTGGCACACATACATGCCCTAAGGGCATGTATGTCTGCCACATCGCAGTGTTGTAAAAGCAAAAAATAGCTTTTTCAAAGGTTTTCTTTATTTACCACCAACTTGTAGTTGGTGGTAAATAACGAATCCTTAACTGAGGAATGCACTCATTTGAGTGCCCTCTACATTACGGATTCGGTAATTTACCGAATCGGTATGTTAAGAAATCGGTAATTTACCGATTCCTTAAGTTACTGATTCGGTAAAATTCCGAATCCTACAAAATTCCACCTACATGCCAAATACCGGTCGGTAACGGGCGAAATTTGGTAATTTTGTCCGTTACCGACCGGTATTGGGCAACCTACATCTGGCCCTTAGTGATAAAGACTATCAAGAAGGATTGGCGTTAAAAGGTCTATAACAATGGTTTTAATTCCTTTTTGATTGAAGTCAACTTGTAGTGTAGTTCCTATATTCCCAATAGGCTCTGCGCATTAGAATAACATAAACGGCAGTTTAGACGTAGGACTAGGGTCGACTAGGTCTCTACTGAATATGTTAGACTTAATTAGGTATGCCAGCTAGCTCAGAGGTCTCTAGAAACGTTCTCGAATGAACAGGGAGGAGTTAACTTCCCTGATTAGACAAGAAGGGATTAGCTTCTGACAACCGCATAAACATGACAACTTTGCTCCCTCCAGAATAAGGAGTATATATTTCCAGAGACGTGTGAAAACAATAGATAGCTATTTCACTCAGTCAATCGTGCATGCTTAGTTTCACCAGAAGTGCAGAGAAATAGAGAGACGGGCGTTTTCAATAAAAGGTGTTATTTATTGAGCAGTCCTCTTTCTCATGCAAGAGAAGTGAATTGCCACAATTGCAATACTTGTCATAAAGTAAAGTGCGTACAGTAAAAGCAGTATTATGAAATAATACTGTAGAAGCATTTATATGGTTTCTGAACCATATGATACTTAAAACGGATAAAATATATTCAATTACATACAATGATAAAAGTTGACTAAACATACTCAACTGGTGCTTCTAAATACGCCTACCCCGCTGTACCTAACCTAAGCCTAGTACGTGGGAAGGAGTAAGGGAGTCGCAGTTTAAGTTAAGTTAGTTTTGCCAAGAATCTGAATCAAGAATTCTCTACGGGTCTGATCAGCTCCGTACCTTAGTTTTAGAATGAAGGAGGTCTTGTATCTCCATCTCAGGACTCGATCTCCCAGTAACCCGCAAGGGTGACTGGGAACACTGGAGCTGGGTTTTCTCGGCAGAAGAAAAGACAGCGTCTTTCTCAGTGCGTCAAATGGGAGGGTCGGCTTCCTTCGGCACTCGCATCAGCTGGGCTTTGGGTAAGTAGATAGCCGCTCTGCTCCAAACCACTGTTTGTTGCTTAAGGCAAATGCTGGTATATTTATACCTGGAAGGTACCGTGTTTGACGTAAGGTTGGACATAAGACGTCAATAAGAACCGTCACTAGGAACTGGCAGTTCTTTCAGGACTCGCAGGAGTTCTAGGACAAATCAAAACAAAAGCAGGGGGAATTCCCAGGTTGCTGGAGGTTTGGTTTGTTTAAAGTACTTTCTAGGAGTCCAAGGAAGTAACCTTGCCGTATTTGGACTGCATTGGCTATTACTAAATATGGATATGATTCTTATGCCTTTATAAGGATATGATTTGTTATAACCACATAGGGCATAAATCGGGAATATTTAATTAGGGTCCTAGATACGTTCAACACAAACTGTTTTTATAGAAACTTTTTATCTATATTTAGGGTTCTGCAAATTCCCTATTATATTGTGCACCAGCACTTTAACGTAACCAGTTATGCTGTTAATTGATTCATTGACGGATTTAAGCACTTTATATAAACGTAGATATTATCGTTTTTGAGTTTATCTGAGGGTCATACTAAGAGCAGAAAACATCTTGTTATTATAAACCGAACATAAGTACTGCATACATAGGTAATTGCAGACCATGATACAAGAACTGACTGCAAATTCGATCTTTGTAGGCTATACCATATACTTAGATACAATGTAACTTGATGTCTGTATTCCTTTTTTACTTGTTTTTAACACAGATGAGATGTGCACATTTTGTGTAAAATGCTTTTATGGTCATACTGATCGAAATAAAGTTTAAAAATAAAAAAAGACATTATTGTTACTTTGCCACACACCTACCCATTAAGGGGGAGCACAGTCTCAGAGTTGGATCTTAAGTCCTGGTGCATTGTGGGTTTCGGGGAAGGTGTCAGTCACCTCGAAACCGAATATCCTTCATAAAAAAATACTTATAATTTTCCAAGTCGAACACTAAACGGCAGGAGTGTGCACAGCTTGTGATCGACAGCACTACAAGCTGCAAACAGAGTGTTACAGGTAAAAACATTTTTGCGTTTAATCCATTTGAATAGGTAGATCACACGATATGTCCTGAGAAATAAAAGCAATATAACAGTTATAAAGAAAGCAGAAACTTGGCTAGCAAAAGAGCTGAAATGCAGACCTCCAAGGTGTTTTCTTTATTTTCTTTTAAAGGTCCTGGAGAGGGAGCATACTTGGCTTGTGTTTCCAGTAGAAAGATGTCCAACTAGAAGCAATCTTGCAATGTGAAAGCCTTGGCTGGTTGGCGAGGTCCCTTGTTTGACAAATCAGAGAGGTTTTTGAAGTTTTTTCAAACACCAGTTGAGTGCAGTATTAAATTAAAATAGAAAATTGGTATTTTTTCCTGAAAGCCTCTAAATTACACATTCGATTCTAAACCAGGAGAATGTGGCGCAGAGCCAGTGTTCACCCCAAATGTTTAGGCAGTTGAAGACGCAGCAGAATCGATATCAATGTCAGATTTTTAGTCAAAATTCATGCAAATTCGTGTTTAGAGGCTGCATCCAACTCAGACTTGTTCCCTGAAATTTGTCGAATGCAGGTAGGAATGCCACTTTGGTACCCTGAGATGAGAACGTATTTAGAAAACAGAGACAAAATAAAGGTGTAATGTATGTGATGGAGACTTTTCAGTTGCCTGTGAAGGAAAGTGAGATATGCACACGAATAAATTGGATTTCAGCATAAAAAAAATGTTCAGTGTAGGCTGAGACCTAAAACAATTATTTTATATCACTAGCAGTCGGCGGCAGCCAGAGTAATGGCTATCGCTTGCTTATCATTTTAAATTATTCACTTTTTCTGTATTGCACTATTTACATCATCTGTTATATCAATGTCAAGTAATCCATGTCACTTGTACCAGTATCCTGTCTTGCATTTGTGTTATGCATTTTCAATACCTTCTAGCTGATAATGCGCTGATGGCTCTCTGTCACTGGTATGGCAACAAGGAAGTACTAACGTTGAGATATGCCCTTCCAGTATCCCTTTCCGGTTCAGGTCAGTTATTGACTCCTGTTCACCTGGGGAGTTCCTATCCACTGGACGAGGGAAGCTGACCACCCCATAACTCTGTTTATACTTAAGAATGATCTACTTTAGTCCATTAGGAGAACATAGGTTTCAAACTCTAGGTAGCCAGGCATCTACCTTGTTAGACATAGTTTTGTTTGACAGTGTGCCACCCTTCTCACTCTATCGCCAGTTACCTGCACCCCTACCAAAGTAATGATCATATGTGACCTATTTGTCTGTACTAATGTGCTAAATAAATTAATGAACGATATATAGTGTACAGCGTGCTATACGAAGGCAGAATGCTCTTTACATACAGCTATCTCCTGTTTACATTCTGTACAGATTCTGGTTACTATTGGGTTGGCAACCTTTGATACTTTAATCGGAAATGCTGTACACTGGCAAGCAATTACATTTAATTTTTGTATCCATTGTGGTCATTACTTTGTTGATAAGAAGACTTTGACTTGTATGCTTTCTACTTAAACGTAAGTCATATCAGTTGAAGTGAGATGCAACCACACTCATGACTTAGGGGGTTTAAGCTAAAGTCATTTGCCCCAACTTGCTAAATACAATAAAGGCACCCTTTTACTGTACGAAGTCATTGCTCATCACTAGACATGTGGGGGGCGTGGCCAAGAGCCGACTATGGCGGACGTGTAGCTGAGGAGCTCCGTCCTGAGCCCTGAACACTAGCGGACTATCCTGTCATCCTGCACCGTTACCCACCCCGTCTCCACGTCCGAAGCTTCAGGGAGTGAGGGCAATACCTTTGCAGCGATCCCGGAGGCCTGTTTCCTCGTGGCAAGCTGCGGACTCGATTTGCCTGGGAGCCGGGCTGCGGCGCGGCCCCGGCGGACTACTGGCGTGCCCCGGAGGGGGGCGGGTCCACGGAGCTTGAGCGCGCTGCCCGGGCCGGCAGCGGGCACGGCCCCTGCTGCCGCCACACTGTCTGCCTCCACACCAACGAGCCTGGGTGACCGTTTCTGGCCGGACTGTCCGGATCGCGGCGCTGCGCCGCCGGGGCCGCCCCGGAGCCCGCCCGAACCTTAAGGAGACACCCGCGCTTGCCTGGACGCTGATGACACCGGTGAGGAGTGGGGGCCTGGGGTTGGCGCATAGAGGACATTTCTGCCCAGTGCACCATTGCCTTGGTGTGCACGGGGACCACTCGTGACGGCCTCCCTCTGCTGCGGGACCATAGCCGCCATTTAGCCTCCACCCTGCACCCCGGGCCCTCCCAGCATCTAGCGCGGAGCCCTGCGCTGTCCAAGGCGCATCACAGCGGCAAGTTTATAGCGGCCCTGATACCTCCTCACATCACCGGCGCGGCCCCCTGCGGAGTGAGGAGGGGGTACCTGTACACTGCCACGGGACCCGGCTACCCGAGGCTTCCACGGGGGCTCCTGGCTGCACAACACCTTCGGCCGGACTGCACTGCCGAGCTCTCCTTCCTGCTGACCTCCACCGGACCCCCCAATAGTGGCCCAGCACCCCTACACGTCGCCCTGTGGTGTCCAGACCCGCGGCTGGGAGGAAGACCACCCACTGAGCGCTGCTACACTGCCGAGGATTATGTGCTGTGAGCTTGGCATCGCACTAGGGTGTGACCCTTTACTCATATCTTCGTGGTACCGCCGGTGGCTGGCACCTCTGCTCGTTGCTCGGAGTGCCATCAGGCAGTGCAGGCCGGAAACGGAGAGTGCGCATACTACTCCGCCACCCTGCATACCAGGTCGATGGGGAAACACAGAGGCAGGACCCAGGACCACGGCGCATCAGCGGACATGCAGTCCACCGGCTCGGAGGACCCTCTAGCTTCGTCTACCGTGGACATTATCCCACCGACTGGAAAGGGTTCGCAGGACGCCAAGCTGGATCTCATACTGAATGAAATACGAGCCACACGGGAAGCGCTAGAATCACGCATTGACAGCATGGCGACAGGCCTCTTGCTACTCCGAGCAGACCATAACAAACTTGCGGAGAAAGTGTTGGAGCAGAAACTTGCGCTGAATGATCTCATACCTCAGCAAACGGAACACTCGGCGAAGCTGGAAGGTATGGAGAAACGGCTCAAGCAGCTATGGGATAAGGTGGATGATGCGGAAGGGAGGGCCCGACGCAGCAACGTCCGCATCCTAGGCATTCCGGAGCGCAGCGAGGGGAGGAATCCCACCCAATTCGTGGAGGACTGGATCAGGAAGATGGTGGGCCCGGAAGATCTCACGACGCTATACAGCGTAGAGCGAGCGCATAGAATGCCGTCACGACCTCCGCAGCCGGGGGCACCCCCACGACCCTTGATCGCGCGACTCCTTCACTACAGGGACCGCGACACTGTGCTGAGAGTGGCCCGGGAGAAAGCGCCGATCCGCTATGAAGACAAGAACATCTCCATATATCCTGACTTCACGCCCACAGTTCAGCGAGCTAGGTCCACCTTCGTGGGGGTGAAGCGCAAACTGCGGGAAAGAGACTTGAAATATGCCCTCCTGTTCCCCGCTCGCCTCAAGATTCTTTATGAAAACAAATCCCACTTCTTTGACTCGCCGGAGGAGGCGGAGGAGTGGATGGAGGTTACGCTGACGCCGCCGACCTCACAGGACCCACTTTCGGCCTCTGGGAATACGAGGCACCGGAGTCCGTCGGGCCAGAGTCACCAGGCTTCCAATAGAGGACGAGACCCTTCACAAAAATCTTCCTCAAAGGGGCAGCCCACAGCGGACCGCTTGACAGGCAAATCATCGGTGGTGCAACTAACGGAGGAGGCCCTCGCCGCTCACGATGCGGACACTAACAGAGGTCAGGCCAGCGTCTCCGGCACACACACTGAGGTGTCGGGGTCGGCGGACAGCCTACAATTATTTCCCAAGATCACGGCGCAGACAGCGGAGGACTTCTGACGCCGGCAGCTTGCACCCTGAACGAAGTCCGGGTGGTAACGTATGAATAGTGTATCTTCATACATGCTGGGGGTAACTAGCAGGTTTGGTTTCACGGAGGGCTGCCACACCACCGCAGGCCAGTACACGTTAGGCACGAGAGGTCCACTCTCTCCCACCGTATGCACTTGAAACTGTTTACTTCTTGCCCATGTTGGGCACACTGGTTTGGATCGCGGGCCCGTTGGCCCGGGGACCTTAATGTTGAGGGGCAAACTGTTTACACGACACTCTTATCATACGTCATGAAGTACTTGGTATGGTCACCCATGGTCCCACTATGGCCGCATTGCAGGTTTTGTCATGGGACCCCTTAATGTTTATGACTTGTGCACCTGGAATGTGCGGGGCATCGGCTCGATCCACAAGAGGCACAGGATAATGGCCTAGCTCAATCGCCGGGGAATCATGATAGCCTGCCTGCAAGAGACACACTTGAACTGCGCTGAAGGCTTGAAACTCAGGAAGAAGTGGAGGGGTCAACTCTTTGCCACATCCTACTCAGCGTTCTCTAGGGGGGCTGCTATTTGGCTCCGCAACTCTGTTCCCTTTAAGCCGATTGAACAGCGAATTGATAATGAGGGCAGATATGTGTTTGTGAAGGGCCTGTTGGATGGGGACACGATTGTATTGGGCTGTGTGTATTCGCCAAACTCTGGCCAATCGGATTTTCTGGTAAATGTCAATAGGATCCTTGCGGAGTGGGCAGATCACCAGTGGGTGATTGGAGGAGACTTTAATGCTGTCTTAGATGTTACACTAGATAGGTCACAACACCCCCACTACACGCCACAGAAAGCAGGAGACAGGCGGATGCGCTGGCACAATGGGCGGCGGGATGGGAACTGGCAGATGCGTGGCGCAGTGCGCACCCCCTGGACAGGGAATACACCTTCTTCTCCCCCCCTCACCAGCTACATACCAGGATAGACCGTATATTCTGTTCCCGCTCCCTGCTGGTATCGGTCGTCCGAGCCCAACATATGGGGAAGACCCTCTCGGATCATAACCCTGTGGAGCTCACCTGGCAATGGGGCCAGATGCTGGCCCCGATCCCGACCTGGAGGTTACCCACATAACTACTTGAAGACTCTGTCTTCAGGTCATCCATGGCGGACGCTGTTGAGACCTACTTTGCTTCCAACACAAACACTGCCGGCTCCAGACAAATAGAGTGGGACACTTTCAAGGTCTTCATCAGGGGAGAGGCGATGGCCTCCCGAGTGGGCAGGAGGAGGGAGGTGATAGGTGCCCTAAAAGAAGTGGAAGGTACACTGGCAATGCTGGAGAGCGAAGCTGCGGGCACTAACACACACTTTACTCCACTGCAAGAGGCACACATTAAACACGCCGAGCTACTGGAAGACTTGAGGCTCCTAGATTATAAAGAATACACCATCAGACAACATACACAGGCGGATAGATCGGGCCCACTACTGGCTCGTATTATAAGAGACTCTCCGTGAATCACCCAATCTTGGAAATATTGGACCAGGACGGTCTACTGGTCTCGTCCCAAGTGGGCATTAATGCCGCTTTCCGGGACTACTATGCCACACTTTATGGTCATCACCAGTGCCTCTCAGAGGCTGCATTAGAGGACTTCATGAGGGACCTTGAATTGCCCCAACTCACAGCCAGGCAAGCCAAAGACCTGAAGCGCACTATTACAATTGCGGAAATTAGACAGGCAATACGTGCTCTCCCGAAGAGCAAAACCCCTGGAACGGATGGCCTACCGGCTGAGTTCTACACTACATACATAGACCTCCTAGCCCCGCGTCTCCACACTGTTTATCTGGAAGCGTTGCGCACTGCCTCATTGCCCCAGTCCTCCCTCCAAGCTTTAATAACCTCCCTCTTAAAGCCGGGCAAAGATGGCATGCACCTAGCTAACTACAGACCCTTATCCCTCCTCAACACCGACTGCAAGATATTGAGCAAGATATTAGCGATGCGTTTGGCGCAATACATTCCACATCTGATACACCCCGACCAATGCGGGTTTGTGCCGGGAAGGAGCACGGCCATGAACCTTAGAAGGCTTGCTCAGCTGATGCTGCGGGACCCGGCGGAATTGGGTTCGGAAGGCTGCATCTCGTTGGACCTGAAACAGGCCTTTGATTCCCTTAGATGGGATTTCATGTTTGCTGCGCTCGCGAAATTTGGGATTCCACCCGAGTATATTGCTTGGGTCAAACTGCTCTATACCCGCCCCACGGCCCGAGTGCGTACGTCCAGATACATCTCTGGTCCCGTGGACATAGCAAGGGGCACCAGACAGGGCTGCCCGCTCTCCCCACTCCTGTTCATCCTGGCCCTTGAACCACTGCTCTGTAAACTCAGAACGGCAGCTCCTCACTATGGGATCTGGAGGGGCACGACCACCCATGTGGTCTCCGCATACGCAGATGACATTATCCTATACCTCCGCGATCTGAGGGGAGACCTTGCTTCTATGTCTCAAATATTCGAGGACTTCAGATTATTATCTGGCCTCTCCATAAGCGAGTCCAAGTCCTACGGGTTCATGTTTGCAGCCCCAGGCCAGCCCGCACCCTTACCCTTCGCGCCACACACATTTCAAATGGCGGACTCTACTTTCCGCTATCTCGGGGTACAAATCTACAGGGATGCGGCTATGATGATCGATGGCAACCTCGGCCGGGCTATGAGAGCGCTCAAATCCCAAATACAATTTTGGTTGTCATTACCCTTATCGGTAGCCGGAAGGGTGGCCATCTCTAAGATGGTGATGCTTCCCCGCCTCATCTACTATTTTACCAACTTGCCATTTCTGATTCCCGCCTCAACATTTAAATCACTGGATACTCTCCTCACGGAACTCATATGGGGCCCAGGGCGAAGACGCATAGGCCTGGCCAAACTGCAGCTCCCTACTGGAGCCGGGGGAACGGGAGTACCAGACTTCCGGGCCTACAACTTTGCATGCCAGCTGCAATGGCTAGCCTACTGGCTAGCGGGTCGGAACCTGCACGAGGTTGACATAACAGAGGAGGACCACTGTAGGGGGAAGATCCATGTCTTGTTACTGCCCCGCTCAGACCTACCAAGAAATGCCCCGCCACTGCTCCGGCTTGCTATCCAATACTGGCGGAAGGCCCTAAAATACACCACCCCGGCGACATCTTATGCCCCCACGATCCCACTGCTGGGTATCCCGCTGGAGGCGGGCCCACTTACTGCACACACACTCACGCCTTGGCATGACACTCGAGTGGCGACTGTAGGGGACCTCTTTGCCGAGGGGCGAATACTGTCCTTCGAAGACTTTAGGGCTGCACACGGTGTACCCGGGGGATCGTTCCTCATGCATGCCGGCCTCCGCCATTACGTGACTATTAGGTGGGCGCACGAGGGAATAGAACCTCCCACAAACCCATTACCAACGATGCTTTATCTTATGGGGACGGGGAGCCACCTGACTAAATGGTTAACCGCTAGCATCAGGACAGGGAGGGCAGCCCCACTGTCGCTCCTCAGGGCGAAATGGGAGGGTGATGTGGGAAGACCGCTACGAGACAAGGAGTGGGAGCGTATCCTCCAGTTCCCCAAAAAGGTAGCCAGAAACCCCAAATTTAAGTTCATTCAGCTCATGTTTCTACATATGGCTTACTTAACACCACACCGCATACACGCCATGTTCCCTACTGCGGTTGACACATGCCCCCGATGCTCTGCGGATGACGCATCATTGGTACACATGCTGTGGGACTGCCCCAAGCTGGGCTACTACTGGTCCACGGTCGCCGGGTCACTCACCAGTGCAGGCGCCCTATCACGCACACTCACATTGGAATACGCACTACTGGGGTTGGGTCCCGCAGCGCGCACTAGAAGTGTAGCAACACGCTTTGCTGACATGGCTATACTCTTGGCGAAGTGGGCGATTACGATGAGGTGGAAGTCGCCCAAACCACCTGATCCTGAGCTATGGAAAGCGGAAGTGACAAGGTGGGGCAAGGCGGAAGGTGAAGCGCTGCAACGCGAGGAACGCAGGGGCCTCAGAAAAACGCCAATCTCACTGGATTGGTTTACCATATTGGGGATGTTCGAAGCGGAGGGAGATGGGGACTCTGTTGATTCGATGCCTTAGCACTGTACTGTGTCCTACGAACAGAGAAACCTATGTGACGCATCTGACTGTGGTGCACTAGATAAAGACACGGGATACCCCGTGCTGTTTATGCTGCTGCTCATGACTATCTGTATTAATCAGTACTATTGGGTGGAATGGACTCACGGGTGCAACCAAGTACGATCTGCTTACACATGAATGTGCAATGAGTGTCGAGAGGGGGGGTTCCTGTGGGTGGGGGGTGGGATTTTGTTCCGGTTGTTCAAGGGACTGTTACCTTATTAAGTATGCCACAAAATACAAAATATACGATGTAATTGCCAATATTATGCTTGCGAGAGCACGCCTTCTCCTAATGCTGATGTTTACTGTTCACTCTGTAATGTTGCTCGAAACACTATGCTAATAAACAGATTTCCCAAAAAAAAATCACTAGACATGTGCTTGCACCTGTACTTCTGCATCAAGAAGATGAAGACTACAACATGGATATTTCTCTGTGATGATGCATTCAACAAGAGAAAGCTTAAATTATAGCCACATTTCTTTAAATGCTTTATTTTCACCTCTGGTGTGTCCCACACTTTGGTAGACCTCTATGTTGATCCTGCAAAACGACTTCTGCAATTGCAAAGCACAACACACCAACATTCACAAAAACAAGCCTTCAGACTCAAGATCATAGCCCCATGCTGTGGTGACGATGCAAACGTGAATTATGGACAATGACTTTTTATTTTGGGTAATGGCGATACCTGCCTAGCAAATTGCCCTACATTGTCTTTGTTCTCAACATATTACATTGTTTTTAGTCATGTTGTCCTGTAGCTTAAGATGGATGAGTTGAGGGCCCCTGGGGCTCCTGTCATTCTCGGAATACTGAAGAGCAATTCGTAGAAGCAGTTGGGAGGCAAGTTCTTTGCTTTTGTAATAAAAATAAATCCCCCCTGAGCTGTCGGCACCAGCACGCAGAGTGAATTTCTAACATTTCTGAGGGCTGTGCAGCCTACTTGGAAACGTTGTTCAGTTGTTTGGGCTTGCATGAGGACCAATGCTGTGCTCTTATCATGCTTTTGACTCTGCTCCTTTGCGGGAACTAAAAATAGTGAGGATCAGGGCGCGTACGTATAAGCCAGCAGTCGGCCCACTATTTGTTTCCACATTTTAGAAATTGTGGTGCATCTTTGTTTAGCAAAGAGCTTGGGCATAGAAGATACAGCCTACCCAGAGTGGGTCAGTAGGGTATGAATTGTCCCCTCGTCCATTCAGCGCATGCACTTAAACTACATTTCAGGTCTAGATGCTCTGAGAAGAGCAGTCGTAGAAGGAGTCACACGCTTAATACAAGCGTGTAGCCCAATTTCTAGTATGCAAAGTGTAGTTGCATGTAGAGGCCAAGATTAACATTCACTCTCCTGGTTCCACACTTTCCAACTCACACACAACACCACAACTGATGTGCAGTTGGTTCTGCTGGCGAGGCACAAGGAGGGCCCTTCGTGGCAAGTGCCAGTTGTAGCAGCCCTCCTCTGGCTACTAATGCAGTGTGTGTTACCAGCATGTTTTTCTAGAATGTTGTAGTAAAGCATCTAACTTGCATGCTGGGCCATTACCCTGCAGCCAGCAGGAAGCAATTCATCCTAATACTAGGAATGGATGTCACAAATGTACTCAATGCTTCCCTCTCCAAGGGGCTCTTACCATGTGTTATTCTTTGCGCCTACTCTCTTATTTCTGTTATTACAAGTGAGTATTTGAGCTCAACGTTGTAACTTGATTGTTTCAGTAGAAAGGGCTCTAATGCTCTAGGGCCATGTTAGCACCTTATAAAAGCATAAAAAGAAATTGAACAAATTCCAAAGTACCACTGTGCAGGAGACTTTCTGTGTTGCAGTTCTTCCTAACTAGTTACCAGATCAACAAAGACTGGCCAATCACATGACTATCCCTGCATAGATCTCAGTGTCAGGTCTGAAACTTCTTGTTCAGCCGCTCAAGGCTTCCAAGCCCACCCGTGTGTCTCGCATCCCCCGAACTGATGACGCTCTGAGCAGACTCATCTGTCTCTGATCTTCCAAGGGCCTCACATGGCATCATCCTTGGTGATGATCAGAACGCTGCATTTGTCTTCTAACGCTGGCTTGGTGCAGCAGAGGGGCCTCGGTCCTTTGACGGTCATGCAGATATTGGGATGAATGACAGGCCAATCTAGGTGCAATCCAAGAAGGAATGGTTCGAAAGGTAACCTGACTCAGGAACTAATGCAATCAGAGAGGGACCTATTCAAGGCATGTACAGGAGCTCAGCTGCTGCTTATCTCTAGATGTGGGCAAGTCAGTTGAGAGACAGGAGAGTATAGCCAGGGGTCTGGTGGTCCTAAGAGCCACGAGTGAGCCATCAATAATCACATACATTATGCAACTGAGGACATTTAGAATGATAACTTTAGAATTCAACGTGCTACATTTTTTTAAGAATTATTTTTCAGTTTAATACATTAGACTATCTTATTGCAGAGAATGAAGTTTCTTAAAATTAAATATAGAAAGATTTAAGAAGAACTTGCACTCCCAAAGAAATGTAACAACCAGCTCAGTGAATGTGATGTGTGATCCCATATATGTGTGTGTATTAGGCTAAAGTGATGTTATAGTTATTAGATGAAATAAGATCAAAACGAACGTTTAAAATGTGAAAATACAGAGAAATGTACCCGTTTTAGTTTACACAACTAACTATAAGTTGCACCTCTCAAGCACTGCTTATGATCTCACATATGACATCACTGACGACACCATCCATATCACTGCTATTCTCCTTACTCAATACACCTTTGCAGCCTTTAAAAAAAATTATAGTAGTAAAGGGATGTAGTCCTATACAGCATACATTTACTGTGCATTTAGAATGCAAATAGCAAAGGTCCTGGAGCCAAGTACAATTGTGCATTGCAAAAGTTGTATTTTGCATGGTTTACCTACCATTACAAATGCAATGAATATTCCATATTAAACTAAGTAAAGGATGAGCAGACGGGGTGTGGGTTACACAGCCACATTTTAAAGCAGGTTCTGGATTGAACATAAAGGCTTTTTACTAAAATCTATGAGAAAAAGTGAGAGCTTCTGTTCAAAAATGTTCATTCATCTAATATAATAAGGCGCAATATGGAAAGTTGAGTGAGAGGATTCCTCTTTTCATATCTTTGGTCTAGTCCCTAAATACATGGCTACTGGATAGAGATGTGGAAATGTATAAAGCAAGTGACGGGATCAGAATCTGGGGTTTCGGCTGTTTGAGGTGAATATTTGGGGGAAGGAAAGTGTCCCCAAATACCTGAAACTCTGAATGGCCCTCTGTTGAATGTCGCACAGCTAAATGTTGCCAGTAGCGACTTTGCAGGATTGGAAAAAGGACATGGATTGGCGTATTTTGAAGGAAGTAGTGATATATGAGGCCCAGGGGTGCTCTACGAAGTAGCGGGAAAATTGAGTGTTTGGAAATCCTAGTGGTAACTTTGGAATCTGGAAAGAAATGGGTGCAACTAATGCTTATGTCTACTATAGATGGACATGCAGATGAGCACCCCATTTTAAACCTGGGATTTTTGGTTTTGAATTTACCTCGATATTTTCGATACCCATGATGTATGATTGCTATGTTTATAAAACGCAATAAAAATATCTTATAAAAAAAAGAAATGTTTATTTTCCTGTGGATGTTGCACATGCCCAAGTTTAATACGCCATAGACAGCTATAGATTGTAAGTACACTACAGATCTTTAAAATGTGAACAACTGTTCCCAGAATTTCCCTGAAGATATTGAGACTTTGCACCTTGTTAATTAATGGACTACGTAAGTTTGAGCTACTTTTAAATAGTGAAAATCAGTGTGTAGTTGTATCTATGGATTTAGAGTTGTATGCATTTCTGGCTTTCTCACTAACGTTTCTAGTGTGTGTACCAAGCTAGGAAGAGTTGTCCGTACAGCCTGGCTGAAGGTGCTGTATCATGGGCAAATACATACGTGCCAACCTCTTCATTCAAAATCGCAAGTCATTTGAGGTCTTTTGTAGTTAAATTCAATTAATGAGAATAGAAAGCTAACACTGTTTTCACATTATTTAACTTTTTTTTTAACTTAAAGTTTTCAAAAATGGTTTTGAAACTTTTTTTTTACAGTTTTGAACGATTGCATTTGTAACTTTATATTTTCTACTTTTTAAGTATTGTGTGTATAATAAAGTGAAATAATAGTACAGATGATGCAGTGCTTGAAGTGTGATCATATATACAAGAATATACATAGGCACTGAGACCTTAGGTTGTAAATATACAATTATGCAGCTGTACGAAATAATCCAAGTAAGGTGTCAATGCTTCCACCCGGTATCATTTGTTGGGTCTCATCAGGACATAGTCATCTGTCTAATGCACTTCAGCCTTGATTCAAAAACTTGGAACTAAATAGCTGATATCTGTTGCAGCAACAAATCCAATAAAGGATGACTTTCCATGTAGTGCTACCGCATGGTTTTAAAAAGTATGGCCACAAGAGTTGAACTTTTCTAACCTCTCTATTGCAGTGAAAATACACCATGGGGTAGGAATTCACCTAACGGTTACTAAAGCAATGCGTGTCTACATTCACCACTGTATTCTACATGAATGACGAGATGGAAGTTTAAAAAACTATCACACTGCTGATTCTTTTTCAGGCCTAGGTGGTCGTGCTCCTGCAAGATGTCAAAGAAATAACAATAACAGTGTCATTCTGTAATTCTGCTCCTGTGCTTTACGCTGGTGTACGGTGTAATTGGTGTCTCGTGTCTCTTGCTGCGGAGCTCTCCCTGATTCTATGGCAGGACCGGAGGCTTCTGATTATGCTTTCTCATTTCTTTACTGCACAGAACAGCAGCCAATGAAAGTGAAACTACAAATGTAAAAAAATCAACATTTCCCATGAGGCTTTGAACCAAGCCTCTCTTACAGCAACCAATCACAATGGCAATAAGCATATAAAGTATAGAGACACTAATCTGGCCTCCTCTTTCTTTGCTGCTCCGCAGCCCAGATAAGTGCTCTATACTTTATATACTTTTTCTAACTGACTTATGGCCTGTGCCTTATGTAGCGCCTTGGCGCGTTGATTATGCACTGTGATTGCCTGTTTGGTCGCGCTTTGTTCGCGCGTTACTTATTTAAATTGCCTGCATTGTTTTCAGTTTGCCCGTGACACTGTCCCGCGATCGCGGACTGTTTAGTGTGTCAATTTTATTTCATTTTGCCCCGTCTGACCTTTAGCTGGGATCGGAGCTTCTCCGCTCCGCATTCCGACTCCGTGGAGGCGCGTTTTGCGCCCGTAGGCCCCCGCTCTCTCCCTCTGTGTCTCTGCTGCCTGCGGCCGCTGGGATCGCGGTCCGCGTTAGTGAGGGGTTTAGCCCCCCCCTCGGGGAGGGAGGCGCACGCCGGAGCCAGGGGAGGCCCTGCGTGCGTCTCGGAGGTCTCGCGCGCGTCGGTGTGCGCGCGCAGATCTCGAAGGTGCCTGCTTTGACGATCTGCCCCCGGCTGAAGTGGGGATCTACGCAGCATTGGCCAGGAGCCGAGGGCGATTTATAAAATCTTTTGGCAGCATTTTTTCATCGCTTTGTGCGCCGGAGCTCCCAGCATTTAACCCTTTGCCTCGCAGTGAGTGAGGAGGCAAGCTCATAATTTTTGGAACCCCTTTCTGATCTTCAGTAAGGGTTACTCCCTCCATTAGTCCTAGACTTGGACTTTATCCTTCATTTTACCTTGTATTACCGGCTCCTGCGCCTGGCACTCCCCAATTTCGACGCCCTCGCCTGGGCTGGTACCTGAGCTTCCCTCTGGGGACTGGAGTTGGAATTACTGATTCCTTGTAATGCTGGCAGATAATGAATACTGCGATGAGGAGGGTGCTGCGTGTGACTACCAGGGCCATGAGGAATTCTATGAAGAAGAATCCATGGAAGATATTATTGATAAAAAATTGGACGCTAAATTAGACAAAGCCCTTTCCTCGGCCCTCCTTCCTTTGGCCAAGAAATTGGAACTTTTAGTCCCTGGTAAGCCTCTTTCTCTTCCCAACAAGGACTCTTCTCGCCCCCCACCTAAGAAGGTGGCACTTGACACGGCCTGGCCCCATGCCCAGTCTTATGAAAAGATTTATAAATCTAAAGAGTCCTCTTCTGATAAAGCTCTGACCTCACGTCCCCCTCCCTCCCCCCTCCTAATGACACCACTACTGATACTGGCACCGATACTGATTCTTCGGATGCCGCTCCCCGCAAACGCACTAGGAAGCGTAAGCATACCTCTCCGGTCACTCCCTCTCCCTTCTCTTTTGACCCAACAGACATTGTCCATCCTAGGTCCTCAGATTGAGTTCCCCCCTTGCTGTGGCGGAGTATCTGGAGGCCCACCTCCGTAAAGGGTTTGATAAAGAAGTAAGATCCCGCCTTAAGTCCGAATGCCCCGTCCCGATTTATCTCACAAGGTGGCAGTTACCCCGGACATTGACCCCTCCATGACCACCTTTTTAAAGAAATATAAGAAAGACCCCAAAAAAGGGATTGATCGCGCGCTCAGAGCGTGCCAAGATAAGGTCCTTGACCTTTCAGGACCTTTGGCCAAGATCCTGGAGTTGGCCCTTCAGGCCCAAGAGACTGGGGATGCCATCCACCCAGAAGTCCTAGCGGGTTGGGCTCAACGAGCCATTTGTATGCTGGGAAACGCAAATTGCGCTCTTGCCTCGGAGAGACGGAAATCGGTCCTTCTGCGGATCGACCCACAGTTGGTAGAGTTGGCTTCCTCAGAAGGACAGTTGGCGGAAGGACAGTTGTTTGGGAACAACTTTGTGAAGGACATAGCAAAATTTGTCAATACGTTTGCATCCCTGGATAAGTCTCAAGCCTCCTTGAAGAGGGTGTTACATCAGGTCTCTAATAGGGCCGGACGTGGCAGAGGACGCTCGACCGGCCGCTATTCAAATTCCAGTCCTCAAAGAGGGTACGCCCCTAGACGTGGCAGAGGATACACGCAGGAACCGGACCAGGCCGGTTTTTAACCGTCAAGATCCCGCGGCTTCAGGGGCCGCTATAATCGAGGGGTCAACAGAGCTACAAAAGCTTCGATAATCAGTCCTCTGGTAAGTCAATCGTTTCCTTTGGTCCCGCTAGGGGGAAGGTTGCGTCATTTTGTCACGAACTGGACAAGCCTCACTGCAGATGCTTGGGTCCTTCAGACCGTCCAGGGCTACGAGATAGAGATGGTGGACTGCCCCTTGCAGCCTTTTCCCCTGCATCCTCTCGTTTTTTCCCGTCTCGAACAGAGTTTTATAGACTCAGAGCTGGACGAACTTTTGACAAAACAGGCATTGCTGTAGGACCCTTCATTCCAGAGGGCTTCTGCAGCAACGTCTTTCCTGTGCAAAAGAAGGGAGGCGGCCAACGCCTTGTCTTGAATCTGAGAGATTTCAACCCCTTTGTTACTTATCGCCACTTCAAGATGGAGGGTATCCATCTTTTACGAGACCTCCTGTTGGAGAACGACTGGATGGTCCGACTAGACCTAAAAGATGCCTATCTGACAGTCCCCATCTGCACATCTCATCAAAGATTTTTGCAATTCCCTTGGAAAGGGCGTTGGTTTCGCTACAAAGTGCTTCCCTTCGGCCTGTCATCAGCCCCTTGGGTGTTCACCAAGGTTCTCAAACCTGTGATCTCTCGACTTCGAGAGATGGGAGTGCGTCTTATTGTCTACCTAGACGACATGCTCCTCCTAGCCCAGGACCGGTCCCTCCTTCTCACTCATCTGGAGTGGACGACGTCCTTGCCGCAAAATCTGGGATTCGTGATCAATACCAAGAAATCGGTGATGATACCGAATCAGCAGATGGAGTTCCTGGGCTTCCTGATGGACTCTGTTTCAGCCCAACTGCTCCTTCCCCTTCACAAGATCAGATCCATCAAGAGAGAGATAATATCCACCTTGACGAAGGAGAAGATTTCCTTGCGGGTTTTGGCGCGGATTGTGGGCCTTCTGGCCTCATCGATCAAAGCCATTTTTCCCGGTCCCTTGCACTACAGGGCCCTGCAGAGACTGAAAATCTTTTATCTTCAGAGGAATTTTCACTACGATCACTTAATCCCTCTTTCCTCCGAGGCTCGGGAGGAACTTCAGTGGTGGCTGGATCACATGTCAGCCTGGAATGGCCGAGCCATCTTCGGCGCAGCCCCATATGGCCGGGATGCCCGCCACCCCCTCCCAACACCAATTCCCCATGGGAGGAGACAGACACAGGTTTGAACTTTTGGAAGGCGGGGGGGAGTTACCCCCCCGGCCATATTTATTAAAATATGAAACAAAATTTAAAACATTAAATAAAACGTTTTATGAATTATGTACAATTTTACTTTCATTACATTTTGAGAAAGACATGTTCTTTGGCTAACCTTAACAGATCTCTAATACAAAGGTTTCCTAGCCGAGTCTAGCATCCTGAAAATGCACACATTCTAAATTAAAATTGTACATCCTAGCATTAAGGGCCAACGGCAAGGTCTTAACCGGTGTCAGATCCCTACTACCAGAATCCCGCCCTCACGGTGTGAGTGGCGCATGCGCAGAGGACTTTACCCTCATTGCCAACTGTAACTTCCCTTGTCGTGGGGGCCCCCTTTCACTCGACGCCATCTTAAAGGTCGTCCGAGTTCCCGTGTGAGGTATCTGTAGGAAGGACAGCGTGGACTCCCCCCCCCCATCCCCACACTCTCTTCCGCCAGAGCGGATATCCGGCCCCCGGGAAATTCGTAGGAGGGGCATCTAGCCGTCTCCCCCCTGGGAGGGGCCTATGGCCGTCTCCCCGTAGGCGACCCATCCTTAGTGGGTGCCGCCTCCCCGTGGAAGGGGCCAATGGCCGCCTCCCCCCGGGCGCTCCCATCCATTCTGGGTGGCGCCCCCCTCTAGAGACCTTGAAATTACTGCTCACCGATCATGACCTTCCCGCCCGACCAAAAATAAATACGACAGTTGTTTTACCTACTAAGGGAAGAAAACATTCTGACATAGCATTGACGAGTCATCAACTTTACCATTCTACAAAGGGAAAAAATTCCTAAAGCAGAAGACAACATCATTATATGAAACACTCCCTTACTTTTCTACAAAGGGAAAAAAGGCCTATACACATCTTTTAATCCAAGGCATATATAATTACTGAAAACGTGACTGTATCTCTTTAATACGATCAGATAACGTCCACAACTTTATTCAAACAAACATTGCATTAGGGGCTGGTGAGTGGGTCAAAATTGCCTCTTGTTCCGTCGAGGGCTCACGAGCGACGAGTGGTGCAGCCTTCAGAGCACAGGAACAAGAGGACGCTTCTTCGGATTCCCGCTCTATTTATCCGTCTGCGGGAGGGCGGGGACCCTCCTCAGGTACGCCCACTGGGCGCGGTCTTCCGTGCGGGTGTCTAGGACAACCCCTCCTGGGTGGAAAAGGGCGCGCCCCGGCTACGCCACTTTGGGCATACCAGCCGAGCCACGCCTCCCGCCCAAAATGGTTTCCCGGGGGGATCGGGGCACCCCTCCATACGTTCAGGGGGACCGAGTGGTCGCCCCTTTCCATATGGCCGGGATGCCCGCCACCCCATCCCAACACCAATTCCCCATGGGAGGAGACAGACACAGGTTTGAACTTTTGGAAGGCGGGGGGGAGTTACCCCCCCGGCCGTATTTATTAAAATATGAAACAAAATTTAAAACATTAAATAAAACGTTTCATGAATTATGTACAATTTTACTTTCATTACATTTTGATGAAGACATGTTCTTTGACTAACCTTAACAGATCTCTTATACAAAGGTTTCCTAGCCGAGTCTAGCATCCTGAAAATGCATACATTCTAAATTAAAATTGTACATCCTAGCATTAAGGGCCAATGGCAAGGTCTTAACCGGTGTCAGATCCCTACTACCAAAATCCCGCCCTCACGGTGTGAGTGGCGCATGCGCAGAGGACTTTACCCTCATTGCCAACTGTAACTTCCCTTGTCGTGGGGGCCCCCTTTCACTCGACGCCATCTTAAAGGTCGTCCGACGTCCCGTGTGAGGTATCTGTAGGAAGGACAGCGTGGACTCCCCCCCCATCCCCACACTCTCTTCCGCCAGAGCGGATATCCGGCCCCCGGGAAATTCGTAGGAGGGGCATCTAGCCGTCTCCCCCCTGGGAGGGGCCTATGGCCGTCTCCCCCTAGGCGACCCATTTTTAGTGGGTGCTGCCTCCCCGTGGAAGGGGCCAATGGCTGCCTCCCCCCGGGCGCTCCCATCCATTCTGGGTGGCGCCCCCCTCTAGGGACCTTGAAATTACTGCTCACCGATCATGACCTTAACGCCACAGGCCGGATAGTTGACCGACTATCCGGACCCCCCACTCCTCCTAACGGTCATGCTTCCTCAAACCCCTTAACCATGCTATGAAGTCTCCTATGAGTAAATCATTCCCCTCCCTGGACAGGTGAACCCCATCATTCAGATACATGTGATCACCCCGAATACACCCGTGAGGAATGCTATGCTACTGCGCTGAGCGAAACAATTTCCCAATTTTATTGTTGACCCTCTTCACTGAGTCGTTCAACGCTGACACTGAGAGACCCCCCGCCAAATCTTCCTGGGTATCATGTGGGACCAGGCAATCATGCACCCCGGGAGTTTCTTAGCCAACCAGCTAACTGCCGACAGGATGTGTTCTAATAACACTCGTCTTCCCAACTTCACTAAGTCATTGCCCCCCAGGTGTACTATGACTACAGATGGCGGTGACCTTTGCCGCCCTAAAAGACCCTCCAAAAACGATTGAAATTGGTCAAAACAGAGGCCGCCCTTCCCATGAAAGGTCACTCTGTACCCGTATTCCCCAGATGCGTGAATCGCGTCACCTGCCTTGAATACGTCTCCGGCGCGCCTCACATATGAGTGGCCCACGACCCATACCACTCTCTCTCCAGTCGGTGATCCTCGACCGCTGGTCTCCTGGTGTTGGGTCGACTCCCAATTCCGCCCCGCGTGACAGGCTTGCAAAACTGTAATTCAAACAAAAGACAAGAAGCGTGAGTGCATGTCAATTGACTTTTACAACATGTGCAATCGCACATACCTTTTGAAGCAATTCGAGGACCAGCGGCCCAGCTGTTTTACTTCCTCCGCGCTCTGACCCTGGGCCGTAGCCTCAGTAGCAGCCCCTATCCTAAAAGAGTGGGTCCCAAAATCGCACGGGTCCATGCCCGCGGCAGCGATTGTCAGCGCTAGCACCCTCTGAAACTGAAATCTCGTCAGTGGGGTGCCATCATTGTGCCTAAGCAGGCTCCCCCCCCATGTAGCCGTCCTCGCTGCCAAGTATTCCTCTGAACACTTTATCGGACAAGTGGGGGACCCTCGTGCGCGCTGCACGACAACACTATCTCCCATAGCTTCCTGGTCTGTCTTGGACCAGGCTATCGAGATTACCATCGAATCACCCCTTATTTGTACGTGATCCCTGCACAAGCCTCCCTCCATATCCTTCTTGTTCCTCGCCACGAGTTCGCTTACCCGCATAGCCCCATGGAATGCCAAGGCGAAGGCTGCCCGGAACAGAACTGCTTCGAAAGGGGAGGAGCACGTCTCATCCAGCTTTGCTAAAAGCAGAGACAATCTGTCTACGCCAATCGGGTGCCTCGTATCTTGCTTGCGACCCTCGAGGCGTTGCCAGCCGCGGAGTGCCTTCCTAACCAAAAAGGAACCCGTCGGGTCACTTATGCCGTGCAGCTGTGCCATGAACGAAATGGCCGCCCTATGTCTATTGGCCGTTGCCGCTGATCGGCCTTCTCTGTGCAGCGCTACCAGGAACCCCAGGAAGGATTCCTCTTGACCCCAGCTCTGTCTCCCTGTCGGACCCAAAAATGTGCAGTAGGAACGAAACGCTCCTTCGTAAGCCTTCCTTGTCCTGGGAGCTAAGCTGGCTGCCACGAGGTCTTGTAATCCGGGGCACCGATTAGCCATAGTGGTTCGGGGAATGGTGCCGCCACTAGGTCCGCTGTGGGTAGATAGCCCCTGAAAGCCTGCATGTGTGAACGAGAGAGTGCATCAGCTGCATTATTCAGTACACCTGGCACATGTTTTGCCCTGAATTGTACATTCAATTTCATACAACGTAAAACAATTTCTTTTAACAATCTCAAGATCCACTTGCAACGGGCTGCCTGCTGATTAATGCACTCAACCACAGTCATATTGTCAGACCAAAACACTACTGATCGGTCCCTAAAGTCGTCTGGCCATGCCATCAGAGCAACCCAAATGGGAAATAGCTCCAAGAACCCAATGTTACCTGTTAGACCGCTGGAGTGCTACCGGTGTCGGCCATTCTTGCGCCGACCATCGGTTACCAAAGATGGCGCCAAATCCCACGCTCCCAGCTGAATCGGTCCACAAACCTAGTTCATCCGATGATGCTGGTGGTTTGTTCCACACAACTCGACCATTGAAGTCCGCCAGAAATGCCAACCAAATGCGCATATCCTGGAGAACCTCTGCCGACAGTCTCGTACAGTGGTGTCCCTCCTTGAGGCCAACCATAGCTTGTGCAATCGAGCGTGAGAAGGGGCGGGCCATTGGTATCACCCTTAAGGCAAAGTTAAGCTGACCCACTGTTTGTTGTAACTGGTGCAGGGTCACTTTCTCCTTGCCCAGGCTTTGCGTCAAGGAAGCCCTAAACTTGGCAGCCTTTTCCATTGGTAAACGGAAACATCCTTCCACAGAATAGAGCTCAATTCCCAGAAACTCCAGTGAAGTAGATGGTCCAACCGTCTTACCTGGTGCCAATGGGACTCCGAATTCCCGCATGAGGATGCAGAAGTCCTGCAGCGCCTGCGCACATTTCGTATTGCCGGCCGCTCCCAAGAACAGGAAGTCATCTAGATAGTGCATAACGTGCCTATGCCCTGTGGCCTCAGTGAATGCCCACTCTAAAAAACAGCTGAACATTTCAAAATAGGCGCAAGAAATGGAGCAACCCATAGGCATGCATTTATCCATGCAATAACTCCCTTGAAACGCAAAACCTAGCAAGCACTGGTCCCGCGGGTGTACCGGGAGCAACCTAAATGCCGATTCGATGTCCGATTTCGCCATCAGTGCTCCGGGTCCCAGATGATTTAATATGGCAACGGCATCGTCGAACGATGCGTACCAAACCGAACAAATATCCGGGTTAATGGCTTCGTTCACCGAGGATCCCCTTGGGGCAGACAAGTTGTGAATGAGTCTAAACTCCCCCGGGTCTTTCTTTGGAACCACTCCTAGCGGTGAACACACAAAATCCGCCACCGGCGGGCATTGAAAAGGCCCGGCCACCCGCCCCAAGCTGACTTCTTTGTAAATTTTCTTTGCTGCTACGCTTGGGTTATGTTGGACAGATAACTGATTTTTACAAAAGGAGTCCCCCCGAAAATCCCCCGCCGGGATGTTGAAGCCATATAGGAATCCATTCCTCAAAACCCCGGCGGATACATGATCAGGGTATTTGTTCAACCAAGGAGTCAGAGCCATGATGTCGACAGGTGTAGGCAAGCGGTTCCCAAGCATCACCTCATCTCTTGCTTAGACCCCCCTTTTCCTCCCGTTCCGCTGTTCTTTGATCTACAGCTACTCTCCGGGTGTGAGGAGTTCCCACAGCCCGCACACGCATGCCTGAACCTACATGTTCCCTGGGGCCTGTTACAGTTGCCTCTATTGAAGCCCCAACAAACCCCCCGCTTGCCGCCATTTCCGCCGGTCTTGGGCTGAAATTCCCCACCGGCGCCTGCTCGAAAGGGCAACGCAGGCTTTTGGCGAACTGGCCCCGGCCCGCTCCCGCCCGGCGAGGACGTACCCGCCGCACCAGGCAAGAGCTGCTTGTGCCATGACACCGAGTCGAGGCAGTCCCAGGTCAAAGTTGCATCAAACTCTTTCACTTTTCGGAATTTCATGTCATATCCTTCCCACTTGTCCCCCCATACATGGTATAAAAATCCATAATCCTATTTTGGTAACAAGACAACTCGGTCATCACTTCTGGCTTTCGTTCACCCATGACTGCCGTAAATATCTAAAAGGCCTTCACCCAGTTCGCTACGGTCTCATCGACCCTAAATTCCGCCATCTTGGCCCGTCATACACTGGGGTGCCATAGATCTTTTTGGGATTTTGCATATTCCATCTCGCGATGGTCAGTCAACAATGAAAACATATTCACATATTTTTCTCCCCATATCATTTCTTTGTGGCCGCTGGGATGTGCTGGGCCACCCTTTCGCGCCTTGAAGGTAATGAACCTTCCCCTGCCATTGGCAATGGTTGCTTACCGGGTTCAACCGTCGTGTCTGCTGCCTTTTCCCGGCTAACCGTCGGTACTCCTGGCGCCACCTGTGGGGGAACAAAAGGAACATTCGCCGTCCCGGCTTCTCTCGACTGCCGTAACTGCTCGATTATTAACCTAGCCTCCTCGGCCGGGTCCCCCGCGGCCACTGCCCCCCCCCCCGCTTTCTTCTTGAGCCAGGGTAACACTGCCGCTAACTGAATGGCCAGTTCCGGGGGGCATTTGATCATCATTAACCGGGGTGATTACCACGGGAATTGGCAAGCCTATATTCGGAACCGGTACCGGGATGTCCGCCGGCGTGATGGGGGCGGATGGGGGCACCTCAGGAACCGGATCCTCCCCAGAAACCGCCCTCCTCTTAATACGCTTCTCCCTACCCTCAGGGACCACTGCCGGCAAGGCCGGGCCTATTACCTTCTTAGAGCGGCCTGAGGGGTTGTTCTGGGCCACTAACTGCTTTTTAACTTCGGCCAAACCTCGACCGATCGAATCAACTTTACAGAGTTTTCGGTCCATGATTGCCATTCGGTTCGACAAGGTGCGCAGTACCTTCTCCAGCTCGGAGCTCTTTCCCACTTTTTTGCCGGCCATCGCTTCGTTTACTCCGCTCACGTCGATCAACGAGGTCCCAGATCCTTCGAACTCTCGATAACTGAAAGAGAAAGTACAAGATTACAAGTTCTCAAAATTGCCGCTTGTTCCGTCGAGGGCTCACGAGCGACGAGTGGTGCAGCCTTCAGAGCACAGGAACAAGAGGACGCTTCTTCCGATTCCCGCTCTATTTATCCGTCTGCGGGAGGGCTGGGACCCTCCTCAGGTACGCCCACTGGGCGCGGTCTTCCGTGCGGGTGTCTAGGACAACCCCTCTTGGGCGGGAAAGGGCGCGCCCCGGCTACGCCACTTTGGGCATACCAGCCGAGCCACGCCTCCCGCCCAAAATGGTTTCCCGGGGGGGATCGAGGCATCCCTCCATACGTTCGGGGGGACCGAGTGGTCGCCCCTTTCCAGATGTGGTAGTCGAATCGGACGCCAGTCAGTGGGGCTGGGGCGCTCGCTGTGGAGAATATACCACAGGAGGACGGTGGTCAGCAGACGAACTCTCACTTCACATCAACTGTCTAGAGTTGTTGGCAGGGTCTTTTGCCATCAAATCTGTCTCACCGCTGAAGAGCAATTGTTGTATACTCCTTCGGATGGAGAATGTCTCCGCGGTGAGATACATCAATCGACTAGGGGGGACGAAGTCCCGAATGCTGGTCCGCATTGCGAAGGAATTCTGGCACTTCTGCCTGGATCGCAAGATCTCTGTGGTGGCGGAATACCTTCCGGGGAAACTCAATCAGGTGGCGGATTGGAATTCCCGATTTCTCAGAGACTTCAGCGATTGGAGACTCCATCCATTGCTGTTCTCTCAGATCATGACTATGGGAGGCCCATGCCAGATAGACCTGTTTGCCTCTCGCCTCAATGCCCATCTCCCCCTTTTTTTACAGCTGGAGACCGGACCCAATGGCGATGGGGACGGACGCTTTCCTTCACCATTGGGGGCAACAGAGGAATTATGCGTTTCCACCATTTGCGCTGATTCCGAGAGTGGCGGCGTTGATACGCCGGCAGATGGCGACAGTAGTGTTGGTGAACCCATTCTGGTCGACTCAGTCGTGGTTTCCCACACTATTGGAGTTATCAGTGGATCTCCCCTTCCGGCTCCCAGTCTTCCCGACGCTTCTGCAGGACCCAGTGGGAGCTTGCCATCCATTGGTCCTGCAGAACCAGCTGACTTTGATGGTGTGGATGCTCTCCGGAGACATGAATGCCTTGCAGGCCTTTCACGAGAGGCTTCCAGCTTTATGCAGCAAGCGTGGGCTCCTTCCACCCGGAAACGATACTCTGCATCTTGGAAGAAGTGGGTGGGTTGGTGCCTTTCAAAGCAGGTGGATCCCGTGGGATCAAATGTGACAGATGTACTTAATTTTCTATCTGAACGTGCAGCCTCAGGCCTGGCTTACAGGTCGGTTAATAATTTCAGGTCTGCAATTTCTGCTGGTCACGACCACATTGACGGTAAGCCTGTGGGGATGCATCCCTTGGTTTGTAAGTTGCTTAAAGGTGTACGCGTGGCCAACCCTCCTCGGCCCAGGTTTTCCACAATGTGGGATGTTACTAAGGTGCTTAATTTGTTGGAATCCTGGCCCAATAATGGTGATTTGTCTTTAAAACAGCTCTCTGCCGAGGAGGAGCCTAGCGATGAATGAAGATGGCCGCATAAGCTCTCGGCTCCGTCGACCTTCTCCTGCGGCTTAAATATCCTGCTATAAATCCTGCTTTTTCGCCTCACCCCCGTGTGTGTGACCCGTTGCTGATACTGGCGGTGTGATCCCGGGAAATTTACAGCCCAGATTGACGGAGTTACGTCGAGTGGAAGTTCTTGGCCTCACGCTGTCCGAGAGCCGGGACCTCGAGTACTGACCTAGCCGGATTACAGTACAACAGGGGCTGGGGGACCCTGACACGGTCCGGTTGATTGACGTGCAGAGCGACCTGCTCCTGGATTGGTGAAGTGCCAGCGGTTCTAACTGCATTGTGGAGGCGTAATGGTCCTGTGAGTGGCTGAGGGGTTGGGGGTCCCCTTCTCGGTGCAGCCCGCCCGCCGGGGTGAGGCCCCGTCCGGAAGGCCCCAGTGTCGCCGGTCAGTGTGCCTCCTGCCCCCGCCTGCCCTATCCGCACTTCGGTCCCTGGGAGAATCGGGTGACCTGAAGGGCGCACCGATGTCTGCAGTCAACTAGTCTGCGGAGGTGCGGGGTGATGAAGAGCTATCATTGCGAACCGTGATGGCCGCCATTAAGGGTCTGCGCTCCTACATGGTTGCTCTGTCCCACGAGACGATCACGGATGACACCGAAACTGCCCGATCGTGCAAGGACTTAGTTCTGTTTGGTCCCCCTAAGCTGGCCGTTTTCCCCGCTTTGACCCGGGAATCTACGGACCGAGGCCCATCAAGTGTCGGAGCCTGGATAACAATGTCTGGATCGCAGTGTGCGGCTGAACCCGCCGCCGTGGCGTGTCGCCCGCTAACGTTGACGAGTTCGCCTGTGAATGTGTTCACATGCCCGTCCCTTATTGATTTTGTTGAAATTGTGACCCGACGGAGGCTACAAACATTTCTCGACTGTGTGAGCTGTGTGGCGTGGTGGAGCCTGAGGTGGTCGGGATCTGGTCGTGCCGGGGCGAGTGTCATGGCGGCTGTGGATTTTGGTGGACTGAGGTTCTCTGTTGGACTCGCCGCACAGATTCCTGGACTGGCTGGACCTTTGAGTTGTCCTGTGACTGTGCTGGTGCCGTGTGAGGAACTCGGAGTTAACATTCGTAGAGGTCAAGGGTGAGACTGGTGATCGTCTCGGATGCTGGGGGTTTGTGAAGGATCCATTTTTTTGCATTGGGGGTTGGGGAGGGGTCAGACGTCTTCCCTGGTTACTGCCGCATATGACTTGCTTTGTTGCTGATTGATCAATGACTAGGGCTTTACGTCGCAGGAGGGGGTGGTGTGGCCGGAGGAAAGTGAGATTCTCCTCCTCCCTTAACTTTTCCTTTCTTACTTTCTCCTTTTTCCCCCTTTTTATAGATCTCTTTTCTCCTATATTTCAGGTTTTTGGTCGCTGGGCGATAGGCACGCTGCTAGGGGGGTAGGCCGTAGCCATCTGCAGGGGTGGGGGGTGGGTGTATTTTTGTTTGTTTCTCCATTTTCTGTTTCTATGGCCTTTTTTCTATTCTTTTAGTTGGACTGGATTATCTTTTCTTTTTCTCTTTCTGGGTCTGGGACCAGTGTGTCGGGTTATTGTTAGGACTCTTTGGACGGGGCTGGGACTGTTGCCGCTTAGTCTCTCCTGTCATTGGATTCATCGGGGGCGTAAGTCGGGAGTCTCCAGGGTTGGTCTGCCTGCTTATAATGATCGCTTACAATTGTTGTCGTCTCTGACTTGGGACTTGCTTCTCTGCCTGCCCGATGATTGAATCTACTTCAGATCCCGTAGCCGGTCCCCTCCCGTTTTCCTTTTCTATCTGCTCTTCTTGTTCACGTACTGAACTGTGTCACGTCTTTACCGTGTATATCCTGTTTTATTTTAAAAATTAACCTCTCTTATCCTGTACTGCTCTCCTGTGTGTGCCGTACCTGTCTGGTTCTCGATTCTGCTGCCATGCCTCCGGGATGTTTGGCTGACTAGCTGTGTCACCTTTTTATAAATAAAGGTTTTCCAAAAATTAAAAAAAAAAAAAAAACAGCTCCCTGCCAAGCTTACCATGCTGTTGTGCCTCATTTCATGCGTAGGGTTTCAGATGTTAGGGCTTTAGATTTGGCTGGTAGGATGTTTTCACCTCAGGGTGTCTACTTTGTCATTACACGGCGTACTAAGACCATGTCACGCTCAGTGGAGTACCCAGCCTTTCGACATAACAGCAAGCTATGTGTTTTGCAGTGTCTCAAATGTTATGAAGAGCGTACGATCGCGCATAGGATTGACCCTTTGGGGCAGTTGTTGATTTCTGTTCAAAAGCCCTTCAAGCCAGTCGCTGCAGCTACTTTAGCTAGATGGGTTAGATGGATCATGTCGGAAGCCGGCATTGATATTTCTGCTTATGGTGCTCATTCAGCTAGAGGTGCGATGGCTTCTAAAGCCTATTTACTGGGTTCCCGCTTGGAGGATATCCTGAAGGCGGCTGATTGGTCTTCAGACTCGATGTTTAAGGTGTTTTATTATAAACCTATTCCTCATGTTTCTGATGCTGTGATTGATGAGCTTTAATGTTGAGCTTTGAACCAGGATAATCAGAAGCCTCCGGTCCTGCCATAGAATACAAAATTTTCTAGCTATCGCAACAAGAATTTTAGATTCTATTAAGGACACGGAGGCGAGGATTATCCCACCCGTTGGGACAGTTATGTAACTGTTTTGTTGTTATTACATGATGTTGTTTAACAACTTTGTACCCACCCTCTGAGAAATGTTGGTTGTGGGGTTTTTTTTCTCAAACTCTCTTTTCTGTTTCAGGAAATGACACTAACAAGAGTTAATTGCCTCCTGTGGATTCGGCTGCCGTCCCTTCCTGTTGGAGGATGATGCCTTATGGTTCTGGATTTCTCCGTTGAGAATTGCTGATGGAACTGTTTCTCTCCGTTGAGAGTTAAGACTTTTGTTCACTGTAACGAGACTGTTCGCGCAAAGAAAGAGGAGGCCAGATTAGTGTCTCTTTACTTTATATGCTTATTGCCATTGTGATTGGTTGCTGTAAGAGAGGCGTGGTTCAAAGCCTCATGGGAAATGTTGTTTTTTTACATTTGTAATTTCACTTTCATTGGCTGCTGTTTTGTGCAGTACAGAAATGAGAAAGCATAATCCTCGCCTCCGTGTCCTTAATAGAATCTAAAATTCTTGTCGCGATAGCTAGAAAATGTTGTATTCCATAATGGATTGTGATTGTGGTCAGCACCGGTCGGCCTCTCTAAGACACCCGTCTGTTAGTAGTGCTGAAGTAATGCATGTGAGGCTTTTTCTAAAGGCTGTGGGCTTATGTTTTGCCAATGCACCCTGAGTGGCCAATTGGATGTCAGATTTAACTATTTTTGCTTTTTTTTGTGTCCCATTGGTACAGTGGTACTCTCGCGGGATCAATAGGGCGAATGGTAGAGTGCTGCGTCACTACTGGAAGGCTTTTAATTCCTTTTCTGAAAGGAAAAATACATAAACAAAACATGGCTACTGGAGGACAGGAGAGGCCACATGAAGAGCCTCAACAACAGGAGGAACCGCCGAGGACTTCGCCAGAATCAATTGCCTGGTAATCATTTATATTCTAGCTGGAGAAGGATTATTTGCTTAGCGTTATGGCATGTACTTCATGCAACAAAGAATGTAGCAGGGGTACTGGGAAGAAGTACTCTTATGGTACTTCAGGGATCACGAACCACCTTAACACGTGGCACTGTCAGTAGTTAAATTCTGCACAGAGGAGATTAGAAAATGGGGCATCAATGTCTTCTGGTGCACACTGGCGACTCAGTACTACCACAACTGCCTGCTAAACAGTCAGATGTCAATCTTCTGTAAAGCAATATTGGATTGCACTAAGTGCTCTGAGGTCATTTCTGCATGGCAGCAGAGTTCTGCAGCTCGGGATAAGCAGGTGACTGCACACTATCCTGAGTGGAAGCAGTATTTCTTTTTGGGGGGATTCAAGTTCAGATCGCCTGTTTTTTCCAGTTAAACCACAGAAAAATTGTACAATTCCGGACAAAAATAAAAAAGTGTTTGAAAACTCCACAAAGGCTCTTATTAGAACCACCGATCTTGGTTAAAAAATATAATAAAAATGTTATTTCGTCACGTCCGTGTATCAATGTTAAAATGCACATGGCAGCCTAAAATGAGCCAGTGTTGAGAGGACGGAAACCCACATCTCATCTCAGTAGATTTGGTGCTATTCTCTTTTCTCCCTTTCATGCCGTAAAGTCCATGGTTGCTGCTCTGCACGACAAGTTTGTAAATCTGTCCCATGTTGCACTACGTTCTGTGAAAATGTGAGAAACACTAAAACTAACAAGATATGGTATTATATTTTGTATTCCCTTAGCACTGGTGGACTTTTGACTGTCATGCGATAATGCAGATACCTTCACACCATAATTCAAGAGTTTGTGCATTGTGTTAAGCACATGAGTTTGTTCTGAAAGCTAACCCTTCTAGCACAATAACAATCCTTAAATCTTGTACATGTACAGTAGAGTACAGTACACATGGAAAGTTGGTAATGCATGAAGAAGAGACAGTGTTTCTCCTTGTTATGCTCGCCTTGAGTAGGTGTGCCTTTTTTAATCAAATCTATCTCTATGCATGTTAATACATAAGCATCAAAATCGTTATGGCTATTGACAACTAAATATCTTCCCAACACTTTTTACTGTATTTAGGTTAGGTAATTAACACAAACCAGGTAGACAGTATTAATGGATAGGTGTCAGGGTCAGTTTATTAACAATTTCCATAGAGTTAGTGTCACAAAGTGATACAGAACTCCACAGAATGTTAAATTACTTCAAATGTATGGGTATCACGGTACTATAAATGGTACAGCGGTACCAATGCATCTGTAAAACCACACCTAATTGGTTGATGTCATAGTATTCATCCAATTGGAAGTAGTTACAGCCCAATTTGGAGTGGTGTGGCTCACTGGTTAGAGGCAGCAGACCCGAGAGCAGAGGACGGCCCGGGACAGGGTTCAATTCCCGATGCCGCAGAGTCGTGAACCAGGGTCAGCGGACTCGATAATTCTCATCTCGGTGCCTACTCTAACCAGGGATCGCACTCGGCAACTCTGGGCATTAGCTTGCCTCACCTCCACAACGGCCCCCCCACATACGCCGGGGATGCCTGGTTTCACCTTGGAGATACCCAGTAGGGACCATCTCACAGGGAAAGCCAGGACGGGTTCCCCAGCGGTCTACTGCGCAGAGATACTCCTTCGGGAGTCGATTCTAGCGCATTACAAACCCACAATCAATTAATTAATTAATTACCTGCATAATGATTTGGCTATTACTTGGCTCACACATTCTGAAAGCCTTTTTTTGGACATTCTCTTTTTTTCAAGGATTATTAAAAAAAAATGTTGACACCAGCATCAGGAGACACCACCTCGAACCCCAAACCCCTGAAAATCAGCAGGAGGAAAGCAGAGGCCCACCCTAAACCATTGTTCTGGAATTCTTCTCAAATTCCATTTAGTGAGAAGAAGTCTCGGCAAAGAAAGTCGCATGCATGATCTGTGACGACCTCAGCCGAGGAACAGGGAAGAAGTGCTCTTGTGGTACTTCGCTTAAATGCAAACACCTGAAAGCATGGCATTCCAAGCAGCCAGAAGCTGTGAAAAGAAGCAGGTAGGGGGCTCAACGGGCATCTAAATCCAGCACTTGGTGGCTCCTAAACACACTTTCCTCAGTTATCCAAGCTAGCTAAAACAGTTTGGCGTTAGGAAATTTGCCATAAACTCGTTCTTCAGGTGGACTCAGAGCACGTAGCTGGAATGGACAAGGACTTTGAGAACCTCCTCAGCAGAACTCCTCAGCAAACACACGAATGGGAGATCAATGCTCTCGTACTTCAATGGTATTTTAACTACTGCGGGACTTGGATGGACGAACTGTTAGCCGTGTGCGAGAAGGCAAAATCCCAAAGCTTTGCCTCCAGATACCCAACCTACAGCTCTTGGTCAGTGCACTGTGGATGAACTGGTCTGGGATTTAAGTATATTTTACCTCCCCTGCCACTAATGACATATTTAGTGAGGAAAATGAGGCAAGCGTCCATGAGGCTCTTCGTGGTAGCAACCACTTAGACAAGACAGCAATGGTATTTATACTTTTGGAGATGCCCATACATCCCACAAGAAGCTACTTCTTTGAACAGGCCTCATCACACAGCATCAGTCTGCTAAGTCATTCCATCCTAGGGGCATCTAATCTTGCAATTTGACACCTGAAATCTTAGAACCTTGAACTTCCAGAGGAAAGCATGTTAATTTTTAAGGAGGCCTACAAGTCGATTACCAGGGCGCGTTATGTTGCCAAATGGAAAACTTTTACCCAACACTCCTCCAATCTTTACAATCAGCCCCTACAGGCCTCTTTGCAAGGCATTATCTGCTATTTATTGTTCTTACAGAACAGCAGCTTAGTACATTTCGATAATGGTACATTTAGATGCCATTGCAGCTTACATGCAAAACAAACAAAACAGGTCAGTATTCAAAATACCAGTGGATTAGAGTTTTTATGAAAGGCATTAAATGAGTAATCCCTACTAGGGCATCACCTGTCGACTGGTGGGACCATAACAGCGTTCTTACCTGGCTCATGGGTCTGCCATTTGCACTTTTACACTCTTGCACTCTACAGATTTGTAGGAAGGTGGCTACCTGACTATGGTTACCCCAGATTTTTTGCCCTGTGTTTAGCTGGTTTTCGACTTAGTTGGCCTGGTTCCCTGCTAATCAGGGCCCCAGGCTATCTGCTCTCTCTGTAAAATGGATTCCATGTACCCTAGGTGCATAACTAGATTGGCTTGGGTCACCTTATCAGCCCCTGTACAGAGCACTATAGGTGCCCAGGGCATAGGTGCGTCCAAGGCCTACCAGGGGCTGCAGCATGTCTTTTGCCACCCCTGGCTGGCTATCTAAATTGACACAACTGGCTGATCACTCAGCTGGGGCAAGTGGGTGTAATCACCCCTTGCTTAGATATAGTATACCTATATCTAAACCTATATCTGGACACATATATAGCCTGTAAGCCACTCCTATGGAAGGCCTCATCAATCCTGGAGGCAGAGTGCGTGGTTTTATGTGAGATGGTGCTCTGGCATGAGCTGAGCCTGTCTGCAGCTGTCGGGAACCACTCCCTAAGCTGATCCGGGATAATGCCATACCATATACTCTTAAGCGCATTATAATCCTCGCGGTTATATAGCAACTTTGGTTTGGCTTTATCAAAACATGTCGTGTAAGGTGTCATACGAATTGGAATACTATCCCCTCGCCAGTTCTGGCGACGGGGATAGCATTCCACCCTTCTAGAGGGAGAAGACATGTTACTTTACTGAAACGCGGTTGATTTAAAATGAGCCTCAGATCCACAAAATGGATGCCCCTGCCACAGACACGGGTCTGACCTCCTGCTGCTGACCGAAACCCGGCAGAGGAGGCCTGGACAAAGAGTTTCCTGTCACAGGGCGGTGTCAAACCACCCCAGACAGGAGATAGTGGATTGGAGTAGGGAGGTTTCAATGAAACCAGACACTGCCTGGGGAGCACAAGGCTGCCCCTTGCAGGATCCGGCCAAACCGGTTCTGGGGCCTCCCAGCCCCTGTCCCAGCGCGGCCAGGATCAAAGGAGAGGGGTGTAACCACCCCCTTCCTGGGTCCCACCCATAGGAGGGGACCTAGCAGGATGTCCAACCCCCTAGATTCGAATAAGAGGGGGAGCAGTCCCAACGGACCTCGGATCATCCTGAAGAAACATAAGAAACGAAATCTGGACCCTTCGACTTTCTACACGACGTGAGAAGACTGAAGAATCTCCCTTGTGGTCAAGGAGTGACCACCCTGTGCAAACAGGCACCATCCAGCCCTCGACCCTTGCTTTGTTGCAGTTCCCGCCGGAACTCGAGCGACAGAGATCGACGAGATCAAGCTTGCCTGCCTTCTACCTGCCCGATCCACAGTCCCTGCAGAGCTGAGACCCGTGGAGGCGACCGGAAGCGTGGGGCACGCCATCTTGAAAAGGCCACGAGACGCTGACCGTGCGGCCCACGAGTGACCCTCGAAGCTGTACACCGGGGTTTGAGAAGCCCCAGCCCCGAGCTCCACTTGCACCAAAGCTCACCCCTCCACACTCGCTGAGTGCTGCGTGGGGCCCTTCTGCTTGTGTGCGCTCGACGCGTTGGCCCGGTCACTTGCCAGCTGGCTTGTGGCCCCTGTGCCGACAAACTTTGAAATCCGACTTGCTTTTCTGGTTGCTCCAGATCTGCACCAGCTCCTGTGAAAAGGAGCACCCACTCTGACCCTCCTGGTTCGAGTGATAAGCAATCTCCCGGTTCCGCGTGGATTGCTTTTGCCAAGTGCTGTTTGCTACAATCTTCAAGCCGACGGTGCTGACGGCGAGAGCCTACGTGGGACAGATCGTGACCTGCTCCTGGACGTCGCAGATGCCCCAGAGCCCACGTGACAGCGGAGAGAAGCCTATCGACAACCGCCTGATTGCGCCCGACATTGCCTGGTTCCGTCCTGGTTCCACCCTGGTCACTGCTGAGTGACCCAGACTCTGTCCCCTCTGCTTTCAGGTACTTTTCTACATCGATCCACCCTTGGATCGCACCGGACACTTCTGCTTCACAGCGCCTGCAGCTGCAACAGCTCCAAGCACCCAGAACCTGCGTGACAGAACCCGACGCCACTTCGACCCTGTGCACCCACGGCCTGTGGGTGAGGTAACTTTGCAACGCCGGTGTATTTACACTGGTACACACCTCTAGGGTCTGTGTCTAAAGTTTTGTGTTCCTAGGTTCAGCGGAAGTATCTTTTAATTCACTTTAACTGACTTTTACGCACCATTGACAGTGCATTGGTGCGCGCCGCACTTTCCGTGCTGCACCCGTCTCCTGTGGGCTACTCCCGACTTCTTCATTGCTTGTCCTGACTGCTCCCAGCGAATCTCTAGGCCCTAGGCCTAACCATTGTTCGTAAAGTGTTACTTATACCACTTTTTTGATATATGGTCTGAGTGGCCACCCGCCCTCATCCATAAACGTGCAACTTTATATGTGTAACAGTGCTTTTGATTTAACGCTTGTGCCCCTTTCCTCATAAAGAGTACTGGGGAGTAATTTAGAAATAAATACATATATTTTTATAATATATACTTGTGTGGTGTCCTTTCATTTGATTACAGGATTGTATGTGGTAAAACAGCTCGCTTAACACGACCTCTTAAGTTAAGCCTTTAAGGCTGCTTAGTCCATGCTACCACTAGGATAGCTTGTCTACAAGGTTGACTTACAACCTGACATCTTTGGGGTTTGTTTGGACTGATAACCAGTGGTTCCAGAATTGGAAACACTACCTATCAGGCCAACTTCTCACATTGGTGTGCAGCGGTGCGGATTTGAGCTTGCTGTTTGTTTTACCATTGCAATCTTTATCAAATTGAAAGATCACATCAAGTACCTCTAGGTACATATAAATCAAAAGCTTAGCATATTAAGTTCTACTGAACTTAGTAGTTGTAGATTAAAGGGATTAGCACACCCTGACTACAACTCACTAGCAAGGTACAGTAGGAAACCACTTAGTGTAGGTAAGTGCACCACTTACACCTCACTAGCAGTCATGTCTGATACAGAAAGAGCCTCAGGCTCTGCTCCTGTAATAGTTGATCCTATAGGGACAACATCCAGATATGACAACCTTAGCCACAAAGACCTGAGTGCCTTGTGCACAGCCAGGGGGCTAAAAAAGGGCAGAGGCCCTACCATTCCTTCCCTAGTAGCTCTCCTAGAAAAGGATGACCTAGATAAGGTGAGTCAGACTCCCTTAGAAACAGAGGAAGGGATAAACTCCCCTGAGAATGAGGATCTTCAAGATGATGTAGTGGAGGAGGAAGAAGAAGAGGAAGGCTCTGATGTAGAAGAGCCTGAAGATCAGGATCAGGTGGGAAACCAGGTACAGGTTGCCAGGCTTAACCAGGCCAACTTGGACCTACATGGGAATGGAGGGGGCCAGCACCACTCCAGATCTCATAACCAAATTCTCCCAGGTAATAGAAGGGAGAGATCTCTGTCAAGGGACTCTCACCTTTCTAGTGCCTCAAGAGAATCTCAAAGAGGAATGACTTCCTCCCAGAGAAAAGAGCATAGGGCCAGGATGAGGGCTGTCCAACTCCAAATAGAAAGGGAAGAGGTAGCCTTGGCTCAAGCTAAACTTGCTTTAGCAAGAGAGAGAAAATTGTGTGGCTTAGATGCCACTGGTGGCAGCAAAGTTCCTAAAGAAAAAGCCAGGTCCTATGATAGTAGAAACCTGACAAAGATTGTGCCCCCCTATCAGGAAGGGGATGACATCCACAAATGGATGACTGCTCTGGAGAGAGCCTGCATGGTACAGCAGGTTCCCGAGGAACAGTGGGCAGCAATCTTATGGTACTCCTTTTCAGAGAAAGGGAGGGACAGGCTCCTCACTGTCAGACATGAGGATGCCAGCAATTACAAAGTCCTGAAGAGTGTTCTGATAGATGGGTTTGGCTTAACCACTGAACAGTACAGGTTAAAGTTCAGAGATACCCAGAAGACACAGACTCAGGACTGGACTGATTTTGTTGATTGTGCAACTAAGGCTCTGGAGGGTTGGCTGAATGGCAGCAAAGTACATGACTTTACAGGATTGTATAATTTGATTATGAGGGAGCAGATCCTTAGTAATTGTCAGAACCAGCTCTTACACCAGCACCTGGTGGACTCAGATTTGACCTCTCCCCAAGAATTGGGAAAGAGGGCAGATAAATGGGTCAGAACCAGGATTAGGCCTAAGAATCAGGACAATAACCAGAAGAAGGAGTCTACCAAGCCTCAAGATAAGGGTGGGGATAAAAGTAAAGAAAACACTTCCCCAGGGCCCCAAAACTCCAAGAAGGGGGGTGGGTCCCAAGACACTTCTTCAACAGAGAAAAAGCCTTATTGCCATGCCTGTAAACAGGTTGGGCATTACAAAACAGACAGCTGTTGTCCCAAGAATGGCAATAAAGAAAACATACCTCCAAAGCCAGCTCCAACACCTCCTGTTACTGTCAGCAGTAATCCCCCAGGAAGTGGGAGCACACCCAGGAATCTGGGTGGGTTTACTTTTGGAGCCCAAGGAGACCCTGGCCTATCCAGGTCTCCATCCCCAAATAATCTTGTCTATGAGACTGGCATGGGTTTTGCCAACTTCTCTGTTTGCCCAAATACCTTGAGCAAATATAGGCAGGAACCCATCATCAATGGTTTGAAAGTGGAAGCTTTTAGAGACACAGGGGCTAGCATCACCATGGTGGCTGACTGTATAGTCCCCTCTAAACAACTTTTACCAGGTGCCACATACCAGGTAACAAACATTGATGGCATCCAAACAAATCATCCCATGGCAGTAGTAAGTCTCAGCTGGGGAGGTGTCATTGGCCCAAAGAGAGTGGCAGTGTCACCAAACTTGCCTGTAGACTGTCTACTGGGTAATGATTTGGAAATCTCAGCCTGGGCTGAGGTTGAACAGGAAATCCATTCTAGAATGGTAAATTCCAATGGAAAGGTTAGTGGGGCTGTACTGGCTATGGCCCCAATTCAAGATGTCCTTCCTGAAAAGGTTGGTAGGGCTGAACAACTCTCTGCCCCATCTTTACCAGAAGCTCTTCCCAGACAGAATAGCAAAGCTGTTATGATAACAGCAGAAACCCAAACTGAGTCTCCTCCTGAAAAGGTTGGTGGGGCTGTGATGGCCACAGCCCAAACTCAAACAGATATGTGTGTTGTGAAGCCTGAAATGATGGATCACTCCACCCAAACTGAGAGCATGGAGGAGGAAGAGAAATCTCCCCCTAGTAGGACAGGATCAGCCTCCTCAGGGAACTGATCTTACCCCTGATGAAGGAACTGCCCCAGAGGTTGTTAGGCCTGGCCTGGCAGAGCCTCTGATGGCAGTGGACCCTTCTCAGGTGGGATCCAGTCTGGAGCAGGTAACCTGCCCCTCTCTACCTTGCCTCAGTCAGCCCAGGGCTGCAGAGGACAAGAAGGACAGTGAGACCCAGAGGGCACCCTGTCAAATAAAGCACCCCCATCAACAGATTAGGGGCACCAAAACTAGTAGGCCTAGTAAGGTGAAAACTTTAAAAACTCCTGAGGGAGCCCCCTTAAAAACAGTTAGGGACCTCCCACAGATGGATTCTGTTGGGCACAGCCAAACCTGGGACCCAAAGGGCCCAAACCTGAACTGTCCCTCCAGCAAGCCAAACAGAGGGACCCAGCCTCCAGCTTTAGGTAGCCAGAGGTTGACCCTGAGAGCTCAGTGCAACTCAGTTGAAGAAAGAAAGGCACACATGGTGGAAGATAATTGGAGGAAGTTGAGCCCAAAAATAGTGGAGCCTCACTTCAGTACTCCATATCCAAACCAGCCTTTAACTTTGCATAAACACACCCAAGGTAGTGATTCCCTATGGTGGAGACCCTCTAATACCCCTAGGGTGAGGGACTGCTTAGTGGACCATGAGACAGGGGGTACCCATGCTAGTGCAGGTACTTCCTTATATGGCCACTCAGGCAATAAAGGCTTACCTGGCCAAGGATAGCCTTATCTCCTTTCGTTTGGGGGGGGGGTTATGTAGGAAGGTGGCTACCTGACTATGGTTACCCCAGATTTTTTGCCCTGTGTTTAGCTGGTTTTCGACTTAGTTGGCCTGGTTCCCTGCTAATCAGGGCCCCAGGCTATCTGCTCTCTCTGTAAAATGGATTCCATGTACCCTAGGTGCATAACTAGATTGGCTTGGGTCACCTTATCAGCCCCTGTACAGAGCACTATAGGTGCCCAGGGCATAGGTGCGTCCAAGGCCTACCAGGGGCTGCAGCATGTCTTTTGCCACCCCTGGCTGGCTATCTAAATTGACACAACTGGCTGATCACTCAGCTGGGGCAAGTGGGTGTAATCACCCCTTGCTTAGATATAGTATACCTATATCTAAACCTATATCTGGACACATATATAGCCTGTAAGCCACTCCTATGGAAGGCCTCATCAATCCTGGAGGCAGAGTGCGTGGTTTTATGTGAGATGGTGCTCTGGCATGAGCTGAGCCTGTCTGCAGCTGTCGGGAACCACTCCCTAAGCTGATCCGGGATAATGCCATACCATATACTCTTAAGCGCATTATAATCCTCGCGGTTATATAGCAACTTTGGTTTGGCTTTATCAAAACATGTCGTGTAAGGTGTCATACGAATTGGAATACTATCCCCTCGCCAGTTCTGGCGACGGGGATAGCATTCCACCCTTCTAGAGGGAGAAGACATGTTACTTTACTGAAACGCGGTTGATTTAAAATGAGCCTCAGATCCACAAAATGGATGCCCCTGCCACAGACACGGGTCTGACCTCCTGCTGCTGACCGAAACCCGGCAGAGGAGGCCTGGACAAAGAGTTTCCTGTCACAGGGCGGTGTCAAACCACCCCAGACAGGAGATAGTGGATTGGAGTAGGGAGGTTTCAATGAAACCAGACACTGCCTGGGGAGCACAAGGCTGCCCCTTGCAGGATCCGGCCAAACCGGTTCTGGGGCCTCCCAGCCCCTGTCCCAGCGCGGCCAGGATCAAAGGAGAGGGGTGTAACCACCCCCTTCCTGGGTCCCACCCATAGGAGGGGACCTAGCAGGATGTCCAACCCCCTAGATTCGAATAAGAGGGGGAGCAGTCCCAACGGACCTCGGATCATCCTGAAGAAACATAAGAAACGAAATCTGGACCCTTCGACTTTCTACACGACGTGAGAAGACTGAAGAATCTCCCTTGTGGTCAAGGAGTGACCACCCTGTGCAAACAGGCACCATCCAGCCCTCGACCCTTGCTTTGTTGCAGTTCCCGCCGGAACTCGAGCGACAGAGATCGACGAGATCAAGCTTGCCTGCCTTCTACCTGCCCGATCCACAGTCCCTGCAGAGCTGAGACCCGTGGAGGCGACCGGAAGCGTGGGGCACGCCATCTTGAAAAGGCCACGAGACGCTGACCGTGCGGCCCACGAGTGACCCTCGAAGCTGTACACCGGGGTTTGAGAAGCCCCAGCCCCGAGCTCCACTTGCACCAAAGCTCACCCCTCCACACTCGCTGAGTGCTGCGTGGGGCCCTTCTGCTTGTGTGCGCTCGACGCGTTGGCCCGGTCACTTGCCAGCTGGCTTGTGGCCCCTGTGCCGACAAACTTTGAAATCCGACTTGCTTTTCTGGTTGCTCCAGATCTGCACCAGCTCCTGTGAAAAGGAGCACCCACTCTGACCCTCCTGGTTCGAGTGATAAGCAATCTCCCGGTTCCGCGTGGATTGCTTTTGCCAAGTGCTGTTTGCTACAATCTTCAAGCCGACGGTGCTGACGGCGAGAGCCTACGTGGGACAGATCGTGACCTGCTCCTGGACGTCGCAGATGCCCCAGAGCCCACGTGACAGCGGAGAGAAGCCTATCGACAACCGCCTGATTGCGCCCGACATTGCCTGGTTCCGTCCTGGTTCCACCCTGGTCACTGCTGAGTGACCCAGACTCTGTCCCCTCTGCTTTCAGGTACTTTTCTACATCGATCCACCCTTGGATCGCACCGGACACTTCTGCTTCACAGCGCCTGCAGCTGCAACAGCTCCAAGCACCCAGAACCTGCGTGACAGAACCCGACGCCACTTCGACCCTGTGCACCCACGGCCTGTGGGTGAGGTAACTTTGCAACGCCGGTGTATTTACACTGGTACACACCTCTAGGGTCTGTGTCTAAAGTTTTGTGTTCCTAGGTTCAGCGGAAGTATCTTTTAATTCACTTTAACTGACTTTTACGCACCATTGACAGTGCATTGGTGCGCGCCGCACTTTCCGTGCTGCACCCGTCTCCTGTGGGCTACTCCCGACTTCTTCATTGCTTGTCCTGACTGCTCCCAGCGAATCTCTAGGCCCTAGGCCTAACCATTGTTCGTAAAGTGTTACTTATACCACTTTTTTGATATATGGTCTGAGTGGCCACCCGCCCTCATCCATAAACGTGCAACTTTATATGTGTAACAGTGCTTTTGATTTAACGCTTGTGCCCCTTTCCTCATAAAGAGTACTGGGGAGTAATTTAGAAATAAATACATATATTTTTATAATATATACTTGTGTGGTGTCCTTTCATTTGATTACAGGATTGTATGTGGTAAAACAGCTCGCTTAACACGACCTCTTAAGTTAAGCCTTTAAGGCTGCTTAGTCCATGCTACCACTAGGATAGCTTGTCTACAAGGTTGACTTACAACCTGACATCTTTGGGGTTTGTTTGGACTGATAACCAGTGGTTCCAGAATTGGAAACACTACCTATCAGGCCAACTTCTCACAAGATTGTTTCATGGGAGATGGCCTACCGTATTGCAATCAGTTGCCTTTGTAGTGCCATTGAACCGCTGGGGCAAACTGTGAATGAGTCAAGTATGCAAATACACAAAGACAGGGGTGCCCTTAGAACAAACCCTTGTTTTCTGCCTATGGTTATCTCCTCGTTATGTCAGTTAAACTGATGACCTGCCCTTTTTGTCCTCCAAACCTCAGGAGACAGCAGAAAGAGTTTTACACACTTTAAATGTCAAAAGTGCCCCCATGTTACAATGACAGAACCAAATCTTTAAAAACCCTTTGTTACTTTTTGTAGACTGTTTTGGGCAGGGACAAACGAGCTACCTAGAAACTAAAACCTATTTTGAAGATAAACGTGCAATATCCTCGTTCAGCACTAGATGGCAGTAGTGCATGTGGATTTACAGCACTATAAGCTGCAAACTGATTGTTACTCGACCCTCCCCACTCTTCCTCGCATCAAACAAAGCAGTTTTGGCACCCCTTCCCGGGAGCGTATCTTAGGAGGGGTGTTGTAATGATTGAAGGTATGGGCCCTGGGCCCTCATGTTGGGCGCAGCAAGGATGACAAGGACACCAGGAATGAGTGGTAGGAAAGGTCCTGAGCACGTGCGCTCAGCCTCTTTTATTGGCAGCGTCATGTGACACCATGACGTCTGTGGTGGGTGGGTGTAGAGTGTGTTACATTACATAGAAACACTAGAACGTGTCCACGCTTAGACACCACATCACTCCCCCTTTTAATCTATGAAAAGACTCAACCTCCGAATTTACATTTGGAGAACATAACATATCTCAGGAGGCAGTGAAGTGTTCAGTTCCACCAGGCTTTTCTATCCGCCGCTGCATGGAAATGGGCAGATGGAGTTCAGTCTGTTTCGGAGAACATCTGTCCGCTTTGGCACTGGTGAGTGGTGCTTGATGGAAACCGTCTGTACTCGACTGGGTAGCCCCTTTGTCCTCACATTCTTTCTGTTGCTGACTTCCGTGTTCACGGGTGCGGTTGGAGTTCTTGTAGTTCGCCGTGGGTGATGGTACGTACCAGTTTTGGCCTTGGACTCCTGGGGAGACCGACTTCGCACTGACTTCTTCTTCACTCCTAACTGTGGCAACGGCCACTTGGACTTACTTCCTTCCATTAGTGACTGTGGCAACGGCCACGGGGATGTACTTCTTTCTGCTCTTCAACTGTGGCAACAGCCACGTGGATATACTTCCTTCCATTCTTAACTGTGGCAACGGCCACGTGGGTATACTTCCTTCCATTCTTAACTGTGGCAAACGTGCCACGCAGATCTCTCCTTTTCTTCCTTTCTGTTCACAGTGGCAGACGTGCCACACAGCTCTCTCCTCTTCTTCCTTTCTTTTCACAGTGGCAGACGTGCCACACAGCTCTCTCCTCTTCTTCCTTTCTTTTCACAGTGGCAGACGTGCCACACAGCTCTCTCCTCTTCTTCCTTTCTTTTCACGGTGGCAGACATGCCACACGGATCTCTCCTTTTCTCCCTTCCTGTTTCGCGACATCACTCGGTCCTATCTTGCATCTTCTCTCCTGACCTGGCTCCTCCATGCAGGGCGCGCCCGCTGCATGTGGGGTCCTGGTTTGTCCCCGAGTGGAAGACTTCCTCCTTCTTCCTTAGCTTCCAGAGTTGGTGTCGCAAACCCTCTTCTCTAGATTCTTGTGGGTGACGTTCGTGGGATGGTGTTTAGAGACCTTGACTAGGTCGAACGTCCTGGACCAGTTGGCGGTCCGCTCCTGCTGATGTTTTGGCAGGTTTCTTCGGTCGTCCTGTCGGACTTTCTGATGTAGGTTAGAGAACCCATCGCGGGTCATCTTGGTACGCGATCTTTCTGTGGATCGGCTTCTGGGGGTGCCACGCTTAGTGGTCTTCTTCGGTAACTGTTCTGCACTGTGGCGTTACCTGTGCCCTTCTTCCATCTCATGGGGGCTGTGCCTTGCCACGTGGCGCGTTATCTGCGCCCGTCTTTTTCAAGGCTCTCGGACACTTGTTGCGTGCCGTCGGTATTTGCAGCTTTGGCTGGCGTCGTTTTCTTGCTGCTTTGGCTGACGTCCAGTACTTTGCTGCTTTGGACCATCGGGTACTTGCTGCTTTGGATGGCGTCAGAAGTTTGCTGCTTCGGACCGTTGGCGGGAGTAGTTGATGCTGCGGTGATCTCCTGTGGCCACTAGAAGTCACTGCTCTCTCCGTCTTCTGATCTCGGCAGTCTTATTCCCTGATCGTTCCTCCAGTGCTTGGCAGTCGTTTTCTCCAGACGTTTTGTCCTTGCTTGGATGCTTGGTGAGGCGTTGGTGCCTCTTCCCACGTCACTCTGGAAGTGGCGTCTGCCGACTCCTTGCTGATGCATGTGGGTGTCTTCTGCGCGGAGCGCGCTTTCTGGATTCAGGCGTCAAGATGCTTTCCCTTGTGGCGCTACTCCGTCTGTTGACTCTAGATGGTGCTTACTTCTTTTGCGTTGAACAATGCTTGTTTCCGTGCTGGTGGATGTTGGTGCACTCATGCTTTTGGCCACTGGGTGGCAGTGTTGCTGGATTTGTGAGCATCCTGTCTTGTCTTTCCCTGGTGTGCACTCTACTGCTTCAGTGCACAGGGGGTGGAGCTTCTGCTGCTGTGTAAGGGTGAGTAGCCTTTCCTTGCTTTATGTGTTCACAGAAATGTGCTGAAGAATACATGTACTACAGGACGACCTTACAAAAGCACAGTTTATTTCCCCTTTGGGTTGTGCAGGCTTTGATGCTGGGGGGAATTTGGCAGTCTCTGTGGATGCACCGGTGGTTCCTCTTGTTTTAGTGTCCCGGTGGGCTAATTTAAACTTTTGGCGGTGTTGACCGCTTTGCCGGCACTCTGCTTCTCCCCCGGAGCTCACAAGGAGGGGGGCACCTTAGGTATAGGTGGTGCGGCCGCTTCCCGGCACTTTGTTCCTGCCCTCCCCCGTGGTGGGGGCACCTGTAGTTACCGGCGCCTGTCCCGCCTTCACTACTTTCCGCCCTCCCGGCCCGCTGCAGCTTTATGCATTCCTCGCGCGGCGGGGGCACTGTTCTCGGTGCGTCGCTCATCCGCCAATGCGGGGGGCTTGAGGCAGGCCGCGGGATGGGCTCCGCCGGCTCTGCCAATTTACACGCCGGTAACGATCCGGCCCCGCAGGCTCCACTTTGCGGTCTCTTGGTTACCCTTCACCGCTCGCGGCAGTCTTTGCAGTCCTCACGCGGGCGGGGGTTAGTGCCTCACTCCCGCGGTTGGGCCCCCGCCGGCTCTGTGTTCACGGGTGCTCTTGGTCTGCCGGCCCCACTTCTGCCGGTCTCCCGCCGCTGCAGCTTCTACTCACACACGCTGCACGGCGGAGACCTGCCTTGCTTCTCGCAGGCCGCGGGTGGGCTCCGCTGGCTCTGCCGTGACTGTCCTTCTCTGGCGCTACCGGCGGGCCGCGGGTGGGCTCCGCTGGCGCTGCTGAGTCTCTTCTTCGCTGGGGGTGCCGCCGGCAGGTCGGGTGGGCTCCGCTGGCGCTGCTGTGTCTTCCCTCGGTGGAGGTGCCGCCGGCCGGTCGCGGGTGGGCTCCGCTGGCCTGGACCACGTCGCGAGGGGGTCGGGAGGCGGTTAGCTACTCCGCTCCCTCCCCCTCGTTGGTTTAGTTGGCTTTCGGGTCCGGCCGCCTTCCCTTCGCGCCGTGGCTTACTCTGGGCCCCGCCGCTTCCTTTACACACGCGGCGGGGGCAAGGGATGACTCGGGCAGGCCGCGGGTAGGCTCCGCTGGTCCTGCTTATTTACTGGCCAGTTACTGTTGGGCACTTCGCCCCCAGGGGCTCACCTTCGGCCGGCAGGCCAGATGCTGCGTCGCGGTCGTGGCGGGTGGACTCCGCCCGGCCCGTGCACCACTCTGGTGGGGTTCTTGCTTTGCGGCCGTCTCAGGTGGGCTCTGGGCGGTCCGCTCATTCCTCGTGGCAGATGTTGGTGGCGGCTGAGGCGGGTGGCTTCAGTCGGCTAGCTGTTCGCCTCTTGGTGGCTGCTGGGCTCCGACGTGCACCGGCTTCTCGGCTCGCTGTGCCTTGCTGCAGGGGGTGCCCTTCAGGCAGGCACCTCTCCCCCTTTCCTCAGTGTTTGGTAGTGGCACGCGTGGGTTGCACTACCGACCTCGTCGCCATTGTAATGTTTGAAGGTATGGGCCCTGGGCCCTCATGTTGGGCGCAGCAAGGATGACAAGGACACCAGGAATGAGTGGTAGGAAAGGTCCTGAGCACGTGCGCTCAGCCTCTTTTATTGGCAGCGTCATGTGACACCATGACGTCTGTGGTGGGTGGGTGTAGAGTGTGTTACATTACATAGAAACACTAGAACGTGTCCACGCTTAGACACCACAGGTGTTTGGGTTGGAACCCCTAATAATTTCTCAGAGTTGGGTCACTGAGCCCTAGTCAGCCTGGTGATGATCAGATCAGTTTTTGTCATTGTTAATTCACTGAAGGGAGCAATGCGCTCTCCAGTGTTTACCTTCCAGGGCGTGATATCCAGGCAGGTCTAGGGCAGCTGACAATGGGTCTTGATTACAACTGCAGTATGTTGCTGTGGGCCTCTCCCTGTCACTCACACTCTCTTTTTTTTTAGGTCTCGCCTACGCAGCACGCAAGCGCTACTTAGGAGGGACCTCTTGAAATCGCTCAGGACTTTTATTCAAACTAGGGCATGTTTTACACAGTTCTCTATTGACACTCGTGCACATTTGGCGTTTCCCTTGCGGGTAAATGCTGTACATGCCCTCAACGTCTGCATGGATTGGTTTTCTCTCCTAAACAGATTTACTTTTGCGGCCGCGGGCCGCACTTGTCTTTCAGCGCTTGTCTCAGTTGTTTTTAAGACGAGGCCTTTATATTTCATAGAACCTATGTATTTCCCTGCAGTAGTTGTTGATGACATATCTCAGATAGACGATGACTTGACGCTTATGTGCCTGTTTAATTAGCTCTTCCATTGTTGTGTTTTGGGTCCTTGTTCATTCCAGTTACTGACACTGGCGCTAAATCTTTTGCTGAGCACTCATCTTTGTTGTGCAACAGCTGGTGGCAGCAATTAAAGGCCTCTTAATCATAAGGAGTCACGCTTTGTTTTTCCTCTTTTCTCAACACAATCCGCTGGCCTGCACACTGGGCTTCGTCTTCCTCAGAGTGAATGCCAGGGATGGCTGCCACAGCCCCTTCCCTTTTCCTCCCGTTTGTTGGTGGTTGTTTCTTTTTTTTGTCATGCCTTTTATGACTGGCCTGCTGGGCCCTGAGAAGAAATTCACCATGGGGCAGTGCACGGCCCCGGCAGCACCATAGTTGCCAACTACATAAATCTCCCAGTACCAGAACGGATATCTGCACACAGGCGCCCGGGTCCCTTGGTAGCTATACCCCTTCACTCAGTCAAATCACTAAGATTTCTAACAGCATCTGCTGACTTTCAGAGTGAGCCAGAATATGCTGTTTGCCTGCACGAGGACGAGCACAACGCCATGGCTCAGCAGAAATAACAAGTATTTCTACTATGGAGCCAGTCCGGTTTCCTAACTCCCCAGACATAGGTCTGTGGAAACTGCTGGGTGATGATGAGGCACAGCGTGAGGCCAGAGGACATAAAACTGTTGCATGGCATGAGCATCTCCCCCACACACATACCCACCACTAGGCGATGCCAGTGTAGAGAGTGTTAAACAAAGCAGATCTTTCCATAAAAAATGGAAAGTTTCTTTCAAATCAACATTTCATCCTTTTGTTTTCAGTTTGAAGTAGAGCAAACGCGACCCGAAGCACTTTACACGAGCAACAGTTACTTCACACAAGAACACCTTTAATTTTTGAAAGGCAGGAATGAGATTTGGTGATTTGTCGACAATCACAGGATGTTGAGCAGACGCCGATACTCGAAGCCCGGTTCACAGTCTCAAAGTTGGCAGCTCTCACCATAACCAGGCCCGGACTGGCCATTGTGGGCACCGGGCAATCCCCCGGTGCGCCGCAAGGGTGGGGGCCGATTTTGTTACAGGGACGTTTTAACGCTGCAAAAACGGCTTTGTAAAAAAATAGGCCGAAAACCAGCCCTGGCAACGAGCGCGGTCTCAAGCTGTTCCTTGTCCAGTGTGACGGACTCATCAATTCCTCCAGTGGTGCTGTGCATGAGGAAAGCATATTGCATCATCTTTGAATAGAAACATGGCCAATGACTTTGTGACTCCAATATAAAGCCACACGTGTTTGGTCGTTCTATTATTCTCCCACCCCGCCTGTGGAACAGGACAGCCAGGATTGGTTGGGGGCAGTGAACCCAGTACTCCGAAGGAGACTGGGGGATGGGAATGAGCTCCCCTGGGATTCTTAGGCAGTGCAAGTTCAATGGGTCTGAATTGTCCATGTCAAGCTGGGCGAGAGGCCTGTCCAACCTGACAGGTGCACTTCACATCATGGCACCAGCCATTATTATGCAGCCTCTCTGCCTGCCAATCAATAGACTTGTCCCCCCCCCCCCCCGCCTCAGAAACCGACCTGCATAGTGCTGTGACCTGGGCAACGTAAACAAAAAAAACAATATGTAGTCATTATACATTCTATATGCTGTGACTAATGGCGGCTCAAAGGGGTGGGGGTAGGGGGCAACGCTCCTACACCCCCATGGAGAAACAGCCCCTGTGTTTACCCACTATAAAAAAAATCCCTAATTAAAAAACTAATAAAAATCGGTACCATTAAAAATAATTACAAGTTAAAAACAATGGTTAAATGATAACAGTTCATAATGGAATTTGTTTGCATTGTTTCAATTACAGCAATAAGCTCCTAACTTTAAACAACTAATGAATAAAATTAATAATTGAAAAACACAGGTCTTCTGGTAAAAAAGCTGTTGTAGAAATACAAAGGCAGGCCAATGATATCTAAAGTTATTTTTTATGTAATATCAGTAACAGAATCAAGCATTGGCATAGCCAATAGGTCTCGCTTTTGAGACCTTCTAAGTATTTAGTTATGCAGCACAATATTCTTAGTGCACCAACAGCAACTGTTGCATGGCTAAACACTTTTAAGGTCCCAAAGTCGAGACCAATTGACTATGCCAATGCTTGTTTTTTTGGCAGTTTTACATAGCACAAACTTGACCCGAAGGTATGAGAGCGCCTTACATGAGCACCAGTTGCATTACAGAGGAACGCAGACATTTTTCAGGCACCGATCAAGTGCTTTGTCCAGAATCACAGGATGCTTGAGCCTCCCACCAGACTCGAACCTGGTTCTCGAGCTTCAAAGTTGACCGCTCTAGCCGTTAAGTCTAGATAACTTCAGTATTTCTTCACTTTATTTCCCACAACAAAGGACTTTCTCCTGCCTGGTCAACTCACTTGTTCGGGACACAGTATATCATTACCTTTACCAACATCATGTCATGTCATCTTATTTATGACTCCAAGCAGGCCTATAAATGGGGCCACAAGTCTCAGACAAGCAATAATTAAAAACTGGCTTTTAAACAACTCCTTACTGTGCCCTGTAATCATGTCCTTGGCTTTACAGGCAACAATACCTCTAAAAACCCTTTTGACAATGTCATAGATGGAGTCCTTGTTTATATTTTGCTTTTTTTTTACTTCATCTTGCAATCCATAGGAGTATTTGCTTTTTCTTGATGTGTTACTTCTAGTTTTTTTTATGTGACATAGGACCCTTGTATAATGTGAAATTAGTTACTTCTTGGTACTTACTTAGGTGGGTTCAGGTTGTGGGTAACCCTGGGCGTAGTTCGTGAATTAGCGATACGCGTAGCTACGCGAAGTGTACTTCGCACTACGCGATCTACGCGTAGCACTACGCGAACTGCGTAGTACCCTGTTCGCACTGTGCAAGATGCCATTTTCAATGATTGCACAGTGCAGACAAGCATCCGACACTGTGCAATCATTGAAAACGGCATCTTGCACAGTGCAAGCTGTAATTTTCTGCTGCTCGAGTAGATTTTTACTCGAGTGGCAGCTTTCTCAACGCGGACTGGTAGTTTCTCATCGCGAGCGGTCGCGAGCATACGCTACCACTCGCAATGAGAAACCTGCCCTCCCCGCATTGAGCATCTCGCCGGGAGGTTTATTTTCCATGCTCGCGATCGTCAACTTGATGTTGCTGATCGCGAACGAGGAAAAAGTCTCGCCATGATGTAATTTGGCTTGCTCGCGGTCGCCAACTTGAGGTTGAGGACCGTGAGCATGAAAAAAGGGACCGCTGCACTATGCTCCGCTACGTGTGTTTGCACTGTGCTATGTGCAGTTCGCGTAGTACGAAGTAGCAGAAACTTCGCAAACTACGCGAGCGTAGCGCAGTGCTTTGCCCAGGGTTAGTTGTGGGTGGATGTTTATGACAACGCATGATTGAGAGTTATGGTAATGCGGCTGAAGGCAGTGGAAGATTCTCACTGTGTAATAAGCGGATCATAGAGGTGTTCAGCCAACATGCACATTCAATCCGTTGCTCCTCTGCAGAACGTCCAGATCAATGGTCACATATGTGCCTAGGGACATATTTTTTTGGGAGGGAGTTGTATATGTGTGTAACGAGGTGGGGGCGCCTGCCTCGCGTGACTGGTGGAACCCTCACCCTGCTGACCATCCACCGACTCCTTCTTTTCAGTCAGAACGAAGGACGACGCGAGCCGGATGACGACGACAACAACAGCGGGTCCTTTAACTGGGCGTTCTCCACTGAAGAGGAGGACACGCCCCCGAAGGACGTCAGAGCGACTGGATAGGTGAAAAGCAGGGAAGTGATGTTCGTTGGGTGTGCGAGCACCCCGGAGGAGGAGAGACAGGCGGAAGCAAGCGGAACGGAGGACGGAGGTGAAACCGAAGAGAGCGTGGAGAGAGTCAGCCCGAAGGAACATCACTGAGGAGACAGAAAGACGGAAGTTGGAGGGAAGCCAGGAGGCCAACGACCCTGCGGACCGCCGTGCCACGCTCCCGAGGGAGGAGTGTGGCTTTCACAGGTACGGCGGCGTTGGGCAGCCTGGTTGGGGAGGCGAAGCGATAGCGTGTGAATAGTGCAAATAGACCTTGTTCGTTCCTACCCTGTGTTGTTCTCCCGTCCCTTCCACTCCCCCATCCCTTCCTTGTTCCTACCCTTTTGCCCCACCTCACGTGCACACCTAGCACTGTAAAAATACGAAGTCACGATACACTGGGTTTCCCTCACTTACCCCGGACCCCTGGTGCAACCCCATTGAGGACTGAACACTAACGGCTCCCTTTCTGTTGGTCTCTTGCATGCACCCGAGCCTGAGGCAGCGGAGAAAACACCCTATCCAGGAGGCACCTGTGAGACCAACCATTCTACACCCATTTAAAGGAAGGAGAAGACCAGCGCCACGGACCCCAGCGTGTTTACCCGAGAGAGACTGACACTTAGAAACAGAAAGACGTTGATGTCTAAACCTGCTAGAGCCATAAAAATAAAACCGTCTTTAACCCCACTACTTGGTGTCACGGTCGTCCCTACTCCCACGCCCACACTGGTGTCAGAAGTGGGATCTACCCCTTCAAAAACGACCATGGCCATGGAACAAGTGATCTAAACCCTGATAGACAAGCAACAAAAGTTAGAATGGGCGATCGGCCAGCAGATCAACACTGCGGATGCCGACAGAGAACTATTCCGAACCTCCATGACTCAGCAGATGGACAACCTCCACAAAGTCGTGCAGGCCCCGAGTGCAACAATCCCGGGACTAGGCGGACCACACCCCTCGGGAGTGGCCCTGCAGAAATATGTGGTAGGGGAAGATCCCGACGCATTCCTGTTGAACTTTGAACGGGCAGCTAGGGCTTGTGGGTGGCCTGAGGACAAATGGCCCTTCTTCCTAGCTCCCTTATTGACAGGAGAAGCCCAGGCTGCCTATCAGGTGGCCAACCATTCTGGTACATCCTCCTATGTCGACATCAAAGCAGTGATATTGGACCATCTGGGAATGGATGCGGAGGCATACAGACTTCGTTTCCGAAAGGAGAAGGGTATCACGGGCGAGAACCCCAAAACCATGTACCTAAGAGTCAAGATGGCCGCCGAGAAATGGCTAAGACCGGACATACGTACCAAGGAGGACATCATGTCCAGCATCATCCTGGAACAGTTCATGGATGTCTTGCCCTATGGCACTCAGAGATGGTTGAGATAACATCCAGGACTAACAGCAGCACAAGCCATTGAGATGGCCTCTAATTACAACAGGGCAGCCCCCAGGACTTTTACATGGGATACAGACAAGAGCGGCAAGCCAATCCCGACTCCTTCCAAACAGGATAAAAAGAAACCGGTCCCCGAGCCACACAAACCCCGACCATATCGACCAGAAGGACCCCACCTTATGAAGGGGCCCCAATGCTATGAGTGCGGAGAGTGGGGACACATAGCCAGAATGTGCCCCCACCGGAGAACCACCAAGGAACCCATGGAGGTTGGCTACATCCCTAAAGCCGTGATGTACACCGCAGAATGGGCCCTTCTTTCTATGTAAGAGTACGGGTAAATTGCAAGCCAGTAAAAGCCCTCCTAGATTCCGGGTGTAGGCAATCTGTCATACAGGGGAAACTGTTGCACCCCGACCAGATAGGCCACGATGGCACCGTTCACATCAGATGCGTTCACGGTGACGTTAAAACATACCCTCTAGCACGCATCACCTTACACCCAATAGGTAGAGAGCCATGTTTGGTGAAAGTGGGGGTGGTGGAGTCCTTACCAGAAGAGCTAATAATAGGAGTGGATAACCCTGATTTCCTGTCCCTTTTTAAAAGGGAACTAAAAGACCTCCCGGCAGGGGCATACCTGTCGGTCGAACCATGGGTATTGGATAGGGGTTTTAAATTCGCCCAATCCAATGACCCGTCTCTACTGAATGCTTGGGAAGCGGCTCACATCGCGCAAAACACACCTACACAGGGGTACCCCCGATTCAGGATAGTGAATGAGTTGCTGTATAGAGAAGGGAAAGCAGGGGATCCATCCCAGCTAGTGGTACCAAAAGATTTCAGGGAGCAGATCCTTTTCTACGCCCACACCCACCTGACTGCAGGACACAGTGGGGCCGAAAAAACGACACAGAATATAGTAAGGCTGTTCTTTTGGCCTGGTATATATAAGGAGGCAGAGATGTACTGCAAACAATGCGAAGTGTGTCAAAAAAAGAACCTGACTCGACCCCCTGCAGTTCCCCTACAACCTCTGCCTATCATAGGCAACCCATGGGATAGGGTGGGAATGGATCTCATCGGCCCACTACCTCGGACCTCCCGAGGACATACATATGCCCTCGGTGGTGGTTGATTACAACACAAGATTCCCGGAGGCCTTCGCCCTCAGAGCCCCGACTACCATGAATGTAGCGGAAAAGCTAGTGGAGCTGTTTTCCAGGGTGGGGTTTCCTCGGGAGATCCTAACGGATCAGGGAACTCCTTTTGTTTCTAGGATGATGGTAGAGGTATGTAAGTTGCTAGCCCTCCGACACATCCGAACGTCCGCATACCATCCCCAAACGGACGGCCTCGTAGAGAGGTACAACCGGACGTTAAAGGCAACCCTAAAAAAATTGTTGAGCGCGGAAAATAAGGATTGGGATAGGATGGTGCCCTTAGCCCTATATGTGGTAAGAGCACAAGTACAGAGCAGTTTAGGGTTTTCACCGTTTAAGCTCCTCTACGGACGGCAACCAAGATCTCTCCTTGAGATCACAAGAGAAGCCTGGGAGAGGGAGGAGGCAGCGGAACAAAGAAATCTCCTAGAATACACCCAACAGCTACGGTCTAGACTGGGGAAGCTAAGGGACTTGGCATACTCGAACCTGGAAAACACACAACGAATCCAAAAACAATACTACGATAAGGGCAAGAAGTGGAGGACCCTAGAAATAGGAGATTGGGCCCTTGTACTCCTTCCATCATCATCCCAAAAGTTCAAGAGTGAGTGGAAGGGGCCCTATAAGGTACTAGACTCATTCAGAAGAACAACCTACCGGCTACAAATGTCGACCACCCGGAGGCAGACCTTCCACATTAATCTCCTCAAACGGTGGATAGGACAACATCCTCGCTCCGCCCATCTGGTGTTACCATCCAGCCTCACTACCTCCACCTTGGTGGACCTTCCAGTGAATGACGAGTTGACTGACTCTGCAAGAAAGGAGTTGTTCAAAACCCTACACCCTTTCTCCGCGATATTTTTAGACACCCCGGGGTGTACACATTTGGCAGAGCACCAGATCAAAACAAAGGAAGGTCAGGTGGTAAAACAGAGGGCATATCGCATACCAGCAGCAAAAAGGGCCGATGTGAGGAAGGAGGTCCAAGACATGCTAAGACTGGGGGTGATAAGACCTTCCAAGAGCAACTGGGCATCGCCCATAGTCATGGTTCCGAAGCACGACGGGTCTACCCGTTTTTGTATGGACTTCCGTGCCTTGAATGCTATTTCATCCTTTGACGCCTTCCCCATACCCAGGGTGGACGAATTGATTGAACGGATTGGGGAGACTCGTTACATCACTACCCTTGACCTCACCAAGGGTTATTGGCAGGTCCCACTGAGGGAGGCGGACCGGCACAAAACCGCCTTTGCCACAGAGGATGGGCTCTTTGAGTTTAATGTACTCCCTTTTGGACTCCACGGAGCCCCGGCCACTTTTCAAAGACTAATGAACAATGTGTTAGCACCCCATACCCGATATAGTTCGGTATATCTGGACGATATAGTCATCTTCAGTACCACCTGGGAGGACCACATTGGACATTTGGCCAATGTCTTAACGGCTCTACAGGAAGCAGGGTTGCATGTGAACGCAAAGAAATCAAGGGCGGCGTTCCCAAAAGTGAAGTACCTGCGGTTCATGCTTGGGGAGGGAGTGATAGCCCCGCAAGAGGAGTAAATCAAAGCCATCACGCAGACTCCCTTTCCATCGACTAAAAGGGAACTGAGAGCGTTTCTAGGCCTCATTGGTTATTACAGGCGCTTCGTTAAGGATTTTGCTGATCTGTCCAGTCCCCTTACCGACCTACTCCAGAAAAATATCAAAAACACCCTTCCAATGCCTCCCTCCGAAAAGGCCCAAGCCGCCTTTCAGGCACTAAAGACTGCCATCACCACGAGTCCGGTCTTCATACCTCCAAACTTTGAGAAGACATTTTCCCTGGCTACTGATGCCTCTGATACTGGTATCGGTGCGGTATTGTCCTAGGAAGGAGAGGATGGTGTTGAACATCCTGTACTTTACGTGAGTAGGAAACTCCACCCGAGGGAACGTAAGTATCCCACGGTGGAGAAAGAATGCCTGGCCATTTGCTGGGCAGTAGACAAGCTGCGATACTACTTGAAGGGTAAGGCCTTCGTACTCTTCTCGGATCATGCCCCCCTGCAATGGATGCAGCGAAACAGATCCCAGAATGCGAGAATCCTCCGGTGGTTTCTCTTTCTGCAACCGTTTTCCTTCACCGTGATACAAAGGAAGGGAAGGGACAATGGGAACGCAGACTTTCTTTCCAGGATGCCCATTCACCCCGAACGGGCGAATCCAGGGGGGGAGGAGTGTAACGAGGTGGGGGTGCCTGCCTCGCGTGACTGGTGGAACCCTCACCCTGCTGACCATCCACCGACTCCTTCTTTTCAGTCAGAACGATGGAACGAAGGACGAAGCGAGCCGGATGACGACGACAACAACAGCGGCTCCTTTAACTGGGCGTTCTCCACTGAAGAGTAGGACACGCCCCCGAAGGACGTCAGAGCGACTGGATTGGTGAAAAGCAGGGAAGTGATGTTCGTTGGGTGTGCGAGCACCCCGGAGGAGGAGAGACAGGCGGAAGCAAGCGGAACGGAGGACAGAGGCGAAACCGAAGAGAGCGTGGAGAGAGTCAGCCCGGAGGAACATCACGGAGGAGACAGAAAGATGGAAGTTGGAGGGAAGCCAGGAGGCCAACGACCCTGCGGACCGCCGTGCCACGCTCCCGAGGGAGGAGTGTGGCTTTCACAGGTACGGCGGCGTTGGGCAGCCTGGTTGGGGAGGCGAAGCGATAGCGTGTGAATAGTGCAAATAGACCTTGTTCGTTCCTACCCTGTGTTGTTCTCCCGTCCCTTCCACTCCCCCATCCCTTCCTTGTTCCTACCCTTTTGCCCCACCTCACTTGCACACCTAGCACTGTAAAAATACGAAGTCACGATACACTGGGTTTCCCTCACTTACCCCGGACCCCTGGTGCAACCCCATTGAGGACTGAACACTAACGGCTCCCTTTCTGTTGGTCTCTTGCATGCACCCGAGCCTGAGGCAGCGGAGAAAACACCCTATCCAGGAGGCACCTGTGAGACCAACCATTCTACACCCATTTAAAGGAAGGAGAAGACCAGCGCCACGGACCCCAGCGTGTTTACCCGAGAGAGACTGACACTTAGAAACAGAAAGACGTTGATGTCTAAACCTGCTAGAGCCATAAAAATAAAACCGTCTTTAACCCCACTATTTGGTGTCACGGTCGTCCCTACTCCCACGCCCACAATGTGGTATATGTTATTTGGTCTTGCGTGGCAGTGTCAGTCGATTCGGCTGTACACAGCAACAGTGGCATTAAGTCACTGTTGCTGCAGACTGGGTAGAGGTGATCAAGCCATCATATTATTACGTAGAGTCGCACCAGAGATGAGCCAAGGGTTGGGCATGGCTTTAAAATCCTGCGCACGTGCCAAATCATGAAAATATTTGGCATGTACGTCATGCATCAAACATCATGTAAAGAAATATGATTAGGTCACTTTAAAAATAAGAGCATAAGCTAGGATTACCTATTTGGCTTCAGACATAGACCATCCAACTGTAAGGAGTGGGGAAGGGGATAGGGAGGTTAGGGGCAAAAAAGTAGATATATATTCTCCTGACTAGGGGTGCGCCAGGGCCTTCCTAAACCACTATCGGATCAACGCTAGCTAAATGACGCCGCCCTGCCTCCGGGATGTGGGCATAGTGGCTGTGTAAGAGAACTGATTGACGATTTGTCGGTGTAATCTGAGGGGAGTGGGCGCACCGATGTATACAACTGTATGTTTTCTTTTTTGTTGTAAATCTGCAATAAAAATTATTTTAAAAAAAAAATAATTAGGTCACTTTAAAAAAAACTTTATTTCTTTAACATGCAGATGCATTTCGCCTTAGTACTTTAGATTATATCAATCCATTGAGGGGCATGTATTAAAAGTAATAGTTTTTAAAACATAAACTTAGAATTATACATGCCTCCTCCCGCCCTGACGACGATGCTACTACTGAAATCAAAGGCAAGTCAGTTGTTATGTGTGCCCCATATGTGGCCTAGATTCTTATGGTCGATGGAGTAGTACTATAGTCTTTTAAACATGAGAGGTTTTCGCGTAGTGCCCTTCATGAACACATGCATTTGAAGGAACTCTTATTTGTGATAATGAAGAAAAAGGAGGCTCTGTGAATTAAATATTTGCCTAGGATCACACATTTGTTCAAGCAGGAAACTCGCGATTAACCACAGATTTTCTGGTTTCAAATTGTGCAGTTCAGCTACTAGATGGGCTTCCCTATCTCTTGCAACACTTTACATCAAGGGCACTGCATCGCTGGTGATTCTTGGTGCATGAGGTTAGAACGTGGGGGCACGCAAAACCACATGAAAGCTTAGTTAATTTTTGGCCTTGAGGGTCCAAGAATACGTGGAAATAAGCCCGGCATCTAGCTTGAGATGGCAGTAGCTCACTTACCTCTAAGACTTGGTCTGAGATTGAAGAGTGACCTACCAAGATGTGTGTGATGCTCAGGCAGAGTTGAGTATTTATGAAGAAAAAGTACCCCCCACTTGTTTTTCAGAACAGCTCTTAATTATGAGCAACACATCCACTAGAATTAGATATGTTCGGTATGTTTATTTATACCTTGAATCCAACAATTATTTAGAAAATTCTGTACATTTCATGTCAGACAAAGAACACCAAAGAATTGACATAAATTTTAAACATACAAAAAGGAAAAAATCACTAAATACATCTACTATACACAACAAAGCATGACATCAGTTTTAGAAAAAGTCACAAAAATCAAGAATGAAAAGTTCTTTTCACAGTAATAAACAAAGTCACAAACGAAAGGAGATATCACGACACATCAATTGTGCCAGTCGTTGCACAACACTCGTTTTTTTGGGTCGTGTTAGTTATTTGTTATGGTTGCCTGTTATTTCTATCCCCTTTCTTGCCAACGCGTTTCGAACTTCGTACATCAGTTACGAGTTCTCTTCAGGGCCTTGTTATTACTATATGCCTGTGTGTAAAAGGAAACGCTATTTAAAATCCAATTTTGGGTCTCATCTCCTAAGATCACTTAGGGTCTACTGCAATTTTTAAAAAGCAAATTACCTGGGCAGTGGCCGGGTTTATCCTATGTCTTGTTCTGGATCATTGAAATTTCAGTCTACAGGACGTTAAAAAATCAGTTTAGAGTCAAATACCAGTGTTAACCCTGCAATCACATCAGCGGACATTGCAAGACATACCTTTATAGTAGTTTTTGGTACGGTGGGGCATCTCCCTATGGCACGGGGAAGCTTCAGTAACCTGGGGGAGGGCGAGGAGGAAATCAATACCAGCAGAGTGAATCCTTACAGAAGCCGAGACAGTTAGTTATGGGGCTTCCCTTACCTCGTAAGGTGCCCCGTGGGCTTCGGGAGTGTTTCACTTTGCGCCTCAATCGATCGGTCGGTTTCTCGTGGCTGATCAACCGTGCCGCGTAATGACTCGCAACTATTCTCCGGTCACGTACGCTGTTGGGAAGAGGAGGAATTGGTTTTACATATTGCTCACTCGAAAGAGCAGCCCGTCTCAGTTTAGCATTCAGTGTCTGCGCTCACCTCTCGCTCAGCGGTTCACTTTCCAAATGACTCAGTGTCGAGGGCGGCGGTGAGATTGCCCAGAGACTAAATGCGATCACATGACCGTGGGTGTTCTGGGAGTTGTAGTTCTAGTTACTCGCGTGTATCATCCTCTAGCACCCTTCAATCAAAGTGGGACTATGAGGCCTCATGGAGTCCCATTCAACTTCTGCATTATAATCTGGACACCTCGGACAGAGTATTCAATCCATTTTGTGCGCTATTAAATTTTAAGATCAGATAAGCCTCTTTTCTTAGCAGGGCCTCCTCTATGTCAATTGGGCCTTTGTTACCTGATGGCGCTACTGTGCAAAGTACGGTCCATTTAAAATCCGTTTCGCTGTGGTCTAGGTCGAGAAAGTGTGGGACCATGGGAGCACTTAACACCTTCTTTTTGATGCGTGACCTGTGTTGGGTAATGCGACTGTTGACCTGTTGTGTCGTTTTCCCTATGTAGAGTTTCTGGCACGCACAGGTGATTGCATATATCACATTGCGTGTCCTACAGTTAGAGAATCCATTGTTTTGATATTTGACACCCCTATGTTCAAATTCAGACCCTTCGATTGTGGACTCACATGATATGCAATTTCCACATCTATGGTGGCCTACTATTGGCTTGAGGCCCCATATCGACATGAGATCACTTTTGGGCTTGGGGGTCAATACATCGGCCCTAATGACACTTTGGCCAATACTCTTGTTTTTCTTATAGGCGAATATCGGTCGCGGAAACGGACATTCAAGTCCCTCTAGTAGATGCCAGTTTTTCAGTACCATTTGTCTTACTCTGTGTGTGTCTGGCCCGAAGGTTGACACACATACCAGTTTGTCCATCTCTGGCTTTACTGTTCGCTCGAGTAAGCACTCCCTAGGAGTATGGTGCGCCCTTTTCTTTGAGTTGCTAAGTAATTTCTTAGGGTACCCTCTGTTCTTCATTTCTTCACAGAACCTGGTTGCATGTTTCTCATACTCAGCTACTTCCGAGCAATTTCTTCGAATCCGAAGAAGTTGCCCGTAAGGCAAGTAGTCCCTCAGGCTTCTTGGGTGTGCACTTCGGTGGTGAAGAATGGTATTGGTGTCTGTCTTTTTTCGGAAAAGGCTAGATCTCAGGTGTCCATCCACACATGTTATTTCTAAATCTAGAAACGTCATTCTTTGGTTGCTGGACTCCAGTGAGAACTTAATGTCACAGTGTTTTTCATTAATCCACATGTGGAAGGACATCAACTCTGCGTGGCTCCCCTGCCACAGGAGCCACACGTCGTCGATGTATCTCCACCATTGTTTTACGAGGTAAGGGAAGCCCCATAACTAACTGTCTCGGCTTCTGTAAGGATTCACTCTGCTGGTATTGATTTCCTCCTCGCCCTCCCCCAGGTTACTGAAGCTTCCCCGTGCCATAGGGAGATGCCCCACCGTACCAAAAACTACTATAAAGGTATGTCTTGCAATGTCCGCTGATGTGATTGCAGGGTTAACACTGGTATTTGACTCTAAACTGATTTTTTAACGTCCTGTAGACTGAAATTTCAATGATCCAGAACAAGACATAGGATAAACCCGGCCACTGCCCAGGTAATTTGCTTTTTAAAAATTGCAGTAGACCCTAAGTGATCTTAGGAGATGAGACCCAAAATTGGATTTTAAGTAGCGTTTCCTTTTACACACAGGCATATAGTAATAACAAGGCCCTGAAGAGAACTCGTAACTGATGTACGAAGTTCGAAACGCGTCGGCAAGAAAGGGGATAGAAATAACAGGCAACCATAACAAATAACTAACACGACCCAAAAAAACGAGTGTTGTGCAACGACTGGCACAATTGATGTGTCGTGATATCTCCTTTCGTTTGTGACTTTGTTTATTACTGTGAAAAGAACTTTTCATTCTTGATTTTTGTGACTTTTTCTAAAACTGATGTCATGCTTTGTTGTGTATAGTAGATGTATTTAGTGATTTTTTCCTTTTTGTATGTTTAAAATGTATGTCAATTCTTTGGTGTTCTTTGTCTGACATGAAATGTACAGAATTTTCTAAATAATTGTTGGATTCAAGGTATAAATAAACATACCGAACATATCTAATTCTAGTGGATGTGTTGCTCATAATTAAGAGCTGTTCTGAAAAACAAGTGGGGGGTACTTTTTCTTCATAAATACTTTAATCAAGGTCCAGCCTTCCCCACTTTCTAAGGACCTAACTCCTTCACTTTAACAGGCAGAGTTGAGGTCATGGATCTGACTGGGCTCTTCATTGTGTGTTGTCTTCAGGGATTTAAGTGAGTCGGGTCTCAGATGCGGAAGTAATTAAACTCTTTGAAATGGGTCCCTATTGGGTCCTAAATTCATGCCATTTACAGCTAAAAACAATACTCAAATTCCCAACAATGACCGTAGACAGCCTTGAGGTAATCTATAAAAGCATTGCCTTCCCTGTTTACATTAAATTGCATTTATGTTTTCCATATGGTCTGTTTCTGTAGTGCTTCTGCCGTTTTTCAAGCACATATAACTCTTATGAGGACCAATTCACCTCTATGCAAGCAATGTCAAGCGCACACAACCTGCATTAGTGTATCAATTAAGTTTGGTAGTCATTCAATGAAAAGGATAAGATCCAACTCCAATGTTTTTAACTTGTCAAATGTTTATTCATCCAATATAAGTATTAGTTTCACAAGAAAAACCAGCCGACACGTGTTTCGTAAAAACCGGGGTGAACCTGTGACTCTTCAGGGCTGTGGAGTAAAATGTTGAAAGCTGTGTCGTCGGACCGGTGATATTTCCAACCCGGTCCTAATCGGGTGTATACAAAGGAAGACGCGTGGAGGAAGTGCTTCTAGCGCGTCATAGTTATGTGGTGGGGTGGAAACAAACCGATGCCGGATGAGCGGTCGGAGGGAGCAGGGAAGCAAATCCGCTTTCCCTTGCTTAGGAGCTTCTGCTCGGTATATCGAGGTGGAAGGAAGTCAGTGAGTGTTCCGGTTTCTAAGAGGTTATCTCACATCAAGAAGCACCAACCACCCAACTTTACAAACTACCCATTGACCACTACCTGTTGAGCGCCTTCACATTTCTGAACACTCTCATAACCCTTCGCTGAACTTTGCAATTCACCTCTATGCGTTATGCTTATGGGAAGATCCTGTTGTAGTTGTGTGTTGATGATGGTCACGAGTGCGACCTCTGGAGATGAATCTGCAGGCAGTGTGGATGTCCCAGTGCCTGTCAGTGTGCCATAAAGGTGTTCAGACTTCATGCACATGTCCTCTTGCTGCCCATCCTAATGGTCTGCTGACGTCCAGTGGCGCCGGCCCACCCTATCATTTTTAGTCCTGTAAACATTGGTGCTTGTTGGGATATCTCAACCGCACCCCCCTCCTCCCCCTAACATTTTTGGCAAAGTTATGCCCCTGGCCCTTCCTTCTTTTTTCTTGCTGCTAAAGGAGAGAACACATTTTCACAATTGATTCGTTCTGTGAGTCTCCAGTCAGTGTAGTATACAAGAAGATGGCAGTGGTTTGACAAGAAAAGCCAGCACCTCTGTTCGTTTGCAAAATGTGCAATGAAGAGTGTCCTCCGGCGTGCTCAATGTCAACACTGTGCCATCACAGTGTCACTATGTACATAGAGAAACTCCCCATATACAAGAACCTTAACAACAAAGACAGAGCACAGCACCAACAAGTAATAAACTGTTACTTGTTTGTGCTGTGCTGTGTCTGTTAAAGTCCCCAGCCAATCATAGTTTTTTACACAATCCTCTACGTAGAGTGCTAGTAATTTATTGTAATTGCCTTTTGATTGTGTTGCTCTACCCTTATTAATCGTTTCCTTCTACATTGCTGCTTGAATTTATTGAAAAATATTCTTCCACGATTTTGAGTAAGTCTATCAAAAATGCAGCCACAAAGTTGTCATCCAGACCCTAGTTCACCTTTCCTCAGTTCTTAGAGTGCTCTGGTGACCTACCTTGAACCTTAACACTCTTGTGCAATGTTTATCTGTTAGTTAAAAGGTAGTTCTCCAAGCAACTGTGAATGTGCGTGATCGCCCACACACATTCCAAAGTCTTCTTTTCTATTACTCAATATGTTATGCGGGTCATTTACATCTCGTGCGAAAAACACAATAGTAATCCCGCCTCCTTGATGTTTCGAAAGCTCCCAGGCCAGACACAATGGCGTAGGTGGTGAGAATTGTTTTCAAATGTACATCAAAACCATGCAGGAATGTGGTCTGCATTTTCCTTTGCTTTAACACGCCGAAAGCTTCCTCACAATTTTATGGCTGCTGAAGTTCCACAACTTTATTTCTCTTTCAATTGCCACCTTTGCATTCTTGGGCTCTTTAAATACTTGATGCAAGAAGCTGTTGTGTCCTTGAATTTTCCCAAACATTTAAATGGAGTACCTATTTCCCCACATAGGCGCTGTACACTCCCCTGGTCTCAGGTGGCATCCCTGTAACAGTGGGTAGGGATGGCAGTAACCTGCATAGGAGCTGGCTCACATCCGAATTTGCTGTTACTTTTGTGCTACAGGGATATGACGCTTTCTCATGGAAGACCTTCAATGTTGCAGCCATCCTGATAGGTCACACTTTTGACTAAGTCACCAATATGAAAATGGTTTGGTCCATTCTCTAGAAATGTATTCACGCAATACCCCTGTTTCAGCACAATTGTTCATAACCATGTGCCTCTGGAAGTCCTAGTGTATTTGCGCTCTGTTGGGTAACACAAACTTGTTTCCTTCTACAATTATTGAGGCTCACATACACACTTGGTGAGGTAAAGTTGCTTCTCACCTGCACCAAAGGTATTTTCACTCACTCTGGCAGCATATATCCAGAACCCATGCACCATAGTGCAATACCCATTGCACACCCCTTTCACTCAAATTGATGTGTGTGAAGGGGGCGTATTTACAAGGCTTAACAGCACTTTGTAAATGTGGAGAAGGACATAGCGGTACCAGAACATTGCTAAAAGTGACTTTCTGGTATGCTTAAGGGTTTATTTTCCTATAGTAACACATCTCTAGTACAAAGTGTAAATATAATTATAGCAATTGTTTCAATAAGTGCTTAACTACTGAAATATTGAGGGACAAATATATTTTGAAAACAAATTATACAAATATAATATTAAGTACAATTAAAAAAAGAAATACATTCACCGCAAAACAGAGAGCCTAAGGTTGTAAATATTTATCCATGTATGTACATATGGGACTTGGAGAAGTGTGGCTCACTGGTTAGAGGAGGCATACCCTGAAGCAGAGGTCAGACCCGGGACCAGGGTTCGATTCCCGATGCAGCAGTGTCTTGAGCCCAATTATCCACGGACTCGATAATTCTCACTTTGGTGCCCACTCTAAGCACGAGTTCACACTATGCAGCTCTGGGCAATAAGCTTGCTTAATCTCCACAACGCCCCCCCCCCCCCGCGGCGGGATGCCTGGCTTTCACCTTGGGGATACCCAGTACGGGTTATCTCACAGGGAAAAGCCAGGACGGGTTCCCAATGCAAGCGCCGAGATGCCCTAGGGTAAGTCGATCGCTATATAAGAACACACATACATACATACTTTATCTAGTACAATTTGAAATCTCCTGATTATTTGCCTTATGCTTATCATGTTAAAATCTCTATGTATGTATACCTCTTCTGTGTGGTTATGTATCTACATATTTATATATTTTCCTCACACTCTATGACCCATCCTATTCCTCTTCGAACATATCCTCTACCTCCACTCTCTGATTTATTCCAAACCTCTTTTACCACAATGAATTCCCAAATAACCATTTCAAACTCTTCCCTCCACTATCCATCTTTTATAATATTCATCCAACTAACAGACACAAATGTTTACCAATCCCACCATTCCCAATAACAGTTTATATTTCCCTCTACTAATCCACCACTAATACACCTTTGGGTTCTAGAGTAGCTTGCTACTCACCGAAAAGTGCTTCAACAACTTATATGGGGTAGTAAGCACTATATAAAAACAATTATAACTAATTACTTGGCAGATCACTTCAAGAAACATATACTTACTCTGCCTGGCCAGAATTATCATATTTCACAACATCAGATATGACAAGTACACACACGATACTCAACTGCACCTGAAGCTAGATGAGGGGCAATGAAACCTGCAGCAAGTTGAAGCTTGTTTGTGGGGATCCTGATTTACAGTTCTCATGCCACCTTGATCCCTTAAAGCATGCACTATTATCCAGAACTATTACAGGTATTACAGGGCCATCATACCTAGACTACTGCAATGCCATATGTGTAGGACTCCTGGTGAAGCGTGTAAACTTCAGATAGTTCAGAACTATCCAACCAATTTCATTAACCTTCCTCAGTGATCTGATCACACACCCCTTTCCTTGATTGCATTCCACCGAGCCCCTATCATAGAACAATCAGTGCAAAAAACAACGTACCCAGCCCTAAAGTAACTGTATAGAAAAACCCAATGGAGTATATTTACAAGGGGATAGCTCCATCGTATAAATTCCTTTCGGCTATTAGATCCCTTTCCATTTGGAGTATTTTGTGTTCCAGCGACTTCATTTGCAGTGCCTCCTCTTTCTTTTTGCCTCCTATAATCACCTGTGTTTGCCCCCTCAGTACAGCCTTGTACGCTTCCCACAGAGTCTGATGCAACACTACTGACCCAGTATTTTCTTTGAAGTAGAGGTCTGTTTCCTCCCAGAGTTTATCTCTGAGTACAGGATCTGTGGTAAATATTTTACCGTATACGAGTTTGCCATATAATTTCAGACAGGTAAAAAGAATAGCTCAATCAAATGAGAGGCAGAGTCCGTGGTGTCTGAGTCATAAGGGCTTTAATCAAGAATGACTCGAGTCATGGAAATCTATTCCATCAATACAAGGGTTCGGGTATGCAATGATGGCAGAAAAGATGTCAACGATTTATTAACAGTACATGACATATATAGTATAATGACACAATAGCAGTGAATACAGTAGGCGTGACAAGTGAAATGTATATGATAAGAACACATGTGCGTAGTAAAAAGGCGTGAACAAGGGTGTGCACAGAGGCGTGTACTAGAAACGTCACAGAAAAGTGTCATAAGTGGGTGGATGCTTAGAGAATTCTTGCAGAGTCAGCTGAAACCTGTGGCCTGAATGCGCGCGCAGCTAATATGACGCGTGATTGACGTGCATCGGGAGGAAGCTAAGGGTCTGACTTTTAACACTAGTAGAAGAGACAGAAGTCTGGCATGTCAGATCGACCTGTTCCTATAACATTGCTGATATCTAGTATTTGGAGGATGTTTAATCTGGTGTAAAAGGTCTTTCGGGCAGAGGCTATTCTATACTGAATGTATGCATGTCTAAGTGCAATGCACGGAGCCAGGGGCCTACCATGGTAACGGGAGCAATGAATTTCATGAGGGAGACAGGAAGGCTTGGCCCTTTGCTCTGCAGCCGGGGATATGTTCACCCATTTTGCTAGACAGGAATGTGTTTTCGAGGAGGCTGAGCTGGCTACGCTGATAACTCGAAGGTAAAATACTGTTTTTGGCAGGCAGACCAGGCCGAGCCGGGCACCGCTCGCTTGGCAGGAAGTAAGGCAGAGGTCAGGGATGCATCTCCATGCTGCAGCTTTCAGAGGCAGAGACAGAAGTGGCTTGAAGACAGAAATCAGGGCCTAGCTCGGCAGAGCCAGGAAAAAACGTGAAAGTGCACCATGTAAAGACGGTGGCACGGCATACTTAGGAACTGAATTATTGATCCATTCATGGTGGATCTGATAGAGGACATGTTAACGTTGGACGCAAATGTATTTGCGTCATCAGATTCTGTTGTGGAGGGAAGTTACATGCACTTTGAACTCGTACATGGAGTCGATGGGGTACACGTTAGGGGACACACTTGACCATAAAAATTTCAATGACCTCAGATCCCTCAGCTGCCAGCGGACGATCCTAGGGAATGGTAACCTATTGGTATTCAGGGCTCTAATTGTAATGCCTCCTGGGGAGTGGTTGGAGATGCCCCTAGCCATAATTACTGGCGAGGCAAATTCACTTATTCTGTTATTATGTGTAAACAACTAATCAATTCTTGAAAAGGACAGTTTCTTGATGAGTAGTGCGTGCATTGCAGTTTCAAGGGATTATTCATCCTCCAGTGGTCAACAAATCCCATGGCCGCCGAGAAACCCAAGACGGTCTGTTCTCCTTTTTGACTCATCTGTGGATTAGAGCGGTCTAACTCAGGGTCTAAAACTGTGTTAGCATCTCCCCCAGCAAGAGGGTACCCATGGGAAACCCAACTAGGATCGCCCTTAATTTGGGGAGGACCACTGCCTGCAAACTCATAGGAATGTAAAATGAGCACAGCGCTATTGAGCTCCCCTCCCATCTACCCCCTACTGCTATACAGCAGCCAATATTGTCTAACCACATACCATCTATAGTGAGTGACAATGTATTCCGAATCAGGATTCCCACTCCCCGGGTCTCAGTCGAGTATCCCGAGTGTGCAACCAGTCTGTACCCAAAACGATCCGGGGCTTTATATCGGCTCCTTCTAAGATGTGTCTCCTGCATCATCACTATGTTGGGGGAGTGTCGCTTGACGTATTGAAGTACAAGTGTCCTTTTGATTTTGTTCCCCTGTCCATTTACATTCCAGGTCCAGACACGGATACTAGTTGTGCCTCCTATTGTCACGGTTGTGACCGTTGTTAGTCATGGATCGTCTCCCACCCTTGATCGGCACAGTGTCAACATGCAACATAACATGACTATATTTGTCCTGAACAGTGGTACAGTAGTAAACAAAAAATGTAAACAAGATTCCCAACACCCCCTCCCTGCAACCCTGCTTGGTGAATAATAAACCTCCCACCTCCCCAACGTGAAGAGTGCCTGTCACCCTAAATGTGTAATGATAATGGTTGATGAGGGGGTGGTGAGCTAGCCTTCACCCTGTAGTCAATCAATCAATCAATCACGGCATTTGTATAGCGCGCTACTCACCCGGGAGGGTCTCAAGGTGCTGGGGGAGAGGGTTACGTCACTGCTCGAACAGCCAGGTCTTGAGCTGCTTCCTAAAGGAGAGGTGGTCCTGGGTCAGCCGAAGGTGGATGGGGGAGGGAGTTCCAAGTCTTGGCTGCAAGGTAGGAGAAGGATCTTCCTCCGGCGGAGGCTCTGCGGATGCGTGGTACGGAGGCGAGGGCGTGGCTGGTTGAGCGTAGCTGGCGGGTGGGCGTGTAGAAGGTCAGGCAGTCATTGAGGTACTTTGGGCCCAGGTCGTGGAGAGCCTTGTGTGCGTGGGTGAGGAGCCTGAACGTGATTCTCTTGCTGATGGGGAGCCAGTGCAGGTCTCTCAGGTGGCCGGACATGTGGCTGTGTCGAGGGATGACCAGGATGAGTCGTGCGGAGGCGTTCTGGTTGCGTTGGAGTCTTTTTAGAAGTTTGGCTGTGGTTCCGGCGTAGAGGGTGTTCCCGTAGTCCAGTCGGCTGGTGACGAGTGCCTGGGTGACGGTCTTCCTGGTTTCGGTGGGGATCCATCAGAAGATTTTGCGGAGCATACGCAGGTTGATGAGGAGACGGCATTGACTTGTCTGGTCATCGAGAGGGAGGAGTCCAGGATGAAGCCGAGGTTGCGTGCATGGTCCGTTGGTTTGGGAGTGGTGCCCAGGGCAGGGGGCCACCAGGAATCGTCCCAGGCGGAGGGCGATGATCCCAGGATGAGGACTTCCGTCTTGTCTGAGTTCAGTTTCAGAATAATACACTGTCGGATGGCTCCATACCCCATTGTTCCTCATGAGAGCTTCTCTATCTACTGGCCCTGGGTGGACAAAGTATACTCTGAGTAAGGGCACTGTGCATCTCACAACCATTATCACTTAATAACATCCCCATTTCTCACTACACCCATCACCTGATATATTTTCCCCGAGGCCTCCCACTTCACCCCGAAGACCCATATGGGGACAGGAGAGTTACTGATGACCGTAGTCTTCTTTGCTGCTGGGAAGGGCTATCTGGTGTGGAATCTGCTTTGTGCCTCTTTGAGTTTTTGGTCATTTGCATTGGATGTTTGGGGTGTGCCCCCTTTACTCCCAACTGTACGCCAGCCCTCCAGCCAATCGCCTGCCACTTCTGGTATTGTCATGAAGTAGGATTTCCCTCCGTCGAGAATCTTTAGCTTCCCTGGGAATAGCATCATGTACTGGAGTGGTGTGGCTCACTGGTTAGAGGCGGCAGACCCGGAAGCAGAGGACGGCCCGGGACCAGGGTTCAATCCCCGACGCGGCAGGGTCGTGAACCAGGGTCAGCGGACTCGATAATTCTCGCCTCGGTGCCTACTCTAACCAGGGATTACACTCGGCAACTCTGGGCATTAGCTTGCCTCATCTCCACAACGGCCCCCCACAAACGCCGGGGATGCCTGGTTTCACCTTGGAGATACCCAGGAGGGAACATCTCACAGGGAAAGCCAGGACGGGTTCCCCAGCGGTCTATAGCGCCAGGACGCCTCCGGGTAGCAGTGCGCTTTACAAGACACACACATTTACATTTACTTCACGTTCTGCTCCCGGAGAGCCCTTTCGACTGCATCTAAGGTGTGCCATTGCCATTGGGCCTGCAACGTGAAGTCAGGAAAGAAGCGGATGGTGGCATTTTCATACTGCATGTTGCCCAATTGACACGCCACCTGCAGGATAGCGCCTCTATCTCTGTAGTTCAATATGCGAGCTATAATTGTTCGAGGGGTGGCTTCCGGGTGCACACGGGGTCCCAGTGCATGGTGTGATCGCTTTATAAAGAAAAATGCGGACAGGTGCTTTAGCTTGAGCTTGTTCAGGATAAGATCCTCCAGGAAGAGGTCCATCGAAGGCCCCTCCATTTCTTCCGGAACACCTTCTACTCGGATGTAATTTCAGCGTGCTCTGTCCTCCTGGTCTTCCAGTTTAATCAGGATTTCTGCCTGGTTTTTGGGTAACGTGGACACCTGGTCTTCCAGGCATTTCATTTTGGACTGTAGGCCCCCAATATTTATCTCCGCAGTGGACATCTTGTTTGCCATCCTTCGAAGGTCTGCCCTGAGTAGGTTTACCTCCTCCGTCACAGAGTCCAGTTTCGGTTCCAGTGTACCACGCAACTCCCTTATCGCTGATATAATGTCTCTTAGTGAAGGCTCCTCCTGCCCTGCCGGCAAAGCCGCCTCGGCAGCACCCTCCCTATGGCTTATTGTTACTGTATATTTGTCCATTTGATTGGTCTGGCCTTGCTCCACGTGCTTGGTTTGAACCATTGTCAGAATCCTCCGTAGTGTTATGATTCCCGAGTGTGGGCCCTGTTTTCAATTGAGTAATTTACCATTAGTCACTGCCACTTTACCTGGATGACCCGGCGTCTCCGTCAGAACCAGCAAGGCACCCTGCACAATCCACTTTCACACCACTTTGCACTGCCGTTCTGGGAGGCATACGCAGCTCTTTATTTTGTCTGTTTATTTGTACAGGTTCCACTGAGCAGCAGATTCAGGTCTTTCTGATAAGGGAGGGGGTACCCCCAGAGCAGCCACCAGGGGATTTGCTTTATTTCACTGGGCCTTGGTCCACTGTCTCACCAGGCGGGTGCTCCGCTATCGCAGGTCAGGCAACCCGCCGTCGGGCCCTTTCACTCCTGGTCCGCTCCCAGAGTCGCGGTTCTGCGATCCTAAGGGGGGGTGTACTCCAGGGTCTCTTTGGTAGGTGCGGAGGACCAGGCCACCAGCGTTGCAACCAGGCGGATGGTCGTTCCCTCGCAGGTCTCGTCGGCCTCCGCTTTTCTCACCACCAGGGGTGAGGCACCATCTTGCCCAACTGCCTTGCTTCTTCCTCGTTTTCTTCCAGGATAGCCGTTGTCCATACGGCTCCCCACCGGCCTTTGGAGCAGCCCACTTCCCGCTGATTCCCTGCAGTGAATACTCTTTCTGAGAATGGATGATGACGGATTTTAATGGGGCTTAAGGCTGTTGGCTATCACAGCTCATTCAGCCTGAGGCCATATTTGCCACCTGCTGGCCACGCCCCCCTAGCTTTCCAATTCTTGATTGTCCAGTGACATAATGTGTGATCTTGGACAGTGGTTTTCTATCCTGTGTGACTCACCCATAGTCCCCCTTTCGCTATGGAATTTCCAAGCCCTGTTGGTTTCAGAATTTATCTAAAGTAATGGCTGATTCTATCCTTTGCCTGCAGAGCCAGGTCCGAATGCAGCCTTTGAGCTCCAAGGGGGCTGGCACAGAAACAGCATCTAGGTGTGTCTGTGGCTAGGGACAGGTGTGTCTGCGGGCTGCGTGCCTTCAGGAGGCCTGACACATGGGACAGGTGTTTGCATTTGAATTTTAATGGACTCGTAGATCGCAGCGTTCCCCCTAAGGCATAGTAGTGCTCAGGAGCTGCGAGCAGTGTGCTCCCAGGAGGTGCGGCACAAAGGGAAGAGGGGGCAGGCGGGGCTGTGAGATGTGTGCACTCAATGTCATCTTAAGGATTTTGGGAGCCCGGGCAAAACATACTTTAGGGGCCTCTGTTCAGAACAGCTTTTTATGTTATAGCTTATTTTCTGCTGATTTAAGTCCCATGAAACCATAAATAGTGAATAATACCTTAAAAGGTGAGATGGAGAAATAGACGGATGGAAGACAGAGATAAAGTTCACTTTCCCAGGGGCCCCTTGGAAGGTAGGGGCCCTGGGTAATTGCCAATTTTGCCCATGCCTTAAAACTTCTCTGTGTGCACTCAGGAGGTTTGACACAGAGGGAAGACTGGGCGAGGGGTGGGAGATGTGTGCACCCAGGAGGTGTGGCACAAAGGAAAGTGGGGGCTGGTGCGGCTGTGAGTAGGGGTGGTAGAGTTGAGCAACTGCATTTTTATGCAACTCAGCAGAATTCTACGTAGTGCAACTCCCCAACCTCTATACACCCCTAGATATGATTGATGTTGAAGTAAAGAGCCCTTTTTTGGATTCAGCCAATGTAGCCTCTCCTACCCTTAGAAGGGCGAGGTGGAGCAAAAAACATCAGGAGGATTATGCTCTGCCTAACATGAAAAGGAATCACCACTTTTGGCAAAAAAGGAGGAACAAGTCCTAATAACTAACTTATCTCTGTAGAAACTTGTGTAAGGTGGGCAGGCAGAGAGGGCCTGAATGTCACAGCCGATGTTATGACCACCAGAAAGACTGTCTTGAGGGTAAGTAACAGGAGAGGACAGCTGTTTATAGGATTGACTCGAGACCACATAAGAAAAGTCAACATTTAATTCAAGTCCCACTGGGGCATGATAAAAGGAGAAGGAGGAAACAAATGTAACCTTTTCAGAAATTGCATCACAACATGTGATTGAAACAAGGAAGGCTTATCAGGGAAACATAAAAAGGCCAAAATAGCCAACAAGTTGTCTTTCACAGTACCCAAAGCCTTGCTGGGTTATGGACAGCATGAACAACTGGACCTCAACAGTTTGGCATGAAGCATGTCTACCTGCTTGGTAGCGCACCAGGCCACAAACTTATCTGATCAGCAGGCATGTTAAGACTTGGAGGAGTGACTCCTGGCTGCCAGAATGGTATCCAGTACCTCAGGAGGAAGGTCAAAAGCGCTCAACTGCCACGGCTCAATCTCCAAGCATGGAGGTAGAGGGAGCGCAGGTTTGGATGCAGGACCCTGCCCTACTGCTGCAACAGGAAATCCTGCATAAGGTACAGCCTGATCGGAGGGCTGATGATCATGGCCAGGAGCTCTCTCCAAGCAAGAGCCGCATTGGAAACATCAAGGTGCAGAAGTACCAACATTGCATGTTCTCAAAGGTGGCAAACAGATTTAGCCAAGGTTATCCCCCAATTTGCAGGAGAGACCTTGCGCCACCTCCTGGTGTAACCACTATTCATGATGCGCAAGGCATTGACAGCTGAGTTCATCCGCCATGGCATTCAAAGATACTACCAGGTGCTGTACCACTAGAAAAATTGCCTGGTGTTCCAGCCACAACCTGAGGTGCCGGGCCTCCTGGCACAGGGCGTACGACCCCATCATGCCCTCCCTGTAGTAGTACCACATGGCAGAGGTGTCCATGAACACTTGAACCAGTGTCCCTCAGATGGATGGGAAGAAGAACACCAAGTGGATGGCTCGCAGCTCCAACAGGTTGATGTGGAACCAGAGACCTTTGATCGCCACGGTTCCTAAATAGCCATACCATCCCAGAGCCTTCCACTGACCCAATCATTGTCCATTAGCTACCACTGCTGAGCTTTTGCAGTCTCCTCTAAATTCTGGACTAGATCAGAGAGAGCCTTCCAATGCTGTGCCGACTAGGACTCAAGATCCCACTGCAGGGCCTGCATATGCCACCTGGCATTCTTGACCATAAGGCTGCAGGAGGCCATCAGTCTCAGCAGCCTCAGAGTCATCCGCACTGGAGTCCAGGACACAGGCTGAAACATCGGTATCGTGCTCCGAAAGTCCTGGGCTCGTCTCCAAGAATAGGCCTGAAACTGCAACATGTTCAGAATGACTCCTATCAAAGGGATCCTCTGAAATGAAGGTTACTGAAATGGGTGGCAGGCTCTGGGCTTTGGTGCTACAGTGGTCAGGGCCCAATGTTGATAGTGACACGTGCCTCATAAATGGCTACACCCAGAATCCATTGCGAAGTACAAGTTTGAGTAGTTGATGGAGGACTGTGCCTTCTGAATGTGTTTATCGTAAGTGGAATAATTTCCAGAAATCAATGATCATTTCCAAACATGGTGTGTTTTTTTCGTAATATCACACATGAAGCAGCAAACAGCTGACACGAGTTTCGCCCGTGTGGCCCGATGGCTGTGGGCTTTCTCAAGGCTGTATAGACATTGTGTAGACATGGTACAGGAAATGACTGGACGGTGTATTTAACAGTAAAAGTATATAGCAACAAAAAAGGTTATTGTGATTGAGGGAAAGAGACGAGAGAAAGGGAAAAAGAAAAGAAAAAGACATGAATAGTGAGTGAATATATCACAGAAAGCCACAGAGGGGGAGAATGAAAGAGGCAAAACGGAAAAAAACATAGAAGAGGAAAAGCAAAATAAAAGGAGAAAAAAGGCAAAAGCATGAGTAATACAACTGCGAATTATTCATATTTCATCATTTACATTGGTCCTTCAGATCAAAAAGACTGGACAGTCTAGCACATTATAGTCTCTACATTATGAATTCATCATCAATGGCGTACATTTAAAAGATAAATGCATGGTATACATTGCAGGAAAAAAACACACTGGTACAAAGCATTGAGAAGTGCATGATGACTAATGGGTATTGTGTATCATAGCGATAGGAAATAATTATTTCAGAGGAGAAAGCAAAGCATAACCATGTTTAGTGTTTGAAATAGGAGCCAGTCTATTAGTCTATTATTAAACATCATATATGACGTGGAAAATGAGTAGAGAAAGTGCATGTTCTATTTCACTAGCCTATATAGCCAAAAATGTTGTGTGCTTGTGTTACGTTAAAGTAAGTGAAATAAGGAATATTAGCGCTGAAAAGGCCCCTATCGGAGAGTACTCCTTCCATCCCATCTTCGTGACGATTTGAGTATTTCCCCTACAGCATTCTTTCCTCTACTTTGCCTTTGAAGTATGAAATATGAATAATCATGAAACTCTGCGCAGTATGGAGGTGGGTGACGACTGCCTGGGGTGAGACTGCCTTTAGCAGCCAGTCATCATGGCAGTGGAAGACTGGAACCTGACCTCAGAAGATAAGCTGTGACCATACAATCACTTTCATCAATACCTGAAGGGCGCTAGTGAGGCCAAACAGGAGCACAGTGAACTGAAAAGGGCTACCATAAACCACATATAGTGTCTGTGGGCCTGGACTACGGGAATGTGAAAATAAGCATTCTGCAGGCCCAACACTACCATCCAGGGTCAAGGGCAGGCAATTCCTGGAACACGGTGAGCATCTTGACTTTGTATGTTTGCAGGAAGGTATTAAGAGGGCACAGATCTAAAACTGGGCAAAGGCCTTAGTCCTTATTTGACACTAGATGGTTGCAGGGAATAGCAACCACGTCTGATGCTGGCACCTTCTCTATGACTCCTTTTGCTAAAAAAGAAGCTGCTCTTCCTGTTCTAACAGCCATTCTGGGGATGGTGGCAAGGGTGGGGGTGTTTCCAAAAACATCGGTATCATAGCCCGAATGTACTGGACTGTGCTCTAGGGGATATACCTGAAACAGCACCATGGTCAGAATGACTCAGATGAAAGGGATCATCTGCGAAGAAGTCTGGTGCAACTTAGCCATGTTTTATAGTGAACTCCATCAATATCAAGCGGCTCTCTGTAGTCTGGAGGTGGGTGACGACTGCCTGGGGAGAGGCTGCCTTCAGCAGCCAATCATTGAGGTAAGGGAAGACTGGAATCCCTGATGTTGAATGATGAGCTGCGATCATGCAATCACTTTCATCAACATCCGAGGGCCGCTGGTGAGGCCAAAGCGGGGCACAGTGAACTGAAAAGGTCTACCGTAAAACAGATAGCATTCAGGGGCCTGGGGGACGGGAATTTGAAAATTAGTATCCTGCAGGATCAACATTACCATCCAGCGTAGCGGGCAGACAATTCCTGGGCCAAAGTGAGCATCTTGAACTTGCCCTTTCGCAAGAAGGTATGAACAGGGTGAAGATCTAAAACTGGGCGGAGGCCTTGATTCTTCTTCGGCACCAGAAAGTAATGGGAAGAGGAACCACGCCAGCACCTTCTCTATGACTCCTTTGGCCAAGACAGCGTGCACTTCTTGTTGTAAAAGAGACAACTGGTCCTCTGTCAGCCGTTCTGGGGATGGTGGCAAGGGTGGCGATGACTCCAGAAATGGTAGTGCATAACCCGGCTGGAATCTCTGCAACACCCACTTGTCCAAGGTTATAGCCTGCCACCCTGCAAAAAGTGTTAGATCCTGCAGGTTAGCTGTGTGTCGCTAAGGGCTCACTAGAGAGGCTGTGGCAGCTGGAGGGGCAGTAGACAGGGCTGTGCACTGCCACTGTTGTCACCGTGGTCTGTGGGAACTGCAGCCATAGCCACAGCCATGAATAGACCGAGGAGTATGCTGAGAAGTTGAGAGTTGCTGATGTTGAAAAACCCTACCGAAGCCATTAGGGATGAAACTCTGAGGGCTGACATGGATGCTTGACAATCCCAGAGAGCGCACTGTTGCCCTGCTGTTCTTAAAGAGCTCAAGGGATAAATCGCTCTTGTCCCCGAAAAGGCAGGAACCATCCAATGACATGTCCATCAGACTGGACTGGCCATCCCCGAAAAACAATGCGGTCCGCATTCAAGTATGTCTATGAAGGGCCACACTGGTTCCAATGGCTCTGCCCAATGAATATGTCATCTCAATACACAACGAATTGTGAATTTTGCTGCATATGGCCTTTCTTACCTGGCTAGGACAGGATAGCGCAAGCCTCTTCCAGAACAGTTGGAAGGATCAGAGCCACTGAATCCCAAAGAGCATGAGTGTAGGGGCATAAAAGGCACGTAGCATTCACCAAATGGATGAGACACTAGAGGATGAAAAGACTTGCCTACTAAAAGTGTCATTTAATTTTGACTCTCTGTCAGGAGGAATATCGAGGATCTCGTACGGGTTTACTTTACTGGTCGTTGCCTACACAAATAGACTCTCAGTGGCAAGATGCAGAGTGAGAAAATATGGGTCACTCGGTGCAGGGCGGAGGCAATGGTTAAGCTGGTGGTTGACCAGGGGCCCCATGTAGTGCTTAGCCACCCTGCAGGGTATCAATAAGGGCATCATTAAACAGAAGGAGAGTCTCCAAAGAGGTCTCACCAGGTTGAAAGACATTGTTACACATTGATCTTAACTTCTTGACATGGGAGCTGGAGGTCAAAGACCTCTACTGCCCTCTGCATCATCATAGCAAATGATGCACTCTCCTGTGTAGCATGGGTCTGGAAGAGAGAACAGGACAGTGTCTGGCGAAGTGTTCAGGTCCCTCCTGGAGATCATTATACCAGTTGTTGTCTTGGTATGTTTGGTCAAGATAATCACCTGCATCATAAAAGCCATTGTCAGAATCCATGCCAAACGTATCATGAATAAGCTGGTCCCTAATATGAGGCAGAGGGACAGTATCAGTACCTGATGGATTTCCCATATTGGAAGGAATATGCAATGTTGAATGCGACCTCGGTCTTGGTCGGCGCAGCACCATCTCGAAGTCTGACAGCACTATGGGTTGACTGTCATCAGTGAAACCAGCATCAGCGTAAAGTCGAGGTTTCAGTAGTCCAATACCAACGGCACTATGGATCCAGAAGGCCCAATCTTTGCAGAGGGACGCCCGCCAGTAGAAGTACAGAAGGAAGGCCTCTTGACTTCTTGGGGCCAAAAGGCACACCAGAGGAAACTGGTTGCGCAAATAAACACATCAGAAGATCATAAAACGTCTTTAGATGATGAGGAGTTGCTACAGGAAACTTGGACTAACACACTGTGGGATCAGGAACAGGCTCTTCAGAACGACTTTGGTATTGAATCCTGGAGGCATGATGACACCCACTGGCCACCTCTGGGGACTTGGAGGGTAGAGACAGGGTTGAGTCCCATTTGGACTTCTTTTTAGACTTACTCAAAGATGACGACTAGCCTGGGAAAGTTGATGATGTCAGGCACATGTAAATGTGTGGGACTTGTAAAGCACACTGTTGCCCGGGAGCGTCCTGGTGCTGAAGACCGCTGGGGAACCCGTCCTGGCTTTCCCTGTGAGATGGTCCCTTCTGGGTATCTCCAAGGTGAAACCAGGCATCCCCGGTGTCTGTGGGGGCCATTGTAGAGATCAGGTAAGCTTAATGCCCAGAGTTGCAGAGTGTGATCCCTGGTTAGAGTAGGCACCGAGGCGATAATTATCGAGTCCGTTGACCCTGGTCCACAACCATGCCGCATCAGGGATTGAACCCTGGTCCCAGGCCGTTCTCTGCTTCCGGGTCTGCCGCCTCTAACCAGTGAGCCAAACCACTCCACTCCACTCCACATCCGAGCACAATTTATGCAGGCTGCTGAGTCTTGGGAAAAAACTTTAAAATATAGTCTAAAAAAACTAGGGGTGACTCTGGATCACATGTGTTGGCATGGAAAGAAAGGAACTGATGTCCGTGTACATGGGTGGTGCCTATATAGGTCTTCCCACGTCTCTTCTGGTGCGGAGTGACATTGATATGGAGCTGCCAGCACACTAGGGTACTGCTTTGAATCTTCCAGATCCAGTCTGACACCTAGGGAATATTCTAAGGTGAGGAATCTCCATTTTGTAGTCTCTATCAGAATGATCGTGCAAAGCATGTTACCGGCTCTGCCGAAGTCTCCTCAGCTTGAGGCATGAAAAGTAACACGTACTCTGCTGGTTTTGAAGTGGGTGCTTATGTCAACGCTGGGCGGCTCAAAAAGGACGCAACTGTTCAGATGGTGCTTCTCGAAACCCGGGAGCCATCAACTTTGACAAACAACTTAAAGTTAAACAGATGCAAAGAACGAAGGAACAGAGAATAAACAATATTCAGGGCAAACAATTTCTTACTACAGCGCGGTGGGATTGTCTCAGCTAAAACAAAAGCAAGATCAGAAGTCAGAACACTAAACATACATAGAATAAATACATATATTAAAATGCTACAAATAAAAGTGCTAACATGCTAAACAAAGGAAAGATTTGAGTTAACTTAACCGACTGCACAGCAACAAGAAACAGAAAGTGCAGGACGTCGGGGGTCTTTATATACAGGACTAATAAAGCACTTGCATTGGCATCATTGGTATTCTAGCACTCAAGCTTGCTGGGTATTGTCATTTCCTTTGTGCTTTTTACTACTCTTGGTTTTTCTTTGTTCTCAACTGGCTGCTATTCTATTAAATGGCACGATAGACCGCATACCAGGTGCCTCCAAGTTGACATAATATTTGAGTTCAAATCCATTTAATGTCAAATGTCATTGAACCAGGTTTGGACTAGGTGGTTGTTGGTAGTTGGTTGTTGCTTGTTTTTCTTGGCAAATAGTAGAAATTCTGTCCTGAATGAGATGCAGACAGTGTTCGAAGCATCGGATGCCTTGAGCTGAGGTAATGTTCAAGTAGATGTGTGTGTTGCTGGTAAATTGGTCATTTCTAGAAACATTTTATTTGTTTTCCCCAAAAAATTACACACAAGTTCTATATAAATGTAGAAATAATAAATATATAACTTAAATCAACATTTTAAAAGATATACCTAATAGTATTACAACACATAGCTAGGGTTTGGTATTCAAACGTAATAGGGAAATTTACAATGCCAATAGCTTAATCTCTCGCAAATGCGAGACCTATTGCATTTGCACCCACACACACACACACAGAGCCACACACACAGAGCCACACACACACACACACACACACACATGGATGTGGTGAATGTGGTGGTGGTGGATGTGGTGGTGGATGTGGTGGATGTGGTGGTGGTGGATGTGGTGGTGGTGGATTTGGTGGTGGAGGAGGTGGATGTGGTGGTGGATGTGGCAGTGGATGTGGTGGTGGTGGTGTTGGTGGATGTGGTGGTGGTGGTGGATGTGGTGGTGATGTATGTGGTGGTGGTGGATGTGTTGGTGGTGGATGTGGTGGTGGTGGATGTGGTGGTGGTGTATGTGGTGGTGGTGGATGTGGTGGTGGTGTATCTGGTGAGAGTGGATGTATTGTATTGTATTGTATTGTAATTGCATTTATGTAGCGCTTACTACTCTTGACGAGGCGTCAAAGCGCTTATTTGGCGAGTAGCACGCTACTCGGGGACCCATAGAGGATTAGTGTTGAATTAGTGTAGTGAAACATGCAAGTACATTTTAAGTGGTGTATAGGTTAGTAAGTTATTTGGATTTGGAATGATAGCAGAAGGATAAAGGAGGAAAAAAGGTTTGTAGTTATATAGCTCTTGTTATCCCTGATGGGGTGTTGAAGCACGCTACTCCGGAAGCCCATAAAGGATTAGTGGTGAATTAGTATGGTGAAATATGAAAGTAATCTCAGTAGTGGATATTAGTTAGTTATTTGGAGTGAGAAGGATAGCAGAGGGATAAAAGGGAAGAAAGATTTGCATTCATATAGCACTAGTTACCCCTGATGGATGTTGAAGCGCTTTTCTGGTGAGTAGCACGCCACTCCGGAACCCATAAAGGATTTGAGTTGAAAATTAGTATAGTAAAATATGAAGTAATTTGAGTAGTGGATATGTTATTCAGTTATTTGGGTAGCGAAGGGTAGGTGGCGGGATAGTGAAGGGAAAGAGGTTTGTATTTATCTAGCGCTTGCTACCCCTGATGGGGTTTTGAAGCGCAAGTAGCACGCTACTCTGGAACCCATCAGAATTAGTGTTGAATTAGTATGATGAAACATCAAAGTAATTTTAGTGGTAGATATGTTAGCCAGTTATTTGGATTGAGAAGTGTTCAGGAAGGGTAGAATAGAGGGAAGAGTTTAGAAAAGTTTGTTTTGGGGGATCGGTATAGTAAAAGAGATGTCAGATGATGCAATGAACGGTAGTGTAGGGGAGAGTCTAGAAAGTGTTATTTTGGGGATCATAGTACTGGTATGGGGTTTGGGATAAATGAGAGTGCATGTAGAGGATATATTGGTAGATGTATAGGATGAGAGGTAGGGTAGTGCACTTGAAAGAGTACTAGAAATAAGTTTGAGATGAGTCAGAATGTTGGGCTTGACGATATATTGAGCGAAGTATAGGCTGAGAACTAGGGAAATGCATTGGAAATGCTAAATTAGAAGAAAGTGATAAATATATTGATCCATGAGTACATTGAAAGTATATAGATACATAAAGGAGGTATGTATATTGGGCAGTATTTCTGGCCCTAGTCCCGACCAGTCTCGAACAGGCTCAAACAGGAAACTGCCCTTGTCCTCTCTGCCCTTAACAGGCTCAAACAGGAAACTGCCCTTCTCCTCTCTGTCCATAACATGCTCAAACAGGAAACTGCCCTTGTCCTCTCTGCCCTTAGCCTCGACGCCCGGGCTGAGTCGCCCAGAGCCTGGCCTTTTTTATAGCCCTAGTAATCAGGTGACCCCTTCAGCCAATGGGAACCCTAGTCCTAACACTATCCAATCACAACACTAGCCCTAAAATGTAGAACCAATAGGAGACCAGAACCTTACAGCCAATCTTAGCCCTAGTCCAAACTCCCAATCAGTTCAAAAACCCTGACCTCTACGTCCAATAAAGGCTCTAGCCCTACCAGTAGTCCCAAAAACAAGTCCATGCAACCAATGGCACAGGTAGCCCTAGTCCCTACTTTCAATAGAAAGCCTAACCCTAGCCCCAACCCTACAATAATTGAATTACAGACTCAGAAACCAATCAGAACCCTCAAATAACTAACCAATGAGGACATTAACCCTAATCCAATAGAAACACCAGATACAACCACCAATCAGTGTAGACATGTACCAACTACTAGCAGACCATATAAGGTCCCAGCGACCTCAGACAAGGTTTGCTGGGCAGGGAGGTGGAAGCTGCTTCTCCTGTTCAGAATCTCCTAGGAGACAGACAGGCTCAATCCACACTTTGGACTTCAGCAGGTAAAGGGCCTCACTAACTTGAAATCTAAAAATAATGTTTGAATAAAGCTTTCCTTCCCCAGCTTGCCAAAAAACGAAGTGCACAGGCCCTGATGTAGAAAAATCCCTGTTGCTGGGGGGCAGGGGGAACGGGGGGGGGGGAGGGGGGTAAGGGAGTCTGGTTTTCGTGGCTTGTGAACACAAAATGGTGATTGGGAGTGCACTGTTTTAACATACAGGTCTTAAAACAGAGCAAATGAGAAATGTGGAGGGAAAACAGAATTGTCACCAAGGAATGAGAGGGACAAACTACAGAGGTTGTACTGCAAATCCCACAATTCAACACACTAAATGAAGGGCAATCATGGGCAGGGAAAACCACAAATTTAAAAACCAACACAGGTGATAGAATATGCAATTACAGGCAGGCTAAAACTACAATTTTTAACTGTAACAACCACAGGCATAGACAGTAAACACAGAAAGTGAAAATCATTTTTAAACAACGTTTTGTCTTGGGAAGAGACAGCACTAGTCTGTCTCCTTTCCACTTCCTGGACTCTGCTCACTGCAATCTGGGGCACAGGTAGGCTGCAACTCACAAGATGGAGGAGAATGATTTGGGGTGCACCCAGCAAGGCCTTAAGGGGCCTGGGCATGTGTGAGAGGAGAGCTCAGACTTGCCTGGTAGCTGAATAGCCAATGGTCTGATGGCTAGGGGGTGGGGGCTGGGCAGCTGCCTCTCCTGTTCAGAATCTCATAGGAGACAGACAGGCTCAATCCACACTTTGGACTTCAGCAGGTAAAAGGCCTCACTAACTTGAAATCTAACAATACTGTTTGAATAAAGCTGGATGTGGTGGTGGATGTGGTGGTGGTGGATGTGGTGGTGGTGGAGGTGGATGTGGTGGTGGTAGTGGATGTGGTGGTGGTGGATGTGGTGGTGGTGGATGTGGTGGTGGTGGTGGTGGTGGATGTGGTGGTGGTGGATGTTGTTGTGGAGGTGGATGTGGAGGTGGATGTGGTAGTGGTGGATGTGGTGGTGGTGGTGGTGGATGTGCTGGTGGATGTGGTGGTGGATGTGCTGGATGTGCTGGATGTGGTGGTGGTGGATGTGGTGGTGGATGTGGAAGTGGTGGTGGTGGATGTGGTGGTGGTGGATGTGGTGGTGGTGGATGTGGTGGTGGTGGATATGGTGGGGGTGGATGTGGTGGTGGTGGATGTGGTGGTGGATGTGGAAGTGGTGGTGGTGGATGTGGTGGTGGTATATGTTGATGTAGTGGTGGTGGATGTGGTGGATGTGGCGGTGGATGTGGTGGGGGTGGATGTGGTGGTGTATGTGGTGGTGGTGGATGTGGTGGTAGTGTATGTGGTGTGGTGGTGGATGTGGTAGTGGTGGATGTGGTTGTGGAGGATGTGGCGGTGGTGTATGTGGTGGTGGTGTATGTGGTGGTGGATGTGGATGTGGTGGTGGTGGATGTGGTGGTGGTATATGTTGATGTAGTGGTGGTGGATGTGGTGGATGTGGTGGATGTGGCGGTGGATGTGGTGGTGGTGGATGTGGTGGGGGTGGATGTGGTGGATGTGGTGGTGTATGTGGTGGTGGTGGATGTGGTGGTAGTGTATGTGGTGTGGTGGTGGATGTGGTAGTGGTGGATGTGGTTGTGGAGGATGTGGTGGTGGTGTATGTGGTGGTGGTGTATGTGGTGGTGGTGTATGTGGTGGTGGTGGTGGATGTGGTTGTGGTGGATGTGGTGGTGGATGTGGTGGTGGTGGATGTGGTAATGTACGTGGTGGTGGTGTATGTGGTGGTGGTGGTGTATGTGGTATGGCGGTGGATGTGGTGGTGGTGGATGTGGTGGTGGTGGATGTGGTGGTGGTGGATGTGGTGGTGGTGGATGTGGTGGTGGTGGTGGTGGATGTGCTGGTGGATGTGGTGGTGGATGTGGGGGTGGATTTGCTGGATGTGGTGGATGTGGTGGTGGTGGATGTGGCGGTGGTGAATATGGTGGTGGGGTGGATGTGGTGGTGGTGGATATGGTGGGGGTGGATGTGGTGGTGGTGGATGTGGTGATGGATGTGGATGTGGTGGATTTGGTGGTGGTGGATGTGGTGGTGGTATATGTTGATGTAGTGGTGGTGGATGTGGTGGATGTGGTGGTGGTGGATGTGGTGGTGGATGTGGAAGTGGTGGTGGTGGATGTGGTGGTGGTGGATGTGGTGGTGGTGGTGGTGGTGGATATGGTGGGGGTGGATGTGGTGGTGGTGGATGTGGTGGTGGATGTGGTGGTGGTATATGTTGATGTAGTGGTGGTGGATGTGGTGGATGTGGTGGTGGTGGATGTGGTGGGGTGGATGTGGTGGATGTGGTGGTGTATGTGGTGGTGGTGGATGTGGTGGTAGTGTATGTGGTGTGGTGGTGGATGTGGTAGTGGTGGATGTGGTTGTGGTGGATGTGGTGGTGGTGTATGTGGTGGTGGTGTATGTGGTGGTGGTGTATGTGGTGGTGGTGTAGGTGGTGGATGTGGTTGTGGTGGATGTGGTGGTGGATGTGGTGGTGGTGGATGTGGTAATGTACGTGGTGGTGGTGGATGTGGTGGTGGTGGATGTGGTGGTGGTGGTGGTGTATGTGGTATGGCGGTGGATGTGGTGGTGGTGGATGTGGTGGATGTGGTGGTGGTGGATGTGGTGGTGGTGGTGGTGGATGTGGTGGTGGATGTGCTGGTGGATGTGGTGGTGGATTTGCTGGATGTGGTGGATGTGCTGGATGTGGTGGATGTGGTGGTGGTGGATGTGGTGGTGGTGAATATGGTGGTGGGGTGGATGTGGTGGTGGTGGATATGGTGGGGGTGGATGTGGTGGTGGATGTGGATGTGGTGGATTTGGTGGTGGTGGATGTGGTGGTGGTATATGTTGATGTAGTGGTGGTGGATGTGGTGGATGTGGCAGTGGATGTGGTGGTGGTGGATGTGGTGGGGGTGGATGTGGTGGTGGTGGTGTATGTGGTGGTGGTGTATGTGGTGGTGGTGGATGTGGCGGTGGTGTATGTGCTGGTGGTGGTGTATGTGGTGGTGGTGTATGTGGTGGTGGTGTATGTGGTTTGGTGGTGGATGTGGTGGTGGTGGATGTGGTTGTGGTGGATGTGGTGGTGGATGTGGTGGTGGTGTATGTGGTGGTGGTGTATGTGGTGGTGGTGGTGGATGTGGTTGTGGTGGATGTGTGGTGGTGGATGTGTTGGTGGTGTATGTGGTGGTGGTGGTGTATGTGGTGTCGGTGGTGAATGTGGTGGTGGTGTATGTGGTGTGGTGGTGGATGTGGTGGTGGTGGATGTGGTTGTGGTGGATGTGGTGGTGGTGGATGTGGTGTTGGTTGATGTGGTGGTGGTGTATGTGGTGGTGGTGTATGTGGTGGTGGATGTGGTGGTGGTGGATGTGGTGCTGGTGGATGTGGTGGTGGATGCGCTGAATGTGGTGGATGTGCTGGATGTGGTGGATGTGGTGGTGGTGGATGTGGATGTGGTGGTGGTGGATGTGGTGGTGGTGGATGTGGTGGTGGTGGATGTGGTGGTGGTGGATATGGTGGTGGTGGATGTGGTGGTGGTGGATATGGTGGTGGTGGATGTGGATGTTGTGGTGGATGTGGATGTGGTGGATGTGGTGGTGGTATGTGGTGGATGTGGTGGTGGATGTGGTGGTGGTGAATGTGGTGGGGGTGGATGTGGTGGTGGTGTTGGATGTGGCGGTGGTGTATGTGGTGGTGGTGGTGGATGTGGCGGTGGTGTATGTGGTGTGGTGGTGGATATGGTGGTGGTGTATGTGGTTGTGGTGGATGTGGTGGTGGTGGATGTGGTGGTGGTGTATATGGTGGTGGTGTATGTGGTGGTGGTGGTGTATGTGGTGGTGGTGGATGTGGTGGTGGTGGATGTGGTGGTGGTGTATGTGGTGGTGGTGGTGTATGTGGTGGTGGTGTATGTGGTGTGGTGGTGGATGTGGTTGTGGTGGATGTGGTGGTGGTGGTGAATGTGGTGGTGGTGGATGTGGTGGTGCATGTGGTGGTGGTGGTGGATGTGGTGGTGGTGGATGTGGTGGTGGTGGATGTGGTGGTGGTGGTGGTGGATGTGATGGTGGTGTATGTGGTGGTGGTGGTGGATGTGGTGGTGGTGGATGTGGTGGTGGTGGATGTGGTGGTGGTGTATGTGGTGGTGGTGTATGTGGTGTGGTGGTGGATGTGGTTGTGGTGGATGTGGTGGTGGTGGATGAGGTGGTGGATGTGGTGGTGCATGTGGTGGTGGTGGTGGATGTGGTGGTGGTGGATGTGGTGGTGGTGGATGTGGTGGTGGTGGATGTGGTGGTGGTGGTGGTGGATGTGATGGTGGTGTATGTGGTGTTGGTGGATGTGGTGGTAAATGTTGTTGTGGAGGTGGATGTGATGTTGGATGTGGTGGTGATGGATGTGGCGGTGGTGGTGGATGTGGTGGTGGTGGATGTGGTGGTGGTGGTGGATGGGGTGCTGGATGTGGTGGATGTGCTGGATGTGGTGGATGTGGTGGTGGTGGATGTGGTGGTGGATGTGGTGGTGGTGGATATGGTGGTGGTGGATGTGGTGGTGGATATGGTGGTGGTGGATATGGTGGTGGTGGATGTGGTGGTGGATGTGGTTGTGGATGTGGATGTGGTGGATGTGGTGGTGGTGGATGTGGTGCATGTGGTGGTGGTGGATGTGGTGGTTCATGTGGTGGTGGTGGATGTGGATGTGGTGGCAGTGTATGTGGTGGCAGTGTATGTGGTGGTGGTGGATGTGGTGGTGGTGGATGTGGTGGTGGATGTGGTGGTGGTGGATGTGGTGGTGGATGTGGTGGTGGTGGATGTGGTGGTGGATGTTGTTGTGGAGATGGATGTGGTGTTGGATGTGGTGGATGTGGTGGTGATGGATGTGGCGGTGTTGGAGGTGGATGTGGTGGTGGTGGATGTGGTGGTGGTGGATGTGATGGTGGTGTATGTGGTGTTGATGGATCTGGTGGTGGTGGATGTTGAGGTGGATGTGGTGTTGGATGTGGCGGTGGTGATGGATGTGGCGGTGGTGGTGGATGTGGTGGTGGTGGATGTGGTGGTGGTGGTGGATGTGGTGGATGTGTGGGATGTGCTGGATGTGATGGATGTGGTGGTGGTGGATGTGGTGGTGGTGGATATGGTGGTGGTGGATGTGGTGGTGGATATGGTGGTGGTGGATGTGGTGGTGGTGGATGTGGTGGTGAATGTGGATGTGGTGGATGTGGTGGTGGATGTGGTGCATGTGGTGGTTCATGTGGTGGTGGTGGATGTGGATGTGGTGGATGTGATGGCGGTGGATGTGGTGGGTGTGGTGGTGGTAAATGTGGATTTGGGGGTGGTGGATGTGGTGGGGGTGGATGTGGTGGTGGTGGATGTGGTGGTGGATGTGGTGGTGGTGGATGTGGTGGTGGATGTGGTGGTGGATGTGATGGTGGTGGATGTCATGGTGGTGGATGTGCTGGTGGTGGATGTGGCGGGGGATGTGGTGGTGGATGTGCTGGTGGATGTGGTGTGCAGGCTACTCCACTCCACACACACCCACAGAGCCACACACAGAGACACACACACAGCCACACACACACACAGAGCCACACACACACACACAGCCACACACACACACAGCCACACACACACACACAGCCACACACACACCCACACACACACACACACACACACACACACACACACAGCCACACACAGCTCGACTGCACATGTGCACAGTACACCACGCGAGACCTAAAAATGGGGGAACTACAAGCCCCAGAATGCTTAGTGCTGATTGCTAAAAGGCAAGTACTGGCTGAGAGGCATTCTCATTGCAGAAAGCTACTTAAGAAAGACATTCAGTAGAAGTGGCTGTAAAAGCCTGCTGTGCTTAAAAGTCCAAAAATAGTAGAACACATCCAACATGTTATTCAAGCAGGATTATTGTGCTTTCCATCTATTCTAGTCGACTGCTATGTTCTAACAGAAGCCAGTCCAGACATGTCAGCCTTCCAGTTTTCACAACTAATGTGGTTTTGTGGTAATTGCTTAATTCATGGGTGTGACGTTGCAGGGAAGAAGGCTGGTACGCATTGTAAACATCGTGGGTTTCAATTAACTCACAAGTGGCCTGAAAAGATTATGGTGCTTTAAGCAAAGATTAACCACTGAAGAGGAGTAAACAGGTGGAGCGCAAGTGCTTCTTGGAATTTACGTAAATTCTCAGCTGGGTCACAAGGTCTGCCCAGTTCAACCTGCCCACAAACCTTTTATTACAAAAGACACACCCTGGTGTAATGGCAGCTATTCACTTCCGGTTAACTGCCGGACCTTTCTTTAAAAGTGTATTTGCAATAAAAACAACAATCAGTACTTTTTTTTAGACCAGGGCCAGCTCAAGGGTAAGACAATAGTACGCAAGCACGCACGATGCCAACTGTAGGGGGCGCCATGTTTGTCTTTCAAGTAGGAAATGTGGCTGTATTGACAGGGCTAGAAGCAAGATGTCACTTCCCCGATGGCGGCTTAGGTCTTTGCACAAGAGACCATGGAGGATCTCGGAAAGGGAGGGGGTGGGAGCATGGGATGATTGAAAGGCCCTAGGAGACCTCGCCTGTGGTGCCTGGTTCAAGATGCGTACTTTATAAAGAGAATATACTACTTGTAAAAGCCTTTATTCAATACGGGCTATTTCGTCCTCTGCGTCTCTGAGAAAATGAAGCTTATACAAATAAAGATGTACGTATGTTTTGAAGGAGTGAAAAAATATCGTCCCGAGTACGCCTGGAAATATATATGTTCGATACCTCTTGAAGACGGAAGTCTGCAGATTGCCCACAGTGCAGATAATTCACATCAAGTCTGTCGAAAATGGCAATTTCCACTTTGAAACTTTATTTCCCTACACATTCAAAATATTTTTCAGAGTGGAGTAAAGGCTTCCCCTATAGCTTCGGAAAATGTGGGGTTGTTTTTGGTTTCCACGCATAGTATTCTTAGCACTAAAGCTAAGTATATATACTGGGTGGGTGGGGGTCGCATAGCAACATGGTCGACAGGACGTAAGCCAGAGCTCCCGGCGTCCCACGACAAAATCCTTCATCATCCTGAATCCTAGCTGTGCATTCCATAGGAAAAGACTTGTGGGTACCCTCTGCATGCCTGTTGAGGGGTAACCAGTGCTGGATCAGTCCCCAATGCCAGCAAATATGTATCGTCGCCAGAGGCCCGGGCAGGGCCTAGTTGGGAGCAGAACTCATGGTGCTATTTGCAGAGGTGCCTGATGAGTGGTTGCCCGTCTCTGTAACTCCAGGTTGATACGCCCAGCACCATGATTGACCGGGACCTGTTAGGGTGAACTGATGACTGCTCCTTCCCTCCTCCCTCTACTGACATTTAGGTGAGGCGGACCCGTGCTTGGTGTGCTGCCCCTCCGAACTGAGCGCCTGGCAGCACTACAGCGAAGGACCATGACCGGACCCAGCAGTGACCGAAAGGGACCCGTGGTGTGTGGTGGTCCCTGGATACCCAAACCTGGCTTGGCAGTACAGGACAGCGGTGGATGGCCCTCAGCTGCAGCGGAGGGCTGAGTGCCGGCACCCATGACAAATGTTTACTCTGGAGGCCTGAGGGTGTTGCTGCTGACAGCCGTGCTGCTGGGGGCGCCGGCTCATCTGCTGGCAGGCGATGCTGCAGTGCCTTACACGCTGAAATGGCGGCCAGAGATGTGGATCGTGAGCAGCAACTGGCAATGGTAGCAAGGTTAGTGATGGCCACCAGGCAGGACAGCATGAAGGCTGTACTCACAGTTCCGAGGCAGTGTATAGGGCTGCAGTCAGCTCATCGTAGAAACGGCGAGAAGACGGGAGGGGGAGAAGGAAGAGGACGGCGTATAACAAGCCCTTGCCATTTGTCTCTAAGCCCCGTCCTTTTCAGACTGGGGGGCGTGTTTTTGACTGTTGTTTACATCCTTTGATGTTTTTAGGTCTTTTTTAGGCGGAGACCTAAAAACATCAAAGAATGTAGAAAGAAAGTCAAAAACACCCTCCCCAATCTGAAAAGGACAGGGCTTAGAGAGAAAGAAGAACGTCACTAGGACCTCTTCTCCAATGGCTGCCACCGTTTAGGAGGCCAGCCAATGGAGAAGAGGGACGGGTCTTAACCCTCCTAGTGAAGTTCACTAAGAGACATAAAATCTCGCGAGCTCGACTGCGCATGTGCGCAGTACAGCACGCAAGACCTAAAAAGAAGTGCTCTATAATGTTTATACAATGTGCAATTCACTAAATACTGTTTAAGAAACTGTTAACCTATGTTTTGAAATATTTACCCTGTTCTGTTTTTTTTGTTTAAAGCCTCTCAAGTGATGCTTGGGACCACATGGCAATAATCTACCCATATATTCTCAAAATAATCCTCTTTGAATCAATAATACATTCCCTAGAAATTGTTTCTGAGTAGATTCCCAAATGACTCCTGTAGAGGTTGAAGGTGATGGAATCCCAGGGGACTCCACAGATGGCAGGGCTCTTCTGGGAGCCATAGAAGCCCATGAGAACAAACTGATGTTGTGGGGAACAGTTGGATGAGAACCAGTGAAGAAAATTGCCATCAGATCTCGTTCAAGATTTCAGGGTGTGTATGAGGATGGTAAAATGATTGGTGTCAAAGGCATCTAAGAGGTGCAGCAATATCAGGAGGCATGAGTCACACTAGTCGAGGGCATTGTCTATGATTGGTAATGCTGCTGTCGCACACTATTTGCTACAGTTACGTTTAGGCACCATATTACACTTCCTAATGCAAGCTAAGTTAGCCATTGTCAAGGATAAGCATCCTGTTTTCTAAGCACACTCCTACAACATGGGCTGGTGCAATTTTTCTTGGTACCCAGGAGCAGCCGTTCTTAACTTTTTGACTTCTGTGGACCCCCACTGACGTATTACTGGAACCCAGGGTCCTCTATTGGAAGCCATGGCCTCCTAGCCTAAACAATTTCTATGATTTGGACCTCGAAATAGTAAAAAAAAATACAAATACAACAAATGTTCAAATAATTAAATATTTTGCGTAATTCACTTCTAATATAGAAAACTATTTCAATGTTGCTTCATTCTTTGCATTTACATTTTTAATTTTAACTGATTGATTTTAATATTAATTAATTTTGCAGAACAGTTGTGGGCCCCCTTATTAGGCCTCAAAGATCCCCCCAAGATCCTCGAACCACAGGTTAAGAACCACTGCCCGAGAGTAAGTGGCATTTTGCTGCTTCTTTACATGCCATTGCCTGTTGCCCTCTTGCTTTTGGAACCCTGGGTGGCTGTTTAGTAAAGCATTACTGTAGCAGTGGCTTCTATTGTAAAGGGTTCAGGGCCCCCTCCTCATAGAGTATACGGACGTGTTCCCTCTCCCCTTTTCAGGTGGTGCCAATTTCCTAATGGGTGACACACTAAAGCATACAAAAAAGCAATGGATGAAATGCTTGAATTTGATCTCAGCCACTAGTAATTACTCAGGCCGCATCCTATCCATTGTTCTTTTGCACCCTATGCCACATGAGTTTGGACCCCACCGTATGCAAATCAATCTTGACCCTGATCCATCGGGAACAGTCCAGTCAGAATTGCCAGGCCAGGTCGTCTCTGAACCGGAACACAAGCAACCCAAAACAAGTTTCACCTTTTCTACGAGGGACACACCAAGGCAGAACAAATAGCTGTGTCTAAACATCAGAGCTCAGAAATGTGTTATTCAATAAATATAGATCTACCTATGGATTTCGTCCCATCTTTGCACATAAGTTCAGTATGGAGGCCATGAGTCAACACTGATTGGCTTCACTTTCTATGTCCTTTGCTTAACCAATATACAGTGTTTTGAAAAATCACTGACTACCACTGATCTTCATAATAGTTTAAGTATGTGAAGGAAACCTACTTCCTCATTTTATCCTTATAGCAAACCAGAGACTACAAGCAGTCAGAAAGGCAATATTGTAGAAATGGAAGGCGCTTGCACCATTTCCTTATTACCTATGATTGGTCTCAATGGCATGTTATATAAGGCTTATTTCAAGGATATTCAGGTTATAGACATACACGCTGCAGATTGTAAGTGTGCACTAATTGATATGGGAAGGTTTTCTGTTTATAATACAGCAGACTGGATTCTCAGCAGCAAGGCAACAAAGAATTTGCCCACATGAAGATTATCTATAGGATTAGAAGTAGGTGAGTAGTGTTCAACAGTGGGCCACAGTACGAGTGCCCAGCCCCTTCTGAATTTTGAAATCCTTAGATTTACTACAAATCTGATGCCTTTCACTCAAGGACTTTATCTGCTGGAACTACTGTAATTCCTCAAATTTTAGGTATGCACCATAATTTCTCTGCTTTTCCCCTCACCCCGATAAATGTGACGTAAAGCCCCTAAGGTCCGACACTATTTTAAGTAAGCCCCACTCCATCTCGGTAATGGGAGTCACCATTTTCTCAATCTTAGGTAATGGAAGTCAACATTTCCCTCAGTTTACACGGAATCATTGTTGTGCCTGCAGTTGATGCAGATGTCGTCTGACCTTATCATTCCAAGAACAGTAAAAGTGTCAAGTCATTCAGACAGTGACATAGATCACACCTAATGCGACATCACGCCTTGGACAAGTGACCGGTTATCATAATATCAAGGTCAAATAAGAATAATCTATGTCAAACATGCCTAAACTTATGTCAGAAATTCCAATCTCTGATAAGATTAAATACATAACGACTTCCCCTCGACCACTTCTGAGGAGAGGTTGTTCGCCCAGATTATTACATAAGATACTGTTGGAGACAGTCTTGATTGCAGCCAGCGTACCAAGAAGATGCTACATCATACTCAATGCAGATAATGAGCTGAGTCCAGGAGAGAGGAGACTGCCATGGTGTGTGGTTTCCTTTGCAGGGAACAATGCTTTCACGCCTCATATTCACACCTTTTGCTGCCAACAAGGTATGCAGTGCTTTGCTTCTCCCTAAGAAAGTCTAGACTGCAAGTTCTACTTTCCATGCTATCTTCTAGTTGTTCTTCTGTAGATCTACAATAACCTGTCTTTCATCTTGAGTACTGGTGCATTGAATCTAGTTAACATGTCACCCGTGGGTGGGAAAGCAAACTAGAACTATGCCAGAGTCGTAGTTTACGCAACACCACACATTTATTTACAGAAATAAACACTCAGAATCAACATATATGGGATAAAGTACACTCTCCAGAACATTATAAGATTATTGCAAGTTACCGAGGAGTTCCATGACCATATAGAGGAACAAGACCAAGGGCTGAGTTCCTTTATAAGTTTAGGTAACTCCGAGGTGACTTTCAATATCCTTATAATATATGGGAGGGGACACTTTTCCCTTTAAAATATATGGTCACACCATCACCTTTCCCACAAACCACTTTAATCCTTGGTGCATAACTTTCATATTAGAGAGAGCATGTTGGCAAACATGAAGAATAAAAATAGAATCACAGAATTTCTAGTTCAAAATTAGACCCCCAAAAATAACTGATAATGGTTTGCGAAAGGTAATAGAATCAGTTTAGCACAAGTCATTAAAAAAACACAAGGTACTGTTATATTCCATATAGGTACTATAATATAGGTCTCGGTACACTTGTTACCCTTCACCTATATTCTCTCCCTACATTACACTTGTCACGGTTTATAGGGACTGACCTTTTTCCTAGATATTACACTGCATTCGGAATGCAGGTTTTTCCTAGTTCGAAATCTCATACATTATGCATGAGGGTTCTTGGAAGCACAGCAGGACTGCCATTTTCTGTACAAAATATATGTATAAAGTTCATGCCCGACATCATGCTTAAGCTGACACAGTAATACAGCAAGGTAGGACCCCTGGGGAGACCTATAAGTATATATACATCACATCATGCTAGACAGAGGATTTCAAGACTTTCTGGCCGACACACTAACCAGAGATGCTGAGGTTCCTGCTTGCAGACACTCTAGCTTGCAGTGACCTAACATCCCTCGCGGGGTGTCCAGCTCAAGACCAGGACGGGGTCCCATAGTCTCACTTCAGGTAATGAGGTTGACTGAATCCTAGAGAAATTCTTGACTTAACACCTACACCCATGCGGATCTATGACGTTACAACGCGAAATATTACAACGCACTCTGTTACAACGCATTTTTTACAACGCAGGATCCATTACATCGCATGGCATTACAACGCATGACATTACATAGCAGATGCTATTACAACGCATGCCATTACAATGTAAGTATAGGTAAGTATATTACATTTTTTAAAAATGTAATTAATTTAAATTTAATTTATTAAATAAATTAAATTATTTCTAAATAATTATTTTGTACATATATTACTTTAAGTTTATTTTAAAAAGAACTATTAATAAAAAAGAACTATTTTTTAAAAATAAAAAAATTATTAAAATTAATTTTTAAAATAAAATTAAAAGATTTATTTTAAAACTAAACACTAAAAATACCCCTGTACCCCAAAACCCAAATCCAGCCCTGAAACCTAAAAATACCCCTGTACCCCAAATCCCAAATCCAGCCCTAAAACCTAAAAATACACATGTACCCCAAAACCCAAACCCAGCCCTGAAACCTAAAAATACCCCTGTACCCCAAAACACAAACACAGCCCTAAAACCTAAAAATACCCCTGTACCCCAAAACCCAAACCCAGCCCTGAAACCTAAAAATACCCCTGTACCCCAAAACCCAAACCCAGCCCTGAAACCTAAAAATACCCCTGTACCCCAAAACCCAAACCCAGCCCTGAAACCTAAAAATACCCCTGTACCCCAAAACCCAAACCCAGCCCTAAAACCTAAAAATACCCCTGTACCCCAAAACCCAAACCCTGCCCTAAAACCTAAAAATACCCCTGTACCCCAAAACCCAAACCCAGCCCTAAAACCCAAAAATACCCCTGTACCCCAAAACCCAGCCCTGAAACCTAAAAATACCCAAACACCCCAAAACATATACCTCAGTACCCCAAAACATATACTCCTATACTCATACTTATTTTTAAAAATTACTTAAATTAATATATTTAATTTATAATATTAAAAAACATAAATTAATATATTTATTTATTAATAATATTAATTAAATTAATTAAATAATATTAAATAAAATAAAATAAAAATGATATACTTACCTATACTTACGATGTAATACCATGCGTTGTAATAGCATCTGCTATGTAATGTCATGCGTTGTAATGCCATGCGATGTAATGGATCCAGCGTTGTAAAAGTTGCGTTGTAATAGAAGTGCATTGTAAAAGTTGCGATGTAACGGTTGTTTCCCCACCCATGCTAGGTACACTTAGGTGCATCTAGTTAGGGAGGCATTGTAGGAGTACGCATCTTTTTATCATGTGTTTTATATACTTGAATGTATTCACGATTTTAGTAAGATGGTAGAACTATACCATCCTTTTACCTTTATAGTAATGTTAATCGTGTATATCTTATACTGTCTAACGGTTGTTACAGCACATCTATTCTACACCAGAATAACAACTGTTTAATAAATTACTATTGAAAACATCCAGCTTGTTTTATTCGGTGTATCTCTCTGAGACAGACTAAGTAAGAACGAGTGACTGAGCAAAAGGTAGTATATTGTTTCCACGGTCCTGAGGGATCAGGGTTGTCATGGTCGATGGTTGCCAAGAACTATTCCCTCCTTGGTAAGAGATTCTAGTGGCACTGTGAGCTAGTTGGTACTTGGTACAAGAAGGCCAACATACCCGGTGGGGGTGATCAGAGTTCGTCTGACACCAATCCTACAGTGTATGTTGTTTACACGTGCAGATCCTGTATATTTTCTATAGGAACTACACAACAGTACAACTATACAGAAAGGTTATGACTTTTCTGTAACTACCTTAGGAGTGTAAAAATGTGATTTTTTTGCCATAAATCTTCCCTTTCAGATTGTCAATGTACAAATAAAAAATACAGAGCAGATTAAGGTTTCATTTTTGTTTCTTTACACAGCTGCTTTGCGACCTGACCTGCCTTTCACCTGGCTGCTGGCTCTGTCAGCAAGCATTGTCATGACAGAACCTGACTGTAATAAGTTATTACAGTTGACTTCTGACCTGATTTATTTATAGCTCCTCAATGAGTCGTCGAGGTGCTCGCACCAGCCTTCCAGATCTAGTTGTACAAGACAGCGGAGGGCTGCCTTTATCTGGCATCTCTGGAGAAGAGTCAGATGCTTGACTTGGGCCCTCAGGTGGACATGTCCCACTCATGATGAACATCAAGGCAAAGGCTTAAAGTGTGATCAGTCACTGGTTATGGATTTTTCATGTTGTTGGGCAGTTACCATATGTACTTTGCTTGTTACAATTCTTATTGATTCAGCATCGAACGGAGCGTCCTTCTTGCGTGTACGCTTTTGCTTGACAAGAACTCGGTCTCCTTTTTTGAAAACCGTGTCTCGAGCGTGTAGGTGTTTATCGGTGTAAGCTTTTATTCTGCGTTTGCAAGAGGTGTCAGTGAAAACAAATCTCCTCAGGGTCTATTGACCAGCTTCTGGTCCAGTATGGTATCTTTGTTCCAAGAGATCTCCCAAACAGCAAGGTGGCAGGACTTTCTCCTGTTGAGGAATTAGCAGTGGAACGGTAGGCACTAAAGGCTGGGCATAAAACAGACTTGAGGTCGATGCCTTCCAATGCTGCATGCTGAACCACCTTTTTCAAAGTACTCATTAATTGATCAACAATTACTTTCGCCTGTGGCCAGAGAGGTGCACTTTTCTAATGTTTGATGTTCAAACGATTAAGAAAGTCTTGGAACTCTCTGCTATTGAAGGGTAGACTGTTGTCAGATAGGAGAATGGAGGGAACACCCCATGTTGAGAAAATGTCATCCAGCCTCTTGATGACTCTGTCATGTGTGGTTGATGATAACTCTTCCACTAGTGGAAAATGTGAGTGCTCTTTGACAACTACCTTGAGATGATGTCCATCACTGAGGAGTCCTAAGAAGTCCATCGCAATCCTTTCCCAAGCTTGCTTAGGTAAATCAGACATGTTCAACGGGTGCTGAGTCGTTTTGGGAGATAGGCAGTTGCATGGATGACAAGCTTTAAACTCCATTTCAATTCGTTCATCAAGACACGAGAGCCACACTCAATCTGTGAAAGCTCTTTTGGTTGCGACAATGCCACAATGTCCTTCGTGTGCCAATTGAATCACTTGTTGCCTTAGGCTTTCAGGGATAACTATTCTTGCCCCTCGTAGTATAACACCATCATGCTTCGCGAACATTCTTGAATTTCTGGTACTCAGCATCATCTGCAAGAGAACAAATATTCTTCCTCCATGATTGTGTTTTAATGATTTCTTTGAGTTTAAGCATATCTTTGCCAGTATTAGCAGCTGTCAGAATTTGTTCAACAGAAGGAGCTGCATGCATACTTGACTTTACTATGAAATTGATGTAGGCCTCAGTTGCTTTGTATGTTGTACTATGACGCTGAAGCAGCACACGTGAAAAGTAGTCTGCTGGGTTTGGATCTTTCCCCGGTTTGTGCATGATGGTGTAATCATACTCCTGCAAACGCAACACCCACCTCTCGATGCGAGAGGGAATCTAGGCTTTTGGATTTCTGAAGATGATTAGCAACCCCCGATGATCCGTGACAAGGGTGAAATGCTTTCTTTCCAAAAAAACCTTGGAAGAATTCACATGCCCACACTACAGCTAAGCTTTATTTCTCTGGTTGAGAATATGCATCTTCAGTTTGAGATAGACTCTGGCTAGCATAGACCACAATGTGTCTCTGAGCTTCGGGCTGTCCATTGTGTTGGGCAAGGATCGCACCCAACCCCACCGGACCTGCATCCACCACAACTTCTCTATGCAATTTTGGATCAAAATAAGCCATTTCCGTTGAATTTTCTTTTTTTTTTAAATTTGTTTTTATTGGCATTTGTAAAAACATAAAGCACAATCTAGACAAACAATCAGCAGGCATCACTCGGCGTCACCAGGTCAGTGGTGTCGTAGCCACTAGGTTCTTATACAACATATAGCAGGTGTATTCAACAACAGTACATTACAGTATTGTTACAGTGGCTATCATACGGTTTCATATGTCCGGGTTGTACTTTTGATTAGAGGCAGTTAGCTCTTGGCCCCAGGTGGCAGTCAGCTTTTGTTACCCATTAAGCATGTTAAAGGTCGTCTATATTGACTGTTCAGCCAGTTTACAAACGGTCCCCAGATGTCCCGGGGGCGGGATCGCGCTGACATCAGTTCCCAGTGTGTCTCCAGTTGTGTCTTCGCAGTGTGCTACCCAGAGGATCCAGTGTTTATTAGTCGGTGGTAGAACCACCATCCAATGAAGGGCCACCTGACTCTTGGCCACAATTAACAGCTTAGCAGTTAATTTCTTTCTTTTGGGTGGAACGCCAGCGGCGTGCAGGGCAGTTTGTGTCCAGTTATGTCATCTATGTGTTGCAGTGTGCAAACCCAGAAGTTAGCAACCGGTGGCATTGCCACGCCACGTGTAAGAAAGTAGCCTGAGTGTCCCGCATCTCCAGCAGTGATCGTCAGGGCATATTCCCATTTGGTGCAGTTGCACCGAGGTCCAATAAAGACAGTGTATGTACTTGAAATGGATTAATCTCAGATGGTAGTTTCAGGACAACAGCTGCAGCTGGCCACAGATTAGCTTCCATTGGTCGTCAGAGATTTCCACCCCAATGTCTGTCGCCCATATCTTTCTATCCCCAGGAGTGAGAATTGGGGATTCCCATTGTGTTGTGTTATATATATACTGGTGATAAGTTTGCGGACATGGTCAATCGTGAGAACATTTTCTAATGCTGGTAGGGCGGGGGGGGATTGGGGAACGTATCAAATCGGCTTCTGGAGGAGGAAAGCAGCGGATAATAAAATAGCATGTCCGCAGCCGAGGGGGGTGCTGATTGCACATTTATTGTAATGTTAGGAAGGTTTTGGCAGGGAATAGGTCCTTGACCCAGCCGTATTCCAAGCTGATTCGCTCTCTCCCTTGCCCTACGGTCTCCCAGTGGGGGTATCTGTGGGTGGTTCACCTGTTGCATAGAGAAGGTGTAGAGCATGTCCAGTTTTGCTCTCCTGCGCAGCCCTGTCAATGCCCATCACAGCGCCTCAAATGTGTTCACTTTGTCGTGTGGTCTCCGATATGCTTGAAATATGGCAGTGGCAAGTGGCTTCGGTGCAGCTATGTCTGTTTCAATTGCCACATGCGGTTGGAAGGGTGTAGGGTGCACCCAGTAATGTAGGAAATGTGCCTGTGCAAAGTATGCATATAGCGCAAAGTCGGGTGCCGCCAGGCACCCCTGGGATTGGGGTAGGGTGAGTACCTCCCATGCTATTCTGGGTTGTCGCCCCACCCATACCAGTTCCATCATAAGGGAGCACTGTGTTTTGAAGAAGTGTGTGGTCAGAGGGATGGGGATGTTTACAAAAAGGTACAGCAGCTTGGATAGGATGATCATTTTAGCCACTGCGATGCGTCCAACAGAGACAGGGGCACTGTTTTCCAACGGTCTACCCTCTCTTCGATCCAGTCATTCACTCTACTGTAATTTTAGGACCATAGTTCATTAAGGTTGTTGCTTATCCATATCCCCAAGTATCATGTTGGTCCTGTCACCCATATGATCGGGTACTCAGTTTCGAAAGGCCGAGTGCCGGATGTCAGGGGGATGATAACAGATTTACCCCAGTTTATTCACACCCCTGAGAGTTCTCCATATCGAATCAGTTCTTGCGTCATGGGTGCTAGGTTGTCTTTAGGGTCAGTCATGTATAGCGTGATGTTGTCTGTATACAGTGATACTGTCAGACCCCATGTCGTCAACCCAATGTTGCGATGTGTGCGATGTTATCTGATTTGAGCTGCCAATGGTTCAGTTGCATGGCGATAAGGGGCGCCCCTGTCTTGTTCCCCTAGTGATTGCAATGGGTTCAGCGACCAGGCCATTCACCCTTAAGGGCACTGTGGGCATAGTGTAAAGCAGTTTTATCTGTTGGATAAAGATGGGGCTGAGACCTATCCGTTGGAGCAGTGAACAACGGAGCCCCCACTCCAAGGAATCGAATGCCTTAGTGGCATCCAGCAAGGCTGCGATCGCCGGGACATGTGATGCGAGATAGTGCATTAGGGCAAATAGCGTCTGGAGATTGTGGGACGTGGACCTACTCGGTATAAAACCAGATTGATCCAGTAATATTATCCGAGGGAGCAGTGGTTTCATTTGGGTGGCTAGAAGTTTGGAAAAGATTTTCGCGTCAATATTTATTAGTGAATGTGGGCGATAAGAATCACAATTAGTGTGGTCTTTGGTTTTAAAACAGTTATAATAATGGCTTCTCGCATTGAGGCGGGCAAACGGCCTACCTCCATGACCTCTTGATATACTGCCAGGAGACGTGGTGCCAGGATATCTGTGTATTCCTTATAAAATGTAGCCGTCAGGCCGTCCGGACCAGGGGCCCTATCTGCTGGGAGACCCCCTATGGTCTGCTAGACATCCTTCACCGTGAAAGGCATCTCAATGTATTCTCGGCGGGCTCTGTCAAACCATACCAGTGCAATAGAGTCAAAGTAGTTGCGCAATAAGTCCTCTGCCCGTTTGGAGGCGGACTAGTATAGTTTTGCGTAGAAGTTGCGCATAGTGGAAACGATGTCTGGTGGGGAACGCATTATTTCCCCATCCGTGATGGTCAGTTCTGTGATGAAGGGAGAGCCTCTGGGCTTTCCCAGGAGACTGGCCAGCGTTTTAACCGGCCTGTCCCGCTCTCCGTATCTACGCACCACGGCCTGTTTGTGAAAACATTTTGTTTCTCGCTCAGCTTTTTCCTGATAGGACATAAGAGTGGTGTGTATATTCGCCAAGACGGAGGGTGATGGTGTTGTGCAATAGCGTGCCTCTAGTTCTTGTAATTCTTTTTCTATTCTACTCAAACTGTTCTGTATATCACGTAGGACTCCGGACTGACCTGCTATGCATCCCCTCGAATGACCACTTTAAACGCCTTCCACAGAGCCCCCTCAGTTGACACCGAACAAGTGTTGTAGGGAAAAATATTCCAGGATATGTGTTCGAAGGCCTTCGCAAAAGGCCTTGTCTAGTAAGGTGTGTGGAGGGAGACCCCATGAGAATGGCTGTTGATTAGGTTGTGGGATCAGTAGGGCCAGGGCTCCTGGGCTGTGGTCCGCTAGTATCCTCGCCTGGTGGGCGGCTTCCTGTACCCAGACCTGTAGGTCTTTGGTTAAGAGCCAGAAGTCTATTCTGCACCAGGCTTGGCGGTGGTGTGTGACGCAGGTTCCCTCTCATGCTGTGGGTGAAACGTGCGCCAAGGGTCAATTAGGCTATAGTCTTGTATTATACTATGTAATGTCGCTGTCGCTTGCGGGTGGTGAGCTTGGGACGCTTCCTCCCTGTCCATGTGTGGCATCGGTGCGATGTTAAAATCTCCGCCTGTGCTTGCTTTCATCCTGAAACTATATCACTGCGCCGCATTGTGATTTAATTGTGATCTGACATCAGCGCTGCTTTGTAATTTACTTTCACTGTGTTAAAATCGTAGCGCCGCTTTATACTTTTCACCTGCTCTGCTCATAGCGCTGCTTTGTGGCCCATCATAGCGTCCACCACTCAGCAATATTATTTGTAATTCAATTTTCAGTAATAGCGCTCCACTGCTCGCCCCAACCTCTCCCTGCGTAAAGGTGTTATTGTTGCAGCCATTTGCTTACTGTGACGTCCAAGCCCGTCCCTCCAACACGCTCCCGCCTCCCAGCTGAGCCTGCCTCCCACTGATAGAACAGGTCGACCCCACCCCCTCCGAGAGCTGTGACCGTCCTGACTCGTGCAGATCCGGTTGCTCCCCTCTGTCCTCCTGGGTATCGTAGCGCTACCCCTACGCTGCTTTGCTCTGTGCTCTGTGCTTGCTTTCATCCTGAAACTATATCACTGCGCCACATTGTGATTTAATTGTGATCTGACCTCAGCGCTGCTTTGTAATTTACTTTCACTGTGTTAAAATCGTAGCGCCGCTTTATACTTTTCACCTGCTCTGCTCATAGCGCTGCTTTGTGGCCCATCATAGCGTCCACCACTCAGCAATATTATTTGTAATTCAATTTTCAGTAATAGCGCTCCACTGCTTGCCCCAACCTCTCCCTGCGTAAAGTTGTTATTGTTGCAGCCATTTGCTTACTGTGACTTCCAAGCCCGTCCCTCCAACACGCTCCCGCCTCCCAGCTGAGCCTGCCTCGCCCCTCCCCTCCCACTATCCACATATGCCAGTAGCATTTGCGCGCAGCGTTTACGCGCAGCGATCGCGCCCCAGTTGCGCCGAAGGTGCGCCAAAGGTAAGCCCGTCTACGCCCGTCCGCGCCTGGACCGCGCCCAGTGCCAGACCCCCTGGTTCCCGTAATGCCCAGTCCACTCGCATCTCTTACAATGCCACCACCCTCCTAGCCCTTAACCCCGGCCGCTCCCCCAACTGCGTCCAAGCCGCTCCTGGACACACCCATGGACCCTTCTCTTGCAACTCCTGCAAGTTCGACGTCACCATTACCAACTCCTCATCCACCAACACCAAACAGAGACCTGACACCAACCACCTAAAATGCATCCTGCTCAACACCCGCTCGGTCCACAGACACGCCATCGACCTTTGGAATCTACTAGACACCATCTCACCGGACGTCGCCTTCCTAACAGAAACATGGATGAATGCCTCTTCAGCCCCAGATATCACCATTGCCATCCCGGAAGGATACAAGATCATCCGTAAGGACCGCATCAAGCAAACAGGAGGAGGCATCGCTATCGTCCATAAGAACTCCATCCGCATCTCAACCAGCTCAGACGTCAACCTTGCCAGCGCCGAACACCTCCACTTCCAGATCCACACCGACCCCAAGACCACACTCAGAGGCACCCTCCTCTACCGGCCTCCAGGACCCCGTGCACAATTCAGTGACGACATCACTGACTTTATCACCCCACACGCCCTCCCCTCCGAAGACTACATTCTATTGGGAGACCTCAATTTTCACCTGGAAAAGAGCAATGACAGCAGCACCACCACCCTTCTGGACAATCTCGCCAACCTCGGGCTCAAACAACTTGTCACTACCCCCACCCACATTGCAGGTCACACACTCGACCCCATCTTCACCTCCAGCAAACATGTCTCATTCAGTCACTCCACAGCTCTTCATTGGACGGACCACAGCTGCGTTCACTTTATCTACAATAAGACCACAATCCACAACCATCCTCAACCCACCCTGCGAAGAAACTGGAACAAAATCACCATCGACCAGATCTCCTCATCGCTTCTTTTAAACCCCCCCGCCCACTCCTCAAACCCCGACCAAGCAGCCATTAACCTCACCCAATGGCTATCCAATAGCGCCGACATCCTAGCACCGTTGAAAAAACGTCAAATCAAACTAGGCAGCAAGAAGGCCTCCTGGTTCAACGATGATCTTAAGAAATCGAAGAAACTCTGTCGCTCCCTCGAGAAGGCCTGGAAAAAAGACCCCAACACCAGCACCAGGGACGCCTTCAAAAACGCCACCCGCATACACCACCAACTAATCCGGTCTGCCAAGAAAGCCGCATTCAAAGACCGACTAGATAACAACGCCCACAACAGCAAGGAATTATTCAACATCGTCAAAGAATTTACCAACCCATCAGCCAACTCCAACGACATCACCCCCTCCCAAGCCCTCTGCAACTCCCTAGCTTCCTTCTTCCACAACAAAATCGCAGACATCCACAACAGCTTTGACAACCGACCCGGAGACCAACCCACCCAACCTTCTGCAGGACCTGCACCCCCCCTGAACATCCTTAACGACTGGAACCTAATCTCCACTGAGGACACCATCCGCCTGATGAACTCCATCCACTCAGGATCCCCCACAGACCCATGGCCTCACCACATCTTCAACAAAGCAGATTCCATCATAGCACCACACCTCCGAGATGTCATCAACTGCTCCCTCAACTCCGCCACCTTCCCGGAAAGCTGGAAACACGCAGAACTCAGTGCCCTTCTGAAAAAACCCACAGCTGACCCCACCGAACTCAAAAACTACCGCCCCATCTCGCTCCTTCCATTCCCGGCCAAAGTCATCGAGAAAGCTGTCAACAACCAGCTCGCCACCTTCCTCGAAACCAACAAATCCCTCGACTCCTCACAGTCCGGCTTCCGAGCCAAACACAGCACTGAGACCGCACTTATCGCAGCAACAGACGACATTCGAACTCTACTAGACAATGGAGACACAGTCGCCCTCATCCTCCTCGACCTCTCCGCTGCCTTCTATACAGTCTGTCATAGCACCCTTCTACAGCGCCTCAGAAACGTCGGAATCCAAGGAAAAGCACTGGAATGGATCACCTCGTTCCTCACCGGAAGAACCCAGAGAGTCCGCCTCCCACCATTCAAGTCAGAGGCCTCTGAAGTCCTCTGCGGCGTACCACAAGGATTGTCCCTCAGCCCCACCCTCTTCAACGTTTACATGAGCCCCCTTGCGGCCATCGCTCGCCAACACAATCTCAACATCATCTCCTACGCTGACGACACTCAACTGATCCTCTCTCTCACCAAAGACCCTAACACCGCCAAAACCAACTTACACGAAGGAATGAAAGAAGTAGCCGAGTGGATGAAGCACAGCCGTCTGAAACTGAACTCAGACAAAACAGAAGTCCTCATCTTAGGCACCTCCCCCTCCGCCTGGGATGACTCTTGGTGGCCAGAGGCCCTTGGAAAAGCACCCATCCTGACGGACCACGCACGGAACCTGGGCGTCATCCTGGACTCTTCACACTCGATGACCAGACAAGTCAACGCCGTTTCATCATCTTGCTTCAACATTCTTCGCATGCTCAAAAAAACATTTCGCTGGATCCCCACCGAAACTAGAAAAACGGTCACCCACGCACTGGTCACGAGCCGCCTGGACTACGGAAACACCCTATACGCCGGTACCACCGCAAAACTCCAGAAAAAACTCCAACGCATCCAGAACGCTTCAGCCAGGCTCATACTAGACATCCCGCGTAAAGAACACATCTCTGGTCACCTGAGAGACCTCCACTGGCTCCCCGTAAATAAGAGGATTACTTTCCGCCTCCTAGCCCACACACACAAAGCACTTTACGAACTTGGACCCGAATGCCTCAACACACGACTGTCCTTCTACACCCCCTCCCGTCAGCTACGATCCTCCAACCAAGCCCTTGCCACTATACCTCGCATCAACAAAACCACCATGGGAGGTAGATCCTTCTCCTACCTGGCAGCTAAAACCTGGAACTCACTTCCCACTCACCTTCGCCTTACTCAGACCCACCTAGCATTCAGAAAGCAACTTAAAACTTGGATATTCGACAAGTAATTCCCCACCCTCCCTCCCTCAAGCGCCTTGAGACCCTATGGGTATGTAGCGCGCTATATAAATCTCTTGACTTGACTTGACTTGTTGGGACCATAGACATTAGCTACAATTAGTGGCCTTTGATATAGTGTTCCTTGTAGGAGGATATACCGACCTTCTGGATCTTTTATTGACTGTTGTGTTTGCCAGGACACCCCCTCGCAAATAAGAGTCGCTACCCCACAGGAGTAGCGTGAGTAACCTGCAGTATGAACCTCGCTCCAGCAAGCGGCCGACAACCTCGCACTGTCCACCCCCAGGAGGTGAGTTTCTTGTAGGAGGCAGATATCTACCCCATGTCTGGACAGGTAAGATTGTACAAGCAGGGACTTACGTTGGTCGTTCAGACATCGTAAGTTTCAAGTGAGGCAGGTAAGTTTAGACAGCTTTTTCTTAAGCTTTATCTGTGTTGTGTCACTATTTGCACGTCCTCCCTGTCTTAACCCGTGCCTCTGGTATAGCCACCATCTCGTTTTATGTGTATGCCTACTCTATGTGCTAGCTGGGTGTGACTGTCTGCGATTAAGATAGCATAATCCGATGACTGAGGTGTCCTGCAACCGACAATTCCCCACCCACCCCCCTCCCTCACCAACCCCCAATCAGGCTGTGGATCCCTTGTTAAACAATACCCCTTATGAGGAAAGCCATTAAATATAGTGTAACAGGGAATCATCCCAGAGGGGCGCGGGGTTGTCTGCTTACTGCCCTGCCATAGTTGGACAGGGTGGCAGAGCGTGTATGTGCGGCTCTGGCTCAGGGGTGCACCAGCAGTTAGCGTCCATGCAATACGCAGAGTGTATGGTCCCCCTCCCTCACACAATCAGTCATTGTCATTCATCTGGTTACTGGAGGCAGGTGAAGTCTCTCTCTCCTGGTTGGGGTATTTCCTGGTGGTCTGTTTGGCATACTTCAGGGCAGCACTGGCGTCGGTGAAAAATAGGGGTTCCCCCCGGTGTGAAGTTGCAACTTGGCCAGATACATCATTGTGAACTTTATACCAGCTTGTTGAAGTAGTTTTTTTGGCCAGTATGAATTCTCTTTTTGCCGACAGTACTGCTTGGGTAAAGTCCGGATAAAGCGCTATTTTGTTCCCTTGGTATTGGATGTCTCCTTTATCCCTTGCCACTCTCAACACAGTATCTCTGACTTTATAGTTGAGTAGGCGAGCTAGGATGGGTCTTGTGGGAGCCCCCGGAGATGGTCTAGGGCCCAGTTTGTGATGCACAAGTTCCAACAAGAACATCGGGGTAAGTTCCATAACACAGGTCTCAGATCATTTCTTCCACGTATCATTCCGTATTTTGAATGTTTGTAGATTCCGGTACCCCCGTGATACGGACGTTGTTCCTTCTGGACCTCGCTTCCAGGTCTTCGTTGCGGGCCCGTATTACCTCTAGCACCTTCTCCATGTGTAGCATGTTGCCCTGCAATGCTGCCTGTCGATCTCCCGAGTCCGATACCCAATGTTACAGTGTATCTGTCCGGCTGTCATGCTTGTCTATTCTTTGGGACAGGTGGTCAATTTGTGCCGCCATAGTGTCTAATTTCATATCGATTACTTTAAGGCTGCCCCTTACCTCCCGCATTATTGCTCTAATGTCATCATCCTGGTCTGAGTTCATTTGTGTTTCGGGGACTACAGTGATCGGGCGGTGGTGGGGTCTTGGAGACGTGTTGATCTTTTTTCGAAGGAGATGTTAGCTTGTTTGTTATCAGTCTTTCCCATGTTGGTTGTTTATTCTACTACCCCGCAGAATTTGTGCACTGGGTGCACAGCCGACAGTTTCTGCTGCTGTGGTGCTTTTGGTCAGGGAGGCTGAATGGATTGTTCTATTTCTATACATAGTTCTGATCTCGCAATGTCCACGCGCGCCCTTCTCCCGTCTTGTTGTGTTGCACACTTGAGGTGTCGGCCTCTGACCTGTATTCGTGTGGCTCTCTTCGGTCTGTCTTTGGGTGGTGCTTCTGGCGTGTTGCTCACCGATCTCGAGCAGGCCTCAAGTTTAAGCACACAGTCACGGTAAGGCCCAGTGTATCTACTGCTCGTTATCTTTCCTCTACCCCGGGAGTCAGCTATACATTGCCCACACGAGCTTCTGGAGTAGCAGCCCGTGAAGGCTGCTCATTCATTCCCACTCGTCAGCGCTTCACTTACCGGTACAGTCGCTGCCTCTTGTCTTCAGTCATGTTTGTGTGTTCCCGCATGGGCTCAGAGATCTTAATCAGCGGGCGGTTATGTGTTTGAGCTGGTCCACAGCTATTTGCCACCTTTGCTTTTGCCTTCAGGGGGAGTTACGCAATGTCCAGCGCTCCCCTTGTTGCCCGGTTGCTGTGTTGTCACCAGGCAGTGTCTCCTGCAGCGCTTCACTTGTGGGCCTTCTACTGCTGGGCAGCCACTCTCTGCTTTTCAAGTCCTGGGAGGCCACATGCCTTTCATGCACTGCCCTGGTGCTCCTCGCTTACCCTTGGTACATTTGCAACAGGCAGACACTGTTTGGGCGATCGTCGCTATCTCAGCGGTCGTTCCCATTAGTAGATCTCAGTCTGCCATTTTTTCAACTGTGGTTCGCGGGGGGAGGGGGGTGGGGTCGGACCGATGTTCCTTGTGTGGTATCTAGTCTTGAGCCTCCTTATTTACCGGCAGCTGGGTCCTCTCTGCCCGGTTTTCAGCTTGCTCGGACGGGCCCGGGGCCACTTTTCACAGCGTCTGCCTGCACACTGCCAGTTCGCTCCCTCCGGTTGAAACGTTCCTGTTCGCTACGATTTGCACTTGCATGCAGCAGGCCCTGCGCTTCATCTGGAAGGGGGGAGACGCCGTCTGGCGAGACTCAACATTGACAGTGCTTGCACTGTGCCTCACTTTATCACTGTAGTCTCCAGCGGAGTCCCGGTGCTAATGGGCTGCCATTTTGATTCATGTTCGTCCGCAGTTTCGTGCCTTCCGTCACCAGGCGATTACATTTTGCCGAGCACACGTCGTCCATCAGGCACCCCAGTCGGTAGCTGCTCTGCAGCTGGGAACTCGTAGCTATTAAATCCCGCAATCCTTACTCCGAGCCTCTGCTGCTGTTTCCCGGCCCATTACAGGCCCGCCTCTTATTTCCTGGATTTACGGTCCGCAAAGGGCGTGCATCGCCCGGGGCCTCGCAAATGATCGCGCGGGGGTAAGTCGTTCAGTGTCACTGCCTGCATGCACCCGAATGTACGCCAGGCCTCTGATGTTAGTCAGATTATGTGCTCTGCCAGCAGAGCCACCTCACTGTGCGGTCATCTTGCTGCTCGGCTCAGCCACAACCCCATTTCAGTTGAATTTTAAATTGCATGTTTCATTTTCTTGAAACTTCGGTCACAACCAGATGACCATTCAAATGGAACATTTTGCTTTGTCAGTTCTCTTAGAGGGGCACTCATAGTGGCAAAATCACGAATGTATCTGGAGCAATCGCTGGCCGTGCCTAAGAATGAAATTCACACTTCTCAGCATTTAGTGTGAGACCTGCATCAGCAAGCAGACAGCATACTTGTGTGAGTGCTTTGTCTTGTTCCTTTCGTGTAGACCCAAACACCAATATATCATTACTGTAGTTAAAAGCATGTGTGGCAGGCTGAATTATTCAGCAAATTACATTTTTAAAGATTCCTGCAGCTGATGACACACCAAAACTGATTTTTTTTTATGTCTGAAGAAACCAACATACGTTGAAAACATAACAAGGTACCTACAGTTTTCTTCCAGTTCAAGTTGATGGTAACCTTTATTCAGATCAAGGTGGGAGATAACGTTGGCACCCCTCAGCCGTGTGATCATGCCCGCAATATGTGAACCTGAATATCTTTCTTTTTCGGTTGCTCTGTTGGCCTATTGCATATCAACACAAATGCGCACTGAATCTCCACTACCCATTTTCGGCCCCATCATTAGAGCGCTCAATGATGTCATGCTTTAACAGTGTTTCTAGATCCTTTTTAATGGCTTCCTGTGAGTGAAAAGCAATTCGACTGTGTCACAGTTTAATGGGGCAAATATCTTCGTAAATGTGAAGCTGTACCATCATTGTCTTAAGTTTTCCAAGTCCATGAAACAATGTCAGGATTTCACTCACTACTTCAGAATGTACATTCAAGTTGTAGTTAATAGAAATCAGCCCCGTGTCAGCCACAGTATCAAAACTTAAAAAGCATGTACTAGACAAAGTACCAAGGAGGACATGAATTGGCACTTGCACTGTCGTTTCCTGTGCGGCATGGTCACCTCAAGAGCTCCTTTGCCCTGAAAGAGTGTAGAAGCTCCCCAGATGTTCACCTTTGTTCTTGACGGTGTGAGACGTGGTATTGGAGACAGTTGTTTGTACATTTATGCCGGCATGATGTTTATCAACACACCACTATCTATAATAAAGGTTGTAGGGCAACCATACACCTTGAGCATTATTTTAGGACAATGTCTAAATGAACTTTGTTGCTTCATGTGGCGATTCTTTTCAGATTTGTGTTTTTCCTTGCAAGTGGGTAAATTCTACATGCGTATGTCGGTCTGCGACTGACATCCCCATCACACATCCATCTTCCTCACCGTCACTCGATGATGATGGCAACGAACCATCAGAAGATGAGTTTGATAACGATCAACTTCATTTAGTTTCCACTTGCCTTAGTCGAGGTTGCTGTTTGGCCATGTGGTAGGGGCTAGAAGGCTTCTGGAACTTTCTGGCATCTAAGTTCGCATCTCTTTGTGATGCCCTTAGTTTCTGTTTTACTTTGCAAACAGTTATGAAATGTTTTTCCTTCCTATAACTTTGGTAGGACATTTACCTTTATGTGAAAAGGAGAATCCACAGCGGAAACACACTTTCTGTTTCTTCCAATATGTCACTCGGTGGGCCTCTGGCTTATGTTTCTGCTTGCTTTTCATGCTCAACGATGATTGATTTTGTGTTGTTCCAGCTTCCATATCAGCAGCTTGTCAATCAGCACATTCCTCCACTCTTGCAGCCATTCTCCTAACTGAGCGTTTCTCTCAGCATGCATCGTCGGAATGAATCGGAGGGGCTACCATCAATAACTCTAAGACGCATGGCTTCTACATCATTGAATTAATTGAACTTGCAGTGCTTTATAAGCAGGTTGCTGTCTTGTTTGGCTGAAAGTGTATACCTTTCATAGTCGACATTTGGCATTGGATTGAACTTAGCCTCCAACGTCCTCTTGATTTGACGATATGATTCTTCACCAGCTTGTGATACCTTCTTTATCACCTCTTTTACTCTGTCACCTTCAAGGTTCCTTAAGTATTTGATGATCTTTTTGTCATCTGCTTATTGTATAGCATCTTTGAAGTCATCAAACGTTTCAAACCAGACAGTCCATCTGGTGCCAATATTCTGCTTTTTGGCGGTGTCGAATGGAGGCAGTGGTTTCAGGAACACAGCAGCATCATATTTGGTACTCCTTCCTACTGACGTTGAGAGTATATGCTGTTCAGGCAGCATTTGATCATCAGCGTCACTTGGCCCAGTGACACCTCTGCAAGCATCAGCCTGCTCATTTGTCCTCTGGTAGTCGCGCCCAAGCTGACGTTGACGGGTACCACCTTCCTTCTTCACAGTGAGTAATGATTTCGCTTTTTGCATGTGCCATTCACTGCTCTACATTTTTTGCATTATACTTGGCTGTCAAGGCCTTTAGCATTGTTTTGTATCTGGTCTTCTCTGCCTCTAGAGCTTTCTCATAACTGATTGTTACTGTCTATAGCGCTTCTGCTTTGTATCAGTGCTAGCTCTGTGTTATGCTGTGCCGCAATACCTCTTCTTTCAGCCTTACTGGTAGACTTTTGGCAGGCTCACTGACTGTGCTCCTCTGTAGGGCTTTCACCTTCTTCGAGGGTCTTCCAAAAGCTGTAGTTGAACTTGACGCCACATATGTCAACCGTAGACCGCTTCTTGAGGCGCACGTGGCATGCACAATCAGTTTGCAGACCACGGCAAATTCTCAGGGTGATCAATCTCGTATCGTTGGGTGGAGTACGTATCCCATTCTTGTCACTTGTAGTAGCGTTCTTAGCAGCCCAGGAGCATGTAACAGACCCCGCCACACATGAAGCTTTGGTTTGCACGTCTTTATTCTTCAGCATTCAACCGTTAACTGAACGCACTGCGTCACAAGCTTAATTAACCACGCCCAGTCACAGCTACTAGATCAGGTAATACTTGTGAGGAGTCTGCCAAGGGACACTGGAGGCCTCATGCACAGGACACAACAGCCTCGCCGTGAATAAACAAACCATGCAGTGAAGAAATGCTGGCAAATAACTCCAGCAACAGAAATACGTGGATTATTACCAGGTATTTCGAGGTAGGTAGTAAAACAGCTCAGTGGGCCAATGCACTTTCTGTACCTCTTGGTGTGAAGCCTGTAAGTAAATGGTTGCAACCTTGTCTAGGTTAATTTTGACTTTAATCCTTATAAGGGTAAAATGAGTGGAAGTGCACTGAGCAACAGTAACATCTATTAGTTAAAATGATATCAAATAAATATCTAAACTCTGGAAAAAAAGCTTCTCTATATTTTTGTTACCAAAACTTCAGCCTCTTTGCATTTAAGAATACGGATTTAGGGGCACAGAGCCCGCATTGTAGCCTTTGCTCTTGCTACTGCCCTGCGCATCAGCTTCAGGGTCAGACAATATTGGGAGTGCTCAGAAACATCTTAAGGAGTGTGGCAAAGAATAAGGGCATTAGAGTGCAGTGGGTACGTGAAGTTCCAATAAACGTAAATAAACATGAACCTTACGAACGTGACATTTGCTCTATTTTTAATTGCCGACTTAAGTCTTTTGTTGACAAATTGCTTTCTCTGTTCTTCAGTTCCCATTTTGACCAACAAGGGAGTGCTCACAAATAACCATAAAGGCAGATATTAATACTTAAATAAAGCACTAGGACAATATATTTAACTTAACTGGAGGCTATGGATAAAGGAGGGGCAGATTTTAGAGTTTCAGCCAGCGCGTGTTCCAATTCATCCAAATAAACGTGAACATGTAAAAATGCAGGGGTGGCTGGTGACATTTGAAAGTGATGCGTGTAAATACTGCGCTGTGGCGAGCGAGCGCAGCGACTGAGGCCGAACCACCTATGGGGGGTTCGGGGGGTTCGCTCCACAAGAACATTTTCAAAAAAGTGGGCAAATGGTGCATTCTCAAGCACATTTGAGAAAGAGGTTGCTTGGCGAATACATCTCACATTTAAACATAGAAACTTTAGAGTCCTGGATCCCAGTATGTCAATTCAACATTAACTACTGTAGTTTCAGATCTTTCATGTAACATACAAAAGGAACACCCACACAGGCGGTGGACCTTCTGTCTCTCAAAAACCTGCAAATCAAAGTCTACTTTGACCGCTGAGCACTGTCTAGTGACTCTCCTGTGACCCTGACCTGAGACTGTTGCCTAGTAAGTTATATGTTTAATGATCTCTAGAGAAAAAACAAACAATACCATCACATGAGGACTAACCAAGGCACAACATGTCGGCTTTAAACACAATCTATTCAGTGCTTAATTTGTGCCGGTGCTTTCCGGTGCTTAGCACCGGCACTTAATTGACAGGGCCGGGTCTACGCATCTCGCACGTGCGTCATTGATGTTTTAAAAAAATTGCCTTAAGTAGTGTACTCAGCGGTTAACAATGAAGTCGTGTCAGACGACTAAAACACACTTGCTTCTCTTAATTAGCTGCCACGCACAGTGCGGTCCAAGAGAGAATACATTACTATGTGGTGGTGGCGCTTGTGATCATGGCGGCCGCCCGTAGCATAGGCTTCTTGGTCAATTATTCACAGTCACACCGTGAGAGGGCCGTCACTGTGCGTGCACTGCACAGTTGACTGCGCCATGCCGTACGCGTTGTTTGAAGGTGGGCGGGTGTGGGGCCCGGGAGGGACCAGTACACACACACTGATTTATTGAGGCGCCAGAAGTGGGCGGGCTGGATTTGGTTTCTAACTTCAAGTTCTGACTGTTAGGGGCTGGATGGGCCGTTGTACGCGCGCCACGCCCTAGCAAAACCACCGCAGCCAGTATCATTGCTAACTAGGACATTACTGCTGGTGGTTCTGGTAGCATTGTTGGGTACTGGGTAGAGCAAACAGCAGCAGCAGTGCACCAGGGCCGCCGCTGAATCTCGCAAAAAAACAGTTATTCACTGTAATGGTAAGATTGAAGTTAATAAAACAGTGAGTCAGTAACTACTGAAATCGTGTGAAACACTGCCTCCTCGCAGATACCCCCGTAGTTCATACAATTGTTATGGCGCTCTATATGTCCTGTGCATGCTCCCGTGTTAACTTAACCCCCATGTAGCATTCAATGTTAAATTAAGTGTGTGTGTGCGCACGCTTCTTAATTTGCAGCCTGAGCAAAGCAAGGATATTGGGAAAGCCTTGAGGTGCGCACAAGGCTGGGTGATTGTCCCCCACGCGACTTGCAACCCACATGCTCTCTGATGAAGCAAGCAGCAGAGGTGGTTGAAGGATAGCTGCCATTTAGATTGTCAAGCAAGCAAGTGTGGTCACTCGGATATACGGAGGGAGGCAGTCAAACGTAGATTAATGGGATGGGTCATCATTCTGATAAGAATCAGCAGTGAAAAAAACAGACCTTAAAATGTGTCTGTACCAGTCCTTCATTTCTTCTTCTTCGCTCATCATTTAAAAACAAGTCACTCAGTTAAAATGAAGTACGTGACAAGGAATGCCTGGCTCACTTCTGCCACCACCGTCCTCAACACGCTCTTACAGAGGAGAAAGGGAAAGTTACATTTACCAATGCCTGCCCGACTAGCAGAAAGTGAATAAGCTTCAGCGCTTTATGAAATGCGAGTGCGCCCTACTTTTAAACCCAAAAGTCTCCAATGCAACGGAGTTGGTCATTCTCCTTCTCAACTCCAGCATGGTTATTTTGAGGGGGGCTCATTATCCTTGCACTACTACTTCGAACACATATATAACCAACTTGCCCTCAAATTGCTGTGGGTTTTTGTCTTGCCGTCAGTAGCGGAGAAAAGGATTCTGATGTGACACCTTTTTGATAAATTTTAGCCTTCGTTTTCTGGATGGGACACTTTTAGTTTTTCTAAATTAATTTAAAAATGAAAAAAGGCTGCCTTCTCTCATGCAGGCTGCTGAATAACTTATAGCGCATGCCTTTTTGTCTGGTAGCAGATAATCAGCTGTTTTACATGGTTTTTTTTTGTGAACTTTCATCCTAGGTGATCCTTTCATTTGTGTGTTACTTCAGCCACTTTGTCTGGGCCCACGTTTATTTTAAGCTGAAGTCTGTTCGGTATTGCCTGTAGGTGCAACTTGGGTATCTTGTGTGGTATCTGTTGTATCGTTGCTTATTTTAAATAGTGTGAGGGCCCACTCCCCTGATCACTGGCATCTGCATGTTCCTGACATAAAACATCAGAGGGTAGGCTCTGCAAGTACCCTTTGAGTGCTCTCATAACGTGAAATGATGGGTCCGTTGACAGTGTGAACAGAGGACCACAAGGCTCCTACATCTCATAGTTATTAATGAGCCTTTGTGAATGAAGGGACCTCTCGCTGAGGATTTGGTCCTCCACCCCCCCCCCCCCCCCCAAAGTTGGGGCTCCCTACACCACAGGGGATGCAGGTGCTTGTGCTATGCCCCTGCTTCCAAATAACTAACCCGTTGTGGCTTCAACAGAGTAGGGTAGAACTTTGATCAGCTTGAATGCTGTTTATGCGTGTGTGTGACATTTCTCAAATAATTAGATATTGTGCGTGTTGAACCAGTCTACACCCAGGGTACTGTCTCATAATATCACGATGCTTAACATTTCCAAAATGCATAATTTCCCTGAGGTAAGCATTTACAAGTGCTTTTTCCTCCATTGCTAAAGATTTCTATTTGGCTTTTTAGCATAAATACTCTGCCAACATAGAGATACTTGTTTCTGCACAAATTAACAACAGTTCTTGTACAGTGTTTTATTTTTTATATTTATTTAGTTCCTTTCTGAGTTCATTTATTATTTGTCGAGTAGGATACTTTATTAATTTGCAAAGCAAAACATTCTAGTTAACATGTTTGTCCAAGTCTTTCACTATATATGCCACACCTCTTTTAAAAGATTTTTATCCCACTTAAAGCCCTGGTCTAGAGGCAGTACCTTCCCAGAGCTTTCAAGTTTCCCATCTCAAGGAGTCTCAATTTAGCCCTTTCTGCAATATTTGAGCTGAAGTCCCATGTTTATAAATGTATCAGCAGGACTACAAATCCCCAAAAGGGAAAGACAAGACTGGGTGTGCTGCTCATGCCTGGAACTGGAAAACATGAGAGCTTTGCCTTCCTGAAATCATACACATTCAGTCACTGTAAAGTCCATGCGTTTGTCCTTTCAAAGTATCATGTGTCGCATAAATCTGGATTTGTTATAGTTCATAATTTTTAGGTTGAGCCTCGACAGTGTATGCGCTGTCTGCAAGACCTGATGTATCTCTTATGTGATTCAGAAAAGGGGGTGGTGATGAACAGAGTGTCTGAATTAAGCATACCACTCTTACCCAGTCCAAAGATCAGGGCTTGATCCATCACCGTTTTTTAGCTCACTGCACCATCCCAGCTCAGAACTTGGCTATATGCAAATTATTCTGACCCTGGCCCAGTGCATCATGGGAACAGGGCAGACCAAACTACCAAGCCAATTCTTATACTGGGAAGGAAACAAGCTACCGGGGACCGGTTTCTGGCATTTCAGCCGTCTTCGGCCCGGCTTGCTTGAATCCTGATGGTACAATGAGCTAGGGACTCACATCTGAGTATACCCTTCCACGCTTATGGTGGACAAAAATGATTCAGAAAAGGGGGTGGTGATGAACAGAGTGTCTGAATTAAGCAGACCACTCTTACCCAGTCCAAAGATCAGGGCTTGATCCATCACCGTTTTTTAGCTCACTGCACCATCCCAGCTCAGAACTTGGCTATATGCAAATTAGTCTGACCCTGGCCCAGTGCATCATGGGAACAGGGCAGACCAAACTACCAAGCCAATTTTTATACTGGGAAGGAAACAAGCTACCGGGGACCGGTTTCTGGCATGTCAGCCGTCTTCGGCCCGGCTTGCTTGAATCCTGATGGTGCAATGAGCTAGGGACTCACATCTGAGTATACCCTTCCACGCTTATGGTGGACAAAAATGATTCAGAAAAGGGGGTGGTGATGAACAGAGTGTCTGAATTAAGCAGACCACTCCTACCCAGTCCAAAGATCAGGGCTTGATCCATCACCGTTTTTTAGCTCACTGCACCATCCCAGCTCAGAACTTGGCTATATGCAAATTAGTCTGACCCTGGCCCAGTGCATCATGGGAACAAGGCAGACCAAACTACCAAGCCAATTCTTATACTGGGAAGGAAACAAGCTACCGGGGACCGGTTTCTGGCATTTCAGCCGTCTTCGGCCCGGCTTGCTTGAATCCTGATGGTGCAATGATCTAGGGACTCACATCTGAGTATACCCTTCCACGCTTATGGTGGACAAAAATGATTCAGAAAAGGGGGTGGTGATGAACAGAGTGTCTGAATTAAGCAGACCACTCTTACCCAGTCCAAAGATCAGGGCTTGATCCATCACCGATTTTTAGCTCACTGCACCATCCCAGCTCAGAACTTGACTATATGCAAATTAGTCTGACCCTGGCCCAGTGCATCATGGGAACAGGGCAGACCAAACTACCAAGCCAATTCTTATACTGGGAAGGAAACAAGCTACCGGGGACCGGTTTCTGGCATTTCAGCCGTCTTCGGCCCGGCTTGCTTGAATCCTGATGGTGCAATGAGCTAGGGACTCACATCTGAGTATACCCTTCCACGCTTATGGTGGACAAAAATGATTCAGAAAAGGGGGTGGTGATGAACAGAGTGTCTGAATTAAGCAGACCACTCTTACCCAGTCCAAAGATCAGGGCTTGATCCAGCACCGTTTTTTAGCTCATTGCACCATCCCAGCTCAGAACTTGGCTATATGCAAATTAGTCTGACCCTGGCCCAGTGCATCATGGGAACAGGGCAGACCAAACTACCAAGCCAATTCTTATACTGGGAAGGAAACAAGCTACCGGGGACCGGTTTCTGGCATTTCAGCCGTCTTCGGCCCGGCTTGCTTGAATCCTGATGGTGCAATGAGCTAGGTACTCACATCTGAGTATACCCTTCCACGCTTATGGTGGACAAAAATGATTCAGAAAAGGGGGTGGTGATGAACAGAGTGTCTGAATTAAGCAGACCACTCTTACCCAGTCCAAAGATCAGGGCTTGATCCATCACCGTTTTTTAGCTCACTGCACCATCCCAGCTCAGAACTTGGCTATATGCAAATTAGTCTGACCCTGGCCCAGTGCATCATGGGAACAGGGCAGACCAAACTACCAAGCCAATTCTTATACTGGGAAGGAAACAAGCTACCGGGGACCGGTTTCTGGCATTTCAGCCGTCTTCGGCCCGGCTTGCTTGAATCCTGATGGTGCAATGAGCTAGGGACTCACATCTGAGTATACCCTTCCACGCTTATGGTGGACAAAAATGATTCAGAAAAGGGGGTGGTGATGAACAGAGTGTCTGAATTAAGCAGTCCACTCTTACCCAGTCCAAAGATCTGGACTTGATCCATCACCGTTTTTTAGCTCATTGCACCATCCCAGCTCAGAACTTGGCTATATGCAAATTAGTCTGACCCTGGCCCAGTGCATCATGGGAACAGGGCAGACCAAACTACCAAGCCAATTCTTATACTGGGAAGGAAACAAGCTACCGGGGACTGGTTTCTGGCATTTCAGCCGTCTTCGGCCCGGCTTGCTTGAATCCTGATGGTGCAATGAGCTAGGGACTCGCATCTGAGTATACCCTTTCACGCTTATGGTGGACAAAAATGATTCAGAAAAGGGGGTGGTGATGAACAGAGTGTCTGAATTAAGTAGACCACTCTTACCCAGTCCAAAGATCAGGGCTTGATCCATCACCGTTTTTTAGCTCACTGCACCATCCCAGCTCAGAACTTGGCTATATGCAAATTAGTCTGACCCTGACTCAGACATGAGTCCCTTTCTCACTGCACCATCAGGATTCAAGCAAGCCGGGCCGAAGACGGCTGAAATGCCAGAAACCGGTCCCCGGTAGCTTGTCTCCTTTCTGGTGAAGAATTGGCTTGGTAGTTTAGTCTGCCCTGTTCCCATGATGCACTGGGCCAGGGACAGACTGATTTGCATATAGCCAGGTTCTGAGCAGGGATGGTGCAGTGAGATAAATAACGGTGATGGATCAAGCCCTGATCTTTGGACTGGGTAAGAGTAGTCTGCTTAATTCAGACACTCTGTTCATCACACCCCCTTTTCTGAATCGTATCTCTTATGTGGGCTTCTGTCAGATCAACCAATTGGCATTGGTTCTTTCTCATGCCATTCCGAAATTATGGCTTTCTATTAGTCCATTCCCCTCAATTGTCCCTCCTTCTAGTGGTAGTTTCAGCGAGGCAATTTCACTAAGTGAAGGCTTTTGTTGACGTTCACAGCTTCCTCCTCCACAACGGCGCGATGGCCCTTCCTCCACTCTGGGCATTGCAGTCTGTTACAACCTGAAACTGTCTGGGTGGAATTTTGGTTGGCGCAGGGATTATCCCACGATTAGAAGTCTCGTACCATAGCAGGTTAAGGCCAGAAGTTACTTATATGAAGAGCCAGGTTTTCAGCATCTTGCTCAACTCTAGAAGTGAGGAGCTGGCTATGATGTGTTGAGGCTTGTGGATGTGGGTGGCGCAAATAAAGGAAGTGGGTGGAGCCAGTGGATGAAGTGGGTGGAGCCGGGGGTGGGTGTGGCCTCCTACAAAAAATTGAGCACCTGCACTTGAAATTTTACAAATTAAGCACTGAATCTATTGGAATTCCCAAAGGTAGGCACTTTGGGATTTTGTAGATTAGACCCCTGGTACTATCCTCTTGGAGTAACAAGACCATTCTTTAATATACTCACTCGTGAAGCTAATAGGTGTGGCTTTACTCAAATTAAACACAATTCGTGGATATATGTCGGGAGATATCCTTTACATCGCATGCGATACATCGCATACCATTAGAACGCGGTTGTTACAATGACCGTGTTGTTACATCGCATACCTTTACAACTCAAGTCGTTACAACAACTTGCTGTAGAGGGTACAAGGTATTGGATTTAAAATCCAACACCTTCCCTACTGTTGCACGGACTGGAGTTGGAATAGTAAATTCTACTATTCCAACACCCCCTGCAGCAAGTTGTTGTAATGACTTGCGTTGTAAAGTTATGCGATGCAGCAACGCGCTCATTGTAACAACCACGTTGTAACGGCATGCAATGTATCGCATGGGATGTAAAATCAAATAGTCCATATGTCTGTGTCATATATCGCAAGAGGACAATATGATACTTCTCTTTGTATTTCAAATGTCTTCTTTGCACTTTGGTGTCTTTCTCTGATGGCAGAGTCAGCATGAGTCATATTGGCCTCTCTCAAAAATTCCAGAATGTCTAATATTTCATTAGGACTTCTAGCTCTTCATTACCCACACAGTTTTCGCTGGTTGATGGTGAAGTTACTGCATCTTTACCACACTGGTAAAATGTCTCTAGAATAAGATCAATTTCAAGTGCAAAATTAAGTCTTGCATCCTGAGTACCTAAACTCAGCTGCACAGTTGATAGCTCTGCCTTCCTGCTTTATCGTGTTCTCGTAAATACAGATGTTTATATTCTCTCAAGACCTGGTCCATCTAAGTATAGTGACTTTGTCGAGTACCATCATCTCCCAATAGATCTGGTCTCCCATTTCCAACATTTTCAGCCCCTGCTAGGCAAAATTTATCCAGAGGCCCGGGTTACAAGTGTGCTAGATGGGTGTGAGGTGTGCTCCTCACCGCGGGCTCTTTACCACATATGGCAAATATCTGCTATTCTAGTAAATACTAGTCCTCTGCACACGTCAAAAATACAGATATAATTGGTACAGTTATAGACCACACTGGTATTTCTTTTTATTCCATAGTTGTTTTATTTCTTTTCCTTCTGTGAATGGTGTCTGCGTACACCCCAGTCAGTTCTTGATGTTCATAGCCAACACGTGTTTCGTCGCTTTACAAGGAATGACCTGTGACTTCTTCAGGGCTATTATCGTGTCTGTTAAAATTCCTTCATTTCGGTGATAATTCCAACCCGTAATGGCTTTAGAATTATTCTCCCTTTTTTTTTTACTGAGTTTGCTGTGTAGCAAATATTGCCTCTCCAGTTCCATATTTCTTCAATGTAAAGGAGCTTCCACCCAGTGCCCCATCTGGCATAGTTTCTGGCTGGGAGCATGTTCCTTCGTACTGTGAGAACTTCCGGATCCACTGCGCCCATAAAATGCATTTTTTAGATACACACAGGCACATTTCTTAGCCACATGAGAGGCAATCAGTGCGAAGTACCTGTGTTAAGAAGAACCAGATGGACTAAGCGGGCGATGTTTTCTCTTCTATTATCCGCCTCGATTTTCCCCTGAGTACTGGAGCAGTTGGAATCTTCTGGCAAAATTCAGACTGTGTCATTGTTTTGGGTGGTTTGGGAACTAGCCTCTGGAATCACATCTTGCTCCTATGGTATTGAACAACCTGAGGAAGAAACCAAGAGACAGGTTAGTACCAAAGCGTTACCATACCTGCCCTTGCAGCAAGGTCACACCTCAGGTGCCAGATGACTGTGGGAGTTCATGCAAATGAGCAATCAGAGGCTTTAGGCAGGGAGTAGTACCTTTTCCAAAATATGTATTACAAGACCAACTTCAAACGTGAACTGGGCTTGTAATATTCCAAACAACCCAAAAATTACATTTGAGGGTATTTCACAGTCAACGATAACATTATTAAATTCAATATTATATCCCAATGCTTTCCCATGGAACAGCCAACACTGCTACAGCGAAAATAGCGTTTGGGGGCCTTCTCACTGTAAAGACTTGTTAAATATTCAACTTCTTCATGCCCTACTTTTAAATACCATGCACCCTGCCATACAGTAAGACTTACTTAGGTGTGACTTATTTAACATTTAAAAGGAAGGTTTAGACCAGTCAAAAGGGGTTAATTTGGCAGGTTGAATTTTCAGTTTTAAAACTGCGCAGCCATGCTACAAAATGGAAGGTCTGCATAAGTGTTTACAATCTCACTGCAGTGGATGGCACAAGGGTGCCGCAGTCCTCTAGTGATATTTAACTTACATGCTATAGGTACACTTTTGTACCATATATTAGGTACGTATAGGAAAGCTAAATATGCCAATTAGGGGTATACCATTTTCTTCATGTGCAAATGGGGAGCACAGGTATTTGATCACTGGTTAGAAGGGGTAACATGTGCAGAGTTCTTGAGCAAGAAAACAGAATCAAGGCAAACATCTGGGGTACACCATGCCTCATTATTGGATGCTCCCTTCTATTCTTGGGGAACTTCATTTTTTTGTGTTTTCTGGCAGTTTGTATAACACACAACTGCTACTAATGTGGAATGATTACAGAAGGCCTGTATGTGTGGTTGGTACGGTACTTAGTGTAATGAGGCCTATGTAAGTAGAGCTGGATGTAGTAATCTGTGTGTCAGTCTTACCGTGACCAATTGATTTCTATCTATTCATGAGATCGCTTTGTTAACAATGCTAGGCTAAGCTCTGACTATGTCTTCATGCCTTTGTCTCACTGAGAGACCTGACACGAATTGTGTGGAAGGCTGGTGAACCTTTATAAACCTCTACCTATGGCAACCTGGGCAGGCTCAGGCGCGATAGCCCTCACATGTTCCTTGAACATGCTCACTATGTTTACCAGGACCCTCCTTAGTGAGGATTTAAGCTCCTGAACTGCCATGTGACTGCCAGACATCTTGTCAACATTTGCCAAAATCCATCTCCTTCCAGGGCATGGTAGAAAGTTGGGAGAGTTTCTAAATTCCCTAAAAGATATTTCGAGAAAGAGCTAGTTAAGCGTAACCCATGACTAATAAGCAGGCCACAAGTGTCACCATCGTCTAACCATGTACTTGAGTTGGTACAAACATGGTGGCTCAACTTTTATTTAGTAAAAAAAAAACTTCCCTTAGATAGAACCATGTCAAAGGTAAACTGGGTAAGTCAAAGCATGCCTATTGATTAAATGTATCTAGGGCACAAGTCCTCAAAAAAGAAGTGGGGGGACGCTGTCACTGGAAGTGACGTCACGACAGGAAGTGACGTCACAAAAGGTGGCTTGCACCATCGGGCTCATTGCCTCCCCCGCGCTCACCCCTAAGATACGATTCCATCTGCGAAGCCAGCGCGTATGCAGCGTCCTATGAGCTCCGATCTCGTCCCAGGGAGGGCAAAGAGTGAAGTCCAGCTGTTTGGCAGGGGGGACGGCGTCCACCCGGTAAAATAGGTGGGGGGACGCCGTCCATCCGCGTGGTACCCCGACTCGAGCCCTGAATGTATCCATGCATGTCAATTTGATGTCAGATACTAGCTCTAGAAGTGAGGCGAGTACTGAAACAAGTCAGAATGCACAAGCCTGGATTAGATAGGGACTCAATCCAGCAGTACTGACGTCCTCATCTCCTTCCTTGCTAAGTACAAACACTGGATTTTCGATAGAGATAACCTTTCTTCTCTGTTGCAGAAATACAGTCAACAAAGTGTTGATCCTTCACCATTGCAACATCTCCCACAATAGGTGACATGGAGGCTACTGCTTCTAGAGCAGGCCACGGTTATGCCAGTATCTGCTTTCACCACGTGGAAAACATCGACACTCTATCAATGTCAGTGTTTGCCCTGCAGTGATTGCTGTTTTTGGAGGTTTTCTTTCGATTTTGTAGTGGGCGTTCCCAAACCCCAGCTCCCTTCCCACTTCCATGTGGCTCCACTCCCCTCCTCACCATGCCCACTGGGATTTCCCCATCTCAAACTACAGCTGTTCAATTAGACACTTCATTGCACGCTGCAAAATGTCCATTGGCAAAGAAAATGAAGCACAAAGTCCACATACCGCTTTAGCCAGTTTGGTGCAACACAAATGCCTCGTCTTTGCTCCATTGTGGCTGACATGGTTGCAACCCAGATTCTGGTAGTTTGGGATGCACTGGTCTCATGAGGTTCAGGGGCAGTACGGGTTTGAATAAGGTGGGCCTCTGTATATATTGGCACAGTGGATGAAAACAATGGGTTTAAATGCAATCCGAAGCAATTGCCATTGTACATGTACAAGCATTCCACCTATCACCTTTTGTTTATTTGATGTACCACATTTTGTGACCAGGTAATTCCTAGATGTGGGTCCCCTGTTTATAGTGTCACAGGATCCAAGGTATCCCTCACTGATGAGGCCTATGTTCACTTCTGGAGGGGCCTTGCATGGTAGTACGAGATGGACTGTTCAAAGAGCAGCAGGGTCAGCATTATGTTGTATAAGGTGGGCCTCCATCTACAGTGGCACCGTGGTCGAAAAAACAATGGATTTGAATGCAACCAAGAGCCATTTCTAGTGGTTTCTCCCATCATCTTTTGTGTGTCTGATTCAATGCAGATTCTGAGATTGGTAAACTGCACTGACTTTCAAAAGGCAAAGCAGAATTTAAAGCATCTGTAACATGCAGAGGGACGAGAGGAGGTCACCTACAAACAATGATCATCACTGTTTTCAATGACAACCTCCATCTTGTGGCTGCAAACACAAGCACCATAGGCAAGTATCGTCTACCTCTACATATACTTTTGAAAGTATAATTGCCCCTTGGACGATGAGTCGGGGCAGGCTGTCATATTCCATTTTCCTGGCCTGGCATGCTGTCGGACTTAACTGTGATTTCCCTCAAGGCCAACCCTTGAACTGAACTTTCCCGACTGTCCTGAACCTGCACTCTGCCAACTGGTAATGTTGAGCAGGAAATAACCTTTCAGCTGAAGGTTTAACTGACTCCTGCTGTGCCACGTTGTGCTGCAGTTCTTATTTGGCTGGATCCTTATCGAAGACTGACTATAACTGAAGGACCAGTTTTTAGAACCTAGCGGTGTCAGGGAAAACGCCTGATGCCTTCGAGTTCCCCTGCCTTGTCAAACAGAGACACGGGACGCTTCTTGATGACGTCAAAGACCAAAGTTTATTGGCTGCAACCAGGAACAGAGGTCTACGAAGCACAACACGGGTGGTTCACTAGAGACTGCACAATTTCAATGAGCGGAGCATGGTCTTTTATGCCAAAAATCACATTCCAAAGGTAGCATCGGTTACATACAAACTAGCCAATTACGTGGTGACATTTCAAAGATATCCTATACCGACAATCTCACTTTCCGTTGTCCAGCCCACCAGAAATGGCCAAGCACATTCCAATTTCTTGTTCGATCAGGCCGGACAAACCCATCATAAAACCTCCACCCAAATCAGTGATTATGTCGTAAAGGAAGGAGCAGAAACAGATTGGAAGCAAGATAGAAAGGTGGGTGCAGAGTACTGTAAACTTCGGCACGTCCTGCTCTTTGATCTTTATCTGACCAGCTGCTTAACAAGGAACTGGATCAGCGAGGTCAGCCTCGGGCAAGGGAGTCAGTTCCTCCAGGTCATTCAGAAGTCAGCTAAGGCGTACTTGTCCCAAGGACTCGTTCGGCCGTAGTCATCGGCCTATGTGAGGGCAACCACACAAAATGGCTGCCGTTCACAAAATGGAACCCGAAGGTTCAAACGAAATCCCTGAATACATAGTGTTCTCATTGATCGATTAATGCGAAAACACTCGTACACACCTCACTCGTGATTTGTGGTCCGCTGACACCAAAATCGACTATTTCCGACGACTTTTATTGAACGGGTTCGGAACCACCAAACCAGACCCTCAAACTATGGAACTACATAACTCAACCATATTTTAGTTTGTATAATCTGACAATTGAATCTTGAATTTTCTATGTTTCTCATTTTTGCACTAATATGTAATATTAAATCTGATATGAAATGCTATTTCTTGATTTATCCATTCAAATTGATGCTTTAGATAAATGTTTTCATGAGTGATCGATCTCGTACGTGTGTCATTTCTTTGGGTCATAACTTTCTTGTCTCAGATATGAGTTATTTGAGGGAGTTACTGAGAAAGGTGATAAAATTTACATGTATTTGCCACTTCTTTATTCCAGGTTCTTGTAAGGAGAATTGCCTCACGTTCTCTGAATATCCAAGTCCCTGTTAGCTCAACAAAAAGATCCATTGGAGGACCAAGGTTTGATAATTAGGTTTGCGACTATGTTATAAATTTATTGGGCCCAGTGGGTGATGATGAAAATAAGAGCAATTACGGTGTAATGAAAATTTTTGAAAGACATCCGCTGCATCAGACCCGATCAACAATCCTGTTGGGAACACCAAGAGGAAGTGGGCCAAAGAGAAGTGTGATGAAGTTGTATTTAAGGTTATAAGGGCCTGTATAGGTGATGGAGAGAATTTGAAATTTCCACCAGTGAGGGCCTCGATTTGGATTTGAAACAGAGACACGGGACGCTTCTTGATGACGTCAAAGACCAAAGTTTATTGGCTGCAACCAGGAACAGAGGTCTACGAAGCACAACACGGGTGGTTCGCTAGAGACTGCACAATTTCAATGAGCGGAGCATGGTCTTTTATGCCAAAAATCACATTCCAAAGGTGGCATCGGTTACATACAAACTAGCCAATCACGTGGTGACATTTCAAACATATCGTATAACGACAATCTCACTTTCCGTTGTCCAGCCCACCAGAAATGACCAAGCACATTCCAATTTCTTGTTCGATCAGGCCGGACAAACCCATCATAAAACCTCAACCCAAATCAGTGATTATGTCGTAAAGGAAGGAGCAGAAACAGATTGGAAGCAAGATAGAAAGGTGGGTGCAGTGTACTGCAAACTTCGGCACGTCCTGCTCTTTGATCTTTATCTGACCAGCTGCTTAACAAGGAACTGGATCAGCGAGGTCAGCCTCGGGCAAGGGAGTCAGTTCGGTCAGGTCATTCAGAAGTCAGCTAAGGCGTACGTGTCCCAAGGACTCGTTCGGCCGTAGTCATCGGCCTATGTGAGGGCAACCACACAAAATGGCTGCCGTTCACAAAATGGAACCCGAAGGTTCAAACGAAATCCCTGAATACATAGTGTTCTCATTGATCGATTAATGCGAAAACACTCGTACACACCGCACTCGTGATTTGCGGTCCACTGACACCAAAATCGCCTATTTCCGACGACCTTTATTGAACGGGTTCGGAACCACCAAACCAGACCCTCAAACTACGGAACTACATAACTCAACCATATTTTAGTTTGTATAATCTGACAATTGAATCTTGAATTCTGTTTCTCATTTTTGCACTAATATGTAATATTACATCTGATATGAAATGCTATTTCTTGCTTTATCCATTCAAATTGATGCTTTAGATAAATGTTTTCATGAGTGATCGATCTCGTACGTGTGTCATTTCTTTGGGTCATAACTTTCTTGTCTCAGATATGAGTTATTTGAGGGAGTTACTGAGAAAGGTGATAAAATTGACATGTATTTGCCACCTCTTTATTCCAGGTTCTTGTAAGGAGAATTGCCTCACGTTCTCTGAATATCCAAGTCCCTGTTAGCTCAACAAAAAGATCCATTGGAGGACCAAGGTTTGATAATTAGGTTTGCGGCTATGTTATGAATGTATTGGGCCCAGTGGGTGATGATGAAAATAAGAGCAATTACGGTGTAATGAAAATTTTCGAAAGACTTCCGCTGCATCAGACCCAATCAACAATCCTGTTGGGAACACCAAGAGGAAGTGGGCCAAAGAGAAGTGTGATGAAGTTGTATTTAAGGTTATAAGGGCCTGTATAGGTGATAGAGAGAATTTGAAATTTCCACCAGTGAGGGCCTCGATTTGGAAGATGTGTTGTGGTGGTGAGGAACTAGAGTTCTGATAGTAAGACTCTACCACCAGATGGTAGAGGGACGTGGATGGCCCTAGGCAAAAAGAGGAAGATTGAATAACTGGACCTGTGAAAATAACTATTTAAAGCAAAACTAGACCATTGAGATTTATTGGCTGGTGTTACTTGAGGTGCCTGTGTTTCTTTTTCTCTGGAGTGTTAGTATACTGTAAGTGAGAAAAGGTGTGTCTGTTATCTTTTAGGAGATGAATAGTATATTGAGTATTTACTAGTGACTTATCCATCGCTTTTGTGTTTGGTGACTTGCTTGAAGGTTTACTTATATGTTCTGCTCTTAAACCCTTTGTACTGAACTGTTACTCACCCATGCAGATATATTGTGCAGTATGGGATTCTTGTAGGTATGTCTCATAAGTCTTGGGTAGAAGGCCTGACTTGTCTAGGAAAAGCTGTACCGCCCTGTTCTGTTTGAGCTTGGTGGCTTGCCGTATTTCTTACCCAGTGAAAATGACAATCTCTGCCCCTTATGGAGGTGTGACACTATGCTTGGAAGTAATATTTTATTGTACAGTCTAGGCTGTAGAGTCTGCAGGGAGGTTCTAGCATGTAATCCATCTACTTGTGAGGGTGGCTACAATTCCTCGTTTCATATAAAGGGTGACTGACAATTGATTGCAGCTGACTCATGAATCAGGGACACCAGGCTGACTCACCTGCATTCCGTTTACCGGCACCTACCCATACCCAGGTAGTGAGACCACACAAGAAACATGATACATATTTACAGGGATTACAAAAGATTGATAAAAGCAAGTGGCTCCAGCTCTTTATGGGAGAGTCTATGATTAGATGTACTTGAGCCCCTTCCCTTGCTCCACTGATGAGCATGACATTGCCTCGAAGATGGAGGACTTTGACTGAAGATGCTTGGGTCCAATGCACCTTTCCAGTAAGCATTTGTATCTGGTCTTGTCTACCTTTCTGAACAGCCTGGGAAGAAATGCCATGGAGATGTATGTTCTCCTTACCGGTTGGAGGTGTGCTTAAAAAGGTAAAGACAACCACAAATCTGGTTGGCCCTAACTTTCTACCAGTGCCCCAAGGACTAAATAAATACAGTCACCATGGGACCAGTATTTTGTACTTTGTACAGCAAAAGGAAGCTTGTGGTGGATGTTTCCCTTCCGAGCAGAATTAGCCCCATACTCAGTCCTGCAGGTCCACTATCAATGCAGTTGCAGGTCTTTGATAGGAGACTGAAACGTAAATTGGAAGTCAGAAGAGCCCCGCACCCCATCTGCCCACAATCGACAAGAAGCATCTTCATGATTAGAGATAATTCCCAAACTGTGAATGTAGTGAGCCTGAATCACCACCGACCCACCTGCCGTCATCTCCGACCTCAGGAGAACCCATACAGCTTGGTTTTCATTCTGAGGGAGACATGTTGTATTTCTTCACCCTAGCCCAGGGGTGGTGTCCCATAGCCTGATTTCAGAATTATTTGAACGTTCTCAAGCTGTAACCATCATGAAGCGAGCGCCAAGAAACCAATTGGTGTATGTGCGCGGTACCAAATCTCTTTTAATAATAATAATAATAATAAAATGAACTTATGTGCATTTTGAATTCACGGTTGGCTTCTCAACAAGTTCTTATTCTCAAACAGTGGAACCTGTGACTTTCTGCTTTGCTGTGGGTGATCCAGGCAACATCTGGGTGGCCAGTGGATCCAGAGCACACGTACTTTGTTCAGTTTTAGTGGTAGGACCGTACGCCCGCCATTCAAGTTGAGACAGTGGCCCCCGCAGTCACAAAATGTTGAATGGAATGCCAAAGGTGAACTCCATATTGAATTACACTCCTATATTATTTTCTACATCTTGCTGTCCTGTGCTATGCTGAGCTGACTTCTGGTCATCAGATGAATGAGTGGTTGGGATCAGTTCATATTTTGCATGATTTGCCCCAAATATGTGATTTAAAGTGTGTAGATGCCCATAGCACTGTTAATGTTTCTCGCTCTACCGAACATCGAATTTATGATTCACTGAATGCACAGGAGGCGTATGCAATTACTACTTCATATTTCCAATTAGTGTGTTATGCCACTCCTTTCTTTTTCAGACTTTCCAAAACATATTTCCATCTGACATCAGCTTCCGCTTCTGTCACCGATAAAACAATATAGGGGCATATTCTCAAGGACGTATTGCCGATTTATCGGCACTTTAGCGCTGCAAAAGTGGCGATATATTTATCGCCCTGGTCTCAAGCTGATGCAAACTGGCAACATTGCCAGTTTTCCAGCGATAACTGCTGCAAAAAACATTGCCACAGATGAGAGCGACAACTAACACTGATGATATGCAGAGTAGGCGTTCCCGTGCAAAAAAAGACAAAAACACCACTTCACGATATTCTCAATGACCAGCCAGATCTGCGATGCGATCCAAAAGCAGGCGACAAGGTGCGTTAGCAGCAGGGATTTGTTACATGCCTTTGACTAGTGTTAAGCAGGACGTCAACCTGCAGTAAGAAAGGGAGCCCAGCCCAGAGCCACATCTGAAGACCAACACATGTCATGGAGCTACTTATCATGCAGCTAGGAGACCCAAGAGGGCCACAACACCCACCGCCACCACCCCCAGGACTACCCCTCCCTGGATCACTCCCCCACAGGACTACCACCTAGGCATCGCAGAACAAGACAGCGGACGTTTATAAAACGCACAAGCCTCAGAGACTTAACGGCAGAGGATGCCATTGTCCACTAAAGGCTCAAAAGGACAACCATCTTCTGCATCCTGACCCACATTGCCCACGGGCTGACGGAACCAACACATCGGAGAACCAACATCCCTCTGCAGACAAAGCTGCTGGCTGAGCCTCACCTGTTGGCCTCTGGAACCTCCCGACCAACAACTGCCAGAGTCAAAGGAGTCACACAGCCAGCCCTATCAAACTTCCTCACACATGTCTGGATGCATATCCACAAAAGCAACGGCAGCCCCTGTATCGGCACCACACGCTAGTCCGAATTCGGAGTGTTCTTGCGCAACCAACCCCAACGCCAGCCGTTGCTTGACGCCTCTGTGCTCCAGACCCAATATTGTAGTCACTGAAATGGGGGTGCACCGGGTCATGAAGTCCAGTAGTCAACAGTAGTGTAAAAACAATTCTTTATTACAAATACATAAATCAACAATACGAACAGCTCAGCCAACTTGTTCCAATCCCAATGGGAAACTTCATCAGGGCAACGTGTGGATTCAATTAACTGCATATGCTGTGGGAACTCCCCAATTTAATTCCATATTCCGAAAGTCAGTATTCAGAAACCTGTTGGATAAATGGTGACAATGGTCAAGCATCTGTATAGTCACAAACGTAATCTGGTACAGTGTATTGCATTTGGACAAACCAGAATGCTTACAGGTATGATAAATCCTGCATAAAAAGACCGTAACAGAAGTGCATGTGGTCGTAACCTTCGTAGGAAAGAAAAGAAAGGTTACAACCACACAAACTTCTGTTAGGTTCTTATTATGCAGGATTGACCATACCTGTTAGCATCACAGTTTGTATCAGCTTGATACCCCTGCACCTTCACTTCCCCAACACTACGCAGGAACAGCTGGAGACCAAGCAAGGGAACTACACCATAGCTGGCTTCCCGCATGTGTTGGGGCAATTGACTGCAGAAATGTACTACTTGTGCCCCCTGTCGACACTGCACCCAATCACCGCAGCAGAAACCACACACATTCCATCGATGTGCAGGTAAAACTGGACCACCCGGCCTGTTGACCAATGTCGTCGCAAACTTCCCAGGCTGTGTGCATGATTCCTACATCTTCCGCAAGTCCATCACCAACCAGTGCTTTGATGATGGCACCTATGGTAAATGCACTGCTCATCGTTAAGTACCAATTGAACACACCACACACCTCAACTCCACAATCAAACAACTTACAACTGTGGGAATGCACAGGTTACATAATCACATACAACATGCCAATCAACATGCCCAACTACCAGACATGAAAATACAAGTAACTGTGGTAACCATGGCCAGCCATGTAGACAAACCATCCACGGCATGGCACCTCTGCCACACAATTGCAGAATGTGGGGGGAGGGGGAACCAAGTATGTGCGAAGGAGGCAACTGACTCATCAGAATGTACACAATGCCAAGTGTGGTGGTGATGTGCTGGACAGACTTCAGTATGCAGAGCACAGACATGTCCATGTGGACATATACTGCTGGTGTTTGTAGTGTTGTGGACAGTGGACGCAAACAGGTCAACTCAGGCAGTGTGGAAGCCCTTGGACATGTAGCTTTGTCGTCCCCCCTGTAAGCGCGAGCGGAGTGGCCTTGGCAGGCGTATGTCGTGAATAAATAGTCCGGGGATTAGGCGTGGTTCAGTTCAGGGATGGCCACCAAAGTAACTGCCAAGTGTTTCTCTGTGTCCGCCATATCCTGTCCATAGGCCTACACACTCGTGGCCGACCACCTTCAACTGACAGATTTACACTGGAGACGAGGTGGCTACGTCCCCAGCCAAGATACTACCAGATGAGAAAAAGAGGAACTAAGGGAAATTTATAGACCTGCGTGGATGAATCCCCAAGCCATGTACAATACCAAAAAATAATCCTCTGGTCTCAAGAAGAAAATGTATAGACAGACGTAGGGGCGGTACACATCATAGGAGAGCACAGTAAAAAAGAAATTCAATTAAGGGGATGGAATCCCATCACCCACCAAAGTGGCATGCTTCATCATTTGGGATCTCCTCTTGGCTGCACACTAGTGCAACCAAGGAGCTACCACTCCATGCTAGTGTAAAGGAAGAGCTCACGGATGTTTTGATGTAATCCAGGACTAGATCACCTAGGATTGATGAAGCATAAGGCAGTGTGGTGACAACATGCAGTGCAGTGTATGTAATAAGTGTGTTTAAAATTAACTACCAGGAGAGAAAAAAAAGATTTATTAGGTATCACGTGGTGTCAAGGGTTAAAAAGTAGTCGAAGCGCGACCTGAATAAATGTGCAAATGCGTTAGTAAAAAAGGTCTACATGTTTCAGCCAACAGATATCTTACATTAAGCGTGGCTTTCTTCAGGACTAAATTTGTAACTACTGCACTATAATTATAGTGAGAAGGAAAGAGATAACACAAACTGTGTAGAACGATACAACCTTATACCTGTATAATACTTTTATATAGGCACTACCAGCATAGGTGTTGCACTCCTGTTGAGAAAAAAGACAGGTTCAAATGTACATGCCTCGTTAATCTATACTACTATTATAAAGAGAGAACTTGCACCTTTTGGCCAGGTAAACTCGGGAACCACAGCGCCACTCTACACACCCGATACATCTATGAAAATGTCAGGGTGTGTAGATGGACATAGGCTATATAAATAAAAATAAAAAAAGTAAATTAAAAAAATTAAGTTTGTAAACAAAGTAGTCCCCTGAAAGTAGCGCCGGCCGGGACCTAGCACTGGCCGTGACGCGACGTGCGTGATGACCACGTGTTGGAGCGCCAGACATGGAGCTGCGGTGAAGTGAGGAGCGTGGGCGCATCATGGCGAAGAGGAGTGGAGCGGCAGCTGAGGTAAGTAAACCTTAAAATCAGGGCGGGAGGGAGTCGGAGCGGGAGGGAGTCGGGGCAGGAGGGGAGCGGGTGTGTACAGAGGGGCAGGCGGGAGGAGTGGGGGTGGGAGCTGGTGCGTACGTTTTATTCACATGGTGTGCACAGGCTTCAAAAAGGTAGCCCTCATCCAGAAGGCTGGGGTGTGTAGTTGTCGGAGCGCTAGCAAATGGTTGCCTTGCATGTGTAGAGGAGCGGAGCGGCAGCTGACATAAGTAAACCTTCAAATCAGGGCGGGAGGGAGTCGGGGCAGGAAGGGAGCGGGTGTGTACAGAGGGGTAGGCGGGAGGAGTGGGGGCGGGAGGGAGTCGGGACGGGAGGGGGTCGGGGCGGGAGCGGGTGTACTGCCCCCAGCCCCTTTCTGCCCCAGGCAACGCTGGGGCGGGCTGCTAGTATATATATATATATATATATATATATATATATATATATATACATACATATATATATATATATATATATATATACATACTACTATTATAAAGAGAGAACTTGCACCTTTTGGCCAGGTAAACTCGGGAACCACAGCGCCAATCTACACACCCGATACATCTATGAAAATGTCAGGGTGTGTAGATGGACATAGGCTATATAAATTTTACAAAAAAAGTAAATTACAAAAATTAAGTTTGTTAACAAAGTAGTCCCCTGAAAGTAGCGCTGGCCGGGACCTAGCACTGGCCGTGACGCGACGTGCGTGATGACGACGTGTTGGAGCGCCAGACATGGAGCTGCGGTGAAGTGAGGAGCGCGGGCGTGTCATGGCGAAGAGGAGTCGAGCGGCAGCTGAGGTAAGTAAACCTTAAAATCAGGGCGGAAGGGAGTTGGAGCGGGAGGGAGTCGGGGCGGGAGGGGAGCGGGTGTGTACAGAGGGGCAGGCGGGAGGAGTGGGGGCGGGAGGGAGTCAGAACGGGAGGGGGTCGGGGCGGGAGCGGGTGCGTACGTTTTATTCACATGGTGTGCACAGGCTTCAAAAAGGTAGTCGTCATCCAGAAGGCTGGGGTGTGTAGTTGTCGGAGCGCTAGCAAATGGTTGCCTTGCATGTGTAGAGGAGCGGAGCAGCAGCTGACGTAAGTAAACCTTCACATCAGGGCGGGAGGGAGTCGGGGCGGGAGGGGAGCGGGTGTGTACAGAGGGGCAGGCGGGAGGAGTGGGGGCGGGAGGGAGTGGGAGCGGGAGGGGGTCAGGACGGGATGGGGTCAGGGCGGGAGCGGGTGTACTGCCCCCAGTCCCTTTCTGCCCCAGGCAACGCTGGGGCGGGCTGCTAGTATATATATATATATATATATATATATATATATATATATATATATATATATATATATATATAATATATATATATATATAATAATATATATATATTAAAGAACATTTATATATATATTATTATATATATATATATATATATATATATTATTATATATATATATATAATAATATATATATAATAAAGAACATTTCACAACAGTATAGAAATGTTTCAGTCCTCAAATTAAAGGCACGAGGACACTGTGTAAATCCCCTTACCCGTATCAAATCGGGAGGAAACCCACCCCTCCTGGCAACAGCTCAGGGCATGAGGCAATGCTATGTGAAAGAAAAAGAAAAAGGAAACAACTAAACCTACAATAGATATAGGTTTGTATTGAGAAAAGGTGGGCTTACATTGGGATTACATTGCACCACCACTATGAGTTCTTGCAAATTCAAATAAGGGTGTGTCATCAGTACCGTCAAGTTTGTCTAGAGGGAAAGCTGCTTGGTATATTCAAGAAGTTGCACTCTGCCCTCTCCTATTTAAAATGCAGAACCCTCAGGCAGTTAATAAGAATGCATGCAACGCATATGCCATACAAAGGTACTGGGAAGTATGCGAGCACGAGATACAAGTCAGGAATTCAAAAAATGAGTGTAAAGTGATGAAACTCTCAGCTATACTGTATACAGAGACCTAATCTAAACATAAAAGTTTGAGACAGAGTAACAAGCTTAGGGCTTGAGCGAGTGGGGAAATAGAAAGGCAGCCGTGCAACAGCCATTGCGCTTACCTAATCCGTCGTTACCCTGGTCCAACTCCTGAGTATTACAAGCGGTAGTAGCCACGAAACGGCACAAGTTTAAATTCAAGCGCCAACTAATGCTAACCAGCCGCACCTGACGGGGAACACAGTCGAAGAACCATGTGACACGCAGCACGGCTTAATGGCATACACTGCGGTCATTGAAAAATACACAGGACTGCAGGAACCCTGGGAAATGTAGTCTACTTGTGCATCTATCGTATTCTAATACAAGCATCGGTTAATGCCCCGTGATAGTTGCTTTATTGTACCACCGAGCTAAAAGTCATTTTAATGCCTTATAGCTACTGTAACCTTATGCAGGGAATTCGCCACTTCGTCAAACGTTGTGCAATGTAGGCATAGGCTAAAGCCTTGTACTGATTCTCTTGTTACAACACAGAAGTAGAAGTCATTATAAAAGCTTTCCCAGCTTATTTGAAAAACAACTACAAATACATGTGTATGCTAAAAATCAATGCAATGAATGTACGTCTCTAAGCTCTTGTGTGTATATGAAGCACTGTCGTCGGGTGCCACCAGGCTATAAGTTGTAGAGTGTCAGGCTCGTCTATCATCTCTAAATACCGAGCTCTACGGGCAGCTATTCTGGCAACAAATAACCAAGGCAAGGGAAATCCAGAGCAATCACCTCACAGCACACATCAAGCCGAGGGCTCTATGACTCCAACATCTAGTAGCTAAAGAGCAAAATTGAACAAATATGTTCTCTTATCCTGGAGAAAATGCCACTGTGAACATGTTGAAAGTGCTGATACAAGTAGTGCTGCATAAAGGACTGCGAACTAAGAGTAGAGTCGTCGTATTACCACTGTTAATGGGCTGAGGTAACTCCCACTGTCATGTTGTTATTATAAAGTTATTTTTAAATGCAAGGGTAATAGTGGCAAATGTATGTTCTCACTGCAAAGATGCCAAATACAGACGCAATTCCATCTGTTCACTGGGGGTGCGGATGCTACCGTTGGACATGTGGGTTGAAGATTTAGACTAAGGTCCAAGGAATTTCATCATTCAACCCATCCACATCACTACATAGCTTAAACAACCACCGTTGTTCTCTCTTGAATAAAAATCCAGTTACATCAGTGATATGGATAGATCTGTATGGCTGTTCAAGGATGGTCCAGATCATATCATCAGGTCTATGATTGTGTTCGAGGAAATGGCTGGTTAAACAATTTGATTGTCTTTCGCACCAAATGGTGCTCTTATGTTCCATGATCCTTTCTTTGACCTTGCGTGTCGTCATACCAACATACTTCTCCATGCAAGGGCATGTTATTAAATAAATAACTCTCTCGCTGTTGCAGTTGGTATGCTTAACTTGTCTCCATGGTCTCTGAGTACCAATTTCCACCTCCGTGGTGTGCCTAGTCTGTGGACGCACCAAACAAGTGCCACACGGGTAGTGTCCCTGAACTGCTGGCATATTCTAGAGTGTGGTTGGTCCAGGTGCCGAGGCACCTATCGGTCGTGTGTGGACAAGACAGTCACGTAAGTTCTTACTCCTTTTGAACGAAAAAAGAGGTAAGGGTATCTTGTTCTGTCCTATGTTGAGGATTCGCCAGTGCTTGCGCACACTCTTTTGGATCTGATTGGAATGGGTGCTGAATGTATTGACACAGGTGAGTCTGGTAAGAGGAGGTTTTGGTGCAGTGGGTTCTATTAGTGGTTCTCGATTGTTATTTGAGGCTCTTTTGTAAGATTGGCGTATCAACCTCTTCGGATATTTCCTGGCTCGAAGATTTTGAGAGAGCACAGTGGCATGTTTCCTAAAATCATCAGTAGTCGAGCAATTCCTTCGAAGACGAAGGAACTGTCCGAATGGAAGTCCTTCGCATAAAGATTTGGGGTGGAAACTGTTGAATGTTAACAGTGAGTTTCTGGCCATGGAGTTGGTGTACAGTTCGCTTTCTAAACCTCTAGCTGATGAAAAGATGTGTAAGTCAAGAAACGGTAAACTCGTCTTGCTCACATCTATTGTAAAATTTAGATAGTTATTCTGTGCGTTGAGCCAGACATGGAAACAGTTTAATGTGGCCATCTCCCCTCTGTATATGACAAATATGTCATCTATGTAGCGTTTCCACTCAATAATGTGGCTACGAAAGTGGTTGTCCTCAGTAAGTACACAATTTTGTTCAAATAAATGAACATACAAATTCGCCAGGCTGGGGGCGAAAACACTGCCCATTGATGTACCCAATGTTTGGTGGTAGATCTGATCTTGAAACATGAAAAAATGTTCAGTCATTGCCAGCCTGGCACATTCCATGATGAAAGGAACAGGTGTACCAATTGGGCCTGGTCTATGATCAAGAAGTCCCCGAACGGTATCCAGCGTTTCGGCCCGGAGGATACAAGTGTAGAGGGATTCCACGTCAAAACTGACGAGGAAATCCGTCTCAATATTGAAATCCATCACTGGAAGTATTTGTAAGACATCCTTAGTGTCTTGAAGGTAAGTAGACATCGCTTTGACTAATGGTCTTAAAAAATGATCCACAAAAGTGGAGAGAGGTTCAAGAAGCGAGCCTAGACCCAAAATAATGGGTCTCCCGGGTGGAGGGCGCTGAGGCTTTTGCACTTTGGGTAGCACATAAAAATAGGACATCACAGGATGAGTAGTTAGAAGGAAGCTGTCCTCATGGGCTGGCATCCAACCCTCTATTCTATTCTATTCTAGCTCACTAATCTCGTTCGTGAGTCTAGCCGTGCGATCTGTGGTCAAAGCACAATAGGACCTTGCGTTCGTCAATTGCCTAAGACATTCAGCAGTCACAGGTATCCAAAATAACAATAGCCCCGCCCTTGTTGGCGGCCTTGATAGTAATCAAAGGATCTGTGGAAAGAGAATCAGTGCTTGTTTTGTAAGTGTAGGAAGATTCTGATAGTGACTCTTGGATGTCATACTCAAATTGGAGACTTCACAAGTCACCGCTGGGGGGGCGGGGGGGCTAACAGTGGATTTTGGTCTTAAACCACTGTCTGGGTCCTCAACTAGAGGCTGTGTGCCGTCTTCCATTTGGTTTTTAAAGAAAAAGTGAAGTCTTATCTTATGGAAGAACCTAGCCATTCACATTAAATTAAAAAGGGGTCGCCAGTATAGGTTGGAACGAACCCCAAGCCTCCGTTAAGGACTATCTCCTCCATTTCAGTCAGTGTATGTCTGCTCAAGTTGCCCACTAGTCGCTTCTCGGTCTTGCCACTGATGGACCTTTCTTCATGCTGCGTAAACTCCGAGGGGATGTCAGGGGGCTCCAGTGCACTTGGACCTGTTGTCCCCTTCTTCTTCCTCGTGAGCGGCCGCGGCCCTGTCCTAAAAAAGGCTGGTTTCGAAAATATTGGGGAGGTGGGTTGAAGGGTATCATTTGTGGGAGAAATGGTGCATTAGGATACTGCCTAGGTGTCGGGGGCCACCACTGAGCCTGCTGGTTCCTCTCCACTGTCTTCTGTTATTGCCACCCCTCCCTCTTGTGCGTGGTGCAACCTGTTCTGAAAAATCATAATCGCTCGACTAAACCTCTGACCCTGAAGATGATTAGTTAGAGCCATACCTCCTCCCTCTTTTGTTAAACTCTGGTGGTACATAGCTTTCGTGAGTGTAAGGATACACCTTCTCTAAGGAAAATCGTGCCAAATCCTTCTTAAATTTTTCAAACTTGGCGAGGAGAATGCTGTCTTTCAATTCCTTGTTAGATTTATTAGTTTCCTCAAGATTTTTCTTGAAGGCTACACCAGATAGTGTAGTTTTAATCTGTCCCTCATGTACTTGAATTTCAATGAGTATAGCTTTGGCGATGCGTTTCGCGGTGCAGATGATGAGGATCAGCCAATAGCGAGTGCATCGCCTTGCTATTAATGACCAGTCTTTGATAAACTGTTTATCATGCAAAAAGAGTCTGGGGGTATTTGTAACAATCAAGCCCGTGGGGGCACAATTACCACGGAGGTACTCCGTCATAATCGCGCCATGAATGCTGGTACGAGTATGTGATTTCTTAAGGACCAAAAGTCCATTCCAGTCGTCCCCGACATTAGTCCCTATAGTGGCCATGGAATCAATAATACTGGGAGTAGTGGTCAAAATGGCTCTAGCCATGTCTCAAACCTGTACATTTTGCCATGGTGCAAACTCAAGACAAACCCAAATTGATTGAAAGCAAAAATTAATAACACAAATCACTAGAGCGTGACTAGGCACAACCTCAAACCTATGTGCCATGTAACGACCCACAGCCGTCCCCAGCCAACCCGCGCACATCACGTCATCGCATGCAGGGTCGTGTCTGCAAGGGCGGTGCCCCCTCACCTAGCAATGAGGCTGCCGCCATGGCCGGTGGTGCCTGCGTGGTCCTGTACTCCTGCTGCATCCCAGCCCTGGTCCCCAGAACCGTCCGCGCCCAGGAAAGACTGGCCACCAGGCCTCAATGCTCACCTGCCGCCACTGGCACGTCTCCAAGAGGGCCGACCATGTGCCAGTGCAACCTCCTCAGCCGATCGCTGGATTCTGCACCACAGGCCCCAGCGCACCCTGCGGCACCGCATTGCGGAGATATGTGTGTGCGGATTTGCTGCCTTCGGCATACACTACGGTCCAGCAGGGCTCTTAACTCAAATTGAATCTTGATTGGCAGGACGGAGTATCGAGGCTAACACATCATCGCAGGCTGCACAACCGCTCAGCCACTACCTAAGTGCACCGCAAGTCATCGTCAGCCGCAGTGCATCGGGTGCCACCCACTCTGTGCGACGCAAGTCATCGTCCCGTGGCAGTAGGCCTGTGCCGGCTGCAGGGCATAGGGTACCACCAACTCTGTGCAACGCAAGTCATTATCCCGTAGCGGTAGGCCGGTGGCGGCCGCAGTGCATCGGGTGCCGCCAACTCTGTGCAACACAAGTCATCGTCCCGTGGCGGTAGGTCCGTGCCGGCCGCAGTGCATCTGGTGCCACCAACCCAGTGCGCCACAGGTCATGGACCCTTTATGATTGAGTCTCGTGGTGCGGATGCCATCATGTCACCTACAGCAGTGGGGAATGTGATGTGGTAGGCCCCTTTTATTGGCAGGGTCTCATGTCGTGTGACGCCTGTGGTGGAAGGGTGTGGTGTGGGTGTAAACCAGCCCTCAAGGAGTGACCGTGGCATGCTGACAACTAGACCAGTGATCAGTAGATCACTACCGGGAAGATCTGGGAGATGTGGCTTTGTCGTCCACCCCTGTAAGCCGAGTGGGCTGAGCTGGCGTATGCCAGTCCAGAGTAGGGGTGTGAACAATGAGCCCCGGGCTCTGGGCATGGTTCCGTTCGGTTCTGTGCTGGACAAGTAAGTAACTTCTGCGTGTGTCTCTGTTGTAGAGTTGGCGCCACCCGGACCGCAATCAGCAATATTGGACCCCGTGACTCAAGTCCCACAACATGAGCAACATGGATGCAAGGGGGAATCACTGACCCTACATACATCCATACTTTCATACCTGAATGATCATAGACATGACACATATGTGTGAATTTGAATGTTTTATTCACATTCAGTGGAGTGTCAAAGCTGGAGCAGTACAGGGCCCTGCAAACCCCACTTCACATTGTTGCCCCGTGGATGACAAGCCAGAGTCCTTTAGGAAATGACAAGTTCATCGGAAGAGGAAGAGTTCAGTCCGCAGTCTGATCGCTGTGTCATTGGTAACCAAACAGAATATGGCAGTCCATGTCGAGGTCTAAGGTGAGTGTCACAGAGTGTATCAGGGGACAGTGGAAGGTTATGATGCAGAGGGCAGAACCAAGCAGAAACAGGCCATATGGCAGAGATGAATGCTACTGCGTTCTCCTTACCACTAAGGCAGAATAATCTGCATCTTCGTCCTATTATGTATCATGTGCCTTACATGTGGGTGGTGGTGTTTTGTCTGCAGCACTGTATGGCACTGACATATCAAGGGCCGGAGGTGGAATGTCTGCCGCACTGTGTGGCAATTACACATCAGTGGCCAGAGGTGAATTGTCTACAGCACTGTGTGTCACTAACACTTCAGGCGACAGAGATGAAGATGGAGTAGTAGCAGCAGCATTCATCCGCGACAGGCCTTGTGGCAGCGATGCCATGATGAGAGTCTGCAGGGCATGGAAGAACCCAGCTACCTCTCGCTGGTGTGCAGCAGTGGTAGTCATTCTTTCCGCCTGCGTTCGCTCCATGTCCTCCATGATCTTCTGCATGTGTCCCAACTCCCGAATGAGATCGCTGGAGCTACTCTGACTTGACAGTTGTTCTTGTCTCAGAGTCAGGACTCCAACAATGTCAGCCATGGATCATTGGAGAGCACGGAGCGGACTGTGGGTGTCCGTTAGGGACTGTGAGTGGTCCCTGAAGGAACTTACACACCCACATATGGCATCTAGTTTAGCTGCCATGAGGTCAAACCCCACCGGCACCCGCTCAGCCATCTTCTCCTGGCATCCCAACACACGGCGTTGGAAGGCCATGTCTTGTTTGTGGGGGTCCTGGGAGGCAGCCGGGGTGGTGGGTGCTTCCTGATGTGTATTCTGTGCAGGGACTGAGGTCTCCTAGATGCAGCAGGGCTGCCCTGCTCCTGGAGGTGGGGTGCCGAAGCTGTCCATGAGCTCTTGGAGGGCGTTGTTGTCGAAGGTGTGGTGGTCCTCTTAGCCATCAGTGAAGAGATGTTCGGTCTGCTCTGCAGGAGGTGTTGATTTTCCCTCTGCAATGTGAAGGGGCGATGCAGTTTAACATTGTGTTCACATGTATGTTGACGCATTGTACAAGTTTACATACAGACTGCAGGACAATGTACATTGTGATTGTTTGGAAGGAGCTGCCTATCTGATGCGGGACAGTGGACATTTCGACAACATCACGGATGTGTGTTTGTACTTGTACATTATCATCTCACACTTCCCTGCTATGCCAAATGTGGTTGCCCAGTTTCTACACACAAGCGGCACCAGTTGTGTCCTCTGTTCTGTTGTGAACGTGTTGCAGTTTGTACCACATTGTTGTCAATGTTGATGTGCTCTGATTGTTTTTGTGTGTGCTGCATTTTGGGAGAGTCGCTCCGGCAGCTCTGAATTTGCTGCCCCTTATCCCTTTTAAGGTGGTGTGCCTTTGACTTCAGAATTATACAGTGCTGAGATGTTGCTTACTTGGGTACATTGGGCTTTTGGTTGGAGTTGGGAGTTTGGAGTCTGGGGCATGGTTTGTCAGCAGATGTGTTGTTGATGTCAGGGGTTGTTTGTGCACATGGATGTGTCAGAGTGTGACCTGCTCCTTTACGGATGTGGTCCACACTCAGCCACTTCAGTGTTGTGGCGTGCAACATGTCATGATATATTGACTGCAGTCATGCTATTCGTCATGCATTGTCACTTGCATTGTCAGTGTGGCTCACAGATACGCTGCTTTGCTGGGTTTTGGCACATGTGCATGGGTCGGTTGTGAGATTGGTGATGTGTTGGAAGGGCCCCCTCAGGGCACATAGTCAACGGGGGCCTACTTGCTGTTTCTAGGTGTACTGCAGTGTGCCAAGGGGATCAGGGACATGATCCAGAGTCATTGTGGATGTGCACAGTGCTATACTTAATTGTGCATGTGTGTCATTGTGCCCATCTCCCCGTCCGCCCAGCCCCTGGTCGTTACTCACCCTTTTTCTGTTGTGTCAGGTCATGTTGAGCAGTATCCAGTCCCCCAACTCCTGCCACCTTCTCCACACTGATGACTGTGGACACCATTTCCTCCAACTCATCCAGCTCCTCCTGTGGAGCTGGACTCCCACTTCCAGTCTGCATTGCTGCCTTCCGGTTGTTGCTGAGTTTCTGCTTGGTTTTGCGCCTCACATCATTCCAGTGCCTTTTGACCTCTTTCATTGCCCTCATCAACACTCTGACAGCATTCACTGTGTCCACGATGGACTGCCATATTAAATTTTTTGTTGCCAATGACTCAGTAGAGGTGAGGAACAGTAGTTGATGGTGTTCTATCACCTCAGTTATCAGGATCCTGTTTTCCTGCAGACTGAACCGCGTCTTCCTCTTCTTCTTCTCCTTGCCCTTCCCTGACCCCGAGGCTGCTCCTCCGTGGGGCATGTGGGGTTCTCGTTGTCCTTTGTACTTGCTCCGGCTACCTCCATTGTGCTGTGCAGTTGTTTTGGTTTTGAGTGTGGGTTTTTTTTGCTTTTATGGTGATTTTTCCCGCCTGACATGTGTGAATTGCGGACCTGGCACAGCGTAGCACTGATTTTTTATCGCGGTTGGGTCCATCTCAACTTTTTTCCCGTACAGCTTTGGATTTTTATCGCCGTCACAGTACTTTTATTGCAGACATTTGCCGCGTTATCGGGAGACTCTCGAATGTTACCGCTGTGTTGTGAATACAACGACGCAGAGTTTCTTTCCTGCAATAGACGGGCATATGAAAATTTGTGCTAAAATATTTTGGCGATGATTATCGCACGTTCTTAAGAATATCCCCCATATTGTCTTTTAAGTATTTTACCCCTAGCTTGCAATTAAATATCGTTTGCATCCTCATTGAAAAAACACTGAGGAATGCTTTTATGTCGGTGTGCCCTAAACGGTGTGACAAATTATACAAGGTGTTCAATATGATGGTATGCTGAGTCGAGTGAGCAAAACACTTGTCTTTTTCTTTTGGCCTTCCCAGTGTAAATCTTTCAAAGGTAAGGGTCTTAGGAACTCTACACACTGTTTAATCCTTTTTAGAATATGAATCAGTGCTTAATTTGTTTAAAAAAATACCTGCCAGGGCCCTTGTCAGGAGACCACGCTGCTTGCACCATATATTGCCCCTGGCAGCACTGTCATTGATAGTATCAAGACAATTACTAACCATCACACTCCTATATGTGGGACAATTTAGTTTAATCTGCCCTAACACTGCAGGTAACAGTCATGTTTAGTGCCTATAGAATTAATAAACAGAAGTTGTTATGACAAGTTCTAAATTAGACAGACACCTCCACAATGATGTTGACAATTAAGTTCCTGTGCCGAGCACCGGAAGCCACCGGCTCAAATTAAGCACTGGTATGCATGGGAAGAAGATGAAAATTGGACACCAAGCAGGGTCTAACAATAGATAGTACATGATGGTATAGGGTGCCTTGAGCAGCCACTCAGCAAGATCTTTGTCCCCAAAAGTCATAAATGGTCAATCAGCTTCAAGGACATCTTCTTTTTGTCAACATAACAGTGCGGAATGTGCTTATCATACACGTTTTGTAATATTTCCAGACTACAGAGTATGGAATTCTGCCAGGCATTTTAGAACAAAAGAGGAGTGGGGGCGTTGCCTAGCAGAGTGGAAGATGACCACTAAGGCATAGAGCTCAGTAATTGGCTCTCCTGAATTGTCTCCTTTTTTAACAACCATCAGAGTATTGTTATACTCACGATCAGAATCTGAAGCAGGGTGATACATTAAATATTAACCATCCTGTAAAAAGAAGGACAATTGCAGACTATCTTTATAAAACTAAGGGGGATTTGGTGTAACTACAGGAAACTAAAATTACAAATAAATAAGTATCCACCTTTGATGGTCGATTGCTGGGGAAGATAATTTGTTTCCCCGTCAATTATAAAAAGAACAGTGTACTTAAGTTCATAGCGAAACGATCTAACCTCTCAGTTTTAAAATCTCACATGGACATGACCAAAGAAGGGGGATGGATTTTTAATAAACTAGCAAGATGGACAAAGATTTTCACACTTAACATCTATACTTTCCATATCAGTGACCCAAAATTTTGCAACTTTATGTAACATACTTAATGACCGTTTGAACAAAACCTCGAATGATGGCAACATAATATTTTGAGGGCGCTTCGCAATTGACATGACCCTCAACAGGTTGTTGACTTTAAAAGCTTGACCCTCTCCATCACTTAACCCCTTAAATGAAATCAGTGACAAACACTACTTGAGGGATGCTTGGAGATTACAGAATCCTAATTAAAAAGACCACCTTTTTTTCTCACTCCTACAAAATCCAATCTAGAATTGAATATTTGTAAATGTTGTTAACTTGGTAAGAACCATATTCAATTCCTCAGTCTAACCGAGGGTGATTTCTGATCATTCACCCATTACCCCATCACTTGCTTGGAATTCACTCCCTAAAAAAAATAATACTTGGTGTTTAAACCCCAGAATTATGCTAGACCAGGCATGATGCGAATTGATCCAGACGGCAATTAAAGATTACCAGAAGGTTAATCCCAAAGACAACCTTAAGCCATAGTTACGATGGGATGCCTTTAAGGGAACAATCAGAGGGACTGTGATACAGATACGGGCTCAAATGAACAAAGAAGCAAACAACTACTTAGATCATTTAGAAAAAGAGATTGGAGCATATGAATGTTGAGAACTCCATTCAAGACAATGGAGTGATTCCGGGCTTATAATGGCTGTTATAACCTTCTACACCAACATTCCAATGTTTGTCTTTCCCATTTATCCCTTTTAAATTAGAACAGTATACTCTTAGTGGGAGGAATGGTCTAATAGCTATACATCCCTTTTGCCTCAGACTATACCTATTGTCAAAAGCCCTTACCCTTGTTGCAGGCCCTCACCTGCGGCTCTGCCCTATAACTCGGGTTCAGGTCCTTAAATAACCAGTGTAGCCCTCTGTAGTGGGCTATAAGACTATATTAAAAAACTTGAAAAGGCCTAAATGATCTACAGCTTCTGAACACTGAAAAATATGAATACAACAAGAATATTAGTAAAAAAGCTGGTCTGTGGGTTACAAAACTCAATCAAACTTTGTGAAAGCAATAAGGCTGAAGTTGTGTTAGTCTGGTATTTAAAATACAAAAATAATAAGAACCTGGTTCTCCCAATCAAAGACAAAAAAGGGAAGATTGATTCGGACCCACAAGAAATGTTTCTAGAATTTTATAAAGATATATATAGCAATAAGAAATATAACTGACCCATATTACTAATCTAAATAACGTAAACCTCCCCAAACTTTAAAGTGATCCCTCAGACCTTTTAAATAAAGAACTCTCCTCAGCAGAAGTGTACTTAATTATCAAGGAGCTTAAAAAAGGAAAATCCTGGCTTAAATGGTCTTATGGCTCAATTTTACAAACCATACTGGAACGATCTAAACGATCCTTTGATCCCAGACACCCCCAGTGGTAGCAATAACACTAGACACGGAAAAGGCCTTTGATAAGGTTGCTTGGCCCATCCTGCTAAATGTCCTTAAAACATTCAATTTAGTTGATAAATTCATGAATGTGGCAATGTGTTGTACAATTGGCCGAGAGCCACAATTAAGGTTGGAAATATCCTTCAGACATCTTTGATCTAAAACAAGGAACAGGACACCCTACCCAGCCCTGTTCCTACTTGCTATTGTACCACTAATAGTAGCTATCAATCAAAATCCAGGGACCACGTGTGTTCTAATTAACAACACTCCCTTCAAGACAGCTGCATATGCTGACAACATTATGAAATCTGCACGCATCTTCGGTTGTGAAAGTATTTTCTTTTCTATCACCTTCTCTCCAACCACTATGTTATCTGGATAATATTGTATAGGCCTCCAGTACCCAGTAGTACATTTCTCCAATCTGTGCCAGAAGTTATGGTAAACCTTGTCAGCTGTAAAGCCAATTTCCCCATTTTAGGACATTTTAATTCATTTAGAAGATCCAGCAAATGCCCATGCCCCACGCCTCTTACAGGATCAATAATTCTCTCATCTCTTTCCATCATCCTGGTAAAAGTTTGCACTCAGCCAACCTATTCTTGGCCTCAGTTACTAGAATTAAAATGGAAAGATGTGGAGGACGTTCCTTTTCATACAATGCTGCTATGGAACGCCCTCCCTCTTTATCTTCGATCAGTGACTCAACATCTTCCCTTCCGAAAGCTTCTTAACACCTTGGCTGCTTAAGATATTCCCCTGCTGTGCTGGACCATAATAGAAACGGGTGTGGTCATAATGAGCTGAGCTCGTCATGACCACACGAGCACTGTGCCTCATGACGAGCTGAGCTCGTCATGAGCACCGAAGGGGTTAAAACCTGGCTGTTCCAGACTGCTGTACCTTAACTCCTTAAGTGCTGCGCCCGTTCAGCGGCCGACGGCACCACTACCTCGGGAGTGCTGCCGTCGCCCGTTGAATGTTCCAACTGCACCTGCGCAATGGAACGTCCAGCACTGGAGCTGGATGTTCCATAGCTGCTAAGGTGTTAAGCCACCTGGTTGCTGTCTTTGCGATACTTCTATTGCTGGGATGCATTTGGGTAGCCATGCACTCTGCAAAGGTTTGTAATAATAAATAACAATAATAATGGCATTCAACTATACCAAAGGGTGTCTGGCCCCACCCAAGAGAAGAGATTTGATCCTGTTTTTTTTTCTACGGATAAACAGTTAAGAGTGTCAGAATCACTTCCGGTTACATGATCTGACCACTATCTGCAGTTAAGAGTCTCAGAATCACTTCCGGTTACATGATCTGACCACTATCTGCTTTTGCTCTTTTTGGACTCCTGTAAACTGCCCATAAATAGAATACCAGTTAACCGGAAAAAACAAGCCTGGTCTAAATTACCTTTGGAAACATGGAAACAGGCTCTAGAGAATTCTAAACCATCCGTCGAGTCTGACCCATCCCTAGCCAATGATAGATTTTCTCACTGGTTAGAATCATCACTGGACCAAGTGATCCCTTTAGAGTCCCAAACTGATAGAGGCAAGGACAAATCAGCACCTTGGTAGTCCCCTCAGCTCTGAAAACTTAAATAAGTGTGCAAAAAAACAGAAAGAGCCTGGAGAAGAGACTACGGAGAAGTCAATAAAAAGAAATATCGGGACACCATTACAGCCTATCACACAGAGATTAAAAAGGCTCAATTCACCTATTTCAATGAGAAAATTAATAGTCCTACCAATGCTCCGTGCAAAATGTTTCACGCCGTGAAATATCTCTTAGAGCCCTCAATAACAAGACCTCCCCTTGACACTTCTCCCACCCGTTTTAATGACTTGTCACAAAAAAAATTCGAGGAAAATTCAGAACATCTACAACGCATTTCAACCTGCCCCCCAATCAGACAACAATTTGCCCAGAGAAAAGGTTGCAGACATCACGTCACCAATGCTGAATACGACCCTGCCTTAACTATGGAGAGCCTCTTAGATATTTTGAATAAAATAAAATTGGGCTCCCCCAGGGATGTGGTCCCTTCCCGCTTTTTGGACAAAGGAGCAGAGGTAATTCTACCTACCTTGCTCAAAGTGGCAAATCTTGCAATATCCTCAGGCATTGTCCCAGTGGCATGGAAACACACCATGGTGAAAGCACTTTAAAAAAAAACAAATCTGGATCCACTTGATCCAGCGAATTACCGCCCAATATCTCTTCAGCCAGGGATAAGTAAAATTCAGAAAAAACATACTAATCGGGCTTTTTCAGTATTTCTTCAGAACCATGATATTTTGCACCCTACACAGACAGGCTTTTGTCCATTTCATGGGGCAGAGACAGACGTATTGGCAGTGGTGGAAGAGGCTAAAAGGCTGCTAGATTGGAGAGGATCAGCTGCAATAATCCTCCTAGATCTTAACTCAGCCTTCAATACTGTAAGCCATAATACTCTTGCGGAGAGATTACGGAGTGCTGGAATCAGTGGATCATCCTTGGCCTGTTTTAAGTCTTTCCTGAAAGATAGAGCATTTCAGATTTTTGAAGGAGGTTGTTCCTCAGGGAGCCTCCCCCTAAAATGTGGAGTTCCCCAGGGCTCATCGCTGAGCCCCACCCTTTTTAACTTATATATGATACCACTGTCAAACATTGTTCTCCCTTTTGGTATTTCATTAATTTTGTATGCAGACGATATGCAGCTTGTCTTTTTGGTGTCACAGACATAATGGTCTTGCGTCCCCTTCTCTAGGTCCTTGTCTAGAGAAGGTACATAAGTGGATGGAGAACTTGTGTCTCAAACTAAATGGGGAGAAGACAGAGCTGATGCTCTTGGGCAATAGCCCTTACCCATTTTTACTTCTTGGCTGGCCAAGCCACTTGATTCCTCCTCCTACTCCTAAACCAGTCATTTACAGCCTAGGGATGTGGCTGAATGAGTCTTTTAAATTTGACTCCCAAGTCGTTAGTAAGCTGCCAGCTGCTACGGCATATTGAGGATGTTATACAAGGTTCTTCCCCATGTCATGAGTGATGTAATATGTGAGGCTATAAGCAGTGCATCGGAGGGGGTGTCACTTGTAGTTAGCTCAGGCATCCAAAACTGTGAATCTCATTGGTTTTGTACGAGTGAAATCTGAGCTTAACTGTAACATACCTGCAACCATTGGTTTTTTTCAGTGAATTTTAAGGTTTTTTAAAATTCTACTTCCTAACTATAACGTCCCTGTAATCTTTGTTTTTTTAAGTAAATTTCTAAGTTTTTTTTAATCCTATTTCCTAACTATAACATCTCTGTAATCTTTGTTTTTTTAAGTGAATTTCAAAGTTGTTTACATTTTTTTCCAAATCTGTGACAACTAACCTTTGACAGGGAGTGCGTGGGTGACTTCATGAGTTTCTCATTGGGTGTATTAGTGTCTGAGTAGGTTTGTAAGTGGGCGTGACAGAGTATGAGTGGGGCTGCAAGTGGGTGTATGAGTGGGTCTGTGAATGAGTGCATGAGTCTCTGAATCTGTCTGTGAGCGGGTGTGTGACTGTGTGTGGTTACATAAGTCTCTGAGTTGGTCTGTGATTTGGTGTGCTAGTGTCTGATTGCTTCCATGAGTGGATGCGTGAGTGCCTGAGTTGGTGTGTGAATCTGTGTGGATCTGTTTGTGTTTGAGTGGGTCATTAATGGGATGCTTGAGTCTCTGAGTGGGTCTGTGAGCGGGTGTGGACGTTTCTGTGTGGGTCTGTGAGTGGGTGCTTGAGTCTCTGACTGAGTCTGTGAGTGGATGTGTGAGTGTTAGAGTGGCTCTCTAAGTGTGTATGAGACTGAGTGGGTCTGTTAGTGGGTGCATGAGTCTGTGAGTAGATTTGTTAGTGAGTGCATAAGGGTCTTAGTGGGCCTCTAAATGGGTGCATGTGTCTCTAAGAGGGTTCATGAGTGGGTGCATAAGTCTTTGAGTAGGTCTGTGAGTGGGCGTGTGAGTGTCTGAGTGGCTCTCTAAATGCGTATGAGACTGTCTCAGTGGGTCTGTGAGTAGGTTTATCAGTGAGTGCATGAGTGTCTGAGGGGGCTTCTAAATGGGTGCATGTGTCTGTGAGTGTGTGTGTAAGTCCCTGAGTAGGTCTGTGAGCCGGTAATTGTCTGTGTGGGTGTGTGTGTCTGAGTGGGTCAGTGAGTGGGTGTGTGACTGTGTGGGTCTGTGAGTGGCTGCTTGAGTCTGTGACAAAGCCTGTGAGTAGGTGTGTGGCTCTGTGTGGCTCTGTGAGTGGGTGCATGAGCATCTGAGTGGGTCTCTGAGTGGGTGCTTGAGTCTCTGACTGGGTCTGGGAGTGGTTGCATAGGTATCTGAATGGCTCTCTAAGTGCGTATGAGACTGTCTGAATGAGTCTCTGAAAGGGTGCATGAGTCTGTGAGTATGTTTGTCAGTGAGTGCATGAGTGTCTGTGTGGGTCTCTAAATGGATCTGTGAGAAGCTGTGTGAATATGTATGTGTCTGTGAGTGCATGTATTTCTGTGCAAGTGAGTGAGTGAATGTTTTTTTTTGGTGGGGCTCGCGACTCCGCTGCGATGTTACATGGGTGGCCGCACTGTTCACCAGAACAGATCCACAACTCCAACCACATGGAAAAAGAAAGGATGTTGGCCTTTTCAAAATTCATAAGGGGGTCCTGAGAAACTCCTACATTGAGTTCATGGGGTCAGTACCCCTACCCTGACCCCTTCTCTACCTTTTTAACCTGTTTTGGCAATCGACCAGGTCTGCGTCCTGCATCATGAGCGAGAGAATTTCTTTTCGGCAGGGTGCACGACTTTACCGCAACATTACACGTGGGCCGTGCTGGGCATCACAATGGGTCCGCTACTCCAACCATGCAGAAAAAAAACTATTTCAGCTTTTTCAAAATTCATAAGGAGGCCCTCAGAAACCCCTACAATGTATCCATGGGGTGAGGGTGCCCCTACCCTGACCTCGTCTGTATTTTTTAACCTATTTCTCGAATCCACTTGGACCATGTCACGCATCATAAAATGGTGGCCACAACTTTCTACAAAGGTTGTTGTCAGCCAATCATAGCACAGTTCCTGGTGAGGGATTGCAAAGCTCCGTGTAAGCATCACGAAGGGTCTGCGCCTCTAGTGCTTTAAATTAGAATTTTGTTTTTCAATAACTCCAAAATTGCTAAAAGGTTTTACACCAAATAACATTTAGCAGTCTTTCTGGACCAAGAGCTACCTTTCTGCCAAATGAGAAAAAAATAATTTTTTTACCCCCCCCCTTTTTCTCAGCCTCCTCTTGACGATCACCTCGAAACTTCCCATGAAAAATAACATTCACTGGCGCACTTTTTTGGGAAAATTTTGGGAAGATTTGTCAAATGGTGCTAAAGTCAAAAACGTGTTTCTTATTGACATATGCTCCTAACTATAACATATATATATATATATATATATATATATATATATATATATATATATATATATATATATATATATATATATATCAAAGTTGCTACTTGGACCAAAGTCCTAGAGCAAGAGGTAATACAGTACAATTCTGTTTGGAAATAGTATCTGAGGAATCAAAATCTTCAACACTTCTACATAATTCATCACCGTCTCACACCCACCTATTCTAGCCAGTCATTAGGTGACACGTAATCATATGATTTATACAGGAAACATTCTTCCTGCAGGAGTGCGTGCTGGTTTGAACTGGTTCTTGTTTACCATATACCCCCAGAACCTCTACATACCGGCGGCTTGCTTCGAACAGGCCTCAACAGACTGCACTTGTTTTTTCTTTCAAACCCTTCTGGGCGTCACCATGCATTAATTGTACGGGCTGTACGGAACTTGTATAAATAGGTGCACACGTCATTACATTACTGTCACACGTTGTTACCAAAACACACATTAAAAACAAAACATTGAGGTACATAATAGCACAAAGTGATTTACAAGCACTGGCTATATGATGTCTGTGCTCATTTAAAGTACTGTGCAAATTATATATACGTGCGTGTGTGTGTATGTGTGCAATATTCCACATTTTCCTGACTGTGCACAAATTCCGAAAAGTAAAAACACTTCCAAGACGTAATTTGGCACCCTAATACTGCATGAGACCACAGAAAAACAAACCCAGACTGTGTAATTTTGAAATCAATAAGGCTCTCTTCAGGACAGGCGCACAGCATTATGGTAGATGTAGTCCTTGCCTCCCATTCAATCTCCAGGCTTCAATTACCTGTAAAATACCCATCAATTCAATTTCCAATGGACATCATGCGGTTCACTTGCATTAAAACTCTTCAGAGGAACTCAATCGTGTTAGGTGGTATTATTACATTCTATTCTGTTCTAACTTACAAACCTGCTACTACAGCAAGGAAAAGGGCTTTGTACTCACAGCATGCTTCAGATCATTTATCACAAGTTGTACCAAATAAGCCCTTTTTATTCTGTCTTGGTAACAGGAAGTAAAACCAATGACCAACATTCTTGCCCTAAAGCAATCCTGAAGTGTTCCTCGACTTGTTATGAAGATTAGTTTGCGCCTCTACACTCCTTATCAACTCTTGTCGAATGCAGATTGCAGTGTGTCAGTGCTTTTGCTGGCTGAGAGATACTTGCTTGTAGGTGTGTGATTGACATGTTATGTATTTCTAGCTGATTGCATCCTGTAAGTACACTGAGCAATTCATCTGACTACTGTTGATAACTTTATACATACCTTAGTTTCCATAAGAGATATGCAAATATTTCTGTTGGTCAGCTTTAAACCACACTGCAACAAGGAGATGCTCGCTACAGATTCATGGATGGACCTTAAAACAAGAATCTCAAACCAACCACTATGTACTCAATAGGTAAATCAGAAAGCCCATGGACAAATGTATGCCTTGCAGAAAGGCCTTTGGTATGTACAATACCAAAAACTACAAATATAGATGAATTCGGAAAAAAACGGTGTCAGGTATGCCAAACTACTGGCCTCACAGATACCTTTGTGGTCATACATGTGGCCATCTCATATTTGGGAGTTAAAATGCCCACCCATGAAAGAGTGCACTGACCAGATCAGCTGATTTACCGTAATTCACACATTGATTGACCTCTTGAATTCATGCTCAAGTCTACGGTGGACTTCGCAGTGTTCGCCTGTTTCCTCAAGTCCAAGGGGCTTATTTACAAGTCCCTTACGCTACCTGTACGTCACTTTTCCTATGTTAAAAATGACGCATAGGTCGTGCAAGGGGCTTTTAAAGAAGCCCCCAAGAGCCTCATTTATGAGGTTTTGACGCAGGGCAACGCAGCAGGCCTCCCTGCTGCGCTTCCCTACGGCAAAAGAAAAGGGCAGGAATGCGCCGTATTTATCAGATTCCTGTCCTTTTACCCTGCGCCGGCGCACGATGGGCTGCCATGCGCCAATGCAGGCACCTTTGCACCATGTAAGGGAAACCTCACTGTACAAAAATAATCACAAGAGGCTTTTCCTCTTTCTAAGTGTGGTGCAGAATGCAGCACACATTGAAATAGGAAACGCAAGGGGAAATAAAGATATTTGTCCTCGTTGTGCCTCTCTTACGTCTCCCCTGGGTAAGCTTTTGGCACTGCCTGAGATTTATTATTTCTCGTAAATCTGGAACAGTGTCAAAAGGCCATAGCTGTTGCTGGGAACGCCCCCAGCAACACCCATTGCACGCTCCTTTAACGCAGAACAGCGCGTTAAAGGGACTGATATTCATCAGGCAGAATTAAGCCATATAAAATGGCTTAGTGCTGCCTGATAAATATCACGCAGGCTTCTGCGCCACGGAATGTCACAAAAAGTGACGTTCCGTAGGCGCAAGGAGTCTCATAAAATGAGGCCCCAAGTCCCTGGAGTTAATACTAACTCCCACTAGAATACAATTCCACGTTGACACTGTGTTACCTACTAGTTCTATAGAGGCAGTTTTCAATTTTGAAGTCTCTTAACTTGTTTGCACTAGATGCAGGCTGACTACAGCGGGACAGTCAGTCGCCGAAGACCTGCAATTATTTATAACATTCTTTCCAAAAAGAATTTCTGCAGGCCTAATTTATCTTGGCAGTGACATTGACACAGAAAATCCACTCACTTGTCAAACGAAACTTGAACGGGTTTTTTGACAGACGAAAAACATAATGGTCTGCGAATCACAGATTCAGCTGGCCAAAACTTCTCCCAACACGGCTGATTGGGCCAGCGCCTGGAAAGATGACCGAGCCACAGTAATACACAAGCACTCGTACATTTTTAATACGTGTATGTGATTACAGAGTAGGCTGTGCTCGTGAGAAAAAGTGAAACAACCTTTAAATAGTAGCAAATTATACTAACATTTCGGCGGAGCTAGCTAGCCTTGGTTTTCTCGCAGAAGGACACAGATCAATACCGGAGGCGGGCACTTCCTGTGAGAAGTATTTACAGGAGCAAGAAAACACAGCGGAAGCAAAGTATGGCTACTCTGTGCAATTTCTACCAATGCAACAATGTTATAGGAAGTGAAGTCATGGAAAGTGAAATAGACTTCGTTATTTGCATCCTATGATGATGTAATAGGAGCATCCTGTCACGTAACTGTTTGATTCAGCACTACAGTACCGCAGGCAGCACTGCTCGAGCAATTAGGAAATAAGGTGGTATCGAAATATTTATTTTTAAAGTTGCTAGATTCTCATGTACTGTTTTCCTATATCAATTATTTGGTATGCGACTTGGCATCAAAACCCTACACACAAGATTTAATGAACCCAAGTGGGTTGAACCCCCACTGCTGAGACCTGGTGTGACTTGTATGTTACACTTTGTTATCCCGGCTGGTCACACTCAGCCTTTGATTCTTCTATAACCAATTAAATGAGGCCCAGGTTACAGTGGGTGGTGATATTTGCATACAAAAATGTTTCATGTAAAGTAGACATCTTTCCCTGCGGATTAATTAATATTTGGGAAGCCCTCTGCTAATTTAACTGGGGGCCCCGGTGCAAGACTTCAACAAAGACTAAAGGTCTACCAAACAGGCTTCCCAAACTGCCAACGCATCAATTTGTTTAGAAGACAGCTAGAGCTTGCCACAAGAATAGCCAGAGGGAGGGAGTTCCAGTATGTGGCAACTAGTAGGAGAACCACATCCACCCCTATGGATCTGGAGATAGGCATGACCTGCACAAGATGGGCAGAAGAAGAATGAGGGCATATTATCAAGGGGGGGCGATAGGAAATTATCGCCGCTTTAGCGGCTGTTTTTGGCCGATAAGCGACGTTAATTCTATCGCCCTATTAGCAAGCTGTCGCTAACAGCAGTTAGCGACAGCCTGTAGGCGATAGCGAGCGGTTTGGGGCCCGCTTTGCATGTCAGCAATATTTATCGCTAATGACATGCAAAGTGGGCGTATCCAACCTGTTAGCGACTGAAAGCAGTTGCTAACATCGCTATCGCCTATTACTAACACAGGCGTAGTGATGGAAATATTCGCTCTAAGCGCGAATATCTCCAAAAACTAACGCCTGCTCTGACCAGTTCTTAGTCATTATATCCAATGGGAGGTGGATATAATGGCTAAGACCCTGTTAGCCATAGTGCGTGAACAGTCACGGCCCGTGCCGGACGTTATACTGGGGCGGTGACGTCAGGCAGGGGAGGGTCAGGGTGGGGGGTTGTAAAATGTGGGATATGGACCATTTGAGGTAAGTACCGATAAAAATAAATAAAACGAATTTCGTTGCCCACACTGCATCACATTGGCGATGCAGTGTGGGCAACGAAATTCGTTTTATTTATTTTTATCGGTACTTACTTCTAATGGTCCATATCCCGCATTTTACAACCCCCCACCCTGACCCTCCCCTGCCTGACGTCACCGCCCCAGTATAACGCCTGGCACGGGCCGTGCCTGTGTGTGAATATTGGTGTATTCTCAGCGATAGTCACGGATTTCGCCGCTATCGCCGGAAATTTTATCGCTTTTGAGATAAACGTTGCTAATAGCACGTGATCTCAGCGATAAAATCTGGAGATGCGCCGCAATAAAAAAATTGCAGCTAAGCCTACTTAGCGATAAATATTGCTATTTGTTGATAATATGCCCCGAAGAAGTCTAGCAGGAATGTGAGGGATCGGACGGCAGTGAATAAAAGAAGGACCAGCCCTGCTCCGTCCAGAATGCTAAAGCAGAGGGCTCTGAATATGATTTAGAGGCAATCAATGATAATTCATTGGGTGGGCTGAAACACAGGATCACGCCGGAAGAGCCAAGCCGATGGGTTTTAAATGAGCTGGTGTTTGAGTTGAGCCTGGAGATACAAAGGGAGTTGCAGTAGTCAACTTGGGATAGAATGATGGATCTGATAACTGTTTTATGGCATTTAATAGAAGGAACAGTTATGATTTGTTTTAACATAATAGGCAGAAGTAGCAGTACTCTGTTGCTTTATTTATATGAGAAGTGAGGGGAAGGAAGGAGAACCCAGATTTCTGAGAGTCAGATAGAAAATATGCGGAACCTAGCTCAGTGGGCCACTAGAGAGAAGACCAATGGAAGAAGGCATTGCGAGTATCACATCTTCATATATCAAGATTTCAGTGTCATGGAAGATTAAGCAATTTTACCAACCATAAAAAGTAGAGTGTCTTTTTTCCCCGCTAGTAGTATTTAACTCATGTTAAAGCAAAAAAAGTGCTACCTTCAATGAATTAGAGATACATTACCACCTCTTCTACCTTCCTTGTCCAGTATAACCTTCCTTTGACCTACAACAGATTCTGTTTTACCTACTAGCGAGTAGCGATGCACAGTCTCGTGCTGACACAGAGCCTGTCTGTCTCCCATAGGGACCGTCCATCCCTACTCCCTCTTTTCCTTGAAAGTGTCTCAGCATGCTTCTGCTTTCTGTTTTGTGTTTCTTTCGTGCTTCTGCTTGCTTTTATTTTCTGTTCTAGTCCCATTAGAGCAGTTCATACATGTTATCTGGCTTTCCTGGCTCGTGGCTGCGCTCTGGGTTTTGTGTTCTGGCCAGTGTGGGCCTACTTGGTGCTGCACTGTTGTAGGGTCTGACCAAGCTCGGCCGGCTGCTGTCAAGTGTGGTGTTTTAGCTCCATGTGTGAAGTTTGTCTTTCACTATAGCTGCCAAGCGTGAGCCTTGCGTTTGTGTGGCATATTGCACTGCTTCTGAGAACACCACATGGCCCGCCAGCCTCCATGATGACGGCCACATGTGTGACAGATGTGCATGCACATTGGCTGTTGCTGCTGGTGATGGGTGGTTTACCAGAACTACGAGGATTTTTACCAAGAATGATTATCTCGGTTCCTCACTGTTTCATCATTTTCGCTTGACATAAAGTCAGCTGGAGAAAAACATCCCCAGCAGCTCTCTGCTAAGTTTGTTGATGTTCCTCAACTTCCCTGTCACCAGTGGTCTTCCGGCTCTTGTTGATGGTGTGGCTGCTGCTGAGCCCAGTCTCTGTTCTAAAGATGACTTATTTGGCTAAACATGAGGGGGTTTTGGAGAATGAGCTGAAGTTGTGGACCTATTGGTGGCTGCCCCGCATCTCAGGAAGATTATGGAGTTTCATCCTCCCGCTGTAGAGGAAGCACAGGAGGACTTCTTCACCTGCTTTCAGTCTCTGGAGTCTGAGCCCCTGCTGGTGCACAAGGCAGATCACATTTTCTCTGAGCATCTTTGTTTCCCATAAGGCAGTGGGTTGTGCTACATTCATGATTCAGTTTTTACTGATGGACTACCAGTCTCTCTTTAAAGTCATGCACGCGGATGAAAACGCGGTCCTGCCACTCGAATTAATGGTTCCACTTCAGTCTCACTTGTACTCTCTGCTTCTATAATCAAGGAATGGTTGTGTCTTCAGGGGTACATGGCAGGTATCACTTTTGAGGTTCTCTGTGCTTGCTACCATCTCAAAACCTGGCAAATGTCACTCACTCCCATAGGTCTTTACTTTCCAGTTTGATGATGCTTCATCCACTTTGAAGGACTCTTTTACCTGGTGGTGGAAGAAGAAAATGTTGCATTTTCCTGTTCCCCTTATTCTCACCATTGACACTAGGCTTCGTGGGTTGGGGAGCAACCATGAACGGACTGTCTACTTAGGGCCATAGGTGTCCCTCTGAAGCGAGAAGAAATGCATTTGGTGGGAGCAGAGCTGTATTTTTATTTATTTTTGTTTTTCACCCAGCATCTGCAGGGCCATCATCAACTGGTCAGGACTGATCGCCAAGTGTGTTGAGCCTATATCATTTGATGAGCGAGGAGAGAGTTGGGGTGGGGCACATGACATATTGTATTAGGTAGTGGTTAATCTTTAATCACTTACAATCATGTATTTCCCTGGGATGGAGAATCTCCTTACAGATTGTTTCAGTCACCTAGTATGCCGCTCTGTATATTTCTGCCTATATCTGTTTGTGTTTCTTCAGATCTGTGCCTGTCAGGGGACTCTTAGGTCGGAATTGTTTGCCTCCCAAGAGAATGCAGTAGTGCCTCTGTCTTGAGAAGCTGGGCTGCGCCCTCAGGCTTGAAGGGTCAGTCTAATGGCCTTGGGGCCACATCTATGTGATCCCTCCAGTCTTACTTCTGGCCTGGTGCTGGTGAAAATTCAGCTGGAATGAGTGGAAATAGTTTCAGTGTTTCTGGTATGGCCTTGCCTCCATTGGTTTCTGGTGATGTTGCAGATGGTACATGGTACTCCTTGAATGTTACTTGTGCTTCAGTTCCCGCTCCAACTTCCCCTTCTGTCATTTTCCACACTGCACCTTTTTGATTTGGGATCGTGGCTTTTGTTCGGATTGCATTTCAGCACTTAGTTCCGTTTACTGACAGTAGGAGCTTCCAATTGCCCTTCGACTTAGAAGCTATATATACATATATATATATATGAAAAAGAAACTCGCCAAGCAATCCCCAGTCCTGCCACGTTACACCAGGCTGGAAAAAGACGAAGAGAGGAACCCGTTTTCTTGGTGCCAAACAAAGTGCGTTTATTTCAGCTTAATTTTGCTCAGCATGCCCGCCATTACGCGTTTCGACAGTATCCACTGTCTTGATCACATGATGTGATCGCAAAGCCAAAAGGGAAATTTATACAATAGACACAAAGGGTGGACTAATCGTAACCACCCACATATACAAACAAGCTTTAAACAAGGAAGCAAGGAAAGGACTATAAATGTAGTTTTAAGCCTTCTTGGTCACAAATATAACCCAAAGTGGGTATATGTACTTTCATGTAATGTCATATATGTACACATGTGCAACATTGAGCAATTGAATAAATACATATATAAATAAATTAATAAATATATAAAATATCCTGACACAATATTAATGTCATTACATCAAAGACCAAGTTTCCTGATTAAAAACCTGTGCAAAATAAATCCCAAGTGGGAATGTACAATAAAATGTCTTGTGCAGCATGTAAACAATAATCTCAGTAAACATGAGCAGATTTTCATCTTTTCCCCATTTTATAGCAAGGAGCAGATATTATAGCTAAGTGCAAAACAGAATTATAAAAGTGCAAAGTGCAATCAGTGAAATAGTGAATTACAGATATTTACTGTAATTTTTATTAAAAAGTTTTCATTGTAGTGTAAAGGGAGGAGCCCCTCCCTGTCAAATAAGCTATCTGACTGATGTTAAACAACAGCTATATACCATGGCAATCGATGGAAAAGGAGAATGATAGACTGTTTAAGAGTAACATGTGGCTGCCAAAAAACATGAGATATACCTGATAAAACTGACATTTTAGGTTGAATACCACCCCTAGATGTTATGACAGATGCTGATAGTTCATAAACAGGTATACAGATCCTCGCTAGCGTTCAGCCCCCCAGGGGTACGACTGTCTAATTCTAAGATATAGCAAGTTTCCAGGACCCTCAAAAGTGCATCCCTATTGCCACCTCTTTTGAGAGGCAATATGCAATTGATGACATAATAAGAAAGGTGTTTGGGGTCACTCTCATGAGAACTTTGAAAATGGCGCGCCACAGGGTAGGATTGATCCTTGTTGATGATTGCTCTTATGTGCTGCAGTATCCTCCTGTGTACCGGCAGTCGGGTGCTCCCTACATACCGGAGGTCACATGGACACTGCAGCACATAGACTGCAAACTCAGTCTTGCAAGAGAGCTGTTTGGTGATGGGTACAGGATCATCTTTGAAAGGTGTGGAATACTGTGATTTATTGCAGCCATTTGTACATGCTTTACAACTTGAACACCTTAAAAAACCCTTTCTCAAGGTCATAAATGTCTTAGAGATGGGTTGTTCCAAGTGATTCTTGACAAGTCTATCGGACATAGAAGTGGATTTCCTAAAAGAAAATTCCGGTCTTCTGACGACTAGGCCACCAATGACAGGGTCCCCCGTCACCAGGTTCCAGTTCCGACTGAAGATTTTCCGGATCTCCTTATGTTGTTGATTGAAAGTAACTATGACTCTCGAGGAATCTGAGATGGTGTCTAAATGAGATGTTCTTGACACCATTTTAGGAGCTAAAGCCTGGGCTCTAGAAATAGTATTAGAGCGCTCCATTGCCTTGGCTAATATGCCCTCAGAGTAACCCCGTGCCAGAAAGCGCAATTTGCTTGCTTCCATGGCTTTGGAACACTCCATTTCATCACTACAGATTCTTTTGATACGAAGCATCTCCCCAAAGGGGATGCTCCGTATCAAATGATGGGGGTGCTGGCTGGCCGCGTGCAGGACGGTGTTACCTGCAGTCGGCTTTCTATATAGCCTGGTCGCTAATGCTCCTGAATCAATATAGACCTCTATGTCCAAAAAGCATACCTGCACTGTACTCATGGTGGACGTGAATTCAAGATTTAGATTGTTGGTATTGAGCTGTTCTACAAACTCTCTCGCTTCCTGTATTGTGCCTTGCCATATGAGGAAGAGGTCATCTATATACCTCAAGTATAGGGGGACATGGTTCTCCATGCAGGCCTGATGTTGTACCATGAGGACCTGTTCCTCCCACCAGCCCATGTGCAAGCACGCTAGGCTGGGAGAGAAACAGGCCCCCATAGCTACCCCTCTGGTTTGCTGGTAATCCTGGTTGTTGAACAGAAAATAATTCTGTTCCAAACAGATTTTGATCATGGCAATCAACATAGAATTATGTGCAGAAAAATTGATTGCACGTCTATTCAGGTAGTAGTTAACAGCTCTAATACCATCATTGTGGCGTATTGACGTATACAATGACGTGCCGTCCAAGGTCATGAGTATACAATTAGAATTACATGAAAAGTTATTTAGTTTTCTTACAAAGTCAGATGAATCCTGTACATAAGAACTTAGGTTCTTCACACTGTCTTGCAAAAAATAGTCAATATATGTTGACATATTTTCGGTGGAGCTATTGATCGCTGAAATTATGGGTCTTCCGGGGGAATTTTTCCAAACGTTTATGTATTTTGGGAAGCAGGTAGAATGAGGGTATGACTGGAAACTCTTTTTTGAGAAACTCAAATTCTTCCTTTGAAATCAAATTTCCACTTTTCCATGCAACAAGTTTAGCATTCTGATCTTCCCATGCTAATCTTATCGCTCCCAAGTTGCTTTTCCTATAATAGGACTGATCATGCAGTTGTTTCTCTGCTTCCTGTATGTACATCTGTCTGGGCCACAGAACTACATTACCACCCTTATCCGCTTGGCGGATCACAATATTGTTGTTGGATGCCAATTTCTTTATAAGGGTGTTGTAGCTTTGGTTTAAATTGCTGATCACCATGTGTCTGTTATTGGTTGCAATGTACAGTTTTTTTAGATCTTTTGTGACCAGATCCTGATAAACATCAATGTTATTATGAGGCATCGTTGGGAGGAATATAGATTTCGGTTTGAAAGGAGTGACACAAATATATATATATATATATATATATATATATATATATATATATATATATATATATATATATATATATATATATATATTTTCACCCTAGGATGCCTCTGACATGAAGACGCCACTCCGTGTGTGAACAGGTACAACCTTCTTTAATGCAAAACTGCGCCATGCGCCTGTTATTTTCAAGGGGTCCCAACGCGTTTCGAAGCGTCTCGCTTCTTCCTCAGGGGATGGCACTCATTGAGACCGGATGGTAACCGCAGCCCTATTTGTCCATTGCGCATGCGCCCTCCAATGGGTGCATGCTGGGAGCTGTAGTTTGTTAGTACTCCTTCGGTGGAGTCCGTGTTCTCAAAACGATTCCGTGCTTTTAGTCCAAGTTTAACTGCCCTCCAGTGGGCTACAGACACAGTGCCCAGTTCTAATTTGGCAGTTCACTCACGCTGCTTGTCGGCTGTCGGATGGCAGTCCCCGCAGACCCGCACTGACTTTCCAGCGGGCGGTGCATCTTCCGCGGTTGAGGCCACCGCGCACAAATCTTCACCCTAGGATGCCTCTGACATGAAGACGCCACTCCGTGTGTGAACAGGTACAACCTTCTTTAATGCAAAACTGCGCCATGCGCCTGTTATTTTCAAGGGGTCCCAACGCGTTTCGAAGCGTCTCGCTTCTTCCTCAGGGGATGGCACTCATTGAGACCGATGGTAACCGCAGCCCTATTTGTCCATTGCGCATGCGCCCTCCAATGGGTGCATGCTGGGAGCTGTAGTTTGTTAGTACTCCTTCGGTGGAGTCCGTGTTCTCAAAACGATTCCGTGCTTTTAGTCCAAGTTTAACTGCCCTCCAGTGGGCTACAGACACAGTGCCCAGTTCTAATTTGGCAGTTCACTCACGCTGCTTGTCGGCTGTCGGATGGCAGTCCCCGCAGACCCGCACTGACTTTCCAGCGGGCGGTGCATCTTCCGCGGTTGAGGCCACCGCGCACAAATCTTCACCCTAGGATGCCTCTGACATGAAGACGCCACTCCGTGTGTGAACAGGTACAACCTTCTTTAATGCAAAACTGCGCCATGCGCCTGTTATTTTCAAGGGGTCCCAACGCGTTTCGAAGCGTCTCGCTTCTTCCTCAGGGGATGGCACTCATTGAGACCGGATGGTAACCGCAGCCCTATTTGTCCATTGCGCATGCGCCCTCCAATGGGTGCATGCTGGGAGCTGTAGTTTGTTAGTACTCCTTCGGTGGAGTCCGTATACATATTCTCCAATCATGAATCTTTCAAAGATTCACATGCTTGAATCTTCCCAGTCGTTGACCATACGGTAAAGCTTAAACAAGTGATATAGTTAACTAATTTACATTGTTTTAGAGAGAACCAAACTGCAGCCGATCATAGAACAGTTCTTGAATTATCCTTCTCCTCTAGAGCCACCACAGCTCAGATTTGGAACCTCGCATCAAGTGAAGGTTGTCTCCTTAGCTCTGCTCTGTTCCACTAGATAGCTCTTACTCTGCTATCAGCTGATCTTTGATTCAACTCTAACTGCCATCAGACAGAAGATCTCACCCTGCTTCTGGTTTATTCTGACATAAATTCACCATGTCACAAGAAGGGATTATTTAGACCTAAATCCTGTGGAAATCTGAGGCTCTTTTCAGAAGTCCCTCACAAAGGGTGGCTTTATTGCTCATATCCTGGCCATAAGCCAAAGGATTGCAAATACTGCAGTACTTTCTCTGTCAAAATCCTGAAGGACAGGGAAGCAAGACTTCTTTTGTGGCTACAAAAGAAAAAACGCCACAGAAATTCTAGTCGCTTGAGGAAGAAAACTGATCCTCAACTCCTACTAAAGAAACCATTAAAAGGTAAAGACATGAAAGACATGTAGTAATGACAATGCCAATGCAGACTCCTTCCGTACCTTTTACCAGCATCAATGCACCATGGGGCAAGCAGCTCCAAATGAGGAACACATGTGCTTGCCCCTCCACTGGTACTAGCGAACACAATGTGTACGACATGATAATACACCTTAACAATGAATGTGGGAGCAGGAACTTGGAGTTGAACTGTCACATAATGACAGGGGGAAAGTTAATAATGAAGCATGCATGTTTGCAATAAGTGTCTGTCTCCAAGAAACCCAATACAAAATCTTAAGTTTGGACTTGGTGTTAACAGAACGTGACAGAGAGTTTAATGCAAAAATACCTGGGGACCCAGGGGTAGTTAGTGCTGCTGGGCAAATTATTTCCATCTCCCGTCGACAGCTACAGCGTCATCTATGTGGATGACAACTACTACTATGATATCTGCAGCCTCCTCATCATCGAGATTGGTATTGAAACGTTTTCTTTGTCGACGAGACCATCAACAGCTAATCCTTTAATGAGACCAACAACAACTGCTACGCCATTGACACCTTCGACGGCTGTCCCGTTGGTGCCTTCATTGACAGCTGCTACACCATCACTTACCGCTCAGCGAGACAAATGTTTCAAGCACAAAGTCTTGCTTGCACCTTCAAAGTCAGCACCTTTGACTGGCCTGTTGATAATTATTACTTATGCGAGAAAAACAAGGACCCCCTGGGTATCAATACTGACTCCTAGGGCAGGGTAATCACCTATGTGGGTAAAAAATCCTAGGCCACCAGCAAAGTAAATGACCAATTATACCAGACCCAGTGGCGTGAAGAAGGAACGAAAATGGGCTGTATACAAATGTATATTTAATAAGTATGAATAAAAATCATATAGAAAAACAAACTATATGATAGAGTAAAATAGAATTCATAAAAAACAGACACAGGTATTATAAATCAATACATATCATATAAATCATGCACATTACTGAAAACAATACATTCACATAGGTTAATGGCATGAAAAGTACTAAAAGTACTTTTTATGCCATTAACCTTTTAGTACTTTTTATGCCATTAACCTATGTGAATGTATTGTTTTCTGTAATGTGCATGATTTATATGATATGTATTGATTTATAATACCTGTGTCTGTTTTTTATGAATTATATTTTTACTCTATCATATAGTTTGTTTTTCTATATGATTTTTATTCATACTTATTAAACATATATTTGTATACAGTCCATTTTCGTTCCTTCTTCACGCCACTGGGTCTGGTATAATTGGTCATTTACTTTGCTGATGGCCTAGGATTTTTTACCCACATAGATAATTATTACTTATACATTACTAAGACCAGATCAAATTTCACCAAGTAAGGTTTCACCTTTACCACCTTATTACCTGTCTGCCTTCTAGAGAGGAGAAATACGGCTGAGGGTGACTATAGTGGACCATTTTGGGTTGCAACTATACTGTCACAACTGCACGTAACATGTCAGGAGACGTATGAAGATGACAACCATGATGAGGCGACATACTTGTCTGGTGGTCTCTCTTTCAGACATAGATACCAAGCCAAAGTAAGATCCTACGAAGAGTTCAAAGAGGAATATCCTGATGAGGAAGTTTTTGAGGAACAGTCATTTCGAGAACCTAAGATGCAGGTTCAGCTCTGGTCACAGGTCTTCACCATATGTTTAATGACTATTATGAAAGATTTCCAGGAGGAGGAACACCAACTCAACAACAGCGTCAACCATTGGTGTCCCCAGTTGGTATTTCATCGCAGTCCCCTAGCCTACTAACAAAAGAAAAGAGCACTGCTACGCAGCAATGAGTTATTCCCCAGTGACAGCAACTGGATTCAATTACCATCCATGATGATTATGTGAATGAAGGAAATGAATGATGACGCGCCCAGAAAAGGGTGAAATACCTCATGCCCAGGCTACAACTAAGGAAAGTGAACGTGAAGATTTTGTTGCACGAATACCAGCCCATCCAGCTTCTCCAAGAGCCAGTTAACCACAGGATGACTTAGGGGTTTCCACTCGCTCTTAGAAAAAGCTGCTAAATGGTTCAACTTACCAGTAGCAGTAAAACTGATTGTTTCCTATGTGTCTACAAGGACGCAGCCAAGGAATCAGTTAAGTGAATACCCATAGTAGACAATATATGGGTAGAATGTCTTAAGGTCATGAAAATCCCTGCAATGGTGCCTGAAGTAACAGTAGACTAGATAAAAAATACAAGGCCCCAGACATTTCTCCAACTTGTTTAATCGGGAACCTGATGCCTGATTCAGTAGTTATGCAAGATGCACAAAGAAGATCAAAGAATCCTACTGTATGTGTTCAGTTCCACCATATAAGGAAAGTAGGAGGTTGGATCCTTTTGGGAAGTGTTTTTCAGTCATAGCCGTAAGTACTGTAAGCCAATGCCCTATTTATTCTGGGCACCAATCATTAAACCTTTACCAGGAAACAATAGGAGCAATCCATTTGCAGGAGGGAAAAAGGACTACCTCAGAAATTAGTGACATTGAGATGGACATAGCTTTGACTCCAAGGCTGGTAGAAGGCAACCTATTTTAGACCAGAAGTACAGTCAAAAATATTAGACATACCTTACAATGGTGTAACTCTTTTTGGAAAGCATATAGACAATGCACTTCAGTCTAGAAAAGCTGATACTGAGACAGCAAGTTCCCCAGGAGTGCTTTAACAGCACTGGTTTCAAACATTTTGTGGTGGTAGGGACGGAGGTCAGTACATTTTCAGAGGAGGCTACCAATCCACCAGATAGCAGCCTTAGGGTCAATCTCAACAGTGATATCGACAGCACCCTGCGCAGCAATATTGACCTACACTGCCTGCGGCTTTCTCCAGATAGGCCACCAGAAGGAAACCTGCAGATACAGGATGAGGACACAAGTCCTCCAAAAGACAATGACGGTGCAGACGCCAGTTGCTTCTTTAAAGGCAGCGACCTTGGATGTAAGAGACACTCTTTACAACTTTACCGACAATTGGAGATCCATCTCTTTGGATCATTGGGTGTTGGACATTATCCAACATGGTCACACCCTAGAATTTACTAAGAAACCTCCTCGAAATCCACTTCACTCAAGGACAAACCAACACCTTTGCATTTGTGACAGAAGAGGTTCCACCGGCACACAGAAACTCAGGTCTCTACTTCAACTTCTTTCACCTAAAGAAAAAGAATTGTAAGTAGCGACAGGTATTAGATCTGAAACAACTCAACAAATACCTAAAAAAACAATCATCTGGAATGGTTAAACTGGAGGATATACTGCAAGTGCTAAACCCAGGAGATCATGGGGCATCACTAGATCTACAGGATGCTTACTTCCATGTCCCCGTCCATGTCAAACACAGGAGCGATCTCAGATTTGAGGTGGCAGGAGGTCACTACCAATTCAAAGCCCTCCCTTTCCGATTAACATTTGGCCCAACGATATTTACCAAATGCACGACTCCAATTTGTAGCCTAGTTGAAATGAAATGTACACCAGAGTTTCCCTGATTTGGATGATTGGCTAATAAAAGCATGTTCGTACTAGGCTACAGTCTGTTCAACAGAAACCTATTTTCAAATATTAAAGAACTTAAGCATCAGATTAAACAGAAACATTCTGCCTTATTCCAGAGCACATAAATTGAATTTCTAGGGGTAATTCTGGGCACAAAGGTCTGCAAGACTTTTTTTATAAGAGAGGATTACTAAAATGATAACACTAGCTCATATTCTCTCAAGAAAAAAGACCACTTCAGTCAGACAAAACAAATCATTCCTGGGAATGATGTCATTTTACATTCCATTGATTCAAAATTGTTGCTTTTTCATGAGACCCTTACAGAAACAAATAGACAAACAAATGGAAACAGGTAACAGGATCCTTTGTCGAGGTCATCAGGATAGCACTGAAAATTGTAATGGCTTAACCTTTCTCAACAAGCCACCATATTATGTGATTGTTGTTATTGTTATTGTTAAGTGCTTTTATAGCGTACAATAGCTACTCCGAGGAGTGTCCCAGCGTGGAACCAAGCGGAGTCTCTAAACTGCACAACCAACAACTAGAGGAACAGGTGAGTTTTTAATAGTTTCTTGAAAGCTATGTTCCTGACAACGGATGTATCCATGGAGGGTTGGGGAGCTCATCTCCAGAACTTTGAAGAGAACTATAAATGGTTGTCCAAGGAAAAGAAGAGGCATATAAATGTTTTAGAGATAACGGTTGTGGCCTTTGGGCTACTTGCTTTTCTTCTAAGACTAAAAAGATCTTCAGTGCTAGAGTGCATGGACAATATGACCACAATGTTTTGCCTAAACAAACAAGGAGGAATAAGATCACAACTCCTATCCAAGGAAGCACAAGATATTTGGAATTGGAGTCTGCATAACAAAATTCCTTAAAATAGAATATTTGCAAGGTAGAGACAATCAAGTGGGAGAGCAATCTAAGCAGATCCTCAAAACAATGCCACAAATGTGAGCTGTCCCAAACATAACTGTCAAACATTTTTCACAAATGGGGAAATCTGACTTTAGAACTATTTGCTACTTTGCTCAATTCGAAATGCTGATGCTATGCAAGGAGATTTTCCAACAAGGTGTCTTAGGGGAATGCCTTTCAGATGGCATGGTCGGGAGTCTTTGCATATGCCTTTACACCACTGCCTGTGATCCCTGGGATACTCAAAAAATTTAAACGGAAACTGTGTCGAATCATTCTAATGCTCCAGTGTGGCCATGGCAGTTCTGGTACATGCTTGGAAGTTCTTCACATGTCCATACAGCAACAGATTCCACTTGAACCAGTCCCAGGAATGATTTCAATGGATAAAGGGAAGGTGATTCACCCAAATCCAGAATAGGTTAATTTAGCTGCCTGGCTACTGAGCACAATGAGTTCCACCAATCGAATATCTCGCAACAATGCTAAAGCCGACTCTATGTATAGACCATATAAGGCAAAATAGCTTAGCTCAAAATAATTAAAATCTTTTGGAAATCTGACCAACTTCCAGTCACTTTCACCCTCCATGAAAAGGACAAGTCCTGTCAAGAAGTAACATAGGCAGATGGGTATCAGCATTTATATATGAGAAAGCAGGAAGACCGCTAACAGCTAAAGTTTGTTCTCATTTAATAAGAAGTGTGACAACCTCTACTGAACTTTTTGCTGGAGTTTCACTACCTGACATATGCCAGGCAGCCACATGGACGAATTGGCATACCTTCATTAGTCACTACTGTGTAGATGCCACTACCAATCAAGTTGCGGCAGTGGGTCAAGCGGCCCTTTGCAACTTATTTCAATGAGGTGAGCTATCATTATAATTGCTATTATTGCTGTTATTATTATTATTTCCCTGTATAAATTATCCTTATGTGTGTGTGTGTATATATATATATAGATGCTGGGCACTTGCTGGACAACGAGAACGCTAAGAATGAAGCAATAAAAACTGCACTTTACTTTTAAAAGACACGCTGTGGTCCGTACCTGATTGATGGAGCTATTCGGGGGTATATATATATATATATATATATATATATATATATATATATATATATATATATATATATCTGTACACAAAGTGATCCTTCAGCCCTCTGGACGCGCTCAGCAGTGTGTGCTCTGCCTAGGGGTCGGATCCTGACCCAGGAAATTTTTGGAAAACAAAGGAGGCGGCACAATCAGGATGTCTTTGTTAAGCCTTTATTTCAAGACTTTCACCCCACCAACGCGTTTCAGCCTCACACGGCCTTGCTCACGGTTGGTTAGTCCCTCTACAGTGTTTCTATTTATACTGGCCCATATTTAGCCAACTATGAGGCATTATGGGATATGTAGTTTTTGTTACATTTTAAGTAAAAAATTAAAAATTGAAAGAAAAGAAAGACTTGGCATGCTTATTAATTTCAGCATGTTGTTAGTAACATAATATAATTATCATAATTCTGGGTCTAGTACCCTAGTCTTTTCATGATGTTCATAGTTTCATCTTTGAAAATATGGGGTGTAGTACCCTATTTTCTTCTGAGGTTTTTTAATCCAGGTGAATGTGCAGGTCTTCCCCAAAGTTCATCCCCCTTGGGTGCTTGGTGCGGAGTCTGATGATCATTTGTCGTAGTCTGCGGACCATGTCTCCCCCTCGTTCCATTTTGTCCAAAACTTTTGCACCAAAGAAATGCATTTGCCTCCAATCTCCATTCTGGCATGTGCTCATGTGTTTGGCAGTGGCATATTGCATGTTGGAGTTTTTTACTGCCCTTATATGTTCTAAGATTCTTTTCTTCAACATGCAGGTCGTGCTCCCCACGTACTTCATTCTACACTTGCATTGAATTATGTAAACAACATTTTTGGAGCTGCATGAAATTTGTTGTTCTATTTTCATGGACTTGCCGTTTGGTTCCTCAATCATTTTCATGTTTTTACCAATTTTGCAAGCCTTACAAGAGTTGCAGGGTTGGAATCCATTACGTTGCGTGTTTAGCCAATTCTGTTTTGGTTTTTCTTGGAAGTGACTCTTAACTAGTAAGTCTTTCAATGAAGTGTTCTTTTTATATGTTATTAGAGGAGCATTTCCAATAGTGGTTCCAATGTCAGGATCTTTTGTTAGAACATGCCAATATTTTTTCATTATTCGGGCAATGTTTGAACTCTCTTTGCTGTAGGTCACTATTAGTCTTGGAGGAGCATTGGTTTCAGTTTTTTTCGGTTGTTCCATCAGTGTTTGGGTTCGTGTTTTTAGATCAATTTTGCGTTTGCATTTGGTTAACACTCTTTCCTCGTAGCCTCTCGCTCTAAAATGACATTTGCTTTCTTCAATGACTTTCTCTGCTTCTTCTGGTAGGGAACAATTTCTCTTGAGTCTTGTAAATTCACCATACGGTATACTCCGCAAAAGGGGTGTAGGATGAAAGCTTGTACCATGGAGTACACTGTTTGTGGCTTTTTTTTTTTCGGAAAAGGGTAGACTCCAGTTTCCCGTTGTGTACATATATTTTGGTATCCAAGAAATCGATTTCTTTTGTACTGGTATTGCATGTAAATTGCAGTCCGACTTCATTCTTATTCAGTTTGTCGAAGTACAGTTTGAATTGTTCATCAGTGCCATGCCAAATAATGAATAGGTCGTCAATGTAACGAACCCATAACATTATTCGTTCCAGATCTTCTTGGTTATCTTCATTCCAGGCGATGGTTTTTTCCCACCACCCCATCGTGATGTTAGCATAGTTTGGTGATAGAGAAATGCCCATGGCAGTCCCACAGATTTGTTTGAAAAGTTGTTTGTTAAACAAAAATACATTGTTTTTTAAGCAGAGATCAATCATTTGCATCAGCATATGTGAGTGGTCTAGATATGTGATGTTTCGTTGTTTCAGGTAGTATTCGCAGGCCTGCATTCCGATTTCATGGCGGATCGACGTGTAGAGTGAGACTACATCAATAGTTACTAGCAGGAAGTCAGGGTTCCAGGTCACGTCCATTAAGGTTCTCAAAAAATCTCCAGTGTCCTTAATATAAGACGGAAGGCTCTGGGCAATGGGGGCTAGAAATTTGTCTGCATAATTGGAGATGTTCTCATACAATGATCCACATGACGAAACAATTGGCCTTCCTGGTGGTTGATTTAGGGTTTTATGAAACACTGTAGAGGGGCTAACCAACCGTGAGCAAGGCCGTGTGAGGCTGAAACGCGTTGGTGGGGTGAAAGTCTTGAAATAAAGGCTTAACAAAGACATCCTGATTGTGCCGCCTCCTTTGTTTTCCATATATATATATATATATATATATATTATTTTTTTTTCCACCAAAGTTCCTCGAGCAAGGAAAACATCGTTTTCCGACAGGATATATATTTTCAAAGATTTATTCTGTACAGATAGCCACCGCTGACCACCACCGGATCGCGCAACGTTAACATCCGACGCGCTTACGCGCCGCGATCCGGGGCGCGCCGCGTAAGCGCGTCGGGTCATGTGACCTGAAAATAACACTTTTAATTGGTGCAGAACAGTTTTGATTTCATAATGATGAAATCCCTGGTCTTGTGACCTGCAAATAACACTTCTCATTGGTTCAGGCCTTTTTTATTCCAAATGATGAAAGACCCCACCTTTTTTCCTTATTCTGACTTTGTCCTTTGACTTAGGAAGACCTGTTTTGCAATCTTTGAGGTATATTTTGTACTTTGAAATGGCTACAGTAGCAGCAGCAGCTGGAGCATCTGCACCACCACCACAACCACCAAGAGGACCACCACAAGATTACATTGGTGGTCAACAAGAGGAGGAGGAGGAGGAGGAGGAGGAGGAGGAGAAGGTGGCTGCAAGAACACAATACCCCATACCAGCCAAGACCACACATTGTATGGGAGTTTTTTCCAATCCCAGAGGGCAAGAAAAAAGTCAATGCGGCCAAGGTGACTTGCCTAATCTGTGGCATGGAACTTTCAAGGGGGAACCCGAACAAAAAATACTCTTTTGGAAACAACACCATGATTCGCCACATGCAGCGCAGGCATCCGATCAACTATTCTGCTGCAGAGATGAGGGAACTGGCCAGTAACCTTCCCCAATCTTCAAGCACCAGCTCCAAAAGAAAGCAACCCACTCCATCGGGACCAGAGGCAAGAGAGACGATCCCTTGCATTCAGCCACGGTTTGGGGATTTCCGAATAACATGTGTTCATTGTGGGAAGACCATCTCCTTTGGTGAACTGAGCATAAAGCTCATCGTCCTTGCTGGGGACAACCACAAATGCCCCAAAAAACCATAATTTTTTCTTCTTTTTTTTTGCTCCAGCTGAGCCATTTTCAATTCACTGTTTTTTCGTTTCTCCCCATAAAAATAAAAAAATATATATAAAATAGTTCATAAAAGCCAAAAAAAGTACAAAATGGTCATTTCCCCCTTTTTTTCCCCACCTCTTGTGTCTCTATCCTACCGAGACACAAGATGGCGGCCGGTCCGTACTGTTTCGAATGTTTACAGACACCCGAGAGCCAATCAGCTTTCCGTGCGCAACTCGCGTGTCGCGCCCGCTGCGCTCCCCGGTTCGCGTACCGGGGCGCTGCCATAGATATATATATTTTTTTGAACCTAAAATACTCAAAATCCACTGGAGCACATATCTTGAGACATAGCAAAGGCACATCGGGCTACCAGTCCCTACAATTTTGCCAAGTTTGGTGGAAATCCATTCAGCCGTTCGGGCTAAAAGTGAGTTTGACCGCCCTATGGAAATTAACATGGAGAAAACACGTTTTCGGACCCCCCTTTTATCTCGGCCCCCGCTTGACGAATCCCCCCCAAACTTTCAAGGAATGACCGGAGCTCCGCGAGGCAAATTTGAGGAACTTTTCAGGCAGATTCGTCAACCGGCGCCAAAGTTATTCACAATAGAATTTTGAGATTTTGCATTGAAAAAAATCCTAACTATAACCACCTACTGGCGACCGCCAGTAGGTTATATATATATATATATATATATATATATATATATATAATTTTTTTTCCACCAAAGTTCCTCGAGCAAGGAAAACATCGTTTGCCGACAGGATATATATTTTCAAAGATTTATTCTGTACAGATAGCCACCGCTGACCACCACCGGATCGCGCAACGTTAACATCCGACGCGCTTACGCGACGCGATCCGGGGCGCGCCGCGTAAGCGCGTCGGGTCATGTGACCTGAAAATAACACTTTTAATTGGTGCAGAACAGTTTTGGTTTCATAATGATGAAATCCCAGGTCTTGTGACCTGAAAATAACACTTCTCATTGGTTCAGGCCTTTTTTATTCCAAATGATGAAAGACCCCACCTTTTTTCCTTATTCTGACTTTGTCCTTTGACTTAGGAAGACCTGTTTTGCAATCTTTGAGGTATATTTTGTACTTTGAAATGGCTACAGTAGCAGCAGCAGCTGGAGCATCTGCACCACCACCACCACCACAACCACCAAGAGGACCACCACAAGATTACATTGGTGGTCAACAAGAGGAGGAGGAGGAGGAGGAGGAGGAGGAGGAGGAGGAGAAGGTGGCTGCAAGAACACAATACCCCATACCAGCCAAGACCACACATTGTATGGGAGTTTTTTCCAATCCCAGAGGGCAAGAAAAAAGTCAATGCGGCCAAGGTGACTTGCCTAATCTGTGGCATGGAACTTTCAAGGGGGAACCCGAACAAAAAATACTCTTTTGGAAACAACACCATGATTCGCCACATGCAGCGCAGGCATCCGATCAACTATTCTGCTGCAGAGATGAGGGAACTGGCCAGTAACCTTCCCCAATCTTCAAGCACCAGCTCCAAAAGAAAGCAACCCACTCCATCGGGACCAGAGGCAAGAGAGACGATCCCTTGCATTCAGCCACGGTTTGGGGATTTCCGAATAACATGTGTTCATTGTGGGAAGACCATCTCCTTTGGTGAACTGAGCATAAAGCTCATCGTCCTTGCTGGGGACAACCACAAATGCCCCAAAAAAACATAATTTTTTCTTCTTTTTTTTTGGCTCCAGTTGAGCCATTTTCAATTCACTGTTTTTTCGTTTCTCCCCATAAAAATAAAAAAATATATATAAAATAGTTCATAAAAGCCCAAAAAAGTACAAAATGGTAATTTCCCCCTTTTTTTCCCCACCTCTTGTGTCTCTATCCTACCGAGGCACAAGGTGGCGGCCGGTCCGTACTGTTTCGAATGTTTACAGACACCCGAGAGCCAATCAGCTTTCCGTGCGCAACTCGCGTGTCGCGCCCGCTGCGCTCCCCGGTGCGCGTACCGGGGCGCTGCCATAGATATATATATTTTTTTGAACCTAAATTACTCAAAATCCACTGGAGCACATATCTTGAGACATAGCAAAGGCACATCGGGCTACCAGTCCCTACAATTTTGCCAAGTTTGGTGGAAATCCATTCAGCCGTTCGGGCTAAAAGTGAGTTTGACCGCCCTATGGAAATTAACATGGAGAAAACACGTTTTCGGACCCCCCTTTTATCTCGGCCCCCGCTTGACGAATCCCCCCCAAACTTTCAAGGAATGACCGGAGCTCCGCGAGGCAAATTTGAGGAACTTTTCAGGCAGATTCGTCAACCGGCGCCAAAGTTATTCACAATAGAATTTTGAGATTTTGCATTGAAAAAAATCCTAACTATAACTACCTACTGGCGACCGCCAGTAGGTTATATATATATATATATATATATATATATATATATATATATATATATATATATATATATATATATTATTTTTTTTTCCACCAAAGTTCCTCGAGCAAGGAAAACATCGTTTGCCGACAGGATATATATTTTCAAAGATTTATTCTGTACAGATAGCCACCGCTGACCACCACCGGATCGCGCAACGTTAACATCCGACGCGCTTACGCGACGCGATCCGGGGCGCGCCGCGTAAGCGCGTCGGGTCATGTGACCTGAAAATAACACTTTTAATTGGTGCAGAACAGTTTTGGTTTCATAATGATGAAATCCCAGGTCTTGTGACCTGAAAATAACACTTCTCATTGGTTCAGGCCTTTTTTATTCCAAATGATGAAAGACCCCACCTTTTTTCCTTATTCTGACTTTGTCCTTTGACTTAGGAAGACCTGTTTTGCAATCTTTGAGGTATATTTTGTACTTTGAAATGGCTACAGTAGCAGCAGCAGCTGGAGCATCTGCACCACCACCACCACCACAACCACCAAGAGGACCACCACAAGATTACATTGGTGGTCAACAAGAGGAGGAGGAGGAGGAGGAGGAGGAGGAGGAGGAGGAGAAGGTGGCTGCAAGAACACAATACCCCATACCAGCCAAGACCACACATTGTATGGGAGTTTTTTCCAATCCCAGAGGGCAAGAAAAAAGTCAATGCGGCCAAGGTGACTTGCCTAATCTGTGGCATGGAACTTTCAAGGGGGAACCCGAACAAAAAATACTCTTTTGGAAACAACACCATGATTCGCCACATGCAGCGCAGGCATCCGATCAACTATCATGCTGCAGAGATGAGGGAACTGGCCAGTAACCTTCCCCAATCTTCAAGCACCAGCTCCAAAAGAAAGCAACCCACTCCATCGGGACCAGAGGCAAGAGAGACGATCCCTTGCATTCAGCCACGGTTTGGGGATTTCCGAATAACATGTGTTCATTGTGGGAAGACCATCTCCTTTGGTGAACTGAGCATAAAGCTCATCGTCCTTGCTGGGGACAACCACAAATGCCCCAAAAAACCATAATTTTTTCTTCTTTTTTTTTGGCTCCAGTTGAGCCATTTTCAATTCACTGTTTTTTCGTTTCTCCCCATAAAAATAAAAAAATATATATAAAATAGTTCATAAAAGCCCAAAAAAGTACAAAATGGTAATTTCCCCCTTTTTTTCCCCACCTCTTGTGTCTCTATCCTACCGAGGCACAAGGTGGCGGCCGGTCCGTACTGTTTCGAATGTTTACAGACACCCGAGAGCCAATCAGCTTTCCGTGCGCAACTCGCGTGTCGCGCCCGCTGCGCTCCCCGGTGCGCGTACCGGGGCGCTGCCATAGATATATATATTTTTTTGAACCTAAATTACTCAAAATCCACTGGAGCACATATCTTGAGACATAGCAAAGGCACATCGGGCTACCAGTCCCTACAATTTTGCCAAGTTTGGTGGAAATCCATTCAGCCGTTCGGGCTAAAAGTGAGTTTGACCGCCCTATGGAAATTAACATGGAGAAAACACGTTTTCGGACCCCCCTTTTATCTCGGCCCCCGCTTGACGAATCCCCCCCAAACTTTCAAGGAATGACCGGAGCTCCGCGAGGCAAATTTGAGGAACTTTTCAGGCAGATTCGTCAACCGGCGCCAAAGTTATTCACAATAGAATTTTGAGATTTTGCATTGAAAAAAATCCTAACTATAACTACCTACTGGCGACCGCCAGTAGGTTATATATATATATATATATATATATATATATATATATATATATATATATATATATATATATATATATATATATGTATATATATATATATTTCTTTTTTTTTGTCAGGGGTGAAGGGGGGTTTGGAAAATGAATAAATCTTGAAGAAACATCTCTACATCGGAGTGCTTGCCGTTTTTGTGACCTGTATTGGTTGGATTGTGTGGCTATTTATGTAGATATGTATATATTTCTTCCAAATGCTTGCGTACAGCCGCCACAGCTCCTGAACAGCGGGCGCGTCGTTGAGCAGACCTCCCAAACCCAGTCCATAAAATTAGAGACACACTCCTCAGCAGATACGGAATGACGACGCCAATCCTTGACAATTCATATTAGATTTTAATCGTCAGCAGTGTCGGACGTGTTTCGCCTGAACCAGCAGGCTTGTTCACCAACATTGTTTTGTCAAAAACCACCATTTTTATGCTGTGCATGTGATTAATCACGTGTCAAACTACAAATGTAATGCATTAGAAAACAGACTCATAGTTTTGTACATTCTATTACAAAATGACAATCAATGCAATATAAAATAAAAGTTGGTGCGATAACGTGAGCAACTGTTAAAGTGCATACCAGTGCAAGTCGCGTTCCAAAATACAGGATATGCGCTGAACGTTATACATTCGAATGAAGCTCACATCTCATTTAACGCAACATCCGCAATTTTACCGCAGTGGGCATATATTGTTCCACACGCTCCAGCCTTTCTAATTCTGCCCAAGTGGGCAAATATTGCAAACGTGTCCGCTTTACCCATTATCACAAACAGCTTTTCACACAAAAATTGCAAACTAAAAGTGATACCCCTGTGACATAAAACAAACGAACAAAACAAAAATAAAATTATTATATAAAACAGAGATTAAGGAGAGCTTACCTAGTTTATGCATTACTTTCTTCAATACTGATTACTTTTAAACAACCACATCTAAACATCTCACAGATGTGTTTACAGGTCCTCTTCCATATTAATGCCCATTGGAATTCTGGTATTGAGGTCCAAAATATAGCGGGATTCTAATTTTCTTAAACTTTTCTCTTTATCGCCCCCCCTCATATTAGGGGCGATCGCATCAATGACAAAGTATGTGAGGCCTGATACATTAATTTCATGGCGTTTAGCAAAATGACGAGCCACAGGATATGCTCTGTCTTCATGTTTAATGGCTCGGAGATGCTGTAAAGCCCTTCAATGAACTGGAAGAATTGTGCTGCCCACGTATTGAAGATTACATGGGCAACTCAAAAGGTATACAGCAAATTCAGTTTTGCAATTAAATTCCCTTTTTATGTTCTTTTTAATTTTAGAGCAACCTGTCACAAACTTAGTTGTATTTTTGCTATGTTGGCACGCTTTATACTTTGTGCATTTTATGAACCCATTCTTTCGTTGCAACCATGTAGATTTTCTTTGTTGGACTTTGGGTTTAGGTGCCATATTGCTCACCAGCAGTTGCTTAAAGGATTTAGCTCTACAAAAGGTTATCAAAAATCTAATAGACATAATTTTGCCCAAAATAGGGTCATTTCGAATTAAATGCCAATGTTTTGAAAGGATGTTTCTTACTTGATTGTGTTGTTTATTGTAGATCCTAATCATTCTACATTCATTCATTCCATCTTCCCTGTTTTTAGATTTGTTACTGGTTCCCGATTTCTTGAAAAAAATGTCTTCTCTTGTTTTGTTCTTATACACTCATAACCTCTTGATTTAAAACAGGAGTGTAGGTTCTTTAGTTCTGCCTCCATAATTTTAGGTTCACTGCAATTCTATGTCAGGACTGGAGGCGAGGACTATGCCTTCTTTCTCCACTTTATTCTACAGCAGCGAAGATACAAACAAACACTACATTTCTCATGAACCCTGGGAATATGTAGTTCAACAAGGACACCAGCAAACACCGGGTAACAACCAATGAAAGGAACAGTCCCAATGTCTAATCAGGGCCCAGGAAGCTCTTACATAGTGCCTCTACAGTGTCCTCTCTTCTTCTTTCGTCGCTGCTGCGCAGCAAGATAAGTACCCTTCAGGCGTTTCCCTTGTGTTTTAGCCATTTAGGGTGATTGACATGTTTCTTTGACAAGCGTGGCTTGCGCACAAGTGTATTTTGCCCCATGCGGTGTTAATTTGTTTCACGCTATGTTAATTGCTTTGTTCCTTTGTGATGTTCTTTTTTGCTGGCGCGCTCGCTATGTTATTTTGTTTTAGCGGTTTTCTCTTTAGGTGCGTTATTGTTTCCCTCTACCGCAGGGTGTGAGCTGCAAGGAGAGGATCTTCCGCGGCTACGGGGTTTCCCCGTACCTACGCAGCAGGTACTGGCTGACTGCTTCCCAGTCCTCCCGCCTTTAGAGGGCGTGTGAGTGAAGACTGACGCTGCGCGCCGTTTGATCTCTCATCAGAGAGTTTCAAATGTCGCATGTGCGTCAGTTTGGAAGCCACGGCTGAGGAGAACCCCTGAGGGGTGTATCAGCAGTATTTCCTGAGAATTACATACCGCGTGTCTTGTGCCCCACGCTCCGTGCCTGGATTTTCTTTTCTGTTATCAGGACAGAGCCTGTATAAGCGGCATTACGCTGTTTCACTCCTGCTAGGTCTGTACTGTGGGGGACACAAGTAAAAAGGGACATTGCCCAGCCGGTTGCCCTGCAGAGAGAGGGTTATTTGTGCCAGCTTGTCCCTGGGCTTGAACCCATTGATTGGCGGTTTCCCACTACACAAAGTGTTTGGCTGTCACCCAGCTTTTTTCTAAGCCTTGCAATTTCCAGGCCAGTGGGTACCCCTGTTTAATTTGTTCACAACTTCACGCTGTGAGTAGGCATGGAATATTACGACGATTATCAGGAGGAAGACCCCCTCGCTGACATGCTCTGGGATGATTCCTTTTATGAAGCGGTAGATACCTCCATTTATAGGGCTGTCGATCAAGATATTTCCCCTTTGGAGGATAGGCTTACACGCCAAATTGGCCAGGCTTTTGCTAAACTGTCCCAACAGATTGCTCCTACCCCATCACAGCCTTCTATGTCAACACCTCAAGACCCTCTGGGCTCCCCCTCCACCTAAGCGTGCCCGCGAGGCAGGTGTGTATGGGGATGCTTTTGATCGTCTTAGGCAGGCCATTATGGCCAGCAGGCCAGCTGTTCCCCCCCCTCCAGTCCCAGTACCGTCTTTCCCTCCCAGTCAAGCCCCCCCCCCCCCCCACCGTCCCAGTCTCAGTCCCTCAGGCTGTTCCGGGGCCATCCCAAGAACCTCAGAGCACGGCCGATATGTTGGATCCCAACAATATAGTGCATCCACGGTCCTCGGAATGGGCCCCTGCCGATAAAGTGGCAGCTTATGTGGCCGCCCATATTCAGCGTCCCCTCGAAAAGGAGGCTAGCAACTGTTTGCGGGTGGAGTGCCCTTGCCCCTCCCTGGACGGGAAAGTGGCCCTGGCACTGGAAATTGACCCGAGGATGGGCGCCTTCCTGCAAAAATTCATCAGAGATCCCAAGAAAGGAATAGACAGATCCTGTAGGGCCTGCCAGGATCAGCTCTTGGACGCCCTGGGGCCAATCACAAAAATATTAGATATTGCAGAGGAGGCCAAGGATTCAGGTTCTATCATTTCCCCTGAAACCTTGTCAGGCTGGGCACAGCGTGTGGTGATTTTTATGGGCAACGCTAATTGTGCCCTCTCCACAGAACGCCGCTGGTCACTTCTTATTAATATTGTCCCAAAGTTGGGAGACCTGGCGGATTCTGAGGCGGGCGCGGTCACCCAAGGTGGTCTTTTTGGAGAGCCTTTCGTTAAAGAGCTTGGTAAATTTGTGAATACCTTCACATCGCTAGACCGTGCTTAATCCACAATTAAGAAGGTGTTTCCTTGTGTTTTTCGCAGGGCCGGCCGAGGATGGTGCCGCTCGGCCAGTCGCCAACAAGGCCAGACCAGCCAGAGAGGCTCCGGAAACTACCAGGACCAATCCAGGTTCGGAAACTTTTACCCCACGCGAGGAGAAAGGGGTAAAGGGAGAGGAGACAGTGGAGGAGCTGCAGCCTCTAGCCCAGGTGAGAATTCTCCCTTTTTTCCCACAAAACATAGGGGGGCGGTTGGCACGATGTTTTCCAGTGTGGCTTACCATCACGCACAATGCATGGGTTCTGCAGACTGTGAGGGGGTTTCACATATAGTTTGAGGGAACTCCGGTGCAAGGTTCTCAACCGCGCCCTATCCAGTTTTCCACTCAAGACGCCCTTCTGGTGGACGAGGAGGTTTCCTCTCTCCTTCGGAAGAGCGAGATTGCCCGCGCCTCTCGGCATCCCCGGGGTTTCGTGAGCAACATTTTTCTGGTCGACAAGACCGGTGGGAGAAAGAGGCTGGTGTTAAACCTTTCCGACTTCAATCAATGGCTTGTTTATCACCATTTCAAGATGGAAGGGATCCATCTTCTCAGGGACGTGCTCAGACCCCTCAATTGAATGGTCCGCTTGGACCTCAAGGATGCCTACCTGGTGGTCCTGATTTTTTCGCCGCATCGTCGGTTCCTGCAGTTACTCTGGGGTTCCCACACTTACGAGTTCACGTCTCTCCCTTTCCGTCTCTCATCTGCCCCGTAGTGCTTCACCAAGGTGCTCAACCGGCGGTAGAGTTTTTACGGTCCAGGGGAGTCAGAATGATCGTGTACCTCGATGATCTTCTTTTGATGGTGACGTGTCTGCGCCGTCTGTCGCAACACCTGCAGATGGCAGTGACCCTCCTTCAGGACCTCGGGTTCGTGATCAACGAGAAAAAATCTCTGTTGCAACCGACCCAGAGCATTACATTTGTCACGAACTGCAGCGAGTTTTGTCCAGACCACAGATCTCTCTCCGCCAGCTGGCTCGGGTGATAGGCCTTTTGTCAGCCTCCATTCAAGGAATTTTCCTGGGCTCCCTCCATTACAGGGCTCTTCAACGCCTCGAAGGGTATTTCCTTCGAAAAAGGTATCCGTATTCTCACAAAGTCGGCTTGTCAGCGGAGGCACGGTCCAAAATCCGATGGTGGTTGGATCACATGGAGGCGTGGAACGGGAGAGCGATGTTCGGGTCCTCCCCAGACATAATTATAGAGTCGGACGCCAGCAGGCTGGGTTGGGTGGCCCGATGCAGAGACCTCTCCACAGGAGGATTGTGGACGAACAGAAGTTAAACATAAATTGTTTGGAACTTCTGGCAGGATCGTTCGCAGTGCAATTGTGTGTGGTACTGAAGAGGAACAACATCACAGCAGTCCGTTATGTGAATCATTTGGGGGGCACCAAGTCAAAAGCCCTGTCAGATCTAGCGGCAAGTTTTTGGTAATACTGCCTTGACAATCAGGTCACAGTCACAGCGGAGTATCTTCCAGGCCGGGACAATTTGGAAGCAGACTTCCAATCGCGCCACTTCCGGGATTCCAGTCTGTGGCGTTTGGACAAGTCGGTGTTCAGGAATCTGAACAACCTCTGGGGACCTTTCTCGGTAGACCTCTTTGCTTCCAGACTGGACCAGCAGGTTCCAAGGTTTTTCCGCTGGAGACCGGATCCACTCGCGGCTGCGACGGATGCGTTTCTCCAAGACTGGAGTTCGGAACAGGGTTACGCGTTCCCGCCCTTTGCCATGATCACCAGAGTGACGGCGCAGGTTCGCAGACAAGCGGCGGAGTTGGTGGTGATCACCCCACTGTGGAAGTCACAAGTATGGTTTCCAGTTCTTCTGGAACTTTCTTGGGATTTTCCAATCCTACTCCCCCTGTTTCCGACTCTCCTCCTGAGTCCGAACGGGTCTCCTCACCCTCTGGTGTCCACGAACTCGCTGAGGCTCTTGGCGTGGCGGATTTCAGGGGTCGATGGGAAGCCCCTGTCCTTTCGCGAGAAGCTGAGTTCTTTATCTTTAAAGCATGGGTGGACAGTACTGTCAAGAGGTACCGGTCCGCATGGCACAGATGGACCCGTTGGTGTCTGCAACGGGGTTTTGATCCCCTGGTCTCAGAAGTGGTCCACATAGTGAACTTCTTGGCCCAGTTGGCCTCGGAAGGTCTGGCCTATCGGTCTATCAACACCTTTAGGTCGGCTGTCTCTTCGGGCCATGTCCCTGTGGATGGGGCTCTTGTGGGTGAACACCCTTTGGTTTGCAGATTGTTGCGAGGCATCCGCCTTTCTTTACCCCCGGAACCACGTTATTTCGCTCTTTGGGACGTTAATCTTGTCCTTAACTTGTTTTTATCCTGGCAGCATAGTAGATATCTCTCCAGGAAAGAGATGTCGGCGAAATTAGCCATGCTCTTGTGCCTTATTTCTTGCAGGCGAGTGTCAGACATGCGTGGTTTGGATATCTCTAGTAGGATCTTCACTCCGGAAGGGGTGACGTTTACTTTGCTTAGGCGTACTAAGTGCATTACTAGATTGATTTCCTACCCGCAGTTCCCAGATTCCCCGAAACTTTGTGGTGAGTTGCCTTAAGGCTGATGAAGAGGCAACAGAGGAATTCCGCCCTCCTGGTGAGAGACAACTCCTCATTTCATTGAGAAAGCCCTTTAAGGCCGTCTCTTCTCCCACTATTGCAAGGTGGGTTCATTGGGTGATGCAGGGAGCAGGCATCAACCTTAGTCAGTTTGGGGCACACTCCACAAGGGGTGCCATGACTTTGAAGGCCTTCAGTCTCGGCGCGCGGCTTGAGGATATTCTCAACGCGGTGGACTGGTCTTCCGAATCCACATTCAAGAGGTTTTATTTCAAACCGGTCTTGAATATGGCGCATGTAGTTGTGGGCAAGCTTTGAACAAGCATAATCCTCGCCTCCAGTCCTGACATAGAATGAAAAATGTCCTAGCTAACGAAACAGAAAGTTTCAATTTTATTAAGGACTCGGAGGCGAGGGTTATCCCGCCCTGGCTTCCTGGAGGGGACCCCTCCCCGTATGTCAGTAAGCAATGTGTTTCATTGAGTACTGTAATTAATTATGGGTATACAACCGTTACAACGCAACTTTTACAACGCACTACCATTACAACGCTACTTTTACAACGCAGGATCCATTACAACGCATGCCTTTACAACGCATGACATTACATAGCAGATGCTATTACAACGCATGCCATTACAACGTAAGTATAGGTAAGTATATAATTTTATTTTATATTTTATTTAACATTATTTAATTAATTTAATTAATATTAAAAATAAATAAATATATTAATGTATGTATTTTTATCAAATAAATTAAATATATTAATTTATTTAATTTTTAAAAATAAGAATGAGTATAGGGTATTTTTAGGGTTCAGGGCTAGGTTTGGGTTATGGGGTACAGGGGTATTTTTAGGATTCAGGACTATGTTTGGGTTATGGGGTACAGGGGTATTTTTAGGGTTCAGGGCTAGGTTTGGGTTATGGGGTACAGGGGTATTTTTAGGGTTCAGGGCTAGGTTTGGGTAATGGGGTACAGGGGTATTTTTAGGGTTCAGGGCTAGGTTTGGGTTATGAGGTACAGGGGTATTTTTAGGGTTCAGGGCTAGGTTTGGGTTATGGGGTACAGGGGTATTTTAGGGTTCAGGGCTAGGTTTGGGTAATGGGGTACAGGGGTATTTTTAGGGTTCAGGGCTAGGTTTGGGTTATGGGGTACAGGGGTATTTTTAGGGTTCAGGACTAGGTTTGAGTTATGGGGTACAGGGGTATTTTTAGGGTTCAGGGCTAGGTTTGGGTAATGGGGTACAGGGGTATTTTTAGGGTTCAGGGCTAGGTTTGGGTTAAGGGGTACAGGGGTATTTTTAGGGTTCAGGGCTAGGTTTGGGTAATGGGGTACAGGGGAATTTTTAGGGTTCAGGGCTAGGTTTGGGTTATGGGGTACAGGGGTATTTTTAGAGTTCAGGGCTAGGTTTGGGTTATGGGGTACAGGGGTATTTTAAGGGTTCATTTTTTTACAAAACGACTTTAAATAAATTAAAATAATTAAATTTAATTAAATAAATTACATTAATTAAATTAAATTAATTACAATTTATAAAAAAAGAGATATACTTACCTATACTTACGTTGTAATGGCATGCGTTGTAATAGTATCTGCTCTGTAATGACATGCGTTGTAAAGGCATGCGTTGTAAAGGATCCTGCGTTGTAAAAATCGCTTTGTAATGGTATGCGTTGTAAAAGTATGCGTTGCAACGTCATACATCCTTAATTATGTGGTTTAAGTTGGCTTATCCTGCACTGTCTTTGATTGAGATTTGTTCCTCAGTGCTTCCTCTGGTAATGTGTTTCCTCTGACCCTCAGGCTCGGATTCCAACAAGCAGGACGCTTGAAGAGCAGATGAGTGACTGTCTATGCGCTCAGAAAGAGGAGGAGAGGACACTGTAGAGGGACTATGTAAGGGCTTCCTGGGCCCTGGTTGGACATTGGGACTGTTCCTTTCATTTGTTGTTAGCAGGTGTTTGCTGGTTTCCTTGTTGAACTACATATTCCCAGGGATCCATGGGAAATGTAGTCTTTGCTTGTATCTTCGCTGCTGTAGAATAAAGTAGAGAAAGAAGGCATAATCCTCGACTCCGAGTCCTTAATAGAATTGAAACTTTTTGTTACGTTAGCTAGGAAATTTTTCATTACGCATCGTTCTTAAGCATTCCCCATAGGGGATGCTTCTAATCAGGTTGCTGGGGTGGAAACTTGGTGCGTGCAGCAACGTATTACCTGCTGTTGGTTTTTGATAGATCTTAGTATGCAATTTAGCATTTTTTACATAAACTGTAAGGTCAAGAAAATTCACTTCTTTTTCACTGATGGTACTCGTGAACTTAAGATCTAAGCTATTAGATTGTAGTTGCTTAACAAATTGTCTGGCAGATGTTTCCGTATCTCTCCAGATGACAAATAAGTCTTCTATATACCGACTCCAATGGAGGATGTTATTATGCCAAGCCTCCTGATACTGCTTCCGGACTACCTGCTCTTTCCACCAGCCCATATGCAAATTCACAAAGCTGGGGGCGAAGCAGGTGCCCATCGCAGTACCACATAACTGATGGAACAGTTCCCCATTGAAAAGAAAAAAGTTGTTCTTAAGACAAGTCTCCACCATAGAAATCAACATTTGGGTATGGGACCAAAGAGATATAGATCTTGTGCCCAGAAAATGTTTGATGGCATTGAGGCCGTCCTCATGCCTGATGCTCGTATAGAGCATAGTTACATCAATGGTCATTAAAAGCATGTCTCCTTCCCATGGTAAGTCATAGATGCCTTTTAGGAAATCACCTGTATCTTGTATAAAAGAGGGTAGTAATTTGACCATTGGACATAGAAAAGAATCAATGAATTTGGAGGTGTTTTCTAAAGCACTGCCGATGCCTAAAATAATCGGCCTGCCCGGCAGGTTGCTCACATGTTTGTGCACCTTCGGTATTAAATAAAGGACTGTAACAACCGTCCTATTGATCTTATGGTATAACAGCTCATTATGAGTTAACAAACTCTCTTCGTACCACTGTTGTATTTGTATATTGTATAGTCGATGGCTATCTATCATAACATTTGAGGGAACTCTAACATAGTTGACTCTGGTATTTAGCTGTTTATACGCTTCATCCAAGTATTTCTGTTTGCCACACAGGACTATGTTCCCACCCTTGTCAGCATTTTACACTATACAATCATCATTTGTGGATAACTTCTTAATAAGATCCATACAATCTTTTTGCTGCTGTGACCATTTTTTATATAGTGAACCAGTGCATTTCTCCAAATTCTTTAAGTCATTCACTACTGTTAGAGCTGGCTATTTCTGGTTGGCTAAGGCTGACGCCAAAGCCAGGCAGAAACCCCATTCTAGTCAGGGCAAGGGAGTCACACGCCTAGATAACCCCTGCTCACCCCCTTGGTAGCTTGGCACGAGCTGACAGGCTTATCCCGGAGGTAATGTGTAAAGCATTTGCGCATGCACACAACAGCAACAACATCCTAGGTGCACCACAAAAGGAACTCCACACAAGGTTATATAAAAATAACTTTTGTATTGTCAAAACACATCAGATAGTAATCACACAATATACATTGTGCCAACTGGCATGGGCAATATTCACAAGGGATTATTTACACCAGGACAGGGCAACATGGGCCACTGTCAGAATCAGCACTTAGTAGAAATAACACTTCTAGAACTTACAATAAGTATAGCACAAAATAACAATAAAAGACCACAACCAGTAACCACTGGTAACAGGTAGGTACGCACTACGCAATACTAATAACCATAGGCCTAGATCACGCATGGACACATAACCTCTCTAGTATAAACTATACTAGGTAAAGCAAACTTCTAAGCATAAGCACCTTTAGAAGTCTCACATAAGCATAAAGGCAAAGCACATTACGCTAACTCACATTTGGGCCTAACAGGTCAAAATACAGTAGGCCATCTCCTCACTAGTCTAAACACTTTAGACTCTCCCCCTAAGCATAACTCACATTTAGGGGCGTGACTCACAGTGAAGTAAACTCTCACTAACATAAACCTACACAGGTAAAGTAACCTCACAATCACAGTAACATCATATTGCGCAAAAATCACATTAGGCAATTACTATCATAAACATAGTAAAATCACATTGTGCAGAAATCACATACCAGCCTCCTGGCCAACTGGCCATCTCAAGAAGGGGACTCAAAAGCCCTGTGTCCAGAATGTTAGGGCACGCTGCCATCGCAGCGCCAGTCAGGGGTGCACCACCGGCGCAAACCTAAACATTGCAGCTGCCCACTAATTGCTGGGCAGCTGAGGACAAATCACAAGGGCCTAAACTTTGCAGCTGGCACTAAGTGCTGCGCAGCTGTAGAAGACCTGGCACCTCTGTGCCTACTCTGTCCCTCCTAGGAACTTTCACTCAAATTGCGCCTAAACGGTGCAGTTGCCCACTAACTGCTGGGTAGCTGAGACAAACGACGACAGGGGCTCTCACTAGCCCCTAGAACAAATCTGTGCCATCTGTTGGAGCACCACAGGCTCTGACACTCTGCACACGTTGGAGCCACACAGGCTATGACACCACACATGTTGGAGCCACACAGGCTTTGACACCACACATGCCCAAACGTTGGAGTCCCCCCTCTGGGGACTCGGAATTCATAATGCCCCCTGAGCCCCTCGTGGGCTCTGAAGAAGAATGCCCCTCGGTCGCTGTGCCTACACAGGCACCGACCTGTGCCCCCACGGAGCCCTGTAGGCTCTAAGCCGGGGTACTACTCCTGTCGGAGCGGCCCGCTGCCAAGTGGGGCCGCTCGAGAAACCTCCAGCCACATGGAGCCCCCACCCAGCCCTCTCGGACACTCACCGGCTGGGGGGGGCGGCGGACCCGGGGCTCTCCACAGTTCATGGGAGCCACGGGCAGCCATCACTCGGCCGGCTTCTTTCTTTACCCGGTCCCACTCCCAGGGACCGGGTCTCCATTACAGGCGGTGGAGGGGCTCTCCCGATCACAGGGAACTGACGGCAACTTCTCCGGTCTTGGTCTCCCTCTCCCTACGGGAGACCGGCAACCACGGCACGGCTTCCCCCAGGCAGGGGGAAGCGGAAATGAGTCCGTCCCGGCCACGCCCACAGTCAGGCAGACGCAGGCCGGACTTCTGGTTTTGCCGCGGTTCGGGCCGCGCTCTCTTTGCGGGGCTGCACCGAGGGGTGGGCACCCTCGGTGCACAAAATAAAAGTAGAAACGGGGTGGGCACCCGTTAAGGCGCCTATTAAAAGGGTGGCACCCTCTCTTTAAAAATATAAGAATAGCGGCCATCACGCAGCGAGGTGGGCTCTCGCAACTACGGCATCAGGGGGGAATCCCTCACGTCGGGATTCCCTCTACAAGGGCTGCAGCCACCACGCTGCACAGCCCACGGTTTCCCCTCTCCTGGGGACCGGGTAGAATCTAGCACTCTGCCCACGATAAAAAGATATAGCGCTCTCAAGGCCTGGGGGCTCCAGGCCCCTCAGAAATGACCCCATTAGCAAGGAGGGTCCCAGCACAAGCATTCAAAGAAAACCAAAGGTCCTGGGGGGCAAGGTGAAGCAAAAGGGGACCCCAGGCAAACAGAGATTCTCCAGGTATCCAGGTTCATCAGGTATCCAGGGGCTGGGCAGGGCCCAGGGAAGCAAGCCTTCCCCTGGGCCCAAGCAGCAGCACGCCCCTGGCAGGATTCAAGTCAGAAACAAGAACATTTTGAAAGGGGACACAGCCCCTTTTTATACAATAAAATCCTTTGTCTAGCAGGGTGCAGGCAATGTGAGAACCAGCTACAACTGGTTATAGGAAACTCCTTTTACTGACCAGGCTAGGGACATCAGACGCACCACAGGAGGTGGAGCCAGCATTGTGGAGGGAAAACCCAGCCCTATTCAGGTCCCAGGTGTACCCCTCCCTCACATTAGCATGCTAATCACTTCATTCACCACCGGGGCAGACTCACCCAGACTCTTGGAGCCAGGCTCACCAGCCAGCTCCAGCCAATCAAACACCAGACACAAATTACACAAACATGCCAACTTCTAGAAGTGGCACTTCCGCACTAGACACATTCATGCCGCATACATCATTGCGCAGCATTCAATCTCATTAGTTCCCAGATACCAAACTCGACCCTGCACTCCCCACACATCAGGAAGTACCATGGTCACACATATTCCCCATGCATTCCTATGGGAGGGCAGGTCACTCTCACCACACACACAGAGAGCTCACGCACTTTACACTGTACCACAGTGAAAAATCACCAACACCAGGTCACAGAAACAGGCTAGGAAAAAGCAAGAAGTTTCGGGGGAACCTGACAAAAAGGGCCAGGTCCAACAACCACCAACTAATTAAAGACATCTATAGAGTCTCTCATAGACATTGGAATAAATCTCGAACAAGGTCTAGAGTTTGTAGTTTCACTGTCACCGATGTTAATACCTTGTTTGGTTGCAACCTCCACAGTGTTAATGCGTTCTTCTTCTGGTACAATAATTTCATCATTCACACCAAGAATGCATTGTAATTAACTTTCAATTGTGTGTCTCACAGGAGGTCAATTGAAATAAAAGGCCTACTGGCACATATGCCTCCTTTCAATCTGTGTCAGCTGCCGTGATGCCTGTGAGCAAGGAGGTCATACTCCGAAACTCGTAAGGCCGAGATAACAAGCTCTGAACTGCAGATGTTGGCAGCCTGTAATTTAGTCTGTTTCTGAGTGCTCCTCAAACGGAAGGGGAGTTTGTTTACAATATTTCTATGGCATTCCAAGTCGTTAAGAAGCACCACCCTTGATATCATGGGGCTAAGGACACGAAGATGTTCGAGCCCGTTTGGGAAGCAGACTGGCTTGGTTAGCTGGTATTTGTTTTTTCAGAGGCCCACCAGAGGGCAAGAATTTGTTTTAAATCGACAGCTGCACAGAACCTGCTAAGGTAAAAATGGACTGTTAAGAGGCATCCTTGAGTGAATGAGGAACTGTACTATACATCCCAGAATGCATTGTAATTAACTTTCAATTGTGTGTCCCTCAGGAGGTCAATTGAAATAAAAGCCGGACTAGGACATATGCCTCCTTTCAATCTGTGTCAGCTGCCGTGATGCCTATGAGCAAGGAGGTCATACTCCGAAACGCGTAAGGCTGAGATAACAAGCTCTGAACTGCGGATGTTGGCAGCCTGTAATTTAGTCTGTTTCTGAGTGCTCCTCAAACGGAAGGGGAGTTTGTTTACAATGTATATATATACTAGCAGCCCCCCCGGCGTTGCCCGGGGCGGAAGTGGGCTGGGGGCAGCATTTTAGGCTTCTGTGCACTCCCGCCCGGGCCCCCGCCCGCCCCAACATTGCCCAGACCACCTCCCGCTTTTAGGCTTCTGTGCACTCCCGCTCGGGCCCCCGCCCGCCCCGACATTGCCCAGACCGCCTCCCGCTTTTAGGCTTTTGAGCACTCCCGCCCGCCCCGACATTGCCCAGACCACCTCCCGCCTCGCCTTTGCCTTACCTGAGCCTCCGCTCCTCCCCGCACTCCGGACTTCACCGCCACTCCTCGCCGCTCCTCCCCGCCTGTCGTCATCACGCACGTCTAGGTCGCGGTAAGCGCTACGTCGCGGCCGGCGCTAATTTTAGGGGACTACTTTGTTTTTAAATTTTAATTTTTTAATTTACGTTTTATTTTAATTTTATGTCGCCTATGTCCATCTACACACCCTGAGGATTCCAACAATGTATTGGGTGTGTGGATTGGCGCTGTGGTTCCCGAGTTTACCTAGCCAAAAGGTTTCTGTTCTCTCTTTATAATAGTAGTATAGATATATATATATATATATATATATATATATATATATATATATATATATATATATATATATATATATATATATATATATATATATATATATAGTTAGGATTTTTTCCCTATGGGATTTTTGAAAATTCTATGTCTAATAACTTTGGCGTTTGTGAACGGAATCGGCTGAAATTTTCAGAAAAATGGCACATTTTGTTTCTGAGCAGACCTTGAAAATTTGGGGGGGTTTCGTCAAGGGGGGGCCGAGAAAAAAGGGGGGTCCCAAAACGCGTTTTTCCCATGTTAATTTCCATAGGGCGGTTGGCCTCACTTTTAGCTCGAACGGCTGAATGGATTTGCACGAAACTTGGCAAAATTGTAGGGACTGTTAGCCCGAGGTGCCTTTGCTAGGTCTCAATATATGTGCTTCAGTGAATTTTGAGAAATTAACGTTCAAAAAAAGATATATATCTGTAACAGCGCTCCGGGCTGCGCTCCGGTTCGCGTACTTTTCGCGAAACGGAACTTTGCGATGCGAAGCTGATTGGCTTTCCGGTGTCTGTCAACATTCTAAACAGTCCGGAGCGGCCGCCATCTTATCTCTCGGTAGGATCGAGAGAGAAGAAGAGGTGAAAAACGAAGGGGGAATTTAATGAAAGGGGGCAAGGTAGACCCCTCTTGACCCCCTAGGAATGATGTTGGGGTTATTAAAGGGTCCCGTGGGGAAAATAAAAAAAAATTGATTTTTCACGGTAGAAGCGCTTCCCGGGCCGCGAACTGGGCCGCAAACTGGTAGCGAAACGGGAATTCGCCATTTTGTGTTTCGTTTGAATTAAATTACTAGGTATAAGGGGGTGCGGGAGACGTATCCTGATCCCTTATGTTTTCTGAGGGTGGCTGAGGAGGCTCATATATGTTGATACATGTCTTCCAGCGGCAGTGCGTGAGCGTTTTTTTTTTTTTGCTGCGTGACGTCTGATAACGTTCGATTCGATGGAAATCAGGAAGTGTTGACCGCCAATTTGTCACTGCGATAAAATATTTTGTTATAAATGAATCCTTATTGATAAACATTGTCTACGCCATCTTGCCTTTTTTCCAATGCCACAATTTTGTCGTGCACGGCAGCCATTTTAGATGACTTGACCAGACCCACTCTCTGCACGCCGTCGATCCTCAGCATGACTCCCCACCCTCGCAAGCATCTCCCCCACGCACTGGTCACCCCCGCTTTCTCTCTCATGCATGGGCCATAAACTTCCCCCCCTCTGCGCTGCTCTTCCCTGAGAATCACACCCTGTGCCCGCCCGACACCTCCCTTTCACCCTATTCACTACCGCACCCTCTGACACTCCTCTTCCTCTGTGTCCGATTGTCCAGGCCGGTCCCAGGCTATCACCTAGCCCTGCGGATGTAGTTTATGGCCCCAGCTGTAGAGAATCCAGACATGCCAACCCTCCCGATTCAGGCGTGAGACTACCGATTTCAGTGCTAGTCTTCCGCCTCCCGATTCCTGCAAGCAAAAACCCGATTCCTCGGGGGTTTCAGCTGACAGGGCTTGGTATTGTGTTACGTGCTAATTCTTCCAGAAAACGTCAGAGGGCCGATGCAGGGGCTCTAGAAGGGGTGATAAACCATTTAAGCCTCATTAACAAGCGCATGGTCTTTTAAAGATCTGTGAAGTACTCGGGGCGGCGGTGTGTGTGTGCCCTCTTTCAGGAGCGGGCGGGGGGGGGCACTGCCAGCAACTTGCCAGGCCAGGCAGTGTTCAACACTTGCATCACCCTTTCTCTGCCTGCTATTGCGCTCCATGCTTCGGAAAGGTAAGAAAAAGAACGTGCATTTGAGTTTGAAATGTCCGATCCTGTAGCAGCACACTTCCAAAGCCCACACATGACAATAACCCGATTCAAGGCCCCATTCACCCGATTTTTTAAAAATATATAGCACTCCAACAAAGTAGTAAGATTATAAAACTTTATTAACTTATAAATATATAGAACGCAACAAAAACTGTAAATACATTTAAACATTTTTTGGAAAAAAGAAGCAACAATGGTCAGTAGCTGTCTTTTGTGCGAATAGTCCCAAGGCAGCACAACGTGCTGAGTTCTGGACGGCACCCAGGTGATGTTACCTGGGTGCCGCACTGGTTTTTGGTATCCTACAATGCAGCTCAGAAAAACAGCGTGGGGCGCCCCGGGGGGGTGCGCGGGGAGGCCTCGTCAGTAGCGGTCTGTTGTGCGAATAGTCCCAAGGCAGCAGAACGCGCTGAGATGTGGATGGCACCCAGGTGATGTCCAGTCAGTGGCCGCACTGGTTTTGGTATCCTACAATGCTGCTCCGAAAAACGGCGTGGGGCGCCCGGGGGGGGGGGGCGTGGGGGAGGCGGCGTGAACGGGCCTCCCCAGGTGGAGGCTCGTCTGCTGTACTGGGGCGCCCCTTTACCGTTTCAGTTGCCATTCCGCCCGCTTTTGCTACACTGTGCCTCATCCTCCATTCAGCTGTTTATCGCCCGCTCTTGCGGCTACAGCGTCTCGCTCACCATGTAGTTGAGTTGCGCCCACTCTTGCAGTGCAGCGATAGGCGGCTGCCACAGGACTCTTAAAATGGCGGACGGCTCTTCGGATTTGGGCCTGGTCCACTAAAATGGCCCTGGGACACCTTGGAACTCGGACGCTTGCCTGCTAGGGCTTGGGCTCCATTCTCGAAAGCGTCCCCTCAGCCGTGAAGATTCTACAAAAGTCTTGGGGCCCTCGACTCCTGCAGGCTTCCGGTGGGGAGCGGCTGCCATGATTGCTCACGGAATGACCACGACGGAGCCACGAGATGGTGGTGCTTTCATGCTGACGCCAGCTTCAGTCTGAAACATCCAGAAACAAGGTGGGGCTTTCATCGTTTGGGAAAAAAAAATGTTCTAAACCAATGAAAAGTGTTATTTTTAGGTCATATGACCAAGCCTTCCATCATTAGGAAACCAAAAGTAAAATGAACCAATGAAAAGTTTTATAAACAAGTCACATGACCTGTTATGCGGCATAGGGCTACAAAAAGCGTAGAAAATCCGTTGGCACGTGAGGCGGCGTCAGTAGCGGACCGATGTGCGAATAGGCCGAAGGCAGCACAACGCGCCGAGATCCGGATGGCACCGAGTTGGTGTCCAGCAAGTTGCTGCACTGGTGTGGCTATCCTACAATGCTGCGCCGAAAGTCGGCGTGGTGCGCCCCATTGGCCTGTGAGGTCGCGTCAGTCAGTGGGGGCTGTGCGTCTCCCCCAAGATGGAGGCTCCTCGGCTGCAGTGGGGCGCCCCTTAGCGTTTCACTCGCGGTCCAACTGAGTTGCGTCCGCACTTGCGGCTACAGTAGGCCGAAGGCAGCACAGCGCGCCGAGATCCGGATGGCACCGAGGTGGTGTCCAGCAAGTTGCCGCACTGGTGTGGCCATCCTACAATGCTGCGCCGAAAGACGGCGTGTCCAGCTGAGTTCCGGTCACTCTTGCGGTACAGTGACTCGAACGCGCCGAGATCCGGATGGCACCGAGGTTGTGTCCAGCAAGTTGCCGCACTGGTGTGGCCATCCTACAATGCTGCGCCGAAAGTCGGCGTGGGGTGCCCCGTTGGCTTATGAGGTGATGTCAGTAGTGGACCGATGTGTGAATAGGTCTGAACCAGCACAAGGCGCCAAGATCCGGATGGCAAGTCCTGGATGTTGAGTGCCATAGTTGAGAGTTCTGAGCAGTGTTTGTAACACTGTCTGAAGCTTATTTGCACCTGCTGCAGCTTCACTATTGCCCTGGTGTGGCCAAAGATCGCCCATGACATAGGCGGCCGGCTCCCGAGGTCCGGCGGAACTTTTTTCCTTTTCCTTTCTGCATCTTGCCCCACAATCCGTTTGACCTGAAGACACGACCAGGTCCCTGAATGTGTGCAGGGGGACGTTATTGATTGAATCAAAATGGCGGCTTCACACAAAGCTGACTCAAGCGTTGCTGTTGATGCTATACAGACAAAAATTGTTTTTCAGTTTGTACATTCTTCAGGATTTTTTTTTCCATCCAAGGCTGATTGAGAGTTTGTAGAACAAAGGCTTCAGATTTTCAACATACTACTCTTCAACATTCTTCCTAAATGTAACAATGTGAGACTCACTAGGAGAACGGCTGTTTATCTTTCCTTTCAAAATGCTGCCAACAATATTTTCTGAATGGAAGACACCATCTTGTAGCATAAAGGGCCGAAAGGGGTTCTGGTCTGGCCGATGGTTGGTGGAGATATTTTGACTATATCTTGGACCTGCCCGGCCTCGCCCAAAATGGCGCCGGTATAAATGGGACTCGTAACTCCTTGTTGTGTACTGGTTGAACAACCTTGATATCACAAGATATGAATGCAGTTTTGATGCTCATGGCGGGCGGGGACGAGAATTGATTGAATATTTCGACATCCCTATTGATATTAAGTTCTGATGTGTTATTGATTACTGTACTATTGAAAGTTCGAATTAACGTCACCCATGGTACTTGCCCGCAAATGTATATCTAGATAATATTTATGTAAGTGGCCCTGTCGTATTTTAATTACAAAATGTACGTCCACCGATTCCGCAACTGTTAGACACCTTAGTTCTTGCAACCTAATGGCCCGCTCGTTACGTTCCTCTACAATGTAAATGTCTCCTCATCATATACGATTTCAGTTTGCTCCGTGGCCGGCCCACGTGGTTATAGGCCCGTATTTGTATACTGACATTTTCACAATAAAGGTTTTTAAAACAAAACATGGTAGTAGTATTTAAAGTTTTTACTTTTAGTCACTGTTTTCGAATCAGTAAAAGGCAAGTGAAATAAAGCAGTCCAATTGCATGACGGATAAAAGGTATAATACGTAGGAACGCAGTAAAGATAAATGGTCAAGGGCAGTTGTGTTTTCCACTCCTGCAACATAAAGTGATCGATAAGAATCTGATAATCAGGCGTATCGGCGACTAAGACAGCAGGCCGAGCCTCTTTTACTCAACGGCTCCGTCATGGGACGAAGAAACGCCCTTTTTCTCGAAAAAGGAATATATTTTACTTGCAGGGCAGTTGTAAATTTTCCGGGAAAGTACATTAGCCTGGAACATTATAACATATATGTTTAAAAAAAAATAATGTTCGAAACCAATAAAAAGCGTAATTTTTAGGTCATATGACCAAGCTTTTCATCATTAAAATAACAAAAGTAAAATGAACCAATGAAAAGTTTTATTAACAAGTCTCATGACCTGTTATGCTTACGTTACGCGCTGCGCGCCGCGCCCCGGATCGCTTCCGGGAAGCTCCGCTTCGCGCATCGGAGCACTTCCGGGTGCGCTAACGCGGCGTGTCATATAACGCATTACGTGACAACGTAGGTCAAGAATATAGTCAAAATGTCTCCACCAACCAGCGTTCGGAACACAACCCCTTTCAGCAGTCCAAAAAGTTCTGTTAAATGACAACAGAGGGGACAGGCAACAAGAACCATCAGTCAAAGAGGGGAGGGCAAGTTCTTCTCTACCGGGTCATGTTGGGGCGCTACCGGAACTGATCGAAGTGGTAGTCTACAGTGTTTCTGGATGTTTCTGACTGAAGCTGGCGTCAGCATGAGAGCACCACCATCTCGTAGCTCCGTCGTGGCCATTCCACGAGCAATCATGGCAGCCGCTCCTCGCCAGAAGCCTGCGGGAGTCGGGGGCCCCCAAGACTTTTGTAGAATCTTCACGGCTGAGGGGACGCTTTCGAGAATGGGACCCAAGCCCTATCAGGCAAGCGTCCGAGTTCCAAGGTGTCCCAGGGCCATTTTAGTGGACCACGCCCAAATCTGAAGAGCCGGCCGCCATTTTGAGAGTCCTGTGGCAGCCGCCTATCGTTGCATCGCAAGAGCGGGAGCAACTCAACTACATGGTGAGCGAGACGCTGTAGTCGCAAGAGCGGGCGGTAAACAGCTGAATGGCGGAAGAGGCACAGTGTAGCAAAAGCGGGCGGAATGGCAACTAAAACGGTAAAGGGGCGCCCCACTACAGCGTGTCTTCAGGTCAAACGGATTGTGGGACAAGGTCCAGAATAGAAGAGTCATCAAAAGGCAAAAAATTCCGCAGGACCCCGGGAGCCGGCCGCCTATGTCGGGGGCGATCTCAGGCTACACCAGTGCTATAAGACTTGGGGAGGGGATCGGAGCCAAGCGTCTTCTCCGAGTCCGTGCCATCACACCGCCCCTCGGGGGCCTCCGTCAAGCGGTTTAGGGAGGTACCATATCACATTGTTTTCAAATGCAGTCAGGTCCACAAATGGCCCTCACTTACTTTGAGAATAGTGAAGCTGCAGTAGGTGCAAATAAGCTTCAGACAGTGTTACAAGCGCTGCTCAGAACTCTGAACTATGGCACCCAACATCCAGAACTTATGCCATTTGAGAATGGCAGTGACATCGAAGCAACTCAGGGACCAAAACCATGAACGTACTTTCACGTATGAAAATCTTACTTGGGGAGGGGGCAGGAGCCAAGCGCCCCCTCCCAGTCCGCGCCACCACACCGTATGTTGAAAATCTGAAGCCATCGTTCTACAAACTCAACCAACCTTGGATGGAAAAATCTAGAAGAATGTACAAACTGAAAACCAGTTTTGGTCTGCATAGCATCAGCAGCAACGCTTGCTATCAGAGTGCATGAGTTTCATGCTCAATCGATTGAGCTAGCCGGATCGGGCAACAAAAAGTATAAAATAGTTATGTAAATAGTTATTTAATAAAATGTTTTACCCTGTTACTTTGCTGGTGTGTTGTATATATTTTTAATATTTGCATAGGGTTTGTCGTTATTTTGGGCGGGGTGGGTGACGGAGCCGAGCTGTCTTGCAGCCCTCATGGTGTGGAGCTCAGTTCATCTCACTATTTTCGTATTTCTCATGAAGGGTTGTTCCTAATGTTTCTATTTTAGCGAGGTCAAAAAGAGATCCAATTAGTGGCCTACTGATTTTGCTCGATTACTTTTATTTTTTTACACGATTTTTCACTATCTGCAAAGACTAAACAGAGTATTGCGACTTTGTGCTTGTTTGTAAATAGAGAATGAACCAAAGAGAATCAATTGTAAAACAGTAAATGCTTGGATAACAATCAATCAAATGGAGAGACAAGCAGGCACGACGGATTACAACGGGCGTAAAGGCCTGCGTTAACTACCCTTCACTATCTGCAAAGAGAGAGTACTACTAAGAGAAAAGAGGGGAGGGGGGGGGCAGCGTTCAAAGCACATCAGTGTGCATAAACACGAAAAAGTTTTTACCTATCACGTACTTGACATTTGACAGCTTTTGATATTTGCCATTAAAAAACCATTGAAATTCACAGAAAAAACCATAGGTTTTAGGCCATGTATAGTTAGGAATTTGCATTTACAAAACCTTGAAAATTCACTGAAAAAAACATTGGTTATAGACCATATATAGTTAGGGATTAGCCTTTTCAAAACCTTATTTTACTCACACAAAACCATTGAAATTTCATATATAGTTAGTTGCACTAACTATATATATCGCGCACCCTGTAATCCACTGCTGATGATGTCACACATTACATCATTCATGACATGGTTAGTGACATCACTGATGACATCACTGATGACATCTCAAATGACAGACATCCCCAGAGGGATCCTCAGGGGATGTCAATGGGGTCGACTGAGGCATCAGCCGCTTAGGCTGGGAAGGCCTCTCCAGATACTTGCTGTAGGAGAGTAGGGTCTGCAATCCTATGATCACCCAGATTTTTTGCTTTTGTTTCACTGGTTTACGACTTTCTCTGGCTGTGGGCCTGCCAATCAGACCCACAGCCTGGCTGTTCTCTTTCTAAATTACGACATGTACCCTAGGTGCATTTACCAATTGGTACTGGGCCACCTTATCAGACCCTGTAACTCAGGGCATAGGTGTACCCAGGGCTGCCAGGGGCTGCAGCATGTATTATGCCACCCCTGGCTGGCCTCCTAAATTCGACACAACTGGCTGCATGACAGCTGGGGCAAAGTCGTGTAATCACCCTTTGCTGTAGGTGTAGTATACCTATACCTAACCCTAAAATGGACACACAGATTCCTATCAGTCACTCCTATGGCAGGCCTTGACAATCCTGAAGGCAGAGTGCTTGGAATCGTGTGAGATGGTGCTCTGGCATGAGCTGAGCCTGTCTGCAGCTTGCGGAATCAAGTCCTAATAGCTGTTCCATGATATCGCATACCATATACTCTTAAGTGCATTATAATCCTCGCGGTTAAATGCTAACTTTGGTATTGCTTTATCAAAACATGTCGAGTAAGGTGTCATACGAATTGGAATACTAACCCCTCGCCAATTCTGGCGACGGGGTTAGCATTCCACCCTTCTAGAGGGACACGACATGTATGTAACTGTGAACCCCGGTTAAAGTTAACTGAAGCCTCAGCTCCACAAAATGGATGCTGCCACCACAGACACGAGTCTGACCTCCTGCTGCTGGGAGTCCTTCCAGCGAGGGAGGCTTGGACAAAGGGTTTCCTGTCCGGGGCGGTGCTAGCACCGTCCCAGACATGGTTTTGTGTATCCTGGGTAGGCAGGGCTTTTCAGGAAGGTGACTGCTGAGTGGCACCCCGGTGCTCACTACGCATAGGCCGGTCAGAACCAGTTCCAGGGGCACACCAGCCCCTGGCCTGGGGAAAGTCCGGCATGGCAGAGGGGTGTAACCACCCCCCTCCTAGTCCCACCCATAGGCCTAGTCACCGGGTCAGCCCCCTTTTTTAGTATAAAGATGGGAGCGGGCCCCCTGTTCAAATTAGATCATCTTTGGAATCAAGACACGACTTTCTGCGAAAGGACTTCAAGATTTCCTTCTTCAAGATTCTCCCTTGTGGCTAAGGAGTAGTCACCCTGCATCAAGCGGGCACCATCCTAAGAACACTGCGGTCTGCTGCAAGTCCTTCTTCACGAATCCGACGACCCAGCTCGACGAGACCCGGCTTCCCTGGCACCTCTGACCTCTACTCACCTCTACAGCAAAGCTGAGAACCGTGAGTGCGACGAGTCCTCGAGGGACTGACGATCGCCAAGACTGCACGACTTCTTTGTAACAAGCCCACCGAGTCTTCCACTGGTGAGTGCTTTGGGGTCCGAGAAGCCCCAACCCTGCGCAGCTCCAGCACCCAAGATCAGCCTCCCTGCATCTCCACGATCTGCGTGGGGCCCTTCTGCTGTTTGCTGTGCATCGCGTTGTTTGGCTACTAGCCGGCCGGCTTGTGGCCTTCTGAACGACGCCCGACGACATCACTGCTGCTGGTCTGGTTGCTCCAGACTGGCCCTTGCTTCCTTCTTTAAGAGAGGCACCCCGGACCCTCCTGGTCCACTCCAGGCGCCATTTTAGGTCCACCGCGTGGGCTTGAATTTGCCAAGGCTTTGTTGCCCAATCCTGGGTCCAGCGACGCCGACAGCTTCTATCTTCATGGGACAGCTCGATCCTCCATCCTGGTCGCCGACAACGCCTCCTGGTCCGTGAGATCTCCGAGCACAGCGTCACCCCCTCGCCTAGTCGAGGTGGCTACCATCCGGTGCCCTCCTGGTGCCCACTGACTACTGGCTAGTAGTCACGAACTTGGTCCCCTCTGCTTTCAGGTGTCATCCTCCTTCGATCCAGGCTTGGATCCATCGAACTTTCTTCACTGGTCGCCTGCCAGCAACTTCTTTCTTCCAGGCTCCTGGTCCGTCAACGAGGATTCCCGACGTCCTTTGAGTCCTATGCAGCTGCAGCCCCTGGGCTAGGTAACTTCGGCATTTCGGTGCCCCAGCATAGCCTCAGTATCCAAGGGTCAGAATCCACTTTCATTTTCTTCCTACCAGGTCGGGTTCGCCCGAGAACACTAACTTTACAATTCCTAGCTACCATAGACTTTGTCCCGCATCTCGCGTGAGAGTGCACACACTGCACCCGAGTCCCCTGGGTCTCCTAGAAGTAATCTAACGATTCTATAGTCAAGTCCTAGCGATTCCAAAGCCTATTAGTACTGTACTTACCTGCTAGTAATTTCGCATTCCACTTTCTGAGTATATGGTTTTCCGTGCCCCTCGGGCATTTGTATATACTGTGCTAACTTAAGTATTTTTGTAAGAGTTTTGGTTTGTGCTTAGTACCCTGTCCTCATAAAGAGTACAGGGCTGTTGTGATTCTTAATAAATAACTGTTTATTTTCATAACACTTGTGTGGTGTCCTTTCACTTGGTGTTCAAGGGGTATATGTGGTATAACAGCTGGCTTAACACGCTCTCTCGAGTCTTTAGCCTTAGACTGCTCGTATCCACGCTACTAGGATAGCTGGTCTATAAGGTTGACTTACAACCAATCATCAATAAGGGTTGCTGGACTGATACATAGTGTTCACTAGAATAGTGAGCACTGCATATCAGGCCACCTTCTCACACTTGCATACATTTTTTTTACTTTATCTCCCTTTGCTCAAGTTGTGGTGAGATAAATAGGGTGCCGAGAAGAAAGATGCGGCGCTTGTCTATACGGCCCATCCTTGGGGAGGGCCTTGGGTTAAACAGAGGCTTTTGCATCACCTTTCCTTGAAAGAGGGGGGGTGGGGCATGCCCCAGCCCGTGGGCTCACACCTCTCCATCTGTCATCCTGCCTCCCAGGTCCTCCACAGCCAGCCCTCTTCACGGGACTTTAAGCTAATCCCACGACTCCTGCCTGTGACAGGTCATTGTTAAACACCCCTTCCCTTTTCCACCCCTCTCCATTGTCATGAAGACGTGGCTGCAAGGATGCCCTCCCCCCTCTCATCTCTGCCAACAGCAGCTCCCGAGAGCCATGTAGGCCGTTTCCTGAGGTTTGGAAGATTTGCTGACATGACACCATGCCTTGAGACATCGGCTTTCATGTCACAATATGGTGCATTCTGGGACTTGTAGTATTCGGATGCTTCACTGAAATCATCTGGCCAAAGTGATCTGTTAACAGTGATTTGTGAACAGAGAGCAGGCATTTGTGAAGTTCTAGGGGCTTGTTGCAAGTGTGTTCTGCGTGTACTCAAACACATATGGTAAGTATGGATCGCTTGTGTCATTCCGTGTCTAGTGTGTGTGATGGCGGGTTTGTTCCTGCCAATAATGCACAGGGTCTTAACATGATCACAACAAGACACGGTACAGCTGGGCAGAAAAGGAAGGATAGGGGTTGTAACAAAGGTTTAAAAAAGAAGTTATAAAACTACGTAAAAGAAAGCACTTTACAGGGAGTGGGAATACACTCCATGATTTTCAAAAAAGCACAGCAGACCTGCAATAAATGCATTTAGCTGCAGCTTGTTGAGTCTTGGGACTTCCAAGGTCAGTAAGATTCAATCGATTGCCTCTGTACCTGTTTTTACCGAGCTGCAGAGCGCTGTGAAAAGAGTCAAGTGAAACCACTAATAGCAGAACACATAAGGGAACCGACGACATGAGAGTGGATGTACATTTAGTGCAAAAGTCCCCCCACCTCTTTCTGCCAGAAAACAAAGACAAGCCACAGACGATACACGGAGATGACGGTACACACACACTACAAAACACAAAGACAACAGCCACGCACAACGAGACAACAGGACACGGGGTAGACCTACAAAGTAAACAACAACAAAAAAACGGAAGACGGAGACAAGCCACAGACGACGGTACACGGAGACGACAGGAAATGGGGTAGACGTACAAAGTCAATAAATATTTAACTGGCTTTTTGGTGCAGAAAGTGGGAGCCAGGCAGAACGCAAACAATGCGTCTTAACGATCTGCTGAGTGGTACTGTTGGACCTTTCCTGGTTTATCTGCTCGGCCCTCCCTGGTGGAAGCTCGGCTCCCTGGCGGGCTCGGGTGAAGCCCTGTGCCGGTCACTGCCACGGAGACTAGCGCACGCTCTATCTTCAGGCCATGGGGGCTGACACAATCAGCTGCCCCTCCCAGGGATGTCCCGGGCTGCTGATACCAGGCTCGTCCCCCATTAGTTGTTCACGAAATAATACAGAATAATCTTTCGGCGACGATGGGCTTCGATTACATACGTAACGTGCACTGAAACAATGGCTACCGGTGGTAGCAGAGGAAATTACCTCTAGCCGATTTCCTGCCTCTAGCCAGGGATTGTTATGACGCGCGTTACATCGTTGAGTGATTGAATCTGCTCCTCGTAAATCGTTGCAGTGGGCGGCCCGAGGTGCTGTACTTCCGCTGCTTTGCTCTGCTTTGTTGTAGACATCATGTGACGGGTGCCATTTCTCAGATTATCGCTGCTCGACTGCTGCTTCTAGGGTGCTCGCATTTTAATGAAAACAGCCCATCAAATTATAACTATAATAAAAACAAGTCTGGAACAGAGCAACAGGTCGTTTCGGGATTCGGGGGCGTGTTTGCGTGCTCTCCCCTTCCCATTGGCTGGAAGGTAAAATTCCAGCCAATGGGAAGAGGAGAGGGCGGGACTTAAAAAAAGACCCAGAAACGCCCCGGAATCGAGTTCTGACTGGGAAAGACTGATTGACAACGATGTCTTCCAATGGTTAGCCTCCATTTATGGAGCTAGCCAATGGAAGAAGGGGCGGATTCAAGTCCCCCATACTGTAAACAAAAGTTTTCGCCTGGGCGGAGCACTGCTTTGCAGTGCTACGGCCAGGTCGAAACCTAAAAATACATCGCATTTCTGCCCTCTCACTTTCACGCAGTGCAGTTGCATGAAATATTGATAAATATGGGCCTCAGACTTGGTAAGTGAGAATAAAAGTGCTGAGAACCATCCTATCAATTTTAGATTAATTTAAAATAGCCCTAAACTTGTGGATTCCCCACGTGGGTTCAGGGGAATCAGACAAATTACTGGAATTCCAAACGTTATGAATCCACAGAATTTAGACAATATTAAAAAAATTGAGCCTCTAACCACTAGACTCACATTGCAACATCTATCCTGAAACAGTGTGTGAGACCTGCCTGCTTCTGGGGGTCCTCTCACAACTATGATTTATTTTGTCCCCTTTGGTCTCCGCGTGTTATTATCTTTTTTTTTTTATGTCCACCCAGATTTTTGGTTGTCAGCATTGACTGTGGGGCTAGGTGTTCCTTGAGTAGGACGTTGTGCCTTATCCTTGAGGCCTAGTCATCTACCTGAAAATTTAGTGAGATCCCTGAAACCTAAAATGGAGTCCATCAACAGACATAACGGTCATCCCAACCAAGCTGACCCATTGAGTTGCCTGAGGAAGGTTCTGGAACCAACTGCCAAGTTCCAACGGACTAGGGTCAGCCTATAAAAGGACCGTACTCAGGTGGCCATTTTGTGTAAGCCTGTGACCAGAGAGGTAGCAGTGACCAGTGAGGAGAGAGGCGAATTACAGAGGAGAGAGTTGCACCAGTAGGGGCCCACTTGTCCTGTGGTCGACTGTGTTCTACTTGGATGTGACCCCCCTTGGATCCGACCGAACCCCACTGTGTCCGAGTGTCATCTACGCACCTGGACTTTCACCTCAAAGGCACCGGAAATTCCCTTGGTGTACTTTGATCATAGCGGGGGTTCATAAACCCCTGGGTCGCTCCTGTCAACATTCAACTTAATTGCCCCTTTTGAAACGGCATTAACGTGAAGAAGGAAGAGGAGCCGAAATTACAACCGCTGTGTCTGCCCTCACAGCAGACGAGGCACACTTACCGAGTCAAAGGAAGAGTAGCCTGTAGCAGCGGTCGAGGAAGAGATCATCCGTCCCACTCGGAAACACCTGAAGCAGCATTGGTGTATCTGAGGGCCGGAACTTCCGCAAAACTGTAGTGGTGGAAGACGGACCAACGCCAGCGAAGGCGGGGCCGAGGAAGAGCTTCTGAAGGAGAGCCAAGCGACATCGGTGAGGGCGGTCCCACGCAGAGGAAGGTACAGCGCTCGCACTGGTGAGGAGATCGGGAGGAGTGGTGACGCGCGCTGTCAATACCGCCGGTGGACGTCCCGCCCTTGACCTGTTCGCTGTGGAGAAGTATCGCATGCTGACCCCCTGACCTCTGAGGTGAGGTGGTTCCCGAGACTGTTTCACCCAAGCTGACGAACTCCGGCAGTGACGAAAGTAAGCTGGGGCATTGCTGGGGAGAAGGGTGTGATCGGTTCTTGGAGGAGCAGTGCTTGAAAGGGGTGACGGGCGATTCCCGTGTGAACTAGAAGCCGGCCAGAGTATTTCCCTGAACTTGACTTGCACAATACGAGTAAGCCAGTAGAGGACCAAGCCTGATAAATACGAGGAGAGTGAGAGGAGCGAGTGGAACTCGTAAGGGGCTGTGGGTTAGAAAACCAGGAGTTGTGGGGAGATAGGCACAATCTCCATCATAGGGAAGTGTGTAGATAACATCCTCCAATCTTAGGTGACAGTGTAATCAGAACCTACTAAGCTGCCTAAATGTCAGCGGGGGTGATGTTACTGGGGCCGAAGTGAAATGTGATGTTAATTTGCCTATTCTTTCCTAGTGTAACAGCCGTGCCAACCCTTGTGAAGTATTGTGTACAGTGAATGTTAAAAGTGATCTGAACCTGAAGCAGCGGGGGTGAAGTATACTCTGGTTCCTTTTTGGGAATCATTTATTAATCTTTCTGGAAGCAACTGAATTGTATTGATTTCTCTAAAAAGTTGAAGGAGGGTCATGTAAATTGTAATTGCAACGTGTAATGTAACGAAACGTAAGAAGTGATAAGAATTGCATTCATTTGAAAGGTGTTGTACTAATGTATTAAGAAAGCTATCAAACCAAAGAGAATAGAGTCTATTTTTATAAAGTACAAACCTTATTTTCCTAACAAGGCGTAGTGTCATTTTTGGAATGGATGGGCGCTGAGTTCCTGAGAGGTTTTACGCAAGCTTACACATTTAGCCTTTGGAATTAGTCTTCCCCTCTGTGCCATACTACCCACGTGTTGGCTAGGAGATCCCTAGATCTAACATATTGGTGTTTCAGCGGTGGGATACTACTTGTGCTTGCGTATACCTTGCAGTAATTCAGGGTGCACCATAAACCTACATCTGGAGTTTTATCCGAGCGGTCTCCCAAATTTATATTTTGATTTTCCAAATTTACTCCTGGTGGTGGGTGGAGGTTATCCTCAGATTACGCTTCTTAGTTCTCTCCTGAGTGCCCATTTGATCCCATATTTGAAAAATGGAATTAAACCTTGAATAGATAGAGACCTACACTATGACCCAACTTAAAGAGTGGTGTCAACACAGGGGGTGTTCTTCAAAAAAGGTGCCAAGAAAAGCGAGTTACAGAGAAGCGTGAGGGCATGGGTGGAAGCTCATACAGAGGAGGAACGGGACACAGAAGGGAGTGATAGAGACACTGTCCTTGAGACAGCAATGCTGTACCAAACTGAAGGGGGGAATCTGCTGACAGGTCCCAGGACACTTTCAAGGGAGGGCAGCAGTGTCTCAGTGAGGAGTTTTACTGACGCCGAGCTGGAAGACAGGAGGGAGGAGAGGAGACTGAAATTGGAGTTAGCTAAATTAGAAATGGAGCGGGAGGACAGGAGGTTGGCCCACGAACGAACAATAAAGGAGCTAGACCTTCAAGCCTTAACATTAAGGTCCCCTAATCCAAACAATGGTGGCAGCGAAAACAAAGAAAACACCAGAGAACCCAGACCCTATCTACCCAAGGATGTTATTGCTAGTTACACCCCAGGTGATGACATTGCCAAATGGTTAGCCGCATATGAGGTCTCTTTAAGGGCTCATGGGATCTTAGAAACCCACTGGGGGGGGTGGGCTGTATAAGTATATGCCACCTGCTGGCAGGGATACCTTGTTGGCTCTGGAGCGGGATGAGCAAACCCACTACCCTACAATGAAAGTGGCGCTTGTGAAAAAGTTTGGACTTACCCTCGAAAAATACAGACAAAAATTTAGGGGAAGTCATAAATTAAGTACCCAGAATTGGGTGGATTTCTTAGATAACGCAAAGAAAGCCTTGGAGGGTTGGGTGAAAGGCAGCGAGGTAGGGGATTATGAAGGTTTATATAACCTCATACTCAAGGAACACCTACTCGAGAAATGTTTTCCCGAGCTGCGACAACACCTGGTGGACAGTAAGCTGACCAGCCCCAGGAAGCTTGCTGAGGAGGCGGACATCTGGGCTAGTACCCGGGTGTCCACGAAGGGGACTGGAGGGGATTCCCATAAGACTGGACAGGGCGCCCCCCAGAAGAAAGAGGGGGGAGATAACAAAAGGGAGTTCTCAAAAGGTCCACAAAATACTTCACAAGGAAGGGGCAGAGGATTCATCCCTAAGGTTAACCAACCCCGCAACCCTAATCCTGGCCAAAGCCAGCAGCCAAGGGTTGTACATTGCTTCGAGTGTGGTGGTGTGGGACACTATAAAGGAGATGTGAAATGCCCAAAAAGACCACCCCCTCCCACTGGAGGAAAAGCCCCGGGAATAACTAGTGTAGTGCTCGGGAGGAGATGACTTTGGATAAGGGAGGGGAGCGGGCGGGTGTCACTTTAGTGTCCCTGGGGGATAAGGAGATGGTGCCAAAGACCCAATTGCCCTCAAATACTACCAAGTATGAGCAGTGGGTCACCATCAATGGCCATAGAGGGGAGGCTCTGAGAGACACAGGAGCCAGTATGACTATGGTGAGGAGTCAACTGGTGTCTCCGGAGCAGGTCATCCCAAATGTACTCCATCCCGCTGTGATGGCTGACAGAAGATTGGGCCACTATCCCATGGCCGAAGTACCCTTTGAGTGGGGAGGGGTTGCAGGTTCACTTCGAGTTGCCGTAAGCCCTGCCGTGCCTGTTGATTGCCTGCTAGGAAATGATATGGAGCACAATGCTTGGAGGGAGGTGGAATACCGGACTCATTCTGAGATGCTAGGTTCACCTGACTGGGCCTGTGTCAGCACAAGGTCCGCGACTACCCGGAGGGGAAGTTCGCTTACGCTGGAGCCTGGAACAATGGCCCAGCCCGCTGCCAGAGAAGAGAAGGACAGTAGGCAGGAGGAACCTGCCTCAGCATCTCTACCTCGTGAGATAGATGGGCCACCTGTGGAGGTGGATCTGGAGTCCACGGAGGAGGATGTTACTTCCCTGGAGAACCTACCCATCCCTGCTGAGTGGCATGTGGAGGGAGGACCATCTGGGGAGGAATTCTGCAAAGCTCAAAAGGAGTGTCCTACTCTTGAGGGCCTGCGGCAACAGGCCAAAGCCCAGGCAGCAGGGAACATTGTGGGGAACTACCAGATTTACTGGGAGGATGGACTCTTCTACAGTGAGGCCAATGCACCCGGACATGGTTCCTCCAGGGCCTTGGTGGTCCCTCAATGTTTTAGAGCCTTTCTACTAGAACTGGCTCATGAGATACCCTTGGCGGGACACCTAGGACAGGACAAGACCTTTGCCCGGCTTGTCCCCCACTTTTACTGGCCTCGGATGAGAGTGGCGTCTGATACCTACTGTCGGATGTGTGTGTCTTGCCAAGCCAGTGGGAAAACAGGGGTGAAGCTGAAGGCTCCCCTGGAACCACTCCCCGTCGTTAGCACCCCCTTCGAAAGGGTGGGCATTGACATTGTAGGGCCATTGGATCCACCGACTTCAGCTGGTCACAGGTTCATCCTGGTTCTAGTGGATCATGCCACACGGTACCCAGAGGCAATTCCTCTGAGGACCATTACTGCACCTGCAGTGGCAAGGGCCCTGATGGGGATCTTCACCCGAGTGGGTTTTCCCAAGGAGGTTGTGTCCGACAGGGGGACCAACTTCCTGTCAGCTTATATGCCGGCTATGTGGAAGGAGTGTGGTGTTACCTATCGGTTTACCACTCCTTACCACCCACAGACCAATGGTCTTGTGGAAAGGTTTAATAAAACCTTGAAAGGCATGATAAGAAGTCTGCCTGAGAGCCTGCGGAGGAAATGGGACGTCCTCCTCCCCTGTCTCTTGTTTTCCTACAGGGAAGTGCCACAGAAGGGAGTGGGCTTCGGCCCCTTCGAACTTCTGTATGGGCACCCTGTACGGGGTCCTCTCAGCCTGGTGAAGGACGGATGGGAAAAGACTCCCAGGAAGCTTCCCCAGGACGTGGTGAGCTACATGCTGGACTTCCGGAGCCAAATGGCCAAGTTGTGGAAGCAAGCTTCTGACAACTTGGAAGCCAGCCAAGCAGTAATGAAGGAGTGGTATGACTACAATGCTCACCCAGTGGAACTGGAGCCTGGACAAAAAGTGTGGGTGATGGAGCCTGGAGAGCTAAATGCCCTCCAGGATCGTTGGACAGGCCCCTTTGAGGTATTGGAGAAAAAGGGTAAGGCCACTTACTTGGTGGACCTTAAGACCCCGAGACAGCCCCACCGGGTGCTGCATGCCAATCGCCTCAAGCCACACCATGAGAGGCCCCAGGTTGTCTTAATGATGGTGACCGATGGTGCAGAGGAAGAGGAAAGCGAACCTCTCCCTGATCTTTTCTCGTCTCAAGAGAAGGATGGGTCGGTGGAGGGAGTGATTCTCTCTCCATCCCTGACTCCTGAACAGCAGAGAGATTGTCGCCAAATCCTGGAGCAATTTTCTTCACTGTTCTCCCTTGTCCCGGGTAGAACCCACCTGTGTACCCATGATGTGGACACAGGAGACAGCCCACCTGTGAAGTATAAGATCTACCGGCTGTCGGACAAGGTGAAGGCCAGCATCAAGGGAGAAGTCGCTAAGATGCTGGAGCTGGGAGTGATAGAACCTTCCAATAGCCCTGGGTCCAGTCCGGTGGTTTTGGTACCAAAAGCTGCCCCACTGGGCACCACACCGGAATTAATATTCTGTGTGGATTACCGAGGACTAAATTCGGTAACAAAGACTGATGCCCATCCGATCCCCAGGGCGGATGAACTCATTGACCGGCTGGGAGCTGCCCAATATTTAAGTACCTTTGACCTTACTTCGTGGGTACTGGCAGATCTCCCTTACTAATGGAGCAAAGGAAAGGTCAGCCTTCTCCACGCCTCAGGGTCACTACCAGTTCTGTGTGATGCCCTTTGGGCTCAAGAACGCCCCTGCCACTTTTCAGCGGCTGGTGAACAAGGTCCTTTCTGGTATGGAAGCTTTTTCGGCTGCTTATCTGGACGACATTGCTGTCTTCAGTAGCAGTTGGGAGGACCATTTGCAACACTTGCAAGCTGTTCTTCAGGCCCTGCAACAGACTGGCTTGACAATCAAGGCCAGCAAGTGTCAGATCGGGCAGGGGTCGGTGGTGTACCTAGGCCACTTGGTGGGCAGAGGGACAGTGCAGCCCCTACATTGAAGATGGAGGCTATCATCGCCTGGGAGCCCCCCAAGACTCAAACTGAGGTCTGAGCCTTCCTTGGCCTCACTGGATACTACCGTCGCTTCGTGAAGGGGTATGGCACCATAGTGGCCCCCCTCACTGAACTTACTTCTAAGAAACAACCCCGACGGGTAGTCTGGACAGAGGCTTGCCAGCGAGCCTTCGTGACTTTAAAACAAGCATTGTGTACTGCTCCAATACTCAAGGCCCCTGATTTTTCAAGAGAGTTCATTGTCCAAACAGATGCATCAGAACATGGCATTGGGGCAGTGTTATCGCAACTGAATGATGAGGGCTTGGATCAACCCGTGGTCTTCCTATCCCGGAGACTACTCCCCAGGGAACATAGGTGGAGTACTATAGAGCGGGAAGCCTTTGCGGTGGTTTGGGCTCTGAAGAAGCTGCTACCATACTTATTTGGCTCGCACTTCCTGGTTCAGACCGACCACCGGCCCCTTCGTTGGCTGATGCAAATGAAGGGGGAGAATCCCAAGTTGTTGAGGTGGTCCATTTCCCTACAGGGGATGGACTTCCGGGTAGAACATCGGCCTGGAGAGAACCACGCCAACGCAGACGGTCTCTCTAGGTATTTCCGCCTTAGTGATGAGAACTCCCAAGGGATTGGGTAGTTCTCCCCACTTTCAGCTGGGGGGGGGGGACGCGTGTGAGACCTGTCTGCTTCTGGGGGTCCTCTCACAACTATGATTTATTTTGTCTCCTTTGGTCTCCGATTGTTATTATCTTTTTTTTTATGTCCACCCAGAATTTTGTTTGTCAGCATTGACTGTGGGGCTAGGTGCTCCTTGAGTAGGACGTTGTGCCTTATCCTTGAGGCCTAGTCATCTACCTGAAAATTTAGTGAGATCCCTGAAACCTAAAATGGAGTCCATCAACTGACATAACGGTCATCCCAACCAAGCTGACCCATTAAGTTGCCTGAGGAAGGTTCTGGAACCAACTGCCAAGTTCCAACGGACTAGGGTCAGCCTATAAAAGGACCGTACTCAGGTGGCCATTTTGTGTGAGCCTGTGACCAGAGAGGTAGCAGTGACCAGTGAGGAAAGAGGCGAATTACAGAGGAGAGAGTGGCACCAATAGGGGCCCACTTGTCCTGTGGTCGACTGTGTTCTACTTGGATGTGACCCCCCTTGGATCCGACCGAACCCCACTGTGTCCGAGTGTCATCTACGCACCTGGACTTTCACCTCAAAGGCACCGGAAATTCCCTTGGTGTACTTTGATCATAGCGGGGGTTCATAAACCCCTGGGTCGCTCCTGTCAACATTCAACCTAATTGCCCCTTTTGAAACGGCATTAACGTGAAGAAGGAAGAGGAGCCGAAATTACAACCGCTGTGTCTGCCTCCACAGCAGACGAGGCACACTTACCGAGTCAAAGGAAGAGTAGCCTGTAGCAGCGGTCGAGGAAGAGATCATCCGTCCCACTCGGAAACACCTGAAGCAGCATTGGTGTATCTGAGGGCCGGAACTTCCGCGAAACTGTAGTGGTGGAAGACGGACCAACGCCAGCGAAGGCGGGTCCGAGGAAGAGCTTCTGAAGGAGAGCCGAGCGACATCGGTGAGGGCGGTCCCACGCAGAGGAAGATACAGCGCTCGCACTGGTGAGGAGATCGGGAGGAGTGGTGACGCGCGGTGTCAATACCGCCGGTGGACGTGCCGCCCTTGACCTGTTCACTGTGGAAAAGTATCGCATGCCGACCCCCTGACCTCTGAGGTGAGGTGGTTCCCGAGACTGTTTCACCCAAGCTGACGAACTCCGGCAGTGACGAAGGTAAGCTGGGGCATTGCTGGGGAGAAGGGTGTGATCGGTTCTTGGAGGAGCAGTGCTTGAAAGGGGTGACGGGCGATTCCCGTGTGAACTAGAAGCCGGCCAGAGTATTTCCCTGAACTTGACTTTCACAATACGAGTAAGCCAGTAGAGGACCAAGCCTGATAAATACGAGGAGAGTGAGAGGAGCGAGTGGAACTCGTAAGGGGCTGTGGGTTAGAAAACCAGGAGTTGTGGGGAGATAGGCACAATCTCCATCATAGGGAAGTGTGTAGATAACATCCTCCAATCTGAGGTGACAGTGTAATCAGAACCTACTAAGCTGCCTAAATGTCAGCGGGGGTGATGTTACTGGGGCCGAAGTGAAATGTGATGTTAATTTGCCTATTCTTTCCTAGTGTAACAGCCGTGCCAACCCTTGTGAAGTATTGTGTACAGTGAATGTAAAAAGTGATCTGAACCTGAAGCAGCGGGGGTGAAGTATACTGTGGTTCCTTCTTGGGAATCATTTATTAATCTTTCTGGAAGCAACTGAATTGTATTGATTTCTCTAAAAAGTAGAAGGAGGGTCATGTAAATTGTAATTGCAACGTGTAATGTAACGAAACGTAAGAAGTGATAAGAATTGCATTCATTTGAAAGGTGTTGTACTAATGTATTAAGAAAGCTATCAAACCAAAGAGAATAGAGTCTATTTTTATAAAGTACGAACCTTATTTTCCTAAGAAGGTGTAGTGTCATTTTTGGAATGGATGGGCGCTGAGTTCCTGAGAGGTTTTACGCAAGCTTACACATTTAGCCTTTGGAATTAGCCTTCCCCTCTGTGCCATACTTCCCACGTGGTCTAACACAGTGCAAAAATGTTTGCAATGTCTGTTTATTTCAGGTACCATGCCCTCTCTCACCTGTTCCCCCTCACACACTGCTATGTATTGAAAGATGGAGAAATACAATCTACACAGTCGAAGTAAGCTTGGTCAGAAGGTATATCGACATTCTTTACTGTCACATGTAAGCAGCCCTTCAGGAAGAAGGTATGTAACAGACCTGCTATGATGCAGTTTCGCAAGAGGGCCTCTTACACACATTCTTGACAAAATTGTTTTCATAGATTTCTGTAGCTTAAGGGCACAGCTGGAATTTGCACTTCATATGATTGTTTCTGAACAAAACGCACAGGAAGGATACATACCATAGCAACACGGCTAGAGTTCAGGCCAAGAAAGTTCATATTTAAAATATCCACAGGTTGCACCTCTTAACCACAGTTTCTGACCTGGAGGCCAAGTTACTGAAACACCAACATTATTGGTGTCACATATCACCCAGTATCATAATAAATGGGCTGTGCTAGATGCCCTTGTTAAGATTTCAAGCGATGCCCCGACGTGAAAGGATTGTCTCTAAGCATTCTCCTTGTTGTCCATAAAGTACTCTTGCTTTGGCACCACTGTGTAAAATATTAACAGCAGTAGAGCCTCTTACCAACCAGGGGTGGTGGGGCAAGAGGGAGGGGGTGGGAACAAGGGAGGGGGGGAATAATAAAAAAAACAGAACTTACCTCTTTATCACCGACCACTGGCCGCAGCCTTTTCTTTCTCCGTCCTCCTCTCAGCAGGAAGCACACAGCTTCCCAGAATTCCCTGGCCAATCACAAAGCTGCCTCAACAGCATTGTGATAGATCTAAGCGCTGTGGTTTCTGCACTCAGACAGGGGCATCTTCTCCAGAGTGCGCATGACACTTTAGCTGGCCCGAGACGGCCTGTCAAAGCATCATCCACGCTTTAAGTGCTGCCACCACTCCTTCCCCTGTGACACGGGAGCCCAGCGCGCCCGTCTGACTTCAGCTGCAATCTAAATGCAAAAAACAAAATGATAATAACGAATGTTAATATCATTTTATTTTTTGTATTCAGCTTGCAGCTGAAGCAGTGGGGTGACGCTCCTCCGCCTTAGAGGAGGAGCCGCCACTGATTAACTGCTGCTAATAAAGCATTACCAATACTTTGTAATTTTAGGGAATATCACAATTCATCTGTGTCCACCAAATCAACAGAAGATTTCAGATATATAAAGGCCATGAATAATGACACTTTCTTCATTTGAGTGTTTACAAACAAGCTGAAGTCTCATGGCCTGATCAACAGTGCCAATCCCGCTCCTCAAACCAGCCTGAGGATTAGAGAAATCAACTGTCTGAGGACTGTCCTAGATACGGTTCAATAAGGCACGGTCATAGATTTTCCTAGATTTAATAAGTGCACATACCTTGTGCTCTGACACAAGAGTATGTGCATTGGCACATGGCTGTCAAAAGTGCACCAGTGCAGTGGGAGAGAAAAATGTGCCATATCTGTTCCATCGAGATTACAAAAGACACACAATTGATGGACAGAATGCAGATGGACGGAATGCAGAACAAATCACTGTGCCACTGGAATCAAGCTATCCTGGCTGAAGAGGGGTGAAACCCAGAAACCGGTCCTAGGATGCTTGTTACCAGTCCAGGGAGGCCTGGCTTGGCAGTTCGGGCTGGACTGTTCCGATGAAGCATATGGCCAGGTCTAAACTGATGTGACTTGGTGAGCAAAAGAATGATGGATTTAACCCAGATCTCTTGACTGGGGTGAATGTTTTGATTTGTTCTGCATTCCGTCCATCAATTGTGTGTCTTATGACATCTGTTCCATCAACACCTGCTCCCACTACCATGAAAACTCTGTATTGGGGTCTTCCAGCCTATCAATTTAGGAGACTCTAGTTGGTAGAGAATGCCGCTGTGCAGCTTCCCTTGAAACTCCAGAGAGGGGATCATATTTGTCCCCATTTGAAAGCTGCAATGGCTACCTATCAAGGAACGAGTAGGGTTCAAGTGGCTTGTGCTGACGCACAGAGCTTTCTCTCGAACCGGCCCTCAGTACTTGGCTGACCGGATTACCCGTATCAGATGTCAAGAACTGCTTGTTTATCGAACACTTCGAGGGTGATGATTCCATGAAAAATAAATTCGAGAGGTAAATCTAAAGCAAAAAAAATTAAAACGAGACACGGCCTGACGGTGTGAAACTGAAAGTACGCCCGAGTGAATAATTAGGGGAGGAGCGGATACCTTTGAAGAGCTGCTGATCGGTTCCAGCGGAGCAGGTATGTCCAAAGCTTACGTCTGGCTGGGGCTATCGGAAAAGGTCAGCTCAAGAAGCAGCAGCAGTCCGGGGAGGGCGGAGGACTAAATCAAGTTCCCAATCCTGTTACATGAACGGAAAATAGGAGCACTGAGAATAATAAGGCTTGCTGCTTCTAGACTCCAGACAATGAGTGCGTGTTAAGGGCCATATTGGGAGAAGAGAAAACCGAGTTGATTGGTGCAAATGCAGAAGGCATGACTAACTCAACAAGCAATGCGAAAACGAGTCTAATAGGGGCAGAAAGGCACAACAAGTTAAAACGAGACACGGCCTGGCGGCCGAGAAACAGAAAGTACGGCCGAGTGAATAATTAGGGGAGGAGCGGATACAAGTCTAATAGGGGCAGAAAGGCACAACAAGTTAAAACGAGACACGGCCTAGCGGCCGTGAAACTGAAAGTAAGGCTGAGTGAATAATTAGGGGAGGAGCTGATACCTTTGAAGAGCTGCTGGCATCACCAAGCTGGGGAACAGATGTCTGGCTTTGATGTGCACGCGCATTTTAGGTCAATGTGCTTGCACATTGAGCTGGCTTTTCACGGGCACAGCTCAATGTGCAAAGCGCCGTTTTGGTTAAGCTCTCGATAAGCCCCTATGTCTCTCACCAGCTCAATGCGCAAGCGCATTGACAGGCGAGACCTAAAAAGGAAGAGGTGGGGTGGTACCTACTTCTCCTTTGTTAATATCAGGGAATGGAATACTCTTCCTCATCATCTACGTACTACGAGAAAACACTTACGTTTTAAACGCAATCTTATGACTTGGCTTTTTAATGTGGCTCATCAGTAACAAAGTCAGCAAGATGGTCAGCAAATCTATCTAGTACCGGGACACTCACAGAGTAGCTGTGCACTTTATAAATCTCTATGATTGATTATTTGATTGACATTTTTTCTCCCCCCTTTGATGCAGAGCAATGGAGAAACTTTGGTGCATCCCTTGCCTTGAGTCAAAGAATAGTCAATCTGGGCCTCACTCTCACACAATCTCACTCACTTCCTGTCCCTTGGCTGGCATTTACTTTCGGTCCCACACACATGCTTACACATACAGAAACATTTTCGGGCACATACACACACTCTCTCTCACTTAAACACACTCTCACCCAAAAGCACAAATACAAAATACATTTAAAACAATTTTTACTTGCCACTGTACGTACAAAGTGTGCTCTATTCTTTATTACACTTATATTGAATAACAGAATGTTATTCTTTATTAGTATAATGAAAAACAGGTAGACAATAGGGAATGCGCAGCCATCATGTGTTCTTGGCATTGATTTTTGCTACCCCTGATGCCAGGGGTCGCAAAGAAAGTGACAAGGGCTGCAAGGGGCAAGTCAGGGGTTGCAGCTGCGACCCCTAAAAAATGTCCATGCCTTTTATCAGTCTTCGTCATTTATTGGTCTGTTCAGTTGTCATGCACTCTTTGGTTCCACCCACCAAAGCATACAGCATGAGGCAATGGTACAGCCCAATTCAATCATTAGCTCCACTGCCTGTCAGTGACTGCATTTTGCTTGTGCAGATAATCCATAAATAGTGCCCTTTAGTGTCAGGGTTCGTGGGTCAATGTGCACTTTTACAAAAAAGACATTATTTTCTTTTATTTATTTATTTATTTATTTATTTATGCGATTTCTATAGCGCGCAAATACCCTGGGGTGTCTCGGCGCTGAAGGTAACTCAAGAGATGCTAGGTAGGACTACTGATTGAAGAGCCAGGTCTTTACTTGTTTCCGGAACAACAGCAGGGATGAGCTGTTTTTAGGGGGAGGGTATTCCACAGTCTGGAAACGGCCACTATGAATCGTCTGTCTACCCAGGCAACGAGATGACCGGAGATACTTTAGAGCGCAGTCACCTTATGACAGAACTTGTGAATGCCATTTCATTTCGTGGCATAATCAATGTTGATTGAGACTACTGGGGTGCATTTATTACCAGTAGCTCCTCTAGCACTTGCATCAGAATTAAATTAAGGGGCATATGTACAAGGAGTTAACACAACCAGATCGTCACTTATTTGACGTCTGGTGGCATTAACTTCTTTGCCTTATTTATGAGGCAGTGTTAAGCCAGTTTTTGTGGCTTAACGCCGCCTTGTAAATAAGGCCACTATTCATGCAGCCCTTTGAGCAAAAGTGGTGGGCTAAGGCTGTTGCAGTGGCCGTTCCGCTGCAACACCTATTGCTTTTTTACACTGCCCAAGATTCACAAGGTATGGGGCAGCGCCAAAAATAGGACCAGGAAATACCTGGTCTTAAACAGGTAAAACGATGAGAAATGTTTTATTTCTCCTCGTATATTGCTCTTTCCACATGTGCAGCACACACGGATAGAGCAAATCGCCTGTTAAGATTTTTTAGGTGCAGTAAGGTGTCCATTCCTGCACATAAACAATCGCCCTTGCAGCACAGGCATCCTAGAAAAATGGTGCTGGGGTGCCTGTTCTGGCGATAGGCAGCTTTTTAGCGCAAGCGCTAGGGGAAATGCAGGGATGCGCATATTTTTGTAAATACGGCATATCACTGCGTTAATAAAATGTTAATGCTGGTAATTTGGTAACATTGGATTGCAGAGAACACGAAACAAAAGCAATGCTTTTGTGGATGTCTGCTTTAATAAAAACTTTTAACTATTCATTTTTAGGCCGTATGCTGTGAAATCAGTTTGACTCAACGGCAAGTGTTCTTTTTTTTCTGAGCCCACCCACCAAGATCTTAATGCATTGGTTTTCAAAACAGTACTTGTGTTTCATGGATTGCTTTCATTTCTATGGGGAATCGAAATGCACTGCATAGCGTATACGGCTGCGAAATGGAAACTCAGCATTTTGTATTCAGGGAAGGGAATGCTTTTACTTGCTTATCAAGTAGTAGAAAAAGAAAAGTAAACATTCTTTCACTGGTGTTTCTAACATGACTTTGGACTATTTTATGATGTAAGATTTTTTTTGTTGTAAGAGGCTGCTGTTATTACTTTTTCATAAACATGATTGCAGTTCATAATATTAACCCTGGGCGTAGTTCGCGGAGTCGGACACCGCGGAGCTACGCGAAGACGTAGTTGCACTCCGCGAACTACGCGTAGCTCCGCAGCCATGCGGAGTTGCTTGCTGGGCCCGTTCGCGCGCCGTTTTTCGTCTTCGGGAGCGCGGTGCGCGTGTTCGGGGCGTTGCCTGCATGCTCGTGATGGCTAGCGAGCTAAATTACCCCAGAGGTTTGTCCCGCCTGCTTGCGTTCCCTTATTTCCTGTTCCGGGTCACAATTAACGTGGTCGCGTTGTGCAAGACATGTTCTGGAACTCATCTTCTTGTTAGCACTACAAAAGTGCGTGATCGCGCTAAATATCGCGCGAACCTACCCATGCGGTGGTAGACCTACCATGGTGGCAGACGCGACCGGGAAAAAGCGAACGCAGAACCAAGGTAAGCCATTGCCGCGCACGCGATAATGTTATTCAGCGCGCGACAACTACGCTACGCACCGGATAGCGGAGTAATCGACAGCTACGCGTACTCCGCGGAACGCGGAGTTGCCAAAACTCCGCAAACTCCGCAAACGGAGCGTAGTTCTTCGCCCAGGGTTACATAATATTTTCTTTCCATTCCACGTCTTTTATATTTTTAATCGCCTTTGTGCATTTAAATTGTGCTTTGAGCTTCTAGTTATTCAAAGTAAATAGTACTTCTTTGTTGCATCAATGAGAATCATATTTTCCTGTGATGCGCAATCTACAAAGGGTGTCTATTCTTTTTCTAAGTATGATATATTATGGTTAGTTTTTTTAATTAATATGGTTCCTAGTTTTAGGCAGCTTGGTTTCTATTTTCCTACTTCTTTTAATTTTTGCGGTAAATGCTTGCAATAAAAAAGCTTTAAAAAAAACCTACACCTGCCAAGACCAGACCTATTGGCTTTACCAGCGCTTGTTTAGTCTGAAAGCTCCAGTAGATGGTATTAAATAAGTACTTGTGTAACACACTCGCCCCCCTGTATTCCTTTATAGATTGTGTTGCCTATAGACAACTTTAGCTCACTGTTGTTGAAGATCTGTTATGGACAATGCATTACATAGAGTGGCGTTTGGGTCGGCTCCTTATTCATGATTGGATGGCTTTGTTGTCTATCTCAGGCTTACCTCCCAATATATGTGTTTGTCCTGCCAAAGGAACATTCAGGCCTCACTGTGTTTTGCCTGGTTTGCATGTCTCCTTCCACTGTAGACGTTAGAGGCAGACATAAGCTCTTGCATTGCAGTGTATATGGGGACTTTGGGGCATATTACCAACGAGTAGCGATATTTATCGCTAACTAGGCTTTGCAGCAATTTTTTTTATCGCTAAGCATCGCCGGAAATTATAGCTGAGATAACTTGCTATTAGCAATGTTTATCTCAGAAGTGATAAAAATCCTCATGCTAACTGCCAAATGAGAGATTATCGCTGGAAAACCAACGATAATCTCTCGAAGTTTGGCGTTAGCTTGATGATAGGGGTTCACAAACTTAGCCATGATATCCACCTTCTATAGGATATCATGGCTAAGTCAGGAAAATACCTGGTGTAAAAAAAGCAGCGCCAACCGCGTTTAGCGCTGCTTTTTTTATCACTAACAGGGTTAGCGATATCCTTGATAATAGGAGAATGTCGCTTAACAACATTTCTCCTATTATTTTTCTCTGGAACGCCCTCTTTGCATCTCATAAGAGATGCAAGGGGAAGCGTAGAGAAAAATCGTGCCAACATGCAAATTTGCGTGTTAGCACCCTGTTGCTGATAGGGAGATCATTTTATCTCCGCTTTCTTGGCTTTTAAAGCCAAAAAAGCAGAGATAAATCCCTTGATAATATGCCTCTTTGTTCTTTTCCTCTGAGCCTCTCAGCGCTTCCTCCCACCAAGCTACCTCTCTTTAATAAAATTCCCTTCATCATCAACGGTTTTTAGAGCTAAATTCAACTCCTAGGCTTGATCACTTTTTGTATGAGATTGATCCACCATTTACAAAATTACTTTATATATGATTTAAGTTAGGATTACTGCCTCTTGCAACTGTCACCGCTAAATGGAAAGGCTCAACCGAAGGCAATAAACTCTGACCAGCATGTAGCGAAGTGGAAGAAACTGATGAAGATCTTTTATTTGTTGGTCCAGCATACAATAGGCAGCGCAAGTGCTGCATTGCACCCCTTTGCCGCACTCTGAACATGTCACTACAGAGTTGCACTGAGAATCTGTAAGTCGGATACTTCTCACATTGTATTCTCAATTGCAAAGTTCCTTGCATGCCTTTGGCCAATCGGGTCCAGACTGTCCCTTTTGGTTCCTTCTCAGCCTACTAAGACTAAAGATCCAGGGGCATATTAGCAAGGAATAGCGATATTTATCGCAAAATGCGCTTAGCGCATTTGTTTTTATCGCTGCCTATCGCTGCATATGTTAGCGGAGAAAACATGCTATTAGCAATGTTTTTCTCCATTGTGCTAAAATATCCAGCGATAGCGGTGAAATGTGTGAATATCGCTAGAGATTCCGCAATATTCACGCATTAACGCCAAGGGGGACTTAACCTGACAATCCACTTCCCATTGGATAAACAGGTAAGTCATGTTTTAGCAGGCCTTAGATTATAGCGATAATCGCGCTTAGCACCACTTTTTATATCGCTAAGCCTGCCTTGCTAATAGGCGATAGCTGTGTTAGCGACTGCTTTCAGTCGCTAACAGTTTGGGTATGCCCACTTTGCATGTCATTAGCGATCGATATCGCTGACATGCAAAATGGACCCCAAACCGGTCGCTATCGCCTAAAAGCTGTCGCTAACTGCTGTTAGCGACAGCTTGCTAACAGGGCGATAAAAATATCACCGCTTTAGTGGCAAAAAGTGCTGCTAAAGCGGCAATATTGCTCTTGCTAATATGCCCCCCATTCCTCGTAGCATCAGATATTCAGGCTTCATCTTGAAGCAATGCATGTACGTTCTGGGTGGAACGAGTATTATTATTACTGTATTTTTTCTGCCCTATCTTACTGCATTACTTCAAACGAGACTCATTTTTATAGTTAAAAAAAATAAATATTACAAATCTAACTATTATAACATTGGGCCAAAGTTCCCAAAATCAAGGCACTTAAAGATATTTGAATAACAAGTGAGTTTTTGCTTTGGAAAGCCCATAAATGTATTGGCATAAATACATTTTCAATGCACTTTATTACATCACTGTTTATGAAGTTGCACTTTGTCCTTTTGTGCCAAAGGGGAGTGAAGTATTTATCTTTAGACCTAGCTAAAATAATCTTTTACCTCTAGCTTATTTCACTGTTGCCTTGACTCAAACCCTCAATCTGATGCACTTTAGTTCACCAGAATACCATGTAATTACTTACGAAAAGTTGATAAAGTTCTTTTGAATGCACTTATTTAAGCATTTTTACTATCTTCACGTTTTTTACATGAGCTTTTGATGGAAATGTTTTATAAATGCAGCTTGATATGTTGTTGCATTTGATTTTAATCTACTGGATGTTTGTTTTTATGACTGTTCTATATTGTAATTGACTATGTCGTTTTTAAAGTTATGTACTGATAGACCTTTGAAAGTGAAGTGAATGTATATTTTTATTTTTTTTGTTTATGATTTTTTTATAACATGAGGTTCTTAAAACAGCTTAGCTGTCTGTAGGCCAGACCTAAAAAGGGCAACACTGAACATCTGTCACTAAACCAGTCTACACTGACCGCCAATTTTCCCATAGAGGAGATAATTGTATTTTAAAGTCTCAACACTATGGAAGTAGTTGTAGCCTCTAGGCCCCCACCAGCCTTGCAATGTAATCCTATTATTTTGCTAGGAATGCTCAGCCTCAGTGGGGATGGAATCCTTTCAGATCACCAGGAAACACTCAAAGTGAGGTTGGGTGTAGTGGAGACAAGATGGAGGGCTGAGACAACCTCTTGCTGAGCTTCCCAAGTTAGGTGTGTGGGGGAAGCCCCGGCCTCAGTGTACCTGTGTGTGAGGTAGGTTTTCTTGTGCACATATCATGACATTTTTTTCAACAGCTTCAACTTTTCCAAAGATTTTAAAGTTTGAGAAAAAAAATCTGCAAATGTAATAGGGACATTATTAAAATGTTTTTGCAAAGTTCCAGGATCTGAGAGTGGTGAGTGGATTGAGAGCCACCGGTGTTGTACATACACTTGTCTGTCACTCTTCTCTGGCCAGCACAGACAGCACCTCACTTCCGGGACACCAGCAGGCTCCAGCTCTGTCTGGTCACCTCAGCGGGGTGCTGCTCTACAATAGAGTCAATCATTCCTTCAAGCAATGAAAACATGTGTCGTCTGTTATCAGCTTCTCCCCATACCATGGTCCATGGCTAATGGTGCACTGCCTCAAGGCTGGATTGGGACCACAGATCGAATAAAGACTTGATAGAGGATTTGAAGGGCATATTAGTAAGAACCTCGTTAAAATTATCGCTGTTTTAGCGGCAAGAAACTGCCGCTAGAACGGCGATAATGAGCTTGCTAATATGCGTTATAGAATTCCAATAGACGCCCAGGTTAGATGTGCAGACCAGTTTCCTGTCGCTAAAGCGGCAATAATTTTAACGAGGTTCTTGCTAATATGCCCCTTAGTCTTCTGTTGGTCAGTCATGCACTGGCATATATCATGCAACACCCAGGCACACACATTTTCCAAGGGGCTCTATTGCCTCAGTTTTCTTGCGAACTACATGAAGGTTTCAGCCCACACGAGCCCCAGGCTAACACGCCTTTTGTCCACAAAACTGGAAAGATAACACGGTTGGTCGAGCTCATGGTTTTGTGTTAGCACAACCAATTCCTTCTACAAGGACGGATAAACATAGCAATGCTTTATTGTGTGACACCGGTTAGATACGACCCAAAAGCAACTTTGGCAACTTACGGTCCTGGTCACCCCCTGCAGCCTGTAGTACCCCAAACCTGTCTTTCTTTTCCTAAGAATCTAACCGTGCGCGTATTATAGTACTGATGGTGACCATATCCACAAAAGGACAATTTCAGTAGTTTTTAGTGGCCATCAACATCCCAACCTCTGTATCACCCCTCCACCGCCCGGCTATCTTTTTTGTTTCCGTTGCGTCCCTGCCTCTGGCCGGTTAAGAACAAAATAGATAAATGTGCATATGTTTTACTTGAAATTAAAGCATTTCATTTGCATAAGCAGGAACCCAATTCCAGGCTCGGCACACAAGGCAACTGCTTTTTTGCAAATGAACTGTTGCATTTCCAATGTATAATGCCTCAAAGTTCATTTTGCTGCCCTTCCTTGCGAGAAGCCGGTCCGGGTCAATATGTGGGGCACTTCCGGGTTTAAGTAGGGCACTTGAAGACTGCATGTGTTCTTTGTTTCTGTATTTGGGGCCCAGCTCCGGTGGCGGTCACACATCACTGCAGTCAAGCTTGGCCGCCAATTCTCTCAACCAAGCTGAGATCAGCAGTTCATTCTGCCATCAAGACACTCAGCAGTGATTCCAAAGCAGACACATGCAGATGATGCAGTCCTTCTTTCAAGAACAGCTACTGGCTGCAGCTGCTGATAAATACATTTGTAAAATGTATGGATGACAAAGATATGAAAGTTAATTTAAATAAAACTGCCACAATGGAAGCTAGAAAAGGCAGAGCAAAAAAGAGGATACATCACATCAAGGGGTAGAGGCTAGGGGAGACACCAACCTTTACATACCTGGGTATTCAGTTCCCTGAATCAGGTCCTGGGAAAGTCAACTAGACATATCAAAAATGACATTTTTAAGGGTGGTAGAATCGAGTTTTAGGTTTTATAGTTAAATAGACCAAAAGCTGATTAGAGAAATGTTGCTGCTGTACAAAACTTAAAGTTTACCAAGTGCTGGTTATGGTGCTCCCTTATGGGACTATACAAATTGCGCAAAACTGCGGCCACTAGAAAACCTGTTCTTGGCACCTTTACAGGCAATACCAAAATCTAGCCCATCATACATATCACATAAGGATCTGTCTGTCCCCTTTTTAGAAGAGGACCTACATATCAGGCCCACTATCCTGTGGCACAATATATGGAATAAAACGGGGACACAGTTTATGAAGGAGATAATTCTAGACTGTCTCAAACTAGATGCATGGAAGAAAATTAAATTGCTGTCCTAACTGGATTCTAACATAAGTGTAATCGACCGAATACAACAAGGAGTTGAAAGGGGTACAGAACAGGTCACCCCCACTCACACAATCATAAACAACAATGGACCTGTTCAGAGGGTGAACACCTAGCTCAGTGACCCTTCCGGACAGTCACCCAACTTTGTGTGACGGACCAGCGGTAATCCTTATACCGTCTGTTCAGGAGGGACCTGGATCACCAGTTTGTTATTAAAATCAGTTGTCTATCCCATCTTCTGGTGTGAAACGACCAAACATAAGCAAGTAGGAAAAAGGTGAGAAAAGGTTGGCAGTGCCTCACAGGAGTAACACCATGGGAGTCTGCAGACTGGTAATCGCTTGTATCCTCAGGTTCTCATCATCAGCAACCACCAACCCATAACACAAATTGTGATAAATTGAAACAAAGCAAAAAGACAAAGTGCTAGGTGTGGTGTCATGTGCTGCTCAGAGCGATTGCCGGACACCAGCGCTGTCACGATTGACGTTCTGCAGCATAAGTGACAGCCAGTGTGACTGTGGATTAGTACACGCACAAGTGAAGGGGGTTATAGGTATGCCCATGATGGGCACAACCCGGTATATAAAACACATAAAAAATAGACAACCATTGGTGCAGTGTGGACAATTTGACCCTTGCCCTGTCGAAATTGACGTAAGTTCCCCCTGGCAATGAAACATGTCGGCTTTTAAATGAGCAAACACACAGCACGGAATAAAGTAACAGCCTGTGTTGTGTAGCTCAGTTTTAGACTAGGAATGGTGGTGCTGCAGTCGAGATCCTGCCAGTCCCCAAAGGGTTGATATTGCCGTGTACCCGGATAATCTATCTGGTACACTGGCAGCACATGACACCACACCTAGCACTTTGTCTTTTTGCTTTGTTTCACTTTATCACAATTTGTGTTATGGGTTAGAGTTTGATGATGATGAGAACCTGAGGACGCAGGCGAGTATCAGTCTGTAGACTCCCATGGTGTTACTCCTGTGAGGCACTGCCAACCTTTTCTCACCTTTTTCCGACTTGCTTATGTTCGGTCTTTTCACACCAGAAGGTGGGATAGACAATGGGAGAGAGAATTCACAGATACAACTTATTTTAATGATAAACTGGTGATACAGGTCCCTCCTAAACAGACGATATAAGGATTACCGCTGGTCCATCACACAAAGTTGGGTGACTGTCTGGAAGGGTCACTGAGCTACCGTATTTTCCGGCGTATAAGACGACCCGGCGTATAAGACGACCCCCTACTTTTCTTGATAAAATGTAGGTTTAGTGCTGTACTCGCCGTATAAGACTACCCCCACTTCCAACGCAGTCCTGCATAGCCATTTGGAGAATTATGCATAAGATTTGCACCCAACGCATTCTTTCTGATATTTGGTTTACGGTACTTGTTATCCTTTCTTTGGCATTTCATCCAAAATCAATTCAAAATGTAATGTGAATGCTGTCATATTGGATCATAGAATGTCCTCACCAGATGTGCCCCCACTTCCCTGTGTTATACATTGCCATTATCCACATTAGTATTGTTAGATTACCGGTACCGTAACTGTAATTTATTCCCCTCTTTCAGATCTGCTTTCAGTGGGTTTGCTTTTGATACTTCCACAGTGCCCCCATCGCCTACGTAACGTTAGTTCTTGTGTTTGAGTGCCCTCCATTTATTGCAGTATTATACCGTACCTCTACTTGCACACATGTCACTTTTTCCTCCTGCAATGCACCATTTCCTATTGAGAAGCGGTCTGACACCTTCGGGTGAAGTCCGCGCTATGTAAAAACGCATGAAAACATACTCTCAAATTTCACACCCGGCGTATAAGACGACCCCCGACTTTCCAGAACATTTTAAGGGGTTAAAAAGTTGTCTTATACGCCGGAAAATACGGTAGGTGTTCACGCTCTGAACAGGTCGATTGTTGTTTATGATAGGTGTAGTCGATACAGCTAAAATTCTTACCTACTCCAAAAAAAGAAGTCAGGACTATACTTATGGGACAAAGAGAAAAAGAGAGAGAATTAATTGAGAGCAAAAAAATATGGTTGCTAGTTACTTGCAACTTTATGTGCATGAGGGCCAGCCAAACTACCTAGCAATCGTTAAAAACAGCCAACAAAGATTTTATATCACCAGAGTGCACTTAGACATACTTTATGTACAGTCTGCCTTCCTAAAAAGTGACGCATGGACTAAAAAACCTCCCAAATTACTATGCGATGGCAAATCATGTCAACGTACAACCCACTTTACTCTATTTTGCAGCTTTTATAAAGACCTCAGGAAACGCTTTTTAGCCCCGATTTTTAAAGTGGCAAATATGTATTTTATCAGGATACTTTTAATTATTTATGTGCCCTGGAAAAAAGCGATACCTCGAGGCCCTAACATATGAATAACTAGAGCAACCCGCTACTTCCTGATTTCTGACTTAAAAATATGACTTCAGGGTCTGAAGCCATTAGTGATGTACTCGCCGTATAAGACTACCCCCACTTCCAACGCAGTCCTGCATAGCCATTTGGAGAACTGTGCATAAGATTTGCACCCAACGCATTCTTAAAAAAAATATGTTACATCCCAAGTGAAGTCTTCTTCTGGTCAATAAGAGTCGAATTTATGACGCTGAATTATAACTGTTAGGAGGAACTATAATGGGGAACGTATTTTAGTGCATGAATATGTTTATGGACTGTTTTTTAAATCTATTTTGTGATTATGATATATTATTGTATGCTTTTATGGTTTTATGTCTATAAACCAAATAAAGTTTTTTGAATGAAATGAATGAAGATGACAGTAATGGACAGCTTCCATGTGATTTACAATTTCTTTTTTTCAGTTTTCAATAGTTTTTAGTAGAAACTGAAAAGCGCTGTCGGTAGACGTTATAATTTTTAGGTCTCACCTAGGCAGCGTGCATGCGCTGTCTCTTCGAGACATAAAGTAATCTACATCATGGGTTAAACTCTGCCTATTGCGGGTAATTTGTCCTGCCGCTTGGCATTAGTTAACTCCTTATGTTAGCGTGCTTATTACTGGCTGTGCTTCCGATGCGTCACTTCCGTTTACTCCGGAAGCAGCACCGCCTACCTTCAGTGTACTTACCCTTACACAGTGTAATTGTTTTTTTTTTTTAAATATGCTCATTAACATGCACGCGCAACTTTCCCCTATCCAGAAGCACTTGTTTAGGAAGCCACCACCCCAGTCACGTGCTGGCTGTTTACTCCAGAGAAGTTAAAGAAGCAGCCGGCAGCTTTTGTTTTCCTTGCACCACAGCCAGTGCAGTTAAGGGGAAGATCTGAAAGGTAAGATTGCTAGCCTTAGCTAATATGTTTGGGCTGTTTGAAGGTCTGTTGTGTCGAGTGTGCAGTGCCGGGTTTTAGCATTGATTTCTCCGACTTTAACAAAGCCTGCTTTGCAAGATCGCCTTCGTTGTTCTGTCTCACCAAACTCACGAGACAGGACCCAGCATCCGAGCAAAATCCTACTGCAGTAGCTCACGCTCGTCCTGGAGCCGAGGTCCTGTGGAGTTTGACAAAATATCAGACACTTGCACTTCAGTTAACACGTAATACCTTGCCTGGCATTGTGGCATGCAGCAATTTGATTGCTAACAAAATGGCAAGCCGCAATGTGCTACTCAGGGCCTCCCTCTGTCTTTCCTCTCCTTCTTCTGTCCCTCTTTTAGTCTTCCTCTGCCCTCTCTTTCTTCCCCCACCCCGCCCTTTCACCTATCTGCCATTGATCCACACAAATCTCCAAAAGTACTAGCGTTATGAATGGTTGCTCGGGTGACGTCATGTTGCATTGTATTGAAGGAATATGTTTTATGCACCAACTAATTTCCTGGGATTTCATAATTTACCTATTATAAAAACTTCTCTCTCATATTCCATGAGCGTAGTTGATATTTTAGACAAACACAGAGCAGGAGTGTTTTCAGTGGACTGTAGGGAGACGGGTGTGTACTTGTGACAGCGACTTCCCGTAGTATTAGCATAAGGATGCTGGTCCGGGACTTCAACAGCTGCAATAAACACTTATTTTCCTTACCAAAGTACCTCTAAACCGACATGCTTTTCACGATATATTTTTCTCAATCCTCTCCATACAAGAACTGTGCATTTTAATGTCACAAAGTTTGATGTTGATGAGGAAACAAATGGACAAAGATCCCAGTCCTGTGGCGGGATGGACAGTGGCACCCTACGGAGTCACTCCATAATTAATTTGTGACTAGTAGTAATCATTTATTAGCAGGCACAGGCAACTAAACTAGGTGTTGGGGCCTCTCACACATGCTGTTTCAGTTTGGTTAAAGTTGGGTGCAAAAGTGGAGAGCATGTGTGTCATATCGGTTAGTGCACTACCACTTCTGGTGCTTGCAGCAGTTCTAAGATTATCTATAAGAATTGCCTGGATGACTGGTATTATTAATTTTTAACATATTTAATTTTTAAACTATCTGTTGATGAGCTTACATCAAACATAAACAAAGAGCACCACCATGTGATTTCATAAGAGCGGATGTTGAGAAGAACGTTATGGCACGGACCACAAGCAAACACTAGTTGATCTGCCGGCAACAACTTTGATATCTAATCCATTCATTTTATTATAATGCCTTGTTCGTATTGGTTGTTATCACTATGCTGTTAATTATGGAACACTTTTTACCACATAATTGTTTTTAACACAATGATCTGCACTCTAAAATACTTTTCTAATGTCATTATTTTAACTGTGAATTGTTATAGCAATTGTCAACAACAGTACAACTCACCACCGCAGGAGATGAGTATGGCAAAGACCTGGCACTGCCTCCTGCACTTCTAATCCATGTACCTATGCCGGAGGAACTTTCTTAGGAAAGGCATTAGTTAAGCACCCTGACAGGTAGATGGTCCCCATTAACATCACAGGATACTGCCTGCTTGGGCAGCGGTACAAAGGGTGTGAGGGCTGCTCTTCCCCTGGTTTATGGCAGCTTCATTGCATGTGAGCTTTCATTGTGAGCTGTCATTGATGTCATTTGAGATGTCATCAGTGATGTCACTGACCATGTCATGAATGATGTAATATGTGACATCATCAGCAGTGGATTGCGGGTGCGCGAAATATAGTTAGTACAACTAACTATATAGGAGCAATTTCAATGGTTTTTTAAATGCTAATTCCTAGCTATATAAGGCCTGAAACCTATGGTTTTTTCAGTGAATTTCAAAGGTTTTTAAATGCTAACTCCTAACTATATATGACCTGAAACCTATGTTTTTTTAAGTGAATTTGCAAGGTTTTTTAAATGCTAATTCTATTAGCAGATAACATTTAAATATGTTATTATCCTTCTGGGACCACTTTTTAAATGCTGATTCCTAACTATGTCAGGCGTGAAACCTATAGTTTTTTTCAATAAATTTCAAAGGTTTTCTAAATGCTAATTCTATTAGCGGATAACATTTAAATATGTAAATATCCTTCTGGGACCACCCAGGTGTGTCTACCCTGTCCCCTTTTTGCGTTCTACACGTTTGTTTTTCTGCTTCTTTTGTGCCTCGGTCTACCTAGCACAAGTGTTGACAGCCAATGAGCATGCTGCTTTCCTGTGAAAATTGCAAAAAACACAGTTGATGGACAGAATGTAGAACAATGTCATACATTCACCCCAGTACAAGGATCTGGGCCTAAATCCATCGTTTTTTGCACTCCACACCACCCTGGGTTAGACACTGGCTATATGCAAATCAGCTCTGACCCTGTGCCTCATGGGAACAGTCCAGTCCGAACTACCAAGTCATGTCTTTCCCAGACCGGAATCAAGCATCCAAGGACCGGTTTCTGGCTATCAGCCTTCATCAGCCTGGATAGCTTGACTCCAGTGGTGTGGAGAGCCTGGGACTCACGTCTGAGTATACCCAGCACACTCGGGGTAAAAATTGCAAAAAATACAGTTGATGGACAGAATGTAGAACAATGTCATACATTCACCCCAGTACAAGGATCTGGGCCTAAATTCATCATTTTTTTGCACTCCACACCACCCTGGGTTAGACACTGGCTATATGCAAATCAGCTCTGACCCTGTGCCTCATGGGAACAGTCCAGTCCGAACTACCAAGCCATGTCTTTCCCAGACCGGAATCAAGCATCCAAGGACCGGTTTCTGGCTATCAGCCTTCATCAGCCTGGATAGCTTGACTCCAGTGGTGTGGAGAGCCTGGGACTCACGTCTGAGTATACCCAGCACACTCGGGGTAAAAATTGCAAAAAACACAGTTGATGGACAGAATGTAGAACAATGTCATACATTCACCCCAGTACAAGGATCTGGGCCTAAATTCATCATTTTTTTGCACTCCACACCACCCTGGGTTAGACACTGGCTATATGCAAATCAGCTCTGACCCTGTGCCTCATGGGAACAGTCCAGTCCGAACTACCAAGCCATGTCTTTTCCAGACCGGAATCAAGCATCCAAGGACCGGTTTCTGGCTATCAGCCTTCATCAGCCTGGATAGCTTGACTCCAGTGGTGTGGAGAGCCTGGGACTCACGTCTGAGTATACCCAGCACACTCGGGGTGAAAATTGCAAAAAACACAGTTGATGGACATCTTGTGACTCGGTAGAACCAAGGAGAAAGCAGTGAAACAAAGGTGCAAAACATGCAAAGGGGGCAGGGTAGAAGCACCCTGACCCCCTAGGCCTGCTCAGGGGGTCCCACAAGGACCCCCCAGGCCCTCCCCCAAGTTTTTTTTTAAAACACTTTTTTTTTTTAAATCGCGGGGTGCGGACCCCGCAATTTTTCAAAAACAAAAAAAACATTTTTTTTTTGGAGCTGGGGGGTCCTTGTGGGACCCCCTGAGCAGGCCTAGGAGGTCAGGGTACTTCTACCCTGCCCCCTTTTTGAGTTCTAGACGTTTGTTTTTCTGCTTTCCTGTGCCTCAGTCTACCGAGGCACAAGATGGCTGCCAACAATTTCTGTTTTGGAGTGTTGACAGACATTGGCAGGCAATCAGCATGCAGCTCGCGCAGGCTAAGGTCCACGCACGTGCAAGGACAGCGCAAGGACGGTGCGCGCACGGGCGCCCACCGTGTCCCGCTCATAGATATATAATTTGAAAAAAGTCAATTTTCTCAACAATTACTGGAGAGATTTTTACTAACTATATAAAAGGCACTTCTGCATACCAGGCTCTACCATTTTGCCAAGTTTTCAGTAATTCCATTCAGATGTTCGGGCTGTAGCTGTGTCTAAAGGTCCAATGGAAAATTGCATTGGGCTACATTTCACATTCAATTTTCTCAAGAACTACTGGAGGGATTTACACCAAACATACAAAAGAAACTGCTCCATACCAGTCCCCTACCATTTTGCCAAATCTGGTGTAATTCCGCTCAGCCGTTCGAGCTGTAGCTTTGTCAGAATGTCCCAATAGAAATTAACATGGGGAAAACATGTTTTGGGACCCCCCTTTTTTCTCAGCCCCTACTTGACGAATCCCCCTGAAACTTTCGGGGAAGGAGCGGAGCACAGCGAGACAAATTTAAGGAAAATTACAGGCAGATCCCTCAATCGGCGCTAAAGTTATTCCCAATAGAATGTTCGGTATTTCCTATGGTAACTAGGTCCTAACTATATATACCTACTGGCTATCGCCAGTAGGTAATATATATATATATATAAAAAATTAAGCCTTCTTGTCCATTAATTATGAGGCAGCTAAATCTGTGCATACAAATAGTAGCTATAGATGCTGGAGGTGCTCTGTTTACATTTTTGTTTAACTTCGAAGCAAGTGTTCAGGGCACCTGGAATAAACAGAAGAACTATGGGGAGCCTGCATTCATTTTTTTTTACCCAAGCTCCTCAGAAACTATTGACAGGCCTTCACATATGCATGCTTCATTTAGGCTCCACTCTGACTTTACACAAATTGGTATTTTATAACAAACATTTGCAATGCAATAGGTCTCGCATTACTGAAAGTGTGAGCTATTGGTGTTGCAAATAATAATGAAACACCAATAGCTCAAACGTTCTGTAATGCGAGACCTGTTGCATTGTAAATGCTTGTTTATCTAGGCCTGGGCGAAATTTTGTTTACACTTGCATAATCTCGCATATTTTCCGACATGTCGCATGACACTTGTTATGCCAAATACCAGAAGTTAAGCCGTTCCGCAAAGGAACAAAGTGTACAAATAGAATTCAAAGGCTGTTATTTGCGTGAAGCACAATTTTGCATTTTTGTTTTTTAGAGACAAATGGGTTCTCTGTTCTCGTGTCCAAAATTGAACACAAGGCCGCATTTCATGCAAAAAAGCGCAAAATACAGGATCGGCAATTCATGTAGGGGCATATTAGCAAGAACCTCGTTAACACTATCGCTGTTTTAGCGGCAGGAATCTGCCGCTAAAATGGCGATAATGGGTTTGCTAACATGCGTTACAGAATTCCAATAGAAGCCCAGGTTAGATGTCCTGCACATCTAACCTGGGCTTCTATTGGAATTCTATAACGCCAATTAGAAAGCCCATTATTGCCGTTTTAGCAGCAGTTTCCTGCCGCTAAAACGGGGATAATTTTAACTAGGTTCTTGCTAATATGCCCCTTAATTCTGCATATTTTTTCATTCAGATCACGCCAGAGACGCCTTAAGTTCCAGCAGAGGAGAAGAAAACAACAAAAAGCCGGTGGGAACCAAAAGAAGTGGCTACAGAAAAAGGAGATAATCTGGGATGACGCAATGGTAAATATAACTATAATCAATCTATCATCCAGAACACTAACTTTCAAAGAGAAACAAACTCTGTGCTTGGGACTCACTTTTTGTCCTACTGAACTATTCGATTATGCCGGGACAAGGGTGGACATTTTTAAATTTGTCAGAAAGATGAAATTGAAAAAGTGGCACTCGCTAAGACCAGGCAGAATAGGATCAGAACCTGTACTGGAAGAAAGCATTCCTGAATTAACTGTTGAAGATTTAGAAATACTTCAGGATGTATATTCCTTAGGTGATATCATAGGGGACAGTCAACAAGACAACCAAATAGTGGGAGTAAGAGAGACAAGAATAGATAGGGCTGCAGGCACTACTTTCAAACCAAAGTCAGTATTCATCCCCATGATCCAATAGACACCTTCCATGAAGTAGTAACCACATTGTCTTGTGGGGTAGAGATCTGTACATCACAGAGGCACTTAAACAACTAGAGGGGAGCGCCTTCTATTGCAAATCCAACTCTGGAGAATACAATATAAGTATCACTGAAACTTGGGACAAACTACTTGAATGGAAAAATGAGGGACTTCTTTCTTGGCAAGAATTTTGCTTCCTCAAAAAAGATTATCCTAAGATGCCCATTTTCTAACTTCTTCCGAAGGTCCATAAAAATCCTAGAGAACCACCTGGGAGACCTATTATTTCCTCCATTGGAAGTATCAATGAGAACCTGTCGGTGTACATTGATCGCTTCCTGATGGAATATGTATGCCTCCTCCCCTCTTATACTAGAGACACAACAGATTTTCTCAATAAGATCGAGAACATTCAATGGATGGAAGGAGCATTGCTTATAGTGAAGTAGTGTGGCTCACTGGTTAGAGGCGGCAGACCCGAGAGCAGAGGACGGCCCAGGACCAGGGTTCGATTCCTGGCGCGGCAGGTTTCTGGACCAGGGTCAGCGGACTCGATAATTCTCTCGCCTCGGTGCCCACTCTGATCAGCGATCACACTTGGCAACTCTGGGCATTAGCTTGCCTCATCTTCACTAACGGCCCCCCCAGACCGCCGGGGATGCATGGTCTCACCCTGGAGATACCCATTAAGGGACCATCTCTCAGGGAAGCCAGGAAGGGTTTCGCAGCGGTCGAAGCGCCTTGGGACCCTACGGGTAAGTAGTGCGCTATATAAATGCCAATACATTTACATTTACATATCACGATGGATGTAAATGCTCTTTACACCATAATTGATCATGTTCAGGGTATGGAGGCCTGCTATCATTTCCTCAAGCAGAGAGAAATAGGCTTTAGTGACCATGAGGGTATGCTTGTAGACATGATGAAATGGTGTCTTAGAAATAACATCTTCATGTTTGATGGGTCTCTCTTTAAACAAACCCGGGGCGCGGCCATGGGGTCAGCCTTTTCTCCCAGTTTTGCTAATTTATTCTTGGGCAAATGGGAGGAAGAAATCAGGAGAGAGGCAAACCTGATGGCGGATTTCACAAAAGTTCAAACTTGGATCAGGTATATTGATGATCTTTTTGTTATTTGGCGAGGAACGGAAGAGGAAGCAGTGAAATTCATTGACAAATTGAACTCAAACAGCTACAATATAAATCTGACATATAACATCAGCAATAACTGTGTTAAATTTCTTGACAAAGGTATAGAAGTAGCTAATGGTCACCTCATTTCCAAACTTCACAGGAAGGAAACCTCAGGGAACAGCTTACTTCATGCCCTCAGCGCTAACCCTGATCCATTGAAATGGAGTATACCCTACGGGGAGCTTCTGAGGGCAAGAAGAAACTGCAGTAGTACAGAGGGTTTCCACACTGAACAAGAGATCATGCTTACCAGATTCAGAGAACGGGGATATCCTGAATGGGTCCTAACCAAAGCTATCAAAAAGGTTAAGGAAATAGAGAGATATGAAACCCTCACACCCAAATCCAGAGATGACCCTGCCTCAGTTAACACTAGGATCATCACTACTTTTCATCAAGAATCCAATAAAGTCCAGAAAATCATTGTGGACAAAGGAAACGATGTGACTTTCACATAGGCTTAATAATGTAAATTTCATATAGGCTTCATCTTGTCTTTTCTCATATGGGTACATAAAATCTCTCCCTCAAACTCCAACTACATTCCATAATTTTTAGAATAGAGACATCCCAGAATGCAAAGCTGCTTACGGAGCACATGGCTAAGACTTGACCCAATAGGATTAAGGAAGAGGAAAGCAGAGAAACAAAGAATGAGGATTTGAAATACCCTTGTCCCCAGGTCTCCTCAATCCTTCCAAGAGAGGGCCCTACCCCAGTATTCACAGAGCAGATTTCCCATACTCTCCAACTGGCAAGTGCTATGAGTGATTAGAACCCCTTCAGATAATCCCCTCTCTCAACCATCAAGACTCAGAAGAAAAGATATGGCTGTGTTACTTTAAGTGAGGCATATCTCTTGGCATTGAGTTGGAACCCCTCTGCCGCTTTCAAGCCTATGTCCGTCAGTTCCTTCCTAATGTTCATTCACTCTCTCCTCCTTCACAGAGTTTAAAACACATATCAGGGACACATAGCAGGACAATGTAGGAGGCTGTGGTCGCTATTTATGTAGGACTGTGCTTTCAATGCAGCTCTCACTGCTATTTCCCTGCACCGCAGTTATTTCGCCTCATGCCATTTTGTCACTACCACTCCCCTCCTAGGAAGTCTGTAGGTGTTACGCCCTGTCCCATCTGTGTCACATCCAGAGCTCCTGATAAGAACACCCAGTATAGTTTTCATTTTGTTTTCAAAGTTGCTTTGACAGATGCAGGCTTACCCAGGACCGTGATTTTGGGGCCCCACTGTGTGTTATCTGACATCTCAATGTGCTGTTTCAACTGCAGTACACTTCGAATTGCAGAGTTTCTAAAGACATCCAGATCCCTAAGCGTGTTTGTAGTTGTTTCCCCATGCCCTTCATCCATCTGTATCACAGCTGATAACATCACCACCTCTTCTGTTTGCAAACTATGGTTCGCAAGGCCATCTATTCTCTTCAACGTCCCGCAGCCCTGTTCCAACCCAGCATGTATGGTGTTCCAGGTCAGCTTGCAGGGCTTAGGTGACCTGACCAGGATTGTCTCTCTTCTCATCAGGTCTGAATGGTCCAGGGCTTCTCTCCAAGGTTTCCTCATCACCATTCCTTCACCCGTTGGTATTGGATCTCAAAATAAAACCAACTGGAGATATATGGAGCAACATACCACAAAAGAACAGTTTGGAGGAGAGAAGTGTCACAAACAGGACTCACCCTCACCCCGCTGTGATTGTGTTGGGATAAAAGTTCTGGACACATGGAGGCAGGACTGAGTCCACTTGTGATCTCCACCTCTCATGCAAATCTCCCCACCAGCCTCTCCCCAGAATTCACTCGATTGGTCGCAGGCCTCGTGTAGCTGCAGACCTCAAAGCTTCTTTGTTCCCTCAGTAAACTGAAAGCTTTTGCAGACTTCTAAAGTTGCCCAACCTGCTCCACGCCTCTGTTTCAAGCTCGGGCCGCCACTGCTGATGCCACAGATTCACTACTTCCAGCAGAGCACTCAATGTCATCGACTAGGGAGGAGAGCAGACACTCCCCCTTACACACCTTCACTGCCCCAGACTCCGAGGAAACACCAAACTGTTGGTGCCACTGTTACATGTTTCTGGTTCAGAGGAAGCGGAGAAACAGAGCTCTAGCGCGAGTACCAAGTACAGCTGCCAGTTGTGGCCCCTGACGGCCACACAATTCTGCTTTGTTTTTCTTTACTTCTTAACACAACCAAGCAAGAGATGAGATGGCAAGTTGATGCTCATTAAAATACTGTTTGTCCTCACAATGTAAATTCTTTTGCAAACATGTAGCACCTACAAATAGTCATAAATATCCTCAAAGAGATGTTCGTTGTGTTTTTGTTGTGTAAAGAAACGTATCTGGATCCTGTTTGCTTCTAACATGTTTTCTAAAAACCCTAGGGCCCGATTTACAACGGTAAACTGAGAGGAAGGTCTAACTTTACGACTTTCAGTTTTCACAAAGGGCATTTGCGAGTGGTAAAGTTAGACTTTTGTCTCAGTTAAACTTAGGTTTTGGTCTTAAGTTAAACTGAGACAAAAAAGTCTAAGGACTTTGACAAACTTAAGTTTACCGAGACAAGTTTAACTTTACTATTCATAAATACCTTTGATGTATACCGAAAGTCATAAAGTTAGACTTTAGTCTTAGTTTACCTTTGTGAATCGGGACCAAAGTGTGGAGCAGCCGGTCATAGGCCCTAATCCTATACCTACAGGAGTGCAAGCCTGTGAATGATCTGCTTGGGGCAAGCTCAGCATGGAGTAGTCCACACTTGGCTCAAACAAGTCATCACACAGGGACCAGACCAATCCTGTGCGGAGCCAGGAGGTGATGCTTGTGTTTCTGATGGGAGATACAACCGGAGGAGGCTGGATTGGGGGGCTGTCGAGGTCTACACCTATCCCCAGAGTCCCTGTCAGAGTGACCATTATTAAAAATGATTGACTGGACCACTTTCTACTTGTGCCTGCTGTAATAAATTATTGGGATTTGTACAGTGCACAATGTGCCACTGGAGTGGGCGCTGATTTCCCCACTGTCGTGCTCATGGGGCCCCCAATCCCAACACATGTTCCTTATAACTCACACTGCAAAGTGGACTGCCTGTTTAAGCTCTTAATAAGATAAAGATACTGAGATGCAGAAGAGAGAGGCTTACACACACATGCACAGTGCTGGCCACTATGTTGTTATACTTAGGTTAAAGTTTACATAGAAAAGGTATTTTTTTGTTTCACTAATAACTTTGGCAGTTAGACAAATCTGCACCAATTTCCAAGTTTATTCATGTCACCTCCTTCCTGGAAATTGTGGCGCCTGGTCCGTCATTTGGGGGCCAATAAAACAAGCATTTGCAATGCAATGGTCTCGGCATCATTAAAGGTAGAGCTATTGGCATTGCTCATGACATTTTTTTTCTTTAAATCCAAAATAAAACTCTGCCCTCACCACTATGCACTCACCACTCTGCACTCACCACCACTCTGCACTCACCACTCTGCACTCACCACTCTGCACTCACCACCACTCTGCACTCACCACCACTCTGCACTCACCACCACTCTGCACTCACCACCACTCTGCACTCACCACTCTGCACTCACCACTCTGCACTCTGCCCTCACCACCACTCTGCCCTCACCACCACTCTGCCCTCACCACCACTCTGCACTCACTACCACTCTGCACTCACCACTCTGCACTCACCACTCTGCACTAACCACCACTCTGCACTCACCACCACTCTGCACTCACCACCACTCTGCACTCACCACCACTCTGCACTCACCACCACTCTGCACTCACCACCACTCTGCACTCACCACCACTCTGCACTCACCACTCTGCACTCACCACTCTGCACTCTGCCCTCACCACCACTCTGCCCTCACCACCACTCTGCCCTCACCACCACTCTGCCCTCACCACCACTCTGCACTCACCACCACTCTGCACTCACCACCACTCTGCACTCACCACCACTCTGCACTCACCACCACTCTGCACTCACCACCACTCTGCACTCACCACCACTCTGCACTCACCACTCTGCCCTCACCACTCTGCCCTCACCACCACTCTGCCCTCACCACCACTCTGCCCTCACCACCACTCTGCCCTCACCACCACTCTGCCCTCACTACCACTCTGCACTCACTACCACTCTGCACTCACCACTCTGCACTCACCACCACTCTGCACTCACTACCACTCTGCACTCACCACTCTGCACTCACCACTCTGCACTCACCACCACTCTGCACTCACCACCACTCTGCACTCACCACCACTCTGCACTCACCACCACTCTGCACTCACCACCACTCTGCACTCACCACCACTCTGCACTCACCACTCTGCACTCTGCAAACCTCACCACTCTGCACTCACCACTCTGCACTCACCACTCTGCACTCTGCCCTCACCACCACTCTGCCCTCACCACCACTCTGCACTCACTACCACTCTGCACTCACCACTCTGCACTCACCACTCTGCACTAACCACCACTCTGCACTCACCACCACTCTGCACTCACCACCACTCTGCACTCACCACCACTCTGCACTCACCACCACTCTGCACTCACCACCACTCTGCACTCACCACTCTGCACTCACCACTCTGCACTCTGCCCTCACCACCACTCTGCCCTCACCACCACTCTGCCCTCACCACCACTCTGCCCTCACCACCACTCTGCCCTCACCACCACTCTGCCCTCACCACCACTCTGCACTCACTACCACTCTGCACTCACCACCACTCTGCACTCACCACCACTCTGCACTCACCACCACTCTGCACTCTCCACCACTCTGCACTCACCACCACTCTGCACTCACCACTCTGCCCTCACCACTCTGCCCTCACCACCACTCTGCCCTCACCACCACTCTGCCCTCACCACCACTCTGCCCTCACCACCACTCTGCCCTCACTACCACTCTGCACTCACTACCACTCTGCACTCACCACTCTGCACTCACCACCACTCTGCACTCACCACCACTCTGCACTCACCACCACTCTGCCCTCACCACCACTCTGCCCTCACCACCACTCTGCCCTCACCACCACTCTGCACTCACCACTCTGCACTCACCACTCTGCACTCACCACTCTGCACTCACCACTCTGCACCACTCACCACTCTGCACCACTCACCACTCTGCACCACTCACCACTCTGCACCACTCACCACTCTGCACCACTCACCACTCTGCACTCACCACTCTGCTTGGTCTCTGTGGACGTTTGTACTCCCTCTCAGACAGCACACAGCGTAAACTTATAGACACTGTTGGCTGATAAATCGGCATGGTGTGTATCACTTTCACCTACCGAATTAAGTGATTTCTATGGTCTTTTCTCTTTCTGTTGCACGAACCGGTGATACTAAGTGTCATCTTTCAACCTTCCGTGAAGTGAGGGGCGCTAGGTGATGGCCGCACTGTAGTGAGGCTCCCGCTGTACTCCGAGAAACACGCATCATAAACCCCATCCCGGCAGCAAAACTTGGACCCCCGACATCACCGATCGAAGCAGGATACTGGGCTGCATCTGTCCCCCGACATTGACGCCGATCAAAGATAGCGGAGGGAAGCGACGAGCAGCGGAGTCTGGTGGCGAGGTGAGGGGAGGATTGACTGGAGCGCCCGCCTGGGAACATCACGCGAGCCCGAGGAGGTGTAGGCCGTGCCACGAGGCAACCTGCGGCCTGGTGTGCCCATCGGGTGAAGTCGGAGCTGCTCGCTGAGGTTGGTGTTTCTCCCCCCCCACCCCCCCGTGGGGCACAGAGACCTACCCGCAAGCCCTGAAAGAACTGCCCAGGGTGCCGATTGCAAATTCGGCCCGAACTGGTAGATGGAGCACGAAGCTAGCTGAGGCCTACTCTGCAAAGGAGGTGAGAAGTGGCGGCCGCTAGGCGTGTGGAGAGAGCCATAAAGCGAGGCAAGCTACCGCGAGTGGGTTGGGCATGGCGAGTGGTGGCACGAAATAAGGACCTGCTACAGGCCCCTGGGACCGGACATCAGCAGCGCAGCTTTGAACTCGCGGCCGCCCCGGAAGTCAGGCACGGTCGCCTGTGACGGGGGCGGGGCCACGTACACACCGGAAGAGGAGGCAGGCGGAGTCGTAGCGTCTCGCGGCCCGGGGCTCCTGTGAGCGGTGTAGAGCCCCGGGGCCGCGCCAGCAGGAGGTTGGGCGCCGCGTGCTGAGGTAAGGTAAGTTCTGGAGCGCGATTGGTGCACTTGTGTGTGTGTATGCTCGTGTGTGTGTGTGTATGTATGTGTGCGACGGTGACGGCGGGGGAGGGGGAGGGGGGGCCTCGGTGCACTTGTGTGTGTGCGCGCGTGTGTGTATGAGTCAGGGGTGGTGTCTCTGTATGTATGTATGTGCGTGCGTGCATGGGCGCGTGTGTGTGTGTATGCGCATGCGTGTGTGGTGCTTGCGCTTCCCAGGAGACAGCGCCTGGCCACAGCGCGCGTTCCAGTTACAAATCGCCTGGAAGGATGCGCGTGGCCAGGACTGTCTCCTGGGAATGATAGTCGCTGACAAAAGATCTCGGCGGAGACGCGCTTCCGCGCGTTGACGCCGAGACCTAAAAAGGGTTAGTCCCCAAGTGCTGTTTTCCACATTCATTCCTTTAGGATATGGTACTTTCCTATCTAGAAAAAATGGCTGAATAGAACACCACAAAATGTAAGAGTCCAGGGGGCAGATTTACGATGAGCCACTTTCAGAGCCCAGGAATGCAACATATTTACAATGATGTCATATTCCTGTTCTCTCCCCTGCGCTGGCGTACAAACAGCTGCCATGCATCGGCGTAGGCACCCTAGTACCATCGTGCAAGGATGCCTGCGTCATGGGGAGATTGTTTTCGTGCAGGAAGGGGCACCTTCATGCAAGAAAAAAATTTCTACAGGCATTTTCCTCTTTCAATGCGTGCTGTAGAATGCACAAAAAGTGACGTACTGGTGGCACAGGGGGCTTGTAAATCTGCCCCCTAAAAGTTCAGAAAGGCAAAATGCAATACAGGATTTTCAGGCAGAAAAAAAACAGAACTAGAAACTGCAGATATCTTGTGTTGTAATTGGAAAATTTTCACCCAGGATGATATCTAGGTTACATGCAGTTTTAGAAGCAACTGATTTTGGATTCATGGATACATGTCGTTACGTGGTGCTCCAGTAAGAAGAGGCGTCAGCTAATAGTAGCTCGCCCTTGGAAGGATTTAGCTGAAGAACCTTTTAGGACATTAACCACCATACTGCAGTGAGGCAGGAGATGAGATGAACCGAAGAAGAATGGAATTAGGCAATATTGAAAAGAAGATGAGTATCTTCTTCATACCCATAGAATTTGGCACCAAGAGCAGGAGGTAATATAATATGTTGAAAAGAAGTGGCAGCCAGCCAGTAGGCAGCAGGTAGAGGTTCAGACTGGGTGATCACCAAGGGACAGCCAGAGGCTTCAGCTGCATGTTAATCACAACAGCCCTGTGCTGGTATCCCTGGCAATCGCTCAACTGTCCTTAGCTCCACTCTCTCGTTGGCACCTCACAGCAGTCAAACTCGTGCGTCACACTTGCTATAAAATGTACAGCAGAAGTGGGAAAGGCTCCAGGAGTTCTAATTGGCGGTGCATTAGATTTCAAAGCATTGATACAGGCAAACGCATCGAAATGTCTCAACCCTGGTGTGTGACTCTTTGTTTTATATCCTACTGCATTGGTCAAACACCACATTTCTCATATATCAATTTTCTAAATAGAAAAATAGAAAAATAATTTTCTTTGCACTCACATTTCAAAAAGGTACAATTCCTGCTAATTCCTCTTCCTGAATAAGAAATGTGGTACATGTTAAAGTATCAGTATCATTACAACATACTAAGGACCAGATGTATGAGCAAGGAATTTGCGACTTGCAAATTGCATCACAATAGAGACCCACAAATTGGTATGTACAATAGTGTCTGCTAAACTGATTGCGATTCCTAATGGCGTCGCAAATTGCATGCTTCATGCATATTCATGAGGCACTCGCAATTTGCGGCCCCATTGGGAATGGCTAGGCCTCCCAGGTATGGTGGCCAGCTGGGCTCCCCTTCTGGTTTGCGAGTGGTTTACCACCCTTCTGTGAAGGGTGGTAAACTGCGACTGTTTTGTGACTGCGGTCACAAAACAGTCATACATGGCATTTGGGGTGGCTATTAGGAATGGAACACTATTTTGCAAGTCGCAAATTCTTGCGATTCACAAAATAGGGTTCGTACATGGGCATAAGGATTTTTGCATGCGCAAACGGGTCTAAGACCTGTTTGCGCATTCAAATATCCGTTGTACATCTGGCCCTAAGTCTTGTCATTAGGCATTCACGATTGGCAATCTGTAGGAAATCTGCAAGAAAATACCCTCTTTTGTGTGGTCACCCCCAAATTTATGCTGAATTTTATTGGTGGTTTTTAGCTACTGTCCAGTGCCCAGTGCATATGCTCTGACCCCTAAAACTTGTAAAAATTGGATAACCCCTGACTAGTTTATTTAACTATCATATAAGCCAGTAGTATACCATACATAAAGTACTCCTATGACATAGAAGGTTAAAATGTCACATGTGGACTGCAGCACTTATTGTGCCAGCCACTACAGCACCAAAGGAAAACATGGCTTTGGGCCTACCATTGTAACCCGATTGATGCAGTGGAAAACTTGCAATGTGACCTGCTAAAATAACACCTTTTTAGAAGGTAAAACCTCCCTTTTAAATATTAGTAAGTCACACCTAAGTAATCCTTGTAGCCCACAAGGTAGGGAGCATGGTGTGTAAAAGAGGGACATGTAAAACATTAGTATTACCTAGTCTTTGCAGTGACAAGGCCCAAACAACTGGTTGCACTGTGGCAGGCCTAGATGTCCTATATAGAAACCCTGAGTACGGACTAAAATACCAATACTGTATCTCTAGAATGGGACCAGCTACAAGAAATAATGAAACCACTATGTATATAATAGTTATTAAAAATCCAATTCAAAAGAACACTGCATTCGGGGAAAGCTTTGGGCCCAAATGGCATTCCAATTGAGCTCTACAAGCTTCAACCAGGTAAACTGGCCCCCTATCTTAAGTCTATGTTCGAGGACAGCCTTGGACAGGGATCATTGCCATATGACCAGAGAATCGCTACTATAGTCACAATCCACAAGGAAGGGAAACCCAAAACGGAGTGTACCTCCTATTGGCCTATATCGCTGCTGAATGCAGAACCCAAAATTCTGGCTAAAGTACTTGCCACCAGGCTGGTCAAGGTGATAGGCGATTTAGTCCATCCAGATCAGTCGGGGCGCATGCCTAAAAGGAACACTGCCCTTAACCTGCGCAGATTACACGGAGTCCTGGGCAGAGTGCCGACGATACGAGAGGATGCCTTTGTGGTCTCCCTAGACGCCACTATGGCTTTGGCACTGGAATGACCTTATCTTTTTGCGGTACTTGTCAAGCTGGGATTTAGGCCAAATTTCTGCCGCTGGATGCGATTGTTATACAGCGCGCCACTGGCCCAGGTAGTAGTAAATAACAGAAAGTCTGAACTCTTTCAACTCAGCCGTGGGGCCTGTCAGGGGTGCCCCATTTCTCCCTTACTGTTCGCGTTGGCCCTTGAACCACTCACAGCGTGGATCGGTAAAAATGTAATGATCCGCGGCATGCGCTGGTCGGCGGACTAGGAGGACTGAATCTCCCTGTACGCTGATGATATTCTCCTTTGTCTCACGTCCCCTAGGAGCTCCCTAATTGCAGCTTTTGACATATCAGATATTTTTGGTAGGTACTCTGGGTTTCGCGTCAATTGGAAAAAATCACCTCTGTATATACTATGGGGAACTCCTCTCCCTTTGCCCCGCAACTGCCTGATTCAAGTATTGTCAGACAGCTTCAAATAGTTGGGCATATATGTATCTCTAGACCCGTCAACTCGATACACCCGCCATCTGCTCCCCCCAATGCTACAGCTCAAAAGCAACATGACACACTGTAAGTCACTCCTACTATACCTATTGGGGAAGGCTGCATTATTTAAAATGATATCTTTGCCCCGTTTCCTTTACGTGCTGCAGAATTCAGCCGACCCTGTCCCAAACTCGTACTTTAAAGACCTCCAAGGACTCCTGAGAGACCTCTTATGGGGAGGGAGACCACGTATCGCTATGAAAAAGCTGACTCTTAGTTGGTATGATGGGGGAATTGGATTGCCTGAGAATAAAAAATAGTATTGGGATGCACATCTAACAGCTATTACCCATTGCACATATGGCAACCCTGACAACCCGGGATACCTTATGGATCGATGGCTTTTACCCAAAGGGACCTTTTCAAGAGCGCTATATTCCACAACAAACAAATACCTGTTCACCGGGCCCACTGCCCACACAGTTAAAATTGGGCACTCTGCTAATAAATCAGTCCGCTTGCAAAACAAGTTGACCCTTGTGGGATTCACAACAATTAGGGTAAATGGGGAACTCAAAAGGATTTGATAAGTGGGACTTAATAGGTATTTCCCATATCAAAGACCTATGGCATGCTGGGGTTGTGAAACCCTTTGACGTTCTACAAACTCAATATGCCCTGGCGAACTCTGAGTATTATCGGTACCTACAAATCAAACACTCACTGCAAACTGAAATTCCCGTCGACTCCGCCAGACACCTCCCCACCAGAGGACAGACTATTAGATACTCACCTGCCAGATCGGGTCATTTCCCTAACATATCGGAAAGTCATTAACAACACCGACAACCCCCTATTGAAGTTGCAGGACAAATGGGCTGAGGACGGAATAGAATTAGATGACGAAACCTGCCATGAAGAGGTCTCCTCTCCTAAAGCAATCGCTATCCCAGCTGGACTCAGACTGATGCAGCTAAAGATCCTACACAGAATCTATATAACTGGTCCCCAACTGGTGCACATGGGTAGGCTTACATAAGGTTCTTGTAGGAGGGGATGCGCACAATTGGGCACGTTCATACATATACTGTGGCACTGTGAGCAAATTTAGGTGTACTGGCGCGGCATCCACATGGTCATGAGTGAAGTGTTGGGACTAGAAATCAGACCGGAAGCGCCCAGGTGCCTTCTCAACATCTGGGAACCTACCGACTTTAACACTTATACCACGAAATGGGTTACACTTGGCTGCATGATCCCCAAGAGAAATATCGCACAGGTCTGGGGAGCCCCACACCCGCCCACGGTTATAGCCTGGGAACAAGATCTTGACTGGTGTATGCTGAGAGAGAAAACAGTCTATGTGGCACGGGTTGTCCCTGCAAATGGTCCAAGGTTTGGGCCCCCTGGATCGCCTATTGGGGTAATATATGTACCCCTCCCCGTGAAGCTGATGAAGATGACCCCCCTTCCCCATGAATTTCAATGCACTATGCTGATGTATTGTATTTACCCTGATTTTACTGTAACCCTCAATTGATTCTGTGGACTTGTACCTTCATGTCGAGATTGTTTAATACAAAGATTTATTTAAAAAAAAATCCAATCCAATGGTGAAGTACAATTTTTAATAAATATTAAGGAAAAGTTACTTTTAGAAAGTTACTGTTCACCCGCCTGAACGATCAGAAGACTAATTAGTATTAGCCTCTGCCATCTCCCAGCCTGAGGTCAGCCCGGGAAGAAGTGTGAACTTCCTCACAAGAGCACACAATAGGCTGACCCGAGCAAGAAGAGATGACTCCTCTGAGCTCAATAGAACATGCAGGATGGAGGGCTGTGCTCCTTAGGTTGACACCATAGTTTCACATCTTGTATGAGAAGTTTGTCTGTCGGCATGTAAAAGCTTTCCACCTTTCTAAGGGAGTGAGCGGATTGCCAGTACAATTTGTGTGTAACCTGTCTAGTTGCTGAAGGACCCTGCTTTTGGCTTTCATATTGTCTGTCTCAAGGTTTGTTGTGGGTGAAGTGCCTGCTTATAACTGGGTTTTAGTAGTAGGTGAGGACACTAGGATTATCATAGTCCACTCCCTTACACACACACCACTATTCAAAGCTTAAGTTCAGTTGCCCAAGACCATCACCATGTTGGATTTGCGCTGACACATTGCATTTCAGGCCTGTTTTTTAGTAAAGTACACAAAAACAACTGAAAAATAGGCAAGCCAGGGATTGGGAAAAATGATAAAATTTGTCATGGAGGGACTAGGTGTGTTGTAAGGTGCCCCCACCCACATGCTGGTGAACCCAACTAAGATAGACCCTCAGCCAGTCTTCCTCACAACACAGAGGACATTCCTATTAAGATACCCAACAGACCTCTGGCAATTGACCTAGACTGGTCTTTGCTGTTGTCCTCTGTCTGACACCTAGAGAGTGCATCCCTGGAATCCTGGGTGCCTTGGAAGTGTACTCCTGTGATTGTGTGGGCCCCGAACAAAAGTTGGCAACTTATTCAAAACCTTTGCTCCAGATCTTCAAGGGGCCTGACAGGGAAAAGTATCTGCCTGGCAGTTCCATGGCATTGAATTGAATTTCAGGTTTGTTCCACGTAAAGCAGAGTTTTCCTGAGAAAAACAACAGTCAATCGCCTTGGTATATCTAACCCGCGCCACGCCGTGGTTGGCCTCACATTGCACCTACATCCCTGTCTACCGTGACCATTGACTGGTATTATTGATTCATGCTTTTTGGTGCTATTGTTACTTAACTCTTTTAAAATTCATATCTCTGGTTCCCCTTATTCGATTTTTATTTCTTGAGTGTCATTTTGCTTGTTAAATGTCCTTTATTTTTATAAATTGGGGTGGGATTTTTATTGTGTTGTGTGTTTGCCTTTTTAACTGCTTTGATACTGGTAAAGCTTTAGACATGTTTGTTAAGTTAAGCCTGTCTGCTCTATGCCATTGCTACCAAGGGTTGAGCTCAGGTTGAAATTATTGAATTGCTTGACTGGACATAAAAGGAGTGTGACTTTACTATTTGTGATGGACACCAATCCACCCCAACTAATAAACCACTTCCTCAAAGAAGCATGCATATTTTATTGCCTCATATGTATCATAGTGACTAACAGGGTCAACAACTGGACATGCAAGGCACGTTGAGCCAACTAACTGGGAAGGTTTATCACAGTGTGTTATGTTTCTGAGAAATAAGAGACTGAGGACCATTCTCTATGCTACGACAGTTTGAATATTCAGGGTGAAAAATGTTTAGCGATCATCAATATTTCTAATGCGAAAATTAAAAAGCAATTTCAATTTTCTGAAACTGGAGAAACAAATGTTTGTAACTCAGACTTGTATAGTGAAAGAAAATCAACATACGAGAAGTGGGGTGTTGGAGAATTCGTTATTGCGGGTTCCCATTACCGCTACTGTTACCAGCACCACAGAGATGAATGAAAGTGATTGACTGCAACGGGATGTTGTGATGCATAGAGATTGGGGCCGCAAAATATTGAGGGGCAGATCTACAAGAAAGTGCTGCAGCTGTTTCTGCGCCAGCGCAGGGGAGAGAACAGGAATGTGACATATCATTGTAGATATGTCGCATTCCTGTGCTCTGAAAGTGCCGCAGCGTGGCGCAGGCAAAGGACTTGCGGGAAAATGCGGCCGGCGATAATGCCCTTGGTAATATGCCCCTATATTTTTATGTTTGCATTGTCTTCCCCTCCCTTTGCTCCACCCTAAGCGTTGGTCTGTGCAGGGGTGTACTGAAGCAAGCCCAATGATGAAGCATGTCACAATTTTGTGAGTGAGGGCAGTATTTTCTCACAGAGCCCGTGCCAACCTTGGATCACATTTCCACTCTTGGATTACATTTCCCTACTCCACCGTGTGTTATAGTTATGGGAAAGGAGGTCGGAGTAGTGGAATTTTGCCTCTACCCCCTTCTCAGTGTGTTTGATTCGTATGCCCTCACCTTCAGATGAAAGCCTACAATGCTCAGCAGGGCGATTGCAGAGAGAGTGACAGGCTCTGTTCCTCCGTCAGTGGTCAAAATGGGAGGGATTTGAGGGGCACGAGGTGCCGTTTCTTTTTTCTCTTAATAAAAACAGTTCCACTACTTTTTGTGGAAAAATAACCACCCTAGTATGGTTAATTCCAACTGTTTAAATGCTTTAGCTGACATATAAGGCAGAGAGTCTTCTCTGCTCTGATACCACCTGTGGTGTTGTAGAGGGGCAATGGTGACCTAGGCCGCGGAGTGGGGCCTAACTAACACTCTGCACAAAAGGACACACAGAGACTGTCTACTGCGTAAGGGCCGAAGACCACGAGTGGTCTTGTGCCCGTTTATTTATACCCGAGGGCTACTCCGACCCCGGGGTGTATGCGTGCGTGCGTGCGTGAATGGACGGGCCGAGTGGCTCCGCCAGTACACCACCGTCGTGGCATTATCTCTGCACTGCAGTTTCTCATTGTGGAGATTCCGCGACGAGCGCGGAGACCCCGCAAGGCCTGCAGACCCTCCGCCAGGAGTTGCAGAGGCCGCCGCACCCGCCCGCAGGGTGGGGGAGGCTCGAGGGCCGGCGCCATAACCCACGCGGTGCCAACAGGGGGATGGGAACTGGTTCTGGGCGCCCCGAAGCGGCCAGAACCAGCGGAAACGGGGTGCGCATCAGCCACCCCGACAGGAAGTGACCTCGTGACCTGGGCGCCCACGGTGGGCGACCAATGGTCAACCTTGCTACCTTTGAACCCCCCAATCAAAGGGGGTTCACCTGAGACCCTTAGGGGGCTCAAGAGGATTTAAGCACCGCCGCTCCCCAGCAGAAGCACAACGTCTTCGAAGGAGCTGGGGGAGCGGCGCGACAACGACATCGTTTGAAGAGGACCGACTGCGGCCGGGGACGGCGAAGGACGGCCAAGGCAAAAGACGACTCCGCAGAGCAGCGCGCCCTACAGGTTTTCCCGCCCAGCTCCCCGAGAACCCGACGCCGGTGAGTCGAAGCGACGGAGAAGGACGACGAGCTCGGCGGCCTAGCCAAGCTCCAGCGTGGTAAGCGACTGTCCCGTTCGGAGCGCGCATTGGGCCGCTTCATCACACGAACGACATCCACGTGCAAGGAAGTTCGAAGGCGGGACCGGAATTCCTTCCGACCCAGCGGCGCAGATCAGCCCGCAGAAACCAGGCCTAGGGCCTAGGGACAACATGACTGAAGATCAGCCAGAAGAAATGGCGGAAGTGCTGAAGAGAATCCGCGAGATATCGGCGGTACACGGCGACGACTGGCTCCAACCCCACTTGGCCAAAGGGAAGGGGAATAGGCCGGACGGCCAGGCGGAGGAAGAAGCGGGCCCGTCAGCACCCAAGAAACCCAAGACCACGCCAAGAAAGAAAACTTCCAAGAGGAACCCCCCGAAAAAGGTGCGCCAGAAGCTCCCGCCGCCGAGGTTAGACGACAGCAAGCAGAGCGAGACGACCGGCAGAGCAGTTAATGGTGAGCATATTAGTACCATTGTGAAAGAATGCTTGAAATCGCTGGCGCCGGCATTGCTGAACGGCTCGGGGCAGGGGGCTGCGGGGCCTAGGGAACAACGCACGGAGGAGACAGGGGGTTTAACATGGCATATGATTGATCCAGGGTGGGCCCGGCAGTCAAGGGTGCAGGAGCAGGCGGGCCTGTCCGCACAAGGTGATCAGGTTTCCCCGCTACCCGGGTGGGGGTACAATACCGGGTCCGGGAGCCCTGGGTCGGGGGGGCTAGGCACTGACCTGTACGCCAGACCATCCCCCGGGCCTGCCTCCTTGACGACGAAAGCCACGGGGCTCGCGTGCCTTATTCCTCTCGCAGTAAAAGAGAGGATATGGCGCAAGGAGTTCATAGATATATTCTCGCTCCTGGAAATACAACTGGAGGGCCTCGACCTGACCACATGCGACAGGAAAGAGGATGACAAAAGGGAAAGGCGCGGGGCTAGAAAGGAGCGGAACTTCGGGAATTGGCTAGACGCTTTCAGAATCATGGCGTGTATTATAGTGGAGAGGTTCCCCCATTGCGCAGCTGACCTATGGTTATACGAGGCTAACATACACTCAGCGCAGAGCAATTCCCTGGGGATGCCTGGTTGGAATATGATAAGGGGTTCAGATTAAAGATGCAGAGGCACCCAGAGATGGAGTGGAATGAGGAAGACGTTTCAGGTTTTATTCATAAGATGCTCGCGGCCAAAGAAGTGAGAGCCTGGACGAGCAAATACGATCAGTCCTTTCGGAGTTCGTCCCATAAGGGGAAGAACAAAAATTACCAAAAGCATTCCTCGGGGAGATCCAACTCCCCCCCCGCGACCAAGTCAATATGCTGGAGATACGATGCGGGGGACTGTTCATGGGGCTCCTCGTGCAAATTCCAACACGCATGCTCAAGCTGCGGGGGGAGGCACGCCGCAGTGGCGTGCAAAGGCTCCAAGCGCGAATCGAAAAGTGAAAAGAAAGAGAAACACAAGAAGCACTAGCCCAAAGGCTAGTGGGGGCGGGGCACTAGTGGACATTCAACATTGCCAGCTGGCTAGGTCCCCCATTAATACGCAGCAGCTGCGCAGATTAGCGAACAGGTACCCAAACAAAGCGGACGCCAGGACACTGGTTGAGGGTTTTGAGGAAGGTTTCACTATCCCTTTTCAAGGCCCGCTGCCATTGGCGGGAGCGAATAACTTGCAGTCAGCGATGCAACATCCCCGGGTGGTGAGCGCGAAGATAGAAAAGGAGAAGAGCTTGGGTAGAATCGAGGGCCCCCTTCCTAAGGAACTGCATGAAGGAATAGTCATCTCCCCACTGGGAGTGGTTCCCAAAAAGGAGAAGGGTCAATTTAGGCTAATACACCACTTGTCATACCCCGAAGGGGGATCCGTAAACGATGGCATTGACCCGGAAGCATGCTCGGTGGGTTACGCGTCAGTAGATGACGCGATCGCACTAGTCAAAGCGTCAGGAAAGGGAGCCCTCATGGCCAAGGCGGACATTGAATCTGCCTTTCGCTTATTGCCGGTTCATCCGACCAGCTTCCAACTGCTGGGCTTCCAATGGGAAGGGGACATGTATGTCGACAAGGCCATGCCCATGGGCTGTGCCATATCTTGCGCCTATTTTGAGCAATTCGCTACCTTTCTAGAATGGGCCCTCCACGACATGCACCAAGGGGGCGGAAAGCTGCACTACCTGGATGATTTCCTGTTCACAGGACCGGCGGGATCCACGACGTGTGCCAGTACGCTGGCAGCGTTCGAGGCCCTGACCGAAACACTCGGGGTCCCCCTAGCGAAAGAGAAGACGACAGGCCCGACGACAAGACTAACGTTCTTGAGCATTGAACTGGACTCCACGGCGGGGACCGCCAGGCTCCCCCCAGATAAAGTGCAGGAATTCAGGGAAGAAATTGCCAAACTACGGGGCCGGCGCAAGGCCACCCTCAGGGATATCCAAGGGGTGATAGGCAGACTGAACTTTGCGGCTAGGGTCATCCCGCCCGCGAGGGTCTTTTCCAGGCGCCTGACCGCGCTAACAGCTGGCGTTACCCGCAAACACCACCACATCCGGCTGAGCACGGGTGTGAGGCAGGATCTACAGGTATGGGACGACTTCCTGCGGGATTTCAATGGTGTTCTGATCTGGAAAAGGGGTTGGGTGACAGCCGAGCAGCTATCCCTCTACACGGACGCAGCTGGGAGCCTGGGCTTTGGGGCGGTCCTGGGGAACAGATGGTGTGCCAGCCAGTGGCCAGACAGGTGGCATGCGCAAGGGCTCACCAAAAACATCACGTTCCTCGAACTGTTCCCAATAATAGTGGCTCTGACCGTTTGGAAAGAGGAGATAAGGAACCTGAAACTCACCTTATGGTCGGATAACAAGGGGGTAGTGCAGGCCGTTAACAGAGGCGCAGCAAGATGCCCGGACATGTTGAGGCTAATGCGAGAGTTGGTTAAATTGCAGCTCGAGGGGAACCTGGAGCTGAAGGCTCGACACGTGCCAGGGACAGAGAACACGGTCGCAGATGCGCTATCCCGGTCCCAGATGAAGCGGTTCAAACAACTTCTACCCGGGGCGGACAAGGAGATGACCCCCTTTCCACCATACCTGTGGGACCTGGGGGGGTGGACCTGTCCAGATTAATAGGGCACTCGCTCACCTCTGAGGCACACAGGAGATACAAGAAATACGCGGCCAAAGTAATGAAAATCGGGGGCATAGAGTCGCTGGAGGACAAAGCAAAGGCGCGCACAGCGGTGGAGAAATTCGTGCAATGGGCATTCGACGCCAAGAAAACAAGGTCATGGGCCCAGGCGCACCTGGCCGCCATTGCTTACTTTGCCAGGCTCTACACAGGCGAGGACCCCACGGCATCTGTCTACCTAAAAGCAGCCTTGAAAGGCTGGCGAAAAGTTGAGGGGACCAAGAAGGACGGCAGGCGCCCCATCGACTTCGACAAGCTGGGACAGTTACTGAGCGCCCTAACCAGCATCATTGCAGACAAATATGAGCGGCTACTCTTCGGGGCCGCGTTCACCACGGCTTTCTTTGGGGCATTTCGGGTAAGTGAGATAGTGGCTCCCAACAAATCAGGCCCGGCACAGCGTTGCTTGCAAGCGAGGGACATCAAGCCGATGGTAAGAGCTGTGGAGCTCACGCTTAGGCAATCCAAAACGGATAGGGCGCGAAAGGGGACGACGATACGCCTACATTGTATTCCAGAGGTGGGGCTCTGCGCAGTGTGCTGGCTGTTTAAATACATGGCGGCCCGCCCGGCGGGCGAGGGTCCCCTCTTCGTAAATCAGGATGGAGGGAACTTGAGCAGGTTCCAGTTCACAGCTGTAATGCGCCAGGGCCTCAGTAAGGCTGGGTTTCAGGCAACATCATTTGCCCCGCACTCCTTCAGGATCGGGGCGGCGACCTCGGCATCGCAGCATGGCATGCCAGAGGACAGGATCCAGGCCGTGGGCAGGTGGCGTTCCAGGGCCTACAAGTCATACATACGCCCACATCTCATATAAAAAAAAAATTAAAAAAAAGAGGGGTAGTGGGGGGGGGGGGGGAGGGGGGAGCAGCCGCCTTGGGATGCCGCACGGCAGGGTTCTTGCCCTCCCTCGTCCACACCCGGTGCGCAGAAAAGCCACCTTAATAGAGCATTTTCTCTCGACAGGGGGACGCCCGCAGCTTGTCTGGTTGGTAGGACATTCATTAGTATCCAGAATGGAGTCCTGGTGGCGGCGAGTGGGGCACAAAGAAAGCAGACCCAAGGCGACATACATCCGCTGGATCGGACGGCCCGGCATGAGATGGGAGCAGTTACTACCGACCCTGGACGGCCTTATGGCAGACTCAGCGTGGCTGCCAGATGTGCTGATCATACATCTCGGGGGGAACGACCTAACACGGTTAGGCCGCAAGGCGGTGGGCCAAGCCATCCAGAAGGACCTCACCAAAGCGGCGGCATGGCTGGGGACCACGACCGTGGTCTGGTCAGAGATGATCAGCAGGAGGCACTGGAGGGGTGCCGACTCCAACAAAGCGGTGGATAACGCAAGGCGCAAGTTAAACATCGCCATGCACAAGTTTTGCTCGACCAATGGCCTGGAATCGATCCGGCACGGCCTCATCCACCCAGGCCGCCCAGAGCTCTACGGACAAGATGGGGTGCATCTGTCCGACAAAGGAATGGAGGTGTTCTGGAGCAAATTGTGGGGCGCAATGACGCTCGCTGGTTGCCTTTAAAAAAAAAAAAAAAAAAGAGGGGATGTAGGTAGCCACGAACCAAGGGGCAAGGGGGGAGCCGCAGAAAGACGTGAGCCTCCCTGCGGCGTGGCGGAAATCCTACAATCGTTGGCTAACCAAACACACCGGTGGGCGGTGTGTAGGAGGAGGGCCACTCACTTTTCAATGCCGCACGGCAGGGTGACGTGGCCGCACAAAGGAGGGGAGGAACAGATGGAGACGGCACTCGCGGCCCAGACCCGGCCGGACGGCAGGGCGCAAATGGTAGCGAGCTGGGGACCTAACTCCAGGCAGAGAAGCTCCCCTCCATGACACCCAAAAGGGGTGTGGCCAACCAACTACTGGAACACCAATAAACTGACTAAGAACTGGTTGTACACAAGTGCCATTTACGAACTGATGGGTGCACTAGAGACAGACACCTGCACCAGAGGAAGGTGTCATAATCTGTAATGTGATGTGCATGATTGATGGCTAGAGTTCGCAAATGAAGATTGTACAACCAGTATGTTATTAATATTGTTATTAATAATCATTATTGATATTAATAAATCTGCGGCCAACAATGACCACCACTAAGAACTGCGATTGTTGGCTGACATTATTTCCTAGTAGTGACGGAGAACGTATGCAGAATGCCGACCGGCAAGTAAGTATGTATTGGTGACCCACTGAGTAGGCACATGCGAGGGTTATTGCAGAGGCCGACGCACCCGCCCGCAGGGTGGGGGAGGCTCGAGGGCCGGCGCCATAACCCACGCGGTGCCAACAGGGGGATGGGAACTGGTTCTGGGCGCCCCGAAGCGGCCAGAACCAGCGGAAACGGGGTGCGCATCAGCCACCCCGACAGGAAGTGACCTCGTGACCTGGGCGCCCACGGGGGGCGACCAATGGTCAACCTTGCTACCTTTGAACCCCCCAATCAAAGGGGGTTCACCTGAGACCCTTAGGGGGCTCAAGAGGATTTAAGCACCGCCGCTCCCCAGCAGAAGCACAACGTCTTCGAAGGAGCTGGGGGAGCGGCGCGACAACGACATCGTTTGAAGCCCACCCACCCACACCTGAGGAACAGCAGAGTCGCAGTGCTGGACAGTGGGGAAGGCGTTTGGCGGAAATCCTACAATCGTTGGCTAACCAAACACACCGGTGGGCGGTGTGTAGGAGGAGGGCCACTCACTTTTCAATGCCGCACGGCAGGGTGACGTGGCCGCACAAAGGAGGGGAGGAACAGATGGAGACGGCACTCGCGGCCCAGACCCGGCCGGACGGCAGGGCGCAAATGGTAGCGAGCTGGGGACCTAACTCCAGGCAGAGAAGCTCCCCTCCATGACACCCAAAAGGGGTGTGGCCAACCAACTACTGGAACACCAATAAACTGACTAAGAACTGGTTGTACACAAGTGCCATTTACGAACTGATGGGTGCACTAGAGACAGACACCTGCACCAGAGGAAGGTGTCATAATCTGTAATGTGATGTGCATGATTGATGGCTAGAGTTCGCAAATGAAGATTGTACAACCAGTATGTTATTAATATTGTTATTAATAATCATTATTGATATTAATAAATCTGCGGCCAACAATGACCACCACTAAGAACTGCGATTGTTGGCTAACATTATTTCCTAGTAGTGACGGAGAACGTATGCAGAATGCCGACCGGCAAGTGAGTATGTATTGGTGACCCACTGAGTAGGCACATGCGAGGGTTATGCGGAGGCTCTTTGTGAATCAGGACGTGGTGTCAACCCAACCTCCCCCAAACACCAAGCCGACACTTCCCACAGTTCCCTTTCACTTCCCCCTGCTCTCGTGACAATATTTCACTCAGTTCTCCACCAAAGCCTCATGCCAGTCTGTGGTACATTAATTAATGGCCATGACACACAGCTGCTCATTGTCCCTGCGCTTTTAATCAGCCGCAGCCCATGCAGATAAGAGTGGGCAGACGGTGGGACCCTGTGGGGGGGAGAGGGGGAGGGGGATCTGCAGCCCGTGCAGGTAAGAGTGGGCAGACGGTGGGACCCTGTGGGGGGGAGAGGGGGAGGGGGATCTGCAGCCCGTGCAGGTAAGAGTGGGCAGACGGTAGGACCCTGTGGGGGGCGGGAGGGGGGGAGGGGGTGATCTGCAGCCCGTGCAGGTAAGAGTGGGCGGGCGGTAGGGCTTGGTTTAGGGGGGTGGGGGGTTGAGGAATGATGATGATGAGGGAAAATTAAATTAATAATTAATAATTGTCGTTGTCTGTTGAAATCCCCCTCCCGGACCCCCCAAGCCACCACCCTTCTACACTCCCCCCACCCCTCTACCACGCCCCCCTCCCACCACCGATCGTTCCTGCACGGGCAGCGACTTCTTTTCATTTACTTTTTTAAACTGAAAAACAATGACATGTACTTGACTGACTATATAGATCGCGGGTTTATTTAGATCAAACGGCCTACTGGCGGGATCTCCCGCTTTGGGACCGGAGAAGCAGGCTCGAATCCCGGCCTAGGCTGACCCTCTTGTGTTTCTGGTAAATAATCACTTAAAATTCCCGTGCCTAAAGTAATATCTAACGTCATCTAATATTTTTGTAAAGCGCTGTAATGCTCTTAGGCCAGATTCGCGCTATGATCATCACAAATCTTTAAATAGTGGGCCATACATCAAGCAAAACTGCAACACTCATCGCAAAAGTCAACTACATGCAGAAATAACTTATAGAGGAACGCCCGTGCACGGATCATCAATGCAGCAGTTGGGTAAGTCAGTCCAAGGAGCCCTTAAAAGGTTGAATATTTTACCACCACCTCACATCGGCGGATGCTTACTGACTGCATACATGGTATAATTATAGCAGCGCAGCCGTCATCTGAAAGGGATAATGTATTACATGCCTTGCTCATTTTGATGATCACATCCTGTTTTAATTGTGGGCCTCATGGATACCTCACTATCTTTGCAACACTAGGGGCAGGCAGAAAAAAATGGAGGCGCAGCAGACACCACCCATTGTAAGCTTTACATCTGGTCTCGGGGGTGAAAAGAAAACGTAATTGCGGTGGAGCACAAGTGGTAAAGACCATGAATTTAGTTGAATGAAAATAAGCGAATATTCTAGTTGCTATATTGCAAAGTGAGCGATCAGGGCCTCCATGCACGTTATTTTTCAGCTCCTAACCGCTGAAGTGCACCTGCTTCACCTCCACCAGACCCTTCTTCAATGCTTGATTTGTGCAGGCAATTTATTGAGGAGTGTGGGACCTATTTTACATCATCAAAAACTTTGCCCCAAAGTAAGAGAAACGTAGAGAAGGAGGAAGGGAAAGAACAATTTGTAACATAGGACACAAGCATTGAAAATGCAATAGGTCTCGTTTAAGTTAAAGCAATTCTGTTTGTAATTAGGTGGCGTTTTAGCTTTGCTTTTATTAGTGTTTTTCAAACATTCATGTACATAACATGCATATGTATGCATATGTATATGTATGCATGCATTTATATTTGTATTTACATAGATATGCAGATGTGTATATATATATGCTTATATATGTATGTATGTAAATATATTCATATACATATATATATGTAAATGCATATGCATATATATATATACATATATATATTCCAACAAAAGCCCAAAGGCGGATTTCGAGGGCACACACAGCTCACCAGCCCTCCAGCCTCACTTTTCGCAACTCGCCCCAAATTCTCGTAAAATCATTTGCCTACACGTTTCAAAGCACAAAGCTTCTTCTTCTGGGCAGGAAAACACAGGTAACACAAACTCGCCTTATTTGTTCTCACTATATTTATTTGCATTACGGCCCCCTAGTGGGCCTTTCTCGTTTATGCCGATAATTAAAAGCAGTCTGGGACACGTAGTCCAATGCCAGGTTTAACTTCTCCCCTCAGTGGGTGTGTTGCCTCATGTTTGAAATTTCTCCATACATTTCTCCTTAAGTAGGAACCAGGCAGTTGGGGCAAGTTCATACAGCATAGGCTTGCTGTGCTGCCTGGTTGGCCCGATCAGTTCCATCCCGCAGCTTCACCTCTGTTTGTACCCAGTGGCGTAACAACACTTGAGGGGTGCCCCCCTGCAACGTACATGGAGGGCCCCCCCATTCTCCGTGCCAGTCAAGAGCTTTCAAGCCAGCGACCCACCATTCTTTCCATGAAACCCCTAAAAACATGCCTCCCTATGTCTTTAGTCGATCCTCTCTGAAAACCAGGACATGTGCTAAAATTGTCGAAATCTAATGAGACAGCTGGTGAAAAACCTGGACTGTCCTGGCGAATCCAGGACACCTAGTCATCCTAGGCCCTCCAGAGATTGGAGGCTTATGCTCTTCTCTAGTAGTCAGTGCTAGCTGCGAGGCAGGTGTTCCTAGTGAAGCACTGTAGCAGAGGCAGGAGCCAATGAAAAGTACCAAGAGGAAGGATGCAACCATGGACTATCATTTAGAAGTCGCCAGGGATCGCCAGGGATCCATGGCACTTCCCTTGCGACCCATGGCAGGTAGATCAAAATGAAGAGCAGAGGGCAAACAGGATGTCGATAAGAACTGTTTAATTTCAGAAACTTCTCATTCTTGTGTCAGCCGTTTCTGTTTTGTGAAATAAATATATTCATCCTGGCAATGTACGCTCTGATAAACTTTCCTTGGTTGTCTTGATTGCAAAGATTAATACAATATACGATCCTTAAAATGTAAAGCCTTATTTCTCTATTCTGGCCAGATAGATAGCTTTCAAATTACAATGCTTTGTATTTGTAAGAGGAATAGATGGCCCTGAATAGGGTGCCCCTGGTGACATGGACTACCTGGTAAACTTACTATACATTAATACCAGCCTAAGGGCCTGAGGAAGAGGAGATTGTATATCTACTGAAAGATTTGAGAACAGAGCCAAACTTTGCATTTATAAAAACTTTTTTAAAATAAATTATGTGACACCCCACCAAGTCAGCTATGCCAGGTTTGACAAACTGCAGACAGTCCTGACCTTCGAGCCAATAGCATGTTGCATTTTTGGAAATGTTATTCATTTCCCTAAACAGAGTCTGTACAATCTAGTACAGTTACAAAATTAATTAGGAATATAATCAAAATGGCACAATACATCAGAGCTAGTGAAAAAATACATCAAACACCTTTCTTTGTATTGAGAGAGCCTAAAGAACAAAAAGCAGAACGGCTGTGTGCTTGCTTTTTACAAAAAAATGACTAAATCTATGAACATTTAACAGGTTGGTTTTGCGTTTTGTGCTCTGTAAAAAAAGAGAATGCATATACTTCTTTCAGAGAAACGTGATCCCCTTGACTCAACTAGAGCTAGGGTGACCAACCGTCCATAAATTTCACAGACCATCTGTAATTTGGATCTCACGTCCGTTGTCCATTACGATCCCTTTTACGGACGCCTTTTGTCCGTAGTTTTGGGCATTGGGGAACATCACTGTTCCCCTGCGAGAATCCTCACCTCACTGATGGGGCCGCCACGCACTCATCCTCTGAGCGCACTGAGCGCAAGGCAAGCCCCATCCACCCATTGTCATTCTGTATGGGGCTGATTGCCACATACAGAATGACAATGGGACAGTTTGGGCTCCTAATGTATGTGTTGGCCTCCTGCAGCCTCGGTCCAGGGCAGGGCATTCAGTCAGGTGGAAGAAATGCACAAAAACGCCAATGCTGCTACACGAGAATCAGGTTCACAAAAAGAAGGCGGTGAAACAAGTAAAAAGAAAAGGGGTATGGGTCTTTCACTGTCTCATCATTTTAAAACGGACGCATTTTCAGTGCTATATTCAACAAAGCCACGCTTGCTGCTTTTTATTTTATGCAACTGACAACCATTGACAAAGCCAATAGTTCTGGCTTGTAGGTGTAACTGTACTTGTTGTGTTATATATCTGGATGCAATTAAAGAAGCAGCAAATTACCAGTCGGGCGGCACACTATGCTAAGCAAAGATTTTTAGCTTAGTTGTTTTAAGCCATGCCCTTAGTTACATCGAAGACCCCCTTTGGAGAGACCCCCCAGTTTTTTCATCCCACTAAAGCCCTGAAAACAACACCATGTCGCAGTGGCACTGTGCTTCATGCATGACTCATGACTTCCACCTTTTATGGATTGCCTATGTACAGTGAGCCCTCTCCTGTAACACCCCTTGCTTTAGGAACTACAGCAGAGGTGAAGCACTTGATGGGCCCCTGCTGTCAACAACTCTGCAGACAAAGGCTCAGCTCATAATTCATGTGAAAAAGTGAATACGTGAAGGGATGGGTGGATGGCTGGGTGGATTAGTAAAAGGGTGAACGGATGAATGAACGGGTGAATGAATGGATAATGAGAGAAAGGATAGATGGATAAGTGAGTGGATGGATGGATGAGAGAAGGTGAATACATGGATGTATGGGTGGAAGGGTAGATGGACAGGTAAATAGATGGATGAGTGAGAGGGTGGATGATAGGTGAGTGAATAGGTGGATGGATGAGTGAACTGATGGGAGGATTTATGAATTGATAAGTGAAAGAATGAAACGATGGATGGATGAGTGAAAGGGTGGATGTAAGGCTGGATGAGTGAGTGCAAGGGATGGTAAATGGACAAAAGGGCGGATAGAGGAGTGAAGGAGTAAAAGGGTGGATGGATGAGAGAAAGGATGGATGGATGAGTGACGGAGTGAAAGGGTGGATGGATGAGAGAAAGGATGAATGGGTGAGTGAAAGGATGGATGAGCGATAGAGTCAATGGATGGATTCATGAGTGGATGAGTAGATGGATGGATGACTAAGTGAAAGGGGATGGAGAGAGAAAGGGAGGATGAATGGATGACAAAGGGTGAATGGATGGATGAATGAGTAAGTGAAAGTATGGCTGGATGGGTGAATGGTTAATTGGCTAGATGGATGAGTGAATGGATGGATGAGTGGAAGAGTGGATGGATGAGTGTACGAATGGATAGGGTGAAAGGATGAATGGAGGTATGGATGAGTGAAAGTGTGGGTGTAGGGATAGATGAGTGTAATGATGGATGGATGGAATGATAGATGATGGATAGGCTTGCAAATGGTTGAATATTGATATGGATGGGCACACAGATGGAAGGACAGAATAAATGGTGAAAGATTGAATGATGGATGAGAGAATGATTACACCTTGTAACCCCCATTATCTTATGTAACATTTCCTATACATTGAATTTCACGTTTATTTGAGTCATTGTCTCTGTATGATGTGTGTGATGTAACACACCCAACACCCTGTCCTACTTACTTGGGATGAGTAGCACTATAAAAGAAATTAATGAAAGAGGGTCTTTGTGGAGATTAGGGGTGTCAGGGGTCATACAGTGTTTTAAAATCAACTGGCTTAGAGTTAATTCCTGTTGTCGAGAAGTGTGGCTCCCTGGTTAGAGGAGGCAGACCTGGAAGCAGAGGTCAGCCCGGGACCAGGGTTCAATTCCCGGCTTGGCGGGGTCTTGAGTTCTAAAATGTCCATGGACTCGACAATTCTCGTTCCGGTGCCTACTCGATTCATGGGTTCACACTATGCGACTCTGGGCAATAGCTTGCTTAATCTCCACATGGGCCCTTGTGGCGGGATGCCTGGCATTCACCTTGCGGATACCCTGCCGGAGTTATCTCACAGGGGAATACCAGGACGGGTTCCCTAAGCAAGCGCTTAGAAACCAGTGGTGATTTGCGCTATATAAATTCCTGTACATTTACATTTACTTAAATAGGGCACCCCCAGTTCCTCGTATACCACCATGTTAGACAGACCACAGGAAAACCCAATAGGCGCTTCAAAAAAGTCTTCTCAACCACCTGTAAGACTTCTATAGAGACATGCCCCCATATTTCACTCCCGTAGGAGGCTAAAGCTACACTCTTTGCTTGATAAACTTTCAACAGGGCGACAACAGGTCTATTTCCTAATTTAGAAGCAAAATTAAAGATGGCCGCATTCACCCGAACCAAATCTCCCTTTTTTCTTTGTTTTAGGTGCCCCCATTTTATTTGATCATCCAATATGACATCCAAGTATTAAAAGACGTCTATGAGGGATACTTTAGCAGGGTCCACCCTAATTTGAAAGCTTTTTTCCAGTCCTGTCCCCACCTGCATTATGTAGGATTTCGAGTTATTGATAGATAAATCTAGTTCTGACATAAAGTTGAAGAAGGCGTCAAGCAGGGTTGAAGGCCCCTAGCAGTCCTGGATATATGAACTGCATCATCCGCATATAGTAAAACGGGGAGACCACGTGGCCCCGCATACGGATAGTCAACACCTGTAGCTGATAAAGCTCTATCTAAGTCGTTTATATGGAGGTTGAACAGGAATGGGGCCAGGATACATCCTTGGTGAACACCCCTCTTTATATAAAAATTCCGTGACACACCAAGGTCCTGAGAAAATCTGACATTGGCCTTTGTTGCCCTATGAAGGTCCTCTAGAAAATTGACAATGTTATTGTCAATCCCAATGTCCTTCATGGACTGCCACAGTTTTGCCCTGTTCACGCAATCGAATGCGGAGGACAAGTCCATGAAGGCTAGGTAGATGGTACCAGAACATGTAACCATATGTTTGCTGAGTATCATGGTTAGGTTAAGGCATTGGACCACGGTTGACCAGCCTGGTCGAAACCCAAACTGGACATCCAAGATTATATTATGTTCCTCTGCCCAGGTGGACAATCTTTCCAGTAATACGTGGCCCACCACCGAGTCCAACAATGAAATTGGCCTGTAGCAGTATGTGCTGTCACAATCACCCTTTTTAAAGACGGGTAATATAGTCGAGGTCGCCCAGGACTCAGGGCATCCCTTCCTGGCTGCCGCATTGAATACGGCCACAAGGACTGGCGCCCAGAAAAGTGGATCAGATTTAAAAATATGCGGCGGGATGCCATCCGGTCCCAGTGCTTTTTTGCTAGTTAACCCAACAATACCCATCTCAACCTCCCCCTGATCAAAAACTAGTGCGAGGGCAACTGCCTCTAGGCCTGCCTGACTGGTTTGCTCGAGCGGGATTTCGAACATGGTTTTAAAATGAAGCACCCATTCATCCTTGGTAATGTGCGTACCCGAGTCGCTACCTTCATCATGCTCTGAAAACGGTCTGTTAATAATACTCCAAAACCTAGAGCTATTCCTCAGAGTACTTGTCTCAATCAGCTCCCTCCAAGCCTCCACCTGCTGGACAGACTTGAGTCTTGCCAATATCAGTTTATGCTCTTTGCAGCATGCTCTAACTAAGGTAAGATTTCTCGGGTTACCATTAAGGGCTTCCTTCAACTTTCTCACCGCCTGTGAACAGGTCGAGTCAAACTATCTAGAGGTCGGGATGGCTGTTCTACGTACCGGGGCACTTAAAAGTTTGCCTACTTTGGTGGAGATAATGTTAAAAGCATTGATAACCTCCCCCGGGGATGTACCTGAAGAGGTACACAGCGCTAATTCAATGGCACAGGATTCTTTAACTGATTTATAGAAAGCGTCTGGGGAGATCTGCGTCCATCTAAGATGTCGTCCACCTTCTAGTAGTCTTATTGTCCCATTATGCTCCACTCTTCTTTTATTTGTCAGGAGTGGTCCACACATTTGTACACAGAGTGGGTTATGGTCGCTGTAGACACTTTCCAGTTTGGTGAAACCACGGAATAAAGATTGTAAAAAGGATGAAATAATAATCAAATCTATAAAAGAACCACTACCTCTCCCTTTAAAGGAAGGGACCGATGCCTTGCTGTGCGGGTCATATAAAGCCATAAGGGGCATTAAGTTGAATTCATGTAATATGTTATTCAATACTTCCCCCTGAACAGAATGTTCAAAATGGATCCCCCACACCCTGGGGCAGCCTAAGTCAGCAATGCTGGAAGTCCTTGGGTCTCCGCACGGATGTGTATTAAAATTCCCAAAGACCATGAGATTTTGTAGTTCGGCAGTATAATATTGCCTTATAAAGAAGCCCAACACTGTAATATTACAACCACCTGGGGGACTTGCTACAGAGTTGGAAACATTTATAAGACCCAATTTATTACCCCTGTCTTAAAACCAAAGAGTGTAGGCCTGGGCTTGATGACGTCAAAACCTGCATCTGGCAGTCAAATGCCAGAGAAATATAGATAACAAGACCTCCCGCAGGTCTACTAGCCATAGAAGGGGAGGCTGGAACAAAAAAAGCCTTATAGCCTTCCAGAAATAAGCTACAATCCACCAAACACGTTTCCTGTAAACAGATCACCCAATATTGTTTCTCAAATTGCGCCCACATAGGATCAGAAAGCTTGTTAGCTAGGCCTGGATTTTCCAAGATATTATATTATTATCAGATATACTAGGGCCCCCCTTATCTTGCATGCAGGGATCCTGCTAGTTTAACAGTATCTCTGGGCCCGTCAATGGGAACTAGTAAGTCAATCACATGCCTCCATCATAGTTAGTGGGGAAAATCTGATAGATAACTCCAAAAAGAGAGGGGCAAGGTACTGTCGACCTGGGGCAACCGATTCAAGTGAACTGTAGGAGGGGACAATTGTGAGTAAAATCTATCTGACAGGCCATCTAGAGGGGCCACGATGTTGGTGTACCTGTGGGTGTACCCTGTTGTATCTGGTTTTCAAAAGTCTCCAATTGCAAAGGCCATAACCGACGAGCCGAAGCTTCGAGGAGCAGAATATGGATCCGTAAGCAGGATCCTTTCACCTCAATGAGGTCTGTTAAAGTCTATAATGACACATTCACCCGTACCTGTTTTGCGAGTACTACCTATCCAGCTCTACGCACCATGTTAATGTTTTTTTCCACCCTTAGTCCTAATGTGGTGTTGTTCGATAACCAGTGAAGAACTTTGTTCTTCAAATGAAAAAAATCCTCTTTAGTACCCTGTTTGAGAGATGGTATGTTACCAAAAACCACTACATAAGGAGTGGTTTCTGGTGGCACATGGATTACTGGTAGACACTGCAGCCGGACCTCACTTCACCTCAGCGCCCGACTGCCTGAAGATTGATTTCCTTCCAGGACCCGAGGCTGAGTGGTCATGGCCCTGCTATTGCTTAGGCCTTGGCTCATTATTGCGTGTCCCCTGTGCTTGAGACTGCTGCTCTAATTGTAACTGTTCCCTAGTATTATTGACGGATTTGCCAGGGTGAGGGGATCCATTACAATACTCTGTCCCAGTTGGACCCTTAACCCTCCTGTTACAGAGGAGGGAACATTATGGTTAAGGGCTGATAAGCTTTTCTCTGTCAGTGTCAGCCGGTCAATTATCGGACCCAATTTTAAGCCCAACAAACTTATCATGACTGCCTGGAAGGATTCCAATACACACGTCAAATCCGATATAGGGGATGATGGGGAGGATGCCGAGGATTTTGGGACCATGTTGGGTTTGGATTTCTTAGCTTTGCCCCCAATTACCTGAGATTTCCTTTTTGTACCTGCACCCAACCGTGGGCCCCCCTTCTCAGCCTGAGATAAGTCCCCAAGCCTAATAGCTGTTGATGTTTCCGGTTGCTTATTGGCTGTGAAAACCGGATTAACTTGTATTAAAGATGCTTCAATAATCCCCTTGTTACTTATTATAACAGCTGGAGCGAGGGGCAAAGGCAGGGACGGGGGACTATTGGCTGGCCAGATGTTCCAACACTGACCTGCGTGCCCTCATGATACCCAATGTCATTAGACAGACTCAAAGGTTCATCGTCGGCACCCCCATCACACTTGTATACCAACATGCAGTGGATAAGAGGCAATAGTTGGTGACCTGGAAAGGTGTCTATTAACCAACTCGATCTCCTTGTCAATCACCGCTGCCGCCCACTGTAGAAAGGAATCCATAGTAGTCACTGGAGCTGTGAGGGAAACAACCTTTACAACGCAACTTTTACAACGCACTACCATTACAACAAAACTTTTACAATGCAACATCCATTACAACGCATGTATTTACAACGTAACCATTACAACGCATGAGACTACAACGCACACCACTACAACGCATGCCATTACAACGCAGTCATTACAACGCATAGCATTACAACGCATAGCATTACAACACATAGTTCCCTTACACTATCCAACACTTACCCTACTGTTGCACCCCCTGGAGTTAGAATAGCAATTTTAACCCCTACACTATCCAACACTTACCCTACTGTTGCACCCCCTGGAGTTAGAATAGTAATTTTAACCCCTACACTATCCAACACTTACCATACTGTTGCACCCCCTGGAGTTAGAATAGTAATTTTTACCCCTACACTATCCAATACTTACCTTATATGCAATGTAATCTTATGCGTTGTAATGGTATGCATTGTAAATGTAGTATGCGTTGTAGTGGAATGCGTTGTAAAGGTAGTTTCAAAGTATTCGTTGTAATGGTATGCGTTGTAATGGTATGCGTTGTAATGGATGTTGCGGTGTAAAAAATGCGTTGTAAAGGTAGGCGTTGTAAAAGTATGCATTGTAACTTCATACATCCGAGCTGTGGTGCCAGTCTTTGCGCTTGCCTCTGCTAGTGAAGTCTAACGCCTGACCATTGTTCAACAAATACATTTCCGATAAAAGTTCCAAGGACACAGGAACAGCACGTTACCAGCTGTATGATATAACACCACGATTGCTCCATAAATGACAAGAAGAACAGTCCGAATTAGGTGTGTCACGAGATCTTGCAAGGATACGCACAACACAACACAACGCAACACTCTGAGGCACAAGCTCCCCGACGTTACGCGTTAATTGAGTCAGTGCAAATATGAACAGGGGACAGTAAACGACCGGGCGCCGTTCTACCTCCTCATCCTTTGTAGAAGTCACAGGGACACAGCCGTTGCTGGGGAGGGACAGAGGTCAATAGGGTGGAACTACTAGGTTCTAATTTGGAGAGGAATCCAATGAAGGGCCAGGACGGTAGGGCCAGGGAGGTAGGCCCAACCCAGCCTCGTCCAGTTGCGGACGGGCGCAGACGGGCCCGTGCAAGCCCCGCACTGCGGCAGCCCGGACCTGCTTATAAGCGCCGGCTGGAGCGGGTGCACTGACGCATGCAGCTCCTGCTGCAGCATGTCCTGGTCGTTGTAGTCCTCTGGGCCGCCAGTAGCTCAAGTGCAGCCAAAGTTCGATGCTAGTGCGGGAGCCCGGACCTGCTTATGAGCGCCAGCTGGCACGGCTGAACTAACGGGTGCAGCTCCTGCTGCAGTGCTCCCTGGGCGTTGTAGTACTCTGGACCTCCGGTAGTTCAAGTGCAAGTGCAGCCAAAGTTCGATGCTCAAGGGCTCCCTTGATAGAGATAGAGATGTGCTCCATAATCCATGGGTGGTTGCATGGGAATAGTGCATTGGTCTAGCAGAAGAGGTAGCTTTTTAGTACTCTTCTGGACCCCATGAGGTTTGGGTCCAGGCGTGGTGAACAGAGGGACAGAACTCTAGCATGAGGATCCTTAGAAATAAAGAAGATTGAATTCAACACTCTGATCCCCCTTCACAGATCTCTTTACAGTCGAGGATTGGGGATTGAGACGTTTAGCAAATGGTTTGCCTCCAACATTAGTGAACACCACAAACGTGTGAGCTTTAAGCATGGGCGAATTTTGCGAATCTGGCGTTCGTGAATTTTGCGAATTTGCGAACTCGCAATCCGCAAAATCCGACGAATTCTCGCGAATTTGCGGCTTTTTTTTGTGTTCGCAAGGATTTCTGCCAGTTTGCAAGGATTTCTGCAAGTTCGCGAGGGTTTTGTACCAGTTCGCAATTGCGAACTTACATGTCGGCTCGCAACGGTCACGATTATGTTGTTTCTACGTCTGGTTCATCATCACAGGTTCCCAAAACCCTCTGTTTCACCCCTGCCACCCTCTGTTTCACCCATGCCACCCTCTGGTACATCAAATCCACCCTCTGGTTCATCATCACTGTAGATTATGGGGGGAAAAAGCAAGCACACCTGCCTGCTTCAACTGACATGAATTAATTTGGGGTTGATTTATTAATGTGTCACTGTTTTAAAATTCCAGTCTGGCACCTGCTTCCTTATCTGTAATTTGCTTTCTGTTGCAGTGCAATTTTATTTTCAGGACCTTTGTGGCCTACTTGTAGCTATTCTATGAGCCTGCTGTGAGGGTCAGAGCAGGGTCATACAATTGTTGCAACTAGCAACTGAACTCTGGAGGGGCCCTTGTCAGGAAGCACTACAGGGAATGGTTACTAATGATGAGTTTGAACTTTTGAACCTGCTGAATGCTTTCACTATTGCAAAACTCGTTTTTCTGCAGAACAGCATTACAGCAACTGTAATGCCCCAAACAAGCTTATATGAGAAAGTTGATTTCTAATCCAAAAGTTATCCAAAGAAAATCAAAAGGCCTCAAATCCAAAAAAAGTGCAGGCAAATGTCAACCTGAGGAGTTATTCTGATAAAAATCATCATTTTCAGAAGGTCTATGCTGCTTGCTAGTAGATTTCTTGTGCAGAATTGCAATTTTTGTAATTTCGCGAGTGCGAGATTGTTGCTGCCCGCCGCACCTACATGTTCGCAATTGCGAACTTACACCGCACGCCGCAAAATTGTATCACCAAGAAAAAAAAATCCGCTGCGTGCGAATTTGCGGATTTTCGGTAAATTCGCGAGCGTTCGCGGATTGCGAATTTACCGAAAATCCGCAAAATCCGCGAGCGGAACGGATTTTCCGCCCATGCTTAGTGAGCTGAGCTTGACATTCGCCAACTCCTCTCTGACCTCTTCCCTCTGGAACTGTTGGAGATTTACTACAGCAAAAGGCTGGAGTGACTTGTATTTTTTGGAATGGAACAACCCAAACCTTCATATGGGAGTAGGGTAATGGGTTTCTCAATAAAAAAAAACAGGTCAACATAAAAATGTGCAAGTGTGCATCAGGCTGCATTCCCCCACGGTGGAATTATACCAGTTTCAACCTTTTAGGCATACTGTAGGGAATGTTTGTGAGTTTTAAAAAGTTGTACATGTACATTTACTTCTATACACAGGAATAAGACTGTGAGTGTAAAAGTATGATTTATTTTCTTTGTCAAATGGACTTATTTTGTTTGGGCAACTGGTAGAGAGTTAAACAGCCACGTTATGAGACCCCTTTCAACTCTGAAGGGGACCATTAACAACAGTTTCTGCCTCCCTGCCCTCCCCGGAATTATAAGATCCCTAGGAACACTGCAAAGATGTCCACATTCAATCATGGTTGGAGCCTAAATCTCCAGATAAAAGTTGGGGGCCAAATGAGGAATGACCAGGAGAAATGGATTCTGAATTACCAATTCCTCTGTAAACATAATTTTTAACATTCTCAGGGTTCAACGCAAACCCCCTGTTAATGTCACACCCTGGGAATTTTCGGGATCTTTGGTATGTGTAACTCCAGGGTTGCAGGATTGACACCCCAATTAAAGTTACTGGCACTTAACCAGGCACTTCGGAGTTTTTTTTTAGTTTTTTTAATTCATTATATTTTGTTCATTTTATTAGACTATTAGAAGAATTGATTGCCTATTTCAAATACCAAAAGAAATCCTTCTAAGTACCAAAGGGAATCCGCATATGTAATCCTGGCTTGTTCAAAGTGAAAAATCGAATCTGTCCATTCAGAGTTAACACTTTGACAATGCTGAAAAACAATAACAAACTCAACAGTATTGGCCTACACAGAGTGCTCCAATCTGTCGTTCATTAGAAGCAAACACTAACCCTTCTCCTTGAATCGGATGAGTGGCCGGGGGACCAGAAAGCTATGCCTAAGCCATCACATAGCTCGGCAATCGAAGAATGCTGGGTATGATGCACTTACACAATCTAAGAACCCTGTATTTACATTCACTTTACTGCATATGTGTCTTTTGTTTGGGTATGATCATTATGATGCCCTTTCACATTGTAAGGACCCAGTACTTACCTCTATGTTACTGCATATGTATCTTTTGTTTGGGTATGATGCCCTTTCACATTCTAAAGACCTGGTTTTTACCGCTACTTTACTTCATATGTGTCTTTTATATGGGTAGGATGCCCTTACACATTCAAAGGACCTGGCATTTACCTCTACTTTACTGCCTATGCGTCTTTTGTTTGTGTAAGATGCCCTTTCACATTCCAAGGAGCCATTATTTACATCTACTTTACTGCATATATGTCTTTTATTTGGACATGATGCCCCGGTATTTACCTCTACTTTACTGCATACATGTCTTTTGTTATGGTATGATGCCCTTTCACATTCTAAGGACCCGGTATTTACCTCTACTTTACTGCATATGTGTCTTTTGTTTGGGTACTATGCCCTTTCACATGCAAAGGACCCGGTATTTACTTCTACTTTACTCCATAGGTGTCTTGTTTGGGTATGATGCCCTTTCAAATTCGAAGGACCCAATATTTACCGCTACTTTACTGCATATGTGTCTTTTATTTCGATATGATGCTGTTTCACATTCTAAGGATACGTTATTTACTTCTACGTTACTGCATATGTATCTTTTATTTGGGTATAATGCCCTTTCACATTCTAAGGACCTGGTATTTACCTCTACTTTACTGCATATGTGTCTTTTGTTTGAGTATTGTCAGGGTACGAGCGTATCAGCACCTGCCACATTGTGCCCGGAACTACATCTCCCATGATGCCCGCATACTGGGAGGGGATAATTGACGGCGGACGCGCAGGATGGTGTGTGTAATTTTGGATTGGTCCTGTTTCTCTTTCTCTGCTGAGGGAGAGAAGGCTATGGAGGAAGACGCCGAATGGGGACTGCTGCTGTAAGGCCGTTTGCTAGATCAAAGATGGCGGTAGAAGTACGGCAGAAGCGTGAGTACGCCTGGGAGTTGTTCACAGAGTGGGAGAAGGCTAAACCTTTTTTGTTCAGTAGTGTGCTGGATATTTCAGCCATAGCGGAATGCAGCGGTGCGGTGCCGCCTATTGCTATGTATTTAAGAATTAAGAGGAAATTGAACTTACTTGTGGCATAGCGGGATACTGCGGTGGGGAAATCACGTATTACTGTGTATGTTGATCTTTCTATGTAGTTTGTGAAACGAAACTTGCTACATTCTAGCAGCGGAATACTGCAGTGATTTAACCACTTATTGCCATGCAGGGGAATTCTGTGTTTTTCTGGAACCTGGTGAGGCAACCGCGCATTACCATGTAAGTGCTGGAATACTCGTTTACTTTAAATTCCCTGGAGCTACACTTTTATAAGATATCTGTCATTGTTTCACAAGACAACTTTATATAGTATAGTGTGGGGACGTCTTCAGTAACTAACGTCTCCTCTGGGGCGTCTCATTTCCTGCATTCGTCTTAAAGCCCCTTGGTATGTATGAGGGATGCATTGTGGCATATTTGTTTTATGGTAGACGTGATTCTAAATGTACTAACGTTTGGTAGTTCTTTATTTCAGGTCTGATGCGTGATATGAATGAAGTTTGGTGGTTTCCTAAGGATCGTTTAGACTGCTGTACACATTGCCAGGTATATGATGAATCTAGTGAGACATTACCAAGAGTAGATGTGGTATTACCCTGTTTATATCTGTGTTCTTTATTGTTACAGGTTCTATTCCCCTGCTGAACCTTCCCTCTCCTTTCCCTTGCCTGATCACTCGAACACCCTGTGTGAATTAGGGTGTTGGTGATATCAGGAGGTGGACCCTTTTTTGCTGCGACTTGATCCTGCGGAGCGTAACCTGACAGAATTACGCACCCAAGAATTTTGCTCCGCCCGATCCAGGCCCGGTAGGGAATGGAAACCATGGATGATGTCCTTCAGGCATTGGTCATGGTCCAACAATAATTGGCATCCTCTAAAGCGCAAACAGCCGCTTTGAGAGAAAAGGTAGACAAATTGTCTAGGAATCCTTTTGACGCTTCCCCTCTTGCTTCACAGATACATGTTGCTGTACCTCTTCCCATTCCGTTAGCCAGTCCTGAAAGATATGCCGGGGACCCATTAAAAATACAGGTGTTTCTGATACAGATAATGCTGCATTTCTCATGCAAACCAGCCTCTTTCTCCAATAACCATTCTAGAGTAGCTTTTGCAATTTCCTATCTGGTGGGGGATGCAGCCAATTGGGCTGTTCCTTTAGTTAGGAATAACGATGCTGTGTTATCTGATCGGTTGGCGTTCAGGGCAGAGTTTGAGAGGGTTTTTGACTGAAGGGCTACTACCTTCAGCGCTGATAAGGAACTGTTAGATCTTAAGCAAGGGAGGAATTATTTAGTAAAGCACTTGACTACTTTCAACAGATTGGTGGCAGAAAGAGCTTGGCGAGAGGAAAAAATGATGTCCTTGATTTATCAGGGTTTAAGGGAAGAAATGAAAGATGTTCTGACGCAGATAGATCCTCAACCCACTACTTGTACTGAAATTATAAATCTTACATTATATTGGATGATAGAATGGCCAAGAGAGGGGGTAAGAGGAAGAAATGGGATAGAGCTTACTTTAGATCTGACAAAACCCCACGCAGAACAGCGACCAACACAGAGATGCTAGCAGAACCCATGGAAATCGTGGCTGTTCATGCCCCATTGTCGAGAGTAGAATGAGAGCGCAGAAGACTGCAGGGATTATGCATGTCCGGCGGGAAAAAGGGGCACTAAGTTAGAGATTGACCTTCTAAACCCAAATCCTCAGGTGCTTGGATGCGGAATAAGAAGGTGGCTGTGTCTACCTAGCTTCCTGCATTACATACAGGGGATTTAAATGGCGAAGGTGAGGAAGACAAAGGTTGGAAACTCCCCCCGTTAGCTACCATGGATTTGCAAGACACCGAGTCCCACATAGTGCTCCCTATGAGTCAAGAGTTCCATCAGGTTTTGGTCATGATAAATTCTGGTGCCAACGGAAACTTTATAGACAGCGGATTGGTAAAAAATCTAAATTTTCAGAGGGCACTAGGGAGACGCCTGAAGAAGTATTGGCCTTAGATGGCAAAACTTTGAAATCTGGCTTAATTGTTGAGCAAAGGGAGACAGTCCTGTTGACTATAATTGTGGTGAATGGAAGACATAAGGATGAATTATCCTTGAATATCATTGAGGCACCACAGTATGAGGTTATTCTGGGTATGCCTTAGTTGTGTCACCATAATCCCACCATAGATTGGAGAACCAAAATGATATAGTTCCTTTCAGAGGAATGCCAGAGTCATTTAGTTCCGATCAAACTCTCGCAGGCAGCGGCTTTGATGCATCCTTTCGTTGTGGCAATAGCCGCTGAGAAGGAGACAATATTACCTCTAGAGTACTCAGTTCAGGGATGTCTTTAGTGAAACCAAGGCGGAACAATTACCCCCTCACAGAGAGTATGACTGCAGGATAGATTTGGTAGAGGGGGCAACGATCCCTGCATGCTGAGTGTACGCATTGTCTGTGCCAGAGACCAAACACGTATGAAAATACCTAGATCATTACTTGGAGATCGGATTCATTAGACCTTCACGGTCGCCGGGTGCCTCTCCACGCTTTTTTATAGCTAAGGCAAATGGTGATTTGAGGGCATGTGTGGATTACCGTGTATTGAATAAAAAATACCGTGAGGAACAGATATCCTTTACCAATTATTTCTGTGTTGCTTGATCAGGTGAGAGAGGCTAAGATCTACACAAGGTTAGACTTGAAGGGTGCATACCATTTGGTGTGTGTGCAGGATGGTGATGAGTGGAAAACTGCTTTTAAGACTCGTTATGAATTATTTGAGTATACTGTCATGCCATTCGGCCGCTGCAATGCCCCGGCGGCATTTCAGTATTTCCTTAATGACGTCTTAAAGACATATGTGGACCTTTTTGTTGTGGTGTATATTGATGACATGCTCATCTATTCCGACACAGTTAAGGGGCATGCAAGTCAAGTCATTAGGGGGCTGATCAAGTTGGGTGCTGACAGCTTATTCTGTAAACTGAGCAAGTGCGAGTTTGGTATCAGAGAAGTGGAATTTCTCCGAATTATGCTTTGCCCAAAGGGGTTACAGATGGCAGAGAGAAAGGTGCAGGCAGTGCTGGAATGGCCAACGCCTAAAAATGTACGAGATGTGCAGTGCTTCCTGGGATTCGCAAACTATTATCATAGGTTCATCCTCCATTTTTCCCAGGTAGCGGTCCCACTTTCAAGATTGCTTAGAAAGGGTGTTACTTTCCATTGGTCTAGGGAGGCGGAGGACGCTTTTACATTTCTGAAGAGAGCATTCACCACGGCTCCTGTACTCTCGCATCCTAGGATGGAGCATTCTTTTGTGTTGGAGGTTGATGCCTCAGATGAGGCTATGGAGCCATACTGTCACAAAGAAATCAGAGCATGGGACAGCTGCATCCTGTGGCCTATTTGTCCAAGAAATTGAACCCTGCTGAAAGAAATTACACGATCGCCGAGAAAGAGCTGCTGGTGATAAAAAAAGGTGTTTCAGGAATGGAGGCAATATCTGTGGGGTGCCAGTTACCCTACCACAGAATACACAGACCATAGGAATCTGCAGTACATGAAGTCTGTGCGACATCTTTCTCAAAGACGGATGAGATGGATGTTATTTTTCGCTGAATATGACTTTGTTATTACCTTCAGGCCGGGCGTTGAGAACCGCAAGGCCGACTCTTTGTCTAGACAGGAAACGATGGAAAATGCCATCCATAACAAAACCATAGAGGCTATCATTGAGGTGCTTTGTGCTATCAGAGTTGAGAACTTCTTGGAAGAAGTATAACGACATACCTCAGGTTCAGTATGGGCAGCATGGGCAAAGGATGAGATAGAGTGCACAGTGAAGCAGGGATTGCCCTTCTATAAAAATAAACTGTATTTTCCCCTCCAGAGCTGCAGAAGAAGGCCTTCATGTGGTGTCATGTGTCTCCATTGGCGGGATTCCGTAAAACTATTCAGCTGACAAAACGCCATTTCTGGTGGAGCACCTTAAGCAAGGATGTCTCGTCTTGGGTGGCTAGGTGTGAAGAATGTGCTAGACCAAAAAACGAAAAGCCGGGGGCGTGGCTAGCAGCCGATGATGGCGGCAGCAACCTAGAGAGGCTCCCGTAGCAAGGCGGCTTCCCGCAACAATCCGCATGCCAATCCGCGCACTACTCAGTCCGAAGAGGGTGTCCTGGGTTCGGTGACCGAGCGGCACTGGCGCAGAGAAATTTGGGAGTGCCTGGACCCCGATTTCGGGGCGAAACTTCATCTCCGTCCCTTGGGCGAGACGGGCCTGGTGACACGAGGCGAGCAGCGGTGTCAAGTGAATCCTGAGGCCGGGCGGAAGTTCATCCTCCCCGGCGCAACCATCCGGAAGTAGCCGACGACGCCATCGCCCAACACCTTTGGCTGGCGATCCTTCCCCACCGGCTGCTCTACCCCTCCCGTGGAATACACGGTGGAATACGCGGTGACGCTGGGCATCTGTGCCCCTTGGCTGCGCTCAACGCGGACCGGAGGTCCTGCACGGCACCTGACGCCATTTTGCTGAACTGGCCGAGGCCGGCGAAACTTGCATAGTACCAGCGGACGTTGGCATCCCACCAGTACTGAACCCCCCCTGCATTCCCTTTTTCCCCCCCGTGGACAGCGACGGACCTCCGGCCCGTTCCAGCTTGGACTTTGTCTCACTGGACAGCAATGGCGGGGAAGGGACAGCGGCAGAATGCTGCTCAAGCGAAGCTCGGGAAATATGCCTATGAGGGCCAGTCGGCCACACAATCTGAGCAGCGCAAATCATTGGGGAAGGGTTCTGACAATGACGGCGCAAAAAAGGCCACGCTGGACGACGTGCTACGGACACTGGAGCAGGTGCAGGCCACGGTGGGTTCGACCGCGGCGGAGGTTACCCTGATCAGAGCCGACCTCCAGAAAATGAGCGAAAGGGTGAAGCAGGTGGAGGTAGTGACCAAATCTTTGATGGAAGACGTTTCGGACCTGCAGGTGGCAATGGAGAGGCTGCAGGCGGACAATAAACTTTTGAAAAGTAAGCTGGACGACCAGGAGGGGCGTTCCAGACGCAACAACGTCCGTATTTTGGGGGTCCCGGAGTCTGAAACAAAGGGGGCCATGGACCTATATGTTGAAGACCTTATAAAGACCAAACTGGCCCCGAAGGGACTATCAAACTTCTTCACAGTAGAACGGGCCCATCGGGTCCCGGGCGGGACGCCCACCCCGGGTGCAGCTCCGCGCCCCATCCTGGCGAGACTCTTCAACTTTCGAGACCGCGATGCAGTCCTCCAGGCCGCTAGGGTGGCACCGCCCATCCAAATCCAGAATTCAAGGATTTCTTTTTTCCCCGACTACACGGCGGAGGTCACCCGCAAGAGGAGGACGTTCCTCGAAGTTAAAAAGTCGCTCCGCGACCAAGAACTGCCGTACTCCATGCTGTTTCCGGCCCGGCTACGAGTGGTAGCGGATAAGAAGGTCTGGTTTTTTGATTCAGCAGAGAATGCCAGGGAATGGCTGGACGGTTGGCGCACGGTGGACCGCACCTCTAACCGTCGACGCAACAGATCGGGGGGGACGAGCCGGCGGGGCTCCCGCTCCCCATCCAGGACCAGCGAGAATGGATCACCACCACAAGACCAATTGGGGGCGGCTGGCGGCAAATGAAGATACCACAAGGGACTATCGAGCTACTCCTGAACTCTACTCACGCTGATTCTCTACTGAGCCGTTAATGGACACTGGCCCGGACGCCCGAGGGCTGCAAAGGGACCGCCTGCTTTGGGGGACACTCTCCCCCGACGTGCAAGTACTCTGTTTCAGCTATGGGTTAAGCGCTCTGCTAAGTTGGGGTGGCGGGCAGTTTTGAGTCCGTTTGGCAGGGAGGCAGGGTGGGGGGTGTTGGGGGGGGGACTTGTTTGGTGTTACGGGAAATTCATGCTATCGTCTGAACAATGTAGAATGTACTGTGCTGTTTACTGGAACGATGTTGGGAGGGTGGGCCATGTGCTGCGGGTTCAGGCCCCTGAGTTTCGATGGTGGTGGGTGAGCGGCGTAACGTGATGCAGGCGGGTGAGACGCGATTGGGCGGCTCCTCCCTCAAGCTTCTGGCATGGAACGTGCGGGGATTGGGTGATAAAGTGAAGCGAGGCCTTGTTCTGTCCGAGGTCAAGCGACATAAACCTGACCTCATACTCCTTCAAGAGACCCATCTAATGGGTACTGCTACCAAGGCCCTGGACAGGCGGGGGTACTCAATGTTGGCCCACTCCGAATTCTCCACTGGGTCCCGGGGCACGGGTATCCTGCTTAGAAAATCCTCCACTTTTATCACCATTTGCACAAAAACCGACTCACAGGGCTGTTTTGCGGCAGTGAGTGGTCAATGGGAGGGGCGCCCCCTGACAATAGTATCAGTGTACATCCCGCCGTCCTTACACTCTGTGATGCTGCCTGCCCTGGGCGATTTCCTACTGTCCCTCCCCGAGGGTGACACCTTGTTGGGCGGGGACTTTAATTCCCCTGCCGACCCACTACTCGACAGGTTCCCCGCACCCGCTCTCCCCGGGGGTCCCTCCAGATTCCAAAGGTTCCTTGAGGCGTTGGGGCTGGTAGACATATGGCGGCACGTCCACCCTACATTACGACAGTACACCTTCCATTCCACCGTCCACAATAGCCTGTCCCGCATTGACCACTTTCTGGCGCTTGGGGATGGTTTGCAGCGCGTAGAAGAGGTGCTCATTCACCCAAGGGGCATTTCGGATCACTCCCCACTGACTCTCACCATTACTTCACAAACACGCTCACGCCACCGCGTCTTCCCGATGCATGCCTCATATCTTAAGGTGCCGAAGGTCCGGAAAGCACTGCAGACCGCCACAACACATTACTTTGTGGAGAACGAGCCTACCGCAGCCTCGGCTGAGGTGCTATGGGAGGCCTATAAGACTGTCCTGAGGGGGCAAGCCATTAGCTCCATAACCTCGTATAGGCGAGAACAGGCGGCGGACCACTCGGCGCTCGAGTTACGACTGCGCGACGCAACCGCAGCCCATGAAACGGACCCCACTGACGACATACTGCATGCGCTCACGCTGGCCCAGCGTCTCTATACAGACCATGCTCGACACATTGCCCAAGGTCACATCACTGACACGCAAAACCGAGTGTATGATTTGGGGGACAAAGCAGGGAAAATGCTGGCCTGGCTAGACAAAAGAGGCGGGAGTGCCAAGGGGATCCAACAGGTCAGGGATGTCCTGGGGAACATTCACACGGACCCAGCTCGGATAGTAGAAGAGCTGGCTGCCCACTTCGAGAAAGTCTACACCCCGGAGCGGGACGTCACGGCCATTGCGGCCCAAGGCGCACTGTATGATCTGCCCATCCCGGCGCTGTTGCCCGAGGCGGCGGCTGAGCTTGAGACGCCTTTCACTGCTGACGAACTGCGGATCGCCATTGGGGCCCTGCATACGGGCAAGGCGCTCGGACCAAACGGCATTCCAATTGAATGGTTCCAAGACCGCACTGCTGTTATTAGCCCATACCTGCTTCGAATGTATGAGGAGTGCCGTACAGCGGGGGTACTCCCGTTAGACCAACGAACGGCCACGATAGTGGCTATCCCTAAGCCCGGCAAACCTCCGGAGGACTGCTCCTCATACCCTATATCCTTACTCAACGCGGAAAGTAAAATCCTGGCGAAACTGCTGGCAAATCGTCTCCTGCCCCACCTCTCTGATCTAATTCACCCAGACCAGTCCGGGTTCATGCCCCACAGGAACACCTCACTCAATCTACGACGGGTGCATGGGGTGTTGGCCAAAACGGATGAACTCGACGAACCAGCGGCTATCTTGGCCCTAGATGCCAAGATGGCCTTTGACATGGTTGAATGGGCTTATCTCTTCGAGGTTCTCCAGTACATGGGTTTCGGCCCTGTTTTCATATCCTGGATTAAACTGCTGTACACTATGCCGGTAGCGCATGTGGTGGCGAATGGCCACATTTCGCGCCCCTTTCCGCTCAAACGCGGCACTCGGCAGGGCTGCCCTCTTTCCCCCCTACTATTTGCACTGTCACTAGAGCCCTTGGCAATCCGCATTAGGACCACCCCCTTGCTCAAGGGGATTCAATGGAGGGAGGGCTGGGAGGACCGCATTTCGCTCTATGCGGATGATATGCTTGTATACCTGACGGACCCTGACCATGGCATCCCGGCTCTTTTAAGTATCTGCAATGCCCATGGGGAGGTGTCGGGCTACACAATTAATTGGACTAAATCTGAATTATACACCCTGGCGGGCGGCCCACCCGCGGTTGGTTCCGACTGCCCCTTGCGATTGGCCGGCACGTCCTTTAAATATCTTGGTGTTCATGTTACGAGTGACCCGACGGAGTTTGAAAAGTTGAACTTGGAGCCGCCGCTGGACCGCCTCAGGCGAGATGCGAGCTTCTGGGCAGGATTACCGCTAACGATGCTGGGAAAAGCAGCCCTCTTTAAGATGAAATCCCTGCCCCGCTTTCTGTACATTCTGGACAACACCCCCTTTGCAGTGCCCCCCAGGTACTTCAAAAGGGTGGCGGCAGTGGTCACTAGTCTACTATGGCACAATCGCCCGGCACGGATAGCTCACGCCAAGCTCTGTAAAGGTTGGTACGAGGGTGGCATCGCACTCCCTAACCTTCAACTTTATTATTGGGCGGCTCAGCTTAGACCGATTAATCAATGGCTGCATGCATCACAATCGGACCCTGCATTCCAGGCGGACCGGGCCCAGCTAGGGGCGGGTACCCTGCTGGCCCCGCTCTATGACAAGCGTAAACTCAGGTTGTTGAGGGGGCCCACTAAGATCACAGTTTCCGTCTGGCACGCAGCCACCGCTGCGCTAGGCTGGAAAGATACTATCACTAAGCTCACCCCGCTATGGGATTCGCGTGCTCTGGGCAACCTTCGGACCAGCAAGGGGTTCTCCCGCTGGGATGACATAGGCATCTCAACAGTGGGAGACATGTGGGACCATGGGGCTGTCATCACGTTCGACCGCCTGAGAGAACTCTACGAAATGGGACCACATGAAACCTATCGGTATGTTCAAGTGCGTCATGCTCTGCTGGCGGTTATTCCGGTAGGGTCAACTCTCCCAGAGTCGTCCCCGCTAGAGGATCGCCTCCTAACTGACTATATGGTGGAGAAGGCCACCTCCCTTACCTACCGGAAACTCCTGAATAATTCCCCAGACCCGCTAGTGCCTCTTAAGGGAAAATGGGAGCAGGACGTGGGGGAGATGGATGAACACGAGTGGAACGAGGCACTGGCATCCCCTAAAGAGGCGGGCATATCCTCTAGAATGAGACTCATCCAACTCAAGGTTCTGCACAGGACATACTACACCAGGACATTGCTTCATCACATACAGCGAGCCCCTGACCCCTTCTGCTTGCGCGGATGCGGGGAGGAGGGCACACTACTCCATACACTCTGGGACTGCTCCCTCATACAAACATATTGGTGTCAGGTCATGCGCACCGTCTCACAAGTCCTAGAGGTCTCCGTGCTTCCAGAACCACGTCGCTGTCTTCTTAATGTGTGGGAACCAACTGACCTGTCCCGACATGGTCGCCTCTGGGTGACGATTGGTATGATGATGGCGAAGAGGGACATCGCGCAGCGCTGGGGGGTGGCAGATCTGCCGAAGGCCTCCCAATGGTGTGTGAATATGGATAGGACCATGGTCACGGAGCGGGCGGTGTATTTATCCAGGGGGTGCCCGGCCAAGTGGAACAAAGTTTGGTCCCCGTGGAATGTTTACCGGGGTGAGATTTGTGAGCCACTCCCTGAAGGGGACACACTGGAGTCGGATGAGGACGAGTGAATGAGAAGGGAGGGCATGATGGTGGGAGGAGGGACTGCACTGGGTGGGGGCGATATAACGGAATGGGGCAATTGCTACGGTATTTACCAAAATGTGACAAGCGCAATTTGAATGGACTCAGAGGCACATTTCCACCTGAATGGCATTCAGTTTCCTGTGTCGATGGCAACGTGATTTCCCGAAGTTTGAATGTTTTTCTTTTTTAGGTATTAAACAAAAAACGAAAACCTCATAATTTGGCAAGGACCATTCGCAACTCCTTCTTCACATTTTCCTTTTTGGGTGCTTTATCCTCCAGTCCTCACGATAGCATGTACTGTGTTACTGCATATTTATTGCTTATACGCGATGTTAGCGGCCGGCCCGGTTGGGTTGTAGGCGACGTGCTGTGTACTAATCTGTGAAGTCTCAATAAAGGTTTTCAAAAAAAAAAAAAAAAAAAAAAAAAAACGAAAAGCCCACGAAAAAGGGGAAACTCATTCCCATGCCCACGCCGCAATGCCCGTGGGAAAACATCAGTCTGGATTTTGTCACAGGGTTACCACTAGAGAAAGGGAGTTGAGATATTTTAGTAGTTGTTGATGGACTCACAAAAATGGGACATATCATTCCTTGTGCGAATCTCCCTACGGCTGGACAGACAGCACAGTTATTGCTAAGTAGCATCATCCGACTACATGGAGTACCTGAAGTCATTGTGTCCGATAAGAGACCTCAGTTCATAGCTCGATTTTGGAGAATATGGTGCAAGGCCTTACACATAAACTCTACTCTATGTACAAGTTTCCACCCGCAGACCAATGGACACACAGAGCGACTAAATCGGACCCTAAAGAAATACCTCAGGTGCTATGCGAAGGAGGCCCAAGAATCATGGGTGGAGCTCTTATGGATGGCAGAAGTAGCCTACAACAATGCCTGGCATAGTTCCATCGGTATATCTCCTTTTCGTGCTAATTTTGTATATGATGCCAAGATACTGCCTGTCAGCATTCCGGAGAAAGTTGCTAATCAGCCCACAGTGCTGTCTCAGGTACAGAAACTACATGCTGTACATCGAAAGGTTATAGACCATCTGATACAGGCCAAATAGACCTATAAGAGGTGGGAAGATTGTCACCGGACTGATGGACCACAGTATCAAGTAGGGGACCGGGTGAGGTTGTCCACCAAAAATATACGTTTCAAGATGCGTAATATAGTACATCCTACGTTCATCGGCCCTTACACCATTGTTAGACAGATCATTCCTGTAACTTACAAGCTGAAACTCTTCGGATTCACACTGTGTTCCACTGTAATCTTCTAAAGCCTGCCCTGATGGCACCAGGCGCCCCTCCGCCTGTGTTGTGTGACGGTGGGCTGGAATATGAGGTCAAGAGCATTCAGGATTCCAAGTGAGGAGAGGAGTGCTGTGGTACTTGGTGTCTTGGAAGGGTTATGCTGCGGAGGATGACTCTTGGAAACCGTGGCAGAATGTACATGCTCCAGCGGCTGTTCGCTCATTCCATAGGAGATTTCCGTTGAAACCTGGGCCTGTGAGGCGCTACGCGAAGGGGACCTACTGTCAGGGTACGAGCATATCAGCGCCTGCCACATCGTCCCCGGAACTACATCTCCCATGATGCCCGCATACTGGGAGGGGATAAGTGACGGCGGACGCGCAGGAAAGTGTGCGTAATTTTGGATTGGTCCTGTTTCTCTTTCTCGGCTGAGGGAGAGAAGGCTAGGGAAGAAGACGCCGAATGTGGACTGTTGCTGTAAGGTCGTTTGCTGGATCAAAGACGGCGGTAGAAGTTAAGCAGAAGCGTGAGTACACCTGGGAGTTGTTCACAGAACCGGAGAAGGCTAAACATTTTTTGTTCAGTAGTGTGCTGGATATTTCGGCCATAGCGGAATGCAGTGGTGTGGTGCCACGTATTGCCATGTATGGGGACATGGTTAAGAATTAAGAGGAAACTGAACTTACTTGTGGCACAGCGGGATACTGCGGTGGGGAAACCGCTTATTACCGTGCATGTTAATCTTTCTTTGTAGTTTGTGAAACGGAACTTGCTACATTATAGCAGCGGAATACTGCTGTGATTTAACCGCGTATTGCCATGCATTGCCATGTGCTTTTCTGGAACCTGAGCGTTTTACTCTATTCACTTAGTGGAATGCAGCAGTGAGGCAACTCCACATTACTGTATAAGTGCTGGAATACCCGTTTACTTTAAATTCCCTGGAGCTACACTTTTATAAGATATCTGTCATTGTTTCACAAGACGACTTTATATAGCGTAGTGTGGGGACGTCTTCAGTAACTAACGTGTCCTCTGGGGCATCTCATTTCCTGCGTTTGTCTTAAAGCCCCTTGGTATGTATGAGGGATGCATTGTGACATATTTGTTTTATGGTAGGCGTGATTCTAAATGTACTAATGTTTGGTAGTACTTTATTTCAGGTCAGATGCATGATATGAATGAAGTTTGGTGGTTTCCTAAGGATCGTGTAGACTGCTGTATACATTGCCAGGTATATGATGAATCTAGTGAGACATTACCAAGAGTAGATGTGGTATTACCCTGTTTATATCTGTGTTCTTTATTGTTACAGGTTCTATTCCCCTGCTGAACCTTCCCTCGTCTGATCACTCGAACACCCTACGTGTGATTTGGGGTGTTGGTGATATCAGGAGGTGGACCCTTTCTTGCTGCGACTGGATCTTGCGGAGCGTAACCTGCCAGGTATTTTTTTTTCGGATTGCAAGATGACTTTTAGCATTTTATAAAATACCAAAATAAATAAATAAAAAACACGTTTGCAATCAGGGACAGGTGCAAGGCATTAAACATAGAGGCCATCAGCAGCAGAGGTACAGAGTGTTCTCTAGAGGCAGTAAATATAGTCCTTTTCGAAGCCTAGCGGGCAGCAAAATATTTGGATCACTCAAGGTAATCCTCATAACAGGTTGTTCCCCTCGTCCCTGTTCTCTGAGGATCTTCCTGATATAACTGAGGCATTCGCCTCCCCGACAGACTCCAAAGCACCTGGCTTTTAGAGAAAAATCCCTCTTTTCCAAGTTTCCATCCTTTGCTGTCACTTAACAGCTGGGACAGGCGACATCACTTCCTGCAAACGATTCCCCAAGAATATACCTGAGCCTCACCCTTTTCAGGAAGAGAAGCAGGGAGAGTGGCCCGAGGTGTAATGCGGATTACCTCAAGTAATCTGAACCTCACCATCACATCCCCATCTTTCTGCTTCTCTTTCTGACATATTTGAGGATAGACCAAAGAACAGATCAGAATTGGTTGATCCATGTATCAAATAAAGTTAGCCCCTGCACTATCAAATGTGACACCCATGAACAATATTAAAGAGAAGAATAAGAAAAATAAAGTTTACACACCGGTAGTAGTTGCCAAAACAACCCTTCCTACTACAACCGCAGAATCAAGAGAGGCATGAAAGTGATAATGATAAACATGGGAAAAGTGGGCCAAGAAGCAGATCTGACACAAGTAGTGGAGTGCTTAAAGCAGCAACCCCTAGGCCATTCCTAAACAAATGTAGGGGAGTCAACAGCAGTCAACTGACACGAACCTTGTTTGCACCTTTTGGTGAAAGGATTTGTGTCTTTAAAGGATACCCTACGTGACAACACCGAGAACGAACTACATTGCCCATGATTCCTGAACTTACGTCACTTGGAATCAGTGGTGCCCATCTTTGTGGTCGAGAATGTAGTGTTGCGCTCTAGTCTTCGACGCCCAGCGTGATGACGTGGTGCGCTGGAGCAAGAGCGGAACACTAGCCCATGCACAGAGGCTGGCGTGGAAAGCGCGCGAAGCGAGAGGAGACGCAGAAGCGATCGGAGCAGGTCACAGTTAGACGCTCTTTTGTTATAGCGATCTGTTGGTACAAATAAAAGCACAGTATAACCTACCAAGGCTGCATGTCCTCTGTGGGGGAGCAAAGTACTACATCACAGAGAATACGTTTTGTGTGCACAGTGGACTTGCTAGATAATCACTATGTTTAGTTGCTGCAGCCAGGATCTTTCTCTATGAACCCCACAACTTTAGGAGAGCTGCTTCCAAAGACGCCTCACTTTCTGGAAACCATGTGTATGTCCCGAGAAGTATTCTACGGTGTAATCTTATTAAGGAAGTAACTCTGAACTTTTATATTTAGTCCATTCTAGTTGATAAATTATGAACTAGAAACAAAACACTGACTATATTTTAAAGGGATTTCTGGACTGTTGTTTCCCAGTGAATCTGGAGCCATATCACGTGATGTTAAGGGACAGGCTCCTTAAAGCTCAAGTTGTTTATAATGATTACAAAGTGTATACTGTCTTTAAAATGTTGATAATTCAACAGTGGTAATTACTACAATAAACAGGGTAAAGCAAAACGGATTCATGCATTATATTTTGGTACACACAAGTCCTAACTTGGAATTCATTTTGCACGTGTCAAGAGATGAAAGTACCGGCAAGGTAGTAATTGCTATATTTGAAGTGATAAAAGGGCAGGCTACCATAGATTTAGGGCACTCAACTCTAATCTGGGTTTGCAGTTTTCAGAAATATCAGATAGATAAAGATAATCTGAAGGTGAATTGCTACCTATACATCTGTCTAGAAGTAGATGCAGTGATGTTTATGAGAGCAAATGGGCGTATCTATTTCAAAAATCCATTCCTAGTCAAACTCGCAAGTCAGAGTGGCAATCTCCAGTGTGTCTGTTTTGTCTTTCTTACCTGGGTCTGCTGCAAACTAACTTGGGTTGATAGTAGATACAGTGAAGTGTGGAAGCATGCATGCCTCCCATTGGATCCAGACTACATAGTAAGTTCTTTCTGACACTCAGCACATCAAATAAATAGGAGTAGGTATAGCTTGTTTCAACCTGCATTTAATGGAACCAGAAATCACAAAAGGAACATCAAAAGTCCTACATTTTTCTATATGATTGAAATAAGTCAAAACAGCAGATGTCACATCAAGTGGCATCAGTTCTTTACCCCGTTCCTCCCCAACAACTGCTGGAAGAATGCCTTCCTGCTCCTGGTGTAACTGAGAATCCACCAATCAATCAGTACTTGTAGAGCGCAGCTTATCAACTGTAAGGGTATCCAGGCGCTTAGGAAGCTGGGCTTAGTTGAAAGGCCAGGACTTGAGTAATTTCCTGAAGTCCGTCAGCGAGGATGATGCTCGTAGGTGGAGAGGGAGTGCGTTCCAGGATTTGGCGGCGAGAAGGGAGAAGTAGTGGCCTCCACTGTGGCTGCGGAAATGCATGGTGTCTGAGTAAGGGCAAGGGAGGTGGAGAAAAGGTGTCTGGATGGTTGGTGGAAGTTCAGGTGGTGGTTCTTGTGTGCTGGCCCTTGGTTTGAGGTAATATGAATTTTTATGGTCAATTGTGTCCCCTATCGTAGACCCCAACGGCTCCATGTACGTGCTTCAAGTACATGCATGTTCCCTCCACAACCAGTTATGAAGACGCAAGTACATTTGCGTCCAACGTTAACATGTCCTTTTTCAGATCCACCATGAATGGATCGAATATTCAGTTCCTAAGTATGCCCTGCCACCGTCTTTACATGGTGTACTTTTCACGTTTTCCTGGCTCTGGCGAGTTAGGCCCTGATTCCTGCCATCGAGCTTTTTCTGCCTTCTGCCTCTGGAAGCTGCAGCTTGGACCTGCATCTGTATCCATGACCTTTACCTTACTCCCTGCGCGGCTAGCGGTGCCTGGCTCGGCCTGCTTGCCTGCCAGGCCTGTATTTTGCCTTCAAGTTATCTGCTCCGCTCCTCGAAAATACATTCCTGTCTAGTAGTTTAGGTAAACATCCTTCCCAGCTGCAGAGCAAAGGGCCCGGCCTTTCTGTCTCCATGCAAGTAATTCATAGCTCCCGTTACCATGGTAGGCCCATGGCCCCCTTGCTTTACACGTAGACACGTAGTCACTTATGCACGCACTAACAGTCAGTATAGAATAGCCTCTGCCCGAGAGACCTTTCCTTCTAGATAATGTAGTTCCTCAAACACCAGATACCAGATATGATTTGGGATTAGGTTGTTCTGACACGCCAGACTTCTGTCTCCCTGTATAGCGCAAATGTCAAGTCCCCTTCACCCTCCAGTTACACGTCAATCACACGTCATGCTGCTGCGAGCGCATCTCTGCAACATGTTTCTGCTGACACTGCAGGATTCTCCTATGGATCCACCCACTTGTGACACCTCTATGTGACGTTTCTAGCACACACCTCCGTGTACGCCCTTGTGCACGCCTTCCGTTACGCATTTGTGTTCTTATCTCGTTTCTCTCAGCTGTTACGCCTTCTGGACCCATCACCACTGTAATGCATTGACTATATATATGATGTACTGTTAATAAAGCATTGTGATTCCCTTCCTGAACCCTCGTGGTGATGGAACATGATACCTGGTTCGAACCAATTCCTTTTTAAGGAATAAAACCCTTATAAACTCAGATGCCACGGACTCTGCCTCTTATTTTTGACTGAGTTATTCTTATTGAACTTTACCGCATAAATTAAGTATAGGTAATTTAAATTTACCACATAATTGGCGCCCGAATAGGACCCCTCCCCCACCTTACGCGCCGGCGGTGCGTTGCAGGCCTAGCCCCCTGCCACAGCGCTGATGGACAACTACGCGTACCCGCAGGATTTCCTGTATCTCCCTCAGGCCAACGGAGGTGACTGAGACTGCGATCGACACCCAGACGAGGCGGTAAGGAGTGCGGAGGATCCCGACCAGAGCCCAGCCGAGAGAGCAAGGTCCGAGGTATTCAGAGGCCCACCAGTTCCGAAGTTCCGAAGTACCTACGTCGCGAGTTGAGTCGAGTCCAGTCCAGTCGAGTCCAGGGTCCAGTCCAGTGTCGAGTTTCCGAGGCCTTCCGATTCCGTGCTTCCCGGTGAGTACCGTTGCTGGGGACGCATCTAGACGGGTGCATTAATTTGTGTCCGGTCAAGACGGGTTTGGGAACGCAGACCCGGTCTGCACTGTTTTAGCAGTGTATCTGTACTGTTTAGCAGTACATCCAGTATTAAGTTATCTAGTTAATGTTCGCTTCGAAATGTTTTAAATGTGTTTCTATGTCGTGGTATGAGTGATTGTCTGATCTTCATTACTGTGTTTATTGTATTGCGGGTGTTCAAGTTCGAGTAAGTATCGAGTTATCAAGCACTGAGTTTCGAAAATGCCGCTGTTCTCCAAGTTACGACAGATAGGAACTAGAAAAGGGATTCTAGAAGAGGCAGTGCCTGTTCCACCTAGGGACACTCCAGGGCACTTTATGTACCACAAGCATGGCTTGGATGCCGTATTATATCTCGACTTGTGGGTGGACTACACCAAAGATTTAGCAGAGAATCAAAGATGGCCCGCTACAGGGACATGGGATGCCGAGTGCATCATGACAGTAGAAGAAGCGTTATGGAAAAAGAAAGCCCGACAGTCACAGAAGGATGCCATTGAACTATGGCGTAAAGAATCGCACAGACGCACAGAGAAAGCACTCAGAAAAGCAGAGAAGAGTAGAGAGGATTCCGAAAAAGCTAGAGAAAATGAACTACTAGAGGAAGGAGAACGAGTCAAAATAGAACAACACGACAGACAAAGAAGTGCACTTATGACAGGATTGTATCCAGTCCTGGCCGAGGGCCTGCCCAAGGCGACCCCGGAAGTACCGAAAGATCTGCCCCCTCCATTGGTTCCGACTAAATTACGTCACAAGACCGCAGCAGAGATTTTCCTTTCTTCGTATTTAGACGATGTAGCACCCGCATACACCAATGTTCCAGCTGCACCTATACTTCCCCAACGACAGGTCACTCCTCCACCACTTCCTGCAACCCCCATTAACCCTATTAATCCGCTAAATCCTTTCGGGCCTGACACGGCCCTACAGACAGATCATGCTCAAGCCTCCGCTTCAGGAGGTGCATCAGGAGGTTTCCAGACCCCGCCACCAGTACATCGATTAAATACTAAAGAACTAGCAATGCAACGTACTCCCAGACCGATTACCAATGAAAGAGCGAAAGAACTTATCACATACTGTAGATATGACCCCATACCAGGCAAAGATGGTTGCATGTTATTAGCCTCAATACGTATAAGACGTGCTGCAGACTTTTTAGTCCTGTTTCCAGGAATAAAAGCTAATCTAGACAGGATATATCATTTTGTTCAGACGGGGGAGGGGCCGGAATGTGTTCACGAGGCCATGGCGCATCAGAAAGTAGACATTCAGAGCCTACTATTGAGATTCCTCATAAACTGTTTCATAAGAGAACGAGACCGGCCTGGTGTAAATGAAGAAGAGATGAAGGTATTAACTACATGGAGTCAGAATATTTCAGACGGAAAACATGATAAACAAAATTGTATAGAGAGCATGTACAGAAAAATTCGTAAAGAAGTAGTAGTATTCCATGCAAAAGAGAAAGCTGAAAGGGAAGCAAAATCAGACGAGAATAAATCCTCAGAGGAGGATGAGCCAGAGACAGAGACAGAAGATAGAGGAACGATAGCATATGTGGGAAGGGGTAGATCCTTTAATAAACCGATACGTCCAGAAAGCAAGAGACTTTTTCACTCTGCTATGTCAAATCCAAAGACCCCTGAACATCTATTTCAGGCTACCGATAGAGTCCTTCAAGAACGAATGGGGTACCATGTACTCAATTCCATGGATGAACAAGAATTAGCCAGGTCAGCAGTACAATGGGCTGACAATTACAGTGATGACGCATTAGCGCAAACCTTTTTGAATCTTTCTCCAGACGAACAGCGACTAGCCAGTATGTATATGATACAACACCTCCTTATATTGTATAAGAGCCAACATTCTGATCCAGGTCCCTTACCTGATGTATTAATAGAGTTACTCATGAATAGATGGAGGGGCCTGGGTACCGATTTAATTAAGCTTATTCTAGAACATAGACACAGATATAGTGCTTTCCTGAATCCACTGTTTGTTCCAGCTCCACCCCCAGAAAGAAAAATGTTTTACATGGACGGACAAAATCCCTTGTGAGAAGTGCATCCAGTCAAGAATGATGATAATACCTTTAGACGCGTGTTTGTGTACACGCCCATAACTAAAATGGAACTATTAGAAATGAAGAAACTAGTGCCCAGTCACGATAAAGACCCTGCAGGTTTCCACCGTGAAATCAAAGACATGTTACTCATGGGTGATTATACCTATCCCGACATCATGAAAATATTGAAAGTATTATTGCCTGCCGGTATTTACGAGAAACTCAAAGAAAAAGAATGGGAGGTGGGAGAGCAAAAGATTGATTGGGCTGCATTAGAGAACGAAGAAAATACTCAAACCCCAGGCCTAGGGCTTGGGGATAAAACTAAAGCATTACCAGGATTGTTAGTACAAGTTTTGCCACGTTTATTAGCAACGAAAAAGGAGGACTGGGATGCAATCACAGCCTGCAAACAGAAACCCGATGAAGACACTAGTGATTTTTATTCCCGATTTGAAAAATGTTTTGTTATTAATAGTGGCCTGAAACCTAGTAGCGAGTCATACCCACATCTTTTTGTATCTAAGTTAGTCGAGAATTCCCTGCCCCAAGTTAAAAATCGTGTACTGAAAGTCGAGAGCACCTGGCAAGCCAATACGCCTTCACAAATGTTACAGATGTTACAGTATCACCAGAACAGAATTAGGGAAGAACATGATCACGAACAAAGACGTATGAAAGACACGAAAATGAAAATGTTAGTTGCTCGGTCAGTTCCAGCTGACGGTCAGAAAAAGGGTATGACACAGTCCAATAATTCAGCAGCTCCTGTTAAAGGGACATGCAACTATTGTAAACAGCTAGGTCACTATATAAACGATTGCGCAGTTTTGAAACACAATATAGCTACAGGTAAAACTAAAGAGAGACCGCGTCAACCTAGACCAGATCAGGTCCAACAACAAGTACCACAGAATGCACAGCCTATGCAGGCTTCACAACAGACAGTACAGACCGTAGCGGTACCACAGCCACAACCGATTGCCGCAACACAACATGCAACTCAGCAGATGTGCCAGTATGCCCAAACTGATTATCCCGATTATCAGCGATACACATGAAACAGCCTAGAGAGGGAAGTTGGCTTGCCTCTTATTGAGGTTCCTGTAGATCAAGAGGGTCCTTACGTACATAGTCAGGTATTAGGTAAAGATAGAAAGTTTTTGATTGACACAGGGGCAAGCAGAACAACGATAAGTCACAACGAGGTTCCAGGGGCACCCCTCTCAGGCTCCCAGAATGTTTCCCTTGGATTTTCAGGCAAACCTATTGTAAATGAAGTATCGAAACCAGTACCTCTTTCAGTTGGTCCATTGTCCCGCACTACAGATTTGTTATTAACGAAATCATGTCCAGAAAACTTGTTGGGTATCAAGACGTTGAAAGCTCTAGGAGCTGTGATCTGCTGTTCTCCGGAAGGAGTAAGACTGTTTTTACGTGACTTTAAGGGTCACTATGTGTTCAGAGATATTGATCCCAGATTACAGAATGTACCTGCACATTTATGGGCGCAAGGCCCCACTGATGTAGGTTGTATGCACATTACTCCATATCGTGTCACACTTAGACCAGGAGTTGTTTTACCACGAATCCGACAATACAAGTTACCCCCAGATGCTGTAGTGGCTTTACTGAAAATCATTGACGAGCTCATTGCACAAGGAGTGGTTGTAGAAACCGACTCAAATTTATGTAATTCTCCTATTATTCCAATTCTTAAACGCACTGATCCAAATGCACCCCCAGTTTATCGATTAGTTATCGATTTGCGCGAATTGAATAAATGCATTGTACCGCAGTACCCTGTGGTCCCAGACATCTCCTCTCTATTGACAGCTATTGATTCTGAGGCAACGTTCTTTACTGTCATTGATCTGAAGAACGCCTTCTTTAGTGTCCCCATTGATCCGGAAAGCCAATATCTCTTCGGATTCTGTTTAAATGGTCGAAGCTTCAAATTTGCACGCGCACCTCAAGGATTCACAGAAAGCCCCAGCATCTATAGCCAAGCACTGAAAAGACAACTTGACAGTATTCACATGCCTGACAACACTGCCCTACTTCAGTATGTCGATGATCTATTGATCACCGCTCGAAGTGAACCTGAATGTGAACGAGCATCACTGACGGTTTTGCATTTCCTGGCTGACAAGGGGCACAAGGTGTCCCCTTCAAAGCTCCAATTCTGTGTTCAGCAAGTGGTTTACCTTGGGCACTTGCTGTCCAAAGGGGGGAGACAGCTAACACCTGACCGCATCCAGTTAATTGTAAACATGTCACCACCCAAGACACAAAAGGAGGTACGGGCTTTTATAGGCCTCACTTCTTACTGTAGACAATGGATCCCTCAGTATGCATTTCTAGCCAAGCCACTCATACAGTTGACAACACAGGAGGCAGCGTCTTCGACTGCCCTCACTTGGACTCAGGAACATAAACAAGCTTTTGACGACTTAAAGAAAGCCTTATGTCAAGCACCAGTTTTAGCGACACCATGTTACAGCAAGCCTTTTACACTTTTTGTCACAGAACGTGAAGGTACTGCATTGTCCGTACTCACTCAGGATCAAGCAGGTTCACACAAACCGTGTGCTTACTTTTCTAGTACATTAGATCCAGTAGCCCAGGCCTTGCCTGCGTGCTTGAAATCTGTAGCAGCAACAGCTCTAGCAATCAGACAAAGTGATTCCATAGTGTTAGGACATCAATTGACAGTACAAGTTCCACACTCCGTGGAAGTCCTTTTAAACCGAACACAGACTCAACACTTAACTATAGCACGACTGACAGGGTATGAATTGAAATTGTTTCAGCCACACATAGAAATTAGACGTTGTAATACATTGAACCCTGCTACACTTTTGCCATTAGTTGAGACAGACCCATTGGCACATGATTGCATTGAAGTCATTACCATCACGACGAAACCCAGGCTTAGACTTGACAGACACCGCATTACCAGATCCAGACTTGACACTTTATGTGGATGGTTCATGCATGAGAACAAGTACAGGAGAGTTAGTGGCCGCATATGCAGTCACGACAGAAACTGAAGTCATAGAAACACATCGTATTGACACCCTGTCAGCTCAAGCAGCAGAGCTCATCGCTCTGACACAAGCCTGTATTCGAGCAAAGAACAAGAGAGTTAACATATACACAGATTCACGTTATGCATTCGGAGTTGTACACGACTTCGGAGTACTCTGGCGAGAGAGAGGTTTCTTGACTTCTCACGGTGCCAAGATCCAGCACGGACCCCTCATTCAAGCCATATCCATCATGAAGTGCCAGGCACATACGAAAGTCACAGATATCATTTCCCAGGGTAACGACCTGGCAGACCGAACAGCCAAGCATACAGCTCAGAATCAGACTCACACAACTGACTTGACAAAGACAATAGTCGCGACACCGACACATTGCATGACAGTTAAGGATCCCGCCCTAGATGTAATTGACATACAGACACATGCTACACCAGATGAAATCAAGAAATGGACCGAACTAGGAGGGATCCAGACAGAACAGGGATGGATGACGAAGGGAAAATCTACATGGTTTCTCCCCGACTCTATGGTTCAAGTTATCATTAACACAGTACACAGTCCAGCACATTTAGGAGAAAAAGCCATGTTAGACAGTATTCAAAATCTTTGGTTCAATAAACATTTACGAGCAGCAGCCAAACAGAAAGTGCGTACTTGCATGATTTGTTGTCAGTTCAACCCAGGTAAAAGCATTCCTGTAGAGCAAGGTGGATTTCATCCTCCCGATCATCCTTTTGAAGTCCTCCAGATGGATTATATCCAGATGGAACGCTGTCGAGGATTCAAATATGTCCTCGTAGTTGTATGTGCACTCTCCCGTTGGACAGAAGCATATCCAGTCCCAGATTACACTGCTCCGACCACTGCCAAGCAGCTGGTTCGTGAATTCTTCCCCAGGTATGGTTTGCCCCGTATCGTATACTCAGATAACGGTCAGCCATTCTCGTCCGAGCTTATGAAGCAGGTATCACTCCTGCTAGGCTATCAGTGGAAGTTCCACTGTGTCCGACATCCCGAGGCAGCAGGTCTCGTCGAGAGACATAATCAGACTCTGAAAATTCGTCTTGCTAAGATCTGTAGAGAGAAAGGTGTCGACTGGATAGTAGCTTTGCCAGTTGCACTCTTTTATATGAGAATGGTCGCACACTCCAGAACAGGGCTATCCCCGTACGAGGTGGTCTTTGGTAGGCCACCGAATATGTGGGGGACGCCTCTGCCGAGAAAAATTACCGATGTTGATTGTAATATGCTGACAGATTACCTTGCCTCCTTGATGTCTGCACTACAATCATGTCGTTCACAGGTTGCTGCAGCCTTTCCCGACAACACCGAGGTGAAGCCACATGAGGTCGTTCTGGGGGATCTTGTATTCATAAGGAACTTCGACAGAAGAAGTCCGCTGGAGCCCCGTTGGCAGGCGCCGAAGCTAGTACTATTGACAACAAGGACTGCAATAAAAGTGGAGGGCCGCAAGGGCTGGCTCCACTCGAGTCATGTCAAAAAATTCCATGGACTGCCGCCAGATCTAGACTCCCAGCCCGGCCCTCCTCCACAGACTGACTCAAAACTCCCCCTGGTAGAGAAAACTTCTTCTCAGGAGTATAAATCCAAGTTGAGGTCTAGCAAGTCAGACAGTTTAATTGTTTAAGTCCTCCCCTAGGTGAATCGGTTAGACAAGTTTCTGACATGTATCCCCTAGACCCCAATAGAGAGAGAGACAGAAACAGCTCAAGAAACGTGAATATTGTAAATCCCTGCGTAGTCACTGTATTGTGACTTTACTGATTATGTTTTTCCTGAGTCTTTTGATTATTGCTGCAAGTATACTGTTACACTTATATTATCCTATTTTCAAACGTGCACATTCTTCTGCAAATGACACTGTCGAGCACACTTTTAGTGAATTACCCCCGCATGAGTTGTCTTACCGACTTGCGCTGCGCAACAATACATTCATTAGTATGCTACACCATTCCCATCAGACCAGCAATGCTACCAATTGTTGGATATGTGGCCGACTCCCTCCCTATCAGAAATACAAGGGAGTTCTGCCCCTCTTTCCGTACCCGTTCACACACAATGGTTCCTGTGGTGCATGGTTTAGTTTGATTAATTCCTTAAATTCTGATTCCGTAGTTTACCAGGGCAACTGGGTATGGGGAAACCTGAACATTGTTTTGCATAAAGTATGTTTCCCTGACAAGGAGGGTCTTCTCCAAAGGACAGGGACCGATCTAGAAAATGAAGTATATGGATTAGGTAACTTTACACTTAACCTCATGATTCTGAATGTCCAGTCCGAAGCCGATCCAGTCCTGCCTGCTATGTCCGTATTACCAGTTAAAGGTGAATTATGTGTCAGAAAGAATGGTTCAGTACACCTAGGTCATAGTACATGTACTACTGTGATCGAATTCAGTGATAAAGGCAAGTCTACATTCAAGGCTTCCCGACATTCCTATTTCATTTGTGGTCATACCTCATATTTACGTTTACCTCTAGACTGGGATGGTACCTGCTACATTGCATTCCTTCTGCCACCTGTTTTCCTAGCCCCTCCTGATTATCATAGGGATTCCCATCTAGTACACAACAGATCCAAGAGAGATCTCCCGATTGTCGACTACACTGAAACGGCATGGGAGCAATACACAGACTTCAATAAAGGTTTCTTTCCCTACTTAGGTGCTGTCTTTAATAGTAAATTGATACGTAAATTAACCAGAACCCTTGAAGCAGTAGTGAATGAAACTACTTCCGCCCTAGGCAACTTAACAGAGGAACAGTCTGCTATGAGACTTGTCGTTCTTCAAAATCGTCTTGTTCTTGACGTCATCCTGGCCGATAGGGGCGGAGCTTGTAGAGTCATCGGATCGAGCTGCTGTGTTTTCATTCCAGAAAACGCGCCATCAGTATATAGAGCCATTACCCGTCTTCACAAGATTGCAAGTCAGATACACCAGAATCCAGGCACCTGGACTTGGTCCGGTTGGTTCTGGAGCGTGTTATCAGCCTGGGGATGGAAAGTCCTATCCTTCCTAGGAATAGCCCTTCTTATAGTATTCAGTTGTTGCCTATGTCTGCAATGTGGGCCAGCGATTTGCGGCTTGTGCGCCACATCATGTATTCCTCATTCAAGTCCACATTCAAAATCACGTCGGAAGAAAGAAGAGCAAATGATGTTACATGAACAAATTGATAGACTAATGAGGATTGATATATCATGAAGGGTCCGTAGAGGACAAGGAGGGAATGAGGTAATATGAATTTTTATGGTCAATTGTGTCCCTTATCGTAGACCCCAACGGCTCCATGTACGTGCTTCAAGTACATGTATGTTCCCTCCACAACCAGTTATGAAGACGCAAGTACATTTGCGTCCAACGTTAACATGTCCTTTTTCAGATCCACCATGAATGGATCGAATATTCAGTTCCTAAGTATGCCCTGCCACCGTCTTTACATGGTGTACTTTTCACGTTTTCCTGGCTCTGGCGAGTTAGGCCCTGATTCCTGCCATCGAGCTTTTTCTGCCTTCTGCCTCTGGAAGCTGCAGCTTGGACCTGCATCTGTATCCATGACCTTTACCTTACTCCCTGCGCGGCTAGCGGTGCCTGGCTCGGCCTGCTTGCCTGCCAGGCCTGTATTTTGCCTTCAAGTTATCTGCTCCGCTCCTCGAAAATACATTCCTGTCTAGTAGTTTAGGTAAACATCCTTCCCAGCTGCAGAGCAAAGGGCCCGGCCTTTCTGTCTCCATGCAAGTAATTCATAGCTCCCGTTACCATGGTAGGCCCATGGCCCCCTTGCTTTACACGTAGACACGTAGTCACATATGCACGCACTAACAGTCAGTATAGAATAGCCTCTACCTGAGAGACCTTTCCTTCTAGATAATGTAGTTCCTCAAACACCAGATACCAGATATGATTTGGGATTAGGTTGTTCTGACACGCCAGACTTCTGTCTCCCTGTATAGCGCAAATGTCAAGTCCCCTTCACCCTCCAGTTACACGTCAATCACACGTCAATCACACGTCATGCTGCTGCGCGAGCATCTCTGTCACATGTTTCTGCTGACACTGCAGGATTCTCCTATGGATCCACCCACTTGTGACACCTCTATGTGACGTTTCTAGCACACACCTCCGTGTACGCCCTTGTGCACGCCTTCCGTTACGCATTTGTGTTCTTATCTCGTTTCTCTCAGCTGTTACGCCTTCTGGATCCATCACCACTGTAATGCATTGACTATATATATGATGTACTGTTAATAAAGCATTGTGATTCCCTTCCTGAACCCTCGTGGTGATGGAACATGATACCTGGTTCGAACCAATTCCTTTTTAAGGAATAAAACCCTTATTAACTCAGATGCCACGGACTCTGCCTCTTATTTTTGACTGAGTTATTCTTATTGAACTTTACCGCATAAATTAAGTATAGGTAATTTAAATTTACCACAGGTTATGGAGGGCTTTGCAGGAGTTTGAATTGCCATCTTTTCTGGATGGAGAGCCAAGAAGGTCCCTCAGATGCTGGGTGATGTGGGTCCACTTGGGCAGGTTGAGGATAGGTCTGCACACTGAATTCTGTTTATTCTGGAGACTTCTAATTAGTATGGTGATGGTCCCTGGTTGCTGTAGTCCGCACGGCTGGTGATTAGGGCTTGTGTGACTGTTTTTCTTGTGCTTATGGGGAGGCATTTGAAGATTCATTGGAGCATCCGGAGAGTGTGGAAGCAGACAGAGGAGACTGTGTTGATCTGTCATTTCATGATGAGCTTTCTGTCCAGGATGATGCTGAGGTTGCGGGCATGGTCTTTTGATGTGGGTGGGTCTCAGTTCGGCAGGCCACCAGGTGTCGTTCCAGATGGAGGTATGGCTGCCAAAGATCAGGGTTTGTCCATGCTGAGCTTCAGGCAAGTCTGCAACGTTCTTCATGCAGTTGTGGAAGTTGGTTTTGGTGGTGGTGGGGTCTGCTGAGACCAAGATAATGAGCTTAGTGTTGTCGACATAGGATACGATGTTAATGTTGTGGGTTAACACGATGTCGGCTACAGGCGTAGGTGCTGAAGAGGATGGGGCTGAGGGATGAGCCTTGAGGGACGCCGCAGGTGGTGCTCATGGGTTCTAAGGTGAAAGGAATTGGCGTATTTTCTATGTGCGTCCCAAGAGCAATGATGCAATCAATCTGTGTGCGTCTCCCTTTATTCTGATCTGGAGCAGTCTCTTGATGAGTGTGTAGTGGGAAACAATGTTGAACGCTGCAGCGACGCCGATTCTCCTCCGTCGAGTAAGATGAGGATTAGTCGGTGCTGTGGTTGATCGGAAACTGGATTGGGAGGAGTCTAGCAGGTTGTTTCTCTGCAGGTGTTCGATCAGCTGATGGTTGATAGCCTTCTACAGGAATATGGTGGGAAATGGGAACAGCAAGATGGTGTGGTAGTTCTGGAGTTTGCTGGGGTCTGCAGAGGGGGTCTGACCTCTGTGTGTTTCCATGCATCAGGAAAAGGGGCTGTGACGATGGATGCATTGAGGATGAGGACGAGTAGGTGGCTGATCTCATTGCATCGTACTAGTGTCTTAAGTGGAGAACTCAGCAATAAAAAACAGTGGGTTCAAAACTTCTAGACCATACCATGGCATACAAAAGACCTTAATTGCAGCACACTGTACTAAAATGGCCACAAATATCCCTTTATAAAAACATTGAATACAATATCAAAAGTATGTGGAGCTAGATAACATAATGACTGGATTGAAAAGAAACCCAAGTATGAGTATATAATCTGCCCAGTGTAATGGCTTGAGTCTTGCACCTTTACTGCTGCTGCTTTTGAAAGACCCATGCTCTCTAGCCCTATCCCTTCAACTTGAAGACCATTGACTGCAACCGGAACCGCTGTAGCTTGCCGAACACAGGGGATCCATCGGGCTCAAAACTATATCCAGTCTCCATAGTGGAACGACTGCTAACCCCAACACCAGCCACAACCATTGCCTCCTAACCCAGTATTGAAGAATCATTAACATCTCCACTCTTTTTTTCCAAAACATTTGTTACACACAAGGGAGCCAGAAAGGGAGGAAATGCGTACATTAGACTGCTTGGAGATAGATAAATTCAGTAGAGCATCCACTCTCCAAGATAGAGGATCATGTAACTTGGCACAAAATTGAGGAGCCACTCTGTTGCCCCTTGTCACCAACAAATCCAAACATGGCTCATCAAACTGGCTGCAAATCATCCTGAACACTGTTGGTGATGCAAAAATCTCAAACGGCTGGACATATCCTGCTGATGTGATCAGTTCTTTGACTGTCAACCCCCGGAGGTGAACTGCTATTAGTGATAGGACTTTCTTCTCTGCCAGTTCATGATCTGATGCTAGAAATTAGAATTGTCAAGCCTCTGTGCCCTCTTGACACTATATTGTGTGTTCTGTCCAACACAGGATGCCCCTTTAACAGAAAGATAGAAGAGCTTGACAGGTTGCTTGTAGCTCCCTCCAGTTTTTGCACTGGTCCATCAACCTTGAGCTTCGAATTTGTTCGGAATCGCACCCCAGCCTGAAGCACTGGTGTCCTTTGTCAGAACATATGGATCTGGAGTATTCATTTATACTGCTTTTCTAAAGAACCTTGGATAGAACCAACACTGAAGATGCCTGATGAGAAAAGGAGATAGTGTTACCAGCTCCTCAGAGTTCTCTGACTTCCATGCTAGCAGGAGATGTTTCAAGAGTGGCTGGTGATGATAACAAGCCTAAGGCACCAGGAAGACACTCAAGCCATGTGCCCCAGCATCCTTAGCCAATCAATCCTGAACTAGGGCTACCTTGGTTGTCAATATTGTTGCTGCTCTGGCTCCAGAGCAAACTTCTGCCCTTCAAATATTGTGGCCAGATCTGTGTGAAACACAGCTCCTATAAAATCCATTGACTGAGTTGGCAGAAAGTGATATTTTTGCAGTTTAATCAGAAGGAGCCCACCATAAGGGTATGCAGAGCTGCCAGCTGAATGGATTAGCCAGTCATGCATGTATGGGTGTATCTTGATGCCCTGTGAATGTAGTAAACGAGTCGCGGAAGCCAAGCTTTCCGTACATAACTGACAAGGAATCTTTAGGCTAAAAAGCAATACTATGAACTGAAAGTGTTGTCAGCACAAGTTCAACCAGGCTGACCATGTTCTGGGAACCCCGCCACATCAAATATTTCCTATGGTGGGAATCAGGTCACAAAACACCATCCACGGTTCCAGAGTACCTCTGCGGCTACTCCGCTCCAACTCTGCTGGACCACAGCCTAAGTTTCCATATCCATGGCCTTGCAGCACAGGGAGCAGAGGCGATCACCAATCTGGGTGAAAGGGATGAAAGGGAGAACGCAATGCTCACAAACGGCCCCCATGGCCACACCTTGATGGGCTTCCCTCAGTTTCTTGTCCATTGAGGACAAACAAAACAGGGAATGATGTTGCTGATCCCAAGTATTTTGAGACTGTAAAGGCTGGAACTATGGTTAGACAACTGGCTTCAAAACACAGGGGTCACTTTAACACACAAAACCCTAGAGGGCATAGTAAAAGTATTAGATTTCCACTAACCGCCTGATTTAGAGATGGTTATTAATTTACAATCTACATATAATGTAAATAATGGTAACTTGGCAAGCAATAAATCCACCGCCAGTAATCCTTAGTAAGACATATATACCATATCAACTCATACTTTTACATCATCACGGTTCCCCAAACCACACCCGTGGCGGGCCCACCGACATCCAGCATAGTGGTTTGACCGCCGCATTACGTTGCAGCTGGTCCGGCCGCAGCAGACGAAAGGACCAACCAACACCTCAGACAGGCTCAAGGAGCCCGTCTTAGCATCGGTGCGACAGTAATCCCTACAGTGAGGGCAGTGTCTGCGGAGGCACCACCGTAGAGATTATGATGGCCTTCTGGCCTCACATGGAGTCGGAATTGGATTTTGGGAGCCCCTAGCAGGACCCCCGCCCTGTGAGCCTCTGCTATGGGCCCAGGGGGGCTCATGTGGTGCCCCCCAAATATCCATGCACCTTGTGCGGGGCACCACATGGTGGTGCACACAGGGCATGGATGTTTAAAAACTGCTATTCTGCATCATGCCTTGTGCTGTGGCCCTTTTCTAGGGCTTCAGCTAAAGCTGCAATGCAAAAGAGCGGTTTTGTGACCGCCTGCGTGGAGGTCGCATTGTAACTGGGCGGATGTAACCACCAACATGTAGTCAGTCGGACACCTGCCTGATACGAGGGCAGTTGGACGCTCATCCGAATGCCATCGTAATGAGCCCCATAGAGTTAAATGCTAAGCATAAAACTTGACGCATTGGGGTGAAAGGCACCCCAAGGGCCACGCTTTAAAAAACTGCTGTTAAGCATTAGTCCTGAAGTATGGACAGAAGGGACAAGGGACTTCCTGTACAAAGGGCGCTAGCGTTCACTAACCCCCTGTTTCAGTGAATCAAAGGATTTGCGAATGCTCAAATCCTTTTTAGGTGTCGCTGAGCCAGCGCGCATTCGCTGTCAGCGAGACATTTAGTAAGCTTAAAGGGGGTATCAAAAGTGCTACCCACCACAGGCTTGCAGGTGACCAGCTTGCAAGAAAACGCACACAAGTGCGTGCGTCGGGCACAGCACTTTTTCCCATCGTGCGCAGAACTCGCTTTTTTTTTCTTTGTTTTTATTATTTCTTTGCGGCCCAGCCGCGCGGCCAATGCTTGTTCATTTTGAAGACACCTTATCATACTCTAAATTGGTTTTTGTTGCAGGATTTACGTGCCGAATATTTTCAAGGCTTGGCTTGTGCACAGGCTCTTAGGTCAAGAGCCAAACCGTGGCTCGGCTTGCCCTGTTACCATACTGGCTCAACCACCTCTAGCAGAGCAGAGGATTTCCCGTTTTTGATAGGCACCGGAGCTTGGGTAAACACATTATGGTCCCCGTGGCAGCAGCCTCGGTCCACAGAGCTCTCTTCAGAAGCGGTGATGACTTGTTATAGGCCTGATCTAACTGAAGGGTCCAGAGCATTGTGCACAGTGAGTGAGCAGGTGACGGACATTTAAAAAATGTGACGTGTACTGGGTGCAAAGACTACAACTGCCCGATTAATAGCTCTTAACGGACATTTATCCTTTGTCTTTCATTTTTTTAAATGTTATGTTTATTTTTAATGTTTTTACTGTAATGCAATGGTTATAATTAACTTATGCGAATAAATACATTCAACTTTGCACATTGACTGCTAGACTGTGTTGGCCTCCTGGCTCCCGAGGCTTGTCGGCTCCGAGGCTGGCTCCAGTGGCACCCTGAGCCCAAACACAGGGCTCGCATCCTGATAATGTCTCTGCACACTGCCATCTCAACGGTTGACTTCTCGCTCCTAAGTCACTATAGAAGCCCTTTGTAGGACCTTCAATGCCTCATCCACTTTAAGCGATGTATTATTGATCACCACAAGAGATAAACCTGAAAACTGTTCAACACAAAGCGGGGGGAGGTCCTGCTTTGGTGTCCGCATTTGAATACATGACCCTGGCCACAAACAAGGAACATGGTTTCATTGAATTCAAGTCACTGAACCAGCGGGAAGCATGAACTCATCCTCAAGAGGAGGCCCACAGCTTGATATCTGATTGGGAGCCAACGAGCCACCTTTGTAAATGTTAAACAATCCATGGGTGTGTCTGGGATTAACAAGTGCCGGCTGATGAAAACACTTTACTAATTAAATGCACAGGTGGAAAGCCACTCAGCGAAGACCCTGTGTACACAATCAAGGCTCCATTTGCTTTCAGTTCTTTTGTTTTTATTGGAAAACGCAGTTACAACAATTATGCCCAGCGCAGAAATTCAAAAAATGCTTTTGTATTTATAGCGCTTAGGACCGTTGAAGAGGCGCTGTAGACTGACTGTTGTTTATAGATGACGGTAAAGCCATATATGTGTAGAAGAAATACTGCCAACTTTAAAAAGTGCCCTAAATTTCTACAAAACTTCGTCGCTATCATGGCGTTCTAGATACAATTCTTACCCGGTCTGGGCAAGACCCTTATCTTGGTCTGTGGGAGGTGAGGTCGGATATACAGACGCGGAGGCTGAATATATTGGCGAACTGCACTTTTATTGTCAGGAAACAAGGCTTTAGGTTTCACTACAAGGTCCGAACTTCCACACGCGGCACCAAGTTCTCCAAGATTGAAGGGGTCTGCCGTGGTAGTCGATGTTTCTTCCTCTTCATCCAAGGGTCGATGGTCCTGGGGTGACCGCGGCTCCGTGGTGTTGATTAACCGGAGGTACCGAGAGGGAAGAAAAGAAAGGGACCGTCAGTGATCTGGTTGGTTCGAAACCCTTGCTCCTACACCGTAAAGTAGTGCACGAAAATCGGGTATGGTGACGGGGAGTGCGCAAAGGTATTGGAAGTGGTGGAAAAGGGAATAGGGAGTGAGCGGATATGGAGTAAGGATAAGAAGTTAGAGATGGCGGAGTCATAGACCAACACCCCAATCCTAGTCCCGTAACTTTAGTGAAAGAGTAGGTATCATTCGTTTACCAATGCACGTTTCGTGGTCCCCTTTACAAAAATCCACCCACCACCCTTAACACACAACAGTTTCCTCAAAGGGCTTCGGTTCAAAGTCACTCACCGGCCCCGCCGTAACTCTCCTGAGTCACGGCACGCTCTCCAGCCTCCTCCGGGGGACACCACCACTCCTCCGTCCAGCGGTCTTCAGTTTCCCCCGTCTCTTCCTCCAGGTCAGCAACGCTGTCTTGACTCTCGGCGTTCAGCTCCGGCTCCCGGCTCCGAGATTCAGCGTCCTCCTCGTGGTTCGTCTCTGGTCCCGCCTCCTCGACGTTCTGCGACGACCCCGCTTCCTGTGAGGCGTCTGTTTTTATTCGTCCATTGCTCGTAGCACCTCCTCTAGCCGTTACCTCACGCTGTGGAAAGAGAGGAGAGATATCGGTCTTCGTCCAAGTTTCAGGTGATACGGAATGTCGCCAGAGTCGAGCAAGGGTGTCTGGGCTTTGTAGTTCCTCCTTAACAAGGGTTCCGACCCGATCCTTCTCACATCCCCTTTCCCTTGGTGTCCTGTTACTAGGGTTTCTGTCCTGCGGATACCTGGATAGGAAATCAACATTCCCTTGCTCTGACCCTTTCCGATGTTTAGTGTGAAATCTATAGGGTTGCAGTGCCAAGAACCATCGTAATACACGATCGTTGTTTCCTTTGTTGCGAGATAACCATTCCAAAGGGGCATGATCCGTGAATAAAGTGAACTCTCTTCCTTCCAGATAGTAACGCAGTGTTTCTATGGCCCATTTAACTGCCAGGGCCTCTTTTTCAATGACTGCGTAATTTTGTTCTCTAGGGAACAATTTTCTGCTTATATATAAAATAGGCTGTTCTTGTCCCTGGTGAGTTACTTGTGAGAGCACTGCTCCTAACCCCTGATCTGATGCATCTGTCTGTAAGACAAACGGGAGGGAATAGTCGGGACTGGCTAGTACCGTTTCAGATGTTAGGGATCCTTTTAGAGTTTGGAAGGCTCTAAGTATGTCAGGGGTAGGATGTTTTAAACGCTCCTCCGTATTAGAGGTCTTTTGTAGCAGATTAGTGAGAGGTGACGCAATTTGGGAAAAATTTGGAATGAATCTTCTATAATATCCCAAAAGGCCCAAAAAGGCCCGTAGGTCTTTCTTGTTTTTGGGGAGGGGAATTTGGGAAATAGCTGCCAGTTTGGAATCTTGTGGTCTAATCATTCCCTCTCCTAAGAGGTATCCCAAATATTTCACTGTTTGGGCTGCTAGATGGCTTTTTGACGGATTGATTTTCAATCCATTTTCTCCTAAGGTGAGTATGACTTGCTTCAGGTGTTGTACGTGTTGGTCCCATGTCTCACTGAAAATGACGATGTCATCTATGTATGCACCGGCATATTTTTCGTGGGGACGTAGTATACAATTCATCGCCCTTTGAAAGGTAGCTGGTGCTCCGTGTAAGCCAAAGGGCATGACCTTAAAATGGTACAGTCCCTCCGGAGTGGAGAATGCTGTTTTTTCCTTATCTTGGGGACGTAAAGGGATTTGCCAATAGCCTTTACACAAATCCAATGTGCTGATATATTTAGCTTTCCCTATCTTTTCAATCATTTCATCCACTCTTGGGAGAGGATAAGTGTCAAACTCCGACAACTTGTTAACCTCTCTGAAGTCTATGCAGAATCTGACCGAACCATCCGGTTTCGGAACCAACACAATTGGGGAGTTCCACTCACTAGAGGAAGGTTCGATAATATCCATTTCCAGCATCTTCTGGACTTCCTCTCTTATCGTCTGACGACGGGCCTCGGGTATCCGATAGGGCCGAAGTCGTACCCTTTTACCTACAGGAGTTCTGATGGCATGTTGTACTAGGGTCGTCCTTCCTGGAGTTAGGGAAAATACTTCTCCAAGGGGAGCGAGGTTCTGCATTAATTTTCCTTTCAGAGGGTTTGGAAGAATAGGGTCAATGCATTGAGAAAACAAAGGTACCTCACTCTCAGTTTGGGCAGTTAGAACAGGATGAGGTCCTTCCCATTTTTTTAACAAATTAATGTGATATATTTGTGAAGTACCTCGTGTCGCATCTAGCTCTATCCTATAAGTCACTGGGGTGACTTTCTCAGTGACTTTATACGGGCCCTGCCATTGACCCAGTAATTTGTGGTCGGATGAAGCCATCATTAACAACACGAGGTCACCCACCTCAAATTTTCTCTCCTTGGTCTTTTTGTCATATTGTTTCTTCTGAGCCGCTTGTGCCTCTTCCAAATTATTGCGGACAATAGTCCGAATCTGACTCAGATGCGTTTTAAGAGTGGATACATAATCCACTAGGGGCTTAGCGTTATCAGGTTCATTCTCCCACTTTTCTTGGGCCATGTCCAAGAATGTTCGTGGCTGGTGTCCGTATAGGAGTTCAAAAGGTGAATAACCTGTACTTTTCTGTATTTTGCACCGTATGGCGAACAAGGCCAACGGTAGCATATCTTCCCACTTTCTCGTTTCAAGTTCCAACAGTTTTTTAAGGGTTGTCTTAAGCGTAGCATTATACCTTTCGACTAACCCGTCAGTCTGAGGGTGGTAAGCCGCTGTTCTAATTTGATGTATGCCTAGTTGGGTACATACTTGCTTCATGACCTTGGATATGAATGGTGTTCCCTGATCTGTGAGGATTTCTTTTGGAAACCCCACCCTGGAAAACACAGTTATCATTGCTTTGGCAATATTAACCGCATCTGGGCGTCGTAAAGCAATGGCCTCAGGAAAGCGGGTGGCGTAATCCACCAGCACCAGCACAAATCTACAACCACTCCTTGAGGGTAACAAAGGCCCTATAATGTCCATGCCTACTCTGGTAAAGGGCTCTTCTATCACTGGGAGTGGACGCAAGGGTGCACGAGGAGGTATGTACCTACTGTGTTTTTGGCATATGGGGCATTCCCTGCAATATTTTTTTACCTGTTGGTATATCCCTGGCCAATAGAATTTCTCTAGTATTTGTTTCTCAGTTTTGTCCGAACCAAAATGACCTCCTAGCAAGTGACTATGGGCTAGAAACATTACCTTTTCTCGAAATGGGGTGGGTACTATTAACTGGGGGTCTTGTGTAGGATTTCCCTTCCTATAGAGTAGACCGTTTTTCTTAAAAAAATAGGGACCTACATGAAGAGGGTCTTCCTGTTCTAGTGCGTTCTTCCATGCCTCTTGCAGAACTGGATCCTCTCTTTGTGTGGATCGAAAACTTCTGTCTGTTTCCCAAGGATTTTCTTCACGTATAACAGGCAACACGATAGGGGGCTTCCCTTTTTCTATTCTTCTCTGTTTCCTACTCTTTCTTGGTTTCGATTCAGGCCATTCATGTTCGTCTGCCTTAGAAAAAGGAGCTTCAGCCCACCAGTCTTCTCCTTTGTGCTTATCATAGGCTAACATGTGTGATAGCTGGGGATAATCGTTACCCAAAATGACTCTCTCGGGTAAATTAGGGATCAGGCCTACTTTCAAGGAGGTTCCGGGGTCGTTGATGTGTTGAATAGTAACTTGGGAAGTTGGGTATTGTTTAACGTCCCCGTGTACACATCGAATAGCCACCATCTCATCACTGGGTATTACTCTGGGTTGAAAATCTTGGGGTCGAACTACACTCTGTCGACAACCCGTATCGGCTAACGCCAGAGTAGGCTGTCCATTCACTTTCACTTCACAATGATAGGGTGGCAATGTTTCTCTCGGGTTAGAACAATAGTAGTTCCTGGCTATCCCTATTTCCATTGGTTCCTCTTTTTGGGGACAAAATTTAGCAATATGTCCCATCCCTCCGCAATGGAAACATTGGGGTCCCGGGTTTGGGTTTCTGAACACTGGGGTGGGTATCATAGGTCCGGGTAGAAAAGCCACGGGATCGGGTTTTTTAGGGGCAGAAGTACGAGTCGGTCTGTGATGTCCCGGTCCGGGGGTTCTCCACTGGGTATCCTCTCTCCCCTTTTGAAGTTCTTGGGCCCTGTTATAAGCACTTGCAATTTCTACGGCAGATTCGAGGGTCAACCGTGGTTGTTGTCTAACCCACCTCTGTATTGGTGGATGAAGAGAGGCCAGATATTGTTCAAGATATATTTTTGACATGATACCATCCTTATCCGAGGTGGCAGGCTTCAACCACCGGTCAGTCATATCCTTTACCCTGAAGTACAAGGCTCGGGGGGTTTCTTGTGGACCCTCTTTTATCTGACGTAACTTTATCCGATAGGACTCATCGTCCACCCCCAACCTTTCCATTATGCAGCGTTTGATGTCGGCATATGGTACGGCCCCTTGTATGGTAGCCGCTTGATAGGCTGCTTGTAGATCCCCTGAAAGAAGTGGCCCCAAATACTGCCCCCATTTGTCAGCGGGCCATGCTGCGGCAGTAGCTATACGTTCGAAGTTCGTGAAAAAGAAATCAGGATCCTCTCCACTTACATATTTTTGCATGACCATTGAGGGAAGGGTGGTAGGACCTTTTTGATTCCCGAGTATTTCGGCCAACTTGTCCATGGCTGCTTCATGTGTTTGACCCTGTCCTGTAAGGACTTTCTGCGTTTTCTCTCTGTCTTCCTCCACAACGTGTAAGAACTTTTCCATGACTTTTCCCAAATGTTCTTGATGTTCAGCCATTTTGGTAATTGCAGCCTCCATGTCTCCGTTGGGTCCCACTTCTGACACCACTTGTGGGAGGTGAGGTCGGATATACAGACGCGGAGGCTGAATATATTGGCGAACTGCACTTTTATTGTCAGGAAACAAGGCTTTAGGTTTCACTACAAGGTCCGAACTTCCACACGCGGCACCAAGTTCTCCAAGATTGAAGGGGTCTGCCGTGGTAGTCGATGTTTCTTCCTCTTCATCCAAGGGTCGATGGTCCTGGGGTGACCGCGGCTCCGTGGTGTTGATTAACCGGAGGTACCGAGAGGGAAGAAAAGAATTGGACCGTCAGTGATCTGGTTGGTTCGAAACCCTTGCTCCTACACCGTAAAGTAGTGCACGAAAATCGGGTATGGTGACGGGGAGTGCGCAAAGGTATTGGAAGTGGTGGAAAAGGGAATAGGGAGTGAGCGGATATGGAGTAAGGATAAGAAGTTAGAGATGGCGGAGTCATAGACCAACACCCCAATCCTAGTCCCGTAACTTTAGTGAAAGAGTAGGTATCATTCGTTTACCAATGCACGTTTCGTGGTCCCCTTTACAAAAATCCACCCACCACCCTTAACACACAACAGTTTCCTCAAAGGGCTTCGGTTCAAAGTCACTCACCGGCCCCGCCGTAACTCTCCTGAGTCACGGCACGCTCTCCAGCCTCCTCCGGGGGACACCACCACTCCTCCGTCCAGCGGTCTTCAGTTTCCCCCGTCTCTTCCTCCAGGTCAGCAACGCTGTCTTGACTCTCGGCGTTCAGCTCCGGCTCCCGGCTCCGAGATTCAGCGTCCTCCTCGTGGTTCGTCTCTGGTCCCGCCTCCTCGACGTTCTGCGACGACCCCGCTTCCTGTGAGGCGTCTGTTTTTATTCGTCCATTGCTCGTAGCACCTCCTCTAGCCGTTACCTCACGCTGTGGAAAGAGAGGAGAGATATCGGTCTTCGTCCAAGTTTCAGGTGATACGGAATGTCGCCAGAGTCGAGCAAGGGTGTCTGGGCTTTGTAGTTCCTCCTTAACAAGGGTTCCGACCCGATCCTTCTCACATGGTCACAAATGCTTTTGCTGGCGACTGTTTACTGCTGATTCCCTAAAAACATTCTAGAACGAGGGAGGGACGACCACCTATCTTGCAGAGTTGCAGTCCCTCTCTGAATGTGGCCAGATGAAGGCCACATCAATGGACAGCACCCTAGTTAAGCACTAAGCAATGCTGCGTTAACAGTGGTAACAGGAGTACCTGCAGGACAAATTCATCCTTTTAGCATCTGCGGTACTTTAAACACACAGGAGCAGTCACTGTAGTGTCCAGGCCGCTACACCCTGCTGATATTGAATGAGTGAAAACATACTTTGAGCTTTTAGACCTTACCATTTACCCAAAAGGCGTCAACGCACGCACAGACACTAGCCACGCATACTACATGGCGAGACCCAGTCACTGCAGGCTCATTCCCATCCCATTCAAATCAATGATGTCCAAGCCAGATCTTTATACAGACAGCATCCAGCGGACATTCTGTGACATCCCTTTTGAACGTACAGAAGACCACCAGGGCTGAAGCTTGATGTACCCAGGGCCTTAACCCAGAGTACACACAACTGACCAACACACACTGCCATCTAACGCAGCCTGTTTCCAGCTCCCACTCCAAAGTTGGTGTACATGTTTACAAGTCTAAGGGGACACCAACAACCCCTGAAGTGGACCTCATGCAGACTCCTCATTTGGCACCTTCTCCAATGAGAGTGCGCTATTATAAAGGAGCAGTTTACAACTACATGGTCTAGAGAGTCCTACAGCAAGCATTACTGCAAGTCAACCATGGTTGTATAAAAGTTAAATTTAAAAATTCATACATTAAAATTGTGGTATTCTAACATCAAGATACATGGGTTGAAGAAAGTCCCTTGTCGACGCGTTTCGGTGTGAAAAGGTCTTTAAGCACCTTCTTCAGGACAGACTTATGAGTTAAAACAACTGATCTTCTTTCTAAAAATAAATACATACAATTAGTGACTTATGTCTAGTTGAGAGCTAATAACAGTCTATACAGTGTTGGGCACCCTTTATACCAGGTCACTATCTATATCTGTAATAGTATTAGGAGGTCGATCTTACTTGGATTGCTAAGACGTCAATCTTCTCACTATGGGGTTCCACACTTATGAGATTTATTCAATTTCAGTTTCTCCTCCTAGCAGTGTCAATAATTTCTAAAACAAGGAGGATATATACATTAGGGGTATTATACCTTGCCTTTCCCTTGTTTAAGACTAAAACGTAGGGTCTTCTTGATCGCACTTACTTAAAAACAGGAGAATGATCTTCCTCATGTCTAAGGCGTTTCTTACGTCTTTCAATTTGCGCAAGGTATCAAGTAGGTTGTTTGCTTGATTTAAGCCTGTGAGAGAACATAGTATTAAGAAATGTCTCTCCCTATTGAGATATCACCTTGCATCTATTGCGAGCACTGTGGCATGGTTACCACGTACCTTTAAGCTGATATCTTTGGTCCCTGTGTTTGATACAAGAGCAGGTCTTCACTTCGTCCTGGGGACTTCTTTACCGGGTTCCTGCATACAATTATTGCAGGAATGCCTTTAGTCCCAGTGCCTAGGTGTGGGGAAAATATTTAAACTTAATATTCCATTGGGGTGATAAATTATCAATCATCAAAATCTCCAGCACTTAGGAAGACTAGATGAGAGTACTCATATGGGTACCCTGATATTGCTTGAGTCTCAGTTAATTAGGAGTACAGATATTGTCCAACATGTGTTGGCAAAAAAGTGGGGTACCAATTTGTTATCTACAGCTCTATACTCTTACGACCTGTTGTACATATAGACTGGCAGTCTTATCAAAGTTGTACCACCCGCTTTCATGACTCGGATATAGTGTGCACCCAGAGCGTTAAGCCTCTGAGTACTATACATTCATGTTTGGTATTCCTGGGTTAATTAGGTATACCGCTGTTACCCTTTCAATGTTTTAACTTCAAGATAGACACATTATAATCTGCAGGAACCCGGTAAAGAAGTCCCGAGGACAAAGTGAAGACCCGCTCTTGTATCAAACACAGGGACCAAAGATATCAGCTTAAAGGTATGTGGTAACCATGCTACAGTGCTCGCAATAGATGCAAGGTGTTATCTCAATAGGGAGAGACATTTCTTAATACTATGTTCTCTCACAGGCTTAAATCAAGCAAACAACCTACTTTATACCTTGCGCAAATTGAAAGACGTAAGAAACGCCTTAGAAACGAGGAAGATCATTCTCCTGTTTTAAAGTAAGTGCGATCAAGAAGACCCTACGTTTTAGTCTTAAACAAGGGAAAGGCAAGGTATAATACCCCTAATGTATATATCCTCCTTGTTTTAGAAATTATTGACACTGCTAGGAGGAGAAACTGAAATTGAATAAATCTCATAAGTGTGGAACCCCATAGTTAGAAGATTGACGTCATAGCAATCCAAGTAAGATCGACCTCCTAATACTATTACAGATATAGATAGTGACCTGGTATAAAGGGTGCCCAACACTGTATAGACTGTTATTAGCTCTCAAGTAGACATAAGTCACTAATTGTATGTATTTATTTTTAGAAAGAAGATCAGTTGTTTTAACTCATAAGTCTGTCCTGAAGAAGGTGCTTAAAGACCTTTACGCACGAAACGCGTTGACAAGGGACTTTCTTCAACCCATGTATCTTGATGGTAGAATACCACAATTTTAATGTATGAATGTTTTAATTTGTTTCTTTGAGCATTAAACTAGAATAGGAATTGTTTTATGTATTAGATTAGGATTGCTTTCGAGTATATGCTTGAAAAAAATATTTTGTTATTAGTTTTATGAAAATGATTTTAACTGTATGAGAATAAAATGTTAAGAGACATAAGTAACTTCAGGGTTGTGCAGGAATAATTACCTAAAGTCACTTTTTGAACACTAGTAACGTAAGATTAGTGTGTAGACTAGTTGGTCACAAAGTAAAAGTTAATGACACAGAAAGAAATTTCTTTTGATACTGTCTGACACCCAGTCCTTTCTGGTTTTCTGGGACACTCTCTTCGTTTGAAGGTGTATAAAAGTTAAGCCATTCCCAGTGGAATTCAAATCCATGACCTGCAGGTTACAAAGATCTCAGCATGGAGCGCTTAACTTACTAAGCTAGCTTCCTGCATCTAGGTCTACTACAAGACTCATAGCATTCTACAGAATCTGCATACTGCGCTCCCAACCAGGCAGATGCTTTTGAACCGGCCAGATAATAGCATGGCCTATGAAAAAAGCAGAGGGTACAAACCCCTGACAGATGCAGGTCTAGGTTAAAAGACAAAAAAGTTCATATACTGCAGTACTTCAGTGAGAAAAAACGCTAACATGATCCTGTTGCCATGATATAGAATGCACTTCATGATGTACTCATGATGCTTCCAAGATCAACATTTAGGCGGCTTCAGCTCCATGAGCAACAGATCAGAAATGATAATAAAAGTCTGAGATCAGGCCTTACCGCACTGAGATTACTGCAGGAGAGTAGGTCAGTGCAGCCCTAGATTTCTTGTAGCTTTATCAAGCAAGACAGGACAACGAGCATTGGCATAGCCATTAGGTCTCGCTTTTGGGACCTTATAAGTGTTTAGCCATGTAACAATTGATGTTGTTGCACCAAGGATATTGTGCTGCATAACTAAATACTTATAAGGTCCCAAAAGCTAGACCTATTGGCCATGCCAATGCTTGTTATAATATACGAGGTCCAATTAACGATTCGGCAAATTCTTTCTGCATCATGAAATGGGTTTAAGAAACAATAAGGAATCAGTATTTGGAAGGGGCATGTTTAAGGTGTCACTTCCAAATACCGATTCCTTATGTTACGTTTTATTGTTTTGCGACCAAACTCCGGTTGCAAAGCATTAATATTTTACAACCAAGTGAAAGAAGGTGGTAAGCCATTCCCAAATGAGAATGGGTCCACAGGCAACCACTTCCCTTTGTGAATGTTGACAAAAGTGTTTTTTGAGTAGGCAGTTGTCCTCGGACCATTGTCTACTCCTAAAAAAGGTTTGTTTAACTTTTTGTTTTTGCAAACACATCCTGTTTTCCTTCTCAGAAAATGAGCTATATAAAAAAATTGCTTTCTTAAAAAGCAATCACAGACATGGCGGTCTACAGATCCCAGCAGAACATCATCCCTGTGATTGTGTCTACTTTTAGTAGGCTGTACATTTGCGACCTGCCTCATGCATACTAATGAGGTAGGTCGAATTGTGACCCGCTACTCTTCTGTATTTTGTGAACTGAGCTATTAGTACAGAGGTCGAATTCCAAAATACAAATGCGTTCTGGAAAAGTCAGTCTGCAAATTGCAACCCCTTTTAACAATGTATTCTTCGTACATGAGGACCCCAATTCCTGTGGGACAGGAAATTTCCTTTGTAAACAGTCCTTGGTGGACCTGCAGACATATGCGATTAACCATGTATGTCCCATGTATGCACTCTGTATATTACTGTTGCGCCCTCCGAACCAGACGAAGATGACCAATAATGGAGCAGGTGCCATTTAAAAACATACAGGTTCATATTTGGTTACCCGTGAAACTTGCTTTGCCCTTTAGAGATGTCGGATGGTGTGTCCAATACCACCATATTCCATGCAAGGATGCTTGGGAGTGGTGACATAGGCTGGAAAAGTGAACTTACAAGAAGATACAAATCGCAATAGCATGAACACGGTGGGAAGCAGGAGGGAGCCTGCTTCTTGTGAAGGTCCTTGACTACAAAGGAAGAACAGATGTCATGAAGAAGACTCAGTGTATTAAGCCATTATTATGATGATTGCATCCACAGGCAGGAGCAAGGTGATCCTAGACGAAGATGTACCGTACCATCTTAGCGTTGGTGTGGTCAGTCCAACAGAGGTATTGAGGATGCACAGGGGCTTTTGTACCAGTGGTCCTGGGTCCTCCTTCCACCAGATGATCCCACCCTCTGGTCTGCTCCTTGTGGACTTTGCTGCGGGGAGCCAGTAGTGCACAAAGGGTGGAGCCTCATGCAACACATCTGCGCTGGATTCAGCAGCATTTTCACATTCCAAGGAAAAGTCAGACAGCAAGCTACTTAAGACTATCATCATCTGAACACTGAGCAGTCTCACTAGGAGCAGCAATGGTGCAAAGCTCTGTGCGTCTGTGCCATTCTTTCCACCGCCCCTTCCACCACCTCAACAGCACCAGGAAAAAGGCAGTACCTAAACTCCCAGCTGGTGTACAATAGTCTACGTCAAGTTCGGTCCTGGAGGACTGGAACCATGCCAGATTTTTTGCATATCCCCATTTAGATAAATGTAGTTATCTTACAAATCTGGCATTGATCTGGCCCTCTAGGACCGATGTTGGAGAAACCTGCTCTCCGTCGACACCAGCTGGAGAGCTGTAATGCAGCTGCTTTACCTTGCCTTTTGTATAATCTTCGTAGGAAGATCCCCAGGTAAATCGGAAGTACAGTACTCTGGGCCAAAAATCGGCTAGCAAAATAAGCTAAAAGAAAAGGCAATGAAACAAAAAGCAAACAAGGGAAACACAAATCCCAAGCCTACATATTTGAACTATTTAAGCTGGGTGACTCAGAAGAAACAAATTAACAAGCACATTGGAAACCAAAATAACCTGTTTTCGTGGTTAAGCAAATGACGTCACTGAGACTGCCTGAAGAGTGAGTGGATTACAGATGTCAAATACTTAACAAGTCAGTGCTCGAGACAACGCCTGTTATTCTGGCCAAAACCACAGGAGAGAAGCTTTAAGCAAATTGAATATCGAGTTCTCTGAATGCTTCTCTTTTGAGCTCGAGATAACATGCAAAGGATGCTCTACTGTCTATATCAGCGTTCACAATCAGAAAAATCAGGCTCAGAATAGATAGTTATATATCAAGCAGGCGCCTAAATTAATTATTAGCAATGGCTGCCACTCTACCCCCCTTTCCCCCTCCTTTAACCCAACCCCCCTCCAGGGGCGACCACCACAAACCAAGGGTGCCGGGGTGGGTGGAGGGAGCATAGGAGGGGGTACGCGGGGTGTGGAAGCTCTGAGGTAATAATAAAATGGAACTTACCTTAAGCTGCCAGCTGCCTCCCGTGTCGTGCCTTCATGTGCTCATCCTGGTCCCAGGCTCCCAGCATACAATGGAACAGACTCCCTGTGCAATCCCCGCGCTGCTCTCATGCTATGACAGCATCCTGGGGATTGGCCTGAGCGGGCTGAAAAGACGCTCGGCTCAGGACCGGAGTGAGTGAAGTTTCTCCAGCATAGCTGTACAATGCAGCCAGGTTGGAGAACCCTAGGTGCGAATGTGTGGTTTGATGGTCTGACACGGCCAGCCATGCACACATGCTCACTTAGAAGTGCACATAGCACTCTTCATCCCGCTTCCTAAGCCCATGCCCATGCAGCGTCCCTCCATGCACACGGTAGCGCAGAGCCGGCAAATGAAAAATAAAACGATGATAGAACATCATTTTATTTTACACCTGCTGGCTCTAATCCAGTGGGGGGACGTTCCTTCACCATTGCGGATGAGCTGTCCCTGCCCCCTCCTCACCATCCATCCCTCTTCCACTCCATACCCGACTGCACCTCTGTAACAATCCCCCATCTCCAATTCCAGCTTTTCTCTCCTCCTCCTCCTCCTCTTCTTCTTTCAGGTCTATCTCTCTCGCTCTCCATGCTGCATGTTACCACCCAGGGTACCCCTCAACCTCACCCTCTCACCATATAAACAGCAGACAATGCTTCTTCATTTCCCACACATATATTCTATGACCCCCATACTCCGAGGTTTATAAGGCTCCTTAATCATCTACTGTATTGATGTAATCACATGTTGGTACCCCTCCACAGACCACTTTTCGGGCTTTTCTGCGTGTTTTTACAGCTGTCCTGTCTTGCTTGTACTGATGTTAGCGACAGTTTTTAGGCGATAGCGAGCGGTTTGGGACCCGCTTTGCATGTCAGCGATGTTTATCGCTAATGACATGCAAAGTGGGCGTACCCAAACAGTTAACGACTGAAAGCAGTTGCTAACATCGCTATCGCCTATTAGCAAGGCAGGCGTAGCGTTGGAAATATTTGCGCTAAGCGCGAATATCTCCAAATACTAACACCTGCCCAGACCAGTTCTTAGCCATGTTATCCAATGGGAGGTGGATAACATGGCTAAGAGCATTTTGTTGCAAATGCATGAATATCGCTGTATTCTCAGCGATATTCACGCATTTCGCCGCTATCGCTGGATATTTTAGCACAATGGAGAAAAACGTTGCTAATAGCATGTTTTCTCCGCTAACATATCCAGCGATAGGCAGCGATAAAAAAAATCGTCGCTAAGCCTGTTTAGCAATAAATATCGCTACTTGTTGGTAATATGCCCCCCGGTGTTTATTTTCTAAATATTAGGACGGGTGGATGACGGAGATACTCAGCGAAAGCACCAGGACACGAGTTCTGAAATGTATTCACTCAGATGGAGGCGCACCAGCTCAGATCTAGACCACCGAATCCCAAAGGGGTCACCATTACTTGTTAAAAAGAGAGAACATGATAAATTGCCTGGGAGTTCCAACCGGTGGAAGAGGCAGGGGTTATTTTCATTCAGAATACGAAGAGATTGTCGCCTGAAAGGTAGCTGTCTCCGTGCTGCCTGCCATCAACCTAACATTTTAAAAAACAAGGGTCATATTTATTAAAGCAACTGAAGTTGATGTGCTGTGTTGGGTGAAAAGGCAAGAGCAGAACTGCGCCATATTTTCAAAGCTATGGTGCAGTTCTGCTCTTTCTTGTCGCTCATGCATTTGTGGCTGCCTAGCATCAATGCAGGTAAACTTGCGTCTTGCTGCAAGAGTACCTGTGTTGTGGTCTGGCTAGTTTTTGTGCAGGAAAGGTCACCTACCTGCTCAAAAACCATCCTTTGAGGCTATTTCTTCTTTCTATGTGTGCTGTAGAACCAGCAAACATGCAGGAAAAAACGAGGAGAAATAAGGACATTCCTCCTGTTGCACCAGCCTCCATTAGGAGCACCATTTTGGCACAAACCCATGTTTGCAAGTCTTTGTAAATATAGGTTTGCATTAAAATACATGGGTGAGTGCATGAAAACACCCAAGTAACGCCTACCTGATCCGAGATTTTTTTTAAAGTCGCGTAATTCGGATTTGTTTGGGTTTGTAAATTCCAAAACAGATCTTGTGTCGGGACTGCGCTAAAAATATGACACAACCCAGACATAAAATCTTACAAAACTTGGTCCCTGGAGTGTAGGTGTGATTGGTGCAGCAAGTGCAGTGGTACAAACGGCTAGACCTTTAATGGGCCTAGCTGCTAACTGACCTGATCATGGCTATTATTACGCAGCCAGCAATAGAGGCCCACTTTCAGTGCCTTTCATTTAAACCCATTCAATCTTACTATCACACAGTTTAAAACATTGTTTATGTGTGGTGTGAGTGGCTGGCTTAGTATATGGCACACACGTATGTACGGGGGAACCCTGCACACATCCAGACAAACCTTATGTTGATTTTAGTGGTTGCAGACAACCTTAGAAAGCTCTCTAAGTGGTAGATATAGAGAGCAGCCTTCAGGCTTAGTCCAGAAGGAGTGTAAAGCAGCTCGTTTTACCAGAGCATAATCTTATTGGTATACATTAAGTGGAACAGTACCACACAGTGTATTTATAAAAATATGTATTTATTATAAGACACTCACTAACACATACAAGTATCTCCTACCCGGAGATATACGAAATGCACACAATACTTTGCAATGAAAACAGGTAAGTAGCACAAATACACACTGATTGCAAGGGGAGACCAAACGATATACTAAAATAGTGGTATGCGAACCACGACTCAAGTCAAGACTATACCTAGAAGATGTAGAAGTGCCGGGGGCCCAAGGAACCACCCAAGGTAAGTAACCAGGAACCCCACAAAGGCCATGTGCAGAGTGGGAACACGGCTGTGGGCTTAATACAAGTGAATGGGTTGCAATTTTAAAGAATAAGGACCCTTCCCAGTGGACTCTGAATAAACCCCATGGAAGACAGAAGGTTGAAGAGCCACCCCACCCGTGGAGCTCCTAGGAACCAGGATACCTACACCAGGGAAGCCGGGTGCATAGGTGTGAAGTGGCGTTGGATACTGCCATTGAACTCAATTGAGGACTTCAGGAAGATGCCGCTGCTAGAGAAGGTGAAAGTGTCCGGGGAACCCAAAGGTGGATGCAAGATGAGAAGTACCTACAAGCAGAGGGGACAGTGTCTTTATCACGCAGGAGTGACCAGGGGGCACAGAAGTCGTATGCCCACCGATGTCGGGTGCTGCAGGAGAGTTGACGTGACCTTGGAGCGGCGGACCAGCTGTGGAAGACCAGGATCCATTCACAAGCTGTCCCACGTCGGATGTAGAGGGTTGAGGGGTCGGTGTCCGTCGGAAGCAACAACAAGCCTTGGCAACCGCAAACAATGTGGAAAGCAAATAAGATGCAGTTTCAAGACCAGCAAGGTCCAGGTGACTCCCCACAAGCAAGAGAGTCAGAGCAGGCCCGAGCAATCAGGGTAGCCTGCTGAAATCAAAGAAGACACTCAAGAGGACCCACAGGCCGGCGGCACTGGAGTAGCGAGAGGACCTTGAGCAGCTCACCAAAGATGCAGACCCACGGTGCAAGTGATGTGGTGAGGACAAGGATCTTGGTCACAGGAGATGCTTGAGGTTAGGGCTACTTAGAGTCTGAAGAAAAGGAAAGCCAACAAGCCTTTGCAACAGCAAGTCGACATTGTGCACAGGAGTTCAGTTCCTGCGTCTCCGACGAGGGATATTGGCCTCAAACTTGGTGAGAGGACAGGGTAGGTCTTGAGGGATGTGAATAATCACCACCTGTGTTGCTGAGCCTTTTGGAGTCCGTGGGAGCCCAGGATCAGCAGACCAGTCAGCTTTGTTGCTGTGCCTGCAGATGCAGGGAAGTGAGTCCTTCATTTTAATGGAGATTCCTTCAGGTGTCTTGAATGCTCACAGTCATCAGAAGGTTCCTGTATGGAGCACGGGCACACATGTTGCAGCAGACTTGCAGGACAACGAGATCAGGAGCAGCCTGAGTCTTCCCAGTTGCAGTCTCAGAGCCCAGAGCAAGGTCCAGCAAAGTCCAGAGAGCCCAGACAGTCGAAAAATAAGTGGTGTCTTGCTATGAATCTTGTTCCACAACAAATCTTGGGACCCATCTACAGATAAGCTCTTAAGTACCCAAAGGAAAGGGTTGGGACGATTCGGGGTTCCCTCCCAGGGGAGGGGTCGGACAGTGGGGAGGATACTCCCATGTCCTTTGTCCAGTTACGCACCAGAGAGGGAGCCAACAGCTCCCTCAGCTGGTTTGAACTGGACTGTGCAAGGAGGGCTCCAAATGTGCCCCTCAAGCAAGCTGAGTGGCGCTGGCAAGCGTTCCCGCCCGGTCCTAATACACTAAACCCTCTCTGGGACAGGATACCTATTGTTCTGACTTCCCCTGCTCAAGCTTGGCTCAGCAGCAGGGGGGCAGAATCGCGTCTCTGGTTGGCAGAAGCCATGTTGTGCTCTCCGGGTCTAGAAGGCAGGTACTGGGAGCACAGAGGGCTTTCCGGAGGAGCTTTGCTTTACACCAAACATGACAGGGTTTGTTACAGCCACTTTAGAGATGGTCATCGCATAATGATCCATGGCCACTCTATGTATCGTAATGGTTGATGCACTTACAGCCTGTGAGAATGGACTCCGAACGTTGTAGGGGTGTCCTGCTCATGCAGGGACACCCTCTTACTTAGAACCGAGCACCCTGCCTTCAGGATTTATAGGCCTGCCTTAGGGGTGACATAGGTTTTAAGTGCAGTAGCCTCAGATATAGGGAAACCTATATCGGTTGTATGTGGTGCTAGCACCAGCTTACACAGGCTGTAATGGCAGACACATAATCACAATTTGAGTGGTCTCTCATGGGTTGCCTAATACATTTTATTTACTTATATATTTTGTGTTTTATAGAGCGCGAACCAGACCCGTGAGGGTATCAGAGCCCTTTACAGTAGTATCAGGTGGAGCAAAAACGATGCAATAAACTAGAAAAGCAGTCTCATCACCCTGAAGGATTGTTCAGAAGTGCAGGGTGGGTAACATAGGGGGAGGCAGCCAAGGAATAGTGCAGTGACGATAGGTAAAGTCAGGTTGAGGGGGTGATTGTAGTGTGAGCTTTAGGAGTGGAATTTGTCCATTAGGAACGTTTTGGTTTCCTTTTTGAAGTGAGCTACAGACGGTATTCTTCTAATGGCGGGTGGGAGTGAGTTCCATATTCTTGGGGCGGCCCCAGAGAAAGCCCGATTGTATGTTCTTTTTTTCTTGAAGCATGCAGGTTGGAGCAAAAGGGCTCTGGCGGACCGGGAGTTTTTGATTCCTCTGGATAACACAAGTTTCTGTGCAAGAAAAGCAGGGGACTTGGTATAGAGAGCCTTGTGGGTGATGCAAGCCAGTTTGAATTGGATTCTGGCCTCAAGAGGAAGCCAGTTCAGAGCTTTAAGGTGGGGCGAGATGTGGTCGAACATCTTAGAGCCAGTTAAAAGTCTGGTGGCGGCGTTGAGGCAGGCTTTCAAGGGTGCCAGAGAGATCTTGGGTAGGACTGTGAGGGTGGAGCAACCATATTCTAGTTGAGAGATGGCTGGGGCCTAGATAGCCGATTTTAGATCAGGGGGTCGAGGAAAGGTTTCAAGTTTCGTAGGTAGTTCAGGTGAAATCTGGCGGTTTAGGCCATCGGGTTGATATGGCCCTGCATGTTCAGGTTGCCTTCTAAGGTAATTCCCAGGTATTTAGCAGAGTCCACAAAGGTAGGAGAGCAGTTTAGTGCTGTGATAGCCTTGGTCTAAACTTGAATGTCTGTATTGGCGTTGGGTGGAGAGATTAAGAGGAACTTAGATGTGAGCCAGTGAAAAGTTAGTTTCAAGGCCTCATTCAGGGAATGGATATCCTCTGGAGAAGAGATATTGATGTATAGCTGTGTGTCGTCAGCATACCTGTGGTCGGAGATATTGGCAGTGCGCAGCACCTCTGAGAGCGGTTCGATGTACAGATTGAAGAGGGTAGGGGATAAGGTTGATCCTTGGGGGACCCCAACTGTGATCAGAGAGGAAGCGAATAGGTTGCCATTGATCAGGACTCTCTGCAAGCGGTTCTAGAGGAAGGATCGGAACCAAGCCAGAAGGGTCCCATCCAGGCCCATCCTAAGTTTGAGGCGATTCAGGAGAATTTCGTGGTTAACCGTGTCAAAAGCAGAGGATAGGTCAAGGAGGATCAAGAGACAGGTTTTGCCTTGGTCAAGGGCTTGAAGGGCATCATCCACAATGTTCAGGAGTGTGGTTTCCGTGCTGTGCCCAGGTCTGAAACCAGATTGCAAGTTATCTAGAAGGTGGAAGTTGGAGATGTGTTGGCTAAGCTGTTGCTGTACACATTTTTCCAGCACTTTTGCTAGGATATGGATGTTAGAGATAGGTCTGTAATTGTCAGGAGAGGCAGGATCTAAAGTGGGTTTTTTTAGAATGGGGACCACCTGGCCGGCTTTGAGAGAGTCAGGAATCGATCCCTGTAGGAGAGAGGAGTTGATTTTAGTCGTCCAAGAAGGGATGATAGCCTGAGAAACAGAGGCAAGGCAGTTTGAAGGGAGAGGGTCATTGAAGTGATTGTTGGGGCTTAAGGAGGAAAGAGTTTTTGAGATTGAGTGTTCATCATAGACTTTGAAGTTGGACCATAACCCTTAGTTTTTGGGGGAGATCTGGGAGGGCAGCGCTGAGTGGGGAGGAAGAACCAGAGGGGTTTGGGAATAGGGAGCAGATATGAGTTCCTTTCCTAGGGCAGAGATTTTATCACTGAAGAAGGAGGAGGAGAATTGATTGCATGAGATTGTAGAAATAGGGGTTTCTTTGGTTGATTTATCAAGTTTGTTTGATTGGTGTTTGACCAATTCTAATGATTTGTGAGGTCTATTCTTAGCGTTATCCAGTTCAGCTCTGAAGAATTCTTTTTTAGAATTGATGATTTTTTTGTTGTAGGCGTTTCTGGCCAGACGGAGAAGTTTAAGATGGTCTGCGGAAGGGTGCTTTTTCCAGTTCCATTCTGTCTGTCAGAGGAACATCCTCTCATTGTTAAGGGATCCGTTGAACCAGGGGTTCCTGTCTTTGATCTGTGTTCTTTTCAGTTTTAGCGGGGCAAGGTCATCGATTATATTGGCTATCGTTGTGGAATAATGTTCAGTGAGGTTGTCGACCGTGGTGATATGGGGGGGAGGTGAGGTCAGTTACACAGCGGGCAGCCAATTTCTCATGATCCAGGTTCTTGGTGTCTCCGATCCATCTTTTGGGGATCACCGATTGCGGTGTCCATGTCTTGTGAGTGCCAGGAAGACAGAAGGTGATAGCGTGGTGGTCAGACCAGTCGCAGGGATCTATGGAAATGAGTTTGACCGTAGATTCCTTGGAGATGATCCAGTCTAGAACGGCCCCTTTTGAGTGAGTAGGGAGGGAGCAGGCTTGGGTAAGGGCTTGGTCAGTCAGGAAGTCTCTGATGGCGTTAACCTGCGTGTCCTTGGGGTCGGAACGTTGAGTGGCCAAGAAAAATGTCATTGGCGTTCTGAGAGGCCTTGGCTGTGATACGTTCCATGAGGTAGTCTGTGAAGGTGTCATTCTTGCCTGGGGGGTGGTAAAAGATGTGCAGTCTGCACTGAAGGGAGGTGTTGTTGCAGAAGGATAGGGCAAGATATTCGCAGGAATCAGTAGGTGCGACCAAAAGTTCAGTGATAAGGAGGTTGGAGTGGTAGATGTAGGCAATGCCACCCCCTTTTTTTGTGATTGCCTGTCCAACCTTACGATGAGATAGTTGGGCGGGACTAGAAGCTCTAGGCAGGGCGAAGAGGATTAATTTAGCCAGGATTCCGTCAGAATCGCTACGTCTGTGTTTAGGTTTATGATGAGATTGGCGACATCGGCGTCATGCTTTACCGCAGAACGGCAGTTGATAAGGAGACCGGATAGAGAGGGGAAAGTATGCGAATTGTGACTAGGGTCGGAGATTGGGACTAGCGCTAGGTTACTGTTGACTATTCCTCTTTTGCAGAGAGTGGCTGATCTATAGGGATTGATTGCAATCATGCGTATAGGTTGATCTTTCTTCGGGTCAGAGGGGCATGGGTGTTCATAGCTAATATGGAGGACAGCAATTTCATCCTCCGAGAGTTCCATAGTGCTAGTCGTGGCAGGGGTAGGTTTGTAGGATAGGAGGAGGGCCTGTATTTCTTCCTCTGCGAGGTAGCAGGTCTGCCTGTGAAGGAGCTGGTGTCTCAGGGGTAGTGGTAATGGGTGGAGAAGGGACTTGGAGTAGGATGTGGGGGGTAGAGTTCTGTGAGAGCCTGATCTTCGAGAGAGTGAGCTCGGAGAGGTGCAGGAGGTTTTTGAGGTCTGTGAAGGACTTGTGGATGCTCAAGGTTAATTCAGTGGTTTTGTGGTAGAGAGCGTCCAAATCCCTAAAAGAGGGGTGCTCTTGCGTGCAGGGGGTGGACGTTGAGGGAACGGACTTGGTGGAGAGTGCAGTGGGCTTAGTAGTGTGGTTAAGAAGACCAGAGTTATGAGTTCCAGTATCCCCGCAGAAGGGAGGATTTAAGGTAGAGGGTTTAGGGAGGCTACTAATGGCTTGTGTAGGTGGCCTGGTAGACGGGCTATGATGTCTAGAGGGTTGGGCCAAGGGGGGCGGTGGAGGGGGGGGGTGTCAGTAGGCTTAGTAGTGTGGCTAAGACGACCAAAGTCATGAATTCCAGTATTCCCACGGTTAGGTGGATTTGAGGTAGAGGGATTAGGCTTAGTAGTGTGGCTAAGACGACCAGAGTCATGAGTTCCAGTATGCCCACGGTAGGGTGGATTTGAGGTAGAGGGTTTAGGGAGACTACTGATGGCTTGTGTAGGTGAGCATGTAGACGGGCTAGGATGTCTACAGGGTTGGACCAAGGGGTTGGTGTCAGAATCCATAGGAGAGGGATGGGTATGTGGAATGGAGGTAGGGGGTAAGGACTCGCCGGCATTGGTAGGCACTGGATGCATAGTAGGGGGGCTCTGTCGGTCTGTGTTGGGAGCCCTGTCGTGGGTGGCTGGAGAGAGGGCAAGTTCCCTCGGAGGTTTTGAGGGGGAGGGCGCAGGGGGAGCGAGGATGAAGGGGGGTCGTGCTGCACATGCTGCAGCCCTTTGGAGACCGGTGTTCCTATGCCCTGGGTACCTCAGTACCATATACTAGGGACTTATAAGAGTACACCAGTAGCCAATCTGTGATGTACCTAACTACTCACCATAACCAATTTATGGGAGAAATCAGAGAGACTGGCGTCCTGATTAGCAGGATCCTGTCAGACTAGTCAGAAACAGAATAACACCAGGCAAAAAGTGGGGTAACCATACAAGCAGATCCTACTTTCCTACATATGGTGTAAAACTTTTGTTCCTTTGACCCCCCCTGATAATTTTGCTCTTTGAATATATCCTAGTGGTTAGTAGCAATGACAGAGGAGAGGACTAGTAACAGAAGTGACCCAACTCCTGAGTCAAGGTAAATAGAGGTGCGACCATCACTCCCAGGCCAGGTGAGGAAGTGACACTTAGATGAGGAAACAGCCATGGCAATTTTCTGAGGCAGTGTAAAAACTAGTTTGAAATACATGCTTAACCAGGCCAAATAAAGCTAGCTTGGCTGTGCCAAAGCTTGTGTGGCACATGGAGCGGAAGTTTGGCATACAAGCGCATTACTAAAAGTTTCAGAGCCGCAGTACTGGCAGGCGGGCCCACTGAGCATCATATTTTTAGGGGCACTTTAGAATACTTGAGTTGAGATTATTAGCTGAAAATTTGACCAATGCCCCAATGTATGTCTGAAATGCTATGTCATACTGTCCTGGCACCATTATATAACAGAAATGGTGGGATTTTATCTCCTGGTTCATATAAACTTGAATTTGAAGTACTATTTATACTCACATGAACCATGAGGTCCCTTATAATTGCTAGCATCGTTTTAGAAATTATGTGAATCGTCCAAGCGCACCATTTCCATTGTTTACCAACAGAGTAGTGGAATCCTGCGCCAGACACTGGTTTGTGGGACAAATATTTGTTTACAGTGCATACACATTTTTACATTGTTAAACTGTTTTCAGGTGTGCAAAAAAGAGATGATCCCTTTTTCTTCGTCAGAATCATGTGTAATCTGAAGGATTGGTCTATTACATGAGTGAATCAAAACCCTAGTACGTTTTGCATCATATATTTCAAAACTGTTTAATAAAATGCATCACTTGGATCCCATCAGTCAATCAATACTTTATTGTTTCAGTTAATAAAAAGCTTAACAATATTCCAAAAAGGCAATTAAAATAACATAAAAACAAGGTTCGGTGTCACTGAAAAATATAAAACAAGGTAAGATTGTTTTACTATATCAATTATTGGGGTCACACCAATCCTCAGTCTAAAGTGCTTTAGTATAATTAATTGTGACAGAGGCCTCGACTACAAAGTACTAGTGTAAAAACAAATTAAAACCAGACAATGATGCAAGGAATTTACGTACATTTTAGCTGTTTAGCATAATTTGGATCCATTTGTGTATATATATTTGAAGGGAGGAAACAGCTTATCATGGAGAAGTTCGAGCTCTTGTTGCTGCTCGGTGCACCGTGAGTCCTGTGATAATGTTATACCTACTTAAAAGTTCTCCCTCTTTAAGTTTCTCTTTTTGGTTTCTATAGTGCTTGCTCATGTCTCGCTTTTCTTGTAGCTTACTTTTTCTACACCCTCTAACTTACTTTTTCTTCTGTAATGCTCTTCGCTTTCTCTTTTGTCTTTCTTTCTCCTTTTTTGTTTCCATCTATTCTTTGATAACTATCTTTCCCAATATATTTCCCCTTTCTCCACCTTTATTTTTTACTTTTTTTATCTTTCCTTTATTTTCCTTCATTTTCCTTGCCATTTCCTTTCCTTACAAATTCTTCATTTCACTTTCTCGATTCCGCCACTTTGTACTTGTCTTCATGTTTTTTGTTTCTCTTGTTTTCTTTCGTTCAGTTTATCTTTCTTTATGCCACGCTGCCTGTAATGTGATTATTTCTATGTCACCTCTTCTTTTTCTCTTTCTCTTTTTTATTATCTTATTTCTCCTTCTCGCCCTTCTATTAACACTTCTTATTTAGTAACACCTCATCAATAAAGCTACTTAGACACAGCCCAACTAGAAGCCCGAGAAGTAGCACTCAAATATCCTGTAACTGTAGCTGTCTCTTCTGAAAACTGCAGGAGATGGGGTATCAGTTTCGGTACCCCTGTGTAATGTTAGCAGTCATCAAGGTAAACTGCGCATGTGTGGAGGAGCCTGTGGCCTACTTCACAAGTATTGTTTACAGATCTTGGGGGAGGAGGGCCTGACGGAGCACTCGGTTTGTTAGAGAGCTGGCACTGTAGGACATCCCTCAGCTCTCTGACACAGCACTGAGCACTATTGAGTGCCCTTCCAGCCAATCACACTGTCTTGTGATGCTGGGCACACCAATCGCTCACAGAGGCAATGCAAAGTTACTGACAGTGCAGCCTGTGTAGAACAAGGCCAGTAGCCATACAGTGCACTGGATGCAACATGGCGACTGGACAATCACAGCAGACCCCACAAGGTGCAGGGTCTGCCATGTTAATGCTGCTGGTTTGGGGGTGCAAGCACCCATGGGTACATGGTCATTAGTGGCTTGAAGTCAGGGGTGGGGAGGAACTGAAAGTAAAATCAAGAGAACAAGGCTGCACCAAACCTGAATAGTAAAGTAGTCTAATTGAAAGTATGGATTGGGAGATTTTGTATTTATCAGTACATGCATGTACAGAATTGTGTATGAATGTGCACATGTGAAGTGAAGTACCTGTATCTGTGTGCATGACTAATTAGAATGTCTGTATATATGTCTGTATATATATATATATATATATATATATATATATATATATATATATATACATATATATATGATGAAACAGCTTATCTAACGCTGTTGAACCTAAATGTTTTGGAAGATGAAGAAATTATGCTTCAAGACGCATTTGATCAAATAGGAGCGGGCCTAAGTAAAAAACACCCAACATCAAGATTTTATCCCCAATTACCACCGGGGAATAAAATAGACCTTTTTCAAGAGGCTGTCATACATGATCTTTACAAAATGAAACAACAAAGGTATAAAGACAACTTAACAAAAGAGGAAAAAGTGGCACTTCAAAATTTATCAAATGACAAAGAAATAGTAATAAAAATAGCCGATAAAGGCAGCAACATTGTAATTTTAGACAAACAAGCATACATTGATGAAGCTCACCGACAACTTGGAGATACCTCTTATTATGAAAAGTTGCAAACAAATCCAATAAATAAATTGAAACAAGAAGTTGATCAGAGAATAAATCAGTGGACAGCACAAAAATTAATTGATGAAGACGAAAGGAAATATTTGGTGGTGGATCATCCAACAATGGCCACAATATATTTCCTCCCGAAAGTGCATAAAGATGCTGTTCACCCCCCGGGAAGACCAATTGTCTCGGCAAATGGATCTCTGTTGGAACCTATGGCAAACTATGTAGATTACTTCTTGCAACCCTTTGTGGTAAAACTAGACTCTTATATCAAGGACACGAGTGACATGCTTAGAAAAATTGAATTATTCACGTGGGATGATTCATATTATCTAATCACAATGGATGTGATTTCATTGTATACCACCATAGCCAATGACCTAGGAATAAATGCATGTAAATATTTCTTACAGGAGAGAGACATTCATCTATGCAATCATAATCGCATGCTAACGGAAATGCTGGAAATATGTCTGACTGGCAATATTTTCCTCTTTGGAGACGAAATGTACAAACAGTGCAATGGAACAGCAATGGGCTTTTCTTGTAGCCCAAGCTATGCCTGCCTCACCATGGGATGGTGGGAAAGAGAAGTGGCGTGGAAGACATCAAATAACAAATATGTGGCTAAAATCGTCCAATTGACAACGTTTATCGATGATTTACTGATCATATGGAAAGGCACCATATCGGAATTCCAGGAATACTTCGACATACTGAATACGAGTATGGAAAACATCAAGTTCACTTACCAAATGGATAAAAGTGAAGCTATTTTCCTGGATTTAAGAATATATGTAAAAAACAACAAAATCGAGACCACTCTACATCGAAAATCAACGGCCACAAATGCCACATTACAAGCTGACAGTTTCCACCAAAAATCGCTGATTGATAGCATCCCTGTAACGGCCGGATTCTCAGACCAAATAAAATCAGCTCCTCAGAGCACCACCAACCCAGCCGGAACGTAATCACCTCCCTCCTCAGGACTTATTTACAACAAGTATCTATGCCTTGTACCTAAGGATGGGGAAATTAGCAATATACATGCATAGGTTTTCTACAATATCACACTCACACCAGTTAGTCTCGCGGCAGCTTAGGCCCAGACTAGTCTACCCTAGGGCAGTTCCGATTAGCTACCATTACACACTGATCACAGTCAGTGCCGACCCAAGCCACGATCCTGTGGGTATAACAAGCCGCAATCCTGCGGGTATAGACACCAGTCTCCTCCCTGGTGTTCTCTTACTTACATCCCAAGCCGCAATCCTGCGGGTATAGACACCAGTCTCCTCCCTGGTGTTCTCTTACTTACATCCCAAGCCGCAATCCTGCGGGTATCGGCACCAGTTTCCCGCCTGGTGTTCTCATTAACGCCGCTTACCAACGACGATCACTTTCCTATGAATACCATTGGAAGGAATCTTTCATTGGCTACTAGGGATATAATACTACAATATTATAGATCACACAACAGTTTACCGAATTAGATGATGTACAACCTATTCTCCACTTCAGGGGCCCCTCTCTCCCTCATTGCTCAGTCACTCCTTACCTGACCGGGAATTACATCCGTTCATGAAAACAATGTCTGACTAGAAGAACAGGTTACCCTGATTGAACAAGAATACGAGGCACATGCTGGTTCACTAAGAACTGGGGTACTTTATTACAATAATCATAATAACACAATACTATACTATAACATATATCCTGCAAAGGAAAGTGAAAGGTTAGAATGTGCACACTATGAGAAAAAGACCGACGACACCTGATTAATGTGAAGTCTGGATTCAGCAGTCATCTAGGTTCCCTTCTCATCTGTGCCTTGGCTCATCTTAAAGTCACACTTCTGCAGTCACGGGTACACGTCTGCACCGCTATGCTCTGTCTTCTCTGCTTCCCTCCAAGTCAGTGGAACCTTCCTTTCATTAGCTGCTTTCTCTCTGGCTGTTCTGCGCTACTCCTCTCTCCCCTCAATCACGGACCATCTTCACTTCTCGGCTTCGATCTTATAACTCAGTTTCAGCCACTCTGGTATTCGTTCTCTTGACTAACTGCTTCACTCAGAATGCTCTGATCTTATAGGTCAAAGCTCGCCAGCTGCTCCAACTAAAATAGCTTCAATCTTTCTAAGAGAGTATCAGCTTCTTGGTCTTTCTCGGACTTCAAAATGGCGACTGTCTGCCTGGAAATAATTAATGGCATTGATGCTAACGGCTAGCTGCCGCCTACAGACTGACTGACTAACTGCTTAATCCTTTCACTAATATGGAAGCTTGTTCCTTCATGGAAAGTTACGGCCAGTAACCTGCCGCCCACCAAATTCGTGTACCTCCCCGTACCAAGGACACGTTCCCAGCCGGCCGGCCTGATGTTGTGTCTTCGGAGTGGAGAAAAATACAGTCTTTCGATAAGGGCCAGCCTGAGCCGGTTCTCTCTAAGCGAACAACACCTCGTAACTAAAACATTACATTTGACGTAGAAGCATCTCAAGCTGCCGGGGCAGAAAGAAAGATGGAGTCTCTCCCGTTTGAGGCCTACAAGGCCCGAAATAAGCATAACTCCATAGAAGGTATACTAACACTCTTGCAAAAGGACGGATTATCACTAATACTAATGAATCTATCCCCTAACATAAGTTTATAAGCCCTGATCTAAAGAAAAGGGTACGGAAATATATTACTATGCCTTGTGAATAGGCCCTGTCTATGGTTCTAATCCTTGCACTAGAATGATAATAGACTGGAGTCACCTCCAATCATCTTCCCTCAAAGGAGGGCCGAAAAAGTCAGTCAGAACAGTTCACCCTTGACTTCAGTCTATTAATCCTTCGTTAAATGGAACTCACATCTGTGGAAGAATAATAGGAAACAAAACTAACTGATCTATTCCTCGTGCCGAATCTACAGTATTGGAGCAAGGAAGGAATGCAATGAATAAAGCAGCAAATAGCCACTAAAATACTAATAGCAATCATAATACCTCCTAAAATCTGTTGTAAGGAATGTAAGTCAGGTAACCAATTAAAGAGCCAGTCAAACCAGCCCTGGTCAATGTGTTTTCTAACCTCTTCAGTCAAGTCATGAAGTTTGTCAATATGAGCCTGAATGGATTTAGTGTGATCGGACAAGTTAAAACAACAAAGACCTTCATAATCAGAACAATCATGTCCATGTTTAAGTAAAAGATAATCAATAGCAGCACGATTTTGCAAAATAGCTCTGCGTTCACCCTGGGCATCTAATAACATATCAGATAAAATTGTAGAAGTATGATTAATTGACTTGACCATCCAGCAGGCCATTTTCCCAATTGATTTCGCATTATAGACAGCCAATGCTGGGACACCAATAATCGAAATAGCTAAACTAAGGTATTCAGACTTGGAATAGAGATGTAAGGAAGAATCACAATCCTCATGTAACATCATAGCATCACGAACTACACGGGAATAAGTATTAGGATGTGAAGAAAATATTAATAAACTCAGTCTAGTGATGGCACAAGGGCCTCCTGAAATATTTGCAGGAATATAGGGCCAAGAAGTATTGCCACTGGAGAAAAGCCAACCAGAAGGTAACAACATTGTGCGATAATGGCTAGGGGCAACTACTATACTCTTACAGGTCATATTATTTTTAACAGAAGTACATGACTTTGGAGGTCTTCGTGAGCACAAAGTTCGTTCATGGGTTGAAAAAGAAGTTGCCGCCTTTAGTTTTAAGCGTACACATTCAGTAATTGCATTGGGATCACAAGTAAGGAAGAAACACAAATCACCCTGGGTGATATTATATGTAGTGATTTGGGAATGAATCGGGGGCGTTGAATCTGAAAGTATAGTACATAAAGGACAATATTCGTGTGCGGCGAAATCACCGAGAATTATATTGGGTCGGGCATTTGATATATTAAAAATATGCGTTAAGGTTTCTAACGAAGCGGGGACAGCAACCAAACAGGTCGCTAGAATGTCAGTCACTGAACGCATCGGCGTCAGGCAAAAATGTGGAGAATTGGTAACTCGTTTAGCTAAAGTAGTACAAAAGTTAGATGATGAATCCCACGCAGCAAAGGAACGCGGTACTCGGGTTCTCGAATCAACCAAAGTCTGTGGGTTCCCGTCTCTCCCGACGTAGCAGACCAAAAGGAGTCCAACGCCGGCACATCCTGCAGCAACAGTCCAGAGAATGATCTGAAAGAAAATCAAATACAGGCATTATTCATTCTCGTAGGTAACATTTATCAGCCGGGACAGCTTCCCAGCTATCTTTCCCTGGTCTCATCACTAAAATGGTATTGTCATGACCGGTTGCAATGATTTCAGCTTGTTCAGGGGGATTTTTAGGCGATTGCACCCATATTCTCGCTCCCGGATTATCCGTAGAGCCAAATCCTTTTTGTCCTCGCACAGTTAGCAATGTTGGGGCAGTGCCTTTCTGAATCTCGCCACTGAAAACAGGCATAATTAGCAATTGAGCAACTCGGTCAGTCTTCTGAATCGATAAATCAACCTCACTGCTGTTCAGCAGGAGAACCTTAATCTCTCCCTGATAATCACTGTCAATGACTCCTCCGAGTACTTGAATGCCTTTTTAAGGCTAGGCCCGATCTAGGGGCAATCAGTCCAAAATTTCCAGTTGGTATACAGACACCAACACCAGTTTCAATGATGACTCGATCTCTGCTCTTAATCACAGTGTCATTCATGGCATGCAGGTCCAAGCCAGCGGAACCTGGGGTTGCTCTGCATGGAGCCAGTGCTCCGGGGGAAATTTCCCAGTACATTACAGTATTGCCAATGGAATTGGGTTTTGCATCAACAGTTGGAGGAAACAAACGCATTAAAGGAGATTCAGCATTCAAAAAGGGACGATTGTTCAATATTAATAGTGCTTGAAACAAATAATCTCTCCAATTCTTATATTTATTGTCAGTTAATTTTCGCAATTGTTCTTTTAACAAACCATTCATTCTTTCAATAAGGCCTGATGCCTGTGGATAATATGGTATATGAAACACCCATTCAATGTTATTTTCTACACAAAATTCCTGTACCAATCTTCCACGAAAATGGGATGCATTGTCAGATTGAATTTGAAATGGAACACCATAATAGAGCATAATCAATTCCAATGTTTTAATGGTATTCACTTGGGTAGCTTGTTTACAAGGAAAGGCCCCTAAAAGGCCACTGTAGGTATCGACAATTGTACAAACATATTGGCAATTTTTACTCATAGGGAGTGGACCAATATAATCAATTTGCCAAATTTGAGCGGGCAATTTTCCTCGATGTAAATGACCTCTAACAATTTGTGGTACTTTTCGTCGTCTGGAATATTGACAGATGGGACAATGCAAAATGGTATCTTTAATGAAATCTAAAGGAATATAAATACCTCGATCGGCGGCCCACCTGCTAGTGGCTCTCTCTCCAAAATGTCCTGCTTTCTGGTGGGCCCATTTGGCCAATCCCGCCAAATCAGAATCTTGCATGTCCACCACTGCCTCAGCAATTTTAGATTTCTCATCTGCAATGTTATGAAAGAATTTGTCAAGGGAGTCTATCGGGGTATGAGCATCCACATGAAAGATTGTCACAGTACTCTGTGGGAGCATTTCCCAAATTTCTTGCCATAATTCTTTTCCCCACAGTTCTTTTGAATGCAATTCCCAATTATGAGAATGCCAAGTTGGTAACCAAACCGCCAGTCCATTAGCAGTGGACCAGGAGTCAGTAAAATATGACATGTGCCAGGTAATTCTTGTTTCAAAACCTGGTAAACTGCATATAATTCAGCGAATTGACTACTCTTTCCCTCACCGGTCGTACTCAGCAATTTTTGTGTGATCGGATTATAGGACACTGCCTTCCAATGCCGTTTCTCTCCTATGAACCTTGCTGAACCATCCGTAAACCACACATGTTTTCTGTCCTCCACGGACAAATCATCAAATGGCTTACCCCACTTAACAGGAGATTCCTGTACTACAGGTACGGAGCAATCACTTCCAGTCTCAATCGATGGCGCCTGCGTCACTTGCTCATGTAAAGATGCCACACCTTTCGGACCCACACGTGCCCTATCTTGAATGTACCACTTCCATTTAATCACACTCGCTTCTTGAGCATGTCCAATTCGATGAGTTTTCGGTGAACTCAAAACCCACTGCATAATAGGAATTTCAGGTCTCAAAATCACATCATGTCCCAACGTCAATTGCTCGGTATCCACCAGAGCCCAATAACATGCAAGCAACTGTTTCTCAAAAGGTGTATAACGCTCACCAGCTTCAGGTAACTTTTTGGTCCAGAAACCTAATGGTACTTTTTGTCTGCCTTGTTTTTGCCACAAACTCCAATTTGCATAAAGACCTTGCACGGACACATTCAAATCCACATCACCGTCGTATCACAGGCCACAAATCCAAAGCATACTGAATCGCTTCTTTTGCCAAATTGAACGCGTTTTGCTGTGGTTCGCCCCATTCAAACACATTCTTTTTACGAGTGACTCGATATAAAGGGGCCAGTATCTGACTCAAATGTGGGATATGTTGGCGCCAAAAGCCAAACAAACCAATGAAGCTCTGGGCTTCTTTCCTATTTCTTGGGACTGCAAAATCCAAAACTTTTTGTTTAACCTGTGGAATCACCTCTCTATGACCTTCATGCCAATTGATGCCTAAAAACTTTACACTTTGGGATGGACCTTGTAACTTATCGGGATTAATTTCCCAACCTTTCTCACGTAAGCACTCAAGGGTTTGATCTAATTGGGTCTGAACTTGATCTTGTGTTTCACCTTGAATCAAAATGTTGTCAATATAATGACATATCTGAATTTGCGGGTGTACAGATACTTCGGACAAATGTTCCGCCACCAGCCGGTGACAGATCGTAGGACTATGTACATAGCCTTAGGGAAGACTTCTAAACGTCATTTGACGTCCATTCCATGTAAAACTGAATTGTTCCTGACACTCGGGGGCAATCGAAATTGAAAAGAAAGCATTAGCAATATCAATGGACGCATACCATGTACCTGGATGCTTTTGGATTCTTTCAATTAAAGTAATAATATCCGGTACTGCAACAGTTAAAGGGGGTGTGTGTTTGTTCAGCTCGCGATAATCAACAGTCATGCGCCAAGAATTATCACTCTTACGCACGGGCCAAACGGGATTATTCCAAGCAGAAGTAACTGGAGTTATAACTCCTGCATCAACCAAATCCTGAATAGTAGCACTAATCTCTTCATGGCCACCTGGGATACGATATTGCTTCTGAGAAACAACTTTTGTAGCCTGAGGGATTTTTATGGGGGGCATTCTTAAACGACCAACCCGTACGGGTCTGGACGATATATAATGTTTAGTTCCAAATTGATAACAGCCGTCATCTAAATGCAAAGTCATTCCTTTTAGAATGTCAATTCCAATTATGTACTCCAAGAGTGGTACAACTAATACAGAATATTCTTTTCGGGGCATTCTGCCTATTCTCATTTCAAGTGTAGTTTGCACTGCGGGAGTTTCCTTTCCACCTAAACCAGTAATTGTGAAAAATTGGCCTTTGAATTTCTTTGATTTTCCATGAATAAGAGTGGCCTCCGCTCCTGTATCTACCAATGCTCGGGCCCTTTGGATATTACGATGTTTCCAAAAAATTTCAATATCTACATAGGGTCTATTGTCTCTGTGAGCCCACCTGCGTACTGGAGCTTGACCTATTTCCTAGTCATTCTTACTGCGTTCTGTCAACCAAGACAAATCAGGGTAAATGCTCTCATGTTTTTTGGGTATCAAAACATCCTGTTCATATCCATCTCCATTACGAAATGGATTCCTGTCATCTGTATAGTACTGTGAGTTACGATCAGAAAGTCTGTGTCGATCCTCCCTTCTCCTCAACTCAGGGGACTGATCCCTTTCATCTCTATATCTGTTGTAGACACGATCATCTCTCCCCCTTTCTTTTTCCCCCTCTCGCCCCCTCTCCTTCTCACGACGAGGGGACACATTACGCTCATACCGCCATTCACCACGACGATCAGAATCCACACGACGCCTGTCGTCACCACTGTCATCAGAACAACCGCGATCACAATCATTCTTTCGCACACGTCGGGCACCCTCCTTACGATCCAAACCACGCTTGCGAAACATCTCCCATAGGCGATTATTAGGTTCACCATCAATGTCTTCCTTTTTCACACCGTCATCCAACAGCGCAAGAAACATATCACGTCTAGAGAATTTATAATCTCCAGCAGTACGACCCTCCGGTCGAGACTGTCTCTCAGGTTTAAACCAGTCACCCAATTCACCAAGCTGACGGACAGATTCAAGCACCATAGATAAAGCATTGCCAGTTTGATTGATTAACAAAGTCATCATAACCTGCTTATAAGCAACAGGGGAAGAACGGATAATGCGATTCCGCACAGAAGATGTCAATAAACCATCCAACAACCTGTCAGCAGTACTGAGAAAAATCGCAGTTTTCATCACCTCCTCTTTCAATCGCTGCGCCGCATCGCGCAAAGCATACCACGGCTTGTCATTCACAGGCCAGTCAGATTCAGTAGGATATTTATGGTTACAGCCATCAGTCGCTAACTGGAGCAGACTAATCTGGCCAGCACCATTAAAATTTCGAAAATGATCTTGAACAGTAGAATCGGAACTCAAAGAGCAAAATTTCAAGGCATCTCCTGCATCTAACATGATACCTGCAGCGCCCAATTCATAAAGGCGCACCATCCACGTAAGCAAAGCCTCACCAGGCCGTTGTCGAAAACGTTGCAAAATGTCACTAACTTCCTGTTGAGTAAAGTCTTCCAAACTATCTAAAGCAACACCATTCGGATTACCAGGAGCTTGTTGTAGTTTGCGGCGAAAAAACGGATGCGCAGAAACCTCCGGACGAGCATCCGAAGAAGCCCGATCCATAGATTTAGAAGAACAATCAGGAGGAGAAACGTCATGAGAATGGGAAGAGCGACCACCGTCGCCAGAACCATCATGTTTGTCACAAGAAGTAGATTTACAATCACGTCCGGAGCGAGAAGACTCGCGCCTGTCAGACTCCTCAGCCGAGGAACCAGAATCATTCGAGTCCCAGATATTACCATCCCATTCGTCGGGGTTCCAATCCAGTCTGGCTTTTGCCACGACCAGACGCACTTTCCGTTTACAAACACGACCGCGACGATGCCTATATTTGTATTTCGCAATGCGAACAGATGATGTACAACCTATTCTCCACTTCAGGGGCCCCTCTCTCCCTCATTGCTCAGTCACTCCTTACCTGACCGGGAATTACATCCGTTCATGAAAACAATGTCTGACTAGAAGAACAGGTTACCCTGATTGAACAAGAATACGAGGCACATGCTGGTTCACTAAGAACTGGGGTACTTTATTACAATAATCATAATAACACAATACTATACTATAACATATATCCTGCAAAGGAAAGTGAAAGGTTAGAATGTGCACACTATGAGAAAAAGACCGACGTCACCTGATTAATGTGAAGTCTGGATTCAGCAGTCATCTAGGTTCCCTTCTCGTCTGTGCCTTGGCTCGTCTTAAAGTCACACTTCTGCAGTCACGGGTACACGTCTGCACCGCTATGCTCTGTCTTCTCTGCTTCCCTCCAAGTCACTGGAACCTTCCTTTCATTAGCTGCTTTCTCTCTGACTGTTCTGCGCTACTCCTCTCTCCTCTCAATCACGGACCATCTTCACTTCTCGGCTTCGATCTTATAACTCAGTTTCAGCCACTCTGGTATTCGTTCTCTTGACTAACTGCTTCACTCAGAATGCTCTGATCTTATAGGTCAAAGCTCGCCAGCTGCTCCAACTAAAATAGCTTCAATCTTTCTAAGAGAGTATCAGCTTCTTGGTCTTTCTCGGACTTCAAAATGGCGACTGTCTGCCTGGAAATAATTAATGGCATTGATGCTAACGGCTAGCTGCCGCCTACAGACTGACTGACTAACTGCTTAATCCTTTCACTAATATGGAAGCTCGTTCCTTCATGGAAAGTTACGGCCAGTAACCTGCCGCCCACCAAATTCTTGTACCTCCCCGTACCAAGGACACGTTCCCAGCCGGCCGGCCTGATGTTGTGTCTTCGGAGTGGAGAAAAATACAGTCTTTCGATAAGGGCCAGCCTGAGCCGGTTCTCTCCAAGCGAACAACACCTCGTAACTAAAACATTACATTTGCCCTAGAAGCATCTCAAGCTGCCGGGGCAGAAAGAAAGATGGAGTCTCTCCCGTTTGAGGCCTACAAGGCTCGAAATAAGCATAACTCCATAGAAGGTATACTAACACTCTTGCAAAAGGACGGATTATCACTAATACTAATGAATCTATCCCCTAACATAAGTTTATAAGCCCTGATCTAAGGAAAAGGGTATGGAAATATATTACTATGCCTTGTGAATAGGCCCTGTCTATGGTTCTAATCCTTGCACTAGAATGATAATAGACTGGAGTCACCTCCAATCATCTTCCCTCAAAGGAGGGCCGAAAAAGTCGGTCAGAACAATCCCATATGGAAAATTTCTCCGGATACGCAGAATATGCAGTGAGGAAAATGAATGGCTGAAACATAGCAAAGAATCAATGCAAAGACTCCAGAATCGAAAATACAGTACCAGAACAGCGGGAAATTGTTGGAAAAGAGCAAATGAAAAAACTAGAAAAGACTGTTTAACACCGAAACAAAACTTAACAACGGACCCACAGGAAATAAGATTCATCACAGACTATACTCAAAACTCCAAAGAAATAAACTCAATCCTGAAAAAGAATTGGAAAATCTTGAAATTAGACTGCAGCATTGGAACCTTGGTGGGGGATCACCCAGTAGTAACTTATCGCCGAGCCACAAACCTGAAGGACCGACTAATACAAAGTCGTTTCAACATTCAAAATAAAAACAATGACTGGTTGGAAACAAAGGGGTTTGTTAAATGCTATAATTGCAAGACTTGTCAAATAGCAAAGCCAACATCTGAAATCCAAATGGCAAACAATAAAATGTGGAAAATCGAAAAACTTATCACATGTAAAAGCAGATATGTGGTGTACGTGGTTGAATGCCCCTGTAGAAAAAAATATATAGGGAGCACAACTTGTGAACTAAAGAAAAGGATTTTGGAACGCACACGTGCAACCACTAACAAAGACAAAAATAATGCCATAGCCAGACATATGGAAACAAATCATAATGGGGACTGGAAACTATTAAAGTTCTATGGCATTGACCAGGTATCAGAAAACAAACGAGGAGGAAATTTGGAGAGAATACTGCGCCAAAAAGAATCACGACACATTTTAAATTTCAGGACTATGACCCCGTTCGGGCTAAACCAGTCCAAAGAATTATATGTGCACATAAAGTAATCTGTGACTTAAATATAAATAAGCAAAGAATTGATATTAGCATTGCAAAAGTCATATTGATTTGCAAATAATGATGAAGTGAGAAACTGCACGATATAGCATATTGGTCCAAAAGAATAGTAATGTGTCGGATTAATACTGTTGCCAATCACAGACAAAATCCCCTAAAGTGTTTGGTGTTATGTATAAATATCACTGAGAGCGTTTTACTACAAGTCCCATAAACCCAAGGGGTGGGTGGATAACATGACAGGAAATGATGTAATGATTTGGTTTTTCAAACATATTATATGCACAGAAAAGAAGTGTGAGGGTAACGCCGTGATCAAGCAGCGGCTGCTGCGAAACGCGTCGGCTTTTGTTTGCCGTCTGTTTGGAGCACGAAATGAAATGTGATGTGAAATAAACAGCAAATAAAAACGAGTATCCTTGGTGAGTGCGACCCTTATTCCTTGGGAATCCAAGATCTTTGACAATATATATATATATATATATAAAAATATAAATATATATATACATGTCTAGTGGTAGCCCTGCGATCTGACAGCAACAAACTACACAATGACATCAGGTGGCCACCCCCTAATCGCATTAGGTCTCTCTTACCGTCACATGAGATATCCTAGGCATACAGAGGTCTTTAAAATGCTGATATTTGAGTCCTAATTGGTGCTGAATTTGTGACAATCATTTCCGGAATTTTTAAAAAAAATTCCTGGGGAAAACTATTGCTTTAATGATAGGAGACTATCCTTGTTGGGGCCGACAACTCCCGCGCATGGTAGAAGACGTGAACCCATGCATTGAGTGCCTCAGCTGCAGTGAAGGTGGATCCTTGGTAAGGGAGTTTGATAATGGGCAAACACGGATAATGCGTGCGTGCCATGACCTAGGCCTGCCTCACAGATTACGGTCTGTCTCACGGATTGCAGCCCTCCCAGACAGATTTGTGAATTGCTGCATCCCTGAGAGCTAAATGGAACACAAACTTGAGGAAGAAAGAGCCAGGCTATTTAGTACTCTCCACAGGGCTCTTTGATTCTTGAAAAGGACACAGGTCAAAAGGGGCCTGGACACATCTCAGGAAGGAGATGGGGCTGAGAAGGGAATCAAAAAGAGTAGAGCTTAGGGCTTTGTAACCTTTTAACACAGATATCACTGAGGCCATCATCCAGGTGTGACCCTCTAGTTATTCACGTGGCCTGTGTTTGGGGCTATCAGATTTGGAGACATTTCTACTATGGTAGTCAACTCGATGGAGGAAGAGTAAGACAAAGGAATGGGCACTTCAAAGTGAGCAATCCCCAGAACACGAATTTCAAGGACAGAAACACTAAATCAACTTTGTTTCTGAAAATTGAGTATGAAAAGGGTAGATACACAAATTGTCAAATTAAAGCTGTACATCAGTGTGGAGCAGCTCATTACGAGCTCTACCTATTCTGACCAGGACTAGTGAAGAAGGGTCTGCAAGTTTCCCATGCTGGGTGAGGGGCATTGCACAGGAGAATCAAGAACACTCGCCTGGAGCACCAGCTTCTGCTTGATCCAAAACAAGAGGACACTGTGAGAAGAAAGAGATCGCCTACAGGGACTTACGTCCAGTTGGAATCCTGCTGAGTGGATCTTGAGAGTAAGATTCTGGTGAGTTGGGACCGCTGCACCTATTTGGCTGCTTGCCTGTGTGCACTGCCACACCAATCAAGCTGCGGTGTTTGTGACCTGATAAGGGCTGTTGCCTTGTTCAAGTTGCTTGCGTCCCCGCATGCCAGTTGGGGGCCACAGATGAAGATTGAGTGCTGTCACCCTAGTGCACTTCTAGATCTACACCGACCCAACACCACCCTCAGAGGAACCCTTGTCTACAGACCCCCCGGACCTCGACCACAGTTCAGCGACTCCATCGTCGACTTCATCAGCACGCACGCCCTCGCCTCCACAGACTACATCCTCCTAGGAGGCCTGAATTCCACCTCTACAACCTCGCCAACCTCGGACTCAGACAGCTCATGACAACACCCACCCACGCCGCCGAACACACGCTCGACCCCATCTTCACCGCAAGCCCCCACGTCTCCTTCAACCACACCACCGAACCCCACTGGACTGACCACCACTGCATCCACTACACCTTCAGGAAGCCCACTACGCACCACCACACTCAACAGATGCCTCGACGCTGCTGGAGCAAAGTCACCGAAGACCAGCTAACCACCACCCTCGCCCAGAACCCACCCGCCGACACCACTGATCCTGACACCGCCGCCATCAACCTCAGACAATGGGTCGACGACTGTGCCAACACCCTTGCTCCGCTCAAGGAACCCTCCAACAGCCACAACAGCAAGAAAGCCACCTGGTTCACCAAAGACCTCCAGGCCTTCAAACGAACATGCCACAAATTGGAGAAGAACTGGCTCTGCGAACGATCACCGGACAGCTACACAGCCCACAAGAATGCCACCCGCAGACACCATCAACTCATCAGAGCCACCAAGAGGGCCTCCTTCAAGGACCACCTAGATAACAACGCACACAACAGCAAAGAGCTCTTCAACATTGTAAAGGAACTCTCCAACCCCAGCTCCAACGACATCCCGCCTTCGCAAGACCTGTGCGAATCACTGGCCACCTTCTTCCACCGCAAGATCGCCGACATCTACGACAGCTTCAGCGCCACGACCACCCCGACAACCTCCACCCCCACGACCACCACCTGCAACAACCTCCTGCTCTCCTGGACCAGCATCAACGAAGAGGACACAAGCAAGATCATGAACACCATCCACTCAGGATCACCATTAGACCCATGCCCTGGCCACATTTCACACCCCATCTCCGGAAAGTAATCAACATCTCCTTCGAGAAAGCAACCTTCCCGGAGAGCTGGAAGCACGCCGAGATCACCGCCTTACTCAAGAAACCCAAGGCGGACCCTAAGGACCTCAAGAGCTTCCGACCCATCTCCCTGCTTCTGTTCCCGGCGAAGGTCACCGAGAAAATCGTCAACAAACAACTGTCCCACTACCTCGAGGAGAACAACATCCTGGACCCATCCTAGTCCGGTTTCCGCAGCAGGCACAGCACCGAAACCATCCTCATCGCCGCCAACGATGACATCAGGAACCTGCTTGCCAACGGAGAAACAGCGCCCCTCATCCTCCTGGACCTGTCAGCCGCCTTCGACACAGTATGCCACAACACACTATGAACACACTTACACGACGCCGGAATCTAAGAAAAGGCCCTGGACTGGACTACATTCTTCCTCCCCGACAGAACTCAGAGTGTCCGCCTCCCCCCCTTTCGCTCCAAGGCCACGAGATCATCTGCGGCGTACACCAGGGCTCATACCTCAGCCCGACGCTTTTAAACATCTACATGGCACCCCTCACCCATGTCGCCGGACAGCACGACTTCAACATCATCTCCTACGCCGACGAGACCCAGCTGATCTTCTCCATCACCAAACATCCTCACACCGCCAAAACCAACCTCCACGAAGGAATGAAGGACGTCGCCGAATGGATGAAAAACAGCCAAATGAAGCTGAACTCCGACAAGACATAGGTCTTCATCCTCTGCCCCACCCCCTCAGCCTGGGAAGACTCCTGGTGGCCGACAACACTGGGAACAGCACCAACACCCACCGACCATGCACGCAATCTAAGGGTCATCCTCGACGTCACCCTCTCCATGACTAAGCAGGTCAACGCCGCCTCCTCATCCTGCTTCAACACCCTCCGAATGCTCCACAGGATCTTCAAGTGGATCCCCACAGAAACGAGAAAAACAGTCACCCAGGCCCTCGTCACCAGCAGGCTGGACTACGGAAACGCCCTCTACGCAGGAATGTCGGGCAAGCTCCTGAGTCGGCTGCAACGCATCCAGAACGCCTCGGCACGTCTGATTCTCGACATCCCCCGCCACAGCCACATCACACCGCACCTGAGAGACCTGCACTGGCTCGCCGTCAACAAGAAGGTAACCTTCAAGCTCCTCCTCCATGGGCACAAATCTCTCCAGAACACCGGCCCAGCATACCTCAACAGACGACTCAGCTTCAACACCCCCACCCGCCAGCTCCGCTCCACCGGCCTCACCCTCGCCACAGTCCCTCGCATCGGAAAAACGACCGCCGGCGGCAGATCCATCTCCTACTCCTACTCCTCGCCGCCAAAATCTGGAACACCCTCCCCACCAACCTACGGCAGACCCAAGACCTACTGGCCTTCAGAAGACTCCTCAAGACCTGGCTTTTCGATCAGTAGCATCTCCCCCCTTGCCCCCCTCTTGTGCCTTCAGACCCTATCGGGTATGTAGTGTGCTTTATAAATGTCCTGATTGATTGATTGATTGATTGATTGATAAAGAAGAGGGCAGTTGCCCTGTATAGCACTGTAGCTGAATGGGATGTCACGACCTCCTGTGTGTCCGAAGTGGGCTGTGGTGAAGTGGAAGGGCCATCGCCCTGAAGCAACACATAGTCATACAGAAGGAGCGGGGCATGACCCGCCGAGGAAAAGCAATGATTCAACAAAACAAATTCATGAGCTCCAAAGACCTGCCACTGGACTCGGAGGGAGACTTACCGGATGGCTGAGGGAGTACTGTGAATGCCTGCTAGCTCCAATGAAGCAACCAGACTTCTGTTCACTGCCAGACTGCCGACACATGCCCAGGGACTCTGAACCTCCACTCCATCAAGAGCAGGTAAGACTGAGTACCCGAACTCTAGGGGAGATTGCTTTGACTGGCGCGCTACGGTGCCGGGACACTTTGACTTTCGCGAGTCACAGTCAAACTGCTAAGAATTAAACTCACAAACAGGCCTTAGCTTGGATGTTGCCTTATGAAAATGGAAAATACCCATGGTCCTCAGAATGGGAAGCGAGACTCAGTAACTGACCTGGGTAACTCTAGGTTACCTGCCTTATGAAGCGTGTCTATATTATTTCTGGCGTGCCGTATTGTACTTTCTCTTAGTAGATGAATACTCTTTTCTCATGAAAGTATTGGACTAGGCAATCATTCATTGGGGTTGCTGAATGTGTGCTGAGTCGTGAGCCTGTGTTCACTCTACCCCTACATCCTCACTAGAAGCATGGAACTGCTTGACCCACGCTACCACTGAGAGTCAAGTGCTGAAGGGGTACTTGGCCCAGTTGCTCCGGGCCTATAGTAGGCCAGGTCCGAAAGACAAAAGGCCTGAAAGGCCTCAACCTCCACATTTGAGCCCAGTAATGTCAGCTTGCCCCGTGGCCCTCTGAAAGGGGTTCTGACAATCTCCTTGAAAATTAATAGGTGTTTTATTGCTTACATATTAAACAAGAAAATACAAACTCTAAGGAATACATCTAGCACAATGCTATGAGACATTACTGAAGGCACATACTGATTGTGCTGGTTTTTGCGGGGCTACCACAATATGTGTTGGTGTCTTTGAAACTTATGGTTTCTGGGGCCAGTGGTATACACCTGATAGGGGTGGTGGGGGAGTATTTGATTGCCTCCTGGAACAGACTAGCTATGTGTTCTGCAGCATTCAAAGTCAGCAACACCTAACGAGGCAAAGCTCCTCTAAATAATTTTCAAGAAAGCTGAACGCTATATCAGGAGACTGTCCCAGTGAAATACCAACTGGAGCTATTTAAATGAAAGAAGATTATCTCGTTACAAGTACATTTATATTGTGTTGATGAAAGGAGGTGTAACACACAGAAATCGCAATGTAACACGAGGGTTAACTTTGCTTAGTTCATGCTGTGAGGTCCTCAAACATGTAACCTTTGCAAACATAAATTCTACCAAGAATGTGCAAAGCAAGCTAAATATATCATCGGAGTTTCCCGTTAGTAAATCAAGAATGAGAAGATGTTCTGACAGAACAGGGCGAGCCTGTGGTAGGTTACTGTGCTGATTTGTCTGAGTGATACCACAACCTGTTTTGGTGTCTCTGAAACCTGACATCTTATGCGCCAGGGGTCTACACCAGCGGTAACTCCATTGCTGGAACAGATCCATGGGTATTTTATTATTTGGACTAGTCTGCAGCATTCGGTGTCTGCCACAACTAACAAGGCTAAGCGCCTCTGGCGATTTTTATAAAAGGGAAATGTGATGATGTCAGACAAGTACCTCAATCAAACTAGAATGCACTATCTGTTTAAATAAAAGGAGAGTACATAACTGAAAAGTACAGAGCATGTTACTGCCTACTGAAGGCACACACCTGTGATAGGTTTCTGTATTGCTTTGTCTGAGTGCTACCACACCGTGTGTTATTACATACATTGTTGTTAGGCACGGGGAGATTAAGTGATTTGCCCAGAATCATAGGATGCTGTGCGTCCTTGCCGAGACTTGAACCCGGTTCCCCAGATTCGAGTCAAACCGCCCTAGAAAGTTAGGCCAACTCCTCAATTAAAAACAGAATTCAGAATGTAGAACTGTATCATAAACAAAGGAATCTTTGGAGCCTAACCACCTCTATTTTTCACTATATCTATCTCTTTTTAAATTTTTATGCAGCAACTGTAACAAAAAACAAATGTTCACTCAATTAAACTGTGCACACCAATTACATTAATTAGATAAGGTATTATACCTCTCATGGCAGATAACATGATAGGATACTATTTCCAAAATAATTATCATAATCGACAGGCACTTGAACTTTCTAGTTGCTAACACTGTTACAGCACAGCCTTAGTCTATTGAGGCACCAAGTAGCCATATATATATATATCAAATACCATCGTCATCCAACACATGCAGGAACACTTCACAAAACTCTATTGTCACACAAACTAACTGAAACCCTAAATCATGCCATCCACTAACTCAAAATCATAGATTAGTACAACTGCAACAGGTTATGGTCAGTATTACCCACACTTCACTTCTTGCAACCGAAGAATATGTACGAACTACTATTATGGCACACAAAAACTTAAAACTTACCTCTTCCCTAAGATGTAATGCAGGCAACTCATGAAGTTGGTAAATTATGTGCTTGTAGAGGAACCTCTGTCATTTTCAGCGCCAGGATACCCGTGGGGTGATTGTGCGCTTTAGAAATTCTGGTTACATTACATTACATTAAGGTGTCGTGCTTAATGGGCAATTTCGGGTTTCTCAGAGACTCTCCAGTCGACTTTTGTCGAAATGCCATATGTTGGTGCCTATCTATTTGAGAGTCAAGCTAAGGCAGCGTTGACATGCTTCTGTGATAGGCAGAGTTCTTCAGAGTCATCGTTTTTTTATTTTCTGTTGCTGGTGTAGCTTGTCTTTATGCTTGAAGTGCAGACTATTTCTTTATAAAAGAGCAAGCTTTGTTAGGGCATTCTATATGTCAGTTGTTGGTTTGACCACTTGGTCAAATGTTTTATTCTCAATACCATTTTCTTTTTTTTAGTTGGTATTGATTTAGATGACCGAGGGAGGTGTCCCTTGGCCTCTGAGGATGAGGTTTGTGCTACACAGGTTATTGGCAAGGGAGATGTCTTCCTGTATGAAAGATTTTCTGTCACAAGCTTCTTTGAGGTAGTTCACTATGCTAAAATGTGCATGGTTTCGACCTTACGTTGTCTCTGATAGGGATATGTTGGTATGCCAGTTGTAAGTCTGATATATAGGGACACTCTGGTCTTTACTGTTTTAGAGTAATCAGAATAGCATGTCATCACTACTCTAGTGGTGTGCATATCTATTATGGTGCTGGTGGATTCAGAGCCTATGCTTTGTATTCTTTTGAATACATGCTCTTGTGTTTCATCCTTCATTAAAATCCTTTTGGCTATGCGTTTTATGGTACAGGTCATTTTCTCTTTCTGAGCAGACTGCATATTTATTATAAGTGCTTCACTTTTTGAAGAGTTCTGCAAGTAAATTCAGAGTTTATGGTACATTCTTTGGAACACACAAGTTAGTGACCTTCTCCTTTGTGGAAGGAATAGGTATTTCATTTGCTTAACCCTGTAACATGACGGTGTGAACTCAGTATCTTACGCTGTGTGATAGGCAGTGTCTGAAACAATCTGATAGAGACTTTTAGCTGCAGATTCCTTACCTGTTTTTGGTCATACATTTCATGGTAGGACTTTTTAGGCTTTATAGGAAGCTCTTATTATTTTTCTCCTACAATGCTTTGTGCAACTGTCTGGAGGTTATACATTACCTGTCCTCTTGAGTATGTATCTATTTTCTCTGTGCTTCACAGTCCTTGGGAAATCATGGCTGTAGCTTCTTGAGAGGAACTTGCGATAACATTTTGTTTCATATCACAAGTGTTGTTGCATGGGCTTGTTGCTAACAAGGATTCATTTTATGTATGATTTCCTTTTAATGTTTTGATTTTTCCTTGTGTTATGTTTCGGTACTGCACTAATAGGTGTGTTCCCTTTTGCCATATGCATATTTGTTCTTCGATGAAAAAAAAGAGAACAGAAAGAGGTTTCAATGTGAGTTGTAGTTGCTTTTCTTTTCTCGCTTGCTTTGGTACTTTAAGTGTGCACACAGCTCGGAGTCATGTATAGACTCTCGGACCATGACACTGAAGCTTTGTAGATACTTGCCGTCCAGCAGTAAATATTGGCTAGCGAAATTCTGAGTTGTCGGACCACTCGGATTCTATTGTGACACAATTTTATATATATTATGTATATGTCCATATGATACATTTTTGTGGCAAAATTTTATACAACTTGCATGATTAATGAAAGTTGTATACAATAGATTCAAATCTATTTGCTTTCATTTTAGTTTCTTTACAGTGTATTATGTAACCTTCGAGTGGTCAATTTGTTCAAACTAAATTCTTTATACCATGAAGGTATTATTGTTCATCTTTCTTTTAGTGTTCATTAATCTTGGTATAATGGAATGAGTTCTGAGAACCCTTCTTTGGATTTTATCAGGACAGTTTTTCTCTGATATCTCTTTATTGTTGTGAAGAATGCGGATTACATGACTTTTGTTTTGCACTCGCCCCTTTTGGCCAATGAGTTCTCTTTCCCCTTGAGGGATAGAGGATAATGCCTGATAACTGGCAGATGAGTCTTTATGGTTTTTTTTCCACTTTTCCTTCAAGGGCTGTTTCTCTCGGGCCTGTAGGGTTGTTTATTATGTGTATGTTCTGTGACAGTGATCATGAATTCTACTAAGAGCCAAGCTCTTGTTCTGCTACTCCTGCGTACATTTGATTGGTTGTTAGTTATGACCTGCTGGTTCTCTTTGAGAACTTTTGTACGATTAGTTTGCAGACCCTCCTCTAGGGGGTGTATAGCTATGGTATTTAATTCAAATGTTAAGGAATCTGTGGCTAGATGTCTCTATCAGATGTAAAACTTACTCACCTTTGTTAACGTAATATCTTGTAGAGCCATAGTCTAGCCGTGGATTCATTAACTCCCTGCCCATCCTCCCCACTTTGCAAACGACCTATGAGGTAAGGGTTATACCCTTATCCAGTACTGGTTTTATATTCCAGTAATCTCTATCTCAACTTATGTTGGAACTCGACAGACCACTTGGCCTGGCCACAAAAGTTTTCGTTTAGATGTTGCCATACCATCAATTTCCAAATGTGTGTGATCGGTAGGGTGGGGGGTGTCTTCTCTTTCACACTGGATTAGACACCAGTGGGGGCAGTATTGATTTATTTGTTCTTTCTTTGACAGCCTTTGTTTGGTATCACCATACCTTATATTTGCACTATCAATATGTCACGTAATGGTGTGAATCAACAAATAGCTTGGTGTTGTTTTTCTACGTTTTGTTTTGCGATTACCATGCCATTCATTACCATTAATGACTGGTCTGTAGAGTGTAAGGTTTTCTTCTCTTACATGAGGGTTATTCACCAGGGTATAGGGTTTCACATAGCCCATGTTTCGTTCATTGTTTTGGGGTTTTATTTAAAAACCATACCTGGTATTCACATACCATTGCATATTTCTGCTTTATTAATGTTTCACAGATTTTTTATCTTTTTGGCACACTGCTTCCCCAAACAGTTTATATAGCAGCTCCGCGTTCTGGTGCAGAAGGTTTCACAGAAGAAACTGGCGTTCGCACCCTGGAGGGGGCTTTTATGGCTCCACTGACGTCATGACCTGAGTCGATGTCATCACGGTGCCGTGTAACCCCATCCCCCGGTGCAAAGAGGTACTGCTAAAACATTTCCAGATCCAGACTAACGCCTGGGGAGAATTCAAAAGTTAATTCATCTGCGGCGAGACTGTGTCTACCAGATATTACGTTACCGAAGGTAAGTAACTTTTACTTTTGTCCTTTCCCTTCTCACTTTTAAGTAGAGAATCCTGTTATGTTGTTCCTCCATTTCAGTTAAGTCTAAGTCTGTAGACAGCTTATAGGAGCTCTCCAAACCGAGTTATAGCCCTACTCTCTTCTGACAGAGATCATAACTGTTGTTTAACTTTACCTTTTCAGACTTCATCATCTTCAAGTAAATCCTCAATCAGAAAAGAAATTAAGGGAGGTGGAAGGTAACAATGAGAAAGGATGCAATAAAAATTCAGAAAACCTTAGGAGGTGTGTAGAATTGCATATCAACAATAATATTTGAACTGCCAGTAAAATTATAGTTTTTATCCCAATTTAAGATAAATTAATCTGAAAATGTACCATCTTGGTCTCATTTTGTCATGTTTTCTCAGGAGGGGACTTTCTAACCCTCTCACTTCAAACCCTAGTCAGGATTCGGCTTGTTTGTCACATCCCGAAATTACTGAAGTATTTCCTGCATGAACGAATTAAGGATTTTCAGAGATACCAGCAAGTTTGCCTTTGAAAAGCTCCGCGTATAACAACAAAAAAAGCTATTATTATAACTGCTTGCCACCTCACGGTGGTGTTGGCTTGAGGCTGCTCCCTCAGCTTACTTTATGGATGAGTTGGCCGATTTGATAAGTGACCCTTCCAGTGGTGGCTGTCAGGGAACAGGGGAGGCGGGGCAAGGGGTGGGGAGGCGGGGATATATATTTTTTCAAACGTACCTTTCAAACGGCCGCCATCTCACTGCTTCTCTTCTAAGAGATGTCCGAACCACAAACCAGGCAGGCTCCCCATAACCAATTACAATGCTGCAATGCAGCATTTCTGATTGGTCTAAGTGCCGTGGTTCGGCGTTCAGACGGGGACTGGGGGCCTTTGCATGTTCCTCACCAGGCTGTTCATTACAGCCTGGTGGGGGAACATGCAAAGTGTACATGACTGGCCGGGCCAAGAAAGCCAGCCAAGCAGTTATGCGCACTTGGAGTGTGCAAACCACTTCTCCCCCCGTGACCCCAGCCCTGACCCGCACCAACCAAGCCCATTGGCAAAGAAAAAAAAATGATAACAAAAGTTATAATCATTTTATTTTTATTTTTTTCTTCTCTGTGAGAAGTGGGGCAAGGTTCCTCCATCTTAGAGGTGGAGCAGCCCCTGGACCCTTCCGTATATTCCAAAATTACTGAGTTGGGCTGGGAGCTCTCAATCTTTAAGCTAAATATGATGTTATTCTAGCTTTAGCCCTCTTAAAATGTCCTCCACCAGGGTCAGTACAGAAAGGGGGGAATAGCTCAAATAATATAAGGAGCAAGAGCCCTCACACACCCCGGAGGGTGTCATGCTTCATTATAGGGCAGCTCCTCGTATACCCACTCTAAGATGGTACACAGTTTTCCCTTCAGCTGGCTTCCAGACACTTTGGGGACTAGCACGCCACCCTGTGCAGCCACCGGTAGCTGTCGTCCCTGGCCTGGAAGTGACTATCAGCACTTCCTTATCACTTCACACATTGCCGGGCTTCCTTCCAACTCCAGAATCTCGCAGGGTAGGTCTTCGCGACTGCACAACTTTCTTCTTTATAAGTATTACAGCAACCCTCCGCCCTCCCTTGCTCCTGCCTTTTTATGTCATCTCACCAGTCTCTGGCCATGAGCGCCGGTTTACTGGCCCGCTCCTTTCTTTTTCAGGAGTCGTCAGTGACGCCAGTGAGCGTTCTGTGACTCCGGAGCGGCGACCCCAACATACCTCCACCACAGTAAGTACTCCTTCTTCCCCAAGGAGGTACTCAAGGCATCCTTACACCCCCTGGGCTACCAGCCTTTCCCATTAGGTTTTTTTTTCTTCCCCCCAGCCTTGTAGGGGGACACTGCTGCTGTCCTTCTCTGGTTTCATCATCGCCCCCCAGGAGGCACATTTACCATTTCTCTCCGCCCCCTCCTGGTTTAGCCTTTTAAAGAGATTTTTCCCTGCTGTGCCCCCCTCCTCCCCCCCTCCCCGCAGGGTCAGCAGCTATTATCCACGGACTCTCTGAGCCCTGTTCTCTATAGTTTTGCCTCCCCTCCCCCACTGTACCTTTACTGGTCCTTTTATTTCCTTGTAACAAGTCCTCCTTATGTGACCTGTCATCACATCCCCTCTCCACCATTTTATCACTGGGCACCCCATCCGCCTCCTACAGAGACTGCGGAGGCCACTTTAATTAGCTGTACCCCTCTTCCTTTCCTCCCCTCAGCTTCCCATCCCCTGACCCATCCATATTTCTCACCTGCCCATCCCTCCCCTCCTCCCCCCCTTCCTTGCTACCCCTCTCCTACCCCCTATTTCTCAATCCAAGTCCCTACTCATGAGGATCCTGATTGCAGATGGTGTATCCTGGTGAGGGTATGGTTATAAGTTTATACACATTTATACTCATCACCTTTCCTTGATTAGAAAATAGGGTATTTAGGTCCTGACGAAATGCCACGATCAACATGAGAAATTAGGCATGACACATGTTGACCACTATCCTGACTCAGACCACTATCCTTACTCACGGCGCTTGAAGAGACCATTGACAATCTCCAGTAGCAAGCATCACAGGTTTTTAATCATAACAGGGAACCTGCAAAATAAAGCTCACTTTCAGCTCCTATAGTTATTTTTAACTTTGTTCACCCCACACTCTACTCACTTTTGCGCATACACCAGAGATCCCACACTCACCCACTTCACCAAACAGCAGAACCGGCAGGTTAAAGATCTCCGGCAAAGAGCCCCCGTGTGGGGCCCGTTGGGCATTGCAGCGCCCAATGAGGAAGCATGACACCCTCTGGGGTGTGTGAGGGTCCTTGCTCCTAATTGGAGCTATTCCCCTCTTCTGTGGTGACCCTACTCCATTAGCTAGGAACAGCACACCGTGTTATTGATAAGTTTGAGAGGTGGGGCACGATTGCTGGACCTTGATTTGCCCTTGCCCCCCTTCTTTGCATATCATAAATTGGGACGGTCATGTCTCCTGTTTTTATTCGTTATATCAATCTTCCTCTTAAGCATTCCTAAATGTTGGTTTGAATTTCCTTAAGAAATGCTTAAAAATAGAAAGGATTTCCCATATCGGTGGGGACTCACACCTGTTCACCCTTGCTGGGAGGGTACGGGCAGATAGGTACGGGTTTCAATACCTTGAGATGTGTATGACCTCCATCCAGGAGCGGCGCCTTGATCAGAATCTGAGGAGGGTGCTGACGGGTTTCCGCACCGCTGCAGAAAACTGGCGAGTGTTACCATAAACACTATTGGGCAGAACAGCCATATTTAAAATGAGTAACCTGCCAAAATTCTTATATATCCTCCAAAATAAGTATTTTAAGATCCCCAATCAGCTTTTCGTTAGGATTGATGGAGAGGTCAGAAAATTGTTATGAAACAATGGGCACCCCGGATATCGCTAGAGACACTGCACCGCAATCCATCCAATGGTGGCATAGCCCTCCCTGATATCAGAGCCTATTACTGGGCAGCCCACTTAATCGTTATCAATGATTGGGAGTATATATCCCAAGACCATCCCAGTTATGCTTTGGAGAGAGCTCCATTCCAGACATGGTCCTATTTGCCTTATCTCTATGGGGGAAAAGGTGCTTGGCGGTTGCTGCCAGTGACTCAGATGGCGATTGAGGCTTGGACCAAAGCCGTCAGATGTATCAGGTGGGAGAATAGATTGACTCAGGAAACTTCGCTGTGGGTAGCAGCGAGGTTTAGGGAAACTGGGAAACTTCGGAGCTTGGGACCTCTTAGGCATATCTAAGATTGGTGACCTCCTAGAGGGTGGGGGCAACGTGCCCTTCTGCTCTCTTCAAGTATGTAACAAAGAAGGGAGGGGCTCTAATCAGTAAGGCTGAGCCAGTTAAGCAATAAACAACAAAATTGCCAGTACTGATAATTCTTTTTGAACAATGAATGCCCAAAGGTGCACAGAATCAAATCAAAGGCACCAGGGTAGATTCTGTATCAAAAACGACTTTTATTTAATTTGCATCAGAGCAAACACATCTTTTTTCATTTAAATGCGAATCTCATTTTAAAAAATACACTCAAAAACATTTTTTCACACAAATGATTAATACCATAGACCTATTAACAAAACATAAAAATGGCAGATTTCTTTGATGACGTTTAGACAAAGACTGAGACCACATACAACACAAAACAGGGAATGACTGAACATTCATACACAAAAGACAGTGCTTGACGAAGCGACACTATTAAAGCATCAAACAGTGTGAGCGTTTGAACCAGCCATGTTTCTCCACAAAATAAATCAACATAATTTTTCTCCTTCAATTTAAGCAGAAACCATGACATAAATGTGTGAGCACACTTGTTTGAATAAAACAGATGCAAATTGAATAAAAGTCGTTTTTGATACAGAATCTACCCGGGTGCCTTTGATTTGATTCAGGGCACCTTTGGGCATTAATTGTTTAAAAAGAATTATCAGTACTGGCAATTTGGTTGTTTATTGCTTAACTGGTTCAGCCTTACTGATTAGAGCCCCAACCTTCTTTGTTACGTATTTATATCACCTACAAAGTACCCAATATTTCAAGTACGCGCAGCTCCGTCATGCATGGTGTGTGGAGGGCCTGTGAGCACTCGACCTACCCAACCATGCCCCTTTGAACGGTAGATAACTTATGGGAGAAATTGAGAAAAAGGCAGTTCTCTTCAAATACAAAACGCTCAATAATAATATGCCCCACACACAAAGTTGAGGGAAAAGTGGGAGAGTGATGTGGGGGAACTTGACGATATGGATTGGGAGGCTGCCTTGATGCACCACATTGGGTCTACTATGACCAGGATTGCCTACTTAGAATGGGGACAGCGGAGTCCCCTGACTGTCTGAGGTGTCGGGAATTTTTTTTCCAGGTAAAGATGAAAACTGGCGTCGATGCAGCTTAATGTTTGAGATAACAAGCTGCCCTTTCAAACAGACAATTGGTACCATGCACTGACAAGCGAGGGATTTACTATGAAGGGGGATTATATTCCCTTGAATGTTTGATGGGATCGACACAGGGCTAAGTGGAGAGCCATTACATGCAGTGAGACCACTGTGATTAAGAGGATCTTGTGAACCAGTGGTTGATCTCTGGTAGTAATAAGAAGCAATGGCATATAGGACTGGGGGATTCCAATATTGGCTACAAACCCCAACAAGTGATTGATGAAGAGATACATTGGTTTTATACATTTTATTATGTTTCATGTGGGAGATCATATGTCCTGTCCTGAAGAAGGTGGTGAAATCTGTTAGAGCCCACCAAAATACGGTGATGCATAGATTTACCAATCTGTATAAATATCCCAATATAACAGATAGTGACCTTTGCAGTATATCATATATCGGTGCTAATGTTTTGAACGGATCTGTACTGTTACCATACAAGGGGTTGTTGTCTTTTGTCTTTCTCCCCGTATTTATGAGTATTGGTTTTAATGCTCAAATTTACACGTGTGTTGGGATCTAATCACTGCACCGAATTTTAAAAGTATCATTGTACTGTAATGTTTTTAATATTAGATTATGTTATAAACAGATATTGAAAGTATATGAATCTGTATTCAGTGTTTGCGAAGATATTAAAAATCTGTAATGCTTTTTATATCATTGTGGTACTGTTTTTATTGAAATGGGTTGAGTGGATGATCGGCCCATTAAGGTTGTGAGACGAATATTTGTTGCTGCCCCAAGGAGAGATTTGTTTTTACAGTTGAATAGCGGTGCTCCGTCCCCTTGGTTGGAGGTGCCCTCTCTCTTGTTACATTGGTTGGGGGATAGAGGCACCTTCCTCCACCCACTCTTGGGTTGCGCTACCATACAAATACATTAGCAAGTAGCACTGGGTGAACTTGGAGCCCAAATATATTCTCCTGGGCATACCAACGGATGTGGTTGTCCCACGCACCAAGTTCCTCTTTTGGAACTGGTGTCATGTAGTGGTAAATAGGGATGTCACCAAGCGCTAGGGTGTCGCTGAAATCCAGACTCTCCAGGAGTGGAGGGCGGGGATGGACTTATATATGGCGGCTGAAAAAGTCACTCACAAGAGCAGGGTTGCCTGCATACGTTCTTTAAGATTTGGGGATGCTGGATAAAATATTATGTCCTTAATGGATGATGGAAATGTGACTTTTGCTTACCCAGGCCTAATGTACACTCTGTGTTGTCTTCTGTATTCTTGTGTTCTCTTGTCATTAACCTGGCCTATGCTCTCCTGTTATATGACAGATTTGTACTTGTTGATATTGTGCTGCTGCTCTCTGGTTATTTTATTGTTGTCAGTGCGAGTTTGCACTCCTTTTTGCTGTTCATATGTATAAATAAAAATATATATTTTTTTATGGAAAGCATTTCTAGCTGATTTATTGTCAGATTATGCCATACAATGTACAGCTTGGCTCACTTTTTTAACATTCTCTTAGCTGAACTATATCCAAATTCCCTTGGGAAAGTTTGCCAAGCTTACTCTAGTACTTTTAGGAAACTACGCTTGGCTATTTATGCACATCAGCTTTAAAGGTCCACCAGCCATACTGGTCATATTGCTAATTTTTCTCCTTTTTGGGACTGGATATGGACAGCTTTGGTGTCAGACCTTACGTTTTAAATTCTTCATAAAAGTACAGTAAGAAATACATAGAAAGAGAGAGGTATTTGAGTTAGCCCCATTTAGCAATTACCTTTCATGTTTTTTTCTTAGTTTACCATTACTGAGATGGGCTGTCCATTAAGTCCATGGTATTTTGTGGATGTTACACTGTCCCAAATGTGCTACAATAAAGTATTAGGGATGGGGTATCAAATAGTCATTTAGTAGACTGCAGATGAGAAATAACGTGTTTCTTGTAATAGTGAACCAGTGTGTGCTACCTTATTAGTTTGTTTACATGACATTTTACTTGCTGATGTATAGCTTTTTTAATTTAGGAAGTGTCTGCTCATTGTATCTGGGAGTCCCAGTCCCAGTCAGAAAGATCAGGGAATGTCTTCCGGAACAACTGGACAATATATGCACAAGAATCACCCCACCTCATTCTTCTCAGGAATGCCAAACAGTCTCAAATTATTCCTTCGCTGTCTATTTTCAATATCTTCAACTTCATCTTTGAAAAACAAAAGTTTTTCCTCATCTAGTTTGGTTGTCTTGGCTGCAGCTGCTACCGTCTCCATTGTATCTGCCACATGCTGTTGCAGCTCTGTTATCTCCTGTGTTAGGCTGGCTACTTTGCCTCAAACATTAGACAGTACTTGTTGTATCAGATTGCTATCTGCCCTTGCTTGACTAAAATAGCCTTGTGTCTCTACTCTCTACTCATGAAGCACCTGAAGGGTAGTAGATAATGAGGGCTTATTGTTAGGAAGAGTCAGCCACAGTCCCAGTACCATTTGTGGGGATAGCTATGTTAGTTGAGAAGAGGTCTACCACCTCTCCACTCTTTCCCCCCCTATTAGGGGCTGTTGGATGCTCCCTGTATTTGAATCTCACAATCAGGACTTACTGCTGCCGGTGTTGCGATATCACCGCTGAGCAGTGAGTCTGATAGCCTTGATATTATAGCTCTCACTGCCCCATTAGCAATGACCCATTTTCGCAGAGGGCTCACCTTACCAGCCAATTTACCATCAGCCTGTGACTTTAGAGCATTATGCTGCGCTGTAGAGTGTTCCATAGCTTTTCCTGTGCCTTTGAATATGTTTCTTTTTTATGTTTGCTTTTTTGTCGAGAGTATTTAACCCCTTGCATGCTGATGACGGCCCCCAGCCGTCATGCACTACAGTGCTCGTGTGCTGATGATGGCTGGGGGCCGTCATGACCGCACCCGCGATCGGAATGTGCCGCACAGGCGCAGAATCGCGGCAGCATGCAATGGGTTAATACCTCTGCCTGTTTCTCTGTTTGTATGCCGCCTGCCATAATAGAAATACTGGGAGTATTTATCGGGCCTCCCATAGCTGGAGTAGATGAAGAAATAACCAAGAGAGCGGGAGAGGTTAGAATTGCCCCCTGTTCTGCAGAGTTATTGCCTGCTGAATTAGTACTTAAATCAGACATCCAGCAGCCTTACTTCATCCCTTGGGCGCCCCCATCTCTGTCCCTATCACCATACTCTGAGTCAGCCTCTTTTTGCCCGCTAACTCCATCATTCGAGTATCCCAAGGAATCTTCCCCTAAGACCGATTGATCAGAGTCACTCCCCCCTCTTGGGAAATTCGCTCCATTCACAGCACTAGTGGTCTCAGTTAAATCACTTCTGATCGATCTGGCAGGCACCAGTTGTGGCGTAGCTGAAGCATAACTAGCAGGGGCAATATGCAAAGAAAGGAAGTATCATTAAATGTAATCACATTGTCTGAGCCTTCCAAAAATGAAACAAGTTGTGCATCTGGTAAATTACCTTGCAACAGTGTAGCACTCACCTCATCTCACTTTGGCAGCTACCAGGGGCAGGAGGTGCAGCGCTGTCTCGACCCAAATAAGGTTGTACTGCCTCAAGAAGACCTGCCGCCATAGTTTGTTCCAGCGGGGGGGGCGCCTATCCCACACATTTGTATAATGCCTGCCACCTTCCCTGATTGAAAAAGCTTGAGCATGGGCTACCCAAGCTGAGAATTCTGCCCCTTGGAAGCGTTTGCAGTGCAGGGCCCTGCTATCTCTGTGCAAACTGCCTGCTGATTTTTCTTTTCTTTCGGTTAGGGCGGAAGCAGGGACTGCTGCGGGACTACCCAGGTTACGAGCCCCTCGTTGTGGAGCCAAAGCCCCCCGCAGAGTCTGTGAAGCTTGCGAAGCCCACATAGCATAGATCAGCCGAATGTAGCAGAATGCTGATAGAGTCGGTTCCGCTGGCCACCTCGCGGACCTGGTTAGCTGGTAAAAGCACTGTGCTTGGAGCAGTAACATTAAGAAAATGTTCCCCCTTTTTTTCCCTTTCAACAGTCCACCTGAGCCCTCCTTGAATCCTCTCCTCAGACTATCCCGGGTGCGAAAACGAAGCCCAACAGTAGCTGAAGCGTGAGCAGCAGGGGTTTGCTTGCTCTCCTACGGCGGACTCAGTCTGCCATCTTCCTCATTGACTTCCACTATTCTTAAGCCAAAAATCTCCAGCCAATCGGCAACATCCTCACCCCCTGATCGTCTGTTTAGGTAATTTCTTACTTAGGCAAGCTGTTTTTTTTAGCTAGCCCGGGTATGACCAATTCACTATAATTTTTTGGCAGGTCAGACCTTTGTAAGGAAACCATGGAGAGGCGTTGGATGCTGGGTCAGCTGATTGATCCCATGAAAGCAGCGGGAGTACAAGTATTTTTTCAGGAGCCGGCGCACTTAAAGGTTATACGTGGTGAACATACTTGGACTTTTCAAACAGAAAGTGAGGCCCAATAGATTCTTAACTCTTGGGGGTCTTCGGGAAGGAAGGTCCCTGAGAACTTTATTGGATAGGGATCTTTACATGCTTGGTCTTACTATCTTGTCTTTGCAGTATGAGTTTTCTTTTCTTTTGCTCTGAGGGTTAAAGAGATAACTACACATAAACTGTGAGCATAAAAGCTAAGGGGGTGTGGGAGGATTAGTGAGGTCGAGAGGGAGGAGTATGTGGAGCCAGGGGAGAGAGGTTACATATCTGGGGGCGCTTGTGTTCATATGGTTTTGTGTTCCTGTACCTCTCCCTTCCTCCACTCCCTCCCCCCTTACTCTGCTACCACCCCTTTCCCTTTTTTTTCCTTTAATTTCCTCTGGCTTCTCTTTTTCCTTCTCTATTAAGGCTTTCCTCGTTTTTCTATGCTCTTTTGCATTGATTATGTTTTTGTGGGGTTAAAAGCTTAGCGGGGTAGCACCCGGGGGTGCATTGACTCTCCATTGGCAGTCAGCATTATCAACAGCCTGACTGGGGTGATTCCTTCTCTTGGAAACTTGGGTAGGAGGGTGAGTCCTTCAGGGTTGGTGCGGGGGTTAGTGGCTTCGGCTGTGGGTGGGGGAGCGGAGGAGTAGGTCATTAAAAAAGTATCAAATGGAGTAAACTGAAGAGTAATGTTTGGTATGTACCATATTTTCAGGAGGGCATGTAGATTAAGATTATATATGCTATTGATGTTGCTTTTATGTCCAGGCATTAATGGAGGCAGGGGAGTCACACAGACGTCAAAGGATTTTTGGCCTTTTGGTTTCCATCTACTATACAATAGGGATAATTAAATGCCTCTGTTGGAATGTGGGATAAAAGGGTAGAGATACCTTCAAGGGATTTTGATTATGAAATTTTAATATTTTTAATGATTTAAATTTAAGACCCACATAAATGACAGTCTGTAAATAAATTCAATAACGTTTGTTAAATAGATCAATTCAATGTGGTCACAATATGTGATCCAGACATAAAGAACGGAAAAACAAGGGTGTATGTAAAAAAATTATATTTTATATATATTGTAAATTATAAATAGGGTACTGAAAGTATATTAACAGGAGTATATGAAGTACATATATCAGAAATCAAGCAACTTCATTATAACCGTTGTAAACGCTTTTCTTCTATAATGAAATTTGGTGTTTTAAATCCAGGAAGAAAGAGCGTAGGTCAACGTTTCGGTCTCTATAAATGAATAGCCAAGACCATCTTCAGGACAGAAAGAATATACAAGATGACCTCTAAAAAGGGTATATTGGGTTGCTCATTGTGTTGTATATCTGTTGGAATGTGGCTGGGCTAAATTCTTCTTGCCCAGCTCTTATTGAAACTCTCTTGGCATATAAAGATAGACATTTACTTAAACAATTATACTACAAGATAATTGAGTGCACATCTCAGATGGTTTCCATTAGAGGCGTTGCTATTTTAATTGACAAATCCCTTTACTGCACTTTGCTTAAAGCCTCCCATGATACTTGAGGCAGGTGGATAATTGTACAGGTACTGATCCATGACCATAAATATATACTATGTGCTGTTTATGGGCCAAACTCTGATGAGCCTATAATGTTTGATACGTTATCATTAAATTACTAGAATGGCAGGGGGAGCTGATTGTCATGGGTGATTTTAATTGCATCATTATTTCAAATTTGGATTCCACTTATCTTGGTGCTTCAGTTAGAATGAGGACGGTAAGAGCAGCAATTTAGGAAATGGCTCAACTATATTGCCTTAGGGATGCTGGGCGGTTCTTATTCCCATTGCAGCCTGGTTATACTTACTCAGTGCACCGCATAAGCACTACTCAAGGATTGACATGTTTTTTGTTAATAGCAGAATTTTTAGCACAGCTAAGTGGGAAGTATGTCCCAAGATAGTATCGGCCCACAATCCTATATTATTGTCATTTTCATTAAGCTCAGTTAACAGACAAGCAAGTTTGTTTTCCTTTCCACTGTATCTGTTACCAGACATTCAGTATGGAGTACTTATTAAGAACAACATCAGGAATTTTCTATTGGATAACGAAGGCTCTGCCTCCCCTCTTATAGTCTGGAATTCGCTTAAAGCTTACATAAGGGGAATTACTCAACAATATGTTCTTCGACAGAATGGAAGCAAGAATGTGGGTATTACATCTACGGGATGCAATTAGAAATAGCACACGCTGAAGAAGTTAGGCAAGGGATTTCTTTGCAAAAAACATTGCAGAGATACTCACAAACATACTTGCTCTTGATTGAGAAACAAGCTATGCTGGGGAGGGTTCTAAAAGATAGGACTGCAGCTAGATATAACAAAAATCGGCACCTAGAATATAAATATGGAGAGCAAGTAGAGAAGGTATTGGCACACCAGCTTTCTGATAAAAAGGCAAAGCAAGAGATAAAAGCTATCAAATGAGACGGGGCATACTATATACGCATCCAGAGTCGATAGAACAATTTGCCAGGTACTATAAAGATCTGTATGGTAGTCCCAGTACGTTTGATGGAAGCAAATTCACTGAATATGTAGAAAGGTGTAATTTAAAAAGTCTTGAGTAGGCGTGGGCGGAAAATCCGTTCCGCTCGCGGATTTTGCGGATTTTCGGGAAATCCGCAATCCGCGAGATTTGCGAATTTCCCGCAAAATCCGCAAATCCGCGAGCAGCGGATTTTGCTCGCACTGCTCGCACTGTTCGCGTGAGTTCGCGCCCCGCGAATAAGTGCAAAATTGCAGAAATACGATCTTAGCAAAACTGAAAGTAACTACTTACCAGGTTCAAAAGTTCAGGCTCATCATTAGTAGCCATTTCCTGGAGTGCTTCCTGAGGGGCCCCTCCAGAGTTCAGTTGCCAGTTGAAACTATTATGTGACCCTGCTCTGAACCTCAGAATAGTTACACATATGCCACAAAGGTCCTGAATTACAGCTAAGGGAGACAAGCAGGAGCCAAGCTGGAAGTTAAAATCCATTAATCAGCCCCTAATTCATTATTGTCAGTTGGGGCAGGGCAGGTGTTGTAACTAATTTTGCAACAATGAAAGCACTTAGCAAGTGCAAAAGATCACTAATCAGGGCGCACTAAGGAAGCAGGTGCCAGCTAAAAAAATATTCTGTGACACATGAATCAGCCCCAAATTAATTCAGGTCACTTGAGGCAGGGAAGGTGTGCTTTGCTTTGCCGAAAATAATGTACACTGGACAACCAGAGGGTGTGGTGATGAAACAGAGGTTGGCATGGGTGGGCCAGAGGGTGGCATGAGTAGTCAGAGAGTGGCAGTGGTGACAGAGAGTGGCAGTGATGAAGAAGAGTGTCCCAAACAGGCTGGACACGTAGAAACAACAAGTTCGCGAAACTTGCGACCCGACAGGTAAGTTCGCAATTTGCGAAAGTGTACAAAACCCTCGCGAACTGGCAGAAACACGGGCGAACACAAAAAAAAAAAATCCGCAAATTCGCGGGAATTCGCGGATTTTGCGGATTGCGAATCCGCAAATCCGCAAAATTCGCGAACGCGAGATCCGCAAAATTCGCTCATGCTTAGTCTTGAGGAAGAACAGATAGTGTCGCTTAATCAAGATATTACGTATGAGGAAATATCTCATGCCATAGGGGCCCTCCACTCTGGTAAAGCAGCAGGCAGGGGATGATGCTATACGAGTTGAGTTCTACAAAATATTTAAGGATTGTCTGATTCCTTTTATGAGCAAGAACATGCATCATATAAGTGTGAGTGGGGATGTCCCTAGGTCATGGGATACGACAAATATTGTTTCCTTTTGAAGAAGAATAAACCAACAGAAGAGTGTCGGTCATACGGCCCGATATCGCACATCAATGCAGACGCTAAAATATTTTCAAAAGTGCTGGCAATGCGTCTGGTGCCTTTTATGGCACAACTAGTTTCTGACAAACAACATGGTTTTATACCAGGTAGAGACACAGCGGCACATGTGAATGCTGCTATAGTAGCCTTTGATGCTGCAACAAAGCTAAACTTATATATGGGAATGGTCATGCTCGATGCTGAAAAGGCATTCAACCACGTAACATGGGAATGTCTTTGGGCTACGCTTACGGAGTGCAATATTCATGGCTGCTTTTATGGATGGATCGGAGCTTTGTATAAACAGCCATGGACTAACTAATTTATTTTCAGCTGCAATCTACTTCTTTCCCTATACTTACTTAGGGGTACTTGGCAGGGCTGCCCCGTCTCGCCTTTACTTTTTGATTTATATATCGAACCTTTTATAAGATCACTTCCTGCTAAACCATCTAGTTTGCCGGTACACCTAGAGTCTGGAAAACTGAAAATAATGGCTTATTCGGATGACATAGCTGGCTTCTCCGCAGATTCAATTAAGGCTATAGATGCAATCCAAATAGAGGCCAGAACGTTTGGGTTTTTCTCTGGCTACAAGTTAAATGTAAATAAGATGCAGGCCCTTCTTAGTTATCAAATGAATAGAGTAGTACTAGGGGCTTGCTCAGCAGCAATTTACTTAGGGGTACGGATCACTTCAAATATGGAGCAGATCATAAGGCGGAATTTTGATCTTTTGTTTATAATTTGTGACCTCTAAAATGAAGATTTGGCATAAACTGCCAATTGGTATTATTGGGCGTTGCAACATTATTAAAAAGATTGTTTTATTTATTTTATTTATTTATTTAATTTATATGGCGCGTTATAACCACAGGGGTCTCTAAGCGCTGTCTGACCAGATTTACGTGATAAGATGTTACATTCACTTGAAACCAACTGTGCACCTAAGATCTGCTCCATGCTTGTTTAAACAGTACAGTTTTTAGTTTTTTTCTGAAGGAAAGTAAGTTACTTTCCTTCCTGAGCTCTGGATCCAATTTGTTCCATAAAGCTGGGAGCGTGTTGGAAAAAGCACGGCCCCCCACCGTGGTCAATTTGAAGCGGGATTGAGACAGAAGAGTGGCGTCCGACGAGCGCAAAGTCCTACCCGGTGTATAGGGGGATAGTCGGGATTTCAGGTATTTTGGTGCTTTGCCATACAGAGCCTTGTGAGCGATACACAGTCCTTTGAAGACAATTCTCTGACGAATTGGGAGCCAGTGCAGCTCCTGCATCAGGGGAGAGGCATGGGCAGTCCTGGGTTTTTTAAATATCAGCCTAGCTGCATCATTCATAACTCCCTGTAGTTTGTCCAGCAGCCGCTGTGGCAAACCTAAATAAAGGGAGTTCCCGTAGTCCAGCCTAGCCAAAATTGTGGCTGAGACCACGTGTCTCAAAGTAGGGAATGAAAGTAGGGCAGAGATCTTCCTTAGTTGTCTTAGAAGGCCTATTCTGGTTCCTACTACGGTGGCAACTTGTTTTTCCATGGATAATTTATTATCCACATATAGGCCTAAGCTTTTGACTGCAACTGCCGGTTTTGGTGGTGCGCCCAGCTCCCTAGGCCAAAATTTCTCACTCCAAGGGTTACCCGAGATGGAAATGGGCAATACTTCCGTCTTATCCGGATTAACTTTCAAGGAGTTCTCGGACATCCAATTGACTGTGGTTTTTAATATGTCCTGTAACCTAGTGGATGCTCCTGGACCATCATCCAGCCGGATGATTATCTGGGTGTCATCGGCATAGTTGTACACTAGGCAGTCCATCCTGTTCAGGAGAGCAATTAGTGGCTGCAGGTAGATGTTGAAAAGTAGGGGGGACAAGGCAGAGCCCTGTGGGACCCCACAGGTGATCGGAGCAGGGGTGGAAAGTAGATCACCCAGCTGCACTCGTTGTGTCCTACCCTGCAAAAATGATGTGAGCCATGCATGTGCTGTACCCACGACGCCAAAGGATCTCAACCGCGACAGAAGCTGTTTATGACACACGGTGTCAAACGCCGCGGAGAGATCCAGTAGTACCAGGGCGCTCGGTGTTTTTACATCAGCTCGCAACCTTAGCTCATCTAGAATGGATAACATAACTAGTTCCGTGCTGTGATTAGCACGGAACCCTGCCTGATTGGTCTCCAGCAGGTTGTTACTCTCTAGATGGCCCGATAATAGAGCTAACACGTGCTGCTCAACTACCTTAGCCAGAAAAGGCAGCTGAGAGATGGGCCGGAAATTTTTCAGACATTTTGTGTCTGCTCCAGGTTTCTTCAGTAAGGGGATCAGGCGAGCCTCTTTAAAAGCTAAAGGGATCTGTCCTGTACGAAGCGAAGTGTTCAGTAGATGCAGAACCTCTTCCTCTATTCCTGGCATTGCCATCTTAAATATGTCAGGAGGGCAAGGGTCCACCAAGGAACCTGATTTAACTCGGCCTATGATTTTAAGTAATTCCTGTTTGGAAATAGGGGATAACTCAGCTAATGGTGGAATGTTTAACGGGGCAGTAAGGTCCGGTATGCGAGGACATTCGAGGGGTGCGGTTTCCGCAATTTCGTCCAAAATATCGGATATCTTCTTTACGAAGAAATCCTGGAACCTCTGACAGTCCTCCTGGGTGAACTCGGGACTTTGCTCCTTGTTCACCCTGAGCTCCGCCAGGACCCGAAAAATTTCTTTTTGCGGATTTCTTGCAGTAGTTATTCTTTCCTCAAAGAAAGCAGCCTTCCTTGATTGTATGGCTAGTTTATACTGGGCTAAGGATGAAACGTATTCTTGTTTGGCGATGGCGTCGTATTTTTTATGCCATGCCCGTTCTTTCTTCCTCACCCCACGTTTCATCTCCCTAAGGGAATCATTATACCAAGGCGCCCCGGCTCCTCTCGCCACCTTCTTCATGCTGCGAAGAGGTGCCACCACATCAATGGCACTCCCCAGTTTATGCTGGAGGTGTCCACATAGAGCATCAACGTTGGCATCCTGCTCTTTAGCTGAAGGGTGGTGTTCTAAGAGGTGGACCAGTTCTTCCCCATCAAGGTTTCTCCATTTGCGGGCCGTTTTCCAGCCCTCCCCAGGTTTGGACAGGGGGCCCCTCAATATGAGTCTACCCTTTATTAGAGAATGGTCGGACCAAGCACAGGGAAGAATTTCCGTGATACCCTGGGCTGGCATGGTGGTCCAGACTAAGTCGAGCACATGACCTTTCTCATGTGTCGGTCCCTTGACCTGTTGGGTAAGACCTAAGGAGGAGACCGCCTCCTCGATCTGTAATGCTTGTCCTTCTTTAGGGGATTTTTCCCAATGATAGTTGAAGTCCCCGACGATCACCATTTTATCATATCTTGTACACAGGTCCTGGACCAATCTTACGAAGAGAGTGGGGAAGTCAGACAACGCCCAAGGTGGCCGATATACCACCAAGAACACCACACAGACCGCTCCCCTCCTGAGCTTGACCCCCATAACCTCAGCTCCTCCAAGGGTTTCAGAGAGGAACCTATTGGCACGGAGGCATGACTAATATAAAAGGGCTACTCCTCCTCCTCTCTTACCCAAATTTCTTTTTTGTTTCGGGCTATAACATCACGAGTAATGAATTATTTCTTTAAGAAACTTGAGGGCGCAATTAGTAGTTTTATATGGGGGTATAAACAGCCGCGGCGTGCTATATGGTACTTAAAACTCCCATATAAACAGGGAGGGTTTCAATTGCGTGATTTCAAATTATACTTTTGGGTCTCCTTCGCCGTACGACTCCCTGACCTTCTCTCTGCTAGCTGACAATATTGTTGTTATAGCCTTGCTGTCGGCAATAACAGCAGAATGTTTTTATATAAGATCAATGATCTGAACTACTTTAAAAGAGTACAGTTTAAGACTCTTAGTGATATAGTTTATATTTGGCGAGAGATGGTAGTTAAATGCTCCTTCCCCTTAATGCATGTTAGTGTTCCGCTCTGGGCAGTGCTTAATTTGTGCCGGTACTTAGCACTGCCACTTATTGATCAGGGCCGGGTCTACACTGTCACTGAAAACTCACAACAATGATGCGACTGCACTGCAGTCTGTACGTCATGTGTCAAATATAATTGAGACTGACTTACTGCAGTGCTGTTCATACTCTGTTGCAGTCTCCAGAGTCCCTCGGTGAAGAAGAGTGTTGCAGTGCTGGTGAGAGAACAAGCCCGATAATGAATTCTTTGTCCATGCATGCAATTCAATTTGCCTTCAGTTCAGTGTTGCCGGTGGGCGGGCCACTAATTGGGCTCTATTTGGTTCTATGGGGTTAGGGGGCTGCAGCAGCATGAGTAACCTTTTTAGGTTTTGACTGGCGATGCGTACAAAGTAAACATGCGCCAAAAAACCTTATGAGTTGTGTGTGGTGTCGGGTCTACGCCCCCTCCTCCCATTGGCTAGCTCCATAAATGGAGGCTAGCCATTGGGAGAGGGCTCCGTCCGTCAATCTCGGACCAGATTCAGGGGCGTTCCCGAGAATTTTTGGCTTTTGGCGACGTCACGCTACGTCAGCCAAAAGCCGAGAACGCCCCCGAATCTGTCTTGCCATTGAAGGCACCCGGAAGAAGTCCAGGTGAGTGCTTGCTTTTTTTTTTGCCGGTTCCCACCCCCTCTCCCGCTCTCCGTGTCTCCCCGGCCCCGTTCCCGCCCCCCTACCGCTGCCTCGGCTCCCGTTCCCGCCCCCCTACCGCTGCCTCGCTCTCTGTGTCTCTGACCCCGTTCCCGCCTCCCCCCCCTACCGCTGCCTCGCTCTCCGTGTCTCCCCGCCACGTTCCCGCCCCCCTAACGCTGCCTCGGCTCCCGTTCCCGCTCCCCTACCGCTGCCTCGCTCTCTGTGTCTTTGACCCCGTTCCCGCCCCCCTACCGCTGCCTCGGCTGCCGGAGTTGCAGGAGGGAGCCTGGCTGCCTTATTCCGTTCCTGTCGGATCCGGAGGCCAGAGAGCAGGAGCTGAGAAGACATGGGAGCAGAGAAGATCCGAAACCCTGCATCAAGGTACTTTTTTTTTTTTAATTCTGAACATGTGCGACCCTCCCCCCCGTGTGACGCCCCACCCCACGCCTACCTTGCCACCCACGAGTTATGCCGGCCGCCACTGATCTCTGCTGCCTGGAATTTGTTGTATTGTACTGGAGAGGATGGCGTTATGTCTGATCATATAGATTCATTGGTTAGTCACAGTACACATGACTGCTGCTGCTGACATTGTGAACCTAGGGTGGCATTGAAGCAACTTCCTAGGCACGCCATATCTAGGCTCGAATGCATCCAAGACCTAGCAGCCAGGCTGATACATGGCCTAAGACACCGTCCCCGCATTACTCCTCACAAGAAAGCTTTTCATTGGCAGCCTGTTCACAAACTCCTCTTCAAATCATTGTGTCGCTGCCGCAATGCTGTTCACAGCCATGCTCCAATCTATAGAGACTTTTTACTCTCTATAATTCTGAATTTGCTGTTCAGTCTATGAATAATCATCTCCTTTGACTAACCAAGATTGAAACGATCACACTCTGGTTGCCTGACCTTCTTTTGTTGTTGCTGCTTAGATTGCCGTCCCTTCTTGCTGCCCAGCCAGCAAATCATAACTTTTTTTTCTCGACTTACCTAAAATCTCTCATATTCTCTTCCATTCAAACCCACTTCGCTACGTCGACCATTTGCTATCACTTTTTTGTTTTTCTGTGCCAGGTTGCCATGTTCTGGTGCAGAATGCTTTACAAATGTTACATTCATTCATTCATTCACTAGACTAAGAACATGACTGTAGTATGGAATATGTTATTTGGGGACAGCTGTCTGGTTTTAATCAGTGAGTGTTATATGATTGTAAGCGTAAGATCACATGTGAGGTTTGTAGCAAAATGTTTTATTATGGTTATTTTTGTACTGACTATGGAACTTGAAAATGTATTCTTCGTCTAAGAAAACAATCAGTTACTATAGTGAAGTCAAGTACAATAATTGTTACATTTGTTTACATAATTCATGCAACGGATGATGATTTATATCCCGTGCTGCAAGCTGTCCCACTACTGTAAGATGGATAGGTAATTAACTAGCAAAGAAACAGCATATGCAGCCAATACTTTGGAAAGGTATTCAGGACCCGGGATTCTTAGCACCTTCTTTACCCCATCCCTCAGATTTAACATTTAGGGGAAAAAATAGATCTGCCCCGAAGTTCTTAAAGCCTGTCAATCAAAAAATGGAAACTCTTTTTTAATTCGTTATTTTTTAATGTATGTACAAAGTGTTATTTATTGCTGGTCCCCAGCTGTTCAGCACATGGTACCGCCCAAGACACTCTAGCTGCATCCGAACTCTGTCATTGTGTAGGAATAGATGTTTGTAGCCTGGAACACAATAAATTGTCCATAACACATCACACCATGGCAGAAATTCTTGTAGTATGTTTACTTTCTGTGGTTTCCGACTTGGACATTACAGATGTATGGAAGATGTGCCACAGCAGCTAATGTTTTATTGCAGCTGGAAAGATGGCTAGTCTCTAGTCAAAATGTTGATACGGTAGCCTGTTGGAAGAGTAAAGCAATGAAGCTTATATTATCTAGCACTGAGTTGTTGTCTATATTAAGTAGAAGTGCAAAGGTGACACTGAGTGTTCCAGCGCCCACAGACAATTGTAGCATGAGCCAATGCAACCTGTGGATTGAGTTGGAAAATGTGAACTATTTTTATATATGCCAGGGATGGTTGTGACCAAGCTGTGAGGAGGCAGACTCCAGATTACATCTTTGAGATGGCGAGGTCGACAGAGATCCAGAGTAGGGACTAATTCGATAGTGACGGTCACTTCTGTCAAAAGGTGGTTAAGAAGAAACCATAAGCGTATAGTGATGTTCACTTCTGTCAAAGGGTGGGAAATAGGAAGCTTAAGTACATCCGTGGGTAATACCAGAGTGGGCAGTGACCTGCTTATTGATAGTTTTACCATTTTCCTCCCCAAACCATTAATTTAAAAATTTGGGAATTTTATCTCAGTTGATATGTTGTGCAGCCATATTTCTGTCTTGAATTTAAGGGAGAACGTTTTTTTTGGTATTGCACACTTCATGCATGCTTTAGCCAGCTACAAATTTTTACCAGTACGTAACAAGCAGAGGGTATAGTGGGTGGGATTTATATGAACCACCGTTCCCAAGATTTTTTTATCTTGGTTATTAGCCAATGTCCGCCTTGAGTTGCATCTGGCTAGAAGGAAAGGAGAGATTCTTTTGTACTGAAAAGGGAGATGAGGGAGACAGACAGCTAAGGACCAGGCAGGCCCTTCTCTCTCCATGGTGCCTGCTACCTGAAAGAAATGCAAATGTGTGCAATTGGTTCAGCAATCAGTAGATCTAAAGGCTTCTTGGGAGCCAGCAGGAGCTTTAATTGATGGAGTCACTTAAAGCTTCATGGTGACAGTTACTCTGTTTAGAGCACTGTATAGACGTTGCAGCTCATTTATGGAGTGCACCCTTCCATTGGAACGTAAGAAAAAGGTGTGCACTTGCTGCAGCACGATTGCCTTTTACTAAATAAACATTTGACAGCACTTGTTTTGACTTTAACATGGAATCTTTTTGTGTAATGCATTTTTTAAATTCTGACTTGCATATTCACTGTGCTTTCTAGCGCAGGGTGGGACATCCTAGCACATCCTAGCACTATAAATACACATATAGACAAACCAAGATAAAGATGTGAATCTCTGTTTGCACAGACAGACTTCTGTAGTGATCGCATTAACCAAATAAGCTTTACCACTAGAACAGTAGTACATCTGCACAGATTACTTTAACATACATTCCTGTCTCGCGTATGGTGTTTGTGTTCTATTTTGTATGCTGTTACGTTTAAGAGAAAGACCAAGAAAATATACTATTTAACTCAATTGTTTTTTTTTTTTGGTCCTTGTCTCTGACCCTGCCTCCACAGCGCTCTGAAGCGTAGTAACTTTACTCGTGGTCGCTTTGACTGCGTATACAACAACAGTTTGGTTGTGTTTGTTGTAAAATTATATATTTCTGTCAAATGGCTTCAGATTTATTAGCAAAACAAAATTTTTCGCCCAATAAATAGCGATCATAAATATAGACGCACTTTCCCCGGTTTTGTAAAGCAAGTCCAAAATCAAACTCTCGAGCAGTAAAACTGATCGGGCGTTTACTTATTTCATCTACATTAAAAATAATGAGTGAGTCGGCCCTTGGGCCTGGAATTTTTCGCATGCCGGTTGCGCCGACCTCTTTTAAGTGGGCGCATTGACCCGCTGAGCTGCCTCGCTAGCCTGCAAGCCAGGAGGTTATTATGGGTCACCAGAGCTGCAATGCTGCATTGTTTTACGCCACATCAGCCTCTTGCGGAGGCTCGCGCAGCGTACAAAGGGGGTGTTGAACGGCTCCTGTCAGGATTGGGAGGTGGGGCTGCGTCATGCGCGCGCAGTTTATTTTTCCGGGTATCTTGCGCTCTCCAGTGACGCCGAGATTGATGGATCGAATACAGACTGCGCAGAATGATAACTAATGCACACCAGAAGGGTCTGGTATCCTCTGTGGATGAGATCTAAAGCCAGAGTGTTATAATGTCACTACTGTCTCACGGCTCATCAACAATGTTGTAGAAAGCCCTGTGACTCGCATTAAATGTAGCATACTTCTTCTCTGTGTGGGGGGGGGCTCTGTGTGGGTGTATGTGTGGAGGGCTCTGTGTGGGTGTGTGTGGGGGGGCGCTGTGTGTGTGTGTGGGGGGGCTCTCTGTGGGTGTTTGTGTGTGGCATTTGCGAGAGATTAAGCTATTGGCATTGTAAATGACAATGCCATTTATTTATGTTAAAAAAAACATAAATAAAAATAATGTCAAGAGCAATGCCAATAGCTCTAACTTTAACAAAGGCAAAACCATTGCATTGTAAATGCTTGTTTCATTCCAGGGACCACGCCCCGGCACAAATGCATTGCACGAGTTACCACCAGTTAGCACGACATTGGAGCGGGCACTTAGAAGCAGCAGCAGCCCTCTTAATAAAGGCAGTGCCACCAGCAGTAACCAGTAAGTAATGAAATAAACTAACGCTCCTTTTCCTTGCACGTGGTGACGGTCATGGAGGCAGAGGCCCAAGCAATCATGCCTCCGGCGGGCGGGTACTGTGTGCAATGCTCCGGCCCCCAAACAAGGAGGCTGGAATGGCAGGGCCTTGCCTTTGGCTTAACCCCTGTCTAAAGTGTCTATAATAGTGGTTTCACTTACTTTTACTTGCTCAAATCTGAAATGAAATGCTGTTTTCTTCTCTTTCGGATTTCGGATATTTTTATCCTGATTCCTACGTCATCAAGCCTCGTGGCTCAGCCGCTCAGGTTGTTTGTGTGGTGCAGTAGCAGCCCGTGGTGGGAGTGCTTTTGGGTGCTGTCGTGAGGCGGAAGAGGGACATGGTGGGGGGTAGTAAACTACGTATTACGGCCGATTAGAGGTAAGTAAACATATAAATAAATTAAACTAATTTCGTTGCACACGAAGCATCGCATTTGGCAATGAAGAGGTTGTTTATTGGGCCCCAGAGATATAAGAACACCTATGGAATTTGATATACTGACCTACTTGCATTCAATCACAAAGCTGTAAGGTGTATCAGTCATTTTCTCAATTCTGGGATAAGGATAGTTTGAAGTTAGCATCTAATGGAGTGAGCTTCTGGGTGAGGATCAGCTCTGTAGATATCGAAGATGCATTAGGGACTTTGGATGAGGCAGGGTACTCTACTAATTTAAAGTTACATCAGTTTAAAACTATATGTATGCAATATTACACTCCAGAACAAATAACTAGGTGGGCTTCTGACAATGGGACAGTCATAGGTGACAAGGGCAAATGTGCCAAATGTGGATTGGTTGCTGCAGATAGTTTACATATGTTTGCTACCTGCCCAGGCTTGACACTCTTCTGGAAAGATGTTGCTCAAATTGTGGGAGTACGTCTAGGCATTGACATGCAATTAACGGAGGCAGAGAGTATGTTGGGATGTAAAGCAATGCCGGACTCTGGATTAAGATCTCTTTTCTCCGTCATCATAGTAACGGCCCGATTATGTATTGCTCGGGCCTCGGTTTCTAAGACCCTGCCTAGGCCGCTGGAATGGTGGGCAATGAAAAGAGAAACATATGAAAGAGAAATGACTATAGCGAAGATTAGGGGAATTTGTTCTGGGAGGAAATTCTATCGAATTTGGGGGTGTATGGTAAATATAGAATAGTTAAAATGTCAGGCATTATTATGCGACTTATGTAGCGGTATATGTATTCATTTTTGTTTTTGCAGCCTCTCTTTGCTATGTATTTGCATTTTTATAAGATTTACATATTGTTTTGATTGCTATTGATATATGTCTGTACATTATCTTTTATTGATGTATGGTTTTTGGTTTGCTCCCGGAGATAAATAAAAACAATTTAAAAAAGGGAAGTGTCTGCACCTGTGAAAAAGAAAATCCGAAGAGAGCTTTTAACTAGTCAACATTGTGCATTGTTGTTGTCCATTGCTTTGCTGGCAGGTTCACATCTTTTTTGGTTCAAAAAGTAAAGACATGCTCACACAAAAGCTTCAAGAAAGATGCTTTGAAAATATTGTCCGCTTGTAAGAAGTATCTACCATGGAATATTTTTACTCTGCATGACTTTTAAGTTATCCATTTGTAATGCAAACTTAATCTTCTGACTCCTTTTCATGTGGGGCATTTAAAACTCAACAATGGAACATAACCCAGACAAAGAAGGAAGACTATACTTATGCAGAATCCATGGGGCACATAATGACTTAATTATTAGCACTCACCAACAATGGAAAGTGGATGACAATTTGTTACTATGCCATCATTGGTATTTGTCATAATAAGAAAGGGAAAAATCTATGCAAATTGAAACATGAAAAACAGTATGCGTCAGGCAGGAAATATTCCTTTCCTGCGTGGTCGCCCCATACTTTTCGCCTTTTGCTGTACCCTATGTTTTCGCTGGCTGTAGAACTCTGTGCATTTTACCTCTGCTAACCATTGATAAAGGGCTTGTGCTCCTCCTTTCAACATGGTAACATTGGGAGCCTCTAATTGGCACATTTGTTTTTCTTTTTTATAATTGCCAGATTTAACTTTCCTATAAATTCCTACTACAGTGTTTCCCAAACTGTGGGTCCTGGCCCACTGGTAGGCTCCAAGCAATTTTTGGTGAGTCACAAAGGTCCAAGCAATAAATAAAAATGCCTTTACATTCTGTATCAATCTTGTCACATTTGTTGGTCTTAAAAGACAGAGGTCAAATGTCAGGTAATGTCTTCTGACAAATTACTGTTTCTGTTTTTTCAGCATAGGGATTGCTGTTTACAAACCCCTTTCATTTAGCAGTCAGAGAAAGAAAAGTAAAGTAAATATAAGACAATCTTGCTGGGGTACAAGGAGTGTGAAAGGAAAGGCTGCAGAATGTCATTTTCTGTAACACACAACATAACATGAGTACCTGTAACTTAACTCTACATATTCAGCTGTAAGGAAAGCAGAAATGAAGCATATTTTCTTGCAATTCTAAAGTGTGATCAAAACAAAGATTTTAATATCGTCAAAACAAATCAAGACAGTGTACTTGTTGATGCACAAATGATAAATATTCACCGAAACACGAATTCCACACAGTTTCATTTGTGTGCAATCCATTTTTTGGTTTCGCCTCGTCGAAAGCTGCACCGCGCAGCTTTTCGGTGCAGGCGAAATCTAATGTTTACAGTATGTGTGTGTTGTCCTGCCCTCTCTTTCCATTGGCTAGCTCCATAAATGGAGGCTAGCCATTGGAATAGAGATCTGCTCGTCATTCTGCGAGCAGATTCGTGGGCGTTCCCGCGATTTTTACTCACCCCGCCCCTTTGCGATCGTCATGTGGCGGTGGGCGGTTGTTTGTTTATTTTTTTTTCAAGCTTTGTTTTCGCCATTTTTGAAGTGTCGTTTTCAGGAGTGGGTTGCGCGATGCCCCGCTCTCCGTTTCCGCCACCCTCCCGCTGTCCATGTGCCCGTTCCTGCCCCCCTCCCGCTGTTCGTGTCCTCGTTCCCGCCCCCCTCACGCTGTCCGTTCCCGCCCCCCCTCACGCTGTCCGTTCCCGCCCCCCCCCTCCCGCTGTCCGTGTGCCCGTAGGTGCTTGTTTACTTCTGGCATCCTTCCAGATGCGCGGATGTGCTCGCTGCTGACAGACTCAAATGGGTGGAATCCACTACACCACTGATAGTGGTAGCTTGGGAGGATAAGTAGCTGTTAGTACTGAAGAGGTTGGAGCCCCCGGTATTGGAGGGTGCTGAAAGGACCGACCCCCTGGGTGATGGAAGTCCGAGAAGCCCAGAAGGGTGCCGTGGGAGCAGCAGTCATGTAGGGGCAGTACGTTAGGTGGTCCCAGATGGAAGGTTGGGCTGCGCAGATGCCCCCGTCTGTCTGAAGATGTCACAGCCTGGTGTTGCACGTGCGCTTCCGGTGCCCTCGGCTTGTAAACAGGCTCGGTGTCACTTTCCCTGGTTCGGACATCACAGGGACTCCCCCGCTGCGGGCTCTGCTAATAGACTCCTTCCTGCTCTGTATCCACTTCTGCAAAGCCCCGGGAGGGGGGAGGAAGGGACCTCTCTCCACTCTGGTGCAACAGGCCACCTTACTTCTTATCTACACTGAGCCCCCATCGGCTGCTTTGTCAGCTTTGTTTGCAGTTGCTGTTTTGCGCATGTTTTTAGTACACAGCCCACGGCCTCCATTGTGCGCGGCCTGTGGCTGCGTTTTGTTTTCCTCCACGGTGGCTGAGTGGGTGTACAAAGCGGCAGAAGCACGAGGAGTTTATGGTCTAAAACGGGCCTGTTCCTAAAGTAAGGGCAGTGTTTGGAATGCGTCGAGCCCCGTGCCTCTGCTGCTCGCAGAAGCGGTACCTGCAATGTACAACGTTGAAAGGCCGCCCTGCGAAAGTATACATGTTATTTTGCCTGTAAAGAGTTAAATGACCCTCTCACCACCCGTGTTTGCCAGTGCAGTTGCATAAGACTTTGGGGAAGGGTATCTCATTCAAAAATCCCTCTGTTCCCATACACAGGGGTCTACTGGAAGTGTCAAAACAAATATAATGTTGCAAACAATCAAGGGTCTTCGGGGAGCTGGCCAGTTTGGTATACATTTTAGTCATGGTCTTCCCCTCAGTGTCTTTAGTTCTAGACATATCTACTAACGAGTAATAAACGTCGCAGCCTTGTAAAGCGCCGTGTAAGGCACCCAATGGCACCTCTTGGCCCTGAAACGGTTACCTGTGAAATGCATCACAAGTATGTGGACTGGTGAAGAAACAGGCGGGGCTCAGGGGTCTTTCGAAAGATCAGATCTATTTCAAGAGTTTTCAGACCCGGACCTGGTGCTTAAATAGCGCCAAGAGGTGGCGTACCGCTTAAACCATGCCAGGCTGGCTTGCATTGGACTCAATCTTGCAGACTTCGCCTGCACCCGGGCCCGTGTCTAGAGATGGCCCCGAGGCCTTAGACTTGGCAGACGAGTGCAGAACCCCGCCCTGGCCCGGGGTGGCTTGTTTCACCGGGCCCAGGACACTGCACGAGCAGGAAGACCCCTCATCCGAGCTCCGCAGAGTGGGCTGGACCTGGGGCCCTAGTGCATTTCAGAGTCCGTGGGGTGTAGGCCTGGCCACAGAGGACGGGAGACCACTATGTTGTATTAGCGGAGACAGCTTGGTTCAAAGGCAGCACTGCCTGCCGCGTGCATCACTATCTCCATTCATCTGTCATCGCTGCCCCTTCTCTGCCCTCTGTCTCTACAATCGCGATCTGCCCGCTTTTCCTCTCTCACCCTCTTTGGTTATTTTGCTTCGTCCTTGCCTTCTCTTTATTGCCTTTTTCTCTCCCACTCCTTCTTTTCCCTCTTTGTTTGCCTGCAGTCATTCTGTTCTCTTCTCTCTCCTGCCTCCCCTCTCGCGCTTTTCTTTGCCTCCTACTTTATTCCTCTCTTTCTCCCTCTCTCACTGCCACACAGGCCTGTGCCTCCTTGAAGGGCCCTGCTTGACATACGGCTTTTCCGGATGCAACACACAAAACCTCCCCCTTTCAGTGGAAAAGACTAAGGTTTTGTTCCTGAAGCAGAAGGGGGGTCTCAAATCTATGATTTCGCTTTTATTTTTTGCAAGCTTAAGATAGTCAGCGGGGTGGGGTGACGCCGGCCTCCTAAAAACGGGCACTGAAATGATAGCTCTGTTCTGTGGCCGAGGCCTCCTGATTTGCATGAAAACGCCTTGTGGGTTTTAATGAGTGTATGGGCTCACGGGCCTCAGCCCTGGAAACCCTACAGTGCACATACATCTTGTAAAGAGAGATTAAGCTAATGGCAATGTAAATGACAATGCCATTTATTTATCTGTTTTCAAAACCAACACATAAATACAAATTTTATCATTTACAATGCCAATAGCTCTAACTTTTCCAAAGGCGAAACCATTGCATTGTAAATGCTTGTTATCAGTGAAACTGTGTCTGTGCAAATGTAGTGGTAATTTCAATGAAAATGTGCTGTCTACAAATGAGAGTGCCCTACCACACGATGCTTTAGTTACATTAAAAATAAGCAATGGTAAATGCCTATCTGACTAATATACATTTTTTGTTGTAAGATTTAATTTGCTGCATGTTGCAAACAAATGGAATGAAAATCATTATTATGCATAGATAGAAAATACTGTTCATTATGAGCTAAAAGCTGAAGGCGGAAAACTTTACACTAGGAAGGAGAACAGTAAAGGTAATCCGCGAAAACACAGTGCACCAGGCGCTTTCAATACAGTGCACTTCAGAAACAGATGGAATGCAGGCCACGCATAGATAAACAAATATTGCACATCACGAGCCTGAGGACAGTGTAAACTTTACACCCAGAGAGAGAGAGAACAGTAAAGGTAATCTATGAACACAGTGCACTAGACACTATAGATTCAGTGCTTGGAGCTCTGATTAAAGTTTTATAGATACTATTGAGTGCGAGAGGGAGAGTTTGCACCTGTGAAGCATGAAGTGTTCTGTACAGATCAGATACGAAAAGGAGACAGGCTCTTTCATACTCATGTGCCGCTTAAATGTTAACGTTGCAAGGCTGCTTGCTGATCTTGCTTTTCAAAAATGTGTTTGTGTGGATTCCACAGGTTTCAGTGTCAAGCACCTAGTGGCATTGTATGCAGTTCTCATTTCTCGGGGAAGGAGGAGGCTCCCAGTTGTAGATCTTCAGTGCATCAACTGATATGGGTCGATCAACTACAGAAATCTTAGCCATTAATCTGGGCGCTCCAATGAAACGTAGCACCAGTGATTTGGAAACGCTGATTGAAGTTTTATAGATATTGTTGAGTGAGCGAGGGAGTGTTTGCATCCCTGAAGCATGACATGTTCTGTACAGATCAGACTTCATGCAAACCTCAACTTTTCAATCACCCCCACCATCCTTAAGTCGAGAATAACTCTGGATCCCTGTTTGTACTCTTTGAACATATTCCTGGCAGTCAATGTTCACAAGCCACATTGTGGTTTAACTCATGTATTCGAACATGTGTCACTGGTTGCCAGTTGCGGCTGGCATGTAAGGAGGGTAGTTGGGTGGGAGGGAAGACAATAAAAGTTATAAATTAATTAACAAACTACGTTTACCTTCGATCCTGGCGCAACGTCCTCCTCGCTCTGGTCCAGGCAGGCAGGCTTCAATGCGGGACCAGGAAGCTGCAGCAACCAATCCTGGTGCTGGTTTCATGCAGCATGAAAGCAACGCTGTCGCAAGACAGCCGGCCAAAAAGACATGCGCAGTTTAAACCTAAGTGCCCTGTCTATCACTGCCATCTGCTGCTGCTTGACTGGCAGCAGCAGAAACCAAAAAGCCCTGCAACACTACCCCCCCCCACCCCCCCGCCCCCGATCCTGCGACCCCCCACCTCCGTACTGCCGCTCAGCTCAGGACAGAGTTTTGAAAAATAAAATGGTAATAAATAAGTTTATCACCATTTTATTTTTCGATATCTAGGAGCACTTGGTTAGAGGGGCGACGCTCTTCCGCCCTAACGGAGGAGCTGCCCCTGTTAGTTGCACCCATTTATATGCCTAATGAATCATCTGAGCTGCAAGAGCTAGTCTGTAAATAAATGCTGCACAGTATCAACAGTATACAATACATAAACAATCTGACTGATAGCATTTAGGACGGCCTCGTCGAAATTAAACAGAGTGAACCATTGAGGCACAACAAACAGACAATAAATGAAAGAATGATCATATATACGCCATATTTACAGTGAAGGAGGACTGGGAAGAAAGGAGGAGCAGGGAGTGGGCAATGAGATGTGGTTGCTTTTGGTGTGTACACAGAAGTACTGAAGGTCGAGCGCAGGCAGCTGGAACAGGGGTACTTGAAAGAAGAAGATTACAGTAGTAGGGGCAAGTATATTTAATGTTATGTAGCGCACGGAAGTTCAAATATAACAATGGGGTTTTAATCAGCATACAGAAGGTCACTCAATGGGACATGCTCGGTTGGATAAAACTAAAAATACCTTTACTAAGTACACCTGCCCACTAGGAAGCAAACTAACTCCTCTATTAAGATTATGATTATAAAAATGATTTTAAAAAAACATTTTCTTAACTTGCACACGGCTTGCACGTTTGGGTGGTGGCGTGTTTTTATTTCCCTTTTTTACTGTTGTGATATATGAAATAAATAAAATACAAACATATATATATATATATTTATATATATATATATATATATATTACCTACTGGCGGTCGCCAGTAGGTAGTTATAGTTAGGATTTTTTTCAATGCAAAATCTCAAAATTCTATTTGGAATAACTTTAGTGCCAGTTGACGAATCTGCCTGAAAATTTCCTCCAATTTGCCTCGCGGAGCTCCGGTCCTTCCTTGAAAGTTTGGGGGAGATTCGTCAAGCGGGGGCCGAGATAAAAGGGGGGCCCCAAAACGTGTTTTCCCCATGTTAATTTCTATAGGGCGGTCAAACTCACTTTTAGCCCGAACGGCTGAATGGATTACCACCAAACTTGGCAAAATTGTATGGACTGGTAGCCCGATATGCCTTTGCTATGTCTCAAGATATGTGCTCCAGTGGATTTTGAGTAATTTAGGTTCCAAAACATATATATATCTATGGCAGCGCCCCGGTATGCGCACCGGGGAGCGCTCCGGGCGCGTCACGCGAGGTGCGCACGGAAAGCTGATTGGCTCTCGGTGGAAAACAAAACCTCAACTCTGCAGCAGTCCCACCCTTCACCACATTTGAAGTAACTCAAAAGAGATTCGTTATAGTTCTTTCACGGTCTCATCATTTCAGAACTTGAGCATTTTCAATAATATATACAACAAAGCTATAGTTGTTGCTTAACTATTTTACGCAAGTAACAGCCATTTACAAAGCGAATAGTCCTGGCTTGTTGTAGGTGTAATGTTTCTTCTTGTAGTATATATCTGGAGTCACTGACAGAAACAGCAAATTACCAGTTGGGCGGCACACTATGCGTCTTAAGCCACGCCCTAATTTCATCGGGCACGCCCCTTTGAGAACCCCCCTCAGATTTTTCATCCCACTTAAAACCCTGATTATAAACTATTCCAATACCGTTCCCTACAGTCATTGCGCTTCTAGTAATATTGTTTACAAGTACATTGAGTTAACGTGTGCTAAGTGTGCCAAAAATTCAGATTTTTGCGTCTTTTGCTCACCAAACTATTGTTTAAAACAAACGAAAAATGCATGCACAATATATGCGTACAGGGCCATCTGCAAACGGCCCTGATACACCGATCTGTTAAATTGTCATTCATATGTTGCTCCTGACCACGACACGGGCAATAGGTCAGCACGTTTTATCCACTCCCTCTCTTCACTTTCAATGACTGCCAAAGCATGATCATACTGTGCACATCCACAGAAAGACATTGGCAATGGCAGAGTGTTGTATTTATTTTTAATATTAACTTTAAATACCAGCTAATGCCCCGTCACGTATGCTCAATTGACAGTGAAATATGTTTCTGTCTCCTATTTAAAATTGTTCATGAAGTGTCTATGGGGCATTGTAACACTGTAGCTGCCGACAAATTTGAGTACTTGCTTAGGTGGTAAATTATTGTCTATATTACAGATAATAAATGAATTTTACAACTAAAAGGCTTACATATTTCTTAAGCTCATAGGGCCCGATTCACAGAATGAACTTAAGACTCAATCCTAAACTCACTACTATTTTGGCATTCACAGAATGCACTTACTACTTTTGGCATTCACAGAATGAACTTACTACTTTTGGTATTCACAGAAGTTAGAATGTTGTCTTAAGTTTGTCTTAAGACAAACTTAAGACAGACTTAAGTTAGGATTTTGTCTTAAGTCTGTCTTAAGTTTGTCTTAAATCTGTCTTAAGTCTGTCTTAAGTTTGTCTTAAGACAAACTTAAGACAAAATCCTAACTTCTGTGAATAATAATAATAATAATCTTTATTCGGTTTTTACAGTTTGAAAAAGCCATAAAAGATAACATAGTTATAAAAAACATTCAGTTAATTTAAAAAAGGGTTTACAATAAAATTTTAAACTCAAGAAAAATTATTTTTACCAATTTGTTACGAAAAGCGAAAAGTAATGAGTTACCGTTACAGGTTATTTCTGTGTCTCATGATACATTTTAAAAAATTTAGTACATGATATACCGTGCATTCTGAGTCCAGAAATTGGAGTGATAACATCGCTGGGCGGCATTGTCTATGGCCCCATTTTTTTAATAAGGGAATAAGCCATGTCTTTCGATGTGGATGATAGAACTTACAGAAAAGTACTGTATGGATGGTGGACTGTTGGGAATGATCGTCGCAGGGGCACAGGACCATTTGGGTACTCCAATTGTTCTTTTCGGGAAAGGTCACCAGTCTGAAAAATAGGTTCAATCTGAACCTTGTTAGGAGCATCTTTTCGTAGGTGGAAATCTCCAGAGTAAGATATGGCTGGATTTTCAGAGTCTGCTGAATAATGTTTGCATGCGTAACGGATTTTTTTGTGGCCAACATTGATAGTCTCAGGGAGTCCAGGTGGCTCAGTGCTATTTGTTTTAGATCTTTTTTAGAGATTTCCTTCATTAGTTCTGGGTTGTAATAATATTTCTCGATCCCTAGATCATAGAGGAAATTTCTAATGTAGGAGAGCCAAGGTATTTTTTTAGCGTGGTCCAACTCCATGATATCTCGTAGAATGTTTTTAGTCAGATTATTTTCTTCGGATAACCAGACTCTTCTCCAAAGCATTAGAGGTTGGATTTTGATCAAATCTTCAATAAATGGGATTCCCAATTCTATATGCGAGGCATAGATGGAGGTGCCTCGTGGTATTGATAGAAGGAATCTCGTGAAGATGTTTTCCTCTTTTTGAATGGGGCCGGTGTTTATATGCCCCCAGATCCCAGCACCGTATAATGCTGTGGATTGGCACTTCGCAGCATATATTTGTAGCAGTTCCACTGGAGGTTTTTTCCCTAGTCTATTTGAAAATTTCATTAGTGGCATAATCGCTCTTTTAAAAAGATGTCTCCTAGCCTCTACCGCCGCTTTCCAACTTAGGGCATCATCTATCATGATACCCAAATAGGGGTATTGCGAGGTTCTTTCAATTTTTTGTTCTTTCAGGAAGATGGTCTTTACATGTTTTTTTGTGCCACCGACCACCATAACAAAGGTTTTTTTAACATTTATATGCAGGTCCAAGGCAGCCATAAAATCTGCATATTTGGTTAGTGATTTCTGTAGTTCATTTGGAGTTCGGGCTAAAATGACAGCGTCATCCGCGTAGAGCAGGGCGGGGATCAGGCGGTCTTTTACTTTTGGGAGGTCTCTTCCCCCCTTCAGCATACACTCTTCGAGGCCGTTGGTGTATAGAGAAAAGAGAAAGGGGGCGAGGACACAGCCTTGCCTCACTCCCCGCTCTACCCCAAATGGTGCCGTCAGTTCTCCTCTTGTCCCGAACCTCACTCTCGCTGTGGCCCCGCTGTAGAGTTCCCTTAGAAAATCCAAGAGAGGAGGGTCTACCCCCATCTTACTCAGCAACGACCAAAGCTTGGTATGTGAGACACAGTCGAATGCGGAGGACAGATCCACGTATGTCATAAAATTGTACCTGTTTTTGCAAGGGTATACTTGGATGTAAGCAAGGAAAGATTTAATGCTTGCTCAATAGTTCCAAAGCCCTCCCTGAAGCCGAACTGTAGGTCAGAGAGGATGTTTTCGTCAGCTACCCACTGTTGCAACTTGCCAAGGAGGACTCTGCCAACCACTTTACCCAGAGAATCAAGAAGGGAGATTGGACGGTAGCACTTGACATCTTGCCTGTCCCCCTTCTTAAAAATGGGGACCATTATTGATGATGACCATGAGTCTAGCAATCCAAGTTCCATAGTTGCAATACAAACTCTCGTGATTATTGGGGTCCAAAGGTCGGGAAGAAATTTGAATAAATCGACAGGGACCCCGTCAGGACCGGGGGCTTTTCCGGGCCTACTTAGGGATAACGCTTTTTCAAAGTCTTGTAGGTCAACTTCCAGGGAGATAGGGAAGGTGACTGGGTTGTATGTAGACTGGTACGGATCGCTATTAGGTATGGATTGAAAAATTTTCGAGAAATGACTCGTCCATGTGGCCTCGTCTATGGCCACGTCTATTTTTGGTCCACTGGAATGAGTTAAAGAGGGGGATTTGACTATTTTCCAGAAAGCCTGGGTGTCCTTCGAGAGTGCGCTCTCGTGCAAGGCCTTCCACAGGGATGTTTTTAGTTCTTTTTTTCTCGTCTTTCTGGCAATAGTATATTCTCTTCTGAGGCCTTGGATCTTTATTGCATCTCTGTTAGATTCTCCAAGAGCTTTCCTCAAGTTAGTCTGTGCTTTCGTACAATCTCGGTTAAACCAACCTGTGGTCTTTATCTTATTTTGGTTGGAAGTTCTGGTTAACAGGTTTTTGACATGTTCTATGATGGTATTGAAATTTTCCAGGATTTGATTCGCCTCCGCTTGGGGATCAAGACAAATCGAAATATTTTTGTAGGCAAGAGTAACTAGTCTCTTCGTGAGGATATTAGGGTCCACTTTTTCCCATTTGATTGTGAAGCCATTGGTCTTATTCAGCTCGAGCCTATTCTGTGATAAAGTGTTGGCTATAGTTACCATCAGAGAATTCGAGTGATGTAATTGGAGAGTTAAACTAAGAGCGGAGTGGTCACTGAGGCAGTTTTCCAAGATTTTAAATGTTCTGATTTGCGGTTTTAGGGCTTCTGTGACTAATATATAATCCACGGTGGTCTCGTGGCCCCTTCCTCTATATGTAGGCTCTAATTTATTGGTTGTTTGTTGTGTGGGATTCAAAATTTGGAGGTCCAAATCTGATAATATTTTGTTCATAGCAGACCCCACTCCTGAGTGGGTGAAGTGAGTTAAAGGAATGTCAGACTCATCTACTATTCCACAGATATCAATATTGGGGCAAGGATGCAGATTAAAATCGCCACCCCAAATTACGTGAGCAATGTCCGCTTTCTGTTTGAGGTGAGTGTGTTCTGTTATTTTGTCTTGAATTTGGTCAAGAACGCTCAAAAAATTATCAGAATCCAAGTTGTTATATGTGTTTACTATTGAGATACGAGTTTTTTTCCCTACAGAAAAAGTGAGGATCTGAAAGTTCGGAAAGAGGTCTGTCTTGATGATCTTTATGTCTACAATTGTATTAGCCGTGTAGATCACCAGACCCCCCTTAGGTCTACCTGAGGTGCTGGGAAGGGCGGGAGAGGTAAATGTTCTGTATCCCACTAGATGGAGGGCAGCTATTGCCCAGGTTTCTTGAATAGAACTTCTGTGAATACCAAAAGTAGTAAGTTCATTCTGTGAATACCAAAATAGTAGTAAGTTTAGGATTGAGTCTTAAGTTCATTCTGTGAATCGGGCCCTTACTTTTCATTGAAGCATGTCGGAGCCGCATTTGGATGGCTATGTGACTTCTACCCCCACCTTTATTTTGGTTCCATACACTTACATACAAAAAAAAAACTATTGACTTCGCCAATACATATTGCAAAGGTGACTGGAAGAGAAGTGGTGACCGTCCAAGGAGAAAATGTGCATTGAAAGAAGGGGGTAGCTGCAATTAGTTTTACAAGAGTAGAACTGTAAATTCTCTGCAGTCAGTTTTGTCAGGATTAGGCCTAGAACCTGCATGCAGCTGGCTCACAAAATGAGTACAACTGCACTTCCTGCTTGTAGGTAAACTGTTCTGGGACACGACATGCATGATGGTAATGGCAAACTGTAAAAAGGTAAACAGAAACGATCTGCAGGGTAAACATAAAAATGAGCACAGTGCAATCACTGTGCCGGGTAAACAAAAAATAGTTCTGCTTCAAAAGCGGATGAGATTGTATGCGCGCCCCAAGGGTTGAATTTTGGAGTGATAGGAAAACAGATCACATTATGTTATATTACGTTATATCTCCCTAGCAAAACATCACAGTGGGTTAGTCGGGATTGGTAGCATGCCAAGTTACATATGTGTATGATTAGCTGAAGCTTCTTGTATGGTCTCCACAAATGTGATGGATTATAAAAGGCTTCTATGTGGCTGTAAATGGCTTTCGCCTCTTACTTTACCCCAGTATGACGCTGATCTCCATCGAGTAGGATAATAGCGGTGGGCTCTTTAACTCATAGCCTAGGATTCGAGATATCCGACTGCTCGTTCAACAAGCTTGCTTGAAATGCGTGCAGCCACAGAGAGATTCGTAAACAAGCACTAATCATAAAAAGGGGGCTTAGGGGGCAGCCGAGCCGTGAGGTCTGCCCCCGGGCAGTTTTGGGAGGGGGAGGGAGGCGATACATGGGAGCGGCCATTTTGGGCTGCCTGGGAATAGCCCAAAGGCAGCCCAATGTTAAGTTTTATAGCCCAAGTATAAAGGGGGCTGCCCGCGTTTTCCCAGCCACTATTTTAGGTATTGAAACCTGGTGGCTGGGAGCGGAGGGTAGGTTTTTGTCAATTTGTCTAGCGTGGAGTTTTTCTGCGGCATTTTTGTAGCATTTTGGAGGCGGTATTTACAACAGAGTCGAGGATGGATGCACAAGGGGATTTTAGAGTATTGGAGGCCATCCGCCTGCTGAGCGAGGCGGGCGGATGGACCTCCTGGTGGGCCCAGTAGCGGCGACGCGCCCGCCGCGGCGCGCCGCGGCAGGTGTGGCACCGGCGATCCTTGCCTGCTCGCCGCCAAGGAAAGCCGCAAAGTTGCAAGTGGGTGCTGTGGGCCGCGCCGATACCAGGAGCGCGGCCCAAGGGTTGGCGGGGGGGCGGGGCAGTCGCCACGGCTGAGGCGCGCTGTAAAAGGCGCCTTGCTGCGGGAGCGCCGAGCTCCTAAGAAATGAGTGCAGCGCAGGAACGTGCCGAGTACCGTTTTTATTGCAGGGGGATGATCGGCGCGGGGCTGCAGACTTGGCCAGGCTTGGTACGGAGGAACGGCGCCAAGGTGAAGGGAGGGCCATTCCTCTTGCGGCAGGCTCGGAGTCAGCGAGGGAACACGACATGGCTGGCACACGAAGGCCCCTGGTGGGCCGAGGTTGGAGCGGGCCCCGGGGAAGGAGCCGGAGCAGCGTAGTGACGCGCGGGATCTCCCCAGCACGTCTGCTGACGGCGGGGAGATCCCACAGAAGGGCAGGGACTCGGCCTGTAGGCAGCAGGCGGGGAAGAAGTCAGTGGGGGGGGCGGGGCAAAGGGGGGAGAGTGGGAAGAGTGATACAACGGGAGCTGGGCGGGGGGCAAGAGGACACAGAAGAGGGCAGGGCCCTTAGAAGGGGGGCAGGTAGGGGGACTACAGCAGAGGGTGAGGAGGGGGAGCCCCTCTCCGGCCAGACAGGGGGCCAGTTTGGAGGGGGAGGGGCAGGAAGGAGGTCAGGCAGGGGGACAGATGGGGTGCGCAAGGGAGAGTGGGGCATGGGAGTCGGGGCTGTAGGGGGGCAGCGGGTGGGAGATTTGGGAGGGTCTTGGGGGTGGAGAGAGGAGCAGGGTAGGAAAGGGTGGGTCTCCCCGTTATTTATAGAATCGGGGGACGGCGACCAGGATTGGGAGGGCTTAGATGTTTTTGATTCCTGGGGGGAGGGGGTGAGAGAGGCACAGTGTTCGACAGGGGGCAGGGCAGAGAGGGGGAAGGCGGCGGCGTCAAGGGGCGAGCGGGCGGGGGGTCGGGGTGAAGGGGAGGTGGTGGGGAGTTCCCCGGAGGCAGGGTGGTCTGGAGTTGGGGAGCTGGCGTGGAGCGAGGAAGAGGATGTGGGGGAGGTAGGGGGGATGCAGGACAGGTGGAAGGGGGTCGGGGGGGCCGCTCAGTGGCAGGGACCCAGCACATCAGCAGTACCGTTTTTATTGCAGGGGGATGATCAGCGCGGGGCTGCAGACTTGGCCAGGCTTGGTGCGGCGGAACGGCACCAAGGTGAAGGGAGGGCCGTTCCTCTTGCGGCAGGCACAGGGCCCGATTCACAGAATGAATTTAAGACTCAATCCTAAACTTACTACTATTTTGGTATTCACAGAATTAACTTACTACTTTTGGTATTCACAGAAGTTAGGATTTTGTCTTAAGTTTGTCTTAAGACAAACTTAAGACAGACTAAAGACAGACTTAAGACAGACTTAAGACAGACTTAAGACAAACTTAAGACAGACTTAAGACAGACTTAAGACAGACTTAAGACAAAATCCTAACTTAAGTCTGTCTTAAGTCTGTCTTAAGTTCGTCTTAAGACAATCTTAAGACAAAATCCTAACTTCTGTGAATTCCAAAAGTAGTAAGTGCATTCTGTGAATGCCAAAAGTAGTAAGTGCATTCTGTGAATGCCAAAATAGTAGTAAGTTTAGGATTGAGTCTTAAGTTCATTCTGTGAATCGGGCCCTCGGAGTCAGCGAGGGAACATGACATGGCTGGCACACGAAGGCCCCTGGCGGGCTCGCTGGCCCATCCCCCCACAGGGCCCCCACGGCTTGGGGACCAGCGGCAGACCGGGAACAGCACTGAAGAGGACAGTTTTGTGTGGAATGGTGGTAGAGAGGGGCAGCGGGCCTCTGGTAGGGTACAGTCGGCGCCTCCGCTGGCTCGCCAGGTGTATAGGTGGGGCGGGGTGGAACTACAGGAAGGTGTTGAGGATAGTTTGGAGGAAGGAGAGTTACGGGATGGCGAGAGCGGACGGGGGTCCGGTAACGGTGTGAGTTCTTTCTTGCAGGTGTCACGGGGCCTGGGTGCTGCGGTGGCCCGGACACAATCCAGGAACCGGTCAGCGCCGGAACGGAGAGGCGTGGAGCGTTGCGGGGAGGCGTTGGTGCCAGGTAAATGCAATGCTGCGACGCGCATGGTGTCAGTGGGGGTGGGGTAAGGGGGTGTGGGGGTGGGGGATCGGTTGTGCAAGGGCAAGTATGTGGCGTATAAGAGTGTGGGCTCAGAGGAGGCTTTGTTGGAGCCTGAGGGGAACGGTGCACAAGAGGGGTCAGCACTGACGGCCGGGGTGACGCCCGGGACCCCGGGGAGCACGGCGGGGGCGGCGGCGGCAGACGACCGGGCGGCGAAGGTAGAGAGTAAGGAGCTGAAAATAAAGCGGCTCCCATACATGGGGATCACAAAGCCGCTGGGGGTGCATTTAATGGCGTCCACCTAGGAGAAGATATGGAAAGGGGAATATGTGGAACTATTGAAATTGCTGCACCGCGAGGTCAGGTTGAAGGAGGGGTCGAAGGAGGAGGAATATGAGCTGCAGAAGCGGCCAAGGGTGCCCTTGACGATTGAGAATTGGACGGCGGCGTTTTTAATTTTCGCGAGTGTCTATTGCGAGAAATTCCCTGAGCGCTTGGTGTCCATGTTCAAATACATGGACGTTATACGGAAGGCGCAGATCACGGGGGTGGTTTTGCGTGGGCACAGTATGATGAGAAGTTTCGGGCCCGGATGGCGTGGGATCCGGAGGCCAAGTGGGGGGAGCTGGATTGCGACCTCAGGCAGCCCACGATGGGGCTGGCGGGGTCAGGCAAGGCTATTTTTACCGCTAGTGGTTTGCCGATAGTGTATCAGCCCTTTCAGGGGCGCCTCACCTGTGGGGGGGTGGGGGCAGGTGCCAAGAGCCAGCCCGGAGCGGCGGGCGCTTGTTGGGATTTTAACAGAGGAGTCTGTGCCAGGGAGCATTGCCGTTTTAAGCACGAATGCTCGGGTTGCGGTAGGTACGGACACCCCGTGGTACGTTGTTGGGGCCCCCCACGACAGCTGGGGGGTAGCAGGCGCTGGGTGGAAGCACGCGTCCCAGGGCAGCCCAACAGGCGGGCAGCGGGCGAGGGGGTCCGGGCTCTGGGACCCAGGGCTCATACTCCGGTTAAGTTGGAGCAGTTGACGGTGGCCCTGCGTACATTCCCAGACGTGGGGGCCACCGAGTGCTTGCAAGCCGGTTTTCGGGTGGGGTTTCGTTTAGGTTACGCGGGGCCGCGCCGGAGGTGTTGGGCGGACAATCTGTGGTCGGCGAGGGAGCACCCGGAGGTGGTGTAGAGTAAATTGGACAAGGAGGTCATGGAGGGCCGCATGGTGCTCCTTTCACGGATTGGCCATTGGAACACTTGATAGTGTCCCCCCATTGGAGTCGTGCCCAAGAACGAGGCGGGACTGTTCCGCCTCATCCAACATTTGTCATGGCCGGAAGGGGGGTCGGTGAACGACTTCATTGATGAAAATGAGGCCACGGTGTCGTACTCCTCGGTGGAGGCGGCCATGGTTTTGGTGGTGGAAGCAGGCCCCGGTGCAAAAATGGCTAAATGCGACATCAAACCAGCTTTCCGGCTGTTGCCGGTTCACCCAGACGACTGGTGCCTACTGGGGATCCAGTTTCACGGCTGCTGGTATGTAGACAAGGCTCTGCCGATAGGCTGCTCGATGTCTTGTGCACTTTTTGAATGTTTTAGCACGTTCCTCCAATGGTTTTTTACGGAACGCACGGGTCACCAGGAAGTTACGCACTACCTAGATGACTTTTTCTTGGTCGGGCCCCAGACTCCGTGGACTGCCAGGTGGCGCTGGACAGGTTTCGGGAGATCATGGAGGACCTAGGGGTGCCTTTAGCACCGGAAAAGACAGTGGGGCCAGGCACGGCGCTGTCATTTTTGGGCATTGAGCTTGACTCAGTGTGGATGGAGGCAAAGCGGCCAGCGGATAAAAAGCGCCAGATGTTGGGATTGCTGGAAGTGATGGTGGCAAAGCACAAGGTGGCAGTGCTGGACATTCAGGTGCTGTTGGGACACCTCAATTTTGCGTGCAGAGTGGTACGCGTGGGGAGGACATTCTGTAGGCACTTGGGTAGGGTGCTGGCGGGCAACATGCCTCCGCACCACCACGTGCGTTTGTCTGCAGGTGTGCGGGAAGATTTGAGGATGTGGCGGTTTTTCCTGAACCAGTTCAACGGTGTGCCCTTTCAGCGGGACGTGGACATGGTTTAGAAAGTTAGCATTTGCTTGCTTAACCATTTCAGCCCGCCTCTGCTGGTATGTGTATCTGACTGTCTGGGATGTGTCAGTGACAGGGCTGGAGGGATGACAGGTGGTGAATGCGCAGATTACACCTTAGTGGGAGGTAGGAGTGCCTCTTGACTCGAACTGTAGCTGTGCTCGACCACCACAATGCTGGCTCCACCCTCCTGGGGAGCGGCGGATGACTCTGCCGACGCCTGGCCCAGGAAGGGCGAAGCCCCCATCAACAAGGTACTCTGGCCACCCCTGTCCGGACAATGCTGGCTCCACCTCCTGTGGGGCGTCTGATGCGCCTGCCCCTCACACTGAAAGCAGAAGCCGGAGTACACCCACCGGGGTACTCAAAGACTGAGAGTGGCTATGCAAAGGCCCCCCTGGCCTGCGAGAACAAAAGAATTGGCCTATAAAAGAAGGAGCCCTGCTCCTTGAAAATTAGATCCTGTTTGGGCCACAGAAGGACTCTGCCCTACGAGAAGGACCGTGAGAGACAAGGAAGGGTGCTGACTCTTGCCTGTGTCTGGTGCCTTGCTGCTGAAGGAGAGGAAGGAGAAAAGACTACGAAAAGACTTTTGCTTCACTTTGTGCCAAACTCTGCTAAAGAGATCTCCAAGGGCTTGCAACTGAACTTGCCCCCTGACCAGCGTCCCAGGACCAGTGGACGCTACCCCCTTGGAAGAAAGCGACTGCGGGTGCTGACCACGCCGCAGCACCGACGGAGGAGTCTCCTCCAAGGTAACGACATCCACCTGACCACCGTGACCGGGGCCCAAAGCAACAGCGAGAGCAAAGTAAGGACCAGCCGCCGCTGGCCCGAACACCGTGACCGCAACTGCACCGGGAGCCCGAGAGCAAAGTGAAGGAGGACCCGTCCGGTCCGAGCTCTCGAGGTGACTGCATAACGAGCAGCCACTCACCTGCAAAGACGGACAGTTGCCCTGTGAGAATCCGCAAGGTCGGTAGCCTGCCCGACAGCCCAGCTGTGAGCCCACAGCTGCACCGGCACTTGGCTGGGTACGTCCTGCACTTGGGGACCGTACTGCCACTTGCCACCGCCGCACAGCCGCCGCCTCCAGGGACGGAGCGGACGACGAGGAGAGGACCCTGCCGCCACAGAACACCGCTGCCCCGGATGACCAGTGACCTGCTCGGCTGAAGAGCCGCAACGATCAGCGACCCCGGGAAGGCAACGCGACGTGGGACAGATCCCCTGGAAGCCGCCGGCTCCACAAGAACTTTGGTTAACACCGGCCTACGGGCCTCAAGAGAACTGCATAAGAACTGTGGTAACCTGAACTAAGTAAACTTGCAACCGTTATCATAAAGTACGTTGACTGTATTCACAAGCCTGCTTAAAATCTATATAAAGATATATATTTTTACAGAATACAGTCTGGTCTCGTTGTGTGGTGGGTTGGTTGTAAAGGTGTACTATTGCAAGTGTTTAACCCTATGTGCCCCAAAGATTAGCCTACGACTGCTTAAGCCACACTACCTAGAGGGTAAGCAGAGGTTGTCTGGAAGGTAACCCTCAGCCCTGACGAGGAAGAGAGAGTCCCTGCTTGTCGCTAGTGTTGCACTGCGCCAACTAGAGCCTCCCCCTTCCTACATTGGACGCAGCGGTGAGGATTTCGAATTTACACTTGCGATATCTATACCTGAGCTTCTGACCACTACACAAGGATTACGGTCCAGTTACTTAGCCACAGACTTTGCTTTTTGAATTTTGCTGAAAGAAGATTCCGAGTGCGAAAACCATGCCGGGCACAAAGAGCCTGGATGGAGCGGAGTCCACGACCTCCGAGGTGTTGGAGGTGGAGTGGGACGCCGCGAAGCTGGATAAATACACCAGAGCTGAACTGAAGTTTTTTTGCAAGAAACTCAAGGTTCCGCACGTTGGTTGGCAAGCCAGAACTCTACAAGGCCCTGAAAGCCTGGATAGAGTCCAGAAAGGCCCCGGAGGATCAAGACGCCCTCGCAGAGCAAGACGCGACGGAGGAGCAGAATGCACTTGGGGACCTGACTGACCTCGAAAGGCAAGACAGCGTGCACAGCTTTGGAAAAGGCCTGTCGCCAGAGGAGCTGGCGGACAGGAAGGAAACAAGGAATCACGAAAGAAAGCTGGCAGAATTAAAAATCCAGCTGGAGCTTGAAACGAAAAGAATGGCGCTGGAAGAGCGAAAGCACCAGATGGATTATGAAGTAAAAATGAGGGAGATAAGTCTCAAGGAGAGAGACTTGGATCGTCCTCCCTCTGGTGGCAGCACATCGCCAGTGCAGGTAGAGTCAAGAGTGCACATCCCGAAGGACGTAGTTAAGGAGTTCTTTAAGGGGGATGACATAGGACAGTGGTTTAGGGCATACGAGGTAGCCATGTCCTCCCACCGGGTCCCTGACAAGGATTGGGGAGCGGGGTTGTGGGGAAGGTTCCTTAGCGAAGGGAGAGATACCTTGCTAGATTTGCCCGTAGAAAATCAGAGATCCTACGCCCACATGAAAGAAGCTTTAATGAACAGGTACGGGCTTACCCCTGAAATGTAAAGACAGAAGTTTAGGGGATGTACTAAGCGGCCTGGGAATACGTATGTGGAGTATGTGACTTACTTTTGCAGAGCACTGGATGGTTGGGTGAAGGGTAGCAAAGTGAATGATTTTCAAGGTCTCTTTGATTTAATTGCATGGGAGCACTTGTCTGATCACTGTTTTCCTGAGTTACGCCAACACCTGATCGATAGCAAGCTGTCCAACCCGAGGAAGCTTGCTGAGGAGGCGGACCGCTGGCTCAGCACCAGGGTCCACAAGGGTCCCGTGGGAGACTCCGCCAAGAGTGGGTAGGGTCCCCAGCAGAAGAGTGGGGGGGACAAAGGGGGAAAACAGAAAGGGTTCCAAAAAGGCCCCCAAAGTAGTTCCCAAGGGAGCCCGCAGCAGGGTTCTCAGCCTCCCCCACCTCCGAAGCAGAATGGGGCCCCGACAGGTAAACCTGTTCCAAAGGGGCCCTTCAATTGTTTCAAATGTGGCGAGCCTGGGCACATATCCAGTGACCCCAAGTGTCGCCTGTTTGGAAAACCCGCACCCACTGGTGCTCAGCCCCGACAAGTGACTAGCGTTCACCTGGGAGAAGAAATGATGGTCCCGGGGGGTGGAGATCCCGTTCACATGACCCTAGTCTCGCTAGGAGACAGTGAGATGATCCCTACGAACTACCTGCCCTCTAACACTAAGAAATATGGGCAGGTGGTGATCATCAATGGTAAGGAAGCTGAGGCTCTTAGAGACACAGGAGCCAGTGTGACTGCAGTGAGGCAGCACCTGGTGTCTCAAGAGCAGGTTGTACCCCATGCCTACTGTAGGGTTATCAACGCTGATAATTCAGAGAGTCAGTGTCCGATGGCTCAAGTTCCCTTCGAGTGGGGGGGGTCTCTGGTACTCTGCAGGTCTGTGTAAGAAAAACCATGCCTGTTGACTGTTTGCTAGGGAATGACTTGGAGCACTCCCCTTGGGAAAAGGTGGAGAAGACGACTCACCTGCGGATGGTGGGTCTGCCTGACTGGGCGTGCGTGACCACCCGGTCGATAGCAGCCAGTAGGGGTGATCGAGAGGTCCTGGGGCCTTAAGGAGAGGCCCAGGAACCGGCCTTAGGGAGAAGGCACAGGGGGCGCGGGAAACCGGCTCCTGAAGTTCCCACGGTCCAGGAGGAAGCAGACCTTGAGGGGGATGCCCTGGAGCCTACAGGGGAACAGATCGCCGAACTGGGGGACCTGCCTGAGCTGACCCATTGGCAGCAAGAAGGAGGACCCTCCAGGGAGGAATTCTGCAAGGAGCAGAAAGAATGCCCTTCTCTCGTGGGTATGCGGCAGCAGGCTGCAGACCAGGCCAATGGTGTTCAGGCCAAAACACATTACGTGTACTGGGAGAACGACCTCCTGTATTCGGAGCCTAAGGCTGCTGAACCTGGGTCAGCCCGTGTGCTGGTGGTACCCCAGAAGTTCAGAGCCTTCCTACTGGGTCTGGCTCATGATGTGCCTTTAGCAGGACATTTGGGGATGGACAAGACCTATGACAGGCTTGTCACCCACTTTTACTGGCCCCAAATGCATAAGAGTTCAGATGCTTATTGCAGAACCTGTCCAACTTGCCAGGCAAGTGGGAAGACGGGAGGGAAGAACAAGGCTCCCCTCCAACCCTTCCCTGTGGTCGGTACGCCATTCCAGCGAGTGGGTATTGACATCGTTGGGCCTCTGGACCCCAAGACAGCCATGGGCAACAGGTTCATCCTGGTCTTGGTGGACCATGCCACCCGGTACCCTGAAGCCATCCCTCTGAGGACAGTGACGGCTCCCATGGTGGGGCGTGCACTGATGGGAATTTTCTCACGAGTAGGATTCCCTCTAGAGGTGGTGAGCGACAGGGGGACCAATTTCATATCGAAGTATATGAAGTCCCTTTGGCAGGAGTGTGGCGTAACGTATAAGTTCACCACGCCCTACCATCCCCAAGGTAACGGGTTGGTTGAAAGATTCAACCGAACCCTAAAAGGCATGATCATGGGCCTGGAAGGCCCGATGAGGCGTAAGTGGGACGTCCTCTTACCATGCCTGCTCTTTGCCTATCGCGAGGTGCCACAGAAGTCCCTAGGGTTCAGCCCCTTTGAACTGCTGTACGGTCACCCCGTGAGAGGACCGCTGAGTTTGGTAAAGGAAGGCTGGGAGCAATCTCCCAGGAAACCTCCCCAGAATGTATATAGCTACATGCTGGCCTTCAGAAACCAGACCAGACGCTTCAGACAACTTGCCGAGGCAAATCTGGAAGCGAGCCAGGAGGAAATGAAGCGGTGGTACGATCAGAATGCCACTCTGGTCGAGCTTCAGCCTGGACAAGAGGTGTATGTCCTGGCCCCAGTGGTGCCCTGCGCCCTTCAAGATAAGTGGACAGGCCCATTTGAGGTTGTGGAGCGCAAGAGCCCCGTGACATACTTGGTGGACATGAAGACGCCCAGGAACCCTTTGCGGGTCCTACATGTCAACCGCCTCAAGCCCCACTTGCGAAGGTCCGAAGTGGGCATGTTGTTGGCAACCGATGACGGAATGGAGGAGGAGTCGGAGCCTCTCCCTGACCTCTTGGTGGCCTGTGAGAAAGATGGGTCAGTGGATGGAGTTAACCTCTCACCCACCCTGACCGCCGAACAACAGGAGGACTGCCGCCAGTTACTGGGGCAGTTTCCAGACCTGTTTTCCCTGGTTCCGAGTGTCACAGATTGGTGCGTCCATGATGTGGACACTGGAGACAGCTTACCTGTGAAGCACAAGGCTTACAGGGTGACTGACAGGGTCCGGGCCTGCATCAAGGAGGAGGTCTCCAAGATGCTTGCCCTCGGGGTGGTTGAGTCTTCCAGCAGTCCTTGGTCCAGCCCCGTGGTCTTGGTTCCGAAGGCTGCTGCGCCGGGAGCCACACCCGAACTCCGGTTCTGTGTGGACTACAGAGGACTCAATTCAGTCACGAAGACTGACGCGCACCCCATCCCCAGAGCTGACGAGCTCATTGATCGGCTAGGGGCTGCCCGGTTCCTCAGCACGTTTGATTTAACGTCTGGGTACTGGCAGATCGCCTTGACCGATGGGGCAAAGGAGAGGTCGGCATTCTCTACACCAGATGGGCATTTCCAGTTCCGGGTTATGCCATTTGGAATGAAGAATGCCCCTGCCACCTTTCAGAGATTGGTCAACCAGGTGTTGGCTGGACTGGACGAGTTCAGTGCCGCCTACCTGGATGACATCGCGGTGTTCAGCGGCACCTGGCCCGAACACCTGCGACACCTCTGGGAAGTGTTGATGGCCCTGCGCAGAGCAGGCCTCACAATCAAGGCAAGCAAGTGCCAGATTGGGCAGGGTTCAGTGGTGTACTTGGGACACCAAGTTGGGAGTGGCAAGGTAGCACCCTTGCAGCCCAAGATCGAAACCATCCTGGCTTGGGAACCCCCCAAGACCCAGACTGCAGTGAGAGCCTTCCTGGGGCTCACTGGGTATTACAGGAGGTTTGTCAAGGGCTATGGCACGATCGTGACCCCCTTGACAGAGCTGACTTCGAAGAAGCAGCCCAGGAATGTGATTTGGACTGACACCTGTCAGAAGGCTTTTGACACCCTGAAGACTGCCATGTGCACGGCGCCCGTGCTCCTGGCTCCTGATTTCTCCAAGGAATTCATAGTGCAAACAGACGCTTCAGAGCATGGTGTAGGGGCTGTTCTTTCACAGATGACTGAGGAGGGCTTTGACCAACCCGTAGCCTTCATAAGTCGGAGGTTACTTCCACGGGAAAGTAGGTGGAGTGCAATAGAGCGTGAAGCATTTGCTGTGGTCTGGGCCCTGAAGAAGCTAAGACCCTACTTGTTTGGGTCTCACTTCCGAGTTCAGACGGACCACAGGCCCCTCAGATGGTTGATGCAAATGAGGGGTGAGAACCCGAAACTGTTGAGGTGGTCCATTTCTCTACAGAGTATGGACTTTACGGTGGAACACCGCCCTGGCACCGATCACGCCAACGCTGACGGTCTGTCCAGATTTTTCCGCCTTAGTGATGTGGAACTCCCTGGGGAAGGGTAGTTCCCCCCACATTTCAGCTGGAGGGGACACATGTTAGACCTGGCCCCTTGGCGTGAGTCTCCCTTCCACTTTTTGCTGATGTGCCTCCGATGTTTTGCTGGTTTTCCGATACTCAGGGCACTGCGCCACGGCTGATCCGTGCCGCAGTGCAAGTGCTCCCTACTGTAAATTGTACATGCGATTGGTATCCATGATTGGTTCTTTGGATTTACTGTTAGTCCCTAGTAAAGTGCACTAGAGAGTGCCGGGGCTTGTAGATGCCAATACTGCTGGTGGGCCTGCAGCGCTGGTTGCGCCACCCACCGAAGCAGCCGTAAAGATGTGTCTGGGAACTGCGACCGCAGAACCCGCGTGCGGTCTCGTACTGTCACGCTAGCTGGGCAAGTGTCCCCACTTGCCAGCACCGACCCTTCCCTTGACTACATGTTAGTCACCCCTATGGTAGGCCTGCGGGCAGGGTGCGTTGTAGGTGTAAGGTAGGACAAGCCCTGATGTGCGTGGCATGTCCTAGTAGTGACTTACAACCAAGACCGTATTTCACTATTGAAGGCTACCTGCTCCATTAGGCCAGACTGAGCTGCGAGGATTATTACACCCTATAATCCCCGCAGGCTCAAGGAGCATGGTAGCGAGTCATGTTTAGTATGCCTGAACTCAGGATGATAAAATATTTCTTGTAGTCAAGTTTATTTTAGTATCCTGGGTTTGCAAATGCTACTTTTAGAAAGTTAGCATTTGCTTGCTTAACCATTTCAGCCCGCCTCTGCTGGTATGTGTATCTGACTGTCTGGGATGTGTGAGTGACAGGGCTGGAGGGATGACAGGTGGTGAATGCGCAGATTACACCTTAGTGGGAGGTAGGAGTGCCTCTTGACTCGAACTGTAGCTGTGCTCGACCACCACAATGCTGGCTCCACCCTCCTGGGGAGCGGCGGATGACTCTGCCGACGCCTGGCCCAGGAAGGGCGAAGCCCCCATCAACAAGGTACTCTGGCCACCCCTGTCCGGACAATGCTGGCTCCACCTCCTGTGGGGCGTCTGATGCGCCTGCCCCTCACACTGAAAGCAGAAGCCGGAGTACACCCACCGGGGTACTCAAAGACTGAGAGTGGCTATGCAAAGGCCCCCCTGGCCTGCGAGAACAAAAGAATTGGCCTATAAAAGAAGGAGCCCTGCTCCTTGAAAATTAGATCCTGTTTGGGCCACAGAAGGACTCTGCCCTACGAGAAGGACCATGAGAGACAAGGAAGGGTGCTGACTCTTGCCTGTGTCTGGTGCCTTGCTGCTGAAGGAGAGGAAGGAGAAAAGACTACGAAAAGACTTTTGCTTCACTTTGTGCCAAACTCTGCTAAAGAGATCTCCAAGGGCTTGCAACTGAACTTGCCCCCTGACCAGCGTCCCAGGACCAGTGGACGCTACCCCCTTGGAAGAAAGCGACTGCGGGTGCTGACCACGCCGCAGCACCGACGGAGGAGTCTCCTCCAAGGTAACGACATCCACCTGACCACCGTGACCGGGGCCCAAAGCAACAGCGAGAGCAAAGTAAGGACCAGCCGCCGCTGGCCCGAACACCGTGACCGCAACTGCACCGGGAGCCCGAGAGCAAAGTGAAGGAGGTCCCGTCCGGTCCGAGCTCTCGAGGTGACTGCATAACGAGCAGCCACTCACCTGCAAAGACGGACAGTTGCCCTGTGAGAATCCGCAAGGTCGGTAGCCTGCCCGACAGCCCAGCTGTGAGCCCACAGCTGCACCGGCACTTGGCTGGGTACGTCCTGCACTTGGGGACCGTACTGCCACTTGCCACCGCCGCACAGCCGCCGCCTCCAGGGACGGAGCGGACGACGAGGAGAGGACCCTGCCGCCACAGAACACCGCTGCCCCGGATGACCAGTGACCTGCTCGGCTGAAGAGCCGCAACGATCAGCGACCCCGGGAAGGCAACGCGACGTGGGACAGATCCCCTGGAAGCCGCCGGCTCCACAAGAACTTTGGTTAACACCGGCCTACGGGCCTCAAGAGAACTGCATAAGAACTGTGGTAACCTGAACTAAGTAAACTTGCAACCGTTATCATAAAGTACGTTGACTGTATTCACAAGCCTGCTTAAAATCTATATAAAGATATATATTTTTACAGAATACAGTCTGGTCTCGTTGTGTGGTGGGTTGGTTGTAAAGGTGTACTATTGCAAGTGTTTAACCCTATGTGCCCCAAAGATTAGCCTACGACTGCTTAAGCCACACTACCTAGAGGGTAAGCAGAGGTTGTCTGGAAGGTAACCCTCAGCCCTGACGAGGAAGAGAGAGTCCCTGCTTGTCGCTAGTGTTGCACTGCGCCAACTAGAGCCTCCCCCTTCCTACAATGACATTGCTTTTCGCGCGGTGCACGTCCCGGGAATCGACAATGACATTGCGGATGCCTTGTCTCGTTCGCAGTGGGGGAGATTCCGTGGGTTAGCCGAGGACGCGGAACGGGACCCGACGCCCATGCTGATGCAGCTGTGGCACGTGGGCGACACCGGATGTTACAACTGGTTCTAGGATCTTTGGCGGACTCGACCAGGACAATGTATGTGGCTGCATGGGATGAGTTTGTGGCCGCCGGGAGCCGACAGACAGGACTATGTGGTGCGATTTATGCTCTCCTTGATAGACAGGGGTCTCAAGAGGGTGACCATAGCGGGCAAGTTAGCAGGGATCGCATTCATGGGAAAGCTGTGTTGGGGGTACGCACCTTCCGCGGGGGAGCTCGGGTCAAGAATGTTGGAGGGCTGGGCCCGGGAATGCAGGCGGGTAGGGGTGTTGCGGCGGTCATTGTCAGAAGAGCTTTTAGGGAAAGTTGTGGAGGTGTTGCATTTGGTGTGTTTTCGACGAGCGGGAAGCGTGCTTGTTTGGGACGCTGATGGCGTGGATGTTTGTGGGGGCCTTTCGGGTGTCTGAAATGGTGGGTGGGAGAACAAGCCAGGGTCTAGAGTGGTCAGACGTGCGGCTGGGGCAACGAGAAGTGAGCATTTGGCTGCGGCAGTCTAAAACGGACCAGCGTTGTGTGGGGGCCTGGGTGGCGTTGCAGGCGGGGGGAGTGGTGTGCCCGGTGCGCTGGGGTTGGACTTGGAACGGCGTACGGCGGCTGGATGGATTGGTGTTTCAGCATGCAGATGGAACACGGGCAACAGGGCCACAGCTGCTGGGGGTGCTGCGTAAGGCGTTGGACAGGTTGGGGGTCAATGGCAAACAGTTTGGCAAGCACTCGTTCCGAATTGGGGCGGCGTCGGAAGCGCATCGGCGGGGTTACGGGTGAGGGCCCATTATGCACTTGGGGAGGTGGTCCTCGGCCTGCTACCGGCGTTATGTGCGTAGCGCAGAGTTGGCTTAATGCGCGCGAAGGATGTTGGGGGGACACATGTACTTACATTTGTTTTTCGTTTCAGGTTCAGTGGCGGGTCCTACGGCACAGGGCATGTTGATTTGGATTGTAGGCCATTCATTTGTGAAGAGAGCGAAGTTGCAGGCCCAGGATAGTTATTTCGGGAAAAATTGGGCTTTAATCCTGCTCTGTTTCAGGTGGTGTGGCTGGGGAGTGGGGGCATGCGCTGGAAGGAACTAATGTCTACATTGAATGGTATGGTTCAAGGGGGGCGGTGCCCGGATGTGCTGGTTCTCCACTTTGGGGAGAATGATATGGTGCGGGAGACTGGCCTGGTTTTGATGAGGGCGATGCGCGGGACTTGGCGGAATTGTGGAGAAGCTGGGCAGGTTGTTCGTGGTGTGGACAGAGCTGGTGCCGCGAAGGGTGTGGCGAGGGGCAAGTCGGCCGCAGGCGGTAGACAAGGCGCGGAAGAAGATAAACGTGGAAATGGTGCGTTTCTGTGGGCACTTAGGGTTTGCAAGGATTTGGCACAGAGACATTCACTATGATGCACCGGAAATGTTCAGGGGTGACGGGCTACACCTCTTGCGGATAGGGATGGATTTGTACCTGTTGGAGCTTCGGGAAGTGTTGGCCCATCTGTTGGGCGTGCGCCGCGAGTAGGACCCTGGTTTGCCTTGTTTGTTTTTCTTAGCTGTGCGGAACGTGGTGGGGGGGGCAGGGAAAGGGGGAGGCGGTGTATTCACCTACACTCCACCTTTCCCTGGGTGGCGTAGTTTGTTTTGGATGTTGGCCAAGTTTGGCTGGAGTTCGGTATATTGTCGTTAAGTTTTGGGACTTGGGGAACGGGAGCGGGGAAAGGGTAACCAGTTTGGGGGTTACATTAGAGGGTAGCTTGGTTACAGTTGCAAAAGGACAGATAGGAATGTAGGTATTGTGAGGTTTTGGATCTAAGAGGTAGGGGAGAAAATTGGATATTCATCTATACTACTATTATAAAGAGAGAAGTGTATCCTTTGAGCCAGGTAAACTCGAAAACTACACCACCAATCCAAACACCCAATACATCTTTGAAAACGTCAGGCCAAGCAGATGGACATAGACTATATTAAAAAAACAAATATACGTTATTTAACCCCTTCGATGCTGATTACGAGCTCAGCTCGTCATCAGCCACGGGTGGTGTGTGCTGATGACGAGCTGAGCTCGTCATGTATCGCGGGAAATGGAAAACAGCCGCACAGCGCAAAAATCACTGCAGCAGCGATGCGGTTAAAAAATGTAATATTAAAAAAAAGTAGTCCCTTGGAAGAAGCGCTGGCTGCGACGTGCATGCTGACATCAGGAGCGCGGGGAGGAGCGGCGTACAGGAGCAAGAGGAAGAGCGGGGGACGTGAGCGCGGGGAGGAGCGGCGGACAGGCGGGGAGGAGCGGTGAGGAGTGGCGGACAAGCGGGAAGGAGCGGTGACGACCGGCGAGGAGCGGAAGAGCGGTGAACTCAGGAGCAGGTAAGAAAAACTCCTACTGCTCATGCCTCTTTGTGGGTACCGCAGCAGTGAAAGCCTTGCATGCTATGTTGGGTACATCCGGCTACTGAGTGATGCAATTCAGTGGCCTGACTTCCACCCACATCCTGAGGATACGCAACACTTTCTGTTGCCAAAGCAGCTCAGGAGCCATGTCTAAGCTGCCGACAGAGCACCAGGAGGAAGCGAGCACCCGCGGGTGCGCAACGGGAGACACAATGACAACGTCGGGCGGGCAGGGGCCCTGAAGCACCCTTAACGTTGTGGCGGGCGGGTCGGGGCGGGCGGGGGACCTGAAGCAGCCTTAACGTCGGGGCGGGCGGGGGCACTGAAGCAGCCTTAACGTCAGGGCGGGCGGGGGCCCAGAAGCAGCCTTTTGCTCCCGGACAACGTCGGGACGGGCTGCTAGTAGTATATAATGCTGTTATATATTGTTATGTTGCGGGGTGGGGGGATTTTATCATGTGGGATCGTAGGGGTGGGGGGAGAAAAACAAAAGGGGGTCAGGTAACTCGATGTTTAAAGAGGTTTTAGTTTTGTAAGGCGGTTTGCCAGTTTGGTAATAATGTGATGTGCACCTGTTTCAATAAAGCGGCCTTTTACACACACAAAATGGTAGTCAGTAGTGCTTGCCTCCCTTCCTCCCTCCCATCAAAGCACAGCGTAAGTGCTGTGCTGTTTACCTATTCTCTCTGTGGCTGCAGCATTTCAAGCATGCTTGTTAAAGGCGAACTGTACAAGCACAGCGCATGTGCCATGCAGGGTAAATTTAAACAATATGCAGGGTAAACATAAAAATAAGCACAGCCAAGTGCTGTGCAGGATAAACAAAAAAAAGTTCTGCATCAAAAGCGGATGGAAACATTACTCAGTCTCTGGGAAACTGATAAGAGAAGCACACCAAGATAAACAAGAAACAGTATTCTATAGCCTATAGAAAAGGAGGAAACGTTAGTGGCAAGCACAGGACCAATGAAAAGCAAGTAAAGCAAGGGGGCAGGATGTAAGTCCCTTTTAAGATTTATATTAAATAAAATAGATTTCACAAGCACAGCGCAAGCGCTCTGCAGGCAAAACCTAAAAATTGTCTGCCTCATGTCCATTAAAGCTAGGTGGGTTGCCAAAGTTTGTCGTTCTTAAAATTAGGTTGTGGTTCTAAAATGTTTGGGTAGCTCTGCCATACTACATGGTACAAAGGTGTTCTCAGGGCCTGTAAGTTAGTTGTCATAAGGGGACTGCAGCACCAACTGAGTCATCCACTACAGTGACAACATAAACATGACTGCAGGCCTGCAGCTGTGCAGGTTTTAACTGCAAATTTAACCTGTCAGAATGACCCCTTTTGACAGGTCAAAAGCTTTCTTTTAAATAGCCTCTCCTAAGTAGGCCTTACAGTGAAAAGGCTTTGGAAGCTATTCATTTTGGTTTGTTAACAGCTAAAAGTATAATTCATGGTCCCTTTTGATATTTAAAATCCAATTTAATAGCAAAAAATAAATTTGTACTAACTATTTAGGAAAAGGCACTTTTCAAAAGTTACATTTTCCCTGCTGAACATTCCTGAAGGCGGATCTGCATTTTGATCTCCCACTTCTGCCAGTCAGTAATTAGCATTTGAATAGGTGTAAATGGATGTTAAATGGCACCCAGGAGCAAATAATAGGCAGCCCTGAATGAGTAGCACCCACTTCAGAAAACTCCCGGACCTGCTGTCTGAGACTTAACAAGAGCCCCAAAGGATATGGCTCATGTACCTAGGATTAAGAGGTGGACTCCAAGGGTCATAAGGCTGATCTCCAGTCCAAGCTACAGGGATACAACAAGATACAAGAGGCAACTGGACCTTGACTAACCATGCTGTTGGATTCTATTTGATACTCACTAGCTCTCTAAATGCTTCCTCTGAGGTCCTGAGGGGGCTTTAGAAGTGTACCCCTGAGGTGATGGGGTTTAGTGGACTAAACAGATTATTTAAATCTAGGTAGAAGGAGTAAATACCATTGCCATGGCATAGTACTTTACTCCTGCCATGGTGAGAGCACTCCATCAACTGTATTTGGAGAAGTCAGCTACCCCTACGAACATCTCCTGCATTTTTAGGAACCACTGTCATGGCGGTCCTTGGAAATGCATTGTAAATATGAAAGACGGCTCCATCAATATGACAGAGCCATCCATCAAACAGATAACTTTTGTTTTTATTTTGAAAAAAATCTCTTTTCAAAAATAAAAAAGGCAATAACCCTTTCGCCATAGCAGCATTCTTCCATAATGTGGGGGTCATTTAAATGTTTTCACTGCCCCTTACCACCACATTATTTATGGCGGTGATGGGCAAGGAAAACTGGCCATGTGTCCACCAAATGTAAATATGGCGGGTGGATACATGGCCAAACCTCTGTTGGACCATTAGATCTGTGTGTTAGTGGCGGACACATAGCAGCCTCCATCGTCTAAACATCTCTAAATGTGAAAGGCAGACATTCAGGTTGGCAGAAAGGATACTCTGTCGCCACATTGTGATAGAGTGTCCTTTCTGCCAACATTTAAATCAGGCCCTAAGTCAGAAAGTAAAACCTTTCACCCAGGACAAACCAGGTTGGTGTGCCTGACATTGCTTCATCATGGAAACATCTGATACCTTTAAGGTTTTTTAATAAAACCCTCACACGCCAACCTGGTTGGTGTCATGCTTCATCATCGGGTCTTAGCTGAGTAGCTGAATGCTACTCAGCTGTGCTGCAACACCTGGTTAACAGTGGAGCAGGTTTTATGGTGTACGTGAGTGTGATGGAGTGTTGAGTGAATGATTAAAAGTACCTCAGGATTCTACCTGTTGGATTTATTCTTGGTGATTCTGGGTATGTTTAAAATGAGAGTGTGGATAAACAGTACTATGTGTAACTGTATAGTTTTTATCCAGTGGTGGTCAACATGTTTCAGCCCTCAAAAATATATGAACGGGGCTTTCGTCAGGACCTCTCAGTAAAGTGAGTGCAGTGAATAGTGAGTGGTAAAAAATCACCACATGTGAGCCTGCTCCGGAGAACACCACATAGGAGAACCGCGGGAGACCACAACATAAAAGTTGGTGATGTAACAGCTCCCCCTAAGTGCTCAGGAGCAGATATTCGAGCAAGAATACTTTTTGAAGTACCAGCATATAAGGCCCCATAATACGGTCAGTCCTTCAAACATTTTGCATTCAGTGTTCCTTAGCGTGAACACTTAATATGCAACACATGTGGTGATTTTTTACCACTCACTATTCACTGCACTCACTTTACTGAGAGGTCATGACGAAAGCCCTGTTTTGAATTAGAGACTTAATTCCGGTGTTAGTACTGCATACATACTTTACATATTGCCTCTAAGTAGAGCCTGGCTCCCCTGGGACATAGCTACCAGGATGTTGAGTGCAAGTTTTTATTTTTTAATTAGTCAATTTTATGAAGTACAGACTAACAAACTTCCCTTTCACAACAATATAGCAAAGGTAAAATATTCAAATAGCACATACTAAAGCTTCATTATACTTTCAGCAGGTGACATTAGGACAGCATAAATACAGTGATGCATTTCCCCTTCTTTACCCAGTCCCCCACCTCTGCAGTGCAATGCTCCCCAAGGGTTTCCTGGACGGTGTCCAATGGGTTATCAGGTAGGGTACAGGCTCCAGCAGCAAAAGTGTCCCCAGGGCGCTCAATGCCAATCATAGGTATGCAAGTGATCCCACCGATTTTTACGCAGACCATATAGCAGTGTCGCCCAAAGCGTCCAGGGAATCTGAATGTCCCTGAAGGGCCAGACACGTAGGCCCATGATGTGTTTTGGCCATGTTGTAGGTGGCATGAGCGCCCAGTCATTGCCCAGCTGTTCATGACAGTACACAGACTCCTATATCCAACACCTAATCTCAGACTCAGGTCACCTTCCCAGGTGCATTGTGATTTGTATCTTAGGTAAAATGAGGAGCTGTTAAACTATTCCTTTCAGGATAAAGTTTTTCCAATCGGCTGTTCAATGCAACGTTCATTGTTTAAATTGTTCAGCTCTTTCTTACAAAGGGTTTTTACAGCAAGAACAGGCAGTCACTCGTTATTTGGTTTTCTCAACCCGCCCCTGCCAGCCCCCACCCCTCCAGACTGTGACTGATACTAAATTCTATTTCAGGACAGGAGGCTCCGATTATGCTTAGTCTCATTTCTTTACTGACACATAGCAGCCAATCACATTACAGTAAAGAAAAAACAGAAATACGTCACCCATGAACCCAGGGCAACCATAGAGTACACCCATAGTATATAAACAGTCTCAGAGGTAACCACTTCCTCTTTCTTTGCTGCTCCGCAGCCAGTTAAGTGCAAACTTGTTATTCTATTGCTCTTTAACTTGTATTATATGTTTAAATTCATACCGCTTTGTGCGCGCTGTGTGCTGCTGCTTTGGCGCTTATTTCGCGCTCTTGCTGCCGTCTTGGTCGTTTAAATTTTCCTCGGCCGGCGCGTCGGTGGGAGCGTGTGTCACCTCCCGGGGTCGGGCACTTGCTGCCGTTTGTCCCGTTTTTGGTGGAGGGAGTTGGGGACTGTCCTGCCTCGCGCACGTTCAGCGCGAGCAGGCTCCTTGGCTGTCGGGCGAGCCGAGTGTCTGCGCATGCGCGACCTTTGTCCTTATGGGCTTTTCCTCGCGCAGCTGTGTTTTTCTGTCAACACAGCGCCGGCTCTTGAACGCGTCTGTTGACGTACACGCCCACTGCCTGTCAGCTAGTCCCGTTTAGACGCCGGAGCTTGGAAAAAGGTCCCGGTTGAAAATTCGCATAGGCTTTGCCTAGAGTGGTTATTTTTTGGTCGGCAAGCCTCCCTCCACGCTCTATATCTTGTATTCTACGCAGTTTTTTCTGCTTTAGCTTGCTGACTGTGAGGTTTTTTCACTCCCTCAGACTGTGTCACTGACATACCAGATTCCTTGTCACCTGGTGGGCTGATTTCACACACTTCCAGTGTATCATGAGTGGCTCCTATTATTTTGAGGAGGAAGGTGACTTTGAGGAGGAGGGGTCTGACTTTTTTGAGCAGGACCTGGTTGAGGCACTGGACAAAGGGGTACAACTCTCTATGAATAGGGCTATGGCTCGCGCCATTACACCCCTGAAGCGCCATTTGACGCAATATGCGCAACAGCAAGGTTGGCTTCCTTCCAAGAAGTCCTCATCTCCTGGTAATCCCCATTCTTCGGACTTTCGGAAGTTGGCTCGGTCATTGTCCTCTAAATCCAAGGCTGTCCCTGTACTGGTAGAGAGCGACGACCATGATGCTTCCTCCTCCTCGTCGGAGGTTTTGCCTCCTCCCCCCAAAAAACGTAAATGTAAAGAACATTTTGTGGACGCCTCCTCTCGGCCTCCTGTTTTAACTTTTGAGCCTGAGGATATTGTGCACCCGAATTCTTCCGCCTGGCTTCCCTCCCCGGCTGTGGCTGCGTATGTTCAGCAGTATATCAGGCATCCTTTTGATAAAGATGTGCGGGCGCGTCTTCGCTCAGAGTGTCCGCGGCCAGATTTGGCGGATAACCTGGCGGACACGCCGGAGGTCGACCCTACCATTCTAACGTACATGACAAAATTTTCAAAGGACCCCAAAAAAGGTCTGGACCGTTCCTGGCGGGCTTGTCAGGATAAAGTTTTGGACCTCCTAGGTCCTATCACAAAAATGTTGGATCTGGGCTTCCGTGCCAAGGAAGCGTCTTCCACTGTTGATCCTGACGAGCTCATTCAGTGGGCACAGCGAGCCGTCTGCTTTTTAGGGAACGCCAACTGTGCCCTCTCAAGTGAACGTCGGCGTTCTATTCTTCTGAAACTGGACCCGAAATTGTCTGAACTTTCTTCCTCGGAGGCAGGGGCTGCTGCTCAAGGTCTTCTTTTTGGTCAATCCTTCTTGAAGGAGCTCACCCATTTTGTCAGCACTTTTAGTAGTATTGATAAGGCACAGGCCACCTTAAAACGGGCCATGCGTCCGGTTTTTAACAAGGCCGGACGAAACAGGGGACGCTCGTCCGGCCGTGGTCAATACCAACCCAATCAACGTGGGTACCAGTCCCATAAGGGAGGCCAGCAGGATTCCAGTTATGCCCAGCGGTCTAACTTCTACCCTTCCAGGAAAGGACGTGGGCAGTTCAAGAAAGGAGGTTCAGGTGGCTACTCCGGCGGACATCAAGATTCCGCCACTTCAGGTGAGACTTCTTCCTGCATGCAGTGTTGTTCTGGGGGGCAGGATTCGCCATTTTCTAGCCAATTGGCGCGCAATCTCAGGCGATGCTTGGGTGCTGGAAACGGTTCAGGGATTCAAAATCGAATTCTATCATCCCATTCACCAATCTCGTCCTCCCTTCCCTCTTCACTTCTCAAAGGAAAGTCAGGAGTTCATCACAGAGGAACTCAAGTCTCTGGTATTGAAGGGGGCCATTGTGCCGACAGTCCGCCATCCGCAGGGATTTGCCAGTTCGATTTTTCTGGTGGACAAGAAGGGAGGAGGTTCACGGTTGGTCCTCAATCTGAAGGATTTCAATGCGGGGGTAGTTTACAGACACTTCAAGATGGAGGGTATCCATCTGTTGCGAGACCTCTTGAGGGAACGGGATTGGATGGTTCGTCTGGACCTCAAAGATGCTTACCTTTCGGTCCCGATCTTCCGTCCCCATCGCCGTTTTCTGCAGTTTCAGTGGCAGGGGACTTGGTATCAGTATCAAGTCCTCCCCTTCGGCCTTTCGTCGGCGCCGTGGTGCTTCACGAAACTGTTGCGTCCTGTAGTGGAATCGCTCCGCAGTCGTGGGGTTCGTTTGATCATTTATTTGGACGACATCCTCCTTCTGGCGGATTGTCCGGTCAAACTAATGACTCATCTGGACAGGACCATAGACCTTCTCCAGTCCCTCGGGTTTCTGGTGAATGTTCCCAAATCTGTTCTTCATCCTTCTCAGGTCATCGATTTCTTGGGGTTCAGAGTCAACTCCATCACTTGTCAGCTGCTGCTGCCCCAGCAGAAGATTTGCTATATCAAGAAGGAATTGAATTCCATTATCTCGAGTCCGACTGTGTCATTGAGGTTGTTAGCACGAGTAGTCGGGCTTTTGGTGTCTTCCTTGCAAGCAATATTTCCAGCCCCGCTACATTATCGGGCCCTTCAACGTCTGAAGATTCAGCATCTTCAGCGTGGCCTCCGGTATTCCGATTTGATTCCTCTCTCGGAGGAGGCCAGATTGGAGATGCAATGGTGGTTGGATCACATGGAGGCCTGGAACGGCAGGGCCCTCTTCGGCTCCTCTCCGGAGATTGTGATCGAATCGGATGCCAGTCGTTGGGGCTGGGGAGCCCGTTGCGGTCCGGTCTCGACGGGGGGACGGTGGTCTCCGCGGGAACTTTCACTCCACATCAACTGTTTGGAGTTGCTGGCGGGGTCATTTGCGATCAAATGCCTGTCGCCTCTTCAGTCCCACTGCTGCATCCTTCTCCGGATGGACAATGTCTCCGCAGTGCGTTACATCAACAAGCTGGGGGGAACTCGGTCGCGATTGTTGGCAGAGATTGCCAAGGAGTTCTGGCATTATTGCCTCCAGCACAAGATCACTGTTATTGCAGAGTACCTTCCCGGGTCTCGCAATCTTGTGGCGGACTGGAACTCCAGACATCTGAGGGACTTCAGCGACTGGAGACTCCACCCCAGGGTGTTTCGCCAACTGCTTCGCAGCTGGGGGCCGTGCCTGATCGACCTCTTTGCGTCCCGGCTCAACACCCAACTTCCCCAGTTTTTCAGTTGGCGACCGGATCCGGAAGCTCTGGCCACCGATGCTTTCCTCCAGACATGGCCGACGTCCCTCTGTTATGCGTTTCCCCCATTCATGATGCTCCCGAGGGTTCTGGCCTATGTGACGCGCTTTCAGGCGGAATTGATTCTGATTGCCCCTCTCTGGAGGGCTCAGCCATGGTTCCCTGTTCTTCTGGAGATGGCATGCGACCTGCCCTTTCTTCTTCCTCAGAGGGCGAATCTCCTTCTAGATCCATTGCAGAATCCGCATCCCCTGGTTCAGTCCGGTTCCCTCCTTCTCCTGGCGTGGCGAATTTCGGGGAACGTTGGACGGTGCCAGGCCTTTCTGAGGACGCTGCCAGATTCCTCAGCAACGCCTGGGCCCCTAACACTCACAAGCGCTACAGAAGTTCCTGGAAACGTTGGAGTGATTGGTGTACTCAACGGCAAGTTGATCCCACATCGGCTGATATCTCTTTGATATGCAATTTTTTGTCCTCTCTGTCCACCTCTTCGGGTTTGGCTTATTGCACAGTCAACAATTTCCGTTCCGCCATTTCGGCGGGTCATCTTCCTGTCGATGGCAAGCCAGTTGGGGAACATCCTCTCGTAGCCAAAATTCTGAAAGGTATTCGTATGGCTACTCCTCCTAAGCCTAAATATGTTTCCCTATGGGACGTTTCTGTGGTCCTACGTTTTCTGGAGGCTTGGCCGGTTAATTCCTTATTGACTCGTAAGCAACTTTCAGCCAAGCTTACTATGTTACTGTGTTTGCTTTCCTGCAAACGCATTTCTGACGTCCGCGCTCTAGATCTAGCGGGTCGTAGTTTCACGCCTGAGGGTGTTTCCTTTCGCCTTTCCCGGCGCACTAAAACTAACACGGAGATCATTTCGTATCCTTCTTTTCCGGCTCGACCTAACCTTTGTGTGGTTCAATGCCTTAAGGATTATGAGGTGAGTACTTCTCTTCATCGATCTGATATGCAGGGTCAATTGTTGATTGCTTTGCAAAAACCCTTTCGCCCCGTTGCTCCAGCCACTTTGGCCCGTTGGGTAAGATGGCTTATGGGGGAAGCGGGCATTGATGTTTCTGTTTTTGGTGCTCACTCGGCTCGGGGAGCCATGGCCTCTAAGGCTTTTTCATTGGGGGTCTCTTTATGTGACATTATGAAAGCTGCTGACTGGTCCTCAGATTCTGTGTTTAAGACATTTTATTTCAAGCCTGTTCCTACTGTTGCTTCTGTTGTGGTGGATGAGCTTTGAACAAGCATAATCGGAGCCTCCTGTCCTGAAATAGAATTCAAAATTTGCTAACATTCGTGACAAGAATTTTCAATTCTATTAAGGACAAGGAGGCGAGGATTATCCCACCCGTTGTATATGCATGTATCTATTATATTGTTACTATGCAATGCTTCATAGATCTTTCCTAATGAAATGTGATGAATGCTTTGGTTTTTTCTCTACCCACCCTTTATTTGCTCATGATTACACAGGATGTGTATTACGGCTTTGTGTCTCTTTTCAGGCTCTGATCCCAAGTGAGGTTCCTCCGGCTCCGCCCTTGTGGAAGTTCTGCTGCGAGTTTCTACTCCTCGTTGGCCTGCTTCTGTTCCTGTGGCTTTTGGAAGTTCCTCCGCCTCCTCGTTCGGATTTTGGTCCTTTCGGATGATGTTCTCCTTGGTTTTCTGATGTTTAATTGGTTCTTCCTACTGGATTTTGGACAAAGAAAGAGGAAGTGGTTACCTCTGAGACTGTTTATATACTATGGGTGTACTCTATGGTTGCCCTGGGTTCATGGGTGACGTATTTCTGTTTTTTCTTTACTGTAATGTGATTGGCTGCTATGTGTCAGTAAAGAAATGAGACTAAGCATAATCCTCGCCTCCTTGTCCTTAATAGAATTGAAAATTCTTGTCACGAATGTTAGCAAATTTTGAATTATTGCTAGATGTGGGCGAGCCCCTTAAAGTCTGAGCCAGGCTCGAGCCAAATGCTGGATTCTGGCTCAGCTCGAGGTCCCCTTGAAACCTTGAGCCCAAACGAGTCAAGCTTTCATGTGGCTCCTGCCTGCCACACTCGCTCGAACTTTGTGCTAAAAGTTGAAAATAAAAGAGTGAACATTTGAGGTAAAAAAAAGAAGAGAGAAATAGACACTCATTTAGTGGCTGTTTTGTACGAAGTGAAATCAGGAAACCTGGGATTAATCCCGGCTTCACTAAACTCTTAGGCAATTCACCAATCCCCTTCATTACCTCTCAATGAAGTTATAAAGTGATTTATTAATGTCTAAGCTGTCACGTGTGAAGAAAAGCGTTTATTCTTTTATTTTGAAGAGACTGTATCCAATTTTACTTGACGTTTGTTTGATGATTTACATGGCAAACATTTCCAGGGCTGGGCTCGTGCAAGAGCTCTTTGAGCCAAGCCAGACCCTTAGATCGGCTCTTCCAGTTAAATTGTTGGCTCGCCAACCTCTAATTATTTATATAGATTGTGTCCGCAATAAAATAACATGAAGTGCGTTCTGGAAAAAAAGACTGCAGTAGTGCCGGGGTATTATACAAAAGGTGAAGTTGGTGTGCATTAACAATCTAACACTTTTCTCGGAAGGGTCTACTTTGGTGTTTGCCTGCTAGTTAGCCCCGACTCTCTCTGCGTGCTTTTCAATGGGCGGTGGAGAGTCAATGGGCGGGTGGAGCCGGCTAGTTCAAGTTCAAGTTTGATTATCCCGCCTGTGCTGTCGAGTCCGCTCACTGCCGCCTGGAAAAAGAAGCGGCCTCAAGCCCGGTTGTCGAAGACTGAGCGTGCCCACGCTTGCCCACCGCCCTCGATGTTTTGGTAGTCCCGCCCCTGTTACCCTCGAGGGTCTTTTCCCCCCCTTGAAGTTGATCTCTTCCCACACTGGCACACACACCTCCGGTTTGCTGGGTCGTCATTGGTGGATGTCGAGGTCGGAAGAGAGAGGCGGGCGCATTCTGGCACGCAGGGGGGAGTGGCGGAGGAGCGACAGTCTGCCTCGCAGACACTGGAGCCTGCACCCGTGACATCACTGGTCCAAAGCGTGGAGCTGTCAGTGACACGCGCACTGGGCGGGGCGAATGCGAAGGCAGAAAAGCACCGCAGCATCTCCCCGCTGCAGTGAGGAGCGGAGTCTTGCACGAGCCCGTTAGGAGAGCGCGAGCCATTGAGACAGGTGCGAGCGCCATAGACGATCCCAGACACCCCCACAGGAGCGCGCGCCATGTCACTGAGGAGCAACTTTGTGCGGCTGCTGAAGAAGCAGTACCGGGCAGTGACCCTGCAGAACAAATGCGCGCACTCGGTGGCCATCATAGGGGCGCCTTTCTCAGGAGGACAGGTGAGTTTTATTTGTGCCAGTGGGAGACATAGAGGGAGCTGGAAACACATTTTGGACCGCCAGATGGGACTAAACGCATGGGCAGACTTGCAGATGTTTATTAGATGTATATATTATCTATGTCTATACAAGTGAATACATTGTTAGGCAGGTAGGTGGACAGACGGGCAGATGGGTCGGCCGACAGATACATCAACATACAGGCAGCTAGATTCATATACATAAGGATTAACTCCCGCACAATGGGCTGGGCCTTCGGGTAGATGGGCCTACAACCAGGTGGATGGAACAGTGGGTAGGCGGAGAGACGATCATGCGGGTAGGTGGCTAGACTAGATAGGTCGGTGAGAGGTTTGACACTATCTTTGCAGAAAGAAAAGCGGATAGATAGATTGGTACAGCTATAAGGCGTGGACAGGTGAATATTTGCTGCTGTGTTTTTCTCTCATTGTGGTTGTTTTTATTAACTAAACAATAAACGGGTAGACACACAGCCAGGTAAGTGTGGACTTATAGGTAGATAAAAAGATCATGATAGGTGTATACATGTAGACGGATAGGTAGACGCGCAGTCAGGTGGTATAGAGACAGGATGTAGCAAATCTACAGGTATGAGCACAGTCAGAGACTTACATAGATGGATTGCTGGGTATTCAGCATAACAGTTTGATATTGAGGTTTGTTAGATGGCAAGAGACTTAGCAGGTAGCTGTAAAGATGTGCTTGAAGGGGTGGGTGAAACATGTTTGTAGAACGAAACACAGACGAAGCGATAGACATGTTAATGGACAGGTACATGGAGAGGAGGTAGGCGTAAAGGCAGCTGAGTGGAAAGATGAGTGGATGGATGGAAAATAGGTAGATAGACAGGCACTTAAACTTACAGGTAGGTGGATAGACCAATTGCTGGGTAGATGGATAGACGGACGGGTAGTTGGACAGACCAATTGCTGGGTAGTTGGATAGACCAATTGCTGGGTAGTTGGATAGACTGCCAGGTAGCTGGATAGACCAATTGCTGGATAGATGGATAGGCGGACAGGTTGGTGGATAAACCAATTGCTGGGTAGATGGATGGGCGTACAGGTAGGTGGATAGACTGGTCGATCAGGGGACAAATATTTGAGAGGCAGTTGGACGGAGTGATACTTGGGTTGACTAGTAGGTGGGTTGGTAAATCGATAGGCAAGCAGGGGGTCACACTAATCTGTGGATAGACCAGCAAATGGACAGATGCATAGTTACATGCACTGATGAGGAGCGAGACCTGGAAGTGGAGAGAACAGTGGGTGGACAGACATAAAGGTACCTAGGAAGTAGGTTATTTGACATTTAGTAAGTAGCTAAACATAGTTAAACAGTAGTATAAATAAAAAGGTTGATGGGAAGATAGATAAGTGGATGGATAGACGTATATGTGAATTGGCAGATTGGAGGTGGCTAGAACACCATGAAGAAAGACACAGGCAGTTCGATTGTATGTTAACAGAAAAGTAAGTAGACAGACAGATGTTAAAATGGTAGTTGGAAGGACAGGTGGGTGGTTAGAGCAGTCAAGAGCTGTACCAGCAGATAGGAGGGAGATAAAGACGGAACAATAACAATAACCTGATGGCCGCCCAGCTAGAAGGAGTACAAACATGGACGGATTGGCCAAGGAGGAGAGACTGCCGTACGACTAGATTTCTTTTTATTCTGTTTTGTACATCAGCGCAGACTTATTTGCAGAAGTCCATAAGTCCATACACGCAGATTAATGACAGATTAATAAACTATAGACAACAATGAGCAGGACAAACAGTTACACAGAATGATGGATGTGTAGAGCAATACATACCAATATGGGTGTACAAGTAGACTCTTTAGAGTGACTGACAAGTACAGGGAGAGACATTTTCAAAGTCACACTCTGCCTTCATAGCTATTTTTGTGAAAATATATGTGTATCTAGGTATTTCACTCTTCTTTATTTTTGTATTTAATTTTATTTTCAGAACGTACTTTTCTGTTTGTTTAGGTCTTGTTGTTTCTCACTCGGTTTATATCAGTCTTGGTCTATGAGTCAATCCGCTTGTTTCTAATGTATCTGTCTTTTTTTTGTTAAAGGGATCTTCTGTCTCTTTCCCACTTTACCTCTCTGCGTTTGCTTCTGTTTCTGTGACATGTATATTTGGCCTTCTGAATGTCAGCCAATGCCATGTTCTGGCGGAAAACAAATCTAGACCATTCTCTGGGTAGCGGCTTAGAGGCTGAGAGGGGCATTGGATTTGCCCCTATGCGTAGCAAATGAGTTATCACTGGTAGAAAACTGGATTGTAGCAAACTATCTCTTAGCCTGGTTCGCCACTTATTTGTACTTTGGGCTCTTGGCCCATATCTGTCTTGAGGTCTGTAAAGTTAAACTGATTCTTGTACCTCTGTCTTGTTATCCCAACATATATTCGGATAACTACACCTGAATGTTTAGTGCCGTTTACATATTAGCATATGTATTGTTTGCCTTTTCCCAAGTATATCACACTGTACATCTCTTATGTAGTTCCTGTTTGTCTATCCACCCATACGCCCGATTTTATGCGAGCCTGAAATCATATGTGTCTAAAAGCTGGTTACTTTTTATCTGTTTTATTTCAACATCTTTGCATCAGTTTGTACTTTTGTCTGGCTACAATTAATTCCACCCATGTAGAGTTTGAGGAACTGTGTGAATGTCTCAGGCTGCTTTTACTCAAACATATCAAATAAAATGTACTCATTCCCAGCCAGTCATACGTGAAACTGTTTTTTAAATCCCGGTTTATGTGCATTCGCTTATGTAAAACAGCCCTTTCCTGTTGTTGTTACAGAAACGAAGAGGTGTGGAGCACGGACCAGCTTCCATTAGAAGTGCAGGCCTGGTGGAAAGGTTGTCCTGTCTGGGTAAGCGTAGAACATCGGCACTTAAGGTGTATATATGATACAATGCCTTTGGGAAATTGATAATATCATTTAGAATCGAAAATGAAAATCATAGTTGTTTTAAATGATTGCATTTCAGACATTGTCACCGTAGTGTATAACGCATATTTCGAGTGGGGGTTTCTTTGTTCACAGATCATAACATTTAGATTTTTTAGTTTTTTAATAAAATCTGCCCTGAACCTCCTTAAAAGTCTAAATGGATTTCTCCTTTATCACCAGTGGTGAACAGATGTACACATCCCTGACCCTGTTATTCCAGCACATCTTTCCCTGCTTCTGAGTAGATTTCCAGACCCAGCAGCACTGTGCCTGTTTTGCTTTTCACAAGGCGGTGATGCGAAGAGTACACTTAATCCAGCCGGTTTGTGAGAGCAGCCTGCTATTCATAGCTGCTGCTTAGTCACCACGTGCGGCAAACCCGGCCGGACGCGCGCGCGCGCTGCCCTTTCCGTCTCTTGCAGGAGCGCGCGGCGGGAAGTGATTCACCGTTGCCAGGGGCGCCACGGTGAGTAATCGACCTCACTACACCAAGAGGCCTCGTGCAGAGCAGTGGAAACTTATAGCGTCACCGGGCGTTTCCGTTCTATGAAGTGGTGATAAATGAGACGTCATCCTAACCACAGCTGGGGATGGGCATGAAAGATCTGGGGGCGCGCATATTCTGCTTGTGCTTGGGTTATGGCGAGCACAGGTTAGAGGAAAAACCCCTTTTATAAACCTCTCAGGGGCTAATTGATACCCAGAGTGATGCTTCTGGTGTTAGATGTCATTTCACAAATGAGAGATTATTAAGGCTCCCAGAGTCCCAAGTTACAGATCTTTACACTTAAAAGAGGGAGAAGAAAATATACATAGCTGGTACCATGGCTGACGGGGATTGGATTTGGCATGGGTGGAAAATACCTCCTAACTTGTGGAGTGGTGTGGCTCACTGGTTGGAGGCGGCAGACCCGAGAGCAGAGAACGGCCCGGGACCAGGGTTCGATTCCCGACGCGGCAGGGTCTTGGACCAGGATCAGCGGACTCGATAATTCTCGCATCGGTGTCTACTCTAACCAGGGATCACACTCGGCAACTCTGGGCATTAGCTTGCCTCATCTCCACAACGGCCCCTCACAAACGCTGGGGATGCCTGGTTTCACCTCGGAGACTCCCAGGAGGGACTATCTCACAGGGAAAGCCAGGATGGGTTCCCCAGCGGTCTATAGCGCTACGAGGCCTGCGATGCGGGTAGCAGTGCGCTTTACAAGACACACAATTAATTAATTAACTTTTATCAGAACATTGGAATGTTGGGAGCTCCATTGAAAACAATGGAGTGCTCGGGGCTTATAATGGCTGGTATAAGTCTGGAGCTCCAACATTTCAATGTTTCTTTGTTCACAGCTCTGGCTGTGAGCAAAGGCTTCAGGGAGCCTGAGGGGATTCTAACCCCCCCCCCCCCCCCCCCCCCAGCTCTCATAAGGCTTTGTTCTTTTTTGTTAGAACATTCTGCCCTCTAGTGGCAGAATGTTCTAATAGCCTTATAGCCCTTCGTAGCTGGGCTATACCGGCTATTAAAGTCCCTCTCCCTTGTTAACCCCTTGGCCGCGGGTGTGTTTCTGCGCCTGTGCGGCGTTTTTCAAAGTGGGCGGGTTCATGACGGCCCCCAGCCGTCATCAGCACACGCCCACCGCGTTGCATCAGCATAGAAGGGGTTAAACGCTGGAGAGAGCCTTTAATAGCCAATATAGCCCTCTACGGCAGGCTATAAGGGTATATTAAGATGTTGCACACGCACAGATCTGTCGGGGGTAGGAAAGGGAATGGACAAAAAGATTCCAGTTAAACAGGGAGTTCGCTAATGTGTCTTGCTTATTCGTGAATGATAATTATCTGTGTGAAAGAGACAATGGCGGTGGACCCTGTCTAAGTAATGTGTCCAAATCATGTTGCAGAAGTGCTAGCATTGTAAAAAGACGACAGCAAACCAACTTCAGACTTTTATGCAGCCTGAAAACAACGTAACAAACGTATTGAGAGGGACTAGCGGGCTTTAGGGACAATTGAGATTGGCGGCAGCCAAGCAAAATGCTTAAAATGAAGTCACTTACTGCTGTTTTTTATCGCATTTTAGGTCCAGACACAGTGAGCACTTTTGTTTACTCTTGTTGGGTAAGAGTAGGTTGAGCGGAGCTAATGTCTTTATTGCCTTAGGGCAGAACCAGTTGTCTGTTCCCCTTCCACTCATTAATGCTCTTGGGTTGGATAATAATTACAGGGTGGGGCAATGAACAACATGTCATGCAAACTGCTCCTGGTAACACCATGAGAAGAGGTAACACTTAATTTGAACACTGTAATGTTGAGCGCTCCATTTAAGACAATGGAGTGCTCTGGGATTCTAATATTTTAATGGCTGGTAGAAGCCCGAGCATCAACATATCTATGTTTGTTCACAGCTGTTGCAGTGAACAAAGACCTCACAGAGCCCGAGGGGATTTCAACTCCCTCGGGCTCCATGAGGCCTTGGTTTTACAAATTATAACATTCTGCCCTCTAGGGGTAGAATGTTCCAATAGCCTTAAAGCCCTCTGTAGCGTGCTCTACTGGCCATTCGGCCTTTGACTTGAGTCTTTAACACTGGAGTGGGCTTTTAATGGACGGTAGAGCCCGCTAAGTCAGGCTCCCTCAGAGGTTATATTAGAACACTGGACTGTTCAAAGGTCAAATAAAGACAATGGTGTGTCTGACAGAAAATGGTGGCTGATATAAGTATTCTGTTCCAACATTTTAACGTTTCTCTCTGCTCTATTTAATTCAGAACATTTTACTTCCAATTGATAAAATGTTCTAATAGTGTTATACACTCCAAGGTTAGCTTAGAAACAGATATCCAACCTATTATATGCAGACAACGTCATACTTCTAAGTCACACCAAAGTTGGAATGCAACGACTAATTGATGTCATTTTTAAGTATTCAAAGAAAAACGGCATGCACATAAACAAAGCTAAGACCAAGGTAATGGTTATCACAAAAAATGTGCGACTTAAATTTACACATAAATGGACTTTGTATGACAAAGAATTGGAGCAAGTAGCTGACTACAAATACTTGGACGGCACTTTTAACGATAATGGCAACTTCCAGACACAAAAACTGGATATTACAAGGAAAGCGAACTCCCTTGTCGGGGCATTCAGAACCATTCAGAAAACCATAGGAGACCTGTCTTATTGCCCTTTACTAAAAATAATTGCCGCAAAACTACTGCCTACCCTAACATACGGTAGTGAGGTACTCAATGGGTAAGATGCAGAGATTATCAATACCACCGTTGCCAAAACGTACAGAACCTTTTTCTCTCTCCCAAAGAATGCCTCACAAGCCCAGGTGAGGTTGGAGTTTGGGCTAAACAACCAATGGTATGTAAGGAAAGGGCATATATTGAAAGCGTGGAACAGAATAAAGAAGCGATAAGGACAATGAAATGTCCCGTTTACCGTGGCAAGAAGTAAAAAATAACAGAAACTTAAAAGTCTGCTCCTATTTAAATACAGCAATTGAAGAATTTGGTATAACATCCATTTGGAACACCACCATTGCACAGGAGAGCTTAAAAAACAGTAAATAAACTTAACAACCATCTTTCCCTGATAAAGGATAACAATATTTTTGTTAAACGTAATCACGCATGGCCGATAGTTACCGGGTTCAGGAAAAAAAAGATTCAAAACTACCTGGAAAAATCATGGTCCAAGAAAAATAAACAAATCTTTATTAATGCTAGATTTGGCTGTTTTCCATGTTTATGTCACTTGGCACCATGGAAAAGATAACAAATTATGCAGGCTACGTAAATCAGGACAAGAAAACATTCTATACTTATTGTGTCTTTGTCTGGATTTGGAAATTGAAAGAAAAACTATACTTAAGAGACTGTTTAACATACGTGGTGTAAGGACATATAGACATGCCCTAATTGCAACTTTAAATCCAGAAAATCTGCCAATCAATTCAGCATTCGTCAAATTCCTTTGTGCTGTACCAAAAAAGTTGGAGGCTCTCGCTTGATTAACTTACGGACTATGTATTTTATAGAGTTACGTCTTTGAAATAACCACAAATGATTGATTATTATATTACCTAATGTGTATGGTAAATAACAAAGTTTTAGGAAATTAACTGAATGTATGGATTGTTTTATGATTTTAAAATTGTTGATGTTTTAGCTGCTTTTTGTAAGATTTTAATTAATCAAACAAATAAAATAAACTTGAAACTAATAGTGTTATAGCCCTTCTACATCCAGTTACACCAGATATCCACTATCCTCTGTGCCATCATAGGACACAAACCACTGTACATGCCTGTAACTCTTGTAGAAAGTCATTAACACCTCTTATAAGCATTGGCAGCAGTCTGTAACTCTACTCTAGAACAGTTTATTGGGTGGAGCTCCATTAAAGACAGCGTGGCAGATGACAATTACAATTCTTGACTGGCATTTGCCCTCTGCTCCATCGTTTCAACGTTTTCTCTTGTTTAATGTTGAACTTTCTGCCCTCAGTGGGTGCAACAACATTAAAGACGTTCTACCAAGGAAATGCCCTTTCCGTTTTTTACAGGCCCTTGCCTGTGGCACACGCTTAGGGAAAGCACCTTTTCCGTCAGAAGTCTACAATATTAAAGTAGGAAAGTTTTGGGTCACAACATGGGAGGGAATAGATCCTCAAAGCCAAAGGTTTTACCCAGCTCAGCTAGAAAGACGGCCCTCCCATCCACAGCAAGAGTGTTACACCGATAACATTTGCCTCAAAAAGGTGCGGTAGCAGACATACCTTTTGTCATAAATGGATTTTTGTGCATGTTCGAAGTAGCTCTACTATGTATGCACAATGGTGGTGTTGCTGAACGTGTATTGCTCTGTAAAATCATCGTTCATTCTGTGAAGCCATGATAGCAATGACAGCTTTTGTATGTGAAAGTGCTCACGAAAATGGCATTTGCACAGCATTCTAATAACTTGTGCTGCATGCGTGGTATCTGTAATCTTTCGGAAACCCCTAAAAAGTAGAATTCACAAAGTTGCTCCTAGTAATCTTCCACCCTGCAAACACTTGTAAATGGGTGCCAGAAAAGTTGGAGTAAGTGTGTCTGCAGATTGCAAAAGGGGAAGGGATCACCCCAAATTTCTAAAAACCTGGAAAAAATGCAATGCAGATGCACTGACCTGCCTAACAGAAACCCAGAGGTTTGTTTTCCAATAGACAATCCGCAAGCCGTAATGCAACAGGGAGGATAGTTGTCATTTTCTAGTTTTAATACATATATATACATCAAGCTCAAACTTAACTATGCCCTCACTTAACCACATGCTGACACCACGGGTTGGGTAGACACAATGAGTCTGGTTCACACAAAAATAAACCTGTCATTTTGTGAATCAGACTCATTGTGTCTAACCAACCTGCAGTCTCAGGCTCTTTGGCAGGTCGCTCCCCAATCCGCACAGCACTGCCTGTGTGCCTGTGCCCTAGCCCAGCTGCCGCTGCTGCTGACTGAGGTCGAGGCACCCTTGGCTTCTGCTCTCGGTAATTTTATTGTATTTTCATTGTATTTGTTTTGTTGCCCTTTGTTTTCCCTCCTGAGCCACTAAAGTGCCCTTTTGCCTTGCCCATTTTTTCCTTCTGTATGCCTCACCGTTCATTACTCCCATATCCCGCCGCTGCGGCCCGCCCCCGCTCTCCCCTTCGCCCACTCCCACCTCCCAGCTGCTCCTCCCTCCCACCTCCCCTTGTTATGGCGGCCGAGGAGCTGGCACGCCAAAGGCAAGCCCGTCTGTGCCCGTCCGTGCCTGGACCGTGCCCAGCGCCAGAACCCCTGGCCCCTGTGACACCCAACACCGCTACGACGCCAACACCCTCCACGTTCTCAACACCGGGCGAAGCAATACCAAAGGGGATGATGGACGGAGCGTTTGAGCAAATCAAACCCTCACCCCCAGTCAACTGATCTGGGTTTAATCCATCATCATGCTTTAGCTCACTCCACCACCTCAGTTCAGACATGGCCATATGCAAATCACTCTGACCCTGTGCCTCATGAGAACAGTCCAGCCCGAACTGATAAGCCATGTCTTCCCTGGACTGGAAACAAGCATCCTGGGACCGGTTTCGGGTTCATAACCCTCATCAGCCAGGCTATCTTTAATCCAGTGGCAAAGTGAGCAAGGGATCCACGTCTGGGCATACCCTGCCAACTTAGGGCGAACAAAGCGATACCAAAGGGGATGATAGACGGAGCGTTTGAGCAAATCAAACACTCACCCCCAGTCAACTGATCTGGGTTTAATCCGTCCTCATTCTTTAGCTCACTCCACCACCCCAGTTCAGACATGGCCATATGCAAATCAGTCTGACCCTGTGCCTCATGGGAACAGTCCGGCCCAAACTGCCAAGCCATGTCTTCCCTGGACCGGAAACAAGCATCCTGGGACCGGTTTCAGGTTTAACACCGGGCGAGCAGACGCATGCATCCTGGCCGCCTCGAAGCACAAAAGGCCCCTTCTCATGTGGGAACTGCAGCTTCACCAGTCTCCGAGCCGCAAACCCACCCACCAGACAGGACACAACCACCTCAGATGCATACTGCTGAACACCCACTCCGCATGGAAACACTCCGTCGAACTCTGGGATCTGCTGGACACATCCTCCCCGGACATCGCCTTCCTGACAGAAACCTAGATGAATGACTCCTCGGCACCCGACATCGCCATAGTTGTCCCGGACGACTACAAAATCACCCGCAGAGACCGCACCAACGGAGTAGGAGGTTCACTAGCCATCATCCACAAGACCACCATCATGGTCTTGACCAACTCCAACAACACCCTCAGCACAGCTGAACACCTTCACTTCAAGATCCACACTAATCCCAACACCACCCTCAGAGGAACGCTGATCTACAGACCCCCCGGACCCCGGCCTCAGTTCAGCGACTCCAACGCCGACTTCGTCAGCGCGCACGCCCTCGCCTCCACAGACTACATCCTCCTCGGAGACATGAACTTACACCTCGAGAACAACAACGACACCAACTCCACCACCCTGACTGACAACCTCGCCAACCTCGGAATCAGACTACTCTTCACTGCGCCAACCCACTCCGCCGGCCACACGCTTGACCCCCATCTTCTCCGCAAGCCCCCACGTCTCCTTCAGCCACACCACCGAACTCCACTGGACCGACCACCGATGCATCCACTTCACCTTCCAGAAACCCATCACGCACCACCGCACCCAACAGGTCCCCCACTGCAGCTGGAGCAAAATCACTGAAGACCAGCTAAACACCGCTCTCCCCCACCACCCCGACACCGCCACCAGCAAACCTCAAGCGCTGGATCGAGGACTGCGCTAAAACACTCGCCACGCTCAAGAAACCCTCCAACAGACACACCACCAAGAATGCCAGCTGGTTGTCCGCAGAACTCCAGACCTCCAAACGAACCTGCCGGAAACTAGAGAAGAAATGGCACCGCGAACAGACACCGAAAAACCAAGAAGCCCACAAGAACGCCATACGCCAACACCATCACTTCATCAAAGCCGCAAAAAGGACCTCCTTCAAGGACCGCCTTGACAACAACACATACACAGCAAAGAGCTCTTCAACATCATGAAGAAACTCTCCAACCCCAGCTCCAACACCAACGACATCCCACCATCACAAGACCTGTGCGACTCCCTCGCCACCTTCTTCCACCGCAAGATCCCCGACATCCACGACAGCTTCGACAACCTGACCACCCCAACAGCCAACAACACCTCAGACCCCACGACCACCACCCACTGCGACCCCCTGCTCACCTGGACCCACATCAACGACGACTACACCATCAAAATCATGAATACCATCCACTCTGGCTCCCCGTCAGACCCATGCCCACACCACATCTTCAACAAAGCAAGCGCCACCATCGTGCCCCATTTCCACAAGGCCATCAACATCTCCTTGGAGACCGCGACCTTCCCGGAGAGCTGGAAGCACACCAAGATCAACGCCCTGCTCAAGAAACCCAAGGCGGACCAGAGAGACCTCAAGAACCTCTGACCCATCTCTCTGCTCCTGTTCCCAGCTTAGGTTATCGAGAAAGCCGTCAACAAACAGCTGACCCGCTACCTCGGGGAGAACAACATCCTGGACCCGTCCCAGTCCGGATTCCGCAGCAACCACAGCACCGAAACCGCCCTCATCGCTGCCACCGACGACATCAGGTCCCTGCTGGACAAAGGCGAAACCGCAGCCCTCATCCTCCTAGACCTATCAGCCGCCTTTGACACCGTCTGCCACAGCACCCTACGCAAAAGCCTCCAGAACGCAGGGATCCGAGACAAGGCTCTGGAATAGACCACCTCCTTCCTCTCCGGCAGAACCCCCCTTCCGGTCCGAAGCCTCCAAGATAATCTGCGGCGTACCCCAAGGATCATCTCTCAGCCCGACAATGTTCAACATCTACAGGGCCCTACTCGCCCTCGTCGCCAGACCTCAACTTCATCTCCTATGCCGACGACACACAGCTGATTATCTCCCTCACCAAGGACCCCATTACCACCAAAACCAACCTCCATGAAGGAATGAAAGCCGTTGCTGAATGGATGAAGAACAGCCGTCTGAAGCTGAACTCGGACAAGACTGAGATCCTCATCCTCGGCTCCACCCCCTCAGCCTGGGACGACTCCTGGTGGCCGACCGCCCTGGGAGCAGCTCCAACACCCACCGACCACACACGCAGCCTGGGATTCACCCTTGACCTAACACTCTCCATGACCAAGCAAGTCATCGCCATCTCATCCTTCTGCTTCAACACCCTCCACATGCAAGATCTACAGGTGGATCCCAACCGACAAAAGACGAACGGTCACACAGGCCCTCGTCAACAGCAGGCTGGACCACGGAAACGCCCTCTACACGGGAGGCCCGGCCAAACTGCTGAAACGACTGCAACGCATACAGAACACCTCAGCCCGCCTGATCCTCGACATCCTTCGACACAGCAATATCACACCCCACCTGAGAGACCTGGATTGGCTGCCCGTCAACAAGAGGATCACCTTCAAACTCCTCACCCATGCACACAAGTCACTCCACGACACCGGACCAGCATATCTCAACAGACGACTCACCTTCTACACCCCAAACCGCCAGCTCCGCTCCACCGACCACGCCCTCGCTACGGTCCCCCGCATCCGAAGAGCGACAGCTGGCGGCGGATCATTCTCCTACCTCGCCGCCAAGATCTAAAACACCCTCCCCATCCTCCTACCGCAGACCCAGGACCTACTACCTGGCTCTTCGAGGAGTAGCTGCGACCTCCCGCTCCCCTCCCCCCCCTATCACAGCGCCTTGAGGCCCTCACAGGTAAGTAGTGGGCTTTACACATTTCTTGATTGATTGATCGCTTAGTGATCAGATTGATGTAAGTACAGTGGTTTTGAGGCAGATACACACCGACTTTAGTCATTCACTTGTTGCCCTGTTAGGCATTCTCTTTGCTTCAGAAATGATTGATTATCATTTTGTCTTGTTTATGTTTTTCTTCATTGCCACTTCACCACCCCACAACCCTACAGGAGGGTATGTTTCTAGGCTCTGAGCGTCTCCTTTCTGTCCAACTTCTTTATGTCTATCTTTTGCCTTTTTCTCTATTTCTTGTCACCGTTTCACCTGTTTTTTCCCACCATACACCACCTTGCCCTCCCAATCTCCCACCTACAGCATAATGAAAATAAATTTGTTTCTAATAATCTGCCTGCCTGCAGCCTGGTCCCATGGGCAAATGCATTCATCACTTAATAGGTTGGGCCAGCTGTTTTGATATGAGACTTACACCTCACTTAATTTTGCTTCTCTCCATGTTCTGTTTAGCTTTGCTTTCTGACATTTTTTTCAAATATGTTATGTTTCCTCCAGGTTTATATCTCCTGGCACACATCTTCTTCTCTTGCCAATCGTTTTCCCCTGCTTTTTTAAGGTGCATCTCTTCTGACCGCACCCACTTTTTGCTCAGATTAATTTCTGCTCATTGATAGTTTTTCTGGGTTCTTTTCCTTGAGACTTCGCATTATTCTGCTTGCCTCCCTGCTTTCTAAAAACAAACTTTAGATCTGTGTTTATCCAGGTTGACCCATTGTATATTTGTAAGCAATTTTACGACTTATAGCATTACATAATGTAGTGCTAAGGGGAAAAGCATCAAACAATAATGAATGGTGATTTAAGTGTGAGCCTCTGTGTGCTCAATATTAAAGTGCAAGAACGATGAGCATATAGCTGCAATGGGTCCTGTTCACAAATGAGCACATAGCTATAATTGGTCCAATTCACAGATAATTTAGTGCACCTACATTTAGCTTAGATGTGCAACATTTTCACTCTGCATAAAAATTCCCAATCCCATTTAATGAAATTAGAACTGAAGGAATTGCTCTTGCCCAAAGTGTATTTGTAAAGTTAATAGGGCTCACATTCGTGGCCTATTGGCTTTGCCAGTTGTTTTTTGCTGATGCTGGGCAGCATCAGTAAAAAGTAAAACTCTTTTGGTCAATGCTGTACAGCATCAGCAAAAAAAAAATGAAAAAAACATGCCTAGGTCGCGCATGTCATTCAGTAGATGAGCACATATGTGATGCTGTGTGTGTGCATGTATCATCAAGCAGGTGCGAGTGTACTGAAAGGTGTGGGCACCATTTTCTTTATACGTTTTATGAACTGATCCAAGATGGCAGGCACCAGTTTGAGGAGTAAATACATTTTAAAAATGTACTTGTCAAAAAGCGTTTTTTCTTTTTCAAAAAGCAGAGTGACCTGTCCGGCAATAAACAGCAGCTGTCAGGCACTCTGATAAAGAAAAAATCTATCCAGATAGATAGATAGATAGATAGATAGATAGATAGACAGATATTTTAATGATTGCATTTTAATGATTGCAAGGTGTGGTAGGAGAGGAACAAAGAACCAGGTGGAAGGAAGGCAAGGAAAGGGGGCGGGTGGGAGCAGTAGCACACAGAGGAGGGGGAGAATAAATAAAGCAATTAGGGGGGAAAAAGCCAAAAAGGACAAAGCAATGAACAGGATGGGGGGGGGAGATAAACACTGAGCGTGTTTTATGGAACAAAAATCAGCACTTGAGGGACAGAGCAAGTGTGAGGAGGAGAGAGCAACAAGGAGCAAGGCCAGGCCTCAGTACTTTTCCAAGACTGGAAACGTGTATAAACAAAAAACAGAACTGGGGTGTATGTGGAAATTCAGCCTGCCCATATCTTGTGCAAATATTTACTGCTCGCAATTTTAGACTGTCACTGTTTTTCAGGAGTACACCTGTAATTATTTGAGAACATAGCAACAAGTCAGACATTTCCTCCAAGATAGGGGTGATGACTAAAAGTATACTTTCTCAGCCTATGTTTTGTGAACCGGGCCCAATGGTCATTCGTACCTTGGAAAAAATGAATTGAACTTTGTTTGAAAGAATGGGCACCATGATTACTAACTTTGCACCAAACACAGCATCTGCTAGTAATTACTCTTGCTGCAATGCTGGCTCACCGCCCCCACAGTTATCAGAGCATGTGAACCAATTCAACCCCAAACCAGGGATTGTGCAACCCCAGCTGCAGGGGTGTGAAAACACCTTGTGCTGAGAAGGACTTTGTATGATGCAACCTTACAGTCTGTTCTTGTTGCAGTAAACAACCTGACCTTGCCATAAACATCTTTTTAAAGGCTGGGCCGAGTGTTTTGTTTCATGCTTTAAGGGATAACATTTTGTGCGACACAGCGTTACATGCAGGTATGCGCGGAAGCATGCAGTAATGTGATGGATGTCGGTATGGCCTAGAATAGACTCCCTGGAAGGAGAACGAGCCCTGGTTCCAGACAGACGGACAGACAGGTTCTAGTCCATCACGCCTCAGCCTCTTGCATGTAAACTGAGCCTCTTGCATCAGCCGGGGTGCAGCGGGCAGGGGTGTTATGCATGTCCTACTGTCCACTGCCCTGCGTACACAACCAACAAGAGTGACTCCTGCCCGAGCAGGAAAACTACAAAATAAAGGCTTTCAAAAGACGCATGGAGCATTGGCTGGAACAGTGTGTGCATATCCGCCACAAGATCTTGAAGTAAGGTCCCCCAGCTCAGAAACTCCTGCTAACAGGAAGTCCCTACAAGAGATGAAATGAAATGCCAGTATTTGTAAAGCGCCAAGCTACCTCCGAAGTGGTGTCCCGGCGCTGGGGGCCCTTGGGAAGATTAAGCAAGCTATTGCCCAGAGTCACATGGTGCTGGGCTAACCTACGCCGGCACCAGGGATCGAACCGTGAACCCTGTAGTCCGAGTCAGGCACCCTGGCCGCTGCGCCACACCTCCTCCACTTCCAGATGGCAATACACAGTTAAATAGTGCTGTGAAAGCCGCTCTAGCAGCATAACCAAGGCATGTAGGCAGGTCTAGTGTTGAATGCATTGATAAAGTTATCTTTTAAAAAATATTTGTCGACATGGGTTTATACGGTATGGTAGGTTAGGTCAGAAAAGGGGAAATATTTGACCATCAACAGGTTTGCACATGTTAACCTCATTAAGGGCTTTACGCTGGTGCACCACCCAGAGCTGCTGCAATTTACAGAGCTGCATATTCTTCTAAACCCAACATTGTACTAATATGTCTGTGATTGGTGATAGTGATTTTTTCCGTTTAGGGCTTAGTGGTTTTAAGTAAAAAACTGTCCATAAATAGCTGCTTCTTTTCATTTGTGTAAGTATATTACGATTTATTGGGTAATAACATATATATTTTGGTGTGTAACTCACCAAACTCCGCGTGGTATGGTAGATACTGTATGCTTTTCCCCTTTTAAATTTCGGCAGGTTTGACCTGCCGAAATTTAATGAAGGTCAGTGCTTAATTTGAGCCAGTGGTTTCCAGAGCTTGGCACCAGCACTTAATTGTCAACACCGGTGCTTGTGACAGTAATGTAATGATGTCTTGTAAAGCGCACAAATCACCCCACATGGGGTATCTCCGCGCTGTAGACCGCTGGGGAACCCGTCCTGGCTTTCCCTATGAGATGGACCCTACTGGGTATCTCCAGGGTGAAACCAGGCCTCCCCGGCGTATGTGGGGGGCCGTTGTGGAGATGAGGCAAGCTAATGCCCAGAGTTGCCGAGTGTGATCCCTGGTTAGAGTAGGCACCGAGGCGAGAATTATCGAGTCCGCTGACCCTGGTCCAAGACCACGACAGTCTACCACAAGGTGGCGCTGGCTGGCTAATTTAGAGATGACCACAACAACAGTTCATTAATAATTCAATATACATAAAAAAATTACTATCATCTGCCGCCCAAGCCATTCTTATTGCTTTGGGGGTCGAAAATAGTCCAAACTGTCATACTTGTAGTAGGAGTTTGATGGTTAGTAGTAGTGTTCTTCCTATCATTGTCAGCATGGCAGGGGCAATGTGTGGTGCAAGCTGCAGTAGCCTCCTGAAGATAGCCATGACACTTATTTTATTACAAATTAAGCACCGAAGAAGGTTCAGTTATTTAATGCAACCAAGAATTATCAGATGTGTTAAATACTTTCAAACTCGCTATTTCAACCCATGCTTAAATAACCCACTGATAATCAGGCCCAGAATGTTTTAATGCTCTCAGTTGTTGTCTCAGATTTATCCACACTATGTCCAACCTCAAGCCCTGAGGTCAGCTTGGCACTGGGTAGGGTGTGTATGCCATTTAATGGTTGTATCTTTGTGATCTCCTCTGCCTTAGACTGACAATTGTTAGCCTAAAGGCTATAGCTGCCGGCTTTTGACCTGGGTAAGCCCAGTTCGAGTCCTGGTGCCGGATCAGCATCCTGTGATTTTGGGAAAATCACTTCGTTTTCCTGTGCCTCAGAAGAAAACAACATCTTAACCTGTGTAATGTAATCTGTTGCCCATGTAAAGCACTCTAATGCCCGTGCGCCAATGTTGCACTACATACATATAAATAATATAAATATAGATATAAAATATTGCCAAAATAAAAAAGAATATGAAAGAATTGTGTTTTGTTTACCCCAACCTGAAGATTTGTGAAAATGGCGAGGGCACAGGCATCTGTCAGTCGGAGTAAGAACATTTCTTATTTGGGGCCTTTGAATCTAACTACAGATGTTCTAGCATTTTTCAATTGGGGATGGCAATTGAGAGTGTTTCCGTAAGGAACCTAGGTTGAGGATAAATGTGCATTGCCAATAATAACCATTTCTGGTTGCACAGCAATAAAATGGGGAAGGAGAGAATATAACTACAAAGAAAACAGCAGGATGCAAGAGGGGATAAGGACCGTCATTGTTTGGAATTTGACTTGGGGTAGGTTCACCTCCAAGAAGCAGCGGAGTGTTTCACAGTGAACACTTTTATTGCAGCAGAAATACCTCAAATATGAGGACCAGTGCATAATAGCAGCATGCTGTGTACCCCCCCTTCTCTTGTGTAATTTGGTCTATTTGGGCCGCATTACGAAAGGATAGAGGGGGGTACTTACTCGTGTAAGTGGGGTAGTGGTAAGCAGCACACTGTATAGTTGTTTATTTTACAAACTTAGAACAGAGCTTCCAAGGTCAGCGATTATGCCACTGGAACACACCCTTCCCTCCAGTCCTGGTGAACAAGACTTGTTTTAAAATTACTTATTGAGGAAGAGATATGTAGGTTAGGCTTGTAGTAACTATAAATAAGGACGTTATACCATAGAGAGTTTCAAAACTGACCTCAACAAGTACATAATCCATAATAGATCTCTATGTAACAGAAAAGAGCAGGCTTCGAGCTCACTGGAGTCTGCTTATCTCACAATTTAGAGATGATGTTGGATAAAGAAGGCTGATCTGGGTTTTGAGAAAATAAAATAACCCTGTCAGGCACCGCCCTACATTTGCATGCATAATATAAGGACAAACATTCCCCGAGGTTTTTACCACCTTGTATAATTATATTTATGCACAACAGGATTCTAAAGTCTTCTGACTTGGCTTAAAAAGTGGGATTTGACACATTAGCCTGTTGAATCTCGCAGATATGTGACGTGTCAAACTAGTTGCAGAGTATATGTCTTCTTATTATCAATAATGGTCCAGTAACAACTACAATTTTTTCTTCTGGTCACTGAGAGTCTACTTGTCTCGTAAAGACACAAATCTTCAATTCCTAATTTTCCTTAGTAAATTATGATTCTCTGACAAAGGCTGCCTTGTGGGCCTTTAAGAGGAAAACAATGGGGGTTCTGGCTATAGCGCAGTAAGGCTGCGCCAATTCAAGAGTCAACGAACAAGATGCCAGTACTGCGCATTAGATAAAGGCTGACAAAAATTGAGTGCAAAAATTCTCAATTTCAAAGACCACTCTTTCAGTCTGACTTATCAAATATATGAGAGTCTACTTGTCTCGTAAAGACACAAATCTTCAATTCCTAATTTTCCTTAGTAAATTATGATTCTCTGACAAAGGCTGCCTTGTGGGCCTTTAAGGCAGTGCTTGAAATGGAAAAATAAAAGTGTGGGTACTCTGTACCAGAGTACCTGCTTATTTCTGAGAAGTGCTGGTACTCTTCAATTAAAAGTTTATAATTTCTCTTGAAAAGTGCCTGTACTCTTCCTGTCAAATTAAAAAAGTGCCGTACTGGACACTACGGGCCCATTTAAAGCACTGCTTTAAGGTCGAAATTCTGCCTTTTAGCCTTGAACTTCACAGCAACATCATTCCATACTTCATGGAAGAATCAGATTTGAAGAACTGCCAATAATTTTGCTGAGTGAAGAGGGAATTGAAATTATAGTATGCAACATGACCTCCCTACCCATACAATATTCAATGATAAGCTGTCATTGGAAAGAGTTTTGCCATGGCTGGGATTCATTGCCCTAGTCATTTGTTCATTGGCTCCTGGGACTTTGTTGGCTCTAGCAAACATTGGAATGGCACAGATATCAAACTGGCACCACTTACAATTGGTAAATACAACGCCAAGTACACTTGTCTGCCATGTTATTCCCTAGCGAAAAAGCAAATCCATCGTGACCATAGTGGTCAAGTGAAACCAACGCAATAGTCAACTGGCCAGCAGCTGTTCATAATATCACTGGAAGGGTGTTAAACTTTTCCTCAGTGTTGAATTTTTTTATGTTAAGTTTTGGTGCTAGTGAGTTAGCTTCAGTTTATCGGAAACACCTTCCATTATTGCACGTTGAGATGAATCCATTTCAGTGTGGGCAAAGCTCCCGGTGGAAGCATTTCAGGAGAATTGGGGGATCATATAGGCAGACATGGTTTTGAGAGGGCCCAGCAACATGGAGGGAGTGATGTCAATTTCAGTTTTTTATAGTCAAGACGTTGGCTCTGCGCTCCAGCATCTGTCCCTTCTTGTTTACAGTTATGATATAATTTATTTATAGAGGGTTGTGTCTTTGATCAGCCGTCCCCAAAATGTAATATTCTCTTCATTTAATCCGCGCTGTTACTTTCATTAAGGCCTGATTCTGAAAGGTTATGTCTAATGGGTGTCCCATTACTGCTATCAAGAATTGACGAGGCCAAAAGAAGAGGTTCAGATTAAAAAAAACTGCTCCACAGTAAAAAAAAAAAAAAAATAACAGTACTGGGGCATGTTTGGTTTCTTTAATCTCCATTGCAGGTCTTTCCCCTTCCTACTTTCTTCTTTAGCCCATTTCCCTCCGTGTTACTGTATTATTTTCATGTCATACACCTTCCTAAGGAAAATGTTTTGCTGCCTGATGGATACCTGTCCATTCTCTGTAGCAGACAGTCTGTTGGAGACATTGCTTTTTTGTATTCGCTGACGAATGTTCAAATATTGGGCATGAACAGAGTGCAGATGGCAGCTTACTCGCCACATTCCTCCTACTCGGGTGCCAAGATGATGCCGACTTTGAATGTGCAAGTCATCCAAGGAAACCCAACCTGCACACAGCCCCCGCATGTGGAATCCGCCTGGGATGAGATGCGCACATTTCAAAAACTGTCTTGGCAGTGATCTTCCGAGCATCCAAGTTCATCTTTCTTTCGTATCTCTAGCACACAACTGAATGTTCATTTGCATGTTTATGGAAATCAATTTAGGTTCTTCTATTATTAGGACAAGACACATCTTTAAAGGCTTCTTGATCCAGAGGGATTTCCACACCTATGTTTATTATAAATGTTTCAGTCATACAACCAGATTCAGTACACACAACACCCCACCAGAAACCAACCCAATTTATGAAAATAAAGAAAACTTGTACTCTCAAACTATGGAGAAAAGGAGGAATGTGCTTCTAGTCAGTAATATCATAAGAATCTCATAAAAAGGGGAATAAAGCATGTAGATTTCATACCTCTCACTTCTGCGTAAAGACAGTTACCTTCCTATATATTTTATACATATATTTATCTCTAGCTAAACGATGTTGCATTCATCATTACAGTACTCTGGAGCTCAGTCCCCAAGTTAAAAAAAAAAGAAAAAGAAAAGGAGCCCTAAGAGGGAGCATCCCCAGACCCTAGATTCAGGTGGGAAGGGGGCGAGGGGACCCCACGGGTTGAACATTTTTAAATACACATTTTGCCGTAGGATACGCAGGCTCCAAGGCTGTGTTTGTTGTTTGCAGCGAAGCCCCAGAGCTTTGCAAACCTGTTAGGGGTTTGCAAACACACAGCCAGGGCCCTTGGACCTTCTTTGTATGTCCAGTAGAGTTGGCCGACCCGGCACTAGGTTCTCACCCTCTGCTGAATGTCTAGAAAGGGTACACAAGCTTGGGAGGGTCTGCCAACACCAAGACAGGGTCCACCAACCCCTAAAAAAATAAAAGCAAACAGGATATGGCCATACCCTAATATATAATCCCTACTACTTGTAGGCCAAAAGCATGCCCAGCAGGGATCGGTTGCTTTCAGCGTGTTGGAGACAGACCTGGACACATTCCAGGCCTTGAACCATCCTTAATACAAATTAAGATTTATATGACTTGTGCGAGTTATGAACTGCTGTCCTGACCATAATTTGCAAATTTCAGTTTTTCAGTTTTAATTCGTAACTATTACTGCACCTTAACTGTGTTTTTCTAATAGTGTTTCTAAAGTTTTTTTTAACATACTATAAAATGTTATAACTAAAGCTAACCAAAATTTCAATTAACCTTCTATTTATTCAGAATGTAATACATTGCACCCCCCCCTACTTGCTTCACACACATTTGAAAAATCCTAATTTCATCTCAGCTAGTAAAATGTTGCATTCTAGTGGCTAACTAACTGTTTGTTACTTTCAACGAAAGAAACATCAAAAACATTTCTAACAAACACTATAAACATTGTTTGACTTTTTATTAAGAAATGCGTATTTTCTATTTGTAGTTTATCTTGAACATTTACCCCACAAAGGGTCATTTCCACTATTTGTCACAGGAATCTGATATATAATGTGGTACAGCACAACCAGAAATGTCTCTCTGCCTTAGACTGTGAAACTCCACGAGCCAATGTTTCTAGCTAGATTACCATAAGAGGCCAATTTACAACCACAGTTTTCATCCAGCCTGTTCACAGAGTTCACTGGAACCTTGAAAGACAGGCATTGATGATAGACACCTAAAGTGTGTGGAACATGCAATTTGTGAGGGTAAAATCCAGTTCCCGATTCACAGAATCAGGATTGGTGGGATTCTGGCTACACAAATGGAATTAGCTCACTGAAAATTTGTACCCGTTTGGTTGCAATTTCGTTTGAGCAACTTCATTTACAGTGAAGGGAAGGGGGGCCCTGCTGAGTAGGTCCCCCTGGGTAAATATCCGCGGTCTAGCAAGACTGTGAGTGTTCATCAGCTCTATGCGGGGAGCTCCCCCACCCTGAAAATGCTTCCAAATTTACAGTTGTAATGGGCAGGAGTAAATGCGTTTTCAGAGAAGAAACAGGAACAGAACAGCTCCTTAAAAAAAATTCGAATGATTTACTTTTATCTATTGCAATCAAAGTGATTCTTACGGAATGGAAGTCCTTCCAACACATCTGTTCACATCTGGTGAGCCTGGGCGTCTTATCTTCGTAGTGCTCATACATTACATTCTGAAAGTCATTCTTCTCCGGTTATGTCCAGTGCAATGTGGCAAACCTTGGACACCTTTGTCCAACAGAGCTCTCTTGTCACTTGGTCGGACATCCAACTCTGACACCGCCCCTACCTGACCTTTTATAGGGATGTCCATTGTGCATGTTCTTTTTCTTTCGTTCCCATTTTCTCTTTCTCATTTTTGTAGGAATTGCCCCACTGGAATACCCCTGACCCCTCTTTTCCTATTCTCCAGCTCCCCTTCTCTTTTCTCCCCCCCGACTCATAATTAATTCTTTCAAATGTGTTTTGAGGGTTTTACGCCCCTTGTCACCTTTCTACATATGATATGTCTTGACTAGCCTGTATCACTCTTTGCAATTACTATTTGTACTGTTCTTGTGTTTAATTTGCAATAAAATTATTTGAACACTAAAAAAATGCGAATGCCCTTTTGCCTTGCCTTACCAAATGTTAAAATGCACACCCGTTGCCTTACTGGCTCTGGAAATATTTATGCATTTGAATAGTCCGATTTCTTCGACTTGCTCAGTTTTTCAGAAGTACTCCAGGAATATGTTTTAGAATCTTAAATGTATTCCAAAAGTAGTCACAAACCTGTATTTTACCTTTTCTGTATATACCTAACTCTAACCGATCATGTTTGTGTTAAAAATTTAACACATTTTAAATCGGCAGCTTTTTTCATTATGCTTGGTCTTTATCCTACCAGTTTACAGGTCTTCTAGGTAGAATTTCCAATAATATCCACGGCATATATTCAAATGGGATAAAGACGAAGGCATGTAGCTGAGAGATATCTTTGCTTCGTATTCGTAGAGCGGAATTCGGGTTATACTTCCCTGTACTTGCTTAAATTTGTGCTGATCATTCGTGTAATGTATCTAATTCATTGATGCCCAGAAAATGCGCTTGAAGCCACACCCTACGGGGCAGTGGTGGAATCTGTGTCCAGAGGAATATAGGGGTGGCCTTTCAGCACGTTTAGCATCAGCAAGGAGCTAAGTAAACAAGAAATCCAATCTGCTCCGCTGACATACTTTCAATGGAACAGACTTGTCTTGGCTATAAACAGCCTTTCTATTTCAGGAGCAGATCAACATGTTACAAGAGGCAGATTAACATGCCAAGAAAACCACTTCAGAGCCACATCTAGGGGAAAAACAAGACATAAATAACCCCAAGGTACCAGTCAACAGGTATATGGTTTCTAGCAGACCCCCAGTTTCCACAGTCTGTTCCACCCACCTGGCACATGGTACTTTCACCCACATAAGCAGAGCTCCCATAGATTTTGGTGTATGTATAGAGAGAGACACACAGTCTCTCTTTCTCATTTTGCATTGAAAAGCATTTTTTTCTCAATAAATTTGGCGCTGTTCAAAGAATTTACACAAAGTTTTCCCCAAAAAAGTCGATCCACTTTAGGTGGGGTGTAGTAAGTTTAGCCAGGCCTGCTAATGGCAGGAGCAAAAAAAAAAATGGGGTGTCAGATGTTACCTTTCCTATTTTAATTCCGATAGGATTATTTGCTCTCCAGTACAGAAAAAACAGCGGAACGGCATTAAACCAAACTTGGCATAAAAGTAGAACGTCACTCAAGTAACTTTGGAGTAAATTAGGGTAAAGTGGAGTAAAGTAGGTCTCAAATTGAGCTGAGATTTCAATCAAAATGGGAAAAGCTGGACTGTTATTCTGTGAATGGTCTGCAAACCCAAGGATGCAGACCTTACGCAGATCCAAAATTTAGAAAATACTCAAATCTTATTGCATGAGAGTTTTTTATTCCATCCATTTGGGTCTGCAAAACCTAAAGCTGGGTCCATGGACCTGAAGTTCCCTGATTGATTGCTTGGCTGAAACTAGCTCAACAATGTTCTATTCCTCATTACAGGACACGGGAGCTCAGTCCCCAAGTCCTGATAAAAAAAGGTGCCATAAGGGGGAGCTCAGGGGGGAGGGGGGGGGGGGGGGGCAAGGGAACCCCCCATTTTAAAATTTTTGAAATGCAGATTTTGCCGTAGGTTCCACGGCTATGTTTGTTGTTTGCAGCGAAGCCCCAGGGCTTTGCAAACCCAAGTTAGGGGGTTGCGAACACACAGCCAGGGGCCTAGGACCTTCTTTGTATGTCCAGCGAAGTTTGGTACTTTTCACGCAATGCAGTAAATTCATCAAAAACCTTCCCCACAGTGAGCTTAAAATATTGTTGTAGCTAGTGGCAATAAATTGCCAAATAGGGGGCTGTTTTGTTCATTTAGACATAACATTATGTAAACTTAGATCATCAGTGGTTTGGGAAAAATCAGACTGACTTACGATATAATAACTGAGTCTTTTTATTGCTAGATCTCGATCACCGAGTGCTTTCTGTACGGCTACTTGAACCTTCCTAGGAATTAGCACATTTACAGCAAAATAAGTGAGGGTGTGCAGCTGTTCTCTGTCGAGTTTTAACAAATGTATGTGATTGGTCAGAGGAATGTTTAGTCGGATGAAATAAGCCCTCAGTGGCAGAACATTGTAGGTAAGATGTCATTCTTTATCAGAAACAGAAAATTAACCCTTGATAATGCCTCCATTCCTCATATACATATGAAGAAACCCAGAAACTACAGATTAGCATTATTTGTTTAGCTTGTGAATCCTGGAAGTTAGGTGGAAATGTATTAAACCTTGACCTCAAAGAGATCTAGGCTTCCTAGAGGTCTGTCAAGTTATTATCTTCAGCCAGGTTGCGCCTGAGACCCTCTTATCCAAGGTACACCTCGTGCCGCTGTATCTTCTTGAACATCCGTTTACCCGATGCATGGCGGTCACAGTACGTTATAAATGCCCTCTTATGACCATGACATGCACAGGACTTGACTTCCAAAGCATTGTATAAAGGCTCGTTGACCTTACAATAATATCACTGTTTTCAAAAACACTTACAATAGAATCCTGCAGGAATCACATATTTATTTTTTATTTATATTTTTGTAAAGCTATTCAACCCATCATCCCGTAGCTTCTAATCCCTTTGACTCGGTCCACAGAATCTGGAGAATAAATCTAGTCGTGTTAATGAACCCTTAATTTGGAATGCAATTATGAGCTCTTGGAATTCATCCACCTCACATATTGATACAAAGGTGGCAAAGCCTTGACGATGTCAACAGACTGTGAAGTGAACATGCCGGAGGAGTAGGGGGGAATCGATTTGAGACATCAAATCAACAAAGTATGTGCGTAGCCAAATGTTAACTTTGTAATATTGCAGTTCTTTGAAATTCAATAATTTTGTTTGCAGGTTCGTGTTACAAAGAGGATCTACTTTTTTAATTTAGTGCATATTTCAGAACATGCTGGTGCCTTGGGAAATCATTACTAAAAATAGGTATGGGAGAAGTACTGTGATTTTAAAGAATTAGAGACAGTAAAGAAGTAGTCCGACTTACTAAGCCCAGCATTACGCATAATCGACCTATGTTTTTCCTTCAAGTTTGGGCTCTGCATATTATTGATGCCCAGCCTGTTGATCTTGACTCTGTAAAATAACTGGTAAAGTAGATTTGCCTGGAACATACAAGAAATAATTCATTTTTCACTTGTCTTTAGGTTGCAGCGTGTATGACTTTGGAGATCTGAGTTTTACACAAGTTCCCAATGATGAGCTCTACAACATCGCGGTCAAGAATCCTCGGACTGTGGGATTAGCAAGCCAAGTGGTGTCGGATGCCGTGAGAAGCGCAGTGGGTGCGGGACACACTTGTGTAACACTAGGAGGTGACCATAGGTTAGTAATTCCAGGCCACCAAAACTGGAGTCATTGTTTGATGTCCTTCCCTTGCACACATAATAAAAAAATTGCCCCTGAATGCTAAACAGCAGACGAAAGGCCCTGTACACAGGGAGCAATGCAGGTGACTGGGCGCATTACAAATCCAAATTAACAATAACAATGTATGCAGTGCAAGTTTATTCAGGAATTAGTGCGCCATTACAGACAAAAAATCTGACATTTTTAGATGTAACTGAGCAGCAGGGCTTTAGTCCTTGGAACACAAAAGCTTAGTGGATCAATAACAGGATTTTTGCGCCAGAGAAAGAGGCCAGTCCACATAAGCTTTTGTAAAACAGACATAAGCCCTTAAAAATACCCCTGACCTTAATGGCACAAACCACTGAATATCTGTAAGCAGAGTAATGTTAACGTTCCCTAAGATGAAAACTCAAGAGAATTGATCTAATCTGTACTTTGGTAAGATCAGAGAAGTGATCAATATTTTTTGAAAATCCTTATTAAAGATTGTCAAAGGCAAAAAGCAGAAAGTCCGGTATTATAGCAAAGATCTGAGCACGAAGTCCGTCAACTATCAATTTAAGCTGTTGCTGCCGAACTAATATTACACACTATCAAAGGCTAGGGCACAGTGGCATACTCATCCTAATTACCAAACAACGAATACGCTAAACAAGTGGATCTAAAACACAAGAATGAAAACACAAGTCACAGTCTTAGACCAAGTCAGTAAGATGCTTTACATAGATATTGAAGAGCAGAGGAGATGATGAGGTCTTTAGAGGGCCTAACATGGGCCCTAGCAAGTGGAGAATAGATATCACTCATTCACACTCCCTGCTGGCCAAACATTATTTGAACCTTCTCAGGATCAGTTCCAAGATCAACAATACCAACTCCAAGGTGATGCAAGATCCCATGATCTTCTGTGTCGGAGGTAACAGAAAGATCGAGTAAGATCGTCATGCTCAGGGATCCTTATTCTGAATTGCGTAAAAGATCACCACCGCCAAATGGAGGCCATCAGAAAGAATACGAAGTGCACATGTATTTGTAGAGTGTCACTTAAACGTTTGTCGCAAAAAAAGGGGTTTGCCAATCAGTTTCACCATCAAAAATACAGACAATAATATGTCTAAATTACTAGGAGATATATGTATGGTGGCTAAGTTAATGTTAATTAAAGTGAAATCGCACCTTTCCTGAACTAAAACAACAATCTACTTTAATAAAGCCTACCAAGCATGCGGACTCATTGACGCCACTTCAAAAGAAAGCAATCAGCTATAAAGTAAGGCAGCCCATCAATTCTATTTATTTTGCGTTTTTTTCATACAGAACAGACTAAACAATCCTACGCGTAATAGAGTACTATGCAAAGAAAGTGGAGAAAAGAAACCTGGAAGAAATGTAAAAAATTATTGTGCAACCTTACAATATTTGAGTGGGAAAACACTAATAAGTTGTATTATCCTAAAGGAAAAGTAATGCACCATAATATGAACTGGATTACTATAGGTTTCAGATCAAAGTACTCCACAGGTCCCTTCACCACTGTGTCATCCTTGCTAGCTTTAACAAATTATTTGTCCTGAATATTAAAAATGTCAGTGCTTGTTCTGTGTCCGATTGGTACGAACTGCTCTAGTGACCAGATTGGCAACTAGAAGGCCACTGCATTTTTTTTTTAACTTTTCTCAACTGAGAACAGTAGATCTGCATCATAAGTATTGAAATAGGAACTGTTGTATTACGACGATGATGAATAAAAATAACGAGGGATGAAGTGCGAAAGAATTAGTCACAGTCATCTACAGAAAACGAAGAACGCAAATATGGATAAGAAAGGAGGCTGTGACCTCAGGTTGCAGAAATAGAAAAGGGACTTAAAAGGTACCCAGGTTACCACCAGACGAAAGCCTCCCCTAATCTTTACAGCCGTTAAAGAGGAAGGCTATACAGAAATCCAATGAGGCAGGATAGAAGAAATGTGGACATTCGAGGAAAGAGCTTCGCCGAAGAAGCGGGTGTAGATGTTCCCAGATCATTCCTTTAAGAGGAAGGGAATGTTCAAGCCTTGCTAAAGTATACAAAACCTCTGAGAAATCAAGCAAAGCTCCAGGTTTGCTATCCTAAATTTAAGAACAATCCAAGAGTTCACCCCTGAGGCTTAAGAGGAGCCATGTCTGTTTTGAAGCCAATTAGTGCTTGGATAAACACCAGTGGCTCAGCTCATAAAGCCATGTGAAAGTTCAACTTCCATGCAGAAATATCCTTTCTTAAGAGTATTAATCCACATATATGATTCCCTTTTAGAAATATTTACAGCCACATTTGAGTGAATTGATCAATGGTGACGAGTCGGCATTCTTAGGCAAGAATGCTATTGAATGTGTGGAAACACCCATAAGGTGTTCTTTTAAGGAGTCATTAACAAACGTTCCCATGGCCCAGTCCCATCCTGGAAGTGATAAGAGATTTACTCTTTGTTAAAGGCATGCGTAAATCCATTTCCGGGACAAAAATGGGAAGAACACTGCTTAATTTGTCAATAAAAAAAATGAGTGCTAAAGTCCACTGTTTTTCTTAAGAACCTACCACTGGCGCTGCTGAACGCCAAGATGGACGAATATCAATTCTACTAAGACTTGATTCCACCTTATGCCATTTATTCTCTAACACCAATGTGGGATTAGTAACGTGGGCACTCGGGCAATGCTGGAGGGGCCGGTACCCGAATTCCAGCTGTTGGCTGCTTTTTAGAGCAGCCTGGGGGGCCGATCTGGGCAGTTTCTGTGTTGTTCGATGCAGCCAGAGGTCCAGTGGGTGCCCGAGTGGCCTTTCTGGAGGCAGATGGGTGTACATTACCTCCCTTTTATCAACTGCAGACATGTCACTCCCTTTCTCTCGCTGGGCCGACCCATTACTTTATGCATATTGAGCGGGGGCATGGGGCCTGAGCAAGTGGCCTCACTTGATTTCAGGTGTGTTTGACTCGTATAAACTAATACGTGCATTTGTTTTAACCCCCGTTTTAATAAAATTTCGCTGAAGCAGTGTTTTGCGGAAAGGCAATATGCAAATGTGGGCCACTTTTTTTTTAGAGTGCCCAGGCCGATTTGTAATCCCAATACAACCCTGCCTAACACTATACTTCCTGGAATCACTCTTTCAAATATATATATTTTTTTAATCACTCCTTTCTTCTTTTGTCACTGCTTTGCTATTATGTCCTTCTTTGTTCTCCCCCCACCTTTACTACATGTTTCTCTCCTGGCCTGTGAGAAAGACCAAAAAAGGCAGAAAGTAGGCTTCGTGTGGAAGCCTTCAATCTCCCTCCCAGAACTTCAGGACACAAGGCTTCTAAAACGTGCTGTAATAAAAGGGCCTTTAGAAACTCCAGAATGTATTTCCACACCTACCTGGCAAAGTGTGGCTTCCCACCATTTCCCAGCTCTTTCGAGAACTGGCCCTGCCTTTGCACTGAAAGGGATACGCAATTCGGAAGCAAGGAATAATAGGGAACAAAAATAGTCCGTTTTAAGAAGCGATGCACTTTCTTTTGTTTGGCCTTCGGGCCGGTTACTTTATGCATTAATAAAGGGCTGCGTCCACTTGAAAGGGAAGGAATAGGGCATTTGTGTTCTGCAGCAAGACAGGCAGGCGTTTTAGCAAAATACTGCTAAATTGGTCGGATGTCATGTGTGCGCTCTGTAAATGTTTGTTTTCCATTTTAGAACTATACAGACTGTTTGATAAAAGTGGAATTAATGTCCAATTTGTATCTTTCAGCCTCGCGCTTGGCTCCATCGACGGCCATGCCCAGCAGTGCCCAGACCTCTGCGTCATCTGGGTGGATGCGCACGCAGACATCAACACCCCGCTCACATCTCCCTCTGGAAACCTCCACGGCCAGCCAGTGTCGTTCCTGCTGAGGGAACTGCAGGATAAGGTACGGGGCGGCCTCCTTCACCTTGCAGCAGGGTTATATTTATCTCCGAAGTGTCCGGTTTCGGTCAGGGTGGAGGCCTGGCAGGGGCAGGTCCTTAGCCAGGCTTCTGATTGGCTGGTTCAGCGGAAACATCCAGTACCGCCAGTGTCTCTATGCAACTTTTTTAAGTGCTGTATCGCTGGCAGGCCGCCAGGAGGGGCTGTTGTAACAGAGAGGACTCGACAGTAAACGACATCCGCGAACACACTGTCGAAAAGGCCATTGCACCATAGCCCGTTTACCATATATAATCTGATCTCTTTGGCGCTTGGGACAGTTTTTTTTTAACCTCTACGCGAAAATAATGTTGGTGTCCTTAGGGCATGTAAATTGCCGAGGCCCCTATAGCCCAATGATGAGGGAGAGGCAATCCTGCCCAAAGCAAACAGCAGCGCAAGCTGTCATGATGCAGAGTACATTTCAACCAGATAAGATTCTTCAGCGGCTGGCGACAGCACTCATATTGCCGTACCATTCATGTTAATTGTGCTTTGTACCTAGTGCCAGGGGTGCCTGTTTTCATTATGTGCTGGTAAATCTCAGGCTTATAGCACAGCATGATGTTAAAGCCATATACATTGTATTTCAGTTACATTTTGGGACCCAGATTAACTAATAAACCCACAGCACTGTGTAATATGAATGGAAGAAGAAATAATCAGCGCTATGTTTAACAAGAGTCATTCGCCGATTAGGTGATCGGCTACACTTGCAATAAAAATATTTTAGGTTCATGCTAGGAATTGGGTTCCAGTGCAAAGGCAAACTAGAACTGCCCGATGCGAGAGCTGTCTTCGAGGTACATACACCCTCCGGTATTAATTCCAGTGCAAGCACAACACATCTACCGGTAATTACACACCTCACGCGTAGAAATATTACTAGCCCTTTATTTGGGTCTGGCTGCATTTGCCATTGGAATTTCATACAAGACAAGTCACTCTAGGAGACGTGGCTTTACATGAAAACCTAAGGTGCTTACACTGCCTGTTATGACCCCAGTGCATACACATTGCCATGGATTTGTGGGTTGCAACACAGTACTCGAGTCCTCTTTTGGTACTAGATAATTCCTACTTGTGAAAGTTGGTCAGCTGTGCCACAGAAGTCCCTGTGCAAGCATACAGTAAATCTGGCCTCGCTTTTCTCTTATAGACAGGTGATTCCTTGTACTTGTTGGGTCTGATCTGTAGGCAAGATCTAAAAATTACAAGGTTATTGAAACACCTCTTTTCGACCACACCAAACACTTACAGTGGGCATTGTGCCAGCGATGGCTTTCCTTCCTCTTGTGTTTTCTCTGCCATGGATCATAGCTTCTTTACCATCCTTTTGATTGGCTGACATATCCTTCCACTGTCTGAAGCTTCGTTCCCCAATTGGGGTTCGTCCCCTTATACACTGGTGCGTGTTACTGTACAAAAGGGTTATGTATAATTCATCAATGTAATTCTTCGTGGATCAAGTTTCAATCATTGTATTTACTGTTTCATACAACTGTTGGGTAATCGTCAGCCAACCCAACTTAAATCCTAAATGTATTTATCACAGTTTTCAAAAAATAAAAGCACAGATTCAGCTTCCTATCTCAATGCATTTCGGGCATGCACAGGCCCTTCGTCAAGGAAATCAAAATATCTGCCATGCTGGATATCCAATCATAAAATCCTGTTCCAAGATAAACCCCAATCAGAAATTGGTTGTTTACACTCAAGGATCAGAGAGTTAAACCCTGTTGCACGCTACTGACTGAGTACGATTAGAAGAAACTTGGCAGACTGGGAGTGCATGACCCGCTTTATCTTTTTATTCATTGCTCACATTCAGGAACATTTTTTTTTCTTTTTCATTCAACACTCCATGAAAGTGCATGTTTTAAGGCGCTCTCCCGCATGTGCTGTTCCCCCTCAAACACTTTGCCTCAGTGTTGCTCCCCACCTCTCCCAGCATTTCTGTAAAAGCACAGCAACATGTCTATTTTTTCTAGGGTATGACTAAAGAGCAGACTTTAACCCCTTGCATGCTGATGACGGCCCCCATCCGTCATGCACTACAGCGCTCGTGTGCAGATGACGGCTGGGGGCCGTCATAAACCCGCCCACTCGCGATTTTGCCGCACAGGCGCAGAATCGCAGCAGCATGCAAGGAGTTAAGGGTTGTTTTTTTTATCTCCTGCATTCCACATATTGCAAAAAAGCACAGGCTTGGCACACAAAGGCTTTTATAGCGCTGGGGAGAGGCTGGCAGCTGCAGTCACTCAGCTGGTGTTTGAGGCAGAAGTGTACTTCGCTTGACTGTAAAGAAGATGTCTATTCTCCCGGTGGCCCATACATCTGCACCCTGGGCTACCCTTCATAGGTCACACAGTTGGAGCATAATTCAGCCGGAGTCCAGTGGAAAGTAAATTAGGCCTAAGCAAGTGTTCAAAACTGGACGATTAGTGTCCACCTTGACGGATAAGACCACCACCTGCTCGATGTCATATAAATTGAAACAAACCGGTGCACTATCCTGGGTAACGTGACAAAAAGCAGTCAAAGGCAACATGTACATTTTTTTAAGCAGTGCAGACACAGTAGAAAGTCACACAAACTCCACAATCAATTTTAAAATAGAGACAATTGTTATCATTGAAAAAAACCATAATTCCAAAAATCCAATAAGAGGTGCAGATGTGAATTTTGAAAGTTTTAAGTAGAACTAGCACCAAAAAGCACTAAGCGTTGATGACAGTCTATGGAAGCGGTAGACCGAGACCTAGGTGTGAATTTAGAGCAACAGAGTCCTTTATTGGGAAAGGTAAAGTAGATTGGTCCCAGTGAATATTTGGAAGTCAAAAAGTTTGAAAAAGTCCCACTTCAGAGAGGGACTTTGGTGGTGATTTATATGTTGGAGTTATGTATATCCGTCACAACTGAGTATTCATATCACTAACATGAAGGTATGCCTGCCCACAGATTTAAATGCGGGCAGTCCTTCAGTTTTGCTATGCCAGAGACTACTCTTCTCCAACAACCAGAGGAGAAGACTCCAATGGCGAGGAGAGCAATATATTTTTTCTTTACTAAAAGAAAATTATATTTTCGTATATTCTTTTTGTGAAGAAAAAAAATACTGTGTGCTACAGGGCTGTGTCCTGATGACGCAGAGCCTTAGCCCATAGTGATATGATTTGCCAGGAACCACTGTGACAGTGTTTCCTGGCAATGTTTTTATGAATGACCGCTTGCTTGGAGGTCATTTATAAATTTGTTGGTCAGCCTCTAAACCATAGCGATGAAGTAATTTACTCAGGCTCTATGGCAGAACAGTGGGCCATCTGCTATCATATAAGTAACCCTCTCTATCACTTTTCTGAAGAAAAAACATAGAAATGTTTACTTAGTCCCAATATAAAAAGGGACTTTGTCATGTTTTGAGAAGAAAAATCTTCCCCTGTGTAGGCTGCCACCGTGGAACTGGTCTGGCTACCCGAAGCAGATTGGTCCCTCTGGCGATTTTGAGATTTCTCACTGAAAATTCCAAACGCAGAATGGGAATTCCCATTGTTTTTCAGAGGTGTGGGAATCTTTGAGCGGGCAGAACTGATATTCTAACCAGTGCTGTGGAAATGGCAGTTATATACTTTTCCCAGGAGGTCCAACTGAGGCTCTGGAGCAAAAGTTTCCAAACTTTCTTCTGGTGCCCAAACGACCACAGGAGTATATTTCTAAGGACCTCAGGAAAAGGCACTTTGAGACTCTCAAAGTGTCAGACAGAGGCCAACAGCAAAGTCTAGTCCCAGTCCAGTTGCTACTGGTTAACTGGGCATTTCCAGGAAAAGGCCTCTTGCAGCTTGTTGTGTCCCTGTAGCTACACATAACGTCAGCCAACGGAACCTTCTTTGATCTTGGTACAAGAGGCAGACCATTCTTTCATGGCTCTTCTAAGGTCACAGATAGAATGACAAGTGCTTTTCTGATCTTCAGCGTTTCCAGATGTGCCATATTTATGGTTTGCACTAGCTAGTGGGTGAAGGTGACTCCTATGCAGTGCTTAATTTGTGTTAAAAACAGTGCCTGGGCCATTATCAGGAGGCACCGCAGCTTGCACCACCCATTGCCCTGTCGGTGCTGTCAAATACAGTACCAATACAACTACTAATCATCACACTCCTAGAAGTTTGACAGTTCAGACTATTCCAAGCCCCCAAAGCTATAGGAATTGCTAGGGTAACAGGTATTAATAATTTTTTTTTATATTGGATTAATAAAAATCTATAATGTGCTCATGTCTGAACTACACAAACACCACCACCATGTGGCAGAATGTCATAAGTGCTGGTGTTGACAATTAAATGCCGGTGCCGAGCACTGGATACCACTGGTTCAAATTAAGCACTGCCTGGGCACTCCATAACCAATGGGATGAAAGTTCCCAAGGGCAACCCTCTCCACTTTTTCAGGAGTTGTTGTTTGCCTTACTACCAGCAATCCAAAAATGCCATGTGCCAGGGCAATGCCAAGTTGCCAAAATCTCCAGACACAGTAAAGTTGGGTGCTGGAGGGGGGTGGGGGGTGTATGGGAGCATTCTAGGGAAATCATGGGCATCCTTCCACATCTAACACTAAAATCCTGTTTGAAGCAGGTCCGGACCGATAACAAAACAGATGACAGACGTCTAGTTAAACAAAGCAGGGACCCTCAGTGACCGGACAGGAGATACACAATAATTGTTATTTGGGCCTATGTTATCCCTTTGAAGATCGCAAAAGTCTACAAAAGACCTGTGAGGCAGGCTTGGACACTTGTGCAAACAGGATGACCACAGCCCCTGCCCTGAATATTCTGCTGAGCCCAGGAGATCAAACTGACGTATTGCATAGTAGCCCCTTGGAAGAATTTCACACCTCATTCACACCAAGTAACTAGCTGTCAGAGGCTAATGCTAATGAGCCCCTTGAAGGCACAGATAGGAAAAAGGAAACATTCTAAAAGTTTCTTTTTGTTATTATTTTTATTTGACTGAATATTGACTTGGTTTTTAATAACTATTAAACATAGTGGTTTCATTATTTTTCTAGATAGCCGCATTGCCAAAATACATAATTATTATTTTAATCTGTACTCTGGTTTTCTACATAGGACAGCTAGGCCTGCCACAGTGAAAATAGCTTTGGGGGACATGTTTCTGTAAGGACGTGATAACTAATTTTCTACATGTCCCCTTGCACCCTTGCTTTGTGGGCTACAAAAAGGTTTATTTTGAAAGGTCGCACTTCAGGTTTAACTTTGAATCAGTCAGGCTATACATGGTAAGCCCAGAGCCATGCTTTCAGTCCCACTGTAGTGGATGGCACAAAGGGTGGTGCAGTCAACAAGTGGCATTTACCTTCCCAGGCCTTGGGTGTATTTTCTACACCAATACAATGACCTTATAGGAAAGTTGAATGTGCCAGTCAGATTTTCAGCCAAATTCAACATACACTGGGCACTGAATAGCAGTGTCCCCGTGTCAGAGTTTAAGATAATGCAAGTGAGTTCAAACATTTTTTTAATAAAAATTGGGTTTCCCATCTGAAAAGTATTTGAAAAATAATCTATGGCATTTAGAAAGACTGAAAATATTACATTCAATGTAGGTTTGTGATAACTTAAGATAGGTTTGCTTTTCCACCAGTATTTTGAAAAGTTTTTTTTTAAAGATTTATAAACAATGCTAGGCACTCACGTTATACATGTAAGACCCATGGAATTTGCCAATTAGTGCACCTTGGTTTCTATTTCAAACTTACTTAACAGTTAGTGTGAAAGATCTGAAGCTGCTAAAAGACAAAGTAATAAATTCATTGTAAAATAACGTGGCATTGAAACTATAAATATTATAAAATCACGTGAAACCAGATACCCAAAATCTAGTAAATTCTATTTATGCTAGCAAAATACTCAATTTAGAATAGCAATTCCACAATCCTGATTTAAAGAACCAAGATTTGAAAAGCTTTCTGGCACTAAATTCCACAACTACGGGCAATCCACCATTATGATAGTTTTTTCACAACTGTAAATATAAGAGTAAGCACTGGAACATTTGTAACCACAGCATAGAGACAACAGAGCAGTCACTGAAATTTAGTGAACACCCACAAAGTTGTGACTTTTAAGGTGCTTACAAACATTTAGCGGTAAAAAAAAAGAAACACGTTGTTGGTTTAGTGATAGCATACAAGTGGAAATGTAAGATTTTTCTAGACTTGCATGCATACACAGGCAATGTAATTATCTGCTCTAATACAGATATTAATTTTAGAGAGATCCACATGAGTTAATGGACAAAGCAATTTCTCATGAAATATACAGCAGAAATTATAGATAATATAATCAAGAAAATGAATATTGATATTTTTAAGTAGCTTTTCAAAATGTGTTCATTATGTGTTGGATTCTAATATGGTCCTAAACTTCTCAGTATTAAGCCTACGTGGCTTGATTTAGTTGTTAGCTCTTACAAGCCGGGGCTAATCCGTTAACTAAATCAATCTCTCTCATAAATTAAGTTTTGAAGGGCAAAGCAGCTTTACTTTCACATACATCTGTGTCATAATTGAGAAACACACTAAATGTATTCGTTGCTTGATAAACATTGGTCTCAATTCTGCCCCTTTCTTTCTTCCTTATCACCAGATTCCGCTGCTACCTGGTTTTTCTTGGACAAAGCCACGCCTCTCTAGCTCCGATATTGTGTACATTGGCTTAAGAGATGTTGATCCTGCAGAATAGTAAGTAAATATCTATGTCCCCATCTACGATGCAATTTTGCTATCATGTAGGCAAGCAGAACAGATGCTAAAGAAACCAAACCATATTTAGTAGTTATAGGCTATATTTACTCACAAGTTGGATAGCCAGAGAAGGAATTGCTACATATCACACTCCATTACCCCATTGTGCACATTGCAAATTGGAAGCTTGGTTAGCTAGGAATTCACTGTACTAAGTAATGCTTCAAAATAAATGTGCTTTTACTGTTCAGGATTGTTTCACTGATTAAGGGTAAATTCTTTTAGCAGTGTACATTCCATTTATTTTCATTGATGATGCCATGCCAGTACGGATAATACAGTTGAAAACACAATTATTGTTTTAGTTTATACAGTAGGTCCATTTTGAGATGGGTATATATATATATATGCTATTTTCAATGCATGCCTCTAAATATATGCCTTTTCGTTCTTTGAGGATTTAAAATTTAGATTTCCTACATGTTGTTCCAGATTCAAGAAAGCAATGAAATACTAGAGTTCCTATGTTTAACTGGTTCAGTTTTAAACTGCTCATTTATGGAACGTTAATTGTGATTACCGTCCACTAAAAGTGACTTTTCTTGGATTCAAATCTTGTTTCACTTTAATTTTGCAATTCAGACTTGCACAAAGTATAAATTAAGAATACAAAATTCACCTAAACAGACAAAAGTATCATGCCTTGTATTTTGCTGCAGAAAAATAACCAGTAATGGATGGTCTAACTAAAAGAGTTGACTTGAGAGCTGTTAGCGTTGCATGTCAGATGGATTACACTGAAGCTATTGCTTCTTGCTTAAAATCAGTAATAGACCTTATGATGTACTTTAGGTAAGGTAGTGACGATTGATTGGTAGTTGAGTCCAGCACATCTCCTAGTAAGAGTCTTTCCAGTAATGGGTAATAGTTTTTGTGTCAATAAAGAGAAGCAGGTTGACATTTTGTAAAGTTGTTTGTGTGGATTACTGGGTTAGTCTTTTACTGGAGGTGCTTAAGCAGTCTGAAATCGAGATTTGCATTCGGTTGTAACCCAAAGTATCGCAATGCAGCACAATGCCCATCCTTGCATTACTTTGCATCAAGGGAGCATACAACCACCTATAGGTTTTGACACAAAGATTGTAGACAGGAGTTGGGACCAAAATCCTGCGGCCTCCCTGAGCGGAACAAGGAGAAATGATCTAATTTCTCCTCCCTTTCTCCTCTTTTCAGTTTTGCTGCATTCTACAGCACACATCCTAAGGCAAACATAGAAAAAGGAAAATGTCTCAAACCATAGATGTTGTCGATGAAGGGACCCCCTACCTGTGCAAAAAGTATGTAGACCATAAAGCAGACACCCTTCATCTAGAACGCAAGGTGGCAGTACGGGTCTTTGAACATGCTTCCTGATCCTTGAAAAAAGTCAGCTTTCTGATCTGAGGTCCTCTTTGGCCGGCAGTGGAAGTGGTTCTGCTTATATCTGGACACACACATAATTCAATAGCATGCCGAAAGTACATGGTAGTTTGGCCTACAATTTTCCTTCCTTAGAGCCTTTACAGACTGCAGAAAATTCCTTTTCATGCATCATTTTTCACCATTGCAGGAGCTCATGTGTTTTCAGTTCTTCTTTTAGCCTAATCAGGCAATTTTGATCTGTTGGCTCCACCATTTTTATGCTGCACCCTCTTAGGTATAATTTAAAGTAATTCCAATTGCCTCCTGGGTTACCTCACCTTTGTATAATTCCTACCGGGTTACTCTCTTTTGTATAATTTAGATAGTGGAAACCCATTTTTTGTTGTAACTTTCTCAATACATCCACAAGATTCTAATATCTAGGCTCATACAAAATACGTTGCCTATATATTGTTTGAAATTAATGCTAGATAAAAGGATTCAATTGAAGACATCTCTGAATTAATAGTCTATGGACTTGTTTCTATAGTACTAGAGAGTCCATTAAAAACCAGGGGCAGGAAATAGGGTAAACCTTGTAATAAACAAAAGTTGTACATGGGTTTCTAGGACAGAAAGTTTGCCTTTTTTAGGATAGTGCCACAACTTCACGCCTTACTCGCTTCTCCCTCTTGCTTGTTTTATTTGATTGTTTTAATTTATTCAGGTTATTGATACTACATAAGTGATGTACTGCAACAAAACATAGGATATAAGTAAATGTAAAAACATTTTCGAGTGGCTAGTTTACTAACGGCTTCTTAATATTTTTACAATTAACAGTTATATACTAAAGAACTATGGCATCCTATACTTCTCTATGAGGGATATTGATCGACTTGGAATACAGAGCGTTATGGAAAGGACTTTTGATCAGCTAATGGGCAGGTACGTTGAGACAAAAATCGAATTCAAGTAAATACTGTAGCTTTTCAATCATCACATCAATGTCAAACATTGGGTTTAATTCATTAGTAAATATTTTGAGTGTGCAATCAATAACTCGATTTGGTCAGATTCTGCAAAAAAATAAAAGAATATGGAGGCACTGACTTTGAAACCCCTGTGATAAAATGGGGTCAGATTGGCTTTGTGTGTGCTTGCCACAGGTGGTCTGCCTAGTTGAGGACCATTACCACGTCACCTTCCCCTGTGGCCCTAAATACAGTACTACGACAGGCCATTATGCTCAGCAGACTCTTCCCACCAGTTAAATGGTGGTGGTGACTCCATCTTCCACAGCAAATCCAAACAATGGTAAACCTTGATAGAAAACAATAAGTTGGATACTGCAGTAAAGCCCAGAGAAAAAAAAGGATCTTACCTTTCTACTACATTATCTTCTTAGATATTTATAAAAGTTTAATAGCTCTACCGATGTGCAGGATTCCAAAATACTCGAGAACTGCTTTTCATTCTATATAAGCCTATTCAAAAACACATTTAATTATTACCTTCATAGAAGTAAATTTGGCCGATAGGCAGAACAGACTTGCAGAGACAAAAAAAACACTCTTCCTTTAAGCCTCTTGCCTAACCGTGCCAGGGCACTGCACTGACAAGTAATTGGCTGCTCTTTGTTGTTAGGATTCCTAAACTCTGTTCCACCTCCTTTGTGGCTAATTTACATCCGATATAGACAATTTTCACACCATCTGATATGGTTCGGTGTGATCATTTTGGTGAGTAAGCTGTTTCTCCACCACAGAAGACATTATGCTGTCACTGTTTGAGTGCAAAGGAAATAAATAAGAAACATTTTCACATGACTTGTGTATTATCTCTCCCTGAGAGTCTGAAGCTGGTGGTTCCAAGTCAAATAAAAACCTCTGGGGATTGCTGCTTCCATCTTAGCACTTTCGGAGAGCACATTTTATATTCCACAGGAAGAATCAGAGACAAAGGTTAGGGAACATCAATTGCTTTGCTACAACGACATGGCCATCAACGCGTACAGTCATGCTTCACTACTTGCAAACCCTCCATGGACCCAGCATATTCTGCATGGTTTAGAACCCGGAGACTTTGCCATCGTTTATCTGCAAGCCTGGAACATACTTTTTTTTTTTTTTTTTTTTAATTTTTGAAAACCTTTATTGGTGCAACAAGGAAAAGTACAAATAGTGGCCTACAACCCTCAGGCCGGCCACAAATACTGTTGAGCACAGGTGAATACAATACGTTGACGCAGTAGCATAGCAATAACAAAGAGCAAGCAGTCAGCGGTTACACTGTAGATCACGTGCTATCGCGCCTCAGGAGTAATGAAGGTTAATTTTAAGATTTTTTACATTGCAACTATTAGTGTCCAACTATTCTGTATCGATAGAATAAAACACAAACGAAAGAAAAACACAGGGTTCATGCAGACGTGAGACAGCAGTAGCGGCAGAGGCATAGACAGCCCAGCTAACCAGTTATCAAACCCCCACCAGGCGGCACGGCGGCTAGATGGTAAGCAACAAAGATATCAGTCCCTAAGACCCCGACAGATATTCACCACCACCCGCCCGTAACAACGACACGAACCCAAAATAGGAGAAGAAAGAAATAAATTAAAAAGAGAAAACAAGGCACCATAGGAACAGAACTGGAACATACTTTTAATGTCGGAGACCACTTCTGCGAGCAGAAGCCGGACTAGTCCGTCCTGAAGAATGTCGTCCAGCACTCAAAAACGAAACCAGAGCCGGTAGCACTTTTTATACACCGGGCAATGTTTAGTTAATATTATTGGGTTGAAACAATTTCTGCATATGTGTAAATGAATATTCCAAATCCAGTACTTGTTGCACTTTACTACGGCTATGAAAGAATACATTAAATAAGCACGAGTGTGGTAAATAAAGGGATTTTCGTGATTCCAATGGCTTATCAGCCAGCTAACATTTATTGTTCTTTTTCTGTAAAAAAAAAAAAAAAACCTTTTGTTTGAAATAGCATTTTTAGTTGACACAAGCTTTTTAAATACACGTGCAGCTGATCCTACATCTTTATCTATGTGCAACTGACTACAACTAAAAACAATGTGATATCCAGCTCTGTGCACACATTGAGAACACGCATTGGCATAGCCAATAGGTCTCGCCTTTTGTTTAGCCATGCAACAGTTAATATTGTTGCACCAAGGATATTGTGCTGCATAACTAAATACTTCTAAGGCCCCAAGGCCAAACCTATTGGCTATGCCAATGCTGTTTTTTTTTTTAGAAAACACTGCCCTACAAAGAAAATGACAACAAACAAAATATGGTTTACAGAATTGGTCATCAACAGACTGCATTTTGAAATATATTTTGAAGTTAAGGCACCTGTCTCAGAGGTCTTAGTGAACCGAGCAACTTTCAGGAAATGAAAACAGAAAGATAACTCTAGTGGTTAATGCACCCGAGAGATCTCTGTGGAGTCCTGTCACATGTTTGACTCATTATAAAACAGCATACAGGTATACTGTTTCTGGTGAAAAAAACTGTGCATCTTGCAGGCCACAAATGTCTATTTAGGGAAGATAGCTCAGTGGGATGCTAGATGTATTGCGGATATCTCGGAGATACTTGAAGGCCATTAGTGACAATCCTTGTAGTATAGATTCTGAAGTGACAAGCAGAGTATCTTTTTTTCCTCAATGGCATTGACATCAAGGTGTTAGGATCCATCGAGCCCCCAGACGACCAGAGACTCAAAGAAAAGAAATGCTGTTGCCCTGCAAGTGAGGCATTTTTCCTTCCCTCCGCTGGAACCAACCCCCCCCCCCCCCCCCCTTCTCCTCCTGATGGTCGTTCCTCTGAACAGTAAGCACGCAAAGTGCTTGAGCAGTTGAATTTGTCCCGGTAGGAACGTACGAACATGGAATAACCCTGCATTCCTTAAACCTGGAATAGACTAATTAAACTAAACTATGCACATTCGTCCCGCGGGATTCTTTCATGGGTCCATATCATCAAATTATGCCGTAATAGAGTACTACAGTTCTTTTATTGTCAAACGCACTCAATGTTAAAAAATATGAAAACAAATGAGACCACCCTGTTTAACACATATTCAATGTATTGGCCAATACATTAAAAAAAATAAGTGCAGACAGTGCAGTGCTCACTGTGTCAATCAGATTGTCTCAGGTTGATTCTCCAATACAATTAGACGTAATCAAATCCCAGCAGCTGTATTGAAAAATGTACGTAAACTCCGGGTAGAATTTTTAAAGCCGGTATTTGACCAATACTATATCACTGCCACCACCCGAAGTAGCTAGAAATGCTGCATAAGTTTGCATTTACACAAAAAACAGGCTCGCTCAGTGATCCTGATTAGATGCCGCTGGTAAATTGTTAGCAAAGATTCTAGTGGGGCATTAGGAGGCATAGAAACAACTACTCAACAGGAGTACCTGACAGCTAATGAAGCATTGACTGACAGAATTCATCAACACAACAGTTGCATAGTTATATACCTGCATGCGCCAGCAAAGTGCACCTGCTTTCAACTTGATAGTCCTACTATTAAAGCATCCTATGTCTGCGTACACAGGAAAGAAAACTGAAAATAAGCACTAGCGCTGAAGGCCAGCTGTCTAGATACAAACCATTCGGAAACCGTCAAACAATTGCATTTGTGTCTTTTTTTCAGGCGGAAACGGCCGATCCATCTCAGCTTCGACATAGACGCGTTCGACCCCACGCTGGCTCCAGCAACCGGGACTCCTGTTCTGGGTGGACTAACGTACAGGGAAGGGGTGTACATTACAGAAGAAATACATAACACAGGTAAAGAACATAAGTAATGCTTTTTCTTTTATGTTTAAATATAAATGTTAGAACTGGCATCCTTGGTGTGGTTCCTTCCCTAACTTTTTGCTGACTTTGTTTTTGCTGGGCTTAGGGTTCTGTGCACTTTACCACTGCTAAAGTGGTTGTGCTCTTTTCCCTAAAACATTCTAACATTTTTTTTTCCAATTGGCATATTTAATTTACTTCTAAGCCCCTAGTAATGTGCACTACATGTGCCCCTGTAAATTAAATGCTATTAGTGCGCCTGTAGCACTGATTGTGCCACCCACTAATGTAGCCCTTTAAACAAGTCTCTGGCCTGCCATTGCAGAGCCTGTGTGTTTAGTTTTAACCTACTATGTCGACCTGGCAAAACCAAACTTTTGCCAGGCCCAAATCTTCCTTTTTAATACATATAAGTCACCCCTAAGGTAGGCTCTAGGCTGTGCCAAGGACAGGGTGCAGTGTATTTAAAAAGATGGACATGCACTTTTATGTTTTACATGTCCTGGTAGAGGAAAAACACACATTCGTTGTTTTACTACTGCAAGGCCTATCTCTCCCATAAGATATCATTAGGGTTGCTTTACTACATTTTAGAAGTGTAATTTTCAAATGAGAAGAGATAAACGGTTCATGCTTGGTGTCTCTGGAATCCCAATTTAAAATCCTAACTTATTTTAAGTCAAATTTTAAATACAATTCTAAAAAGGCCACTTTTAGAAAGTTGCTATTTTCTTACTTTATCCATTTGGTGCCTTCTGCCTGTCTCTGGTCACATGACTGGGTGTAGTTGGCAGTTGAGCTTTGTGTATTCCACCTACACAGCCACACACAATGGAGGAATAGGTGTGACTGGATACGCCATGTCGGGCAGGATGGGAGGGAGGAGCCTCAGGTACATATGAATAGGCTGTGTCCTGTCTCCACACAAAGGGGTACAGAACTCCTGTAGTCTGCCTGGAGCCAGGGCATCTGTGCACTTAAAAGGCACGTCTCCAGAAGCTTCTCCCACTTCAAAGGCACAGCTGTCTATAAAAGAGGGACCACAGACCCCACCATTTCAGTACGTTGTTGAAACTATGCCAGGAAGAAAGACTGCTCTACTGCTACAAGGGCTACCACTTTGCAGCTACAAGGACTACCGTTGTGCTGCTGTAAAGGAACTGCTGCCTTGTTGTGCTGACCTCTTGCCTGGGGTAGAAGAACTGGACCTGTCACATCTTGAACGCAGGACCCCCGAGTATTCCAAAAGGCTAACTATATACCAAAAAAAGGCCTAGACTCCAAGTACTGCACTAATCATCCTGTAGGGTGTAATACAAAGGAGTGGTGCTCAGATCAAGGGAAAACAGCCTCCTGGGTCCCTATAAGCGGATATGATCCACACACTTTTACACCAAAGAGATCAGCACTCACTATCTATTGTTTTTTGGGAATACTATATGTTTTGGTCAAAGCAAGATCAGTCAACTACAATACTGGATTCAAGGATCATTTAATTGAAGTGGTTTACATCTAAAGTGCACAAGTTCATTCAAATCCGTTCAGACATATTGTGGGTTGAAAATTCTTTATTGACAATGTACAAAATATTCACACCACCGTAGCCAACACGTTTCGTCCCTTTCTCAAGACTTCTTCAGGGCTTAGTCCTTTCAGAGAAACATTTCTCAATTCATCTGTACGCATTAGTTTGTCCAGAAGATAAATGACCCTTGATTAGTGAAAAAGAGTTCTTTGTTTTTGAACAGGAAAAATCGTGTTCAGCACGGTAATAATCTTAGCCCATGTCGGCAGTTGAACCTAATCGGTAATGGTCGGTGTATGTGCACGTCCCCAGGTTAAGAGTCTTAACCCGGAGACGGTGCACCAACCATTACCAATTGGGTTCAACTGCCGACATGGGCTAAAATTATAACCATTATGAACATGATTTTTCCTGTACAAAAAACGAAGATCTCTATTTCACTAATCCGGGTTCATGTATCTTCTGGACAAACAAACACGTAAAGATGGATTGAGAAATGTTTTTCTAAAAGGACTAAGCCCTGAAGAAGTCTCGAGAAAGGGACGAAACACGTTGGCTAGACTGGTGTGAATATTTTGTACATTGCCAATAAAGAATTTTTTTTTTAATTTCAAAATACTTTATTGATTTTCACAAGGTATACAGAAAGCATATATCAAGGTAACCATAATGTATCCCAGGTAAAGTTTACATGTGAATACACGATTGAGGGTAATGCGCCTTTATGGTTACCGTGAGACTAATCACGTCAAACAGTGGCAGAAAGAAAAGAAGGAGGAAGGACAGGCAAAAGAGAAAAAATGAGAGAGAAAAAGAAGAAGAGAAGGAAGAGCACGGTTGGGCCAGTTGCATCAACGCTTTTACATTTCTGAGTGTGTGTGTTGGCATGTGGTATTGGAGGCTTACATAGTATAACCACCTAGTGCAGGTAACAATGAGCATTATACATAAATACAGTTATTTCAGGTGGAATGTATAGATCTCAAGATATGAACTGTGGTAAACCCTTTGTTCATGGAGGTTTGTAAGAGTCTAGAAACGCATCCAGAGAGTTCCACATCGTCCTGGAGGATGGTTTCCAAGGAGAGTTTTGCAATGCCATGTTGTCTGCCCCTCTAAGGTGGATGATCCAGTTTATCCAGCTTTTATATGATGTCTTACTCATGTCTTTCCAGTTGGCAAGGACCATTTTCACTGCAACCCACGATAGGTCTGAACGGATTTCAATGAACTTGTGAACTTTGGATGTAAACCACTTCAATTAAATAATCCTCAAATCCAGTATTGTAATTGACTGATCTTACTTTGATCAAAACATATATTATTCCAAAAAAACAATAGCTAGTGAGTGCTGATCTCTTTGGTGTAAAAGTATTCCAAAAGGCTAGTCTGCTGGCCTCCTGATCTGAGCCTCATGGACATAACAGGCTCCCCAACAGCTTATGGACCTGTCTTCATCGAGTTCCTGACTAGGATTGTGGTTGCCGTTTGACCAGGGCTCACACCCCAGTTAACCAGTAATATCATTTGTAATAATAACTCCATACGTTCTCCAATATAGGATGTGCAAAAATTCACGAGGTCCCAGACATCTGGGAAAAAAAAGGATCTGAATATGAGGAAGCTACCCAATCGAACACATTATTCAAGGTTAATTTACTTTCATTTTTCACCTAATCAACCCAAAACAAGTCTTTAGAAGAGGAGAAACATTTTCTGTCTCATCTACTGAATCACGTTTTTCACGTTTGCTACTTGAGGTCACAGCAAAAGACTTTTGTTAACTCATTCTACTGGGTTTTTGTAGGCAGAGGACAATATGAATTTAGTCACTAACGGACAGAGCTTCATAGGTGAAGAGGTCCAAGTACTCGTTTATACATTGTAGTCAGGCAGAGCACTACTAATGAAGTAGCCACGTTTCCAGTTCATGACAGAGCATCAAATCTTTCTCAGCCTGGAACTGCACTGGAAGATCATTTGAGATCTTCTGACCAGGCGCCATGAATATCCTGACTCCTATGATAGGTTCTCCCAAGGATTAACACTATCTTGTCATGACTATTTATACTTCCTAGGTAGGTCACAACAATATTAGAAGCTAACACATGGCTACCAGCAGCCTATGCAAACAACATGTGGTGGGAGAAGAATGATCACACTCTTATCACACCTCTAGCTTCACAATTTGGAACCTTTAGAAGCTTCAATAGTAGTTTATTAAAGACCTAAAACATTAGATAACAGTAATGTACTGTAACTAGAATGAATCTAACAGCATTGGTTTAGGAATCTACTTTGTAACATATGATTCTTGGTTTATATTGCATCTTATGGACTAGGTATGATCCAGGATCAAATCAAAAGTCTTTACTTGGAGTAGAGGAGAAACAGTGGACTTGTATTATAAGTTGTTTATTATGACACATGAGAGTCTAACACAAGAAGTTTATTTGCCACATTCACAGCCAGTCATTTACCACCCTTTTGCAGCGTACTTGCAATTTAGCATGGGAGTATTGGTTGGGCATCTGCTTTAATACAGATCTGTAGCACAAAGTAATGTCTCCATTGAGCCCACTACTTCCAAATGTCAAGGCCAACAGGCATTTCTGCATTCACATTTGCCACTGGTAAGGTAGCACTGATGTCTCATACATTTATTGTGGTCCACCCTTCTCCAGAGTAGTCACAAATACAAAAATAGCTGGAATCCATTAGAAAGACTTCAAGCTCCACCTCTGCGGTGAAGCTTGTAGCCTAGTCATTTATTGGCTGAGAAGGGAAAGTGCCTAACCGATGCAGATGTGCTGTTCAGTAAACTGTATATGTACATAGGATCCAAATCTGACAATATTCAAAGATTGTGTACCTATTAAAGCCATTAGACCTGGAGAACTAGAATTGTAGAACTTTTTCATGGAAGTGCTAACTCCTCCAATTCCTACTCCTGACTGAACTACCACACACTGTCTGTCCAAACGTATTTGTGTCTGTCTCTCTCCCCCTCTCTCTCGCTCCCACTCTTCTTCCCTCTCCCTCGCTCTCGCGCTCTCCCTCTCGCTCTTCCCCACTCTCTCCCCCCTGCCTCTCCCAGCTCTACAACTTAATGTGCACTCATATGGTCAGTATTCCTTTGTTTGGAGCACTATGATTTAACGGTTTGAGAATGCTTTCATGAGATATTGATTTATCATGCTTTAGATATCCCAAACTAATGCCAGGGAACATTCACAGTATATCATCAGTCTGTTGAAGTTAAACATGGTGCAGACTACTGTCACAATTGAATAACCGCTTACACTAAATTCTTCCAACTCAAGATCTCGACAGGCATACTGAAAGAGAGATGTGACATGTGTTATGCACATGGCCTTTTCTGTGACAAGGATATGCACCTACTAAGGATGCAACTAGCTTGAGGTCAGAGGTTGCCCAAACATGCAGCAAGAGTCCCTGTGGCCTGCTGAGAGGACAATAAGAAGTCAGTTCACCGAACTCTGAAGAATCCATGCACAGGCCCTAAACAAGCAGCTTAAGAAAAGAAACCAGGACATACACTTTCGACTCCCCACGGTCTTGTTCACTTTAGCACATGTTTACTGCAGTGGTACGAAATGTTCGATGACAATTTTAAATCTACCAAAGTCCAACCATACAAAAGGCAGAACTCTACAAAATGTACAGCATCTTGGACCATGCACGATGGTTATAATGCCAAAAAACATTACACGCGCTTGTGGTTGACCCAGTGGCGTAGCAATGGCCGTACGTCCCTAAGGCAGGAATCAGAAATGCAGTCGAGGAGCAGTGGGCTTCTCATATTTTAAGCCACAGAGCCATGAAACCTCCTGCATCAATGATAGTGAAGCCTCTGATCATCATCCATCAACATGCTCTAGTATGTTAACAGATTTGTGTGTTGATAGAATATTTTCATTTTTGCACCAGAGAGATTTGCTGTGAATCTATTACACCAGTGATTGTTAACCTTTGGTTCTGGGACCCCTGGGGGTCCACAAAGCCTAATCAGGGGTTCCGTGACTGCTTAGAAAATGAAACAATATCAACAGATTAATAAATTGTATGTAAATAAAGAAGCAGAATGTACTACTGGAAATATTAAAATGTTCGCGAAATGTGAAGGAATTGAATATTGAAGGCTAAAAATTAAGTTAGTCTCCTCAGATTGATTCGTGGGAGCAGTCAAGTGCTCCCAGGTCAAATAGATAACACTATGGATGATGAGTGACCTCAATTGAATTTAGAAAAGCCCCAACCTTCCGATTAAGATTAAAAAAAAAAATGGGGAAAATAAATAGCGTCATAGTTTATGTATTTGACAAATGCTTATTTCTCCATTTTGTGTATTGTTCTGTGGTTTTCATCATTGAAAATGCTTAGACGAATGTGTGCAGCTTTCAGGAATGACAGTGGGGGTTCCCCAGATTCCAAAAATTATTCCTTGTGGGTCCCCGGGTTCCAGTAGTAATTAAGTGGGGGTCCACAGAAATCAAAAGGTTAAGAACCACTGTTCTACACCCTTGTGTCTAAAGGTTTTTTTTTAATAGGTAGCAGCCTCCTTATAGAATTGTTGTTCTAATACCCTGATCGTCTATTTGTGATTTTATTCTTTATTTTTCTGATTCACCAAAGCAGTTTTTAAGATGACAATCTGATTTTCTTCCACAGGGATGCTGTCAGCTGTAGATCTGGTAGAAGTTAACCCTTTACTTGGAGCCTCAGCGGAAGAAGTGAAAGCAACTGCCAACCTTGCTGTAGACGTCATCTCCTCATGTCTCGGCCAAACGCGGGAAGGTGCTCACACTGTGATCGATGAACTTCCAACACCCAGTGCAACATATGAGTCAGACAGTGAGGAGCAAGTGAGGATTTAGAAGCTGGGTGTTACCGTGTTAACCCATCGTGCATTCCAGTTCAGCCGTAGCACTTAAGGACAATTTTATTTAAATTTGCTCTGTCAATACTGGTTAAAGAGATTTTTTTTTTTTTTTTTATAACAAAATAGCCTAAGTACTGTAGAAACCCTTTGGTGACCAAGAACTACTGTATGTGAGGACCTTAGTAATGCTGATTAGAAGTACTGTGTTGTAGAAATTTAGGAATATTTAAATGAGTAATAAAACACAACTATTTACAATGATTGGTAAAATTACCAAACACTTGTATTTGGAAACCTTCCACAAATGGTCTGACTTCCTGTGTTGAGAACCGTTCGCCAATTACACTTTGGTCCACAAGTCCATATAAATAGGCATCTTTTCTGGTCTCCTCCAGGGATTTCTCGCTTGCATTCACAGTCTCGTTTTCACAAAGTACATTTGACTCGCCAAATGTGACCCAAAGCGAAGAAAGCAGAAAACATCTCCGACAGAAGCTCACTTGCGGAAGAACTTGTAGTAGACCACCCCACCGAGGATGGCCAGCTCCAGGATGATGATGACCGAGAGAAGCAATTTGTTTGTCATAAGCCTAGAAAGAACACAGATTTATGGAGATTAATAGGTGTCCAGTTTACAAGCCAAAACGACAAAAATGTCTCTAAACAAATCATAAAACACTCCCAATACACGCACGAGTCATAATAAATGAGCTTAACATCTTGGGCAACATTACAAACCCAGCATAAATCCAAATATAAGCACCCTAAGACAGCTCTGAGCAGGTAGCGGAACTAAATCAAGCTGATTCAATGCACAGCACCATTACAGCCTATAGAGGTCACAAGACAACACAAGCCATCAAGTTGGGAGGTTACTGCACCCTTAAAATAAATTAAAACATTGCTTGCAAACGTCATCTATTTACAAAAGAGCGATATACAGTAGGAAGCAGTCACAGCGCTAAGATTTTAGTACTATGGAGGGAGTTCCAAGGAAACAAAAAATGATTGCATTCCACAAGAACCCAGGGTTTGAACATTCTGCGTCGTCTTCTTTTCAATATTTCTCAACATTACATTTGCTTCTTGAGTGTCATGGGTTTGTTCACATGCTAGAATTGCATGACCTACAGATTGTTCGTAGATGGGACACAAGTCATGCCGCTTTTGATCACTGCCTGAAAGTGGGCCTCTGACAACAGCTGTCAAAAAGAAGGCCCTTTGCGTTCCTCCCAGCTAATATCGAACGAGTTAGACCAAGCTAAGGAGAAAGAGTCATTGTTCCATATGCCAGTACGATCTTACCACTGATGCAGGCCAAACATTCCATAATTTACAAGCCAACTTCACACGCCTGGCAAGAGGGTACAATTTACATGAAGATGCTCGGAAATTCAATATGCAATTATTAACTAGGACTGCATATAATTTTTAAATTGAAAAACGAATGCCCTAAAACAGACTACATTCAGACACCATACATTCCAGTCATGTTGTATGCCTCACTTATTGCACTGAGGCACTAGAATGATTGCAGACCTTGGGTGAGCGTCACAGCAGATACTGAGAATGTTTAGGAACCTACATTGCATGGTTTAAAAACTGAACTTTGTAACTGCAGTGAAGTCATAAAGAAACAAATGGCTGTGGAGAGGCCACTAGCAAGCACATGGAGAAAAGCAAAATCTATTACCAAGTTTAGCAATATTAAGTCTGGTGCCTCCAGCAGAGTAGAAGTGCTCGGATATTATGGCTTCATAAGAAATATATAGTTCTGGACAGGAACACTGAAGGTGGGAATACATTAAGAGCATTAGCCTCAGAACTGCTGTAGAGCATTGTACGATACAATTCTATACCGGACTAAAGAGAAGGTAAATAACCTTTCACCTGAATCCCAGATTGTGTTTGCTTCTCCAAGGACCATGGGCTCTTATTCCACGTCTGAAAATACACAACACTTCCAAAAAACTCATATGTCGGCTCCGAAAGCACACAGTGCTATCAATGGACTCTTGCACCACCTACAGAAACACAGCACTACCAATCAATCATTGCCGCTTCATGTACATGGTTCCAAATTAAAAGTAAAGTCATTGAGCAGTTTGGTTGCACTAAAATAGGCCAGTTCCACAAAGAAATACTGAAATAAGTGTTCTCCACACAAAGTCTGGAGATAACCAGGGACCAAAAGGACATTACAAGACTAAAAGGTTCAACTCACGCTACATAAGGAATCAAAGCACTTAAATCCAAAATGACAGACAAAAAGGAAGGAGTTTGGCGTTGACCACAGGCACTACAGGAACTCTGGAACTTTACTTGAAGTGGAGACCAGCCTGCAGGTAGTCTAGCACTTCACCAGCAGTCCCTGACGACCAAAGCCTCTCACAATCAAATAAAATACTCGCTACCTGAGAATGGCCTGGTGAGAAAACGCACAAGATGGGCAAACAAAATGAGCATGCTCGTGAGTCCCTCCAAGTGGGCCATGACGTGACATAAGGCAATATAACCAAGCCATTCAGATCAGTTTATCGCGGTTGGTACCCAAACAGCTTAAGGATCGAGGGCAGCTCATTGTTGGGACGGTCACAGCACCACAACCATCTCAAGTTGATGCAATACAATGAAAACAAGGGCAATGGTCATGATGTATGAGAGAGCGCAAGAAGAATGTGCAGATTTTTGGTTTAGATTCTTGCTCTAGGGAGATGAAGGCTGCAACCATCACTGTTGATTCTTATGTTGTCTTGAACAGGATGTGCACTGCAGGACCAAAACATTTTGTCTTGAAATAAATTACTATTTTTCTAAAGCCTGTGTGTCTTTATGAAGGTACGGTGGGGTGGCTTGCATGGTTTGGGGCAACTTTTTCCTCACATCAGAGCACTTCAATACTAGACAGGAAAAACAAACCCATTAGTAGCCGCTGAGCTGCACGGACATTTTACACATGACAATGCAAGGCAGCATACAAACACACAATTTCGCAACTCTTCTTAACGAGCCATCTCTGTAAAAATAAACAACTACGAGACTAACACACAAGGAGTTAAAATGCGTCCTCACTGTGGACAAGTAACACTTTACAATAAGGCTGAATGCTTGAATTCATATTTCCAAATAAACGAAACCAAACCACAGCAAACAAAACAATACACCGTTTCTGCATCTGAAGGTCAAATACCTCTTTACCATGTTTTTCTTAAAACACCAGCTACTATATGATCCACTTACAATTCTCATTCGATGTGATCACAACCTTGCGAACAAACTCGAGGTGGAGTGTGACTGGCACTCCGTTTCTGGATTCTTTTGTATAGGTGGGAAGGGGAGTTCTTTAAGAGGGCAGCCTCCTGTACATTGACAGGTTGGCAGAACATACCGTCCTGTCAAAGATCCGAGGACTTGCCACAGAAAACTTCTTCAACAAACCTAGAACGGTCAACCTTAAGCATACATCTTTATTTGGTTATATTTAGAACCATAAAAAGAACTTGATATCGTAATACATACATATAAGAGACTTGAAACAGCATGCACTCAGTCATATTTTTTTTAAAACAGCAAATAAAAGACCTCTTAAAAATTTAAAGTCCTAATGTTACTATTAAAATTCTCCTATAGAAGCATCATCTCAACGCAGCTCTTAAAAAGCAGTAAACAGTGAATATAACTTAGACATTAGGTAGAAGCTGAAGGAACATAAGAGCCGGGCGTACTTGCATAAAATTCAAGGGTTTTAGTAGTGGGATAATAAACTATCTTCTAGGCCCACTAACATATTTGCAAAACATCATGAAATGGAGGGTATCCTGCGGAGATGCAGTCGCAGGACCCCAAATTGCAAAGTGGGCTCCATCCACGAGGATATGCCAGAAGATGATGCAACAGGTCAAATCTGAATACAATAGCTCAATATGGTCCGTAGACAAACGTTTTTAAAAGCATATACCCCTGCACCAAAGGTTTCATCAACTAGAACTGTTCTTTTTGCAAGGATTTGCGTTCTAAAAACTGATCCCTCACCCATTTCAGCCCCGAATGACGCAGGGACTAGGGGTTATAGAATATATCCCCCCTACCCAGGCTAATAAAGGCTGCCTTCACACAGGCAATCCAAGGAATTTTGTTCACGTCATCAAGGGACAAACAGCCTAATCAACTGAGCTCGCTCTACGGTCTAGATCTCGATTCAATATAGCAAGGGTCCGAGTATCTCCTATATATTTTGTTCCTAGTGCATTGTGGACAGAAAAAGCTGGGGTGCTTATGGGGACTTGAAAATATGTTTTTAAGATATATGTTGCATCAGTCTGAGTATTGTCAACTTTTGTGTATCCCCATACCTCGCTGCCATATAAAGCCTTAAAGACACATTTAGGTTTATAAATCTTAGCTAAAATGCTTAGAGGCCTAGAGCACAACCTCAGGGCTAAACTAGCCACTGCACCGGTGGCCTTAACAAGCACCCCTTTCCTCATATCAGTCAGAAGATTCCAATTTGTGTTCAGTCGAACAGACCGCCAAGGTATGAGAAATCCTGTACTTTAGCCACAACATGATTTCCTACCTTAAATGTTTTTGAGCTAGAGGACCGTGAGCCAACTACAATCACATACAACTTTGTGAAATTTACTGCAAGGTCCAAATTAGCCATAACGGCAACAAACTTATCCAGTAATGCAGTCAGCCCGACTGTGGTCCATGCCATAAGGACTGTCTCATTGGCGTACAGTAAACCTGGGAGTGATCTCATCCCCACCCTTGGACAATCCATCTTCGCTGAAAGAAGGGCTTGTTCCAAACCACTAATATAAAGGGTAAACATAAATGGGGGGAGAATACATCCCTGGCGAACTCCCCTACTGGTTCTAAAGGTCTGGGTGCAATTCACGCTGAAAATACTGCATCACGGCAAAGGTGTAGGTATGCAAATCTGATAAAATAAGCACAATATCCAGATCCACCCCCATCGCAAGAAGCAGGCCCCACAACTTTCTGCAATTAACACTGTCAAAAGTGGACATAAGGTCCATGAATGCCAGATGATGGGACTCCAGCCGGGCAACAGTATATTTATTTATAATTAAATACAAGTTCAGAAATTGGTTCGTTGTTGATCTGCCTGACCTGAAGCCATATTGGACTTCAGAAAATAGGTCTTTCTCAACTGCCCACATCAGCTTATTTAAAAGTACCCTCCACAGGACATCCACCATAGCATAAATCGGTGATTTTGGGCAGGAACACTGGGCATTGTCCTTGTCCCCCTTCTTGAAACCGGGACAATTACAGAGGTGGACCATGAAGGTGAGGCACCCTCCCTCACAGCAGCATTAAGGGCCAGCATCAAGGCTGGATCCCTAGATCTCAATGTAGTCTACAAACAAATCAGGAGATATACCATCAGGTCTGGGGCCTTATTTTGAGATATCACCTGGATGCCCTGGTTTACTTCATCCAGCATGAAAACCACATTAGCTCTGCCCCCCTACAAGTTCACTCAGTTCCTCCTCGCCACCACTGAGCCCAAAATGATATACCCCTTCAAAATGCTACCTCCACTGTTGCTCCGAGATGTGATGGCAAACAGCCGGCCAGTTGCATCAGCAAAACCAAGGCTTATTTATAACACTCCAAAACAAAGAACTGTCTTTAGTTCCACAAGCAAGAGCTAGTTCGTCCCACGCTCTCTTGCGTAAGATAACTTTACAGTTTGCAAGGGTCTTCCTGTATCCCCTCCGAAAGGAGGCAACATAATCCGCATTCAGCAGGCAAAGGGCCTTCAAGCAGTTATGGTCAAACCAATTTGATTCCACCATCCTATTGTTTGTCACAGGGACCTCGCGTAGCACTGACACCTTCTGCGCTATAGGCGCAAATTGCAACAAAATAGCCCCATTAGAGGAGCATAAATCCAGATATGTGGAAATCTCTTGCCATCACCCTGAAAAAAGAGACACTTTAAACTGCATAGGCTCAACTTGAGACCATCTACGCTTCTTACCCTGGTCTGTGGGAGAGAGCACACTTGTACCTAGGTGAAAATTCTAGTACCCCACCAATAGTTAAGGACAGGTGGTTACGATCGCTAAAAGGGCTGTGAACCATGAACAAGTTAGAAATAAGCAGAAACGAGAGCAGACACAAAAATAAATTATACTGTAGCGGCCCAGCCCCTCCATCAAAACATTGGTAAAATACATGGGTTGGCGGACTGGACTAACTTCTCTATAGTAAAACAAGGTTATGGGCACATAAGATTGTGTTGAACTCTGAGCCCACCCTTGCATGCGCCATGTGAAGGCCTTCTACCAGCATACATTTGGGCTTATTGTTAAGTGTATTTAAAGGGCAATCACACAAGTGGCAGTTGAATTCACCCACTAGTATAGCCTTCTCCATCCAAAGACTATGCCCTGTCAAGAGTTTCAATGGCAGAGCTTTGGCTGGCGAGGTTAGATGTCTCCTGAGACCACGCTTTTGCATTATAAAAATTAATTAATGCCAGTGATGTGGATCTAGAAACAGATAACTTCAGAATTTGCAACAAGTGTGAACCCCATGCAAAATCCCCGACTTTCTCACATAATTCCACTGAAACAGAAATGGTCAATCCCCTTTTAGCCCTCCTCACCATTGACGCCACTGTGTATCATTCTAAACAAACAAAAACACTTTTCTTTCTCTTCCCACGTTTCTTGCAGACAAATCACCTGATATGTCCTAATAAATTGCAACCAGTTACAATAGTTGTTATGTTATGTTATGTTATTCGCTTTTATATAGCGCTCGAATCACCTGGGGGCATTTCAGCGCTTCACTCTAAATCGACTCCAAGGGAGGACCGCACAAGGAACAGGGACGGGTTTAATACAGGAAAGCTTTTAAATGTTTTCTAAAAATAAGGTAGGAGGGGGTTTCTCGTAGAGAGAGTGGAAGGCTGTTCCAATATTTGGGGGCAATATACGAGAATGCCATGCCTCCGGATCTAAGAAGTCGAATGCGGGGCACCAGAAGCAACTGCTGCGTGCAGGATCTTAGGGGGCGAGTAGAGGCATATCTTTTCAGTTTATTCTGGAGATACAGTGGCCCCTGACCCTGAAGCGCACAGAAGGTAAGGCAGCATATTTTAAAGAAGGATCTCGGTTTAATCGGAAGCCAGTGTAACTTTCTCAGCAGTGGTTGAGAGGGGGTGCCGGCTGGCATATTCAGAACCAGCCTGGCTGCCGTATTCTGAATAACCTGTAGGTTTTTCAGGGATGTAGTTCCCACTTCGGCCAGCAGGGCGTTCCCGTAATCCATGCAGCTCATAACTAGAGCCTGGGTTACGGTTCTACGATGTTCCATGGGGATAAACGGCAAGATCTTTCGCAGTAATCTTAATCTATAACAGCATGCCCCTGATATTGCGGTCACATGGTCTTGCATGGAGAAAGACTGATTTAATTTTTATGCCCAGATTGTTGACACATGGTTTTGGCGTGGGGAGGGGGGGTGGAGGGGGGAGGGGGGGGGGGGCTAGTTGTAGCGGCCACCAATCATTAGACCAGACTGCTGAGGCCTTCCCAAGAAGCAGGACTTCCGTCTTGCTTGGATTTAACTGTAAACAGTTGTTGGTCATCCACTCGGAGATTGCCGAAATTCCCGTAGAAAAGCGGAGTCTGTCAGCTTCAGGGTGTTGACTGATGTTAAATAGCAGCTGGGTATCGTCTGCATACGATATTATTTCAAACCCCAGGGCTTCCACCACCTTAGCCAAAGGAGCCATATAGATATTAAAGAGAGTGGGGCTAAGGCAGGAGCCCTGGGGGACACCCTTGTCTAGTGATGTTTTCTTTGATTGGTGGGGTCCCAGTATGACCGTTTGGGAGCGATCTGCCAAAAAGCTCCATAGCCATTCATGAGCCAGTCCCTGGATACCGCAGGAGCTTAGCCTCTCCGCAAGCCTGAAGTGAGATATAGTATCAAAGGCTGCGGAGAGGTCAAGCAGAATCAAGACCCCTGAACCCCCCGCGTCCACTATTGTTCTCAAGGAGTCAGTCACCGATAAAGCCGTTTCTGTGCTGAAGCCTCGACGGAAGCCGGACTGTGAAGAGTCCAGAATATTATTAGATTCCAAGTAGCTATTTAATTGCTTGTTAATCAGGCTTTCCAATATTTTACCCAAAAGAGGGAGCAGGGAAATGGGGCGGAAGTTGGCCAACTCAGACGGGTTGGCTGTAGGTTTTTTTAAGATGGGACACGCAGAAGCTTCCTTCCAAGGTGCTGGAATTGTCCCTTCCCTGATGGAGCAATTAAAAATCTTCTGTACTGTGGGAGCCAGAATCTGACATAAGAGTGCCATAATTTTAGTTAAACTTGGGGGACAGGCCTGCAATATTTCAGGATAACAGCAACAAATCATCAGAATTGCTAGTCGGGATATCCAAAAGGTAAGTCATACACAAGGTGGTGGCAACGGGTAGCTTGGGAAAGGAGGGGGGGGGCTGGTGTGGAGACGTGAGTCACAGGTATCCAGGTTACACAAGGGGGAAATCCGTTTGTTATATTCAAAGCTAGGGACACCAGGGGAAGATATAGGTTTGCCCCACGAAACCAGCCCCAACCTATCCGATTTCCACAAAAGTTGACAAACCATTTCTGGCTTATAGAAAAAGCCAAAGGGAAGGAGCTGAATGTTAGATGGTCAGCGGACATGCAAAGTTTACCACAACATAGTCTCCCGCCCACCTCTTAATATCAGAGCCCAACAAAGTTACCCCCTCAACACCAAATTAATGGATCCATACAGCTCTGCGCCTAAGCTTGAATGCAAGTTAAACCAATGAACCACTTTGTCACCTCCTCATAGGATTACAGTATGGGGTTGGTCAAGAGGGTAGGGGGGCATTCCCCAGGACCACTACGTACTTCAGGAGGCAAGTTAATTACAGCCCCTGTGTTAGGGGATGAACGGTTGAGCCATTAGCAGAGGACTAGACCCTGCGATGGGAAGTGCAGGGCCCTAATGAAGCTGAAGAAACACCAGATGACACCCTAACAGGCTAAGGAGCTCGGGGTAAGGAAGCTGGCTCACTGGAGCACTCTGGCGGTCCTCGTAAGTGGGTTGGACAAGTCTGGTTAGGCACACCACAGGATAGAGTATTTGGCTCTGCAGTGTTTTTCATATATTCAAACATCTGCAGTAATCTGGATTCAATCAATGCTAGCCTCGACATAACTTGGTCCATTTTAGCGTTCAAGACAGCGTTAAACTCACACAAGTGAGCATCAGACAGATAGTCTGATAGGTGAGAGAAGCACAACGCTGGTTCTGTTTGCGCACCCGCATTGTCTGAATATCTGCCAGGTGTACCGGTCTTTAAAGGACATGATGCGCTGTCATAAGGTTTTAAAATATGTCTGTCTTACTGGCTATTTCACAAAGGGTCGATGCGTCTGCTCCAAAGATTATAGCTATACTTCTGGGTTATGGTCTGTCCAGCACTGGGGGCAGAGTGTGATCACCGTGGTCATGTTCACAGAGACCCATCACGGAGGTGGCAATGTGCAAATCCAAGTCTGGCAGGACACCATCTGCATGTTGGAGGGCTTGCAGTCTACTTACCAGGGCAATGGCGAGCCAGCGGAGAAGCGGAATCTCTTCTTGATGGGAGGATCAGGCATGAACGGACTACCTTTCACCAACACAAGCAGACTTGCTGGGACCTCACTACAGAGGATAGCACTATAGTTCAGTAATCGGAGACTCCCATATTCGGATTATAAGGCCTCCACCATGGAGCATCAACACCAAAGAAAGGACAGTGGCACATAGAAAGCAGAGGTGCCCAGCAGCTACGTCGAAACGGTTCAGACCGGAGGATAATTTCATTTTCAAGCTGCAGACAACCCAATCGGCCCATGTAAGATTTTGTAAGTGTTGTTTCCACTCCCACGTGAGCCATTGTCTCTTCTTCATTAAAGCCTCAATGCTGCCACAGGATGCCTCGATGTTCATCATTCATTGTGCAATGCCAATGTATGCCCAGTTTCACCTTCTACTGCAAGTGGTCTGGCCAGCTTGTCTCACAGCAAAGGGTTCATCTATGGACGTGTCTAATTTATCAAGGGATGGGGGTAGCCTACAGCGCAGAGAGTGTGAGTGACGCAGGCGCACAGGGTATGGCTGACAGGTGTCAAAGTAATTCAACAGGCAAGATTTGGAAAGCTGTCCAGGGACAGGGAGCGATGCTGTAATAGTAATTCCTACTTTGATCTCCCCTGTATAAAGAGAACAGACAGCGACCTCATATGCTTAATTTAAAAACAAATTAGAGATTATTACTGATTTTAATGGTCTAACCGTAAAGTCAATCCACAAGTCTCGCTAATTAGTCTTGCTAATCAAGCATAAAATAAAAACTGACCGATAGGTCCTCAAAAGCACATTCTCGCATTATTAAATGGTAAGAGTCGGTCTTTCTCACCCAGTTCAAAACATAAGTGCAACCAAGAGGAAAAACTGAATTATGTCAAAAAATGAATAAACTTCAGCTTACCACGTTATCCAGTTAGCTGTTGTCTTTCTGGATTAATGCGCTCATCTAACCAATTAATCTGTTGGGGTAACTGAGCAGCCAAATAACCTTGTAAATCCAGTACAGCCAAACCACCTTTATTGTACAATTTCAATGTCTTCGTTTCTACTCTGGACCTGGTATCATCCATATTAGTGAGTTAATTGACTGATCATAGATCAGTCTAAATATTGGACAGAAAATTACATGAAAAATATATGAACAACTGGGCGGTACTATCATTTGTTTTAATCAAAACTATAAGCCTAATCCTAGTGAGTATGATGGAGGCCCAGATAGTAATCAATTTCATTTTTCAACTAAGATCCTACCCACATTGTGATTTAACATGTCATCCGTGTGTGCTACCTGTATTTCTAAATATTTTAAACTATGTATGTGCCAATTCAGATCAAGATCAGGTAAATAACGATCGGGACTACCCGCCAGGCCTTCCAAATGTTAATAACCTGGATTTCGTAGGATTAATTTACAACCATGAGACTTGCCCACATTTCTTCAAAATATTCAGCATATGCAGAAGTCATTCTGTGGTCCACTTTAAATATATTAAAGCACTGTCAGCATACATGTACACAACATGTGTGGCTTAATCTATTTTATTACTCCATATAGACAGATCCCTGTGTAACCAGTGCTCCCATGGGCTCAGTCTCTAGAGCAATCCGCAGGGGGGCAGCAAAAACACCTCTCTAGTGGTTTTAGCAGTGTCTAAGATTTTACCCATGGCTTTCTTGTGTAACAACTCAATGCATTTCACAAATAGTAGACTAAAATTAAACTGCCTTAGAACTTCAAATGGGCAATCCCAGCCTACAGTGTCAAATGCTTTTCCAATATCTAGGACTGCAACAGCAAGAAACCCATCCTTGTGAAATCTCAACAAAGTATTAATCCCTCACACAAAGAAAACTGTTTGCATTTCACCAGTAATGAACTCTTTCACCCCTTGCGTGCTGGTGACAGCTCCCGTCCGTCATGGCACAGAGTGCTCGTGTGCTGATGACGGCCGGGAGCCGTCACGACCACCCCCGCGATCGGAATGTGCCGCACAGGAGCGGAATTCCAGCCACAGGGCAAGGGGTTAATCAGGCTCCACATGGACACACTATGTACTAGAACACCCCAAGTTACTTAGTGCAAAAAGTAGGACTGATAGTTGAAATTAAAACTTAAACAAATCATAAAGCAAAAATATCTGCAACAGTCATTTCACCAAAGCAGCACTCAAGATCTGAAATACATTCCTCCTGCGAGGAGGAGGATCCTTATTAAACAGCGCTAGAGAGGAATTAATCAAATCCTATTCCAACAGTAATTACGCCCTGACAGTATTTTGTTTTTTAGTTATATATAGCGCTGGCTAGACCCGGAGGTATCGGAGCGCTTTACATAAGGGAACAGCGTGTTACAAGTACATTGCCCTTAACGAGGTACACTGGCAAAGTTTGCTGCTTTACTGTTCAAACCTGCTCTATTTAAAAAGCATTGTTTATATGATTGAAATGTATAACGTAAAGTCAATAAGTTTTCCATCTATGTATATTTAGTCACGAGTAACTCCAATGTAAAGCACTCAGAGGTCAACTGTTGTGTTCCTTTCTATGTAAAAAACTGCACACAAATAAATGCATGCTTTTGATTGGCCAGTTCAGTACTCTTTCAAACCTGCTAGGTCATTGATGGGGGGAGTTTCATCTGGAGACATCTTGTCTATTCTACACCGAAGTGACTGAAGCGTTCACATGCCAGGTAGTGAAGCATCTTTGCTGGGTGTCAGCATACACTGAGACTTGATTAAGGAAGCACAACTTTTGTTTCCGCTGTCACGTGCACTGATATTTAACAGCAGGGTACATATACCAGTTCACAAACTGAAATCTGAATGAGAGGTCAGAATGTATTCGGCAAGAAGGAACTCCTCATTTTAGCTAAGTCAGCCATTTTAGGTCTCGACTGCGTAAGCATGCGCTAGCGCACGTGCTCTCACTAGCAAGACTCATGTGTTCTATAATGGACTTGAAACTCGTCCATTACTTACCATTCAGTTGCAGCATTGTCACTCTTCTTTGCTGACTTCTAATTGGGCATCACTTGGCATATGTCATTTCCTTTTCTTTCGGTGGGTCATTGCTCAAGCGCGGATTAAAAAAGTTTAATTAAGGTCTCTCCACTGCTCTGCTGTGATGCAGGTACTATTTTTTTTTTTTTTTTTAAGTGTAAGGACGCAATTAATGTTGGCCGCGTCATTCCTTTTTTTTTTATCTCCCTCTCCACCCACATCCTGGCTCCTCTCCCCCAATATCCCCTCCCTCACGTTTGTACATTCCAAATATGTTGCAAATTGGTTTGTCACTGACAGTCGCAATAACTCCCACTCAGTGTTATTAACAAGCATTTGCCATTTTTTTTATGCGTTTGAAAACCTGCAAGCTATGCTTAAACAAGCACTTTGTACTTCTAGTCCTTGCTTATGAGAAGCAAGGCTGGCAGTCTCCTTTACTGCAAGCCTTGCTTCTCGTCAGCAAGGACTATACATACAAAGTGTGTGTTTATGCGCCGCTTGCAGGTTTTCAAAACAAATTAATAAAAGGTATTGTCATTTACAATGCCAATAGCTCCAACTCTTGCAAATGCGAGACCTATTGCATTGCAAATGCTTATTCTTTTTAGTATTATTTTTAAAGCGTATTGCAGCTGCCCAGACAGTGCTACAGAGACCCTTGCTTGCTATTCATTTCATCTGTAAAGAGCAGGCTCCCACAGGATCATTGCTTCTAAACGAGGCAGTATCTTAGATTAGTATTCCATTATTTACCTTTCTAAGATGGCCAGCACGCTGCTTCTAAATGTGGCAGCCCTGATCAGGGATACTGGAATTAGGAGGCAGATGAGCCCCAAATTATGCAGGAGTGTTGAATATGTTATACACCAAGGAAAGGCAAATTACGTGGCATAATGTGGAACTTTTTTTGATAGTATAACTTCACGACTTCAATTTTTACACATGGAAATGCGGTCTGGGTAAATATTCCATCTCATTAGTAAAAGTTTAACAACCAAATACAGAAATAAGCAACTGGAAGATGATCAGTTAACCTTTGCGAAAAGCCTTCGACTGCACGTGAACACATTTTAGTTACATGTGATCCGTTTTTGAGCTAGAAACTATTTTTTGTTAAAATATGCAAATGAATCAGCAGATGATGGATTATGTGGCAAATGCAGCATATCCATAATTATGTGAACAAAACCACAGCCGCAGAATTGCAGAATTCCAGTGGCCTTGGATATGATGGATCTTTAACTCAATACATTTTGCAGTTTCATTGCAAGATGGCCACCTTCTGCTATGTTTCATTACATTTTTTTTGTAGTTATGGCATTTCTGTTCAGGCAGCATTTTTTTATATTTCTACTTTCATTTTTCAAATGTATTTTGCTCATGCGTATTGAACTTTTGTGCCTGTTCTATTGTGGATGGGTAAGTGGATGAATGCAAGAATGAGTCCGTCCGTTAATGACTGAATGTTTGAGTACAAGTCTAGGTGTCACAATACATTTATGAATAATTATTAGGTGCTTAAACTCACCAGTGACTGAACAGGCAGATTCAGTCAAAAGCTTGGCATATTTGAATTGCCAGTGCTTGTTGCTTCAGTGGAAAAATTCTGGTCAGATCTATCCTTTTCAAATCCACAAAGGTGAAAAGTTATGTTTCTATTTAAAGGAGCTTCGAAAAAAAATAGTTTAGAATAAACAAACGAAAAGAGTGCTTTGAGGTTTATCCGCAAAGCCGTGTTTTTTTTCTAAATTCCTGCAATGGGATTTACTCTTTTGGCAATCCAATTACATTCTCCAGAGGAAAAAATACTGCAACCTTCAGGAGAAATGCCACTTACTGTACAAAGCCCTAGCAGCAGGCTATTACTGCTTTGACTGGCTAGAGAGAAACCACCTGCAGAAATCGCCCTTTCACTGTTTCCCAAAGCAGAACTGTCCAAACGATGATTAATCTGATCACTGAATAAACTGAGGAACTGACAAGGGGATAATGGGAAAGAGAAAGCAGAGCCGGGGAGCGAGCAGCGGGTGCATGTGCTCAGCGCGGATGGGTGGAAGAAGATGGATGACCCTCGGAACGCTTGACACTTAAGTATCTTGTCTTTGGCAAGAGGGACGGTGCTCCACTGCGGCCAAATACGAGCAAACAAACAATGCTACATATGTCACGCTGACACACTTTCTTCGGCTATCAGAAAGGAAAGTACGGACGCAACTTCCTTTGTTTGGCATCCATGCTAGAGGAGCGGTTCATTAGTAGGAGAGTGGTGACAGTTGTCAGCAGTGCTTAGTTATATCAGGCAGTTGTCTTTCAGGAAGGAGATATAAGTGAAGACTGAACTTGGATTGGTTTGCCTCTTGAGGGTGTGCTAGTCATTGGTTATTAGCTGGAAAAATCACCTGTATGCTTCTTTCTTTAGATCTGATGGCCGGTGGCGCATGCGCAGCGCAGTTGTCCGTACGGGTCAATGGCTGCGGCCCGCGACTGTCTGCCGTAGGGTGCAGCCGCTGAGTGATGTCAGGCGGGTGCACGCATTTCCGCGCAGGCGCAGAGCGCTCTTGGCTGTTTCTCCGCTTGCTGATGTCGTAGAAGAAAAGGCATGTGTGTGTGTGTTAAAATAATGCAATTGCAGAAGGCTGACTTGCCTCGGAAGCACCCAGGATATGGGCACAGCGCATCGCTGAACGTGCGCGTACACCTGCGCAAATCGTCAAAAGCTCTGCGCGTGCCCATCTCCTGTCCCACTTCCAAAGCAGGTCCCTAACATTAGAACTCGCTGGAGACAGCAGCGCTTCGGGCTGCTTACACCAGCTCGACCTAAAAAGGAAGTCGGGTGTCTCCAGAGTAGTGTCCTGGTCTTGGTCTAAAATCAGGAAACTTTGGAAACCAGCAGCACTTACACTGCGATCCGTCAATCGTCAGAGGTTGAACTCTCTCCCACTCTGGAGGCTTTTTTCTCTAAAATCTACCTTTATGCGGTTTTGCACCCTACTAGATGGCACTGAAAAAACCTGAAGTCTGAAATCTGCATCATGACAATCACAAAATATAATTTATCAATTTCATTCACTCTATTTCTTCAAAAAATATATTGGTCTTTTTGGAGTTTTATTTTTAATGATTTTAGCAGTGGTACGGCGCAAAATACCACTCCCTGATGTGTGATTGTTTGCAGCGGACCCAGAAGTCCACAGGAAAAATACTAAATTCCATTTCACTAGTCCACGTAAAACGGCCCTTGTGGGGAGAGCTTTATCTCGAGGATGATTGTATTAAATACTGTAATTTTGTGAATTTTTTTTGGTCACTTGCATGAGATACTCTGCCGCTGGCCAGCACGCGCTGGGATGAGTTTCTGCCTTCTGGTGCTCCCTCTCACTGCACTGGAAACTGCGTTGAATTCCGAGGCCATGGAATTGGGTCTAGTGGCGACGCTTTGGTTATCTATTTATATTTTGCTTTTGGTGGCTTTAGGGCCGAGTTGGTGGATTGAGATGCTCAGGGCTCCAAATCATGGCTCTTGCTCTAAACCATAAAGTATGATCCTGGACTGATAACTTGATCCCTCTGTGCCAGTCAAGGGGTGTGGGGTAGGCACCTAAAAATTCTATAGAAATACCCGGATGTGCATATGTTCAGCGCCTCCAGCCTCATTAGAAAGTCATATATGGTGTTACGAAGTCGTTGAGTCTGATTGAGATTGTATAACACATTCAGCTTCAACTAAACATTAACAGGAGCCGCTTGCAAGCCAACGATTGGGCACTTGGTTCTCACTGGAGAATAGTGTTAAAAAGTCCCCTCGGACTGGTGTATGCAATGCAGTGTACAAACCCCGCACTCTTTAACATCACCCATTAAAACACCAGCAAGGCAAAGCAGATGTCAGGGACACTGGTGTGATCTTCTACAGAGACCAGTGATTTGCCCTCAACTCAATTAGGACGTCAATTATCATCCGGGACGCGTGATAATACATGTGAAGATCCTGTTCCAATGTAGACACAAACCCCCTGCAGTTACTACCTACCTTTCTTCTCTTCATACAGTGTATAACTATGGTCCTACTCTCCTCCATGGTTTGTGGGAAGAGGGGTAACTTGCACACGAATATTCATGCGATTCTGCAATTATTTTTTAATGGGGTTTGCAACAGAGCAGTGATAAAGCACTGGTCCGCCAGCCATTTCTAAGTGCTGAAAATAATTGGCACTACGATTACCCAAATTACTGGTACCACACTTATCGACCTTGGAATGATGACGTGCCGAAATGGCCCTGCAGTATGTCATGCTCAAATTCTCGACCTCTGCTCAGTTTGGGAGAAAGAAACCATGAACCGCAGGCCACGTACAAAATATCAACAACAAGCATGTAATGTCCGCTTTAAGTTAAAAACACATTTAACTGTTCCCTAAAATGTTAGCTTTATTTATCAGTGGGCAAATGCTAGAAAATGTCAGATGCCTAATGGGGGCATGATTTAGGATTTGACCGACTAGATAGTCTGTGGAGAAGGCTGAGGACGTTACCTCCACCAGCCCAAAGGTTCTCCATCTGCCAAATTTTGAGATGAGTACCAGCCTGTAAACATTTATGTACACTGAAAGGAACTACCGTCACAGCAATCCCCTTCAGACACTAAAAGTTTGATTAACGGCTGCTGTTTGATAGCAGGCTATAAAACCTTTTCCTTTTAACTAACTTACCAAATTCATGTTGGGAACAAACACCCATGCCCTTTTCAATTAATTATTCTGCTATTAATCAGTAAAGAACGCAATGTTCGACTAATAGGTAACATACAAATAAGTCTGTGCTCTCCGGCCACAATGTGTAAACAGTATTACAGTACATCAGGAAAAACCTCAAAAGGTCCTCTCACAAGCCGTACATCCAGTAAGAAAGCAAGAGTGATTCAACCACTTTATGGAAATCACAACTATGATAAATGACTACGGATTGAGCATAACTTCTGTTGAGTGCCAGCTGTTCATCTTTTTCATTCCTCAGGTGAAAACAACAAGAGACATGACTGCAAATGTAAACTTCAGATTATCTACACAATCTTTTAAAATACTAGGAAAAGGGCTAGGCTGTCCTGTTTTCAGTGTTTATTTTTTGCGTGGATTTCAGTGGTGTTTTCAGTGTTTTCTAAACCTTTTGAATTCAGTGCTCACCAGTATTTATTCAGTTGACTAACCCCTAAAATAATAATAAACTGAATTTTTCCAGTGTTTACAAAACATGTTTTTTGCAATAAATGTTATAAAGCACATATTTATTTTAAAGGCAAAGTAATGCAGTGACTGTAGTGTCTTCCCACTGGCAGTGTATCAATTGGACTTATGTTACTGTCTTAAGCATAGAACGTGTTTATTGCACTATCACATCTCATTACTTTCTGTCACGCCTCATTGCCTCTGACACTCTGATCTCCACCTCTCCCAGATGGCCTCCAGAACCGAGCAGTGACACACCCCGTCACTACCATCTACTCTCGGTGGGAAAGGGAGAGGGCTGTGCCACCAATCCAATTGCAAGTGAGCATCCACCATTGCAGAGTGTGTAGTTTCCTCCGAAATTGGAATGGCATCTCACAGGTTTCCTTGGTGCTGGGTCCACTGGAACATCAGATTCCATTGCAGAGTCCACCAATGCCACCTGGCATTTGAGACAAGAAATGTAGGAGGCGAAATGGCCAAATAGCCCGATAGCTGCTCTCACTAAGATTCAAGAAGAGACTGAAATATCAGGATCATAACCTGAATTGTGACAGAGGGAAGGCCCTATACCATACTGTATCCAGGACAGCTCGAATGAAAGGAAGCTTGCCTAAGGAGTGAGGTGCAAACTTGGATCATTGATTATGAACCTCAACGATGTCAGGAGGTTCGCCACTGTCTGCAAATGATCCACCTGACTGTGGCGAGCCCGCTTCCAACAGCCAGTATTCGAGTTAGGGGAAAACTGGTATTCCTGACAACCAAAGATGGGCGGCGACTATCAGCATCACTTTCATGAACAAAGAAGGGGCACTGGTAAGGCCGAAATGGAGCATGGCAAACTGAATATGCTCTCGACCTACAGGTAAAGTCTATGGGACTGGAGGGCGGATGTATGAAAATGAGTGTCCTATAGGTCAAAGGACAACATCCAGCGAGCATTTTGAACATATCGCTCCACAGGCAGGCATTCAGAGGCAGAGAACCATGAGGGGCCAAAGGACACCCCATCCATTATCAGCACAAGGAACTAACAAGAGTAGCAACTTTCTATTATTTCAGACTCCGATTCAGTGGAGCATAAAGACAGGGTAAGGCATTGCCATGCTGTCAGATGTGATGGACCCATCTGTCATAGTGACAATTCAGGGAGTGGGTGGTGGGCGGGAGGTTGGGGGGGCCCCCGAGAGAGGCATGAGGATGTTTATTATGTGAGTGGACGGCAGATCGCGGCAGGTGGATGGGTCTATTTGGTCCAGTTTCCTTGGGTAGAGTGAGGGCGCTGGCCTTGTTCATTATTCCTCAATGCTAACCGGGGGGCGTGTTGTTGGTTGGGTGTTTGGGGGGGGGGGAGGTAGGTTCAAAAAAGCAGATCCATTCAACAAGCCCGCATAAACTGATGTCGAATTACTGTTAACGTTATTGTCTTATCACCTGGCTTGCTCCCGGATCCTTAATTCTCGCTGCACTGTCTCCGGGATGTGGGCTGAATGGCTGTGTGATGTTGAAGTAACTATAGGGGGTGGGTGATAAGCGGAGACGCGCAAGATTGCACGCATGCTGTACATTTCTGATTCTGCAATAAAAATTGAATTTCAAAAATTGGACCCATCTGTCAGATGTGATGGATCGCCACCCCAGGAGAAAGGACTGGATCTTGCCTCCCACATGGTAGTTGCGCACCACTAATGGCAAGCTAAAGCAGCTTGTTGGCTATTGCCAAAGAAGGAATAGACTGGGAAAACTAGTGCCATTGATGGCCTGCACAATCCACATCACTGGCCTCCAACAGACTGGGGTGATTGCAGCAGAGATATGGGGAGATTGACCGTGCCTATACATCAGCTCTGAAGAATAGCCTCTGAATTTACAAAACTGGTGAGGGACCTACTTATCAGTGTTCCAAAAACCCAGTGAACGTTTCTTGCACCTGCCCACCTTGAAATGCATCAAAGCGCAATCTACTTCTTTTGCCGAACAGTTTTATATATTCATGAGAGGCCTGTATGTCTCCAGAGAATCCCTTGGAGAGCATCCACACATGGCAGCAGCAGTACCACACTAGTACCAACTACCCTTTCCAGATAGTCAATAGTGCCAAGGCTGACACAAATTACGTATCTGACCACAGCCTGACAATTCTGAATGGTTTGAGCCTGTGATGCCCCAAGGTCTTCCGGGTCTGCAAGGAATATCTTGTAGGCCTGATTAAGGAGGACATGGGTATATCTGTCCAATGAACAAACAGCAATGACTAACTTCAATGCTAGGTTGGCCGAAGAGAAAGTTGTTTTCTGAACACCTCAATCTTTGGAATTCCTATTGGGGGGTGGTTCTCAGGAATCAGTTTGGGTTCACCTGCTGGCTTTAGCGTGTACCACCAGGCTTTCAGGAGGAGGGCATATAAAGAGGTTTGCCAAGAACTGTGTCTATTCACGGATGGACAAGAAAGTGTCAGTGAGGGCCTCACTGAATGGAAGGGCTCTGATCTGGCAGCCCAGGACTGCCAGATTTCCATAAGGAAAGAAGTTTACAGAATTGCCTGTCACTGTGCGCCATTTTGGGGCTAAAGAAAGTCACCCAACTTCCTCTGGAGGCCAGAAGTTTGGCAAATCCCTCTTTAACCAGACCTAAGAAACAAGCAGTGGCAAAGACAATAGTTCTAGCTTTGTGATAGTTAGAACTACTGGCACTGTAAATGACAATGTCTTTTACCCACGTGCTATGGAGTGGAGGTATGTGGTGTGGCGTAGAATTATGTGGGTTTGATTGAAATTGTTAGTTGTGAAAGTTTGAGCCATGGAATTGTGGGGTGTGGAGTGGATTTCTGACGTGAAATTATGCGGTATGGTGTGCAGTGTAATTATGTGGATAGTAATTATGTGGTATTGAGTGTACTGGAATTATGTGGAGTGGGATTGTGTGTCATGGAGTATAATTATGTGGAATTGTATTTTATGTTGTGGAATGGTACGTAGTGGAGTTAATGTGGTGTGCTGTTGAATTTTGTTGCATGATATGGAATGTTGTGGTGTAGATTGGATGCATGTGATGTGCTGTGTAAATGTGTCTAGTTGAATGATGTGGTTTGGTGTCGAATTATGTGGGGTGGAATGGAAATGTCTGGAGCTGAACTGTGTGGCGTGGAACGGTGGCGTTGAGTTGAATTAAGTGGAATGGAATTGTGTAGTGTGTATTTATGTGTTTTTTTTGCTATGTGACAGAGTGGTTTTATGTGGAGTGTATTCATGTGGTATTAAAAACATGAATGTGACCATGTGAAAATGTAGCTGGTGCTTTTATAAGTTTTAACAAAGGCCACTTTTGTTTAGCCTTCTTTAAAAGCAGTCCTGATGGGCTTCTTGTGCAGCAAGCTTGATAGCTGCCTAGGCTTCGCCTTAACAGGTAAGTTACCATCTCTGTCAAATAACTTCACTGTGTCCCAATGACCTTCATCAAAGAGCACCATGAAGTAGTATATTTCAGTTTTCTATATTTCTCCATTTATAGCAACATTACCCTTATAACAAAAGCCCATTGCTATGGACTTGTCTTTTTTTACTCGTGGACAAGGTGCAAGCGGCACCCACTCTTCAGGGGATCCTCATTCAGTCTAAAGCATGTCGGCATCTGTAATAGATGGAAGCCTAGAGAGGCCCTCAACACATTTTGCTGGGAGGGGGGTATCCTTTTGCATTATGTCTTAGGCCAAGGCATCAGCACCACGACCAGGAAGAATGAGCTCTCAAACATTTGAAAGTTCAGGTTTAGACACTTTCACTATTAATAATTGCAGTGGAAAAGCAAGGTTGTTATGGGCCTTGATGCCAACGAGAAAACTCATCACATACCTAGTATTTAAAGTCTGTCAAAGTTGGGTTTGAGAGGGACCCTTACAACCCTGGCCACTGGTGCAACTGCACCTACAGCACTACTGTTAGTACAACCCTGAACAACAATCACTCACTGTAGTGAAATGATCGTATGCGCTATTTTGAAATACTTCAATGCTTTACTCAAACAGGTTTTTGATCTAAAAAGTCTTTCAGGTTTGTTATACCCTATGCTTGTGTAATTAAAATGCCGAATGTGTGGAGATCTCGTCTTTTGGTTAGCTCTTAGGACCAACCATGCCCCATCTATCCCTACTGGTGAGTTGCCTTGCTCAACACTAGCAGAGACGTTATTCCTCTTAAAGCAATAGCGACTGTAATGGGGATACAAATAACTTGTACATGTTCTTACCTACATGCAGGTTAAACTAGTGCTGCTGTGACGCCTCTTACTACTACTGCCGCCCGGTCGGGCTGAGACTCTGGGCTTGCTGCACTGGCGCCATGCAGGGCACTAATAAAGCCCTTCTGTTGGTGGGCCTTTACAGGAAGGGGGCGTGGCTGAAGCCAAACATTAAGGACTTGTTTAGGGATGCAAAGACTATTGTACAAAGCATACTTGGCAAAGTGAATGTTCTGCAGAGCTGGGCTCCATTTAAAACCAATTGCAACATGGGAGGCGGGCCCACATGAATTTGTTCTTGCCGTGGAGGAGACTAGAATTGACATTTTAGACCGTCTACGTGGTCCAAAGCCCCACTCTAAGGCTCAACCCGTTCACCCCATGCAAGTTCACAAGGTCCACGTTCTACTGGAGTAACTCGTAATAAGGCCCAGAGTGTTAGCGTGAACGTAGACTGCAGGTTTTCTCTCAGTAAGGCTGTATTGAATATCTGCCCACTATGTCATCTTTTCAGTTTGAATAAAGAAGCATTAGGAATGTGAAACTCTACTCTTTATTGCTAAAGTAAAATATTTTATGAAACAGAAAAAAAGACATTTTATCCTGCAAGCTGAACAGGATCCCACACATAAGCAGGCATAATCAGTGTTCAGGAATACCAGTAAAGATTCTATGGTGGAATGTCTTTCTAGAGATATGTAGAAGACTTACAACAACGTATATTATTAGTGCTCGTCAGTTAAGTATTTGCTCTATAAAACAGCCTCCTGCATCAGTTACCTCATGCTCTAGTATAGTGACAAGTGAAAAAAAAGAAAAATACATTTGAAGAGAAGAACCATTGTGAAGAAAAGTGAGGCAATTAAGAAAAATGGACTAGGTCAAAAAGTAACAAGAGTTTAGTGCACATTTTAAATTAAGGAAAGAAAAAAGGATTGGCGGCGTATAAGCCTCACCCTGCCAAAAAACAATATAGAAATGCAGCAACGCTGTAAAGCACGTATACAAAATATAGAAAAACGAAATCTGTATCTGGTCAAAACGAAATTATTCAAATGATATTAATGAAAACTCGTTATTATCAAACTTTGGCAAAGCCAACAGGTCTCGCCTAGGAGAGCTATTGGCTGTGCCAATATTTTATAGCGACGATGTACAGCATGTCTGCTGTGCAGCATTGCTAAGATTGAGAAGAAAAAAAATCCGTATGGATCAGACAGCACGTATACACTTTTTTTAACCGAAAGAGTCTGCATTAAAGCTGGCTGCATCACGGCTGTTTAAAAAAAAAAAAGAATATTCTTTTTTTAGCCTTTGCTCCCAACCCCTTCTGGCCTGTCCTCTCTTCTACCCATGTCTTTCTCTCCTCTCTCCGTCTGTCCGTGTTGACTCGTCCCCCAACCCACTCCCTCGTCTGTTTTTTTCCCAACAAACGGGGAAATGAGTTGAAGGGCGAGGCAACACAGAGAAAGTGAGAGAGAGGTAGAAAGGGACGTGGGAGTTGACGACAGGTACCAGGGGATGAGGAGCACACGGACAATAAAGGCTGAGCAGGAAGAACTGAGGGGAGCACACGGACAATGGAGTGAGCGGGAGGGGTGGGGTGAGGACAAGTAACCAGACCAAGGAGAGTGGGTGGGAAGAGCTGGGCAGCCACACAGACACCAAAGGGTGAGTGGCAGATGCTGGGAGCACACACATGGATAACTGAGGGGAGCGGGGAAAGTACATAGACAACTGAGGGTGGGCAGGAGTGTGAGGGAAGCACATAGACAAGTCAGAGGCAAGCAGACAGCCAACAGAGAGTGAGTGGGAAGGGTGGGAGAAGCACACAGACATAGGAGGGTGGGCATGAGGACCAAGGGAAGCACATGAACAATGGAGGGTGGACAGGTGACTGAGGCAAGTACATGGACACCATAGGGTGGGGAGGAGCGGAGAGATGGCGAAAAGTACACAAGAAAAGCAGCTTAAAAACACATGCACTCTCATGAAGTGCTTAAACAACAAATCAGCACCTAAAAAAATCAAGCTGTGAAAGAACACAGTAATGTGCGCAATCTCCAGGGGAAGGACAAACACATGAAGATGATGGAAGCCTATGAAGCTAATGAACAAGCAAGCAATTAAGAGTGACAATAAAGCCAACCAATGGCAAGAAATGGGCGGTCTCTAAGCCACCTTGTAAGCTAACAAAAGGTCTTGCATGAAACAGTATATGTGCGGTCTTAAGCAAGACCTAACAATAGGATCCTATTATTACTCCGATTAGGTCCAACTGTTAAGGGATGGAAGGTGTTGATGGGTAGAACATCTAAACCAGGTCATCACCTTCATCACACACAATACACATAATGTCCAGATAGTGTTAATCTTTTATTTAAAAACATGTATGCTAAGTAACTTAATTAAGTTTTACAGAATTAACACTAGTTTCTGAATGTAGATCTAGGCTACTCTGAAACCATTCACAATAAATACATAGGCCACGTCAACAGCGCAGCCAGTTTCAAGGGAAACTGTCACTCCCAGTTTGTGTACATCTTCCAAACACACAACTCTAAGTAACCAAAAGCACAGTGTAAAGTGATAGGTAAGTAAACCCATCTTCTCTGTAAGAGTTGTGTAGTACTACATGAACTTAGCAAGAAGAAAATGATGGGGCCTAGTCATGACATACTACATAAACTCAATGTCCCCTTTGGGGTTCAGGTAAAAAGGTTAATAGCCCAGTACTATATTCAGTTGTCAATAAATGTTAGTACTGTCATGGCCTCATCATGAGGGTGGAGGACTTCTATGTGAAAAGGAATATCAAATAGGGTGTGCCCAAAGGAGACAGAGTTTTGTTGGTGGGCGTCATGACTCAATTACAAAGAGAACTTGTTAGGTGACTCTTGACACAGGCTCCTTGCAGTGGAAAACAAAGGGCCAGCCAGAACACAGATTCAACACACTTTAACTGCACTTCATGAGGGATATCCGGTTCCTTCCATCTCACACGTAGAAAATCAATTATCAGCTACTCTTTAACAAGCACATATTGCCCAATTCCTTTAACTTCACATGGCTTTACAATCCTCTAATATGCCCCAGGAAGCTTTGCCTTTCTCTGGTTCCTGCCCGTTTCTGTTTATGAGGGCTCTCGACTTCAACTGCTACACTAGCTCGAACTCTTTCACTAAGATCTATTCATCATCTTCATAACTTGGTCTCCTGAAAAGATAGCATTCAACCAGTTCTCACCATATTGCAGAACTAGGAGCAATCGTTTATCTCAACAAAATATTTCAATTCCAAAAGCATTCCAAATCCTCTCTTCTAAAACTGGACCTCTGGATCCTTTCCACAGATGTGATGTTCGGGCTGCTTGGGCTATGGATAGAGCGGCAGAACCTGATGGAGAGGTCTTACCAGGGTTCAATTCCCCGCCTCGGCGGGTCTTGGGCTCAAAAAATTCCACGGACCCGATAATTCTCGCCTCGGTGCCTATTCCAATCATGGAGTCCCACTCTGCAACTCTGGGCAATAGCTTGCTTAATCTCCACAACGGCCCTCACAACACTAAGGATGCCTGGCCTCCACCTTGGGGGTGCCCAGGAGTGGACACCTCACAGGGAAAGTCAGGATGGGTTCCACAGCGGTATTCGTACAAGCGCCTTGAGACCCTTGCGGGTGAGTAGTGCGCTATACAAGTATCAATTTACAATTTACAATTTTTTTTTACCCGAGTAAACTCTCTACCCAGCACAAAGTGCAGGTATTAATAGTAACAGTAGCATGTCATTTATAATTTTATTTATAAACAGAGTATTTGTTTTAGGATCACTGCTCTGCTTCTACTCAAGTTCTACAAACATCTTTTTACATACATAGATACTAGCTAGAATCTGAAAATTTGGCCAACAGCTCTTACTATGGCATTATTCTTTCAAAGAGTCTTTGAACGTATTTGGCATCAAAACAGACCAGGGATAAAAACAACCTTCATTGAGGATTCTGTCGTTTCTGTCTGCTTTTGTTGTTTTTTTGTTTGAAGAGTACTTTCACATACAAGTGTCTGTACACAAGGCTGCTCAAAAACGGAGCATAGTTTCAGTGTGGGGAGTCGGTATGAAACTGGTCATGGGTAGGATGTTGATAATGCTTACTGCTGTACTATGGCATATGTGTGGGGACAATGTGTTGAGAGTTCAGGTTTATTGAACCTGGAACTTTCTGCAAAGTCATCGCCAAACATTTTTCCGTTCTACTCCTACATTTTGCTGAATTCGTTTTGATGGCTTTAGGTCTCTGCATTTTACCACTGCCAACTAGTGCAAAAGTGCTTGTGCTCTCTACTCTAAACATGGTAGAATTGGCTTATACCCAACTGGCATGTTTAATTTACTCATAACTTCCTAGTAGAGTGGCACTACATGTGCACAGGGCGTGTAAATGAATGCCAGTAGTGGATCTAAGTTTATAGAAAAAATATGCCAACCCACTTTGTTTGGTTTGCTCTAAATTATTAGCAACAGATCAATATGAATTTTGATGTGTTCGGTATATTTATTTTTACCTTCTCTTTAGATACTCTTTTTTGAAAAAATCATTGGTTTCTATGTCAGAAAAAACAACACAACATATATAACAAATATATACAACAACTTATACACAACATTTACCAAAAAACATTATTACATACATATATACATTCACTATGCACTATACTTTCATTATACACAACATAGCTTATGCAAATCTATTTTAGACTGTTCCAAAGGCAAAGATAAAAGATCGAAGATGAAAGATAGAAGTGACAAGGCCCTGAGGAGAACCCATAACTGTTGTGTGGTGTTCGAAACGCGTCGGCAGAACGGAGATAAAATTTAAAAATAATTACAACTATTGACTCACAGAATTGATATTGTGTGTTATCTCCGGTTGATCGTGACTTTGTTCACTACTGTTCCTCTAATTGTAAATCACTGATGGTTAACGAGGCAAGGAGCTGATATTTGCCTTTGGAACAGTCTAAAATAGATTTGCATAAGCTATGTTGTGTATAATGAAAGTATAGTGCATAGTGAATGTATATATGTATGTAATAATGTTTTTTGGTAAATGTTGTGTATAAGTTGTTGTATATATTTGTTATATACGTTGTGTTGTTTTTTCTGACATAGAAACCAATGATTTTTTCAAAAAAGAGTATCTAAAGAGAAGGTAAAAATAAATATACCTAACAGATCAAAATTCATATCGATCTGTTGCTACTAATTTAGAGCAAACCAAACAAAGTGGGTTGGCATATTTTTTCTATAAACGTATATATAAGGTTCAGCCATTCCCACACTTCAAGGACCTAGCTCCTTTACTTTAAAAAGTTGTGGATCTAAAGCACAGATTGTGCCACCCACTTAAGCAGACTTTTAATGCATCTCAGGACTGCCATTATAGAGCCTGTGTGTGCAGTTTAAACTACTATTTCAACCCGGCAAAATAAACCTTTCAGCAGGCCCAAACCTCCCTTCTTAATACATATAGGTCACCCCAAGGGTGGCCCTGGACAGCCCCCAGGGCAGGCTGCAATTATTCAAAAAGCTGAACATGCACTTCCATTTGTTTTTCACTACTACAAGGTCTGCCTTTCCCACATGATAACATTGGATTTGCCTTATCACATTTTAGAAGTGTAACTGCCAATAGGGAAGAGAGAAGTAGTTCATGTTTGGTGTCTCTGGAATCCAAATTTAAAATCCTAACTTAAGGTGCAGTCAGATTTTAAATAAAAGTCTCAATAATGCCACTTCTAGAAGAATGGCATTTTCGTGCTTTACCCATTTAGTGCCTGCAGCCGGCCTCTGTTCCAGACAGGGTGTAGTTGGACTTTGCATATTCCTCCTACACAGCCACACGCAATGGGAGCTTAGGTGCGACTGGAAGGGCCACCATTGGCAGGATGGGAGGGAGGAGCTAGTTTCAGTGTCACTTACACCTGAATAGGCTGTGTCCTGTCTCCACACAAAGGGCTGCATACCCCCAGTAGTTAGTCTGGAGCCAGGTTAGGGAAGGCAGGGCATCTGTGCACTTCAAAGACATGCCTCCAGAAACTTCTCCCCACTTCAAAGACACAACTGTATATAAAAGAGGGACCTAAGACATCACCACTTCAGTACACTTTGGGCACTCTGCCAGGAAGAAGGACTGCTGTGCTGCTACAAGAACTGCTACTTTGCTGGATAACTGCTCTGAATGAACTGCTGCCCTGCTGTGCCGACTTGCGGTCCTCTTGCTTGGCAAAGAAGAACTGTACCTGCAACTTCACCTTGAATCTAGGACCCCAGAGTGACTCCAAGGGCTAATCCGATGGCCTCCAGACCTACGTCAGTGGATCAATTTTCTGCAATTTCCTGAAGCCTCCACCATCCCAAGTGGTGGGGTAGGTGCTGGGCCCCTGGTGTGGCTCTCGAGCTCTTGAAATTAACCTTTTGGGCTCTTTGCAACTGCAAACAGCCCATTCGCATCAGAATTGTGCCACTTATACCAAAAATCAGCACAAACGCCGCCAGCCCCATCTCTTCTCACAGCAAAATCTACACCTCGGGGAGGACCGCCAATGTGAAGCTCCAGCCTGCCTGTCTGCAACACCGAGCCTGCTCTTCTCACCACACCACACCACCCACTGGTCACGGCGATCCTTTCCAACGCGAACTGGACTTTTGCCACAAAACTTGAGAAGGTAAAACTTCAGCAGGACTAATCTGGGATTGTATCAGCCCCGCGCTCCGACGCAGTCAGCCTGAACTTTTAACTTTCACCTGGTCCAGCATGTTATCCACAGATGGCGCTTTATGCTTTTAGACTATATTTTATAGTTGAGTCTTTAACAAAATCATAACTGCATTTCTACAAATTGAATTTGTCATTTTTTCTTTATTTACTACATTTTGCTCTATTTTTCTAACTTTCTTGTGAGATCTTTGTGTGGTGTTTATACTGTTTTACAATTTGGATTGTTGTACAAATACTTCACACATTGCCTCGGAGTTAAGCCGGACTGCTCTATGGCAGGTGGTTGAGCACAGGTTAATTAGGGGTTTTGGTGTGCTGACTAGAATTGTGGTTACTGCTTGACCAGGGCTGACACTCCAGCCAACCAGTATCCCAATTTCTAGCAAGGGTCACTTCACCTTGCTGACACAGGAGTGATAGCAGAAGATATAACAAACAATGTTGTGGTATTAGTGCAACATTAATTGTTTGACTGTTGACGGTTCCTTTCCCGGGACCTGAAACATACCTACACGTGCATGCTTTCTAAGGCCTTTCTCTGGACCACCTTTAAAGCTGGCAAACTTTTGTGGCGCAGCGGTATCAAGTCAATTTATCTGTCTGGAATACACCTCTGATGCGCTGTCAGGGGCTATTGGTTAGCCGAGTCTGGCTTAATAGTGGCTCGTCACTTGTAATGCATCAATCACAGGCAGGACTATCATGGTCACAGTGTCCTGAATTCAGCCTCACAATACCACTGGGGAGAGCAGGCTGACCTTGAATGGTCTGGTTGTTACTTTATATCGCTTAAATGAATAAGACCATGCTACTACTGGCTTATGATTAAAAGCTAACATGAGCTGATTAATACTTAAAGTAAAAGTAGAATAAATGAAGACTGTTCAAGATTTTCTAATATTAAAATATTCATGATATCAGAATTAAATAATTGCCTATGAATTATAAGAGTGTCTTACTACGAAAGTAGGAATTCATGTTAAAATATAGAAATTACGCTTCAGCAACTTCACATTGACTAGAGCTAGGTTTTGAAGTGGTCACTGAATTCCACAATTACATATTGCTACTCAGAGGGAGGGCTACAAAGGCTTACAGGCAAGATATGCTGTGCCAGAGCATTTGAACATCACACCTTTCGGTTCTACTGGAGTGCTCAGAAGCTTAGCATGACGCAGAACATTGTAGGTTACAAGAAACTGTGGTCTATACTTTATTTTATGCATCTGTATGTCTACAATTGTTATCCAAGAGCACTACTGGAATCTGAGCACAGCTTACAAGTTCAGGCATTCTTGCTAAACGGACTGATAGTGGTCTCTGGACAGTACATATTGTTGTTTTGGATAGTGAAGAGCAAGGTTACAATAGAATAACGTATGGTTTAGTTATGGAAAGTGGACAGCCATATCCTTACATGGATCTGTATAGAGTATCACTTTGATGTTTGTTACGTTCTGGATTGGTACACAGTTGCCCACTGCTCATTTCTGGTTTGCTGCACAGTTTGCAGGTATCTTTCCTGATTGTGTGGATTTTATGCAATACTGCATGTGTAGTGGTCATTGCGTAGATTGTGCTACATTACCTGCTTTGGTTAATTTCACTGGCCTTGTTAATGCTTTAGCACTTGTTGTCTGTATTCACATACTTTCCTAAGGAGGAGAGTTCCTTAGTTTGGTTCGCATGTAAATTAAAATGGGTTGCCTGATTTAGGATTAGGTATCATTACACAACTGGTATTTGCCAACACAACTCCATTAATCCCATGCCCGTAAACATACCATGTGTACACCCACCACTCCCCTCCCACACCCATCTTCAAAACTGAGGCCATGGAATATAACTAGGCATATTGGTTTAAAACAGCTGGAGAGAAAAACATGAAACACCATTGTCATGCATGTAACAGGCTTAAAAATGAATTTTAAAATAATATTTATAAAAAATAAATAAAAAATGGAAGAGCGTTACAAACTTACTTTCTAGACATGGAACGGAGGATCTTTCGACTCTTGCTTAAATTTTCACTTGTGTTTATTAACTGGAAAAACATAAAAGTAGAGTTAGTTACATCTTGCATGGGTGCTGACGGCCTGTATCAAAACATTTAAAAGTTGAACCAGCACAACTGAGTCCCTACCAAGGTGACTTTCAAAGAGTCCCGAAGCAACAATCTCTACCAGCTGCCAGACCATGACACAACCCCTGCACTTCCAATGGCTGGCCACATCTGCCAGAGTCACATCACAGATCCTGTGTAGTTCCTGCGCCCTTCCAGATTCTGAGAAACTAGCATACAACCTTTTTTGTTTTTTACAACCAACACAGAGTGGCCTGGATGACAAGTACTGAGTGCAGAGCGTCCCTGCTAGGCTTAGGTATACTCTACTAAGCAAACAGGTTTATAGAGCACTGAACCAATAAAGACCCAATATGAAATATGAGAATCTAACAATTTATGTCTGGTGGGAAAGCAAGAGATCCAAGGGAAATAGCCTTGAAGGGGAAGAGCTGTAGCTCACTACAAGGAAGCAACCACCGTTTTTCAGTATTTACTGGACTTAGGAAAATGATTCAAGGCAGTGAATCGAGGGATAAGTCACTTGCCATCTCGAAAAAACAAGCATTCCTAGAATGCAATAAGATTACAGGATGGGGGTGCGCAATAGCATTGATTTTTTCAGAAAAATGATAACCTAACTCAAAATTATTTATTGCCCTTTCCGAACCTAAATCTTTCATGCATGAATAAAACTAGGTCCCACAAAGGCCAAAGCTAATTTAATTAAAAAAACAAATCTCCTCCTCTACTAATACCACAGCATCATATTCAAACACGTTTATACAAACTTCAACACTTGCACCAACTCTATCTGCCCTATCAGTAGCTAAATGCAACAAATTGTATCCAATAAAATCGAAACCATTTGGGCTAAATATCACACCCTCACAAAAAACACAATGTCCAAACCTACACGAAAGCCACAAACATGCGATTTTCCTTCTGCCATGTTACCATAGACAAACAATCCCAGTTGATAAATCAACGTAACCGTCCCATATACTGCCTAGACACCCTACTGACAAAAAAATCCTTTAGCCTCCTGTTTGAGGGGAGCTTACTGTGGCTCCTTTCCCCTTACTTCTTAAACTACCCCTTCCAATCACCTTGCCCATGTCCTCAATCTGTCCCATTACCCCCGTACAGCAGTTTAAAAACAAGCATTTGCAATGCAATAGGTCTCGCAGTTACGAGAGTTTCAGCTATTGACATTGTAAATAATGCCTTTTATTTATGTTTTTAAAACAAAAACAAAAAAAAGGCATTATTATTTGTAATGTCAATAGCTCAAACTCGCGTAAATGCGATACCTATTGCATTGCAAATGCTCGTTTCTCTTATCAAGTGACAAGCAGTGGATGAAGAGCGGAGGTGCAGAGTTCCTGCTACATTTGCCACGTGTGATCTCCTTTGCCAGCTTTCAGCCCAGGAACAATTCTGACAAAATCACTTGTCCATGAATTGTTGCATTTGTATCCATATGGTGCTTGGGATGGAAATAAAATTCACATATACACAGACAGGCTGCTGCATAGCACATCAATCACTCAATGAATGATGTTCGGTTTTTTGAGAATCATCTTCACGAGGCCATGTCAACCACCTATCTCTGGTACCTATCCACCTATCTCTGCAGAGAGCACCCCTCACATGTAAAACACACAAGATGATGGACGGAATGTTGTACAAGGGTAAAACATTCACCCCAGTCACAGATCTGGGTTTAATCAATTGTTATTTTGCTCACCAAGCCACTGCAGTTCAGACATGGCCATATGCAAATCAGTCTTGACCCTATGCCTCATGTGAACAGATCAGCCCAAACTGGCAAGCCATGTCTTCCAAGGACTGGAATCAAGCATCCTAGGACCGGTTTCTGGCTATCAGCCGTCTTCAGCCAGGATAGCTTGACTCCAGTGGCTTAGTGAGCACGGGACCCACATCTGGACATACCCTTCCCACATAGGGTGAACAGCAAAACACCCCTCACGTGTGGCAGCTCATAGCTACTCTTGATTCTGCACAGTGGTGAAAATTTTGCACACAAACATACTATTGCCACATATATAGAAAAATAATAAGAGGGAACATTAAGTGGCACTGTTCCTCCATCTGTAGCCGATGAGGTAGACTTTACTACTATGGATGAATTTCACAGCATCATGTCGTAGTTTCAATCGGTCTGTAGGAAAAGGAGTGCGAGTACATTTTAAGATCTCAACTTACAGCACACCTGTGGTAGTTTAGGCCAAAGGAGAAATCCAGGACTAATAATGAAGCGAGTCAATCTTTACTGAACTACTGCTGAGACATCAAAGCCACCAGATTAACTTCTGGTCAGCAGGTCTTAAGTATCACATTGGTTGAAGTGGGGGAGGGGCGGGGTGCTTGAGACTGAATAGACAGGGTCATACTTCAATATATAAAAAGGTCAAGGAGCTGAAATATTTGGTGATCTGAAAACCTCAATCTAACCCGAAGATGCCCCACGTGAAGCACATAATCCCTAGTGACACTACGTCACGGCTGTCCGTATTGGTCCTGAGAGCTGAAATAGAAGGGCATGAACTTGTGAAATCATTAGTGTGAAGATTTGATGTTGAAAAAATGCATCCCCACACTGCTTAGTGGCTGATGGGCTTGTTTTCATTCTGCCACCAGGTGGCAGAGGTTACACTAAAAATAATATAACAAGCAAACACTTTGTGCATAGTAAAGAAAATCAATTCATAGTTCACAAAACACTTCAGTTATGCTAAAACAAGGCAATGCTAGGATTTTACAGGAGTACTGTCCACTGGTCTGTAGGGTTTAAGCAAAAGAGGAACACAATCCGTCTGAAATTGAAGATGCTCAAATGATGAGAGACGTGCATATCGCCTGTCTGTACGCGTGCACATGTCCTGTCCCCCTTCCGGCGAAAAATCGACAATAGATCTTGCCAAGCGAGCAGCGCATGTACTGCGTCGCTAGGCTAAACCTAAATAGAAATGTTTTCTTGTCATTGTGGTGTCCCAGTCAGCCTCTCTGGGCCCCCTACGACATCAAATCTACTTTAGTTTTAAGAGGCTCCCTTCAAAAATCATCAGTTCCTGCTCAAGCTTTTCTCTTTTTGGCGAGCGCCAGGTGGTATCTTTCCCCCTTGCTTCTTATGCTCTGCCCTTACATTTCCTGCCCCTGTGCCACCATATGTCAATTAATGGCCGTGTGTTTTTTTTTTTACTTTGCTTTTTAGTCAATTCGTTTTTAATCAATATGTTATGTGTTTGAAAGAGGATTTAGCATTTTTTTAAATTTACTTTTTATGTGTTTTTCAGTCCGAAACACCGGGTGTAAAAACACTGTCAGGGACCTGCTAACAGATGAGAATAATTTCCAGCGAACTTTGTCAAAAATGGTTCCAGGGACTCTGCTACTCACCTTATACACATAACTCTGTATATGACCCGTGTCAGATATAGCTGTTTTAAGACAGATACCACCTGCAGTGTGCAGTCGCAATCTGCTATAGAAGTATTATGTTTAGAACGCATAAAAGGTCATAGCTTTGGGGGAGGTAGGGGTAATGTAACTAAAATAGTTAATGATATAGGCTTGGATCATCTCTGGCTGGACACAAGTCAAATAAATTGTGAGAGCACTGCAGCTGTTAGAGGTATGCTGAAATTTAATATTCACTGTCTCTAGCAGCAGTATTAATCCTCTAACTGCCAAATTTTTCCTATGGCCAAGTCCCATACCTAGGCTTGCTATATCATTAACTGTAACTTATATTTATAGGTAAAGGTCAGGCTAGGACTTTGGCCAACTACAGGATATCGTTCTAAAGGAGTTGCACCCGTCTTAAGATTGTACATGAATTTTGGGGGTGATAAGTACACAATTTCACATTTCCTGATTTTCTGCACAAAAACAGCCGGCCCAAGATGGAATTGACTTTACCCACTTTTCAGGAAGTTAAGAATAACTTCCTCTTGTGATTACCCGATTTCTGTGCTGTAGGACAGATTATATTGATATAGTTTGCACTCTTGGTTCTCACACATGATCTGCTTAGTTTTTTTTTTCCTGAGAAAGGAACAAGAAGGCTGAATGCAGGGCCCAATTTGTACATTGATTTTACTCGTGCAAATGACCGACAAATTATCTGATGCATTATTAATGAATCATGCTAGAGAATGAATTTTAATGTGGTTTTAATGTTACTGTGATTTTAACAAGGACGCCTCACTGTTATTTGGCTATAATTTCTGGATTTTACTTGCATGTTTCCGGAAGCCGCATCTTTAAATTTCGTCTTTGTACTGCTGTTTTATGTTATGGCTATAAGAGGAAATATTTAAAATAAACCAATAGTGTTTTAGATAAACCTGTTCACCAACCATGAAAGACAGCCTTATTCTCCAATTGTTAATCCTGAATTACCAGCAACGGATTAACAAACTATTCATGCTCAACCCCACAAAAAAGATAGTTTATTCTCCCCGCACCCAAGTTTTAATACTCCTTTTACCTTACTCTTTTCAATTCAAGCTGGAAGGGCTTTTAAATAACCTCCTCAATACGGTACATTTCCAGTTCTAAATCGTGTCCAGATGATATAATTTAGGAATAAGGAAATGCCATTTTCACAGGTGGCCTTCATGTCTTTTTTGTCCTAATAAAAGCTGTCCTTCACTGCACAGTTTGCCTGAACTCTACCTGGAGAAAATTGGATCACATGACCTCAGTCTTAAAATGCTTCCATTACTTTGAAAATAACATTAGATTCAAATGTAAAAGCTTTATTTAACAGATATGAAACCCGGAAACACCATTCCTGGCTCAGTTACTATCTCCAGAAGTCAATGATAACTCAGTAATAAAGACCCATTCCATTTGGGAAACATCCTCTGCCTTTAATATTCTTCACTGGGCCTGTAATCAAAAATCGAAATGCTCTATTTCTGCAGCTAGAAATCAACTCAATATTTTCGCCCTCAGGTAACTACATTATCTGAAAATAAAAATGTGAATCTTACAAGTTAGCTTGATCATTTACTCTTAAATTTCAAAGTATGTCTGCTTATTTTGACATTTAACTTATTTTTGTATTCTCTACTTGCGTGCAAAGTGTACTAACATCTTGTGGTACTGCTGTAAAATGTTCAATTAAATGAATAAATATTTAAAGGTGTAAGAAATATGCTTCCCTGGTGCTCTGTCTGAGGTGGGGGGGAGAAGTTAACTGGAAAATTGAAACTCTGGAGGCACATGGGGAGATGTAAGGCATAGGGGCAAGAAGAACAAGTTATTTACCTTTGGTAATGATCATTCTGGTGGATACGAACTGCAGATTCCACACTAGATCCTGGACCTTTAAAGCAGTACATCTCCCTGTCCATAGGTGGAGTCGCACAGCTCCGAACAGACAACATTCCCTTGCAGAAGTGATGTGTGGAGCCGCATTTAAGTGCAACCCATACACACCAACTTTAGTTGTTTTCTTAGGTTGTCTAAGGAGAACCCTACAAAGAGGTGATCGTACACCCAATGGTTTTTGGTGCAATCTGTTTAGTACCCTCTTATCGTAAGGGGTAGAGCCTCTCTTCCTCCTTAGAAGGATGAGTTGGAGCAAAGAATGTCGAATGGGTGACAAGCCTGCCTGACATGAAATGGACTGACCACTTTTGGCAAAGAGGACGTTTGGATCCCCAACATTAACTTATCTGAGAAGAATGCTGTATGCAGCGAGTTTACAGAAAGAGCCCACAGCTTGCTCCCAGACCTAGCCAATGTTAGTGTAATGAGACTGTCAAGAAGCCTTAATGGACAGCTGTGCAGCGGTTCAAAAGGGGTGCACATCAATAAAGTGAGATCTATATTCAAGTCCCACTGTGGCACCGCAAAGAGTGTTGGGAGAAACAAGTGTTGCAAACCTTTCACAAATTCATTGCAACAGGTGATTTAAATGAAGGCTGATCCAGAAACCACAAAAAAGACAAAAGTGTCGACAAATCGACTTTAAGAGTGTCCAAAGCAAATCCTAGTAGGGGCAAAAACGACACATCAACTTGGATTGTAGTAGGTCAATTTGGTGAGAGCCACAACAAGCCACATAATCAGTTTTTAGAGTGGTGCCTCGCCTCCAAGATTACAATAACACCTTGGCTGCTACTTGAATTTTGCCCCTGTGCTGGACATTCCAGAACAGGGTGTGGTCGTGACGGAACCATTCCATCATCAGCACAGCTCAGCCGTGACTGATGACGGAATGGTTCCGTCACAAGCATCGAAGGGGTTAACAACCTCAGGAAGATCAAATGAGGTCAGTTGCCACCACTCAATCTCCAGGCATGTAGATGCTTGTGCATGGTGCGTGCTCAGTTGTAGTACCCTGCCCTTTTGCTGAGACATTAGACCCTCCTCAAGCAGCATCTTGCTTTGAGGACAGATGCTCATGACGAGGAGTTCTGGGTACCACACTCTCCGGGCCCAATTCACTGCCTCTAGGTTGACTTGGGCCCGGTTGTTCCTGATCTATTTGAAAATTTAGGTCAGAAGAATCAGTGGCATGAATGCAAAAAGTAGTCCTGAGCTCCACTCTAGGTGGAATTAATCTTCCAGAGAGAGCCTTCTTGGGAACTCAAATGCGCAGAAATGCTTACATTGCACATCCTCAGCAGTGGCAAAAAGATCAAGCCAGGATTCTCACCACTGATTGAAACATGCCACCTCCAGGTGTAAGGGCCATTTGTAGTCCGTAGAGTGTCAGGAGACTGAATTCGTCCACCGTGGCTTTTAAAAATACTGGCAGGAGGACTATCACCAGAGAAACTCCCTGGTGGGTCAGCCACCTCCAGAAGCGTAGAGCCTCCTGGCATAGAAAGCAAGACCCCCAACCACCTTGCTTCTTGCAGTATCACATGGTGGTGGTGTTATCCGTGACTACCTGCACCAGCCTTCCTCTGTTGGTGGGCTAGGCCTTCAATGTCAAGCAAATTACCATCACCTCCAACAAACTGATGTGAAGTCGAGCTTCCACCCGAGATCAAAGGTCTCAGATCTCCAGGTCTCCTCAACCCCGACGTGATGCATTAGTCACCACTGCCGATTTTGAGTAGGGCAAGGAGAGGAGATCGCCATTGACCCAATTGCCGTCCAGCAGTCGTCACTGGACATTTTTGGCAGTCTCCTCTGAAACCTGGATGCAGTCTGACATTTTGCCCAGATGCAGTGCCCAATGACTTCAGGTCCCACTGCAGAGCCCACGCTTGCCCTCTAACATGCATCACCAGCAAGATGCAGGTGGCCAACTAGCTCAGCACTGTTATCCGCACTAAGATCCAAATCAGAAACATCGGGATAATAGCTCAATTATCCAAGACTCTCCTGTCTGTAGGAAAGGCACAAAACTGTACCATATCCAGAATAGCTCTGATGAAAAGGAATCTGCGAAGGAGTCAAGCTTGACTTCGGCACGTTGAGGTTGAATCCCAACTATACAAGGAGGTGCACTGACATCTGGAATTAGTGGACAACGGCCGGGAGTAATCCATCCTACAACAGACAGTTTTTTTTTTTTTTATATATAAAATTCTTTATTCGGCTTGTTCACAAAGGAAAAACCATAAAAGAGACAATTAATAAAACACATTACATTTTTGCATAACTAATACAGTCGAGATGCACGATTTTGGAAAAAATTCATACAAAGAGCTAATACAATGGAGAAGGATTGATTATAGAAAAATGTCATCAAGAATCAGCTCAGAGTATCCTTAATGAGGGCTTTTATAAGTTTTTCCTGTGCTTCACGATGCATTTTAAAAAGTTACTTACAAAATAACACACATTTTCAGTTTCCAGCATTTGGAGTCTAAGAAGAGCGGGCCTGCATTGTCTCAGTACCCAGTTCCTCAATATTGGTAGTAAGCAGATTTTTCTATGCGGTTGATGAAATTTGCAGAGCATGATCACATGTAGATTGGATTGTGTTGATAGTCCGTCACACGGGCAAGGTGGCAGAATAGCTTCCCAACAGTTTTTTGATGGAAACGTGACCAATCTGAAAAAAGTATTTAGCCTAAATCTGGTTATTAACATTCTCTCATACGTTGAAATTTGGAGTGTCAGGTACGGGTGAATGCCTGGGGCTATTTGTACCATGTTTGCATGGACTACCGCAGTTTTTAATGATTCAGAAGCCAATCTTAGAGACTCCAAGTGTCTTAGTGCTAATTGTTTAAGGTCTCTCTTCGAGATGTCCATTATAGATTCTGGGTCAAGGAAATTGTCACTAACCCTAGGTCTTTAAAAAAGTCTTTTACATAAGAGAGCCATTTTACTTTGGAGGAGTTGTCAAGGGCCATCGAATCAGCAATGATGGACTGGGTCAACGCATTTTTATCGGATGTCCAGATGCGCCTCCACAGCATCACTGGTTCAGTTTTGATTAGATCCTCTATATAGGGTATTCCTAATTCCAGGTGCATGGCATAGGTTGAGGTACCTTTCGGGGTGGCTAGGAGAAATCTAAGAAAAACATTTTCAGCCTTCTGAATGGAGCTAGTGTCGGTGTATCCCCAGACTCCCGCGCCATATAGGGCGATAGCCTGGCATTTCGCATTATAAATTTTCAATAGCTCCACTGGGGGCCTTTTTCCCAATCTCTGAGAGAAGCTCGTTAGAGCGGCTATTGATCTCTTAAAGAGATGTCCCCTTGAATCTACTGCTGGTTTCCATGTCAAATGATCATCTATCATGATGCCCAGGTAAGGGAAATGGGGGGTGACCTCAAGGTTTTGGTTATCGAGGTAGATGGCCTTTGTTCTTTTTTGCCCCCTGCCTGCTGTCATGACAAAAGTTTTCTTCACATTCACCCGCAAATCCAGGTTGCCCATGAAGGTCGTGTACCTATTCAGTGAGAGTTGGAGCTCGCGTGGTGTACGCGCGAGAATGACGGCATCATCCGCGTAGAGCAGGGCGGGAATCAGGCGCTGGTTTATGCGTGGGAGGTCCTGAGCCCCCCTCTACATCTCCCCCCTCCAGACCATTAGTGTAGAGTGAGAAGAGGAAGGGGGTCAGGACACATCCCTGCCTGACTCCACGCCCTACGGTAAACGGGGCCGTCAACTCACCATTTAGACCAAATCGCACTCTGGCCGTTGCGCCGGAATAGAGTTCCCTCAAAAAGTCCAAAAGAGATGATTCTACACCCATTTGTGCTAGGACCGTCCACAGTTTTGCATGCGATACGCAGTCAAACGCCGCGGAGAGATCGACGAAGACCATGTAAATCTTGGTGGTCTTAGCCTGTATGTATTTTCCCATTATTAGGGTGAGATTGAGGGCCTGTTCTACTGTTCCGAAACCCTCCCGGAAGCCAAATTGGATGTCAGAGATAATGCCTCGATCCTCACTCCACTGCTGGAGACGCTCTAGGATAACTCTCCCCACTACTTTCCCGAGCGAGTCCAGCAGAGAGATAGGCCGATAGCACTTCACATCTTGGCGGTCCCCTTTTTTAAAAATGGGGACCATTATTGACTTGGTCCAGGAACTTAAAACTCCCTCATTCGCCGCCGCTATGCATACTCTTGTTAGGATGGGGGCCCAGAGATCTAGGTTGTTTTTGAAGAAGTCCACTGGGACCCCGTCGGGGCCTGCAGCTTTACCCAATTTGCTTTTCTGCAATGCTACCAAAAGATCGGGAATATCGAACAGGAACGGAATGGGATACTGTACTTTTGGGGGCAATAAATCTGTGGGTGAAGTACTTTTAAAGATCTTGGAAAAGTGTGCACCCCATGTGTGCTCATCTATGGCAACTTCTATTCTGGGGGTGCCGGTGTCAGAGAGATATGGGGTTCTGACTGTACGCCAGAGAAGCTCACTGTTTTTTGAACGGCACTCTTGTGGAGATTGTCCCAGAGTTTCTGTTTTAATTGTGCAATTCTCAATTTTCGTTCCCCTATGTATTGACGTCTTAAGAGTTGGATTTGGGCTGTGTCCCTCGGTTTATTATGAAGTGCTGACTTTAGTTTGGTTAGAGCAGTTGTGCAGTTGTGGTTAAACCAACTTTTCTTTGCAGGGTGATTTGTTCTGGGTTTTAGCAGAAGTAGATCCTTAATGTACTCTAAGATGCGATTGAAGTTCGTTAGAACTTCCTCATAGCTTGAGGAGAGATCCAGGCATTTTAAGATATTTGGGTATGCCTGGATTATCAGTTTTTTTGTGAGTTCAGTAGGATTGATTTTCCCCCATTTGATAGTGAGACCGTTCTGTTTACCAATCTCTAATTTATTCTGTGCAAGCGGGATTGCTATATCCGAATTTAGGGGTTTGAGGTCGGGAAATTGAAGATTGATCATTAAGGCTGAATGGTCACTAAGTATATTCTCAATGACCCGAAAATCCTTCGCTATGCCTGTCAGGCCAGGAGATAAGAAGATATAGTCAATTGTTGTGTGGTGGCCTCTACCCGTGTAGGTCGGACTAAGTAGGTTAGAGTCTGCATTTTGACGATTAGCAATTTGCAGATCCAAGTCCAAGAGGACAGCGTTTAAAATATTCCCAGCTTTATTATGTGTGAAGTGTACTAATGGGGCATCGAATTCATCCACCATCCCACAACAGAGTGGATTAGTCGTTAGACATGGATGGAGATTGAAGTCTCCTCCCCATATTAAGTGGGTTATCCCCTGATTAATTCTCCATTGATAAGATTGTTTTAATCTCTTGTGTAGGTTACTGAGGAGAGTTATAAATTGGTCTTCCTCAAGGTTATTATATAGGTTGATTAGGAAGATGGTCTCCTTATTTGCAAGGGAGAGGGAAAGGATTTGATCATTAGAATCCTGAGAAATTCTGGCCACTTTTAGATGGGGTAAGGTGTTCGCTATATAGGTTACTAACCCTCCTTTGGGTCGTCCCATTGTACTACTACAACAGACAGTTGTTATGAAGGGGAAGACTGGAATCCCAACCTCCTGAGATGTGCAGCGACCACCGCCTTCACCTTTGAGAACACCGGAGGGGTACTGTTAAGGCCTACAGGAAGCACTGTAAACTGCAAATACCCCTGGCCTACTGCAAACTGCAGGTAACACCTGTGGGCCTGAAGATTAGGAATATAAAAAGTCTTGCAGGTCCAAAGCCACCATTTAGTCTGCAGGGCTAAGGGCAAACAGGACCTTTGCTAGCTTGAGCTTCTTGAATTTCCTCAGGAAGGAGTTGAGAAGAGTTGACATATGAAAAAGAATGAAGAGCTTGGTCCTTCTTCAGCACCAACAAGTAGCGTAGCACCACCCAGATCGTACTTGCAATGCCAGAAACCTCTGGATGGGCACTTTTGTCAATAGGACTTGCACTCCCTGCAGCAAGACGACCATGTGGTCCTCCATCAGCCGCCCCCATGGTGGTGGAAGGTGTGCTGGGCTGGAAAGAAATGGGAGGGCTTAGCCCGGATATACAATTTGGAGGACCCATTTGTATGAAGTGAAGGCTTGCTACACATGGATGAAATATTGGATCCTTCTTCCGATAGGGTCGTTTAGTGCCAGAAAGAACACACTATAACAGTTTTGTGGATGCGAATGCTGGAAGGGAGGAAGACTTGCTGAAAGACCTGTTGGTCTGGTGGAAGGGTTGGATGTTGGCTGTATTGGAAATCCCTACCATAGCCTTGACAGGGGTGAAATTGCTGATGGAATTGTGGGGAAGGGAGAACAAGCCCAAGGATTGAGCTGTGGTCCCGATTTCTTTCAATCAATCAATCAGTGACACTTGTAAAGCGCGCTACATACCCGTAGGGTCTCAAGGCGCTGGGGGGGGGAGGGGGGGGGGGGGGTGCCGCTACCGCTCGAACAGCCAGGTCTTCAGCTTCTTCCTGAAGGAGAGGTGGTCTTGGGTCAGGCGCAGGTCGGTCGGGAGGGAGTTCCAGGTCTTGGCGGCCAGGTAGGAGAAGGACCTTCCTCCTGTAGTCGCTCTTCGGATGCGGGGGACGGCGGCGAGGGCGTGGTTGGCTGATCGGAGGTGGCGTTTGGGAGCGTAGAAGTTGACTCGGCTGTTGAGGTAGCTCGGGCCTTGGTCGTGTAGGGCTTTGTGTGCGTGGGTGAGGAGGCGGAAGGTGATTCTTTTGTTGACGGGGAGCCAGTGAAGGTCTCTCAGATGTCCGGAGATGTGGCTGGTTCGTGGGATGTCGAGGATGAGTCTGGCTGAGGCGTTCTGGATCCGCTGGAGTCTCTTCTGGAGCTTGGCGGTGGTACCGGCGTAGAGGGCGTTGCCGTACTCCAGTCGGCTGGTGACGAGGGCCTGGGTGACGGTCTTCCTGGTCTCGGTGGGGATCCACCAGAAGATCTTCCGTAGCATGCGTAGGATGTTGAACATCCAGGGCTGAGTTCGCTTTCTAGCTAAAAAGACGAGAACCATCAAATGGAATATCCATCATGGATATCCCTGGAGAAGAGCGTAAACCTCATCCACGCGTGGCGCTGAAGTTTCCCCATTCGAACTCATTGTAGAAAGCTGTTTTTTTTTATATAGTGGACCTAAGTGAGGTACACTGTGTAAAGAGTCCAGGCAACCCTTTTTGGTTAACAGAGGCAAATATTATAACACTAAATGCTCTTTTCTGTGGTAGTGTGAGCGAGCAGTTTAGGCTGATCAGAGGGAAGTGATAAGAATTTATTGCATACACAAAGGCAGTAAGCGAGACACACACTCCTAGAAATCTGACATCAATTTATAAAAATAACAGTTTTTTAATATGAATTTAGATACCAAGATGATCGGAACCGGGTAAGTACTTTTCAAGATATGAATATTCACAGGTTACAAAAGTGAACACTGCAATTTCTGGGGAGGTAATTGTATCTATGAGGGAAAAACATGCACAGCATTCGGGCACTTCTCAACACCTTACAGGACTCTTTTCCTTGACTTCGGGAGAGTATGGGGCAGCCTCCAAGGAACTACCAACAGGTCACTTCAGGTGGCGCTGGAGTGGCCAGACGCAGAGGTGCGTTTCGGCGTCTTGAAGGTCGTGTCCAGGCAGGAACCCCATTGGTCCACTTAAACTCGGGCCATTGGCGTTTGTGCAGTGGGGCTTTATCTGGAGGCTAAACAATGTGATGAAAGTCTCAAGCACTCAATTTTATACAAAAAGGTGAATCCCTTTGTAGAATGGTTACTGGTGCAAATGGGTTAATCCTCCTGGGAGTAAGGGTATCAATATATGGAAATAGCGCTGTCCTCAATATTAGAGGGGCGTCCCCCACTTCGCACTCAAGTAATACAGTTTCTTGAATGCTGATAAAAATTTAAAAAATTACTTTAAATGAATGGTGTTTATCAATCTTAAATGTTATTTACATGAAGATCAGTTTCAAAAGTGCTTTATCTTCCTATAGGTTCCAAATCATTAAAGCATGATTTTATAATTCACTTAGATTCTGGTCAATGACACAATGCATTTCAGGCCTTTGCCATTCTTCAGGGGTATTACTACAAAAATCAAAATAAGTTGCCAATAATCAGTTGCGGAACAGGAATGCAAAACATTGCATTAACATAATTTTGTGGTGCAACATGGAAGTATTCATGTAAAACATAATTGTAATCATGCACTAGTGAAAACCGGGAATACTGTTAGCTGATGTAGTGTGACGAATTGTAAACGTCAGTAATTCTGTGAAATAGACAAAACACGATGTATTAAGAGTGGCACCCACAGTGAGCAAATATTAAGCCCCGTGTATTTCGGAGTGCCGAGCAATGTGACATATTGGACCCAAAATAGGTGAAAGAACGCGGGTGATTGCGTTAATTATACACAGTGAGAAATTTATCAAATATCGAGACCACTTACATGGTTGTATCCTGTAAGCACTAGGTTGTAAACTTGCTACAAAACAGAATCTGTAGAAAAACGTAACCGTAATTATAACATGGTCAATGTCGTTAAAACCCTTCAAACGCAACAATTGTCGAGAGCGGCTTACAGAGTGTGTAAACGTTCGACGGGTTCTGTAAGGTTCATGCGCAAGCGTTGCCGAAGCGTAACTCGAAGGCACTCTGTTAGGCGGGTGCAATATAGTAATGTCAGGAGTCACCTGACTGTGTCCAAACAATAATACACAAACGAAAATGTTTTCTAGATAAACAGCATGTTAGTAGCCCATATGTGAGCTAAAAACAGCGAGATATAATAACGGCACATGATAAAACGGGTGTGTGAATATAAAATATTTTGGGTGTCTGTGCCACGTGATAATAGATACTGAAGAGTTTGTAACAGATTTATATTGTTACCAAACTCAATGGTACTAATTTTATCAACCTCGGAAATATGTAAGGCTGAGTTGACCACCACAGGATGAACCTGGGACCATGAGGTCAAAAAATAGAACCCTTGAAGGTATACTTTAGTCCATTGATCCAGTCAATCTGGCCTTGGGAAACAAATTAAATGGCACTCTGGACTTTAAGAGGAGACCAGTAAGTGGGCATGATAAGGAGGTCATCACTAAGACAGCCTGTAAGAGGGCAAAGGCATGGGTCACTCTTTGCATGGGGAGGGTGCCATCCTTTGTCCTGGCAGCAAGTAAGGCACCATCTAGAGGTCCTAGAGGTAAGAATTATCGTTTTGCCACTCCTCGACTGTTACTCTGAAAAAGGGGACCAGAGGGAGGGTTTCACATGTGTTCTATAGGCTTACATTGATTATACAACATGGTTCCATATTGCCATGCTTGGTTTGACCACCCAGAGTTCGGAATGAGATCGGACAATAACAAGGTAGAAGCTAGTGAGAAGAGAAACACAAGGCATTTGCACGACACCCTCTCCCAACTATTCAGTATTCTGTGTATGATGTTGCCATGAGGGCCATGTGGGAGCTATTGTGTTAAGTGCCTTTGCGTACCAGAACCATGTTTCGAAAGTTGTAGTTCAATAACCTCCCGCTCCTGAAAGTTGAAGGCTTTTCCCCCACAACAGCTTTGACTGCATCATCAGCACTGCAATCTCCACAAATAAAGCATGATGGTACAAGAGCCAAGTTTGTTGGTAAACAAGGAGGGAACAAAGCCTTGTAGCTCCCATTCCAAGGGAACTAAGCCAGGTGGCTCCCATTCCACCCTGGATGGCGGGGTGCTACAAACTTAACGTATACAATAAAATATACTATACATATGTTCATTTATATGCAATGCTAAAACCACCTTGGGTAACAATGAAGGTCAGGTGCTAGAAAGCAACTTACATAAGTAGAAAACTGTGAAAGATGGATGAATCCAGAAGGATTGAAGTACTCTGATATTAAGTGCTGAAGTGATTGACTCCAAAATAATGGTCTTCAGTATAAGAAGCCGAACCAGGCAACTGTGCTTGGAGAGGTCATCAAAAAAGTGAAAACAAGATTTAAATCCCACTGAGCAGTAAACAAAGGGGGAAGAAAAACTTAAAACAAATCTTTTTCGAAAATGTGACATTAGTTGCAAGCCAAACCGAGAGTCTTTATAAGGAAGGCATGTGAAGGCAATTGGGGTGGATGAAATTATATTTTTGCTTCAAGAGCAAGTCTGACTTACCGGGAGAGGAAGGCTGGTGGCAGAGTGCTGTAGGCCAACAGACTTGCATACTACAACCTCTGAGCCCAGTCTGGATCAATCAAAAAAAAGATGTGCTTAATCCCTCCACAGTACTTTTGAATTGTCAGAAACAAGTACATCAGACCCCAAGACGATTCATAGGGAAGTGTAGGGCATAAAACAGAGCGAGGACACTTCCACTTCATTCTTAGCCACAGCAAAGAGATCCATAAAAAGAAACCCAAAACTAGAGAAGATCGTACCAGTTACTTCAGGGTGCAGCACCCATTCATGGTCCTTGAAGGAGAGACAGCAAGCATCCTCCCTCTCAGAGAGCGCGTGCTATGTGGAACCGCTAACAAGAAGATCCGCTGTTGTTGAACCTACTTTCACAGATTAATAATTTTCCATCATAGCGTCCAAGACCACACACCGCCCTGTCTATTAACCCCTTCTGTGCTGCGCGTATTTTGCTGCAGTGCTGAACGTTCCATTGGGCCTATGGAACTATGACGGAACGGTTCCGTCATAAGCACAGGCCACCTTACGCTCATGACGGAACCCTTCCGTCATGAGCATGGAAGGGGTTAATATAATGGTGTTGTCTGACAGAATCTGAAAGCTGCTTCTCAAGCTGGAAGGGAAAAATGCCTTTATTGCAAGTTAGACGACCTGTATTTCAAGCACGTTTAGGTGTAAGTGCTATTATGACGTTGATCAGAGGTCCTGGTGCGGTCAGATCACCAAGATGGGTATTCCAGTCCAGCAAAGAGAAGTCTGTGACTTTGATAGGCTAGGTCTGCAGAGGCCTGAAAAGATGGCCCACAAAAGGTTGGAGGGATAACCCAGCAGTGCAGATCCAGATAAGTGAACTAGTAGACCGGCAACAGAGAGTTGTGATTCTCTCCTGATGGTGGTGCGACTATGAACACGGACACCACTAAAGGGACTTAATCTGGCAAGCAGCAAAATCAGGATGCGTGGGACTATGATGCCAAGAAGTAGATAGACCTGCTGAATCGGGATCAGAGTCCTTGCTGGGAACTTCATTTTCACTAACTAGTTGCAGTACAGACTACATGGACGCGTAACCATTGGTAATGATGCCACCAACCTATAATACTTTCGGAAAGATGCATGGGGATCAAACAGTACAACTGTGAACTGATAGTTCTGGGATTCCCCATGCACCTCAGGTAATGTCTATTACTGAAAAAAATTGAAACATAGAAACAAGTATCCTGAAGATCCAAGGGTGCCAACCAATCTCGCTAATTCAGGGTCAGTAAGACTCGGCTCAAGCACCTGCCCTGATGAAAGAACAAGCACGATGGGTGAAAGAAGTAATTAAAGAGGCAAGTGTAGATATCTATGTTTGGAGCACACTCCTCTAACGTCCCAGAATGCTGCATATGTTGCATAAGGTGGGTTTCGTACCCGCATACTATTTTTAGTCAATAGATTTTGTCCTAAGGAAATTCAGTCTATAAGGTCATGACCTGCTGCAATAGCCGATCTGTAAACATTAAGTCTTGATGTGAACAGCTTGGATAAGTAATAAATGACATGTACGGGATTGTAATGCCGCCATAGACACCAGCGAACCAATTTCTCCCAGGCCAGTCTATATGTGTTCCTTGTGACATGTGCCATGGACACAGATAAGAGTTTGAAAGCGTTGCCGAAAGGTTGGGGTTTGCCACTGTCTCCTGAAATCCTCCAGGCCAACAGTGTTAGAAGGCCCTGCTCTACAAGTGGGTGTGGCTCACCTTCTGGGTCTGTAATTATCTCCCTGAAAATTGGGCTTAAGATTAGTAAATCTATGCTCATTTCCAAAAGGATTGGGAGCCAGGCCTGTGACCTCCAGAGAGGAGTTATCACTACTATGTCCTCCTTGCTGCTGCGTGTGTGTACCAGGAATATTGGTACCATGACAAATGGAAGGCATACACTCCCTGGGCTTGAGGATCCGGCCTCCAGCTGGTGTAGTTTGGTAGTTGGATGTTCAGCCTGTCTGCGAAGAGGTCAACCCAGAAAAGGTCTCCATCTTATCTGGATATCGAGGAAGATACCCCTGTTCAACCTCCAATTACTGGAGTTCTTGAAGTTTCGGGAGAACCAATCCTTAACACCATTGTTTAACCCCGGGATATGTTCTGCCACTACTGAAATCCCCTTGCTTAAGCAGTAACCCAAAAGGTCTTGGCCAAGTTCGCTAGTCCCTTGGAGTGAGGGCCTCCCATCTTGTTCACATATCTGACTGCAGAAACGTTGTCCATGCATTACATTGCAAAACATTTCATTGTGTCCTTAGCGAAGCAACAAATTGTGAAAGAACCGGCTAGTAATTCTAAGCAGTTGAAGTGCAATTCCTTCTCTTGATCTGTCCAACACCCTCCTTTTGATGAGTCGCAACATCTCGCACCCCATCCCTCTAAACTCGCATCCGATTCTATCACTATCTCTGGTTCTTCTCCCATAATGTTCTTGATAAGACAATTTGCTATTACCTTATGGTACTCAAAGTTTGTTTTAAAAAAAATCTCTGGTTCTTCTCCAAAAATTGCTCTGCCATTTCATGCTTCTGCATTCTTCAGCCACCATGCTAGTTCCTTCTTGGAGTCTGGGTCTAGACACACTGTTTGAGAATAGGATTGGTTTGTTCTCGAAGCTTTTGCTTGGAGTCTTTGTAGTGCTTGGTAGTATAAGGGGGCCTGGGTAGATCGCTTGGATTGTTGAAGACAGGAGACCTAGGATCCTTGCTAGAGCCCTCAGGGGAAATTCCTTTCTCGATAGTATCTTTCTTAAATCCATGCGACGTTTTTGTAGCTTCTCCCCATGTAATTTCAATTCTGTCTGGATAGTGTTTACGACAAATCCCAAGAATTGCATTTCCTGACATGGTATTATGCAAGATTTTGTTTTGTTTATGACAAAATGTTCGTGTCCTGTTTCCTCTGCAAAGAATCTTGGTGCCAAAGTTGACAAAAAGCTGTCCTTCAATCTCCAGGTTAAATGGATAGTGTCATTTTGCTTCAGGGTTATAAGGACAGATAGGAAGATATTTCAGTTTCTTTCTCTTTCCGCGTGGAAAGAAGCAGCAGTGGCATTGATCTTATCCAAGATGGATCATTGCAATGCCTTTTATCTGGATATAAATAGAGCCTCCATTAATAAGCTGCAACTTGTTTAGAATGCAGCAGCAAGACTTGTCTTAGATGTTTGGCATTGGCTTCCAGCGGAGAAACTAATTCTGTCCAAGGTCCTACGTATTGTTTATAAGGTACCTCCTAACTCAGGACCAGAGGGAATTAGACACCTCTTCCAACTATATGTCCCCACTAGACAACTGTGTTCCGCCAGTAAGAATCGTATGGTTGTTCCCAGGAGGGTAAAATGATGAGGAAGAGCCTTTGCTGAAGCAGCTTCTAAGCTTTGTAATACGCTCACTCTATCAATTTCTTGTCTTAAGTTGCATCTTCCTTTTCACAAGTCCTTGAAGACCTGACTTTTTGCCCTGTAATGGTCTATTATTGAGGGCTTATGTTCCTGCCAGATAGTCGAACCGCTCCAGCGTCTTGACGCCTTCGGACAGTTGTTTGCGCTTTATAAGTTGGTCATTCATTCATTCAAAACCCAGCCGTTCTAAGAGGTTTATGGAAAGTTCTGTGGTAAGTGAAACCATCTCCCTGGATTGGACTATAATTTGAATATCGTCTAGATATAGGATTAGTCTCACTCTTTTTGTTCCGAGCCAACCAGCTATGGGTCGAAGCACCTTGGTGAAACACCATGAGGCAGAGGAAAGTCCGAACGGGAGGCTGCAAAATTGCCACAGTTTGCCCATCCAGGTAAACTGGGGGTATTTTTTATGTGGTTGACAAATTGGTATAGTCAAGTATGCATCTTTTAGATCTAGTCGGGTTAGCCAGTGCCCTTTCCATAATATATCTCTTAGGAGGTGTACTACTTCCATTTTGAAATGGTGGTAGGACACCCACTCGTTCAGCTCTTTTAGGTTTATTACTGGCCTTATCCCTTTGTCTTGCTTTCCACTAAAAAGATGTTGCTGATGAAGCCCAGCTCTGTTCCCTCTTCAATTGACCCTTTGGTCAATAGATCCTTTACCTCTTGTGAAACTAGGGCTGAGTCTTCCTGTGAGAAGATCATTTCCGAAGAAATTTTCCTTTGTATTCGTGTACCCATGAATTCTATCTGGTACCCCTTCACTATCTCTAGAGCCCATGGGTCCTGACTCACCAGGTTCCAATTTCCACTTTCTAAAGAATTGGGTTAGTCTGCCTCCTACCTTCATAGGGTCTTTCATAATTCCTACCTGTTGAGAAGGTTATTTGTCTCTGCTCTCCTCTGTAGCCTCTCAGATGGAACCTCTGTTTCTGGGGGTAGAAAGTTGAAGCAAAACTTGGGTTTATGAATATTGGGCCATGTCCCAGGTAGGGTCTTGAGGAGCTTTGGCCACAGCCGAGCAACTGATCCAATGTTCCCCCTGGCCCTGCCAAAAACAACCTTGGAATACTTTCTTGATGTCTTTCTGGGACTTTTGGATTGAACTGAATGTTCCCACGTATTTGGCCATGTTCCCGAGGAAGTCGTTCCCAAGGAGGAGACCCTGGCCAGCAGCTAAGCCTTCTTTAGTGGCCAGTGCCACTAACTTGGGGTCTATTTTGAGAAGTATGCTCTTTTTTATCTCTTTGGGCAGTGCAATATTCACATTCCCTAGAAGGCAAATAGCTCTTTGTGCCCATTGGCGCAATTCTTTTGGGTCGATGAGTGTGCCTTCCAGGTAGGCTGCCACAGCCATTTTGAACATCTTTGTTAGTGGCCCTGTGAGGTCTAGTAGGCGGTAATGGCAGGACTTTATTCCTGTATCCAGACCTTTTCTTGGGTCTTTCCCTCCTTTGGCAATAAATGCCACAACCTTGGTGTCTAGGTCCGGTGTTGATGCAACCTCATCTGGGAGAGAGAAGCCTGAGCATTCAGGTCTTGGGCGAGACCGGACTTCTTTTGGGATTCTTTCCCGAGCCAAAAATATAGGTACTCCGCAATTGGCTGGGAAGGGGTCTATTAGAGGATAGGGTGTGTTTAATGAGGAGTGGGTTAAACATGCTTTCTCCGAATATGTCCATAATGCCCATTTTTGACCGAGGCCTTTGATGGCTCGTCAGTTATATCATTTTTCTTACCTCTATCTGTTCGACACCAGTGTCAAAATCGGAGGTATAGGAGAGATGAATTTCATCCTCTAGTCCCTCGTCGCTATTGATCTGAATGGGTAACTCTGTCCCTTCTTGCTGCCCTCCTGAAGTGTCCAAGGCACCATCTGTGTCGCAGCCATATCATGAGGTCATCTGGTTTGACCCTTTAGATTTTTTAGCCACTATAAGATCGTTTTCTCCCTCGGCTCTTTTCCTCTTGGGCTTAACTGCCCCTAATGCCCCCTCGGTGTGTCTAGTGCCAGTGACTGGCCAACTTTTCTTGGAAAGAATCTCCAATTATATATTCATTGTGTTGTCTAGTGATCTCATTACCTCATCTAGGGCTTGATTTATGAGTAGAGCTCCCGGTTTTATGGTATTTCTTTTTTAATAAATCCGTCAGTATTTATCCATATTTATTTTTTGGGCATTTTATCGGTATTTTCCATATTTATTTTGTGTTTTGCGTATAAATGAAGTTGAAAAACTGTACATTTCCATATTTATTTAACTGATAGACACGCACTCATACTTTGATGTCTGTCGTGTTTTAGCTATTTAAGCTGGCAAAAATTACATAGCAATACATTCCCTGGTAAATACTAGCATTATACCATAAATGTATGTTGACAAATGCTGTTATTTAAATACATTTCATCCTGTTTTTTTAATGTCCATATGCTCAGCTGCTGACTTATAATTCCTTAAAGACAGCATGGAGAGTCACTTAAAAGGAGCACAGTTTTCTGTATTTATTCACTTTTAAAAACAAATGCAGACAGAAAAGACATTGTTTTTGGTCTGTATTTATCTGTAAAAATCCGTAAAAACGGAAAACAGGGAGCCTTATTTATGAGGCCCTCCAGTTTGTCTTCCATAGTATTCAGATCAAGGAACATGGTAGGAGATGAGTATTGTCGAGGTTCCTGGAGCTCTTCGCAAATAAACAGCTATTCTCTCAGTTAGTTGAACTACAACTGCAAGAATTCAATAATATTGCCCAACAAGTTAAAATTGCCGGTCTAGTCAGGGAATTGCTCTTTCCCAACCTATTAAAATGGCCACCGGCTTAAATAAAGTGTGGTTGCCCATTTCTTAAAGGCCTTTCTTTGAATTTGTATGTCCTTTGTTTGTTTTAATCCCCCCCCCCCCCGAGTTTGAGTCACTTTATTTGTATACTTTAATGAGCGTTGCTCCTTTGTGTTTAGTATACGCTCCAGCAGCCGATGTGAGGGAGGAGGGCTGCTGGAGTCTCAAATGTTATCTTTAATATCCTCTGAGGTCGTGAGCGAGGTGAGTCTGGTTCTTTAGCGGCCTCGGGAGGAAATGCTCGAAAGCCTCAGGGAGAGGTCTCGCTCACGAGCCTGTCTTCAAGCGGACCCGGCTCGCTGGATTGTTATTATAATATTAATATGCTCCCACTGCTATGCCACCAGGGTGCTGCTCAGCTTTTTTTAAACCCTTGGCTGCTGGGGTAATTTTACTGCTGTGCTGGGGGGCGCGCACAGCGCCCCGGTGCTCATGACGAGCTCAGCTCGTCATGAGCTACAGTGCTCCTGTGCTCAAGACGAACTGAGCTCGTCAAGGCCACACCCGTTTCAATAGAACGTTCAGCACAGCAGGGGAATTATCCCAGCGTGCAAGCGTTCTAATGGTCATGACGAGCTCAGCTCGTCATGAGCACCGGAGCACTGTAGCTCATGACGAGCTGAGCTCGTCATGAGCATGCAAGGGGTTAATGAGCAAACTCGCGGGGTTGTTATTGTTATGCCAGTAGTCTCCAGATGCTATGGCAGCGGGATGCGGGTTCGGCTTTTCAAAGAAGACTGACCCGCTGCAGAAAAAGTGCATGGGCCAGTCTTTGGAAGAAAAAGAACGATCCATTCCAAGGGAGTATTTCTTGGCTTTAAGAACCCAAGGGAAAAAGCCAGACAATTGTGTCGGGGATGGAGGTAAAATGACCTCCGGCACGACACTGTAAATAAGAAAGCATTAATAGGCACAATCACCCTCCTTCCCAAGTTTAATTACGTAACTAGTTTGGTTAAGCTGTTAGTACCAAGGTAAAAAGAGGATATTTTAATTGTCTATAGGGGAGGGTGGGATGGTTCAAGACAAAAAAGCGACACAGATTAATAAGTCTTAGGATTTAAAGGCTGTACTTAATCTTCTAGCCTATTCGAATGTTATCAAAGTTCTATATTCTTCAATTGTTGCTGCTGTGAGCTGGCAATAAAGGAGATTTGCATAATGTTAGCCTAATTGTCATGACCATAAAATGCAGTTAAGTAAATTGAATCCTGTGCCACTTTCTTCCAGAGGCACCATCTCTATAGCCTCTTTACTCAACAGGGTAAGGACTTCGGTCTTCAAAATTAAGGGAACAGCCAGACAGTACCGATGGATCATAGCCCTAGCAAATTAGCTACATCTACTGCTGTTGGCACTGTCCCTGGACCCATCCTTGCCCCGAAAGAAGCTTTACATTGACCGTCATGTCTGGACAGGATGAGAAGGTTGTCTCTCCAGGGACTGCACCATTCTGGAGTACCCACGAAACTTTCCATATTGTTAATGGAACAGTCGTGCTGAGGTAGCCAGGCCCACTGTGCTAGCTGTAGCTACTATTTTTTAAAGCTTCCAGGAAGGAGTCAGCTTTCTCTCCAAATATCTTCTGCACATTGATGGGAAAGTGTCATGAGTATGACTTCAACTTCTCTGAAGAAGCTTGAACAGCACATCCAAGTACACAGACTAAGCTAGAAATTTGAGCCCATGGATTGAGCGATGATGCCCACAGAGTGTGGGCTGCACTTCAAAATTTGTTTAGAAACATCCAATCTGACATTGTCGACGTCCATAAAATGCTTTTCATTGTTGTCTGACAAGTTCATTACTGTTACTGTGGTGGAAAATGGCCGGCATCCCACAAAAAAAACAGGGGACATTAATCTAATGAATTCTCTGACTAAACAGGAACTCCTAGTCCTTCAAGAAACATGATCAACTCTATGGGTACTCCAAATCTATATTAATTACATTTAATGCGCCATACAGTTGATTGGAACAAGAAACTGTTGTGCCTCACAGATAGCCTACAAAATTAAAATTTGCACTAAACCAAAGGCTTGGGAAAATATACAGAAAAAACGCCTGATGCGTGACTTCAACCTACTACACAACTCCACACGGAGGATATTAGAAGGCTTTGTAAAGCTCCTTCGCTCCAGTAGAGAATTCAGGCTCAAACAAGTTAAATCAGAAGAACAAACCACTAAGATGGAAGCTGCATCAGCAAATCTTTCAGTCCAACATCAGTTCCCAAAAAAAAGATACACACAAAACAAATCCTCTGCATAGCGAAGGCTGATAACAGCCGCAAGCCACAACCCACACGAAATTGAAGCCACCCAAATTTAAACATAACAGTGAGGAAGAAACAGTAAGGGATTATATCCTTCTCAAATTAGAGGACTGGTTCAGAGTTGAAAACCTTTGGGTTCAATGCTGTTCAAACACGCATAAAACCAAATATATCAAGCAAACCAAGAGAAATAGAAGAACTGAAAAGTGACAGGAAAATAGTATGGGCTAGGTGGAGCCTGGCCACAGAATCCGAATTAGAGAAGTGGAAAAATGATGCAGATACCGCTGATCTTTTAGCAAATCTTAAGTATGAAATATTAAAACAAAGTAAATGGATAACCAGTATGGAAACTCCTGAACTCGCTTCTTCCATTAGTGTCAAGAAATGTTGGCACTAAGATAAAAATTAACCTAAGAAAACCAGACGAAACAGGCTGGTTCTAGTACTCTCAGCAGCAGTCCCAGAAGAAAGTAGAAAAGAAACAGTCACAAATCACTCATCAAAAAAGAAGGAAGAATTATTTCAAAATAAATATCTCCCACTAGGAAAAGCTGCATTTAAGGAAAACCTGTGGACCTCTCGGAAGAAAATTGGCGAATGATTAGCTGCATGCAAAAAAGGAACTCCAGAGAAACGAATATCTCCACAGGCTCCTGGATTAGCCTCTCTTCTGCAGTATTTGGTGCCACAAACCAGACATACAACTCTGACCTAAATGCAACTTCTGAGCTCCCACTTCAAAAAAAAAGAAACGGAAAAGACATAAATAAGAGCTTTTTGCGAAGACATGTTCAGAGAGGAAAAACTGAGGATAGCAATGGGGAAGCAGCCCAAACTAAGTATGATAATCTGCAGAGGTGTTTAAGCACAGTCCAGAGAGGTAGCTAAATACTCTTGCAGCAACCTTTGTCAAGATCTGCATGTCAAATGCTTCCCCCACCTTCTTTGCATAACAGCTTAGTAATCTCCCTTAACAAAAGTACTCTAAAAACGACCAAATCTCCTATAGGCCCGTCAGCTTCATCATGATTGATTGGAAAATCTTCCCCCAGATTTTACTCAGAGCCCTTAAAGAGTGGATTATAAACAATATCCCAAACCAGGTACTAGGAGGTTCCACGGATGCCTTTTCAATACAAACCAAATTTTCCCTTCCTCCACTTAATTTACAATTATAGCACTGTAAAAAATAAGCTGCTTTACATGGCCTTTTTGGATTTTACGTCCGCCTTTAACCTCGTACAAAGGCACAGATGATGGAGAAGACAGCACAGAATGATTCTGGATCGGACAATATTATCCCGATAACATTTTTGTACATGAAAACCTCTCATCAAGTCAGGCTCAACCAACAAGACCTCCTTGGTAAATATTTTGCCATTGCAGTGGAACAGAGATGCCTTCTTCCCTCAATACAGTGCTCTGTGTATATAAGCGTTATACAAAGGTAAGTCCTAAAACCCTCATAAAAAAGGTACCTGCCATTGTAGGCTTACCAGTTCCTGCCTTCTATAGGAAGACAACTTTATTCTGATCGCTGGTACATTGAAGGGCTTACAAGCACAACTTAAAGCACTGGCAGGTATTGCCAAGAAAATGGCGTGAAGGCTAAATACTCCGAAAACAAAAACAATAGTGTTAAGGAAAAATCATACAGACAATAAAGCCTTCTTAATCACTGGAGAAGTAAACTCCTTTATAAACTTGGGCCGGACCATCAAAGGCAATCTTAAATGGGATTTGCAGATCAATATGGCACTTGAGAAGCCTCATTGAACGCTGTTCCAAGAATGATTCATATGCATGGCCATAATTTCCAAATCCCTCATGGAGATGCTATCAACAAGGTTCCATATGGTTGCTTTGGAGTCAGACATCTGGAACTCTCCTATATTGAATACATGTCAAGCAGCTCCAACAAAGTACAGCTGTCGGGATCCAACTTGGTAGACAAAGTTTGGAGAGGACATTATGGATTTAACCCATATCTGTGACTGGGGGGTGAGTGTCTGAAATGTTTCAGCGCTCCATCCATCATCTCCTTGTGTTTGCTTTGTTCGCCCCAAGTTGGCAGTATGCCCAGACAGGGTCCCTTGCTCACTTAGCCACTGGATTCAAGTTAGCATGGCTGATGAAGGGTGTTACCCAGAAACCGGTCCCAGGATGCTTGATTCCGGTTCAGGGAAGACCTGGCTTGGCAGTTCAGGCTGGACTGTTCCACTGAGGCACAGGGTCACGACTGATTTGCATATAGCTGTGTCTGAACTGAGGTGGCGAAGAGAGCTAAAGAATGATGATGGATTCAACCCAGATCTGTGACTGGGGGTGAATGTCTGATAAGTTTCAGTGCTCCAGCCATCATCTCCTTGTGTTTGCCTTGATTCATATGCATGGCCATCGTTTCCAAATCCCTCATGGAGATGCTGCCAACAAGGTTCCATATGGTTGCTTTGGAGTCAGACTTCTGGAACTCTTCTATATTGAATACATGTCATGCAGTTCCAACAAAGTATAGCCGTCAGGATCCAACATGGTAGACAAAGTTTGGAGAGCACATTTTGCTTTCTGACTTTAGAAAGACTTTGGAAACACCTAGGAAAAAAGTAAAATTGTCTTGGTTCTACCCTAACACTTGATTACTCGAGCTTGAGGCTCAAGCTCATAAGAAGTATAAATATGATAGTAAGAATTTTACCACCTTGCATATAGACAAAAAAAGGCTCAACTCTTGCAAGAACTTTCAGCCAGTAGGACACGCAATCCTATCTGGTAAAATTAACAAATTACAGTAAAAGGAGATCTTTCGCTCTAGCCAGAAGTGTCTCCCTTCCCCTGAAAGTGCAGAAGAAGATCTAGGCCCTATAGAAGACTGTCTCCGTGGCTCAACAGAAGACTGGACCCATTTTATGTTAAGATACCCCATCCATAATGCAATCAGAGATGGCACCATGAAAAGTTCTCTGAAAAATGAAAACAGTTAGACTGACGAAGAACATATTTTCTTCCAGCTAAGTGAAACCTCAGAAACGCTAAAAAAATGCATGGGAAGATACCTTACCAAATTCTGCGACCCATGAGAAAAGATCAAGAGAAATGAAGAATGCATGGTCACCTTGTGTAACAGCTGAGAACTTGCTATTTGACATTTTCTGTTTATTGTCATTAGATACGTAGTCTTGTTGTATGAAGTTCTTGCAGACAGGCTTTCTCATGTGAAAACTGAGATTTACATTCCCATCTTTAAGTGTGATAGGTGAAAGTATCAGTTTATTAGAGGGCCATCTGCTGATGGGAGATTTAAGCCTCCACAAGATCAGGCAAATATCTCAGACCCTAACGACCCATACACAGACAACGCTCGACAAGACACGGCTGGCGTGGCAAGGCGACATTCCTGATCTGACGGATGACGACAGGGGTGAAGCCATTGCTAGCCCACGGGGTGCAGCGGTCTCTACAAGACACCGCCTGATACAATTTAAATATTTGCACCGGGCTTCCTATACACAGACCAGACTTTAGCAGATGGGAGTTATCCAGTCTCCTACATGTCTGCGGTGTGACCGAGAGGAGGGGACGTTCTTGCATATTGTTTGGCGTTGCACAGCGTTGCAACCCTTTTGGTGCAGAATTAGGTCCTACCTTCAGGAGGTACTTGCCTGAGCACTCCTGCTGGACCCACAACTCTTCCTCTTACCCAGCACGGACGACATTGGGGGAAATAAGTATAAGTAACAACTACTGTTTTTATCTCTCACTATCACCAAGAGAGACATAGCACAATTGTGGAAAGGGACGTCTCCCCCGACACTGGGCAAACGGTTGACAGAACTAGATAGACGTATGCGGGCAGAAATGGCAGTATTACTAGCTCGAAGGTGCCCTGTTAAACACAGAAAGATTTGGACCCAGTGGGAGTCATATTGAGGAAAATTAAATTTTTTGGTCATGTTATGTTCCCTAGCGCGTACCCCACCAACTCCATGTACCAGCTTAAAGTGCATGTAACTTCCCTCCTGTGCCAGCTATGAAGACGCAAATACATTTGCGTCCAACGTTAACTTGTCCTCTTTCAGATCCACCATGAATGGATTATATAGTCCGTTCCTAAGTATGCTATGCCACCGTCTTTTTGTAGTACACTTTACATGTTTTCCTGCTCTAGCAGAGTAGGCCCTGAATTTCTGCCATCGAACCTCTTTTGTGGCTCCTGACTCTGGCAGCCTCTGCCCAGGCTACCTCTGTACCCGTGAACTCTGACTTACTTTCAGCGCGGCCCCTCGCGCTCAGCTCAAGCCTGCTTTCTGCCAAGACTGACTATAACCTTCGAGTTATCTGTTCCGCTCCCCGAGAATACATTCCTGCCTACTAGATCCTGTAAACATCCTCTCCAGCTGCAGAGCCAAAGGGCCGACCTGTCTCAATGCAAGTAATTCATAGCCTCTGTTACCATGCTTCCATGGAAGGCCCCGTGCCCCACGCTTCACATGTAGACACTTAGGCGCTTATACACGCATCCACAGTTAGCATAGAATAGTTTCTGCCCTAGAGACCTTTCCGTCCAGATAGTATAGTTCCTAAACATCAGATATCAGATATGATAGAAGTACAAGTTGATCTGACATGCCAGACTTCTGTCTCTCTCCGTCAGTGTAAATGTCAAATCCCCTGCACCCCGTCAATCACACGTCATGCAGCTGCGCGCGCATCCAAGCTTCCGATTTCTGCTGACATCGCAACAATTCTGTTAGCACCACCCCTTGGTGCCACCCACTTGCGTCACCTATCAGTGACGTTTCTAGCACACACCTCTGGTTCACGCCTAGTTCACGCCTCTTGATTACGTATTAGTATCACGTGTATACTGTTATCTTGTCTTCTCTCAGCTGTTACGCCTCTTGCATTATTCTTTATGATATGAATTAAGTATATAAGCTATGTATTGTTAATAAACGGGAGCGCTCTATCCCTTCTGACACCCCTGTGGTGGTCAGAACATGATATCCTGATCAAGACCATTCCTTTATGAGGAATAAAACCCTTAGAAACTCTAACACCACGGACTCTGTCTTTTTTCATCCGATCTGAGTTATTATTGATTAAGTACTTACCTGCATAGAAATTAAGAGAGTAAATTAATTATTTACGTCATTTTGGCGCCCGAATAGGGACCCCTCCCCCACCTCACGCGCCGGTTGGTGCGTTGCAAGCTATGTCCCCTGCCATCAGTTAGATGGAACATACGCGTACTGGCAGGATTTCCTGCATCTCCCTCTGACCCACGGAGGTGACGAAGACTGCGATCAGTGCCCAGACGAGGCGGTGAGGAGTGCGGAGGATCCCGACCAGAGCCTAGCCGAAAGAAGCAAGGTCCGAGGTGTCAAGAGGCCCACCAGGTTTCCGAAGTTTTCCGAAGTTTTCCGAAATTTTCCGAAGTTCTCCGAAGTACCGAGTCGAGTCCAGTCGAGTTTTCCGAGGCCTTCTGTTTCCGTGCTTCCCGGTGAGTACCATTGCTGGGTCGTATCTAGACGGGTTTGGGTACGCAAGTCCGGTCTGCACTGTTTTTAGGCAGTGTATCTGTACTGTTGAGCAGTATATCTAGTATTCCGAATTTCTGCACTGTTACACCAGTGTATCTGTACTGTTGAGCAGTACATCCAGTATAGGGGGGTAGTCATCTATGTCTTAAATGTTTTCATGTGATTAATGTCGTGGTATGAATGTGACTGTTTAAACGTGCATTATTGTGTTTCTTGTATCAATTAAGTTGTAACCAGTATTAAGTAGTAAGGATCGAGCACTCAGTAATAAGTAAGCAAAATGCCGTTTTTCAACAAGTTAAAGCAGATAGGAACTAGGAAAGGGATACTGGAGGAAGAAATTCCTATTCCCCCTAGGGACACTCCCGGCAATTTTATGTACCAGAAGCATGGCATAGATGCCATATTATATCTCGATTTATGGGCCGATTACACCAAACACCTAGACGAAAGACACAGATGGCCTGTCACCGGAACATGGGATGCCGAGTGCATCATGAGGGTAGAAGAAGCATTATGGAAAAAGAAAGCTAGACAATCTCAGAAGGACGCCATAGAATTCTGGCGTAAGGAATCACGTAAGCGTGCTGACAAAGCACTCCGTAGAGAAGACAGACTTAAAGAATCAGAGAAAGACCAAGAAAACGAATTAGTTACTGAAGGGATCCGAGTAAAAACAGAACAAATAGACCGTGCCCGAAATAATCTTGTAAACGGTATGTATCTTGCAGCAGATGGCACATCTGAAGCCCTATCAGAAATACCGAAAAACTTACCGACACCATTAGTTCCGACTAAAGTAATGCATAAAACTACTAAAGACATATTCCTAAATTCATATTTAGAGGATGTAGCACCAGCTTACACCAATCTGCCTGTTCGTGCCCTGCCTACTGACAGGGATGGGGGTGGCACTACGCCCCCAGACCATGTTCCGCCGGTACCGCGACAGACTTCCCCTGTTCCGCCAGCTCCGCCGCTTCCCACACTCAAGATTGACTTACCGAAACAGGTCTTACCTGATCCTACTAAACGACAAATTCAAGTTCAGATACAGACTCCGCGGAGAGATAATGCCCAAGCATCCGCCTCAGGAGGTGCGACTGCGGGTCCTCAGACCCCGCCACCGACGCACAGATTCAATTTAAGGGACACGCAGAATCCTTTCCAGTCTCCCCACTTGTCGCGTCTTGACGCATTAAAGGAAAACATGTCAGTTTGCAGATATGATCCAGTACCCGGAAAAAACGATCTAATGATATTGGCATCACTACGATTAAGATCTGCCACCGATAGCTTGCTATGCTATGTAGGAATGAAGGAGCGTCTCGATAGAATATACGAGTTTGTTCAGACAGGGAAAGACCCTGACAGTGTCAAAGATGCAATGCATAAACAGAAAGTTGACATTCAAGCCCAGATATTACGATTTTTCATAAATTGTCTAATAAGAGAACGAGACAGGCCCGAGACAGATCAAAGTGAATTAGACGGACTAAACAAGTGGGGTCAAAATATAGCCGAAGGAAAACATGATAGGGGGGCTTGCATAGCCAGTATGTCCCAGAAAATTAGAAAGGCAGTATTAATTGCACACCAGGAAGGGAATGATAAAGTTTCCTCCGAGGAGGAAGAAGAACATGAAGCACCAGGAAGGTCTACAGATACTATAGCGTATGTAGGTAAGGGAAATTACTTTAGGAAAGGCATCCGTCCGGAAAACAAGAGAGTTTTTCTCTCTGCTTTAACAAACCCGAATTCCTCTGAACATCAGTTCCAGGAAACTGATAAAAGGCTTCGAGACCGAATGGGGTACCATGTACTCAATTCTATGGATGAACAGGAACTAGCCCGGTCAGCCGTGTTATGGGCCGAAAACCCAGACATATATAATGATGATACGTTAGTGCAGACATTCTTGAACCTTTCCCCAGAAGAGCAGAAAATAGCAGGTGTATACATGATTCAGCACCTCCTCATCAAGTTCAGAAACCATCATTCTGATCCAGGTCCCTTACACGAAACATTAGAAGCACTACTCATGGATAGATGGAGAGGTTTCAGTACCAAATTAATAAAATAATTCTAGAACAACGACGTAAGTATAACACCTTCATAAGCTCTGAATACGTTCCCCCGCCGCCTCCAGAAAGGAAAACATATCACATGCAATGCGATAGTGGCATTGAAAGTCAGAACCCCTTACGAGAAGTACACCCAGTTATGGGTGCGGATCAAGTCTTGAAACGTGTGTATGTTCACACACCACTGACTAAGTTAGAACTGTTAGAAATGAAGAAATTAGTCCCGTGTCATGATAAAGACCCTGCAGGTTTTCACAGAGAGCTCAAAGACATGTTACTGATGGGAGATTACACGTATGATGATATTATGAAAATGTTAAAAGTACTGTTGCCCACGGGCATTTACGAGAAATTAAAGGAAAAGGATTGGGAGGTGGGAGAGTCAAAGATAGCATGGGCAGAAATAGAAGACGAAGAAAGCAAACGAATCCCAGGGTTAGGCCTTGGGGATAAGACTAAAGCATTACCCGGATTAATAGTACAGGTATTGCCAAGATTATTGACAACTAGAAAGGAAGATTGGGACGCAATCTCGTCCTGTAAACAGAAACAAGATGAAGATACTAGTGACTTCTATTCAAGATTCGAGAAATGTTTCATTATAAATAGTGGCCTGCAACCTAGTAGCGAGTCATATCCACACCTTTTTGTATCAAAATTAGTAGAGAATTCCCTACCATTAGTCAAAAATAGAGTGTACAAAGTTGAAAGTACTTGGCAGGCAAATACGCCATCCCAGATGTTACAAATGTTACAATATCACCAGAACAGAATTAGGGAAGAACAAGATCAGGAACAGAAACGTATGAAGGACACAAAAATGAAAATGTTGGTAGCTCAGACGGTCCCAGCCGACGGCCAGAGAAAAGGTGGGGCCCAGACAAGTCACAATACAGCTCCCGTTAAAGGGACATGTAATTACTGCAAGCAGCCAGGTCATTACGTACATGAATGTCCAGTTCTGAAACACAACATCGCGTCAGGTAAAACTAAAGAAAGACCGCATCCGCCTAGACAAGATCAGATCCAGCAACAGACTTCACAAAATGTACAGCCAATACAGAATACACAGCCTATGCATGCTCCACCTCACACAGCACAGACAGTAGCAGTACCGCAGCCACAGCCCATTGCCGCGACTCAGCAAGTCTCACAACAGATGTACCAGTATGCCCAATCTGCATATCCAGATTACCCCCGATACACATGAAACAGCCTAGAGAGGGAAAGTGGTTTGCCTCTTATTGAAATTCCTGTAGATCAAGAAGGTCCTTATGTACACAGTCACGTATTAGGAAAAGACAGAAAGTTTTTAATTGACACAGGGGCAAGTCGCACTACCATCAGTCACAATGAAGTCCCAGGGGCACCCCTCTCAGGCTCACAGAATGTATCCCTTGGTTTTTCAGGACAGCCTATTGTAAATGAAGTATCGGAACCAGTACCATTAGCTGTGGGTCCATTATCCCGAGTTACAGATTTGTTACTTACGAAATCATGTCCAGAAAATCTGTTAGGAATTAAAACACTGAAGGCTCTAGGAGCTATAATATGCTGTTCCCCGGAAGGAGTCAGACTCTTTCTACGGGATTTCAAGGGTCATTATGTTTTACGTGATTTTGATGTCAGATTGAAAAATGTACCAGATCACTTATGGGCAAAAGGCCCAGCTGATGTAGGTTGTATGCATATCACTCCATATCGTGTTACACTCAAGACAGGAGTTGTCCTACCCAGAATCAGACAATACAAGTTACCACCCGATGCTGTAGTGGCTTTACTGAAAATAATTGAAGAGCTTATTGTCCAGGGGGTGGTCGTCGAGACCGACTCCAATATCTGTAATTCACCCATCATTCCAATTCTTAAACGTACAGACCGCAATGCACCGCCAGTATATCGGCTGGTGATTGATCTTCGAGAACTGAACAAGTGCATCGTACCACAGTACCCTGTGGTCCCCGATATCTCCTCCCTATTGACTGCTATTGATTCAGAAGCAACGTTCTTTACTGTAATTGACCTCAAGAACGCTTTCTTCAGTGTACCTATTGACCCGGAGAGCCAATATCTCTTCGGATTCAGTTTAAATGGACGAAGTTTCAAATTTTCCCGCGCACCTCAAGGATTTACAGAAAGCCCCAGCATCTATAGTCAAGCACTGAAAAGACAACTAGATTGTATTCAAATGCCAGTTAATACCGCTTTACTGCAATACGTCGATGATCTGCTGATCACCGCACGAAGTGAGCCCGAATGTGAACAAGCATCGTTAACAGTTTTGCATTTCCTGGCCGACAAGGGACACAAGGTGTCTCCTTCGAAGCTACAATTCTGTGTTCAGCAAGTTGTGTACTTGGGTCACTTGCTGTCCAAAGTGGGGAGACAGCTCACTCCCGATCGCATTCAGTTAATTGTAAACATGCCACGACCCCAGACACAAAAGGAAGTGCGGGCCTTCATAGGCCTCACCTCGTACTGCAGACAATGGATTCCTCAATATGCATTTCTAGCTAAACCACTCATCCAGTTAACGACACAGGAGGCAGCGACTTCGACTGTCCTCCCTTGGACTCAGGAACACACACAAGCCTTTGAGGAATTAAAGAAAGCTTTATGCCAAGCACCAGTTTTAGCGACACCATGTTACAGCAAACCGTTTACACTTTTTGTTACAGAACGTGATGGTACAGCATTGTCTGTCCTCACTCAAGATCAAGCAGGTTCACAAAAGCCTTGCGCTTATTTTTCAAGTACATTGGATTCAGTAGCCCAGGCACTCCCTGCGTGCTTAAAGTCAGTAGCAGCAACAGCGTTAGCAATCAGACAGAGCGATTCAATTGTTCTAGGTCATCAGTTAACAGTACAAGTCCCACATTCTGTAGAGGTTCTTTTAAACAGAACCCAAACTCAACACTTGACTATAGCACGACTGACAGGTTATGAATTGACACTATTCCAGCCACACATAGAAATCAGACGTTGCAGTATCTTGAACCCAGCAACACTGTTACCTACAGTTATGACAGATCCAGTTCCGCATGATTGCATAGAGATCATTAATGCAGTAACGAAGCCCCGACGAGACTTAACAGATGTCCCATTGACAAATCCAGACCTGACACTTTATGTAGATGGTTCATGCATGAGAACAAGTACAGGAGAGTTAGTGGCCGCGTATGCAGTGACCACTGAAACTGAAGTTAAAGAAACACATCGTATTGATACACTGTCTGCTCAAGCGGCAGAGCTCATCGCTCTGACCCGAGCCTGTATTCTAGCCAAGAACAGAAATGCCAACATATACACAGATTCCCGTTATGCGTTCGGAGTCGTACACGACTTCGGCATGCTGTGGCAAGAACGAGGTTTTCTGACCTCTCATGGTGCCAAAATCCAACACGGTCCTCTCATTCAAGCACTGTTAGAAGCAATACATCTGCCTTCAGCTATATCCGTCATGAAGTGTAAAGCACATACTAAAGTTACAGATTCTGTTTCCCAGGGTAACGACCTGGCAGATCAGACAGCAAAACATACAGCACTGACTCACACTCAGACAACTGATACGACAAAGACAACAGATCCGACAAACTGTATGACAGTCAGGGATCCCACACTAGATGTTATTGACATTCAGACACATGCTACTCCAGAAGAAATAAAGAAATGGATTGAACTAGGAGGGATCCAGACAGATCAAGGTTGGATGACGAAGGGAAAATCTACATGGTTTCTCCCTGACTCTATGGTTCAAGTCATGATAAATACAGCACATAGTCCTGCACATCTAGGAGAGAAAGCAATGTTAGACAGTTTGCAAAATCTCTGGAACAATAAACACTTACGAGCAGCAGCAAAACAGAAAGTGCGTACTTGCATGATCTGTTGTCAGTTCAATCCAGGAAAAAGCGTCTCTGTAGAGCAAGGTGGATTTCATCCTCCCGATCACCCTTTTGAAGTCCTCCAGATGGATTATATCCAGATGGACCGTTGTCGAGGATTTAAATATGTTCTCGTAGTTGTCTGTGCTCTGTCCCGCTGGACCGAAGCATACCCAGTCCCAGATTACACTGCTCCGACCACTGCCAAGCAGCTGGTTCGTGAATTTTTCCCACGATACGGCCTGCCTCGTGTCGTGTACTCAGATAACGGTCAGCCATTCTCATCTGCCTTAATGAAAGAAGTTTCTTTATTACTGGGATACCAGTGGAAGTTCCATTGTGTCCGACATCCAGAAGCCGCAGGCCTTGTTGAGAGGCATAACCAGACACTAAAGATCCGCCTTGCCAAAATATGTCAGGAGAAAGGGGTCGACTGGATAGTCGCCCTGCCAGTGGCACTATTCTACATGAGAATGGTCGCCCATTCGAGATCAGGGCTATCCCCGTACGAGGTGGTCTTTGGCAGACCACCGAATATGTGGGGGACGCCCATTCCAAAAAAGATTACTGATGTTGATTCTAACATGTTGACAGATTACCTTGCTTCCTTGATGTCTGCACTCCAATCATGTCGTTCACAGGTTGCCGCAGCTTTCCCTGACAACACTGATGTAAAGCCACACGACGTCCGTCCTGGTGATACGGTGCTCGTCCGAAATTTCGACAGAAAAAGTCCGCTGGAGCCCCGCTGGAAGTCTCCGAAGACCGTACTGCTTACAACAAGGACGGCCGTGAAAATCGAAGGAAGAAAGGGGTGGGTCCACACGAGTCATATAAAAAAAATTTCTGGACTGAAACCTGACCGAGACTCGTCCACCCCCACCAAAGACTGTAAAGAACAAAAAGACTTTACAGAATCTGAACGAGAAAAAACTCCTCAAGAAAATTATCGCATGAAATTACGATCTAGCAAGTCAGACAGTTTAATTGTTTAAGTCCTCCCCTAGGTGAATCGGTTAAATAGTTTCTGACATGTATCCCCTAGATCGAGATAGAGAGAGAGAGAGAGAAGCAAAGAAACGTACATATTGTAAATCACTTCGTAGTCACTGCATAGTGACACTAATAATCATGTTTATTCTCAGTGTTTTAATTATCATTACTAGCATCCTATTGCCTATCTATTACCCTATTTTCAAGCGTGAACAATCTGCTTACAATGTATCTGCTGAACACACTTTTAGTGAGTTACCTCCTCACGAGCTTTCCTACAGACTTGCGCTGCGCAACAACACATTCATTAGTATGTTACATCATTCTCACCAAACTAACAATGCTACAAATTGCTGGATATGTGGCCGACTCCCTCCCTACCAGAATTACAAGGGAGCTCTGCCTCTTTCCGTATCCGTTCACTCACAATGGCTCCTGCGGAGCATGGTTTAAAATAATTAATTCTTTAGATCCCGATATTGCTGTTTCCGATGGGGGTTGGGTTTGGGGAAACCTGAACTTGGTCCTGCTCGACGCCTGTTACCCAGATAAGGAGGGACTCCCCACTAGAATAGGAACTGATCTAGAAAATGAAGTATATGGATTAGGTAATTATACAATTAGCCTTATGATTCTCACTGTCGAATCCGAAGCCACCCCAGTTCTACCCATTATGTCAGTACTGCCAGTCACTGGTGAATTATGTATCAAGAAGAAAGGTTCAGTACACTTAGGTCATAGTAAATGCACTACTGTGGTCGAATTCAGTGATCATGGAAAATCGTCCTTTAAAGCTATCAGTCACTCTTACTTTGTTTGTGGTCATACCGCATACATTCGTCTACCTCCAGATTGGGATGGTACCTGTTACATTGCATTCCTTCTGCCACCTGTTTTTCTAGCTCCTCCTGATTACCATAGAAATACCAATCTAGTAAAGAATAGACCCAGAAGAGATATCCCACTTGTCGACTACACAGAAACGGCATGGGAACAGTACACCGACTTTAATAAAGGATTCTTTTTCTTTTTAGGCCCTGTCCAGAATAGTAAATTAATACGCAGATTAACTAGAACACTTGAAGCAGTAGTGAATGAAACTGCCTCCGCCTTAGGTAACTTAACAGAAGAGCAGTCCGCCATGCGGGTTGTTGTCCTTCAGAATCGTCTTGTAATTGACGTCATCTTGGCAGATAGAGGTGGAGCCTGTAAGGTCATCGGGTCAAGTTGCTGTGTTTTCATACCACAAAACGCACCATCCGTATATCAAGCTATCACCCGTCTTCATAAAATTGCAAATCAGATACATCAGAATCCAGGCACCTGGACTTGGTCCGGTTGGTTCTGGACAACGTTAACAGCTTGGGGATGGAAGATCCTATCCTTCCTAGGCATTGGCCTAGTCCTAGTATTCAGTTGCTGCCTGTGCCTACAGTGTGGGCCAGCGATTTGTGGACTGTGTGCCACCTCTTGTATTGAACACTCCAGTTTTCTCTCAAAACGTAAACGAAAGAAAGAAGAACAAATGATGTTGCAAGAACAGACTGATCGATTCATGAGGATCGATATTTCATGAAGGGTCCGTAGGGAACAAGGAGGGAATGAGGAAAATTAAATTTTTTGGTCATGTTATGTTCCCTAGCGCGTACCCCACCAACTCCATGTACCAGCTTAAAGTGCATGTAACTTCCCTCCTGTGCCAGCTATGAAGACGCAAATACATTTGCGTCCAACGTTAACTTGTCCTCTTTCAGATCCACCATGAATGGATTATATAGTCCGTTCCTAAGTATGCTATGCCACCGTCTTTTTGTAGTACACTTTACATGTTTTCCTGCTCTAGCAGAGTAGGCCCTGAATTTCTGCCATCGAACCTCTTTTGTGGCTCCTGACTCTGGCAGCCTCTGCCCAGGCTACCTCTGTACCCGTGAACTCTGACTTACTTTCAGCGCGGCCCCTCGCGCTCAGCTCAAGCCTGCTTTCTGCCAAGACTGACTATAACCTTCGAGTTATCTGTTCCGCTCCCCGAGAATACATTCCTGCCTACTAGATCCTGTAAACATCCTCTCCAGCTGCAGAGCCAAAGGGCCGACCTGTCTCAATGCAAGTAATTCATAGCCTCTGTTACCATGCTTCCATGGAAGGCCCCGTGCCCCACGCTTCACATGTAGACACTTAGGCGCTTATACACGCATCCACAGTTAGCATAGAATAGTTTCTGCCCTAGAGACCTTTCCGTCCAGATAGTATAGTTCCTAAACATCAGATATCAGATATGATAGAAGTACAAGTTGATCTGACATGCCAGACTTCTGTCTCTCTCCGTCAGTGTAAATGTCAAATCCCCTGCACCCCGTCAATCACACGTCATGCAGCTGCGCGCGCATCCAAGCTTCCGATTTCTGCTGACATCGCAACAATTCTGTTAGCACCACCCCTTGGTGCCACCCACTTGCGTCACCTATCAGTGACGTTTCTAGCACACACCTCTGGTTCACGCCTAGTTCACGCCTCTTGATTACGTATTAGTATCACGTGTATACTGTTATCTTGTCTTCTCTCAGCTGTTACGCCTCTTGCATTATTCTTTATGATATGAATTAAGTATATAAGCTATGTATTGTTAATAAACGGGAGCGCTCTATCCCTTCTGACACCCCTGTGGTGGTCAGAACATGATATCCTGATCAAGACCATTCCTTTATGAGGAATAAAACCCTTAGAAACTCTAACACCACGGACTCTGTCTTTTTTCATCCGATCTGAGTTATTATTGATTAAGTACTTACCTGCATAGAAATTAAGAGAGTAAATTAATTATTTACGTCAATATCGGGGAACTGAGCTTCCCCCCTTACCACCTGCAGACCCCCGATAGGTGCCTCTTTTTCTCCAATGCTCATTGCCTGGACTATCCCGCACTGTTTGATAATAGATCCCTATGCGAATTTATCATAAACTCATGTCTTGAGATCTAGTAATGTCTGCAATTTGTTTGAGTTGTACCACCTGCATGCTTGGCAGGTGTTGGAAATTGGTCAAAATGCTGGATTTTTGAGTGATATCAAACCTTTATCCCCTACAGGCCATTGTAGGCCATTGTAGGGCTATTTGGCTATTCGGGAGCTTGAAACCAGCATGGTCCCCACATTGGTGGCCACCGGAGCTGGGATCCCCCCCCGAACCGGTGACTAAGGTCCGCAATCTGGGAGTTATCTTCGATAACAAACTGACCTTCCACCACCATGCCAATGCCGTGACCTCATCTGCATTCTTCATACTCAAAAAAATCAAGAAACTTCTCCCATATCTACCTCAGTCAGCTGGCAAAACTCTCATTAGTACTCTTGTGTTCTCTAAAACGGACTACTGCAACTCTCTGCTTCTTAATGCGCAGGAAGGAGTCCTTAACAAATTCCAGACCGTTCAAAACGCGGCAGCAAGGATGTTACTTTCAATTCCCAAATTCACATCAGTATCTCACCGCTTCAAAGAACTCCACTGGCTCCCAATCAGGAAACGAATAAAATTCAAGGCTCTTTGTATAGCCTACAAGACCCTTAATTATCCAGGGCCTAAGTTCCTAAAAATAGCTCTTCATCCTCTGGAGCATCGCAGAACTCTTCGATCCTCTACTACTTGCATGCTGTCTGTCCCTCGAACAAAAAAAGCCACTTGGGGAGACAGGTGCTTCACTACAGCCACTGCCAAGTTATGGAATATCCTCCCACTGCATATCAAAACTGCCCCAACCCTCATCAAATTCCGAAAGAGCCTTAAGACATGGCTTTTCTCCTCTGCCTAACTACCCTCAAAGAGTATGGAGTTCTCTGATCACTAGCGCCGAGACACCCTTAGGGGTATTTGTGCGCTTTAAAAATAGCAAAAATAAATAAACAAATAAATAAATTTGTTGTTAAAAAAAAAAAAAGTATCAGTTTATGTGGTCTCCGGTTTCCATTTGAAATGTTTTTTTGCTCTCTTTTCCCTTTATTTTTAAGTTTTTGATATGTTGTAATTACTTGTGCGAAAGGCAGTTTTCTTCTGCCACAAACACCTATAAATAAATTCAATTAACTCACTGTATATTTCAACAATTACCACAAAAAGTGCACATATCCACCTAGGAGGCAGCGTGGAGGGCTGCTAGAAGACTAATCTTTCAACCCATGGAGCTTCGAATATCTATCGTAAACTGACAGAGAAAGCATTAAAGCGTTGATTTGAGCAGATCCTTTGGACAATCATACTTTCTAGCGATGGGTGGGAGGGCAGGAAGTAGTGAATGGCCAGAATAGGCCTGTGAGAAAGTGGCTCTATATATACTGGACCAAAGTAAGGTACAGTGTGTATAGAGTCCACAATCCACAGAGGTTAAAGTCAGGTCTGCCCTTACTCTTTAAAGTGGTAGCTTGGTCGAGCAGTAAGGCAGTGCCAGAGTACAGTGTAACGCATTTGTTGTACACACCCAGTCAGCAAAAGGTTTCACACACTCAAGAACTGAACTCTAGGCCAATTGTTTTAATATCCAAAAATATAGTAGTTTTAATTTTAGAACCAACAGGTATCAAAATATACTTTTCTCGATAGAAGTACTCTCATGTAATTACTTTGCAAAGAGGCAAAAAACTTTGTAAACACAATAGGTACAAAGGTTGCAGTAGGCAACACAATTCTAAACACAATTTAACATTGAGCTCTATGGGTTTTTCTACATAAATATAGCTGATTACTTTTGTAACTCTAGGACTGTATCCTAGATTCAGTCCTGGGGTCTTAGCTGAAAACAGTTCAGTAAAAACGTTTTAGTAATTGCAATGATTTTTAAAGAATAAAAAGGTATTTTAAAAGTTCACACTTAGACAGGCCCGGACTGGCCGTTGAGGGCACCGGGCAATTCCCCGGTGGGCCGCATGGTTGGGGGCCGGTTTTGGGCCCCTGGGGCCGTTTTTGTTACAGGGCCGTTATGCTGCAAAAACGGCCCCGTAACAAAAACGGCCGAAAACCGGCCCTGTCACAGAGCGCAGTCGCACCTCTCCCCCCTCCCCTCTCCTCCCGGAGGGGGGAGGGGGGCCGGCCGAGCACTTTGCCAGGGCCGGTTCTGGTTCCCAGTCCGGCCCTGCACTTAGAAACTTTTCAGTGAACATCTTTTTTTGATAATAAAAATGTATTAGCATTTCATATATGCAACAGAACAAAATCCAGCACTTGTCAGCATGAATACACAATATCAGTGTGTGTGCGCAAGTGTGTGTGCGTGTGTGTGCGCAAGTGTGTGTGTGCGTGTGCGTGTGCGTGTGCGTGCGTGTGTCCCCCCCCTAAAAATGGCACAAGAAGTGCTGCAGCCCTTAGGGGTCTTCACTGGTCACAATGCCCTGGGTACCTAGGGTACCATTTACTAGGGGCTGACATGTGGCCAGAGATGCCAATTGGGTTTAGACTTTAGTACAGTTTTTAGGGAAGGAACACAGGCCTTGGGTACCTGATTGGCAGGGACCCAGGGCACACCAAGGAAAAGTGCATCAGGTAAAAAGTGTGGGGGGTACTGCAACAGAAACTCACTTTCTCACAAGGCCTTTGACATATGGCTCTCTGTGGACTGCCAGGTTGGAAAACGGTTTCACCCAGTCAGTTATGACAAGATCCATCAGGGCTTTACTAAATGGAAGTTAGGGCTCTACCTCGGAGGAGGAGAGTTGCAAGATCTCAGTCATGATCTTTGTCGAAATACTAGAATTTGTCTTGCAGAGAGCATGGTCAAATCCAAGACTACAGCAGTTTTTTGTACTAGTCGTAAATAAGGAAAATTTGTCTGAAACAGGTCCGGGGGGGAAAGAGATGTATGTACCCTTCTGGTGAAACGTCCAGGCCACTCATTTTGTAAATTCAGTTATCAGCCAGCATCATCAGTATAATAAAGGGAAAGGAGGCTTTCACTCTCCAAATCATCATCGATGTACAAGCATAGTCTACATTAGGCTTTGTTGACCACAGGCACACACGTCTGCTTAGGAGTGTCCTTTTGGGTTTTAGACAGGTATAACTTGGCCTCCCACTCCAGATAGCCTTCGAGGGCATGGAGACACAATGATGGAAGGCAGTAGCAATGTGTATTGGACTCACATGCAGTCGTCATGTGGATCCGAAAGGAGCCTTTTTCTTGCAGCATCTGTGGAACAGCTAGAAACCTGCACGATTTGGAGGAGTTATCTGACCTAGTCACTGTGTAAATCCAATGGCATTTGTTTGGTGAGACAGAAATAAAGCTACGGAACCGTGTTGGTGAAGCATGTAATACTAGGACTGATGCCAGCCTGCCAGTTGGTGCCTCAAACTCTGGTGTTGTCATGTTGGTGGCTGGACCGGCTTGGTGCAGTCTGGCAATGCTGGAGAGTTATTGCTGTTGAAAACCTAACCTGGACCAATCTGAAGCCTAGACAGATAAAGCATAAGATGATGAAAATGCTGGAAGATGTATTCATCAGAAAATTGCTGTGGCAGCACTACACCATGTGAAGGGTATAGTAAGTAAAAGTGTGGAAGATGCACTCCACATAAAAAAAGGGGGAAAGTTGACCACTGCAGTGTCCTATTTAACACCTCAGTAGTCTTTAGCATCAGCCGATCAGCATACCCTCATTAACATCCTCTCAATATGCAGGATGTTCACTGAAACAATACACCACTGATTCTCCTGCTATGTGGTCGATCAGAGTTCATCCAGATGAACAAATTTTGCCTCCATAATTACCTTTGACCAGTAGAATCCCATAAGATTATACTACCTCTCCAGTCATCTCCATTCTGTGCAAGGGGCACCTCAGAGTCCTCCACATCAACAACGTGATCAAAAGATCATCTCAGAAAGTATGTGTCCAGGATCAAAACATGGAAATCCAGCTACTATCTGAAGTTAAACACTTTCAAGACAGAATTCATCCTGAATTCATCCTGATCCGGAATGCCAATCACAGCAAACATTCCCTCATCTAACATAGGTACAATAAAGTGCAAAAATACAGAATCCCTTCTAAATTGAGCTCAAATGCAAAATCTATTGTCTCCGTTATGTCAAAAGGTATTTATAAAGCACACGGCTACTCCCAGGAGTGTAAAAAAAACTATTGATGGACAGAATGCAGAACAATGTCATACATTCACCCCAGTACAGAGATCTGGGCCTGACGCGAGTCCCGTGCTCTCCACGCCACTGGAGTCATGCTATCCTGGCTGAAGACGGCTGATAGCCAGAAACCGGTCCTAGGATGCTTGATTCCGGTCCAGGGAAGACATGGCTTGGCAGTTCGGGCTGGACTGTTCCCATGAGGCACAGGGTCAAGGCTGATTTGCATATGGCCATGTCTGAACTGGGGTGGTGTGGAGTGCGAAAAAACGATGGAGTTAGGCCCAGATCTCTGTACTGCGGTGAATGTATGACATTGTTCTGCATTCTGTCCATCAATTGTTATTTGTGTCCCGGCACTGACCCGAAAAAACCCAACACACAATAGTAGAAAAGCACCGCGGAAGCCGCCCAAGGCCTAGATTGAAAACAGCCATGTCTTTAGTTTCCTCCTGAAAGAGAGAAGGTCTGGAGCTTGTCTAAGAGACAACGGGAGGCTGTTCCACAGACGGGAGGACACCACTTGAAAGGATAAACCTCCCTCCTTGGACAGCAAGACCTTAGGTGTGGATGTCAAAAGTTGGGCAGAAGACCTCAGGGTCCGTTGGGGAGTATAATGTTGGAATCTTTCCCCCAGGTATGGGGCTCCTATCTTGTGGAAGGCTTTAAAGACGAGAACCAACGCCTTAATGTGGATCTTTTTTCGAACCGGGAGCCAGTGAAGAGAAGATAACAGAGGGGAGATGCGTGTCCTAGGTCCTGCCAAACAGATGGCTCTGGCCGCGCATTCTGGACCACCTGCAAACGGCTAAGCAAATAGTCTGGGAGCCTCAAGTACAAGGAGTTTGTGTAGTCCAATCTCGAGACCACCAAAGCCTGGACTACTGTTTTTCTGTGAGAGACTGGGAGCAAGGGGAGGAAGTTCCTCAAAATTCTCAGTGTCCCAAAACAAGTTTCCGCCACTGTTTGTATTTGGGTTTTCATAGAAAGGGCGGCATCTAATTTTACCCCCAGATTTTCCACAATAGTGGCTGGGGCTAAGGGAGGAGACATGTCCTGAGGCCACCTTTTATGCCATGATTCACAGGGGCGGGCGCCAAAGAAAATTCTCAGGTTTTTCCGAGTTACACTTTAATTGATTTTGACCGAACCAGGAAAACACAGCTGAGAGGCAGGTGTTGAGGACATTGCCATTAAATTACGCTCCCTTCTCGCATGTGAACATAGTTGAGTGTCGTCCGCCTATGACACTATTTTGGCTCCAAAGTTCTCGGCAAGAAGGGCCATATACAGATTAAATAGAGTAGGGCTCAGAATAGAGCCCTGCGGACCCCAACATTCATGGGAGGGATATTAGCAGCGAAAGGAGGGGCCCAGATAGTTTGTGTATGGTCACTTAAGAAGGATATGAACCATTTCAGTGCTGTGCCTCCAATATCGCACTCCATCAGTCTTTGTAATAGTCTGTCGTGAGGGACGGAATTGAAGGCCACGGAGAGAGGTCTCCTCTATCCAGGGTGCCTTTTATGGTTTCCACCACTTCAAGTAAGGCAGTTTCCGTGCTAAAATTAGCACAGAAACCCGACTGACTCGGGTGCAGGAGGTGGTTAGCCTCCACATAATCCGTAATAGTGGAGTTAACATATTTTTCCAAAACCTTTGCAAAGAAAGGGAGTAAAGATATGGGACGGTAGTTACCTGGGACCTGAGGGTCTGCCATAAGTTTCTTTAAAAGAGGGAGAACTTTTGCTTGTTTCCAGGATTGCAGCATATAACCCCGTCGTAAAGCAGAGTTTAAGATCACATTGACATCAGGGTTAAGCACTTCAGCCAAATTTAAAAGTACTTTAGCGGGACAGGGGTTGGATGGTGGGCCTGACTTGAGAGCCATCATAAATTCCAGGGATTTCTCTGGAGTGATCACAGGAAACTGGGTGAAGCGGAAATCAATCTCACCACTGGTGTCGGGGAGCAAGCCTGTGGCAGCTAAGGACACAGGTGCCTGGATTTTACAAGCGTCATGAATCTTTTTTATTTTATCGTGAAAGAAATGGGCCATGCGTTTGATCCAGTCACTCGTTGGGAGAAACGGGCAGCTCATTGCCACAGGAGAATAAAAGTTGTTTACAATATTAAAGAGTACTCTACTTTCATTGCCGGCCTGATCAATTTTAGCAGAAAGGTTACGTTTCTTGCCCTCGTGGACTTTCACGAAGTGTTCTTTCAGCACTTGTTTATATATGGCTTTACCTGACAAATAATAATTTGTCCGCCATACTCTTTCGAGGCGTTTGCAAACGCTTTAACTCTTCCTGAGGACCTCCATGAAACAAGGAGCAGAGAATCTAGTGGTTTTTGCAGCCCTCATAATAGGTGGGGCAAGTTCAAGAGCCCAGAGCTGGATTCAGATATCTAAGGAATAATTATCTGTCTCCTGAACCCCACTGATGGGAATGGGGCGGCGACTCAATGCGCTCTCCTTTGCCTCAGGGTAGAGCAAATGAAGGGGCCTATAGCTATTAGTGGGGGCATTGTCCGGCGGTTGAAACCTGCCAGACATCTTACCTACTCCAAACTTAACAGATAATTATCGGACCAGACTAATGGAAGGGGCCTCCATTACAATCTGATTCGTTGAAAAAATCTGATCCAACATATGCCATTTTTCAGGAGTAGGGAGGCAGACATTTGGGGTCAGATTGAGAATATCAAAGGATTCACGCAACCTCATAGCCTCCGATTCTAAGGGATCATCCATATGGATGTTGAAATCGCCCAACACCAGGCAATGGCTGAATTTGGCCACTAGGGGAGAGATAACCTGGCTTATGGACTCCAAAAACTTTCCTGCCGAACCCGGGGGGCGATAAATTACTGCCCCGGCAATGGACTGATGGGCCGACACATTAAGGAGGAACCCCAAACTCTCAGCACCCTCAATCTCCATCACAGGTAGGGAGAAGCCCCCAAAGGAGCTTTTAAAGATTAGCGTCACCCCCCTCACCTCTGGGTGTTCTTACTGGGAGCCTGGCGGTATCGCACTAGCAATTGTAGGGTTCGAGGCATCAGTTAGCCACGTTTTAGTGAGGAACAACAAATTAGGGGTTGCATCCACTAGCAGATCATGGGAGATGAAGCTCATGTGTTTTAACTGAGCGAGTATTCTGTAGTAAGGCTTTCAGATAGTTCCCCGCCCTGTCCGCAGATTGTTGTGCGTGTCAATCATGGACTTTACCTTTTTGACTAAATTGGGTACGACTTTACAGTTTTTACACACAGATCTAGATGAATGGGGTTTACAAGTCAAACACCTGCCTATTCTCAAAAGCTGTTTCTGTAGTACATAATCGCAAGGGTAGTTCGGAGGGTAAACCGGCAGCGTTTTTCCGGGCCCGGCTGCCTCCGTGATGCTGACTGGCGCAGAGGGGCCTACCTTAGGCGCAGCTGCAGCGCACCCGCTGTGCTCTTGCGCAGCATCCAGTTTTAACGTGCCCGCCATAAAAACAACTAGATTGCACAGTTCCAAAAGATTGCAGTAACAATGGAAAATAGCATCCCAACACAGGGTTCGATTCCCCCTCCCTCACCAAGCAATTCAAATACAGTAAAAATATATGGCTCTGCAAGTTTAAAACAATAAAAAATGTGAAAATCAGGCAGTAGCAGCGAGTTCAACAGAGAGAAAAGCAAGTCCCGTTTTAACGTGGCTGTCATAAAAACAACTAGACCGCACCGTTCCATTGCGGTATCGAATGTGCAAATCAGGCAGTAGAAGTAGCCTGCTTACTGGCTTTATTTTATTCCGCAAAGCAAACACTGAAAAGAAACTAACAAGGTACCAATTCTGTTACCCTGTACCTCAGATTTGACTCTGAAGTCAATTCCTACCGGTCCTGTTTGGAATAACAATGATCCCACAGGGTCTAGTGTGTAAGTGTGGTCGACATGTTTCTTGCCTACTGCCCCTAACGGGTCACTCAGCAATTTTTCAGGACCGAATGTCTATAAGAGTGAATACTCTGGAACTCCAACACTACTTATTATTGTCTTCCAGAAGTGTTCTGTTTTTTAAAAATTTTGATATCTCCCACAGGTCTCAACAATCCGGTTCTTTCCCCCTGGATTGCTCAAACAATGCTGGTGACATTCTTAATATTTAGCACTGGCCTTGCAGTATGTTAGAGTTCTAGAGAATTCACTCTTATAGACATTCGGTCCTGAAAGATTGCTGAGTGACCCGTTAGGGGCAGTAGGCAAGAAACATGTTGACTACACTTACACACTAGACCCTGTGGGATCATTGTTATTCCAAACAGGGTTCACATATTTTAATTGGGTTAGCACACCCCGTGAATAAAATGTGTTCCCGCAGGGCAGTCCTAAACCTATTTTAACCCACCACTCACACTACCTTGACCACTCACCCTCACGCACCAAACGGCGGTCTATAAAAGATCTCCGGCAAAGAGCCCCTTCGCGGGAGCCCGTCAGGCATTGCAGCGCCAGCCCGACGAGTACAGCCCAATGATGAAGCATGACACCCTTCTGGGTGTGTGAGAGCATCCCATAAGAGACCTGTTCTCCCCCCCCCCCCCACTGTTAGGAACTGCACATACTTTTGATTAACGTATCTTCCAGGAGCGTTGTGCAGGACCTCATCAAAAGCTCCAGGTTCCTTTTTGATTAAAGTCAAATCCTACCTACACACATAAGGTTTCTGAAGCCTTGTACAAGCTTGGCCAAATTCCATCTGGGTAAATTCAATTTTAGCGCCAAATAGGAGCTGTCCCACACCGCAGTACACTTCATCAAGGGACCCAAGACATTCGACCACCTAGATTTGCAGCTGTTCAGCTTCAAGATTCAATCGTGTTTCAAGACCTGCTGCATAACATACAAACTACTAACACACAGAGCCCCTCCAAACCATGAAAACATGGCAAAAAAGAAAATTAACATTTCTGGTGTTCCCCAGATTGCAGCTGAGGAACTTATTATTTTTGTTTTAAACAAAACGGAAACCAGACGGTTTCAAGAGTGTACCCAGATTATGGATTATCCCACACTACACATCCGGTATGCCCCATCAATCGTACAGTTCTGGAAAGAGCAAATTACTTCTTTTCAAGGACCATCAAATCAAGACTCCTCTTCCTGTAGGATTACATACATAATCATGTATTGTCATACTTCCCAATACTCGACCTCTGGGGTCTGCATATACAGTTCTCAGTTCTTCACTAGATTTATCACATACAAATCATATGTAAACTAGTGTGAGGAACATTTTTAAAACATCCTGGCACCTGTAACTCATCATGTAAAAAGAAATAAACTAGATATTAATTTCTAGTTTTTGTTGAACAACAGCATTGGCTAGATCTGAATTAAAAGCAAAAAGGAGCAACATGTATGAAAACAGAAAATATTTTCTGTACCACCGTGAAAATGTGTAAGCTGGAATAGGTAATACAGTATGCAATTTTATTTTTAATAGAACACACACACACACACACACCACCCCCCCCCCCCAAATAATCTCAGCCATCCCGGATGCTTTTCAGACCCTGGCATCTAATCAGGGCCGGACTGAGACCAGCAACCAGCCCTGGCAGGTTGTTCCCACCGGCCCTGGTAACGGGAGGGGAGGGGGTTGTCACCCGCAAAGCACTGCTACCGCTTTTCTTACTTGCAGCGCTGCTACAAAGCCAGCACTCTGTAAGAAAAGCGGCCCCCTGAGGCCACAAAAACGGCCCCCACCCCTCCAGCCCACCGGGGAAATGCCCGGTGCCCGCAAATGCCAGTTTGGCCCTGCATCTAATGCAGGAAGTTGTTTTACCCGCTCCTGGTTTATTAATATGATAAAGAAAATCAAGCTAAAACCATACTGCAGATGGCATGTTTGATGGTGCATGCAAATTACTCACTCTTCCTTTCGTGCGGTCAAGCTGGTCGCGCTGCTGGCCAAGCTCGTCGATGATTTCTGTGCCGATCTGGTCAGTCTCAGCAGCTATTCGATGTGAACGTTCAATGCTCTGTGTCGCTCTGTTGAGGCTCTGTGTGCCATGGATGAGCAATACCCTCTGGGACTGCAAATTACTCTGTGGACAACAAAAACGTGCTTTATTGAGAGGGATGTTGAAGCATAATGTACTAAAATAGCCAATTCAGGCCAAGCTGTGAAGTTCAATCCCATTGTCATTGAGTGGGTCACAGGACATGCATAACAGTGGACTAGATCCTGAAAAGTGTAACAGAAAAATGCAGTTCTTTATTCAGTTACACTTCTGGTGCAGAGAAGTTTAGAAACTAGACCTGTAAACATCAGAGACTAGTTTCATTTGAGAGATTTGCTACAAGGCAGCCTACCCCAAATCAAGGTTACCATATGGATTCCTTTAAGAGCAACCATTATATCGCTGTATTTAACCTAAAGAGAACCAGAACATTACAACATTCAAAGGCTAGACAAATAAAGCAGAATTAACATTCTGACAGAAAAACATTTCAGATACATAACACAAAGCATAAGGTATTAGTACATGTATGTTAGAATAGATTCCTCAGAAAATGTTTCCACCACACACAAGGAGAAAGTAAAACACTGAATCTAGATCTATACTAATATAATAAAGAGAGAGCCCAAACCTTTGAGGCGGGTAATCTCAGGAACCACAGCACCAATCACAACACCCAATACAGCGTTGACAAGGGCAGTTGCAGCAGAAGGACATAGGCTATTCAGACGCCCACCATATACATTTAAAAGGTAAAAGAACCGTGCCAGCAAAGTAGTCCCTTGTGGGTGTGTCTGCGTTGTGCTGGGGGTGTGACAAACACTGGGGGCGTGTGGTACGTTCCGCCCTTCATGCCATCTCATATTGTGTGCTAATCCCACTCTGCTCCCTTTAAATACCCCTGCACCCCATAATCATAACCCACCCTTACTCCTTAAAATACACCAACACCCTTAAACACTAACCCATCTTAACCCTATAAATATACCCTGTACCCCAAAACCCAAACCTACCCCTGAACCCTAAAAATACCCCTGTACCTCAAAACCCAAACCTACCCCTGAACCCTAAAAATACCCCTGTACCCCAAAACCCAAACCAAGCCCTGAACCCTAAAAATACCACTGTACCCCCAAACCTACCCCTGAACCCTAAAATACCCCTGTACCCAAAAACCCAGACCTAGCCCTGAACCCTAAAATACCCCTGAACTCTAAAATACCCCTGTACCCAAAAACCCAAATCTAGCCCTGAACCCTTAAAATACCCCTGTACCCCAAAACCTAAACCTAAACCTACCCCTGACCCCTAATTGACCCCTAAAAATACCTATACCCCAAAACCCAAACCTAGCCCTGAACCCTAAAAATACCCCTGTACCCCAAAACCCATACCTATCCCTAAACCCTAAAACTACCCCTGTACCCCATAACCCAACACTATATCTGAACCCTTAAAATACCCAAACACCCCAAAACATATACCTCAGTACCCCAAAACATATACCCCTATACCCATACTTACCTTATCCAAACATTTAAAAAAAACATGCTTTTACCATTCATGCATTTACAACGAATTTCGTTGTAAATATATGCGTGGTAAAAGCATATAAAATTTAATGCCATGCGTTATAATGGCATTGCGGAGTCATGGTACTTTCGTAATGAAAGTATGCGGAGTGATGGTATGGGGAAAGAAAGTTGCGGAATAATGGGTGTTTACCCTCCCCCGGTAAGTACATTGGTGGCACGGTGGCCCACATCTCCAGCAACATACTCATATTTTTTCACCACCCATTTGAAAAATGCACAGGTCGCTCTCATTGATGGCCAGCACCGACATACACTTTTAGACATACCTCCCGCAACAAGTTCTAGAATTGCGAGCTTTAGAGCTGGGGAGCTACGTTCGAATCTCGGAAACAGCTCAACATCCTGGGATTCCAGCCAAATCGCTTTGTCTCCCTGTGCCTACCACAAATGAATGTGTTCTTCTGTAATGTAAATTGTGCTCATGCCATGTTGTCGAGTTTGCGCTATATAATATTGCAAGGAAAAATAAAGTAGGGAAACTCGAGTTCACACACTACTGAACGCACACTCTTAAGTGCATCAGCAGTGCACTGTGAATCGGAGCGTTTCACAGCCCTGTCACAGATAAGAAATGCTATCAAAACGAAATCCTACAAAACAATATAATACTGGCCGGCAGCAATTCATACCCGGACAACGTCGGGACGGGCTGCTAGTCCTAAATAAGAACAGAGAAATTCAAAGTATCATGGATAGAAACATTTATGAACATGGTAGAGGACAACAGAATCCAAGGAAGAAAAACAAGTGGCAGAAACTACGTGCAACAAGGAGGTCAAAACATTTTGCATCCTTCTTGGCCCTATGCTGTCCTCTTCTGGCCTTGACCTATGGAGGAGGCAAGTGGGGGAAAATAAATGTTACAATGCACACAGGGCCACAATAAATATCTCCTATGATCATGATTCAGGTAATTGGCACACGTTGACCCAATCCTAGTGAGGCTGGTGAGTGGGAACGGAACTAACCTCATTTGTGGCAAGCACCCTATACCTGGTCAAATTTCATGGAGGCATTGCTGCGGAGATCTCAAATCACTATACAAAAGGAGCATGCATTAGCAAAGCCAATAGGTTTAACTTCCAATTTCAGTCAAAAGTCAATGAGTATGGATAATAGAATCAGCAGATCTTCATTTCAACTTGAATTTTTTCCTTAGAAGGTTACCATTTACAGAATAGGATTTGACAATCTCTCACCAAGCCCTCACATTCTATGGGCATGACCTCATTACACCTATAGGTTTAACACATTGCATTTCATTGAACAGTTTATGCTGAATCACTGTGCACAGCTTACAGAAGAGGAGACAGAGGTTTATTCGGTACTTTCTATAACACCCTATTGTTGGTGAAATATAAAATAAAAACAAACTTTTTCCGGTGAGAGATCAATAATTTAAAGGGCCTTACAAGGGGAGGCTTCCAGGTAGCACCACGTCAAAAGTATTATCGATCATATAGCCAATAGCACATGCATACTCTGAGTGTTTTTGCCCAACGTTAAAAGAGGAACACAAGTCCCAACAAGCATTTGCAATGCAATAGGTCTCGCATTTACACAAGTTTAAGCTATGGCATTGTAAATGCCAATGCCTTTTATTAAGGTTTTAAAAACGAAAACAAAACTAAAAGGCATTGCCATTTAATAATGTCAATAGTTCAAACGTGCGTAAATGCGTGGGGTCATGGAGTGGGCTGGGTAAATGTTTGTTCTCTGGGGACCTTGAGCTTACAGTTCTGCTGTTTCAGCAGACTGTGGATGCTGGTGCATGCACTTCACTAACCCCTTGCGTCTCACGCACAGGCCAGGAGCCGTAGTGCTGCTGAGACGGGCCTTCCCTCATTGTGATCAGGTTTGGCTCCATGTGGCCAAAATAAATGGAAGCATTTCACGTCTGCTATGCCCCTTCAGATGGCTGTCAATGGGAGTGGCGTAGGGGTCATGCCAAGTGCCTTATTGTAAATATTGGAGCAGGCTTGACTCTGTGGTCTGTGCAAAAGTGAGCAGTGCAGATCAGACACTGTGATCTGGCTGTAAATGGGAGCAGGGAGTCTGAGTGCAGGGGGGTGTCTCGTAATATTAGCAGTACTGGTGTGGATTGGAAGCTGGCTTTGAAGAGTCGCAGTGAAGGTTACCTTCCGGGGGAGGCTCGCTATAAAGGGAGGAAGTAGTGCTGGTCTGACTGGAGTACTACCTCCATGTAGCGTTTTAAATATTATCCCACAAAAAACACTGTATAGAGAACATTCACAATATTGTGGTAGTATATATTCACATTACAATTTTTTTGTAGGACACTATTTTTGTACTCTATATTCTGACTGCAAGTGGCAGACTCCAGGGCCTCCTATAGATGGGAGCACTGTGTGTCTGATTCTAGGGCCAGGTTGCTTATGCAGGAACAGATGTCTGGTTATTATGTGGGGCTTTGCATATAGAGGAGCACAGAAAGACAATGCCAACCTATGGAGAAGTGTGGCTCACTGGTTAGAGCAGGCAGACCCTGAAGCAGAGGTCAGACCCGGGACCAGGGTTCAATTCCCGACGCGGCAGGGTCTTGAGCTCAAATGTCCATGGACTCGATAATTCTCGCTTAGGTGCCTGACCTAATCATGGGTTCACACTCTGCAGCTCTGGGCATTAAGCTTGCTTAATCTCCACAACGGCCCCCACGCGGCGGGATGCCTGGCTTTCACCTTGGGGATGCCCTGTAGGGGCTATCTCACAGGGAAAAGCCAGGATGGGTTCCCAAGGCAAGCGCGGAGATACCCCTTCGGGGGTCGATTCAGGCGCTATATAAGAAACATAATAATAATAATAATAATAATAATATAGAAGGTCATTATGCTCTGGTTCTCACCTGGGCCTCTAGTGCTTTTCCAGGATTGGTCTGTTGCCTACCTTTTCTGTTCCTGAGCTCAGCCCTTGCCTTTGTTGATGCTTTAGGATTACATGTTGGTCCCTTGGTCTTTCTTCGCGTGTCCATCCCATGGGCCGCCTTCTGAGATGTTTCAATTACGGTCTCTTCTCCTGGTGTCCTCGTTTCCATCTTGAAATGCACAACCCTCATATTGTCTCTCTTTTGTCTGTGACGTTTGTCTTTCTTTTGATTCCCAGCCTACGACGTGTTCTCAGGGGCACCTTAGGTTGATTCTGGCTACGTCTTTGGTGGCTTCCTGCTCCCCCTTACTGACTCACACCTGCTCCTTCACCAATTTAAAATCCTATATTTACACAGTGAAATTGGTTTCTATAGCCTTTGCTGTATTGACATTTGTCGAAACTAGCGTGGTAAACTGCGAGGCTGAGTGAGGGGCGGGAGAAATGGGGTTGCATCTCTGGAGAGCGTCACGTGACTCAATACCCCGAATTCCTTTCTCCATCTGCTTCCTGCCTCATTCACAGCATCACGTGACTGGTCATTACTTAGAACTGATCGCAGATTAATTGAGCCACATTAGCAGATTGATTGCCAGGACCCAGATTAACCGGTCATTTTATTCCTTGGAAAGCGATTGATCTCATCATGTATGGGTGAGACTCCCTGGTATTAGCTTCTGTGTGACTCTCCCTAATAGCTTTGAGGTGAAACGGCTGCTCTCAAAAACATCTTAAGTGATTTATTCCAATGCCTTTGCTGGAAAGGAAGCACAAAGCCTTAAATGACTCTCTTGCATGTCTCTCCTATTTTAGTCACTTGTGCTCTCTCCCTGCTTGCCCACGCCATTCTGGCTTGACAGCGGCCGTCAAAGCTGGTCCCTCCTCTTCCGTTTTTAGCTTCCCGTACGTCTTTCTAGATCTCGGTATTCCGATGATGTCATTTCAGGCATGCCCGATCCCCTGTTTTACCACGTTCCTTATTTCTAGACTAGGGTGCTTAACACTGATTGAAGCTCCTCTGTGCACGATGGCTTCAAATTAAATGCATATTTTTTTTGCTGTAGAACAGTCGACTCCATGATATTTACAAGTTGGACGTGTTTTTGCAAAAAATAAATGGGTTGAGAACAGTTTATGTAGAGTGTATTTTACATTCATGTTGTGGGATACATACGTGCCTTAAGGGATTGATAAAGCCTGAAAATGAACAGTCCAGAGCTACGGTTCAAACTAGTCAAAGAACAAGTGCTCAACTTTTCTCTTTTTCTGCCATCCCACTTGGACGGCCTCGGCCTGCTTTCCTTCTGGCGTAAAAGGTTTATTATCTTCATGGGTCCATGCGTTTGGCCCCATAAAGATAAGAAACCTTTTACGCCAGAAGGAAGGCAGACCTGGCCGTCCAAGTGGGACAGCAGAAAAAGAGAAAAGTCTACGTCACAGCATGCTCTTTCCCAATCAATGGCTGCCTAAACGGTGACGCTAGCCAATGGGAAAGAGGGGCGGGGCTTCAAGCCAGTAATGGAAAGATCACTAAAAACATAAAATCTCGCCAGCGAGACTGCGCATGTGAGCAGCCCACGCAGGCTCGACCTAAAAAAAAAAAGTATTGTAATACTTAGGCGGTCCTGTTTTCAGTGTTTAATCCTTGAGGATTTCAGAAGTGTTTTTTGATATCAGTGCTTATCAGTGTTTATTCAGATGCATAGACCCTAAAATATAACTAGCATTGACAAAACCAATTTGTCTTGCATATGAGCGAGCTAATGGCTTTACAATCGAGAGGGGGTGGTAGCATGGAGGAAGGTGAACAGGAGGGCGGATTCATTAATTATAAGTGTGCACACGCTTAATGGAACATCCCTGAAACAATATATTTGCGTTCCAGAAATGAACCATTTTTGTTCAACAAGACTATCTAGCAGTCATTTAGCCATATAGTTTCAGTGTAACTGAGTGACATTTCCACAAATATGAGTGACACTTCCTCGCAAACATAATCAAGCACTGAAGACGAGGGAAACGTATAAATATCAGACATTACACCCATTTGAACGAGAGAAACGGCAAGAAGGTCTTAAAAGTACTGCATAGCACCAAAAATGGAAGATCACCGTGGGACCCAACTGTAATAAACAGGATGTGAGAGGCCATACTTCCTGCAATTGAGCCTCATGTTCCATTATGCACTGCCCACCCCACTCCAGGATATGCCATATCTGAATGCATGTGGTATTTTTCTGTATTATAAATACACAGGAACAAGTGTTTTTTTTTATAAGAAGACTCAGCTTGGAGTTAATGTAAATTATCCCTGCTGCATGGATAATGACGAATGCAGCGCAGAAATGTAATCCTCTGAAGCAAGGAGAAAGGATTCCCCGACTGTCACCACTGCGTGTGAACGATTTGTTCTATACATTTAGCCTGGCACCATGACCTCGTCACCCTGTTCCCTAGAGGGAGACCCTTGTCTGCAGAAGGGACGGTAGGAAAGTAATATCTGCCAAGCCAAGCAGGCCGAGATTCCAGTACAAAGATAGTGGTGCGTGCAAGTTTGCACGTCAACTGAAAGAGGGTTTTTTCCCTATACTCCAAGCGGAGTCTTGCAAAGGAGGGTTCGAGTTGGAGGAACATTATGCCATTGCAGGGGAGGCAATGAGTACAATGCGAAGAACCCACGAAGGAAGCAAGAGATCTGTGAAGGTGTACCTCTGTCACCCCACCCTGTGTGTGTGGGTCAGCCCGGGCTGAGACAGCTTCTTCAGCGCACACACACAGCCGCGCCCCAGTACTTCACAGGTCTGTAAAAGACCATTTACATGTTAATGAGGCTTTGTTGTACTTCACCTCTTAGCGCCCCTGCAGCTCCCCTCTGACAATCACTGAAATCCCCCTCTCCTGTCCCCACAGAGCAGAGTCTCTTGAGTCAACGCTGCTGCGGCGATATTTGCTCACACAATTTTTATATATATTTTTTTTTTTTTAAACGAGTGTCTCCAAGTTCCGCAGGCCGCCCAGGAAGGCTTGCCGGGCCGCTGGCGGCCCGCTGGCCCGTACTATGAGTACCCCTGACCTAGGCCCTCCTCATTCATCTGTGACAGAACAGCCCCCACACCAGGCTCTGAACCGCCTGTTTGGACGATAAACTCTCTTGAGAAGTTGGGTGCCAGGAGTTCGGGCGCTGTGCACATGGCAGCTTTCAGGGCCTCAAAAGCTTTCTGACAGGTGTCAGTCCAGATCACCTTCTTAGGCTGCTTCCTGGGAGTCAGCTCTGTCAAGGGGGCAACAATGTTGCCATAGCCCTTGACAAACCTCCTGTAATACCCTGTGAGACCTAAGAAGGATCTAACCTCTGTCTGGGTTTCGGGTGGCTCCCAAGCCAGGATGGTTTAAATCTTAGGTTGTAGGGGCGCCACCTGCCCGCTCCAAACTTGGTGTCCCAAGTACACCACAAAACCCTGCCCGATCTGGCACTTGCTCGCCTTGAACGTGAGGCCTGCTTTCCGCAGCGCCATCAACACTTCCCAAAGGTGGCGCAGATGTTCCTCCCGACCTGCACTGAACACTGCGATGTCATCCAGTTAGGCGACACTGAATTCCTCCAGTCCAACCAACACCTGGTTGACCAACCTCTGAACGGTGGCAGGGGCATTCTTCATCCCAAAGGGCATAACACAGAACTGGAAATGCCCATCTGGTGTTGAGAATGCTGACCTCTCCTTTGTCCCATCAGTCAAGGCGATCTGCCAGTACCCAGACGTTAAGTCAAATGTACTGAGGTACCGTGCAGCCCCTAGCCGATCTATGAGCTCATCCGATCTGGGGATGGGGTGCGCGTCAGTCTTTGTGACTGAATTGAGACCTCTGTAGTCCACATAGATCCGGAGTTCGGGTGTGGCACCCAGCGCAGCAGCCTTCGGGACCAAGACCACTGGGCTGGCCCAAGGTCTGCTAGATGACTCAATCACCCCTAGCGCAAGCATCTTTGAGACCTCCTCTTTGATGCAAGCCCTCACCCAGTCAGTTACCCTGTAAGACTTGTGCTTCACAGGTAAGCGGTCTCCTGTGTCCACATCATTGACACACCAATCTGTGACACCAGGAACCAGGGAGAACAGGTCATATAACTGTCCCAGCAACTGGTAGCAGTCATTCTGTTGCTCATGGGTCAGGGTGGAAGAGAGGTTAACACCATCCACTGACCCATCTTGCTCTGAGGCTGACAGGGGGTCAGGAAGAGGCTCAGTCTCATCTTGCTCTGAGGCTGACAGGAGGTCAGGAAGAGGCTCAGTCTCCTCCATCCCAGCATCTGTTGCCAAGAGTATGTCCACTTCAGACCTCTCTAAGTGGGGCTTAAGGCGGTTGACAGGTAGGACCCTCAAGGGGTTCCTAGGAGACCGTAAGTCCACCAAGTAGGTAACTGGACTCTTGCGCTCCACAACCTCAAATGGTCCGGTCCACTTATCTTGGAGCATGCAGGGCTCCACTGGGGCCATGATCCACAATTTCTGGCCAGGTTAAAGCTCCACCAGAGTGGCATTCTGGTCATACCAGCGCTTCATCTCCTCCTGTCTGGCTTTCAGATTCGCCTCAGTGAGTTGCCTGAAACAACTAGTTTGGTTCCTGAAGGCCAGCATATAGCTATATACATCCTGGGGAGGTTTCCTGGGAGATTGCTCCCAGCCTTCTTTAACCAAACTCAAAGGTCTTCTGACTGGGTGTCCATAGAGAAGCTCAAAGGGACTGAACCCTAGAGATTTCTGTGGCACCTCACGGTATGCAAACAGTAGGCATGGTAAGAGGATGTCCCACGTACGCCTCATGGGTTCCTCAAGACCCATTATGATGGCCTTCAGGGTCTGGTTGAACCTTTCAACCAGCCTATTTCCTTAGGGGTAGTAAGGAGTGGTGAACTTGTAGGTTACACCACACTCCTGCCACAGGGACTTCATATACTTGAAAATGAAGTTGGTCCCCCGGTCAGACACTACCTTGTGAAGGAATCCCACTCGGGAGAAAATTCCTATCAGTGCTCGTCCCACCACAGGGTCCGTCACTGTCCTCAGAGGTATGACTTCCGGGCACCAGATGGCATGGTCCACCAAGACCAGGATGAACCTGTTGCCCATGGCTGTCTTGGGGTCCAGTGGTCCCACAATGTCAATGCCTACCCGCTCAAAGGGGGTACTGACCACAGGGAATGGCAGGAGAGAAACCCTGTGCTTCCTCCCACTCTTTCCACTTGCCTGGCAAGTCTGATAAGTCTTGTAGCAAGCATCAGAACTCTTGCGCATTTGGGGCCAATGAAAGTGGGTGACAAGCTGTTAAAAGGTCTTATCAAGCCCCAAATGTCCTGCTAAAGGCACATCATGAGCCAGCCCCAGTAGGAAGGCTCTGAACTTCTGGGGTACCACCAGCACACGGGCTGACCCAGGTTCAGCAACCTTAGGCTCACTATACAGGAGACCATTCTCCCAGTAAATCAAGTGTGATCCTGACTGATCACCTGCTGCCTGGCTTGTAGCCTGATGCCGCAAGCCCACAAGAGAAGGGCACTCTCTCTGCTCCATGCAAAATTCCTCCCTGGAGGGGCCTCCTTTTTGCTGCCAATGGGTCAGCTCAGGCAGGTCCCCCAGTTCAGCAACTTATAACCCGGTAGGCTCCAGGGCATCCCCCTCAGGGTCTACCTCCTCATGGGAAGTGGTAAATTCGGGGACCGGTTACCCGCGCCCCTGCCACTTCTCTCTTGGGCAGGTTCCTGGGCCTCCCTCTCAGGCTCCAGGTCCTCTTGAGAACCCCTACTGGCTGACATTGACCGGGTGGTCATGCACGCCCAGTCAGGCAGTCCAACCATCTTCAAGTAAGTTGTTTTCTCCACCTTTTCCCAAGGGGAGCTCTCCAAATCCTTTCCCAACAAACAGTCAACAGGCATGGCGGGTCTCGCAGATACTTGAAGAGTACCAGAGACCCCCCCCCCCTCAAAGGGAACCTGAGCCATTGGACAATGACGCTCTGTGTTGTCGGCGTTAACAACTTGGCAAAATGCATGAGGGACAATCTGCTCTTGAGACACCAGGTGACACCTGACAGCTGTCACACTGGATCCTGTATCTCTAAGAGCCTCCACCTTTTGGTCATTGACGGTCACTCGCTGCCCATATTTCTTAGTGTTCCTGGGTAGCTGAGCTTCTGTGACCATCTCACAGTCTCCTAAAGAGACTAATGTCATCTGTGCAGGACCCCACCCACCTTGGACTTCAATCTCCTCCCCCAAGGCTACATTCGCCATCTGCCGGGGTGGAGCACCAGTGGGTGCTGGTTTACCAAACAGGCTGCACCTGGTATCATTCGCCTTATGACCCAGGTCGCCACACTTGTAACACTTCAGGGGCCCATGGGGAACAGCACTACCTGTCTGGCCCCTTGCTTTCTCTCAGGGGGAGGCTGGGAACCTTTCACGGGGTTCCCTTGGGGACTACTTTGGGGCCCTTTGCGGAATTCCTTCTGTTTACCCTTGTCCCCCCCACTATTCTGCTGGGGACCCTGCCCACCTTTGGCTGAGTCTCCCACATGACCCTTCTGGACCCTGGTGCTCACCCAGCAGTCAGCCTCCTCAGCAAGATTCCTAGGGTTAGTCAGCTTGCGATCTATCAGATGCTGGCGCAGCTCTGGAAAACAATTATCAGCCAAGTGCTCCCATGCAATCAAATCAAAGTGACCTTGAAAATCATTAACCTTGCTGCCTTTTACCCAACCATCCAATGCTCTGCAAAAGAAAGTGACCTATTCAACCCAAGTACTGTTTTCTAAGTGTTTGCATTTCCTGAACCTCTGCCTATAGAGCTCAGGTGTCAAACCATATCTAGACATCAATGCATCCTTTATGTGGCTGTAGGAATTGTGGACTTCAGAAGGCAGGTCTAACAATGTATCCCATCCCTCACTAAAGAACCTTCCCACAACCCCGCTCCCCAATCTCTCCCAGGGACCCGGTGGGAAGACATGGCTACCTCATAGGCTCAGAACCACTGACCAATATCATTATTTTTGTTAAATTCCTTCACCACATCCTTGGGAATATACACTCTACTTTCTGTATGTACTGATGGTATGCTGCCACCAGAGGGAGTAACTTCTAAACTTTTGGTTTTAAACTCCAACTCCCTCAAAACTTTTTCATCTCAAACTGCATTTTCATTTCCTCAAGATCTAATCTTCTATTTTCTAATTCCATTTGCCTGTTCACCTTGAACTTGGTCATCTCCATTTCATGCCTTCTTGATCTTAATCTGTCCTCCAACACCTCTGGAAACAGACTCTTGTTAGAAGCATTGCTACCTGCAGGGGAAGGTACTCTCCTTCCTCCTAAGCCCAATGGCTCTTCCTATTGCACAATTGCCAGGTCATCCCCTCCTCAATTTCAGGTGTTTTCCTTGCTTCTACCCAGGCTCTCAGCGCTGTGAAGAATTTTTCTTTCTTGGTGCACCCAACAGTGGAAACCTAGAAATTCTTGCAAAAATACTTCAGGTGCTTTACATTGTAGCTTTCTAGCTTCTCTTCTTCCCATTCCCAATCAATAGAGGCTATGGATTCTGCTCTCCCTACTACAACTGAATCAGGCATCTTTCAAAAATAGAACAAAAATCCAAAAAGGAATCTACCAAAAAGTATGTGGTATCGTTGTGGTCTGCACCCACTAAGTAGTGTTCACCAGTCACTGTACATGAGTCACAAATGCAAATCCAGAAACCTCCAGAAACCTCACCGCTGACTACCAATGTTAGATTTGGGGGTCTCTAATTGGCACAGGTAGGTACTTGTGACAAATAGGGACCCTCTCCTCTAGTCAGGATAAGGGGATTACACTCCTAAAATAACCCCTGCTCACCCCCCTTGGTAGCTTGGCACGAGCAGAAGAGCTTTACTTGAGAAGCGTTGTAAGTTAAGCAGTTGTGACCATATACAGTAACCCAGGGACAACACTACAAATGGACACCACACAGGTTTTATATAAAAAATAAGTAGCCTTTAAATAGAATTACCACAAGACCATAAACGACAAAAATACACACTATGACGATTACTTTAAGATGGTAGATTTAAGCTTAGTTCAGTTCAGTTCTTAGATGCGATACTCTGCGCCAATGTACCTTAGGCTGCATTGCGCTTCCAGGACAAGCAATGTCGCAGCGATGGGAAATGCGGCAAACTTCAGATACAAAGAAATAAAGACGTGAAGATCTTCCAGATGCGGCACGCTTCTCGGGGATGTGAGTAGTCATCAGTTCGAGGCGTGGACTGCAGCGGCGACACCCTTACGATGCGACGACAACAGCTCCTGTGACGACAACAGCTCCAGCGGCGACGCTCTTCTCCCACGATGTGTGAAGCTTCCGCTCAATGAGACAACTAGAGCGGTGACATCCAAGATGCGACAGCAGCAGCTCCGACGGCAGCACGCTTCTCGGGGATGCGAGGTGCTCTTGGTCGATGCAGTGTAGTGCGACTGTTCCAGCGGCGACACCCTCCTTCGGAGTTGCGATGGCAGGCACAGCGACTGCGACACGCTCCGACCTCTTTGCGAGATTCTTCTCCTGATGCGGTGCAGTGCGACAACTACAGCGCTGACACCCTCCTTCGGAGTTGCGACGGCAGGCACAGCGACACGCTTCTTCTCATGGAGTCACGCGTCCAGCTCCTTGCGACATGCAGTTCCTCAGAAGGCCCAAAACAGCAGCAGGCACTTCCACAAGAACTCTGGTTAGCTGGGGGTTGAAGTCTGTTGTCCCCGAGACTTCAGCAGGAGGCAAGCTCATTTACAAGCCGTTGTAGATCCTTCACAAGTTGAAAGCAAAGTACACAAAGTTCCTTTCTCCTTCCTTTGGCAGTAAGACAACCACTGCAGGCTAATCCCCCAAGCAGCACTTCAGCCTGGGAATAGTCTCTCCTCAGTTTCTTCAGGTTCCTCTCCTCAGTAAAGGTTTCTTCTTGTAGTCCAAAGTGATCTAATTTCATGGGATCAGGGTCCCAATATTTATACCCCAAAAGCCTTTGTTCTCTGAGGGGAGAGGGGCCTTTGTCCAGTCCAAACAAGTTCTGAAGCACTCCGTTTACCAGATTTATACCCCAAAAGCCTTTGTTCTCTGAGGGGATAGTGGCCTTTGCCCAGTCCAAACCAGTTCTGAAGCGCTCTGTTTACCAGACTTCTCCTTTCCTTTCACGGTGCAGGGCAGGCACATCAGACGCCCCACAGGAGGTGGAGCCCTGCACACTTTTTTCAGTGTGCAGGGCAGGGACATCAGGGGGTAGAAGGCAGGCACAGCTCTATTCAAGGTTCAGGTGCAATTCCTCCCTCCCATCTAGATGCAGATCTCTCTATTCACCACTGGGTGACTCAGCCTGTGTCATGGGATTCCCCAGCCCTGTCACTCACAAAACCAGACATAGGAATACACAACCTAGCAGAGGCAGGTTTTATTGGTTAGACAAGCAAATACCTACTTTCTAAAAGTGGTATTTGCAAACACAGAATATTAAAATAAACTTTACTAATATACGTATTTTATTATTCTGATTTCAGGCATACTAAAAACTCGAATTTCTACCATGTTCTCTGAGACAGTTAGGATTATAAAATGTACTAACTCTAACAGCCCATTCTGGCCTATAGAGAACAGGTAGCCTTGCAATAGTGAAAAACGAAAATGGCTGTAATTCGCTATTAGGACATGCCACACACATCAGGGCTTGTCCTACCTACCAGGGTGCATTGTACCTTATACTTACAATGCACCCTGCCCTTGGGCCTACCATAGGGGTGACTGATATTAAGAAAAGGGAAGGTTTAGGGACTGGCAATTGGGTGCACTTGCCCAGTTAGCATGGCAGTACCAGACTGCACGCAGGCTCTGCAATGGCAGACCTTAGACACATTTTACAAAGCTGCTTCTGTGGGTGGCACAACCAGTGCTGCAGGCCCATCAGCAGCATTTGGATTTACACGCCCTGGGCACACTCAGTGCACTAGACTAGGGTCTGACAAGTAAACCAAATAGCCAAACATGGAACCACTGATTAATACAACAATTTACAATAGGGAGCACTTGCACTGTGGCACTGGATAGCAGTGGCACAGTGCCCAAAGCATCTAACACCAGCAAAAATACATGAGGCAACAGCAAAGAAAATGGAAGGTAGACCCACGCCAATGGTGCCAGATCTAACAGTGCCCTTAACAGGAACTGCCAAGCTCGTTGTTGTAGGCAAACACGAGCTACTCTTTCAAGGCATGCTTTGCATTTCAGGCATTCTTCTGCCATTTATAGGTGCTGGTGAGCGGGTCTCCCTTGATGTGGTGAAGATGCAAACAGGCACAGAAAATACAAAGAAATAACCAAAAAGCCTTTTATTTGGATAAAGAATTTTGTTTATTTTGGAAAAAGGGCAGTAACGATGTAGGAAAAAAAAAAGAAATCGGATCAGACATGAAATAAGTATAGAACAGCTTTGGTTTTCAGCATCCATGATAACAGAAATGTAAGAGCCTGTTTATTCATAAGAAGTGTTATAAAGTGCTACATGTCGCCTTCCCGATTGTTAGCCAAAAGAGAACACTGAGATTAGAACCTAAAGCAGGTCATTGCACTATGGGACCTGCTATAGTGAAATGTAGCAGCTCTGGAAAAGCTGCTGACTTTGCTGCTGGGGAACTAGGTTAAAGGCTGTGAGCCAGCTCAACATTGCGTTACTCTGGGCAAATCACTTAATCTTTCTATGCCTACACAAAATGAACATCTCCTTGTGTAAAACACCCCCATAAATTAGAGTTTGCGCTTTCTAAAAACAGCAACAAAAGCAAAAGTCATGGTCTTTCATGAAGCAGGGCAGGACAAAGGCATCTGGCCTCTCGGATCATTTTTTTGTGCTGGGTGGGATGCCAATATGGCAATAGGACAGAGCAGACAGCGAAGCCAGCAACAAAGCATGCTCTCTGTAGAGTGGCACAACAAAAAGAAAAAAATAGCTCAGAGAATCACAAGCAGTGTAAGGTTACACATACTTGGGCCATGCTCTAGGGGAGGGTCATGTGCAAGAAGAGAAAAGTGCCGAAGGCAAAGCTGACCAGCAGGAGACAAGCAATTGAGAGTTGTTTTGAAAGCCCACTAATGGTAAGTAATGGGAGGCACTTAAGCCCACTAAGAGTAAACAACAGGTTTTGAAGAGGCAGCACATGCACGACCTAAAACCACACAATTTTTCCAGTGTTTTTGCAGTGATTGTTATATAGTTCATACTTAATTTAAAGGAGACTTAATGCAAGGCAGGGTGACCAGTAGACCTATGTTATGCATAGAAAGTTTGTGTAATGCACTTTCACGCGCATCTCATTAGCCTCTCTCATATATCATTGCCTTTCACACACACTCTTAAGACTTTGGTATAGATGACTAATAATGGATTAAAAGATAAGAATTATAGTATCAAATAAATTCATAAACAAATTCCGGGACCGAGTTGGGAGTCATTCACATACTCCTTACTAAATATTATAGCATTATAGGGGTGGTAAACCCTGCCAGCATAATGCCTTGTGAAATCTTAAACAATTTGAATTACACCAGATTAATTTGTAACCCTGCATTCTAGAGCACCTGGAACCTAATGCTTTAAGCATGGTCGCTACTGCTTTTGTTCATTCTTTGCATTACATTTAAGTGGTGCTGCTGTTGTGTGGGCAATCATAGATGCCAAGTGTCCCTATAGCAAATATTTCATCAAGTCAGTACGGACCTTTTAACAGATAGGTCATTGGGTTTTATAATTTGAGATTTTGCGTTTAACATGGTAACTATGGTCCCAGTAGTGAACTGCTGTTGGGTTAACATCCAGGATCAGCTGCAAGTATCACACCTAAATATGGGGCATCTTGCAGCTATGAATTTTGTTGGTATGTGGAAAATCTTGTCATTGTTTTCACTACTATCCAATGTGCATGGTGACAATACTCTATTCACATGCACCGGTCTCACTAAACCTTCAATTGGATGTTTAAGGCCTGGGGTGTTTGGCAGTTGCCTTGCTATCAATGCAGACTTGGAAGAAAAGGTGGCTGATGTATCAAAGGGTTTACGCATTTTGTGCTTGTGGGTAAATGTGATAGTACCTATTGGCCAAGATTCATGAGCCATTCCTTTCCCTAATCAGTGAAATATTTAAACAAGGTCAAAAGATTAAATAGGATTGTAATATTTCTAGATTCTCTACAGTGTACAAAATAATTAGAGGTGACCTAACACATGCTTCAAAATCCTGCACCTTTAATCCTAGCATACAAAAGTGGAAGAAGAAACAATATTGGGGGAAGTGCAACAAACCTATATAAAAGTCCTGAAGAACAAGTTACTTATCTTTGGTAACACATTATCAGGTAGAGACTATCTAGCTGCAGATTCCGTACCTTTGAATTTCCCAGACGCCAGGCTGGATCCGGAAACTTTTGCTCGAGCAATACCCCTTACACGTGCCGTCGGGTGGCTCCATTCTGCTCTGCATGACATAGTCGGCATCGTTCGAGTCTGTTAAGACATCGCAGTCACCTGTATAGGCGCCACCCAGGCACGCAGACATCAGTACTTTTTCCAGGCCTGAAGAGCAGAGCCATGAAGCAACTGATTAAAACGTGTGCAAAACTAGGGCCCTAAAAATGAGAGGCAGCCCTAGACTTTACAAACTCAGTCCGCAAAGCCGGGAGGCATGGGTGTCTGGGATAGCAAGGAATCTGCAGCTAGATAGAGTCTCTACCAGATAACGTGTTACAGCAAGTACGTAAATTGTTAGTCTGATAGAGACTAGCTGCAGATTCCTTACCTTTGAATCGGATACTTAAGACATACTCTCCCAGAGGTGGGATGTGGACCAATTCCTTCCACTGGAAGTCCTGCAGACCGAACGGGCGAAAATGCAGAAGTGCTTGGCAAACGTGAGCAAAGATACCCACGCCGCTGCCCGACAGATGTCCAAGACTGGGACACCCAGAGCCAAGGCCGCAGTCGCAGCATTCTCCTGGTGGAATGGGCCCTTAATCCCTCAGCGGCCTGCTGTCCCTCAGGGCACAGCAGATCTCAATGCAGAGAACGAACCAGTGAGAAATGGTCCTTTTCTGCAATGCATGCCCCTTCTTAGCTCCCACGTACCTCACAAAGAGTTGATCGTCCACCCGGAACGCTTTTGTGGGGTCAAGGTAGAACTACAATGCTCTTTTTGGAACCAGTCAGTGGAGACGCTCGTCTTCCTTGGAGGGATGCAGGGGAGAAAAGAAGGTGGGGCAATAATAGTAGTTCCTTGTGTGACTCCCAGTCAGGGGGCAGCCTTCACTCTGTCAATGGAGATTGGGGCCAGGTAGGAGCTGAGTCAGAAAGTGAAAAGGCAATGGAGAAGACAGGCTAGGGCCAGCTGGGCAGGGCAATGCAGAGAATGAATAAGGGTACCAGGGCCAAGGGACAAAAACCCAGAGAGGACCATTGAGTGGTGGAGAGGGCAGCCACTGATGAAGACGACAGTTGCAAAATGCAAAATAATTTTGAGTGTAAAGTTCAAACCTATTTGTATAAAAAAATATCGGAAAAAGGTTCTAACAATAATCTATTTTAGAGCACTGGGGTGCACTTAAGGAAGCAGATGTCACAAATTTGCAACTGCATAACATGGAATTTCTGCACTGCGAATGAAACGTTTTAAAATAGGATAATGAGCGAAGATACGGCGTGTGACTAATGCAAATCACAATAGGACTGGGAGGAAGCTGCGGAGAGAGCAAAAGTGTCCTGGCACATAAGCGCTTAGGGAAGCCAGTGAGGCAGCTGGCTGTTGTGTGCCTGTGTTTGGGAGACATTCAGACGAACCAACACTTTTCGGATGTTCATATCAGTGAAATGACATGGACTGATGCTAATGCGGGTGGACAGTCCAATGAGCCAATGACTAAAGGCAGCTAAACCACTGTAGCCAATGGCTGAAGTGGGCTGTCCAAAAGCCAGTTCCTACATGTATATCTGTGTGTGTGGGTGTTGTAAGTGTTTCTGTGGTGATTTTGTGTGATTACATTACGTCACCAGAAGCTAAAGCGGTCTGCATTCAAGATCTAAAAGGAGTTGCTTAAACCACCCCAAAAATAGATTATGTCCAGAAAATCTAGGAGTGGCTTCGAGTTATCCCTTCCAATATCCTATAAAACAGATTTGCTGGCTTAATTTATACAATTGAGCATTTGTCATTACATAACATTCACGCCTATACTATTAGGGTTTACAAAATACCTACCACTGTACTGGAAGTCCAGCAGCATTTGTTGTGTCGCTTTAACACCAATTAACGTTATAAAACAATATCTGGAATTCTTCCCAACACTGCTCCATCTGTGGTGCAGGGTTATTTAATGTGTGCACTCCAAGAAAGCACGATATCAAACCATGACTTTGTTCAAGAATATAGCTCGAAGTCAAGTGTCTAAGAGTGTTGGAACTGATGCTGCAATTATGACACAGTTAATAGTCAAACTGCTTTACCCAACCGAGGTAATCCTGCTTTTCTTACAGCAAAAATAAGATACAAGACACATGAAGAACCCGAAAACAACTGTGTACATAACAGTGTCTGGTTCTCCTTTGGTAATGTTTTCAGTTACATTACACATCTGTTACCAAAACACCAAGATTACTTTGTGTAAATGTGCATTCTCAAAATGCCCTAGACATAAACATTGCAACAGAGAACAACGGTTCCTGTGGTCGATGTATACTTAATGTTTTCACTTTGAGTCATAGTCCAACAGTCTGTTTGACTCTATATTACAAGGTGAAAATGAAGTATAAAACGCTTTGAAACCCACGGTGTGTATGGTTTTGATTCTCTCGGACAATCCACTCTCACAAATATATGCCATTGAGCTTTTTAAATGATCAAATATTGTATACATCGACCACAGGAACTGTAGTTCCCAGTTGCATAGTTGATACCCTGGTTCCTTGTGAGTAGGGTTACCCTTGTAGTTGGTACATACACTAAACATAAACATGGCAGTCTAAGTGGCGCTAGCGGATATACCTTTAACAGCGTCATGGGCATAGCAGACAGGCTTTTTGGTTTGGAATGGGTAATTACAGAGGGTGTCTGCTCCTTATGCCAGAATTTTCCCCTCTCATTCCTTAATTGTGATAAAGAAGAAAGCCCGCCATCAACACCACAGACTGAGTGGGAGGAATCCCAAAGACACAGGAGAGGCTCCATCTGGAGGGAAGGTTTAGGTACTTCCTCCGAAGCAGCAAACAGTTGCCCTCATTCTCTGGTGCAATGCAAGCATATTTGAGTACTGCGCTTTCATAGTTTAGGCAAAGGCTTAAAAGTACCTCGTTCTAGGGATAATCAGGGTTTCAAGTTCTATCATGGATGACTTCAGTTGGTCTCTCGTTGTCTAGTGGAGAGGTGTGGCTCACTGGTTAGAGGCGGCAGACCTGTAAGCAGAGAACGGCCCCGGACCAGGGTTCAATTCCCGACGCGGCTGGGTCGTGGACCAGGGGTCAACGGACTCAATAATTCTCGCCTCAGTGCCTACTCTAACCTGGGAACACACTCGGTAACTCTGGGCATTAAGCTTGCCTCATCTCTACAACGGCCCCCCACAGACGCCAGGGATGCCTGGTTTCACCCTGGAGATACCCAGTAAGGGACCATCTCACAGGGAAAACCAGGACGGGGTCTACAGCGCCAGGACACTCGGTTAGAGTAACCGTGCGCTTTACAAATATCCCACACATAGTTGGCCCAGTTATCAGCCACTCAACTATAATTCTATACATACTGAACCCAACACAAACTTTTCACTTTGTTGGCCGTGGCTATGCAATATCCTACACTGCAGAGCAGGACACCAAACCTGCCGTTTCTGTAAAGGTTATAAGAAATCAAGGGGTATATATTCTAAACCGGTCACTCAACCTTGCACAGAAGATATATTTCCAGGTATAGTAAGTTCTGACTCCATCTGCAACACTCTAAGAAAATGCACTCTACACCAGTCCACTCTACGCCATGTGACTCTTACATCTTATTGTCTTCCTAAATGAGGACAGGTATTCGAGGGCTGCTACTTTTTACTCCTGTATCGAACACAGAGCAGTCATTCCACATCAAGAGAAAACTAGCCAAGTGAAAATAACAAGGACTGACATAACTAGGTGACATTGTTTTGCGTTCATAGTGAAAATCATAATCGTGAAGAATATAGAATTATTTATTTTATATGCGTAATTAAGAATGTGTGAGATGCTGTAAAATGAAGGATGTAATTTAAAGGGGAAGAGCGTGTGTGATGCATTTGTGTCTTACTGGCAATAAAATAATTAATATTACAGGAGCAAAAACACAGTTGAAGACCCAACAGTTTATAGTGTTGCACCACACAGAAAATAAACAAAACGGAAGCCCATGTAGACTCAGAGGTTGCATGATCAATATATAAATACACGCTTTTCAGGAACACACACCATAAAACATTACTGACGTCTGCAGCCGGGCCAATGAAACAAAACCCATGAACTAGTCATAAGTAAGGAAATTCTAGAGCGATTCCTAACAGAGTAGCAGTGCCATCTAGTGACCAATGTACAGAAGTGGCGATTGCCAAGAAATGCAATGCATTGAGTATAGGCTGCATTACCTCCTCCTGGGTTTAAGAGTTATCAGCGGTTTCGCGGATTCATTGGTACTCGAAACTCTTTAGGCTTTGCGTGCATGGGCTGTCAGCCAAATCTATGATTAACAAACAAGCATTGGCAAAGCCAATACATCTCGCCTATGCAAGAGCTATTGGCATTGCCAAGGTGTTTTAGCAAAATTGCTCCATAGCGTGGTTGCTGTTCAGCATGGCTAAAGGTTAGTGTCGTAGAGCAGAGTGGAGGTGCGAAGAGTGGAGTGGCAGTGTCGTGGAGTGGCACAAATTGTTGTGTATTTGAGTGGCACACAGTGTCATGTATTTGAGTGGCACAGACTGTCGTGCAATTGAGTGACACAGAGTGTCGTGCATTTGGGTGGCACAGAGTGTCGTGCATTTGGGTGGCACAGAGTGGACTTGCTTAACGTACAGTGGAGTGGTGTAGAGGGGATTGCTGTAGAGTGCATTGGCTTAGAGTGTTGCAGAGTAAAGTGATGTAGAGTGCAGTGTCTTAGAGTGCAGCGTCACAGAATTCAGTGATGTACGAAGCAGAGAAGTAGAATTGAGTGACGTAGATTACAGTGTTGCATAGTTGAGTGTAGAGTGCATTGATGCAGAGTGTAGTGGCGTAGAGTGGTGCAGAGTAGAGTGGCACAGAGTAGTGTATAGGGCTGTAGAGTGCAGTGGGATACAGTGCAGTGGTGTAGAGTGGCGTGCTGAAGAGTGATGCAGAGTTCAGTGCTGTAGAGCGCAGCATTGCAGAGCGCAGTGTCCTTCAGGAGAGTGGCCTTAAGTAGAGTAGAACAAAGTAGCATAGAGTAGACCGACAGAGCAGAGTAGAGCGGCATAGAGTAGAGTGCAATGGCACATAATGGGTTACAGTGGACTGCAGTAGAGTATAATAGAGTGGATTGGTATAGAGTGGATTGGTGTAGAGTGCATTGGTGTAGAGTTTTGTAGAGTATAGTGGCGTAGAGTGCACCAGCATAGAATTCAATGGTGTACAATGCAGCTTCATAGAAAACAGTGGGGTAGATTAGAGTGGTGTATAGTAGAGTGCAGTGGTGGATTGGAGTAGAAAAGAGTGCAGTGGCACAGAGTGATGCAGAGTAGAGTGCAGTGGCACAGAGTGGAGTGCGGCAGAGTGGAGCGCGGCAGAGTGGATTAGTGCAGAGCAGTGACGTAGAATTCAGTGTTGCAGAGTTCTGTTGCAGAAAGATGTACAAGTAGAATGCAACAGCACAGAATCCAATGGTGTACCATGTAGAGTTGTAGAATGCAGTGGCATAGATAAGAGTTGTGTATAGTAGAGTGTAGTGCCTCAGAGTGCGGTGGTGTAGAGAAGAGTTGTATTGAGTTCAGTGGCAGAGTGGCGTTTTGCTGGGAAGAATGTATGAAAGATGTTTCACTAACTCAGTATTTATTCTGGTTGATCCCACCCACCGAAAAAGGAAATCATTCTAATACCCTACATTTAGGAAACAGGGGCACTGAGATTTAGAATTCCTTAACTGGCAAGAACATGCAACAGACCGAAATCTAGTTTTACTCCTGGACCTAAAGCAAGAAATCAAGAGTACCAGAGTGCACAGAAACGCATTACAGGACAATACAAGCATTATATGTGGGGAGCCGAATATCATTTGAAAAGGGGTCTATAGACGTATGTAGTGTATACATGTTCCTTACATTAAAGTTTACTCTTTTGAAGAGCTTGCTTCTGCAGAAATACCCAGGTTATATTTTCCACTTAAGTCCTGCATTTATGTGAAACTCTCAGTCTGTGACGCTCGGATGCTATGTCTGGAACGATGCTGCCACCTATTAGACACACTATGATTATTTTGTTATGTGTAATTAGTCATGAAATGTGTCACCATCATTTGTACTACACACTTTGGTTGTGGTTAGGACAAGAAGGTAGCTGGCTATATAATACATGATCAAGAAACACGCACAACATAAAGAAACACTAATAAATGAAAAAACATGAACTGGCGGGTGAGATAAAGAAAAACGAACAAACATGACCTGAATCATAACAGGATTAGCGGAGGGACACTAATTGAAACAAATAAATCTGTTGTTGAGCCATGTGCCCCAGACGAAACAGGAAGTGACGCCAAGGCACATACTGGCAAAGTAGGAGGCCGTAAAGAAGAGTGACAAAGGGGCCAATGAACAATTATCAATGGGCGGGATGCAAACCTCCTATTGAACACAACAGGGGCTCGCAAGCGACAACAAATGCGCTACCGCATGCTACTTACACAGGCTCGACCCTAAAAAAATAAGTTTAAATGGTCTTAGAGCCTGCTCATTACTTACCAACTTACCATTGTTGACTTCCACATCATTCTTGTTTCGGATTGGTCTGTACCTTCGTCCTTTTTCCAGGGTTTCAGTGTTGCCTAAAGCATGAACCTAGTACAGCTTTCTGTCTATGGCCAGTGTCCTTCCATATGCCGAAGGCTCCTTTAGGTACTTTTTTTCTACCATTCACTCTGTAAGAGCACATGGGTCTCCAGTCCCTTCCTCATCCCACGTCCGTGCTCTTGCCCACCCATCCCTCTCTCGCTCTCCCTTGTGATGCTGCTCTATGCTTCTTCACCCACATCTCCCTTATGTTGCTTACTACAGCACTTCCCATGCCCTCCGCTATGTTGCTGCTCCTCCCTCCTCTCCCATACTTCCCTTGAGTTGCTTATACTCCCCCGCCCCCCTCATCTCCTGTCTCTCGCCCCCACAGCACTGGAAAATGCTGCAATTTACCTTGTAGACCATTCAAGATGCATCGTGTCACAAAACATTTGAAGACCTAGTGTTTTAATCTTCACCACTGAGCCATGTATGGGTTTAGCCATTCTAGCAAATCCCTTTGCTGTTGTGAGTGACAAGAAATGCTATAGGGTGTATGCTGTGCTTTATAGATCAGAACTGAAGACTAGGATGGTGTGAGTTCAACAAAAGGACTTCTCCAACCTCTTAGAATCATCAGTTGTACACTCTCCTCCTGCCTAGCTGTGCTGTAGACAGTGTGGAGCGGTCACCTTTCTTCACTCCCACTGTGTGTTTGACATGTAATTGTAAAAGCAGCTGTAGATACCTTTCTATCCTGGTGCAGATTTTGCATGTACTCTCCTCTGTTTTGGTAGCTATAATTGGTTCCTTGGTATATCCAGTCGGTCGTGTCCATTGCAAATCCGACTAGGTATTGTATGATTTAATTGTGGTCAGAAATTATTTAACTGTGGTCAGAAAGGTGGGCCGTGAGCAGACTGGCTGGAGCTACATGCAAATTTTCCCAGTGACTCCCCTCTCAATCGGTCATTAGTAATGCGCCTGGCAAGCATTTTACCTTAACAGTCTGTGTTTAATGCCATGGCTGGTAAAAACAAAACTGGAAAAACCACCACAAGGCAGCATTTCTTCCTCTGTCGAATATTTATAGGGCGCAACTCTATCCACAGTGGCAGAAAGTCACTTTACACACAACAATTCAGTTATAACAGAACAGGTTTATAACTTCAAATTCAAACTGCTTTCTAGGGGGGTCATCAACGTAACTATGACCTAGATAAGAGGAAGTTAGAAAGAGCCTAATAATGTGTGTTTTAACCCCTTGCCCGCGGCCGGAATTCCGCTCCTGTGTGACACATTCCGATCGCGGGCGTGGTCGTGACTGCTCCCGGCCGTGATCAGCACACGAGCACTGTGTGCCATGACGGACGGGAGCCGTCACCAGTATGCAAGGGGTTAAGGTATAAAAGCAAAGACCAAATACAAGAAGAAATTACTTCCAAAGTATTTTAATAACTATCTAAACTAGAAGGGTAATTAAAGCAAAGAGAATGCGATAGCCATGGTAAAACATGAGCGAACTGCTGTAATTTTTCTATGTAAAAGAAAACAATCCTGCCCTTATTTCTTGGTAAAGCACCAACCAGAGGGATGGCAGCTGTTGAGATAAAACATAGCGGGTACCTGACTCCCATGTCACCAGGGTGACATTCAGGCAGGCCAGGGTTGTCAACTAATGTTGAAACTTCGGTTTGAATTTTCCCAATATAAAAGTATTGCCCTTCAAGTCCCAGCCCTCCTTGCTGCAAAAACAAGGACTTGTTAAAAATCACCCGGCTGACAGCTGTCATAAAACGATGGGTCTTTCAAAACAACAAGGTAAGGGGGAATAGGCGAAGTAACCGATTTCTTAGCACTTCCGGGCCAAATGGTGCAGTGGAGATTGCACTTCTGTAGAAACCCTTATATAAAGCATGTACAGAAGCCCCGGTGGCTGCACAAAAGATTACATCGATGGGTGAATGACTCAAAGTGAAAAAAGCTGGCTTACATCAAAAACAGGCATTTGATAAGCAAAAAGTCTCGCTTTTGCAAGAGTTTGAGCTATTGGCATTGTAAACGTCAATGCCTTTTATTTGTATTTTGAAAACCTGCAAGAGATGCATAAACTTTGTACTTGAAGTCATTGCTAAAGAGAAGCAAGGCTGGCAGTAACTGCGTCTCTTTTACTTACAGAAAAGTATTTTATTGTATTAAAAACCCATTACAACAAAAAATACACTGGCTAAATAAACTGGACCAGTAAGATTACTGGCCACTTTGGGAGATATCTACCTCCTTCGGGGAACTTAGAAAGATACTACTCCTTGCTACACCGCAGTGTGATCTTGATGCTAATGGTTGGCCATATTTGTTGGTTGGTCTTGCTAGGTCCTGCCCTTGAGCAGTAGCACGCTTCTACTGGAAGGGATTCAATGTAGGTATCAGACTGCTTTTACTAACAACTCCACTGCCCTACTTTTATGTCTTTTTATCCTCTCCGAGGCGTTTCTTTAATGACACAATACCTCTTCCAGGGTGAACGCAGCACTTTACAAAACACCTAAACTAAACTGAACTAAACTAAACTAACTTATCTGTTATTTTATTATTGGTATGGTGTTGCAATTCAAGTCTATTAGTAACTTGCTAGAACACTGGCATTCATTGCTAAAACAATAGAAATGAAGTTGATAAAAAATAAAAGGTGCTAGACCACCAGCATGCTTCCAGTGAGTGGTTTCTTTCTCAACAGATGTCAGTCTCTTAAGCCTCATGTATTTCAATCTGGCACTTTCAGTGTCCAGTTTATAAGGTTCAGCTACCTCGGGCCATGCTTGTCTATAGCTGGAGAGTTCTACTATGAGCACAGTGCAGTTTTGTCTCGACTCGAGATAGGCAATGGCAAATGCAGTCATCTGGATACAACGTCTTGATCACCCGGCCCAGCTTCTTTCCGGATGCCTCTGCCAGCCACTGAGCAGTCAAGATCTTCGAGGTGTTGGATCAAGTCTCCCATCTCAACCTACTGGGCTCTACCATATACGCAGAGTAATCCAAACTAGTTGGCTATAAGCCAGTAAGCGGCAACTTGAGTGGCTACCTGTCTTGACAGGCTTTTTGGCTCTATTTCGGAGTGATAAAGACTTTATGCTTGCTCACATCTATAGGCTGTATTCTTCCCTTTTAAGCCCTTTCTTCCAGACCTAGAAGAGGATAGATTGCCTATTGGCTTTGCCTTTCATTATTTTGCTTATAGTAGAGGTTGGATCCTGTGGTCCTGACTTTATATTACACATTGGTATGGTTTATGTAGGTACTCTGACAGAGCTAAGGGTTATTTCATCCTTCTCAGGCCTACAAGGCCCAGAACTAGATAGACTCCATTTTGCTTAGTATCCCTGCAGAGATGAGATGCTTTAAGGGAAAAGGTAATATTTTGGTTTTGAGCTGTTGTTCGCCCTAAGCGAACCGGAGAGAACCGGCCAGAGCTGAATCTAATCAAGAAGTGTCCCTGGGCTCAGGTCTCTAGACGAAACAAGCAGTTGATCACTGTGGGAGCGTCTTGAGCAAGGAGCCTGGTGCATGGACCTGGGGGGAGGAGGCTGATGGCTGGAACTTTCCATGAGGAAACAGCATTCCATATTAGTGAAGTGCAGAGGCGGAGTTAGTGAGTCGAGTTGAGCTGGAGTGGTAGAAGCAGTGGAGTTGAATTGGAGGAGCGGAGAGTAGTGGTAGAGTTGGAGGAGTGGAATTGCAGGAGGAGAAGAGACAGAAGATGCTTGGAACAGAGAGAAGACAAACAGATAGTCAGTGAGTTGGAACTGAAGGAAGCAGTCAGAAGCAGTTACTTATCAGGAGGAGTTGTGAATAGCTGGAGTCTGAAGTAATGCCTTTTAGAAGAGACTGAAGTTATATCGTGGATTAACCTGTGGGAGCAGCTGGAGTTAATTGGACATTGGCACAGAGACATTTACACAGAGTGAACAAGCTGGTGGAATGAACAGTTATCAGAGCGGCAGAAACCATTAGATTGAAGTTGGAAGGTGGAGAGAGTCCGTGGGGGAGAGAAATCCAGTGCAAAGTGATCAGCGCAGATGTGTGTCCAAGAGTGCAGGAGAGAATCTAAGACGAGCTAAGGCACAGACGAGAGAGGAGCCCAGATGACAGCTAGAGCAAAACTTCATACTAATCAGGTGCTATCAGTTTTTGTTATATTAGTGCTTGCTATTGTATGTCTAATCCTTTTCTTTCAGCGGTGTGTTAAAGTTCCTGCTAGTTATAGAGACCCCGCAGATTTATGTATGTGTATTCTATTGCCATTTTGTAATAAAGATATCCCAGTTCTTAGTGAACTAGTGTGCATGTGTTGTTCTTATGATAGAGAGCGTTTTTACTCCTGCATACAGAGTGTCTCCTATTCTTAAAGCATAGGTAACCTTTCCTTCTAGTCAGGGGTTACAGCCAGAACAGATGCTGCCCCTGATCCGGTAAGTAGCCTTTGAATAATTAGGGAGAGAGAGGAGCCCTTGAGCTAGGGAATTATTGACACTAAGTGATTCGGCCATCCCATAATATTATTGTAGTAGCAAACCTTTAGTGAATAGTGAGAGAGACTTCCCAACATAGAGACAGAGAGCTGAAGGTATTCATAGGAAAGTGGTCGTCATTGGTAAGTGGCGTTAGTGAGAGCACTGATTGTGGTCAGTGTGTATACCCGCAAGATTGCGGCTTGAGTGAGCACCGGGGGGGACACGGTGTGTAATGAGATCGCCTCTAGGGAAAGTGGCGTTAATGAGAACACCAGGTAGGAGACTGGTGCTTAGGTCTGCCGGATTGTGGACCGGATAAAGAGTGAGCACTGGGGCTGCAGCCCAGTGTGTAGGCACGCTGGATTGCGTGTCGAGTGAGCACTGAGGGTGAACAGTGTGTATACCCGCCAGATTGTGGCTTGAGTGAGCACTGAGGGTGAGCAGTGTGCAATGGTAGATAATCAGAACTGCCCCAGGGTAGATTAGTCTGGACCCATGTGGTCGCGAGACTATGAGGTATGAGTGTGGTGTAGGGCATGGATGTCCTTAGTATTCAGTGAGTATTCTTAGTATCCCTATAGATTTAGTGGTGTTTCTGATGATATGAGCTTGTATATTGCGAGTTCCCCATCCTTAGGTAGGTACCCAGGTGCCTGGATAGATGGGTCCCGAGGAGGGAGGTGGTTACGTTCCGGCTGGGTTGGAGGGGCTCTCAGGAGCTGATCCCATCTGGTCTAGAACCCGGTCGTTACATCTGGCGTCGACGAACAGTTTACGAAACTTGTATGACCTATTGGCTTGAACAGTTGAGTTTCCCATAAGTTGTGGGGGAGTGCCCTAATCGCCAGTAACATCTGGCGTCTACGAACAGTTTACGAAGCCTGTGTGCGCTGTATTTGTTTTTATCTTGATGGTTTGCACTTGGCACGAAAATTGGAATATGGGCTTTAACAGTTGCAGTGTAAGGAGATTGCAGTACATCATGGCATTTGACTTATGCAGGGTGGAAGAAATGCTTTTCATCTTGGTGTTTGAACTGTCAGGCTTGAATGGTGACATTACATGAGGGAGCCAATTACATCTTTGTGATGGTCCAATTGTACAAATGTGTGTGAAAAATGCTTTTAAATTGCCCAATAAATTGCTTGCTGCGTTTGCTTATGCTGTGCAATGTGTTCAATGTAATATGACTTGTGGAGTTCCTTGTAAATAGCTCCTTGTAAATATGGCTTGTGAATAGCGCCATGTTAATGTAGCTTGTGAGGAGCATGTTCTCATTTTGACTTGCTGTGTTCCTTGTGAATTGCGCCTTGAATATATTCCTTGTGAAGAGCTTGTCATTTTTTGAACTTGTTGACTTTCTTGTAAATATGGCTTGTGAATAGCGCCATGTGGTTATGGCTTGGACAGGGCATGTTATCATTACGTTAGGCAGGAGAGAGCTGGATCTCTTTCAAGTGCTTGGGGATAACGTTTTGTAGATGTGCGCATGTGTTCTTTGAAAACGTGGAGTGATAAGTTCTTGAATTTCCCATGTACTGCAGACATTGGGGAATGGTTGTGTTTGAGCTGCCAAAGGGTTAATATCTTGAATTGAGATGGCAGTATTTATTTTAACATGCTGTTTAACATGCATGGTTATGTGAGCTGACACTGAAAGTCAGTGAATGTTTGGATTGATCATGGTTTGATTTCATTTTTTCATTGGTTGCTGGTTCCGCCTATGTGCTTTGTCAGCTTGCTGACAGCATGGTAACATCTTGCATGGAGAGAGCAGTGTTCATTTAAATGTGCTACTTCATATGCATCCACAGACGTGTGGAGAATTATTTTTGAATGCATGATTTAAAATGAGTGAAATATTAAAAAGATGGCCCAGTTAGAGTGCACGCTACGGGCTGTTTTCATTAATTATTTCGTAGAGGGTTTTCCAACTAGAAAGGAATATGCAAACCGGTGTTTTGGAATGATCACAGGTTGTGAATAATTAATCATACCCAACAGTGCACGGTAACATGTGCTTTTAATTAGTGAAATGCAACCGTGTGTTTTTTAAAACAGATGTGTTCTATTAGTTTTCATTATTATTTTTCCAATGCAAGCTGAACCTTTTTCAAATGCAAATGTTTCTGATATGTAGCAGACCATTGTGTGAGTGTACCCACTCAGTTAGAAAAATGACTATTTGAAAAAACTGATGAATCTGGCCTGCAATGCAAAATTATGGTGTTTCACGTGTTATTTTCCAAAAGTAAAATGTAATGTGTCTGCTAATATTTTTTCCTTTGCAGCTAGTAGCAGTACTGAATTATTTTAAAATGCTAGCATGTCACTTAGTTACCAAAAAATATATGCCCTTATTAATTATGCTTTTCGTCAAGTTTTCAATTTGCTTCAGTTAGTTTGAGAATAGTGGTTCTGGCCTGGGAACAGAGTTGTTTTGAGTTCCAGGGAATGTGTTTTTCGACCTTGAATTAGCCTGGCTCTCAGAGAAAGCTGTTTTGTAAAGGGAGGGCCTTTCCCTCTTGGAGCGCCGAGCAGTGCCTGTCTTGTTATTATTGGCCATTCTCTAATTTCTTTCCCCGGAGAAATGTTTATGTAAGGGGGGGGTCAAGTCGCTCATCCTTGCTGTCGGCGCAGACAGCTTCATTGCCTTCAGATAAGGGATCCTTGCACATGCAGAATAATTGGCAGACGCTTGGCCCTTGGAGTTAGATAGATACCATAGGCCTGGGTGAGCTTCCCTGACTAGAGATTAGAGATGCTTGGACAGAATGGTTGGCAGTAGCCTTGCTCCTGCAATGAGATCAGCACTTGGCAGTGATTCAAAATTACATCGCACTGTAGCCTGGCTCCTGCTTATTTTTTGGAGCGGATTCAATACTCTGAGCACGAACATCTTTCTGAAGGGAGGGGCTGTCTCTCAGAGGATTCGGGAGTTGCTAGGCCCCAGCCCTTCTGGCTGTGTATGAAAAAATTGGATTTTGCTAAAACAAACTTAAAAGTATATGATTTTAATTATTCCTTGAATTTAAAATAATTGTTTTTATAAATTCCTAGGTTTCTTTCAACAATGAAAAGCACTTGGGGTGCTTTTTAAATGGAAAATTTATTTTTGCTAGATTAATGATACTTGTTTTTTCGTTTCAGGTTGTTGGGTTGTGGTGTTTGGTGTGTGCGTCGGCCCACCCCCCTCCCACTCCCTTTGTTATTTTACTTTTTTGTTTTCATTTTTTTATGTTAGGTTGTTATTTTTGGAAGATGGAACCAGACCAGATCGGATTGGTGGTGGATGAACGACGGATGCTGGTGCTCATGTCCAGATCGGAGGAAGTGCTTCCTTGGCACCGGATACAGATGAAGATGAAGGGTGGTGTCCTACACTGATGCCACAATTGACTGCCTTGAACCCTAAATTCCCTAATGATGAAATGCGGAACAGTATTTACTTGGCTGCATAATTGAGCCTTGCATTTATCCCATATTCTTTTATTTCAGATGGACATTATCACAAACAGGCCCCAATTGATAATATCACAGTTCTGTCATGTTTATGTGGTGCTCATATATATTTTGCCCTTAGTATGCTATGCTATTCTACACTTGTTTATCTTTCACCTATTATAGTTTTCCTGTTTTCTGCAAAACAGTTTTGCCAATGAAAGGATTGTAATGTTTTAAATGGTGGTCCACACATGTGTTCCACAGATCATACAGTAGGATTGGATACAAACTGTTTCCTGAGTTAGATGATATATGTACCACACTTAGATAAGTTTCTTTGATTTCATGCTCGATATGCATAGTGCTGAGGAAATAGAAATTTTACGTGGCCAGTGTGTCCCCTACATGCACCCTATGTATGTCCATGTCAGCATGCAATTCCCTTCTCATGCCTGTAATAATAACGCCTCTGCATTTCCGTCCAATGTTAGCATGTTAGTTACCAAGCCCTCCATGAAAGAAACGTTAATTCTGCACTAAGGCCTATGTTGCCAATGTATTTACATGGCGCACGTTTAAAAGTCGAAATGAGCACGTTTTGTGGCTCAGCCAAGCCAGAACCCGAATTCAGGCTCCATGCCTCCTGACACTCTGAAAACTGCAGTTTAGTTATGTATCCCTGACCTCTCACATACTTCCTGCTCAGCGAGAGGTGCCCAGCTCGGCCTGCCAAGACAGTATTTTGCCTACAGTTATCTGCTCTGCTCTACAGAAACACATTCCTGCTTAATGAAAAGGGTAAACATATTCCGCCTGCAGAAGATAGGGCCTAGCCTTTCTGTCTCCATTCAAGTGATTTACAGAACGCGCATCCATAGAAGGCCCATGGCCCCATGCAATGCACAAAGAAATATATGCACACACTAGCATCTAGTGATGAGCAGCCTTTGCTCGAGCGACCTTTAAGTCAGATAATACATCCTCCAAACTCAAGATATCAGATAATACCAGAAGTGCAGGTCGTCCTGACATTCAAGACTCCTCTACTAGCACGAAAGTCAGCTCCCCCCAGCTTCCCCCAGTTACACGTCAATTCTACGTCATGACCAAGTTTGCGCACACAAGTAGGGTAAAGGTTCCTGCTGACCATACAGACCCCCTCCATGTATCCACCCACCTATGACACACCTATGACTCATCAAGTGAACACCCACGTGTACGCCTTCTTACACGCCCTTTTCACGCCCATGTGCTCTTATCTCTCTCTTTCACTTGCTCCGCCTGGTGCGCTCCGCCTTCTCTATGTAAGTTAATGTATGTTTTATCTATAAATAATGAACTCTGTGAATAAAGTTCAGATGACGATCCTTCCTGATCCCTAGTGGTGATGGAACCCGATTCTCCCTTAACTCGAGTTACTGAATAAAGCCCTTCTGAATCGGACACCACGGATTCTGCCTCTCATTATATGCATGATCCTTGTTAATGTATAGAAATTCTGACAGGGTAATTATTTTATTTACCACATAATCTGGCGCCCGAATATGGACTAGTCCCCTTCCCCACGCGCCGGCGATTTAGGTCCAGCCCCCTGCCCCCTTCTACAGCCGTGACGGACTTCAAGTGTACACGACAGCGGGACTTCCTGCCTACTCCCTCAGGCCCACGGAGGAGACGGAGACTGCGACCAGGCATCCACACGAGGTGGTGAGGATTGCGGACCATCCCAACCAGAGTCCAAGTCGAGAGAGCAAGGTCCGAGGTATCCCGAGGCCCACCTGTTCCGAGGCGCATGCGCAGCAGTAGCAGCAGTCAGCAGTATCGAGTTTCCGAGGCCTTCAAGTTCTGCTTCCCGGTGAGTACCATTATTGGGAACGCATAAAGACGGATTCATTTATTTGAGTCCGGTAAAGACGTGTCTGGGTACACTTACACGGTATAGACGTGCCCCCTTAGTGGGCACGGTAAAGACGTGTCTCTTTATGAGACCGGTATGGTTGTACTGTTTTGCAGTACATAAAGTAAACAGTTTTTCGGGACCATGTTTTTTCCTATGTACTAGTTAGGATGTATCTGTTTTTAATGTATTAAGTGTTGTTGCATGAATGGTTGTTTTCAGTCTATTCTTGTGTATATTGTGTTTCCGTTAAAGTTAAGTTCCAACATGCCACTGTTTTCGAAATTACGTCAGATAGGGACCAGGAAAGGGATACTGGAAGAGTCAGTTCCCGTCCCGCCCAGAGACACTCCTGGTCATTTCATGTATCAGAAGCATGGGCTAGATGCCATACTGTTCTTAGACTTATGGGTAGATTACACGAAGGATCTAGAAGAAAAGTATAGATGGCCTGTTTCAGGAACATGGGATGCTGAATGCATTATGAAAGTAGAGGAAGCGCCGTGGAAAAAGAAAGCTAGACAGTCCCAGAAAGATGCCATTGAGTTATGGCGTAAAGAAGCGCATAGGAGAACAGAGAAAGAATTCCACTAAGCAGAGAGAAGTAAAGAAGCAGCAGAAAAAGCCAGAGAAAAAGAACTAAAGGAAGAGGGGGAACGGGTCAAGGCAGAACAAGCAGATCGAGAAAGAAATGCCCTCATTATGGGCATGTATCCCGTCCTCGCTGAAGGACTAGCTAAAGAGACCCCCTCAGAAGTACCTAGTAATTTGCCGCCAACACTAATACCGACTAAAGTACGTAGGCATAGACAGACAGAAGCTGAGGCTTTTATTTCCTCCTATTTAGAGGAGCCTGCTCCGGAGTATGTAAACGCACAATTCCCTCCTCCTGTCCCTCCCGTCAACAATCCTTTTCTCCCTCCGCCCCCACCACAGAATCAGCTTACACAACTGCGGCCTCCACCGACCGTGAAAGATGACTTAGGACAAGGGGCAGTGGTCCACAAACACGCCACAAACACCGCCGCCAGCATCGCGAGCACTACAAGAGTTAGGACTGCAACGAAGGCCACAAATGGCAGCATCACCCTATAAGCATAATGTAACGATTTCACATTGTATATACGATCCAGTACCAGGTGTAGGTGCAATGCTCGTGTACTCACTACGATTAAGACGTGCTGCAGAGTATCTGATCACACTACCAGGCATGAAGGACAATTTAAACAAAATATACCATTTCATTAGAACGGGGGAGGGATCCGAGAGTATAGAAGAGGCCATGGGACAAAGAAAGGTGGAGGTACAACGCGAAATTTTGCGTTTTTTGGTTAACTGTCTGATCAGGGAACAAGACCAGCCAGACAAAGGAGTAACTAGAGGTATGACTGATTGGAGTGACAACATAGCTGCCGGTAAACATGATACAGTGGGAAAGAGAATGCATGTACAAGAAAATACGAAAAGAGATTCTAAACTTACACAGGAAAGAGTCTGACAAGGAAGAGGATTCAGCATCAGAAGATGCTGAGCAAGTAACAGAGGAAATGGGTAAAATAAATTATGTAGGCAGAGCACGACCATTTGACAGGCCCATATGCCTCGACTACCGTAAAAAGGGACCTCCTATAAAAGAAAGATATTCCCTCGAGAATCTATTCCAAGCCACTGAGAACGCACTAAAAAGACGAGTAGAGTGCGATAGACCCCACGCCATACACGAACAGGTATTAGCCCGGTCAGCAGTTCAATGGGTGTCTAATTCTAACATATATAATGATGACTTAGTGGCCCAGACCTTTTTGAGCCTTTCTCCGAACGAACAGCGTTTGGCTAGTATTTACATGGTTCAACATTTGATACGTTGTACGAGAGTCAACGTTCTGATCCCGGTCCCTTGTATAAATTACTGGACGATATACTTCTAGATAGATGGATAGGCCTAGATACCGAATTAATTAATGTCATTCTGAACCAACGACATAAGTACTTGACTTCTCTGACCACGTGCATGATTCCTGCTCCACACCACGACAGAAGGACCTTCCACATAGACAGACAGAACCCCCTACGAGAAATTCATCCCGTTAGAAATGCAGGGGGTGAGCTTCAGCGAGTATATGTTTACACACCCTTGACGAAAATAGAAATATTGGAAATGAAAAAGATGTTGCCCTGCCATGATAAAGACCCGGGGGGGTTCCACCGTGAATTAAAAGACATTCTCCGCATAGGGGATTACACGTACGCTGACATTATTAAATTATTGAAAGTACTGCTACCTGCAGGCATTTATTAAAAGCTTAAAGAGAAAGACTGGGAGGTGGGAGAGAAAACGATAAATTGGACAGAATTGGAAGAAGAGGATAAAAGACGGCTCCCTGGTGTTGGTCTTGGGGGAAAAGCTAAAGAATTACCCGAACTCTTGATACAGGTCCTGCCGAGATTATTGATTACTAAAAAGGAAGATTGGGATGCTATTTCAGCCTGTAAACAGAAACAAGAAGAGGACACCAGTGATTTTTATTCCAGATTCGAGAAATGTTTTACTATTAATAGTGGCCTTAAGCCAAGTAGTGAATCATACCCACATCTTTTTGTGAGCAAACTAGTAGAGAATTCCTTACCCCCAATCAAGAATAGAGTACTGAAGGTTGAGAGTACCTGGCAAGCAAATAGCCCTTCCCAAATGTTGCAAATGTTACAATATCACCAGAACAGAATTAGAGAGGAACAGGAACATGAAAAGAGACGCATGAAAGATACGAAAATGAAAGTGCTAGTTGCACAATCAGTACCAGCTAATGGGAATAAAAAGGGCACGACACCTGTTAAAGGGAACTGTAATTATTGCAAGCAACCAGGTCACTATGTAAACGAATGTGCTGTCCTGAAACACAATATAGCTACAGGCAAGACAAAAGAAAGACCGCATCCTCCCAGACAGAATAGCACCCCACAGAACACGCAACAGACCGTAGCTCTACCACAACCAATCGCTGCCACACAACAAGTCACTCAACAAATGTACCAGTACGCACAGTCGGACTATCCAGAATATCAACAGTACTCATGAAACAGCCTAGAGAGGGAGGTTGGCTTGCCCCTTATTGAGGTTCCTGTAGATCAAGAGGGTCCCTATGTACATAGTCGTGTATTGGGAAAAGACAGAAAATTTTTGATTGACACAGGGGCGAGCAGAACTACCATCAGTCATGACGAGGTTCCAGGGGCACCCCTCTCAGGCTCACAGAATATTTCCCTGGGATTCTCAGGAAAGCCTATTGTTAACGAAGTGTCAAAGCCAGTTTCCCTAGGAGTCGGTCCATTGTCCCGTACCACAGACTTGCTACTTACTAAGTCTTGTCCAGAAAATTTGCTTGGTATAAAGACATTGAAAGAACTAGGAGCTGTTATATGTTGTTCTCCGGAAGGAGTGCGATTGTTTTTACGTGATTTTAAAGGACATTATGTATTGAAAGATTTTGATCCCAGACTCCAGAATGTACCACAGCATTTATGGGCACAAGGTCCAACTGACGTAGGTTACATGCACATTACGCCACACCGTGTCACTCTCAAACCAGGAGTAGTACTGCCACGAATCCGACAATACAAGTTGCCACCTGATGCCGTAGTAGCATTACTGAAAATTGTTGACGAACTCATTGCACAAGGAGTGGTAGTAGAAACTGACTCGAACGTATGTAATTCACCTGTCATCCCTATTCTTAAACGAACAGACCCTAATGCACCACCAGTCTACAGACTAGTGATTGACCTTCGAGAACTGAACAAATGCATAATACCACAATACCCAGTGGTTCCAGACATCTCTTCATTACTGACTGCAATTGATTCCGAGGCAATGTTCTTCACTGTAATTGATCTAAAGAACGCCTTCTTCAGTGTCCCAATACATCCAGAGAGCCAATACCTCTTCGGATTCTGTTTAAATGGACGCAGCTTTAAATTTGCGAGAGCTCCTCAAGGATTCACAGAAAGTCCTAGTATTTACAGCCAAGCATTGAAAAGAAAACTAGACAGTATTCACATGCCTGCCAACACCGCACTACTCCAATATGTAGACGATATCCTGATCACAGCACGAACAGAACCAGACTGCGAACGTGCATCACTGACAGTCTTATACTTTCTGGCAGACAAGGGGCACAAAGTGTCCCCTTCGAAGTTGCAATTCTGTGCACAGCAAGTGGTGTACCTTGGACACTTGCTGTCCAAGAGGGGTAGACAGCTGACAAGACCGTATTCAGTTAATTGCAAATCTTTCACAGCCCAAGACACAAAAGGAAGTACGGGCCTTCATTGGCCTCACTTCTTACTGCAGACAATGGATTCCCCAGTATGCATATCTAGCAAAGCCACTCATACAGTTAACAACACAGGAGGCAGCGTCTTCGACTGTCCTCCCTTGGACACAAGAACATACCCTGGCATTTGAAGAATTGAAAAAAGCCTTATGTCAAGCACCAGTTTTAGCGACTCCCTGTTACAGCAAGCCTTTTACGCTTTTTGTCACTGAACGAGATGGAACAGCATTATCTGTCCTTACACAAGATCAAGCAGGAAAACACAAGCCTTGTGCTTACTTTTCTAGTACATTAGATCCAGTGGCCTAGGCTCTGCCTGCGTGCCTGAAATCAGTTGCGGCAACAGCTCTAGCAATAAGACAGAGTGATTCCATAGTGTTAGGACACCCCCTGACAGTACAGGTTCCACATTCAGTGGAAGTTCTCTTGAACAGGACACAGACACAACATCTGACTGTAGCAAGACTGACAGGATACGAACTGACATTATTTCAGCCACACATAGAGATCAGACGATGCAATATTCTGAACCCCGCTACACTCTTGCCCTCAAGCACAGTGGACACTGCACCACATGACTGTGTGGAAGTAATTAATACAGTGACGAAACCAAGACAAGACCTGACGGACATTGCATTGCCAGAACCTGACCTGACACTATATGTGGATGGTTCATGCATGAGAACAAGCACAGGAGAGTTAGTGGCCGCATATGCCGTGACCACTGATACTGAAGTCATAGAGACACAAAAAATAGACACATTGTCAGCACAAGCAGCAGAGCTCATTGCTCTGACACAAGCCTGCATACGAGCCAAGAACTTGAAAGTAAACATATATACAGATTCACAGTACGCTTTCGGGGTCGTTCATGACTTCGGAGTGTTATGGAAGGAGAGAGGTTTCCTGACCTCTCATGGGGCCAAAATTCAGCATGGTCCCCTTATTCAAGCTCTGTTAGAAGCTATACACTTGCCTACAGCCATAGCCATCATGAAATGCAAAGCACATACGAAAGCTACAGACACCATTTCCAGGGTAACGACCTGGCAGATCGAACAGCTAAACTTACAGCCCAGACTCCAATAGACACTGCAACAGACACGACAAAGACAGAAGTACCATCACTAACGAACAGCATGACAGTCAGGGATCCCTCACAAGATGTACTCGACATACAGACATGCCACTCCAGACGAAATAAAGAAACGGACTGAACAAGGAGGGGTCCAGACTGACCAGGGTTGGATGACAAAAGGCAAAGCTACATGGTTTCTCCCTGACTCTATGGTCCAAGTCATCATAAACACAGCACATAGTCCAGCACACTTAGGAGAAAAGGCTATGCTAGACAGTTTCCAGGATATTTGGTTCAACAAGCACCTGCGTGCAGCAGCAAAACAGAAAGTACGTACCTGCATGATCTGTTGCCAGTTCAATCAGGGCAAAGGCATTCCGGTGGAACAAGGTGGATTCCATCCCCCTGACCACCCTTTTGAAGTCCTCCAGATGGATTATATCCAGATGAACAGATGTCGAGGATACAAATATGTCCTAGTAGTTGTATGTGCACTATCTAGATCAGAGGTCTTCAATCTGTGGGGCGCGACCCCCAGGGGGGTCGTGGAGTCCTGGGAAGGGGGTCGCAGATTCTGTTGGAGCGTGCAGCAGTTCCTGGCGTCAGGCTGATTGAGGCCGGGTGATCACGGTGGAGGCCTAATTCACGCCTCATTAACAAGTAAAGGTCTTCTGAAGACCTGTGAAGTACTCGGGTGTGCCTTTCTGTGTGTCCCGAAGCTGTTTCAGCCGGGCTCACTTACACGTGCTGGGGAGTGGGGGGGGGGGGGGGGGTCTGGGGGAGGAGGCTGTAGCCCTTTGAGCTCAATCAATGGACTTAGCTGTGGGGTTTATTTTTATTTTTAACGTTTTATATAGCGCTAGCTTAACCCGTAGGTATCAGAGCGCTTTACAAACACACATAGCAAACAGCAGAAGGACATTACAGTCATTGGTTCAAGTCCCACATACCTGGCGCTTGTGCAGGAGAAATGTGCCTGAAACTGTTCTTCACCGTGAGGTGTTTATACAGCCTGTCTGCCCCCCCCCCCCACCCCCGCCCCCCCAAGCAGGGAAGCACAGAGATGCCCTCCCATGAGAGAGGAAGAAGGAAGAAGACACAGAGAGATACTGACCCCCACCCCCATGAGAGAGGCACAGAAAAGGTGGGTGGATGAAGGATGAATGTATGTGTGGATGGAAGGATGAAGGGTGGGTGGATGGATGGATGGATGGAAGGATGAAGGATGGATGGAAGGATGAAGGATGGATGGGTGGATGTAAGGATGAATAGATGGATGTGTGAAAAGGTGGGTGGATGAATGATGAGTGGATGGAAGTAAAGATGAAAGGGTAGATGGATGGATGAAGGATGGATGGATGTGTGAAAAGGTGGGTGGATGAATGATGAGTGGATGGATGTAAAGATGAAAGGGTGGATGGATGGATGAAGGATGGATGGATGTGTGAAAAGGTGGGTGGGTGGATGGATGGATGAAAGGGTGGGTGGGTGAATGATGCGTGGATGGATGTAAAGATGAAAGGGTGGATGGATGGATGAAGGATGGATGGATGTGTGAAAAGGTGGGTGGATGGATGGATGAAAGGGTGGATGGATGAAGGATGTATGTATGGATGGATGTGTGAAAAGGTGGGGGATGAATGATGGGTGGATGGGGGTGGATGGATGGATGGATGAAAGGGTAGGTGGATGGATGAAGGATGGATGGATGAAAGGGTGGATGGATGAAGGATGTATGTATGGATGGAAGGACAAAAAGGTAGATGGATGAAGGATGGATGTATGGGTGGATGGAAGGATGAAGGGTGGGTGGATGGATGGATGGATGGAAGGATGAAGGATGGATGGGTGGATGTAAGGATGAATAGATGGATGTGTGAAAAGGTGGGTGGATGAATGATGAGTGGATGGATGTAAAGATGAAAGGGTAGATGGATGGATGAAGGATGAATGGATGGATGTGTGAAAAGGTGGGTGGATGAATGATGAGTGGATGGATGTAAAGATGAAAGGGTGGATGGATGGATGAAGGATGGATGGATGTGTGAAAAGGTGGGTGGATGGATGAAAGGGTGGGTGGATGAATGATGAGTGGATGGATGTAAAGATGAAAGGGTAGATGGATGGATGAAGGATGGATGGATGGATGTGTGAAAAGGTGGGTGGATGGATGGATGAAAGGGTGGATGGATGAAGGATGTATGTATGGATGGATGTGTGAAAAGGTGGGGGATGAATGATGGGTGGATGGATGGATGGATGAAAGGGTAGGTGGATGGATGAAGGATGGATGGATGAAAGGGTGGATGGATGAAGGATGTATGTATGGATGGAAGGACAAAAAGGTAGATGGATGAAGGATGGATGTATGGGTGGATAAAAGGTTGCATGGATGAATGATGGATGCATGGATGGATGTGTGAAAAGGTGGGGGGATGAATGATGGGTGGATGGATGGATGAAAGGGTGGGTGGATGAAGGATGGATGTATGGATGAAAGGGTGGATGGATGTATGGATGGAATAATGAAAGGGTGGATGGATGAAGGATGGATAGGTGAAATGGTGGATGTATGGATGAAAGGATGAAAGGGTGGATGGATGAAGGATGCATGTATGGATGGATGGGTAAAAGGTTGCATGGATGAATGATGGATGGATGGATGTGTGAAAAGGTGGGTGGATGAATAGATGGGTGGATAGGTAAAGGATGGACGTATGGATAGAAGGATGAAAGGGTGGATGGATGTGTGAAAGTGTGGGTGGATGAATGATGGATGGATGGATGTGATGAGGTCTAACAGGCGCATTTATGGTTGTCGATAGTTGTTGATGATGAGGAGTACCAGTTTCTAGAATCTTTTGTCGTAAGGGGGTCCTTACGCCTAAAAAGGTTTTACAAGGGGGTCTCGGCATCAAAAAGTTTGAAGACCTCTGATCTAGATGGACAGAAGCGTACCCAGTCCCAGATTACACTGCTGTGACCACTGCCAGGCAGTTGGTTCGAGAGTTCTTTCCCCGTTACAGGTTGCCTCGTGTCGTGTACTCAGATAACGGCCAGCCATTCTCCTCTGAATTAACGAAACAAGTATCTCTTCTGTTAGGGTACCAGTGGAAGTTCCATTGTGTACGACATCCAGAGGCAGCCGGACTCGTTGAGAGACATAATCAGACACTTACGACAAAGTTAGCGAAAGTCTGTGCAGAAAAAGGCGTGGATTGGATGGTAGCCTTGCCGGTTGCCCTCTTTTACATGCGTATGGTAGCTCATTCCAGAACAGGACTGTCCCCTTACGAAGTGATTTTTGGTAGACCACCAAATATGTGGGGTACGCCTATGCCAAAGAAAATTACTGATGTTGACAGTAATATGCTGACAGATTACCTGGCTTCCTTGATGTCTGCACTCCTCTCTTGTCGTTCACAGGTTGCCGCCGCTTTCCCCGACAACACCCAAGTTAAAGAGCACACCGTCGTTCCAGGAGACGTAGTGCTGGTACGGAATTTTGATCGTTCAAGCCCTCTCGAGCCCCGCTGGCGAATACCGAAGTTAGTACTGCTTACAACGAGGACTGCCGTCAAGGTTGAGGGAAGAAAAGGCTGGATTCATGCCCAACACGTCAAGAAATTCCATGGACAAACCGGAACTGTGATCGAAACTAAGGACTGCCCCGAAACCAGTGACTCAAAGTCCCCTTTGTTAGAAAAGACTCCGCAACAAGAATATAGGTCAAAATTACGGTCTAGTAAGTCAGACAGCGTTTAATTGTTTAAGTCCACCCTGTGGTGAATCGGTTAGACAGGTTCCTGACATGTATAAGATCTTAGACCAGAATAGCAGACAGAGAGTTAAGAGAGAGAAATACTGCAAGACCTTACGCAGTAGATGTATAGTAACTCTGATTATTATGTTTCTTCTAAGTATAACGATTATATGTATCAGCTTGACACTACATGTTTTCTTTCCTCCTATTGGTTCACATATACATTCTTCCTTTAACGACACTGTAGAGCACACATTCAGTGATCTGCCACCCCATGAACTGTCATATCGACTAGCACTGCGCAACAATACCTTTATTCGAATGTTGCACCATTCTCATCAGATCAGCAATGTAACGAATTGCTGGGTATGTGGCCGACTCCCACCTTATCAGAAATCGAAGGGAGTTCTGCCCCTCTTTCCTTTTCCGTTCTCGCACAATGGTTCGTGCGGAGCATGGTTTGCTTTAATGTCATCACAAGACAGAAAGTTCACAGATTCCCAAAATGATTGGATTTGGGGAGATTTAAATAAAGTAATGAATGAGGCATGTTTTCCAGACGAAGATGGTCTTCCCCAGAAAAAAGGAACAGATCTAGAAAATGAAGTGTATGAACAAGGAAATGCTTCCCTTAACTTTATGATTCTGAATGTCGTCCGAGAAAAATATAGGTCCACCGTTTATAACAGTCTTACCAGTAAAAGGTGAATTATGTGTTAGAAAGAAAGGATCAGTGCATTTGGGACACAGTGATTGTAATACTGTAATCGAGTTCAATGATAAAGGAAAGTCTACTTTCAAGGCTTCCCGCCATTCCTATTTCATTTGTGGTCAGACAGCCTATGTACGTCTGCCCTTAGACTGGGGTGGGACGTGTTATATTGCGTTCCTACTGCCACCCGTCTTTCTAGCCCCATCCCATTATCATCGAGATTCCCGACTAGTAAATGTTAGACACAGGAGGGAGACCGATTCCCCAGTTGTCGATCAGACTGAGACAGCTTTAGAGCAATATACAGATTTCAATAGAGGATTCTTTTTCTTTATAGGTCCTGTCCAAAACAGTAAATTAATACGTAGGTTAACAAGAACACTTGAAGCAGTAGTGAATGAGACTACTTCTGCTCTAGCGAACTTGACAGAGGAGCAGTCTGCTATGAGACTTGTTGTTCTTCAGAACCGCCTTGTTCTTGACGTCATCCTGGCAGATAGGGGCGGGGCTTGTAGAGTGATCGGCTCCAGTTGTTGCGTGTTTATTCCTAATAACGCGCCATCCGTGTATGCAGCAATAACAAGACTCCACAAGATAGCTCACGAGATACATCAGAACCCAGGCACATGGACTTTGTCCGGTTGGCTCTGGAGTGTAATATCAGCATGGGGATGGAAAGTATTGTCATTCCTAGGAATAATACTGCTTGTCATATTTAGTTGCTGTCTCTGTCTGCAATGTGGCCCAGCGATTTGCGGCTTGTGTGCCACTGCCTGTATTCCCCGTCCACGTATTCAAAAGAAAAAAGACGAGCAAATGATGCTGTATGATCAGATATACGGTATCATGAATATAGATGTGTCCTGAAGGGCACAGTAGGGAACAAGGAGGGAATGAGGAAATAGAAATTTTACGTGGCCAGTGTGTCCCCTACATGCACCCTATGTATGTCCATGTCACCATGCAATTCCCTTCTCATGCCTGTAATAATAACGCCTCTGCATTTCCGTCCAATGTTAGCATGTTAGTTACCAAGCCCTCCATGAAAGAAACGTTAATTCTGCACTAAGGCCTATGTTGCCAATGTATTTACATGGCGCACGTTTAAAAGTCGAAATGAGCACGTTTTGAGGTTCAGCCAAGCCAGAACCCGAATTCAGGCTCCATGCCTCCTGACACTCTGAAAACTGCAGTTTAGTTATGTATCCCTGACCTCTCACATACTTCCTGCTCAGCCGAGAGGTGCCCAGCTCGGCCTGCCAAGACAGTATTTTGCCTACAGTTATCTGCTCTGCTCTACAGAAACACATTCCTGCTTAATGAAAAGGGTAAACATATTCCGCCTGCAGAAGATAGGGCCTAGCCTTTCTGTCTCCATTCAAGTGATTTACAGAACGCACATCGATAGAAGGCCCATGGCCCCATGCAATGCACAAAGAAATATATGCACACACTAGCATCTAGTGATGAGCAGCCTTTGCTCGAGCGACCTTTAAGTCAGATAATACATCCTCCAAACTCAAGATATCAGATAATACCAGAAGTGCAGGTCGTCCTGACATTCAAGACTCCTCTACTAGCACGAAAGTCAGCTCCCCCCAGCTTCCCCCAGTTACACGTCAATTCTACGTCATGACCAAGTTTGCGCACACAAGTAGGGTAAAGGTTCCTGCTGACCATGCAGACCCCCTCCATGTATCCACCCACCTATGACACACCTATGACTCATCAAGTGAACACCCACGTGTACGCCTTTTTACACGCCCTTTTCACGCCCATGTGCTCTTATGTCTCTCTTTCACTTGCTCCGCCTGGAGCGCTCCGCCTTCTCTCTGTAAGTTAATGTATGTTTTATCTATAAATAATGAACTCTGTGAATAAAGTTCAGATGACGATCCTTCCTGATCCCTAGTGGTGATGGAACCCGATTCTCCCTTAACTCGAGTTACTGAATAAAGCCCTTCTGAATCGGACACCACAGATTCTGCCTCTCATTATATGCATGATCCTTGTTAATGTATAGAAATTCTGACAGGGTAATTATTTTATTTACCACAGTGCTACACCAGCTATTTTGTAGGAATGGGGTTATCTTTATTTTCCTGTTATTACACTTTCACTTTGATTGATCCAAGGGTGGTTACCCTAGACTTTAAGTTGTCCTGGGAGGTGTGTCTTTTAGTAAGGTTATGTCCTACATCTATTATTAATGTTTGCCCAGACCTTGAGAACCGTTTGTCATGTTTATTTCTCAGATTTCACCAAATTTTATCTTAAGTTGACCAATGTAGGTAGGCCTCATTTAGGCCCATTGTTATTTTTATTCCACACACATGGCCCTACACCAATGGATTTCATGAGTTATCATTAGCTTAAGTTTACCAAAGTAGGTAGGCCTCATTTAGGCCCTTTGTTGTTTTATCATTAGAAGTTGAAGCACATTTAGTTCTTAAGTTTACCGAAGTAGGTAGGGCTCATTTAGGCCCTTTGTTGTTTTCATTCTACAAACAAGTCCCTACATCAATAGTTTCATCAGTTATCACTAGAAGTTGAGGCACATTTAGTTTGAGGATGCTTTGGTTAGTTTCTGTTGTTATCAGATCAAATCTTAGATATGTTTCAGCATTCAGGTCAAGGGTGCTTTGATTTGTTTTCAGTTGGTTGTTAGATTTGTATTCCCTACATTAAGTTTCAGGTGGAATTTCCTTAAGTTGTCATTTATTTTAGAGAGTCTTTTGGTTTTTGGTTTTGTTGATAGATTATGTTGATGTTAATTTACTTGGATGTTGTTGTTTATAGATGTTCGCAAGATAAAGTCTTACGGGTGGAATGTCTTGACAGGCTTTTTGGCTCTATTTCGGAGTGATAAAGACTTTATGCTTGCTCACACCTATAGGCTGTATTCTTCCCTTTTAAACCCTTTCTTCCAGACCTAGAAGAGGATAGATTGCCTATTGGCTTTGCCTTTCATTATTTTGCTTATAGTAGAGGTTGGATCCTGTGGTCCTGACTTTATATTACACATTGGTATGGTTTATGTAGGTACTCTGACAGAGCTAAGGGTTATTTCATCCTTCTCAGGCCTACATGGCCCAGAACTAGATAGACCCCATTTTGCTTAGTATCCCTGCAGAGATGAGATGCTTTAAGGGAAAAGGTAATATTTTGGTTTTGAGCTGTTGTTCGCCCTAAGCGAACCGGAGAGAACCGGCCAGAGCTGAATCTAATTAAGAAGTGTCCCTGGGCTCAGGTCTCTAGACGAAACAAGCAGTTGATCACTGTGGGAGCGTCTGGAGCAAGGAGCCTGGTGCATGGACCTGGGGGGAGGAGGCTGATGGCTGGAACTTTCCATGAGGAAACAGCATTCCATATTAGTGAAGTGCAGAGGCGGAGTTAGTGAGTCAAGTTGAGCTGGAGTGGTAGAAGCAGTTGAGTTGAATTGGAGGAGCGGAGAGTGTTGGTAGAGTTGGAGGAGTGGAATTGCAGGAGGAAAAGAGACAGAAGATGCTTGGAACAGAGAGAAGACAAACAGACAGTCAGTGAGTTGGAACTGAAGGAAGCAGTCAGAAGCAGTTACTTATCAGGAGGAGTTGTGAATTGCGGGAGTCTGAAGTAATGCCTTTTAGAAGAGACTGAAGTTATATCGTGGATTAACCTGTGGGAGCAGCTGGAGTTAATTGGACATTGGCACAGAGACATTTACACAGAGTGAACAAGCTGGTGGAATGAACAGTTATCAGAGCGGCAGAAACCATTAGATTGAAGTTGGAAGGTGGAGAGAGTCCGTGGGGGAGAGAAATCCAGTGCAAAGTGATCAGGGCAGATGTGTGTCCAAGAGTGCAGGAGAGAATCTAAGACGAGCTAAGGCACAGACGAGAGAGGAGCCCAGATGACAGCTAGAGCAAAACTTCATACTAATCAGGTGCTATCAGTTTTTGTTATATTAGTGCTTGCTATTGTATGTCTAATCCTTTTCTTTCAGCGGTGTGTTAAAGTTCCTGTTAATCAAGAGACCCCACAGATAACCTTGCCCTCATACTGTATGTCTAATCCTTTTCTTTCAGCGGTGTGTTAAAGTTCCTGCAAGTTATAGAGACCCCGCAGATTTATGTATGTGTATTCTATTGCCATTTTGTAATAAAGATACCCCAGTTCTTAGTGAACTAGTGTGCATGTGTTGTTCTTATGATAGAGAGCGTTTTTACTCCTGCATACAGAGTGTCTCCTATTCTTAAAGCATAGGTAACCTTTCCTTCTAGTCAGGGGTTACAGCCAGAACAGATGCTGCCCCTGATCCGGTAAGTAGCCTTTGAATAATTAGGGAGAGAGAGGAGCCCTTGAGCTAGGGAATTATTGACACTAAGTGATTCGGCCATCCCATAATATTATTGTAGTAGCGAACCTTTAGTGAATAGTGAGAGAGACTTCCCAACATAGAGACAGAGAGCTAAAGGTATTCATAGGAAAGTGGTAGTCATTGGTAAGTGGCGTTAGTGAGAGCACTGATTGTGGTCAGTGTGTATACCCGCAAGATTGCGGCTTGAGTGAGCACCGGGGGGACACGGTGTGTAATGAGATCGCCTCTAGGGAAAGTGGCGTTAATGAGAACACCAGGTAGGAGACTGGTGCTTAGGTCCGCCGGATTGTGGACTGGATAAAGAGTGAGCACTGGGGCTGCAGCCCAGTGTGTAGGCACGCCGGATTGCGTGTCGAGTGAGCACTGAGGGTGAGCAGTGTGTATACCCGCCAGATTGCGGCTTGAGTGAGCACTGAGGGTGAGCAGTGTGTAATGGTAGATAATCAGAACTGCCCCAGGGTAGATTAGTCTGGACCCATGTGGTCGCGAGACTATGAGATATGAGTGTGGTGTAGGGCATGGATGTCCTTAGTAATCAGTGAGTATTCTTAGTATCCCTATAGATTTAGTGGTGTTTGACGATATGAGCTTGTATATTGAGAGTTCCCCATCCTCAGGTAGGTACCCAGGTGCCTGGATAGATGGGTCCTGAGGAGGGAGGTCGTTACGTTCCGGCTGGGTTGGAGGGGCTCTCAGGAGCTGATCCCATCTGGTCTAGAACCCGGTCGTTACACTACCCTCTTCCCAAACAAATTGATCTTTTTACTCTACATGTCTGGAGGTGGGGAATCCCCAGATCCATGAGCATTAGCCCATTTGCATGCAGTATGCACCACTAGAGTCTGCTGGGAGATGGCCTCTTATGTAGGGTGGGTCTGAAGGGCAAGGCTTGTATTTTGTATCCCCCCTGGAAGTGACCACTCTAGACTTCACTGGGTTTTTAAAGGTGTTCAAGCTAGTTTTAACATGCCCTTGAGCATGTGGAGGTATAATACGGAGCACTGGGTGTTGGAAAGTGTTTCAATAAGGTAGTCTTCCTCCTCCGGGATTGTGTTGAGATCTACCTTGCGGAAAATAGCCTTCCAGTGGAGGACCTCATGCTAAGAGGTGGTGTTGTCACGAGCGTAAGTTAGGCTGGGTCAGTGTCCCTCTGGGAAAACACACTGTAATCATCCCCAGGATCATCCAGGGTCTTAGAATCACATGGGGCGTCATAAGGGTCCACAGGGTGTAGAGGACTCCCCTCCCTGTAGGATAAATGTGGTGAACCCTCTGGGGAAGGTGGTGGAGGAGGCTTATGTGGGGGCAGCGGTGGAGGTTGAGAAGGAGGAGGTGGTGAAGGGTGAGAGGGCAGTAGGCTGCCCGAAGGCTGTCTGTGTCCCCAATTGTGGGCTCAATGCCCGACCCCTGGAGAGGTAGTGGATGACTTAATGGTTAAAGGTTTGAGGACCTGTATTAGCTGTTGGCCCGGTGTGGGGTTCAGATTTGCGGTCTTGGAGTCAGGAGATGAATCCAGCTCTGGGCTGAAGGAGACCACTTGTCGGGCAACATCCACCAACCCTTCGAAGTCTTCTTTGAAGATATCAGGGGTATCCTCATCTCACTGCTGTTCCACATTGCGTTGAGCAAGCCTACAATCCCTATTGTTTCTGATGGTCTTCTTGGACTGGAAGGCGAGGCAGAGGGAGCAGGAGGTCGCATTGTGCTCCTGTGACACACAGACTTTGCAGACAGAGTGTTGATCTGCCCACATAAACTTGGAGAGGCACTGTCGACAGTAACAAAAGGGCACTTTTTCCTTCACGGTCTGCACACGAGGGCGAAGCCAGATGGAACAGGCCAGCGAAGGCCTCTGAGTCGAACAAGGGGGTCAACGAAGACCCAGGCGTGGATCCGACGGAAGAACCACGACAGACGATACGAGTCGCAAAGATAACAGATTGTCCCTAGCAAGCGGGTGCAGGAGACTCAAGAGGCCCCAATGACCAACACTACACTGCGTCTAATTAGAGCCACAGAGATGCATGCCCGATTCAGAGGTTGGAAGGAAATAATTTAACTATGGAGCCGGTGCCCTTGCGCATTACCAGTAATAGGAGGAGTCACTATAGCTCGTAACTCGAAAGACTTCTAAGAAGAAAAACAAGTTGTACACGTCAAGCTCAACACTAGATGGCAAGAGTATGCAGAGGATGAGTACCTACAGCTACATATGCCACAAACATATATTTATTTATATTTGTAACTATAAGTCCCTACCTCCATTATTTTCTATGGGACGGTGTTGCAGATTCAGTCGTTGGCTACGACAGGTGCTGGACTTACTCCTGATTTTTTTTTTGCAGTAGTAATTTACACGCCTACACTTTTGAGTTACATGCCACTCCAATTTTGTGAAAAGTAGAAAGTTATTCAAAAGTGTAAGAAAACATTTATAGATGCAAATTACTCACAAGTGTAAGTTACCTTTATAAATAGCCCTGTTTGATTTTGAGAATTCATGCAAATTTCTCAAATTTGCAATTGTTTTAAACAAGGGAGGGAGGGGGAATAGAAGTCATCAAAGCAGTGGCTTGGTGAAACGGCGAGTATGATGCATAGGGGTAGGCAAGCCAGGCCTGCACCTGAATACTTAAATGTATACAAGGGCATTAACAGGCGTCAAGTACTGAGATTGCTAGGCAATTGGTCATAGGGCCTGGCCCCGGTAGAAGGTCTGCATTCAACTCTTCAACTGTATGTGAATTTGAATTGAATTTAAAATATTTATATAGCGCAGCATTCACCGTGCGGTTTCTTGGCGCTGTGGAGACTAATTTAGCAGTAGGAACAAAGAACTGGTGGAAAGGAGAAAAATAAAATCAGTTCACATTAAGAAAAGCCTGGGTGGAGAGAAAGGTCTTAAGATCTTTTCGGAAAAGGGAATAGTGTCTAGCCAGGCGCAAGTGATCGGGGAGGGAATTCCAAAAGGATGGTGCCAGGAATGAAAAATTGTCTCCGCCCCATTTCTTGCGTCTGTAGCAGGGTACCTGAAGGAGTGATTGGGTAGATGAACGAAGCTCACGGACAGGGATATACTCTTGTAGCAGAGAAGAGATTAAGGCAGGGGCAGTCCCCTGGCGCGCCTGAAAAACCATGCAACCAATTTTAAAAAGGGATCGCTCCCTAACAGGTAGCCAATGTAGTGCCTTCAGTAGAGGAGTAGAGTGATGGGAGCGGTGGAGGCCATACACCAATCTGGCTGCCTGGTTTTGAACCAGCTGGAGCTTCCGCAGACTGTACGCTGGGATGCCGTTGTAGAGGGCGTTGGCGTAGTCCAGCCGGGAGATAACCAGAGAGGACATGATTAACTTGAGTGCAAGGGGAGAAAAGAAACGAGAAACAGAGCGAATAGTTCGAAGAACAAGAAAACAGGAAGAAACAACAGAACTGATTTGTGAGTGAAGGTTGAGATGATTATTAAGTTTAATGCCCAGAGTCTTAACTGAGGAAGAAGGTGTAGGGGGGGATCCTAAAGAAGAAGGCCAGAAAGAGGAATTCCAGGGACTGGAGGAACCACCCGTAAGGACCAATTCTGTTTTGTCAGGGTTCAACTTCAGATGGTTGTGGTTCATCCAGTCCCTGATGAAAATCATAGTAGACTGAAAATTAGAAATAGAATGGGGAGAAGAAGAAAGATTAAAGATAAGCTGGAGGTCATCTCCATAATTGTAAACCGTGACCTCCAGTTGCTGAAGTGCAAAGATCAGAGGATAGATATAAAGATTAAACAGAAGAGGGGAAAGAGAAGAACTCTGAGGAACACCACAAGTGACTTTGAGTTGGGTGGCCGAAAAATCCCCCAGCCGGACCGCCTGGGTGCGGTCCCTCAGGAAGGACGATAGCCAGACCAGGGCTGAGCCCCCGAACCCCGCCGCTCCGACACGGGAAAGTAAGATGGAATGATCCACTGTGTCGAAGGCGGCGGAGAGATCGAGGAGCACCAGAGCCTGGTAGTTGTTTTGGTCCAAGCCCTCCCTGAGGTTATTCAGGACCGACACCACGACGGACTCGGTGGAGTGCCTAGGCCGGAAACCTGCCTGGCGGGACGCTAGGCCCCCATTGGCTTCTACATGGGCACCGAGGACCGATGTTACATGTCGCTCCAGCACCTTGCCCAAGTAGGGCAGGAGGGAGATGGGACGATAATTAGCTGGAGCAGAGGGATCCGCGCCAGGCTTCTTCAGGATGGGCACTATGGTGGCAGATTTAAGAGCTGGAATTACCACCCCCTGAGCCAGCGAGCTATTGAGAAGGGAGATTGGCGGTTTGGGGCAAACGGAGTAAATCTGTTGCAGAATATGGGCTGGACAGATGTCCGCCGGGGAACCCGACTTTACTTTGGGAAGTATTGCAAGAAACACTTCTTCGGTAAGCGGAGGGATAGAAGAAAGACAGCAGTGAACAGTCGGGGGGAAAAGGCTCAGAAAAAGTAGGGGAGGGAAGTGAGATGTTGGCTTTGATGTTGGCAATTTTTTCTAAGAAATAGGAGTTCAAAGAGTCACAGAGGGACTGAGAAGGGGGGGGTTTGAGGGTGGCCCTGTCAGAATAGGCCAGGTCCTGAACGATGGAGAAAATCTCCCTGGATTTATTCTCCGCTGCCAGAATTTTAGCTGAGAAGTGTGTAGTTTTAGCGCTCAATATGGCCCTTTTATAGTCACTCAGCAAAGTCAGATAATGAGTTTTTAGTAGAGGGCAGTAGTCCTTTCTCCATTGCCTCTCGGCCCGCCGGAGGGTCAGCTTTTTTATCTTCAGGTCATCGCCAAACCACCGATTTGACTCCTTGGATCTTCGGGTAGATATCCGTCGTAATGGGGCTACCGTATCGCAGCCTCCAGCAAGCCAGGTGTCGATAGCAGCGGCTTGAGAGATAGAAGATAAGCCCTCTAAATTAGGTGCGGAGTTCAGAAGGGAGGATGACAAAGCAGGAAGGTCTACCCTATTCCAGTTCCGCGCCCAGGTGTTTTTGGCAGGCAGGATCTTTATTGCCGACTTAAGGCGGAGGGAAAAGGAAATCAGGGTATGGTCTGACCAGGGGCATGGGGACACGGTCATGGAAGAGACCGAGGTGTTAAGAGACCAAACCTGGTCTAGTACATGACCGTGAATATGCGTAGGAGTCTGCAGATGGGAGATAAAATTCAGGGATGCAAGTGAATCAGAAAATTGCTTAGAGGCAGCACATTCATGTGCTGGGTGTTAGATGCATAGATGATTGGGCACAGGAGCTGGCTTGTGGCAGGCTTGTACCCAATCACAAACATACTGAGCCAAAGGCGGTACACTACAGGGCTGGATGCACAAGAAGTAGACCAATGTCTATTGCGAATTTATCTTTTAAAAAAGCTTCACAAATTAACTGAAACAAACCACAGTAATATCAATGTATAGTACAAACACTGTTAACATTGATACAGAAAAACAACTTAAGAAATTTACTGGGAAAAAAACAGTTAATTTTACAGTAGGATTCCAAATCAAAACCTAAAAATTCCTGAATACAAATAAGGCAGCAAATACAACCAACAATGACACTGATGAGTTCACTGGTGACATTATATATCACCTTACCTGTGACATTATTGATGTAATCTCTAGGAGCCAATCGCTCTATTCACAGTGATGAATTGCATTATGGTTGTGTGCGCCTCTGACTAAAGACGAATCCTGCACGGCATATGGGCCTAAAGGAACTTTGCAAATTCCAGTGACTGGTAATACACAAGAAATTTATTGAAAGCTGCAATGATGACTTATTTTCTCAATCCAGCATTTGCATATTTATCTAGCTTCTAATTATTTGTGTTGGTCTTTATAGCAGCACAAGTGAATATGCAAATTCATAGTTCGAAGGCATGCCCTCTCAGTGGAGGACATTACTATAACATCTAGTAACTACCTACGGTATGAAAAAAGGGCTTCTGTGCGACTTAGAGCGACAGCTACATTCCTTTTCCAATTTCCATTTCTAGCATCTACAAAAAAAACTAAAAAAATATTTATTAGGAGTAATGATTGAGTTTTTTTATTTACCCATCACTTGTAATACCCAAGTAGATTAAGGATTCTTCACCATCTAGTAAAACGTACAAGAAAAGCACTGAAAAAAACACAATAATGACCATCATCATAAACCAGCACCGGCATAATTGCTTAGCCCAATGAAAACAAGCACACAACATAAGAATGCACATTTATATGTTGAGGTTTTACCCTCTCTATGAGCTACAGTCATACTTTTTAAGCCATCTGTCCCGCTTTCAACAAAAGGAAACATTCAGAGGGGTTGAGGGGGGGAAATCTGTGCTCTTCATAATCCTCTTGTATCCGAAGATTGCGTAGCCATGGTGAGCATCACAAGGACTTATAGTAAGGGCGCTAATTACTGCAGCATGGTAGAACAAGCACATGTATCTAACTCAAGATGGACATCTAACACCTTGCACTACTGCAGCTTTGTGAAAGACTTTTCAATCACTTGTATCCGACCCGAGAGGAAACTCTAGTAACACCTTGCAGTACTGCAGCATTGTGAAATGCCAGAACTGTTAAATATGCAAATGCTTGTTCTTAATGGCTGTCACTCATTGAACCCTGGTTTCTGGATCATTACCCAACTGAACCAGTATGGCATTAAGAATCCATCTGAAAAAAATCAATTTGCACCCATAAACGATCACTGAAAGTCACCTAGCCATATAGTGACACAGAAAAACAGTACTGCGGCAGAGTCTCAGTTCAAATTGACAAACTAAAGAGTGAAGAAGACATGGGTTAACTAAGAGGCAAGCCTAGGAGCACAGGGGTAGGCTGTCCCTACTGGGAACATCCCTCCCTCACCAGACTACACCACAATGAACAGAATACTCACACTCTGCTCGTTTTCGGGGCTGTACATCCCATATTTAGTGTTCTGTCGTGCACCAGGCCCCACTCCTAGATCTGTGCTTCTGACATCTCTCTGCAATTTCCCGAGATCTTTCTTATATGATCGTAACTTGGTCATCATCTGACTGCGGAAGAAGGCAGGTGCGTACTTCAATTCTCCTTCCATCTCCACCAGCTGCAGAAAAAGAAACAATTTGTAAAGGACTAAGTCAGACATTGTACTGAAGTTTTAAATGAAAATATATCCTCATTATTGAACACCAGATTATACATAGGGAAAAACGTTCTGGTTCAGAAAAGAAGATGCATCATACTACCTACCTGGAATGCCCTTGATCAAATTAGCCAATGGTAGGCGTGCCAGTGGCCCTTTCTACACGACTACAGGACTTGGGAAAGTTACTTTGTGTCATTGGAGCCACTGCCCCCCTTTGGCGTGGCAGCAGGAATCAGGTCAACATCTTCAAGATAACTTCTGAGAAAGAGTTTAGTATGATTTGGTTTCTGTGAAACTGCGTTAGTTTAGTTAGCCAATAAGATTGTAGTCATACCTTCCTGAATAAAATTAGGTCAGCAAGCAAGACAGTCTTCCAAATTGTAGTATGGCTAAACTTTAGCAGGTTTCTGCTTAACTAAATCCAGAAGGAAACTATGATCTCAAGGGGGAACAAATTCCTTAATGTGAAGATTAAGTGCATCAGTCACCATGATAACGGCCTGCTTCAGCCGTTAACAAGAAAAGAGTTTGTGTATTTAGGTGTACAAAAAATGCAGAATGGCACCATTCCCAGGAATCTAGCATAATTCTTGAGAAAGCAATATAACTTTTAAAATATACAAGTCTGCCAACAAAAGAGGATATAGAATTGGATGGAGACCTTCAATCACCTATTTTGCACTCTAACAGTTGAATTCTTCCCGGCAGCATGTATAAATTACAGACCGGCTACAGAAATGTTCACTCCAGCATATCCTAGAGACTCGGAGCCAAACCTTTCAAGTAGGGTGATGAATGGAGTATGTTATTTATGCTGCATTCTTCATTTTTTGCTGAAGGTTGAGGGCCTCAGAATAGCTCAAGTCCTCACATTACATCTGGTTCAACCCATGGTAAGCGGACAGTGAAAGAACTGGTTTTAACCAGGATGGTGTTTAGTCATTTTTTTATCATCACTGAGCTGAAAAGTTGGCCTTTTTGCACCCCAGTAGCATTTCCTAAATTAAAGGTATAATGTGTTCTGAGGTGCTGTGAATGTGTCAGGAAAATAACTCAGAATGAGCTGACTTTCTCAAAGTCCAAAAACAGCAGATTTTAAACCCTGAAGGGACCCTTGCAAGCAAAGAGAACCTTTTGACGATAAGCTCCCAGGTAATGTTGCCTTTACACTGGAAAATGACAGTGCTTGTTACTTTCGGTCTCCCCCAACATCGGTGGCAAAATTAAGCACTTTGAGTATCCCAGTAATGCCACTATTGAGCTAATGGGGTACATCGCGAAAGCACTCTGACTCAGTCAGTACATAACTGGCACTTGGGCATTATGTGAGCCCAGCTAAAATGTATACAAGTGCTAGTTAATTTCAAATTCAAATTCAAAAAGCTTTATTCGAAATTCATGATTGAAATCATAAAAGCATACATTTAAAAGGTGCATAACACAAGTTACAGAAAGAAGGGTTTGTTACATTCACCAACATTAAAATCTAGTAATACCAAGAAGTACAAAAGAATCTAAAATGCAGTTCATTTTCAAAGTCATTACATTGAATTCCTGAATTTGATCAATAATTTTAAAAAACTCAATACAGAGTGTGCAACAATAACATTTTCTAGCTGTTGCAGCCTAATAAAAGCAGATCTACAAGTGTGGTGGCCCCATGCCCTCAGGATTGGTTTCAGGAAGGCCCAACATGACCACCTTCAAGGCAGCCACCCGCAAACACCACCAACTGATTCGATCCACCAAGAAATCAGCTTTCAAGAATCGACTCGACAACAACGCCCATAACAGCAAAGAACTATTCAACATCGTCAAAGAATTCACCAACCCCACCGCAGCCTCAAACGACATCACTCCCTCCCAAGACCTCTGCGACTCGCTATCCTCCTTCTACAACAAAATTGCCGACATACATAACAGCTTTGAGAACATTTCCAATGAACAATCCTCTCCACCCCCCTCCGAAACTAAACTGCCCTCTAACAACCTCAGCGCCTGGAACCCAATCACCACTGAAGACACCATCCGCCTAATGAACTCCATCCACTCTGGCTCGCCAACCGACCCCTGTCCCCACCACATCTTCAACAAAGCAGACTCCATCATCACACCCCATCTCCGTGATGTCATCAACTGCTCCTTCAACTGTGCTACCTTCCCAGAAAGCTGGAAACACGCCGAAGTCAGCGCCCTCCTGAAGAAACCCACAGCAGACCCCTCTGAACTTAAAAACTACCGCCCCATATCCCTCCTCCCATTCCCGGCCAAAGTCATTGAGAAAGCCGTCAATAGCCAGCTCGCCGCCTTCCTTGAATCCAACAACTCCCTCGATCCCTCACAGTCCGGCTTTCGAGCCAAACACAGCACCGAGACCGCCCTCATCGCAGCTACAGACGACATCCGAACACTACTGGACAACGGAGAAACAGTGGCCCTCATTCTACTCGACCTCTCCGCCGCCTTCGACACAGTCTGTCACAGCACCCTCATACAACGCCTCAGCAACATCGGCATACAAGGAAAAGCCTAGGACTGGATCATCTCATTCCTAACTGGAAGAACTCAGAGAGTCAGACTTCCCCATTCAAACCAGAAGCCACCGAAGTCATCTGCGGTGTACCACAAGGATCATCACTTAGTCCCACCCTCTTCAACGTTTACATGAGTCCACTCGCATCCATCGCGCGTCAACACAACCTTAACATCATCTCCTGCGCTGACGACACCCAGCTGATCCTTTCCCTCAACGAAGACCCTATCACCGCCAAAACCAATCTTCACGAAGGCATGAAAGAAGTAGCCGAATGGATGAAAAACAGTCGCCTAAAACTTAACTCAGACAAAACGGAGGTGCTCATCCTAGGATCATCCCCCTCTGCCTGGGACGACTCATGGTGGCCTTCGGCTCTGGGCACAGCACCCATACCCACAGACCACGCACGTAACCTTGGCTTCATCCTAGACTCCTCACTCTCGATGACCAGACAAGTCAACGCCGTCTCATCCTCCTGCTTCAACGTACTTCGCATTCTCAAAAAAATCTTCAGTTGGATCCCCTCCGAGACAAGAAAAACTATCACCCACGCACTGGTCACGAGTCGACTGGACTACGGAAACACCCTCTATGCCGGAATCACAGCCAAATTACAGAAAAAACTCCAACGCATCCAAAACGCATCAGCGAGACTCATTTTGAACATCCCTCGCCAAGATCACATTACCGGCCACCTGAAAGACCTTCACTGGCTCCCCGTCAACAAGAGAATAACGTTCCGTCTCCTCACCCACGCACACAAGGCCTTCTACAAACTAGGACCCGAATGCCTCAACACCCGACTGTCCTTCTACACTCCCTCCCGCCAACTAAGATCCGCCAATCAAGCCCTCGCCGCAGTTCCACGTATCCAAAGATCCACCATGGGAGGTAGATCCTTCTCCTACTTGGCGGCTAAGACCTGGAACTCACTCCCCACTCACCTCCGCCTTACACAGAACCACATCTCCTTCAGAAAAGAACTTAAAACCTGGCTATTCGACAAATAATGAACCCCCTTCCCAAGCGCCTTGAGACCCTCTAGGTGAGTAGTGCGCTATATAAATTCTTGAACTTGAACTTGAACCCTAGGAGCTGAATAAAATTTGCAAAAAAGAATACAGTGAGTGTTTGATTGGGCGGAGGTTTGATCGCATGGGCAAATAAGTGTCTCCCTTGACCAGTTATTACAGACTGGAAAAGTAATTAAGCGAAAGAAGGTACCAAACCTAAAACGGGTCAGTAATATTCTAGAATAACAGTTAAAAATCGCTTAGAAGATACAGTTGAGGCCCTTTATTGGGGGTAATTTGCTGGTAATCCATGACTGAGTTTTTAGATTTTTCCATGTCCCATCTATTATTGGCTAAATAGTCCAGAGCCATTTTTTTCAGTAGCTTTCTTGCAACCACCTCCATACTAGATGGTCTCGTAAAGTACTCTGGATGGCCAATCTCAGTTATCAAGTTTTTAACATATGCCAGCCATTTAATGTTGCTGACACTGTCAAGGGTCAAACAATCAGAGATTAAATTGCGGTTTAAGGATATCTCCGGAATGACCCACACCTTATGCCATAGTAGTATGGGCGCAATTTTTATGACATCTGAAATGTACGATAAGCCGAGTTCAATATGTGTGAGGTAGGTTGCTGTTGATTTAGGGGCCCCAAGCAAGTATCTGAGGTACTGGTTCTCGGTTAGTTGAATCAGTGATGCATTTTCGATTCCCCAGATTTCTGATCCGTATGAGGCAGTGGAGATACATTTAGCCTTGTAAATTACGGTCAGTTCCTTCACGGGTCTACCCCCTATTTTAGCCGCAAAGTTGTTTAGGGCTCCTACAGCCCGAGAGAAGGCTAAGTTTCTTGCCCTCACGGCAGTATGCCAATTGCCTCGCCTATCGAAATTTATTCCTAGGTAAGAGAATTGGTCGATAGTCTCAATCCTCCTACCCTCGAGGAATATTGAGCAGGATGCTTTCTTAGAACCAGGTCCACAGGCCATGGTGAATGTTTTCGTGATGTTTATTTTTAGGCCCTTATCTTTCATGTAGTTGGAGAATTTCAGAACGGCCCTCTGTAAGCCTACCTTGGTTCGGGACATAATGGCAGCGTCGTTTGCGTAAAGGAGTATTGGCACCGGCTGCCCCTTAATCGATGGATAATCGAACTGAGACTCTTTAACGTGATTATCAATGGAGTTTATATATAGGGTGAACAGTAGGGGGTGCTACTATGCACCCCTGTCTCACACCCCTTCTAATGGGGAACTTATCCGAGCACTCTCCCCGAGTGCCGTACCTTACCATGGCTCCAGCACCCCTATATAATTCCTTGATGAATGTAAGGATTTGATCATCAATGCCCATGTCAGAAAGTGTGGACCACAAATTATTGTGGTCCACACAATCAAAGGCTGAGCTCAGGTCAACGAAAGTGATGTAAAGATTACCCTTCGTAGCTTGAGTATAATTTGATATAACAAGGGCCAGGTTTAATCCCTGTTCAACTGTGCCTTTGCCTGTTCTAAATCCGTACTGAAGGCTGGAAATAATATCACCCTCCTCCGCCCATATTTGAATTCGGTTTAAAATTATACGGCCTGCTACCTTCATTAAGGCGTCAAGAAGGGAAATTGGCCGATAGCAGGTGGGGCCGTTCCTATCTCCTTTTTTGAAGATGCAAACCACTATTGCTTCGGTCCAAGTAGGTATAAAGCCATGGGAGTTTGCGCTATTCAGGACGTTGGTTAACATGGGGGCCCAAAGATTAATTTCAGTTTTGAAAACATCTATTGGGACCCCGTCCGGGCCCAGAGCTTTACCTGAGGGGCTTTGTTTAATTGCGGCAGTGACCTCTTCGCTAGTGAAGGTGTTACCCAGCGGGAATACACCCAGGGAGTTGATATCACAATCTTCTGATGTTATTATGGTGTAGGATCTACGTGGTCAGAGGGATTAATGTTGTCATAAAGACGTTTAAAACACTTTACCCAAGTTTCGCCGTTAATGGCGATATCTAGTGTGTCTGTCTGCTTGTTCTGCAGAGGGGGGACATTAACCGCCTTCCAAAAGGCATTCATATCCCTGTTTTTTGAGGAATTAATCAGAGCTGACCATGCCTCTAGCTTCAAGGATTCTTTACTAGTTTTGACTGCCGTGGAATATAGCTTTCTGGCTAGGCGGATCTCCATCTGGGATCTCGGAGATGTATGCAGTGCCTTTTTTAAAGCTTTAAGTGCTTTAGTACAGTTGTTATCGAACCAGCCATTTGGTCGGTTTGATGCGGAGCGGTGCTCCCTGGTCAGGAGCTTTTTTATTTCTATTTGTATTTTTAGGAAGGAGACCAAGATTTTTGTTGGAGTTTCTATAAGAGACAGAAAAGTGTAGATTTCTTCCCTGGATTTCGATACTAAGTTTATTAACAATCTCGCTGGGTCCACCTTATCCCATTTAATGGAATATCTGTTTCTACGCGCTAAATTGATCGCTGGTTGATATAAGAATTTGTCCCCCCCGGGCCTGTTCTTGCCCATCTAGTTTTATGGAAAAGGAGATCGGGTAGTGATCGCCATGGATGACATCCAATGTTTCCCATGACTTTACTATCCGGGCATGGGTTTTTGATAAGAGAGTAAAATCTATTATAGAGTTACACCCCCTCCTGTGAAATGTTGGCTGGAAGTGGAGGATTTGGGAGCATAGCTCGTTAATATAGAATAAATTAAAATAGAAGATCATGTTGTTAAATATATCGCCTGATGTGGTGTGAATGAAATGGGTCGGGTTGTCGTCCTTATGCTCACCTAGGCCGCACAAGCCCTTCGAGCAATTGAGACAGACAGTACAATTAAAGTCACCTACCCAGATCAGTAACAACACCCCTCCTGTCTGGTCCTTAATGGTAGTGACACTGTGCATCAAGTTATTGATGACCTTTTCCAGGGTGTGTATAGTCACATTATTATAGAAATTAATTAAAAACATGTTTTTGGTATTACCCCATTTGATTGTTAAATCTGATAATGTTCAGTGGACGAATTCCTGAGTACTTTAAGCCCACCTGTGGTAGAGACATACGTACACAAACCTCCCTTGTTTCTTCCCTGGGAAGTTAATTGTGCAGGTGTATGCAAAGTCTGAAACCCCAGTAAATGGATTTCATCTAGGGTCCAGGTTTCCTGGAAGCAGAGGATATTGTAATTGGCAACTAGATCAAGCCATGAATTTTGAGACACTTTGTTTGCCAGGCCTGCTACATTCCAGGATATAATTTTATGGGTAGGTTTGATCAGCTTGGGGGTTGTTTTTCTGTCCCTTTCCCTATCGACCATAATCTTGCTAGATGGAAGGGCTTCCCTAGGTTGGTGTTCTGTTAGTGCCCTAGGGTCCAATGATGGATTAACTAATTCCTTCTTGGTCGGGTGGTTTGGGGCCCCCATGTCCATCGGTTCCCTGTCTTTCTTTTTATCCTGCGTTCTGAGAGTAGGTTACACTTAGTGCTAATCTGATATACAGAGGGCTTTAGGGCTATTCTTTGCTGCTTCCCCGCTTAGACAACCGTCTTCTGTCAGTCTAGGTCATCCATTCCTGCTAAGGGTTCGTAACGATTTCCTAGAGGAATTGACCAGTGTGGGTTGAACGATGCCCGATGTTGTCTACACAGGTGATGGGATAATGGTCTGGCTATACCTGGCAGTGGTTGGTATAAGGGTGCCCTGGGATAAAAGGGTCTGGATGAATAGAATCTAGAATTACGGCTAAGATTATTTAAGGTATCTCGGATGTCGGGGGTGGGTGGTGGGTGGTGGGTTTAAGGAGGCCAATAGGGATTGGGGATAGAAGTAACTCAAGTCACGGGTTGATATGCCACCCTCACCTCTCTCCAGATACCAATCAACTATATGGGTGGCTGCCCTCCGGTCTCTAAAGTTGATGATTACATCTCCTCCCTGAATATCTTTGGGTCTAGGTCCCACCCATGATAGCTCCTCACAAAGGCTATTTCCCCGTTTATATTAGGAGGCAGTAGTCCAGGCAAATGTATGTGGCTGACACCTGAGAAATGAGATCAGGAACTCACTTCACAATGGGTAAAATGGTTCACAGACCATATTAATCTAAGGATTTCTTCCTCATGCATTACAATGCAGTCATAATTGGAAGGCAAACAAGGTGGTCAATGAGGCACACACTGGGGATAGAGACCCCACTGGTGTTTAGTCAGCCTACTGCTGAAGTGCCACCACAGCACAAGTGTGGATCAAAAGGTAAAGCTGGCATTACAATTGAAAGAACAGATAAGCAGGCATCTTTAGCCACAGTTTGACTATAGGAGTGGTGGTATGAAGCCTTAACTAAGAACGGTGATAAAGGCAATTCCCCACACCCAGTGCTTAAGTTCAAGTTCAAGTTTAGAATTTGTATAGCGCACTACTCACCCAGAGGGTCTCAAGGCGCTTGAGGGAGGGGGGGGGGAGGGGGAGGTCCTTTACTTGTCGAAAACCAAAGTTTTTAGTTGTTATCTGAAGGAGAGGTGGTTCTGTGTAAGGCAGAGTTAGGTGGGGAGAGAATTCCAGGTCCTGGCTGCTAAGTAGGAGAAGGATCTTTCCCCCATGGTGGATCTTTGGATTCGTGGAATTGCGGCGACGGCTTGGTTGGACGATCGTAGTTGGCGGGTGGAGGTGTAAAAGGACAGGCGCGTGTTGAGGTATTCGGGTCCTAGGTCGTAGAGGGCTTTGTGTGCGTGGGTGAGGAGACCGCTTCTGAACGAGTCAGGACGGTCACAGCGCTTCACCGGACGGGACCTTTCCTGACTATCAGTGGGAGGGAGGAGCAGCTGGGAGGCGGGAGCGGGGTGGAGAGACGGGCTGGAGGTACAACAACAAAATGGCAGCAACAACAAAAGCCAAACAGGACGAGATTGGGGCACGATGTGAAATATAGCTAAGGGCAGTGTCACCGGCACAATCAGGCACTAATTAATATTAGCAAGCAGTGCAGCGCTACGATAATACACAGGCACAACTAATTTCAAAGCAATGCGAGCAGTGCACAATTACTTCTTGGCCGCAGTGAGGTTATCATCGGAACTGGTCGTGATGCGGATGGTGTTCTTGTGGACGATGGCGATGCCTCCTCCTGTTTGGTTGATGCGGTCCTTTCGGATGATCTTGTAGCCGTCCGGGATGGCTATGGCGATGTCGGGCGTTGAAGAGGCGTTCATCCATGTTTCTGTAGGAAAGGCGACGTCCGGTGATGTGGTGTCGAATAGGTTCCAAAGTTCAATGGCGTGTCTGTGGACCGAGCAGGTGTTGAGCAGGATGCATTTCAGGTGGTTAGTGTCGGAGCTCTGTTTGGGGTTTGTGTATTTGGTGTGGGTCCTGATGCAGTCGAACTTGCAGGAGTGGCAGGTGAAGGGTCCATGGGTGTGTCCTGGGGCGGCTTGGTAGCAGTTTGGGAGTCGGCCGGTGTTGAGTGTTGAGAGGGTAGCGGCGTCATACGTTATGCGGGTGGAGTGGGTTGTGTGGGGACCAGGGGGTCTGGAGCGGTCCAGGCGCGGACGGGCGTAGACGGGCTTACCTTTGGCGCACCTTCGGCGCGCATGGGGCGCGTCCGCTGCGCGCAAGTGCATCTGACATAAGTGGATAGTGGAGGGGGGCGGAGCGAGGGCAGAGCAGCTGGGAGGCGGGAGCGGGGTGGAGAGACGGGCTGGAGGCACAACAACAAAATGGCAGCAACAACAAAAGCCAAACAGGACGAGATTTGGGCACAATGTGAAATATAGCTAAGGGCAGTGTCACCGGCACAATCAGGCACTAATTAATATTAGCAAGCAGTGCAGCGCTACGATAATACACAGGCACAACTAATTTCAAAGCAATGCGAGCAGTGCACAATTACTTCTTGGCCGCAGTGAGTGAAAAAGCGCTACAATACTGAGCGGGCACAAAATAATAAGGCAATTAATTACAAGGCAATGCACAAGATCGTTTTTGGCAGCAGTGGGGAAAAGCACTACGATACCCAGGAGACCAGGGAAGAGCGACTGCTTCTGAACGAGTCAGTTTGAGTGTAAAAAGCAATACTCTATGACAAAGCACTATATGAAGAGGAAATCTGGACATTGTGCCAAAGTAGTTGGGAAACTGAAGAGACAGTTATGATTAGGTCTAATAACGTAAAGAGATTACTTTGTTATGTAAAAAGGACAGGAGGGTCAACTATTTATTAAAGAAAAAGTTTAATGGAGCCATTCAACAAAATCGGATTCGGAAGCACAAGCACAGGCAACGTAAACAAATAAAACAGACAGCTAATTCTTAAATTATAGAGGCTGTGAATCTATATGTGCTACTACAAATAACAAGCACTGGCAAAGGCAATAGGTCTCGCTGCCAAAAGGCTGTAGAGAATGCCAAAAAGGAGCAATGATGATGCAGAGGAATTTTTTTTAAGTGTCCACATGCACCATTAAACCTCCATGCACCTATTAATGGTGCTGACGCCATTTTTTCTATTTACGGATCTGAGAAAAATCTGTAGATAATAAATATTACATAGAACTAGTGTGAAATCACTTTTTTTAAACAGCAGGGGGCTGGCAGCAACTTGCCGCCCGGTCCTTCCAAAAAAAAAAAATAATAATAATAAAGACTGAAGGGTGGGGCGAATCGGATGGGGAGAGGGGAAATGCAACATGGGTCAGTGGGAAAAGCACTAGACATGAAAGAATCAAGCTCAACAGCTTGCCCTCTGCGCACTGTAGCTATTACCCTTTTGGGTTGCTAATCACTCTAAACACTTTACTTATAAAATTTCAAAAAATCAAAAAATCAGAACAACACCAGCTGTGGTTATGATTATATTAAATTATATTATCAGAACATGATCACAATTACATTCACAATTCTCATGTAGTTTGTACAAAAAAGTTAATTTGAAATTTGATGTTGTAATCACATCTGTGTAACTTTCATCTTACAATTTATGGCCATAAGTTATCATGCCCAATGCATTTCGGGCCCCACGGCCCTTCGTCGGGGGCAGTACCTGAAAAAAGACATAAATATTGTTGTTGCTTGATATACTGGTCTAATATCATACAGTGTTGCAGTGAGACACAACGAGTTTTAAACATATAAAAAATCCAACTGGGTGAAGTTGACAACGACGTTTTTCTGACAACAAACTCTAAGGTAACCTTCATCATGAGTATACATAATTAAAATTTCATACTCGTTTCCGTGTGGGTGTATTGATCCATGTTTGTTCGTTCTTTTTTTAGTTCACTGAGAAAACGCTTCCTTGATTCACCCCGTATCTCACAGAAACCCCAGATTTTGACATCAGTTTAGGCCATATAAGTGAGTCATTTCATATTTAGGGTTATATGGTTACCCTCATGTGTTTGAATGCATTTTAATAATGTTATTTCAAATTGCCATTCTGTATATTATCATTTTAATTATGTATACTCATGATGAAGGTTACCTTAGAGTTTGTTGTCAGAAAAACGTCGTTGTCAACTTCACCCAGTTGGATTTTTTATATGTTTAAAACTCGTTGTGGCTCACTGCAACACTGTATGATGTTAGACCAGTATATCAAGCAACAACAATATTTATGTCTTTTTTCAGGTACTGCCCCCGACGAAGGGCCGTGGGGCCCGAAATGCATTGGGCATGATAACTTATGGCCATAAATTGTAAGATGAAAGTTACACAGATGTGATTACAACATCAAATTTCAAATGAACTTTTTTGTACAAACTACATGAGAATTGTGAATGTAATTGTGATCATGTTCTGATAATATAATTTAATATAATCATAACCACAGCTGGTGTTGTTCTGATTTTTTGAAATTTTATAAGTAAAGTGTTTAGAGTGATTAGCAACCCAAAAGGGTAATAGCTACAGTGCGCAGAGGGCAAGCTGTTGAGCTTGATCCTTTCATGTCTAGTTCTTTCTGGCGCAGTATGGGCATTGCGTCCTCCTCTGCAGCACGCTTAGAGAACAGGGCAATTTAATAATTAATTATTGCAAAAAATTGGAGTGCCTCTCCCATCACTAATTTTCAGTGGGAAAAGCACACAAGCGAGAAAGCAATGCAAAGCGCGGGGGAGGGGCAGGAGTTTAGTGGGAATCTTGCAACATAGGAGAAACAGCAACAAATAGTGTGTGGGGGGGCATCTGGCAAGTGGAAAGGAGAAGAACACTAGCGGCAGACCTGGAAAACAAATACACTCTAATTGAGGGTATAAGCAAAAAGAAAAAAATAATTCCCTAAAAGCAAGCAGCAGAAGGATATAATTCAGCAAAGCCAAAGGATAGCAAAGAGGCTCTGCTCCAGGGGACAACATGGAATAATGAAAGCCACTGAATAAGAAGCACGGAAATGGGATTGACAATAAACCAACCAATGGTAAGCAATAGGCAGGCTATATGCCCACTCTAAATACTTTGTAAGCCCAAAATACGTCTTTTTTAACCAGCCAGTTTGTACTGTCCGATAGGTTAGCTCTAAAAAGAAAAGTGACCTCTTTCCAACATGTATAAATAGATGCAAAGCAGCCAAACACCTAAGAAACCTTTCAGGACTGAGCAGTTGCCATAAAGTACTCCACTCATATTGAACTCCGCTATGACCAGGAATAGATGCTCGTGTCCATAAAAATTCAAGACCTTTAAGAAGTCTTTCAAAATCTGAGTGTTTAATGGAATCCAAGCTGAACCAAAGGCAGTGATAACCCAAATGAAGTAGTAAATGCAAATAGAAAAGGGCTATCAGAAGTATTTAAAGGAGGAGGCAAGATTTCAGGGGCTGCGAGAGACATGGACAGGAGGAATAGTGCCATGGCAGTTCCAGCTAAGATCCATATAGGCCTGATGGTCGTTCTGCTACCTGTTAGCTCAGAAACGGAGCAGAAGATGAGAGCACACACCGGAATGTGCTACTTATTTTACAAATAAGTCAAGGTAACACAGGCCTTCAAAAAGGTTTTTAAAAAGACACATGTAGCCAATAAAACCACATTTATTTTTTCTCTATTGGCTGCACTGGCACAACTATCTTTGCCTCAGGTTGACCAATGTAACTGGTTTTGTCCCATTAGCACTGTAAAAGCAGGCGAGCTGAAAAGGGAATCGAAATGTGGATAACACAAAAACGTTATCATTTCTCCCCTCCACCCTACTTTATTTCAAGGTCCGAGAGAAGTAAAAAGTATTATGAACTACATATGGCGATCAAACTTAAATATGCCAGATGAAAAAGTAATCATGAGAAACACAGTTTCAGGGGAGTGGGTTAGTTTTAGGAATACTGTTTATTTAATTTACGCACATGTGAAAACCTATTTAAAGCAGACAATTTTAATTCAAAATAAACCTTAAATGGCAATTTTCAGCTAAAATTGTGTTTGTTACATTACTAAGTGGAGAGTCCTTTCTTCTAGGATGCTGTATTGCAGCATGCAGGTGAAAGAGACAAGCAAATAACTAATGCAAACAAGAAACTACAAGTAAAATGGCATATACATTCAGGATCCAAGTCCAATTATGAGCAACTAAACAACCACATTTGTTTTTAAAGATTAAAATAGTTACCATTTCATTAGCTTCTTGTTGTTTTTCATCAAACTCTCGCACTAGCTTCTTCTTCTCTTCTGCAAAACAAGAATTTACAAAATGGTGTTAGTAGCCAGGAAAGCGGATCCTACAAGAGTATAGAGATTTTGTTTAAATTACAGCATTTGTTATTGACTTCAAAAGAGTAAGTGAGAAATACACTCCAAGCAAACGCCATTTTGGAGGACATCACAATGTGCCCTGCTCAACTAAAAAGAGGAATAAGTAGTAGCTTGCAAGATGCATGAGTGAAGCTACCTTACTGACCTTGTGGGGAAAACTATTCGTTTTTACAGAGAATGACTGTTTTATAAATGATAAGGGGTTGCACATACTATTTTTTTTTTTTAAATGGCCGGATTTTGTAGAGTTTTATCCTTATGATATAGCTTGAAAACATGAGTGATGGGAAGCATACCCATGATAACTCATGCTGAAAGTGGCAAAAATATACAAGCGTTCTCCAAACTAATTCACTCACTCCGGAGAGTTACGAGGAGCTCCAACCTTTACTGGTTTTCCATTGATACCCCAAAATGGAGGGTGTAGTTTCAGGGGAGGGTGCAAACAAACGTGCCTAAGCAGGCGCCACTCACCACTAGAAAACGACACCAAATTCTTAGCACATAATACTACGACCTGGTGAGGTAACAGGATGGGCAGAGAAACTGTTAATCACAAAATATATACCCGGGGCCAAGCAATATCCCATGCTTACAAAATAAAGTTGTTGATATTTGGCATCCCTTGGCCAGAAAGCAGAATACATTTGTAAAAAAAAAAAAATGTTTGCACTGTATTTTTAACACTTTAAGGTAACACCAGAAACACAGGTGCATTAAATACACCAATCCAGGTTGGTACATAAAGGGAAAAGAATACAAAGACTTACTCTAAATAATGACTGCGCTCTCCCTGCACCCCTTTTTGCTAGTCTCCGTTAGTCTCCCAGTGCTCAAACGTCATAGCTCTCTCTTTATGTATAAAAAGCGTAAATTTACATTTTCCAAGATGTTCAATAATATAAGGTATACATGGCTTCAGGTTCCAACTACATTACAAAACACACGTATAATTATTTCAAGTACATAATGAACACTCTTGTCTTTTCTCTAAACAGCCTGGAGTTCACCTCATCAATCTATTCAGGGGTGCCTTGGTGGCCATGTCTAGAGTATCGGTTTCTTGCAATATATAAGGAAGACAGGCCACATTCCCTTTTGCCCAGCCACTATATCCCATAACATTGCTGTCAGCTTCTCAACGACGGAGATTCCAGATTTGACTCCACTATAATTCTAAGGATGGTGGGGGGGAAGGAAATCGGGTGCCTTCCACTTCTGGGCTACAGTCAGTCTTGCAGCAAGTAGCAGTTGGGATAGGAGTCTACCAACAAGAGTTTAAAGTAGGAACAGTCCCTCATCATTCAACTGCTGCAGTAAAATCATCAGAGGGTCCAATAGCAATTGGGTTCCAGGAATGTCTTTGAGCTGCTGGACCACTCGTGTCCAGATGCCTTGTACACTATCACATAACCACAAATATGTGCATAAAAGTACCAAGCTTGTGACCTCCAAGCCAACAATTATCAGGACCACCGTAACTACCAGTTAAACATTATTTTGTAAGCAGTTCAAGTATGTTCTGGAATATCTAGGCCCATATCTTCATCCAACTGCTGGATGTCCAATATGGTCCTGAATGATTGACTTAGTTCTAAAACTCTAGAGTCTAGTTATGGCCTTATTTGTTTCCTCTAGATGAAATATATGTTCTGGATTAGTCCGTTCTCTACATCCCTCGTTTTCACTACAGAAGTCAGCGGCCAATGTAACAGCTGCGTTATTTTATAAAGGTTTTGTGGTCCGAACAGGAAATCATTGGTGTAACAATCTCTGCTCTTAGGTGTTCCTTCGTCATTAAGCATACCTAGTCTTATTCCCTGCCTACCTACCCATGGTGAATAACAACGATTGAACAAATCTGGTGGAAAGTCAGGGTTGCTCACTACTTGGGTAAGCAGTAATGGGTAGGTCACTGCTTGATGTGACCTCACAAACCTATGCTGGTAGTGTAGTGTTATTTCAGTAGAACATTGTAGTTGTCAGTGATATGTTTGTGGGTACATTGGTAGCCAAAATAGATCAGACAGTGGGAATTTACTATAGTCTTGTTCGACTACCACCAAGGTTTCATTTTAGTCTGTGAAAACAAAGTAAAAAACTGGTGCCAACTGAGCAGCTATGATGTACCTATGAATATCTAGTATGCCGATTCCTTCTTCCCATTGTGAGAAGTACACCACACAGGAGCGTCTATCATTAAAGATAAAAGTCTATTTTTTCTGTATTTTTTTCTGAATCACCCAAAGTGTCTTTCATGGGAACACAAGAGGCAGGGTTCACAGCAAGTATAAGAGTTTTGGTGGGGGAAGAAGCGAGGAAGGAGGGTTGTACCATTTTAAAGGCAATTAATATGTCGCAGCATTGGGACCTATAAAGGTCTCTGGAGAGGGTATCAAGGAGAGAGGGCATATTAGCAATGTATTTTTTGTGGTAAAACTACTACCAATAATTCAATCCCGTTTGGAGGCCATCTAAACCTGCGAAATGCTGTCAAGGTTCTTAATTTTCTATTTGTGTTGTCCCACTTACATGATGAAATACTAAATGAAATTAACTTGAAAGCCAGACACCTCTGGGAAGATGTTGAGCTCCACAAGCAATGTGGGACAAGTTTGGTTAGGAAACATCATGTCATTAGAAAAAACAGCTATTTTAATCTGTTTCCATGCAACCATCAGCTCCGATAACTCAGCGTTGGAGTTTATTTACTGTATTAAAGGCTCCATGGTTAGGAAGAAAATAGAAGGCAACAGTGGACACCACTGTTTCCTCCCACTTGTCAAGGGTATTGGATCAGATGTATGGGATAAGTCAAATACTCCTAAAAGTTTGCTAGTAACAGGGTTTGAAGGTTCAGTCTGAAACAGGTCTTCTGAACAAATGTCCAGTGCACCCTATCAAAAGCCTTAGTCGAATCAAGCGAGGGTAGGACTAATTATGTGTGTTTTCACTCGTTGCCTTATGCATCAAGTTCAGGGCCTGTCCAATATTATCTTCCATCTACTTATCTTGCATCTACTTATCTTTTAAGAATCCAGCTTGATACGGCAAGATTATAGCGGGCCAGATGTCTCGAATTCTTGTAGTGAGAATTCTGGTGAACCTTTACATAGCTATTTAATAAAGCTATGGTCCTGTGTGAGACACAATTTGTTGGATCCTTCTAGAATTTCATAGAAAAGTGAGGGTGGATTACATCATTGTAGGATTAACTCAGCCGGTTTGCAAAATTGTTGCAAACAAAACAATTTAGTTAGCGGAGGGAAAATAACCTCCACATACGCTTTCTAAAACAACTTAGAAAACCTATCTGGGCCTGGGGAGGGATTTATTAGCATCCCTTATCTCCTCTTAGGAGATAGGTTCCTCCAAGCCAAGAAGCAGTTCTCAGAGAATCTCGAGATATCGAACTCCCACCACATACTGATCCTGAAGAACAGGATCGCACAGAGTCTCTCTAAACAGCGGTGAGTAAAACTGTGTGAAGTCATTCAGTATATCCTGGACCGAGGATTTTCCCATCTGGAGTTCAAAGAATACAACATTTAATACTATTTAGGTCTCAGCGAGAGTGTGGGGTGTAAGTTTGGAGACTAATATATTGGTGTACCCCAAATGTAATCATCATAATAAATGGTCATCTAGTGAAAAATAATCTATCCTTGAACACATCATCCAGACTGTTCCTTAGTTCCATCTACACAGTGATCTGCAAAATAATTTAGGAGTTCTGTCTATCAAAGCAAAAGTGTGTTAATAGAGATAATAATTGCGCTTGTAGGATCTCCATTACAAAATGCATCATGGCCATTAGCCGATTCCGGTTTCAAAACACTAAGATCTAAAGTTTCTGTTTTAAATTTAGTTCTGATGTAGTCGTACTTTACTATGCAAAAGTGAACTAGAAAAATTATTTAATCAATTGCAACCTCTTTGCCATTTAAACCTGTGTGATTTTAAGATTTTAAGCTGGGTATTTATAAACAAATATGTAGCCACTTTGCACAAGCTAAATAGAAAACTTCTCAACCCATAAAATAATTTATTTCCATAACAATTCTCATCAAATCATATTTAGTAAGGGGGAGGGTGGGGACTAGCAGGTGCACCAAGATGACAAATGTGCTTTCTTGAGGTACCATTTATCTGACATCTTCAGTTATGCCAAGAGGAAGATAGACGAAGGTTACCTGTTGGTAGGGGCAAAGAAATAGTGTTGCTAGATTTAGCTCTCCCAGGCAGCGGAGGAATGACGAATGCAGGAGTGTTGTTGACTTTTCCCAGCCGGAGAGAAGAGCCGATTGGCCAGCTGGCTGGAACCCGGTGGGGCAAACAAAATTTCATGGATGCCTACATAAATGGTTTTAGCGTAATCCAGCTTAGATTGAATCAAGACATTGACAAATTTCATGTGCCAGTTGCTGTGAGTGTATGGAAAAGTTTATTTAAGCTCGAGTTGCCCAAAGTGCAGACTGGACATTTTTGACACTTGTGTTTTAAGTTATAGATTGGTATCAAGATGGGTGCACAGGCTGTGTATGTCGTTAGGTGGGTATGAAAGAGGATGCATAAATGTAGACCAGTAGTCTGCGAGCAAGGGCAGAGGATCTTTGGGACGTTGCAGCAACTCAGTTTTGTTACAAAGCATCTTTGGGAAGTTACAAGACATCAACAAGCGTATTAAAGTAAGTCAGCTAGTCAAACTTTTTCCATCTTGAGCACAGTTTATATTTGCCACCCTCCGAGACAACCTCGCCAGCATCGGACTCAACTCGTCAACACACCGGCCCACAGAGCTGGACATACCCTCGACCCCATCTTTGCATCAGGAAACAGTGTCCACTTCAGCCGCACAAAGCAACCACCATGAACCGACCACAACTGCGTACACTTCACAGTCGACAAACCCAAGGCACCCAAACCAGCACAACGCCCACCACGGAGGAACTGGAGCAAGATCACTGACGAGCAACTCAACTCCACCCTCACCAGAGACGACCACACCCGGAAATCCGACGCAAACATCGCAGCCAGAGAACTCCACACGTGGATCGCCCCACTAAGCAACCCAGACGAACAGCACCCCAGGAAAGCCGCCTGGTACACCACCTCTCTTCAAGAGGCCAGGTGTATTTGCAGACGCCTGGAGAAGAACTGGAGAAACACCAAAACAGACGAAAACTACTCCACCTACGAAGAAGCCACGAGGGACTACCACAACCAAATCAGAACCACCAAGAGGAACTTCATCCACAACAAAATTCTCACCAACTCCAGGGAACTCTTCAGTGTCATTCAGAGATTCACCAACCCACGCAGCGAAACCGCAGACGTCACCCAGTCCCAAGACCTCTGTGACAAGCTTGGAGCCTACTTCCACCTCAAGATCAAAAGCCTCTATGACAACTTCTACGACCATCTTCCTAACACCACAGCAGGCCCCTGACCCCCGAAGGGCACCAGCCAACCCACCATTTCCAACTGGACACCGATCAGAAGACACTGCCTCGACTGTGAAAGGCATCCACTCGGGGCCCCCACCAACCCCTGCCCTCCTCACATCTGCCACAGAGTGGCCATCACACCCAAACTGCAACGCACCATCAATACCACCTTTGAAACAGTCACCTTCCCGGACGACTGGAAGCGCACAGAAGTCAGGCCCCTGCTCAAGAAGCCCACAGCGGACCTCACTGACCTCAAGAACTACCGGTCCCTCTCGCTCCACCCCTTCGCAGCCAAAGTAGCACAGGAAACTGTCAACAGGGAACTGACACGTTTCATCAAAGAGAACGCCATCCTCGACCCGTCCCAATCCTGATTACAAAACAACCACAGCACCGAGACCACCCTACTCACTGCCACAGACGACATTCTCACCCTCCTGGACCAAGGCCACTCAGCAGCCCTCATCCTTCTCGACCTATCAGCGGCCTTCGAGATAGTCTCTCACCACACACTAGCGGCCAGACTGCACAACGCTGGAATACAAGGAACAGCCCTTCCTCATCGGAAAAAGACAGAGAATCAGACTACCACCCTTACTCTCCCCCCCCCCCAGAAATCACCTGCGGAGTCCTACAGGGGTCATCATTGAGCCCGGCCCTCTTCAATATCTACATGGCCCCCCTCACAGCCATCGTACGACAACACAGCCTTAACATCGTATCCTACGCCAACGACACCCAGCTCATCCTCTCCCTCACCGGAGACCCCACCACCGCCAAACTCAACTTCCAGAAAGGAATGCAAGATGTCGCAGCCTGGATGACAAACAGTTGCCTTAAACTCAGCGCCGAAAAAACCCAGAAGTCCTCATCCTTGGAACCACACCTTCAGCATGGGACAACACCTGGTTGCCGACCGCCCTCAGAAGCCTACCTACCCCCTCAGACCACGCCAAGAACCTCAGCATCATACTCGACTCATCACTCACCATGAACCAACAAGTAAACGCCATTGCATCCAGCTGCTTCAACACCCTCCGCATACTTCGCAAGACCTTCAAATGGATCCCCCGGAGTCAAGGAAGACAGTCACCCAAGCGCTCATCACCAGCAGACTGGACTACGGAAATGAACTATACGCCGGAATCAACAAGTCCCTACTCTGCGAACTCCAGACTATACAGAACACCAACGCCAGACTCTTCCTCTGCATCCCTGTCAGGAACACATCAGCCAACACCTACGAAAACTCCACTAGCTCCCCGTGGATAGAAGCGTCACCTTCAAAATCCTCAATCACGCCTACAAATGCCTACACAACAACGAACCCAAATGCCTCAACGAGAAACTCAACTTCCACGCACACAAAAGAAACCTCCGATCTTCCAACCTCGCACTAGCTGAAACCCCTCGCATCCACAGAGTCAGAGCTGATGGAAGATCCTTCTTTCACAATGCTGCTAAGACCTGGAATGAGCTACCAGCAAATATCAGACGAGCCCACTCCCTGAACACCTTCAGGAAGACTATCAAAACCTAGCTCTTCAGCTAAACAGACCTGCGGACCCCCCTCGGCGCCTTGAGACTCTCACAGGTGAGTAGCGCTCTTACAATTCCCCTGTCTGATTGATGAGGCAGGCTTAATATGACGGGAGGGTCTTCCACATACAAATTGATCCCTAGGTGTTATAGGAGGGGGGATTAAAAAGCAGCAAGCACAGGATTGACCCCTCAGGGACACCACAGTTCAGTTGCTTAGGTTTAGAATAAAAAGGTAGTGACATAGTGCGATCTGTTGCAGATCAGACAGAAATAATGTAATCTGTTTGATGACTTAGTAGGCCAGCCCCAAACCCACTTCATCTAGGGTTTTTTCAGGATCAAATAATTAATGGTGTTGAAGGCTGTTGACATGTCTTTTGTACCAGTGCCCCAAATACCCAACTGTCGACCAGACGTCAAAGATCATCCAAAACCAACAGACTCACCAGCTCTGTAGTGTTCTGCAAGAAGCTGGCTCTGTATATACTATACCAAAATGAGGTATAGTGTGCACAGAGTCCAGTGTAACCCCAAAGGTAGGCAGAAGTAAAAGTAGATAGCACATTACTCTCTATTTGTGGTAGTGTGGGCGAGCAGTAAGGCTTTATCAGAGGGTAGTGTTAGGCATTTGTTGTACACACTCAATCAGCAAATGATGTCACACACTCAGACAAATTTTGTTTGTATACAAATATTAATACGTTCTTTTTTTATAGAACCAAGCCAAGCCTGGTATAGATTTAAATGCAATTGGTTGAAATAGAGGTAAGTTAAAATGGCGAAATTACTTTTCAGATTACTTTACGGATTACTTTTTAAGTTACTTTTTCTACTCAGAGCGATATGCCTGGATATCACACTGAGACATTTCCTAGAGAAAAGGTAAGTGAAATCAATTTTGTACAGTTGTAGTTTTTCAGGTTTTCATACAAATCAACTCCACACTTTAAGGCAAAACAGTCAATGTATTCCTATGGAGAGAAATTAGGTTATCGGTTAACAGGTAAGTACTCAGTCTTTGGAGTCTAGTTTCTGGGGTTAGAAAAAGGATTCCCCCTGGGTCGAGGATTCACTCTCAAAGCACCCTCAGCCACACTAGGGGGGCCGGGTGCAGAGTGCTGAAGCCTTATGTTATTCAAAGGGGGATAGGGGGCCTCCAGTTGGTGGCTGCCCAGGAGCACCTTTGTCCTTGTGTTAGGCTCAGGACAAAGGGAGATCTGAGTTAGCACCCAAAGTACACCCGCAGCGGGACAGGGTCGGCTGGGTGCAGAGTGCTGTTTTGGCATCGGGTGCCGTGTTGTTTTCAATGGGGATTCTCCAGTGACATCAAAGACTGCAGGCTCAGGAACCACCAGTTGGAGAGGTATGTTGGGATGCCTGGGGATGCTGGGATGCCGTCGGTTGGGCCACCCAAGGCCGTGGGACTTCGGGTGCAGGGATGTTTTTAGGCGTCAGGTACTCTTACCAGCTACAGTCACAGGGATCCTCCAGAAAGAGGCTGCAGGCTTTGCTGGGAAATTCGAGGCAGGTCAGAGATCACCAGATCTTAGGCCTGGATCGCCTGGGAGACCTCCTCGTGGTGTTGGGCCACTCGAACTCGGGCTGTGGGCGTCGGGTGCAGACTCACGGATTTGGCTGGAGCCAAAGTCTGTGGGTGAGCAAATCCGGTGCTCATGGGAAACAAGAGTCTTTTCTGTGGAAGACAGGGTAGGTCCACAGGGTTCTTGAGGGTGCTAGCTGCAGGATACACCGGGATTTCGCTTCTGCAGCTTCCAGGTGGGGGTGCAGTTGTTTCACAGGGTGGGGGCAAACCTTGCCCTAAAGAACAGTTAATCAAAGCCTAGCCGTTGAAGTCTGGAGAAACTGAAACGTATGATTAGCTGGGCATAAGCCAGTCAGATGCAGCTGAATGCTGCATCGAGATTGGTCCAATTCTACCTTTGAAAAAAATTAAAGTAATCACAGTTTGAATGAGATGTGTTGTCATAGATAGGTTATCAGGTTTAAGACTTCTTTCTCTCTGGATGCTGGTACGTTTTAGTAAAATCTTGTTGAAGAATTGAGTAATGTTATTATGCAGATGTTAGGAGTATTATAAGGCAGCTGAAGGAGACTGCAGTTCTGATACATTATGGAAAAATTCTTTGGACAGAGTCAAAGCTTGGGAGATACAATCAGAGAAAGAGCTTTTCTTGGTTTCCCCATTTTAAATTTACGGATACCAGCTATATGAATACATTCTATTATTTATTTATATCATAGTCCCTTCACCTTGGCCTTTATACTCAATGCACTTCCAATTTTATAGATTTTAATCTGCCAGCGAATACTTTTTAGTTCTGTTTAGTAATATCCCAAGAAGTACTGTTTAAATGTTTGCTGTTTTGCTCTGCTGAGAAAACAAAATGAACCATGTACAGCTCTCAGTTGCCGTTTGGCTAGGGTTGAGCTATATAAACGGCACAAAAAACAGCAATAATGCACTAGTCTGGAAAATATCTGTTAAAACATTTGAATAAAGATATATATTTTGGAGAGACCTAGGCCAATCCTTTAACTAATATAATGTACTCCCACTAAATAGAACTTTCAAATGTTTGCCCTTACTTTTAACCTACGCACCATCTCAGATCATAACTGCTTTCACAAAAAATTTAAATCATGGCTATTTGACAACTAAAAAAGCATTCCATCAGAGCTGTCCGCAAGTGCCATGAGACTTACGAGTGAAACGTTAACTGTAAAAAATGTGCCTGATTTGATTTGATTTGACTGATATTCACATCAGAAAAGTTGCTTCAGCGAGGCCAGAGGACTATCAGTGAATTGATGGCACTTCCTGGGATGTCGTTGCCAATGATGTCACTTTGTAAGCAAATTAGAGGGGCCTTGCATGTTCCATTTCTGCCCAAGACCCCAAAAATCCAAGAAGTGCCCCTAGATACTGTGGAACGTGTTCTGAACTACGACCTGCAACAAAGTCCTTCTGGTGCCTGCATTGTGTGAGCTAAAAGTGGCATGGCTGATGGCAGTGAAGAGTTGGAGCTATGGCCGGAACTTACCCAAGGCCTAGTGAGTTGCGGAGGGCGAGGACAGCATACCCACTCCCAGGCCTCGAGGCCCTGAACCATTTTCAAGGCCTTGCAGCCCGGGAGCTCGCTACAGGGCAGATATGGCCCAGTAAACCTCCAGTCAGGACCTCGAGGCCCGGGTAACACAAACGCAGCAGCATCTAAAGGCAGACGCCCAAAGCAACCCACACTGTCTGAAGCCTTCTTCTGTGCCTCAGAGAAACAATGGACATTACAACACAACCCGAGTAGGTGAACATTTGGGGACGGGGGCAGTGCAGCTTAAAGGCCCTTAACACACTTTAGAAGAGCCTGGCCTCCAAATAAAGCATCAGAAATATCTTGTTAAAAGCTGCCCTCCTTCCTATGGGATAAGCGTGTGGGGCAGACAGTCACTTAAGTTCAGCAGGTACACAAGAACAAATGCAGAGGTGGCTGCACCTTTTGCAGTAGGATATGGTTCCACTGCCTGCTGAACAGGGAAGGGGAGAGACCCATTGATGGAATATATACAGGAGGAAAAGTCATGCCAGTCAAGGTGGTGGAAATACATTCTGCAGGGACAGCGGACATTTGAAATCACTGTAGATAAATGGAGTAGCAAGAGGTATATCTTGGTGTTGGCCTGCGAAAAGGTGAGTCACAAAATTAGGGTGTGTGCATTCCATTATCAAGTACTGTAGAGAAGGTATATAACAGTAAAGAAAGGTGACTCTGAACCCCTGCCCCCTACTCAACCCCCCTTGGGGGCACCATGTCAACCTTGCTCATAATTGAAAGAAAAAGGTGATTAGCACTATAGAAAGATCAACACGGGGCACTGACCAGGGCATATATTGATCCGAAACAATCCATTGATACTTCAATTACTGCAAGTGTCTACAGTAAGGAACACGGTCGTGGGTGGTTTCCACCCAGCACCCTTGGGACTCTGGGGTAAGCACGATCTGAAAAGTCTGCAAGTCATCGGACTGTTGTCCTCCCAATAAATAATTGACCTTAACTGTACGTGGAGGCTCTCTGCAACCAACGTCAGGGGGAAACCACCCATGGCAATGCAACAGATCATGATGGAAAACTAAGAGGACAGGCCAAACCTTCTGGCATCAGCAGCAGGCCAGGCCAGCCTCGCAGTTACTGCTACAGAAGTCATCTTACAGGTCATAAAGAAACACAAATCTCACTACACGGCGCAATAAACAACATCTGCCTGGATATGTCCCCTATCTGACAAGACTTTAGTGACAGATGACAGGGTGATTGAGACAAAAGTACAAATCTAAACAGCCGGAAATTCCCTCCAGAACTTTTATGGTGGCGGATGCCACCAGAAAACGACCTCAAGTCAGGGCCAAAGATGCAAGCGGAAGGGAGTGTTGGAAAAACAAGAGCCTCAGAAGAATATGTTGAGTCGATTTATACAGCACATTCATCACCCGCGAGAATATTCAGGTTCTTGAGCAGGTGGATAGGCGAGTGGTCCTTGCAGAGTTATTCGAAGAGCCAGGTCTTCAGCTTCTTGCAGAACACAAGCAGTGAAGAGAGGCCTCTAATGAATTTTGGGAGGTCGTTCCATGTTTTGGGTACAACGGAGGAGAACAAGTGACCTCCTTCTTTGCTTTTGTGAATGCAGGGTGTGTGCGAGTGATAGTAAGTCTGAGCGTAGGGGTCTGGCAGGTGGTGAATATGGATGCAACAGTTTAGGTATGCTAGTCCGGTGTTGTGCAAGGCTTTGTATGAGTGCGCACGAGGCGTTTGAATTGGCTGCATTTGTGGATTGGGAACGAGTGTAGTTCTGAGAGTTGGGGTGAAATGAGGGTCCGGCATGGGAGGTAGAGTATTGTTCTTCCGGCGGCTTTCTGGATGGTCTGAAGTCTGAGCAGGAGCTGCTTGGAGATTCTGGTGTAGAGTGCATTGCCATAGTTGAGTCTCCTTGCAATGAGTGCTTTCGTGAATGTCTGTCTGGTGTCCTGTGGCAGCCACTTGAAAATCTTTTGTAGGATATATAGGATGTGGGAGCAGGCAGCGCTCACTGTGTTGACTAGTGCCATTATGTTGAGCTTGTGGTCCACAATGATTCCCAGATTTCTGACATGGTCAGCGGGCATTGGAACTAGCTCTGTCAGCCACTAGGTGGCCTCCCAAAAAGAGATCTTGTTTCCGAAGGAAGTCCAGATCTTCAGTCTTGTCAGAGTTGAGATTCAAGAAGTTGGTTCTCACCCAATCGGCTACCATGGTCATGCAGTTGGTGAAGTTGGTTCTGGTGGTGGTTACCTTGTCCGTCACGGCGATGATGAGTTAAGTATCATCGGCGTAGGGGAGGATTGTGATGCCTTGGGATCAGATGATGTTGGCGAGCAGGGTCATGTAGACGTTGAACAGAATTGGCCTGAGGGACGAACTTAGGGGGGGACTCTGCAAATCAGGTTCTTGGTCTCTAATGTGAAGGGTGTCAGTCTGACTATTTGGGTTCTTCCCATAAGGAAGTGGAGAGGTGTGGCTCACTGGTTAGAGGCGGCAGACCTGTAAGCAGAGAACCGCCCTGGACCAGGGTTCAATCCCCGACGCGGCAGGGTCGTGGACCAGGGGTCAACGGACTGGATAATTCTCGCCTCAGTGCCTACTCTAACCTGGGAACACACTCGGTAACTCTGGGCATTAAGCTTGCCTCATCTCTACAACGGCCCCCCCAGACGCCAGGGAGCCTGGTTTCACCCTGGAGTTACCCAGTAAGGGACGATCTCACAGGGAAAACCAGGACGGGTTCCCCAGCGGTCTACAGCGCTAGGACACTCGGTTAGAGTAACAGTGCGCTTTACAAATATCCCCACATTTACATTTACAAGTGGCAGATCCAGTTGAGTGTGGGTCCTTGGATGCCAGTCTCATGGGGTCTTCTGATGAGATTGGTGTGGAGACGGTGTTGAATGCTGCAGAGAGGTCAAGCAAGATGAGGGCCACTTTTTCTCCTCTATGCAAGATGTTTCAGGTGTCTTCAGTAGCTGTGATGAGTGCAATTTCGGTGCTCTGTTTTTCTGAAACCTGATTGAGTGTTGTCAAGTAGGTGGTGTAGTTCAAGGTGGCTTATGAGTTGCTGGTTGATGGCCTTCTCTATCACTTTGGCTGGGTAGGGAAGCAGGGAGATTAGTCGGAAGTTGCTCATTTGGTTCGGGTCCGCGGACAGCTTCTCGAGGGGGCATTGACCTCTGTGCGTTTCCAGTCTTCCAGAAATGTGGCACTGTGATTGATGGGTTGATGATGTGGGTAAAGACTTTGTGGATTGGAAACGCTCCAAGGTTGGAGATGTGGTGGGGACAAGGACCTGTTGGGCCCCTGAATGGATGGTCTGCATGATCATTGCGGTCTCTTCTTTGGTGAGAGTTTTCCATTTGGTTAGGTGGTTGTCATGGTTGGTGATGGGCTTTACTTAAGGCCACAGGATGTGGGCACTAAGGAGGCAGGATTGAATTTATTACATCACAGCTTAACATTCATACTACACTGAAAAAGCAAACCTTGTGTACTGTGCCCAGTTAAACTGAATTATTGTATTTCATATACTATGGCCTGTGTACTAATGTTCCCAAACTGTGCGCCGTGGCTCCCTGGGGAGCAGTCAAACCTATCCAGGGGAGCCGCGCACCAAGCACTTTGATTCATTTAATGTTGAAGCGTCTGTTGGCTTCAGCTAAACTAATTTGACTTAAACACATGAGCTTGATGATTTGTAAGTGACATGCCTAAAGCTGTAAACATAGTGCCTAATTGATGGCATGTTGATGGAGATGACGTCCATATTTCATTGGATGACCACGTTCCAACACTCCCAAAGTAAGTGGAAGGTGCCCGATTTATTTTGTTATACTTGTTAATAGTTTAGTTTTTTCCCCAAATGCATTTTACACTGATGCAAATTATCAGGAAAGTACAGATTGCCTGGTCTATTAAACACACTAAGTATTATTAAGTATTGACATTTGTACTTGAATCATAGGTACTTCCAGTACACAATCCTTTCAGTACACACACATTTCCAGACAGACCTGCTCTCCTTGATCTCACGGAAGTAATGCACCATATACAGCATAATGCCAACATTTGGAAGCAAGAAAGAGAGACATTTAAAAAAAAAATCTAAAGAATGTATTTTACTTGCATTGACTTGGAGGCAATTTTAGGGAGAATACATCAAAAATAAAGCTGCATGTGGTTTAAAAAATCATGAGTCACCCTGCTAAGACAGATGTATTGGCACGTATGACAAGGTTAAAAATGGAAGTGCATGCAAGAAAAATGCAATTACTCCCGAGGCTGGGCTTACATTCACCCTCCCAAAATAGTAACAGTGGGGAGTCATGGGCAATGGCAAATGGGTCAAGGGAGACGCAGGTCTAAAAAGTTTGGGAACCACTGCATTAAACAATAAAAACTGTTTATGTTAGAAACAGCAAACCTATGAGACCTTGACAAACAAAAAATGCTTATAATGCAGTGATCACAATAGGATTGCATGTGTGTTTGCACTAAATGAGGGTACTGCCCTTTCCTATCTGATGGGTATACAGCAAGAACTCAGTTTGGGTTGCCTTTTCTATCTAGAATGTTAATAGATGGCCCTCAGGAGTCCGGTGCTCTCCAAAATTGACATTTAAAACAAGGTCAAAATGGCAGGGCCCTTGTGGGGTGGCAGGGTTAAACATTGCAGATACAAAGAGCCAAATTGGCCTGAGCCATGTTTGCTTCTATTTACAGCTGAGGGATTTACACCCAAGTGTCTGTAACAGACAATCAATGGAAGGATTCAAAATAACAGCAAATCAAAATGGAGAGAGAGGACTAGATAAGCTAGTCCGGATCCCCTGGTTTATATGTAGTATCAAGAAAGGACTAGCTTAGTTGTGTTTTGGGAGACTCAGTGTGTACGTACGTGCGTCCTCCTTGGACCTATCGTCCTGCAGCAGGACGATAGGTCCAAGGAGCACGCAGATCGGCAATTCCGGTCTTCTCCCCCTGCCAGGTGACCCAGGAAGCTTTAACAGCAAAGAGCAAGTTAAAGCAGAGGGAATCCCCCCTCTATACACGTATAGCACCTTAGCGAGTGCAACACTTTTATAAACAACACCTATCACTTAATATAATTTATTTTTTCACCCACACATACTCATTGGTCCTGAGGAAAGCCAGATGTAAATAAAAGGCCTGGCTGAAACATGTAGACCACATAGGACGTGGGAGCCCATAACTCACTCCACTGCGTCCGTTTGCCTTTTTATCTGCTAGCAGGGGCCCAGACATTAAAGTTATCCATATACCCTCGGGAACTGGGACCCACTGCATAGCTTTTAAATCACTTTCACACCCCCAACACAGCACACTTAGCAAGTATACCAGCTCCTCAGTAATCTGGAGTCAAAGCACACCCGGGACACATTCGGTGTCACTGTGGTGGGCCCGATGATATTTGATATTTGATATTTGTGGGTATTTGTAAAGCGCAAACTTTCGCTCCGGAAGGAGCATCTTGGCGCTGAGCATGCGTGTGGGAGATAGGTGGTGAAAGATCTAAATAGCTGCCAATACATAGGTATCTGATTGCTGATATACCCATGTCTTCAGTTGTTTCCTGAAGAGACTCTCAGTCTCGATTAGTCTGAGATTTACGGGCAAGTTGTTCCAAGCCCTTGCTGCCAGGACTTTGAAGGTTTTTCCACCCCTGGTTTTGTACTTGAACCTCGGGATCTTCGTGAGGTTGGCCCCTGAGGATCTCAGACATCGTACGGGGTTGTAATGAGTGAAGCGATTGACAAGGTAATGAGGACCTGTATTTTTCAGGGATTTGAACACTGTAAGTAAAAGTTTAAAAAGAATTCTCTTATGAAGTGGCAACCAGTGGAGGGAGTTCAATCCTGCTGAGGCCGAAGATTTTCTGGGGAGTTTCAACACTAATCTTGCAGCCGCGTGCTGTATACTTTGCAACTTCTTAAGGGTGGACTTTTTCACTCCTGCCATTAATCCATTGCAGTAATCGAGTCGGGAGAGTATTAGTGCTACCACGACCGATTTCCTAGCGGTGATGGGGAGGAAGTCAAAGAATTTCTTTAGAGATTTAATTAGTCCAAAGCAGCAACCAGCCGTAATCCTGACGTGATCGTCAAAGGAAAGGGATGCATCAAATTGCACGCCCAGGTTGCGCGCAGAAGACACCGCACTAGGCGGGGCCTCTGAGTCTTTGGGCCACCAATCTTTCGGGCAGAAGGATACATTTTTACCCAATGGTATGATTTCGGTTTTCCCACTGTTGCATCTCAAGTGGTTTTTATTCAGCCACTGGAATACCTCGGTGAGACAATTCCGAAATCGCAGCTCTGTATCCATGCAGTTTGTCAATGGAGACGACAAGTTGGGTGTCGTCAGCATATGACGTGACAAGGTTCCCATGGGACTCTATCACAGCGAGGAGGGGTGCCATATAGATGTTAAAAAGAAGTGGGCTTAATATGGACCCCTGCGGTACACCCGATGTAATGGGTTTTTCGCTGGATAGGTAGGGACCCAAGGACACAGATTGGGACCTATTGGACAAGAACGATTTTACCCATGCCAAAGCTGTGTCTGTCACGCCAATCTCTCGCATTCTATCAATCAGGATGACATGAGAGATAGTGTCGAACGCTGCTGTTAGGTCAAGCAGGATGAGGACGGCTTGCCTTCCCTCATCCTGCAGGAACTTGATGAAATCAGAGAGTTCTATCAGAGCCGTTTCGGTGGAATGACCGGGGCGAAACCCAGATTGCTGGGGATGCAGGATGTTATGATTCTCCACAAATGTTTTTAGCTCCCAATGTACTATCTGTTCAGTGATTTTTCCTAGAACAGGCAAGAGTGAGATGGGGCGCATGTTGGTAAGATCTGTTGGAGATTTATTCTGCTTCTTCATCAGGGGTTTCACGATAGCCTTTTTCCATTCATTAGGCACTACTCCTGAATCAAGGGATGCGTTAATGATCACGTTGATGTTAGGGTTTACTACCTCGATTAGATGGTGCAGAATGCGAGGAGGACAGGAGTCGGTTGGTGCTCCTGATTTGCAGGCCAAAATTGCCTTGTGGGTCTGCTGGAGGGAGACAGGTCGGAAGCTGCAAAGGGAAGGATGGTTGTCAGCTACCTGATGAGGAATAATCAAGGGAGGCGGAAAGTCCTTTTGAATATTGGCGATTTTTTCCACAAAGAAATCTGCAATTTGGTTACACAGAGTTTCAGAGGGAGGAATTTCGGGCAGAAGAGCTTTAGGGTGGGTGAAGGATTTAACTATGGAGAAGACGGTTTTTTGCTTCTGGTGGGCTTCATTGATGGCCTTTGTATAGTACTCCTTTTTAGCCGCCTTTATACTAGAAAGGTATGATTTCCTCTGCTGAACATAGAGGGCTCTTGAAGCCTCGTCATATGCTTTCCTCCACTTCCTTTCTTTTATTCTACATAGTAGATGACTCTCAGTTAGGGCCTGGGTGTACCATGGTGCATTTAGTTTCCTTTTAGGACATTTCACGCGGTCCCCTTTTGGATCAGATTTTTCCGAGATAATTTGATCCATCCAGACGTGAAAGTTGCGAGAAGCGACAGATACATCTCCTATCAATTTAGGGGCCTGTGCCAGTGGTTGGGAGTCCAGCTTAATACGGTCGGTCACCTTTCTCCAATTTATCGTGAAGGAAGGTTGAGGACGATTAGTTATGAGTGAGGCATGAGCTTGTTTCTCGATGTCAAAGGGAATGAAACTATGGTCAGTCCAAATTTGTGGGATGGGGGGGGACGTAATCATAGTGGTTAAGTTGGAGCAAATACCGTCAAGAGTATGGCCAGCTAGATGGGTGGGTGCGGTAACTAGTTGAGTCAGTCCAAAGATATTTAGAGTGTGTTGGAAACAGGTGGCGTGAGGGTCAACGCACGATACCAGTTGCATGTTCAGGTCTCCTAATAGGGTGAAGTTGGGGTAATGTAACATAAGTGACCCAAGAGCTTCATCTAGGGAGTCTAGAAACGGGGTGGCGTTGCCTGGAGGGCGATAGATTAGTCCTTCCGAGAAAGAGGTGGAGGCGTTAATTTTAATCGAGAAGCCGATGCTCTCACTTTCTTTAAGGTGGCCTAGGGGACATCCATTTACAGTGTAAACATGAAAAGGGGCCCCAGAGAAGGTCAATAGGGGGACATCCCTTTTACGGTTCACCACCTTTAGATCGTAGTGCCAGTAATTCCTTACTGTCGTACCTGATGGTAAGTGGATGTTGGCCGGAGTGCCCTGCACCCGACGCGATCCTGGCGCGGACGGGCGCAGACGGGCTTGGCTTAGGCGCGGCTTCAGTGCGCGTTCGGCGCGCGTCCGGCGCGCCAGCCCGCTGCGCCGTCTGGCCGGCCTACACATTATATAGGGAGAAAGGAGGGTGGGAGGACGGCGCGACTAGAGCGCTCTCCCCGCCTCACCAAAGATGGCGCCCACCGCCGCCGAGTGGCGGCTGGAAAGCGGCTGGGAAAAGTGAAGGGAAGTCAAAAAATGGTCAGAGTGTCAGTGTACCTGCATTAAAATTCCCGTTAACACTAAAATAAGCCCCAAATAATAAAATCACAGCAAATGTAAAATCGCTCTAAAGTGCAATGAGTATTCGTTACAAGTATCAAGAATGTCACCACGTTATAGCAACACGCAGCTCGCAGCCCCAGTTACCCTCACTAGGGAGAGCTCCGGTTGGTGGGTGAGGGCTTCACAATCAAACCAATTGGTTTGCCGACATACGTACACACTGAGTCTCCCAAAACACAACTAAGCTAGTCCTTTCTTGATACTACACAGGATTCAAAATAAAGCATCAGTCACATGCCACCCTTCTAGAGACCAGAAAGTAGTTAGCCAGTGGTATTCTGAATGTCCTGCAGTCTGGCAATATACTTACAAGGTCCATGTAAATATATTCCCCAAGAATCAATCCTTATCCAATTTATATAAATCATGAACATGGGGCCCTTGGAAATGTTCCTCACCAATTGTGACATCTGCTGTAACTAACAGCACAACTTTACCTTAATGTGTCTTCAGAAACTGAAACAACTAAAAGACTACCAACATTACCTTGAATCTTGGATATCATCCACCTATCTAAAACTCAATCCCCACAAACCAAATTAAGTTTCAGCAGTGGTGGATTACAACAGCATATTGTAAGCTACCCGAACGAAAGGCAACTAGATGGTTCTACCCCCCCCCCCCCACTCTCTACAAAACTGCAGAATCTCTTTGCTTTCATGCAAAACACATGCGAATGACAATTCAACCACATCACCCACACATTAAGGAAACATCAATAAATCCCACTCCCGGCAAGCCTCAAACTCAAATCTTTGAACATTATTCACAAATGCACACTAAGTTCAATAATCAGACTACATAATCAACAAACACATTTTACTGGCTTTTCCATACAACCTGAGCACCTACTGATTGATCCAGAAAGATCCCAAACCTTTTGCGCCCTTCTTCACAACACTGTGCAACAACCCTCTTCTCACATAAGACTGGACAGGATCCTCAAACAATCTGCCACACCCTTGTGCCTCTGCCTTCAAATCCATGCGCATCTCTGGTCATCTACTAGTTTGGCCAACCATCTAATTTTTTGGCGAGGTTTGTCCTGCATTTTTGTGTTCAGTGTCCCATTGCCTGCACTCAGCTGGTGGTGGACATCAAAAACCCAGCTTAACTGCACATAGCTAAGTTATAACCGTACACCTGATGCAACCTAGTAGGGTGTCCACGTCTCACTAATTTATTTGTCTGGTAGTTGTGAAGGCAGTGCCTATGTCTAACTAGAAGCTAGTAGCTGCAGCACAGAAGGGACCCTGAACAATGCATCTTCGGGGATAGGATTGCTTTTCGAGCTGGTAATAGCGAATGCAGACACTCTTTAATGTGTGAATGAAAATCATGGTAAAGGTCTGTGCTGGAAATATGCATTCAATATTTATTATAATTATTTTATTCAATCAAAAATATGATCATTCACATCATAAAAACAGTGCACCAGAATAAAAACAATATTACATTAAAAGAATGTTCATAGAAATATCCATTAAAAACGAAGTTATAAGACCTGTGAAAACACAATAGGCATAATCATCCACTGAGACCGAGGACTGGTTAACACATTTTGACCTCCTCCACCAGGCAAATAGCAGGAATATCAAAATAGCAAACACTAACCAACGTGTAGTATCAGATTTAAAAATGTGTGTTACTTCCGAATGACACCTAATAGAAAGCATACGACAAGCAGGAGCTATCCAGGTTCTTCTAATATCAGCATATGATGGACAGAAAAAGAGAAAATGCTCAAGTTTCTCGGGAACAACATGGCATGAGGGGCAGTGTAAGTTAACCAACACATTTCCCCAGCTACTTCTCCTTGTGTTTAGAGGAATACTTCCACATCTAAGTTGGGTATACAGTGCTCGTGCCTGTGGTGGCTCGATGTCGTCCAGGAAAGACTCGAAGCCAAAGCTATCTTTAAGATTTATAAACCTCACAGTTAAAGTGCCATGTGCAAAGCGATCAATTCTTTCCGAGACCTTCAGTCCCCAAAACGTTTTTTTAACAAGGGGGACCATAGATTTAGAAAATGGTCCCATGTTCCTCCCAGAGCTGTCCCAACCCTATCTTTAAAAACCAGGCCTTCATCTTGTTGAACCACTTGATTCGACCCGATTGCCTGTGCAAGGCTATCAGCTCGACCATGGCTTCCTTCAGTGGGACCTGGATGTTACTAGTCCAAACCCTTATCCAGAACAAAAGAGCCCGGAGAATGGCAAAGTGTTCAATTGGTTTTAGGCCAAGGTCTAGTCTTAGTGGCAGAAGTGGTGTATTCACAGGCAGGTTCATAATGGATCTAATAAATTTGTTTTCAGTGATTGTTAGGTCCGTAAGATTTTCCAACCCCCATAACTCGCCCCATATAGAGCCACTCCTAGACCTTTTGCCCTACGCAATTCTAGGATGAGTGAAATGGGCCGGTATGAGGAGGCCCTAGCCCTTCAAACTAAGGCACAATCTACATGCTGGAGGGTCAAAGTGCTCTTTACCAGCTGCGCATTCCATGCCAACCTATTGCTAATGCGAACTCCCAGGTAGTCAAAGGACTTTACTAGCTCCAAGACTTGCGTACCCAACGCAAATTTGCCTTTATTCGATTTGTAGGGATTAAAGGACATATATTTAGTTTTGGAGTAATTTCTAAGCCCTTACAGACTTTAGCGAATTTGTTTAAAAGGTTTTGGATTCGTCGAGGTGTTCTAACAGTAAGCAGTGTGTTTTCTGCAAATAGCAGATATGGCATTGATTTACCTGCCAATTTCGGGGGGGGGGGGGGGTTGTAGCCGCCACAATTATAGCGTTCACCAGTAAGACCATTGATATAGAGGGTAAATAATGTTGAGGCAAGAACACAACCTTAGCTGCCACCCCAGGGCCCTAAAAGATAGTCTACCTTACTCACAATTTCTTCGGCTGCGGAGGAATAATTTCCATAAAGAGGATTATTTCCATGAAGCTGGTCTCCTAGCCACCAAATTGAGACAAAGAGGTTATCCGCGCCGCCTCATAAAAAACTCCATGAAGCGAGCATGGTATTGCCCACGTGAGACTCTTTTGACAACTAGACCCAAACCTACCACCAATAAATTGGTGTGTGTCACAACATTTTCCAGTGTGTCGAATAAAATTACAAAAACCATCAAACAGAATTGGCACATTTTGAATTCAGGCCAATTAAACTGGGAACGCCCATTGTTTGCTTTCAGAAAGAATAAAAACATTAAAGATCATTTAGTGAGGGCAGCTTTACCCTCCCCTACCCCACTAAAAAGAACTATCAATGACCATTGGACCACTACACCGCTTATGGGCCATGCGAAATGTGGAACATGTGTGGTATGCGAGTATACTATTGAGAGTAAAGAATTTGTGTATAAGGAATGCAAAAATGTTCTGAAAACTTTTACAAACTGTAATAGTTGCAACGTTGTATATGCGATCCTTTGTCCATGTGACCTCCTTTATGTTGGTCAAACCAAGCAAAAGGTTAAATTACGGATTTCCCAGCACAGGAGCAGAATACGGTGCAAGACCCCCAATGCTCCCTTGGTTGAACATTTCATCTCCAAAGAGCACACGGAAAATGATATCCGGTGGACCATTATAAACCAAGTGACATTGCCACCAAGAGGGGGTGATCTGAGTCTCCTTCTCAATAAAGAGGAATTGAAATGGATAATACGGACTGATAGCCTGAACTCTGGCCTAAACCTACAAGAGGACTGGACAACACTAATCTGATTATGGACTTCATCTTTAAATATTTAAGTGAATGAACTGGAAGCAACAATTTACAAGACCTAATTGAATGAACTGAATACAGTCTGGCCTTCGCCGATATTCTTAAGCATAAATCAATGTACTCTAATGTAATTAATGTGTTTGTAAATCTCACATTCACTACCTTCACTGCGCCACTTTTCTTCTATGATGTTTTTAACTCCTTTTAATCTCACTTCCGTCGCCCAAGATGGCTGCTAGCATGGTCCTTCATTTATGTCCATGGGACCTTCTTAACCAATCTAACTTCCCTCAACCATAATGGCCGCCAGCGTGGTCCTTCGTTTATGCCTATGGCCCCTTTCCAACCAATGGCTGAGCACGATAAAAGTAATCCACCCACATGACTTCACGAACCAGGAAGTCAACCATTGCCGACTGATCCGGTAAGCCCCAGATATTCTCCTTGCTACCTGGCGCGTAACCCTGCCAAAATGCCCCTACTGATTATCCCCCCAACTCTTTCGGTAGGCTCCTCCCCTGGTTCCAGGACCCCAGCGCGATACGGCGCTCCCGGCAATTTCCGGTTGTCAAGGTAAGCCCCACTCGGTACTGACCGAATTATGCCTCTGACCATTTATTTTAGATTCCATCGCTTAAGTATTGTTTTGTACACAGGTACAAGCGGAACGATCCTCCTCCGCCCCTGGACCCTTGAAACGTACAATTAACCCTTGGTAAGCCTACCCCTTTTGCACTGACGCCTAAATTAATGAATTGGTTGTTCCCCGCCATAACCTTGCACAATTCTTTTACTCCCAGAAGAATCCCACACCCCGGATTATTATTATTCAGTTTCCCGATATAACGAACCTCCAGCGCTCTTATCTGAGCATGCCCAGTATTATTCTGGTGAGCCCCGTTACTAATTCTCTTCATTGCGCCGCGATCTTCACCTGACCACGTTGACTCCTGCAAAAACTGGATAATTATGTATTTCTCTCCGCGACTCATAGCGCCGTTTCTTCTATCCAATTTGCCGATAATCTTTTAAAATTCAACCCACTGCATTGTCTTTCATCTGAGCATGGTGCACCCTGCATATAATATAGCAGCAACTTCCACCTTGACATTATCTTCACTCGAAATTGCCCAGTACCACTGCGTCGTTTTCTCACCTGAATTTAAGAATTACTCACAACTAAGCACTTTCTTAAATCGCAAACAGTATGACCACACTCTGTCACATGCCTGTTGACACTGGAACTAAGTCACTCGCTATCTCCACCAGGACACTAGCGGTCTGGGTCTATAAATCACGGCACAATGTCACTTTCATTATGCATGTGATTTAAATGTAATGTACCTGTTTTTTCATCTCATTCTCCCTTTAGGCTAAAGAGGCTTAAAACTAAAAAAGGCAACCATTGCTTTGTCCTGATGATGGACCCCATTATTTAGCAAGGGGGTCCGAAACGTCGTCGACCCACTGTGTACCATATACGTTTGGAACTCTCAATGTATAATTATGTAATGGTACCCACAAGTAATTCTCTGTTCAAAATTGGAATTTTACAGAGACTGTTGATTTTGCCTTGCAAGCCCTTTGTGTATGTTATTGTCTATGTATGTTCGTGGTTGGGTACAGGCTTGTGCCCCACCGACGTGATTTGTTGAAGGTGTTAATTTGTTTGACATTTTCTTGACTGAAATATAAACCTTGAAGACCTCTGCCCGGCTGGGTACGTTTTCACTAATATAGTACTGATTGAGTCTATATTCATTGGCACTTATCCATTTTCTTGCCAGGGACCATTGTTGTGTTTATATGATAAGCTCCCCGAGGTCCCTCGCTGATACCAATTGGGGTCCCCTTGTTGTTTAAAATAGAACACAACCTTGGTGCACACCTTTCCGAACCAGTATGTTATTGGTCAGGCTGCCATCGGAATTCCACCTAACTTTAGCATAGGTGTCGTGGTGTAGCCGAATCAGGATTGAGTATATAGGATGGTAGTCCTAATTTGCTCAAGGCTAGCAAAAGTTGGTACTGGTCTATTGAATCAAAGGCCATTTTTAAATCCACAAACACCACATATAAATGACCTCCTCTATGGTTACTTCCTTCCATATTAACAGGAGGAATCTAAAAGCTTGGTCAGTGGTGCTTGTGGAGGCCCTGAAACCTGCCTGCAAGTCAGACAGAACATTATTATCCTCTATCCAATTATGGATTCGGTATTTATTTGTTCCACTAATACCTCTTTAAGGACACACACTTTGTCAAATTAGGGGACAGAGGCACAGGGATAGTGTGATTTGGCTAATTTCAAGCAGTTTGGTAAGCTGGAAACCCAAGACTGTAATGCATCACATAATATTTTGGTGGATACACCAGGAGAAAAGGCACTTCCTACCCACCCTCCCTATGAGCAAAATATACTGTCCATTTTTTTAAAAACTACAAACATACTATAATTTCTTATTTTGATACTAAATACGTTCAATATTGGACAAAAATGCAGTCAGAGGAATGAGTTAAACAGCGACTTACCAAGCTCACACAATTTTGACAAATGGGAAGGCCGGGACTGAAACAACATCCCTTGGTTGCACAATTCCTAACCAGTCCTCTACTGGGATGGCAGTGATTCTGATAGAAAGGCCCAGAGACTACCGTCCCTCAGGAAACATGTCTGTGTTGTGGGCCCGTCACATTTATAATTCATTGTTTCCAGGAATTTTAGGTAAAGCGGTAAAACCAGGATCAGACTTTAAGCCTAGTGGTGGTATCTTCCAACCCTAGTGAATGGAGTAACCAAGTCAAAATATTTTCATATAATGGGGAAAGGCAGAAGTAGATTGAAATATTTTTTTTTGGGGTCCTGTGGTAGTAGGTCGTTACTAAGATCCGACAGTTGTGGATGCTGTGCACCACTGGCGTTTCAAGCCTTAAGAGTATTTCATTCTATTTTGATGATGGAGTTATTCTTATTGTAAACTGGTCTCTCTAAAAGTTCCAAAGCAATCAGTTCTTCATTCAGTTGGTGGTAAAGAGTTCAGAACACAAATACAGTACCCACACTCCATAGCCTCAATAGGCAGCCAAGATATATTTTATTAACATATTTGATTTGGGGGAGGGGGGTCTTGACATTTTGGAATTAAACCACAAAAATTAGCTCCATGACTCCAAATCACCCTCCCTTGCAATCTAATAAACATATTCTGAAATTGGTCTTGTGGGCAAAGTGTCCTGATCTGCGCCCAAAAAGTCTCCAAGCATGCAAAGGGTCCACACACAGTGTAAGCATCCTGCAAAGTGATAAATGGAAAGTGGACCATCCTATTATCTGCTAGTGCATCAATAAATACTTGCTGTGATCGCTGTAGCATGTTCTGACCTCCCAATACCCTAGTCCTTATCTTTCTTGAAGCACCCCTTTCATTCAGCACCCTATCCTACAGTGTTCATCTTCTGGTACCTCTATTGCCCATGCAATGCCTTTGCTCTAACCACCTCGCATGGATTGTCCAAATCTGTGCTATAGCCCACTTTCCTAATAACTTCCGGAGTCTGTCCACGCATCACCTGTGCCATGTGCAGTATTGACACTTTCTATAGTGCATTTCATGATAAGTGGGTACACACGTTTGCCTTTTTTGCAAAGCATGCACATATAATTATGCAATTTCTGTTGGTTTGATGAGTGGAGAGAAGAGCTTTCATAGTTGTGCTTGGATATAAAGCACAGGTGATTTCTGAGTGGCTATTTTGAGTGCAGTGGTAGAGTGAAGGTCCTGGACATGTTACTTTTACTGTTTGTTTTTATTATTCAGGTAACTACTTTTTGCTGTTATCCTAGTTTATTTAGTGTTGTGGTGTGAATATGTTGTGGAGCGTAAGAAAGATTAAGTGCACATGATCAACACAAATGTAAGATTCAAAGGATAAAACCACGTCATGCTCATCGCCGTCCTATGCAGATTTAAACCTTTTTTAGGTCTCGGCAGCGAGACCTATTGTCGCAGAGTTAACTCTCAACGGAGACAGAGCGGGTCACACGCGCCGATTTCACATTGTGGGCGCGCACGGCCTGCCCCCCGGAGCCGTGCAAATCTCCTGTCCCACAACCTGCTGGTTGTCTCACTTTGGCTTGGATCGGTGTGCGTGCTCTCTGCTCTGTTCATATCTTGACCTTAGACCCGGTATTTGGCCCTAACTATACGGACCTGACCCTGTGCACCTGTAGCCGCTCCAGCTCTTGGCTCTCCCCCGATGGGACCCTTCACTCTCCGTCACTGGTGCTCTCCTTTATTCCAGTGTTGCTCTCCAGCTCACGTTCCGTCTACCCAGTTCCCAGCCCAGCCCGTACCTGGCTCTCGGTATGCCGCTGGTTCCGGTCTCTTCCTGGTCTCGCGCACCTGCAGCCAGGGGTATCTGCCTCTCCCGTGGGATTCAGAGCCGTAAATCCGACTCCAAGCCACACCCCTACCTTGTGGCGTAGGCCCGATGGAGGAACCAGGCGCGAGCGCGCTCAGCCGTCAACCCTCACGCTTTTAGGGCACGCGCACTTCAACCATCGCGATGAGGTAAGCCCGCCAGTGCATTTTTTTTCTCCTTTGCAAGTGCTCTCTGCTCCCCTAACTATATGTATGCTACTTCCGCATTGCTGCCAAGGTTGCAGATTGCTCATGTGTGACACTTTCATACTTTCAGTGCAATTATGAGTGACATTCATTCAACGACTATGAGTGACACTTTCTTTAGAGCAAAATTAAGCAATGAAGACAAGGGAAACAATTATCAGAAATTATATATATATATATATATATATATATATATATATATATATATATATATATATATTTTTTTTTAATGTACTGCTTCAGGAGTCATTCGCCATCTTGGGATCGTAAATTAAAAAAAAGGCAAGGCATACATCATAACACTGGGCCGCCCTAGCATCCTTGATATCATCACATCATAACAATGTTTTTGAATTATTATTTTTATTTTGCTGCTGCTATACAGTTTAGGCAAAGCAAATCGGTTGTAAAGACTTTGACAAAGTTCGAATCTTTCTTAGTTTAATACACTGAGTATCATTATATTGGTATTCAAAAGAGATCGATATTTAATGAAGAAAACCGTGCATAAAAAACATGCTTTTATATTTTGAGCTGTAATTCCGGAGACAAGTAGTTGGGACAAAAACGTTGCATCATAGTTAAAGGGGTGGAGCATCAAGAGTCTAATATATTTAACTGGGGCTGAAAAGGAAGGGTATAGCTAGAGACCGCGTAATGCATGCGAGTAAATGAGCTGCCAAGTAATGCCATGTCACGTAATACCCCCTGCCAGGTCTGGCATTTACCTAACAACCCTTTAGGACTTGAAAGCTCAGGTCGCCCATGTAATATATGCGGGCCGCCCGGGTAAATCAACATAGTTTATGAGGGAGAGTAAAACTATAAGTCCCAGAATGCAATTCAAAGTGGTGTTAACTGAAAGCATGACTAGTTCTATATGTCAGATCGTGTGGGCACTTATGTTGTCCCGAATTCTAGGTTTGCTTGTTCTCTAGAACGCTAATCGTGGGGGTTGAAAGGACCATCATTAAAGAACCAACTGCCGCGCAGCACAGGTGTGATCTGGTCCAACATTACAAGAGTGACTTTCAGCCACTGGCAGCACATATACTTGGCACGCTGAATGCATTCTCATAGCAAGGAAAACTCCAGGCCACAGCGTGCTTAGCACTGCTTCTGTCTGTTTTTAATGCAGATTGTGAGAACGTTGTTTCATATTTACTGCAGGCCTTTGAACAAACACCTGAAAAGGCGGTTTGGACTTTGCATTCTTAATGGCCTCTTCCTGTAATGTTTAGGTGTATTGCACCCCCCCTTCCTCTACTTCCAGAGCCACTGGGAACCCGGGGAAATATCAACAGCATATTCGTTACCAGCTCTGTCTCCTAACATGAAGAGCGCTGAAAAGAGGAGCGTCGCCCTTATAAGAAAGGGATCACGTGCAAGGGGAATACGCAATAAACACAAGTCTCTTTTGTTTCCCAGCTCTGCGTCAGTTTAACCCCATTAACGATAGTGCCCGCAGTCCCGTTGAGGGCAGAGTCGCAGTGAGCAGACTGAGCTGTGAATGTCACGACGCTCTAAATTTAAAATATACCAGTAGAATGTATATATATATCTGCGTGACAGTCTATCAGAGCGAGCAGCGGCCGTTCTGGGGACTCACACGTGCGACATGCATGAAAGCCACTTCAGCAAAGACACCACATTTTGTTCGTCGGGCGGCCACGGTTTGTCCGGTCAGCGCTTCAAACAATGATGAGCAAGTCCGGCTTCCGTGTATAATGACGCTGTGGCGTTTTTCACATAATTGTGGATTTGCAAAATAATTCATCAGCTGCTGCCTAATCTGTAGATTTTTCCCCCAAAAAATGGTTTCTAGCTCAAATAGATCAAATGTTACTATAAACATGAAAGGCCTTCGCTTGTTCCGGGTTGTGCCACATAATTTGCACTTTTGCTGCATAATTTCAGTGGGTCTGTTTACACATACACAAGAACTTGCACGTTGAACGATTACTCTCCTTTGCATAGGATGCCTGTAGTAGTCATGATGCTAGACTTGTTTCTCGTCATGAATCAGGGAATTGTTCTAACTCCTTATCAAATTAGTTACTGATCAGCAAGTTTGTTACGTATGTTCTTGTTTTTACAACAATGTGTGCAGTATATAATATTGTGACTGTACAGTCACTCGAACGTAAGGTGTCCAACAGTCTAATGTCTCGAGGTCAACCTCTTCGAAATACACTTTTGACAAAGGCTGAATGCCTTCCCACTATATAAATGCTTGGGCAAAGACCTTTTAACTCTACTCACTGTTTTTACTTAAATGGTTGTTCTTTTCAACTGTTACAACCAGACTTCTTGTAAAGCGCTCTAAACCCCTGTGACCATGCTTGTGCTATATAAAAAGTGGTTCTGTGTGGCCCATTGAACGCCAACTGATGCAAACCTGCTGCTTCTGTTGAGGAAAACACAAAAGACGTTGCCTTCTGCCTGGTCGTTTTCGTAGTTCCTTCAAGTCCAATCATATCCCTATCTTAGCATTTTGTATTGTTTCTGCATACCGTAACTGGAACATGTTTGGAGCTCCCTACCTTCCACGACCCTGCATGACCCCAAAACATGTCTCACTTAAGCTACTGTGCAAACCCATGCATACTTCCATTATTCTCAACATATGGGTAGCCTTTTACTCAAAGATGGCAGTGTGTATATGCTTCTGTAAGGAAAAGTTTATTTTTGTATTATCACCCCCAACTTTTTAGGGCTCGCCTGGCGTTGCAGCGTTGTGTTGCCTCCCCAGGTGGTGCAGACCGATGCACAAGCAGACTCCGGTCTGTGAACGCGCTTCCCAGAAACAGGCGAAGACTGCAGGCGCCGCCACTGGCACGAGCCGCAGGGAAAGCACGAGCCGCAGGGAACACCTACGTGCACGCTCACGGCATCACGCTCCTGCCCTCCCGTGTCTCTTCCAAGGCTGTTCCAGGCCAGACTTGTTTTACTTGTGTTCCTGGTTTACATAGCGCAACTAGACCCGAAGGGCTCAGAGCGCTTTACATGAACACCAGTTGCATTACAGACAAATACATTAATTTTTAGGCACGGAGATATTAAGTGATTTACTAAGAATCCCAGGATGTTTAAGTCTCCATCACACACTAACCTGGTTCCCTAGCTGCAAGGTCAGCCGCTCTAGCCGTGACGCCACACCCTATCGTTTGTGTTAATAGACCGCAGCTCGAATGAATAGTCATCCCAGTTTACTTTTAAAGCTTTCAGTTGGAGTGAAGAAAATACGTAAAAGGACACCGGTAGGAGACAAAAACAACCATACTGCGTGACCGGAGCCACCGACGTGAAAAAGGAGCATATATTGACCAATAAGACGAGGACGCGCACCGACCAATCGCCATCTGCGTGAATGGACCAATCATAGAGTTACTTACACTTGTTTCCCAGGAACTGTATATTACAGCCGGTCCATCTGTTCTGCACACCGAGGGCTGTACTTAGTACTGTGCAGAGATCTCTTAGTGAGTGCACGGTTGCAAAATCCTCTCGGAGATTACCAGGAGACAGGATGGCAGCTGCAGAGGTTCAGAAAGTGCTTGTATACGGTGGAAGAGGAGCTCTGGGATCGAAATGCTTGGACTATTTCAAATCGAGGAACTTGGTAAAATGATTTACTGTTACACCATCAGTAACCAACTGTATCTGTTTCTCACTTAACAGTAACCATATGCTGCATGCCACTGATTAGTTGGAAAGAAAAGTGCCGCTGAGGGTCAGCATACACTTTTAAATGCAGATGAGATTTGCAAATTTGTCATATCTCTCCCAGTAGCAATTGTTTTGCTGTCAGTGTTTAGAAGCAGCTCAGACTCATGCGTGCATGTTCCATATGTGTATTGCTGAAAGTAACAACGATACTTCACATTAGCGTATTCTTTTCTCGTTTGTCCAGTTCGTTACTTTCTATGTTTGATATTGTTCACAAAGTATTATTCTTTACTATATCAGTTTTATGTATGTAACTCAGTTATCATTTTTCTGGCATTGTTTAAACCTTTTATATAGGCCCCAGTATGTCTGATCAGCAGTGTATGCGTTGGCAGGTCTGTGACCGATTACTGCTCTTGATAGTGTCACAGCGAGACTTCTCATCTTTCACTCTGTCAGGATGGATGGGTCTCACATGTTTACTCACTGACCCAATATATATGAATATTTATTGTGAGCCTTGTCAGATTAGTGGCCTCTTGTACTTAAAATTCACCCCGTTTCTGCTAAAAAATTGACTTTTGTTCGAACTCGTCCTTAGACTTTGAGAGACAGCTCTGATAGGAATAACCTGGACTTTGACTTCGCCATGGACACTCTCACAGAGGTCGGTTCATCAGAGGAGATTCAACCCTCGTTACACAAATATGACTACACCTTGTTAGAAAACGACCAGCAGAGGTCAGTAAAATACCCGAATCACTTTAGCATTCAGTGATATGAACACCGAAGGCCCTGATTTTAGATTAAAAACAGAGCTTTGGACTATACCATTTCCCGCTGAACTGCAATATTTCTATCCATGTGTTCCTATATGTGTCACACAGTTTGGAGCTTACTTTACCTCCATGTTAAAGAACAGTAGATGTTTCAGCACCCAGGGTAATGTGTTGCATAGCTAAATACATATAAGGTCCCAAAGGCGAGACCGATTGCATTGCAAATGCTTTTTTTGTAGGTGGCTCTATGTGTGGGTGGCTCGGTCTGTGTGAGGGTGGCTCTGTGTAGGTGGCTCTGTCTGTGTGAGGGTGGCTCTGTGTAGGTGGCTCTATGTGAATGACTGTGTGGGTGGCTCTGTGTGGGTGGCTCTGTATGTGTGTGTGGGTGGCTCTGTGTGGGTGTAAATGCAATAGGTCATGCATTTGCGAGTGATTAAGCTATTGGCATTGTAAATGACAGTGCCATTTATTTAACGATTAAGCTATTGGCAATGTAAATGACAATGCCATTTATTAATGATTTTTAAAAAAAATGTCATGAGCAATGCCAATAGCTCAAACTTTAATAATGCCGAGACCATTGCATTGTAAATGCTTGTTATGTGATGGTTCTTGGGGTTTAACACTCCAGAATTGGCGGAGCTGCTGTAATCTATAGTCCACAATTGTCCATAACTGTCAGTATATTACTGGATGTATATTATGAAGAGTTAGTGTTCCACTGCTGTGTTCCTTACTGAGTTCATGTGTTACAGCACAGAAGTAAATCGCAAAGGTAAATGAAGCGGGTTTGGTCTTTGCTTGCCAAACGCACAGCAGGTGTGGCGTAGTATTATATTTAATAACAGGAACACTTCATAAATGAAACCCAGAGACTCAAATGTAGGATTATAATGAAAATACCCATGCCAAAATACCTCTTCACTTTTCTCCCTCCAAGCCTGCCAGTTCGGGACCACAACTATACACAAAATCTCAGATTGGACAATCAACTAAGCAGACTATATCCTATAAGAAAATCCATGAAGGTACCTGCAGAGCTATTCAAAGCTAACAGCATACTGACATCCATTAAACTATGCACCTGTCTCTCGCACTTTATCATCCACCACACTAACGTGATAACCGCACCTCAAGGGTCATCACGCACGAAATGGAGACACTTCCCACATAGAATCAAAATAAAATCCTTCCAGCCACGCTCCTTACACAGTGTAGAGTGCTACCCATGCAAGCAAGCGCTTACGTGCCCCCACCCCGCCTTCCATTGAGGTTGGAAGCGCTATATAAATCCTGATGTACAATACACTAGTGCTGGGGATTGAAGATTCTCTCTTTAAACGCCTAACACGCCTGTGGCCAAACACTCCGGTTGTTCCTCGTCTTTCCAAACATCGTGCACAAATTATACCTGTCCTGGAAATTCTCGGTCCCCAAGCTTACATTGATCTCTTTCTCAACTCAATGATGTACCGGTCCTCTTAAGCCACTGGTGCTCTTCTGCCAACATCCTTTCAGGCACTTATAACAACTTCCGTGGTGCTTCGGCCCAGTAACATTTCCTCATACCCATTTATAGACTACAGCGTCCCACTCATTCCCTCCCTGATGATACTATACCTAATCCCTGGAGGACCACTCCCGCCGCCCCGGTATTTATACAACTCCCCCCTTGGTACCTTTAGCCTCAGCCTATGGTGCTGCTCTCATGACCCATTTCGTTTTCTTCTCAATCGCAAATGGCAGCTTTACTCACCCCCCTGGCCGTCCTGTATCCTTTCTGGGAGTCTCTGTAAATCGTCGTAAATTCCGGTGAAGATCTCCTGCAGTTTCTCATATTGCTCGGAGGACATGGCTGCATTTGAACAGTACCAGAAATTCCCTCTGCTGTCACAGCTGCATCCTGCACTGGCCGGCACAAGCAGCCGCACTTCCTTTCACGTGACGCCACAACCACCTGACCACCAGTCGTTTACCAGAAGGGCCTGCCTCGCAGAAGACAACCGTGCCAGCGAAAATGGCGGCCATCTTAAAATGGTGCAGATTCTCAGCACAGGTAGAAGCTCAACGTGGCGGTATTTTGGTATTAATTATGTACTGTTGTATTTAGGGAACTATGTACAGTAGGGAACTATGTACAGTGCATTGTTACTTAAATTATTGTTTAATAATCAATACTATCATATTTGTAGCATCCTCCCTAGCCTGTGAGCATGCAAATGAAACATGCCACACTGGAGCTCAGCTCTGTACTACAGTGCTTTAAATGGTGAAATAGAAGTGCCGGTGTACTATCGAGCTCTGTACCCCATCGAGCTCTGTCCCCCCCCTCGTTTTGCGCATGCGCAGGAATGTTGCGCATGCGCACATTAAGACATAATGACATAGCACCACGCCCACCATCATTCAGTGTACCCCCTAACGTTTTGCATTTGCACATGCTCTATTCAAAAATTGCCGCATTTGTGTAGTATGCCCCAAAGAACGACAGGATGAAAGTAGTAGGGTTACCATGCTTTATTTCCCCGGAGCGCCGGGAACCACGTCTACTCGCTAAGCGGTCAGCGCCAATACACAAGATGGCCGCCTTCCGCTTCCTGTCCCGGCCCCTTCCGTTTCCGGGTGACAGAACACTAGACTGTCACCACATATCTCCCCCCTTTATGCAATTGCAGTTATTAAGGTTCTTGCTCTATTACTTGCGGTTCATATCAAAGTCCTTGAACTTCTCCGGTATCCTTACGACTCTCCCTGCTCTAGTCTTCATCACTCCGTCTCCTCCTTCACTTCCTTGCTCCGACATGCAACTCCTGGTTCCTGTCCCGTCTGGATTACTCCCCGTCATGTCCTTTTCCGTACCTTTCTTGCACCAACCTCTCGCACTTCCTGATACTCTGTCTTCTTCGTCCCTTTCAACACTCCTCTCAACCACTTGCTGCGTACCTTCATCTACTTTCTCCCTGCTCCTTTCGCTACTTCCTTCTTCTCCATCGTCCACATACTCTGCTCCTTCCTCTGTCTCTTCTCCCCACTTCAAAAACTTGCTGCACTTCGCCATTCTGTCCTGCGACCACACTTTTCCGTCGCTAAGCAAGGCTGACCTGGCGTAAGGCTCCAGTACTTGTAGGGGAGGTGAGAACTTGCTCTCCCCTTTCCTTTTTAGGATCACCATCTTCACCCTTACCCAGTCTCCTTTCTCCAGTGAAACTCCTTGTACATTGTGTCTCTTATTGAAGTGTTCAGTGTATGCCTCCTGCGCCTTCTCCAGGTTCCTCCTGACCACCGCAGGCGACCATTTACTTTGCACCACCATTTTTCTCCACACAATATTGTCCTTGGTAAATGCATCTCTCCCTCTCAGGACCTTGAAGGGACTGTATCCCGTGCAGCCCGGAGTGATTCGGTAGGCCCATATCATCTTAGGTAACTCCTTCTCCCAGTCCAGTCCATCATTTATGGCTGCTTGAATGGTGCCCATAATCACCCGGTTAAAGCGTTCCACTTGTCCATTGCCCGCCGGGTGATATATGGAGGTATGTTTGACCTCTATTCCATTCCTAGATATAAACGCCTCCCACTTCACCGACGTGAACTGCGGTCCATTGTCACACGTGATGATTTTAGGAATTCCTTCCCTGACAAATATGGTTCGCAAGAAGTTCACCACCGCGTCGGTATCTACAGTCTCCTTCACTTCCACCTCAGGCCATTTGGAATACTTGTCGATCAGTACAAGGGCATACTTCTGTATTCCTTCCTTGTTGAGAATGGGTCCCATTATGTCGACTGACACCATTTCCCACGGTACATCAGGCACTGGGAACTTTCCCAAGGGCGGTCTCAGCATGCTCTGGGATTTGTCCGCCTTGGCGCACGACTCACATTGTCTCACATGTCGTTCTACCTGGGCGTCGATGGCCGGCCACCAGTACGCTTGCCGGGCCAGAGCCTTGGTCTTGGTGATTCCCTGATGCCCTTCGTGTAACAGGACCATCAAGTGATCTATTATACCTTGTGGGGGAATCACCTTGTCGTCTCTTAAGAGAAATAGTGGATTCTCTCCCAGTGACAATTCGTCTCTTACCTCCCAGTACCTTCTTAATGCTTCCTTGAGGTGTCTCTTTTCTGGCCACCCATGGACGACATATCCTTTAATTGCTTCCATTTCTTCATCAGCTTTGTAAGCCTCTTCCCACTCTTGTGCACTGATCACCTTCTCCATGTCCTGGATGGTAGCCACTACGTATCCTTCCCATTTCGGGGTCTCTTGCTTGTTCGCCTCCTCCATGGCCGCCGCTCGACTCAGGAAGTCAGCCACTTTGTTCTGCGGCCCTGGTATGTGCTCTACGTCATACACAAAGTCCAATAGGCGCAGTGTCATTTTAGCGATCCTTGGCGTCGCATGAGCATGGACACTGGAAGTCAGCACCTTGACCAGGGGCTTGTGGTCTCACCAAGAACTTGGCACCCCATAGGTACTGCCTGAACCTCTCCATCGCCCACACCACCGCCAGCATCTCCTTTTCTATGACGCTGAACATTTCCTCGTTGGGCGCCAGGGACCTTGAAGCATAGCTGACCGTCGATGTCTCTCCCGTTTCTGACCGCTGCATTAACACTGCTCCCAGGCCACTGTCACTCGCATCAGTCGTTAGAATGGTCTCTGCGCCCGGGTCATACCCCTTCAGGGGTATGGTCTCGCTCATCTCTCGTTTCAAAGCCTCGAATTCCTCCTGCTCTTCCTGGTTCCACTGGAAACCGTTCTTTTCCTTCAATAGCTGGCGTAAGCAGTGCGTCTTGGTGGCAAAGTGGGGAATGAATTTGCTATAATATTCAGCCATCCCTAGGAATGACCTAATGTCCTCCTTCTTACCCGGGGTAGGCGCGTCCAGAATAGCTTCCATGTTTGCTCTCTTTGGCTCGATGCCCTTCTCACTCACCTCATGGCCAAGGTACGTGACTGACTGTACACCAAATTTGCATTTTGACCACTCTGCCGTCAACCCGTTTTCCTGCAACGTGCGTAGTACCGTGTGCAGCTTCTCATTATGTTCTTGTTTGGACTCTCCCATGACCATGATGTCGTCCTGGGAGAACTGAACCCCTTCCACCTTCCGGAAGAGTCTGTGCATAAGCTTCTGAAATACCGCGGCAGCTGAGGCCAGGCCAAACGGCATCCTGACGAACTCGTAGCAGCTGAAAGGTGTGATAAATGACGTGAGGTGACTGCACGATGGATGTAGCTTCACCTGGTGGTAGGCTGACGACAAGTCCACAGTGGAGAACCATTTGATGCCTTTCGTTTTTACCAGCATCTCATTCATGCGGGGCAGGGGAAACTTGTCGACCAGGATATTTTTGTTGAGTTCTCTGAGGTCGACACACAGCCTCACCTTTCCATTTGGCTTCTGTGCTACCACCAAGGGCGAAAGCCACTCCGCGCTCTCGATGGCTCTTATCACACCCCCTTTTTCCAGTCTATCAAGTTCTGCTTGCACCGCTTCCCTACACCTGAAGGGGATGTTCCTTACTTTGTGAACGACTGGTTTCGCCCCCTCCGTCCATTTAATGAGGTACTTGTACTTGGCCAGTTCACCTATTTGTCCACTAAACACCCTGGGATACTCTTTGTGCCAGGCTTCATCGTTATTCTTTTCCTCCATGTCCATAAGCATGATTTTCTCTATGCCACCCGGGTTCAGCTGTATTCCTAACGCCCCTTGGTCCTTCCAGCTGAGTACTGACGGGCCCTTTTCGGCAATGTACAGTTTGCAGTTTGCTTGACTGCCTCTGAACTCGAATAACAAGGGGCAGTACCCTAACATAGGAATCATTTGCCCCGTGTACGTGACCGGTCGTAGATCCATCGGATGCAACTCCTCCTCCACCTTTGACACAAATTTCTCCTCCCACACTTGTCTCTGTATTATAGTAATGGGCGCTCCGCTGTCCGCGATCATCTCTATGGGCACACCTCCTATGTGCATGTTTAACTTGGGCTTTTCTGACTCGGCACCCTCCATTTCCAATACCTGGACGTCAATGTAGAGGACTTCTTCCAGGTCCTCGTCCTCCACTTGGCTCCCTACTTCTTCTTGGTGTTCTTGGTCTACGTATATGACCACGGCCCCCTTGGGATTTCGGCGGCATACCTTTTCATAATGTCCGAACACGCTGCAGTAGGAGCATTTCGCCCTGAATGCCGGGCATGCTTTGTCGTTTCCTAAATGCGACATACTTCCAAACCTGTAACAGCTCTGGCGTCCGCCTCTGCCTGTTCTTTGGTCTGTGTGGCTGGTTTGGGGGGTCCTTTTGTTATCTTGGCCCCTTTGTGGTTCTCTCTGTTTCGCTCTTTCGCCCTTGACCGGCGTCATAAATCTGCAGACCGTCTGTGTCCCTCCTGCCACCTTCCTGGCAGCTTGCACGCATCGCTTAGACATTTCCGCCTTCTTCACCAAGGCCCAGACCTCCTTTAGGGGGGCATCCCCGTTGACCCATAGTTTCTCTTGGACGTGGGTACTGGACGTGTGCATAATGATCTGGTCTCTTATTAGCTCATCATGCAGCGTGCCAAACTTACATGTCAGGGCTAATTTCTGTAGTGCCACCACGTACTCATCCACCGACTCTCCACTCTTTTGCTTCCTCTGGAAGAAGTTGTGTCTGTCGATCGCTACGCACACTACTGGCCTGTAGTGCGCGTCGAGGTCTGCAATGGCATGGCTGAACACATCTGTGTCTGCTGCGTCTCTTGCGCCCTTGACGATGGTGTCATACACCCTCATCCCCTCCGGGCCCAAATTGTGCAGTAGTATCTTCTTTCTCCTCGAGCTCGAGAATGCTACTTCACCTTCTTCTTCTAGGGCTTCTAAGTAGTTGAGGAAATACCGTTTCCAGTCTTCCATTGCATCTCAGGCTCTCCGCTCTTCGATAGAAATGGCACCATTTGGGTGAGGGAGGTGGACTGTGTAGCCATCTTGTTGTTTCCTCTGGGGCCTGCTTGATTAGGGATGGCCCGGCCAGGTGGGCTCCCAGGCGCCTGTTGTTTGTCCGTATCTTCTTCACTGTGCTCGCTGCCTGTCGCACCACCCTTCGCCACACCCTCTGTGATCGGGAGTGCCTGTGGACTGTCCCTTTGCTCTGTGTCCACCGTGCTCGACCCTTTCCCGCGTCTGTGCTGCGCCGCCAGCGTGCTGTGCAGGGTCCCCGATCAGTGGGTAGTCTGCTGCGTCGTAGGCTGCGTTGCCTCTACCTTCCTGCGCCCCTTTTGTGCTGCTAAGTGCAAGCCCTCTGACTGCGGCGCTCACCGTGGCTGCGTGTGTCCAGTCGGCGTGCCTCTTATTGCTGTGCATTCCTCTCTTTATGCCTGGGGCGCACTCGTGCCTCCGACCGGGACAGCCCTGTGTCCTCTGCCACGCTCCAGGATCGCTGTTTTCTCTGTCTCTGCCCTGTGCCCTCATGTGTTTCGTTTTTTTTTTGTTTTTGTTGCTGGTAAGTTGGGGGGGCGGGTTTTAAATCCCTTGCCTCGTCGCCATTGTAGTGTGCCCCAAAGAACGACAGGATGACAGTAGTAGGGTTACCATGCTTTATTTCCCCGGAGCGGCGGGAACGACGTCTACTCGCTAAGCGGTCGGCGCCAATACACAAGATGGCCGCCTTCTGCTTCCTGTCCCGGCCCCTTCCGTTTCCGGGTGACAGAACACTAGACTGTCACCACAATTTGTGCATGCTCTATTCAAAAATTGCCCTGACATTGTGCGCTGCGGGTCCTGCTGCGCCGCTGTTCTGCAGAGCTCGCCTTGTGCCCGATGGTGACAGAGGCGAGAGAGGGCGCCCGCCGGAGAGGGTGCTGCAGGACGGGGAGCCCAAGGGAGGGAACCCCAGCACTCCCGCAGGCTACTGTGGGGGCGCCCGCACACACGCCTGAGGAATGGTGGGGTGGGGGGCGCTACCGTGCATCCTCCTGTAAAGATGAGGCCCGCAATCATAAGTATTTGTAAAGATTAATTTATTAATACAGAGAGCTGTACTACGCCAAAAAAGTTGCATATCCTGAAAAACGGCTAAACCTGCCGTCTCGGCGCATTACAAAGCGCTTCCCTTAACCCTCGTGTTGCGTAATTACAAGATTTAGAATTATCGACTCTCGCAAATCATCTAAATTATGCATCTAAACGAGCGTCGATCCTTAACGGATTTGCCTACGTTTCGTGTCAACAATAGCAATTAAAATAGACAGGTTTTCTTTTGTTTTACAAACTTAGCACACACAACGTTACCGGTGTTGTGTTTTACCACATTAGTAGGGGGTACAAAGCTCGATGGGGGAAGGACGCCAGATAGGCTGATTCTGAGGAAATCGCCCCCCCCCCCGAGACGTAGGGGGTACAGCGCTCGATGAGGGTACAGCGCTCGTTAGAACACCGGTACTCATCAAATGGATTGGGGTGGGCGTGTCTGGGGGCGTGGCTTCGAGGCAGCCTTGTACACTATCAGCATTTTCTTAATGTAAAGTGCCCCTGTGCCCTTGGCCAAGTTCTGATCATAGCTGCAGGGTGTAATTGATGTTTGTTGTAATTATATAAAGCATGAATTTAGCCCGAGGGCATTAATGTGAGAAGCAGAAGTTATACGCAAAAGCAGACTTTTTTTTTTAATGGCAAAAGGAGATTTAAGTGATTTGCCCTGGATCACAGGATGTTGAACCCACGCTGGGATTTCACCTGTGCCATAAAAACAAAAAGTATGCGTTCAAGTAGAACTAGTGCTTATCATGTAAAGAACTTTAATGCCCTCCTGCCAAGTTTGCACTATATATAAGCAAAAAATGGACCAATGTGACCTGCACACACGAGCCGAAGTTGGCCGAAGGGCGTGAGGCGCTCTGACAGACACTGGTGCTGCAACCTTTCCCTATAACTGACAGCGCGACAGTTCCAATGTCGAGAGCTCTAGCTGTCAAACTACACGGGTCTTTCTGTCCTGTCGCGCTGTAGGGGTGTGAGCAGGGTCGGCCTGTAGAGTGGCGAGCTGGGCCTAGGGTGCCAGTATTTCGAGGGGCGCACAAAGCTGTGCGCATTAAGGGAATGTATCAAAGAAAAGATTCCTTTCTGGGTAATTATTTCACAAGGTGACCATGAGGCCTATCCATAGCAGTTAGCTGTGTTTTAACTTTTGCAAGGGATGGATGCTTTCTTCTTTTTTTGTCAAACTGAGATCTACTGTACGGTAAATGAATATAGTACTGTATCGGAATGCTTTGCATAAATAATGATGGAGTGTGATGATATTTGTCATAGCATGTGCAATGTAATAAAGGAAAGTCAATACCAGAATGTACAGCAACTTCCCTGTCTTATATTCTGCAATTGTGTAAATAGGACAGTGACACCGCAGGAAAGTTTTTCCTTATGACCTCCGAGAGTAACCCGATGCGGAAATCAATCCTTTGTGTAGAGATAATTAAAAATAATTTTAAGTTGGAGCCCATAAAACTACTGGCGCTGTACATAATACACCCAGATAAACCAGGCAGAGTACTATATACGGTAATTGCGAAATATAATGAACATAAATCGCGGAGAGTTATTAACTCTCCATACTATCCGTGAATATAGAAAAACACACAAATTGCAGTGCGAATATTACTGTAAAATGCGTGGAGACACTTACACAATAGATGTTAGGAATATCCAAATGGGCCGTTTTTAATAACAAAGACTGGGTTTTCACGAACATCGGCCTCGTTAAAATTATTTTCGTAGTTGCTGCGCATTTGACAACAAACTACAATCATGGCCGCCGTATATCTAACAAATACTTTGGCTTTCACTGATATTGGCCTCGTTTTCTGTAACTTTATTTTTCGTAGTTATTTTTTCGTAGTTGTTACGCATTGACAACAAACTACAGTCATGGCCGCCGTGTACCACGAATATCCAACTCTTCCGGTGCATCGTCAGTTCCGCCCGGGCACCGAGACGCTACAAAGAGTAAAAAACTACAATCATGGCGATTAACGATATACTTAATGTTTAATTAGTGCCGCCAGCAGTTCAATAAAACAATTAACACAGGTATAAATAGTACCCAGCAGCCCTCGTGTGGTTGTCAGTTCCAGTGAAGCGGAAGCCAGCCACACGAGTGAAGCACCAACTATAATAGAGGTAAGAGCGCTCGAAGCGTCCTGCTTTTCCAAGCAGAGTCGAGGGAGGGTAATGATTGAATTCCCGACATGTAGAGGAGCGACCTCGTAGTTCCAATGGGGTATTAGTAACACAAGCAGACATTTCCCTATGTCATTTAAGGTAAATGGCCAAGGAGCACCCTTATAGCTTAAATGGGGAACTAGGAGTATAAGTGAACACTCTTGCATGTTCCTGATTATAAAGGGTTAAAATGAATGCATATAATTCTATAAGTATAATTTTTTAAGCATACTGTCAGGCCACAATGACCTGTGTCTATCCTTTAAAATTGAAGGTGATGATAAGACATTGCATAATCATCTAAGCTAAATTAATATCTATGCCTCACCCTTGTTATGCCCCACAAACAGCTCTTAAAATCAAGAAAGGAGCGAGGTTGGTCTCAGGCAAGCAAAGACTAGTGACAACCAATCAAAGAAACGTCAAGATTACCAATTCAATGAGTTAAAGCCTTGAAAATTGACGCGATTCACATGATTGGTATGTATAAATTTGGCATGTTGGATTCCAAGATCCCCTAAACATGACTCAGCTCCTAAAAAATATATATTTCTTCCGTTTAATAGCACTGTCACGTGACTACATAGAAGAGCATAAACCTTATAAAAAAACACGCCACTGGGAGATGACATTATTTACTCTGCATCATTGATTATATGCTACTAATAACCCATACAAGTAAGTGCAGCACAGCATACTGTAACTAATCCAAGACTTGAAAGTATAAACAATGGCAAAAAGTAACTAAAAAGGAAATTATGATTCTAGATCACTGACGGCCGTGAATTGATAACACATGTGCCAACAGACAAACTAAGAACAAAACGTCCCAGAAACCACTTGAAGGACGCCTTTTTCTTAAAATTAAAGTAAGAAAATCTTGATGTAATCTTGAAGTATAAAGCCCACTACTAGGATAAAACTCAAACTAGGAATTCCACACTAACTATATGCATTCTATTCATTTTTTCAGAAAGAAGTATACCTGTTTTTAACTTATTCTGTCCTGATGAAGGTGCACCAAGCATAATAAACGCACCGAAACGCGTCGACTTTTTGGACTATTTTAAACTGTGAAAAAATGTTTTTTATGAATTTACTGCATTGTTGTATTTTAAATATTGAATGCATACTATAAAGTGGTGACTTTGTGATAGAGAACCGTAACACGGAATTGTTAGCCACTAGATATATACTTGTACCAGAGAACCACAGTGTAAAATTATAATGTGTATTTAAAATGAATTCCGAAATATGAATTTTTATAAAATAAACTTTGAGTAAAAAGTATAATTACCTAGTGTGGAAATTAAATCTTGACTTCTTGAATTCATCAATTGCATACGTTAAAACACAGCTAACTGCTATGGATAGGCCTCATGGTCACCTTGTGAAATAATTACCCAGAAAGGAATCTTTTCTTTGATACTACCTATTGACCCAGTCCTTTCTGGTCCTTGGGAAACTCTCTTCTTTTGAGAAATCGCATTAAGGGAATACCAGCAGCAGAAGCTGCAGAACCCCTATCATCTTGCAACCGCCTTGTTCATGTTCCTGCGCCTCTTTCTGACTTCCCAGATTAGAGCTGTTTTAATTAATTGATTAGGCTTTTGGGCAATGTTTTAACACCTCATTGTCCCTTTCTTCACCCTCTTTCACTGTCTCACCCCTGCTGGCACACACCAACAGACCCATCACCGTTAGCAGCTAAGCTATCGGTGATTGAGGTGAGCTGGGGAGGTCCCGAGGTGTTTGGGTTCATGGGGCAGTCACTGTTCATCCAGGAACTGACCAGTCAACTTAACAAGCATTAGAAATGCAATAGGTCTTGGGTTTATTTGAGTTAGAGCTAATGGCATTGTAAATGGCAATGTCTTTTAGCCATGTGTTATGGAGTGTATGCATGTGGTGTGTAGTGGAATTATGTGGGTTGGATTGGAATTGTAGCAATGGTGGCATGCTGCGCTTTAGATGAATATGTTTAAAAGTAAAGTGAGCCATACTGCGATTGCTACAATAGTTAATTGTGGATGTGTTAACAATTGATGTGTGCACTGATGGCTGGTGGTGTGTGTGCCTGTAGAAATTGTGCACTGATGGCTGGTGGTGTGTGTGCTTGGTGGAAGCGTGCACTGCCGGCTGGAGGTGTGTGTGTTTGGTGGAAGCGTGCACTGATGGCTGGTGGTGTGTGTGCCTGGTAAAAGCGTGCACAGGCGGCTGGAGGTGTGTGTGCCTGGTGAAAGCGTGCACTGATGTCTGGTGTTGTTGCCTGGTTAAAACCTGCACTGACAGCTGATGGTGTTTGTGCCCGGTGAAAGCGTGCACTGACGGCTGGTGATGTTTGTGCCCAAGAAAGTGTGCAGTGACTGCTGGTGGTGTGTGTGTGTGGTTGTGTGTGTGGTGGTGAGTGTGTGGTGGTGTGTGTGGTGGTGAGAGTGGTGTGTGTGGTCTTATGTGTGTGGTCTTATGTGTGCGGTCTTATGTGTGGGGTCTTATGTGTGTGGTCTTATGTGTGTGGTCTCATTCTGCACTCACTCTGCACACACTCACACTCTGCAGCACTCACTCACACTCTGCAGCAATCACTCACACTCTGCACACACTCTCACTCTGCACACACTCACTCTGCACACACTCTCACTCTGCACACACTCTCACTCTGCACTCTCACTCTGCACTCACTCTGCACTCACTCTCACTCACTCTGCACTCACTCTCACTCACTCTGCACTCACTCTCACTCTGCAGCACTCACTCTCACTCTGCACTCACTCTCACTCTGCACACACTCTCACTCTGCACACACTCTCACTTTGCACACACTCTCACTCTGCACACACTTTCACTCTGCACACACTCACTCTCACTCTGCACTCACTCTGCACTCACTCTGCACTCTGCAGCACTCACTCTCACTCTGAACACACTCTCACTCTTGGCAAACTAATCAATGAGGCATGAACTGCTATCTTCAGCGAGAGAAATGAAAAATAAACCAGAGATAATCCCCTCAGTTAAAAGGTTATTCTCTGCGATAAAAGCTTTTTTGTTAATTGATTTACTTACTGCTGTGGTGAGATAAAGAGAGGGAACAATTAGAGAATTCCAGTAGAAAGGATTTGAAAGGGCAGTGACGACTTAACATTTTATGCTGTTTGATTGACAATGTAGTTTAGTGCAATATAGAAGTATTCCAGCATTCTGAAAGGAGAGGTATTCCATTTCACATTAGTGCTACCAGTTAAACAATAGAGGATTGAAAAGAGCACGCTCCCAAAATTGGTTTTTGTCTAATTAAAATTTCACCTCTTCATCATAATTAATTTGCTCCTCTCTCAGCACTGCATGAAAGTACTGACGGATACAAGGCCTACCAATCTAAAACGGACACCTTCTTAAGAGGAATGCACAATGATGTCGTGCCCATACAAAATACTTCATCTATTTTGTATTTTCATTTATCACTCTGCCACACGCATCACACCAAATATTTCCCTTTGCTGGTTCAGTCCGTATTACTGTCAGGTTTTAATTTACGGTTCTGAAATAAAAGACGTGTTTCTTCGGCCGCCAACGTTACAAACGCTCTCGCCTGCTTCCTTCGATCAAAAGCGCGAGCTCCTGCTAATTTAATGACGTGACTCATTCAAAAGAGCAAATCCAACATCCTTGAAATAACAGCAAAGATGAAATCATATGTCTGCAAATACGATAGGGGGCTACCAGGGAGGTTTTTTTGGGTGATACTGTATTTATAATTGAGCGAGCAAAATAGTATTTAGACCTCACAAAGAGCGAAATTAATTTCATCATGAACGGCATATTTGAATGGAGCTTATACGTGCACGCGAACCATGTGCTTATCTGTACAGTAAACAAAATAATATCCATAGACGATACCGCAGCCGTGACGGCCGAGATAGCTTATACATGCACGCAAACCATGTGCTTATCTGTTCGGTAAACAAAATAATATCCATAGCTCTCGCCAGCCCCTCGTCTGCATCTACTCCCCGGATAGGCATGGGGGCTCCAGCAGGACGGAACAGGGACCGGGTCTGAGAAAGGAATGTGCGCTGGAGTGAAAAAACAAGCTCACATGCCGCGCGCCTCTCTGCAGACTCCGCCTGCATTCCAAGAGGCGCGCGTCGCGATCCGGTCTGCCATGGCATGCTGTGGAGACAAGACCTGGCCGCGCGCACAACGTTATCCTATGGGGAAACGCTGCGCGCGGCCAGCTCTTGTCTCACTTCGGCGTTCTCAGACTGCTGAGACGCCAACTATAGTTCTCTGGCGAGAACGCGCTTTCAGCGCGTTACTAGCCGAGACCTAAAAAGGACCCCCTGCTGCCTCATTTCAGACACAATTAGCACGGGCACCAAATGCCTAAAGCGCTATCTTAACAAATGCCGGCTCTGATTTTTTTTGAGTGGGCATAAACAATTGGAGGTTGTGAACTAGTACCTGTATTATAACACTAGCAGCTGCCAGACGCTAGGGGAGAATCAACAGATGGCAGATTCCGGGAGCAGGCTGAGGTGGTGTTGAGTGATGTTGAGGTGGCAGTGGTGGTGGTGCTGAGACAATGCTGAGGTGATGCTGAATGATACTTAGGTCTTGCTGAGTGATGATGATGGTGGTGGTTTACTATTGCAAAGGTGATGCTGAGTGATACTGATGTGGTGTTGAGTGATGTTGTGGTGGTGCTGAGTGATGCTGTGGTGGCGCTGAGTGATATCGTTGGGGCCCTGAGTGATGCTGTGATGGCGCTGAGTGATGCTGTGGTGCTGCTGAGTGATGCTGTGTTGGTGTTGAGTGATGCTGTGCTGGCCCTGAGTGATGCTGTGCTGGCCCTGAGTGATGCTGTGCTGGCCCTGAGTGATGCTGTGGCTCGTGTATTAGGATATGAGCACTTTAAACCGCGGTCTGTGGCTCGTGTTTTGGGATGTGAGTACTTTGTTCCCCTGGTTCTGGCTCATGATCCAGGAGATGACTTCTTTTATCCCCAGACTCCAGCTCGTGTATTTGGATAGGGATGTGTTGTTCCCTAAATGTAAATGTAAATGTACAGGAATTTATATAGCGCAAATCACCAACCGGTTTCTAAGCGCTTGCTTAGGGAACCCGTCCTGGTATTCCCCTGTGAGATAACCCCAGCAGGGTATCCGCAAGGTGAAAGCCAGGCATCCTGCCGCGAGGGGCCGTTGTGGAGATTAAGCAAGCTATTGCCCAGAGTCGCAGAGTGTGAACCCGTGAATTGAGTAGGCACCGGAGCGAGAATTGTCGAGTTCATGGACATTTTAGGACTCAAGACCCCGCCGAGCCGGGAATTGAACCCTGGTCCCGGGCTGACCTCTGCTTCCAGGTCTGCCTCCTCTAACCAGTGAGCCACACTTCTCCCTAGGCTCTGGCTTGTGTATCTGGATAGGGATATGTTATTTCCCAGGCTCCGGGTCGTGTCTTTGGATAGGGATGTCTTATTCCCCAAGCTCTGGGTCATTTATTGGCAGAAGACTATTTTAAGGCTGTTACTTAAGGCCCTTTGTCTTGTGTCGCGGGGGTGGGCCTGTGACAGTGTCCCGGACTGGGTGGGGGGCGGTTTCGCATTTTCGGACTCAGAAGTAGGAAGTGATGAAACCCGACAGAGAGGTTTAAAACATATAAACATTTCTGTTTGACTGACGCCAGAAAGGAGGGAATGGGAAGTCAGGTGCGGGAAAAGGTGAGTTGAGCAGCGAGAGGGGACAGAAGTAGAGCTGAGTAAAAACTTGGAGGGCTGGAAGACCAGACGGAAAGGGAGTGTTACTGAGCAAATGCGGCCGCTCTGTGAGGACTGGGCACCCGGCACAGGTGGACACTCAGCTGTTACATTCTTCGCACCAAGTGGTTCCATTCTGCTGGGTGTGCATGTGTAATGCGAGGGGTAGCTCTGAAGGGAAGAGAGCTGGCAAAACTCTATGTGTAACTAAAGCAGATTATCAGAGCCGTATGAGCCGTTAAGCACTGGGCTATTTTACTTCGATTGAAACTGTGTGTGACCTCTAGGTTAGACACAGTTCTCTTTAGTGGGAGCTCAACCCCTTGAGCTATCCGACTGTGATCGACACTTAAGATCCGATGGCTGCTCGTGAAAAAATTCTATTTTTACTCTGGGCTGTAACAACTTTAGAAGGATGGTTCTGCCGATCCATTCTCCGCAGCAGGTGCCATGACTCCCGCCGCCTCCTCCCCGTGCGATTTTAAGAGAACGTGAAGTTCATCAAACTGACATTACAATGCATCCTGCAAACGGTATTTAAAGAACGTAGTGAGAGCCTCAGTGGTGAGATGAAAGAGCATCTCTAGTCAGAACATAAGCGCTTTGTCAGAGTTCCCTGTTTGCCTCAGCGCTGAGATTCCAAGTCCACACTGGATCAAGGCTGAGGTGCACTGGAAGAGCTCTTTCAATAGCTCATTACCGGGGAGAGCCATAGGGTGCAGGTCAGATCAGAGGTGCATTGTGCGAGCTCTGGGCATACACTATTCTCAGATACTGATACATTCTCAGAGCTCCCCCTGCACCCCAGCATTGGTTCACCAGGGCATGCTGCAAACAAGCAGTGCTTAATTTGTAAAAATAAAAAACAAAACGGCAAAAGTGAAAGCAGTGGTGCGCGCGCACCAGTTGCGAAGACAGCAAAAGTGTAAAAATAAAAAACAAGACGGCAAAAGTGAAAGCAGGGGTGCGCGCGCACCACTCCGGCCACCAGCTTGCTATTACGCGCACAGGCACGCACGACGTGCACAGCACGCCAGATGGCAGCTGTGCACGTCGCGCTCGCATGTGCGCGTAATAGCAAGCTGGTGGGCAGCAAAAGGCTGTGGGTAGCACTTTTATAACCAGCTACTAGATTTCTCGCCAGAGCAGCGCATGTGCTGGCTCTAGCGAGACCTTAAAAGTATTTAGAACCTGAAGTGAATGCCAAAATGTCTTGCATTTTAGGGAGTAGATGACAATCCACAACAATGTTCCTGTTTGATGACCATAAGTCTGCGCACAATCTAATGTCGCCATTTAAAAAAAAAAATTTTTAAACCACAATGATCCGAAACCCATTCAGATGAGTCAGTTGACTCAGTCGCACCTTCTTTGCAAAGCTTGTCCAATAAATGTTTATATTCTTTCCTTACAGAGAGTGGAACTGGTCTCACCTTTTGTGTTACTGGTAATGATCCCTCCTTTAACTTAATCAAGTGTTCTAATCCTATTACACTGCTAATGTGTTCCCTAAGCACTTCACAATTTTTACTAAGAACAGATTTTAGGTCTAAATTTACGTTTGAAACTTGTAATTTACCTGTAAAATTTTCTTCAAGTATAATGGGTTTAGATGATCCAGATTTTAATATCACACCGAGTTTGCCTAAATCTTTCCATCCAACAATTTTTTGACCTTTTTTTGCAACATAAATTTTAGTGTTGATCACCCTACATTTAAAATTCACATTGTCTTAAAAGAACTTACCATATCTATTTAAAAATCTCAAAACGCTTTAGGATTAACATCAGTATCTTTTAACTGAACATCATTTCAATTTTTATCGAAGATAATATCAGATATGATAGTAATAGGTGAACCAGAATCAGCAAATACTTGTAGGTCAACATTTCCAATATGCACGCTACCTAATGGTGCTACAATTTTATTATTTAGGTACTTACAGTTAAAACAATGTTTGAGCAAATCTCTTCATCAAATTCTTCAATACTGTTAATTTTTACTTTATTGTTTAAATTTCCTTTGTTATTTATGCAAGATGTTGCAAAATACCCCATTTTCCAACATGTTATGCATCGTTTACCAATTGCTGGACAGCCTTGATATCAGCTAAATCATTCTTAGATCCACACGTGTAACACAGACATGTTTTACTTTCATAAACTCTTGTTTTATTTTTCTCACATCCTTTTTGATTGACTTGCTTATTTTCCTTCAAAGCAAAAATATTAGTGCTATTTATTGCTTCATTAGATAAGACTTTTGATGATAACATAGATCACTCAATTCCTTTTGCTAGGTCAATAACCTCCTGTAAACATGGGTTTCTGCATCCTAAAAGTCTTTCTTGAATTTTCTTGGGATAACAATGAAAGACAAAGTGATCTCTGATGTACGGATCTACTATTTTACTGTACTCGTAATTAGTTGCCAGTACTCTTAATGCTGCAATGTATTCCTCAATATTCTTATTTGCATTCTGTTTGCGCATTGCAAATTTGTGTCTGCCAACCATTAGGATTGTCTCCTCAGAAAATTGTTTCTCCATCCTTTTCACAGCTTCTTGATGCTCATCAAGTGGAATAAACTGCCCTGGCGCTTTTTCATATTCTGGTAGACTGTCGAAGATCTCCTGACCTGCATTACCTAACAGTCCAAACATAATTGCTTTCTTCCTCTCTGCATTATATACCTTTCCATTAGTAGCAATCAAATAGTTTTCGAAAGATCTGTGCCAGTTTTTTCAACGCATTGGTGGTTTTCCTGCTTTGCTTAAAAAATGTGCAAGCATACAAATTGCATTGCTTTGCTCCATATTTCTTTCTTTATATATTTGAATATATTTCATGTAAATATTTCCCTTTATATTGTATCTTTTTTTCAATATTCAGAATAGCTGTCTAAGTGAGTGAGCGAATAACTTTCTAAGTGTTCTACAGTTCGCTTTTAATTTCCTTAAAAATAATGCTTTTGTGAAAGTCTTACCAGTCTGTTGTATAAATTAATATATGCAGACAAGCTTGTGAAGTGCTTGTTCTAATGTAGTCCATTTCCAAAATAGGAGGCATGCACTGACGTCTTGCGTGCATGAAGCTACTGGTGCCATAAAGGTTCAAATGCGCATTGAAAGACTACGCGTGAGACGCCCAACGTCACAGAGCTGCAAGTATAATATTCAACGTTGCGTGTGCTGCTTAACTGTCACTCGTGAAGCTCAACGTTTGCTAAGAACTCAAACGTCAACTCACACGGCTTTCGCTTCACACATCCGATAAGTAAACATAACACACCTTTAAAGCTAAAGGTAATAGAGTTATTCGAAGATACCTTTTCTGCTTCGTTGTGCGCCTGCATGAGATTATTTTTTAATTAATATATTCACCTTCCGGTTTTCTTGAAAGATGTCTGCTCACTGCTGTGGGCCCGTACTTCATCCAATCTTCCATAACATATTGATGCCAAATTGTTAAGTCACAGAACGTGGCCGCAATGATAAAGTTGAGATGTTTGTCAAGAAAGAAACATCTAAGGGACCCACACGAGGGTGGAACAGGAACGTATGAAATAAGGCACAAACAGGATAAGTAATGACACAAACGTTCCAATACGTTATAGATAAATGAAAAGAACATTCTAAAATAATTACATCATAAAGCAGCTCTACCAATGAGGAAATAATATGTAAACCACTTACAAAACCAAAAAAGCGTTTGAACAACAAGCATAGAAAATGTAAGCACAATTACAACAAACATTAGCATCACATTTCCTCAATGAGACATGGAGATGCTCGCACTGGTCTGCCAGATCCAGTGGTGTGAGGTACTTGAGGGGTATAGTGACCATTCACTGATAACATAGGCTCGGATGCTTGATCTTGGAATTCAGGCGGGGTTGCCTCCTTCAGCATAACAGGAGCAGATGAACACCGAGGCAAAAGTCTACAATGTGGCAAGTCCCTTGTGATAGACTTTGCATGAGGTTGTGTGGTCACCATGTGTCCTTTGCTCTTTACAGCTCTCAGAGGATCGGCAGCAAACATAGTTTCCACCTTTCACGTCTGTTTCTGTTTGACCACTGTGCCAGCGGCGGTCCGTGCAGGTAATATTTGTGGGGCCACATGAGGGGGGATTTCGAGGGACGATGTAGATGGAAAATTCATGATTTATTTAATTTTCCCTTGACATCGTCCCTCGAAATCCCTCCTCACATGGCCCCACCGCCCCACCGCTGTTACCTGCACGGACCGCAGCTGACCAGCACCCAGTCCCCTTTATTGAAGACTGCTTCCTGGGCGTGTTGTCGCTGATCAGCATAGGTTTACATCTTGCACTTTCGAGAAGTATCTGTGACTCGAAGCTTATCAGTGTTTATTGATCAGTCCAGTGGCCATTGTGGTAGCTTAGTTCCGATGACTGTAGGAAGCTGGCTCTTTATATGATATTCCACTAAGTGGTTAAATCGTGCAAAGAGTCCAGAGATTCCCCCAGAAGTATACAGGCTCAATGTAAACCCAAAGTGTTCTATTTGTGGTAGTGTGGTCGAGCAGCTTTAGGCCTAACTCAGAGAAGTATAAGACATTTGTTATGCACAAAAATCAATCAAACATTTGTAGAGCGCACTAATCACCCATGAGGGTCTCAAGGCGCTGAGGGAGGGGGGGGGAGATTGGGGGGGGGGGGGGTTCAGCTGCTGCTCGAACAGCCAGATCTTGAGGCATCTCCTGAAGGGCAGCAGGTCCTGGGTCTGTCGCAGAATGGTGGGGAGGGTGTTCTATGTCTTGGTGGCAAGGTAGGAAAAGATCCGCCGCTGGTGGTTGTCTTGTGGATACGTGGAACAGTGGCGAGGTCAGTGGAGCGAAGCTTGCGGTTCGGGGTGTAGAAGGTGAGACTTTGTTGAGGTATGCTGGACCGGCGTTGTGGAGTGCTTTGTGTGCGTGGGTGAGGAGCTTGAAGGTGATCCTCTTGTTGACTCGGAGCCAGTTCTGGTCTCTCAGGTGGGCTGTGATGTGGGTGTGGTGGGGGATGTCAAGGATGAGGCGTGCGGAGGCGTTCTGTATACATTGTAGTATTTTCTGGAGTTTGGCCGTGGTTCCTGCATAGAGGGCACTGCCGTAGTCCAGTCTGCTGCTGACGAGGGCCTGGGTGATCATCCTTCTGGTTTCGGTGGGGATTCATCTGTAGATCTGTAGATAGTGATAAATAAATGACATATGAACCAAAAAGAAGATCTACACCTATTTTATAAAAATAGATGCTTTTTATTTTAAGACCAAGATGTATGTTCTCAGGTAAATACGTTTTTCACAAGAAATACTTTTCATTAAAAAAGTGGACACTGCAATTTTTCAGTTTAGCGAAGTTAACCTATGGGAGAAAAGCAAGAATGCGGTTTTGCAGGTAAGTATACGACTTACAGTCTTGTTTTTCGGTTTGGAGAATCAGCACCAGGCAAGGTTCAGGTTAGTAGCAAATCTGCATCTCCAGCGACATAGGGGCAGCTGGGTGCAGGGTTCAAATTCGGAATCTGGCACCAATGTTATCCATAGGAGAAAGGGGGTAATCGAAGAGATGCTGCTCATAGGTGAGTAACATGGTTTGGTAACCCAGCGCCGGGACGCCCCGTCGGGGTAGCTGTGCGCTCTATAAAATACACAAATAATAATAATAAGGTAGGTTCAGGAGAGGGGCACAAGGCAGCACCAAACTTACACCCTCAGTGGCACAAGGGCTGACGGGTACAGGACGCCAACAAAGCGTCTGCCGCCAATGGGGGAGATAGGTTTTGAGGAAAGGCTGCAGGTTCAGGACAGGAGGCTGGATGAAGAAATCCCACAACTGCCCATGTAAGTAGAGATGCTAGGTGATGTAGGGATGCCATTGGTCGTGCTCCCCAAGTTCCAGGGGCTTTGGGTGCAGGGTTGTCCTTAGGCGTTGGGAAAGTTTTACCGGGCAGGTCGCAGTCAGGGGGAGCCTTCGAGTTGAGGCTGCAGGCGTGGAGGTGGAGTCCGGCAACAGTCAGCCTGTGGTGGACTCTTGCTCAGAAGCGCTGGCGAACCTTCATAGGACCGGTGGGCCACTTGGACTTCAGCGTTGAGTGCATCAGTGGTTTTAAGGTTCCTCAGGGCAGAGTTCTTGGTTCTTTAAAGTTGGTTTCTTCTGGACAGGTCTGCTGTCTAAGGGAGATCGTGATCTTTGTCGAAGGCAGGTGGTTCTCTCAAGGGTTTGGAGGTTTCTGGGCTGCAGGACGGGTAATCTTTTGGAGCAGGATCGTCAAGTGCTGCAGACAGGCCTGTAGGGCTGGGGCCAAGTCATTTGGTGTCTGCAGTCTTCAGTGCTGGTGGGACGCTGTAGTTTTTGGCTCTTCTAAGATCATCAGGAATCTGATTTCAGGGTCTGGGGTGCTACCTAAATACTAGGTACGGGTGTTACAGTGGAGTGATAGGTAGGGATCAATGGGACTCTCACCTGGGGTGTCTACACCCACTACTATGCCTCCCACCTGTTGGAGGAGGTCATAGCCCTTGCCCTTATAGGATAAGTACCGCCATCTTCAAGATGGGAGGGGGGGCACTAAAAATGTTCTTCACTTTGTCTCAGGCTCCTGAGGGGTGGAGTTGGCTAAGGGGGGCACACCTCCTCTTCTCACGTAGGTTTTCCCGTCAGTTCTCTCGCCAAAAGTGGGGGTTTTAACCAGGAGCTGCCATCTGCTGTTAGCAGCAGAGGCTGGGTTTGAAGCTTCCCTCTCGAGCACTGTGCTTATCCTGGAGGATGTTTCTGGCGTCAGAGAGCAGGGGCTCTTGACCCGGGGATCCAGAAACATGTCTGGTGGTGGCAGGCTGCTTGAAGCCAGTCAGAGACCGCACCAGAGTTGGTAGGTTTTCAGGGGGCACATCTGAGGTTCTCTCTGGATATGTTTCAATAAATCCCACACTGGCATCAGTGTGTGTTTATTAATAGGAGTTGTTTGGTACCAAACACTCCTGAGTTCAGTAAAGCCATTTTGGGATTAATACGTAGACCAAGAAAAGGGTGTAGAATCAGTAATAGATTTGCTCACTTGGGGTTATTGTTAGCTATAGAATGGATAGACATATGCTGACTCTCGCCAATCCTACCCAAGTTTGACTCCTGGATTATGGATAGGTATGAATGGGCGGTGGCAGAAGGGCGCCAGTTAGGACTGATGGGAGTGAATGAACATGCAAAGCGGAACTTGGGGCTTTGGGAGGACATGGTTGCCTGGTTGATTAATACAGACTGAGAGCATTTTGGGGAGTGGAAGATTGAAATGAGTTGTGCATACTTGAGAGGGGTTATAAATAAGGCAGCAAAGAAGGACAAGGGGGACACTATTAACTGCAGAAGGAAAAAATATGTGAATCTTGATTGTGCACTTCTTATAGCTCCCCGTCATAGGAAATTAAATAATGTTTTTGCTATGCTGATTTAATGATGTGTACCCACTAGTGCAGCGTGAAATATTTCTACCCTTACACATCACAGAAACACAACCTTAATGAATTTGACACTTGAGAGTGGACATTCACTAGCACATGATTCTTATAAGACAGAATGCTTTATACACACGTTGCATCTGGCAACTTGATTGCAGAGTCTTAACTGTAGAATTTACAGTTTCTCACATTGAAGGTTTACTAATGTTAAAAAGAGAAATTCCTTTGAACTTTTTACCCAGGAACTGTTTACACTAAACCAAAATATATTAAATAACAAATGATTTAGAAATACTAAATTGTTATTGATTAATCTAGTAATCGATATAGTAATAATAAAAATGTATATGCTTCATTGTAACTGAAAGGTTGAATTATAGTGTGTACTACATCCAAGTGTGAAACTTAATAATGTGAAGTCAAGTCATTTCATACCCAGCCTCTTCACTTTATTTGCTGAACCGTTATTCATGATCCTAAATGTGTGCTACCCTGTCTATGTAATTCGTAGGCCTCCTCCCGCCCTATAGTAGAGGGCTTTCAGTCTTTAAATGATGCTTCTAGAACCACCATGCTGGATCTATCCCAGCCCTGTAGAACTATGAAGACTGGCTGGTTGATAAAAGATGAAGGGAGGCCAACCACCACCTCAGGGAAGCTCTCATTGCCAGGCCAAGAATTCAGCAGACCACTATGATTGCAAGAGCAGCTGACAAGAGAGCTATTAGGAAGAGAAAACTGACCCTTAAAGAGGGAATGTGCGAGCAGTTAGTTACTACTTGTAACTCTGGGGATGCCAGGGGCTTCTGGCAGTTAGTCAATGGGAAACAGACTTACTCTGCCAGGCCCGATGACAGAGACACGAACATCACTCCTTCGCAATGGATGGCACACTCAGATGGGGTACCCATGGACCATTACAAGGCAAACATCAGTTTCTGGGCTCCCTTATTAACTAATTCTTTAATTGCTGCTACTGCAACCGAAATTCCCAAATTTTGGAAATCTGCAGTTGTCACTGTTTTCAAGAAGGGCAGTTGGCAGGACCAGGGTTGCTAAAGACACATCTCTTTATTAGATTCTGAATCAAAACAGTGGTTCGCATTATTTTACAACACATTGAGGACTGGGTCCAATCAAACAATATAATCTGTTCATCCCAAAATGGTTTTAGAGAAGGAAAGGTAACCATGGAACAGTGTTTGAATCTAAATCTTTTAATGGGGAAATATCTGGTTGCTAAGAAGGCTGCTATCTATCTAGCATTCATGAGTCTGAGTTGCGCCTTTGACTGGATCAATTGTTGGAAGCTATGGAACATCTTAGTCAGTTTTGGGATGCCACAGCCATCGATCAGCTTTCTACCTGCCCTTCATACAGATGTTAATACATCAGTTAAATACAGCATGGGAGGGATAAGTACAGATTCATTTAGCATATTGTGGGGGGGAGGCAGGACTGTGTCCTGGCGCCTATTCTATTCCTGTTATATATCAATGGTTTTAACTCCATTTTAGCAGCCAATGGGAAGGACATTCCCAGAGTGAAATCCACACTTGTACGCAGATGATGCAGTGCTACTCTCCCACACCTCAAATGACTTAAAGTGCCTGGTAGATTTGTTTGTTAAGTACATGGATGATTTGGCCCTTGATGCTAACATCACAAAAACACCCTATATGGCTTGCGGGAGGCAGACCTCCAAAACCAGACCCATTTCCATTAGGGGAAAGTCATCTCAAGGGTGGCCATGTTTCCTTATCCAGGGGTTAGATATGACCAACAGAACATCGGGGTACAATACATCGCTAATCATTGTATGATATTCAGTCAAGCATGTGGATCCCTTTTTAGATTTGAATCAATGGTGGATAGAAAACCTATCCTCCCGCCAATGCAAATTTATAGAATTAAATGCCTATCAGTGTTGCTATATGGTGCTGCTATCTGGGGTATCATAATTGTCAGAGCATCCAGCGCAAAGAAAATCGCTTTTGCAGAGATTGTTGGGTGTGGGTCCCAATAGTTTGGGCCTTTTATACACTATGATGAAATGTACCTGGACTATGCTGAAGACGTTGCCAAAACTGCCCCATTGCTTTTGTGGGTAGCTGTGTGGAGTGGCGAACACACTGTGTTCAATAGGGATGTGATTGAAGACTGTCTTGGGAGTATTGACATAAAATCCCTTGGCTAAATTATATAAGAAGTGCTGCCGTATCTTTGGGCCACCTAGAGGTGTTTTCTAGCCCTCAACTGCTAAATAAAGGTGACATGAAGTTAGTCAATTAGTTGTTCGTAAAGCATGCCAGAGACAACAGAAAGACCATGGTCATGGAGAAACCAACTATGAGAGACCTTTTATCTTTAAAAACTAGTCTTGGTCCTCAACCCTACCGCTCTTCCATTCGAACTCCCTGGGAAAGATCACTTCTTACGAAGTTCTGTCTGGGTACAATTTGATTCAATCTTTGTTTTCCTGCAGGGCAATACGAGCTGAGCTCCATCAAAATCTGTCCATATGTTGGCAGTTCACCCCAGATTTTAGAACACTTGGTTTTATTCTGTGGGTATTATGATCCCCATTGTAGGAGATATTTGCTGCCCATCTTTAGGTGAAGGGTTTTTTATCAATTTAGGCGGCCTTTTTCTATTTACAACTTTCAAGTGATAATGCTGTAACTTTGCGGTCTGTTCTATTTCGAAAAGCTCCTTGCCCTGGAAGAAAGTGATGAATTCTTATAATGTAATCTGATCTTTTATCCTAAGGATCAAAGTGATTCTCAGTGCTATCCGATGAAATCTCACATCTATTTATTTTGCTGCATTTATCTGTATGTTTTTATGTTTTTATGACTCATCTTATTTTAGCTTGTACATTGTACTTTCACAATGTTTCTCTTTTATGTTTATATATTTATAATCAAATAAAGATTTTTCCGTCAATCAATCAATCTATATCGTTATTAGTTCCCAACAATCCTTATGTGTATAGTATCCTAACGAAGGTGAAACGAAAAGTATTTTCCAATGTATGCATTAATGTTACACCCATGTACCGTCTAAATGTAGTGAAAGGTTATACCTATTAATGTGCAATTTTATTATTCAGTATATGCTTATGAACCATGAATTAAAAGTATTAATGACTGTTGTATTTGTGTATGTTTAAATGCACATGTATATTAAGCATGCATCATTGAATTTAATGTCTTAAGTTAGCATTTACTCTAAAGGTCTGAATCTTCACTGTTGCATTTTATAGAAGTAAGGAATTGTTATTTCTGCTGACTTGGTTTCTTCCCAGGTATTCTCACATGTTACTAGTGTTTTATTTATTTTTTTAAACAAATTTTATTGGGTTTACAAGCGAAAGGATGAGCGCATATCAGTGTATGCATTACATTCCAAACGTAAAAGATAGTGGCAATGTACATAGTTACATTGCATATATGTGTGCGTTGTTCCTCTCAAATAAGTTTCAGCATTATGCATGGCGGTATTTAGGAGCATATTTCTAGTTTAGAATAGATACATTTTTGTAACAGCAAAAGATATATGCCTGAGAAAAAAATGTGTCCACAAGCACATAAGAAACCTGTGGATGGATAGTGGGCTATTATGCTCTAGCCTGAGCGTGTGACTGAGATGATGTTCCCATGTCCAGCGTTGGATTTTTCTCTACTGTTGCAGTGTATACCATGTGAATCCATACAGAGATTGAAACAAATACAATGGACTTCTATTGATGAATCAACCAAAGGGTAATTGCCAGCGTACTATATCGGTTATATATTATCATTGCCCTGGTGGAAGGAGGTAGACATGCAGATGGCTTTAACTTTTCTTGCCGTCTGTATGCTGGACTTCTTTGCTGGACCCCTTTTCTGAAGACCCTAAGCAGAACCTTCCTTGGACTCCAACCCAACAATTTATTGAACCCCATTGCCCCTTTAACAGACACTTAAAGTATTTTCCTTATTTCCTGGTACTTCCCCTAAAGTATTGTTTAAACTAACACTTATTTCCGACCAAATGAATACTCTTGTCCGAGTTTCGCAATGATATTGCTAGTATATAATTTTAAGGCATCACTATTAAAGACTCGCAAAACGGGATGCATGTAGGAATCGCAATGTTATTTGCGATTCCTACTGATTCCTTATTTGCGATTCGCTAATTGCTAATCGCAAATAAGGAATGGCAAATGTGTCGCAATTTCAAGGGTGCCAGGGTGTCCAAAGGACACCCTGTTGCACCCCTGAAATGGTAATGTTCACTGGTGTTGCGCACACACATGTCCCAAGGACATGTGTGTGTGTAATATACAACTTAGAAAAATGCACTAAAGCGCATATTTCTAAGTTTTTGCTACTTACCACGTAGTTTGGATTCGCGGTAAATAGCTACCCCAGAATGCGAATTCGCAATCTTGGAATGGTTCATGCATTGCATTTAAGGAATCGCAAATTACGATTCCTTAAATGCAATCGCAATTTGAGAACTCGCAATTATTTGCGAATTCTTAAATTGCAAGTGCATGAAACCTTGATGCATCTCAAATGCCATTTTTGCAGGCGCAAACGGCCGAATTTTGCGATTCACACCGTTTGCGCTCGCAAAAATGCTTGATGCATGTACCTGAATATGTGTTAACAATTTCCAGTGCGTAGGCGCACATTTCCAAAACCTGAAAGACTCGAAGTATCATTTTTGTAAAGGCTTAATATACATGTGTGACAACACCCTTCAATCAATTTGACCTTGGTAAAGTAGCTGGCAGCTCACTCACCATCTCCCATCTAACAAGCCTAACTTAAGTGCTACGCATCCTTGATCACAGCCAGGGCCATGACTTTTTCCAATAATAAAACCTTTTGGTTCCCTGTCTTTTGGACTCATTGAATACTAATATCTAGTAAAATAGTTAATTTATTCTGTTGTTGTTTATTGGTATTCTGGAATGGAGCACTTACACTGTTCAAAGGTCCTCACAAGGTATTAAGACAGAATTCCCTAATGTTTGGAGGAAAATGCTAAATCTGAAGGAGAATCCACAGATGGGTTTCCTCCACCATAAGTATAATGCCAATGATGCATCTCCTCAGTGTCAAGCTGGAAATCTATTCACTGACTATCCTTGGTACAAGAAACCAAGCTGTCAAGCCGAGTTGCTCTTAGCTGGTTCTGTGTTGTTTGTCTTTGTCTGATTTACAACAGAGTGCGATACAGCAAGAAAGGCTCCCGGTTTCAGCTAATGCATACTTTACAGCTCACATAATCAGGCAGTGTATTCATAGACTATGTCTAAATGGGTGAACAGTCAAAATATCGAGTCCAAAATATCGAATGGACATAATATTGAGTTTTAAATATAGAATGGACAAAATATCGAATGGACAGAATATAGACATCAAAAATATCGTTTTAAGGTAAGTAATGTAATATCGAATGTTAAAAATATAGAAAGTTAAAATGTCGAAGTATATAATATAGGTTATTAAAATTATCGATTTTTTAATAATATCGAATTTTTTATAGTGTTTTTTATGTTATTATATGTGTGAAAAGTGTGTATTTATGTTATAAATAATTTTAATTAATGAATTTTGTTTTTATAATTTTTGCGTAATTTAATTCTGTAGCGGGTTGTGGGTTTATAGGGGAATAGCGTGGGAAGTATTTTAATTATAATTAATTAAATATGTAAATGTATTTATTGGTATTCATTTTTAATTAAATGTTAATTAATTTATATTTGGTAATTAATTAAATTTTAATAGGGAATTAATTTTAATTAATTGATTAATTGCTAATTATGTTAATTTTACTAATATATTTTCTGTAGCGGGTTGTGGGTTTAGAAGGGAAATGGGTGGAAAGTAAGTTAATTACAGTTAATTAAATATGTAACATTATTTATTGGTATTTATTTAGAATTAATTGTTAATTAAGTTTTTATGGGTAATTAATAAAATTTTAATTGCCAATTAATTTAATTTAATTGATTAATTGCTAATTATGTTAATTTTACTAATTTATTTTCTGTAGCGAGTTGTGGGTTTATAGGGGAGTAGGGTGGGAAGTAATTTATTCACAATTAATTAAATAATTAAATGTATTTAATTGTATTTAATTCGAATTAATTGTTAATTAATTTTTAATAATTAAATAATTAATTGTTAATTTGTAATTATTTGTATTAATAGGTAACTAATTATAATAATAAATGTTAATTAGTAATTTTAATAGATTAATTATTATATTATATTAAATTGGTAATTACTTTTAAATGATTTTTTATAGATATTAATTTATAATTTTTTAAATAATATATGAAGTATTTCATTTCCCTAATGTTGCATTCTCTGGAGAGGGAATAGTAATTTTTACCTCTATGCTATCCAACGCTTTCCCTACTGTTGCATTCTCTGGAGTGGGAATAGTAATTTTTACCTCTATGCTATCCAACGCTTTCCCTACTGTTGCACCCACTGGAGTGGGAATAGTAAATGTTACCTCTAGGCTATCCAACGCTTTCCCTACTGTTGTACCCACTGGAATGGGAATAGTAAATTTTACCTCTACGCTATCCAACGTTTTCCCTACTGTTGCACCCACTGGAGTGGGAATCGTAAATTTACCTCTACGCTATACAACGCTTTCCCTACTGTTGCACCCACTGGAGTGGGAATAGTAATTTTAACCCCTACGCTATCCAACACTTTCCTTACTGTTGCACTTTTTGGGAGAGGGAATAGTAATTTTTACCCCTACGCTATCCAACGCTTTCCCTACTGTTGCACCCACTGGAGTGGGAATAGTAAATTCTACCTCTACGCTATCTAACGCTTTCCCTACTGTTGCACCCACTGGAGTGGGAATGGTAAATTTTACCTCTACGCTATCCATTGTTTTCCCTACTGTTGCACCCACTGGAGTGGGAATAGTAATTTTAACCCCTACGCTATCCAACGATTTCCCAACTGTTGCACTCTTTGGAGTGGGAATAGTAATTTTTACCCTTACGCTATCCAACGCTTTCCCTACTGTTGCACCCACTGGAGTGGGAATAGTAATTTTTACCCCTACGCTATCCAACGCTTTCCCTACTGTTGCACTCTTTGGAGTGGGAATAGTAATTTTAACCCCTACGCTATCCAACGCTTTCCCTACTGTTGCACTATTTGGAGTGGGAATAGTAATTTTTACCCCTACGCTATCCAACGCTTTCCCTACTGTTGCACTCCTTGGAGTTGGAATAGTAATTTTTACTCCTACGCTATCCAACGCTTTCCCTACTGTTGCACCCACTGGAGTGGGAATAGTAATTCTTACCCCTACGCTATCCAACGCTCTCCCTACTGTTGCACCCACTGGAGTGGGAATAGTAATTTTAACCCCTACGCTATCCAACGCTTTCCCTACGACTGCAATCTTTGGAGTGGGAATAGTAATTTTTACACTTCCGCTATTGTACGGTAATCATATTGGATATTATTTAATTATATTATGTTACTATATATATATATATGTTTTAACAAATATGATTACAAAATTTTTTTTATAACTTTCATTAATTATTTAATTATTATAAGTGAATTTAAGTATTTTTAAGTATATTTTAGTAATTAATTTTTAAAAATAATTTAATTTAACATTGTTTTTAATAAAGTCGATATTTTTATAAACTATATTTTAGTAAACGATATTTTTTACTCAATATTTTTGTACTTACCTCAGTGCTTAATTTGTAAAATATGAAGTGCAGGTGCTCAAATGTTTGCTGGTGGCCACACCTACTTTTCTCCGGCTCCACCCATTTCCTTCACTGGCTCCACCCACTTTATTAGCTCCCTCACATCCTCAAAAGTCCGATGTAATACGAGGTACAAATACCTGTTAGTAACAATTCAGGAAAAGAGTGGAAACAGTAACATGACTATTGCACTCACGAGAGGATAAAAAAATAAACTTGTGTGCACTAGAGGAAGTAGTGATGCCGAGTCATATACATGCATTAAGTAGCGGGGAGGGGCTGCTGTAGTAATATATAATATTACGCTTAGAGACATCTGGTGAAGTGCAACAAACAGGAAATAAGGACCCTAAAAACTGGACCACCAGCACCACTGAAACGTACCAGAACATTAAGCAGACTGTCACGAGAGTACAGTAACCATTACTACCCCGTCCCAAGTTTCACAGCAGACCCGTCCCTCCCCCACCCAGACAAATGAGTAGCTCACTAATGCGCTAATAATCGGCAAATAGCTGCTCTCCATGTACAATGTGGCCGGTGCCTCCCTCTGACCCCCATCCTCAGCACACATCCTGTCCCGGGACTGTCATCTAAAAGCAATTGTACTTCACTGTACTCTGCTCCTGAGGGCTGAGCGGCCTCGGACACAGCAACGGCTTCCCCCCCCCCCCCCCCCCCCCCCCCCCGTGCTGCATAATGGAATGCAGATGGCCGGGAATGAGGTGCATCGGCAGAGCTATTATTAGGACTCAAGAGGGGAATATCCAGGGCAAGGTACCAGGAAGTCACAGTTAAGGGGACTAGGCAGAATGATGCACGTGGAATTTGTGCACGCTGTGAGAGTTAAAGAGCACATGGGGGAAAGTTTGTTTTCGTGAGTCTTTGTATTGGGCTTTTGAACGTGTAGTTGTATGGTTTTGCATGGGGCACAATCAGGGGACAAGTCTTATAAAAAGAAGTGGGGGGACTGACCAAATGGGACAAAATGCAAAGCAACTGACCTCATTACATCAATATATAGCGCTACAAAAAGAGGTGAAAAGAGTGTGGGGGGGAAGGGGAGGGGGAAGCCCTACAGTATATTTTGCTGTCCTGCACCCGTCCAGGACAGTGCTAATGGTTTAGGACAAGCCAACCGCATAAACAGACCAGTGCGTGAAATGCAAATTAATATCATGTTTCAGTAAAGATACCCATTTAGCTTTTTTTTGTACAAAATATAAACTTCCCAAACGGGCAGCATTTTTCATAGACGGGAGAGAAATTTCAACAGCATAACACATGAACAGTCGGGACGTACCTTTCTAAGGTGATTCTCTCGCACTTTCTCAACTGTAAAAAAAAAAAAAAAACCGAAGAGCAAACTCCCAAGCAGAGGCTTGCTGTGCCAGCGAAGACAGCAACTATACAAATCCAAAGGTCACCGCATAGGTATGAACTTTTAAATGCTCAACGTTTGCACCATTCCAGCTTCGAGAATGTGAGCGTTTCCAGAGCTCGTCTGCATCCACTTCTTTGAAGCAAAAAAGTGCATGAAAAACAAATTACTTTTACTCGGATCTCTCCTCCTGTCGGAAGTTACAATTTCTTCTGCTCCTGGCAAATTGTCTTTTTTTAAGCACACACAACGTCTGTCTTTACTGTTAAACACACTTATCTTTCTCCTTCATCTGCAAGAGCAATCCTGCGATCCCCTCAGGATTTTTAAATCTCTCTCCTGCCGCCAAGCTTTTTAGTTTGCCCCGGAAATGCGTGGTTTGGCGCGCTCTTATCACGCCACCCTGGAAAATAAGTGGGGGGATGCCATCCACACGCATGGTGCCCCGTTTCGTGCCCTGAAAGGAAATGCGATATAGAAGGTGCTGCACCTCACACTTGCCCACTCTTCTTACAGTGGTAACGGTTGCTTCCGTTCCCGGGGCTTGTAAGGACAGTTCGGTGGCACCCGTGGCAGACAGGGGTCAAGACTTAATTAGCAGGCATGGAGCCACTGTATCATTTATTATCATATTTTCCCTCTAGAAATGAAAATGCCCGCCTATTTCCACTATCAAGAGAGAGTGACATCCAGAGATCACTGCAGGCCGGGCAGGAAGCAGTAGCAGAGTGGCGGGCGGAAGTTAGAGTGCGGGGGAGGTGCCTTTTTGAGAAGGCTGACCTGCTACGGGGGCTGCGCAGCTTTTTAAGCAGGAGGGACCAGGGACGTAATTACAGCCGGGAAGAACAGAACTGTGTATATTCCGGTAGCCTTAGGGAGGAGCATTTGCATGCATTTCTCGCTCAGCTGTGTGCTCTCAGGCAGTCCTTTGCTGAGTGGCGGAATGAGCCTCGTAATAAGGCTTGCGCCTATGCCGCATACAACTTTAAATATTTTACAGCGTTCACTGGGAAACACGGGTGAACTTAAAGAAGTCAATACGGAGTGTAGACCCGGCCCTAAGAATTAAGTGCCGGTGCTAAGCCCCGGAAAGCACCGGCACAAATTAAGCACTGTCTTACCTGTTTGTAGATATAAACTCGATATTCTGTCTGTCGATATTTTGTCAACGATATTTTTGATAGTCGATATTCTGTCCCTCGATATTATGTCAGTGATCCGTCTAACTGTTTTGGGTTATTACATCTCTTCTGAGGCCCATTTTAGACTGTCACATTTTATAAAGGTATACAGTTTCTGAATAGAATATCTTTACATGACCAGAACAGCCTTATTTCGCTCACAAAAAAGTGTCACTCCAAGTGTCACACATATTGAAATTTCACACATTCAGCTTCCAGTAGCATGTGTCCATAAATGGGTCTTTCAGTTGTTCATGTAGTAAATCTGAAACTTTAGATATGGAGTCTATTTTTTTATGGGCTTCCTTTTTACTTTTAGTAATATTGTGCTATTGGATATCACTAAGTTGAAAAACCTGATAAGTTAAAAATACTTACTCTTCTACCCCACAGAAACACCTGTGCCCCCTAATATTAATACTGCTGAATTTAATAAAAATCAAGCTGACAATTTTTGAGATACGCAAAATACAAAGGTCTATGGAAAATGCATTGGATTTCAACCCTGTTTTTTTACCACCCTTTTTTTCTTTGCACCTCCTTGACCAAACAGCGCAAAACATTCAGCCCTCCATATATGAAACAGGGACAGCTGGTCTGTAAAGTTTTATGCACATTCATCAAACAGGTTCAAAGTTATCAACGTAGACATAACTGAAAAACCTGTGTCTCTGATCACCCTAGTTATAACTACAGAGTGACTACCCTATATATATATTTTAGCAGTTTTAGATAGAGAAACTCGACCAAAAGTATTGGAGAGATTTACATGATCACTAGTTACATTACAGAAAGACGCATTCATTAGGTCTCGCACCTGCGAACGGATCGCGAAGCGAGCGTCGCTGCAAGACTCTATTGCAATCATTTCTGCTTACAACGAGCCAAGGGAGACAGGAGACAAGAGATGTGCACGCGCGCGTAAACGGATCAGGTCGCACGCGCTTCCTGTCTCCCATGGCTCCTTGTAAGCAGACACACACGCACGCGCACACACACACATACAGAACCCGCCACCGCGCACACACGCACACACACACATAGAGAACCCACACACCCCCCGCCGCGCACACGCACACACACACACATAGAGAACACCCCCATCCCCCCCTGCTGCCTCCGCCGCCACGCATACACACACGCACACACACACGCACACACACATAAAGAACCCACCCCCCCGCCGCGCGCACACACACACCCTTGCCCAGCTGGCGGCCGCGGCACTCGTCGCTCACCACCACCTCCTCGATTCGCCGGAAGGACACCGTGTTTATGCTCCAGTCCAGCAGCGGCAGCCGGGGGCAGCAGCAGTCAAGCATTAGCCGGGGGTCGAAGAGCAGCGTGTCATCCGGCATCATGGCAGGAGGTAGCGGCTATGTGTCCAGCCCCGGTCGCCGATACCAGCCCGGCAGGAGCGCAAGCCTCTCACGTAGCACTGTGGGTACGGGCTTATGGCGTGCGCAGCTTTGTCTATGGAGGAGGCGGCTTCCGACGCGCGTCTTCGGTTTGGGTCGCGTGCGTGAGCTTGTAACGTAGACAGCTCACGACGCGACCCAATCCCAAGGCGCGCGTCTGAATCTTCCTCTGCCATGCTTGTTATACCAGCAGTTTTTCACCACTTTAAAACTTCTGAGGAGGAGGAAAAGGCAGCGCGCACAGGCTCAGACACACGCAAGCTCGCTCGGCTCACCAGCCTCCTAATGTTGGGAAATCAACAGCAATTTATCAAACGACTGTCTCACCTCTCCACCTTCCTGTGCTCACACAATGGCAGCCACTTTTCCTGATATTTATCACTTTTTTTATGGCTACTATGCTATGGGTAGTGCCCTGTCGCCAACCACTTTAAAACTGTATAGGAAAATGTACCTAGGAGCACAAGGTAACATACGAAGAAGTGCGAAACAATGGGGAAGCTGCGCGCACAGGCTCATATATGTGCAGGTTCCCTCAGCTCATCAGCCTCCCAATGTCGGTAAATCCACAGTGCTATATCTGATTACACAAAGGTTCTCAGCTTTTTTTGAAGATAGAGCAAATACTATATAGAACACAATAGGCTACTATACGTTTAACTTCCTTGTCCAGCCGGGCAAGGAATTTATTTATCAACAAATAAAAGGTAAATGGTTATAATACATTTCTACAGCAGTAGCAAGACACAATCCTGTGCTGTACTGGGAGGAAAGGAGAAAATAGGAAAGGGTGAGAGGGGTGTTTTCAGGCAAAAGAAAAGAGCAGGCAGGGCACTGTTATAGGAAAGGAATATTGACAGTATCGCCTGGAGTAGTACATACAACAACAAATATAAATTATTTTCATGTTTGACCACTCATGGGTGTCGACGTTTCGATCCCTCGCTCAGTTAATAAAGGGGATCATCTTCAGGACTTTTGTAATTAGATTTGCCTGAATTAGGAGCGCCTGTTGGGGAAACAATGAAGAACAAAAAAGGGAATTATCAGAAGAGGATCCTGGAGGGCGGTCAGTACATACCCTTCTTAGCATTTACAATATTCGGAATTGCGGTTTGTGTAAGGTGATAGTGACAGTGGTAGCCTATTAAATCAAGTCCAACATTACTATACAATTGTCCTCGGAATCGCAGTGAAACTTATATTATAAGTGGATAATCTGGGGTTGTGCAGAGCAAGTGACTAAGAAGTTGCTCGAAGCTCAGTGATATGGTGATTGAGCAGAGCAGTGTGCACCTATGGTTAGATTGTGGAAGGATTCTCTGTGAGTGGGGTGGGCGAATGGCGAAGGTCCACCTGAGCATTGCATGGAACATACCTCTTGATACGAGGTAACGGATGGTGAGGTTGGCTTAGGCAAAGTGGTCCTAACGATTCCTTAAGCAGAGTACTGATGGCGTCGCCGGGGCTTGTGGCTGTGGGGCAACCAGGTACTTATTCCTGTAATGGAGGAATTGTGAGCATGAGGGCATATATACTCCTATGTTGCGTGGTTCACATCATTTACGCGTGTTGGTGGCGTACCTTAGATCGCAAGGCTGAATCTCTGATTATTTACTGAGAAGTAAAAGATTTGCGGCTTCCTTGTTGTGCCGGATACGGCATGGAGCCGAGCTGTGGGTTAAATAGGGAGCCGTTAGTTGGGAGAAGGGCGTGCTTGGGTACAGCGAGAGTTGTCAAAAGGTAAAGGGTTGAAACCATACCGTTCAATGTTGCTGCAATTTCCAATTAAGGAAGAATATGGACGGGAGGCTCAATGGCCGTCGCTGCCGTTCGAACAATGTCGATGATGGGCCGCTGTAAATAAAATAATATACAGCTATTAAGTACCGGTTAACTCGTTATCAAGGAAGGACTGTGGGCTGACAAGGTTGGCGAGTGAAGGGGGTGCGCTTACCGGGTCAGAGTCGAGCTCGCGGGGCACCGTCGGAGTGCTTGGTCCTACTGCCGGTTCTTGGTTTGGAAGCTGGGCGGGACCAATTGTAAAAGCAAGCAACGAGTCACGTGATGGTGGTTGTGGGCGTCATCTTGGAGTGGTGGTCTACCGGAAGTTATTGTGGGGGACATAAGTTTTATCTAGATTTTCGGTGATATCTCCAGCGCGACGTTAGTGCTGTTAAAGGGCTGAATAAATAATTCGAAGGGAGCCTTCTTTTGGCAGGGACGCAAAGATATCGAATGATGAAGTGGTGTTGGGAGGGCTAGATAATAAAATTGCTGGGCGCCATTTAGCATTGGTTTATGGAATGACAGCGGCGAGGGACTATGGTGGTGATCAAGCCCCTGTACAGAATGGAGTATGCAGGTGTCATACAGTGGGTGATTCAACCGGTATCACACTCGTGAGGGTGTAATGGCATGCGGGATTGAAAGTGACATAAAAGTATGAACACAAGTGACAATAAAACATTCAACAGGTTACTGGGCCCAGCAACACTGTGTATTTGGTCAATGTTCAGCTTAGTATAAGTCATTTAGGGGAGAATGTTCTTTCAAAGGAGTGTCGTCCAGTCTTCACTCCGGTTGAGTCCCGTGTGGATAGTGTTGAATTGAATTATGGACTTAAGTTCTTCACGGTTCAAAAGTTGTTGTAGGTTGCCTCCTCTCGGTGGTAGTTTCACAGATTTCAGAATTGTCCACCTCAGGTCGTCTGCTGTGTGTTTCAAGGCTGCAAAATGTTCAACTAAAGGGGCATTGGGAGTTCCACACCTTATGCGGCTCCAATGCTGGCATATGCGCGTCTTGACCTTTTGGGTAGTTTGACCCACATACATTTTGGGACATGGACATACAACTGCATAAATTACATTAGTACTATTGCAATTTGTAGGACTTCTCATAACAACAGTTACATTGTTGTGACTAAAAGTGCGTCCCTCCATTGTTAGGTCACAAACAATACATTGGCCACATTTGACATGTCCTATGATGGGTGTTAGTCCCCAATTGGATTCAATCGTAATGTTTGGAGTTGGCGCAGGCAAAGCCGCGCGGACCAGATGGTCCCTTAGGTTTTTGCTCTTTTTGAACGCAAAGAGTGGTTTATCTAAGTTTAATTGTTTAGTTTAATTGGCCTGCATTTATTGTTGGCCAATGTTGCAGAATGGTTTTGCGAATTTTGTTCGAGACCGGAGAGAAGGTGGTGACACATGCAATTCTCTCTGCTCTCTCGCGAGTCTTTGGTTCTAATAGGACTTCGCGAGGACAGTACTAGGCTCTTTTGGAGGCGTTCTTGACTAGCCTCCTGGGGTAGCCACGGGCTTTCAGTTTATTTGACAAGATGTTAGCCTCCCTAAAGTAATCAGGTTTAGATGAACAATTCTGCCTGATCCGTAGGAATTGAGAATATGGGAGTGAGTCTTTGAGGGCTCTCGGATGGTTACTGTCATATCTCAACAAGGTATTGCGTTCAGTGGGCTTCCTGTATAATCGTTATACACCGATAGAACCACTTTGCCTAAGCTAACCTCATCATCCGTTACCTCGTATCAAGAGGTATGTTCTATGCAATGCTCAGGTGGGCCTTCGCCATTCCCCCACCCCACTCATTGTATAGTAATGTTGGACTTGATTTAATAGGCTACCACTGTCACTATCACCTTACACACACCGCGATTCCGAATATTGTAAATGCTAAGAAGGGTATGTACTGACCGCCCTCCAGGATACTCTTCTGATAATTCCCTTTTTTGTTCTTCATTGTTTCCCCAACAGGCGCTCCTAATTCAGGCAAATCTAATTACATAAGTCCTGAAGATGATCCCCTTTATTAACTGAGCGAGGTATCGAAACGTCGACACCCATGAGTGGTCATACATGAAAATAATTTATATTTGTTGTTGTATGCACTACTCCAGGCGATACTGTCAATATTCCTTACCTATAACAGTGCCCTGCCTGCTCTTTTCTTTTGCCTGAAAACACCCCTCTCACCCTTTCCTATTTTCTCCTTTCCTCCCAGTACAGCACAGGATTGTGTCTTGCTACTGCTGTAGAAATGTATTATAACCATTTACCTTTTATTTGTTGATAAATAAATTCCTTGCCCGGCTGGACAAGGAAGTTAAACGTATAGTAGCCTATTGTGTTCTATATAGTATTTGCTCTATCTTCAAAAAAAGCTGAGAACCTTTGTGCTAAAAAATTCAGTTGATACCCATGGTTCATAGCTACCCGCTGGGTCCCCCTTGTTTTTCTTAAAAATATCTGATTACACTGCTAGGTGCTGTCTGCCAGCATCTTTTCATCACTGCGAAGCTCCTCGCGGTGCTTTATTCTGCGGTATGTTTTGCTTTTGCACATATAGCTGGTGTGTCATGCCTCGAGACTCCTAAAACAACACTGTCCCTTTAAGACAATCGCTATTTAGGGCATCAGGATCCTGAGAGCGACGCTTCACGTTCTTGCGTCAAGCTCCCTTCGTGTTTTGCATCCGTCTGGTCCTTCCTTGCCTGACTTCCGTTTTTTCCCTGGAGTTTCCTGTTTGGAAACGCTGCTCGGCAGAGTGCTTTACCGGCCCCCGCGTTCCTGGAGCGGGCCTCGGAGTGCTCATCTGTTCAGCGGCGGTTCGCTGTTTTACAGGCGTTCAGGCTTGGGCGCCTGTAATCCCGATTGTGCGGAGTTCACGTTCTTCTTCGTGAACCTTTCCGAATTTCCCCATTGTCTTGGAGTCTCGTCCGGCGGCCGGGTTCTTTCCCCGCCTTCCGGCTGGACTCAGCTTGTGCTTATTTTGGAGTTGCCTTACCGGACAGCCAGCCCTGATCTCCGTTGTTCCGGGTTGAGCATCCGTTTTCTTTTCCCCCCTTTCCCTTTAGTTAGTCAGTTAGTGTTCCTTCCGCATTTGTCCCACTTCAGTATTTTTAGTTATCCCCTTCTATACTACTTCTGGAATACTGCCAATGCATTTGGAGTAATTCTTGCGTGGATCCCAAGGGGGGCATTATCTTCAGCTTCTTCACAAAGAATCACGGTAACAGCGCTTTTTGCGCCCTTTTTATACTTATACAACTAATAGTACGTATGATTTATATATGTTGTTTTGCTTTTCATTTAGAGATAACCCTTGAAGAAAGGAGGTGGCTAAAGGTTTCCTTACATATCCCTCATTTGTGACTAATACTTCACGAAGTCCACCAGACAGCTAAAGTGAGAAGGGTATTCTTTAGACCATAGAATCACTATTGAGTTTAGTGCATACTTACTAATACTTTACCTTATCTTTATCACAGAGCCAGATGATGTTCCTTATCTAGATGTCGTTTATATACATATGCTACACAGAGTAAGGTTTCCGGTATGTGTTGTTTCTATTTTTAGTTGTGCTAGTGTTTATTCAGTGTAGGACACCAATAGATAGTTGCTTATTTGCTTTTCTTTGCAGGCTGCCTGTTGCCAGTTCCCCAATTGATGTACCACGCAGATCATCCAGAAGAGTACCTACACATCATTTCTTCTTCACCATCTTCCCTTGTTTTGTCTCCCTGTGTTCCCCTGGCGTGTCTCTCGTACTCTAGTGTTTGATAGAGTCGAGAGGCCGTAGGGGAGGACTGTGGATTATTCTTCGGATTCCTGACGCTCCTGTGGAACTCTCCTGCAATCCTTACAGAACGTGAAGCCCAAGTGGTGTGTTCTGCCCGAGCGTCATGGATCTCGAAGCAATAACTTTGGCAGATTTAGCGGGTATGTTAGGTAACCTGCAGGTTGAAACACAATCATTAATGACAAGAGTAGACGCTATTCAAAGACACCAAACCTCGGGGGCGACAGGTGGAGGAGCTTCAGTGGTACAAGTAACCACTCCCCCTGTCATACCTTTAGCACCCCCTGAAAGATTTACAGGAGACGCAGCACGCTGCGCAGCTTTCCTCAGCCAATGTCAATTGCACTTTACCTGTAAAGCTGCCTGTTTTCCCTCAGACCAGGCCAAGGTAGCCTTTGTAATATCATACCTTAGCGGGTCAGCGGCTGATTGGGCGATACCATTAGTGGACAGGGATGACCCTTTATTAAATAGTTACTCGGCGTTCAGGAGAGAATTCCGCAAACTATTTGACAGACATATGTACACACACTCATCTGATACCGAATTACTAGATCTTAAACAAGGAACTCAGGATTTGGTGACATATATAACTAAATTTCGTAGGTTGGTGGTTGAATCCGATTGGCCTGAGGAAAAACGTAGTACCATCTTCTATAGGGGTTTGCGGGATGATTTAAAGGATGCTTTATCTCAGATAGTTGATCTTCCCACCTCTTGTACAGAGTTGATTGATCTGGTAGTTAAGATTGACCATCGGTACCAAGAAAGAAAGAAAGAGAAAGGGAAACACGACTATAGATACGCTGTTACAAGGGAGAAAAAGAGTGCTCCAGAGAAACCTAGTGAAGATAGCGAACCTATGCAGATAGGTACAATTAAAGGACCCTTGACTCCCGAGGAAAGACAGAGGAGAAGGACCCATAGACTTTGCCTATACTGTGGTAAAGCGGGTCATTTTTTGCGAGAATGCCCGATAAAACCCTCACAGTCCAAGTATTCGGGAAACTAGTAAGCCTGGGTTCTTGTGAGACGAGGAACCCAGGTAGGTCTGGTCTTACAGTCTCTTCCTCTGACCTTATCACTACCCCCACTCATCATTTCTATGTTTCTGCATTTTTGACTCAAGGTGCATTGGGTTTACATGTCCTGGTGATGATTGATTCTGGGGCATCAGGGAATTACATGGACTTAGAGTGGGCAAAAGAAAATAATTTAACCTGTACCAAGAAAGAGACACCTAGTAATGTCACCACGATTGATGGTAGTACTCTCAAATCTGGCCCTGTAACTTGGTGTACCACCCCGTTAAGAATGACTATAGAGCCTGATCATTGTGAAGAATTGATGTTCGATTTAATCTGTTCTCCGCAGATACCTGTTCTGCTGGGTATTCCGTGGTTAAGGTTGCATAATCCTGCCATTGATTGGGTGTCTTCTACCATAACATTCCCTTCTGTCATATCCCCGTCCTTAGTTGGGGCTGCCGTGGATGACGTACATAATGACAATAACAGTGGCGGGAATGGTCATGTTCTTCCGTCCTGTTACCAGGATCTACAGGCAGTCTTTGATGTTAAGGAAGCAGAAGTTCTTCCCCCTCACAGAGTTTATGACTGCCGTATTGACCTTGAGGCAGGGGCCAGGATACCTTGCAGCAGAGTCTACGCTCTCACTGAAAAGGAGAATGTGTATTTACGTGATTATCTGGACTCTATGCTTGAGAAGGGGTTTATACGTCAATCCCGTTCTCCTGCCTCTTCCTCTTTATTTTTTATTCCTAAACGGGAAGGGGGTCTGCGTTGTTGCATTGACTATCGGAAATTAAATGATGTGACCATAAAGAATAGGTACCCTCTCCCTCTGATTGCCTCCCTCCTTGACATGATCCGCAAGGCCCAATACTTCACTAAGTTAGATCTACGTGGAGCTTACCATCTGGTGCGGGTCAAGGAGGGAGACGAGTGGAAAACAGCCTTCTGTACCAAATACGGTCTTTATGAATATCTTGTAATGCCCTTTGGGCTATGCAATGCCCCTGCGGCATTTCAATTTTTCATTAACGAGGTGTTAAAGGACATGCTTGAGGTCTATGTGATAGCTTACATAGATGATTTGCTAATATTTTCTTCTACCATGACTGAACATCAACAACATGTCCGCAATGTGTTGGAACGTTTGTTAGACAATCAATTGTACTGCAAGCTCGAAAAGTGTTCCTTTCACACCAAGGAGGTACCTTTTTTGGGATATGTTGTTTCCCCTAAAGGTCTTAGCATGGATCCCTCCAAAGTAGAGGCTGTTCTTGCATGGCCAGCTCCCTGTTCGGTAAAAGAAATTCAGAGCTTCTTGGGCCTAGCTAATTTCTATAGGAGGTTCATCTGTAACTTCTCATCCTTGGTATCGCCTATTACAGCCCTCTTGAAGAAAGGTGTTCCTTTTGTTTGGTCCTGTGAGGCGGAGACTTCTTTTCAGCTCCTAAAGGAGGCTTTCACTAGTGCCCCTGTCTTACGTTTTCCTGACCCTGCTCTGCCCTTTGTGGTGGAGGTGGACGCTTCACAAGTGGCGGTGGGAGGAGTCCTATCTCAAGCTGATGTGCTGACGGGTGTATGTCATCCTGTGGCCTACTATTCCCATAAGTTCACCCCAGCTGAATATAACTATGCCGTGGGGGACAAGGAACTTTTGGCCATTAAGAAGGCTTTTGAAGAGTGGAGGCAATATCTTTTGGGGGCTAGACATCCTACTGTGGTATATACAGACCATCGAAACCTCCAATATCTCAAATCAGCTAAGGCCCTGTCCATGAGACAGTTACGTTGGTCCCAGTATTTCAGTGAATTTGACTTTACCGTCCAGTATAGACCTGGGAGGAAGAATGGCAAAGCTGATGCCCTATCACGTTTGGGCTTTGATACCCCTTCAATTCCCATAGAGCAAACCTGTATCATTCCCAGAGCCAACATTATAGGAACCATACATAACGAGGATGAATTCCTATCACAAGTTAGAATCAGTCAAGCCTCAGTAGACATTATGCAAGTGGTAGGGTCACAAGAACTATCTTTGAGAAGAGGATTGGTGCGGGTACAAGGGGGAGTGGTGTTACCGGCAAAGGAGTTACAAGAACAAGTTTTGAAGTGGTACCATTCTCATCCAATAGCAGGTCATCCAGGGATTAAGAAAACCACCGAAGCAGTGCGTGATCGTTTTTGGTGGCCTACTATGCTTAAGGACATTGAACAATTTGTGAAGACATGTTATGTATGCGCACAGACCAAAGTATCACGCCTCAATCCGGTGGGCCTTCTCATGCCATTACCCTCACCTTCAGGCCCTTGGCACACTGTGTCCCTTGATTTTATAGTAGAACTACCACTCACGAAACTGAAGAATAATACATTGTTAGTGGTAGTAGACCTATTCACAAAGATGGCCCATTTCGTACCTTTGCAGGGACTCCCTACTGCCATAGAGCTAGCATCCATCTTCATGCAACAGATAGTACGACTACATGGTTTTCCTTCTGTCCTGGTGTCCGATAGAGGAACCCAGTTCGTGTCAAAATTCTGGAAGGGTCTATGTTCTTTACTCCAGATAGACGTCCGTTTGTCCTCAAGTCACCACCCACAGTCAGATGGGCAGACGGAGAGAGTTAATCAGTGTTTTGAGCAGTACATAAGAAATCAGATGTTGCAAACCTTAGAGGATTGGGATGAGTTAGTCTGGTTAGCAGAAATCTCTTACAACAACAGTACACACTCCTCCATCAACACCTCTCCTTTTTTTTGCTCATATGGTTACCACCCTAAGTTGTTGCCCTCTGTTAGTCTTACTGATTGTCCAATTCCTGCTGCTTCCAACAGGGTAGAAAGACTACATGAGGTACAGGAGAAAGCCTTAGAGAGTCTCGAAATGGCTAAGGTGAGATACACAGAAGGAGCAAACCTACACAGGAGATTGGAGCCCATTTACGTACCAGGAGATGAGGTCTGGCTTTCCACAAAATACATTACTTTGGGGGGTCCACGCAAGTTTAACCCTAAATACATAGGTCCCTATAAGGTGGAAAAGGTGATCAATCCTGTTGCCTTGAAACTAATCCTTCCTCCATCGTTTAAGATCCATCCAGTATTCCATGTGTCACTACTCAAACCAGTTGAACCTGGGACCAGGGTGCCTCTGAAACCTGCTCCTATACCCATTCAAGATTCGGAGGAATATGAGGTGGAAGCCATCCTAGATTCTCGGAAAGTAAGGAACACGATCCAATACTTGGTTCATTGGAAGGGTTATGGTATTGAGGAGCGCACATGGGAACCCGCTTCCAACATCCATGCACCCCGATTGCTAAGAGTGTATCATCAAAGACACCCTGACAAGCCCAAACCAGGTGGGGACCATTGTGGAGGGAGTGTACTGTCATGCCTCGAGACTCCTAAAACAACACTGTCCCTTTAAGACAATCGCTATTTAGGGCATCAGGATCCTGAGAGCGACGCTTCACGTTCTTGCGTCAAGCTCCCTTCGTGTTTTGCATCCGTCTGGTCCTTCCTTGCCTGACTTCCGTTTTTTCCCTGGAGTTTCCTGTTTGGAAACGCTGCTCGGCAGAGTGCTTTACCGGCCCCCGCGTTCCTGGAGCGGGCCTCGGAGTGCTCATCTGTTCAGCGGCGGTTCGCTGTTTTACAGGCGTTCAGGCTTGGGCGCCTGTAATCCCGATTGTGCGGAGTTCACGTTCTTCTTCGTGAACCTTTCCGAATTTCCCCATTGTCTTGGAGTCTCGTCCGGCGGCCGGGTTCTTTCCCCGCCTTCCGGCTGGACTCAGCTTGTGCTTATTTTGGAGTTGCCTTACCGGACAGCCAGCCCTGATCTCCGTTGTTCCGGGTTGAGCATCCGTTTTCTTTTCCCCCCTTTCCCTTTAGTTAGTCAGTTAGTGTTCCTTCCGCATTTGTCCCACTTCAGTATTTTTAGTTATCCCCTTCTATACTACTTCTGGAATACTGCCAATGCATTTGGAGTAATTCTTGCGTGGATCCCAAGGGGGGCATTATCTTCAGCTTCTTCACAAAGAATCACGGTAACAGCGCTTTTTGCGCCCTTTTTATACTTATACAACTAATAGTACGTATGATTTATATATGTTGTTTTGCTTTTCATTTAGAGATAACCCTTGAAGAAAGGAGGTGGCTAAAGGTTTCCTTACATATCCCTCATTTGTGACTAATACTTCACGAAGTCCACCAGACAGCTAAAGTGAGAAGGGTATTCTTTAGACCATAGAATCACTATTGAGTTTAGTGCATACTTACTAATACTTTACCTTATCTTTATCACAGAGCCAGATGATGTTCCTTATCTAGATGTCGTTTATATACATATGCTACACAGAGTAAGGTTTCCGGTATGTGTTGTTTCTATTTTTAGTTGTGCTAGTGTTTATTCAGTGTAGGACACCAATAGATAGTTGCTTATTTGCTTTTCTTTGCAGGCTGCCTGTTGCCAGTTCCCCAATTGATGTACCACGCAGATCATCCAGAAGAGTACCTACACATCATTTCTTCTTCACCATCTTCCCTTGTTTTGTCTCCCTGTGTTCCCCTGGCGTGTCTCTCGTACTCTAGTGTTTGATAGAGTCGAGAGGCCGTAGGGGAGGACTGTGGATTATTCTTCGGATTCCTGACGCTCCTGTGGAACTCTCCTGCAATCCTTACATGGTGTTTATACAATTTTTTATATTTATCGCTTTATTTGTAGCTGTGTTGCCCAGTGCCCCGCCTCAAGGCACCTTCATACAACATGGGAACACACTTACAAGCACAAATTAAAATGCAAAAAACTGTGGGCAAACGGAGAGCAGCGTGCATAGGCTCATATATATGCAAGCCTGCTCAGATCATCAGCCTTCTAATGCCGATAAAAGCACGGTGATTTATCAAACCCTATGACAACATACACGAGCCCTTTTGCTTGCCAATGCAAAAGGTCTCGCAATTATGCGAGTTTGAGCTATTGGCATTGTAAATAACAATGCCTTTTATTTATATTTTTGATGTAAAATATAAATAAAAGGCATTGTCATTTACAATGCCAATAGCTCATACTCATGAAAATGCGAGACCCATCGCATTGCAAATGCTTGTTTTTTGCAGGCATGGGGAGATATGGGTCCAGATGTATCAAAGGGTTTTGCCCATTCTGTGTCTATGGGGAAATGTGTTGATACATATGGCCCTAAGTGATTTGCTCAGAATCACAGGATGTTCAGCCGAGACTCCAACCTGGTTCCCCTGCTCCAAAGTCGGCAGCAATGTTGGCGGGGTATGTCTTAATTAGAGATATTGCTGTATATAGTGAGGCAATTTAAACCACAAAGTTCATATAGCCCTCAGGTCTCTTAAAGCGGCGACTCATGGTGAAATCTTTCAACAAAGACGTCCTTCTGCTGGTACAGAAAGTAAAAACACGAGCACTATGAGGTGAAGAGTGGTGTTTATTGGTAGCAGCAAAGTACCTGACATGTTTCGGAAAGCAATCCCCTTGATCATGGGGCCCCTATGCTGTATATGTTGCACCCAATCTGTGATAGTTAGGTGATCTTGCATTGCTTATGTCCATCCATACTGCACCTTAGTTCCTGAATGGTCACATGTCATATCTGACACTTTCTGCCAGTCCTGGCTTTTTGATCAACAGCCCCTTGCTTGCTATGATTGTTGAGCCCATAGTTCTAAGGAAACTGCTTGTAATGCAGCTGGCTGTAGGCTTTAAAGGAAGAACTGACAGGAAGTGTTGCACATTATATACATCTACTTGGAGGTAATAAATACCTAATATATGTATTTAAGGAACGCACTTCTGCTGCTGCCCTGCGGTACCTATACAGTATCTGTTCATGAAGAGCTGTAAATGTAATTACAGGACAGACAAGATATTTTCTTTCTCTGGTACCCTCTATTTCAATCTCTCATTGCCCCTACGTCACTTGTCCTTGTCCCAACCATTACTTGTGAGATGAATCCCACTTCAATTGACAAGAAACACCAAGAATGCTGAAAATGTCAGCCCTGCGCGCTCTCCACTAGATGCCATTAAAAAGCCTGGCATTCCTAACAACCTACTATTTTGTTTCCTGTCGCAACTGAGACAAGAGCAATGGGTAGTAACGCTGGTCCGCTGCCATATCATGATTGATGGACGCTCCTGGCCTGGTGGGCTAGGGAGGAGACAGCCATCCAACGGGGAAGCAGCACCATAGGGAGCAGCCAGCCCAGGATGGATATCTGGCATAGGGAACACTTTTACTAAGGTACAAAGGTCTATTTGGCATAGTGAACACTGTTATTAAGGTAGAAATGCCTCACGGCATAGCCCTACAGCAGGGCTCCTTCCTCCGATTATGGAAGAAGCATAGAAGAGGTTTCCAGGTCTTCAGGAAGTTTATTTAAAAAGAGTAAATCTAGATCTAACAGAAGCAATGCTAATAATGAACATGTCCCATTACCACGGCACCTATGCAAAGAATATTTAAGCTGGTTCGTTGTAGACCTGAAGATAAGGCAATGAGAGGAGTGAGAAACTGAGACACTAGATATGTTCAGTCTTCCTCCTCTTGCTGCTGGCTCGACCAGCACTACAGAGGTACTGATTTCTAGAACACAAAATAACTATTTTGCTATTTCACCATGTGCATTCCAGTTCACTATTCCTAATATGACGTATAATATCCCTTGTGACAATCTCTGTATAACTGACTCTCTTTGGTTGGTTAAAAAGTAGTGGCATCCTTCAACTGAAATATAAATGAAGATTTTATGATAGATTTAATAAATAACCTGAACAGTAATACGCATTCCTACGGAAATAACTACTTGCACTGTTTTATAAATCAAGTCTGTCTTGAGAATAATTTTCAAAGCTGTAAGGTCATCAGCTGTAACATAATGGACACACATGAGTGTATGCATTCACTTCCCTGCCACTAGTAATACTTTTCTTTTGATTAGACCGAACAACCTTTATCTCCCCCCTGAGGAGAACAAACTGAGCTTTATATCAGGAAGGCGAGAACATCAGCTGTCATGGGTTAATAACAGTACTACAAAGCAACCCGGCGAAGTGGAACACGTTCCTGGCGCCCCTTTTTCTATATTTTGACTCTAATGCCCAAATTCCTTACCCATGGACTCGGAGTACCATCATTCCAATACTAAGAAAGGGCACTTGATTTAACCATGGGAATTACAGGCAGGCCCGGACTGGCCGTTGCAGGCACCGGGCAATCCCCCGGTGGGCCGCATGGTTGGGGGCCGGTTTAATTGCACTCCTGGACGCCTCAGAGAAAATATTTGCAGCAAGCATTCTTGAGCATCTAAGGAACTGGGCTTTCTCCAAGGGTATAATCCCAAACTTTCAAGTGGGCTTTCGGCCCTATCACTCCGTGATCGATAATATAGGTATACTAAACTTTATTATCGATAAGTATGTACTATCTAAATCAGAAACAATATACAGTCTTTTTGTCGATTGTTCGACAGCCTTTGATAGGGTCGATAGACCATCTCTCTGGAGAAACTAAAGAAAATAGGGATACCGGATTCACCTTTGAGGCTGATATTAGCCCTTCACACCTCAACATGGTGTAAAGTCCAGATGGAAGGTGACAAAGGCCTGACTCACAAGATACCCACTAATAATAGCCTAAAGCATAGCTGCCTGTTAGCGCCCCTCCTGTTTTCTCTTTACATAAGCAATCTTCCTGAGATTTATCTAAATGTAAATACTTTCCCTCCGAAAGTAGCTTTTGAAAATATACACGTGTTAATGAACGCGAACGACATGGTAATGCTCAACCTTACCTCGTTGAGTTTACAGAGAAATATAGATGCACTCACACAATATACAGAAGCGAATATCTCTAAAACGAAGGTAGTTCCATTTATGTTATGTTATATAGGTAATTTATTAAGCGCACGTACACCAAAGGTCTCATGGCGCTAAGTCAAGATCCAGCACAGAAGTAATATCTAGCAATAGGCCTGAGTGAAAAGCCAGGTTTTCAATTTTTTCCTAAAACACATGTAATCAGTCGTCTGTCTGATCACGATAGGCAAGGAGTTCCAGAGTTGGGAGCCGAGCTTGGAAAATGGTGAGCTGCCCATTCTTTTGCGCTTAAATTTTGGGACCGTCAACAGGTTCATTTGTGCCGATCTGAGATTCCGTTTAGGGAGGTAAGAATCTTTGTAGATATAAATGTGGGGCCCCTATTGTTGATTGCTTTGAAGATAATACAGCCTGTCTTAAACATGGAATGTGTGCTACGGGAAGCCAGTGGAACTCCTTCATCAGTGGCTTCGTATGGCAGTGGCTGGGTTTTTGGTAGATGATTCTGGCAGCTTGATTTTGCATCAGCTGAAGCTTGTAGATTTGGTTGATAGTGAGACCTAGGTAAATGGCATTGGCATAGTCAATCCTAGACAGAATAATGGCAATCATGATTACCATGCTTGCCTCCCTAGTGAAAAGTCTCCTGATCTTTTTGAAGTTCCTCAGTTGATAAAAGCAGGATGACGTAACCATGTTTATCTGGGATTGCATAGAAAGGTTAGCGTCAATTTGGATGCTGAGACTCTTTCCTGCATTCTTAGAGATTGGTGGGGCTCCTAATGTATCCGGCCAGTGAGTTGTTATGTTATGTTATGTTATTTATTCTTTTGTATAGCGCACGGCTACTCAAAAAGAGTGTCCCGGCGCTTTTTTTGGAAAAGGAGGGCTGCAACACAATAACATAACACCGTTAAAAAAAAAAGAGGACAGAATGCCAGACAAATACATACAGGAAAAACAGGCTACTGGGTAAACAGCCAGGTTTTAAGGCCTTTTCTAAAAGCTAGTAGGCTGGTAGCTCCCCGCAGAGTGAACGGCAGAGAGTTCCACAACTGTGGCGCCAGTAGTCCAACAGAGCGGCCTCCCAGGCGAGCTCTCTTCACACGCGGAACAACCGCCAAAAACAGGGATTCCGACCTCAAAGACCGGGTCGGCTGATAGAAGACCAGTCTCTTTTGAAGATACTTTGCTCCCACCGCGTGGAGAGCTTTATAGGCCAGAGTCAGAGCCTTGAAGGCGATCCGTTTCCGGATAGGGAGCCAATGCAAGGTTTTCAACAGGCCCGATGCACTGGCCCGTCTATTTAATCCAAAGATTGCTCTCGCAGCAGCGTTCTGCACTACTTGGAGCCGCTCCAGCAAATACTCTGGCAGGCCCAGGTAAAGAATGTTAGAGTAATCCAACCTGGACCCGATCAGAGCCTGCACTGTCAGTTTCCTATGCTCCTCAGATAGCAGGGGAAGGAACCTCCGCAGCATCCTAAGGATGCCGAAGCAGGTGCCCGACACCCCGAGGATCTGGGACTTCAATGTTAGCCCCTTATCCATCTTGACCCCCAGATTCTTGGCGACTTGGGAGGAGCAAGACGGAGGAAACATATTAATCGGCCACCAGGCCTGCCAGTCTGGCTCTGTGTCGCACCCAAAGAAGAGTACCTCAGACTTATCGGAATTGCACTTGAGGCTGTTCAGTTGGAACCATTGGAAAACAGCCCCAAGGCAATCCCGGATACTCTCCCCGTCAAAGTCTCCTCCTCTCTTACACGAGAAGAGGAGCTGGGTGTCGTCGGCGTAGGATACGATCTGGGCCCCATACGACTCCGCCAATGCCGCCAACGGGGTCATGAAGATGTTGAATAGGGTCGGGCTCAAGATAGAGCCCTGTGGGACCCCGACTCCCAGAGGCGGCATCACGGCGGAATCTGGCGAGGCCCAGACCGTTTGCCGGCGGCCGGCTAGAAAGGAGGAAAACCAGCCGAGCACCGTCCCCCGCAGACCTATCTCAAAGAGTCTTGCGAGAAGGCCATCATGGGGGACGGTGTCGAACACCGCCGACAAGTCCAACATCACCAGCATGGCTTTGCCCCCAGAGTCCAGAACCCCTTTAATGGTTTCTGAGACCTCAAGGAGCGCAGTCTCTGTGCTGAGATGGGGACGAAAACCCGACTGGGTGGCGTGCAAGATCTCGTTGGTCTCAAGAAAATTGGAAAGCACAACCTGAACGTGCTTTTCCACAATCTTCGTGAGAGCCGGCAGCAGAGAGATGGGCCTATAATTGACCGGGGCCTTCGGGTCTAGGCCTGGCTTTTTGAGCAATGGAATCACCATCGCCTGCTTCCAGGCGTGCGGGACCACTCCCTGACTCAACGAGAGATTCAACAGCGGGTTTGCCAGTGGATTGATCACCTCCGCAACTTTCGCCAAAAATTTAGCAGGGCATGGGTCGAGAGGCGAGCCCGATTTGAGATTGCCCATTAGCGCTAAAGAGTCAGGGGCAGAGAGCGAAGGAAACACACTCAGCGTCGCACCTGTCCAAGCCCGCGGGGATAAAATGGCCTCAGGATTAGTCTGGCCCGTGGGCCCAGGCGATGGAAAAGAATCCTGTATGCATTGGATCTTGCTCGTAAAGAAATCAGCAAGGTCCGAAGCCCAGGTACCAGACGGTTTTTCGTCCGAGGTGTTAGACCATGGGGAAATAAATTCTCTCACAATGGAGAAAATCTCCTTGCAGGAGTTAGAAGCAGCTTCTATTCTCCTAGCTAGATATGCTTTTTTTTCCAGGCGAATGTCCCGGTGATAGGCCTTGACCACCGTTTTATAGGTCAGCTTGGCTACAGTATCATATTGTGCCCGCCAAGCTCTCTCGGCCACCTTACACTGCTGCCGCGTAGCCGACAGTGCTGCGGTAAACCAAGGCGCAGAGACCCGTTTCGGTGTCAGGCGGGGTGTCAGTTCCGGGGCAAGATCATTCAGCCTGTCTAGGAGCCAAGCTTGCAGGGTCTCCAAGTCCCTATCCAGATCGCCAGAGAGGGAACATGGGTGATCCACAGCAGCCTGGGCCAGCATCTCTGGGGTCACTCGATGATATGCCCTATGGACACGACCCTGTTGCTGTGCCAAGGCAGCCACCGGTTTAACTGTGCCTTTGATCGTAAATTTGGCAAGCAAGTGGTCTGACCATAGTACTGGTATAATCTCAATCACCTCGAGAGGGGAAGACGAGAATACTTGGTCAAGAGTGTGCCCCTTCACGTGCGTAGGCTCCTGCAAATGAGGGATCAGTCCCAGCGGGGCCATAGCCTCAGAAAGTTTAATGGCAGCAGGGTCAGACGGATCATCCATCCGAAAGTTAAAATCCCCTGCCACGATGCAATGTTCCGCTTTCAGTTTAAGTCCAATGGTTTAATCTATTGTTGGAAATGACTATCTCAGGTTTGTCAGAGTTCAATTTAAGGTGGTTGTGATTCATCCAGTCTTTGATGAATAACACAATGTTTTAGAAGAACGTCTTGGAGTCCTCCGTCACGACAATTGAAGAGATCAATTGCATGTCATCAGCATAATTGTAGATCTTAACCTTCCTTTGTTAGAGGGAATGGATCAAGGGGCGAATATAGATGTTAAACAGGTGGGGGACAAGGAGGTGCCCTGTGACACCCCACAGCTAGTGGTGACAATGGTAGAACTGTAAGGTGCATCCTAACTGATATTCACATTTCAGGTGGATTCTGTCTGGGTAAGGCATCCTCCTTACCATTGAGGGGGCCCACTTTATCAATAATAAATATTTTTAACTCACTCCATTCTCTGGCAAAAAGGGGAAAAAAGAGCTTGGGGACTCCGATGGTCTGATTAACTTGTTAACTAAATTCTCATCTAGGTACTATCTAAAAAAATCTGTTTCTGGTTCTATAAATGCATATACATGACTACAAGGTAAACTTACCCCACGTTCCAGATCAATCTTGTGATCACAGCTTCATTGTGGTGGTAATACACTTTCTTTTCTTGTGTCAAACACATCATTACATTTCCCATAGTATGAAGGCAATGAGACAGTACAATAAAACGAAAAGGCTAATGCCTCGGACGGCTGTGAGCTTGATCTTCAGGTAACAAACAATTATGCACATGCTGATCAGAAGTCATTTGTATTTTTCTTGCTGCCCAAACAATAGTGGGATTATATAGGGTTAACCATGGCATACCTAAAACCACTTTAACAGGGAAGCATCACTGATCATGGTGATAGATATTTGTTAAACACGTATAGTTAAGAAAAAAGGGGGTCCCAGGACCTACGGACCTACAGGCTATTTCTGAACTCAGGTAGGTATGGCTAAGAATTGCTGCTGCACTGGCAATCAAGGTAGGTCAATGAAATGAGATGCAATGAGATCAGATGGAGCTGTGTGGGGGCGGGCTTATCAACAACCTCCGCAAACGTTTTTTGAATTAGTTGTATTTGTTGCATTTATGTTTTAGGCAGCCTGAATATAAAGAATTACAATAGCCTACATGGAAAAGATGATAGCTCAAACTACTGTACAGTGAGACTCTAGAGGAAGCAGACATAACATATACAGGAGGTAGAAACACTGTTTTTTTAAACAAACTTTATTAGAGTGATAATTCCAATCAATAATACAACATACATCTTAGTCACTACCCCCTCCCTCCAATATTCTTCCAGGTCAATTGCTTATGGATAATTAGTACACTTCCATGTTTCCCCTCTATCCTGGTCTTGAAATGTCATAATCGTCGGGGCGGGGGTGCATGGTCTATAATTCAACACATTCCGTAATATGCCAAAACAATAGTCCCAATAAATTTTAAACTGATCTAACTACCTCCCCCCTCCCTCCCTCCAGGCATGTCACAGCCAGTGCTTCTCTAGGACTATCAAGCCCTATTAAAAATGTACAGTCAGTGGATAGCAAGTCATAAACAATTCAACTGTGTGCAGGGCACCACTCTGGTCACACTCAACCTTTACTTATGGAATATGGTCGGGCAAGTGCATCTGCGCGCTGTAAGGGGCCTATTCCATAGGTGGGGCTCCTAATTCTGCTTCATCATCACTCATAGCTTTCGAGTCCCTCAATAATCCCACCAAGTGTTCCCAAGCTCTAGCCGCCTCTAGCACCCTCTCGCTCCCCACTCTTCTTCCTAGTTGTAACCTAACTGTGCCTTTGCATTCCACCCATTTGACAAAGTCCCTTTTCCAAAGATCAATGCTCGGGGGCCCACTCGCCTTCCAATGCATCGTAAGCTCCCTCTTGGCCAACACCAGTCCCATGTCTATAAACTTGCTGGTGATCTTAGCTTTAGCTGTATGGGGGAACCAATGCAATATACAGGTCCCCAGTGACTGCTCCAACTCTCTGTCTGTCACCTCCTTCAATAATGCTAATACATCAGACCAATAGCCAGTTAGTAGCGGGCAACCCCTCAGCATGTGAGGGAAATCCGCCTCCTCTCCTCGACATCTTGGGCATTCGTCTGAGTGTGTATTGAAATATGCTTTAATTTTAACGGTTTAAGGTAGGCGCAATGCAAAATATAAAAGTGAAGCAATTAAATGTGGGCGTTCCTGGAACTTTTCCACGCTCGCTCTACCACCTCCGCACAGGCCCTTTCCAGAATCTCTTTACCCACATCTATTTCCCACTTTCGCTTAAGTTCGTCCGGAATGGCCAACTTCTCAGTAGTCACATGCTTATACAGGCATGTGATCGCCTTAAACTTCCCCGCTGCAGATACTACATATTGACATCCCAATGAAACACTAGGTTCCGCCTGGCCTTCTTTCCAGTGCGCCCGGATAGCTGCGGTAAGCGCTGCATGAAGCAAAAAATCTCCACCTCTCAAATCAAAATGCTCCTGTAAAGTACAAAAAGGTAGCAGGATCCTGTCCTCATATAAATCTCCAATGGTAGTCAGCCCCCTCTCATCCGAGAGGTAGAAACACTGATGTAACGAAAAAAGTGCATGGAGGACCAATCCACCTGCGCACTCACACAGGAGCTCTTAGGCCTGGGTGTTGTGCTGAGGGGGCCCACTGAAGCTCGGCTCCCTACCTAGCACCCCGCACTGCGGGGACCTTTGTTAAGCCACTATGTAGAAACAGGAAAAAGTGAGATCATTGATTTGTTAGAAGCCTCACTGCAAAGTAGCAGCTCAGTATTATCTACGTTCAAATTTTTTTTTTTTTTAAACTGTTTATTTGCAGGATAGTAAAATTGCACAATCGTTACAGTACATGCAGTCACTTGTCTTACATCCCATTGAAATACATCAGTTGTACCGTTCTCGCTCTTATTACCTTTTCTTATTTTCAACCTGTTACACTATTCCCAACTCTACCCCCCAAGCCGCCCCCCCTCCCAGTATCCCTCCCCCCTCCCAGTATCCCTCCCCCGGCACTCCTATTCAGGCATAGTATGGGTTCAGACATGACGGTACAGTATGTACCCTATTCCTTGTTAATCCACCCCTTTGTCGCAATGCCATGCAGGTCCATATAAAGGGATTTGAATCGAAACAAATCTTTCATGGCGACTTCCAAAACATACCACAGAAACAAACTGTGGACTTTAATGTTTACAAGCTCTAAGGTCAATGTAGAGAAACCCTGGATATCCTCATTCTGTCTGTATTTATAGCCTGGTACAACCTACACTGCAGTTAAATAACCTGAATAGTAATGATTATTTCAATAAAAAGAACTACCTTTGGTGATCTATGACTCAAGCCTTTAATCCAAATGCTTGTCAAGCTAACACGTTCATCATCTGTAACATCATGGATGCACATTAGTGTTGTGAACTTCCTCCTGCCAATATACATTCACCTCCCTACCACTCACTATACCGTAATACCATTTGTGCTTCAAAAGTAATATAAACAAAGTCTGTGAAAGTTGAGGATTGCTCTTGTACCTCTAATTTATTAATACATATAGTAGCATTCACAATCGTTGGAAAGTATGACGTCAGTACCAGTGTGCAAATAATAGTCTAAACCCTTGATTTCCCAGCCCTGATTACATGTTTCTAGGCGTTAGTTGTGCGCGCCTGATTTTGAGTTGTTAGGGTTTTAACAAGCCCAGTAAAACCTGACCCGGGGTTTACAGCTGGCAGACGCATCCAGAAAAATCACATGAGGCTTTTTCTATCAGGAAGCAGCACACAATGCTCCCCCGCTAGTATAAAGCTTTGTGTTCTCTTCCCTGCAACCTCTCCACCCTCTCTTATCCCCCACTCCACCTACAGATCCCCCCATGCAATTACCATCTGCTTACAGGAGATAGTACATTTATACAGTAAAATAACATGGAATAGTGCAGTTGGTGTGATTTTGTGACTGGAAAAATTGCACACACAATAATTCTCGGTTTCATAGGCTTCAACTCGTAACTGCACAGTTTTAGGGTTATTTTATAAGGTGGCACAGTAAAATCACATGAGATTTTACTGTGTCCCCAGTACTGCCTGACTCTTAATTAGAGCTCTAAAGTTATCCTATAATACTTCTCTGTATCAAGTAAGTCTTAATTCTAGAGGCACATGCAGTCTCCTGGAAACGGATTCGTCTGCAGCAGCTAAGCATCTTGATTACCTAGCATTAAACACCGAATGACAAGAAACGTATACTTTCTGCAGGTCTTGTGAGAGTCGTGTAGCGCTCTGGGACAAGTAGTCTGTCTGACGCCACTTGTGCATCTCAGGAAGTGCATGTGTGACAGCTGCAAAGCCTCGCGCCAAGCAGCATCCACACTCTTACATTGACCTCCTCTGCAACAGAAGTCTGGAGGAACGTGTCTCTGGGCCTGCCTGACATATGCAGGTGAGCATGTGCCACACATCATGACAATATCACTTGCGTGGGGTCTAGTTTTGCAGATTCTTAAGACCTATTGTTAATTGTTCAATAGGCAAACCAAGGTCCATTCTAGATGGGCAGGCTTTCAAGAGGACGCATCCAACTCCAAACCCAGAATCTTCCAGGACTTTGTCACCGAAGAAATCCAGACATGGTAGAGGGAAGGTGAATGATTACAGGATTAAGAGGTTAATCAAATATAAACCCTTGCATCCTTGGAAGAGAACAAGGAACTTTCTCCAATGATAAGTTTTCCAAATGATGATTTAGCATACTCTGATATGTCTGGATCCAGGGATAGTGATGATGTTCCCCAGCATGGAAAGCAAAACTGGAATTAGTTCTGTAAAGATATGTTACTAGACATCTTATCGTATGTTAGGTAAAATATGGGATTTTGCGTAACTGCGGCTTTAGGTCGGAACTCTTCAAAAGACTCTGCTGTGTCGATGTCTAAGGACCCCTATGATGGGAGTTCCTATTCATTCTCATGTTTTGGATTTTGTTAGAAAATGGCAGGATGCAAACCAAAACACGTATGATGAGAATCATGTCAAGAATATGGACCAGATTTAGATCTTGTTGGGTGGGTTACGCCGTCACAACGGTGACGGATATCTGTCTGCCGAAATATAAATGCCAGTATATCCTATGGGATTTATATTTGGGCGGATGTGATATCTGCCACCAATGTGACAGAGTAACCCATCCACCAAGATCTAAATCAGGCTCTAGTGCCGTGTAGTTCCTATAAATCAATATAGGATATGCATTAGACAACATAAACTAAGGGATTGGTGCCCAGACTGATTCCAAGCACCCCCAAAGACATGTTAGCCTTTAGACCAGCTAGCTCACAGTGCCACTAGAAGCCCCCTAACCTTCGCAAGGAGCGAATTGTTTCTGGCAACTATCGAACATGACAACCCTTGATACGTCAGGGATCGTGGTAACAGTACAACCCTTTTCGCTCAGTCAAACATGCTCACTTAGTCTCAGAGAGATACACAGAATAAACAATCGGGTCATTTTCAATAAGCATTTATTGAACCAGCATCATTCTAGCATAAAACATGTTTGCTGTGACAATAATTAGACAGAAACAGATGTATAAGATTATAAGCACCAACAGAGTAAATAAAAAGTAGAATTCTACCATAGTGCTAAAACAGGGAATATATGCAGGCATATAGATGCATGGCAGTTTTCATGCGTAGTTCTACTATGCGGACCCTATCTAAGTTTACCTAGCATGTATGTCATTGTAAAGCCAGGAATCCCCTAGGAAAGACCCAAATCCATTACCTGATGTGAGAGACCAAAGGAGCCTGTCTCGAGTTGGACACCCCGCAAGGGATGTCAGACCACTGCGTGCAGTACGTTCTGCGTGCAGGAATCTCAGAGGCTTCTTGTGTCATCATGGTAACTTCTCCGCTGGTTGCCCAAAGAAGAAGTGGTTCTTTTATACCCGAAAGGTACCCTCAGGGGTTCTACCAAGATGTGTAATGGTACCGTTGATTTGTCATCCAAGGATGACGATAGTGGTAACTTGTGTACAGAGTTAATATACAGAATATGGTAATCCTGCAGGCCGGGGATTACGATTGATACTAAGAATACTAATGCATAATAAATTAGGCTAGTTTCTGAAGAAAACCACTCAACATTTATTCTGCACATAACTGTTGGAAAGTGGATAATTAGTAGTGACAGATATACATTTACCACTGGCAATATTGGCACTAACACGCTATAGGGCTCAGGACAGGTGCCTGAAAATTATTCCCGTGCTCAATACTTGGTGGTTTGGCTGTGAGCAGGCAGGCCTAACTTCAAAAACACATATGTTAAGCATTTAAAAACACAAATTCAGTAAATATTTAAGACACAACACACAATAAAATTCTAACACCAATTTATAGAAATAGGACATATTTTTATCTTTAAAATGACACCACAGTAGGGAAAAGAGATATGAATTATAAAGATTAGTAACTTTCTAGTACTTAGAAACCAACAGTGCCACTTTGGGACATTATTTGGTTGCCTTTGACAGTGGAAAACACTCGCTTAGCAACTTTTCTGGAGGATTTCTCACCAGACTTGTGCAGCCTCATCCAGTAGCCTTAATTTCCTTAGAACTCCTTCCTGAAGTTCTTCCTGCAGGCCCAAAGTGTACAACACACAACACAAGGGTCTGGAATCTGCAAGAGGGTCCTTGAAAGTTTGGGACTTCAATTCCCATAATTCACTTGGACAAAACCCTTACAACTCTACTTGTAGTACTCCTGGCTGGGGATTCTTTGTGCTGATGGTCTAGGTGAGCTCTCTTAACCAGTATCAGGGCTGTAGTTTCAGATGGTGCAAAAGGCGCAATCTTCAGATTGCAGAGCCTGATGAATGCACATCAAACTCTTCAGAGTGGGCCCTTCTGATTCTCTTAGGTTTCAAAAAGCAGATCTGAGAGGCACTGCCCCCCTCAGATACGTATTCAGTATTCTTTGGGGTCAAGAAGAAGGGCACTACTGTCCAATGGGCTGCATGGCAACACCCCAGAGCATGACCACGTCCTCCAAAGTGTGGCACAATGCTAACTCAGAAAGCACTATCCTTCCAAAATTTAATATGTCAGAATTCAGCAGGGGGAAAAGAGCTGGATAAACACACCCCTAGGATGGGTAATCTCTATAATCTCTCCCCCTTGCATCTGCTCATTCCTTTTTAGGTCTTGCTGAAGCAATGCGTAAGCATTGCGGCAAGATTCTACTAAGCAGTACGAAAAGTCTGCCAAAACTGCGGATTAGACACAGTTCATGTGATCTATGCGCGTGCACGCCAGCCACGTCACACCACCATTTGTCTGTCCCTCGCATCAGACTTCAAAGGCTGCCGCTCCCCCCAATCAGACTTCAAAGGCTGCCGCTCCACCGCCCCCGCATCAGACTTCAAAGGAATGCGCTTGCGCTCCCCCGCCTCCCTGCCACAGCACTGCCGAGTGCTTGTTTCTGGACGAAAGTGAAAGCCTACCGTGCTTGTTTACAGTAGCCTTGCTCCTCAAATGCTGTTGCTGTGATCTATCTAGGGACACGCAGCTTGAAAACACTCGACTTGCTAGCTGCAATGCTTCATCCGCTATGCTTTGCCTCTAGACACGTTGATCCCTCGCAGACTGTGCTGACTCTGCCCCTCCTGATTCTGAAACTGACAAACGCAGTCACCACCAGTCTCTTCTCTCTGTCTTATGATGCCTGCCCTGCCACCATTTACTTCGGACCCTCGCCCTCACACCTCCTCACCCTAACACACCCTCACACCCTCTCACCCTCATACACCCTAACTCTCCCTCACTCACACTCACACACCCTCATACAACCTCACAAACCCTCACACCCTCACACCCTCATCCACCCTCACACACCCTCACACACCCTCACACCCTCACCCTCACACACTCACCCCCTCCCCCTCACAACCCTCTCACCCTCACTCACCCTCACACCCTCACACCCTCTCACCCTCACACACCTTCACACCCTCTCACCCTCACACACCGTCACTCACCCTCACTCACCCTCACACCCTCACCCACCCTCACACACCCTCACTCACCCTCACACCCTCTTCCCCTCAACCTCACAACCCTCTCTCCCTCACACCCCCTTACCCTCACACCCCCTCACCCTCAAAACCCCTCACCCTCACACACCCCTTCACCCTCACTCACCATCTCACCCACCCTCAACCACCCTCACACACCCTCACTCACCCTCACACCCTCACATACCCTCACACCCTCACCCACCCTCACCCACCCTCACACCCTCACACCCTCACTCACCCTCACACACACTCACACACCCTCACTCACCATCACTCACCCTCACACCCTCACCCCCTCACCCCCCTCACCCTCACAACAGTCTCACCCTTACTTGCCCTCACCCCCTCACACCCCCACACACCCTCACCCTCACACCCCTCACCCTCAGACCCCCTCACCCTCACAGCCCCACACCCACACACACCCTCACACCCTCTCACCCTCAAACACCCTCACACACTGTCACTCACCCTCACCCACACTCACACACCCTCACTCACCCTCACGCCCTCACCTCCCTCACTCGCCCTCACGCCCTCATACCCCCTGAGCCCTCACACACCTCCTCACCCTCACACCCCCTCACCCTCACACACCCTCTCACACCCTCACCCTCACTCACCCTCTCACCCTCACACACCCTCTCACCCTCACACCCCCTCACCTTCACACACCCTCACCCTCACTCACCCTCTCACCCTCATACCGCTTCACCCTCACACCCCCTCACACCCTCACATCCCTCACCCTCACACCCCTCACCCTCACTACCCCTCAACCACCCTCACACCCCTTCACCCTCACCCTCACACCCCCTCACCCTCACATCCCCTCACCCTCACACCCCCTCACCCTCACACCCCCTCACCCTCACACACTCTCACCCTCACACCCCTCACATACCCTTACACACCCTCACTCACCCTCACACATCCTCACTCACCCTCACAACCCCTCACCCTCAGTCACCCTCACACCCCCTCACCCTCACACACCCTCACTCTCACACACCCTCACCCCCTCACCCTAAAACCCCCTCACCCTCTCTCACCCCCACACACCCTCACTCACTCTCACACCCTCACCCTCACACCCCCTCACACCCCTCACCCTCTCACCCTCACACACCATCACCCTCAAAAACCCTCACCCTCACACACCCTCACCCCCCTCACCCTCACTCACCCTCACTCACCCTCACACACACTCACACACCCTCACATACCCTCACCAGCATAGCATAACAAAACATAGCATAGCATAACGAAACACAGCATAGCATAGCATAACAAACAAAAGCATAGGATAGCAAAAGCATAGCATAACAAAACAAAGCATAGGATAGCAAAACAAAACATAGCATAACAAAACAAAACATAGCATAGCAAAACACAACAAAGCATAGCATAGCATAACAAAACACAACAAAACATAGCATAGCATAACAAAACAAAGCATAACATAACAAAGCATAGCAAAACAAAACATATCATAGTAAAACAAAACATAGCATAGCATAGCATAACATAACTCAACAAAACATAACAGAACAAAACATAGCATAACGTAACATAAAACAAAGCATAGCATAACAAAACATAGCATAACAAAGCATAGCAAAACACAGCAAAACATAGCATAGCATAACAAAACAAACCATAGCATAACATAACAAAGCATAGCAAAACAAAACATAGCATAGTAAAACAAAACATAGCATAGCATAACATAACACAACATAACATAGCAGAACAAAACAGCATACCATAACAAAACATAGTATAACATAACATAAAACAAAGCATAGCATAACAAAACATAGCATAACAAAACATAGCAAAACACGACAAAATATAGCATAGCATAACTAAACACAACAAAACATAGCATACATAACAAAACACAGCATTGCAAAGCATAGCAAAACATAGCATAGCATAGCATAAGAAAACACAACAAAACATAGCATAGCATAACAAAACACAACATAGCATAGCATAACAAAACAAAGCTTAGCATAACAAAACATAGTATAACAAAGCATAGCATAGCATAGCAAAACATAGCATAACAAAACATAGCATAGCAAAACAAAGAATAGCATAATAAAACACAACAAAACATAGCTTAGCATAACAGATCATAGCAAAACACAACAAAACATAGCATAGCATAACAAAACAAAGCATAGGATAGCAAAACTAAACATAGCATAGCATAACATAACAAAGCATAGGATAGCAAAACAAAACATAGCATAGCATAACAAAACATAGCATAACATAAAAAAATAGCATAACATAACAAAGCATAGCATAGCATAACTTAAAACAAAGCATAGCATAACAAAACAGCAAAACACAACAAAACATAGCATAGCATAACAAAACACAACAAAACATAGCATACATAACAAAACATAGCATTGCAAAGTATAGCGAAACATAGCATAGCATAACAAAACACAACAAAACATAGCATAGCATAACAAAATACAACATAGCATAGCATAACAAACACAACATAGCATAGCCTAACAAAACAACGCTTGGCATAGCATAAAAAAACTAAGAATAACAAAGCATAGCATAACAAAGCATAGCATAGCAAACCATAGCATAACAAAACATAGCATAGCAAAACAAAGCATAGCATAATAAAACACAACAAAACATAGCATGGCATAAAAAATAGCATAACAAAGCATAGCATATCAAAACACAACAAAACATAGCATAGCATAACAAAACACAACAAAACGTAGCATAGCATAACAAAACAAAGCATAGGATAGAAAAACTAAACAGAGCATAGCATAACAAAACAAAGCATAGGATAGCAAAACAAAACATAGCATAGCATAACAAAACATTGCATAACATGACAAAACATAGTATAACAAAACACAACAACACATAGCATAACAAAACACAGCAAAACACAACAAAACATAGCATAGCTTAACAAAACACAACAAAACATAGCACAGCAAAACAAAACATATTAAGCATAGCATAATAAAACACAGCAAATAGCATAGCATAACAAAACATAGCATAACATAACAAAGCATAGCATAGCAAATCATAGCATAGCATAACAAAGCATAGCATAGCATAACAAAACATAGCATACATAGCATAGCATAAAAAAACATAGCATAACAAAACATAACATAGCATAACAAAACATAACATAGCAAAACAAAGCATAGCATAGCAAAACACAACAAAACATAGCATAGCATAACAAAGCATAGCATAGCTAACAAACACAACAAAACATAGCATAGCATAACAAAACAAAGCATAGGATAGCAAAACATAGCATAGCATAATAGAACAAAGCATAACAAAACATTGCATAGCATAACAAAACATAGCATAACATAACAAAAAATAGCATAGCAAAACAAAACACAACAACACATAGCATAACAAAACATAGCAAAACACAACAAAACATAGCATAGCTTAACAAAACACAACAAAGCATTGCATAGCATAACAAAACAAAGCATAGGATAGCAAAAAAACATAGCATAGCATAACAAAACAAAGCATAGAATAGCAAAACAAAACATTGCATAGCATAACAAAACATAGCATAATGCATACCACACACAACCACACACACACAACCACGCACACACAACCACAACCACACACACAACCACACACACCCACACACACAACTATCTATCTATCTATCTATCTATCTATCTATCTATCTATCTATCTATCTATCTATCTATCTATCTATCTATCTATCTATCTATCTATCTATCTATCTATCGCCCTCACTCTATCTATCTATCTATCTATCCATCTATCTATCTATCTATCTATCTATCTATCTATCTATCTATCTATCTATCTATCTATCTATCTATCTATCTATCTATCTATCTATCTATCTATCTATCTATCTATCTATCTCCCACACTCTATCTGTCTATCGATCTATCACCCTCACTCTATCTGTCTATGGATCTATCGCCCTCACTCTATCTGTCTATCTATCTATCGCCCTCACTCTAACTGTCTATCTATCGCCCTCACTCTATCTGTCTATCTGCCTCACTCTATCTATCTAATCGCCCTCACTCTATCAATCTATCTATCTATCAATCTATCAATCTATCTATCAATCTATCTATCTATCTATCTATCTATCTATCTATCTATCTATCTATCTATCTATCTATCTATCTATCTATCTATCTATCTATCTATCTATCTATCTATCTATCTATCTATCTATCTATCTATCTATCTATCTATCTGTCTGTCTGTCTATCTATCTATCTATCTATCTGTCTATCTATCTATCTATCTATCTATCTATCTATCTATCTATCTATCTATCTATCTATCTATCTATCTATCTATCTATCTATCTCCCTCACTCTATTGTGGAAAGTTGACTAATTACCTTCTTTTCTTCCTGGTGTCCCATCATGCACCCTATTCACCATATTACCGACCAGGCAAGCCGGTTTTTCCTTTTTTTAAACATAAGTCCTATTATACCCCCTCCCTTGCCTGTCGTTTCGTTGTACTGACACATGCAAAGAATAATGGCCAGCCATTATACATCTTACTGGTTCTTGTCCTGTTCAAAATTTCTTTTAAAACAAAACGGAGTCAGTAAGATGGCCGCCTCGTCGAATTTCCCCCCTCCCTAACTCTATCAAAGAACGAGCAGCTCTCGCTCATCAATGATCTCTCAGCTTGCGGGGGTAGCCCCGGGCTGGGTCAACAATCGAAAGTAAACTGATCAAGTACATGAGACAGACACAACGAAAATAGTTAAACACGCCCCATTCTTTTTTTTTTTCCAGCTGTGCACATCTACCATTGTGGAACATCACCGCCCTTGTGTGGAAGTAAGGAGCACACAATGCCTCGTTCTCTTTACCTTGAAGATAACAAATGACCCCGTGACAATGCCTCAGTTCTCTTTCCCCAGATACTAGTAACTCTGTAACTTGTCACCACAATCACCCAGATGTCATGTGTTTGTCTATGTCTAACAAATGTGATTCAAGTTATCCTTTTAATTATCCTTTTCTGATGTCGTTCAGAAAGGCATTAAAAACCTGGCTGTTTACCAGTTAACTTCGCTGTTCCTTTTATTCTGCAGTTATGTTTCCTCTTCTTAAAGGACCTCTTCGCTAAAGCGCCGGGACACTCCTACTGGAGTAGCCGTTGCGCTATAGAAGAACCCTAATAACATAACATAACATAACATTAAACAAAACCAAGCCTGCTATGTCTTCTGTATGATTGCATCACAGATAATTAAATCATGCCCAGGAAACTCCTTCTTTTGATTGTGAAAGTAATGTATATAAGTGCTGCCATGTTTCAAGTAAAATCAGACTACTCCTGAACCCGCTTGGTGAAGGAGCTCTCCCTTAACTCGAGTTCTGGAATAAAGCCCTTTGATTCGAAGACCACAGACTTTTATGTATTACCCTTCTTTGGTATCTATAGAAATTCCGGCAGTGTAAATAATTTATTTACCACATTAATTGGCGCCTGAACAGGTACGCTCCCTCTTCCCCACGTGCCGGCGATGTAGGTCCGGTCCCTGTCCCTTCCATACTTTCGACGGACTTCAAGTGCACAACAGCGGGGTGTTCCCGCTAACTCCCTCGGGACGAGGAGGAGACGGACTGCGACTGATCATCCACACGAGGGGGTGGAGAAGATAGCGGAGTGTCCCAACCTAGAGCCCGACCAGTGAGAGCGCCGAGTCCGAGGTCTTTGGAGCCCCGATATTCCTGCGCAAGCGTCAAGAGTCCGATGACCAGGTCTTCGAGTTTTACTTCTTGGTGAGTACAACTGGGAATGTATAAAGACGGGTTCCATTTGGGAACACGGTAAAGACGAGTCTCATTCGTGGGAGCGGTATGGTTGCACTATGCTTTAGTATATAAAATATTTTTGTATATTTCAAGTTTTAACAATAATTGGTCGTGTTTAAAAATGCCTCTGTTTTCCAAATTACGTACGATATGCACCAAAAAGAAAATACTAGAGAAACCGGTTAAAGTACCGCCTAGAGACACGCCTGGACATTTCATGTATAACAAACATGGACTGGGGACCATATTGTTCTTAGATCTCTGGGTAGACTATACCGACAATTTAGAAACGATGTATAGGTGGCCTGCCACAGGTACATGGGACATGGAATGTATTATGAGAGTGGAGGAAGAGTTATGGAAAAGAAAGGCGAGGCCCTCACAGACAGAAGCCATCGAGTTATGGCGGAAGGAGGCACCTAGGAGGGCCCAGAAGGAACTTGGGAAAGTTGAGAAAAGTAAGAGAATGTCGGAACAGGCTAAAGAAAAGCAATTGCAGGAGGAAGGCGAGAAGGTCTTAGCTGAACAGACAGACAGAGAGAGAGGCACCCTTGTTACTGGCATTTATCCCGTTCTGTCAGAAGAAATTATAGAAGAACACCCCAAATCACCAGTGAAAATAACTCCCACCGACCCCGACAATTTTCTCCCCGCCTATCTGTCAGAACCACCCCCCGCTTATGTTAACACCCCTAGGACACACCCGTCTACACGTGCACCTGAGCTAGTAGCCGGTGGTTCCACCTCTGATTTGGGAGTGCCCGGGAACGGGGCTGAGGATAAAGATAATGTCCCGCCTCTTGAGTGCCCTTATGACCCCGAACCTGGTAATGGCCCAATGGCCACGATATCAGAGAGGTTAAGACAAGCCCTGGGTCAACTCCAAAAGGTCCCTGATATAACAAAACATTTGGATGGAGTTTATGAATTTATACGAACGGGGGAAAGTCCGGATACTCTGGCCCAGGTCATGAAGAACAGAAAAGTTCCTATCAAGGGACTACTCCTACGGTTCATCATAAATTGTTTGATCCGGGAACTAGACCCCGGTAATGGGAACGTAGACTCCGAGCTAATAGACCTTAGTGATCAAATACACAGGGGGGCACATGATCTGGGAGATCAGATCGACAAAATAACTAAAAGATTGGTTAAGAAAATTGTCACTATTCGCTCTGAGAAAGTTACACAGGAAGACAACTCAGAGGAAGATGAGGGTCCGACACTAGGTAGGATGAATTTCCTGGGTATAGCGCGGCATTGTCATGGCCCCAAGTGGCGACGCCCAAGAGTGTCACAGAAAGTTAAAAGACTAGATCCTTCTCCTGAGGACCTTTTCCAGCTCACGGAAAGAGCCCTGGATGAATGGATTGACAATGAGCCTCCCCTTACCCAACAAGAAAAAGAATTGCCCCGGTCTGCCACCCATTGGATATCACAGCACCGGGTTTATGGCCCAGATATAGTAGCACAAATGTTTCTGGCTCTTCCCCGAACAGAACAACGCCTAGCAGGTATTTATATGGTCCAACACCTGGCTACCTTATACGAGAATAACTTCCACCGACCAGATAAGCTATACAAATTGTTACAAGAAGTAGTGACAGATAGATGGATGTCTCGGGGACCGGAATTGATCAATACCATTCTGGACCTGCGCCTCCGTTACCAGCAACTTACCTTAGCTACATCAGATCATGAAACTTATAGTATAGGCCAATACCCCTTGCGAGAAGTCCACCCCATACCACAGCCAGATGGCACAATGCGACGAATACATGTGTATACTCCCCTCACTAAGTTAGAAATATTGGAAATTAAAAAAATGGTGCCCCCTCACGAAAAAGATCCTGGAGGATTCCATAGAGAATTGAAGGATATCCTCCAAATGGGTAGTTTCACATACCCAGATATAATCATACTCCTTAAAGTAATTCTACCTACAGGTATATACGACAAACTAAAGGAAAAGGACTGGGAGGTGGGTGGTAAAAAGATCACGTGGGCTGCCCTAGAAAAAGAAGAGACAGACAGAAAGCCAGGTGAAGGTCTGGGTGAATGCGTAAAAGAGTTGCCCAGTCTCCTCATACAGGTCTTGCCTCTATTATTAACTACAAAAAAAGGAAGATTGGGATGCCATTTCTGCCTGTAAACAAAAGCCAGATGAGGATACGGGTGATTATTACACCAGGTTGGAGAAATGTTTCACTATAAACAGTGGATTCGCACCTAGTAGCGAGGCATATCCCCACCTTTTTGTATCTAAATTGGTAGACAACGCCTTACCCCAGATCAGAAACAGGGTTTTAAAAATTGAGAGCACCTGGCAAGCAAATAGTCCTTCACAAAGGTTACAAATGTTACAGTATAACCACAACAGAATAAGGGAAGAACAGGAATAAGAGAAGAAAAGAGTAAAAGACACAAAAATGAAGGTATTGGTTGCACAGACGGCACCAGTAAACACGAGCCCCAAAGGTAATGTGGCGGCCAATAGAGGTACTTGCAATTACTGCAAGCAGCAGGGCCATTTTGTGAGGGAATGTCCAGTCCTGAAACACAACATAGCGACAGGAAAAACGAAAGAACGCCCTCACACTCCCAGACCAGGTAACACTCAGCAGCCTCAGACTATTACGCCTCCGCAGGTTCAGGCGCCTGCTGCCGCTGCCACACAGATGTACCAGTACGCACAGTCAGATTACCCCAAGTTTCCACTATATTCATGAAATAGCCTTGAGAGAGAAGGTGACTTGCCCCTCATCCCAGTTCCAGTGGATCAAAAAGGCCCATATGTACAAGCCCACTTACTGGGACAAGATAGAAAATTTCTCATAGACACAGGGGCAAGTAGGACTACCATAAGTCATAAGGAAGTCCCAGAGGTTCCTCTCTCTGGCTCACATAATATATCTCTGGGCTTTTCAGGCAAACCAATAATAAACAAAGTATCTGAACAAGTCTCTTTAGGAGTGGGTCCCCTGACACGTACTACTGACCTAGTCCTTACAGAAACATGTCCATAGAATTTACTGGGAATTAAGACACTTAAAGAACTAGGAGCAGTAATATGCTGCTCACCGGAGGGAATAAAACTGTTTCTACGAGATTTCAAAGGACATTTCACAGTCAAAGAATTCGACCCCAGACTTAATGACATCCCACAACATCTGTGGGCAAAAAGCTCGACTGATGTAGGATACATGGACATTACCCCACACCAGGTCACACTCAAGGAGGGAGTAGTCCTACCCCGTATACGACAGTATAAGATTCCACCCGAGGCTGAACAAGCCTTACTAAAAATAATTCAAGAACTCATAGAACATGGGGTGGTGGTGGAGACGGATTCAAATGTTTGCAACTCTCCAGTCCTTCCAGTCCTCAAAAGGACTGACCCTCAGGCACCCCCAGTCTACAGACTGGTGGTTGACCTTCGAGAACTGAACAAATGTGTGTTCCCACAATATCCAGTGGTCCCAGATATTTCCTCACTATTGACTGCCATAGACCCCGAAGCTGCATTTTTCACAGTCATCGACTTGAAAAATGCATTCTTCAGCATTCCCATACATCCCGACAGCCACTATCTTTTCGGGTTCAGCTTAAAAGGACAGAGTTTCAGGTTCACTAGAGCTCCCCAAGGCTATACGGAAAGTCCAAGCATTTACAGCCAAGCACTAAAAAGACAACTTGACAGTATCAGTATGCCTACCAACACAGCATTAATACAGTATGTAGATGACATTCTCATCACAGCAAGGACAGAACAAGATTGTGAAAAGGCATCCCTCACAGTTCTACATTTTTGACAGACAAAGGTCACAAGGTATCTCCCTCAAAATTGCAGTTCTGTGCACAGCAAATGGCTTACTTAGGGCACTTGCTGTCCAAGGAGGGTAGGCAACTGACACAAGAACGAATCCAACTGATTTAAAAAATTTCACAACCAAAAACACAAAAAGAAGTGCGTGCATTCATTGGTCTCACCTCATATTGTAGACAATGGATCCCTCAGTATGCCCATATAGTCAAGCCACTCATACAGCTGACTACATTGGAGGCAGCCACTCCTACAGCTCTCCCTTGGACGTCAGAACACTCCCAAGCATTTGAAGCTCTAAAACTAGCTCTGTGTCAAGCACCAGTTTTAGCCACTCCAAATTACAGCAAGCATTTTACCCTGTTCGTGACAGAAGGTGACGGAACAGCACTATCCGTCCTCACACAAGACCAAGCAGAAAGAAACAGGCCCTGTGCTTATTTTTCTAGTACATTGGACCCCGTAGCACAAGCTTTGCCTGCATGCCTGAAATCCGTTGCGGCTACAGCTTTGGCCATAAGACAAAGTGATTCAATAGTACTAGGACATCCCCTGATAGTACAAGTGCCACATGCTGTGGAAGTCCTTCTAAACAGAACACAGACACAAAACCTGACTATAGCAAGACTGACAGGATACGAACTAACGCTATTTCAGCCACACATAGAGATAAGGCGATGCAACATATTGAATCCCGCTACCCTTTTGCCCTCAAGCTCAGATGACACGATACAACATGACTGTGTGGAGATGATCGACATAGTAACAAAACCAAGACAAGACCTAACAGATGTTGCACTCCCAGATCCTGATGTAACCACGGACTGTAAGATTATAGAGACACAAAGAATAGACACCCTGTCAGCCCAAGCAGCAGAGCTCATGACTCTGACACAGGCCTGCATATGGGCAAAACAGTTGAAGGTTAACATCTACACTGACTCCCAATATGCTTTTTGTGTAGTTCACAATTTTGGGGTGTTATGGAGGGAAAGAGGTTTCCTTACCTCACACCGGGCCAAGATACAACATGGCCCCCTGATTCAGGCCCTACTAGATGCCATACATCTACCTACAGCCATAGCTATTCTGAAGTGTAAAGCACATACCAAAGCTACAGATACCATATCCAAAGGAAATGACTTAGTGGAACGGACTGCTAAACAGACAGCTCAGACTCCAGTGAACACAACAGATTCTCAGGTACCAACACAGACTGTCACTATGGTAATAAGGGATCCCTTGGAAGATGTACGAGACATACAGACACATGCCACCGCAGATGAGATAAAGAAATGGACTGAACAAGGAGGGGTCCAGACTGATCAGGGTTGGATAACCAAAGACCAAACAGTATGGCTTCTCCCTGACTCAATGGTACAAGTAATAATTGACACGGTCCATAGCCCCGCCCACCTAGGCGAAAAAGATATGCTAGACAGTCTACGGAACATCTGGTTTAACAAACACCTAAGAGCTGCAGCCAAACAAAAGGTAAAAACTTGCATGATATGTTGCCAATTCAATCCTGGTAAAGGAGTACCAGTAGAACAGGGTGGGTTCCAGCCTCCTGATCATCCTTTCGAAGTTCTCCAAATGAATTACATCCAAATGGACAGATGTAGAGGATACAAGTATGCACTGGTGGTAGTATGTACACTGACACGATGGACTGAAGCATACCCCGTCCCGGACTATGGTGCCCAGACAACAGCTAAACAATTAGTGAGAGAATTTTTCCCCCGATATGGGTTACCAAGGGTCATCTATTCAGACAATGGGCAGCCTTTCTCTTCTAAACTAATGGAGGCTGTCTCTCTTCTACTGGGGTATTCCTGGAGATTTCACTGTGTCTGACACCCTCAAGCAGCTGACCTAGTAGAGAGACACAACCAAACCTTGAAAATCAAGCTAGCCAAAATTTGTGCAGAAAAAGGGATAGACTGGGTCACTGCCCTTCCGGTCGCTCTCTTTTACATGCGGATGGTAGCACATTCCCGGACTGGACTGTCCCCTTTCGAAGTGACATTCGGTAGGCCTCCCAACATTTGGGGTGTCCCTTCTCCTAGGAAACTAACTGCTATTGACTCTAACATGTTGACAGATTACTTGGCTTCCTTGATGTCTGCACTCCACTCTTGTCGTTCACAGGTTGCGGCAGCTTTTCCAGATCACAGCACCCCTGAGGAACATACCATCAGGCCTGGTGATTGGATACTCGTACGGAACTTCGATCGTACCAGCCCCCTGGAGAAAAGGTGGACGTCTCCTAAACTGGTTCTTTTGACAACAAGGACGGCAGTCAAATTGGAAGGACGAAAAGGGTGGCTCCACGCCAGCCACTGCAAGAAGTTTTTTGGACCAATACCAATGGACAATGTGCCCTGTCCAGCGGCAATAAACGCCCCGAATATAAATAATATTTCACCACTTCCAGAACTCACTCCTCAGCAGGAATACAGATCGCGGCTGCGATCTCACCAAAAATAGACTAAGGACATTACACCTGACCATAACGAACCGGTGGCTAACTAAGTCAAAGAACAAGCTCTTGGTGAAGCGGCTACTGGAAGCGTTTGATCTTGTGTACAGATACATTGGATATTAATTAATAGACAATATGAGGAATAATTACGTGATGCGCAAATTGAAAAGGACTGATTACGTGAAATTACTACATAGCAGGTTCTCGATTTTTCTATTAATAATGTCACTTATTTGCTGTTTAGCGGCCTGTCTGGGTTGGATCTTATATACAGTCTTCCCTCCGCCCTCTTACACGCTTGTAAAGAATATAACTATGCATTCCCATATTAATCTTCCCCCACACCTCGAGGACAGAAGAAAGGAATTTATAAGTAATACATTCATTTCCACTCTACATCAACACCAACTAATTGTCAACAAGACAAACTGTTGGGTTTGTGGCTTGATGCCACATTCCGTATATAGGGGAATGCTCTTTTTCCCCCTCCTGTTCAGTTATTCAGGGTCCGCCTATGCATTAGCTATGATATTTTCTGCCTCAGTCAGAAACATTCCCCCGACAAAATAAAAAAATTAGAGTAATTGGAACGAAATAAAGACTAAAATAATAAAGGCTGTTTCTAAAATGGTGGATCTTACTGTGACCTGGGGGAGGGCCGAGGATCACGAAAATATCAGTTCCATGACATCGCTTCCTTCAGGGAAATGTTTTCTGTCAATCAAAGACAGACAGATCAAGGAGGTTGGGTAGTACCGCAACACGGCCTGTTTTGTATAAGAGGAAAAGGAAAGGGGGAAATAATGGGGAACAGCGAGTGTGATATGACATATACACTACCCGCTCCTGATTTTCCGACCATAGTAACTGCCCCAAACACCTATTTCATCTGTAAACCCCATGCGCGCACTTGGTTGCCTCAAGGCTGGTCTGGAAAGTGTTACATCGCATTCCTTTTACCACCAACTTACACAGCCCCTGACGATTACCATCTGATTGACACTCTAGCCCAAGTTAGAAGACAACGAAGGGGGGTCATAGATGCAGAAGATACTGCAGGACAAGAAGCTGGAGATTTTTTCAAAGGTTTCCTCCCTTTCTGGGGACCCATGGCCAACAGTCGCCACATCCGGCAATTAACTCGTGTAGTTCAGGCAGCCATTGACGAAACAACTGGCGCCTTAAGAAACATTACAGCTGAAGTAGCTGCAGACAGACTCATGACCCTGCAACATCGTATAGTTTTAGATATCCTGTTAGCCGACCGTGGTGGTGTGTGTAAGGTAATAGGGTCCAGCTGCTGTGTATTTATTCCAGACAACGCACCATCAGTTTACTCTGCTATCTCTCGCCTCCATGTACTATTCGATAAATTGGATATGGACACTGGCACATGGTCCCTGACCGGCTGGTTATGGGGCCTCCTGTCTACCTGGGGGTGGAAGGCACTAACAGTCCTAGGCCTCGTGTTGGCCACTATTTTCACTTGTTGCCTCTGTATCCAGTGTGGCCCCGCCCTTTGTGGGCTGTGTGCCACTACATGTACTCCTCCTCCACGAAACAGAGGAAAGAAAAATGAAATGATCATGTTGCAAGGGCAAGTGTACAACTTAATGAACATAGAAATTGACTAAGAATTTCTGCAATAGGGTGATCTATGGGACAAGGAGGGAATGTGGAAAGTTGACTAAAAACCTTCTTTTCTTCCTGATGTCCCATCATGCACCCTATTCACCATATTACCGACCAGGCAAGCCGGTTTTTCCTTTTTTTTAAACATAAGTCCTATTATACCCCCTCCCTTGCCTGTCATTTCATTGTACTGACACATGCAAAGAATAATGGCCAGCCATCATGCATCTTACGGGTTTTTGTCCTGTTCAGAATTTCTTTTAAAACAAAACGGAGTCAGTAAGATGGTTGCCTCGTCGAATTTCCCACCTCCCTAACTCTATCAAAGAACGAGCAGCTCTCGCTCATCAATGATCTCTCAGCTTGCGGGGGTAGCCACGGGCTGGGTCAACAATCGAAAGTAAACTGATCAAGTACATGAGACAGACACGAAGAAAATAGTTAAACACGGCCCATTCTTTTTTTTTTTTCCAGCTTTGCACCCCTACTATTTTGGAACATCACCGCCCTTGTATGGAAGTAAGGAGCACACAATGCCTCGTTCTCTTTACCTTGAAGATAACAAATGACCCCGTGACAATGCCTCAGTTCTCTGTCCCCAGATACTAGTAACTCTGTAACTTGTCACCACAATCACCCAGATGTCATGTGTTTGTCTATGTCTAACAAATGTGATTCAAGTTATCCTTTAAACAAAACCAAGCCTGCTATGTCTTCTGTATGATTGCATCACGGATAATTAAATCATGCCCAGGAAACTCCTTCTTTTGATTGTGAAAGTAATGTATATAAGTGCTGTCATGTTTCAAGTAAAATCAGACTACTCCTGAACCCGCTTGGTGAAGGAGCTCTCCCTTAACTCGAGTTCTGGAATAGAGCCCTTTGACTCGAAGACCACGGACTCTGCTCCTCATTTATGTATTACTCTTCTTTGGTATCTATAGAAATTCCGTCAGTGTAAATAATTTATTTGCCACACTATCTATCTATCTATCTATCTATCTATCTATCTATCTATCTATCTATCTATCTATCTATCTATCTATCTATCTATCTATCTATCTATCTATCTATCGCCTTCACTCTATCTCTCGCCCTCACTCTATCTATCGCCCTCACTCTATCTATCTATCTGTCACCCTCACTCTATCTCTCTTTCTATCTATCGCCCTCACTCTATCGCCCTCACTCTATCTATCTATCTATTGCCCTCACGCTATCTATCTATCGCCCTCACTCTATCTACCTATTGCCCTCACTCTATCTATCTATCTATCTATCTATCTATCTATCTATCTATCTATCTATCTATCTATCTATCTATCTATCTATCTATCTATCTATCGCCCTCATTCTATCTATCTATTTATCTAGATACTGATCACCATCACTCTATCTATCTGTCTAGCTAGCTATCGCCCTCTATCTATTTATCTATCTATCTATCTATCTATCTATCTATCTATCTATCTATCTATCTATCTATCTATCTATCTATCTATCTATCTATCTATCTCGCTCACTCAATCTCTCTATCGCCCTCACTCTATCTATCACCCTCCCTCTATCTATCTATCGCCCTCACTCTATCTATCTATCCCACTCACTCTATCTATCGCATCACCACAGCATCACTAAGGGGCACCACAACATCACTATGCGCTACACAGGATCACTGAATGCCACAGCATCACTAGTCGCCACCACAACATCACTCAGCGCCACCACAGCATCAATCTGTTCAACCATTCAACAACAACTGGGTAAAATATGTTCTCTCAATGTTTCAAGCTTTCACTGGATCAAAAAAATACTCGCATATTTCCCCTGACTTAAAATCCCTGAACTGGCTGCCTTTTGAAGCCAGAATCCATCTGAAAATCGCCTGCATGACACACATGGCTGTACACCACAACTCGCCCAGCTACCTCACTCAGAAGCTGACCAACTCAGGTGGCTCAAGAGCCACTAGAAGCACAAAAAATCCTCTTCTGAAACCTCGAAGATTCCGGAAGGAAAAAACTTATAAACGCTCCTTTTCAGGAATGGCACCCAGGATCTGGAATGCACTCCCTCCAGAAACCAGACTTATCTCCTCCACTGCATTTTTCAAGGAGGAAGTAAAAGCTATCCTCATGGCTAAATTCACCTGAACGTTTACTTTGGATTTATTTGAGACTCTGCACCTAGTTGTACTAATTGTTTTGTCTGATCGACTATGTTCCTTGATTTACCTACCCTATTTTGCTACCCATTTATTACCTACAGCTATTCTGTGCTCAAAAAGTCTGTGAAAGAATCTCTTGTTTTTCTTACCCCTTGTTTTTGTAAAGCGCTCTGATATCTGCAAATATCTTGTTCGCGCTATATAAAACTTTCAAAATAAATAAATAAATAAATAAATTACAAATGTCACAAAAAGAGGTTAGTATTTCACTTCTGTTCTTGGATTTTCGTCACAATAAAATACACTGAACATATTCTTCACAAAAGTTATTTACAAAAGTTTAAGTTATTGCCATTATAAATTACAATAACTTTTATTTAAGTATTAATTATTAAAAAATTAAAAGCCATTGTTATTTGTAATATCAATACATCTAAGTTATGGAATACAACACATATTGCATTACAAATGCTATAGGTGTCACAAGTTATAACTATTGGCATTGTAAATGATAAAGCTATTATTTTTGCTATTTTCAAAACCAACACATAAATAAAAAATGTGTCATTTACAATACCAATAGCTCAAACTTTCCTAATGCGGGACCTTATGCATTGCAAATGCTTGTTTACGCCTAGCTTCTGCCTTGGAGAGTTGTGAATGATACTCGAGTCTTTAGCTTGTCACCTCCTTCCATTGAAGGGTGTTATTTACTAACTCTCCCCCTGGCATTCCCAAGCCCAGCAACCTCTCTTCCCTGAGAGGCTTCCTAACCCCATGGGTCATTTATCCCCTCCATCTCCCTCTATCTATCTATCTATCTATCTATCTATCTATCTATCTATCTATCTATCTATCTATCTATCTATCTATCTATCTATCTATCTATCTATCTATCTATCTATCTATCTATCTATCTATCTATCACCTTCACTCTATCTATCGCCCTCACTCTATCTATCGCCCTCACTCTATCTATCTATCTATCGCCCTCACTCTATCTATCTATCTATCTATCTATCTGTCTATCTATCTATCTATCTATCTATCTATTGCCCTCACTCTATCTATCGCCCTCACTCAACCTGTCGCCCTCACTCTATCTATCGCCCTCACTCTATCTATCGGCCTCACTCTATCTATCAATAAAAAGAAAAGGAGAGTACCCTGCCTCAGGATAAATAGGCCCTAATTAAAGGATCCAAAGGATATACATGGAGGGGTGATTCACCTAGAGTTTGACACGAACCATCACAATTAAATGGTCAAATTGAATAGGCTATACAATTCATGATGAAAAATATATATTTTTATTATTTTTTGTTTTCTAATCACATAGATAAAAAAGATTTTTTCATTATTTCAGTATGTCGATAGTGCATATATACCATAAATAAAACAGACAATTTTCTACAGACAATAGACATAAGGGAAATTTGTCCCACCCAGTAAAAGCCAATGTTTTATAGACACCGTCTCATTCACACTCACTCCCCACTCTAACTAAACGAATATCATACATCATTCATTCTATCATTCAGTTTTTCTACTCCTTGCAAGTACAACACAACGATGGTTCCTGTGCTGAAAATGTCAAGATGTTATTCCAGATAGGTGGTTTTGACTATAGGTCCTGATGTAAAATGGACCGTAGCTGTGTTTCTGGAGACATACGCCGACGCGCGTTTCGGTGACAAGCCAAAGCGGCAGCACCTTCGTCAGGGCAAGGGGCAGTTTACTGGGGCGGACACAATAATAAAATTCTGGTTTTTACTTTCTTTGCTCAAAGGATTTCAGGCGTCAGACGACTTCTTCACACGTGGACGGTCGTAGAAACCGAGGGTGGTATAAAAAACCAGGCTTCAACCTATTTAGATTCGCATTTGGTCGGTACCCAACGTGTCGTTTTGATATCCTTCTCCTTTTCAGGGGATAATATGGGGCCGCGTGCTAGTACATCGCACTTACGCCAGAAAGGTTTTTTTTAAAGGTCGTAAGGCTCAAAAAAGGTCACGTCTCTCCTTTTCCAAGAACACCGGCTAAACAATTAATATATTTGTCTCTGGCATACCTTTAGACAACAGAGGTATTTTCATAACCCACACAGGGTTCCGATGGTATAGGACTTTGGTATTTTTCTAATGGCCCATTGCGCAGCAGTTTCAAAGGGGGATAAGATAGCCTCAATTCTATATTTGTCTGCAGCGGTACCTTCGTTTCACTGGTAGTTGTTCTTCGAGTGGTGTTCCGCCGACCTAACCAGGAACACCACTCGAAGAACAACTACCAGTGAAACGAAGGTACCGCTGCAGACAAATATAGAATTGAGGCTATCTTATCCCCCTTTGAAACTGCTGCGCAATGGGCCATTAGAAAAATACCAAAGTCCTATACCATCGGAACCCTGTGTGGGTTATGAAAATACCTCTGTTGTCTAAAGGTATGCCAGAGACAAATATATTAATTGTTTAGCCGGTGTTCTTGGAAAAGGAGAGACGTGACCTTTTTTGAGCCTTACGACCTTTAAAAAAAACCTTTCTGGCGTAAGTGCGATGTACTAGCACGCGGCCCCATATTATCCCCTGAAAAGGAGAAGGATATCAAAACGACACGTTGGGTACCGACCAAATGCGAATCTAAATAGGTTGAAGCCTGGTTTTTTATACCACCCTCGGTTTCTACGACCGTCCACGTGTGAAGAAGTCGTCTGACGCCTGAAATCCTTTGAGCAAAGAAAGTAAAAACCAGAATTTTATTATTGTGTCCGCCCCAGTAAACTGCCCCTTGCCCTGACGAAGGTGCTGCCGCTTTGGCTTGTCACCGAAACGCGCGTCGGCGTATGTCTCCAGAAACACAGCTACGGTCCATTTTACATCAGGACCTATAGTCAAAACCACCTATCTGGAATAACATCTTGACATTTTCAGCACAGGAACCATCGTTGTGTTGTACTTGCAAGGAGTAGAAAAACTGAATGATAGAATGAATGATGTATGATATTCGTTTAGTTAGAGTGGGGAGTGAGTGTGAATGAGACGGTGTCTATAAAACATTGGCTTTTACTGGGTGGGACAAATTTCCCTTATGTCTATTGTCTGTAGAAAATTGTCTGTTTTATTTATGGTATATATGCACTATCGACATACTGAAATAATGAAAAAATCTTTTTTATCTATGTGATTAGAAAACAAAAAATAATAAAAATATATATTTTTCATCATGAATTGTATAGCCTATTCAATTTGACCATTTAATTGTGATGGTTCGTGTCAAACTCTAGGTGAATCACCCCTCCATGTATATCCTTTGGATCCTTTAATTAGGGCCTATTTATCCTGAGGCAGGGTACTCTCCTTTTCTTTTTATTGGTTTCTTCCCCCCAATCTCCTGCCATATCACTAAGCAATCCTCGGGGAACCCCCTTCTTTGTTTATTCACTCTATCTATCAATCTATCTATCTTTTGCCCTCACTCTATCTATCGCCCTCACTCTATCTATCTATCGTCCTCACTCTATCTTGCTATCGCCCTCACTCTATCTATCCAGCAGTTCACACATGCAAGTGCAGAAAGGGCTGCTGGCCTGTAAACTGACCCTGTCCTATTCTATACTAGGGGCTTAAAGGTAGTTTCTATCCCTCTGCCCTATTATGTACTAGGGCCTTATAGGGGAGGTCATGCAAATTACAGGGGTACCCTAAACCACAGTGCACCCTAGTGTATGTAGGTGCTTTCACTGTATTCTAAGTGTCTTTCAGCATAGCACTGGCCCTGGGCCTGGTTAGGCAGAGCCCAGGGTCAGTCAGAGTCAGTTACCACCAGTACCAGTCAGCAAAAATTTGGGTGTGCCCAGGACTTTGCAACAGTAACTAGGTAAAAGGTCAGCTCCAGAGCCGTTATGTAGAGCAAGGTAGGACAAATGTAGGTAAAAGGTTGTGCAGCTACCTAGGACTCTATTGAGTTATATTGGGGCTCATAACACTATATCCTTTAGAAAATATGGATTCCAGGTTGCTTGACACCCTTCTGATTGATTTTGTTTTAGCCAGAAGGGTAAGATCAACTGTAGCTGAAAAGAATATTCTGAAGGACCTTTCTAATAAAAAGGTAAATTTAGCTTTAAAGAAGGTACATTGAGAGGGATAGTTAAAAACGACTGGACAAGGCACACTATATGCACCTGCATTACCTTTAGTGGGTTTGCCCACTATCGGGGGGGGATTTTACACATTATGAAAACTAGATAAATGGACCGTTACACATGTAGTCACCTTGAAACACTGCTATGGAGATGCAAGGTACAGAATTATGGACACACTAGTGAAAGAAGAGAGCCTCTCACAAGTAGTATTACTTCATTATATTGTAGTTGTTATACATGGTAATACTGTCTGGCCAAAGATGTCATGTCATTAGTACCAGTTTAACAATCATCTGCAGAATTAAGCAACTGAAAGATGATCTGTTAACCTTTGCAAAGGGCCTTCCACTGAACGCAAACACGTGTGACCCCTTTTTAGTAACTTTTGATCTGTTTGAGGTAGAAACAAATTTGTGTTTGTAAAAATCTTTAGATTATGCAGCCGATTTATAATATGTTATAATTGTGGCAAATCTTTATTCATGCTAAAAAAGTTGAATTCGCAGAATCAATTAATTTCAGTGACCCTGCTTACAGCCCATATAATCAATACAATAGCTAGAACTGCAGATAAGAAGTGCCCTATGTACTTGCTAATTGATGCAGTTTTAATGCATATGGTGGGGTCTTGTCAGACAGTTGCTAACTTTTGGGAACAAGTTACCACAGATCTGGACGATGTGATTGATAGTAATAAGCTGTGTAACATAGAAACATGTTTGTGGGCCTGTATGGACACCAAAGGTCCAAGAGGGTGGGCAATACATTTCTTGATCCTGCACTGGTTTGGTGGTTCCCAAAATGTACCCATCATAACCAGTGGAAAGGAGAAGTGGGGCAGTGGGAACATGCTGACAGCATTACCCTACTTACAGAAGAGCGTCAACATATACTTAAGATCCTCATAGATGGCCCATGGAATGAATTATTGACTACTTTTCCAACAAGTGAAGTACAATTACATGATGCATAAATGATAGGAGGGTGGGGGGACACTCGGCACAATATTACTCTATGAAGAGGAGCTTTAACTGCTATGCTCTCAACCATTATACTGACACAATTGAATCAATTCAATTACTTATCAGGGCATTTTCTTTTATGTTCTCAAGGTTTTAAAAATGTTGCTGGCAAAACTGTTTTCCCATAAATTACTAACAAAAACTAAAATGATGAGTACACTGTTCTAGTGAACCTGGTGAAAAGTATAATAAAATGTTTAAACTAGTCTGTTGATTTGTATTGGACAGAGGTTTAAATATACTATAGAAAATCAATAAAAACAGCATGAAGAAAAGCGGACACTGCTGTTGGGTCCCGCGCCGCGAGTGGAGCGACACAGCGGGAGATATCGAGTGCGGCTGCACAGCGACTGGTAGGCCGCACATCCCCACGATCTTGTGAGAGCTGAGGCCGATCGACGGCACTTTGCGTGCGGCGGACATCTGCACTATAGGACCCGGGCTGCGGAGCCTGGCCCTAACTGCGCAACTTATTTGCCGGCGCCGGCGACGCGGGGAGCGATCAGATCCTGGTGTAGGGGCCCTGTTGCCCACGGATGAGCGGCGGACCCCTGAGGAGTGCATAGCCTAGCTGGAGGTGACGAGTAAGAGGTCCTTCACTTGGAGCTGCCCACTTGGCTCGTCCGGCTCTTCCTGGAGTTGCACTTTGGAGCGTGCTCGCGCTGCGGGGAGCCGGTGCAGATTTACTGGGAGTGCCTGGCGCCCTCCCCGAGTGGACCCAGGCTGGTGGAGGTCCATCGCTGTTACCCATAGAACCTACCTGCAGCCCCCGTGGAATCGGGCGTGGGGATAACAGAGAACTGAGCTGTATAAGGAGTGAGGAGATAGCTACGTGCACAGGGGGCAAGTGCAATCTGAGGCCTCGTCTGATCATCGCCATAAGGTAGTGGGGAGACGACGGGTGGCGCCCACCTACCCCTCCCCCCTATCCTCTTGTGAACTCCGGAGCGCTTTGAGGGAGGCAGCGGTGACAGTGACGGGAGGCCTACGTGGCCCTAAGGGTGAGAAACAATCTAGGACTGGTCTTTGGTGTGTCTCACAGCAGGGCCCTACTGCATCAGTGGTTGACATACGTAGGACTGATGTTTGGCGCCCAGAAGCGGAGTGAAGCAGGAGTCATGTGGGTCCCCCTGTTAGACTTGGGGGTGAGAAGGCATCAGAAGGCCGTTCTGAGGTGACGGGACTCTAGCATGGCGCCAGGTGATCCATGGCACAGGCTTGCCTCTCATTTGCGTGCAACCTGTGATGGGCGAGACAGCGGGCCACGCACTACTGGCTGTTGAGCACACTTTATAGCGAGCAGCATGTGCTGAGGAGATAAAACCCAAACAAAAGTCTCCTTTGACCAGAAGAGAGCAAAATCCCACGACGCCACCACAAGTGAGGGAGCGAGGTCTCTGCCTCCAGTGTGTGATGACTCAGACTCGGATATACGCACCATCCTCAAATCCATGGAAAAGTCTCCACAGAGCGGCATCACATCCCTGGGCACAAAGATGGACGCTCTTACTTATAGGATGGATGACAGACTCGATAAACACGCAGAACGTCTCGATATGTCGGAACAGCGATTAACTGAGGTGGAGGAAGCACACACTATGTTGGATGCAGACAACAAACAACTTGGCAGAGTGATAGGCGTCTTGCAGGACAAGACAGAAGACTTGGATACTCTTTCCCGAAGGTGCACCTGCGAATCACCGGTCTTCCAGAGACTAGTCCCACGCAGAACATGGACCAGTTTGTTGAGCGGCTGTTGCTGTCGCTGCTGGGAGACGGGGTCTTCTCAACGATGTTTGTGGTGGAGAGGGCACACCGGTCCTTGGGACCAAGACCCCTGGTTGGTGCCCCCCCCGCGGCCAATCATCGCAAAGCTGCTCAATTATCGCGACCGGAACGCAGCGCTGCGGGTAGCCAGGGAGAAGAAAGTGCTGAGGTATGATGGATCAGAGGTGTCACTATTCCCAGACTTCACTGCACGAGTACAAGAGGTTCGCAGGCATTTTGTCTCACTAAAGAAACAGCTCCGTGATCTGGGAATAGACCAAGCTGTTCGCACATTTTTATGGATCCCAAGGCGCTGCAGCAAGCCCTCAAGGGTTGGTCGAAGGAAAAGAGGCAGAGTCCAGAGAAGCAACTGCTGGAGGAGGCAGCAGGAGGATCATTAGAGGAACAGGACTGAAGCAGTATGGTGGCAGACACCAGGAACGTAAGGGGTAAGGGGAGGGGGTGAGGGGAGGATGGACGATGGATAGTGGCTTGTTGGTCCGTTATGAGTAAAGTTTCCCCCGGTGGTTGAGGGTTGCCGTGACATTATTATTGCAGGAACTGAAGAACTGTACTGTGGGCAATAGCTGCATATCATTGAGTTCAGCGCATGTGAGACAGGGCAAGACTGAGCTGATGGAGCTGAATGAAGGGGTGCGGTACGAGGAGCTACCTCCGCTTACGAGTGCTTGGCACTGCTGTTGCGAATTAGGGGGAGGGATTCGGGGTGGGGGGGAGAAAGGGACAATGGGGTGCTTTTTGACTTTACATGCAACCAAGTTGGGGGAGGTCTGCTGTGGGCGGTGGGAGGTGGGGAAGGGAATGTTTTTGAAGGAGGGGTATTTAGGGAGATGCTTTTTGTTTCTGCCAACGGTGTACCACCCACGACTACACAGCGAGCGCACTTATGTACACAATCGGTGTCGGTTGTGGTGATGGCGACTACTGACACAGGCGACACCCGGGGTACGGTGGGCTGTTTGCGGGCTATGACATGGAATGTCAGGGGCCTTAAAGACCACCGGAAGCTTAGGAAAGTACTTAGCTACTTGCACAGGCAGAATGTCGATATTGCGCTCCTACAGGAAACACACCTCCCTCAGTTGAGCGCAATGCTACGCAGTAGGGGACTAATAGGCAATATTAACTCGGCAGGGTTCACTACACACGCCAGGGGGTGATGACGTGGGTCAATCTCAGGGCATCTTTTACACTCACGCAGTTGCACGCAGACTCAGGAGGCCATTACGTCATATCTCACTGTAAAGGACAGGGTCTAGACTTGGTTATAATTATTATATATGGCCCCAACTATGATAACCCTGAGTTCTTTGGGTCCCTGGCCAAAATTACTAAACCCTATTGGAATGCACTTGTTCTGTGGGGGGGTGACCTTAATTTGGTTCGTAACCCAGATTTGATCGCTCTGCGGGCCCAACTAGAAAACCGGCAGCCGCCGCAAGACTGCTGGAAAGTGTAATGATTAGTATGGATTTATGTGATGTATGGAGGTCACGTAATAATGACCAGGGTGGCTATACCCATTATTCAGGGTACCATAATGTTCACATGTGCATAGATTACTGGCTAGCCTCGACTCCACTGCTTGAGCAGGTCAGGCAATGTGTGGTGCTGCCGCTCATGCTCTCAGATCATTCTCCGTCGTTGTTGGTCCTTGATACCCTAAAAGGGACCTTGCCTCCATTCATGTGGCGGTTCCCCCCTTATTCTCTATTAGACCCATTGTTTAGGGAGGAAATGGCTGACGCCATCTAGACCTTTTTTGCCACAAATATTGGCTCGGTTGATGACTTCCAGACGATTTGGGAGACATTTAAGGAATATAACAGAGGCATCTCGATGTCCAAGAACTCAGGTGTCCTAAAAGCAATACGGAAGAGATTATCGGACTTAGAACAAAAGCTAATGGTCCTGGAACAGCAGCAAGTAGCTGGGAAGGGGGGGGAATAACAATAGAAAATGAGATCAAGGGACTCCTCGAAGAGTTTCACAATGCTGCAGATAGGGAAGTGAAACACATGAGCAAATACGCGACAGCAAGAACCTATGGAGAAGGGGACAGGCCGGGCTCAGTGCTGGCTCGGATGATGAAAGCGAGACAAAATAAGGTACAGATCTCTGAGGTTAGGTGAGCAGATGGGGACTTATTGACAGAGGAGGCGGATATTGCAGAGCGTTTTAAACACTACTATTCAGACTTGTATACATCCCGCTCCGAGAACATGGAGGAGCAAATAATTGAGTACCTAGAGTACATTAAGTTACCATTCCTATCTAACATGCATAGGAAGCTACTTATGCATCCGACCAAGAAGGACGAGATTATAGATGCCCTAGCGGGGATGAGGGCCAACAGTGCCCCGGGGACGGACGGTCTAACGGTCTCCTTCTATAAAGCAGGCCCTTCTGGTGACCATCCCTAAACCACCGGAAAAGTGCTGCTCGTATTGGCCCCTCTCACTGCTCAATGTGGATACCAAAATATTTGCCAAGATTTTAGCTACCAGACTGGCTCTTCTGTCAACTAATCTGGTCGCTCCAGAGCAGGCGGGATTCATTCCGAGCAGTAACCTCACATACAATACTCGCACAGTGTTTGGGACCATGCAGCATGTGAGACAAGACGCCAAGGCGGTTGCAGTTTTTTTCAATATGGAAAAAGCCTTATACTTGGTAGAAGGGGCATTTATGCTCAAGTGCTGACGAGAATGGGGCTGGGGCTGGGGACGGTCTTTCTGCAGCTGATAAGAATCTTATATCATAGGCCCATGGTGGTTGTTCGCTTGGGCGATCTGGTTACTGACTCATTTCCCATCTCCAGGGGGACCAGGCAGGGCTGCCCCCTGTCGCCACTATTGTACGCCTTGGTGGTAGAACCATTGGCATGTGCGTTGCAGTAGTACCATGGTAGCTAGGGGATTGGCTTCTCACCCTACAGGATAGTGGTGTCAACCTAGGCAGATGAAACGCTGCTGTATGTCAGAGATCCTGAGAACAATTTATCTTCGGTTATCAGGGAGGTGGTCTACTTTGGTGCTCTATCAGGATTGAAAGTTAACTGGGCGAAGACACTGATGTTCCCTCTTACCCCTGCTACGGCGGAATTTGCTATGGAATACCTGATACAGTGGTCTACTGACTCCGTTAGATACTTAGGTATTATGTTGCATACTGATTCGGAGATTGTATTCCGGGAAAATTATGGGACGGCTATAGATAGACTTGAGGATGATGTTGAGCTTTAGTCCCGACTCCCACAGTCACTGATGGGGCGCATATCGATCATGAAAATGGTGGTCCATCCCAAGTTATTGTTTTTATTTACAAACATACCAGTGTCCTCCCGTGCTCTTTCTTTCACAGACTTCGGCAGTCCATGATCAAGTTGGCTTGCATGGGTAAGCAAGCGAAGGTACAGTGGAAGATCCTTACGCTCCCGTACCATATGGGGGGGCCTCGGGCACCAGACTTTGAATCATATTATAGGGTGGTGCAGGGGGCGCACCTTCATGCTTGGATACACGGGGAAGCGAATATACCATACCTACGAATGGAGAGCCTATTTGCGGAACCTACCCCACTGCTGGCCACTATACTTGATGTTGTCGATCGCAGAACTGGCTTCCTGGACTCCATCAACACCACCCGGCATGCCTGGCATTGGCTATTACAACAGCAGGCTGGAGCATTATTGTATTCTCCCACAATGCCGATCAAGTGGGCGCGATGACTGGAGCCGTGTAGGGATAGGGGCATGGTGCAGGCGCTGCGCAGGCTATCAATGGAGGTGACCGGAGATCTCTTTCATGAGGGAGTGGTGAAAACTTGGGAACAGGTAGAGGGTGCTGTGGCTGGAACCACGCTGCTGAATAGATTCCAGTTTCACAGAGTGCGCGGGGCCTTGCGTGACTTGCTGGGGGACAATTTAGAGGAACCCCCAGAGGTGCCTGAGCTGTCTCATGTGCTGAAGACAAAGTCTTCCCGCAAGATGGTTACAGCTTTGTACAAACTTGCCATTGCGCACAGGGAAAACAAATACACGGCGGCTCGACTAGCGTGGCAGAGGGATTTAGAGATACAAATAGACGACCCAATGTGGACCTATTGTTGTATGAACACCAGGAAGATCTAGCTACACAGCAAGCATAGACTCCTCCATTTCAAGTTCATCAATAGGGCTTATTACACGTCAGAGTGACTCTGCAGATATGGCCTTCGGGAAGAGGCGTCTTGTGAGAGATGCCGAACACCAAATGCTGATTTTCTGCATCTAGCCTGGCAATGTCCGGGTACACATTCCTATTGGGTGGAGATATTTAGAGAACTGGGGAGAGTGGTAGAGACAGACTTGACGCCTGACCCAATGATGGCACTGCTGGGGTACTCTAAGAAATTACCCAAGGCAATCCACAGAATGGTGGATATGTAATGTAATGTAATGTAATGTAAGTGTGCACTTTTATAGCGCGACTGTCACTCCAAGGAGCATCCTGGCGCTTGTAGCCCGTAGCCTAGATGGAGGGCCGGAAAAGTCAGCTCACACAACTATCTCATCTAAACAGAACGCTGTGTCTAAACCAGAGTCATACAGACCGAGTCTGAAAGGTTGAAAATCCAAGTTTTCAGAGCCTTACGGAAATTCTTCTCAGCAGAGATCAGGCGCAGGTTGGGAGGGAGTTTATTCCAAGCTTTTGCGCCCAGTGTTGCGAGAGATTTCCCTCCTCTAGTTGAGAGTCTGAATTTGGGGGTCTGTAATAAATTCATGTTTGGCTGATCTTAGGGAGCGTGTTGGTGCATACTGTTTGAACCAGGGAAGGAAGTATTTGGGTCCTTTTTGGTGATATGCCCTAAAGGTAATCACTAAGATTTTGAAGAGTATGCGTTTGTGAATGGGTAGCCAGTGTAGGGCCTTGAGAGCGGCTGAGGCAGATGACCTCCTCGGCCATTTTAGGACCAGACGGGCAGCAGCATTTTGGACAACCTGCAACCTATGCAGGACAGATCGATTTAATCCTGCATATAAGCTGTTGCAGTAGTCCAAGCGAGATGTTACAAGTGCTACTGTCACCGTCTTCCTGGCTGTCAGAGGAAGAAAATCAAATAACTTTCTAAGCCCTCTGATGATGTTGAAACAAGACCCTGCCACTGCCCCTGCTTGCTGTTTGAAAGATAGGGCACTGTCAAATCTGATCCCTAAGTTCCGGGCCGCGGTGATGGTATCCGGAGGGGACTCCACCCCCAGTGGCCACCATAGGCTGGGGGAAAAGGGGTTTTGGGGGCCGAAGGGTATAATTTCGGTCTTCCCGGCATTACATTTTAGATGGTTGTCACGCATCCAAATGAAAGTTGCGGTAAGGCAGGCTTTTAGATTTTCCTCTGCCTTTCCATTTTCCCTGTCTAGCACTAGAATGAGCTGAGTATCGTCAGCGTATGATATGGTACTGATGTTAAAAGAAGAAATCAGCTCAATCAAGGGGATCATGTATACATTAAACAGTACCGGGCTTAGACTGGAGCCCTGCGGTACCCCTGTTTGTGTGATTTTTTCCTCAGAACGGTATTCTCCCAACACCGTGACCTGTCTACGATGGTCGAGGAAATTCCTCAGCCAGTCCAACACGGTGCCCCCAATCCTTGCTGCCCTCAGTCGCCTGATTAGTATTGAGTGGGGCACCGTATCGAAGGCCGCCGATAGATCAAGTAGGATAAGGACGGCCTTCTTCCCCTGATCCATGGCGGTCTTCAGTGTCTCCACGGTGTACAGAAGGGCGGATTCCGTTGAGTGTGAGGCCCGAAACCCAGATTGATTAGGGTGCAGGGTGGGGCTCCTGATAGCCAAGACTTTATTTAAAGCAATTCAAGATTGTCCCAAATGTTCTGAGTTACTGGAGGGAATGGACTGCCTGTTAGAACCACTCTCTGATATTTCATTTGCTGTAGTGAGAACCTCACCCTTGGCTGTTGGAGCATCTGTCACAGCTAAGTTGTGTGTCACATTGGGAGCAGGAAAATTAGCTCCGAACTCACCTCCATCCATTCTCAACGCATCCATCAATACCGCCACCTTCCCCGATCAATGGAAACACACAGAGGTCAGACCCCTCCTCAAAAAAACCTCTACTGACCTCAGAGGTCTCAAAAATTACCACCCAATCTTGCTGCTCCTCTTCCACCCCAAAGTCCTCGAGAAGGCCATCAACCGACAGCTCACTGAACACCTGGAGAACAACAACCTTCTGGACTTCTCCAAGACTGGCTTCCACGCCAACGACAGCCTTGATAACGGCCACTGATGACATCGGAACCCTCCCGGACTGGGGAGACAATGCAGCCCTGATCCTCTTCTATCTGTCAGCAGCGTTCAACACCGTCTTCCACCACACTCTCATCAAGAAATTCGGCCACATTGGGATCCAGGGAAAAGCCCTCAAATGGATTGCATCCTTCCTCGTAGGACAAACCCAGAGAGGCTGCCTACCACCCTCACGTCGGAACCCAAGAGCATCATCTGCGGCATTCCATAAGGTTGATCCCTCAGCCCCACCCCCTTCAACACTCACCCCTGGAAAACATCATCAGAACCCATGGCTTCAATATCATTTCCTACCCAGGCGACACCCAGCTCATTCTCTTGCTCTAAGAAGACCCCTACACTACCAGGTCCAACTTCCACAACTGCATGACAAGCATTGCTGAATGGATGAAGGCCAACTGCCTGAACCTCAACATGGACAAGACGAAAGTGCTGATGTTTGGAAACAACCAACAGACAACGCCAGCAACTTTGGCATCACGCAGGACAGCAAAATCACAATGAACCGCCAGATCAATGGAGTCGCATCTGCATGCTTTCACACCCTTTGCATGCTCCAAAAGATCTTTAGATGACTTCCCATCAACACCAGGAAAACCGTTACCCAAGCCCCAGTCACCAGCCGGCTTGACTACAGTAACGACTGCAGGAATCACCACCCAACTTTTAAAGAGACTTCAGACGATACAGAACTCAGCTTCCAGACTCATCATCAACCTCCCCAAACTGACCTGCATCATCCCCCACCTCAGGTAACTCCACTGGCACCATCCAGAAAAGATGGCAATTCAATACACTGCTACATACCTATAATGCCCTCCATAATCAAGGGCCAGCATACATCAACCAATACCTGAAATACCACACACCCTCCAGGCACCTGCGCTACACCTCCCTCCCCCTCGCTCACATTCCGCCTTATCCATCGAAGCCACAGCGAAGGACACTCCTTCTCCTACCTCGCTGCCAAAGCCTGGAAGGCCTTCCCCTCCACCTCTGTACAGCATCCTCTCTCATGGAATTCAAGAAAGGATTTCAAGACTTGACTGTTTGACTGATCGTAGCAGGATCCTAGCACCTGGATACCCTCACAGGGGATTAGCTGCGCTCTACAAATCCTAATTGATTGATTGAGCTGAGCATAACTTTGCACTGAAGGGCCTGAATCCAGATGCAGCTCAATGATTATGAGTGAAGTTTGATAGCAATTTCCTTTTTGGTTCTGAGCTGGAATACAAATGGCATCAGCTCTTAATAGAGAGGAAACATTCCTACTAATTTGGCAGACGAGATCTGGCTCTTATAAACAAACATCTTCATTCAGACAACTTCCCAGGAGACATTAGTCACTGGACAAGGCAATAAATCTCATAGGAACAACTAGCAGAAACAAGATGTCTCCAAGAAGAATCATTGTTGCTAACTATGCCAAGTCCCATATAGACGATTGCTTAGGATTGCCTGTAGGAGGTCTTATTCTTCACTTCTGGATGAATTAAGATCAATGCCAGGTGCCTGAGTGTTGAGGATGGTTCAGGAAGACTATAGGATACATTTTTGTACACTTCCATCAGAATTCAAAAGCATACTGAAGCCTTGGTTGAGTGTCCAAACAAGAGGAAAGTGATGAAGCAAGGGATAGCTTTTCTGAGGGAGAAACAAGCATTCATTCCTGCTCCCAGTACACAGAAAGAGAGGGAGGGTCTCTTTTCACAATTTAAGCTAGGTGGTTCCAAAAAGAGAGTCTTTAATCCTCAAATTGGAAAGAATTAACATTCTGTATGTGCTGCATCATTTCCAGCCTCAAGCGCTGTAGCTGCCGTGTAGATAAATCACCAAGGACTGACTCATTCAAAATCATTGAATGCAGTTGTAATTTAACTGGAGGACTTGGCAGGAGGCCATCTACCATTCCTTTCAGCAGTACATATATGGTGGCAGGACAACATTCAAATAGATCAATTAAGCAGACTGTTTCATTCATCCCATGACTTCTCTGTCTCCAGGGATATTCATCTGTTGCTGTTAATTCCCAAGCTCTTGCATAGAGTTCAGGAAGAGGGAGTGTAAATAAGTGTGGTAGTTCGCTGCAGGCCTGGGAGCTCATTGTTTTCTCTGCTTTAGTGTCTGACTATCCTTCCCCCTTGGAATCTTCCATCGATGCCATCTCCTTATTGGTCTTCGATTCTGGATCTTCCGATCAGGCTTTCTTTATTGGTCTGGAAGTTGAAAGGTGGAGTTTGGAAAACAAAGATATTCTTCTCCATATATCACAAACTATTTAAAATGATCTTAGACCTGCTAAACCAGGCATTGGAATTCATTTCAGAAATTGTGCATAAATCACTCTTTGTCTCCTACTACTAGTTCTATTTCTTCTGTTTTGCAGTTTTCGAGGGATGGTTTCCAGTGGAATCTATCCTTATTCACTTTAAAATCTCAATGGGCAGCCATTAAAGTTTTACATAAGTTTGTGGGAAGTCTGGAAGGTGATGTTCTGGTTACAAGACTGCTAAAAAAATGTTGCTTTATACAGGCCTTCTGATTGTTCTATGTCCCCACATTTGGTCCTTCCTTCAGCACTCAAGTTCTTCAAGTTAAACTCTTGGAGCCTCTGATTTCTGTGGTTTTGAACTTTCCAATCTACAAAGAAGCCGTTTTGGTGCACATTACATTACCTGAGGGAATTGGGAATTGTCAGTTCTTTTATGTCATGACTCATCTCCCTTTAGTGAGATTTGTCTAGGATGCTGTTGTGTTTAAACCTGATCCTTCTTTTGTTCCTAATATACATTCTTCTTTCCATATCTCTCACGGGGTAGTACTAGCCTGCTATACTTCACCTTCCTCAGAGGAAGAAGCCTTGTATTTATGCGATATAACTACAGCATAATTTATTTATATTGACCTAATTCTTACGCAAAGTCATATTACTTGTTTGTTAGATTGTCTAGTAAGGCGAGAAGGCTGAAGCGTGCCTTCATGCTCTAGAGAGCAACGGGGCTAGCGGCGAGGTGAGGCCGGTGCAGCGTCCGACGTCAGCGAACTGAAGCGGTCGAGGAATCCCTTCCATGTGGGTCACATCTGGTTTGACCCTGAGAGAGAGGTGGGCTGGCTGAACGCACTGCAGTCTGCGGGTTTGGCCGACATTGAGCCAAGCATTGAACTCTGACTGCGATCTGTGGGCGTGGACGATTGTAGGCCGATGTGGCACCACCACGAGGAGGTGAGCTGGTGAGAGAGCAGCTGAAACCGGCGAGGTGCAAAGGCCTCAGAGTGCCTATTGAAGTGAGTGTGGCTGTGCTTCCCCCTATAGGCCATTTGTGGCGAGGCCAGCTAAAGCATCTGCCCACAGTGGGAAAAAAATAATAATAATCCAAAGACAGGGACAAAAGGAGTCAGGAAGCCCAATACCACAAGTAATGAAAGCAAACACAAATAAAAAGACACAAAGGGTTACCAGCACTGCCACGTTATTACCAACTGACCTGTGACTATAGTAGAGGTGAAGGTAAGAGTGGGTCCACAGGACACAAACAGATGAAGTGTGAGGGTCATACTGTCAAAGCTGAGGGCGTGTGGGAGGCTGTGGTGTGGCGGCCTGTGAGGCTGTGAAAGTTGCAGTGCGCCACTATTTCCACAGAGGGAGTAAGTCATGATGTCAGTGCAAGGGCAGGATGAGGTGGAGGGAGCACCAGAACACTGTTCTCAGGGCTACCCCGAATTCAGTCAATTAGCAGACCCAGCCACAGTTAGCGGAAATGGATTTGGTGGCTGAAAAATGACTTTCTCGCCGCATGAGAGACTGACGGCACTGTCACGGTCCCCAATGTTACACATGGGGCGATGAATTGTATGAAACATTCCAGGATCTGCCCAACACAGGAGATCGGCATGACTACGATGAAGAAGTAAGAGCCCTCAACAGGCATTTCGACCCCCAATAAAATCCTGATGATGAACATTTTAAGTTAAGACAAGAACGTCAGCAAGAAGTGGGTGAGACTCTGCTTGCAAAGTTACTAGTGGTCCAGACCACCACGGCAAGATTAATCTTGGGACAAGACAACACCCCAAGGAAAAAGCTTGAAAAAAGAGTAATAGACAAAAAAGACACAATAAAATAGTATATGAAGAAACTACAGACCAAGGGAGCAACACAGAGAAAACCTACTACACAAGAAAAAACTCAACCCCTAAGCCAACAACAGACTCAGACCATCAACTAACCACCTTAAATGGGACGAAAGGGAGTGGCCAAAAACTGCACGAACATACAAGTCTCACAGGAAAACATGCAGAGCCCTCTCTGAGCAAAGTACTAAATTCAATCAAAAGCTTCCACGAAGATGTTAAAATTGACAACAGGAGGAATCACGCTGCCATCCAAAAGATACAAGGAGCAATCAAAAAAGTGGGTCAAACATGCTCAGAAATCTCAGAAAGAATGGCCTCCGTAGAATCACATACCGACAATCTGGAAAAAGAAGTTGCTAACCTCCAAACACAAGAAAAAGAACAAGACGGAATTATAAAAGATCTGATGCTAAAGGTCGAAGACAAGGAAAACAGAGCCAGACGAAACAACCTGCGCTTCCTCTGCATCCCCGAAGGCTTAGAAGGAAAAGAACCAAGGGGCTTCATGATCACCCTCCATAAAACAGCCTTCCCTGAACTACAGTCCTGGGAAATGGAGAGGGTGGTACAGCGTGCCCATCGCTTCCCCCTAACTCTCCCAAAGCGAACTCACAATCCACCACAATACCCAAGAGCAGTACTAGTATACTTCGGGAACTTTCTTCTACATGAAGCTATCTACGATCTCGCTCGGCCTAATAGCAAGAGGGAACACAAGGGGTTCATGTTTTTCACTCGAATAGACTATGCTCATGCCACGGTGGAACGGAGGTGGAGGCTAAGGCAACTAATTACACCATTCAAGCAAATGGGGGCAACTGTCTCTCTGCAAAACCCAGCTCATCTAAAAATAATTATTAATGGAACAACACGTAGCTTCACAAGTGAAATTCAGGCTCAGGCCTTTCTTAAAGAAATTTCAGACTCAAGGAACCCTAAAACAGAGAGACAACGAAAACCAGCGGGTAGACAAGAAGAAGAAAGCAAGTAAAGGATTGGGCTCAACTCTTCTGAAAAAAAGGGTCAGTGAAAAGAAAAAACTGATAATCAAAAATATGATGTAATATATGGTTATTTTACTAAGACATAGAGAAACGTTATTTAGATCACACTCCTAATCGTATTATATGTCTGGCACGCGAGGTGCGGGAAGCGGGGCGGGCTGGGGCACACTGATTAGACTGACGCCCACACCTGGATTCCCCGGGATGGGGCGGGGGGAAGAGAAGAGAACACGAGCATAACATAACACGGATAAACACAGTCAGATCAGGATTCAAACTAAAAAAGAAAATGACACAATCATGCTATAGTCTTACAAACAGAAACGAAGAACATTTGACAAAATTTGGCGTAAGGATGAATCAGAAATATGTAAAAAATGGCTAAGTTAAGGATTTTAACGATCAATATATGTGGCCTTAATGACTTGAAAAAAAGACAAAGGGTGGCAATCGGCCTCAAGGCAATGGGTCCTAATATTATATGCATGCAGGAGACACATGTGGAAGGGTCGCAGCAACAACTGCTAAATAACATGGGATACAGACTGATCATATCAACAACGCAGGCGACAAAGACAAGGGGGGTAGCCATCCGGGCAATCGGAGGGGGGCTTCAGTTCATCAGGTCTACAGCCGATAAATTAGGGCGCTGGGCAATTACAGAATGCCAATATGGCCAGGGAAAGAAAGCAACAATATGTTCCATATATGGGACACTAACAGATGACCCAGACTTATTGATATTTGTCTTAAACGAATTAGCTCACTGGTCACCCCCATTTATCATGTGTGGCGATTTTACCTTGAATCTACCCTCGGACTGGCAATCAAGGCCGGACTTCACATATAAAGGAAGGAAACCCAGAGTTTTTAGCATACTCCAAGAATTATGCACCCACATGGCCTAGAGGACTGTTCGCAAGCGAAACACCCCAGCGATCCGGGTTATACGTTTTTTTCTCACCCACACACTAAACTGGCCAGGCTAGATTATATATTCATTTCCCATACAATTTTATCAAAATGCATAATAGAGAATCCACTGATGCTCAGCATGGATATCGAAGGGCCAGACCATAGTCAGAATTTATGGACTTTCGAGAGGGCCTTACTTCTAAATGAAAAGTACTGTCAATGCTTAAACAAATGGATCCCAGAGTTCCTAGAGGATAACATGGGGAGCGCACCAATCAAAATAGTCTGGGATACCTTAAAAGCAGGAATTAGGGGAGAGACCTTAAGATTCTCCCTTAATCTTAACCGTGCGGCAAAACAGGAAATGAAAACGTTACAGGAAAGATTAGTAACTGCCGAGGAAGACCTTATGAGGGCAGTACAAGAGGGGCATAACATTGAAGAAACACAGGGCACTGTGGCCATTGCAAGAAATAATGTGGCAGATATTTTTACTAAAAAGGTAGTCGATAAAGCTATAGTGAATAAAGAAAGAATATATGAACTTAGCGAACAAGTAGGGCATCACTTGGCGGTACGAACAATACAAGAAAATACAATTAAAGAAATCAACGACCCCAAAAATGGTCTTATACAAAACCCAATAGGGATAAGAAGGGCGTTTCAAGATTACTATCAAGATCTATACAAGGAAACTGATAAGAATCAAAGAAAAATAGAAAGTATATAGAGCAGTCTATTATACCCCGATTATCGGAGGAAGACCAAGAAAGCTTGGCGATAAGTCCAGAATGGGGCGAAATCTTACTATCAATTAATAGTCTAGCCCCCGGGAAAGCAGCCGGGCTGGACGGGATACCACTGGAAGAGATTATAACAACATTAATGACACATATTTTCTTGGGGGGCCAGCCACCAGGCTCATGGGCTAGGGCAAAAATTGTAATATTCCCGAAAAAAAACAAAGACCCTACACAACTAGGATCTTATCGCCCTATCACACTAATTAACTGTGATTCTAAAATCTACTCGAAACTACTGGCAACCAGACTGGCGCAACATTTACATAAAATTACTTCGCCACGCCAACATGGTTTCATTCCAGGTCGATCCACCACTGACCATGTCCAGAGGGTCATCACAGTTTTCGATATATCAGAAGTGGCAGGAGACCCTATGGCCTTGATACTTCTAGACACAGAGAAGGCCTTTGATAGGGTCTCCTGGCAGTATCCCTGGACAGCTATGTAGAAGAGTGTTATTGGTGACCAATTCATTAAAGCTACCCGTATGTTATATACGACTCCAGAAGCAGTGGTCATGATAAATGGGGAAATGTCTGGGAATATTAGAGTAACCAGAGGGACGAGACAGGGGTGTCCTAGCTCTCCACTATTATTCGCAATCTTTATTAATCCTTTTATTCCTAGACTAGAATCAAATCTAGCAATACCACCCATCAAAACCATCAACGGTAATACCAAGACCCTAGCCTATGCGGACGACATAGCAATAGTCACAGGAGATCCCAGCGAAGCAGTGAAAGCAATGGAAGAAGAAGCCAGACAATTTGGGGAGGTTTCAGGATACAAGCTTAACCAGGGCAAAAACCAGATAGTTGTTAATAGCAATATCACATATCAGGAAGACCGGGTAGTTACCAACGCCATGTACCTAGGAGTGAACATTACATCAGATCTAGATAATTTGGTCAAAATTAACTTGGAACCTCTGATAAAACAAAAAGGAAAAAACCTCTGTAGAATTGACAATCTTCATTTGACCCTTGTGGGACGGTGCAATGCGATAAAAATGTTATATTTTCCTAAATTTTTATACTTTTTTAGGACAATATGTTTAGATTTCACCTCACAAATATTTAAGGACATAGAGAATCTATTCTCTCAGTTTATATGGAATTACAAAAAACCACGCAGAACACTCAAATATATTACACTCCCAAAAGACAGAGGCCGCCTCGCACTACCCGATCTCAAAATGTAATGGTGGGCCACGATATTAAAGTATAGTAATATATTGCTCACCCTAAAAAAGACCACAGAACACGAGGGAGCGATCGCAACACCACAGGAACTAATTTTAGGCAACAAAGCTAAAGAACATCTTTGGCGATTAACATACAATTTAAAAAAGTACGATTTAAAACCCTTAGGGGTGTATATTCGGCATGGAACAATGTTCGAAAACTCTTGGGCATTGGGAGATTCTCTTATTATACAACTTTAGTGGGAAATACCAACCTCCCAGAAACATTTAGGGACGCCTGTATGATAAGGTGGCAAAGGGCAGGGATTACCCAGTGTGGCAACTTTTACTACAATACAGGATTCAAGTCATTCGAGGAACTAAAATTTGAATTTGGCCTAAACCAAAGTGATTTCTTTAATTTTTTTACAAAATAGAGACTTTTTAATGAAAAAAGGGGGAGGTCCATCCAAGTTTAGGAAAAATCATATAATTGAAACAATAAGTCTAAATACCACTGTAAAGATTGGTGTAATATATGATAACCTAACATCCGCACTATCAGACGACATTGAAAAATTTAGAGCAAATTGGCATGATAAATTGGATGTGGCGGAAGAAACTTGCGAGAAATCACTCAAGGCATCCCAACTATGGCTAATGTCGGGTAATCTCCAAGCCCAATACTATAAAACTTATTTCCAGTTATACCATACCCCAAATAAGATTGCTAAATGGGGGACGGGTAGAGGCACGGAATGCCCACGATGCATGCAGTATGAGGCTGACATCGTACACATATTTGCTACATGTGCTACATTGGGCACAATCCGTAGGGACCTTTCCACCTTTCTGTCCAAAATTCTTAATACAAAAATTGAAATCACGACAGCAGAATTAATACTTGGTCTTGACGGAGATACACGTGCAAAAGAAATTCAAGGGCTCATATTTATCGCCATGGCAGTATTTAGAATATGCCTGGCCACAGCTTGGTTGGACCCCAATCCTCCTGCTTTTCAACAATGGCGGGCGAGACTCTTGGCCACATATAATTTAGAAACGGCTATATATCGGAGGAAGGGTCGAAGGAGACAAAGAATGGGGCTAGAAATTTGGAACCCACTGACACGTTGGATACAGAATCTGGTTTGATAATATAACTTACTTATGTCAAGAATAAAGGAAAAGAAAGGAAAAAATATATATATTTTTTTGTTTGTTTGTTTTTTTGTTACATGTATACAAGAAATGTATATAATGATTGTCATATACAAAAATGTCATATATCATTTACTGTGTTTTATCTTTTTGTATATACTCATGCCTGGGGGGGAAGGGGCGGAGAGTTTATATTTGCTTTGCTTTTTTTCGGGATTTTATGTTAAACTGAGGGTGCAAAAAAATAAAATGTATCGATAAAGAATTGTTTAAAAAAAAAAAGATTAATCTTGAACCGTACAGCGGGTACCCCTTCCATGACTTTGCTGAGGGAACTGCACTGGCTACCTGTGAAAAAGCGATCCTACTTTAAAATCTGCTGCCTCTCCTATAACGCCTTGAGAGGCTAAGGCCCACGCTATCTTTCAAAGAAAACGTAATACTTACGTGCCGTCCCGAAATCTCGGTTCAAGTACCAAAGCCCTTTTGTGTGTGCCCCGAATACGTCAAACTCGCACTGGGGGCAAGGCCTTCACTTATCTTGCCCCAAGGTACTGGAACAAGCTACCCCGAGCGCTCTGCGAGACTCCTATCTACAGTAAATTCAGAAAACAACTTAAAGACTATCTGCATTAATATCCGTTGGTTCCTCCCTATCATGCTCCTCAACAGCACTGAGATGCCCCCGAGTGATACGTGAGCTATAGGAATAGCTTTAACATAACAAAGCAAGAAGTGGAGACTGTTGACATGTTCTTTGCGAGATAAAGCATGCTGGCAAGTTCCTGTAATGAGGATTGACAAACATTTTGAAATCAGGGCCAGTTGATTCAGGGCCGTAGTTCTTCTGAACTGCTGAAGCTTATTTTTCAGACAGCCTGGCATATCTCTTAATGACATATTGATACTAGGCAGGTCCCACAAACTAGTGGACACACGAGCTGGAGAAATGGAATCCGCATTAGCTCGTCGGGCCTCTTCGTCGCCCCTGGGACGCGAGGTCAAAATCAAGGAGGAAAGGATGGAAGCTATCCTGGAGATAAAGCGTGTGGTAACTGCAGAATGGACAGTTACCCACCAGAGGGCTTCCTGGCCATCGGAAATCCCTGCCTGAGGTGTGGAAAACTAGGACATTTCACAAAAGCATGTCTGAGTGCCGTTCGTTCAGTCAACACAGCAGGTAAAGCCAAGAAGTTTGGTTGTGTCAAGCAAGTATCGGTGGAAGAAGAGACACCAGATCAATGACAAGTAGTGTGCCAACAAATGCACATATTGGGAGAGGACAAAGAGGAAGAAGAAAAAGTATTCAGCATATCTTTCACAGGACAAACAAATAAGAGGAAAAGACCTCCACCCATTAAACATCGATAGGAATCAAGTAACTGCTCTCATAGTCACAGGATCCTCTTTAAACATTCTTGATGCAGAAAACTATTGCCAATTAGAGCCCTGTCCGAAACTGATGGCCACTAAAGCATAAATATTCACATACAGGGGCAACACACCAATTTTCATGCAAGGGGTCATAGAAGTGGAGGTCACACATGTCAAATTGACCTCCCAGACCAGATTTCATGTCACCCAGGACACTTCAGGCACGCTGTTGGGCTGTCACATGGCTGAGGACCTGGGGTTGGTGCAGTTCGCATGACGAGTACACCAATTGCATGCTGAAGAAACCATGTTGGAATTCCCTGAGCTGTTCAAGAGGCTTGGATGTTTGTAGGGTATTCAGGTGAAATTGCACATTGACCGGTCAGTCAAACATTTGGCTCTACGACATAGAGGGGCAGCTTTTTATCTGCGGCCCCTTGTAGAAGGTGAGTTGGAGATGCTGGAAAAGGCGGGGTTAATTGAAAAAGTACCGGGCCAACTCTGTGGGTGTCACTGTTGATGACTGCTCCTAAACCAAAGCAGCCTGGAGTGATCAGGCTGTGTGTGGACATGCGGGTACGGAATAAAGCAATATGCCCGGAAAGGCACATTACTCCCACGTTTGATCAAATTGTCACTGACATTAATAGGGCGAAAGGGTTTTCAAAAGTAGACCTCAACTCCGGCAACCACCAGTTCATGTTGGGAGAGTCAAAACATTATATAACAACCTTCTCAACACATGGGGTTGTGACAGTTCAAACGGCTTAGCTTTGCAGTGTCACCAGCAGCAGAGATATTCCAAGATGCCATAAGAGAAACTATGTCATGACTGGTAGGAGTCTTAAATGTCAGTGATGACATCTTGATTCTCACAGACTCTGGAGGAGCACCATGTGCGATTAAGAGTGACCATGCAGAGACTTGCCGAGCAAGGTATGACCCTACATAAAGACAAGTGCTCTTTTTACACAAATGAGGTGGAATTTTTCAGCTACAAATTCTCCCAGGAATGACTGCAGGTAGATACAGTGAAAGTTGAGGCCATCCGGGCAGCTGCTATTCCCCCAAACTCCCCAGAGATGCACAGTTTTTTGGGGAACGGCAAACTATTGTGGGAGGTTCATTTCGCATCTGGCAACTGTATCAAAAGCTCTGAGGGCTCTCACAAAAACTAACACACCACTGATATGGTCAAGTGCAGCTTCCCAAGCATTTCAGGAAGTGAAAAGTGCGCTCTTGAAAGGAGCCACAATGGGTTATTTCAGTCCCAGGAGTCCTACAGAACTTATAGTAGATGTCAACCCAGTGGGGCTAGGGGCAGTGCTACTGCAGCAAGACCTTCAAAGAGAATGGGTACTGATCGTCTATGCAAGCAGGGCGCTGCCAGCTGTGGAGACTAGATAAGCCGAAATCAAACGAGCGGTGCTGGGAATCAGGTGGGCCTGCCAATACTTAAACATATACTTGTGTGGGCACCAGTTCAGAGTGATTACGGATCATAAGCCGTTGGTGCCGCTGTTCGGTTGGACAGCAAGAAATGGACTGCCACGAATTGAAAGGTAGATGGTACAGCTTCAGTAGTATGACTTCGAGATGATGTACCACCCAGGAGTCAATACCCCAGCGGATTATTGGTCACGTCAGCCTCTGTCGGCAGACCCACGGATGCAGCAAGAGATTGACAGAGGAGTTGAGGGTTTCGTAAAGCTGATCACTGAACTGTCAAGTCCATATGCACAGTCCCTTGAGACGCTAATCGAAGCCACCAAGTAGGAAGATTATTTATTTAAAGTGAAAGAATCTCTAGGGGAACGTTGCTGGAAAAAGGTTCTGGAAGGAGTAGGTTGCATGACGGATGAAGAACAAGAAGCCAGGACAAGCATATGGAGGTGTAGGGATGAGCTCAACAAAAGCAGCGAAGGGTTGGTACTACGAGGCCAACAAATTGTGATACCAAAGAGTCTGTGGAGGAGGACTGTTAAGCTTGCCCATCAGGGCCTGGCCAAAACAGAAGCGAGGCTAAGGTCCAAGGTGTGGTTCCCAGACATGGATTGGATAATTGAAGAGTTGGTGCATGGGTGCCACTCCTGTCTAATTACCAGTGGAGAGCCCCATCCATGCCGGTTGTTGTAATTTATTCCACTTGGTACGTTCCATCTCCCCCTCCCCTGTACCTATAAAATAAGTGAAACACACTGGAAATATAGATCGAAGATGAGTCTTTATTAGCAATACCCCATCCAAGGAGGACACCAGCCAACTGTCCAGTAGTAGAATCCACGGGTTACAACACTTGATGTTCTAACATGGAATCTAACAACATCACACTTCTTCCTCTTGACAATTATAACAAGATAAAAAATGATTAAATGAATAAAATAATTACTATCACAATTTAAGTACAGTGGACTAAAACTAAGAATACATTTCTAGCACATCCCTCTTACAAATATTTGAACAAAAAATGCAAAACAAAAGTTATAAGGATCTACTTTCTTATGAAATCTTTAAGATACACAGGCATTTTGCAATTTCTTACACTCTTACGAAACCTTGTTTTTGCTTCGAAGATTCACTAGAACTAAATCCATTACCTTCACCGTTAGATTTAGGTTTTACATGAACAACTCTATTACAATTCCAGATACGACCATCATTTGTTTTTACAGCATTCTTGAAAATCTTTACCACTGACTCTTCGTCTGTGAATTTGAACCACTTGAGACATCCAACAGGTGCTTTAATTCTGACTCTGTCTCCTTCTTTGAAAGTCACGTCCACAGCTGATTTTCGAGCATCAACATATCATTTTCTTTTCTTTTGTAAATTAAATTCTTTGTCTCTCTACTGACCAATGTCATTATCCTTCATGCCTTTATCCAGAGACATTCAACCTGGGCATATGATGGTATTTGCAGATCTACATTTGAACCATTCATAATGAGTTTTCCCAGTTGATGGATGAGGAGTGAACCTGTAAGCTGAAATTCTTCTTTGCAACTCCTCTTTCCAATCCAAACTGTTAACTCGCACTAATTGAATACTTTCTTTCAGAGTTTTATTCAATCTCTCAACTGCCCCATTAGTTTTTGGATGATACAGCGATGCTTTTTTAAGAACAATGCCATAATTTCTCAAATATTCCTCCATTACACTTGAACAAAATTGTGGACCATTGTCTGAGAACAAAGAACCTGGAAAACTTTCTTTTTTTAAAATGTTATCTAAAAATGTAATCACAGCTTGAGTAGAAATGTCACGTACAAAACTTACTTCAATCCAGGGTGAGCACAAATCAATTAAAACAATCAAAAATGGAGTCTGATGCTCACCGTGTAGTGGACCAACAATATCTATTGCTATTTCATCCTAAGGACATTTGGGTAATTTCCTACAAACCATGGGAATTTGTCTTGGTTTAAGTATTTTTTCAAAATGGAAGACGGAACACAGTCACGTAGTTTTCGCTCCACCATCAAATCAAAACCAGGCCACCAAAAATCCTGCCTGATGTGCTCTTTCGTTTTACAAATACCCATGTGACCCTCAAGAGCCATATCTATGATGTTATCTCTCAAACTTACTGGGGGAATCAATCTTGAGCCTCTGGTTAGCATATCATTACAGATACTATTGACCAAGGTTTTTCTAATTTATCACCCTTGCCTTGCGTTATCATTTCCATAAAAATCTGCAATTCCTCATCTTTCCTCACCTCATCTCTCCAAACATCTTCCTTGATAACCCCTGAAGTGCTTTCACAAACTCTCATGTCTGAATCATCAAATAAGTAATCATCTTTTTCTAGAATGTTACTTTCAACTGTATCCACAAGACGTGAGAGACAATCTGCAGACACATTACTTGCTCCTGGGATGTATTCCATACAAAAATCAAACTCTTGTAGCAAAATCACCCATCTCCTGATTCTAGAAGAGATTTTTTCTCAAAAAGTTCTTTCAAAGGTTTGTGATCAGACCTCACCACAGATCTTGTATCCCAAATAAATTTCTTATACTTGTTTAATGCCCAAAAAATGGCTAACGCATCCCTTTCGATGACTGAATAATTAATTTCAGCTCCTCTTAAACACCTTGACGCACAGGCAATCAAACACTCCTTGTTATCTCTTACTTGAATTAACAATGCGCCTAATCCTTTTTTACTCGCATCAATTACCACATAGGTCATATCTCCTGGAGGGAAAGCTTGATGATTTGGTGCATTTTTAAGATCCATTTTGACATTCACAAATTCTTTTTTACAAATCGTATCCCATACAAATTCTGTTTTCTTACAAAGTAAACCTCTTAAATTACATGTTTTATTTGCAAAATTCTTTACAAGTTTCCCATAAAACTCAGCCATTTCTAAAAAAGATGCCAACTCTTCTTTTGAACATGGTTCTTTAAGACCAATAATAGTATCCACTAACTCTTTTTTTGGTCTGACCCCCTGTGATGACCTAAATAGTCACTTCTGTCACCCCAAACCTACACTTGTCAAAGCGAAGAGTCAATCCAGCTTCAATCAATCTTTTTAACACTTTTTCAACTCTTGTATCATGCTCCTCAATGGTCTTACCGTAAATCAACAAGTCATCCTGATAACACCTGACCCCTTTGATTCCTTTGACTACATCATTCATTATTCTCTAGAATACGGCGGCGGCCGATACAAGACCGAAAGGCATTCTTCAAAAATGTGAATGCACCCATAGGTGTAATAAAAGCAGTTAATTCCTGTGAACTTTTGTCTAGAGGCACCAGATAATACGCCGACGCTAGATCTAGTGTACTAAAATAGCAAGCACCATCTAAGGTCGAAACCATCTCATCTATATTAGGTAGCGGACATTTATCTACTACTACCTCTTTATTTAATGCTATAAGATCCACACAAAGCCTAATTTTGTTATTCCCTTTTTTAGCTACCACAATGGGAGCCAACCATTCAGTCGCCTCCACAGGCTCAATCACACCTGCTTCAACAGTCTGTAAATCTCTTTCTGTACTGGTTCTTGTACACTGTGAGGAATTCTTCTCACTTTAGCTGCAATAGGCTTAGCACCTAACTTCAACGTAATACACTGATTCTACCCCTTCAAACGTCCTAGATTTTTTGTGAATAAGTCACCATTTTTTTTACATACTTGTCACTATTATTTTCAACAGATTGCACTCTAAAAGGAGGATTACTATTTGGATCAAGAATAATCCCAAGTCTTGCCAGAGGTGACCAACTCAGTAAGTTATCCCCTTTTTCCGTTACATATATCTTTGCCTATGTAAGTCTTTCTTTGCACTCCAGACAAGACACAAAATAACCTATCATCTTAATTGGAGTTCCTCCATAGCCTGTTAGTCTAACACACGGGTACTCATAGAACTACCCGCGGGCCGGTGGCCGCCCGGCAAGCCTTCCCTGGCGGCCCGCTGACCTTCCAGACATCGTACCCGTGTTGTATTTTTAAAAAAAAGGAAATCGTGTCTTTAAACACTACTGGTTGCTGCAGCGCAAGTCTAAGAGACTATGCTGCTCTGTGGGGGCCGGCCGCCGGGTGATTCCAATGATAGTGGAGCTGCAGGGGCCTAAGAAGAGGTTAAGTACAGCAAGGCCTCATTAATATACAAATGGTCTTTCTAAAGACCTGTGAAGTGCTCGGGTGGGGCTGTGTGTGCCAGGAGGCTGTCTCAGCCCAGGCTGACACACACAGGGTGAGGTGAAGAGGGTGACAGAGGGAGATAGTGGGACTTCCCACGTGGCATGAACTAAAGGCACACTTTGCATTTCTACAGACGTTTTACATCGGGTATCCCAACAGAGGAAGCAAAATCATTTTTAGAAAGAAGATTGCAAGAGCACTAGGGGTGTCATGGCCTGTTGTACTAATTCAGTCTTAACTTCCACGTGTTATATTATTCGAGAAACCTTAAAATGAGACGTGTTTGACAGAATCATTGATTATGTTTATACATTTGTAAAAGAATGTATGATTGTTTGACTGCGGTCTCAGAGAGGTAAAGGGTCAACACTGGTAAATAAAAACTGTGCAGGAACATGCTGGCCATCATTGTACTGGCATATGATGATGAGTGTGTGCATTTATGATGAGGCTGGACGTGTCGGCATTCGCAAGTGTGTGTATGGATATGTTTGTGGGTGTATGAAAGTGGTTGTCTGAAGGGTGGGAGTGGGCGTATACTTGTGGCTAGTAGAACATAATGGAACCTGAGTGGTCATGTATAACCTTTAGTGGGCAGCTGTACAATGGGGAATGTGCTATCCTAAGATGTTAGGGGGACACATCTACAGTGAGTGTGATGGCATACTGTAGTATTGTGTTGGCATATGATGAAGTTATTCATGTTTTATATTGTATCTTGTGCTACATTTTGTTTGAAAAAGTGGGTAACATAGCAAGACTGTATTGAAGTTGTGAGAGGTAAGGTTGACTGAGTATGACAGAACTGTGATATAAAGCAAAGGTAGAACCTTAACTCAATAATTTCATCACTTCTTACATTTTAAGAAGACACTATTGTTAACATATTAGCTACCTTTAACTCCTTTCTGACGTAATTTTTTTCTGTGAATCTAGGAATTTTTTGTGCATATTTTTTCACTTTTGTGTAATGGGTTACAATGTTGCTTTTGTGAACGTATGACCTTGTGTAGTTCTACATATATATGGTGGTGGGTGCTTTTGTGTATGTTGGTGGTTGTGTGGATGTATCAGGGTAGGTGTGGGGACTTATGTTGTTACACATGTTTGTGTATGATGGTGGGTGAACTGGCGCAGGTTAGTTGTGTGGAGGCATGGTCCTTTTGGCGGCATATCATGGTGGTTGTGTTGACATATGATGGTGGGCGTGTTGCTGTTTGATGCAGTTGTGTGGATGTCTGGTGATCGATGTTTAGTCTTATGATGTTCAGGTATTTCTTGGTATGGCTGAGTTTTATACTAGAGTCAGACCTAATTTTGCAAGCTGTTCTTGTGTCATTTGCAACCTGCTTAGATAAAAGGCAGGAAAGCCTTCAACACCAGGTGAGTTGCTCGCAGCTCCAACAGATTGATATAAGCCGGGCTTTCTCTTCAAACCAGAGTTGTCTGATCGCCACCTCCCCCAGATGATCTCCCCAATCGAGTAGTGATGCTTCTGTCACCACAATCAGCTCTGGATGGGGAAAAAGTGGGAACCTGCCACCCAATGAGTTGTGTTTGAGGAGCCACCACTGCAGTTCAGCAATCCCTTACAAAATTAGAATGTAGTCTGCCAGATTACCACCGTGGTGGAGCCGATTGCACTTCAACTTACATTGCACAGCCGGTATGTGCCACCTGCCTCAGCTGACCTGGAAAATGCAGGAGGCTAAGAGACCAGAAAGCTTCAGAGCTGCTCTGCCCAGGCTGACACACTCAGGGTGAGGTGAATAGGGTGACAGAGGGAGGTAGTGGGACAGAGGGAGAGGGAGGGAAAGGAGACAGAAACATCAGAGCTTGTTCCATTAAATATGAGCTAATGAAAACAGTTTAACATAAATACTTTAGGTAAATATACACCACCTATGTGTATCTCGTCTGCTGTCTCTAATGTAGTCATAAAGTGTTTATTTAATGACAGCGCTTATATCCAGATTAGTTTACTCGCACACTGTGTGTGACAACTTCATCTTGTTAGACCTGGCACCTTGTTTGTTTACCATGTCAATTGTGCTCCAAATACTTGTGTTATTTTCTTTATATTTGTATTGACTTAGTAGGACCATCGAGCTAAATTGGCCGGTCAGTTCTATCTTAAATACAGTGATCAGATAGCACGTGCTTAGCAAGAGCAGCAACAAGAGCAGAATCCAGGAACACCGTCTAGTGTTCAAATCCAAAAGGTTTCAGAGTTACATAGGCGCATTCCAAACTTGCCTGCAGTCAGTGCATGTTGAAGCGCTGGTGCGCTTCCATTCGAGTAATTATGTTATTGCTGGCAATTCCTGTAGTGCAGGAGTATTGGGACCACTCAATCCAATGCAGGTAAGCAATTGAAGCTGCCAAAGTATTGCAGTCCTTCAGACAAGCAGCGCTAGTGCTTAGGGCAGTGTCTTTAGAAACCACATTGTTTTTAAAACAGGCAACGTTTCTCAGTCCCGGCGTCGCAATGAACAAGATGCTGGCGCTCCCTTTTAAGGGAATTATGGTAATGGCAGCCCCTCACAGATAAATGTGCTGGGGCACTGGGAGGGAGGAAAAGGGAAGGAGACAGAGGGAGAGGGAGGGAAAGGAAGAGAGAGGGAGACAGACAGAGGGAGGGAGACAGACAGAGGGAGGTAGACAGACAGAGGGAGGGAGACAGACAGTGATAGGGGGAGGAAGGGAGAGGGAGACAGAGGGGGGGACAGAGGGAGGGTGACAGACAGTGGGAGGGAGACAGAAAGAGGGAGACAGACAGAGGGAGGGAGACAGACAGAGGGAGGGAGACAGACAGGGAGACAGAGGGAGACAGACAGAGGGAGGAGGGAAACAGACGGAGGGAGACAGATGGAGGGAGAAGGGAGACAGAGAGAGGAAGGGAGAGGGAGACAGAGGGAGGGTGACAGACAGTGGGAGGGAGACAGGAAGAGGGAGATAGAAAGAGGGAGAAGGGAGACAGATGGAGGGAGAAGGGAGACAGAGGGAGGGAGACAGACAGAGGGAGACAGACAGATGGAGAGAGGGAGACAGACAGATAGAGGTAGAGGGAGACAAGGAGGAAGACAGAGGGAGGGAGACAGAGGGAGACAGACAGAGGGAGCAGACAGATGGAGAGAGGGAGACAGACAGATAGAGGGAGGGAGAGGGAGACAGACAGATGGAGGGAGGAAGAGGGAGACAGAGGGGAGGAGGGAGACAGAGAGGGGGTGGGAGGGAGACAGAGAGAGAGAGAAAGAGAGAGAGGGAGACAGAGAGAGGGAGACAGACAGACAGAGGGAGACAGAGAGGGAGAGGGAGACAGAGAGGGAGAGGGAAGGAGTGAAACAGTCAGAGTGAGTGAGACAGAGAGAGAGAGGGAGTGAGTGAGACAGTCAGAGTGAGTGAGACAGAGAGGGAGAGAGAGGGAGTGAGACAGTCAGAGTGAGTGAGACAGAGGGAGACAGGGAGAGAGGGAGGGAGAGAGCTAGAGAGAGGGAGGACAGAGAGAGTGATAGAGAGAGAGAGCGATAGAGCGAGATAGAGATAAAGAAAGAGAGAGAGAGAGAGAGAGAGAGATGTGTGTATGCGGGGTCTGGTGGCTCAGTGGACGAAGGCGTCAGCTGCAGGGACCTGTGATCAACCTCATGGTCACAGTTTTTTTTTTTGCTCTAGCCTCGCCCCCTCCCCCACTGACCCTGCCACCACTGGTGCGGCCCTCGGACACAAACCACACTGTAAATTTGGCCCCGAGAGAAAGTGTGTGAGTACCCATGGTCTAACATCAGTCTTCAATAACTTAACTTTGTCTTTAAAATTCTGATTAAAAATAACTTTTGAGATGAAAGTTAAGTGGGAACAAGAATCAAACTTCATTCTAATATCTATATTTTCTATCTTAACCCATTCTGATGGATTTTCCAAACCACACACTTCATTAACTTGAAAGCTGACCTCTTTCACATCAGTCTTCACACTTCCTCTGTTGCGGAAACAACAATCTTTTGAGAAATGCCCTTTTTTCTTACACTAATTACAAACTATATTGAGAGCAGGACAAAAACTATCATTTGCTCTATGCCCATTTCTTCCACAGCAAAAACAAACTCCTTGGAAAGGCATGACATTTCTTTTAACCTCATACCCAGTTTTGTTTGTCTTTTCATCTTCACCACTCTTCTTATTGTCGTTAACATTTTTTTGTACCAACTGACACACAACTTCTTCAACTTTTTCTTGCACAACCGTAGACTTGTTTACTTTACTCAGCTCGTTAACACACTTCAACATGTTCTCAACCCTTTCTGCAATGATCATTACTTCATCCAGTGGTGGCTCATCTTTTAATCCTCTCTAATTTTATCGCTTCCACACTTTAACACAAACTGATCACAAATTCTTTCTTCAACTAGTTCACCAAATTTGCAACTCGAAGCCAATTTCCTAAGTGCTGTTACAAATTTTTCCACACTCTCATCTTTGCCCTGTTCTCTTATTCCAAAATATTAACGCTCCATAATAGTGCTCACTTTGGGTAGATAATGTAGATCTAACTGTTTCACACATACTTGTTATGTTATGTTATGATTTCTTGTATAGCGCATGACTCACCCAGGGGCATCTCAGCGCTTACCAAGGGGATTCCAAAAAGAGGGACAGAGAAATTTTTTTTCTGAAAAGGCGAGCTTAGAACAGGAATGTTTTTAATTGCTTCCCGAAAGACATATAGGCGCTGGATTTTCTCAGGGCCACGGGTAGAGAGTTCCAGTATTTAGGGGCTATATAAGAGAAAGCTCTGCCACCTGTGCGGGTCAACTGAATACGTGGGATTTTCAAGAGAGCTAGTGCATTAGATCTTAAATTGCATTCACGTATTTGTTCAGAGAGTTTGTTTTGAAGATAACGTGGTATCCCCCCCGCCCCCCTTTAAGTGCTTTAAAGGAGAGACAGCAGATCTTAAAAAAAGATCTTTTTACCACCGGAAGCCAGTGCAGTTGTCTGAGCAAGGGGAGGGATGATGATCCAGGAGGACGGTTTAGGACCATTCTGGTGGCAGTGTTCTGTATTACCTGCAGTTTTGCCAGAGTGGTAACGCCTCCTTCGGCCAACAGGGCGTTTTCGTAGTCTAGCCTGCTAATAACCATTGCCTGCACTACAGTTCTACGGTGTTCATATTCATTTAAACCTCTTTGATACACTTGACTTAAGGGGGGTACATTTTCCAAAACTTCTTGACCCTCACCTCCTAAACAGTGTAGTAAAAGTGCTTGTTTTCTCTCTGCACTTAAATTTGTATCACACACCCTTGCATAATTCTCAAATATTTTTTGCCATTTCTGCCATTTCACTGGTGGTTCACCTGGACTAGTCATGAAAAACGGTGGTGAGGTTGTATTTTGCATTCTCAAATCTTATAAATAAAAAAAATACTTTTAACTTGCTTCTTGTTTGTATTTTGAATCTCTTAATGCTTTTTAAACTGGAACTACACCAGTTTATGTAACAACCTTTCACAGTATTTGCACATATTAAAAATAAATTTCAGTATAATAAAAGGTGTGCAAATCACTGTTAGTCAGTTTTGATAAGTTTATAAAACTGTCCAACCCACTACAGTACTTTAAGGTGTGCGTGCCACCGTATATATCAGGTAAACTGAGAAAGAATAAGTGACAAGCTTCTTTTCGACTTAAAATGGCCGCCACCGTCGACTTCAACGCATTTAGTTCTTTTCTTTAGTTGATTGGGCTTGTTTTTTTAAAAAATTTTCCCAACTTAAAATGGCCGCCACCGACGTCAGACTTACATTTCATCCGCTTTCTTTGGGAGTTAGGGCTTGTTTTTCTTTCTTCCAAGCTTATGTCACTCTAACTGGAAGATCAAGGATGACTCACCAACCTCTCTTAAGGCGCATGCGCGTTCCGCAGATTCTCAATGCTCGCGCTGCTACCCTCAGACTGAAATAACTCTTAATTTCTACGAAGACGACACCCGCTTGGGATCGCCACTCAGGTAACTGTCAGCGCGATCTCCTTCTGCCGGTTGCTTCATCTTTTCCGATGTCTTCCTCCAAACACTGATACAGTGTAGATTACACCTCTTGCTTCTTCCTTAGGGTCTGTTCCTTTCCTTATGCACACAATCGTTGCCAGTGTAAAATAAGTGAAACACACTGGAAATGTAGATCGAAGATGAGTCTTTATTAGCAAGACCCCATCCAAGGAGGACAACAGCCAACTGCCCCGTAGTAGAATCCAGGGGTTAAAACACTCCTGTTCTAACGTGGAATATAACAACATCACAGCACCTCCTACAGGTCTTTCCCCTCCTCTGTTGCCAACATTCCACAGTACCCTCCAGAGAGCTGCCTGCAACCTGCGGTGGTGAGAATAACAATAAAGAAGAGTTAAACATTTGCTAACATTCATGCCAAGAATTTTGAATTCTATTAAGGACAGGAGGCGAGGATTATGCTTTTCTCTATTTCTTTACTGGAAACACAGCAGCCAATCAGCACACAGTAAAGAACCAAAAAAGTACAATACCCATTAACCCTGGGTAACCATAGAGTACACCACACTATAAATAGCATCATAGAGGTCCAAACTTCCTCTTTCTTTGTCCATAACAGTCAATAAGGTAAAGAGTCAATAGAAACCAAGAATCCATGCAGAACATCACGAAGAATGGACATCAACAGGTCGATGGAAACAGGCAATATCCGAAGTCCTCCGGAACAAACCAAAGATCAGCAAGTGGAGAAGGCGGAGCCAGACATCATTTAAGATCCGAGCCTGAAAGAGTAAAACAAGAGACGTAATACTTAAACCCTCAATGGAGTAAGTAACAGAATCTTACCAAGGGCGGGGACATTGCATTGAATAATCAAACATGGCATACCATAATCGTATAGAACAAATGCAATTAACAGTTCAAAACAAGGGTGGGATAATCCTCGCCTCCTGTCCTTAATAGAATTGAAAATTCTTGGCACAAATATTAGCAAATTTTTTATTCTATGGCAGAACGGAGGCTCTGATTATGCTTTTTCAAAGCTTAGCCACTACTACTGATGCAACATCTACAATAGGTTTAAAATAGAAAGTCTTAAACACAAATTCAGAAGACCAATCAGCGGCCTTCAAAATATCATGTAGACTAACACCCATGGAAAAAGCTTTGGAAGCCATAGCCCCGCTTGCTGAATGGGCACCAAAAAAGGGAAACCCAACGCAACCACCGTGCGAGCGTAGCTGGAGAGACAGGCTTGAAAGGCTTCTGTAAAGCAATCAATAATTGACCCTGTAAATCGTGTCGTAAAAATGCAGTGCTTACCTCGTAATCTTTGATGCATTGAACCACACACAGCTTGGAATTGTGCGGAAAGGAAGGATAGGAGATGGAAGATGTATTACATTTAGTCTGTTTAGAAATCACAAAAGTGACACCTTCTGGGGAAAAAGTGCGACCGCCAAGGTCTAACGCCCAGACATCCGAAACCCGTTTCCAGGAAATCAGACATAATAACATGAAAGCTGCTTGTGGGACAACATAGAATTGGAAGGCCAAGATTCCAAAAAACGCAAAACGACTGACACATCCCATAAGGCTGAAGAACCGAACAAGGGCTTTGAATCACCTTCAGTAAAGCAGAGTCTAATTTAGATAATGAACAACAAAAATGCCAATACTGAGTTCTACTCCAAACCATATCAAATTCAACAAGCTAACAACAAATGAATTATTAGCCCTGTGTTGGATTTAATCCATCGATATTTATTTCTTTTTTTTTCTTTTCAAAATTTCAAAAGAACACACATAGTTCACAATGAATTTATAAATATGTGCGAACACCTAGAAATTGTTTAGGATACAAACGTACACCACAAAAATGAACAAACACATATTGTGACACATTCGCGCATAAATCCTTACACACCTGATTCAACTCGTCTTTAAAACCAACTCACACACCTTCAAGCTTGCGAAACCAGACAAGACACACAACAACGAATAATATAAGGGAAATGTCTACGTGTAAATCAAAAGGTTTTTTAATAAGCCACAGGGGAATCTTTTAAAGACTTGCAGACTTAATATGCATCGCTACTCAAATACATCAATACATGTACATATTAACAACATAAACCCTACAAACAAGGTTGACGCATTTCGAATCGGACCCTTTGTCCGATTCTCATCAGGACCAGACAGAGAATCTGAAAGAGGAAAAACAAGTTCCCTTAGAATCAACACAATTTAGTGTATGATGAAGCCAACAATCAAGCGAGTGCCAGCTCCACAAACTCCCTACCTGAGTGATCACAGCTGTCGATACGACTGGTTTTGTGAAAGAGTAAAAGGGGTGAACCTTTGTGAACCAAATAAGCCCAAGGTTAGTACACATGATTAGTGCCTATTTGTCATTCTAGGAATAAAAGAGCCCAGAAGCGGGGCATTACCTGCAACAAGTGCTGAGTGAGGACAAGTCTCCTGGTTAAAATGCTGAAAAACTGTTTGGCTTCTTCATATAAACAGAGTAACCACGGGCTGTAAAACAGGAAAAAGCCTCTAAGTGGCACGTACTGGGACGATCTGAGCAGACTCAATGTGAATGGTTGCAGGGATTACCTTTTGTGATGAGTCTCTGAAGGATGAAAGTGTGGTGCAGGTTTTTAATATCTGCGAGGCCCTCAGACGGTGGACTCAGTTCCATTACTGTTCGCCATATTCAACAAAGAGTAAAGAGTGCTCGTCAATAATCCGCAGAACTTTCATGCTAAATAAAGCAAACTGGAGTGTTGCAACGGGGGTAAAGGTTGTTTGTTCAATGCGCGGTACGTACCTTATGCGACAGCCTCCACACGATCGAGAAAGACGAGCCGAAGTTCAATGCGGCCGTACGTTCCGAGTCACCCGCGGTACTGAGGGAGACAGTTTGAAACGGGTGTCTAATGACAAGCATTGCTATTGGTCCATAGGAGTCCATAGGGATTCCGGTAGTTGTAGTGTATTGAAGCACCAAAGGTCCAGTTCCGTGTAGATTGGGGAGGGTGTTTCAGCAATTATCAGTTGCTACAAGGGTTACTGGGCGTATTACAGTGCCCTCGGTAACTCCGAGTATTCATTCAGTCCATTAGTAGCAGTGTCAAATATCAGGATAAGTTGTGCTTCATGTTGACAGAGTTTTGATTCCATATCACCTCCTCTGATATCCATTTCCAGTCTGGACAGCACCGTCCATTTTAGATCATTTTCTGTATGTTTTTCAGAGATCCAATGACTTACCAAAGGTGCATTCACCACAAGTCTTCTTACTCTTGACTTATGTTGGGTGATCCGCTGGCGGATCTCTTGTGACGTTTTTTCAACATATAGTTTCTGGCAAGGGCACAGAATTCAGTAGACAACATTTTTGGTTTTGCAATTCGAAAAGGCAGAGTGTTTCCAGAAGATGCCATTATGTGCAAAAACATCTCCTTCCATTGTGTTGTCACAACACACGCAAGTGCCGCATTTATGGTGTCCATGTATGGGCTGTAGGCCGAACATGCTCCGCAATGTTGGTGTTTCCTTTTTGGGTAGTGCTGCTCGTATCACAAAGTTGGCAATACTCCTCTCCTTTTTAAAGGCAAACAGTGGTGGTTGTTGTAAACTGGCTTCTAGGTTCTTTACCAAGTGCCAATTTTGATTGACCACTTTTTTAAGCTGATTTACATTCGGGCAAAATGTGGTCATGCAAACAATTCTGTTTAATGGTGGCTTAGCCTTTTTCTCCAAAGGGGCTTCTCGTGGGGTCCACCATGCTCTCCGCATGACATGTTTGAGTAGTTTCTTCGGATAGCCGCGTTCCATGAGACGTTCAAGTAGATTTTTGGCATGTTCAAAATATTCATCTTTGAATGTGCAATTACGTCTGATACGTAAGAATTGGCCAAATGGAAGATTTTGGCGAAGGTTCCGAGGATGATTACTTGTGTAGTGTAGTGCGCGGTTACGGTCTGTGGCTTTTCTGAAGAGGGTGGTGCTAGTGACCCATCTGATGAATACACTTTAACGTCCAAAAACGTGATTTGATGTTTGGCATGATTGATGGTGAACTGAATGTCTTTTGTGCGTCTGTTAAGCCAAGTCAAGAAATCTATAAGTTGTTCCTCTTCACCGCTCCAAATGAAAAAGGCATCATCAATATAGCGCATGTAATGGCTAATACGAGTAGAAAAAGGGTTGTTGTTCAAGATGAATTTAACCTCAAAAAGTCCCATAAACAGGACTGCCAATTACGGCGCAAAGGGGCAGCCCATGGCGACCCCTTTGATTTGGTAGAAGAAATCTGATCCAAACATAAAGTAGTTTTTTTGCAAAGCTAGTTTGGCCAGAGCGATGATGAAATCGGCCGGTACCCTCACAGGTTGTTCCCTTGTATTTAAAAAATATGACAAAGTGTCAAGGGCATCTTCCTGCGGAATCTGTGTATAGAGGGCGACCACGTCCATTGTCACCATCAGTTGTCTCGGTGGATTATACTCGATATCGGTCAATCTGTTAATGAACGCAGTTGTGTCCTGAAGGTGTGCTGGTACTGCTGCAATCAGAGGTTTTAGGAAGTATTCAATGTATTTAGACACCGGTTCCCAGAGAGCTTCACAGCCAGCTATGATCAGTCTGCCTGGTGGATTTGTTTAACTTTTTGTGATAGCAATGTTTTTTCGAATGTTATGACTTCTTTGGGTACTTTATTACCCGGCGGACAATATTCCTATGGTTTTTACTGAGGACCCGGATTACAAAAAAGGTTTCAGCTGTATTGAAACTAAATGTAGCCGCGACCTGATGGTCCTTACCGTGGAGACCGTCCTACGGCTATCGAAAAAACAACTTGAGGAAATAGAATCTTCGGAGTCGGAAATACGAAACAACCAGCAAATTGCTGACTCAAAAACTTTGCTAGAAAAGGTTGAAAAAGAAATCCTGGAGTTTAAGGATTATACAGTGGCTCAAAAAACTAATACATTTGAAACAGATAAGAACAACTTTTCTCTTGAAAGTATCTACCCATATTTAAATAAGGACTTTTATACCCGATCAGACTCCAGGAGGTTCTTACAAAACGCTCAGGGCAGATCAAGAAACAAATTTCTGACTTTTTCAGACACTTCCTCCTCATCAGGGTCCAAAGCCGGCACAAGCGAACCGGAAACTAGCAGTACAAACAGAAGAGGTGGCCAACCTAATCAACATCTACAAAGGAACAATCAGCAGCCTTTTTTAGGAAGAGGCCAACGGAGACCCAGGGGCAGATCCCGTTACAATTCCCAGCCATTGGAAATGACAACGAGATGTCAATTTTACAAAAACTAGGAAACTCCTCAGTTTTCAATTTATCAGACAGGATCCTTTCCAACACAGATACACTGGTTCTAGAAAAAGGACTTTCGTTTGTACCATCCAGAAAAACAGACTTTGTTAAAATGAAACTGGAGGTCCTTGATTTCTGTCGAAAAATTAGACTAAAAACTTTTTTTAAAGATCAGAAAATGGAATCCAGTGGAGAAGTCACAGGTCTCCGGAAAAAATCCAACTTTTGTCCGCCGGGTAATAAAGTACCCAAAGAAGTCATAACATTCAAAAAAACATTGCTATCTGCGATTACCCAAATGGAATCGAAAAAACAATACACTAAATTCAATTTGCCTAAAGACCAAAAAGAAGCCATCTTCTCCCTAAAGAATGATCCAACGTTAATAATCAAGCAAGCTGATAAGGGTGGGGCAGTTGTAGTATGGCAGATAGAAAAATATCAAACAGATGTTATGAGACAACTGGGAGATATGGATTGCTATAGGAAGATCACCAGAGACCCCACAGTGGAACTCCAAGGACAGTTATCTAACATCATTCAAATGGGTCTTGAACAAGGTTTCCTTGGCCCAAGAGAATCATCCTTCTTGCAGAACAAAAGGCCTCGCATACCCATATATTATGTATTACCCAAAATTCACAAAAGTGAAACAAATCCACCAGGCAGACCGATCATATCTGGCTGTGAATCTCTCTGGGAACCGGTGTCTAAATACATTGATTACTTCCTAAAACCTCTGATTGCAGCAGTACCAGCACACCTTCAGGACACGACTGCGTTCATTAACAGATTGGCCGATATCGAGTGTAATCCATCCAGACAACTGCTGGTGACAATGGACGTGGTCGCCCTCTATACACAGATTCCACAGGAAGATGCCCTTGACACTTTGTCATATTTTTTTTAAATACAAGGGAACAACCTGTGAGGGTACCGACCGATTTCATCATCACTCTGGCCAAACTAGCTTTGCAAAAAAACTACTTTATGTTTGGATCAGATTTCTTCTACCAAATCAAAGGGGTCGCCATGGGCTGCCCCTTTGCGCCGGAATTGGCAGTCCTGTTTATGGGACTTTTTGAGGTTAAATTCATCTTGAACAACAACCCTTTTTCTACTCGTATTAGCCATTACATGCGCTCTATTGATGATGCCTTTTTCATTTGGAGCGGTGAAGAGGAACAACTTATAGATTTCTTGACTTGGCTTAACAGACGCACAAAAGACATTCAGTTCACCATCAATCATGCCAAACATCAAATCACGTTTTTGGACGTTAAAATTTATTCATCAGATGGGTCACTAGCCACCACCCTCTTCAGAAAAGCCACAGACCGTAACTGCGCACTACACTACACAAGTAATAATCCTCGGAACCTTCGCCAAAATCTTCCATTTGGCCAATTCTTACGTATCAGACGTAATTGCACATTCAAAGATGAATATTTTGAACATGCCAAAAATCTACTTGAACGTCTCATGGAACGCGGCTATCCGAAGAAACTACTCAAACATGCCATGCGGAGAGCATGGTGGACCCCACGAGAAGCCCTTTTGGAGAAAAAGGCTAAGCCACCATTAAACAGAATCGTTTGCGTGACCACATCTTGCCCGAATGCAAATCAGCTTAAAAAAGTGGTAAATCAAAATTGGCACTTGGTAAAGAACCTAGAAGCCAGTTTACAACAACCGCCAATGTTTGCCTTTAAAAAGGAGAGGAGTATTGCCAACTTTGTGGTACGAGCAGCACTACCCAAAAAGGAAACACCAACATTGCGGAGCATGTTCGGCCTACAGCCCATACATGGACACCATAAATGCGGCACTTGCGTGTGTTGTGACAACACAATGGAAGGAGATGTTTTTGCACATAATGGCATCTTCTGGAAACAGTCTGCCTTTTCGAATTGCAAAACCAAAAATGTTGTCTACGGAATTCTGTGCCCTTGCCAGAAACTATATGTTGGAAAAACGTCACAAGAGATCCGCCAGCGGATCACCCAACATAAGTCAAGAGTAAGAAGACTTGTGGCGAATGCACCTTTGGTAAGTCATTGGATCTCTGAAAAACATACAGAAAATGATCTAAAATGGACGGTGCTGTCCAAACTGGAAATGGATATCAGAGGAGGTGATATGGAAGCAAAACTCTGTCAACGTGAAGCACAACTTATCCTGAGATTTGACACCGCTACTAATGGACTGAATGAATACTCGGAGTTACCGAGGGCACTGTAATACTCCCAGTAACCCTTGTAGCAACTGATAATTGCTGAAACCCCCTCCCCAATCTACACGGAACTGGACCTTTGGTGCTTCAATACACTACAACTACCAGAATCCCTAGCTTGTCATTAGACACCCGTTTCAAACCGTCTCCCTCAGTACTGCGGGTGACTCGGAACGTACAGCTGCATTGAACTTCGGCCCGTCTTTCTCGATCGTGTGGAGGCTGTCGCATAAAGTACGTACCGCGCATTGAACAAACAACCTTTACCCCTGTTGCAACACGCCAGTTTGCTTTATTTAGCATGAAAGTTCTGCGGATTATTGACGAGCGCTCTTTACTCTTTGTAGAATATGGCGAACAGTAATGGAACTGAGTCCACCGTCTGAGGGGCCTCGCAGATATTAAAAACCTGCACCACACTTTCATCCTTCAGAGGCTCATCACAAAAGGTAATCCCTGCAACCATTCACATTGAGTCTGCTCGGATCGGCCCAGTACGTGCCACTTAGCGGCTTTTTCCTGTTTTACAGCCCGTGGTTACTTTGTTTATATGAAGAAGCCAAACAGTTTTTCAGCATTTTAACCAGGAGACTTGTCCTCACTCAGCCCTTGTTGCAGGTAATGCCCCACTTCTGGGCTCTTTTATTCCTAGAATGACAAATAGGCACTAATCATGTGTACTAACCTTGGGCTTATTTGGTTAACAGACGTTCACCCCTTTTCCTCTTTCACAAAACCAGTCGTATCGACAGCTGTGATCACTCAGGTAGGGAGTTTGTGGAGCTGGCACTTGCTTGATTGTTGTCTTCATCATACACTGAATTGTGTCGATTCTAAGGGAACTTGTTTTTCCTCTTTCAGATTCTCTGTCTGGTCCTGATGAGAATAGGACAAAGGGTGCGATTCAAAACGCGTCGACCTTGTTTGTAGGGTTTATGTTGTTAATTTGTACATGTATTGATGTATTTGAGTAGCGATGCATATTAAGTCTGCAAGTCTTTAAAAGATTCCCCTGTGGCTTATTCAAAATCCTTTTGATTTACACGTAGACATTTCCCTTATATTATTCGTTGTTGTGTGTCTTGTCTGGTTTTGCAAGCTTGAAGGTGTGTGAGTTGGTTTTAAAGACGAGTTGAATCAGGTGTGTAAGGATTTATGCGCGAATGTGTCACAATATGTGTTTGTTCATTTTTGTGGTGTACGTTTGTATCCTAAACAATTTCTAGGTGTTTGCACATATTTATAAATTCATTGTGTACTATGTGTGTTCTTTTGAAATTTTGAAAAGAAAAAAAAGAAATAAATATTGATGGATTAAATCCAACACAGGGCTAATCATTCATTTATTGTTAGCTTGTTGAATATGATATGGTTTGGAGTAGAACTCAGTATTGGCATTTTTGTTATACATCCCATAAGGCAACATACTTAGGACAAGGGGATTTTACCATCCAAATGCCTCTCAGTAGTTTGGAAACCAAGGGATGTTCCCCAGCTGGCTTGCCATCAACGGACACATGACCTGCGGAAATAGCAGGCAGAAAATTGTTAACAGTCCTATAAGCTAGCCCCAACGAGGCCATAGAAGCCAGAACGTTGAGAATCAGAGCGAGAACTGCCGAAGTGGGATCCACCGATCGTTGTGAGCACCAACCACACCATCGTTTCCAAGCTGACGCATAACGCTTGTGTGTGTTGGGGGCCCAAGCTTCGTTGATAAATCGGGTAGCATCGTCAGATAGACCTGGGACTTTCCAGCCTCCCCCGAAATCCTCCACACCACCAGCCAGAGCTCAGAGAATCAGGGGGTGTGGTGCGTGAAGAGGGTCCAGCAACAGGTTCCACTTGTGGGGAAGAAGGATCGGCGTTGAGCAGCTCAACTCCAGAAGAGCTGGAAACCAAGCCTGAGCCCTCCAAAGTGGAGTGATCAGAATAAGCTCCGAGAGAAATTGTCTCGCGCGGGCCAGAACCCGGGGAATCATCAAGAAGGGAGGAAATGCATAACATAGAAGAGGAGGCCAAGACTGGAGAAATGCATCCGTGGTCAGAGCCTCCGGATCCGGACGCCAACTGTAAAACCGGGGAACCTGCGTGTTGAGGCGAGAGGCAAACTGGTCGAGGTGACAAAACCCCCAAATCCGGGACATCATCCAAAACACCAGAGGATGAAGCCTCCAATCGCTGTAATCCCTCAGATGGCAAGAGTTCCAGTCTGCAATCCGATTGTCTCGACCCGGCAGATACTCTGCAATGACAATGATCTAACGCTGCAGACAAAGATGCCAGAAATCTTTCGCAATCTCCACCAGAAGTCTGGACCTGGTACCCCCCGTTTGTTGATATATCTTACAGACGAGATATTGTCCATCCGGAGGAGGATGCAACAATTCGTCTGTTGAGGGGACAGACAACGAATTGCAAAAGAGCCAGTTAGAAGCTCCAAGCAATTGATGTGAAGCGACAACTCCTCCCGGGACCAACGGCCCCCCGTCATCACTGCACCGGGCTCCCCAACCCCAAAGGCTGGCGTCGGATTCGATCACCACATCCGGCGTCTTCCTGAACAGTGCACTGCCGTTCCAAGCCTCCATGTGGGTCAACCACCACAACATCTCCGCACGGGCCTCCTCCGACAGAGGAACGTGATCCGAATACCGAAGACCCTTTTGCAGATGCTTGATTTTGAGGCGCTGAAGCGCTCGGTAATGCAATTGGCGTGGAAAGATCGCCTGAATGGAAGATGACAGAAGACCCACTATTCGAGCCACCGTTCTCAGAGAGACAGTCTGCTGAGACAAGACCACCCTCAAATCCCTCTTGATGGACCTGATCTTCTGCCCAGGCAACAGGAGCTGACAAGAGACCGAGTCTATCCGGAATCCAAGAAAGTCCATCGACTGAGAGGGAATGAAGTCTGATTTCTGAGGATTCACAAGAAATCCCAGAGATTGTAAAAGATCGATGGACCAATGTAAATGAGTCAGTAGAAGACGAGGGCAGTGAGCCAGGAGAAGAATATCGTCTAGATAGACTATCAGACAAACTCCGCGGGACCGCAAAGACTCCATCACTGGCCAAAGAAGCTTTGTGAAGCACCACGGATCTGAGGAAAGGCCGAATGGAAGGACCGCATACTCGTACCAAGTCCCTAGCCACTGAAACTGAAGGAAGCGACGATGAGGTCCGAAAATCGGAACTGACAGGTAAGCATCCTACAGATCCAGCCGGACCATCCAATCCCCTTCCCAAAGAAGATCTCTCAAAAGATAGATGCCCTCCATCTTAAAATGCTGATAAACCACCCTGCCGTTGAATTCCCGTAGATTGAGGACCAGGCGCGCCCGCCTCCCATTTTCTCCACCAGAAACACATTGCTCACAAACCCTTGTGGGTGAAGGTTTGTAGGCACGATGGCCCCTTTGGCCAGAAGAGAAGCGACCTCCGCGGAAATGAGTTCCTGATTGTGTTGGGAAAAAACAAGGGGAAAAAGCAGAAGATGTTGGTGAGGGTGACTGTAAAATTCTATTTTGTAACCCTGCACCGTCTCCAACACCCAGGCATCGTTTGAGATCAATATCCAATTTTTTTAGAAAAAATCGCAATCTGCCCCCAACATCACTTCCGAAGCTAGAATCAAGCTCACCTGAGGCTGAGGAATCCTGACCTCCTCCTTGGTTACCATTGTAACCGCCTTTTCGGTATTGTCCCCTGCCTTTCCGAGAGGGATAGAAGTTTGACTTGCCGGTGTTGTGATCTTGACCACCAACCTTTTGGGACTTGAAACCACGCTGAGATGGTTCATCGGAACCACGACCGAACGAGCATCCCCGTCGTCCGGCCTTAGCAAAAACTGGGCGAAAAGCCAGACGTAAATTAGATTGAGCCTTATCCAGCCCACTGAACGTGGCTACAAAGTTGGTGAGCTTTTTGAGGGGATCACTGACAGAATTTCGACCTCATAAATATCGACCTACAAGAATATCGAGTCAACAATATCGAGGGCAAAAATATCGACATCCTATCTACAACATGGTAAGTACAAAAATATCGAAAAAATAATATAGATGTAAAAAATATCGATGTTAAAAATATCGATTTTTTTTCTTTTAATATATAAATGTAAAATTAAGTATATAACACTAATAAATAAAATATACATATTTAAAAGTATCTAATAATGTTTAAAATTAATAAATAATACATATATATTAATAATACATTAATTAAATATATACAGTAAATATATATCTACTGAACAATAAGTATTAATAATTATTTTACTACTTTATAAATTAATAAAATATATTCTAAATTACTAATACATTGACAAACATAAAACAATAACATAAATAAAATTTAAGTAATATAAAAAAATAAAATAAACATTTATTTTTTTTACAATTAATTATATAAAACGTTGGATAGCGTAAGGGTAAAAATTACTATTCCTACTCCAGAGAGTGCAACAGTAGGGAAAGCGTTGGATAGCGTAGGAGTAAAAATTACTATTCCCACTCCAGAGAGTGCAACAGTAGGGAAAGCGTTGGATAGCGTAGGGGTAAAAATTACTATTCCCACTCCAGAGAGTGCAACAGTAGGGAAAGCGTTGGATTGCGTAGGGGTACAAATTACTATTCCCACTCCAGAGAGTGCAACAGTAGGGAAAGCGTTAGATAGCGTAGGGGTAAAAGTTACTATTCCCACTCCAGAGAGTGCAACAGTAGGGAAAGCGTTGGATAGTGTAGGGGTAAAAATTACTATTCCCACTCCAGAGAGTGCAACAGTAGGGAAAGCGTTGGATAGCGTAGGGGTAAAAATTACTATTCCCACTCCAGAGAGTGCAATAGTAGGGAAAGCGTTGGATAGCGTAGGAGTAAAAATTACTATTCCCACTCCAGAGAGTGCAACAGTAGGGAAAGCATTGGATAGCGTAGGGGTAAAAATTACGATTCCCACTCCAGAGAGTGCAACAGTAGGGAAAGCATTGGATAGCGTAGGGGTAAAAATTACTATTCCCACTCCAGAGAGTGCAACAGTAGGGAAAGCGTTGGATAGCGTAGGGGTAAAAATTACTATTCCCACTCCATGGAGTGCAACAGTAGGAAAATCGTTGGATAGCTTAGGGGTAAAAATTACTATTCCTACTCCAGAGAGTGCAACAGTAGGGAAAGCATTGGATAGCGTAGGGGTAAAAATTACTATTCCCACTCCAGAGAGTGCAACAGTAGGGAAAGCGTTGGATAGCGTAGGGGTAAAAATTACTATTCCCACTCCATGGAGTGCAACAGTAGGAAAATCGTTGGATAGCGTAGGGGTAAAAATTACTATTCCCACTCCAGAGAGTGCAACAGTAGGGAAAGCATTGGATAGCGTAGGGGTAAAAATTACTATTCCCACTCCAGAGAGTGCAACAGTAGGGAAAGCGTTGGATAGCGTAGGGGTAAAAAATACTATTCCAACTCCAGAGAGTGCAACAGTAGGGAAAGTGTTGGATAGTATAAGGGTTAAAATAACATACTTGTAAATAAACGATTTTTGTAATTATAAAAAAATAAACTATTAAATGAATATAAACCATATACAATACCTATACTTAATTATAAAACACATGCTTAGCAAAATATATTTTACCTAAAATAAATTTAAAATAATACCATTTAATAATATTTAATTACAAATTAATAATTAATTAACAATTATATTATTAACAATACAATTAGTTTTAATACATTATTAATTAATTAAATTTACTTTACTTCCCACCATATTTCCCTATAAAACCACTACCCACAACATAACACATTTATCCATTTATGAATTAATGAAAAATAATTAGCAAATAATTAAAATTAAGTAACTATTAATTAAAATTAATTACCAATTAATAAAATTTATTTTATAATTCCTACTAATTATTAAATAATTAACCATAATTAAATTACTCCCCACCCTATTCCCCTATAAACCCACATCCCGCTACAGAAAATATATATCAATTAATCAATTAATTTATGTTTTTTTCCAATTAATTAATAATAATTAGTAATTAATTATAATTAATTAATTAATCCTACTAATTATTAATCAACTTACCATAATTAAATTACTTCCCACCCTATTCCCCTATAAACCCACAACCCGCTACAGAACATATATATCAATTAATAAATTAATTAAAATTATTTTCCTATTATTTTCAAATAATTACCAATTAATTATAATTTATTAATAAATCCTACTAATTAATAATCAATTTACCATAATTAAATTACTTCTCACCCTATTCCCCTATAAACCCACAACCCGCTCCGGTACTAATACATACAATTTTCTTATAAATTAATTTATTATTATATAAAATAATACACATATAATAGTAATTATTTTAAATACTTAAGTTAAACATATAACACATACATAATAAAAAACTATAAAATAATACAAATATCGATATTAGTGTCATCGAAATTAGTAACATCGATATATATGCTATCGATATTACTAACTTCGATATTACTTACATCGATATTAAGAATTTCGATATTACTTACCTTGGGTCGATATTCTGTCCTACGATATTCTTGACTTCGATCTTATGCTCCTTCGATATTTCAGACTCGATATTATGGTAGGTCGATATTTCCTACTCAATATTTTGACTGTGTACCCTTTGAGGAAGGGTGAGCCGAACAACAAACCCTGTGCCAATGGTCCTGATTCAGAGGAGGCTACGTCAGTGAGTTTGGGGTCCAATTTCATCAAAATGGAGCATCTACGCTCACTAGAAAGAGCACAATTGGCATTTCCTAAATTCATATGGCCCTCTGCGACCATCCTACCAATTCATCTGGATCGATGAGTGCGCCGGACTCCTTTGCTCGAAAGCCCAAATCAAGAATTTTAGTCAAGGAACCAAGGAGATCCAACATCTTATCCTAGCAGGACCGCCAGGACCTGTCTAAACCCTTCTTGGGGTCCTTCACATACTTTTTCATATAGGTGACAATGGTAGGGTCCACCTCAGGAGTCTCAGCCAGTTTTTTAGCCAGGTCTGGACGTGGGCACTCGGAGTGCAAACGTGCCCGCACATCTTTCTCAAAAGGGTGTCTGATATGACTTTGAATATACTCGGCTACCTCAGGAGAGGGTAACCAGGAAGAAGAATTAGGGTGAATAATTTCAGCAGGGTCAAAGGTTAACAATTGCGGAGTGGAAGGGGCGTCAACATAATGCTCCTTGCGCGCCTTCTTAGATAGTGGAGGAATCGCCTGACCTGAAGAGGACGATGAAGTATCATCATCAGAAGAACTGGGGGAGGTATGCCCAGATTTTGAGGCTTTTGCGGAATTAGGCGCAGAAGATAGAGATTTGGCCAGCCTCGCAAAATCAGAACGATGTGGATTCTTGGGAGACTTCTTATTGCACCCAGCAGAAGGAGGCAACCAACCTTGTTGAGCAGCGTAGTCTGATAAGTGTCTCTTCAAAGGGGCAATTGCCTGAAACAAAGCCTGGCCCATAAAATCATCCACAGAGCCAGAGGCCTCGTCATCATCATCATAATAATAACCTTCCTCTTCATAGTCTCCCATGGTGACAAAGTCTGCCTATAAAATGCCCACAATGAGGAAGATACAGAATTTCAATAGCCAAGGCCAATTCAGGGGGAGTGGAACCCCAAAGCAAGCCAGTCAATGCAGCAGGTCAAACAACCCGATTAAAGTAATGATTTTAAAGTGGAGGGAGGGCTTGCACAGAGAAACCCACTGTAGGCAGAGCCTATGCACTATTTTACTACCCCACTTATCGCTGTAAATAGGGCGTAGGCGAAGGCAAAACCGGTGACAGGCAGTGGGCAATAACTGTGAGGCAGACGCAGCTGTGTAGAATGCTCCGTGGCCGAAACGTAGCCCAACGTCAACAAACACTGTCGCGCATGCGCGCTGACAGCAGGCTGACCTGTAGAGGGACGCGCGAGCGAAGCGCGCTTTTCCCCCGCCTTCTGGACTCCCGCTCCACTAAACAAGCGGCGCAGCAAGAGCGCGCCGACCGGGAGGTGAACATACGGACCGGCCGAAGCCGAGAAAATGACAAATGCATAACGCGGAATGCGCTGTAAGAGCAAGCGCAAGCACAGAACAACAATAGCAATACTACGTTTAAACTAATTCAAGTAATAAACGTGCACTTAACTGGCTGCGGCGGCAGCAAAGAAAGAGGAAGTTCGGACCTCTATGATGCTATTTATAGTGTGGTGTACTCTATAGTTACCCAGGGTTCATGGGTATTGTAGTTTTTTGTTTCTTTACCGTGTGCTGATTGGCTGCTGAATTTCCAGTGAAGAAATAGAAAAAGGCAAAATCGGAGCCTCCGTCCTGCCATAGAATTCAAAATTTGCAAACATTTGTGACAAGAATTTTCAATTCTATTAAGGACTAGGAGGCGAGGATTATGCTAGTCTCATTTCTTTATTTAGAAATGCCCAGCAGCCATGTAAAACTACATTACCCAGAAACACTTGGGTCATAACCATAGAGTCCTTAGTATAAATAGCTATGCAGACAATCCCACTTCCTCTTTCTTTGGTGAGAAGGAAATCCAGGAAAGCAGTGAACAGTTCAGGAAAAGTCAATGCAAAGGCAAACCCCAATCCAGGGCAACGAAGGAAAGTTCAAACAGCAACTGCCGAAGGGAGCAACAGGAAACAATCTTCAAAGAAGAAAGCAGGAACAGCCACGCCGCACTGCAGGCACGTCATTTGGGATCAGATCCTGAAAAAAGATATAAAGCCGTAATACACGTCCATCACAGACAGAAACATGTCAAGAAGGGTGGGTAAAGAAAACAAGGCAATAATAACAATTGCATACAGATCAAGCAATGAACATTCTGTAGTGAATACAATGTAGAAACAATGGGTGGGATAATCCTCGCCTCCTAGTCCATAATAGAATTGAAAATTCTTGTCACGAATGTTTGCAAATTTTGAATTCTATTTCAGGACAGGAGGCTCCGATTATGCTTGTTCAAAGCTCCTCCACCACAACAGAACCAACAGTAGCAATAGGCTTAAAGTAAATGGTCTTGAAAACAGAGTCTGATGACCAGTCGGCAGCTTTCATAATGTCCCACAAGGTGACACCCAAAGAGAAGGCCTAAGAGGCCATGGCCCCACGGGCAGAATGAGCACCAAACACAGAAACATCAATGCCCGCTTCCCCCATAAGCCACCGTACCCAACAAGCCAACGCGGCCGGGGTAACGGGGCAAAAGGGCTTCTGCAATGCAATCAACAATTGACCTTGCATATCAGAACGAAGAAGAGAAGTACTCACCTCATAATCTTTAAGACATTGTACGACACAAAGGTTAGGCCGAGCCGGAAACGAAGGATAAGAGATGACCTCAGTATTAGTTTTAGTGCGCCTGGAAAGGCGAAAGGTAACACCCTCATGCGTGAAGCTACGCCCCGCAAGGCCCAAAGCGCGGACATCAGAGACCCGTTTGCAGGAAAGCAAACACAACAACATAGTAAGTTTGTCCGATAGTTGTTTACGGGTCAATAAAGAATTACTCGGCCAGGCTTCCAAGAAACGTAATACAACCGAAACGTCCCATAAAGAAACATATTTAGGACGTGGAGGAGTAGCCAGACGAATACCTTTAAGAACCTTAGAAACAAGCGGATGCTCACTTACAGGTTTCCCATCCACAGGAAGATGGCCCGCCGAAATAGCGGAACGGAAATTGTTTACAGTGCGGTACGCCAAGCCAGAAGAAGAAGATAGAGAAGCCAAAAAATTGACAATCAAAGAGACATCAGCTGATGTCGGATCAACTTGCTGTTGAGCACACCAATCACTCCAACATTTCCATGAGCCTCTGTAACGTTTGTGAGTACCTGGGGCCCAGGCATTGCTGAGAAATCTGGTAGCGTCTGCAGAAAGGCCTGACACCACCCAACGTTCCCCGAAATCCGCCACGCCAGGAGAAGGAGGGAGCTTGACTGAACCAGGGGATGCGGATTCTGAAGCGGATCGAGTAGGAGATTCAACTTCTGAGTAAGAAGAAACGGTAATGTGCATGCCATTTCCAGAAGAACAGGGAACCATGGCTGAGCCCTCCACAGAGGAGCAATCAGAATCAATTCCGCCTGAAAGCGTGCCGCATAAGCCAGAACCCTGGGGAGCATCATGAATGGGGGAAACGCATAACATAGGGACGACGGCCACGGTTGAAGGAAAGCATCCGTGGCCAGAGCCTCCGGATCCGGTCTCCAACTGAAGAACTGGGGAAGTTGGGTGTTGAGACGGGACGCAAAGAGGTCGATCAGACAAGGGCTCCAAGCCCGAAGGAGCTGGCGAAACACACGAGGATGGAGCCTCCAGTCGCTGAAGTCCCTCAGATACCTGGAGTTCCAATCCGCCACCAGATTGCGGCAACCGGGAAGGTACTCCGCAATAACAGTGATCTTGTGCTGAAGACAATAGTGCCAAAACTCCTTGGCAATCTCCGCCAATAATCTCGACCGAGTCCCTCCCAGCTTGTTGATGTATCGGACTGCCGATACATTGTCCATCCGAAGAAGGATACAGCAGTGGGACTGAAGAGGCGATAGGCACTTGATCGCAAACGATCCCGCCAGCAACTCCAAACAATTTATGTGGAGAGAAAGTTCCTGTGGAGACCATCGTCCCCCCGTCGAGATCGGACCGCAGCGGGCCCCCCAGCCCCAACGACTGGCATCCGACTCGATCACAATCTCCGGAGAGGAACCGAAAAGAGCCCGGCCGTTCCAGGCGTCCATATGGTCCAACCACCAGTGCATTTCCGATTTCGCCTCCTCCGAGAGGGGAATCTGATCGGAATAACTAAGACCCCGCTGAAGATGCTGAATCTTCAGGCGCTGCAGCGCCCGATAGTGCAGCGGAGCTGGAAATATCGCTTGCAGGGAAGACGCTAAGAGACCGACAACTCGTGCTAACGATCTCAATGACACAGTCGGACTCGAGATAACGGAAGTCAATTCCCGTTTGATGAAACCAATCTTCTGATGAGGAAGCAGAAGCTGGCAAGTGAGGGAGTTGACCCTGAACCCCAAAAAATCTATCACTTGAGTAGGTTGTAGCACAGACTTGGGAACATTCACTAGAAACCCGAGGGACTGAAGGAGGTCTATTGTCCAGTCCAGATGCGACAGCTTGACAGGACAATCCGCCAGAAGGAGGATGTCGTCCAAATATATGATCAAGCGAACCCCGTGACTGCGGAGAGATTCCACAACTGGACGTAACAGCTTCGTGAAGCACCAAGGTGCTGACGAAAGGCCGAAGGGCAGAACCTGATACTGGTGCCAAATCCCTAACCACTGAAATTGCAGAAAGCGGTGATGTGGGGGAAAGATTGGAACAGAGAGGTAAGCATCTTTGAGGTCCAGACGAACCATCCAATCCCGTTCCCGCAGGAGATCCCTCAGCAGATGGATACCCTCCATCTTGAAGTGCCGGTAAACTACCCCCGCATTGAACTCCTTCAGATTGAGAACTAAAAGTGATCCCCCTCCCTTCTTCTCCACCAGGAAGACGGAGCTGGCAAAGCCCTGAGGATGGCGCACTGTTGGCACAATCGCCCCTTTCAATACCAGAGACTTGAGTTCCTCTGTGATGAACTCTTGACTTTGCTTTGAGAAATGGAGGGGAAAAGGAGGACTGGACTGACGCAAGGGATGATAGAACTCGATCTTGAATCCCTGAACCGTCTCCAGCACCCAAGCATCGCTGGAGATTGAGCGCCAATTGTCTAGAAAAAGGCGAATCCTGCCCCCCAGAACAACACTGCATGCAGGAAGAAGTCTCACCTGAAGTGGCAGAATCCTGATATCCTCTGGAAGCGCCACCGGAACCTCCCTTCTTATAGGTGCCACGTCCTTTTCTGGAGGGATAGAAATTTGAACGCTGGGCGTATCCCGAATCCTGCTGTCCTCCTCTATGGGACTGATACCCCTTTTGGTTGGGCGGAGCTTGACCACGGCCGGACGAGCGTCCCCTGTATCGTCCGGCCCTGTTGAAAACCGGACGCATGGCCCGCTTCAAAGTCGCCTGGGCTTTGTCAATACTGCTAAAAGTACTGACAAAGTGAGTAAACTCTTTTAAAAATGGTTGGCCAAAAAGGAGGCCCTGAGCCGCAGCCCCTGCCTCGGAAGCCGAAAGTTCGTCCAGCTTCGGGTCCAACTTGAGGAGAATGGACCGGCGACGCTCACTAGAAAGCGCACAGTTGGCGTTTCCCAACTGACAAATTGCACGTTGTGCCCATTCAATGAGCTCATCAGGATCAACTGTGGAGGAGGCTTCCTTAGCCATGAATCCCAGATCCAAGATTTTTGTCAGAGGACCCAGGAGATCCAAAACCTTGTCCTGACAAGCCCGCCAGGACCGATCCAGACCCTTCTTGGGGTCCTTTGCAAATTTGAGCAAGTAGGTCAGCATGGTAGGGTCGACCTCAGGCGTGTCCGCCAGGTTATCCGCCAAATCAGGCCGCGGACACTCTGAGCGGAGACGCGCACGCACGTCATTACCAAAAGGTTGGCGGATATGTTGTTGCGGACGGAAGCCACGCAGTGGAATGTGGATGCACTATGTCAGCAGGCTCGAAATTTAAAACAGTAAGGTGACTAGGAGCATCCACAAAATGTTCTTTACATTTACGTTTCTTTGGAGGTGGGGGAAGGACCTCAGAGGAGGACGAGGAAGAGTGCTGGTCATCACTCTCAACTTCCACTTGAACCGCTTTTGACTTAGAAGAGGATAAAGACTGCCCCAGCCTGCGAAAGTCAGAGGTATGGGGATTGCCAGGAGATGAAGTAGACTTCTTGGAAGGCACCCAACCCTGCTGCTGCGCATATTTTGTTAAATGGCGCTTCAGGGGCGTAATGGCGCGCTCCAGTGCCTTGTTCATAGAGTGTTGAACCCCTTTGTCAAGCGCTTCAACCAGGTCCTGTTCAAAGAACTCGGACCCTTCTTCCTTATAGTCACCTTCCTCCTCATAATAATAGGAATCACTCATGGCACACTGGAAGTGTGTATTCAAATTGCCCAAGAGGTGACTGAAATCCTGTATGCCAGTGGCAAAGTTTGAGGGAGTGAAAAAACCTCACAGCAAGCAAGAGAATGCAGAAAAAACTGCTTGAAAAACAATTAAAGAGTGGAGGGAGGCTTGCTGTCAACAAAAAAACACACTCTCTGCAAAGCCTATGCAAATTATTCAACCGGGGCTTTGTTAGAAACTCCGGTGTCACACGGGGACTGCTGTGAGGCTGTGGGAGTGTTCCGTGAAAGAGAAACAATCAGCCGGCTCCGTTCTCTCATGAATGCAAAGCGGAATGCCGAGAAAGGAGCACCGCGCATGCGCGGCATTCGGCAAGCCCCACAGACACGGAGCAGCTCGCGCAATACGCGCGCGAGGCTGCCCTGACCCCTAGCTCCACTCCACAACAAGCGGGGACCCAGGCGACACGCGCCCACCCCGGGAGGTGAACTCACGCTCCCTGCCGCGAGCGCAACAAAGCGGCAACGAAAACGAGAAGCGCCGAAGCGAAAGGAGGCGCGAACTAAGGGCAACAGTAACGCGGCAACAAGCGCGAGCAAAGCGCTAAGCACAAAAGCACTATTTCAATTCAAATACAAATGTCAATAAAAAGAAACACTTATCTGGCTGCGGAGCAGCAAAGAAAGAGGAAGTGGGATTGTCTGCATAGCTATTTATACTAAGGACTCTATGGTTATGACCCAAGTGTTTCTGGGTAATGTAGTTTTACATGGCTGCTGGGCATTTCTAAATAAAGAAATGAGACTAGCATAATCGGAGCCTCCTGTCCTGAAATAGAATTACAACTTACCTCCTTGTGTCTTCAATATAACACTGGCAACGATTCTCCTGGTGGGGACGGTTCACCACCACCCCAACGCTTACTCCAGGTCAGCAGTTCTGTTTCTAGGACATACAAGTGAGTATGCTCCTCATTTCTTCATCCTGTCTACCTGCCTCGTCTCTTCATCTGGCTTCGCTGTGCCTTAGGATGTGCCTTTAGGATCTCCAGAGTCTTCTTCTGCCTTCACGTTTTCTCACTTGTGCTCAGCTTACATGGCTGCTTTGATATTGGCATTGTTTATTGAGCAGCGTCAGCTCAGGAGGAGAGTGGTTGCAGCTATTGTGCAGGTGGGGCGTAGATTTGATTTCTGCAGTCTGCGCATTGAATACGAGGACACCCATTCAATTAAGAACAAGTGGTGTGTTAATGACGTATGTGAGCGTTTGGATGCTCCCCGCTGTTGGCACACGTCGCACACAGAGCTTTGAGTGGCTTTGCGCCTGCATTTATGGCCGTTTCAGAGGGTAGCATGTGTGGCTATTGACTGGTATTCTGCCTTTAAACCTATCTCGACCCTGGAAATCATTGGAGCAGTGGTGCCGGCTCTTTATTCTTGCTGTTCTGGCCGCTGGTAAAGTTTTAAGGAGAATTCTGACAGAAACCATTGCGCTGAGAACTCTGACGCATTCTCAGCTGTTACCGGCGAAGCTGACAGAATCTTCAGCAGTGGTAAATTGTTGTGCGGTTCTTCTCTCTATGCACATGGTGGCAGTGTAGCTCTACTGTTTCCCTTCTTCTGCAGTCAAGTTTTTTTCACAAAACGAAGATAGCGGTATTAATCCCTGATCTCCCATGTGTGAGCCTCCTGTGTGGTATTTTAACCAATAAAGGCTATCAATCAATCAATCAATCAATGACACTTATAGAGCGCGCTACATACCCGTAGGGTCTCAAGGCGCTGGGGGGGGGGGGGGGGCCGCTACTGCTCGAACAGCCAGGTCTTCAGCTTCTTCCTGAAGGAGAGGTGGTCTTGGGTCAGGCGCAGGTCGGGAGGGAGGGAGTTCCAGGTCTTGGCGGCCAGGTAGGAGAAGGACCTTCCTCCTGTAGTCGCTCTTCGGATGCGGGGGACGGCGGCGAGGGCGTGGTTGGCTGATCGGAGGTGGCGTTTGGGAGCGTAGAAGTTGATCCGGCTGTTGAGGTAGCTCGGGCCTTGGTCGTGTAGGGCTTTGTGTGCGTGGGTGAGGAGGCGGAAGGTGATTCTTTTGTTGACGGGGAGCCAGTGAAGGTCTCTCAGGTGTCCGGTGATGTGGCTGGTTCGTGGGATGTCGAGGATGAGTCTGGCTGAGGCATTCTGGATCCGCTGGAGTCTCTTCTGGATCTTGGCGGTGGTACCGGCGTAGAGGGCGTTGCCGTAGTCCAGTCGGCTGGTGACGAGGGCCTGGGTGACGGTCTTCCTGGTCTCGGTGGGGATCCACCAGAAGATCTTTCGTAGCATGCGTAGGATGTTGAAGCACGCCGAGGAGACGTTGTTGACTTGCCTGGTCATGGAGAGGGAGGAGTCCAGGATGAAGCCCAGGTTGCGTGCATGGTCTGTCGGTTTGGGTGCGGCGCCCAGGGCGGGGGGCCACCAGGAGTCGTCCCAGGCGGAGGGTGAAGAGCCCAGGATGAGGACCTCCGTCTTGTCAGAGTTCAGTTTCAGGCGGCTGGTCGCCATCCACTCGGCTACCTCTTTCATCCCTTCGTGCAGTTTGGCTCTGGCGGAGGCGGGGTCGTTGGTCAGGGAGAGGATCAGCTGGGTGTCGTCGGCGTAGGAGATTATGCTGAGGTTGTGTTTGCGTACGATGGCCGCGAGGGGGCTCATGTAGACGTTGAAGAGGGTGGGGCTCAGAGATGATCCTTGAGGGACGCCACAGATGACTTCGGAGGCCTCTGACTTGTACGGTGGTAGGCGGACTCTCTGTGTTCTTCCGTCGAGGAAGGAGATGATCCATTCCAGCGCCTTGTCCTGGATTCCGATGTTGCTGAGGCGCTGTACTAGGGTGCGGTGGCAGACCGTGTTGAATGCCGCGGAGAGGTCTAGGAGGATGAGGGCCGCTGTTTCTCCATTGTCCATCAGGGCTCGGATGTCATCGGTGGCGGCGATGAGGGCGGTCTCGGTGCTGTGATTGGCTCGGAAGCCGGACTGTGAGGGGTCGAGGGATCCGTTCGTCTCGAGGAAGGCGGCCATCTGCTTGTTGACGGTCTTCTCGATGACTTTCGCAGGAAACGGGAGGAGCGAGATGGGGCGGTAGTTCTTGAGTTCGGTGGAGTCCGCTGTTGGTTTCTTGAGCAGAGCGCTGAGTTCGGCGTGTTTCCAGCTCTCAGGGAAGGTGGCGGTGTCGAAGGATGTGTTGATGATGTCTCGCAGGTGGGGTGCGATGACAGCGTCGGCCTTGTTGAAGACGTGGTGAGGGCAGGGGTCGGTCGGTGATCCGGAGTGGATGGAGTTCATCGTGCGGATGGTGTCTTCGGTGCTGATCGGGGTCCAGGCGTGGAGGGTGGTGGTGGGGGGTGGTTGTTCGGTCATGGTGTGCGTTGGTTGGTTGTTGAAGCTGTTGTGTATGTCCGCGATCTTGTTGTGGAAGTATGAAGCGAGGGAGTTACAGAGGTCTTGCGATGGGGCGATGTCGTTGTTTCCTGTGCTGGGGTTGGAGAGCTCTTTCACGATGTTGAAGAGTTCCTTGCAGTTGTGTGCGTTGTTGTCCAACCGGTCCTTGAATGCTGTTTTCTTGGCGGCGCGGATCAGCTGGTGGTGCTTCCGGGTGGCAAGCTTGAAGGAGGTCCTGTTGTCCGGTGTAGGTTCCCTTCTCCAGACTTTCTCGAGGGCTCGGCAGTTCTTCTTGGAGCTCTTGAGTTCGTCGGTGAACCACGGGGCTTTCTTGCTGCCAGGTCTGCTGGGCGGGGTCCTCAGAGGGGCGAGTTCGTCCGCGCAGTTGCTGAACCACTTCGTGAGGTTGTCGGCGGCCTGGCTGGGGTTCGCTGAGCTGGCAGGAGGGTGCTGGCTCAGGGAGGTGGCGAGCTGGTCTGCTGTGATCTTGTTCCAGCTTCTGCGGGCGGCCTGTTGCTGGTGGTGGTGGGTCGTCGTTCTCTTGAAGGTGAAGTGGACGCAGCTGTGGTCCGTCCATTGAAGCTCTGTGGCGTGGCTGAAGGCGATGTCTGTGCTGGAAGAGAAGACTGCGTCGAGTGTGTGTCCGGCGAGGTGGGTGGGGGTGGACACCAGTTGCTTGAGTCCAAGATTGGCGAGGTTGTCGAGCAGGGTGCTGGTGTTGCGGTCGTTGTTGTTCTCCAGGTGGAAATTGAGGTCCCCCAGGAGGATGTAGTCAGCGGAGGGGAGGGCATGCGGGCTGACGAAGTCGGCGATGTCCTCGCTGAATTGTATGCGTGGTCCAGGGGGTCGGTAGATCAGGGTGCCTCTGAGGGTGGTGTTCGGGTTGGTGTGGATCTGGAAATGCAGGTGTTCGGCGCTGGTCAGGGTGTTGTCGGTGTTGGTCGTGAGACGGATGGTGTTCCTGTGGATGATGGCGATGCCTCCTCCCATCTGGTTGGCGTTGCGATCCCTCCGGATGATCTTGTAGCCCTCTGGGATAGCAATGGCGATGTCGGGAGCTGAAGAGGCGTTCATCCAGGTCTCCGTGAGGAAGGCCACGTCAGGGGCTGTGGCGTCTAGAAGGTTCCAGAGTTCGATGGCGTGTCTGTGGACGGAGCGGGTGTTGAGCAGGATGCACTTGAGTTGGGTGCTGCTGGTGTTCGACTTGGCGGGTGCTGGAGCGAGGCAGGTCCGGATGCAGGTGAACTTGCAGGCGTGGCAGCTGAAGGGTCCGTGGGTGCGTCGTGGTGTGGCTTGATGGCATTCTGGGAGTCGGCCGGTGTTGAGTGCGATGAGGGTGGCGGCGGAGTACGTCAGGAGGGTCGGTCGGGGTCTTCGGGGGCCAGGGGTCCTGGCGCTGGTCGCGATCCGGTCCGGACGGGCGCAGACGGGCTTACCTTTGGCGCGCCTTCGGCGCACAATCGGCGCGCCCGCTGCGCGTGACCGCTGCGCGTTCGCACGGTCGCCATTTAAGGCGAAGTGCGCGGGTGGGCGGAGCAGCTGGGAGGCGGGAGCGGGGAGGGTTACAGAAGAGAAAAAAGGGGCGGGGACAAGCGGCGGTGGCGGGAAGGGAGAGCGGAGGGCGGCGAGGTAGGCGGACAACAAGGAAGGAAAACGTAAGCACAGGAACAGCAAATTATTTAAAAACAGGCACAAATGGGGGCAAAAAACAGGGAAAAAACAACACTTGGCAGCAGTAGCAGGAGAGCCGGCAGCCGATCACGGAGCACGCCGGGGGGGCGTGGTCAGCGGCAGCGGCAGCGAGGCAGCAGGGCAAGGGGCACACGCAGCAGCTGGTAGCCGTGCGGCGCGGGGGTGTCCCACAAGTGGGTCACACTCACCTGCGTCGCACGGTCGCCATTTAAGGCCAAGTGCGCGGGTGGGCGGAGCAGCTGGGAGGCGGGAGCGGGGAGGGTTACAGAAGAGAAAAAAGGGGCGGGGACAAGCGGCGATGGCGGGAAGGGAGAGCGGAGGGCGGCGAGGTAGGCGGACAACAAGGAAGGAAAACGTAAGCACAGGAACAGCAAATTATTTAAAAACAGGCACAAATGGGGGCAAAAAACAGGGAAAAAACAACACTTGGCAGCAGTAGCAGGAGAGCCGGCAGCCGATCACGGAGCACGCCGGGGGGGCGTGGTCAGCGTCAGCGGCAGCGAGGCAGCAGGGCAAGGGGCACACGCAGCAGCTGGTGGCCGTGCGGCGCGGGGGTGTCCCACAAGTGGGTCACACTCACCTGCGTCGCACGGTCGCCATTTAAGGCCAAGTGCGCGGGTGGGCGGAGCAGCTGGGAGGCGGGAGCGGGGAGGGTTACAGAAGAGAAAAAAGGGGCGGGGACAAGCGGCGGTGGCGGGAAGGGAGAGCGGAGGGCGGCGAGGTAGGCGGACAACAAGGAAGGAAAACGTAAGCACAGGAACAGCAAATTATTTAAAAACAGGCACAAATGGGGGCAAAAAACAGGGAAAAAACAACACTTGGCAGCAGTAGCAGGAGAGCCGGCAGCCGATCACGGAGCACGCCGGGGGGGCGTGGTCAGCGGCAGCGGCAGCGGCAGCGAGGCAGCAGGGCAAGGGGCACACGCAGCAGCTGGTGGCCGTGCGGCAGCGGGGGTTGTCCCACAAGTGGCTACTTCCTTCGCCTGCCTACCTTCAACCACGCTGACAGGCACAGCATTTCATATCAACCTACCTGCAACATTTTTTTGGACACTTTTGAGCACTGCTACTTAGTGTGTTTTCTTGCAGAGGGAGTCTCACAAATTCTATTGCAGGACAGGAGGCTCCGATTATGCTAGTCTCATTTCTTTATTGAAATGCCCAGCAGCCAAGTAAAAAACCACATTACCCAGAAACACTTGGGTGATAACCATAGAGTCTTGTAGTATAAATAAGCATACAGACAATCCCACTTCCTCTTTCTTTGCTGCTCCGCAGCCAGTTAAGTGCTCTTACCTTCTTATTCTTGTTATTGCGCTTTATTGTGCTTACATTGCTGATTTGTGTATGCCTCGTGGTGCGCTCGCTTTGCGCTTTTCGCCGCGTTGCGTTTATTGCGCTCGTTTTCATTTTCCGGCAACACGCGGCTGGGAGCGAGGTTTCTCCTTCCAGGAGCAAGGCGCTTTGTGCCCGCGCTCTTTCTATATTTGTGGAGTGGTCTTTTGGGGTTTTGGGAGCCTCGCGCTGCTTGCGTGAGCTCCCCTCTCTCTTCCGTTTGGCAGCCGGTCTTCGCGCATGCGCGTAGCACTGTTTCCGGCGCTCCATGTTTACTTTGTATCGGAGCTTCTAGTCAGACGTCTATCACGACTTTAACGCCCACGGCCATCGGAATTAACCCCTGTTGACGCCGGTGCCTAGGAAAAGACTCCGGCTGTAATAATTTTGCATAGGCTTTGCCTAGAGTGACTTTTTTTCATACAGTGAGCCGACCCTCCACTCTTTAATTGTATTTTGCCTGTAGTTTTTCTACAGTTGGGCTTGCTGTTAGGGTTTTTTTCACTCCCCTTGCATTAGCCTTTGGCTTGTATTTAATTTCCTTCCTCCTTTGTGGGCATTACTTTTCACACCACCTGTGAACCATGAGTGAGTACTATTATGAGGAGGAGGAAGAGTTTGAAGATGACGCTCCAGGCACCATGGAGCAGGATCTTGTGGAGGCTTTAGACCGGGGAGTTCAACACTCCATGAACAAGGCTATGGTACGTGCTATAATGCCTCTAAAGCGGCACTTGACTCAGTATGCCAGACAGCAGGGTTGGGTCCCTGCAGCTAAAAAAGCATCCTCTTCTTCGCCTGCTAATCCGCATGCATCAGACTTTAAGAAGTTGGCACAGTCCTTAACATCTTCCAAGCCTACCACTATTGTGGAGGAAGACGAGAGTGATGACCTGCAGTCCTCTTCGTCCTCGGACCCCGCCCCTCCACCTCCCAAGAAGAAGAAGTGTAAAGAACATTTTGTCGATGCATCCATGCATCCTCCTGTCCTTACTTTTGAGCCGACAGACATTATCCACCCCCAGTCCACGGCTTGGCTTCCTTCCCCTGATGTGACGGAGTACGTCCAGCAGCACATACGTCAGCCCTTTGAAAAAGATGTGCGTGCCCGTCTCCGGTCAGAATGCCCGCGTCCAGACTTGGCTGATCATCTGGCGGAGACCCCGGAGGTGGATCCCACCATGTCGACATACCTGCGCAAGTTTACAAAAGATCCCAAAAAGGGTCTTGATAGGTCCTGGCGGGCTTGCCAGGACAAAGTTTTGGATCTCCTGGGACCCCTCACCAAAATGTTGGATCTTGGTTTTCTTGCAAAGAGTACCAATCGGATGGTTGATCCAGATGAGCTGATTAATTGGGCTCAACGCGCCATTTGCCTGTTGGGTAATGCCAACTGCGCGCTCTCTGCCGAGCGGCGCCGTTCAATTTTACTGAAATTGGACCCTAAACTACAAGAATTGGCTACTTCTGAGTCGGGCCCTGCGGCTCAAGGTCTGCTTTTTGGGCATCCATTTTTAAAGGAGCTCACAAACTTTGTGAATACCTTCAGCGGCCTGGATAAGGCACAGGCGTCTCTGCGCCGGACCTTTCGTCCGGTTTTCAACAGGGCCGGAAGAAGTAGGGGGCGTTCCTCCGGCCGTGGTCAACAACAGCCCTCCCAGAAAGGGTACCAGTCCCAGCTGGGAGGTCAGCAGGATTCGGGATATACCCCTCGTTCAAACTTCTATCCCTCCAGAAAAGGCCGTGGCCAGTTCAAAAAAGGACGTGCTGGTGGATCCTCCGGCGGCTACCACGATTCCGCCACTTCAGGTGAGAATTCTTCCTGCATGCAGTGTTGTTCTGGGGGGCAGGATTCGCCTTTTCCTAGAGAACTGGCGATCAATCTCCAGCGATGCATGGGTGCTGGAGACGGTTCAGGGCTTCAAACTAGAGTTTTATCAACCTGTTCGTCAGTCCCGTCCTCCCTTTCCTCTCCAATTTTCAAGACAAAGTCAAGAGTTCATCACAGAGGAACTCAGGTCTCTGGAGGCGAAGGGGGCGATTGTGCCGACGGTGCGTCATCCGCAGGGCTTTGCCAGCTCAATCTTCCTTGTGGAGAAGAAGGGAGGGGGATCGAGGTTGGTCCTCAATCTGAAGGACTTCAATGCAGGGGTGGTGTACCGCCACTTCAAGATGGAGGGAATCCATCTCTTGAGGGATCTCTTGAGGGAACGGGATTGGATGGTCCGTCTAGACCTCAAGGATGCATACCTCTCGGTTCCGATTTTTCCGCCCCATTGCCGCTTTCTTCAGTTCCAGTGGCTGGGGATATGGTATCAATATCAGGTTCTTCCTTTCGGCCTTTTGTCAGCACCGTGGTGCTTCACGAAACTGTTGCGTCCGGTACTGGAGTCTCTCCGCAGTCGTGGAGTTCGCTTAATCATCTATTTGGACGACATCCTCCTGTTAGCGGATTGTCCAGTAAAGCTTATGACTCATCTGACGTGGACCGTAGACCTTCTCCAGTCTCTAGGCTTTTTAGTGAACGTTCCCAAATCTGTACTTCAACCTACTCAGGTGATAGATTTCTTGGGATTCCAAATCAATTCCCTCTCTTGTCAACTTCTGCTACCTCGTCAGAAAGTTTGTTACATCAAGCGGGAATTGAGGTCTGTTGTATCGAGTCCGACGGTGTCGTTGAGGTCATTAGCTCGAGTTGTCGGTCTTTTGGCGTCTTCTCTGCAGGCGATATTTCCGGCTCTGCTGCATTACCGAGCGTTGCAGCGCTTGAAGATTCAGCATCTTCAGAGGGGCCTTCGCTATTCCGACCACATTCCTCTGTCGGAGGAGGCGAAGTCGGAAATGACATGGTGGTTGGACCACATGGAGGCCTGGAACGGCAGGGCCCTCTTCGGGTCTTCTCCGGAGATTGTGATCGAGTCGGATGCCAGTCAGTGGGGCTGGGGAGCCCGCTGCGGATCGATCACGACCGGGGGTCGATGGTCACCCCAGGAACGCTCTCTCCACATCAATTGTTTGGAGTTGCTGGCGGGATCGTTCGCGATCAAATGTCTGTCTCCTCTTCAGTCCCGCTGCTGTATACTTCTCCGGATGGACAATGTATCAGCAGTCCGTTATATCAGCAAGCTGGGAGGGACTCGTTCGAAGTTGTTGGCGGAGATCGCCAAGGAGTTTTGGCATTACTGTCTACACAACAGGATCACAGTTATTGCGAAATACCTTCCGGGTTGTCGCAATGTGGTGGCGGATTGGAACTCCAGGTACCTGAGGGATTTCAGCGACTGGAGGCTCCATCCGCGTGTGTTTCGACAACTTCTACGGATTTGGGGCCCTTGTCAGATCGATCTTTTTGCGTCCCGGCTCAATGCCCAACTTCCCCGGTTCTTCAGCTGGAGACCGGACCCGGAGGCTCTGGCAACGGATGCTTTCCTTCAACCGTGGCCGACCTCCCTGTGTTATGCGTTTCCTCCATTTATGATGATCCCCAGGGTTCTGGCCTATGTGACACGTTTTCAGGCGGAGCTGATTCTGATCACTCCTCTGTGGCGGGCGCAGCCTTGGTTCCCTGTTCTCCTGGAAATGACTTGCGCATTGCCGTTTCTTCTGCCTCAGAAGCGGAATCTCATGTTAGATCCGCTTCAGAATCTGCATCCCCTGGTTCAGTCAGGCTCTCTCCTTCTCCTAGCGTGGCGGATTTCGGGGAACGGTGGGCTGTGTCAGGCCTTTCGACAGGCGCTACCAGACTCCTCAGCAATGCCTGGGCTCCAGCTACCCACAAACGTTACAGAGGTTCCTGGAAACGTTGGAGTGATTGGTGCGCTCAACGGCAAGCTGATCCAACATCTGCTGATGTCTCTTTAATTGTCAATTTTTTGGCTTCCTTATATTCAGCTTCTGGTTTGGCGTACCGTACCATCAACAACTTCCGTTCTGCTATTTCAGCGGGCCATATTCCCATTGATGGTAAACCTGTGGGGGAGCATCCTTTGGTGTCCAAAGTCCTTAAAGGCGTTCGTATGGCAGTTCCTCCACGTCCCAAGTATGTGGCCTTATGGGACATTTCGGTAGTCTTATGCTTTTTGGAAGCCTGGCCGGTCAATTCCTTGCTATCCCACAAGCAGCTCTCGGCCAAGCTTACCATGTTGCTGTGTTTGCTTTCCTGCAAACGGATTTCAGACGTTCACGCATTGGATCTAGCTGGTCGGAGTTTTACTCCCGAAGGGGTTACATTTCGCCTTTCCCGGCGCACCAAGACTGATACTGAGATTATCTCTTACCCTTCTTTTCCGGCTCGTCCCAACCTTTGTGTGGTCCAATGCCTTAAGGCTTATGAGGTGAGTACTTCGCTTCTTCGTTCTGATGTGCACGGTCAGTTATTGATTGCTTTGCTAAAGCCTTTCCGCCCCGTTACTCCTGCTACATTGGCTCGCTGGGTACGGTGGCTTATGGGAGAGGCAGGTATTGATGTTTCTGTTTTTGGTGCCCGTTCGGCTCGTGGAGCCATGGCCTCTAAGGCTTTTTCGTTGGGAGTCACCTTGGGAGACCTTATGAAAGCTGCTGATTGGTCAACAGATTCTGTGTTTAAGACTTTTTACTTTAAACCTGTACCTACGGTTGCTTCTGTGGTATTAGATGAGCTTTGAACAAGCATAATCGGAGCCTCCTGTCCTGCAATAGAATTCAAAATTTGCAAACATTCGTGACAAGAATTTTCAATTCTATTAAGGACTAGGAGGCGAGGATTATCCCACCCATGTATTATACATTGTTATACTGACAATTGTTTATGCATTGTTCTGTTACAACAGTCTCTATTGCTTTGTCTTATTTTTCCCACCCTTATTTTGACATGTTCCTGTTTTTGTATTGGACGTGTATTACGGCTTTGTGTCCTTTTTCAGGCTCTGATCCCAAGTGATGCATCTCCGGTTCCACGTAGGAGTGCCTGTTCTCTTCTCTGAAGATGTTTCCTGTTTTCTGCCTTCGGCTGTTTGGGATGTCTCCCTTCGTTGCCTTCCATGGACTGAACTCTGCTGTTGCATTGACTGTTTTGGATTGTTTACTGTTTCCTGGATTCTCCTCACCAAAGAAAGAGGAAGTGGGATTGTCTGTATGCTTATTTATACTACAAGACTCTATGGTTATCACCCAAGTGTTTCTGGGTAATGTGTTTTTTTACTTGGCTGCTGGGCATTTCAATAAAGAAATGAGACTAGCATAATCTTCGCCTCCTAGTCCTTAATAGAATTGAAAATTCTTGTCACGAATGTTTGCAAATTTTGAATTCATTGTCATCTTTACCGTTTCGCTGATGGGCACAGCTTTTGGTTTCACTGTTCTTCCTGTCTTTTCACGCTGATGGGCACAGCCTTACATTGTTTGTCACACTGATGGGCACAGTCATTTCTCTTTTGTTCTTGCCTGTCTTTTCACGCTGACAGGCTCAGCTCTTCACAAATTCGCTGTATATCAGTACTGTTCACCTACAATTGCTGTACACAATTTTAATGCTTTGGGGTTTGTCATGTAATCTTGAGTAATTATTTTACAGACAAGCAAATATTCAAGTGTTTATTCCATTGTCTTGTTTTACATTTCCCAGTGTGCTGCATATCATACATATATGTACGTTTTAACCTCTCTGTAACCAGGTTTCCACTGTTGATAACATGGCAGCTGCTACTGTGTCGCAACCCCCACCTTTCCTTAACGAGGGGGGAGAACCTGTATCGCCTTTGCAACAATGGTTTAGTTTACTAGAGTCCTACCTAATTGCTATTGGTGGAGAGAAATTTTCTCATTTACGTAAACTACACACTCTGTTACACAACTTGGGCCTTGAGGAACGTAAAGTTTACGATGATATTACGGTTACTGTAGAGGGAGAAAATGACAGTGATGATGATGATGAAAATGTGTACTTGCCGGCAGTAAACAAATTAGAAAAACATTTCAGCAAGAAAATAAATGTGTTAGAGAGGCAAGTTTTTTTCAAGGACACAAGGGAAAAGTGAAAAGGTTAAACAATTCATTACTGCATTAAAGGGTCTAGCAAACACATGTGAGTTTGAGTCCCTTCAAGATTCCCTAATTAGGGACCAGTTGGTTAGATGCACCAACAATCCCAAGATACAGGAGTGGCTTCTTGGGGCCAACCCTGACCTCAAGGAAGCCATAGACATAGCGTTGGGGATTGAGCACACAGCTGATTGTACGGTTGCAATGAAAGATGAAGGGGGCAAATCCACAGAGGTCAATGCCATAAGCAAACTTGATTCTGTTAAAGATAACAAAAATAGGCTGGCTAACACTTTACCTCCGGGAACCAAACTCAAGTGTTATAGGTGTGGGGGTCCAACCCACCTTGCCAACAACCCCGTTTGCCAAGCACGTTCTGTTATCTGCCACAAATGTGGTAAAAAAGGTCATTTGTCCAGAGTTTGTCATGATCAGCGCTCCAAATTGGTGTCGTTGATAGAACCACAATCGTCTCCTGATCCTCAGTTGATCTTCCAACTCAAAGATACTAATGATACGGACAAGTTTTCATTCTGCAACATCACCTTAGACAACAAACCTGTAACTGCCTTTGCTGATTCATGTTCCCCGTACACCCTTGTTGATGCCAAGGTATTCTCCCAACTTTTTCCTTCATGGCAAGAAACAGAACAGCCCCCTGACATCCAACCCGGAGGTTACAATGGGGACCCCATACCCTTATTGTGCATGACCACCAAGGAGATAGGGTTTAAAGGAAGGAATACTGTAGGCAAGATCTACATCACCCAGAAGGGAACCAATTTATTGGGGGGGAAACAACAAAGAGAACTCGGGATAAAGTTAGATCCCAGTAGTCTAGATCAGGTTCTTTTGGTAGATCCCTCTGCTGGGAGGATGGATGTTTGTAACGATTTCCCAAAGGTATTTTCGGATGGCTTAGGTTTACTTAAGAATTACCAACACTCCATTAAGTTAAAATCCAATACTAAGCCGTAGCACACAAGGCCAGACCCATAACACATTTAATGCATGCTCCTCCTTGCTTGGAATTGGAAAGATTATTGTCTTTGGGGTGATCGAACCTATTGAGTGTTCACAATGGTTGGCCCCCATTGTTCTCGCCACTAAATCATCCAGTAAGGACATCAGGCTATGTGTGGACCTCAGGACCTTAATAAGAACATCTGGGTAGACAGGCACCCTCCTCCACGCATTCACAAGGTCCTTACCCTTATCAAAGGTGCGAGTTGCTTCAGTGTTCTCGACCTATCCTCAGCCTATCACCAGGTAGAGCTTCACCCTAACTCAAGCCATCTCACCACTTTTGTGACACCTCTGGGAGCATTTCAATACCTTTGTATGCCTTTTGGGTTTGCATCTGCTGCGGCTGGCTTCAAGAGGATCATGCAGCATGTTCTGAAAGATCTTCCCAGAACTCCTGTTTTCAAGGTGATATACTAATCTACGGGAAGGATCTGGAGGAACATAATATTACCCGCAGATTGGTGTTGACCAACTTGGAAAAAGCTGGTCTCACTCTTAAAAAAGAGAAATGTTGCATTGGAGTGGGATCGGTTGAGTACCTTGGGCACACCATTTCTCATGATGGTATTAAACCCAAAATGGACTTGGTGGAAGCTATTCGCGACAAGGTGACTCCTAAATGTGTCCAAGATCTCAAATCATTTTTGGGCCTATCCTAATATTATTCCAAATTTGTAAGAAATTATGCCTCTATAGTTGAACCTTTTTGTTATTTGCTCAAATCCAGAATTTCTTTTGTGTGGTCTGATGACTGTAAAATGCCTTTGAAGCTGTCAAGGAAAGCATAATTTCTGCCCCATCCCTGGGTAGATTTGACCCCAGCAAACCCACGATCCTTTGCACAGACGCAAGCAATAAAGGGTTGGGAGCCAGTCTCACCCAAATGGTGGATGGGAATGAACAAAATTGAAGCATTTGCCTCTCGAGCTCTAAAGGGTGCCAAATTCAACTACTCTGTGTTGGAGAAAGAAGCACTTGCTTGCTTTTGGGCAACCAAACACTTTTGTTATTTTCTGTGGGGCATTCCATTTACTGTAACGACTGACCACAAACCACTAATGTTTGCATTCACTACCAAAGGGGCAATTAAAACCACCCCCAGAATAGCCAGGTGGATCTTGGGACTTGAGGGCTCAATTTTAGTGTAAAGTACATGCCAGGTTCTCAAAACACGGTTGCATACTGTTTATCACGTTCTCCATCAGAGGGGGAAAGCTGTCCTGTTAGTTGTGAATGTGATGATGTGATACTGCAACTTACCTGCTTGAATAAGGAGGAATCGGACGATAGTATGCAAGCAGATGCAGAAATGAGTTCTATCAAAGAGTGCATCAAAAAAGGTTGGCCTGAAAATAAAAGTGACATTCCTACAACCTTATGTAAGTTCTGGGATGTAAGACTTGAATTAAATATACAAGGAAACGTGGTTTGCAGAGGGGAAATAGTGATTCCACCAGAGAACTCGAGAGAGAGAAGATGGTGGGACTAGCACACATAGGGCATTTAGGGCGTAGTCTAACCAAGAATAAAATCAGATTGGAATATTGGTGGCCAGGCATGGATGCCATGACTGAAAATGTAGTGAAAAATTGTTTGGACTGTAGCCGCAGTGACAAAACTCACCATACCCGTAAGCCCCCTCTTTCTCCTATCAAAGTGCCTGATCGACCATGGTCAAAGTTAGCCTTGGACATTATAGGTCCACTCAACCAGAAAACATTGTGCAAATGGATTAGTGGAGAGGATCAACTTTTTGTTCAAAGAGTGTCTGCAGAGGGCAGAAATAATGTGGACACCAGCAAGTTCAGCTTTAATGTGGTGGTGAGAAGAACATTAAAGAAGAGTTACACCTTACCTCCTTGTGTCTTCAATAAAACACTGGTAATCACAGAAAGTCCCAGCATAGAACCATGGTTGTCCATCAGTATGGATTTGGGGAGCTTCCCAGATGGTCGCCTTGCATTAGTCACAATTGACAGCCACTCCAAGTTTCCGGCTGTGGAACTAGTCCCCTCCACCGCTTTGAATGTATCAAGCCAGGGCTGGACAAGACTTTTGCCAAGTTAAGGTTGCTGGATGAAATCAAGATGGACAATGGTCCTGCCTTTCATGGCAGGAATTTAGACACTAAGTTCATCACCTAAACATCAAACACCGGAGAGTGATCAGCCCCAGTGGCCTCAAGACAATGGGTAGGTCAAAAGATTCATGAGAACGCTTAACAAAGCACTACCATTGGAGTTGATCAAGATGTGGAGATGAAAGCATGTCTTCATCAATTTTTGAGGGCATACAGACAAACGAGGCATTGTACCACTGGGTGCTCGCCGTGTGAGTTGATTATGAGGAGGCCAGTATGGGATCTAGTACCGGTGAGTGCCAAGAGCGTAGCAGGAGATTTGGATATTGGGGCTGCACAAGCCAAGAGGAAAAGGAATGCTCGCCATTCAGGAATCCACCCAGGAGACCAGGTGATAATCAAGGACAAGCCTCCGGGGTGGAAGTTTAGGACACCGTTTGAGCGCGAACCATGGGAAGTGGTCAAAGTAAAAGGAACTATGATTACTGTCAAAAGAGAATGTATGCTATTGAGGAATCCTTCCAGGTTCAAAAAGGTTACATTAACTCAGGATCCTGGTAATGCCACGGGTGAGCTGACACTTCCGATGGAGTCAAGTCTTGAGGAGGATGAGCTGGCGATGCCCAGCCAAGGAGGAGACAGCGTGAATGAAGTTTACAGAGGAAGCAAGTCCTCCTAGTCCCTCAGCCAGCATGCCCAGGACTGAGGGAGCATCTGCCACCCAGCAAGGATATCCATGTCGGTTAAGAGAGAATCCCAGGACTATAGCCAAAGGCTGAAAGACTGTGTGGGCTGAGAACCATGGACGTCACTGGAATGTGTTTGGTACACCTCATATTCTGTATTGGGTGTGGTTATTATACTATTTTTGTTATCAGCATCATTAAGGGTTACAAGGGATGTAGTGATCCATGCGGCCACTTCTAGAAGATGTTACACATTGCACTCTAGGGGCCGGGCTCGGCCCCAGAAGTATAAATATATGTGCAGTGACCGCTTGGTCATTTCAAGTAAAAAAATCCAGCAGAGTGTGTAGAAAGGAAAGGGAGGGGCGCTCGGCCCCCACGCATGTATGGCGGGGCACCGGCTCCCCCCGCCCCCGTGTACTCGATGGTGGGGCGTGCCCCCCCCTTGTCGCCACGTCTTGATGACGTGGCGTGGGGCGCCCCACCACCGATTGGTTCAGCCTCACCATTAACCCGGAAGCAATGGGAGTGCTTCCGGGTCAAGGGGATGGGCTGGCAGGAGGCGGGCCAGCTGGACTGGTCAGCCTCCCCATTTTGTAAGGGGATAAAAGGCGCAGCTAGGGGCTGAATAATTTTATTAATCCTTTCTTTTTTTTTTTCAGGTTTGGGCCGTCGCCGCATCGCCAGGGAGGCTAGGAGCACTCCTCGTCCAGCTAGGCAAAGCTTGCCAGGAATTGCTCGTGAGGCGGGAGCGAAGCTGAGGACATCAAGGTGTGTCGCGTGGCGAAGGTTGGCCATCGGCAGGCGTCTGCAGGCGCGGGGAAGAGAAATCTTTGCATCGCGAGCTCAGGACACAGCCCCGGTCGTTTGTGTTGCAGATGATTCAAGTATGGTTGAGAAGCAGGGTCGGGCCGGGTAGTAGGCGGATGGGAGACCATTGAGTCATTTCAACAACCACGCAGCCAAGCAGGCCGGGGTCCAGGGCTTACTAGGTGGAGTAGGCCTTACAATTGTTAGTGCTGAACGTTGGCTGTAGAAAAATATTTAACATACGGGCACTTTGGGGTTACCTGGTGTGTTTTGAATAAACAGGGCTGTGTGTAGTTGCCACTGTACTGTGTTGGCTACCAGTATGGTTGGGTAGTGATACAGCCCACAGCAGGAATTGTGAGCAGAGTAAACTTTAAAGGCTTAGGTGCAACCACAGGTTTGCTTGTGCAACCAACCGGGGGGTCCAGTAGGTGGAGGTTATCCTAAGTTTACGCTCTCCCTGTCGCATCGTGGTGCAAGTGAAAAGGGCGGGGTCGTCAGCTGTGCAGTGGAAATTTTTCTAGCAGGAATACAGTACGGTGTCCTAACTTTCCCTTCATCCTAGATAATCATACAGCACACTTCGGGCGGAGCTGTCGGGGAGTGGCACAGTGGACAACGCTATCCGAGGACAGGAGCAGGCCTGCATTTCACTGCTTCTGTGGGTCCGCCGGGCTATAGTACGCTCGCCCAAGCACCCAGGCCAGCTGGTGTGTTGCGGTCACAGTTGCGTGGTGCTTACAGCCAGCCTCTGAGCCTCCAGCTTTAATAAGGTACAAGGCACATCGTGCCTATAGGTGTGTCATCGATTTTCAGTGCAGGTTTTGACAATCGTAAAGGGGGGTGGACGGCTAGTAGGCGTGGTGCTAAAAGTTCCCGCACGAAGCTAATGTTGCAGAGCATGATGCGCAGAATGGCAGCTATGGACAGGAGATTGGGGAACGTGTATCAGCTGGGGAGAAGCGTGGCAGAGATGAGTCAGAGGTTAGATGGTCAGGTAGGGCCATCGGGGAGACCCAAGAGGGTGATAGTGCCCCCTCAACCCAGGGGGAACTAGATGCGCTGCCTAAACGGGGCAGAGCCAAGAGGAGTTATGGTCAGGCCCCCAAGTCACGAGTGGGAGGGGGGTCACCTGGGATGGTCCCCGACGGAGTGCCCGTACCTACTCCACCAACCCCGATAAGTGTACCAGTGGCAATGGCTCCTGCCACGCCGCCAACATCCCCAATCTTAGCGCCACAGGTGATCCCAGCAGTAATTACAGTGGTACCAGTGGTGAACCCGGCACCTACCATGGTGCATGACACAGCATCGCCCTCCCCAGTGAGTGCACCCCCTGTGGTTTGTCAGGTTCCCCCAGAGCTGGCGGCACAGATAGCGGCAGTACACCCCTGACTGGGGATTGGGGGGCTGTTACCCTCCTCACAGGATCCCTCCGCAGAAGCACAAAAAATGGTAGAAAAAATCATGGTGGCCAGGGGTGGCGGTGGGGTGCCAAGCGCACCGATTTCTCCTCATACAACAGGTTCTCCAGCGCTGCGGGGAATGACAAGAGTGTGGCACCAACGCGAGTCGCTGAAAGTGGTAAGGAGGTTGCTTTGCCGGTGCTAGGGGAAGGCTCAATACCTTCCAGGAGGGAAAGCCTGGCCCAACATGTTTCACAAGGGGTGAAGGAGCTGATTTGGGCGGGCAAATATGTGAATATATTTTCATTGTTAATTGATAACAGGGAAAAGGAGTATGCCAAGTCACAGATGGACTGGATGTTTCCTAGCGAGTGGCGGACCCAATTGGCTAAATTCAGGGTGGAGGAGACACTGATTAATTGGATTAGAGCCTTTTCGGTATTTATGGCAATCACGGCCGAATGTTCCCCCAACTTGCAGGCTGAAATGACCTGTTACCAGAGTAGAATTACAATGTTCAGTGATAAGCATGGAGGAGATGGGTCGAAGGAGTATGACATAGCCTTCAGGAAAGCGAAAGAGTTTGACCATTCATTATCCTGGGATAGGGTGGATTCTATCTCATGGTATGGCCAGTTTACAGGTGGGCAGACAGCGGGTGCGGGCACAAGCTGGAACAAAAGCTATTCATTTAAACCCCAGCAGCCCTTTCGGCTAGCACAAGGGGGTGACGAGGCCAGAAAGGCCAGAGGCAGTGGGGATCGAAAGGGCATGTGTTGGGATTTTAACAGACGGACATGCACCAGGGCAGCGGGCACTTGTAAATTCAAGCACGCATGTTACATATACGGCCACTCTTCCGACCCAGAAACAGCAAGCCTCTCAAAAGGTAACACTTCAGGTAACAGGGGAAGAAGGAAACAGGAATAGGGGCGGAGGCTTGCGGGTCGCTCACTCACCCATTGACGTGCTGGCTGTGATTCCTTGGCTGAACAGGTACCCAGACCATGCCTCTGCAAAGATGCTGCAGGAAGGTTTTTCACATGGCTACCAGATTCCAGCCGTGGGCTATACCGGAACGCCAGAATGTAGGAATCAATTGTCTGTGAGGCACAACCCAGTTGTAGTGGCTACAAAAATTGAGAAGGAGCTGTGCTTGGTTAGGATAGTGGGTCCCTTTACTGACATCCCTGTACCTAATTTTGTTTGCTCACCCCTCGGAGTGGTCCCAAAGAAAGAAAAGGGCGAGTTCAGACTCATACACAACCCTTATAACACCTATGGGCACATCATTGAATGACGCGATTGACGATTTGCAGCGTGAAGTATGCGTCTTTCGACCAGGCATTGGATATGTTGAGGATTCTTGGGCCTGGGGCTTTGATGGCAAAATCGGACATTGAATCTGCTTTTCGGCTGCTGCCAGTACAGCCCCTAGATCAACACCTGCTAGGTTTTTCCTTTGAAGGCAAATTCTATATAGATATGTGTATGCCCATGGGTTCCTCTGTTTCATGTGCCTACTTTGAGACAAGCCCTGATCTTTGGACTGGGTAAGAGTGGTCTGCTTAATTCAGACACTCTGTTCATCACCACCCCCTTTCTGAATCGTTTTTGGCCACTATAGGTGTGGCAGGGTATACTCAGACATGAGTCCCTTTCTCACTGCTCCATCAGGATTCAAGCAAGCCGGGCCGAAGACGGCTGAAATGCCAGAAACCGGTCCCCGGTAGCTTGTCTCCTTTCTGGTGAAGAATTGGCTTGGTAGTTTAGTCTGCCCTGTTCCCATGATGCACTGGGCCAGGGACAGACTGATTTGCATATAGCCAGGTTCTGAGCTGGGATGGGGCAGTGAGATAAATAACGGTGATGGATCAAGCCCTGATCTTTGGACTGGGTAAGAGTGGTCTGCTTAATTCAGACACTCTGTTCATCACCACCCCCTTTCTGAATCGTTTTTGGCCACTATAGGTGTGGCAGGGTATACTCAGACATGAGTCCCTTTCTCACTGCTCCATCAGGATTCAAGCAAGCCGGGCCGAAGACGGCTGAAATGCCAGAAACCGGTCCCCGGTAGCTTGTCTCCTTTCTGGTGAAGAATTGGCTTGGTAGTTTAGTCTGCCCTGTTCCCATGATGCACTGGGCCAGGGACAGACTGATTTGCATATAGCCAGGTTCTGAGCTGGGATGGGGCAGTGAGATAAATAACGGTGATGGATCAAGCCCTGATCTTTGGACTGGGTAAGAGTGGTCTGCTTAATTCAGACACTCTGTTCATCACCACCCCCTTTCTGAATCGTTTTGGCCACTATAGGTGTGGCAGGGTATACTCAGACATGAGTCCCTTTCTCACTGCTCCATCAGGATTCAAGCAAGCCGGGCCGAAGACGGCTGAAATGCCAGAAACCGGTCCCCGGTAGCTTGTCTCCTTTCTGGTGAAGAATTGGCTTGGTAGTTTAGTCTGCCCTGTTCCCATGATGCACTGGGCCAGGGACAGACTGATTTGCATATAGCCAGGTTCTGAGCTGGGATGGGGCAGTGAGATAAATAACGGTGATGGATCAAGCCCTGATCTTTGGACTGGGTAAGAGTGGTCTGCTTAATTCAGACACTCTGTTCATCACCACCCCCTTTCTGAATCGTTTTTGGCCACTATAGGTGTGGCAGGGTATACTCAGACATGAGTCCCTTTCTCACTGCTCCATCAGGATTCAAGCAAGCCGGGCCGAAGACGGCTGAAATGCCAGAAACCGGTCCCCGGTAGCTTGTCTCCTTTCTGGTGAAGAATTGGCTTGGTAGTTTAGTCTGCCCTGTTCCCATGATGCACTGGGCCAGGGACAGACTGATTTGCATATAGCCAGGTTCTGAGCTGGGATGGGGCAGTGAGATAAATAACGGTGATGGATCAAGCCCTGATCTTTGGACTGGGTAAGAGTGGTCTGCTTAATTCAGACACTCTGTTCATCACCACCCCCTTTCTGAATCGTTTTTGGCCACTATAGGTGTGGCAGGGTATACTCAGACATGAGTCCCTTTCTCACTGCTCCATCAGGATTCAAGCAAGCCGGGCCGAAGACGGCTGAAATGCCAGAAACCGGTCCCCGGTAGCTTGTCTCCTTTCTGGTGAAGAATTGGCTTGGTAGTTTAGTCTGCCCTGTTCCCATGATGCACTGGGCCAGGGACAGACTGATTTGCATATAGCCAGGTTCTGAGCTGGGATGGGGCAGTGAGATAAATAACGGTGATGGATCAAGCCCTGATCTTTGGACTGGGTAAGAGTGGTCTGCTTAATTCAGACACTCTGTTCATCACCACCCCCTTTCTGAATCGTTTTTGGCCACTATAGGTGTGGCAGGGTATACTCAGACATGAGTCCCTTTCTCACTGCTCCATCAGGATTCAAGCAAGCCGGGCCGAAGACGGCTGAAATGCCAGAAACCGGTCCCCGGTAGCTTGTCTCCTTTCTGGTGAAGAATTGGCTTGGTAGTTTAGTCTGCCCTGTTCCCATGATGCACTGGGCCAGGGACAGACTGATTTGCATATAGCCAGGTTCTGAGCTGGGATGGGGCAGTGAGATAAATAACGGTGATGGATCAAGCCCTGATCTTTGGACTGGGTAAGAGTGGTCTGCTTAATTCAGACACTCTGTTCATCTCCACCCCCTTTCTGAATCGTTTTTGGCCACTATAGGTGTGGCAGGGTATACTCAGACATGAGTCCCTTTCTCACTGCTCCATCAGGATTCAAGCAAGCCGGGCCGAAGACGGCTGAAATGCCAGAAACCGGTCCCCGGTAGCTTGTCTCCTTTCTGGTGAAGAATTGGCTTGGTAGTTTAGTCTGCCCTGTTCCCATGATGCACTGGGCCAGGGACAGACTGATTTGCATATAGCCAGGTTCTGAGCTGGGATGGGGCAGTGAGATAAATAACGGTGATGGATCAAGCCCTGATCTTTGGACTGGGTAAGAGTGGTCTGCTTAATTCAGACACTCTGTTCATCACCACCCCCTTTCTGAATCATACTTTGAGACATTCAGCTCCTTCCTGGAGTGGGTTTTGAGGCAGACAACGGGTCACCATCATGTCATGCACCACCTGGATGACTTTCTTTTGCTGGGCGCAGCTGACTCACAGGAGTGTGCGTGGGCATTGCAGGAATTTTGCGTACTCATGCATGCTTTTGGGGTCCCGTTGGCACCAGGAAAAACGGTTGGGCCAGCAACATGTTTGGAATTTCTAGGCATTGAATTAGACTCAGTTGAGGGTTGTTTCAGGTTACCCAAGGAAAAGATCACGAAATTCAGAGCAGCCTTACAGCAATGTTTGGTTAAAGAGAAAGTGACTTTACCAGCAGGTGCAGCAGACCCTGGGTCAGCTGAATTTCGCGCGGAGTTATACCGATGGCACGCCCCTTCTCCCGCTCCATCGCACTAGACTGTCAGTTGAGGTTCGCCAGGACATGCGGATATGGATGGCATTCCTGGAGGATTTCAACGGCAGAGTAGTGTGGTACGGCCCCCCCCACTACGTCTGCGGAGTTAGGTCTATGGACAGATGCTGAAGGCAGTGTGTGGTTTGGTGCCATACTTGGGAACCAGTGGGTGGTGCAACGGTGGCCGGCCTGGTGGGAAGAAGGCGGTTTGACAGCAAACATCGGTTTCTTGGAACTGTTTCCAATATGGGTTGCATTAACGGTCTGGCCTGAACATTTGTGCAACCAATCTGTGGTCTTCTGGTCAGACAACATGACCGTAGTTGAATGTATCAATCAACAGGCAGCGCGGTGTAAGTTTATACTCCGCCTCATGAAGGAGAATGTGCTGAGATGCTTGAAGTTGAATGTACAGTTTAGGGCCAAGCATGTCCCAGGGGTCTTGAATAACGCAGCTGACGTACTCTCTCACTTTAAGATGCAGGTTTTCAGGGAACATCTACCAACTGCAGAGGCCACACCGGCACACTTCCCATCAGCACTCTGGCAAATTGGTGCCCCCAACTACAGAACCTCGTGGCAGCCAGCCTAGCCCCTCGGACCAGGACGGCGTACGAAGGGGCGTTCATGTCTTATTGCTGTTTTTTGGGGCAAGACTGGGAGGTTAAATGGGATCAGGAGGGAAATTTTACCTCATACATGGACACTTTGCACAAAGAAGGGCGCTCAGCGGCGACAGCTAGCAGACACAAGGCAGCTGTTTCTTTCTTCGCGCAGCTAAGGGAGGGCCAGAGATCCCACAAACAGTTTCCTAGTGTGGAAGGCATTGAGGGGGTGGCGGCGCCTACAAACAAACACTGCTGATTCCAGACAACCAATATTTTTGGAGCGGCTGGCAGCACTATTGGAGGCCTTGTCTGACACTTGTATCTCCGCAGGGGAGGTGCTCCTATTTACAGCCGCGTTTTCATTGGCCTTTTGTGGGGCATTACGAGTAAGCAAACTGGTGGCTAACAACAAATTGGACACGCTAGGTGGTCTCCGGCTCGATAACACAAAAATAATGGGCGATACAATGTTGTTAACAATACTCAAATCAAAAACAGATCAGGAGGCCCGGGGTATAGCTTGGTACTCAACCGGACGTAGAGGCGTTCATCAGGCAACGGGTAGGTGTGGCAGTGGGGACATTGTTGATACATGCAGATGGTACCCCTTTGACCAGGTTTCAGTTCAAAAGAGTTTTGTCAATGGCAATCAGCAAGGCGGGCTTAAATCCAAAGGATTTTGGGATATATTCTTTTAGAATTGGAGCGGCCACTGAAGCAACAGTATAAAGAGGATTAGGAGATGGTCTTCCAACAGTTATAAACGTTATGTGCGGCTGCACATGTTGTAGGGTGCAACTAAATCACCTGACACCTGCCTTTGTTGTTTTATTTATGTTTCAGTTTCTCGAGCCTGTGACGCAGGGCGGGAACTGGTACCGGGTCATCAACAGCATCCATCGTCAGCACGGCGAACGCAAGAAGACAGAAGAAGGACACATGTAGTCTAGGTTGTTGGTCACTCGTATGTTAAACATGCTAAACCCGTTTTCTTTGCAGGCGAATGTAGATGGAGGGCGGAGCTGAGGGGTTTCATGGTTTCATTTCATGGTAGGGGGGGCTCTGCCTCAGCCAGCTTAGGGGGTTCTTTTTAGAATTACTCGGCAAACACACTCCTCCGCCCTCAGTGGTTATCCTACACCTGGGGGGAAACGATTTGGTAAAACTGGGCAGGAGGGTCCTTTTGGAAGAGATTATCTCGGTAGCGGGTTGGCTTGCAAAGACATGCCCAGGCTGCACCATAGTGTGGTCCAAGTTGATACCTAGACTGCAGTGTAGGGGGCAGGGACTCTGTCAGGGCTTTGAATCACTCTGTTAAAAGGATCAACAACAGGATAGAGAAATGATCCTGACCGGCTCAATTGCAGACTACTCCACATGGGTGCATCTGGGGGGACCATTTCTACTTGCGCGACGGGGTCCACCTGACTGAGACAGGCAATGAGTTATTGACAAAGAATATTTTGGCATGGTTGGAGGGTTTTGCGAGGTAGGTATGACCTTTCGGAGTAGGAGTTTTTTTGGGGGCCAGATTGTCGGTCAACTATGCTGGCCAGTGGTGGTAAGGTCATGATCGGTGAGCAGCAATTTAAGGTCCTTAGGGGGCGTCACCATTCTCGAATGGGGTCACCCAGGGGGAGGGGCCAATGGTCTCCCCTAGAACTTCAGGGGCAGGATATCCGCTTGGTTGGAAGGGTGCGGGGGAGAGAGTCACGCTTTCCTTGGGCTGTTAGCCATCCCGCACGTACACTATGACGTCATCAAACGGTGCAGAGTGAAAGGGCCCTCCTTTTGGTTTAATGGAGTTCACGGAGCGTACGGGGTAACCAGGAGAGGGACGTACTCTCCCGGTAACCGGGCCCTGTCGCGCATGCCCACTCATACGTGAGGGCGTAGCTGGATAGTAAGGATCTGACACCGGTTAGCGACCTTGCCGTAGGCCCAAAAATGCAAGGATGCAAAATTCATACGTAGGATGTTAGATTAGGTTAGGAAATACGCTGTATTAGACATTTGTTAAGGTTAGCCCTTTCATACCTGTCTACATTGCTGTAAATCTAATGTCAGAATTTTGCATATTAATGATTGTGTTAATGTTTTATTTTAACAATTTTTTATTTGTTTTCATATTTTAATAAATACGGCCGGGGGTCGTGAGACCGCCTGCCTTCCAAAGAAACTCCTCGCGTGGCTAATTACTTAATGGGTTGGTGTGGTGGTGCACAGGACAGGGAGGGGGTGGTCGGTAGTCCCAGGCCATATACATTATACCCACCGTCGTAATATTAGGTCCTACCTCTATAATCTCACCTGAGGGGGCCTTCTTTGCCATTAAACTCTTCTGGTCTTTTTTGCTAAATCTCATTCTCTTTAACAGGTGTTTATTTCACTCCATTTGCTCTGGCGGCATTATTTTACTTACTTTCTCTCGCTTTGCCTCAAGGTCTCTATTGCGTTTTCTCTTTCTTGTTACATTCCATTATTTATATCACTCTAAGACAGTGGTCGAAGTGGGCGGGAATGGCAAGGCACGGCGTGCCCCTACTTCTTTTATTTAACCAAGTCTGTTCCCCTACTTTGTAAGTTTAACATGAGTCTCCCAAGGCCTATAGACAGGGCTTGGCGTTCGTGGCAGGTCGGGGAGGCAGGACTGGCAGAGAACGAAAAGGACTCTGTTTCTTTCTTCCTGCTCATAAGGTGCACAATGCCCATGACCCCCCTTTCCTCCCCCAGTCAGCCCCCGTTGTGTGTGGTAGATCGTGATGAGGCAGCTTCCCGGGCACACACAATAGCCGCACCCGAGCATTTCACAGGTCTTTAAAAGACCATTTGCATGCTAAAGAGGCTTTGTTGCTTTTCAACCCTTCCAGAGCCTCTGACTCTCCACTCTGCAAATTGCTAGAATCGTTAACCCCACACCGAAATTCTTCGTAGCCCCCACCCCCCTAATTTGTCTCTAGTTACGCCTCTGCTGCCCAGAGAAGCCAATAATAAAGATGTAATGATAACTCTGGTGATTAAAGAGAGATGTAGTGTCCACTTCTCATGCTCTGCCACTGGCAGCTGCTCACCACCCCCAGCAGCTACCCACCCACTTTCTTACTCTCTCTCCCGCTCTTTATGTCTTGCTCCTCCTCACTTATTGAAACTGTTCTATTACAAACGCTTGTTTGAGGTACTATCCCATCGGCAAACTTTAAATAAGCCGATAGTGTATTTGGCTATATCAGACTTTTTGTTATGTAACAATGTAATTATTCCGTGTCTTTTTTCCCAATCTTAGTGGTTTTAATTAATCAACCTGGGAGGGATGAAAAGCTTTGCTGAATGTAGCTCCAGGCGTTCTCAAAATAACCTGGAGAGCCCACATCTCACCAGTACTGGGACGCCCTACACTGGTTATCTATTAAATCTCCTGTAACATTCCGGTATATTATACCTTGCCTTTCTGTCCAACATTTTTGCAATCCATTAACCCAGGTGCCCTCTCAAATCTGCAAATCAATTTTTGCATGTGATGTCACCACTAGGATCAGAACAGTCACATATGAAGACTTCTCTACATTTGTTGCCAACTTGTGTTGAATTCTCTACATTAAAGTCTACAATTCAAGTCTACAAACTTAGCCCAAGGTATTCTGCTTCACATGCTAAAAACCTTGCCTTTTAATTATTTCCCACTTTCCTCATTCCTCTCAGTAAGTTTAATAGTTTCTGTTTCTCTAAGCACCGATAAGCATTTGCATCTCTGCTCTATACAAAAAGAAAATAACGTTATTAAATCCGAACTACTTGATAGCAGGTTAGAGGTCATCCATGCTGTTCAGTCTCCAGTTCTAGACTGCTTGATTTTCTTTTGCTCTTAATCTTGGGAAGCTCGGATAGTTTCTTGCTGTAGTCTTTAGAGGAGATGACCACTGCAGGACGAGGGTGATGCTTTGCAGCAGAAGTATCAACAGCAGGATTATGCGTGGTTGAGGTGGGGATACGGAATGCGTAGGCAGTAGAAGAATGTGGTCATTGTGACTTGTTAGATCAATGTGACCATGGTCCGATTTGAGTCCTTAATGGCATTCTAGATAGGGTAATTTTAGAATAGTTGGTTGTGCACATATGAAGGTATAGAGTAGCACCTCCCTCCTAGGCCCAGCAAAGGAGCATCCATCTTGTTGGAACTTATGCAGCAGCAGTCCGCAATCCCCAGAGGTGTTCACGTTCAGAAGTCAATAAGAATCTGAGTACGCCTGACCCTGATCCAGGGGAGAGAGCATTTCTTCTCAAGCACTGCCTAGACCCGGGGGAAGATGGATCATTTTACAGAGAACATGCTTGAGGAACTATGCCCATAATTGGACATCTCATGGAACTAGATGTCAAATGGTCAACATAATCTTTAAAAATCTTGCACTCCGAAAATCAAAACAGAAGGCCTACATAGTAAAATATAATTCTGGCAGGATAAGGCTCTGGCTTCTTGATCCCAATATATTTAAGTATAAACAAGAATGCTAAAAATGTTACCTTATTTTCTCATGTAACGTCAGCCATGTAAAATGTATACAGTAACTTGATATGATTCAAGTGTGGGCATGCCTGCTTTAATTTAATACTGCATCATCTCCTTCGTCACCTCCTATGAGTAGGTTTACTGTCTTGCATCATCTCTTTTGAGATACTCATGTGACTTAAATACTGTGATCATCAATAGTCATGATGGCAAAAACATTTCATCTCTTTACACCGTCCATTTAATTGGGCTCAGCGGCTATATATATCTTTGTGATTTATGTCCGGCTCCTGCAGGCACCTTCCTACATTGATCTATTCAATGCATGGAATCCATGGGTTTCAACTGCTTCACAGATTTCCTCAATAGAATCATTACCTCACAAGGCTATTGTAATGTTTGTATGCCGGCTAGATGCATCAGATGGTAACCTATCTCAGTGGATTAAGGGACTTGCTGCAATGATCCGTGTGTAATCAAAGTAACTGGTTTCTTTCAAACTAATGGAATAGCTCAGTTGTTGCAATGCACTGTGCGTGATCTGTATTTCACAGGGTTAAATCCTAGCAGAGTGCTCCGTGGGCTCACACATTTGTTAGAGATTTAGTGACCACCTTTAGGGCATAGGTTCTGTTACTGATAAGAAAGCGAAGTGTGTTATGCACAAGCTTCAATCATCTGCATGTCATGCCCATAGCATACATTTGAATCCCTGCCAGGCCAACTTGTGTTTTCATTATTCTGAGGGTGATCAAACGAGTACCTTTGGGAAGTAATTAATGCAGTATCTAACACTAATTAGAGGGTAGTTAATAATTACTTTTATGTTCTATGCATTATAGGTGGACATTATTGGCTGAGTGTTCACATACAGTTCAAATATAAGAAATATATTGTCCATTCAGGAGACCTGTTTTCCTTACCTGCTCTAGAGGTGAACTGCAGCACATTTTATTTTTGTATGTCAATCAGCAGAAATACTATGCTTGCCTGTTCAGAGGGCTGGAGCACGGAGACACAGCTCTGAGGGGCCATAGCTGACATGTGCTCTTGTGCTGCAGCCCCCCCCCCCCCCCCTGACCTCCCACACCTATTCCCAGGATACTTTTTTTTTAATTAAGATCTTTTTATTGAACATAAACAAGCTTCAGTACATAGTTAGTTCATAATAGCAGATTCTGTGAGACATGCAATTCAGGATTCACAATGCACAACATACACCTTGTCCCTCGGTAGCGCCCACTGTGCAGCAACAGCCTTCCCTTGACATAATTTGCAGCATCAATGTTCCCACATCAGTGCACCCTGCTCCCTCTGGCCTTCAACTATATCCTCTATACTTGGCCCAGGTACCCCATATCTTTTCGCCTTTTTGTGGCCATCACCCGTTCTGCACCATAGCACAGTCAAGGTTTTTCTTCCAGGCTGCAAGTGTGGCGGGTGTCCCTGCTCCCCATGCTCGGGCGATGTTCCTCTTGGCCACTCCTCCCACCAGAACTAACCAGGTCTTGGACCATTGCAGCCAATTCGTTTCGCCAGTCACACCCAAGATGAGCCACCTTGGATTAAGCGGGACATCCTCGTCCACCACGTTCATCATTACTCGAGTTATACCTTCCCAGTATGTTTGGATCCTAGGGCATGATCACAGTATATCAAAGAGGGACCCTGTCTCACCGCACTCCCGCACGCATTCGTCAGTCTCGCAAGTACCAATTCGGACGTAAACTATTTGAGAGGCATAGGATCTATGGAGAATACAGAGCTGAATGAGCCGGAATCTTGCCCTTATAGCTATTTCACGGGGGGTCTGTAATGCTTCAGCCCAATCGTCGTCCTCTAACAGACCCACATCGGACTCCCAAGCCTCCCGCAGTGGGCCCAAATAGGCTGGGGTGTTGTTAATCAATTTCCGGTAAGTCAGGGAAATGGCCTCATCAATCATGGGATCTAAGAGTAGATGCTCCTCAAGTGGTGAGTATTCAGGTAGTCGGGTACCTTCATGTAGATGGCAATATAGTGCATGGTGCAGCTACTCCCAGGATACTTAAGTGCCTAAGATAAAACTGGCACTGTGTGTCCTCAGGTCAATGGTTATAGAGAGGGCTGGGCCAGCTCTCTGCACTACTCCCTTATGGACTGGACATCCTTTGGTCGAGCAGGATAAGGGGTAGATCTGCCTATGGTGGTGAGAGGGAGTAAGTTGGTGATACACCCGTCCCATGGCTGTGCAGTGTGGGGCCACCAGCTAGACTGAGCCTCAGAAACATGGCTGCTCCTTTTGGTCAGATCACTGAATGCCCACCCACTCCCGTTTGTGGAACAAGCTAACATATCCACCACTCAAATTACTTTCATATTTCACCATACTAATTCCCCACTAATCCTTTATGGGTTCCGGAGTACCATGCTACTCACAGAAAAAGTGCTTTGATGCCTCTTCAGGGGTAGTACGCGCTATAGAAATGCAATTACAATACAATAAAAGATAGAGTGGTCTCAAAATGGCCAGATTGATTTTATTCACCCAAACATATAGCGCCACTTTACTAAGTTTGCCAGTGAAGCGCTACTTTTGTTTTCATGTCTTTCTTTGAACAACATTGATTTCCATGGGTGGGGAAGGGCACCATTCCTGGGGGTACTGACACGGGTGGGGGGGGTTCATGTTTGCAAGTATCTTATGTTTCTAAAATCACTTGCTGCCTCTGCCTGACCTCCAGCAAGTTTCGTGCCACAATAAAAATGTAATAATAACTCCAGTGATTAATGTTCTTCCTAGAGAGAGATGGAGTTTTGTCAAGGGGGAATTTTGACTCATGGAAAGGTACCATGCAGATCACAAAGTGCACATAATGTAAACACGTCAGTGGGTTACTGCTTTTGTCAGAGAGATCCTTTTCCTACTTGCAGTTTATAAGTCAAAATTCTAACATAGAACAGTGAACTATTGACTGTCATCTAAGAGCTGCAATCAAACTGCAAGGTATAAATTAGAGAGTTATGTTGCTAAGGGTGTTCATATGAATAAAATCAATTCTGATTATTAAAGAGAACCCCCAACCATGGTATTACATTCTAAATTCAGAGTTTGTGTTTCTCCACACCAATCACTATTAAACTATACTGCTTACTAGTATAGTGTCATGTGACTCCTGCACCTTGTAGTACTTTTCCTTATGTATTTCCTATAGAGTGATTTACACACATATGATTGTCTCTCGGTAATGTGTGTGATGTAAGGTGCTCTGACACCCTACACTGGTATCAGCGGCGCTGTAAATCAAATCAAATGCATCTGATCGAGAAAGTGGTTATCAAGGGGCACTGTTGAATGGTGGTGGAGAGGGAATACAAGGCGGAGGGATTCATTGGGGGCACCAACAAACATTGTCGCACAGGGCTCCAATAGCGCTAAAGCCGGCCTTGCCCTTGAGACCATTCTGCTGCAGCCATTGGTACCTCTATTGGCCTTGTTTCAGCAGTAGTAGGTGCCACGCACTAGGGATCACCAATGCAGGATTTGAACGCACACCAAACTTAGTTTACAAACTTCATGGTCTCTCTGCTTCATGCACAAGCACTTTAACCGCATCGCTGCGGCGGCTTTTCCCGCTGTGTGCGGCGTTTTTTAAAATACCGCGTTACATGACGAGCTACATGACGAGCTCAGCTCGTCATCAGCATACGAGCGCCGTAGCTGATGACGAGCTGAGCTCGTCATCAGCATCGAAGGGGTTAAACATGGGCTGCCTGCTTTGGGACCACTGGAATTATGTAGCAATGGAGGACAAAATTATTCTGCAGTGTTGACTAAATTATGCAGCAAAAAAAGCTGCAGCGTAATGCTGTATATTTTCTTTTACACATGCTAACAGTCTGCAAAGATTTTGCCTTATTATTAGCAGTTCAACATACAATGCAGCAGTGAGAAGCATGATCAGTCAACCTTTGCCAAGGGCTGTCCACTTCGCAGAAACACAAGCCATGTTTGTTTGTAACTTTTGATCCGTTTGAGCTACAAACAATTTATTAGTTAAAATCATCAAATTATGCAGCAGGTGATGCATTATGTGGCAAATATTGCAGAGCCATAATTGTATAGAAAACATTTGCAAACTAGGATATTTTGCCATTCATGTTTGAACTGCTCTTGTGGAAAAAGGGAGAAGTGCTGATGACAGAAACTCCATGGCTTGGAGAAAAAATGGCTTGTGATTCCTTTGGGACATTCTGAGATTGGAAATAAATCCCACTTTCTGAATGTATTTTAATGTCAATAACTCATATTAAACCCTAAATAAACGTGTCAATGGGTAGTGAAATGCCAAACAAACACTAAAAATGTGAATGATTTTCTCTTTCTGGCCACACCTCTGACTCCGCCCACTGGCCTAATTCGCGGGTTGTTCCCGCCCCCCTGATCTCCGCCCACAGTTCCCTACTTTTTTTTACCCCCACTTCGACCACTGCTCCAAGACTATTTCTTGTTGTGCTACAGTGAGACGCGGCAGAAGCAGCAAGTCTCAGTTGACTACTTCCCTGCCAACAATAGATGTGGTTTATTAAACAATTCGAGAAATACGTATTTGCGAGCCTCCTCGAGCAGCTGTAGCCAATGGATGCAAGCGTACCCTGAGCCAATCATATCCCCCGTAGACACAACTAAGGGCGGCAATGAAAAGTTTCACGCAGCGCGTGGACTCCGCCTCCGCGTTTGCGTGTTACGTGACGCCTGGATAAGGCCTCGTCGTATTATAACGTCCTCAATCAGAAAAAACGAAATAGTTGAACAGAACCGAAGCGTATATCCGTTAATGCAGGTCTGTATGCAGAACCTTTATTGACGTTTTAAGGCTTTTGGGGGGATTTTGCAACTTCTTATCATAAACTTTGTGGTAATTTGGAGATTTCCAGATTGCTCGGCAGGATATCTTTCGCTCTCAGCTGTATTTGTTTTAAAATAAATGGAAGTGATATAGTTAAAAATAAGCTTGTTTGCGATATTTCCAGCGCCAAGTACTTTTAGAAGAGAGATGCGGAAAGTAATATGTTACGTAATTGTCACCTCGAAGAACCTGGCTGCCTTTAAATGAGATGCACCAAGTACTTCTCCCAGTGGGAATGCTGGCCGCCAGGAGATTAATGAAGGAAGTTGAGGTAAATTAGATCCTACATTTCCTTCTTTGTACAGCTTTCTTAGGGTCGTTGCCTTTTCGACATGTTTTTACTTTATAGAATGCTGTATGCCAGCTTGGGAAATAAAAATGTGCTAATGTCGTGTGCTGCATCAGACAAATACGTACACCTTGTAATCCACTACCAAAGGCAGAACTCTCATAATTAGGGTTACCAACTGGCAGGGTGCAAATTCAGGACGGTCAGTGTAAAAATTCAGGACAAAGGGTCAAAATTCAGGACAGAAGGTGAAAATTCAGCACAAAAATTTGGGACAAAACAAGTTTTACGGACATATTAGAGGAGGTGGCACAATAATATATAAGTTAGTAAATAGACAACCAAAATCAATACAAGTCAAAATAAGTTTATATAAGGTTGAGCCAATCGTGCACTTCACAGTTTTTCAGTATGCGCGCAACTTTGCAAAGCGACATCGGGCCCTTTCTGCAATCAAGATTTGTGCTAGCAACGATAAACATTAATAAATAGTATTTTTTATTTGTATGTTGAAATCTGTCTTTTAAATGTACAGTGAGAACTGAGTTAATTATTTTATTTTTATTTTCTCCAGCATGGTGCCAAGACAAAAGCAGAATGCTTTGCCCTAGTCCCTTGCAGGAGTAGGCACACCACATGCTGTCACTGCAATTGGTCCCATTAGCAGTTATAGAATGACAATCAGCTGCAGTCTCAGACTGACAATGGGCCGCTCCACAGTCTGCAGGAGGGAGGTCCGGGAGGGGCGGCTGCAGGGAGCCTCTTCAGTTTAAAAGATTAGAGCAAGAGGCCTGAATGAAATCTTTTTAACTCGGGGTGCCTCTCGCATGGTAAACAGCATGCCTTTCTGATTTTTCTCATTTTGATTTTAGTATGATGTCTGTAAGGCTTCCGTAATTTGAGATCCCCAAATTACGGACACCTGGTGGACATCATACTAAAATGACGGACGGTCCGTGAAATTTACGGACGGTTGGTCACCCTACTCATAATGCCCAATTATTCTTGAGATCTGCCCCATCACTCTGTAAAAACGCAGTACCTGTCCTGATAATATGGTAATTACGGGTAGCCAGATGTGAGGGTCGACGTAAAAATGGTAATTACAGTGCCACGTTCGTAGAACACCAGTTCCAAAATTGGCAGTTAATTAAAATGTTAATCTGCTTGCATACATGCCAACATTTCAGAAGAGCAAAGAGGGAGATTAAAAAAAAATCGGGAGAATGGGGCCTTGAATCGGGTTACTGGCATGTATGGGCTTTTGAAGTGTGCTGCTTCAGGATTTGACATTTGAAACACAAATGCACGTTTTTTCTTACCTTTCAGAAGCATGGAGCGCAATGGCAGGCAGAGAGAGTGTGATGCAAGTGTTGTGCACTGGCCTGGCAGGTTGCTGGCAGTGCATGCACCCCACCCCCGTTTGACAGCACGGGCTAAACCAGCTTCCTGTGCACAGACACAGCCCCCCCCCCCAATACTTCACAGGTCTTTAAAAGACCATTCCCTCGTTAATGACGCTTTGTTGGTTTTTCACCCCTTCTAGAGCCCCTGCATTGCCACTCCAACTATTTCTGGAAGAATTAGCACTTTACACAATACCAAGCCCTGTCAGCTGAAACCCCGAGGAATCGGGTTTTTGCTTGCAGGAATCGGGAGGCGGGAGACTAGCCTTGAAATCGGTAGTCTCACGCCTGAATCGGGAGGGTTGGCATGTCTGTGCTTGTTTAAGTATAGGCGTTCATACATAGATTTCAAACAAGTAATGTAAGCATTTGGTATAGCCACGCTTTTCTATAATTTGTGGTAGGAGGAAAGAAAAGCTGTTACCTTCCTGGTTTAAAACGGTCATCCTAGACATCCTTTGACAAATGTAAGCATTGCAAAGGCCGTAAAACTACAAAGGAACACCCCTTTGAATTAAGGAAAATGATTGCCTGAAGGGGGAGGGAAAAACGAAATTGAAAATTGATCGGCCGGAACTAAGCTTGGTGTGCTTTACAAAGCTATACCCTTATTGGATGCAAGTACTTGCACTACGTCAAATGTCTTGTTTTTCCATTTCAAGATCAGCTGTGGAGAGCTAAGCTGTCTCAATGGCACGTTCTTTAAGCAGCTGAAAAGTATTTAATCCCACTCACTCTGGTGATTCTGGGGAGAGACCGGTAAACCCATGTATGATGTTTCATTGCCTCTTGATACTTTTAATCAGTTCTTTGGCATTAGACTTGGTTTTCTCTGCAGGTTCACACCCAAACTCTTTGCCTTCACCCCTCCTTTTTTATGAATTCGTTTTTGCTGGCTTTAGGATTCTGTGCACTTTACCAGTGGCAACCAATGCTAAAGAACTTGTGCTAACACCTTAAAACCTGGGAGAATTAGCATACACCTGAATGACATATTTAATTTACTTATAAGTCGGAGGAGCCTAGCTAGCAACCACGATGGCCGCCTGATTCCTCGGCTCCGCCGACCGTCTCGCTTTCCTCCCGTCTCCTGCCCTATCCTGCCAGAGATCCTTAATTTCATCGGTGATTCCGGAGTCGGGAGACGAACCCGGTTCCCAGGGTGTGCCTACCTTCGTGTTCCGTGCAGTGGCGGTGACGGTGCGCCCTCGCCCTTCCCTGATGCCTCGCGGCGGAGCTTAGGTCTTTGTCCTGCGTGTGTGGCCGGCCCCGAGAGCGGCAGCGGCGGCCATCTCGGGCTGGGCGGCGCTGACCGCGGAGAAACGACTGCTGCCTACAATTCCATGCCGCGGCAGCCCAACTTGCTGCGTTTCCCCTTAGGCTGCTTTCGGGGCTGAGAACGCCACAGTGTATCGTCATTCCGGCCCTCAGACGGCAATCCTTGATACATTGTGTCGTCTTCCATGTGGAACGCCATCTTAGAGCGCTGCCACTCGCTACTGGTGAGAGACTACCCCACGGTGCTGCTGGAGCCCGCTTACTGTCCACATCGCCGGCCATCGTGAGAGGTGCAGGAATGGACTGGACTGCCCCTGTGTCCCCTGTTTGGCTATGTTGCTGTGAGTGCCGACGGGGTGCTCGGCTGATTGTAAGGGGCGATGGCGTCCGGCTTCAGGACATGGCATACGCCTGTGAGCGATGTGTACAGTGGCAACTCAGAGATCGACTCGCCCCCTGGGATGATGGCGTTCAATCTCGAATAACGACTTCTGAAGACCTGCCCGACGTACAGGGAAGTGCTGCACCCTTATTTCCTGAGACGCCCCTGCGGACTATTGACGTCCTAGTAGCCCTGAGTGATCTGCGTGCTGCCCAATGTGCTGCTGCTAGAGACCTGGAGGACCGGCTGGCCGCCATTTCATCCAGTTTGCAACCGACCGACCAAACTTGTCCGCGAGTGCTGGGCGCTGCGCCACATCCTATGCCTTATTACTGCGGATTGCCTATTCAGCTGTCCACAGTTGCGTCACTGGCGCAGTATCCGACCCCCGCCGTGTCAATACATGCGCTAGCTCGGAAGACGTCTGCTACTCATGGTCCCACGCGGCGGAGAGGGATTCTCCCACGAGAGCCACGTCCGGCAACTTCACTGTGGTCCACTGATGGAACTTGTTATCTTCCCCTGGGACTGATGCTACTGCTCGGATTGACTTTCTTTGGCGATCTAATGCTGCATGGTATTCCTTCTGACACGCTTCTTGCATGCTGGGCTCCGTGTTGGACATTCCATGGCGGTCATCATTCTACCCTGCCGTGGCCGTTTGGTCTGCCTGCCCCGTCCGGGTTGGCTATCCCGCAGCTGGACTCTGTTGGCACATTGGACCGCAAGGGGCTGGGTTGAGGCTGCTTCTTTCTCCTTTGCCTGCTGAAACTCTTATTGCTGGAACTGTAATATATGAGCCGGGAATTTGAGTGTTGGTTTTGTATAGGTCTCGGGGCTCGGGGATGGTCTATCGTGGTTGCGCATACTGATTGCTCTATGTATACTTGTTATGTCCTCCTCCGCTTTCACCGGGAGGTATAGATCAGGTTCTTCTGTTCTTTCTCCCTAAATCTTTTCCCTTATGTGGGTATTCTTGGGGCGACAGGCACGTTCTTGGGGGGGGAGGGCCGTAGCCTCTTCGACGTGCAGGGTGGGGGGGTTCGGGCTTGATTTCTCTTCCTTTTTTGTTTCTATGGCCTTTCTTCTTGTTCTCTCTCTTATTTCCTTTTCTTTCTCTTCATATCTTGGGTCAGACGGGAGGTGGGGTTTTTGGGTTTTTTATTTTTTCCGGGATGTTCTCTGCGCTTTGTGCCTATGTCTTTACCACATGTTCTGTTGACAGTATGACCAAGATGTCGATTTTAATGCATAGCTACTGAATGATTGCATATCCTGCTTTTCCTTCCCTCTTCTGCTACCAATTGAGGGCGCATATCCTATCACGCATTTTCCCATGTAATGAATGCCTCTCTCCATACGCCGTCGGATCCTTTTATTGCTTGTGTGTAGTGGTCCCTCCTATATCCTATCGTATCGTAGTCGAGCTAGGTTGCAATTCCTGATGTGATATGTTGATTGGGCGGGCGCTAATTAGGGCGACATGTACCTTTGTGCTTAGTTATCCTGGTCGTAATGATCCACTTCAGTAATTTTTATAACGATGTTTAACTTGTGGTTATCCTCTTATATAGTTCGCCCACTCTGCTACCCTGTCTGACTTTAGGACGATTCGTCAAAATTACAAAACGAAACCCTCTTTATCCTTTTCCGGTGTTTCCTTGCCAGTCTATTGTAGTGCTGCTTATTTTTTGCCAACTGTTGCAAGCAAGGTACTTTGGAAGGTTGTATATTGTCATAGCGGCCGGCCAGCAGTGGTTGTAGGCTGACGCTGTGTACTATGTTTGAGATAAATAAAGGTTTTCAAAAAAAAAAAAATAATAATAATTTACTTATAAGTCCCTAGGTAAGTGAGATACCATGTACTCTGGGCCCGTAAAGAAAATACTGCTGTGGATCTGCACCACTTATTGTGCCACCCACCCAAATCGCCCTTTAAAACATGTCTCAGTCCTGCCTTAGCACCCTGTGTACGGTTTTAAATTGCAAATTCGAATTGCCAAAATAAAACTTTTGCCAAGCCAAAAACTCCCTTTGTAATACATAGAAGCCACCCCTAGAGTAGGCCCTAAACAGCCCATAGTGCAGGGTGCATTGTATAAAAAAAATTAGTCATGTACATTTAAGTCTTTTATGTCCTGGTAGTGAAAAACCCACTGATTCATTTTTCACTACTGTGAGACGTACCTCTCCCATAGGAGAACATTGGGATTACCTTATTGTAACAAGTAATAACTTTTGTTAGGTAAGAGGTAGAAATATCATGCTTAGTACCAATAAAATGTAATTCAAAATCCTCTTTAGTGAAAAAAGTTGTAATTTAAATCACAGATCCGAAAATTTCACTCCTAGAAAGCTGGTATTTTCTTGACCTAGCCATTTGGTGCCTGTATCTTGAGTCACATGACCAGGTGTAGGTGGCAGTTGGCCTTTATGTATTCCTTCTAGACAGTAAGACAGAGGGGCTAGGTGTTGGTAGGAATCCTGACAGGATGGGAGTGACGGAGCTGTGCACAGCCCATTAACATTTTAACAGAGCTGCCTCCACACACACACACACACACACACACACACACACACCAAGGACTTCACACTAGATATTTGTGACCTCAGCCCCTCTGTTCCCAGGCAAGAAATTCCAGACCCATCTGTGGAAGGGAACCCTTAGAAGCTTTTCCACTTCAAAGCTGGAACCAGGTATAAAAATAGGACCTTCAGACCCACTCTTCAGTTCACTTCCGGACCTGCGAAGGACTGCCCTACTGCCTGTGGCCTGCTGTGAACTTTAAAGGCCTGCCCTGCTGCACAAAGCCTGTCCTGTGCACTCAGAGGACTGCCCTGCTGCGTTAGACTTTTTATTGTTTTTTTGTTGCTTTAATCCAGGACCAACAGAGTTACTCCAAGGGCTAGTTTGTCGGTCTCTTGTTCAAAGTGACTGGTACATGAAAGGCTCCCAACAATATGCAAATGGCATCTAGGCACATCCTTGGAAGTGGTGCTAAAGGTGCTCAACCAGCCAAAATCCAAAATGTTATACCTAAAAGTGCTCTGAGAACCGAGAGGAGACTGGAACCTAATCCAATCAGTGGCACTTCGTCAGAGGGCTACCTTGCCTCTTGGAGCCCTCATTGGCTGCAGCCTGCAGTTTCATCCTTCTGGAGACTTTCGACTTTCAAATAAGAGACGGAGTTCAAACATAGAAATCTTCACTGCAACTTTACCAGTGACTCTCTGATGATGACGTCTCCTCCTCGGACACCTCTGGCTGCCTTGCCCCACTGAACTTTACCTTCTCAGAGACTTTTCTTTGAAATATCTATTTTACGTCCGAAGGTAAGTCGAGACGGCCCAATCTACTTCTTGTATCCGAACTGCGATCCATCCATGTCAGCCATCACTTTTAACTTTGTCCCACAGACCACTGCCTACTCCTTAAAAAAATTAAACAAATGTTTCATTTTTCTTTTTTAAATGCAGCTCGTGTTCCTTCGAGGAAAACGAGCTGCATTAAAAATAAAAAATAAACTTCTTTATTTAAAAAGCAGTCTCAGACTTGGTGGTCTGCTGACCCCAGCAGGCCACCATCCCTGGGAGTTCTAGGCATTCCTAATGGGGTTGCAAATTGCACCTGTCTCATGAATATTAATGAGGCAGGCGAATCGCTAACAGTGTCCTGAGACAATGTAGTAAATTACAATTTGCGAGTTGCAAATTGTAAGGTTCGTACATCTGGCCCCAAAATCTTGTTATAGTGTTGCTTTATTACTGTGAATGCCCCATAAGTACTTTCCACATTATTATTAATTTTTTAAAAATTTACTTGAGTTTTATATAGCGCTGGCTAGAACCGGAGGTATCGGAGCGCTTTACATGAGGAGAGTTACATAGGTTACAAGTTACACATTGTTACAGAAGGTACATCAATTACAACTTACATCCGTTGGTTCATGGTGTTTAGAAGGGTAAGGTAAAATGGGGATGGGGATTAAGTGGAGAATAGGCACAAGGATAAACAAAGCAGGCAGGGGGAGAGCTATTCAAGGGCGAGAGGAAAGGAATAGGGTAGGCAAGCAAAGAATGAAGGAGGTAAGAGGTGGGGGAAGGGGTAGGAGACACAGCGAGGAGAAGAGGAAGTAACTGTGTCTTATGTCCGGCTGGGTGAGAGATGGCTCCCCGCGGTAAAGGGATCATTCCCAGTCTGTGGTTAATCAAAGAGAACAAGCTATGTCTGTGTTCTATGTGTCCACACGGGAAACTACCAGAGGGTTAAGCATAAGTTAATGTAGCAACTTTTTATGTTTCACCCTGACCAGGATTGTGGCTGTTGCTTGAGAAGGACTCAGTGCCCTTGACCAACAACCCAATTGCTCACACATTGTGATGACCTATTCTCAGAAATATTTGCAGATTTGGTACAAATATTAACCTGGACTGCACTGAAACTTTAAATCATGGGAAAATGCCCCTTGCCCGTGGCCCTCTGTATAGCTCTTGTTTTTGGGCTAATTTGAAAACTGCCTAAAACTAAAACCAGAAGATGACAAAAAAAGAAGCTGAACTGGCAAAGTGGAAAGACTAGGGCATTGAAAGAGCGAGAAGTAGAAAGGATCATTGGCAATACAGATAAAGGAGTCTAGAGGGAGAGCGGAATTATCAATGAAGATGGGAAGAGAAGAGCAGCATCGGAGTAAGACCAAACCAAAAGGAGAACAGTGTAATGCCCAATATAAAGATTGGACTTTATCCTTTTGAGACCACGCAAGTTCAAGGGAGTTTGTATGGTACGAGTGCTTGGGGAGGGGGGACCCTTAACAAAGGGCATAGACGAGGCCCTTAAACAACATGGCCGAAGAGTACAATGCAATGGGAGGCTTGTCTGTACCCTAGTTTTAGGCCTCTTACGTCTGTGGGGTTACGACTTTTGACCTGAAAGTATTTTTTCTGGCGGCAGTAACCTCTGTTCGCCGGTTGGGAGAGTTAAGCTCATTTTCCCGTCTGTCTCATTTCTTTTGTGAGTGTGATGACAGGATTGTTCTTTGGTTGGTCCCTGGCTTTGTGCCAGAAGTGAATTCTGTCTTATCGTCAGTAGGAGATCATTCTTCAGGTATTTTTCCCTGATCCTCTGTCTACTGAGGAAGTGGCACTTCATGTGCTGGATGTATGTACGGCCGTTCGGATTTACCTGAAACGTGTGAAGGAGTTTCCTCCTCTTTATTTGTTATCTTTGGTCCTGCCCGAAAGGGAGATAAGCCTTCCACTCAGGGCAGGTGAATTCGGTCGGAGATTTTGCTTGCTCATAAGCAGTTTGGCGTGTCTCTGGGGATACAGGGGAGGTCTACTAGGGGCTTGTCTGCTTCTGTTGCAGAGCTCCAGGGTACTTCTTTACAAGAGAACTGTCTGGCGGCCACTTGAGCAGGTCTTCTTTCTACTTTTGTGTCCCATTATCATGTGCTTCAGGGTCCAGAGGTGCTGCACTTCTAAAGTGCTGGCTTCTAAATTGTAAGCTGTTCTTCCTGTGGATTAAATATATGTTTGCATTTTCTGTGCAGTTGTCCTGGTCCTTTTTGTGGCTTTGGTGCATCTCAACGTGTGATTCATTACAGCTATAGGGACGAGGAGGTAATACTGTGATTACTTACTGGTAATAGCATTACTCTGAGTCCTTCTCTTGCTGTAACAAATCAGTCCATCCCTCCTTCCCGCCCTATCTACCAGTCCAACTGTGTGTTTGGGCTTGATACGTAACAGATAGTGAGGAGGAGAGAAGGTGTTTTTATATTTTGGAAAGGGTTGTGAATGGAGGCACATGGGCCTCAATGTGAGATTCATCACAGCGAGAGAAGGTCTCAGTGATGCTATTACCAGTAAGTAATCACAGCAATACATTTTATCAATCGACAGATCAATGTCTAATTTCAACTGCCTCTGCTAAAGGACTGCAAATAGAAAAGCATATAAAATCATCTTCTAACAATATTTTCAATCAAGTGACAAGAAAGTGTTTGTCTCCGTATGCTAAGGTGATAGAAAGTAGATAACAAAAGAGAGTTGCCAATACTGATCACCAAACAATTCATATACTTTTGGGTACAGTACTTGAAACAACATTCAAGACCAATAGCTAATTAATAACTTTTATTATTCTTTGAGATTTTATCAACACAAAAACTCATACTTTTAACGAATGCATATTCCAAGAGACAAACATAGAAAACATATTCAGCAGGGGGTCAATTTTAGGAATCATTCAACATATCACACATATCACAAGCATACACGATGCAACCATTCAAGAAAGGGAAGGGGTACAATAGCTTTTAGAGCAATACAAAGTGTACAAAAGTTTTTCAATATTTACAAGATAACACCAGACAAAAGGGGAAAAGAATTGAGAAAAGAAGCCAAGGTCTGCGGGGCATTTAACACTATAGTCACTTAATAATTAGTCTCGCACCAAGTACAATCCTATAAAGAGATTAAATGTTATTTAGAAAAGGTAATGTACACAAAATCGGGACAAGCAACAAAACAATTCTTAACATCAGTGCTTGTCACTCTTGCAGACAACTGTGTGGCTATGGCCTACGCGTTTCGAATCCCGTTGGCTTGTGGGGATTCTCTTCAGGGCCTTGGGTTTTCTCTGGGTGGGAAAAATAAATAAAAAGAAAAAAGAGAAAGTGTAAATTTCAACGTAACCCAGTTGTTTTTACCAAGTGATCAACATCAGGCGCAACACATAGTGACCACCCTTTTCTACACAGACTTACCAACAAGCAACTGAATGCGGGGGGCTGGGGAGCCTCAACTTTATAATAAGGTGGAATATGGCGGAATCTACAGGGGTTAAAACATATAGGGAGTCAGGAGGTTGAAACCATACTAGGAAAGCTCTCTTAGTGGTAGTGGGGGCTGCTTGTTTACTTACATTTCTTTCTTGGGAAAGATTTTCACGAGAGGAAGAACCAGGTTCGCAATGGGATACGGTGGAGACCTGTGTGAAAGTAATCGGGTGGTACGTCAGAACAATCTAATCGAGATGAATTCGCAACAAGGTAGTAGTTACAGGTGTATAATCGTGCTCACCTAAAAATAATCTTGCTAAAGGTTCGCCTACGCCGAGAAGAGAAGACTCACAGAGGAAGTCTAAGTAAAAAATGTGTATATATTACTTTAATATACAGACGCTGGGAAATGTCAATACAGCCGGCTTTTAATTAGAAAAAACATACCGAGCTTCAAATGAAATTCTCAAGCAGTAAAATGCAGGGGCGACTTATTCCTTTCAGTCCGTTTCGTGTTTTAGATAATCTGAAAACGACCCAGCAATGAAAGTGATTTAGTAACTGACAAGCGACTATGTAGCAAAGAAATGTCAATAGAGCCGGCTTTTAATTAGAACAAACAAGGTGATAGAAAGGGCGTGAAACTCTCTAAGCCTTCTGTCCGTGCCAATACATCATTTAATAACTGTTTCTGTAAAGAACCATACCTTATTAGGGTCCCCTCCCCAAAACATTTTTAAAATCTTTTTTTACGAGGTTGAGGATGAACCATCTTAACTGGTTTTTAGCTTTCCTGAAGGGCCCGAATGTGGTAATTAGTTCTATACCCTGTGGCTGCGACCTAGTGTCTCCCCAAAACATACTCCATTTTGCTATGTTTTGTGGATTTTATGCCAGACTCTGAAGCAGCAGTGGCTGCTCCATTTGGACAGAAGAGTGCCCTGCTGTGAGCATAGCAAAAGTGAAAAATAAAATGGTAATAAAGTCACTTAATTACCCTTAAAATGTTTGTTTTGCCAGCCGCCGGAGCAGATTGTTGGGGCATACGGGGCAGGGCCAATGCTGCACTGCAGACTGGGAGCGGGGAGGAGTGCTGCCTGGCTACACCAGTTTAAACTATGCATGTCACTTTGACTGACAGTCTTGCGAATACTAGCCTGATATGCACAGTTTAAATTTCTCCAGCTTGGCCTGTTATACAGCTGGATAGATGGACAACATGGGCCTCAAGTGTCAGTATGAGCGGTGAGCCAGCCTGCTCCATCCAATCGTGTCACTGCTTTTATGCTGGGTAACCGCATGAGAGCAGCGTTGGGATTAGGGAGGGGAGTTTACTCTGGTGACTTCACTGTGGTGGGTCATTTCCAGTTTTGGGTCAAGGGTGATTCCCAGAGATTTTACTGAGTTAGCTATGGTGGGAGTGCTACTTGGGGCATCCATATCCTTAAGCCATTCAACAATTTGTGGTTCTCTTTCTTGTTGGAGATTAGGAGGAACTCTGTTTTGACTTGATTGAGTTTGAGGTGGTTTTGGGACCGCCATTGTTGAATTTCTTTAATAGTGTTCTTTAGTCTGGAAATGTCGTCTCAGAAGGTAGTTTCTAAATAAATCGGAGTGTCATCAGCATATAGGTGGAAGGAGATCTTTGCGTTTTTGTGTATCGTTGAGATGGGTTGTATGTATATGGTGAACAGTGTTGGAGAGAGCACTGAACCTTGGGGTACACCCCTGCTGGCTGGGCGGGGGTCGGATGCAAAGTCTTTGTTTTTTATCCTTTGCGATCTGTTTTGTAGGAAGGCTGTGCACCACCGGAGGACGGTCTCATCTGCACCAACCCTTTCTTGTAGGGCCTTGATGAGGAGCTGGTGATCAACCGTGTCGAAAGCAGCCAACAGGTCTAGGAGAATGAGTAGGCAGCAGTGATCGGTATCCAGTGATTTACGGATGTCATCTGTGATGTTGAGGATCGCCGTTTCGGTGCAGTAACCTTTTCTGAAACCTGATTGGTGAGGGTCAAGAAGGCTAATATTGTCCATTTGCTGAATCAGTTGAGAGAGTGCGCATGTTTCGAGGATTTTGCATAGGAGGGGGAGATTGGAGATGGGTCTGAACTTGAAGTTGTTTAGGTCTGTGCAGTCAAGGCCTGGTTTCTTAATTATTGGTGTTACTTGGCCAACTTTAAGGCAGTTGGGTATGCTTCCGGTTCTCAAGGAGCTGTTGATGATTCTGCACCAGAACCGGGCTATGGAGAGTTTGAGTTCTTTGGTCAGTAGGTAGGGTGTAGGGTTGAGGGCGTGGGAAGCCGGATTGGTGATGGAGATTAATTTGATAATCTCGGCTACTGAGATGGGATTGAAGGATTTCCACGCAATGGTGTGTAGCTGGCCACTGTTATCCATTGCGACTGGGGGCGGGCTTATGCATGCGGAGTTGGCGTAGGTGTCTGTATCTAGTGAGAGCTAAATCTTGTAGATTTTTTCTTCAAAGAAGGTGGCAAAGTTTTCACACAGTTCCTTGGAGGCCTGGGTAGAGGATACGAGGGGCTTGGAGGTTTCCTGCTTGATGATTTTGAGTAGTTTGTTGGGCCTGTTTTTAGCATTGTCCAGGGCGGAGCAGAAGAAGTTGGATTTAACGCTATGGATGTGTTTTTTGTATTTTCTTCAAGATGCTTTGTTCAAGTAGGCACGTGGAGGTTTTTTTTTCTCCAGAGTCTTTCTATGGCTCCAAGTTGTCTCCTTTCAATGTTTTTTTTTTTTTTAGTTTCAAGGGGGCCATCTGATCTAGAATGAATGTGTTGTAATGGTCCGTGAGTTCTGTCGTGGTTAGACCATCCGTGGGGATGCTGAGTTGTGCATTGACTTTTCCCTTCAAGTCAGTCATGTTGACCTGGATGAGGTTTCTGGTCCATTTGGGCGGTTAACGGATGGGTAGTTGTAGGTTAACTGGTTGGGTGAGGTGGAAGAGGATTAAGTGGTGGTCAGACCAGTCCACGGGCAAGGTGTGAGTTATCGACACTGTCTCTTTTGGCTATAATGGCATCACGGGTTGATCCTTTGTTTTGGGTCTCTTCTGTGCAGTGTTGCAAGAGGTTGTTGTTGAGAAGTAGCTCATTCAGGTTGCGTACTGGTGGATTGTTAACTTCATTCCAGTGAAGGTTGAAGTTCCCTAGAATTAGGTTCTTAGTATCTTGAAGTGAACAGTGGGCAATCAGGTCGGACAGGTGTTCAGTGAAATCAGCTGAGTTGATTGGGGGGTGGTAGATAAGGTGACAGGTTAATGAGTCTTTGTTGCTTGTACCAATGGTGACAGATTCTTTGTTGCTTGTACCATTGGTGACAGTTAGGCATTCAAAGGTGTTGTAGTTGGGAGTCGGCTTCGACATGGAGATATTGTCTCTGTGGATGATTGCTATGCCTCCTCCTCTTTGGTCTTTTCGGGCTTTGCGAGTGATTGAGAAGCCTGGGGGGACAAGGGTGTCCAGGAGAGTGTAGGGAGGAGTCCTTGAGCCAGGTTTCAGTGATGAAAGCTATTTCAATGTCATAGGTGAGGATGGATTCTGCAAGTTCAGTGGCATGTTTGATGGCTGATCTGCAGTTAATGAGCATGCAGCTTGTGGGGGGAGTCTGTTATGAGAGCCTTTTTAAGGGGGGCTCTAGGGATGACTGTGCGGGTGATTTTGGCGAGTCTTGTTCTCTTCCTAGCCCGGTGATCACCTGTATTTTGGATTGTAGGGTGATAGTCCTGAGATTGTCGTTCAGGTAGGCGAGGACCGCTGCCTCACTCATGGACATAGGCTCACTAGTTCTTTAGGGCCTCTGAGAAGTCCTGGGGAGGGGGATTGTGACCCCTTTCTGAGGGGGACTATGGGAGCTTTCTGTTGTGAGCTGGTGGTGTAGGAGTGGGTCCGTTGATGTTTGTGGGCCGCGAGGTTGGCGATTCTTTTTCTTAAGCCCCGGGTTATGGTTGCTATATGGGTTTCCAGGAGGGAGAGTATCTGTTCCGTCTCATATTCGTTGGGACTGGTCCTGAGGGGATGTGTTGGCCCTTTAGGGGGGGGGGTTATTCTCGTGGTTTGCCCTTGTGCCTCCTATTGTACTAATTGATTATCACAGAAGACGTATACCTGTGTAGGACATTAACAAACGAACTTCCTGGTAGACCTCATTCCAACCTAACTTTATCACCTTGGCTGCTAAGGGTTTTCCCCTCCGGTGCTGACTTTTTTGAAAGCTCCTTTATTCATGACGAGCTCAGCTCGTCATCAGCACAGCTCAACTGTGCATCATGACGAGCTGAGCTCGTCATGAGCATCGAAAGGGTTAAGTAGAATGCAGCTTGGATAGCAGCATCTGCTGCTGTTATTATCAAGTGCTCTTTCTTCAAGAATAAAGTCGAGTTACTAAAGCAATCTTTGGTTTCATCTCTGCTTCATGATCCATCTAGCCATTGGCAGATTGCGGGTCTCCTTTTTCCTTTACAGAGCAGGTTGAAACTCTTCAGTTGTTTACTTGCCCTGAAACCCATGCATTGTTCACAGATGGATAAAAAGAGTTAGACCTGATGATTTGTCTGAGCTCTTCCTACACAATCAACTGTTGTAAACTGCTGGTAATGTATCTATGATCTCCTTTGTTGTTGGTTGACCTTTTGACTGCAACAAACAGAATCAAACATGGAATACTGTTACATCTTTTGTCCAGAGCGACAAGACACCATGTCCTCCATCACATTGTTTGAGGAGTTTCTAAAGGGTCCACACGGGTCAAGTACATGTACAACTAGGCTCAACCATGTTTGACATATGCCACAGGTCTCTCTGTACTCTCCTACTTTTACACGTTATATTAAACCTCAGCACAGCTCCTTGGAATATTGATCATCAAATATTGCTTCTTTTGACTATTAATTATGGTAACAATCTAGAAGAACTTGGGATCCAATTTGACCTTATTCAACCTTGGAAGTGTCAGGCTTGCATTAAATGCAGCTTTTAATTGTGGACTGCAACCATCCGATAGAGAAAATGGGACCCTAGGCTATTGCGTATTTTGTGTGAAGGGTGTTCCCAGGTTTCAAAAGAGTGAAAAGCCCTGTTTTCCGTTTTTAAGCAGACCTAACAATAGAAGAGCAGATACATGTGGTTACCAAAACCAACACTCATTTCATCATCTTGAGGGGCAAGATGAGTCACTGTTTGACACTGGGGTCAACTCAACAATTGTTAAAACAAATATTGCTTCACAAATTAATTATAGTGATCCATGTTTTTTGGGTGTTTAACAAAAATCCTGAACTACTTGCAAAAACTACAGAACCGTGCTACTGCCATTGTCTCAGATATTTCTAAATATGACTGTCTCCCCAATTCTGCACTGGATCCAATGAAGGCCACAGTTTAGTTTCCATGTCTTTTTATATATGCATAATTTTTTTCATGAATATGACCTGATAAAATCTGTTCTTTTATGTTCTAGCATGCCCCAACTAAAGATCTAAGATCTGGAGAAGAAAATCTAGCTGTTAGTGGGCATTTCTATGGTCTAGGTGATAGTTGACAGGTTGTCCCAAGATTTGGGAACACACTGTTTTTGAAATTACATTTAATTACTAGCCGGACCCAGTTTAAAAACTCATAAACACTTGCTTGTTCCCAGAAGTTAAATTATACTGGTGAGGTTGTCTTGCACTTTGGTGCTCCAGGGTTCTTTAGTGATTGATACATCTTTTATGATTTCGCAAAACGTACCCATGGACTGCTCACTATTGTAGTTTAGCAGTGTCGTGGCATTCCAAATATTTGGTGCTGTTACTCAACTCAATGGTAAGTTATCCCTTACTTAGTAAATGTTTGTTAAGAAAAGTGATGCTCCATTTGCCTCTATGCAGAACGTAAGTAAAATATTTGGTATATGCATGCAACATATGCCCTTACATGTGTTCCACTGGAGAAACAACTTTTAGAATCCTGTTCAACGGTTTCCGAGCCCCAACTGTAGCAGGAACATTTGACTGTCTCTGAGGGGAAAGTGCCTGCTTTGTTCTCTAGCTGAATGTGGTTGGTAACCGGTTTGACCTTGCTTCCGTTTTTGGCTCCCTCCCACTTACTTTTTGAGTGTGCTTATTTTGAAATTTTAGATATCAAATTTTGCCCACTACACAGCTGTCCCTTGTACCCTGGAAAAAAAGCTGTGTAGTTCAGTTGATCTGGGACTTCCGAGGAGAGTAGAGATGGGCTAGGACAGAAAAGAAAAGAATTAAACAATAAAAGTTTCAACTCTATTTAATTTTAATTTCTTTAAAGCGCAGGTAGAATGATTCAGATGAAGGGGGAATGGAGTTCCAAACTTTAGGTACACAACCAGAGAATTATTGCATTTTGGATAAATGTTTTTATCTCTGCACTCCAATTTCCTGACCTGCCATATGTAGGAGCACAAAAACTGCTAAATACTGGCCCACTGGTACAATAAATTAATGACTGGATAAGGCCAGTAAAATGCTGCCGTGCTAGAAATATACTTTTATATACAACATTAAATAATACAATTTGATCGACTATTGCTCATGTTGTTGTGTGGTGCTGCATTGTGATAATGTTACAGAGTGCAGGGAAGAATTCCTATATTCTTTGAAGTATGTGGCAGTTGGAAATATACTCCAATTGAAGGATTAAGCCTATTAGAGTACAGTTTTCACTAGGTTTTTTTGGCTCCTGTCCTAAAGTCCTCGCTTGAATGTGGGACCTTTGTATGTTGGGACGAAGTGTTTTGTACCTTTTTGAACTGGTGCACTCTTAAGTGGGTTGTGTCCTACATTCATTCTATGGAAGCCACTCGTTACCTGTCATTTTCTTCACTGTGTTATGTACACTCAAGTGTGTGCATACCACACTTCATTTATGGTTGTGGAATATAAGCACATTTAAGGTGACTGCTCGTGACCTCTCTTTGCCAGTATGATTGACTTTGGAGCACTTTATTTGGTTTATTTGCATACAATATATCTGCTGTGTGGATTGGGTCCTACTCTTGGAAAAAGCTTTTGGTTTGCAAATATCCAGGCGCTTTTACCACTGTTTTGAGCAGTCAGCAGTTTGATTCTTATCTTCAGTTATGCCTGAGCTGTGCCTACTTGGAACCTGAGAGAATAGGCTGTAAGCCGAGGCAGTGGTTTAGATGATTGGGAGAGGGTATAGTTGCAACCAGAGCCATATTGCATTAGAAATCGCACTGGAATTCCCTCTCCCTTCTATAAGGAAGTTTCAGGTTGTGTGTCCCAAAGAAAAACCGGATTGAGACGCAATGAATATCCAGATACCATGAATCAAACCCCAACAGTCAAGCTGTAGCTTTGTATCTTGAGGAAAAAGTGTAAGAATACTTAGCGCTAATTTAGTGGTTGAAGCTCTTCTGAAATGCATAAAATCTGTGGCAGTTTAGATCTTTTGCTTAGGGTTGACCTTTATCTGACACTGGCCTTTATCGTTCTAGTGTTTAATGCAGTAAAGTTTTCATCATGGATCAAACGTTCTTGAGTCGGGTTCTCGGACAATGCATAAAAATCACCCTAAAGTGTGGCTCATTCCAAGGGGTTTTACAACATGTGGACCCTAGCAGAGCTATACTCTTAAGTAAAGGTAAGCTATTTTTGTGACTTTAAGTTTTTAACTTCTAACGCCTGATGGATCTTTTCCTACGTGTAAAACTGCTATGTTGACATAGATGTCACAGCCAATTAATTCCTCCTAATACTGTTGTGAAATATTGCTGCCAGGTATTATTCCCAAGATCAGAAAGTGCAGAAGTCAGCCATGGTTTTTGATGTATAAGGTCCATTGGTAACAGGAGGCCTAACAACAAACTATCAAAGGACTACTTCAATCGAGTCCCTTCCATTGATCAAAAGAAACAAGTGACAATCTTTTGGCCATCTGTGGCCTGTTGGGGTTTTAGACTCCATATTTCACACATGGCCTATTGAGTGTGTTCCAGTTACTGTTTAAAGGCTAGAAATGTTTATCTATGAGTTAATGAACTGGTTTCCTTGGCCACACAAGCAGTGATTCTTCTTTACAGTAGCAGCACATAATTTACAATAGCAGCTAATGCTCCTAAACCCCACACTTAAAGTCCATACCTTCAGTCCAATGCTGATACAATCACTAGAGCTCAATACTGGTGCAATCATTAGGGTATCTGCTGCTATAGATCTCCACTCTATCTGCCAGATATTCAAAATAATTCAACAATAATGTGTGCTGAGTAACTCTAGTAAATCACAATTTGGATTCATTTTTCCATAATGATTTTATACATGCAAAAGTATCCAGTCGAGATGTCCCTCAAATTCCTAGTATTCCAAGGTAGCACAATCCATTTAATAACTTCATTGACGGCAGTCATGTTTCGTCCTTATTGGGTCTTCCTCAAGGTTTAATTTAATAGTGAATACGGTCCTTTTTTTCACATTTTCAGTCTCATTAATATCAGCAAATTATTTCCTAAGTTCTATAAGGTTTTTGACCTGGCTATACTGAACATATTATTTTAGGGCCTGACTCACTTACCCTTCGGAGTAATTTAAAATTTTAAGAAACTTAACTCCTGTTTGGCTATTCACAAATCCGAGTGTAAATTTACTTCATAAGTGTAACTTACACTGGAGTAGTAAATGTACTCAAAAGTGTAAATTATTTTAGATACCTTTGTGAATCAAGCCCACAGTCTCTGGTCCAATGCCAAGTCGGAAGTTGGGGTTTCCTAATTTCCAAGAGCAAAGTAGGAAGAACTATCAAGCTCTCGGTAAACAAAATGGCATCCAGAGGCACAAGGGTTAGTCGTGTCCCGATGACATCATTGCTGTGTTCCCAAGCCATTAACACAAGAACACTAACAGCACAGAGAAAGACGGAGACAAGATTGAAAGTGGACAGATGAATTTAGTTTGGGAGGCGATAGAGTAGGATGTTAGCTGAGATGTGTTCTCTTGTGAATTATCACCATTTGTGATAAATGATCTGTCAGTCTTTCTTCATTATGGTAACATGAAATGCATCAGTACTGATGAATTCTGAACTTTTGGGAATATACAACTCTGCATCTACATTGCCTCCTGATAATGAAAGTAAACATCTGGACTCTATGACTAGAAAGATGTGTGGAACATCTGCTGAGGCAGCGAAAGCTTCCACCACATAGCCATACAATGCAGATATGACTGGTCTCTGTGTGAAGTTTTCAAAAGCTTTGCAGAAAACCACAGGTCAATAATAGAGGACTTTTAGGCACTTGGAAGAAGTGGGATGTTGTATTTCACCCCAAATATTGTGGGTGCTGAAAAATCGACCTCGCTCTTTGCTGCTCTATCCATGTTTGGCAGTGCAACATCCATGTTGACTCTAAGGCTGTACACCTGAAGTACTCTTAATCTTAATTCTCTGGCATCAGTTATCTTTGTTCAGGTCACAAGCTGGGTAGGAGACGCTGACGATGAGATTAGAAATGGCTACTTGAAGTGTAGGTTTGGAAAACGGTATAGAAAGCCTTTCGTTTCTTAAAACTGGGAGTGAAAAGGGTCACAGAGGCCAGCTGGGCGATGAATACTGTGCAAAATGACTGTTTCCTAAGGTTCAACTCTTTTCCAGGGACCATGCCTTTGACGAAGTATTGAAAATACAATGATTCAGCGGGGAGTAAATACTCTTAAACAAAAACGGGCTGTGTAACAAGTTCCTTCTTCCCAAAAAACGGAGAGTAAAATCCTGAAAGAATTAATTAAATCAACTCCCTGCTCTAGCCAGATGATGGAATTTTTTTGTTTGTAAAATCTTTATTTTGGCTCCTAGCCATAAAACAATAAATAAAAACAATACATTACAATAAATAAAAACAAGACCGTTTGCACCACATGCCAGTTCATGAATTCATCCATCCAATAATAAACCAAAGCGCGGTACATCCACTATCAAAAATGCATAAAGTATAAAATACAGATTAAAAGCAGTAGAATCTAAAAATCCACAAAAACATCGGGCTCATAGAAGCAAAGAAAATGGATACCCACTAGCTGGGCAGATGTTTATGCGTGTACCTCCACTTATGCATCAAAAATTGGGAGACAGGAAACCTAATGCGTTGACTGGTGTTACTACTTAGAATCCTATAATTTCTTGTCCCCAGGTTGTGACAAACCGGTAAAATCCTCTTGTTCCTGATTACTTGGTAAAATGGGCAAATAAATATGACCTGCTCAGTCAACTCCTCAACCTGTGATCAAAAATGGACAAAAACTGTCTCCCCTCGCTTAAAGTGCTTCTGTTCTGCGGTGAAGGCACATAGCGGAAACATCTCTTTGGCAAAATTTAAGATGTAAGGTTTTTGCCAGAGGAGGTTCGATCTCTTCCAAATAAAATTTCATACAGTAATCAATAGTGTAGCCTAAAATAGAGTCAGTGAGCGATCCTACCCTTACAGAACATAGCACTTGGTTGTCATTATATTACCAATAAGTACTTTTTAACTCTGATTTGGAGACTAGTCCAGCATCACCTGGGGATGACCACAAATTGGAATGCCTAACCCATACCAAACCTGCTTTCATAGACTGGAACCAGGGAATTTTACAAACCCCAGGTTGCCTTGTAACATCTTTAACAGCCATGCAAAAAGAGGTGAGTTCAGGGGTGATCCACAACATATGCCAATACAAGGGTGGCCTCACTACATCATTAATTCGTTTGAGACTATAGTCAAGACATAGAGGAACAAGCTGGCTGCTCACTGGCAGGCCACAGAGTTTCTTCACAAATATATTCTCAATTTTTAGAGAGCAAGAGTCCTGAGAACCCCAAAATTCTCCTCCGTACAGTGTAGCTCCTGAAGCCTGACTCTTACAAATCTCGAGTGGAAGTCACTGGACATAAGGAGGAAGCTCTGTGCGCCCTCAGAATACCAAACAGAGCTGCTCTAGCTCGAGGCCATGCATCGTCATATGGGAGATCCAATCAAATTTCCCCAGGTATTCACACACACAGACTCTTTCCCAGATCGTTCCATTAAGGGTCGGGTTAGGGCGAGTGGTTGCACAGGGGTTAAAAACGATAAACCTGGTCTTGCCAAAGTTGATCTCAAGCAGTTGCTGCCTGCAGAAAAGACCGAAAGCAATTAAAAAGATTCTGCATCCCCATGGGGGATTTTGATAGCCAAAGGTTATTGTCTGCAAACAGGAGGGCTCCTATTGCAAAACCAAATCATTGATAAATAAAAGAAAATGGGTTGGGGCTAACAGACATACCTGCCTTACTCCATGAAAAACAAGGATGGGGTCTGTCAGATCACCTTGTGGTCCACATCTAACCTGATCATAAATATTCAATCTACTGAGAATATTAACAAGGGACCTCGGCACCCCCATCTTCTTCACAATCTTCACAACTGATCTCTAAGGGCTAGGTCGAAGGCAGACCGAGGAGCCACAAAAATGACATACAGTCTGCCTCCACCCAGGAGCACATATTTCCAAAATAAAAGTTGCAGACGAAACACCTGATCCATGATTCCTACAATATCCCTAAAACCAGCCTGCAAGGGAGTTAAGATGTTGCAGTCTGATATCCACCCACTCAGCCGATTCAGAATAACCCAGCTGAACAGCATCTGGGTCCTGCTTATGAGGCTGATCGGCCTGTAATTTGAAGGCAGGGACCTAGTACCCTCTGCCCCAGTCCAAGTGGGGGGAGGGGGCATGTGTATACCATTCATAATGGCACTAAAATACACTGAAAAGTAAGGACGCCCAATGTCCCTGTAAGACTTAAAAAGGTCACCAGGGAGCGTGTATATCCCAGGGGCCTTATTGGGTATGATCCGATTAAAAGGTCTTGAGATTTCAGTGTCAAACACTGAGAATTACTTGCAGAGTGGAGTCAATGCTAGGCTCTGTAACGCCACCGGGAGTTGGAATGAGTCACAGCTCCCCAAGTGCCAGGGCACTGGGGACTGTCTGATTCAATCACTGTACTCAACTCCCGAGTATAACTGGGAAAAGTGAGCTACCTACATAGATATAACTATCCAAAGGAGCAAGGGTACTGGAGTTCTTTTTGGCAATAATGCACCAAAATGTCCATTAGTCTGTGCTATTGATGGCCCTCAACATGGACTCCTAGATGGACATCTCCCACCTTTTTTTTGTATTGCAGATTAAGTCCTTATACAAAATCCTAGCCATTCTGATGTGGGTTCTAGACCCAGACTTAATTGCACAAGATAGGGCACTCCTAGCTAGCCGACAAGATTTGTGATACCATCGTACTTCTTTCTCCCTCTTACGGGTAGATTGGGACTGCACCAACAACCTATCCCTAAGTGATAAAAACATACGATTATGAATTTTCCCTAGGCTAAAGAATTGATCTACTTCAGCTGGACTCTCTATTACGGAGACTACAGCATCCAATTCTGCAGTCACAATCTTAAACACCTTACCCAAGGCGACCTCCAAATCTGCCAATGCCTGCTGTTAGCAGGGGCAAGCCTTCTATCAAGCGGCTCACACAGCGAGCATGAAACAGTTGCCTATGGCACCCAGCGTTAATCCCAAAGCATTAGGATCACTGTCCTACCTGGGAGCAACAGCCATACTATTGGGATTACCATAGCCTTATATCTAGTAGGATATAATCGATAAGGCTAGTACACTGGGTGCGGTGGTATTTGTAGTTACCTGTTGGTTCCGAAGCAGTTTTCCCATTGCAAGCCCTGAGACCATTACCATATGTGAAGGCATTCATCTGGAGAACAGCAGCATTCCACCTCTTCACCTGGGCAAGGGAAAGTTGCGGGATTCCCAAAATTTGATCCTCGTCAACCAGAATGTCCTCTTGGAAACAGATAAGGGCTCAAACGTACAATTACATCTCCTGGCACTATTTTATAATCCTTAGCAGGCAGGGTAGCCATATGGGTTCAATCAGATCAATAATCTTTAACTCTCTCTGTTTCCCTCATGCCTACAATATGCATTATACAAAAAATACACTCTGCCTGTCAGGAAAGATAGGGAAACACACTGAGCATCAGCACTGCCCAAATCAATCTTCTTGGATATACAACAGAGTAAGGTTTTAACCAAAGGGCAATTGCACCTGAAGGTCTGCCCTTCCCTGAGGAAGAAGCAGCCAAAGAAAAATTAACAAACCCAGCTCAATACTGACCAGCTTTCCTCGAATATACATATATTGAATGATTCAATAAAACAACCCCAATCTGAATACTCCAGTTTGTAGACCAAACCAGTAACGTTCCAGGAAACCATGTTCGTATTGGGGGTCAAACATGGAACTGGGTCATCCGAGACGGTATGCACAATCATCTCTTCTTTAGACCCGACGCAACACCTTAACGGAGAACAGATTTCTGAGGGAGTAAATGCAGAGCAAGATGGAGCGGGCGTGGAATTGTAGGTGGCACAGCTTAGGAGGAAGAGGGGATAAGAGCCACAAGCCCAGTTACAAATGAATGATCATGGCTGACACTCAAAATTGGACATCAGTCCATGCCATCAATGTCAGATAGTGAGGAGAATCTATTTAAAGCGGGGATAAGAAACTTTGGAGAATGGCACTAGATGCTTATAAAACAAACAAAAAAAGCTCAAAGGAACAAGGCTTATGTCCTCTCGCCATAGGCGGGCTCTAGCCCCACACCTAACCAACCTCTCAGCCAGTTCAGAGCTCCTATTTATCACACAATCCCCTTCAGTATTTTGGTGGACTGGCCCACCCAACCTACTCTCCTTACCAACAGGATGCTATCATTATTGTGTTTTTGTAAGTGTTTTTATTAACACAAATACCTTGGATACACGAGTTGTGCGAGAAGATGCAGGACATTACAAAATTACATAGACAACAGAATGGGAAGGCAATTTTACTAACAGAGGTCACATTTAGTTTGGTGATTGGTTATACAGTGCGGGCCCATCGGGAAGAACAGGGGGAATCCAAACTTCTCTCTTTCCCTGGACCTGGGTTTATTCCTCCTTCCTCATCTCCCATTTCTAACCCGAAGTAATTCAACCAAGGGGTTCAGATCTTCTTACATTTTCGGGGGCACCCTCTAGCCTTTTATTTCACTCTTTCTGTTACCATGTACTGATCCATGCAGGCCTTCCATTGTAGGGGGGTTTGGGGCTCCACATTATCGAGCTATGTCTTTTGGTCACCACCATCCCTAAGTTGCATCGTAAACATTTGCTACGTAGCAGGTCTGTTTCAGTGGGGATACCCAACAAGACCTATTTAGCCTCTAGTTCAAGCTGCACTCCGTATTTTGTTTTGTTCCCACAATAGCTGGGTCCAGTATAATTTTTTACGCCTAAGCTCTCATAGTGTATGGGAAATATGTGCCCTGCAGGTTCTTACAGCGCAGGCAGTCAGGCGTGTCTGCTCTTTTCATGGTATGTAGATCTGCTCTGTCAAAATAGACTCTGTGAAGAATCTAAAATTGTATGAGACGCAGCCTCTGTTTTATGGCTACCTCTCTTGGGTGCATCAGGTCCGCCTCCCAGTCGACATCTTCTAGTAGTCCTGTGGTGGTTTCCCAATTGGCCCTGAGTGGTCTTAACTTGTTGGATGTTAAGTAATGTTTTGTATGTCCATGAGATGGCTTTATTAGCGATTTTCCTTCTGCAAGCCTACCTTCGAGGGGGGGCAAATTCAGGGATATCAGTTGAGTCCAACCCCTCCGCCCACCATGCATGCTTCAGCCTGAGATGAGCATAGCTTTGAGTGTCTTTTAGTTGATATGTAGTCTGAAGTGTGGCAAAGGAGACAAGGGTGTGTCCTTCTAGGATGTCTCCCAGCTAGGAGATTCCGATCATGTCCCACTGTCTAAAGCCCTGGAGTTTACCAATCTCTGGCAAACATGCTCCCTCTGACAGGGGAGTTTCTTTCAAGTCTTGTGTCCCATTTAATTTGTCTCTCTGCTCCCTTCCTGGCTTCTATCACCCTCTGGGTAGCTGGCAACAGGCGGCTAGCGCCCTTGCCCCCTTATAAATAGTGTAATTGAGTACGATGCCTGAATTGAAGCCGCTCCAGTGCTTATGTAGGGTGGTCTCCTGTGGTGTATCCCTAGTCATAAATGACCACTAGATGGGCCGCCTTGCAATAAGCTCTTATGTCGGGTAGCGCTAGGCACCCATTATACTGATTACGTGGAAGTGTTTGTAGCACCACTCTTGAGTGCGCCCTGTTCCACAAAAATGTATGTAAGTCTTTGTTTATTTTTGTAAAAATGGCCTCGGGTATCTTGCAGTATGTTTTGTAGTATGTACAACAGCTTAGGGGTGTAATCATCTTATACATGGCGGCCTGACCCATGATTGTCAGTGAAAGTCATGTCCATCTTCCTACATATTCCTGAAATTCTGTTAGGACCTGTTTAATATTCTGTGTCATGTTCGCAACCTCATTGGTGGTAATATAAAGGCCTAGGTAGCAGAACCCTTCTTGAGCCACTTGTAGGCACCCGGGACCTCTCGACCAACAATGGGTTTCCCTACTGAGTATAAACTAGAGTTGTCCCAGTTAATACTGTACCCTGCATTACGACCATAATCCTTAAATGTGTAGGACCATTGGCAGCATCCTGGTTGGGTTAGTGACATATAAGAGGATATCATCAACGTAGAGCGAAATTTGCTTGTCACCCAATAACCCCCCTTTCGTCCTTAACCCCTTGTGTGCTGCCGTCGGCCATTGGCCGACGGCAGCACTACCTCCCTAGTGCTGCCGTCGGCCAACGGCCGACGCAGCCCCACCTACTCTTCAGAACACCCGCACCTCGGCAGAAAAACCGCCGTGGTTAAGGCGTTCACACCACTCCTTTCCAGGTGGGATTTAATTGCGCAGACTGGAGGCTCCAACACCAAAGCAAACAGCAGTGGGGATATGGGACACCCTTGCCTAGTACCTCTTCTCACAGGCCAGCTCTTCGAGGTTGCGCCATTAACTCGGACGCTGGCCTCAGGATTACTGAAGAGTAGCGCTACCCAGGCTATAAAAACCGACCCAAATCCCAACCTCAAAAGTGTTTGGTTCATAAATGGCCAGTGAACTGTGTCAAATGCCTTCTTGGCGTCAAGGGAGAGGAACACATGTGGACTGGCCCTGTGTTTTACCGTATCCCTCCAGTTGGCAAGCTGGTGACGGTTGAGGCGTGTGGCTCTTTTGGCATTAAGCCGGATTGATCCCAGTGTATGAGGGATGTGATAACCAGAAGGCACATAGCTAGGATTGTCACCAGAACTTTTGTCTCTACATTAAGTAGTGATATAGGTCGGTAAGACCTGCAGTCAGCTGGGGGCTTTCCTGGTTTATGGATCACCACCACCGTGGCGGTACACAGATTGGGAGGGAGTGTCCCCTCTTCTTTTGCCACTAAGAGCGTTTTCAAAAGGTGGGGGCCTTGCAAGTTGGCTTTTAGTTTAAAGAATTCTGCGGGCAATCGGTTCGTGCCTCGATTTCAGTCAACCAATGGCATCCATCACTTCCTCAAGGGTCAGCTCTTTCTCTAGCATGTCTCGGGCCTCCCGCGACAGTGTGGGAACATCTATTGCCTCCAACTAACCACTAATTTGTGTGTTGCCGTCTAGTGGCCTGTCTCTGTATAATTCTGTGTAGTAGCGGGCAAAAGCACCTGCTATGTCTTGGGGTGTAGTGTGAGTCTCTCCCTGGTCCTGTACGACCGCCACCCATCTCACCTCTCTCTTTTCTACTCAGCCAGGCGAGGCGCTCCCCTGTTCTATTGCCCGTCTCGTATAACCGATGCTGAGTGGCCTGAATTTGGGCTTTCACTTCTTGGTTCACCAGTGTCCTGTATTCCCCATGTGTTATCGCCTTCTGGCGGAGTGTGTTTTGGTCGGCCTCCGGACCCATATTCCTTTCTAATTCCAACAGCATATGCTCCAGAGGCTCAATCTCTCAGGTTTCCTTTATCTTGTTGTGGTCTATATTTTGCACTCTATCCCGCACCACCGTCTTGAACGCTTCCCATAGAGTGGCTGCTGAGGTCACCAATCCCTCATTCTTGTTAATGTACATTTCTGAGTCAATTCGGATATCACTGGCAACCACCCTTATCTTGTAAGCCCCAGACATTTAGTCTCCACTCCTTTCTGCATCCACGTGTTCTCTGTCCCATTTTCAGCCAGAGTGGTGAGTGGTCGGATAACCCCTCGCCAGATTTTCCGCTATCTCCACATCTCCTGCAGGGGCAAAGAGGTAGTCCAGTCCGGAGACTAGCCTATGGACGCCTGAGAAGTATGAGGAAGACCGCTCCGCTGGATGGTGTCGACGCTACGGGTCAGTCAGACCAAGTGTGTCCTGGGATTGGGCCAAGTGAGTGGGGCCACGCGTCCTGGGATTTATGTGTGTACGATCCATATGTGGATTTGTGACATCATTAAAGTCACCTCCTAGAATGTGTGTAGAGGGTCTTGACTCCAAAAGTATTCCGGCTACTGTGTCTAGTGTTTGCTGTTGTAGGCGCGGGGTGCATACACACTCGCATCAACTCTCTTTGGCCCCATGTCCCCTGTACCTCCGCAAACGTATCATTTGGATCTGTCCATGTCTTGGTAGCATGAAAGGGGGGTCATTTTTAAAATTAATATGGCCACCCCTCTCGATGCCGTTGAGAATCCCGCACGCGCAAGAGTAATGTATTGTCCCCTTCGCAGAAAAGAGCAATGTATGCCCATCAAGTGAATCTCTTGCACGAGGACAATATCGGGTTTAAGTCTTTCGAGGTATCTAGTTACCAGCCTCTTTTAATTTTATTTCCTAATCCATTGATGTTCCACGTCGGTATTGTGTAGTTTCCCTCACCCAGAATTGATTTGCATGTTTCTGATGTGTTCTGTCACAGCTACAGCCGCTCCATTTCCTGCTCCTGTCCTCGCTATGCATTTGACTATTTTCTAAGTATAACATCTCCTTTCCCCAACTCGTATCTTGACATCTCTCAGCAAACCCCCACCACCCTACACTCTACCACTATTTTTTTATTTTTTATTTTACTTTACAGAGTTTTATATAGCGCGAACTTGACCCGATTTGCGTATCAGAGCGCTTTACATAGCACCAGTTGCATTACATGAGGACACATTCATTTTCGTTAAGCACAGGGAAATTAAGTGATTTGCCCAGAATCATAAGATGTTCAGCATCATTGCCGAGACTCAAACCCAGTTCCCCAGATTCAAGGTCGACCGCACTAGCAATTAGGCCAACTCCTCTCCCCTACTCCACTACCCACGTCACCCCCCAACTCATCAACATGTAAACTGAAATTGAGAGGTGCCCTGAAAGATTACTTTGAGTTATGCCAGGATGAGCAGCATAAATTGGATCTCAAAAGTTCTCAATTTTGCCTTGACTGCATCAAAGCTTCGACGTTGCTTTTGCACTTCACTGGAATAATCCGGGAACACCATTATTCGTGTATTGGCTTGTTTGATTCCCCCCCCTTTTCCTCAGCTCCCGGAGTATCAAATCGTAGTCTTGAAAGTTTAGGAAGTGGGCAGTTAAAGGTCTCTGGGAGGCACCAGGCGGCGGCCGGAAACTTGGCATCCTGTGGGCTCACTCAATTATAAAACAGGGTGAGAACTGCACCTGTGGGAGGGAATTCTTGAGCCACGTTGTTTCTGCCAATCAGAAGAAATTGCAGCACCATGGGAGACTACCAAAGGGAGTCGACCACCTTGATGAAAGATCTAGGCAAGCGTGAATACCCCAAACAAGTGGTTGCCCTTGCTCCGAAACGAGCAAATAAAAAAACAACTGTGAAAGCCTGCTGGAAAATGTGACCAGAGAGCCGGACTGCTCTTTGACATGTGACACTACGTTCATCCCTGACTCCAACCGAATTAGAAACATTATTCAAAAACATTGGGACATACTCCACACCGGGACAGTGAGTTTACCAACTCCAAGGTTTGCGAACAAGCAACCTCAAGGATCTACACATACATACAAAACCCAAGAAGCAACACAACAGTGCACAGAGAGCACCTTGGGATCTTCCTCCTGTCAGGGGACACTATCCCTGTGGCTCATGCTCTGTTTGCCCTCAGACCAAGATCAGTAAAGAGTTGACATTACCTAATGGGGCAACTTGGAAGCTCATGACACATACTAACTGCAACTCATAGAACTGTATTTACATATTGAGTTGACCTTGCGGACTCCTATACATGGGAATGACCACAAGGCAGGTCAAATTTGCATGATGGAGCACAAAAGTAACTTCAGGTGCAACAAAACTAATACCAAGATGACTACACACTTCCATCAGGAACGACACGCCCCTGATTCATTCAAATGGGGCGTACTAGAAGCACATCCGGGCATGCCAAAAAAATCGCTGTTTCGTCTGGAACAACGTTGGGTCCTGAGATTGGCCCCTGATAAAGGTGGGCTTAATGAAGATATCCCTTGGAGCCTCCTCACTTAAAATAAAAATATATAGATGTCATGATATACCTAGTTATATGACCGGACATCCACATCCTAATATCACTGAACTTCAAATCAGTGGGTTGCCACTTGATTGTCTCTAGACCACCAACAGTACTTTCCAATGCTTGATTTGTCTTGCTATAACCTTTTATCACCTGGGTTCTCCTGTATGCATACCAACAACTACATACATGGCAACAGGTTATCCTTTGTTATTTTATACCAATGGAACCGCCATATGTTGGTCTCTACGACATTACCAACACGACAACAGACATCTTCCACTGTTATCATCTTTGTCTTATTACGACATCGTATATATCTGGGCCCTCAGCATACATACTAATGACTAAACATGTGGTATAGGTTGTACCTTAGTAATTTTTGTTTGTGAATCCAGTTTTTACTTCACTAGACACAGTGAGCCTGTATCCCCCAAGGTATTGATGTTTAACGGCTTGCTCGCGAGAACCAGGGGGATTCCAACATGGCGCTCACTCAACGAGGTTAGCGTTCTAGCCCTGCGTGCAGTGTTTCACAGAAGTAACGCCCTCTCTGCTTCCCAGACCGGGTATATTTACTTGATCCCCATCGCATCGTGAGTAACCCGGTTTGGTAGAAGCTGGAGGGTAGGAATACGGACGATTCCACGCGACTTAACTGTAAGTAACAGTGTGCGCATGATGCCCTCCGGTGGTGCAGGAACTTGGGAAGTGCAGAAGCGGTCTTGACAGTCTCCTTGTCCACCGCAGTTAATCGTAACGGGGTCTGGGTAAAACCTTCGCATTTAGAACTCGGTCCCTGAGCACCGGTCGTACTTCGCTGTTGCCAGGAGTGGGCCTCTCCTCTGAATGTTTTCACTTTGGAGGCCGGAGACAAGTGTTGTTAATAAGTCTGATACTGGGGGTGTGGTTTGGACGCCGGAGAAGATGGCGGCGTAAGCTCTTACCTCCTCCTGTGGCTCTACTTTCCTTCTGCATTTTATGTGCAATCTCGATGTAAGGATAATCTTAACATCGGATATCGCGAACGGAATGTAAGGTCTGTCCTCGACTTGCCTTTGGAAGTACTCCGGTATGTTTCGAGTCTGCGCCAGGTTTGGGAGCAACTCGGCTGATCTTCGAGCTCTTCCATTCATGACGGAACACGCCAGCAACCAGAGGAGTGATGGATGAATTGCTGCGATTCTACGCTACGCTGCTGCTGAAGTGACCTGAAGAGTGCCAGATTCCCAGAGCAGTAAGTCGGATCATCAGCTCCGTGATCCGATTACACACAGCGGATCACCCAATCTAATCGGCTCCATGGCTAACGCTCAGGCTTAATTCCAAAATGGCGGGCGCACTCGTCGCTTTACGGATATCCCAACTGCAGTATTTCTGGCAATATACTGCTTTCTACTAATTTAAGACGGCATCCACAGCGGCGCTCTGCTCTTAGGAGCTTTGTGTACAGGGGTGGTACTTTGTGAGAGTCGGATCACCAGGGCTGCATGAATACATTTACTAGTACGCGCTTATTACAAAATGGCGGACGCACCCAGCACTTCACAGATTTCCCGGCTGCAGACACTCTACCATGCGACACAAATATAAAATAGCCTCCTCAGCAGCGCTTTACATTCAGGCTCCTTGCTGCACAACAATGGTACTTTAATGCTCTCTAATGCTCTGAGGACTCTCTGATTACAACAATCATATCGATGTACAGTATCGGAGGTCTAACGGTCTGAGCAGCAGGTGAATTACAATGATGAGTTTAACCCTGAGCTAATCAACTGCTAAATGACTACAAAACCGCTACTTGTGGGACACGTTAGAATTCAACGCAGGATTATAATTAACACATTGCTGTGAATGTGGACTGTGTTTCTGGAGATTACTCAAGCGGCGAGTGTCAAATTTCAACCAGCTGTAAGTTGTTTTGTGCAAGTCATAGATGCCCTTCTGCTGTGTACAAATATTGATGTTCGTTGTCTGAAGTGCTATACTTTTACATCTTCTTTCCTGTTGCCTGACTTTAAGATGACTGCTACCTAAGATGCCTATCTATAACACTAGCTTTGCCTGACCTTAAGATGGATGCCTGGATGGAAGGTTTCATTTAACTAGTGCTGAGTTCTATCTGGTGGTATTTTCCCTATCAGTCACTATCGTCATCTATTTAACTCCAAGGAGTAGCTGCACAACTCTCAGGTGCCTACGATAAACAGACTTTCCCTAAAATTCTACTGCTTGCAACATTATCCGGCTCTCGCAGGTTGTACACCATGGGTGAAAAGGAGGCAAAAAACCTCAAGAGACTTAAAGCAGATCCACCAAATCCTGATTCACCCACTAAAGGTAACAAAAACATTAATGCTGCAATGGACACAATACTGAATAAATTAGCAGAAGTCCATGACTTGGCGAAGTCTACAAAAGAAGAAATTTCAGCGATCAGACAGGACATCAGAGACACCAACTCCAGGCTAACAAACAGGCCAGGATAAGTCATCTAGAAGATACAGAGACAAAAGTCTGCAAGTCCCTCAAAAATGTATCAACCACAACGGATTCCTTGACTAGGAGGTTGTCCGAGCTTGAAGACAGAAATCGAAGAGGGAAGCTACGCATTTTCAGAATTCCGGAGGGTTCGGAGGATGTCTCTAGTTTTAGCATCTCCTTCCTGGAATCCTGGTTCTCACAAGCAACTAACCTAGCCTACCACCATCCGCTTGAATTTGACCGGGCTCATAGGGTTCCCTCCAGAATTACTCCAAACCAAAAAGGTCCAAGACCGATCGTATGCAAGCCTCTGCGTTACACACATTTCGAACAGATCTTGACCTTCATGCGTAAAAACAACCATATCCTATGGAAATCCCCAAAAATCTTTATCTCTCAGGACTATAGTAAGGAGACGGACATTAGGAAAGGTTTTCTTGCTCTTCGACCTAGATTACGCTCCTTAAATTACCAATTTGGTTCTGCAGGCCCAGCAAGGTTCCGTGTGGTCATCCAAGGGGTTCCCCAGGTTTTTACTGGGCCCCAAAATCTCGAAAGATTCCTCGATGTTCCGGATGAACTTTCTATGGACACGATAACACCTGGCCCTTCTGTTACAGGCAACTGAGTATCCTTCTAAATTAATTTACTACATGGTTGTAGGTTCACTACTCTGTAATGTGTTCGTAATTCCAAATGTTTGCAGATGTTTCACAGTTGCTTGAAATGTCTTAGAAATGCTTGGAATGTCTTAGAAGAACTTCCTCTGGGTTCTTTACTCGTAAAGGTTTTGACCGACTTCTCTTTGCACTTAGCGGTTTCTTAAGGTCTTATTTAAGTCACTGTACGCTCGTTTAACCTACTGATGGGACAATACTAGTATCTGGTTTCCTACTTAAATGTGGATAGGTGGTTTCCCACTTAAATGTGAATATTTTCCCAGCAATGGATCGCTGTTAGCTCGCTGTTGCTCATTTCTAGAGCTCAGTTTCAACTGTGACCTCAACATAGCTTCGACAACGTTTACTTGCCTTTAATGCTGCATATGTTCTTTTTAAACCCCATATCTGGCAGTTTTAGTAGTCCGAGAGATGGCGGTAATGCATTGGTTACCTCCGGTTCCACCTCTAGACCATGTTAATGACTGCCTTACATTTAGTTACACCAGTTATGCAGTTAGTTCCCGATCGTTCTGTATATGGGAATTGTTTTCAATAGCCTAAAATGGTTTTGTTAATTGCCATGGGGCGGAAGCTATTCTCCCCTTGTCACCAGGTCTACTAGTTTCTTTCAGGGTGGGGCGGGAGGGATTGGGGGGGAGGGGTGGGAAGGGTTTGGGTTAGACTTCAATTTGTTTGTTTTTATGTATTGCTACTACATTTTGCCTATTTCCTTTTAAGTAATTATTTTCTCTGCTCAAGTGCCAATTTCCAATTTATAACTGTAGCCTCGTGTGTCAACCTGAAACTGTGCTACAGCACACATTCGTCTATTATTATGGCCCAACGTGTATCGCATTATATCTGTCTGAATCAATTGAGCAGTCCTACTTGGTACAGGCGGCCCCCAGATTGTATGTCATTTTGCATGTATGGTAAGATGATTTCATGCCAGACTTCAGTGTCCTTCTATGCTAATCTCACCCTATTGGGGTAAGAACTCACTGTCAGCACGCACCAACTACACCTTGTCTACCGTGTTTGGTTCCGAGGTCCTGGTGGGCTCTCAAATGTTCCCACTAAGTGTATAATTGGTACCTCGCTGTTCTATACCCCCTTTTATGCATACAAACAATATACACTGGCAAATCACAGGGGACGAGGCCTCAATAACGGCATTGGTGTTGTTTTAGTAGGATCATACTTATGACATGCTTATGATGTCACAATCCACACCCAAAACCCCCTCAAGGGTTTCCATGTTGAATAATCTGAAAATACTTTCGCTCAACGTTAAAGACCTTAACCACCCGGTTAAGCAGAGGAAGAATTTGGACTATCTCCAGAGACAGAAAGGGGATGTTGTCCTTTTACAAGAAACAAAGATTGATGTCAAACAATTTAACACGCCTAAAAATAGATTTTATAATGAAGTTGTTGGCTCCGAGGCAGTGGGTAGGAAAAACGGTGTTCTGACCCTTATAGCGAAAAATATCAAACATTGAAATCGGAGCATACACGGCCGACATCAATGGGAGGTGGGTCACGACTAAATTGATTAAGGACAACACTGAGTTCTTCATTACTGTAGTGGTATTGTAATTCTGTTTGTTGGGCATGTTTATTTACGTCATGTTAAGAATGTGTTAACTTCATTTGAAGAATGTATTAAAATTGTATTCCTTTGATTTCCAGGAGCCTTCTACAGTCTGGAGTTCGATAGGCTTTGTCAGTTGCTTATCGGACTTCGGGCTGATGAGGCGCTCCTCCTGTGGTTGTAACCTCTTGAATAAACTTACCAGCTTTACCAGCTTCGTCTCTCTTGGTATTGTAAGACCATATGATCTTGTACATATTGGCGACGATCGGGATTTGTTACAACCACCGACCCACGCAATACAAGGATAATTTTTCTCATTTGTTGGTGATTTCTACCAGCCCCGTGAGTGGCTCATTTGGATGGTGTCTGCCGCTCTTTTCGGGATTGCCGTGGAAAGTCTATTCTGAGATTCCCGTGGAAGTAAACATTTTATAAAACTTCGAGCATTTGGATTTTCTGGTTGTTTTTGTTTTCCTTTGAAACATAGTCAAGCGATATCCTTTGAAACGGAGAGTCAAACGATATTATTTCTCAGAGGTGTTCCGACTGCGTATCGGCTTGACAGTGACTTTCGAGTGCAATTTTGGTGTTGCAAGCTTGTATGGGTATCCTGTTACACTACGAACTGTGCTTTCGTTATTCGTTTCGACAACCTGCACGCACCTGCATTTTGAAGGCAAACTTTTCCTGGTTATTCCTCTTTGGAACTGTGATACTTCGCTATGCAGTGTTGGAGCCTTCGTCTCTGCTTCGTTCCTTGGACTTTGTCTGCCGCACTGCATGGTGGGAACGAACGACGTTTGACGCGTCACGTCACACGCTCTAGCGGCCATTTTGGTGAAGTGTTAAAGTGCTTCTCTGCTCAAAGAGACTTTGAATTTAATTGAACTCTATCACGTTCGCCGGAGATCCCTTCGGCAAGCAACGGATCATTTCATCTTTAAAGGAACCTGGTGCGATCTATTTTCCGGTGATTCGCACACCTTTTGCAGTAATTTTTATTCTGTTTTAAGGGAATATTAGGAATTTCACTCGACAAAGTGACAGTTGGCAATTTTCACTTCGTGATAATTTAGAGTGTAACAGTATTAGTTTTTAAGCCTTTTGTTAGACTTTAGGGAATATTAGGAATTTCAGTCGACAATGTGACAGTTGGTAATTTTCACTTCGTGATCATTTAGAGTGTAACAGTATTAGTTTTTAAGTCTTTTGTTAAACTTTTATTGTTCTCTGAATATTTCTTTATTTTAAGATGTCTGCTGTGAAGGAAGTCACACAGCCTCCTCCATTTTTACAAAAACCTGGTAAACCAGTTTTATTATGATCTGAATGGTTTGGTTTATTCGAAAACCATATTGTAGCTATTGATGCTGCGGAATATTCTCAGCCTCGCAAATTTGCCTTATTATTTGGCAGTTTGGGTTAGGCTGCTCAACGCATTTTTAACAGTTTAGTGCCTATTCCTCCTCCTTCAGGTCAGTCAGGTGATAGACAATGGAATGTCTATATTGAAGCCATTGCAAGGCTTAAAAAACAATTTGAGGAGTCACCCAACATTATGTTAGAGAGACACACATTTTATAAAAGGAAGCAAAAAGAAGATGAGAAGACTAATGAATATATTTCTGCGTTAAGAGTTTTAGCAATTACTTGTGATTTTGGTCCCCTTCTTGACCGCTATATTCGGGATCAATTTGTTTTTAATTGTGCTTCCTCTAAGGTTAAGGAGAGGATGCTCAGTTGCAAAAACCCTTCTTTATCGGAAGTCATAGCTCTTAGTCTTAGTATAGAAAGATCTATAATTTCCACTAAGGCAATGATGGTGGATTCCTCTCCTAAAGTGAATTTCGTCTCTGAAGAAATGGAGGATGAGGGTCTGTATGCTGTTGGGGGAAAGGAAAAATGGGTGAGCAAGCCAAACCAAAATCAATCCAAGCAGGGTTTCTGCTTCAGATGTGGATCTAAATTTCACATGGGGAACTTTAAAGGTTGCCCGGCCTTTTAATAAACGCTGCACTGTTTGTAGGAAAGTGGGCCATTTTCAGAAAGTTTGTAGATTCCAAGAGAAACCTCTTAAGGTTAACTGTGTGGATGTTGAAGATTGTTGTGAGTATTTTGACAATCTTTTATTGATGGTGGAGGGAGATGAAAGTTCAACCTTTATCAGGGGTCCTTTATGTGATGCTTTTATTGACGACATTGACGTTCATGTAATGGCAGACTCTGGGTCGCCTATCACTATTCTACGAGATACTTCCTTCTATGAAAAGTGGGGGCGAAATGTGAAATTGACTCAATCGGATGTAAACCCGAAAGCCTTCGGAGAAAAAGATATTGATATGTTGGGATTTTTCTTGGGAAATTTGCAAGTTCTTGAAAGGTCAATTGTTACAAAGATCTATGTAGCTATAAAAGGGAAAGATATTGTGGGGTGGAAGGACCTGTCCAAAATGGGATTGTACTTAGTTCCTGGTGACGAAAATCCCATTAAAGTTTGTGAATTCCCTATTTGTTTTGTTGAAGGGGCAAAAATAGATCGCTCTGATCTTCTAAATGAATTTAAAAATGTTTTCAGTAATAAGATTGGTTTAGTGAAAGGTGCTGAACACAAAATTAGATTAATTCCTGGGGCAACCCCAGTTTTTCATAAGGTACGCCCAGTTCCTTTGAGTGTCAGAGCGGAACTTAAAAAATGTTAGAGGATTTATGTAAGGATGGAATTATTGAACCTTCTGAGTCCTCTCAATGGGTCGCCCCCATTGTCGTAGCCCGAAAAAAGAACAATGAGATTAGGCTATGTGCGGATTTCAGGGGTCTTAATAAAAATATAAAAGTGGACTGTCATCCGCTCCCTAAGATTCACGAATTGTTGGCAAATTTAGGTGGGGCCAAATGGTTTTCACTGTTGGATTTAAAGTCGGCCTACCACCAGGTCCCCTTGGCTAAGGAGTCTCAGGAGCTGACTACCTTTGTTACCCCATTCGGAGCTTTAAAATTTTTGAGGCTTCCGTTTGGGTTGGCATCGGCAGCCAGTGTCTTCCAAAGGCTAATGGACTCCTTATTCAAAGACCTGGTGGGGGTACAAGCTTATTTGGATGATATTTTGATTTTTGCTCAAACAATGGATAAACATAATGTTTTGCTGAGTAAGGTGCTATCGATTCTTGGAGGAAGAGGGATGACTGTGAGGGAAGACAAATGTAAATTTGGAGTGTCGGAGTTGGAGTATAATTTTCCGTGGTAAGGGGTCTTAAAGAATCCAAACCGCCTGGAGACCAGGATTCTCTCCGTTCGTTTTTAGGTCTGGCCGAGTATTATGCTAGATTTGTGGTTAATTATGCTCAGGCTGTGGAACCTCTCCGCTTGTTACTTAAAAAAGGTCAGAAATTTGTTTGGTCTAAAGATTTGGATGAGTCCTTTGTTAAGGTTAAAGAATTGATTATTTCAGCACAGGCCCTTCACGCTTTTAGGGACGATTGTACTTGTATTATATCGGTGGATGCAAGTATGAGAGGTTTGGGGGCGGTGTTAAGCCAACAAGTGGATGGTAAAGAGCAAACGGTGGCTTTTGCTTCAAGGTCCTTGAAGGAGTTTGAAAAACACTATAGTACAATTGAGAGGGAGTCTCTGGCCTGTGTGTGGGCGTCTCAAAAGTTTAAGATGTACATCTGGGGTAGGAGATTTATTATGCTGTCGGATCATAAACCTCTTTCTTTTATTTTTACCAAAGTTACTGGAACAAATAGTCTGTCTCCTAGGTTGACCAGACTTGTCTCTAAACTTCAGGAGTTTAATTTTGAATTGAGGCATATTGCGGGAGGCAAGAACTTCAGGGCAGATTGTTTCTCTAGGACGGCGGTACTCATAGTACGGCCCGCGGGCCATTTGCGGACCGCCAGACCTTCCCTTGCGGCCCCCATGGAAAACAACAGCAGTCAGGGACTCTGCGCCATTACTGCTGTTGTGATCCCTCGGGGGCCGCATTTGCTGAGAAGAGGTCAAAGGGGCATGCGCTGACAAGTAGTGTCTCGCATGCTGCCCTGCGGCCCCCGCCCTCGTCTGCCCCTGTGAGGTCGTAGGCTTGGGTCACAGTGAGGATTTTTTAAAAAGGCACGCAAGTTGCTGCCTTTCTTTATCTGCCCTTATTTATTGCGAGTGGTTTTGCAGATTAATTTACGTGAATGCGACAGTAGATGGCGCTGTTGTGACCAATTGTGAGTTAATCGTCAGCGAAATTTACTTTTTATGCATGTTCGATCTCACTGAGTTAACTAGCAGGGCTTTTAGTGGGCCAGGTGCTTCAAAGCAGATGCTTAGACGGGTAGCTATCGGGGGCTCCATTTTTGCCTTCAGGGTGTACAAACAATATATATATTAACTCGGTAGCAGTGCTGCTAAGAAAGCCTTTGTCAGTTAAAATAGACAAGTTTGCATTCTTTCAGTCTCGTTATTTTAGACCTGAAGCATTTTCTATATTATGTACAACAAATCCATAGTTTTATTTATCTTATGCAACAGGAAGATAGGAATGTGGGGTTATGTAGCCTATATTCCTCGCCCTGAGCTCCCCTGAATGGTAAAGATCAGCCATGTCACTATATTCCAGGCTGCTAGCATTGGTCGTTTTTTAACCGAAACACTCAGTGGTAAAATCTTCATTGGGGAGTTTGTCATCACTGTGCCTGTCCTGCCTGGTTGTTTATTCAAAAATCCTGCAGGAGTCGTCTTCCCTAAGTCATACACACTGTAAGACCGAATAATCCAGGGTCCTTGTCCCAACATGAAATATTAGTGACACCAACACACTTTGCCAGTAGCTAACACAGTGCCAAAGGCCATGCATATTTTAGTGTGTCACACTTCAAGAGTACTAAACACAAATGAGATGCGTGACTTGGACTGCTTACAGCACTCTTGCATCTATCGGAGTTCCTATGCTTCTGGGCAGCCCCCTTCTTATTCAACTCCATTGGTCACATTAGATACCCCTCTTACCTAAATTACTACAGAGCACCCTAGAATACAGTACCACGTCCCTAAATAACTTGTATGCTTTGTTGCATTGAGCAGAGGCAACCACTTCCTTTTAAAAATGGAAAAGAACACACCCTCCTCAAATAGTCTGATTTTACTTCTTTCACAGTCTCATCTTTTCAGAACTGACGCATTTTCAATATTATAATTTATATACAACAAAGCCATAGTTGTTGCTTATTTATCTCATGCAACTAACAACTATTGGCAAAGCCAATAGTCCTGACTTGTTGCAGGTATAATGTTACTGGTTGTATCTAATTATCTGGATCCAATGACAAACAGCAACATACCAGTAGGGGGGCACAATATGCTAAACAAAGATTTTTGTTTACATATTTTTAAGCCAACCCCTTAATTTTATCGGTCATGACCCTTTGAAAGAACCCTCAGGTTTTTCATCCCACTAAAAGCCCTGTAACCAGGCAATCCATATCAGTTATGTGTTAATATCGCCGTAGTTCGATCTAAAAATCTATTTTTAGGTTCTGTTGCATGTCTGTTAATAGTAGAGAAATACTGCTATTTAAAGAGAGAGAGACTGTCTAACTGACTATGAGAGAGACTGACAGAGAGAGCGACTGACTGACAGAGCGACTTACTGAGAGAGAGAGACTGACTGAGAGAGAGATTTACTGGTTGAGAGAGAGAGACTGAGAGAGAGAGACTGACTAACGGAGAGACTTACTGGCTGAGAGAGAGAGACACTGACTGAGAGAGAGAGAGACTGATGGAATTGGGGTCAAAGTGTGTATGGAGCTATGCGATGCCTCTTAAGATTGCTATTGTCTGCTAATATGAATATATTGTCAAAATGTGCTCTCTGTAGTTACATCTGCTTTTGAAATATAGCATTGTCACGTTGTCTAATGTATTGAAACAGGTTTGATTTATTTTTTTACTCTAGCCCCGCCCCCACTGACCCTGCCCCCACTAACCCTGCCCCTACTGGTGCGGCCCTCGGCCACAACCCACACTGTAATTTTGGCCCCCGACAGAAAGTTTGTGAGTACCCATGCTCTAGGATGTTGATGGATAAGGATGATGAGGATGACTTAGTAGAGGAGGATGTGGAGTGTGTGTCTGTGGTTGACGCCATTGAGGAATGGGACTCTGCTATTTCGGAAGAAGAGTGGAAGAATGCTTGTTTGAAGGATACTGTTTTAACCCAAGCTTTAGAATTTTCGTCTGGGGTATGGCCTGATTCGAGGAATTTATCTGGTGACTTGAAGAATTTTTCTCAGATAGCGGAGGAACTTTCTGTAAAGGATGGTATTTTGCTGAGGGGTGATAGATTTGTTCCTCCAAGTGGTTTGAGGAATGTGATTGTGAAGCTAGCTCACATAGGTCATTTGGGTGTGACAAAAACATGTATGAGGATTAAGTCTCATTACTGGTGGCCTGGCATTGATGCTCAGGTAAGAGCTTTAGTAAATAATTCAGGAGTGTTTACTATCAGATAAACATTGGAAGACGCATGATGCTCCTCTGCAGCCTTCTCAGTTTCCTGGGGTCGCTTGGGAGAAAGTAGGTCTGGATTTTTCAGGACCATATAATGTTCTGCCAGAAGGGAAGAGCTATCTTATTTTGGCCATTGACTACTTTTCAAAGTGGAAGTATTATAAATTTGTGGAAGCCCCAAATTCAGATAATACCATTTCATTTTTGGAAAGGGTGTTTTTGCTGGAAGGGGCGACTCAAGTTTTGGTAACAGATAATGGTACACACTTTGTGTCGGACAAGATGTGCAAGTTTTTGGAAGTGCATGATATTAAGCAATTGAAGGTGGCGCTTTATTCCCCGTCTTCAAATGGCTTGGTGGAACGTGGGAACAAAATTTTGAAAGAAGGCATTCAGACTGCTATAGCTTCTGGATTGGATGTGGGAAATTTTTTGGAAAAATAGATTTGGAATTATAATATCTCACCTCATTGTACAACTCGGGTTTCTCCCTTTGAATTGTTAAGGGGGAGGAAGGTTCATTCTCCTCTGTGACCTTCTTGTCTTTATAAGAAAAATCCAAGTCTTGCTAAGGATGCTCAGGAAGAACTTGATTTTGCTGTGAAACGGAAGCAGGAAGTGATGAAGGCAAATTTTGATAGTTAAGAATGTGAAGGAAGTGCAATTTGTTATTGGAGACTGGGTTATGATTAAAAAACCCTTCAGGGTTTCTAAAGGAAATTCAATTTTTACAAGTCCCGTTCAGGTTTCTAAAGTCAGTAAAAATGCTGTATTTTTGGGGGAGAAAGGTTGGTGGAATGTTAGACAGGTGGTAAGATTGTCCGAAGATCAAGCTCCTCTTATCAGTAAGAAGAAAAGTTTGTTGTTGCAAGAAGGGTGTGATTGGATGCATTGGTTACAACAGGATGTTAGGGTTAATTCTTCTTCTTCCTCTTCTCCTCCGTCGTGCAGTTCTGAGATGGTTTCCATTCCTTCTTGTAGTCGGAGTGGTCGTATCAGGAAAGTTCCCTCAAGATAAAATGAATTTATATCTTATTAAGTTTCTGATTTTTTAAAAATTTTTTTTATTTTATTTGTTTTTTGTGCAAAAGGGGGAAGGTAATGTAGTGGTATTGTAATTCTGTTTGTTGGGCATGTTTATTTACGTCATGTTAAGAATGTGTTCACGTCATTTGAAGAATGTATTCCTTTGATTTCCAGGAGCCTTCTACAGTCTGGAGTTCCATAGGCTTTGTCAGTTGCTTATCAGACTTCGGGCTGATGAGGCGCTCCTCCTGTGGTTGTAACCTCTGGAATAAACTTACAGGCTTTACCAGCTTCGTCTCTCTTGGTTTTCTAAGACCATATCAGCTTCTACAATTACCAATTTCTATGCAGCTAATACTAGCAAATTAGACATCTGGAATGACCTATCTAAACAGATCAAAACTATCCCAAACTCTGCTACACACATCCTAGCCGGGGATTTTAATCTACCTTTTGCCCCAGCTCTAGACAGGGACTCGCGGTGTGCTTTTCGCAGCAAAAATTCCCATTAAGCTTTTACTAACCTCTGTTCCTGCTTCAAACTGCTGGATCCTGGAGATTACAAAACCCTACTGGTAGGGAATACTCATTTTACTCACCACCTCATAATTCCTACACGCGTATCAAACATCTATTTATCACCAGTAATGCCACTGCTAGAATCGTAGAAACATCAATAGAACCCAGGGTGGTTTCAGATCACTCCTGTATCTCCCTCTCTATATCCAATGTAAAACAGACCGCACGTCAGTCCCTTTGGAGATTGAATGACAAAGTGTTATAAAAAGAGCAACACAGGAAACTCATAGAAAATGCAATCCAGAGTTACCTTCTGAACAATAAAAGGAGTGACCCGTCTGACCTAACCCGCTGGGAGGCCTTGAAAAGATCCATAAGGGGTGAAATTTATTAAAATCAGATCAGCCATAAATAAGGAATACAACAAGGCCCTTGACAAGTTAGAAAAGGAGATCTCGACCCTAGAAAGTAGGCACATAGCATCCAGAGATGTCTCAGTAATGAATGTATTTCTAGATCACCACACTATGTTTTTGTAATATATACAAATTTAGAATGAAGCATTTTGACAGCTGTGATGTAGGACCACTGGACTACATCATGAACAATAACCATTCTACTGAACCTTACTTTGACAACAGAAAATGTTTTCTTTCAAGAAATCCAAACCTGAATCTAGGAGATAAAGTAGCTCATATTTAATAAATTAAGGTGGCATAGAATGGGTGTGGCAACAAAATCAGGAATTTGCACACAAGGACATTTCTTGAGGAAATATGTGGTGTTTGTCAACCTGGATTTGAAGTCCTAAAATATCTTTGGGGGTGTTTTGTTACAGTTTTCAAATTTACTAAGTCGTTCACCTTATTTAGACCGGAATTAAAAACCCTGCATAACTAACATTCGTATTGCATAGAGAACTCTTTTTAGGTTTAAAGCATTTTATTAAAACATAAAAACCATGGGGAAGGGAAGTAGGAGGTCAAGTTTACATACAGTGCAAAAAGAGACATGTTGCAGCAATTCTGGTGGAAAGTGGGGAGGTCGGTAGTCCCGGAGGGGAAAAGAGGCATATGCTATAAGGCAATAAGGTAGTGCGAAAAACCCTCAAAGTCCCCAACCTCCCAATCAAAGCTAAGCACGAGTAGCGTCCCGCAACACAGCGAAAACAACACAGTCCCTCTAAGCCCCCCGTCCCCAGAAAAGGAAAAAGAAGAAAACAATACCCTAACATCCCCGTCCAATAGCCCGTTGTAGAAACATTCACGCCAAGCCGCCTACCCCCAACCCCCAGTCCCCCTGATCCCATCCCTCTTAATCCGCTGGAGCCTCCGGCGGCGTCAGCCTAAGAAGGCGTAGGTACCTCGGACATGTGAGCTCGCGAAATTCCGTGGACAGCAGTGCCAAGAAAGGGTGCCAGAGCTCCTCGAACTGGTCTACATTTCCAGCCACAGTGAGCGACATCTTCTCCATACCCAGTACTTGCCAGAGTCTATGTAACCAGCCAGTGATAGAGGGGGCAGTGGGGGTGCGCCAGTGTACAAGGATATTTTGAACCGCTGAGCCTAGCGCAATAGCAATCTGCCTACCCCTGCGGGACTTCAGCGGGTACATCAAGTCGTTGGGAAGGCCTAGCAGGACGTATGCTGGGAAGCGCGGGAGCTCCACCTCAAAGTGCCTGTCCACCTCATCTAAGACCTCCTTCCAATAAGCAGACAGCACCGGGCACCCCCAGAGAATGTGCGATAGAGTACCCTCCTGTCCGCAGCCTCGCCAGCAACCCTTGTCGGTGAGTTTGTGCATCTCGTAGAGCCTCTCCGGGGTGTAATACCAGTAGGTGGACACCTTAGTGAAGGTCTCCGTCAGCCCAGTGTGATACGCAGAGTGCCTCGCCCGATATGCGATCTTGTCCCACTCCTTGTGGCTCAGGGTTCTGCCCAGCTCCCTGTGCCAGCGCTCCCTCCCCGGGTTGTGGTAATGAAACGGCGGGGGTTGGAGAAATTTATACAGATCGGTGATAAGCTTGGCATCCGAGGTCCGAGTCACCAGCCACCGCTCGTAAGGTGTGATTTGACGGGCTGCGACGTCGCGCACTTGGGGCTGGAGAGCCCAGTGACGGACCTGCATATAACGCAGTCTGTCCACCTCCGTCAGACCAAATTCCTGTCGGAGTTGTTGGAAAGGGAGCACGCCCTCTGGCCCGTAAATCTGAAAGAGCACCCTGCAACCCGCACTCACCCAGTGAGAAAAAGCTCCCGGTTCTAGGCCCGGAGTAAAGTCTGGGTTACCAACTATGGGTGTAAACGGTGATGGGAAAGTGGTTAGCTCGCGGAGCTCACAAACCGCATCCCACACTCGCAGTGGAACCTGGGTGACAAAGGAGGCGTAGAGATTAGCCGGGCGATGTGCGCGCCGCAGGAATGGGACCTCTTGAAGGGTGCGACCTGCAACCGCCTGATCTTGAAAGAGCCAGTGCTTGTCCGACTCCCACCTGCTCCATTCCACCAAATACCGGAGTTGCGCCGCTTGAAAGTACTTCCGGAGGTCCGGAACACCGAGACCCCCCGCCTCCTGGACAGAGGGGAGGATACTCCACTGTCTTTTGTCGTTTTGTGCCAGAGCGGGAACCAAGGGTTCCTGAACTGGCTCAAACTGAAATATGCAAGGACGACACCAAATGTGCCCTTTAATGCAGTCTGGTGGCACCGAAAAGTACCCCCACTCCAGCCCAATACACTAAGCCCTGTCTGGGGGTGGTCACACCTCCCTGTGACAGGAAACGAATATGCTACTTATCAGTATGCATCTGTTCTTGGCATGTAGGGCTGCTGACATTCATGTGTTGGGTCCGGATGATTTCACATTGTTGTCCTGGAAGAGTCTTCGAAGTATCACGAGATAGGTGGCTCCTCCCCTGGACTACAGTGCGCATGGGCATCGACTCCATCCTCAGATTGTTTTTTTCCGCCATTGGGTTCGGATGTCTTTGAATTCCCTCTTGTCGGAATCGATAGAAAACTTTCCTGAGACCAAAAGGTCTTTAGTCTAATACGTCGGTATAGTCTTGCGTACGGTCTTAGTTCTTCCAGCTCGGTTCCGAGCCGGATTCTCTACCCCCGCGTGCTATCAGCGCGGAAGGCCCAGTCGACGCTCCAGACCTATCGACCGTCCATTCAAGAGATGTCCCGTCTGCAACTCGAAGTATCCCCACATCGACGTCCACCTGGTGTGCAACAAGTGTCTGTCGCCGGACCACGATGAAGCCAAGTGTATGGCTTGTTCACGCTTCAGGTCCAAGAAGACGCTTAAGCTTCGACGAGCTGCGCACCAGGAGGCCCAGCATGCTGCACCGGCGCCTGTGGACATCTTCGATGCAGGGGATGTCGAGGACGAGTCTATCCAGGACATTACTGAATCGAACCCCGCGTCGGACGTCGACTACGGCTACGACGCGGATGCAGAGATGTTAGAGGCCGAAGAAGTCGTCGACGAGGTAGGAGATGACGACGGGGCCCTCGGGCCGTGGAGGATAGCTCGGACGAGGAGCTTCCTCAAACTGACTCTGGGGCCATTGGGCCATGCCAATTCTTAAGGCTCAGGTCAAGGGATCGCCTTCGGGCCTTACCCAAGATCTTACTATGGGTTCTACGGCCCTGCCTTCGGGCTTGGCCACGGACATTGCTGTTGAGCCACACCCTGGCAAAACTAAACCGAAAGTGAAACCTACGGTCTCGACTCCAGACACTGCGCAGGTGCAGTCCTCGAAACCGAAAGTGCGCATCGCTTTGGTCGGCTCCAAGGCCTCGGAGCCCTCGGCGTCGAAGGTTGCTGTCGAGCCGAAGGCTCAAGTCAAGGGCGTCGAGACGAAGTCGACGGTCGACGCCGGCAAAGGCCTCAGCGACCCGAAGAAGGCTATCGGCGACCCGAAGAAGGTTCTCGGTGACCCGAAGAAACGGCTGGATGACCCGAAGGTTCTCGCGACTCCGCGTCAGCAGGGCAAGGCCAAGGCTACCGCACCCCTAGAGTCGACTCCAGGTGAGGCCTCGAGGGATTCCATTGAACCGGCGCGCCCATCCGCCGCGTTCACCAAGAAGGTGACGGACTCCCTGCAGCGCATCAGGGACGGGACCGCGTCGGTCGGTCCGAAAGATCCTCCGCCTACGAAGCCAGTGGAGAAACCACTTAAGGCGTCCACGCCCATCCATTTCACGTTGCCGCCTAAGACGGCGCGAAGGCTTTCGCTCCTAAGGCGGTTGCCAGCGTGCCCGAGAAGGTCTCCTCGGCGCCGAAGTCGTCAGCGGTGGTCCCCGGCCCACAACCTCGACGAGCATCAGGAACACTTCATCGATGCCGAGACGGGCAGGCTTTCCCTCCACAAGCGGAAAATCGCCCCAGCACGCCCGATGGAGTCCTACAAGATCCCTCTCAAGAAAAAAAAGGACTCTGCTTTCACTCCCGTCTAGGTGGAACCACTTCCCCACAGACTCATAATGTTTCGCCCACTTACTCTGATGTGGACGCTGGAGAGGGGGATGATGAGGATGAGTACAGTTATCCTGTCTACAGACCCTGAGGATACCAACGAACCCTGGGCCGCTGGTTGTGACCCTGGTGATCCTCAATCAGGACAAGACCCTCAACTATTTTCTGCAAAAACGTCCCCTACAGAAGACTCTGCAGCTTTCAATTCCCTCATTGAGCGGGCAGCTAACAATCACAACGTACAGCTCCATGCTGACCCTGTGGATGTCGACTTCCTTTTTGATACCTTCTCAGTATCAGAAAAAACTGTTAAGACTCTGCCTATGCTGAAAGGGGTTTTAAAACATGCTGCCGAGATCTTTAAAGAACCTACCAGGGCAAGGGTAATAAACCCAAGGATTGAGAAAAAATACAAGTCAGCGCCTACTGATCCTACCTACATCAAAGGACAGTTGCCTCTGGACCTCCTTGTCGTCTCGAATGCCTGGAAGAGGGCTAATTCTCAGACTACGGGTGATGCTCCTCCCCCAGACAAAGAATCCAAGGTCTTTGAGGCATCGGGGAAGAGGGTAGCAGCACAGGCAGCCAACATCTGGCGCATTTCTAACCCACAAGCGCTTCTGGCGAGGTATGACAGGGCACACTACGACACTGTAGACCCTGTTGCAGCACCTCCCTAATGAATACAAGGAGGCGGCAGAGATGCTGATTCAGAAAGGGAAGCTGATCTCTAACGCTTCAATTAAGTGCGCTCTGGACGCGGCTGATACCGCTGCCAGGGCTATAAACACTAGTGTTATGCTACGGCGTCATGCCTGGCTGAGAATCTCTGGATTTAAGCCAGAAATCCAAACGACCATCCTTAACCAAACACTCATACCAGATCACCTGTTTGGCCCGGAAGTTGACACCACCCTAGAAAAAATTAAAAAGGACACGGAGACTGCGAAATCCATGGGTGCCTTACAGTCCCAGCAGTTTCGGGGTGGGTCTTTTCGTCGCTCAAGCACTAGAGGCGTTTCCAGAGGCCAGCTCTCCCAGTCCACCCAGTACTACAAGGGCAACACTCAGTCCACATACACCAACAAGAGTCGAGGTGAATATCGTGGTAACAGCGCCAAGGGCAGAGGTCGTGGAAACAAGAGCTCCAAATCCTCTGCCACCAGCAAACAGTGACGTCTTGTCACTGACCCCCGACCACACAACACCGGTCGGGGGGAGACTCCAGCAGTTCCTGCCGGTCTGGAAGTCCATCACCACAGACAGGTGGGTCAGGAAACTTGTTCAATACGGTTATTGTCTGGAGTTAACGTCCACTCCACCAAACATGCCCCCAAGAAACCGTCCTATGTCGGCCGAGCATTTGCACTTATTGCAGCAGGAAGTCACCGTTGTGCTGCAAAAAGGAGCAATAGAGCTCGTGCCTATGCGAGAAAGAGGCACAGGGGTCTACTCCCTGTACTTCTTAATACCGAAAAAGGACGGGTCCCTCAGGCCCATCCTGGACCTCAGGCCACTCAACCATTGCATCCTGTCGGAGCACTTCCATATGCTGACCCTGCAGCAAGTGCTCCCGTTGCTCAGTCAGGGGGATTTTCTAGCAACTTTAGACATAAAGGATGCGCACTTTTCACATTCCACTGCACCCTTCACACAGGAAGTACCTCAGGTTCACCATACAAAACAAGCACTACCAGTTCAAGGTTTTGCCTTTCGGTGTCACCACGGCACCCAGGGTGTTCACAAAGTGCTTGGCGACAGTGGCGGCGCACCTCAGGAGACGGAACATCCACGTCTACCCTTATCTGGACGACTGGCTCATCCAGGCGAAGTCAGCCCAACAGTGTGCCGCCCACATGTCCCACACCATTCACCTCCTGCACGATCTGGGATTCTCACTGAATTACCCAAAATCCCACCTCCAGCCCGCCCACATACGGCAGTATCTGGGTGCGACTATAAACACTCTGGCGGCCACAGCACAGCCGAATTCAGTGAGAGTCAGCAGCATTCAATTGCTGATACAAAAATTCAGACCTCAACACTCGTTTCCAGCAAGAGTGTTCATGCAGTTGATAGGCATGATGGCCTCCTGCATCTCCATAGTCCAGCACGCGAGACTACATATGCGCCCGCTTCAGGAGTGCTTAGCATGTCAGTGGACTCAGGCTCACGGGCAGTTGAAAGACCTAGTGTTGGTGAGCGGTCGGGCATACAACTCTCTGCATTGGTGGAATCCACAAAACCTTTGCAAGGGCCGACCGTTCCAAGAGCCTGTGCCACAGATCATCCTGACAACGGACGCCTCTCTCCAGGGATGGGAAGCTCATGTGCTCCATTACACAGTGCTGGGACTATGGACGCAACAGCAACGGAAGATCACATCAATGTTCTCGAACTGATGGCGATCTTCATGGCACTCAAAGCCTTCAAAGTACATCTGTGCAACAAGGTCGTGTTGATCCGGACGGGCAACATGACAGCCATGTACTACATTCAAAAGCAGGGAGGAACACACTCTCCGCAGCTATCTCATCTGGCTCAGAGCATGTGGAAGTGGGCCATTCAGAGGAACATCTTCCTCATGGCAAAACACCTCCTGGGCAAGGACAACCAGATGGCGGACCTGCTCAGCAGGCACAGCCACCAAATGTACGAGTGGGACATGCATCCATCAGTACTCCAACCGTACTTCCTAAGGTGGGGTCATCCAGAAATAGACCTGTTCGCCACAAGGGAGAATGCAAAATGCCAAAGCTTCGCCGCCAGGTTCCCAAACCCACACCCACAGTCGCTGGGCAATGCGATATGGATGAACTGGTCAGGCAAATTTGCGTACGCTTTTCCCCCAGCATCTCTGATACCGCTGGTGGCACGCAAGCTCAGGCAGCACTCGATGACTCTCATCCTGGTTGCTCGCCAACCATGGTACACCACGTTTCTAGAACTGTCCGTGGTACCGCATCAGAGGCTACGCCTCACACCCAGCCTTCTGACGCAGAGCCATGACAACATTCAGCATCCAGATCCGCAACAGCTCAACCTGGCGATCTGGCTCCTGAAGTCTTAGAGTTTGGCTACCTGCACTTGCCTTCTGACTGTATGGACATCATTCGAGAGGCAAGGAAGCCCACCACCAGAGCATGCTATGCGGCAAAATGGAAGCGGTTTGTCATTTATTGTGCAGACCACAACGTTAACCCGCTAGGTGCATCTATTCAGAATATCATTTGTTACCTTTTCCATCTGTACAAATGTAATCTGGCCTATGCTTCCATTCGCATACATCTATCTGCAATGGCCGCTTATCTCCAGAACAGGCAGCACCTCTCACCTTTCAGGGTGCCTGCCATTAAGGCCTTTCTAGAAGGACTCAAACGAGTCATTCCTCCGCGGACTCCACCAGCTCCGGAGTGGAACCTCAATGTGGTCCTCACCCGGCTGATGGGTCCTCCCTTTGAACCACTGCATTCCTGCGAGATTCAATTCTTGACGTGGAAAGTGGCTTTCCTCATTGCGATTACATCGCTGCGGCGAGTCAGTGAACTACAAGCCCTGACTATCCAAGAGCCATTTATTCAAATTCATTCTAACAGGGTTGTGCTTCACACTAACCCTAAATTCCTTCCTAAAGTTGTGTCTCAATTCCATATTAACCAAACTATTGAATTGCCTGTTTTCTTTCAAAATCCTGAGTCATTGGCGGAGAGAATGCTCCACACCCTTGACGTCAAGAGGGCCCTGATGTATTACATCGATAGGACCAAGGATTTTAGGAAATCTAAACAACTCTTTGTTGCCTTTGCACCACACCACAAAGGTAACCCCATTTCCAAAGCTGGTATAGCTAGGTGGATCGTTAAATGTATCCAGATCTGCTATCTGAAAGCCTAGCGTACTCTCACCATTCCGCCAAGGGCCCACTCCACCAGAAAGTTGGGGGCCTCCATGGCATTCCTTGGAAATATTCCTTTGGAAGACCTATGTAGAGCAGCCACATTGTCTACCACTCACACATTTACAAAGCATTATTGTGTTGATGTGCACTCCAAACAGCAGGCAGCTGTAGGGCAGGCTGTTCTAAAAACACTTTTCCAAACTGCTGCAGCTGGCACGGGCGGCCGCCGTTAATGGAGGGACGGCTATGTATTCTATGCACAGATATGAATTCAGTAGCCCACATGCCTCGAACCGAATATGCTACTTACCAGTATGCATCTGTTCTTGGCATGTAGGGCTGCTGACATTCATATCGCCCACCCTCCTCCCGGGCGCCTGTGGCAGCTGCAGAATTCACACATACTTCTAGCATGGTCATCATTCACTTAGTTTCACTCCATCTTGGCCACAATGGCTAAAAACAATCTGAGGATGGTGTAGATGCCCATGCGCACTGTAGTCCAGGGGAGGAGCCACCTATCTCGTGATACTTCGAAGACTCTTCCAGGACAACAATGTGAAATCATCCGGACCCAACACTAGGCGGCGATCTATGCACAGATATGAATGTCAGCAGCCCTACATGCCAAGAACAGATGCATACTGGTAAGTAGCATATTCGTTTCCTGTCACAGGGAGGTGTGACCACCCCCAGACAGGGCTTAGTGTATTGGGCTGGAGTGGGGGTACTTTTCGGTGCCACCAGACTGCATTAAAGGGCACATTTGGTGTCGTCCTTGCATATTTCAGTTTGAGCCAGTTCAGGAACCCTTGGTTCCCGCTCTGGCACAAAACGACCAAAGACAGTGGAGTATCCTCCCCTCTGTCCAGGCCCTCCTCTGGGACACTCATCGACCATTTGGACAATTTGACTTCGACTGGAACTGTAGTGAGGATCAGGGGTTAACTGCAGGCATTGCTATGTTAGCATAAGTGAGGTATATGCTTAGATGCCATTTTACCACTTGTGCACAAAACACTACATGGCTCTGTTCTTGTAAATAAACTACTCGCGCTTTTTCACATGAACTGTCTGTTTTCCACATATCTAGGCATGCTCTGTGCCCTCAGTCTGCCCAGCGTGTCCAAGGTCGAATAACAATGTATGCTCCTAATTCATGTTGATCAGTCCCACGCACATAAACATACCAGAAACAGAATGCTCAAACTCTGGTCGATCTTGGAGGTATGGGGTCCCCTGTCAAAGCCTAGAGGTCATCTTCTATTATTATTAAAACTACCTCCAAGCATGGGAAGGGTGGTTATGGCGCTATAATCCTGTTTCCATGTCATTATAATATGATTTCTCCATTTGTGTTTTACGGAATTGTAACCATGCTGATTGTATTATTCTTACGCATCTTTTTGTTAGTATTGGCAAGAGTACTGCATCTTCGAGCACGTTAGTTAAAATAAACATTTTAAACTATACAGTGTCTCTGATTACTCACGTTGTGGACTGGTATGAGTGTTAGAGCGAAAGAGTGTTCTTGATTCCCACTATTCCTGAGAGTTTACTAAGTTGCATCTTCTAGGTTGTCTAATCAGTGATAGCTTCGCTGTAGTACGGAGAACAAATGAGACACCAATGGTAGTCAGATCGGGGTTCTAGGCACAGAGGTAGATTTGTTGGTACACCGCAATACACAGAGGTCCTGGTTTCCTGTGCAGAGTTCTGTGCATGAGCAGAATCTGCAACATGGCGCACCTAACGTTTGCTCTGGTACTGATGTTCGAGACACTTTAGTAGTACTTATACTTGTCCACAATACCCTCACTCCTGTTTCCGGAAAACAGTTGTGATGGCACAACATACCTATATAGATAAGTTATAGGTTCATTCAAGCTTGAGATTTTAAAAAGGTTCACATTTTTATATTGAATTGCTGACCCTTTTTGTGCTACCACACATATAAGTAGTTGTCCATTTCTTTGTCGTTGTGGCAGTTGAAATTGCACTGCATAGTCGCACGGCACTCCGTCTTCATTTGACACAATATGGAGTGCCTGACGCAGGTATTGTGCTTATTTTTGTAGTTGGTGCCAATGCTGAGTTCCATTTTGATATTTTCTACTCTTGGGTTACCTTTGAGGCTGTGAATGGGGATGATAACTTATTCCATTCATATACTCCCACAGCGATACCTGTAGCATATCGGCCATATGCAACACTCGAAGTTCCGATTTCGGCATGGCAACATCGTATTTGGCTTAATGGCCCCCTCCCCTACATAGTGACTCTGATCCATTTAGGCCCTTTGTCAATACCTGGGGCCTCTTGGCCAGTTTTGACAGGGGTACACACCACATCCACACGATCTAGCTGTTCCTGTAGGTGAATTGCGTGGTTTGCATACCTCCTTAGCTGAGGTACATAGGGCTCTAGTTCAATAAATTTCCCGCAATCTCCAGGTGGGGGCACCTGGGGTTGCGGCGCATCCAGCTGGACCGGTCGGGATGTCGATTAGTCCTGTCATGGTTAATTCGGTTATGGGCAAAAGTCCCCAGAATAAGGACGATTTACCTTATTGGCTTGCTGAGAAATTTGACCAGTTGGAAGCTGTATTTCCTAATACTACGCCTGTGGAAAAACTTATTACCAGAGGTAACTGATTGTGAGAATGGGGGAAAAGTATTTGCAGCAGTGTATGTGAAGCCGGTGGAGGAGATCGTCAGGATCGCGGCAGAGGTCGAGGTGCCCCACAAGGACGCGAGCAACCTCGTCAGACTGACCTCTACACATGCAGGTGTTTCGGCGACCGTTTCTATCTTACAGCAACGTTACTGGTGGCGTGGGTTGTATAAACAAACCCGTGATGATGTGCTTTCATGTGACATTTGTCAGCAGATTAAACCTTCCACTACTGCACGCCTGCCACAAACACAGCTGTACATTTCTAATAAACCATTCGGTTGTGTTTTATTTAGAGCACTGCGGTCCATTTTCTTCAGATACTGTGTATAAGTTGATCTTAGTTGCAGTTGATTCATGCACACGCTTTCTCTGGGTCTGGCCACAACGCACTGCTGACGCACAAACTGTCATCGGGGATCTGCGTATCTTTGTGGGAATTTTTGCATGTGGCACCTTCCATTCTGACCAGGATCCAGCGTTCTCCTCTAAGGCATACAAGGATGCCAAGAAGTCTTTGGGGATGCAGGTCAAATTTACGTCTCCATACAGGCCTGAGGGCAACTCCTGTGGAGTGAATGAACCGTGTTTTAAAGCAATCCTTGACAGCTAGTTATATGTAGTGGCAGAAACTGGTTCGCCCATTTGTATAGCGTACAAGGTGCACTTAATAATCTCCCTTGATCTCTGGGTGGGCGGACCCTATACGAAATGCTCTTTGGCATAAAAATGTTTGTCCCGGACCTTGATGGTTTAGACATGGCGGCGACATCCGCAGCCTTGGACGTAGATAATCATTCTGCTCTATTACCGAACCTACAAGAGAGTTGTGACCGTCTTGCAAAGGAAAATTTGACCCCTCCACTAAAGCTGCACTACAGATTCCAGTAGTTCGCTGGGTACCTAGAGTCTGAGAATTGGTCTCTGAGAAAGTGGAGAACAAGAAAGAGTTTGGCACCTCTTATCGTGTACCGGTTCCAGTGCTTGATGTGAAGGGTACTCGTACAGTCATTTTACCACCACTTGCTGGTCGCAAGGATAACGGATACATCTCTGTGGACAATGTCAAACTACAAAAACTGGCCGATTCTTCTTAGTATGACTCCAGCGGTTTCCTGTCCAGCAATGTTAAGGAATTCTGTCTTGGACTCAACAAACGACATCAGGCCTGACATTGCCTTAGAAATGACCACTGTTACTAATCCATTGTCGAATCCTCCAGCTTGCAGTCCACATGAACATACTGAGTATGTGTATCCCAATGATGATGTGTCATTGTCTGGTTTTCAAACAGATCAAGTTAACCAGTCACGTTTTTCTTTTGACACTGACTCCACAACATCGAGTTCGCCCTCGAAATTTTCAATTTTTGTCACATGATTTAAACAAAATTTTTTAGTTCAACCTTGGACTTACTTCTAGTTGGTCCTCATCGCCATTTTTTGTTCATGTCGATTGGATTTGTGACATTCTTTTTCCTTCTAATCAATGGTCACTACCTTACTGAACGCTCAGCTGTGGAGGTGATTGATAGAACTTTGGCACCGCACTCTTCTTGGCACATCATGAAACGAGATCAGACTTTTGTCAACATCTCTGCCTGGCCAGTGTTGAATGGAATTGTTTGTGATGCTGTAAAGTTCCAAATTCATGGCCCCACCGAGGTGGTTAATGTCCCAAATGTACTTTGTGTTTCTATGGGGGATGTAGTAAAACAAAGCATATGCTCTGATGATTGGGACGTTCAAGCTGTACAGTCTTTATTTTCTGATTTAAAGTATTATGCTGCATTTGACGCTGAAGATTTGTATTTGAATTCTGCTAATTATGCTGATTTATTTGCTACCAGCATTATGGCCTTCATTTCCTGCATAAAGCTAATACATTTTATAAATGTGGTTAATTATACACAATGGGAACATTGCCCAGCTCTCATTGAAGGCAGTTCAAAGAACCTTTTGAAAAAATGTACAAACGTCACTGATTTTAATAAATCCAATCCTGATTCATTTTATTTTACAATGAATTCTACATTCAATTTTAAAGTCAGGCTCACCCACACAAAGTTACTGTATTCCAAATATTTTATTGATCAGTTAGCTGTAGGTGGCTATGAACTATGGAAAGATACTGTCAATCTTAAATCTGTTTGGGGTTCTAGATCCTAGCAGGTACAAGGCACAGAGGCTTTACATCGAGCGAGCCTTATTCCAAACCAAATCCTGTTTTTAAACAGTTCAATTTACCAAAGGACCTGTCTTGGGTTGGCCACTTCAAAACACATGACTGGCCCTGAAATTGTTGATCTGTATGCTTATGACACCTGGAACAATTATACAGGTCTGACCCTTAACGAGTTGCAGTCATTGATTGCAAATTCTTCTTTTAATGTTTCTACCTTAGACCCCTTGGGTTGGTTGGTTTGGCAAACAAGTTCTGACTCCTGTCAACACCATTTCATGAGCAAGGCTCCTGGCTACAAACAGCAGAGACCTGATCCACGTTTTCCAAGCACCCAACCGGTTACAACCTATTTGTTTGGAAAATTCTGTCAAAATTGTCTTAAACTCTCTACCCTAATGTCAGTTAAACACCCTTTGTCTTTATTAACGGAAGATGTTGATTTAACAGATTTTTTTAAAGGGCCTACAGGTGCTTGATCGAAAAGATTTATGTATGCTATTTGCAATGAAGTTTGGAAGCGGTCACTAATTGAAGCAGCTTCATGTCTAAAGGCAATAGACCAAGCCAATATTGAAAAGGTGCTTGCAGTCATTGATAATAGCATTAACACGCTTTCCTCCCGCATTTACACATTAGACAATATTATTTCATCTGTTGTGGATATTTTTCATGATGAAGTTTCTGTTTTGTATCATTGTCAAAATCAATTGCGTTCAATTATGCAGTTTGCTTGGACTTTACTAACACTTAAGATGGGTAATGCTCCTTGGGACTGTATGAATACGTCATCTTTATTTTTGCCTTTCAACCTGACCGATAAACAACAGTTTATGTCCATGAAGGATGCAACATACAGTCTGTTACACATTGAAAAGTTAGAACCTTTACCCATTTCAGTAGCTGAAACTGATTCTGCGGTCTGGCTGGCTCATCCATGGGGTAATAACTTTACCATTTTCCCTCTTTAAATTTAAGTTTGTGTATGAAACATTATTACCATTTTCCCAGTTTAAATTTAGTTTGTGTATGAAACATTATGCCCTAGGACGGTATGAACCCCTCGGTAGTGCTAATCTCCACGAAGTATAGTTTTTGCCTTTCACATACAGATGCCTACGGGATGGTAAAAAAGTGTACTTGACTCACTTGATCCCTCTCTCGTGTGTAAGAATATACACTTACACGGCGCGTGCAATTTAAAAGCACCAAATTTTGCTTGTATTTTAAAGGGTAATCCAGTGCCAGCTATCACACCTAGATTCACACTGCTTGCAAACGGTAGCTATTTCCTTTTAAATAATGAAGCTTGCTGCGGTATGCTGGCTGGCATCTCTTACATTGTGACTGTCTCACAACGTGTAGTTTGCTGTAAAAAGTAGCTTTTTCTGCCCCACACAGGAGGCTTGACATCTTTATTTGGCCTTCCATTCCGACCTTGAAAGCAGAGTTTACTAAATTATGCAGAATAAGAGCATTATTGTCCCAAAAAGAAGTTGCGCTCACATCTTCCCGTGAAACATTTGTCCTTCATGTAGCTAACACCCGCACAGAGGTGCAGGTGCTTTTAAATACTGATCTCCCACTTCATTTCGGGGCGTTGATCCATACCATTTTTAATGCCTCTACTACTACAGGTTAGGCCCTTTTTTTCGGCTTGTGGGCTCTGGCCTTGTGACTTCATTCCAAACTATATTTGGTGTCATACCAGCATTTTTTCATTCTGTTTTTTCCAGCATCTTCGGCAGCTTCCCACTAATACTTGCCTTGGCTCCAAGGGTGCTGCCGTTGATCTGCCTGCTTCGAAATGGCTGCTCTGTCTGTGGTGGAAAACAGCCAGGACCGACTGATACAACTCCGAAGTTGTATGCTTGAATGCTACGGTACCCTGCCCTTGGCCACTCTAAGCGTGGCTTAAGGATTATCTTTTCGTTTTGCATACTTCACTTGTGTGCTACCAGTCTTCCCCTGCCTGGAATGTTCCTTTAAATGGGCACTGGATTTATGCCTTTCCAACACGGCGTCTCCTGACCTGGATTACGGAATGCTAATGAGTCCTCTTGTGGCGCATGAGCTGGAGTGTTCACGTTTTGGAATTATGGCCTGCGCTGCTGCTCTTGGAGTGTTGGCGGAATGGGATGTCTGTGCTGCTGCACATGATGTCCTGCAACAAAGTTTTCTTGAAGAACATGCAAGTAGTCCTCTGATGGTGCTAGAGGCTCCCTTTATTGAAGAACATGTATGTTCATTCTTTTTTGCTTGATTGGATGGCATCTCTCTCTTCTGACAGTAACAATGACTTTCTCTTGGAGGCAGTTGCAACTTATTGCTCATGCACACTGATGGATTAAATTGGCAGTCCTCCATCATCAGTCGAGAACTTTTACTGATTTAAAAAAAAAAAAATTATTGGCTGGCTTACACCCCCATTTTTTAGGTCGCGCCTACTCAGCGCGCATGCGCTGCATAGGAGGGACCTCTTGGAATCGCTTGGCTTTTAAGGCCAAAAAACGTGCACGCATTGCATTGCTTTCAATGTCCGAGCGTGCACGTTTGGCAATTCCCTTGCGGGGAGCGAGCTTTGAAACCATCTGTTTGTAATTAACTTTCAAACAAATGGTGCCCTTGCTCGCTCCCGCAAGTTAAATGCTGTGTCTTTTTTTGGCTTTTTGCTCGTGCCTCATTAGAGTAGTAGCATTTCTTTAGCGGTGACCTGTAGATGGCACTAGCGACCTATTTACCGAAATTAAATGTTGCAATAGAGCAACAAAGATGCGGAAAAGTGATGAAAAGATTCTGATGTCTAATTGTTAAGTTATTAGTTGTTGCAGTCAACACATTATTCCTTGAAGTTTTTTTTTAACTAAATTTGGAGGTCGGCATATTGATGTACGAGTGAGCTGTTTCCTGCTGTATTGCTTGCCATTCCACAGCAGACATGGCAAACTTTGGAAACATTGCAGCTTTTGAGCAGCGGTACTTCAGGGTCCGAACACCTGCGCAGTTCAGCAGCTGCCTGTATGGATCTCTGGAGAAGCCACTATGGATTTTTTTCTCCCGAAAATTGTCTGCTACATTCCAACGCATGGTGTGGGAGACCAGCGTGGAGGGCTGTTGGGCTGCGAGCTAGAGAATGAGAGAATCGCTTTGCTGATGCATGAAACTAGGGGGAAATACCCTGTCACACCTGTTGATAAACACTTTGACATCTTATCAGCATGACAGCAGCACTGGTACTACATATCCCCTGCGCTGTTTTCTGCTCAGTTGTTTCTGTTAAGTAGGACTCTGCACATTCCTGCATGCCCCCCTCTCCGTACTGGTTGTATAATACAGTGCTACAGAACATGTGCCATTACGTTGTGGACATGAACTCTTAAGAAGACCCTCAGAAGAGCAGTGTCAGCTTTAATTCTGGCTCGACTGGATTACGGCAACGTCATGTATTTCGGCATTCCGAAAAAACTTACCAAAAGACTTCAGATTGTCATGAATGACGCTGCCAGACTATCTATAATAAACCAAGAAGGACACCGGCCACCCCCCTTCTTCGTGAGCTGCACTGGTTGCCAGTGAATCAACGAGCCAAGTTCAAAGGCCTATGCATCACGCAGAAAGCCTTATATGGGCAAGCCCTGAAATATATCAAAAAATGCCTTGTCCCTTATGCCCCCAACAGGAACTTACGCTCCTAGGATCAAACTGTCCTCCTTTGGAGGACGGACGTTCTCCCACACAATTCCCAAAGCTTGGAACCAACTGCCTGAAAATCTGCGCAAAGAAACCAGGCTCCTACCTTTTAGGAAAAAGCTAAAAACCGTGCTTTTCCAAGAGGCATGGGGTAATATCTAGCCTGCTTCTTTTTGCCAGTATCCGCTCGCCTGCCAAGCGCTTAGAGACCCCGGGGTGATAAGGCACTCTACAAATCTAAAATACAAATACTGCTTCACCTCCCAGCGGGTTCGCCCCTAAGCATGAGGGTGGATGCAGTTCATCAAGTGTGTGTACTTGCACAAGTTCTTTTGAGTGTTTCAGCAGGTTGGTGCAGATTAATGCTGGCCATCTCTAAACACGTGCTTCTGGATTATTATCCTTCATCTGTAGAGATTATATAAGAAAAGGGTCCCAGTGTGGAAGGAATGAACTAAGGAAAACACAATCATAAAACAGTTACAACAATTTTCGAGAAACAAACCATTTTGATTGACACACAATGTTATTTAATCACATTGGTGGAAATTCAAAAGTAAAAGTATCCATTGCAAGAAGCAGTATTATGAAAAATTCAAAGAAGGCGGTGCCTGGAGTGGGAGAGGTATTGCAAAAGTGGTTGGTGAAGGGTAGGGTGATTGAAAGGTAGTGACCATAAATCACAGACAGTTCAGATGTACAGATGTTTATACACCAAATAGCCAACGTCTAAATACTAGAAGTATAATACCATATAACACACAATATCAAAGTAATTGAATCACTGTTGACTGATTACTGGCAGGTACTAGAAAGTCGACGTTTCGACCCCTTGAACGTAGGTGTCTTTGACCTTACTGTGGGGGTCTTCATCAGGACTGCGGTGGTGTGAGAGGGAAAGGGGGCACCTGAGGGAGAAAGGGGTGTATGATTTAAAACCCGCAAAAATACAGTTTAAGTTAAACAAGAGTCCTAGTGGACTGGGCAGAAGAATTTCTATTACCATGACGGCAACAAAGTGAGAAGGGGTATCTCTCACAGTCCATTTGTTGGGATGATAGGGGGCTCCAGGGCTCCTCAAGAATTTGTGGCAGAAAAGGGAGACATCACCTAAACCATAAAGGTGACCATTAACCTGAGAAACCGGCATTCAACGTGATAATAAATAAATAAAGAGGCCATGTTGCACTTACTGGATGTGCACCAAAGCGGGTGCACCGAGGCAATCGTGGTAGCTTGTTCCTTATTAATAGGAAGTGTGACTGTTGCACACACAAATGATTTGAGCAGAGGGCTGGCCATCTGGGGCCAGAGAAGGCCGGTCCGGGCTCAAAACTCTTGGCTGTACATTCTATCATGGGTAAGAGAAAGTTACACTTCTCTTTGGATCAGGGTGGAACTAAACCCAAAGTACCCAGGAAAACAGCCACCATTATTTCCTACCTTACTTTGCAGTGGGAGTATTGTCCTCTGAAATCGCTACAGCAGAGAAGGAACTTGGTTTAGTGAGTAATGATCCTGATCCGTCTGGTTCCAATAGTAATGTAACCAATCGGGCAAACTACGTCCCATTGGAGCCCACCGTAATAATTGCTAACACCAAGGTGAATACTGGCCCTACCACTTCAGCTTTATTAGTAGAAGATACCCGAACTACAATTACCACAGGTTCACCTCTGTCAATGACGGCGGGATGCACAGACCCCTCTAAAGGTCCCAATCTCTCGCCAAAACAAAGTCAAAGGGGAAGGAGGAAGCGCAAGGCGGGGAACAATAAAATTGATGTCCTGAATAATGATAAAGAAATAGCAAATCTGGAAACTAGGATCCAGGACATCGTGGAAAACTTTTTCTGAGCGGTTGGAGCTTATCCTGACTACTATAGCTAAAGACATTGTAGACTCTTTGAATAGCTGTGTCTCTGATTTAAGTAAAAAATGCGACAAAATAGCGGCGGCTGTAAATGGGATTAGTTGCTCCTTAGAAACGAAATGTAATAAGGGCCCATTTTATACTAGAGACAAGATTGGTCCAGAGAAGACAGGTGCAAATGACCAAAAGGGTAGGGTCTCTGGCATGTTGGTATTAGACAACCCGCAAAATTGCACAACACTTAACACCTTGGCTGCTAAGGCAATTTTCAGCCTGTGCTGGAAATTGCTATTTTTCTTTATTCATGACGAGCTGGGCTCATCATCAGCACACGACCACTGTGCACCATGACGAGCCCAGCTCGTCATCAGCATCGAAAGGGTTAATGTGGGTACGGAGGGTGCAGCAAAAGAGATGATGACACCCCCCAGTGATTCAGGGAACAATACTGATTTCAATAAAGTAAGCCCTATAAGGAAACATGGAGTAAAGGCTCAGTTTCAGCGCAAGAGGCCAACGGTTGTACAGCCACGGATAAATCTCCCTCCGGCTGCAGCACCGTTTGTCGCTATTCTAGTGGGAGTTCCACCTCTGAATGTGGGGGATAGGGAGTCCACAGAAGGGTTACTTTATCTGACAAAGAGATGGTGTGACCAGAACTGTACGGGTAGCACTGGTATCTCCTCAAATATCTCTATGGCAAGAAGGGTGGGATGGCTAGGGAATACTAGAAAAGAGTTTGAAGGTGACTGCGTTGTAGTTAATTTTAACAGCGCAAGCCACCCACCGCGACTGCTTTGGGATGCATCTGAACTGAGATATGAGGAAGGAAGGGTGAGGGCGGTCCCCTTAGGATTCTTTTACCCTCCAAGGACTACCGAGAGGGTATCGCAGGCAACAGTTCAAAGGGTGGTAGTTGAGCAAAACAGAGTAGGGGTACGGCCTCCTGATATGGATGGGTCAGGATGGTCCTCAGCTGTCACTGGCAGAAAACACTCAACCCATTCCTTAAATCAGGTGATCCAGATAGAAATGAGACATGATCCTATTGTATTAACAAACAGGTTCGCAAACTTGTCCGACAATATAGAAATTAACTGACTAGCCCTATCCATTACTTCACCTGCTAAACATAACACTGGTAGAGGTACATTGGAAAAAGATACAGATATTGACCATCTAACCCAGGGGTCTCCAAACCAGTCCTGGAGGGCTGGATCCATGCCAGATTTTTAAACTACAAGTATCTCAATGGGGATATCCAAAAAAATCTGGCATGGATCCTGCCCTCCAGGACCGGTTTGGAAACCCCTGATCTAACCCCAGAGTCTGATATATTCAGCATTATGTCATGGAATATTGAGGGACTACGGGCCAAAAAGGGATGACTCTAATTGGTTGTCATCATTAACCTCCACAGACATTGTTGCATTCCAAGTAACATGGGACATTAAGGGAGATTTCTGGGTAGATGGGTTTAAGACTTATTCAGTGCCGGCACTGCCTTCCTTAGCTGGGAGATCAAAGGGGGGCTAATGCTTCTAGTCTCCACCAAATTAAAAGGGACTGTAAGAATGGTGGACGTTCAATCCCCAAATGTACTTGCCATAGACTTTATGGACCTAAGCAAAGGCAAAACACTTGTGATAAATTTTTACACTGCAGAGCAGGGGGGTTACGCAACGAACATCTCCTTCTTTTGACCCATTTTTTAGAAGAGTATAAAAGTCAACAAACCACTTTTGTGTATATTAATGTTTTGGGAGATTTTAATATTCATTTGTGTAAACACAATTGTCGAATAAGGGAGGACCAGGGCCCCGCGTTTGCTTCAGTCCCCCATTTTGAACACACAATGAAGGGGGAGGCTCTGGAACACTTTCTGGCATCCTGTGATCTATATGAACCAAGCTTTTTTGACAACCAAGAGAGGGTTTCAACATTTAAGGGTAGGGAGAATAATTCAACTATCGACTATATATTTATCTCACCAGCCTTGTTAAAACATGTAGTTGTGTATAATGCATTTTTGTCCCAATTTAGTGATCATAATCCAGTGATTATTAAACTTGATTGTGGGTTTGCCTTTTTAGAATTAGGATCTGGGGTTAGAGGGCCAACACATGTCAAAACAAAAGAGCAAGGGAGGAGGCTGAAATGGTCTAAAATTATACCTGAAGATCTGCTAAATAGCCTACATGTTGGAGTTAAGGTTGAACTGGAAATATGTAATAATCAGTGTCCTCCGGGGAAGGAAATAATTATTGCCTTTGAAAAAATATGTAAACAGGTGGCCCTGGAACTCACACGCCCAGCTAAACATATTCCGGTTAAACTGAAACGATGGTTTGATTCTAATTGCTCTAAGGCGCATCAATCCCTGATGAAAGCACTGAAAACCAAACCCAGAGATAATCTATTAATTAAAGGTCTTAGGAAAGACTATAAAAATGCCCAGTTATCCAGAAAAAAGGAAATTAAACAAAGGGTGTGGGAAAACCTAATGGACACAGCAGTACTGAAGGACAGTGCTAAGTTTTTGGGACATAGTGAATAATCCTCTTTTTACCGGGGATGAGAACGGGCTACTGGACATCAACATCCCAGAGCAGGACTGGATATCCCATTTTGAAATGATCTACGCTAGTAACAGAAATTTCCCCCCTTTTTTTAGCAGACACGGGAGATGAAGAAAGGAGAGAAGTAGCTTTTAGTACAATGGAGGTGTAGCGGGCCATAAATGATACCAAAAGTAACGAGGCGCCTGGCCCAGACGGAGTGCCTGTGGATTTATTCAAGAGTAATCCAAAGGAGTGGGCAGTCATCCTGACAAATGTTTTTAATTCAACTGTAAAAGCAGGTTTTCCTGAAACATGGGCCAAATCTATTATAATACCTGTGTTTAAGAAGGGACAAAGGGGGGACCCGCGCTGCTATCGACCCATTTCGCTGATTGATTCATTGGTGAAAATTATGGGTAGAGTCATACTGAATAAATTGTCAAAATGGTCCACGGACAATAAAATCTTGTCGGATTGTCAGTATGGCTTCAGAGCAGGCAGAAGCACAGAGGATCAGTGCCTGAATCTTTACCTGATATCACAGAAGTACACTAGAGCGGCCAAAGGGTCGATTTACCTTGGTTTCATGGACCTCTCCACAGCGTTTGATCTAGTCAATAGATCAAAGCTGTGGAGGATGCTACTGGACCTGGGATTTGAGCCGGGCTTGGTGTATTTTTTAGCAGACCTACATAGGGATTTAGCGGCAAGTGTAAGGCTAACACAGGAAGGAGCTTGCACACGGTCTTTTAAATCGGGTAGAGGGGTCAGACAAGGGTGCATTCTGGCCCCCCTCCTCTTTACTTTATATGGTAATTCTTTAGATAAATATTTGTTAACATCTACACTGGACATACCGCGTGTAGGAGAAACTTCCATCTCAGTTCTCCTATACGCGGATGACGCAGTCCTAATAGCCCGTACCCCACTCAGTCTACAAAGACTTCTGAGTGCGTTTGGGGTTTTTATGGATTCCATGGATCGGGTTGTAAACAGTGCAAAATCTAACACCATGGTATTGGGGCCTGGAAGAAAGAAGGTTAGAACATTTTTCTGCAAGGATGTAGAAGTAAAAAGGGTAAAATCCTTCACATATCTGGGCATATTGTTCGATGAACAATGCTCTTGGTCCCCACAACTTCTGGCAAAAAAAACATCCATGACCACGGCAACCTCGGCCGTCAAAAGTTTTGCCCAAAGACTAGGAGGCAGGCCATGCGAAGCTGTACTTTCCATCTATAAAGCCAAATGCCTTTCAGCAGCAATGTATGGATCAGCAATCTGGGGGTATAAGCAAGCGGAGGATTTACAAAAAGTTGAGAACAAATTCTTCCGTTCTATCCTCTCAGTCCCTCAATCCTCCCCTACCTTTTCAGTACATAAGGAGCTAGGGATGGGGTTTGTGACCGATTCTATCAGTGTGGCCCCCCTTATTTGTTGGCTGAAAGTATGGATTAATTCAGACTTACACCTAAATCATTTGATAATGAAAGATTGTCTCAAACTAGATAAAGCTAAGGATATCCAGTGGTTATCCTACGTGAGCCATGAGCTGAGGCAATTGGGCCGACCTGAACTATTTGAAAACCCGGCTTCTATTGTTAAAGGGGACATTGTTTGGGTGAGGGAAAATTTTATGGCCCGTAAAGCCATGGAGAGGGAGGTAATTGAGCTTAAAAAAAACCCTTGTCAGAGCCCATTATTTACTGACCAAGACACCAGCGATAGAGCCGTATCTACAGATAGTTACTAGGCCTTTCCACCGAATTTTATTGACAAAGTTTAGGTTTAACTTAATGCATTATGCTTTGGGAGTGTTTGATGGGTGGAGTAAGCCTGAGGATACGGCACTTTGTAAATGTGATGACATGTCTATACAGGATACAATGCACTTTACTTTCTTTTGCGAATTTTATAACGAGAGCAGGTCAAAATTTCTAAAACACTTGTTAAGAAGTTTGGGGATTGCCCAGGTGAGGCCTGCTTTATTATACTTACAGATGCTTGATACTCCCTGGGTAATTTTTAATGTGGCTAGTTTTCTGGTTGCTGCTATACGTGCAAAGAAGCTATGATGTACAAATAATGTTGTTGGTATGGATATTCTGTGCTCATGATCACTCCCATTGATTCTTTCACCTACCTCATGTTTTTAAAGTATGCCTTATTGATAAACTTGTAAATAGATTGTTAATGATGATTTTTAAAAAAAAGCTTTTTACGATGTTTTCATACAGCATAACAAATGGAAATTTTGTATGTTTATGTGTACTTTGTGTGATTTTAATTAATCGAATAAAGTGGTGTTGACTTGACTTGATTTGAAAATCCGGAATTAGTCCGGGGATATGAGCAGAGTAAATCTTAGGAGGAGCAAATAAAAAACCTACTTAAACCTGTGGGTACACCAATCCTCGAATGGACGGTTAATGGGCAGAAATTACACAACCTGTACCACAGGTCAACTGACCCTGAAACATTTAATGTAAAATGGAAGTTCCAGAGCCGTCAAATAGTACCAACAAAAAGGCAAAACTGGTTGGGACTAAGATGACTGATGTTAAAGTCAACGTTTGTTATGGGGATGCCATCTCTCACAAGGCAATAAGTTTCTTAAGTCTAAGTGTTCGTGGTTTTGTCTAGAACCCATATGTAAAAAGTAAAACACACAATCTTAAGTGTAAGCTAGGGCCTTAAAATGTCTTTGCCATGATCTTAAACGGACCGCTAGAGATGAGACGGCCAACCTCTGTTAGAATCCGATAAATCAAGCTAAAACTAGGGCAGCCTGGTCTCCAGTGCAAGTCCGCAAGCAGACGGCTTAAACAAATAAAAAGCACCTATTCTAAACACACTCGAACGACTGACTGATTCCGGCACCGAAGGGTAAGGGCGCCATCGTGTGCCAGTACACGGGAACAAACAGAACAGCGGCTTACCTGCTGAATCGCGAGCTCGTGTCCGAGGGAACAGCCGTGAATGTGTTCCTCCCTCAACTAAGTAAGGCGAAATGTCCGCTTTCAGCGTGCACGTAGTGAATTAACGTGACGTCAAAAAAAGTGTGGAAAGACTTGGTTGCTAAGGACGCCACCAGTGGTGGGGGAATATAGTCAAGGGTAAGGCTCAACGTGGGTAGAGGAAGGATTGTTTTAACATGACGTTACAACAATATTCGGCCAACATGCTCTAAAAAGGTTTAGTTTGAACATACAATATATATTTAATTACAACGGCAAGCATTTTGCATATATATACTCTTGGGAAGCAATCATGTAAAAGTTCCTCGAACACCGTAGGATACCAGATCTAAAAATAAACATCGGGGTGGAACAATTGTTTTACTATCATATTGCCACAAAGTATTTCATTCGGGTTACACAATACTTCTGGATGAGAGAATTCATAGTTTATCAAAATGCCTTGATCACATATTGTTATCCATAGACATAACGTTTTGGATATAGCCAAAAGCGGTCAGCTGGGGCAGGGAACAGATTTAATGAAAGATAATGGTTATCCCATACGGTCATTCCAATGCTAAACCTAATTAGCTGAGGCAGCAATGCTAAACCTATATAACTGAAACAACACTGTTGTGTGAGTTGTGGGGGGGTCCCTGTATTGCCAGACAACAATTGTAATATGAACAAAATGCAAAAGTACTGGCTATTCATTGTCCGATGTCGGAGCGAGATGACCTATAGTGGGGTGCACCATAATAGAAATCTTAAATGCGCACTCCCAGACATGCCAATTGTGCATTGCTGGTATCTTGTTCATTCAATCCATTCGTGATGGAGTCTAATTTTATCATCCATTTTGATTCCCTGAAAGTTAAGATCGAGCTTATGTCCCCTCCTCTTGGTCCCAATTCAGCTTTTTCTAGGACCAGCCATCTCATTTGGTCCGGGGAATGCATCAGGTGGGCAAAATAATCGAGTGGGGCTCCCTGAACTTGACAGCGTATCCTGCTCTGGTGTTGGAGTATCCTTGCCTTCACTTTCTGTTGGGTTTGTCCCACGTATAACATGTCAGAAGGGCAGAGAACTCCATATACAACATTTACAGAGTTACAGTTCGTGAAACCTTTTAGGTCCAGTGTATGCTCATTGTGTGTGAAGCTCTTTGTCTGAAGTGTGGTGGCACATGCTTTACACTGACCACAGCATGGCGTCCTATGACTGGTGGCAAATTCCACATTGATTGTATCGTTGGGTTCTTTTCCGTGGCTAGGAAGGAGTTGACTACGTGGTCTTTTATACTCTTTGCCTTTCGGAAGGCATGCATAGGTGGCTCTGGGTGGTTAATGTCCTCCGCCACCAGTCCCCGGTGTCGATTTGATTACCTTCTTAATAGCATTACTTTGAGTAGAGAAGGTTGTTACGCAAATGACTCTTTGTGTAGCTTGATCTGGCTCCACGAAACAGAGCGGAAGAGCTTCATGTGGACTATACCAGGCTCTTTTTTGCGCCCTTCTGATCATTCTTCACGGATATCCACGGGCCAACTGTCTCGCACTCAGGATATCGGACTTCCTCGTGTAGTCGTTTTTTTTTTTTTGTAACAATTTCTTCTAATGCGCAAGAACTGGCCTACAGGTAGATTGTCCCGAAGTGCCCTGGGGTGGTGGCTGCTGTACCTCAATAGCGAGTTCCTCTCAGTAGATTTTCGGTACAAGGTAGTCTACAGTTTGTTATCTGCATGACCGATCTTAATGTCCAAGAACGGGATTTCGTGGGGATCAGACTGTTTGGTAAATTTAATGTCCAGATCACATTGTTTGAGCCAAATGTGGAAGGAGTCGAGCTTACTATCAGTGCCTGTCCAGATCAGTAGGATGTCGTCTATATAACGTCTCCATAGGTCAATCCTCTGGTGGTATGGGTTGTTTGAGAAGATGAAAGAATTCTCGAAGTGGTCCATATAAATGATTGCCAAATCCGGGGCGAAGGCCACCCCCATTGCCACGCCCTTGGTTTGAAAGTAGAAGTTGCTTTGGAAGACAAAAAAAATATTTTTCATTGCAATAGTGAGTAAATCAATGATGAATTTTGTGGGAACCTCCATTGGTGCTGGGCGTCTGTCGAGGTAGATGGTTATAACCTCTAACGCTGGATCCTGTGGGATACTTGTATAGAGGGAAACATCACAAGTTACTAGCAGTTGTGCCTCCGGGTTGTAGGGTCGTTCCTCAATTAGAGCTATAACTTGCATCATATCACGTAGATAGGCTGAGGTACTTTCTGCAATGGGTTTGAAAAAAAAGTCAATATACTTGCAGAGTGGTTCCAGAAGAGACCCGAACCCCGAGACTATCGGCCTCCCAGGTGGATTGGACATCTCCTTGTGGATCTTGGGTAGTGTATAGATTGTAGGTAGACGGGGATGGAGCTGATTCAGATATTGAAATTCCAAATCACTCAGGAAACACAGATCAAGGGCCTCTGATGTGATGCTCAGAATCTCCTTGGCCAGATCTTTTGAGGAGTCGGTTCTTAGCTGCACATAGCTAATCCCATCTTGTTAATGTCTGTCGATCTCCAATTTATAGGCTGTCGTATCTTGCACCACAATGGCTCCGCCTTTGTCTGCTAGCTTTATCACAATGTCTTTGTTGTTCCTGAGGCTTAGAAGTGCTTCCTTTTCATTTCGGCTGATATTCTGGACAGTATGCTTGTGTGTTTCCAGTGTTCGAAGAACATCCCTGGCCACAATATTTTCATAAGCGAGTATAGTACTTGGCATTGCATGTGTAGGTGGAAAGAACGTTGAGGGGACTCTAAGGCCGGTCAGAGTTCTTTTAGTCATACGTTCACTGTTTTTAAAGAAGTATCTCAAGCGGATTTTTCTGAAAAAAGCAAAGAGTTCAGTTTTAAAGTTGAAGATATTAGGCTGGTTTGTCGGTACGAATGTGAGTCCTTTGGTTAGCACCTTTTCCTCCTCCTTTTGAGGTCATATGATGAAATGTTCACCACTGGGTTATGATTGACATTCTGTATTGTGTTATCCATTGGAGTGAAGTTGATGTTCTCAGTTGTGTGGAACTCTGGCATCTCTACAACCTGTAGACCTTCCGGCGGGTTGATATCTCTCCACTCTCTGGTTGGAAATGGACCCGTTTGGGGCCAGCGTCCTGACTTCGTTGATAATTCGATTGTTGGCCCCTTGGATATTTTGTAATTATCTGTAGAGATTAGGCATGAAAATATTTGGGGTTGCTGAGCATGCTGCCAAAGTCTTCTCGGGTCACAGTACCTCTCCAGGCGCGCAGGTGCCTCTCCACGAGCTCGTCAGCTCAAAGCGGGTCGAGGGAGCCTTTTAAACAGGAAACAAATGTGGGATCACACTGCTTCACCTCCCAGCGGGTTCGCCCCTAAGCATTATGGTGGATGCAGTTCATCAAGCGTGTGTACTTGCAAAAAAGTTCTTTTGAGTGTTTCACCAGGTTGATGCAGATCAATGCTGGCCATCCCTAAACGCGTCTTTCTGGATTATTATCCGTCATCAGTAGAGATTAGGTATGAAAATATTTGGGGTTGCTTAGCAGGCTGCCAAAGTCTTCTCGGGTCAAAGTACCTCTCCAGGCGCGCAGGTGCCTCCTAGAGCTCGTCAGCTCAAAGCTCAAGGGCGACCAGCTGGTCCGGTTGAGCTGACGAGCTCGTGGAGAGGCACCTGCGCGCCTTGAGGTACTGTGACCTGAGAATACTTTGGCAGCTTGCTCAGCAGCCCCAAATATTTGATGCCTAATCTCTACTAACGACGGATAGTGATCCAGAAACACGTGTATAGAGATGGCCAGTACAACTTTGTAATTACTCGAGAAAATCCTGCAAGCACCCACGCTTGGTGAACTGCATTGACCACAATGCTCAGGATCGACCCGCTGGGAGGTGAAGCAGTGTGATCCCACATTGGTTTCCTGTTTAAAAGGCTCCCGCGAGCCGGTTGAGCTGACGAGCTCATGGAGAGGCACCTGTGCGCCTTGAGAGGTACTGTGACCTGAGAATACTTTGGCAGCCTGCTCAGCAGCCCCAAATATTTGATGCCCAATCTCTACTGACGACGGATAATGATCCAGAAACATGTGTATCGAGATGGCCAGTACAACTTTGTAATTACTCGAGACAATCCTGCAAGCACATGCTTGGTGAACTTCATTGACCACAATGCTCAGGGGTGACCCGCTGGGAGGTGAAGCAGTGTGATCCCACATTGGTTTCCTGTCTGCAAGAGGTCCACCCATTCAGCCACAGTGGACCACAGTCCACTTAAGGCCAGGATTGCACCAGATCTCCAGACAATGCGGTCATGTCTGCACATGGCAGACCTCAACTCCCCTAATGATTTTTCAATTTGTTCATAACATTTGAGGCTCTAACTGTTCGGAGCTCTCGGATTCTCGATTCATTTTAATTGGAAAGGCATTTGTCTAAAACCACTCCCACAAAAACCTTCTGTTCTTTAGTTTATCCTGGCTCTTACTTTTTTTTTTTTTTTACAGGCCATGCTTCATTTTATTGCCGTATGGTGCCTTTATTTGCTCTAAGAATTCAGCTTTCTATTTACCCATTTCTTTGTACAAATCTAAGACGGCAGGTTGAATCTAAATTGCCTAGTAAATGAATTTGGGATTACATTTAGGTAACTTGAAACTGCATAACTTCCTAAATTGGTAATTTATGTCTCTCGTCCATATGACCATGTTCTTCATGAATATTCTTTTGTTGTTTACCCATGCTACAGTTTTAACGAGCGACTGTAAAGAAATCTGCTTTTATAGGGGGCAAATGAGTCTCGCATCATAGTCACTCATTTCTGGCAATACTAGTTATCAAACATGATGACATTATGGGCCTGCTTTACAAACTGCACTTTACAGTAAGTTTACGCTTTTGACCAAGTTGTCTATTTTTCAGTGTTCACAAACTGGACTTTTGAATGAACTTAGACATACACTTTGAGGTAAGTCCTGCACAAACATGGCCAACCATTTCTACTGCATGGTACTGGAATCTCCATTATTTCCTATTGAAGGGTGTTGCAGTATCAGTGGCTGGTCATGTATAATGCTGGACTTACTACAAGCCTTCTATTGTCCAGATTGAAATATTTTTGATTACACATTATGTCAAAATATGCAGTGCTTCCATGCATACTTTAAGGTGCCGTCTTACTCTAAGTCAGTACTCCATGATTTTGTGCCCACTCCCTACAAGCAGTCTGTCTAACATCGCACCTATTCTTATACCTTGCATACCATCTCTAGGCGTGTTCAAATAGAGAGGAGGAGCCATCTCATGCTCCGGTTCTGTATCACCATGCAGACTATTCCGAATATACGTTTTGTTATAAAATGTACGCAGAAGCTTGCTACTACATTCCTTCTAACATGACGAAACCTACAACCCTGGAAACTACCTCTTCAGTTACCATGCTCGCAGACATTTTGTGCTCCAGAGAATGGTAATCTTCCACCTCAATGTGAGAAATAGTAGAAGTAGTGAACCAGAGAGGTGTTGGCTAAATGGGGTTAGGCACACCTTGAATCTGTCACCATCAACTGATTAACCTCATCGCTGCTAGCCATATTCCCCTCCGGTGCTGAAGTATAATGATTATGGGTGTGGTCATGACGGAACGGTTCCGTCATCAGCACAGCTCCTCTGTGCCTCATGACGGAACCGTTCCGTCATGAGCATCGAAGGGGTTAAGAGACTGAAAATTCTAGGCTTCCATCACTCTGACCCATTACTACCAATTACGCAGTACACCATAAATTCAAGTTTCAAACCGAACACCATCCTCTCTCTTGCAGTCCTGGAATCTCTGAAGATACCAAGCTGACTTCTGCCCAAATTGCTTAATCAGAGCTTCTTTTATCTGCTCATAGACTATCTGGTCTGCCACAGGCATTCTCCCATTGACTGCTGTCCCTTCCAGTGGCATGCGCCCCATTAAAGCAGCTGCCTTAGACACCTCATTTAAGGCCTGCGCCTTACAAGAAACTAGAAAGCTCACAAATCAATCAATCAATCAGGAGTTTGTTGAAGCGCGACTACTCACCCGTAAGGGTCTCAAGGCGCTAGGGGTGGGGGAGGGGTGCTGGTTCCATTCCATCAAGGAGGGCGTCTGTCGAAGAGCCAGGTTTTGAGGTTTCTTGCGAAGATGGGGAGCGATGTTGTCTGTCTGAGGTGGAGCGGAAGGTCGTTCCATGCTTTGGCCGCGAGGAAGGAGAAGGAGCGGCCTCCCGATCTGGTCTTTCTGGTGCGAGGGACCACGGCGTAGGAAAGCTGGGCCGATCGTAGGGTCCTTTGGGGTGCGTGGAATTTGAGTCTGCTGTTCAGGTATGTTGGTCCGGTGCCTTGGAGGGCCTTGTTTGCGTGGGTGAGCACCTTAAAGGTGATTCTCGCCTCGACAGGGAGCCAGTGGAGTGTGCGCAGGTTCTGGGAGATGTGGCAGTGTTTTGGCAGGTTGAGGACCAGTCTTGCGGCAGCGTTCTGGATGTTCTGTAGCTTGCGGATGAGGTTTTTGTTTATTCCGGCGTAGAGTGCGTTGCCGTAGTAGAGTCTGCTGGTGACCAAGGCGTGAGTGACTGTCTTTCGGTGTTCGAAGGGGATCCATTTGAAGGTCTTACGAAGGAGGCGGAGGGTGTGGAAGCAGGAAGATGAGACGGAGTTGATCTGGCGGTCCATTTTGAGCTCGGAGTCCAGGATGATTCCCAGATTGCGTCCGTGATCTGTGGGGGTTGGCGGGTTTCCGAGGGCGGTGGGCCACCAGGTGTCGCTCCAGGCGTCGGGGTTTGGGCCCATGATGAGTACTTCTGTTTTGTTGGTGTTTAGTTGTGGGCAGCTGTTTTTCATCCATTTGGCAACGGCTTCCATGCCTTCTCGAAAGTTGCGTCTGGCGGTGTTGGGCTCGTTGGATAGGGAGAGTATGAGCTGGGTGTCGTCTGCGTATGACACGATGTTGAGTCCGTAGGTTCCGACGATGGGGGCAAGTGGAGCCATGTAGACGTTGAAGAGCGTCTGGCTGAGGGAGGAGCCCTGGGGGACTCCGCAGGTGGTAGGTGTGGGGTCCGAGAGGAAAGGGGAGAGTCTGACCCGCTGCGTCCTGCCAGAGAGGAAGGAGCAGATCCAGTCGAGGGCCTTGTCCTGGATTCCTGCATCGTAGAGTCTGCGTATTACGGTGCGGTGGGAGACTGTGTCAAACGCCGCTGATAGGTTGAGGAGGATGAGGGCTACTATTTCTCCTTTGTCCAGTAAGGTGCGGATGTCGTCTGTTGCGGCGAGGAGGGCGGTTTCCGTACTGTGGTTTTTTCTGAAGCCGGATTGGGAGGAGTCGAGGATGTTGTGTTCTTCAATGAATGTGGCAAGTTGGCTGTTGATGGCTTTCTCGATGACTTTCGCTGGGAACGGGAGCAGGAAGATGGGTCTGTAGTTTTTGAGGTCGGTGGGGTCCGCTGAGGGTTTCTTCAGGAGGAGGTTGACCTCGGCGTGTTTCCAGTCGTCGGGGAACGAGGCGGTTGCCAGGGAGCGGTTGATGGTGTGGCAGAGCATGGGTGCGATGGTGTTGGCGGCTCTGTTGAAGATGTGGTGGGGGCAGAGGTCTGTGGGGGCCCCTGATTGGATTGACTTCATTGTCTTCAGAGTGTCTTCGGTGGTGAGGGCTGTCCAGTCATCAATCGCTGGTTTCCGGGTGTCGGGGGGGGGGGGGGGGGGGGGGTGGTTGGTGAGGGTTCAGTGTGTTGGTTGTCTTCGTCGAAGTTGTCGTAGATGCTCTTGATTTTGTGGTGGAAAAAGATGCTGAGTTTGTCGCAGAGGTCTTGTGAGGGAGGGATGTCGGTAGACTCGCTGGTGGGTTGGGCGAACTCCTTGATGATGCTGAAGAGTTCCTTGCTGTTGTGTGCGTGGGTGGAGATTCTGTCTTCAATCGCTTTTTTCCTCGTTTCTCTGATGAGTTGATGGTGGGCGTTGGTGGCGGCTCTGAAGTTGATTTGGGCTTCTGTGGATTTGGTGTTTCTCCAGGTCTTTTCGAGGCGGCGGCATGTGCGCCTGGACTCTCAAAGTTCAGTGGTAAACCATCTGGCTTTCTTGGCACGGGTATTGTTGTTTTTCTTGAGGGGGGCTATGGTGTTGGTGCTGTCCGAGATCATCTATGCAGGGTTCGGGCTGCCGTGTTTGGGTCGTCGTTTTCCGCGATGGTTGGGGTGGAGTTGTTGAGTAAGGAGGTGAGCTGGTCATCGGTGATTTTGGTCCAGTTTATTTGTGGAAGCAGGTTCTGGTGTCTGTGGATGGTGGGTGTTCTGAAGGTGAAGTGGACGCAACGATGGTCGGTCCATGGGAGTTCGGTGGTGTGGCTGAAGGTGATTGAGTTTCCTGTAGTGAAGAGGGGGTCGAGGGTGTGTCCTGCTGAGTGCGTGGGCTCGGTCACGATCTGGCGGAGTCCAATGTTGTGGAGGTTGTCCAGGAGGCATGTGGTGTTGGGGTCCAGTTGATTGTCGAGGTGGAAGTTGAGGTCTCCCAGCAGGGTGTAGTTGGTGAATGCGATGGCCTGCGGGGAGATAATGTCCGTGATGGAGTTGGCGAAGGGTTCGCGGGGTCCAGGGGGTCGGTAGATGAGGGTTCCTCGGAGGGAGGCGGTGGGGCTGGCCAGTATCTTGAAGTGAAGGTGTTCCATCAGTTTTGTGGACTCATCAGGAAGTGTGCTCAGGCGGAGGCTGGATTTGTGGACGATGGCGATTCCTCCTCCTGGGTGGGTGGGGCGGTCCTTCCTGGAGATCTTGTATCCTTGGGGGATGGCGATGGCGATTTCCGGTCCCGAGGTGGTGTTGGTCCAGGTTTCGGTGAAGCATGCTACATCTGGGGTGGTGCTGTCGAGGAGGTCCCAGATTTCTGTGGCGTGTTTGTGGAGGAATCGGACGTTGAGGAGGATGCATTGCAGGGTCTTCGGTTCGGTTGTGTTCTTGTGGATGGGTTGTGCTGGATCCGTGTTCTTGGCGGTGCTGCAGGTCTGCCGGCAGCGGTGACAGCTGAAGGGTCCATGGGTGTCGGCTGGTGATGCTAGCTTGCAGTTGTTGTTGCAGCCTGGGTTGAGTGCGTGGAGTGCTGCTGGGTCGTAGCGTTGGCGGGCGGAGGTCCAGGGTTCCTGGTGCTAATCGCGGACGGGTCCGCAGACGTGCTTGCCTTTGACTCGCCTTCGGTGCACCAGCGGCGCGCCCGCGGCCGCTGCGCGGCCGCGCAGTGGCCGCCACTTTAGTAGGGGTCGGGGAGGGCTGGACAGCTGGGAGGCGGGAGGGGAGCTGGATTGGCCGGTCGCGCTGGGGGGGGGGGGAGGGGCCACGGGGCAGCAGCGGCGGGATAAGGTAAAGGGAGGAAAGAAGGGGATAAAGAAAAAAGGTTAAATAAGCGGAAATAAGGCACAAAAGAGCAGAGATGCAGAAAGGTGAAAGATAGAAAGGGTAGAAAAAACGAGTGAAAACGAGTGAAGGAGCAGAGGGAGAGAAAGGGAAAATGGGCAGAAGTAAGGCGCAAAAGAGCAGAGGTGCAGAAAGGTGAAAGATAGAAAGGGGGAAAAACGAGTGAAAACGAGTGAAGGGAGCAGAGGGAGAGAAAGGGAAAATGGGCAGAAATAAGGCGCAAAAGAGCAGAGGTGCAGAAAGGTGAAAGATAGAAAGGGGAGAAAAACGAGTGAAGGAGCAGAAAGAAAGAAAGGAGACAGAGGTCCACTGGACCACCAGGGATGAGGCACAGGGAAACCTGCGGGTGGAGGAGGGCCTCGATCACCAACACTCAAGAGTGCAGGGGCACCTCACTTAATGGTGGAGCTGCGAGGGTGGGAGAGCAATTTCCCTGACAATGAGTCAGTGGTCTTGCTCGCCTGTCCCCGCAGTGGCCGCCATTAAGTAGGGGTCGGGGAGGGGCTGGACAGCTGGGAGGCGGGAGCGGGGAGGGGAGCTGGATTGGGCCGGTCGCGCTGGGGGGGGGGGGGGGGGGGGGGTAGGGGCCGCGGGGGCAGCAGCGGCGGGGAAAGGTGAAGGGATAAAGAAAACAAGCATTTACAATGCAATGGTCTCGGCAATATTATAGGTAGAGCTATTGGTATTGCTCATTATTTTTTTTTACCTTTTTCTATCCCTAAATAATGGCATTGGCTTTTTTTTTGCATATGTGATACCCATTGCATTAGCAGAGAGAGTGAGATAGAGAGAGAGGTATAGAAATAGAGAGAGAGTGAGGTAGTGAGAGAGTGAGGTAGATAGAGAGTGAGGTAGTGATCTAGAGAGAGTGAGGTAGTGAAAGAGTGAGGTAGTGAGGGAGAGGGTTGTTGTGAGGTAGTGAGATAGAGAGCGAGGTAGTGAAAGAGTGAAAGTGAGATAGAAAGAGTGAGGTAGTGAGAGAGAGTGATTGAGGTAGTGAGTTAGAGGGAGTTAAGTTGTGAGGTTGTGAGCTAGAGAGTGAGGTAGTGAGAGAGTGAGGTAGTGATGTTTTAAGAGAAGTTGTGAGATAGTGAGATAGTGGAGTAGTGAGGTAGAGAGAGTTATGTAGTGAGAGAGTGAGGAAGATAGAGAGTGAGGTAGTGAGACAGAGAGTGAGGTAGTGAAAGAGTGAGGTAGTGAGGGAGAGTGATGTTCTGAGGTAGTGAGATAGAAACTGTGAGTGAGTTTGTGAGGAAGTGAGATAGAGAGTGAGGTAGTGAAAGAGAGTGAAAGTGAGTTAGTGAGATAGAAAGAGGGGGAGTGAGGTAGTGAGTTAGAGAGAGAGTGAAGTTGTGAGGTAGTGAGCTAGAGAGTGAGAGAGTGTTGTAGTGAATTTTTGAGGGAGTGAGTTGTGATATAGTGAGGTAGTGAGATAGAAATAGAGTGAGGTAGTGAGATAGAAATAGAGTGAGGTAGTGAGATAGAGAGAGAGTGAGGTAGTGAGATAGAGAGAGAGTAAAGTTGTGAGGTAGTGTGTTAGAGAGTGATGTGGAATGCATGCTAACAATAAGCAACAAACAAACATGATACAAATACCTCCCACCCTAAGATCGGCACTTACCTCTCATGCCGCTGATCAGCACACATAAGCTGCCAGGAGAAACAAGAACAATCTATCCCAGGCTCATTAGCGCTTGTTCCACTGCCCATCATGGACCTGGCATGGACTGATAGCATTTGTATACCTGATAAAAAAAACACCGCAGAACAAAAGCCTATGAGAGCCTGTCGAGCACAAAGGCAGACAACTATTCCAAATTTCTAACACTAGTTCATATTTAAAAGAAAGTTACTGAAGATGGAGTGCAGATCATAAACATTTAAAACATTTGAAATAGGACAGTATGAAATAGGCTTTTACAAACTATATACATGGCATACATAGAAAGGTTTGAAATATATTTATTACACATGTTAACGCAAGAAAAGAACGTGGACTTGAGGCGCACAGACCACAGGGGTTGTGAGAGGTGCGCACAATAGGAAGGGGGGGGGGGGGGGGCGAGGACAATAGGCTGCCACTGCTAAACCTACGCAAATAAACTGCCAGACCTCACTCCGCAAGTCTCCTACACGGAGTGAAAATGTTGGCGTGCAGAAGGACAGTGTGGGCACGTGAACAGCAAACACACAGAAATTATTCTTGTCTGCAAGACGCCTCTATTCTGAGTTATGTGGCAGTTAAAGGGCGATCATAATTAAAAACACCACACCATCGCTTTGTGCTCTTCCCAACGCCTGAGTGCATCCTTTATAACCCAAGTAAACAGTGGGCTGATATTAATCTAATCTGCTGGGAGAAATTGCGGGACAACTAGTTCTGTGGAAAAGTGCTCTTTCAAAGGTAATCAAAGCCGAAATATGATATAAAACGAAAGGGGCACCATAATGTGCGCCAGGACCACGAGTCACAATACAAACCCACCCACATAAGGTGTATGCAACTTTATACCGGACAGACAGATGGACTGCTACCAGGAGCAGACAGTTTTCTGTGGGATAGACGTTTGAGACTACAGGCATTTTTAGGTGGGCAGAGGGGTGCTCCGGACAGCAGGCACATTTATAGGGGGTATCCGCCAGCAGGCAGGGGGGGCTGGAGACTTCACAAGGGGCAATAGAGGGATTCTGCCAAGAGCAGACAGGCTCCCATGGAGAAGAGGGGTGGTACTACCGGCAGCTTTAGGGGGCAGAGCGGTGGTCGCGGCAGAGATGAAATGGAGTCAAGTTATAATTTAAAAAAACGCATTACATAAGAAAGAAAATAAAGAGGGCTTACCTCAGACCCGCAAACAGCTGCATACACACCGGGCAAAACACTCCTTTCACGAAACTGCACGGAAGGGCCATGGGCCGGAGGGGACCTGTAAAAGGAACAAAAACAAGCATTAGACAACAGAGACAAGATGGCTTACCTGAGATCCACGAACTGCACCATACATACCGGGCAAAACACTCCTTGCACGACGCTGCACGGAAGGGCCACGGGCCGGGTCGGGACCTGTAAAAGGAACAAAAACAAGCATTCGACAACAAACCGAGACAAGATGGCTTTCCTGAGACCCGCAAACAGCTGCATACATACCGGGCAAAGCACTCCTTGCACGACACGGCCACCAGCCGGGGGGGACCTGTAAAAGGAACAAAAACAAGCATTAGACAACAAAACAGACAAGATGGCTTACCCGAGTCCCAGAAAGTGCTGCATACATACCGGGCAAAGCACTCCTTGCACGAAGCTGCACGGAACAGCCACGGGCTGGGGCGGGGGGGATCTGTAAAAGGAACAAAAACAAGCATTAGACAACAAACCGGGACAAGATGGCTTACCTGAGACCCGCAAACAGCTGCATACATACCGGGCAAAACACTCCTTGCACGGAATGGCCACGGGACCTGTAAAAGGTACAAAAACAAGCATTAGACAACTAACAGAGACAAGATGGCTCAAAACAGAGACAAGATGGCTTACCCGAGTCCCAGAAAGGGCAGCATACATACCGGGCAGAACACTCCTTGCACGACGCTGCACGGAACGGCCACCAGCTGGGGGGGACCTGTAAAAGGAATAAAAACAAGCATTAGACAACAAAACAGAGACAAGATGGCTTACCTGAGACCCGCAAACTGCTGCATACATACCAGGCAAAACACTCCTTGCACGACGCTGCACGGAAGGGCCACGGGCCGGGGGGACCTGTAAAAGGAACAAAAACAAGCAATAGCTAGAGCAAAACTTACCTAAAGTGGCAGGGGCTGCCTCATGTCTTCTCATGGCCAGACGAGACAAACAATGGCGGACACAGGCTTCTGTTTTTTTTCGGATTTGGGGGCGTGTTCGGTGTTCAAAAGTAGGCGTGGCTAAAAAGTGGAAAGAAGAACACCGAACACACCTCCAAATCCGAAAAGGACGGAGCCTATTCGGAGGGACAGCTCTCTCTTCCAATGGCTGGGCTCCGTTTAGGATGCCAGCCAATGGGAGAGAGACAAAAACAGAGGCGGGACAAATCGTACTACTAAGAGTCATTAAATCTCGATACTTCCGGTTCTGCCGCGAAGGCAGAACCGGATAGTACCTCGACCTAAAAAGGGAAAATAAGCAGAAATAAGGCACAAAAGAGCAGAGATGCAGAAAGGAGCAGAAAGGTGAAAGATAGAAAGGGTAGAAAAACGAATGAAAACGAGTGAAGGAGCAGAGGGAGAGAAAGGGAAAATGGGCAGAAATAAGGCGCAAAAGAGCAGAGGTGCAGAAAGGTGAAAGATAGAAAGGGGAGAAAAACTAGTAAAGGAGCAGAAAGAAAGAAAGGAGACAGAGGTCCACTGGACCACCAGGGATGAGGCGCAGGGAAACCTGCGGGTGGAGGAGGGCCTCGATCACCAACACTCAAGAGGGCAGGGGCACCTCACTTAATGGTGGAGCTGCGAGGGTGGGAGAGCAATTTCCCACCATTTCAAAATACACGTCACATACAGGTGCTCAAGATAATTTGGAAGCTTGGTCACAACCTGGCCTGAACTGGGTTTGGAGTCACTTATCCCAGATGGTGCGGTCATTGCTGTCATCCTAAGTTTCTCTCTCACAAGAGATATATTTTCCCTTACCAACTCTTTCCTTTTCCTACTGTTTCTCCTCCCACTCTCTGTTTTGTCTCCCGTTCTCACAATTTCTCTTCCCAGGCCCATTCCTCCGGTCTGTTCCGCCCCTCTCCTCTTGTTCCCGGTGAGCTGGTCTCCGCTTCTTCCTCTCAACCTCTCTGGCTTTATCTTCCTCAGCCTTGACTTTCTTAAGTGCCAACTGCAAGCTCAGGGTTTCTACTAGAATCAACCCATGCAAGGGATTTAGTCCAGGAATTGGTGACAGTGGTCCCATAGAAATTTGAGGTGGTGTACACACCTGAGATATTCTAGAAACTAAAATTGGTGAGTGTATTGATGCAACTCGCAGGGGGGAGTGAATGCATTAGGGGACACACTTGGGGTGTCTAAAATAGATCTGTGCTAACGGGATCCTAAAGCCTGAATCCACAGCGCTCTCTTCTTGGGTTCTAACTCTGGTTCCCTCTCCAGACTCCAAAGTTAACCACAATCTCAACCCTTTCACCCAGTATCTGAAACCGATCCAAAATTAAATTAGCAAAGTCCTCTCTGTCCCTACTTCTGGGAATCCTCCACCCTCTGTCCCAACATAAATCCTTCATCTGATCTATGGACATGGTGCTGAGGTCAATTTCCAACCTTGTGTTTTCCATCGTCCATGTTTGTCACCTTTGTGCTGAGAATAAACTGTGCTTATTGTACTACTGGCACAAATTGGAAATGCCCAATGCCACACCTGCATCTAGGCTGCTAAACATTAGGCCTCCTCTGCTTGCCACCAATTGTCAGAATCCCTTTCAGACGCCTATGTGGCAAGCAAGGACTACTGGTCCACACACGGGGATAGAGGCCTTTTACTCCTGATGTCACGGAGCCTCACCTACTATGGATTCCGTGCACCTGGGCCAATCCTTCATCTGCACTTGAATTTCAGGATACTGTGGTGCGAGCAGTCCATGGTTCCCTCGGAGGTGGGGGGAGGTGGATACAGTATATTGTACACAGGCTCACAATTCAACATGAATCAAGCAACCGCTGCTGCAAAAACAAACATTATCTAGCATAATGGCCACTTTTATGAAAAAATAGTAGTATTTTATTATCAACCACAATCCAAAAATATAACATACACAAACAAACCGTCCTCCCCTGAGGTCGGGGCTCTAGTGTTTCTTTGGCGGTTCCCTGTCCCACTCACTCAGCGTTCGTGGTTAATCCCCATTCACTATTGGTAACATCCATTGTATGCCCCACTAGTAGCCAGTATCTCACAATTCCACTATAGCTCTAACTTTAAATCAATAGTGTTGCAGCACTACAGTGCTAATTTTTCAGCAAGTTTCCCCGAGTGCTGACCGTCCCTGATCCCGTCTTACCCACAACGGTAAGTGTGAAGCGGTAGGAGTTCCTGAGTGTGTCCCATCCACGGGTGCTCGCAGCAGCTGAGTTCAGGTGAGTTGTTCGTACGTGGCCCCCATGGCGACACTCAGCGGGTGAAGGGTGCTTCACTCGCAGTTGTGCTCCTGAAGTGACCGAAGGCTCTCTCCTCCAGTGGGGGTGGAGAGTGTTCGGTTGGTTTCCCAATAAGAGGTGGCGCTGATTATCTTGTCTGGGGTCCTTTGCCAGGATGATGGCACCCTGGAGCTCTCACTTTTCTGATAAGGCAGAACAAGTCTGTCCTTCGTGCTCTTGCTGACCCTCTCTGGCATACAGTGTTACTGGAACTCTCATTCCATGGACCCTGGCTCGAACAACATAGTGATATTCTCCACAGCATCCCCTCTTGTCATACAGGGTTGCCACCTTGCTACACATGGCTACAGCCCTTACCACATGCAGTCTTTCCCAAAGCAGCCCCTCCTGGCTTACAGAATCTCCACCATGCTACAGCACAAGCCTATGGCCCCTACCGATCGGCAGTCTCTTCCTTGGTGCCCCCTCCTTGCATATTGGGTTGCCACCTCACTACTACACACGGGCCGTTCCAGCAATTAAATAATCCACCCCTCAGTGGACCATGCGGCACTCAAGGTAGGGTGCCTGCTATTTGGTGCATGCAATAGTATAATGTTGCAGTGTAGCACAAGTGTAAGTATTTGGAAAAAGTGACTAAAAAAAAGGAAACCTTATCTGCCTAAACCTCTTCTAGGCTAATTCGCATTTTCAATCAGTTGGACCCCGTCAGTGCCTCCCTTTAAGTTTTAAAACTGCTCCCAAAGCAGGATCAAAGGCATAAGCCTTTTGGCAGGGAGACCCACGGTTGATAGTTGTGATTCATATCAGCCCAGGAGGGACGATTGGGTTGGGTCCAGGAATTTCATGAATTTGAAAGGGACCAGGATATGGCATGTCCCTTCATGCGTGTGTGTAAAGGGAAGCCTTTTGGGTCTCAGGCACTCTCTCACCAGGCCAGTGGTAGGAGGAGCCAGTTTCAAAATCAGTCTAGTGTAGATGAGGATTCTGCTAATTTTCCGAGTCCTATCGTTGGCTGGCACAAGCTCCTTTCAGGGGCAGAAAGATGCTGCCATGTTTGATTTGCCTCAAAATAGTGGAATGTGAGAACTTGTGCAGTAAGACGAGCAGGATGTGCCGCAAAAGCATTAATGGTTGCAGCTGGGATATTATTTTTCATTTGTTTAGGGGATGCCCAGGAGTCACCCCCTACCCACTTGCTAATGAAACCTACAAAGCTGCACTTCACGTACAGTTCATCAGGCCACTTGAGACCTGTAGGAGAGCTGAAGATGTGTGACCTGCTGTGTGATACTTGTGTGACGTCCTGATGGACTGGACCTGCTCCAAGTACCCAGGACCAAGAACTTGATTCCAAGAGTCAGATGGCTGACCTCCTGTGTGGTTACACACAGGACACAACTCTCTAGTTGTAGCAAATGCTGGAAAAAGAGCACATTTCCAAACTACTGAGGATATACCTCCTCCAGACAAAGAATCAAAATGAATTGAATCCTCTTGCAAAAGGGTTTCAGCATAATCTGCAAACCATTGGAGGATAGCTAATAGCCAGGCTCTATTAACTCACTATGAAAGGGCACTCTGGGATAAAATGGAGGGGCTCCTTTAACATGTTCGAAAGAGGGGAAAGGAATTAGTTGCAGCTGATGAGTAGAAAGTGCACCTGAACTGGGTCCTGTTGATAGTCACTGCTAGAGTGAGTCCTGGCTCCTATGTGCTGCCTCTGTTGTCTTGGGAGATTCAGAAGTAACTAAGAGGAGCTGCTGTTTGTGGCTTTGAAAAAGTGTAGACTCCCAATACCTCTGGAGTTTCAGTGGAAACTCAGAGCAACAGTGGCCGATCTCAAGAGGACTTAATCAGATATAGGTTAAAAAAAAATTGTGCCATAACCAATGGCTTCTCCTTGACCTCCTTCAGTGTCTGTTTGGCTTGGAGAAGACTTCGGCAGATAAAAACCTTGCCCCACTGGGAGGTTTTGACTTCCATTTCAGAGACAAAGTCAGAAGATAAAATTGTTGACCAGGACAAATCCTCCTGATGAATCTGTCATGTTCCATTGCGGTTTGCTGGAAATTGCGCCTAATTTCCAGTCAACTGTGAACAGTGACTACTGATTGGTGCTTTACGTTTTCTTTGTGAGTTTTGCCTTGAAGCTTTTAAAAATCCTCTTTTGTTCTCCTGTTTGGATTTTTGTTATGGTGTCACTTTACTCATTAAAGCTTTCTCTAGGTTTCTAAATTGTTTGGGGTATTTTCATTGGTTTTTCATGTTACATTTTAACTGATTAGGTACTGTTAAATGCTATATAGAATTTCTCACTTAAGCCTGTTTGCACTGTGCGATATTTGCCCCGGAGTTGAACTCTGGTTTAAATTATTGAAACTGTGGGGTTCGAGGCATGTGGGCTGCTGAATTCATATCTGTGCATAGATCGCCACCTAGTGTTGGGTCCGGATGATTGCACATTGTTGTCCTGGAAGAGTCTTCGAAGTATCACGAGATAGGTGGCTCCTCCCCTGGACTACAGTGCGCATGGGCATCGCCTCCATCCCCAGATTGTTTTTTTCCGCCATTGGGTTCGGATGTGTTTCGGTTCCCTCTGTCGGAACCGATAGTTGTTCAACTTCTACTCGAGACCAAAAGGTCTTTAGGCTGGGCGTCGGTATAGTTGCGTACGGGTTTCTTTCTGACTCTCAGCTCCGATCTCTTGCTGCCCTTCCATGTGCTTTCGGCGCGGATGGGCCTACACTACACTCTTGCTATGGAGCGAACTCCGTTTAAGAAGTGCCCGGTGTGTAATTCTAAATATTCACACCTCGACGTGCACCCTGTGTGCAATACCTGTTTGTCGCCGGATCACCGCGAAGACACCTGTATGGCGTGTTCGAAGTTCCGGAGCAAGAAGACTTTAAAGATTCGCCGGGCTAATAGGCTCCAGGCTCAGTTATCGGCTACGGCGCCCCCACCAGACGACATTTTCCAGGAATCTGTCGAGGGAGAAGACGACGTGCAAGGTTCGGACTCTAATCCCGCATCCGAAGGTGAAACCTATGACGAAGGTGCGGAGAACTTTGACAAAGTCGCCGACGAGGTAGGGGACGAAGAACAGGCTTTTGCCACTATGGGTGATAGCTCAGAGGAGGAGCATCCCCAACGAGACTCTGGGGTTATTACCCCTCCTACGGCCCAGGTCGAGGGATCGCCTTCGGGCCTTACCCAAGATCTAACTATGAGTCCTACGTCCCCGCCTCCGGGCCCGGTCACGGACACTGATGAACCATCACTTACTTAGAAGAAAACGAAAGTGAAGCCAACTGGTCACGCACCCTCGGATGCGAAACCGAAAGTGAAAGTTGCGCTGGTGAAGAAGGTTCTGGAGGCGTCAACTTCCAAGGAAACCAAAATGGCCGACTCAAAGAGCCTCGCCAAGATGGCCGACCCGAAGTCCTCGGGGTCGGTGCCGAAGGCGAAATCGTCCGACGCGGCTGCGTCGGCTCCGAAAGGGGTCGTGAACCCGAAGTCGGCTCCGAAAGGGGTCGTGGACCCGAAGTCGGCTCCGAGGAAGCGCCTGGGCGACGACGAGCGTGGCCAGGGGTCCTCGGCCCCGAAGAAGGCGCATGTCGAGACGGTCAAGCCCTCTCCGGCCTTGACGAAGAAGGTGGAGGAATCCTTGCAGCGGATTCGAAAGGACACTGTGGCGCCGAAGCTCACGCCTAAGCCTGCGAAGGAGCAGACGCCTATCCGTTTCACCTTTCCTCCCAAGTCGGCGCCAAAGGCCTTCGCGCCGAAACAGAGTGGACCCTCGAAGGAGGTATTGGCACCTAAAGCGGCCTTGGTGGTGTCGAAGCTTCGACTCCAACCCCTTGCTGAAGAGGCACGTCGTGAGGTAATCATCGACGCCAACACCGGAAAACTGTCGCTCCTCAAAAGGAAGATCACGACGGAGCCGGCGTTGGAACATTTTAGGATCCCTCTCAAGAACAAACGGGACTCCGAGGGCTCTTCGGCTTTGGTGGAACCTGTGTCCCCGCAAACCCTGGGGTACTCGCCGACGCATTCTGTCGCAGCCGGTGCGGACGAGGAGGATGCCGAGTACGACTATCCGGCGTACTCGGATCCGGAGGAGGAGCACGTTCCGTGGTCCGCCGGAGGCGACCCGGAGGACCCGCAGGGGGGTCAGGACGCTCAACTTTTCGCGGCCAAGACGTCCCCGACCGAGGATTCGGCGGCCTTCAGTGCCCTGATAGAGAGAGCTGCTGCTAACCACGACGTCGAGCTGCACTCGGACCCCGTGGATGTGGACTTCTTGTTCGACACCTTCTCGGTAGCCGAAAAGTCAGTCAAAACGCTACCGATGCTGAAAGGGGTGCTTAAACATGCCACAGAGGTTTTCAAGGAGCCCACCCGAGCGCGTGTGGTCAACCCTCGCATCGACAGGAAATATAAAGCAGCGCCCACGGATCCGACATATATCAAGGGACACTTGCCATTGGACTCCCTGGTCGTTTCCAATGCTCGGAAGAGGGCAAACTCTCAAACTACTGGTGACGCTCCTCCCCCAAATAAAGAGTCCAAGATCTTCGAGGCCTCAGGCAAACGGATTGCTGCACAGGCAGCTAATATTTGGAGAATATCTAACACCCAAGCCTTGCTTGCACGTTATGATAGGGCCCATTATGACACATTAGAGGCCATACTGCAACACTTGCCTGACCAATACAAGGAGGCGGGGGAGATGCTGATTCAGGAGGGTAAACTCATTACAAATGCATCCATTAAATGTGCGTTGGATGTGGCAGACACAGCCTCCAGGGCTATCAATACTAGTGTGCTGCTTAGACGCCACGCCTGGCTTAGAATTTCGGGGTTCAAACCCGACATCCAAACCACTATACTGAATCAGACGGTGAATCCTGACCATCTGTTTGGCCCAGAGGTGGATGCCACACTGGAAAAGATGAAAAAAGATATGGAAACTGCCAAGTCCATGGGGGCTTTACAAAGTCAGCAGTTTCGGAGTGGTTCCTTTCGCCGCTCAAACTCCAGAGGCACCACGAGGGGACAAGCATCCCAGTCCACACAATATTTCAAGACTAACACCCAAGCCTCGTATAACAACAAAAATAGAGGTGGTTACAGAGGCAATAATGTCAAGGGCAGGGGACGTGGAAACAATAGCTCCAGGTCCACCGCCAACAACAAACAGTGACGTCTTGTCACTGCCCCCCGGCCATGCAACACCGGTCGGGGGGAGGCTCCAGCAGTTCCTGCCGGCGTGGAAATCCATCACCACGGACAGGTGGGTGAGGTCTATTATCCAGTACGGGTACTGTCTAGAGCTTACGTCCATTCCACCGGACATACCCCCAAGGAGCCGTCCTATGTCAGGCGAGCACTTGACCTTGTTGCAGCAAGAAGTTGTAGTCATGCTGCAAAAAGGGGCGATAGAGCTCGTTCCATTGCAAGAGCGGGGAACAGGGGTTTACTCCCTGTATTTTTTGATTCCCAAGAAGGACGGATCCCTCAGGCCGATCCTGGACCTCAGGCCCTTGAACTGGTACATCCTCTCGGAGCACTTCCATATGCTCACGTTGCAGCAGGTGCTTCCCCTACTTCAACGGGGGGACTTCCTGGCTACACTGGATCTGAAAGATGCCTATTTTCATATTCCCCTGCATCCTTCCCACAGGAAGTACCTCAGATTCACGATCTTAGACCAGCATTACCAGTTCAAGGTTCTGCCGTTCAGGGTCACCACGGCACCAAGAGTGTTTACCAAGTGCCTAGCGACTGTGGCGGCGCATCTCCGTCGCCAGCACGTCCACGTCTTTCCCTACCTGGACGACTGGCTCATTCAGGCAAGGACCGAACAGCAGTGCGTCGACCACGTGTCACGCACCATTCATCTCCTGCACGATCTGGGATTCTCTCTGAACTACCCAAAGTCCCATCTCCAGCCCGCCCACGTGCGACAGTACCTGGGTGCGACAATCGACACTCTGGCAGCCACCGCGCAGCCGAATTCAGTGAGAATCGCCAGTATCCAGGCGCTGATCCAACGATTCAGACCCCAGCACTCGCTTCCGGCGAGGGTGTTCATGCAGTTGATAGGCATGATGGCCTCCTGCATCTCCATTGTCCCGCACGCGAGACTACATATGCGTCCGCTTCAGGAGTGCCTTGCACGTCAGTGGACTCAGGCTCATGGGCAACTGACAGACCTAGTGTTGGTGAGCGGTCGGGCATACAACTCTCTGCATTGGTGGAATCCACACAACCTTTGCAAGGGCCGACCATTCCAAGAGCCTGTCCCACAGATTATCCTGACGACGGACGCCTCTCTCCAGGGATGGGGAGCGCATGTACTCCATTACACTGTGCAGGGACTATGGACACTACAGCAAAGGAAGATGCACATCAATGTGTTGGAACTGATGGCAATCTTCATGGCCTTGAAGGCGTTCAAAGTACATCTGTGCAACAAAGTCGTGTTGATCCGGACGGACAACATGACGGCCATGTACTACATCCAGAAGCAGGGAGGCACGCACTCTCCACAGCTGTCTCATCTGGCTCAGAGCATGTGGAAGTGGGCCATTCAGAGGAACATCTTCCTCATGGCAGAGCATCTCCCGGGCAAAGACAATCAAATGGCGGATCTGCTCAGCAGGCACAGCCATCAGATGCACGAGTGGGAGATACATCCATCAGTACTCCAACCGTACTTCCAAAAGTGGGGTCATCCAGAGATAGACCTCTTCGCCACAAAGGAGAACGCAAAATGCCAAAGCTTCGCCGCCAGATTCCCACACCCCCAATCACAGGGCAATGCGATGTGGATGAACTGGTCAGGCAGATTTGCGTACGCTTTTCCCCCAGCACCTCTGATACCGCTGGTGGCACGCAAGCTCAGGCAGCACTCGATGACTCTCATCCTGGTTGCTCCAACGTGGGCTCGCCAACCATGGTACACCACGTTTCTCGAACTGTCCGTGGTACCGCATCAAAGGCTTCATCTCACTCCCAGCCTTCTGACGCAGAGCCATGGCGACATTCAGCACCCAGATCCGCAACAGCTCAACCTGGCGATCTGGCTCCTGAAGTCCTAGAGTTTGGCTACCTCAATCTTCCTCCCGATTGCATGAACATCATTCGGGAGGCAAGGAAGCCCACTACCAGAGCTTGTTATGCGGCTAAATGGAAGAGGTTTGTCATCTACTGTGCTAACCACAATATTGACCCGCTAGATGCTTCCATTCAAAACATCATTTGCTATCTTTTTCACCTGTATCAATGCAATCTGGCATACTCTTCCATCCGCATTCACCTGTCTGCTATGGCAGCATACCTCCAGAATAGACAACACCTGTCACTTTTCAGGGTCCCTGCTATCAAGGCCTTTCTGGAAGGACTCAAAAGGGTCATTCCACCAAGGACCCCACCAGCTCCAGAATGGAACCTCAATGTGGTTCTTACGAGGCTGATGGGTCCTCCCTTTGAGCCACTCCACTCTTGTGAGCTTCAGTTTCTGACTTGGAAGGTTGCGTTCTTAGTAGCGATTACTTCGCTACGGAGGGTTAGCGAGCTGCAGGCGCTCACCATCCAAGAACCCTTTTTCCAGGTACATGCTAACAGGGTGGTGCTCCGAACTAACCCTAAATTCTTACCCAAAGTGGTATCCCAATTCCACTTAAACCAAACAATTGAATTGCCGGTGTTTTTCCAAAACCCAGATACGCTGGCGGAGCGCATGCTCCACACCCTTGATGTGAAGAGGGCCTTGATGTATTATGTAGACAGGACAAAAGATTTTCGCAAAACCAAGCAGCTTTTTGTTGCTTTTGCCACTCACCACAAGGGAAACGCTATCTCTAAAGCAGGGATTGCTAGGTGGATAGTGAAGTGCATTCAGATCTGTTACGCTAAAGCTAAGCGCACTCTCACTATCCCACCGAGGGCCCACTCCACCAGGAAGTTGGGGGCCTCTATGGCTTTCCTAGGTAACATTCCCTTAGAAGATATCTGTAGAGCAGCCACATGGTCTACCACACATACTTTCACTAAACACTACTGCGTAGACGTACATTCCAAACAACAGGCAGCTGTTGGTCAGGCTGTTCTAAAAACGCTTTTTCAGACTGCTGCAGCTGGCACGGGCGGCCGCAGATAATGGAGGGACTGCTATGTATTCTATGCACAGATATGAATTCAGCAGCCCACATGCCTCGAACTGCAAATGCTACTTACCAGTATGCATCTGTTCTTGGCATGTAGGGCTGCTGACATTCATATCGCCCACCCTCCTCCCCGGCGCCTGTAGCAGCTGCAGAATTCATTCATTTACATACATATGTTCATGGCATGGTCATCACTCACATTCTTCACTCCATCTCTGCCAATGGCTAAAAACAATCTGGGGATGGAGGCGATGCCCATGCGCACTGTAGTCCAGGGGAGGAGCCACCTATCTCGTGATACTTCGAAGACTCTTCCAGGACAACAATGTGCAATCATCCGGACCCAACACTAGGTGGCGATCTATGCACAGATATGAATGTCAGCAGCCCTACATGCCAAGAACAGATGCATACTGGTAAGTAGCATTTGCATTTTTTTTGTACCCTGCAAGCTTCTGGACATAATCCTTGTGGTGGACTTCACCCCAATGAATTCACTTTCTTACCATGAGTACTGCTTTTACCCAATTTATAGAGATGTCTGGCTCGTAAGACATCCAGTTTGCAGTAATTCTAGTCTTGACTGATATCAAACTACCTACTTTGAAAATTGCCGCAATGAGTATGTTCCCAAGTAAGGCTGCAAGAGTTGCCTTCCCGTTAGGAGAATGAGCTTTAGATTTTCCATTCAGGGGTTTGCTAGGTGGTTGGTGGTAATGCATTACTAGAGCCCCGACCTCAGGGGAGGACGGTTTGTTTGTGTATGTTATATTTTTGGATTGTGGTTGATAATTCTTCCCACATTGCTTTGCTATCATTTATGTTGCTAACATTATCCTATAGATTTAAACATTATCTGTGTTATTAATATCCTCAAATCAGCAAATCTGCTATACACCTCCGGCATGTAAAATATCAGTAAAAAGAAATCTTTGCAAACAAAACAAGACACAATCGGACCGAAAGAACCGCTCCCTTTCTAAATCTAGATGCTGTTTTTGGAATATAACACGAAAAGGCACAAATACAAGCAAACGATACAAATCGCCAGAAGATTGCGGCAAAGCAAATAGAGGAAAACAAGACGGACGGACGGAAGAGAGGGGAGGGGGGAGGAGAAATGCGACACGGAGGGAAGGGGAGGGGGCGGAGCGGGTTAAATTATACAAACAAAAAACAAGCCTTTCACCGTAACACGGCGGGCAGGGGAGGGGGCGGGCAGGGGAGGGGGCGGAGAGGGGAGAGGTGCGACACGGCAGGCAGGCAGGGGAGGAGAGTAGGAGGAGGAGGGGGGAGGAGAGTAGGGGAGGCACGGCCTAGCGGCAGGCAGGCAGGGGAGGAGAGGAGGAGGGGGGAGGAGAGTAGGGGAGGCACGGCCTAGCGGCCGTGCAATCAAGTAGTGAGGGGGGGGGGAGGCTGTGAGAGAGAGTAGGCAAGGCAGGCGGCTGGGGGCATGTGCACGCGCATTTAAGCTCAATGCGCATGCGCATTGAGCTTAAATTTCTCGTGCACTGCAAGGAATCGCCACGATTCCTTGCAGTGTGGATAAAGAGCGGATAAGTGCCAATACTCTCGCCTTGCTCGATGCGCATGCGCATCGACAGGCGAGACCTAAAAATTGCAAAATTAACTTTAAAATGCCAGTAGTAAAACAATGGTTGGCTGTGGTTAGAAAATGAGCAAGACTGAGTCAGATAAGCAGTGTTTTTGTGAAGCTCCAAATGAAAATGTCCATTTATGGGAATCTGAACCACTTGTGGCCGACAATCCCCTGCCTTGATAGTTCAACTGTTTTCTGTTTCTTATGAAGCATGATTCCGGAACAACATGCCCTACCCTCACGATTGTTTCTTATGAGAGAGACTTCCTTTTAATGCTCTGTCATATACCCTTCGTGCAGTTGGTAAGCATCAGTTGTGTTTTCTCATGGCTAGTCTGTGGTATTTGGTCTGACGTCCACTTGACACTGTGCACATTTTGCAAACTGGTTTAATGCGCATCTTTTAGAGGGAACGAAAAAGGCAGCACTTAAAGTAACTCTGTGAGCATTCTTCATCATGCTATTCACCATCAACATTGAAGGGCTTGACTTAATAGCATGCTTCTTCCACTGTGTAGTCATCAAACTGGATTGTGGAAAAGGATGTTCAAAGCATGTCTGGCTGTAGTTACACACGCTTTGCAAAAGTCCGCCATCTAGTGTTGGGCAAGGATGATTACAAGTTGTTTTTCTGTGAATTATTTTGTAGTCACAAGGCTATGTGACTCCTCCTTTCGGTAACTGTGTGCATGGGCATCAACTCTTGTGTTTTTTTTTCCTCCAACGGATTAGGATGTACTCTCCAGTTTGAGATCGTTTTCGGCCTCTGTTACATTAGATAATCCTCTACATCGGGCAGTATTGTTTCCATTAAGTAGATTATACTCCATATGAAGACATTTAAACAGGTTGGTGTCATCTGATCGCCTCGGCCTACGGGCCACGGCCGGGTTGATCTTTTTTTCGATTCAAACAGCTTTCCGAGAAATATTCTCATATCAATCTTCACTCTGTCTGTAACCTATGCCACTCGGCCGATCATCAAGAAAGTATGTTTGAGGCTTGCAAACTGTTCCGGTCAAAGAAAACTTTATGACGGACGTGTTTGTTGTCTTGAGATGCAGCACAGACCCTGACGACGCAGAAGACCTCTCCAGTCTGTGAGATAAACAAGATGAAGAAGCATCTGTAGCTCAAGAAAAATCTGTCTCCATACAAAGTTCTGGTTCCGACCAAGAAAAAGATTTGGAGCTGGTGGAATCCTTCCAAGAAAGTCATATCGTGAGTACTTCGACCCCTGATCCGGAACATAAAAAATTACTTCCGACTGCACTAAGCCGCCATGGCATAAAACGAAAAATATCTCGGAAACCCCACTCTCGAGCTCGGCACCGAGAAATCCGCTTTCAGCAAGAACCTCCACCTCCAGCAAATCAGACTCGATCTTCAAAACAGACCGAAACAAAAAGTACCTGTTGATTCGGAACAGAGTGGCCAGGCACCGGAATCGAAAAACATTCCCTGACCGAAATGTTTTACTTTCAGGCCCAAAACTTTTGTTTTTGGATCGAAATCACCTCTTCAAACTTGATCCAAAACAGAAAAGTTAGCAAATGCAGAATGGAACAAAGAAGATTATTGTTCAGCCAGCAAAGCCTCAAGTTTCTAAGAAACGCGTCGACTTTGTTTGTTTTCCCATGTCAAATATAATTTTCATCCAAATTGTGAATAGTTAAAGATTTATTGTGTTTAGTGAGAATATGGCAAACCATATATATATTGTATTTGGAATTTAATGCATTTATTAGTTTTTGTTGACATTGGGAGTAGAAATATTGTGGTCCAAGTTGTGGGTTATGCAACAGCGAGCCTGACCCGCACTGGCACGGTGTGTGTGGTGTGAGAGTGTGTGAAACTTGTGTTTGGCCAAATTTGTGAGGGGTACATATGAATTTAGTGGGTATAAGTGTCTGGTGTAAATGCATTGTATTTAATGTACATAGTCCGACCATTTGTTTTATATGAATATATATGCACAAAAAAATCCGATTTTTGAAAAATTAATTTAGAGAAAACCGAGAAATAAACCATTTAGTGGGGCAATGTTTCATTCATAAGGTCTAGTCAGAAAGATTTGGAGAATTGAGCTCAGTACTGACAATCGTTTTGTTCTTTAGTTATATGGACTCGGCCTTACTGAGTTGAGTCAAGGCCCTTTGGTGTTTTCTTTATCAAGTTTCTAAGAAGCCTTTGTTTTTTCAAGAGTCTGGACACTTCCCCCACTCTCTCTTAAAAAAAGGTCAAAGACACTAGCCATACACCACCACACTTACAATATGTCTCCATCACAGCCTACCACTCCACCTCCTAACTTTTCACCGGAGTCTCATGAGGAAGGCATTTCACTTTATCAAACCCCCTCTCATATATAGGATACTGATGATGACCTATTGGAGCACACATAACCTCAAGAATCTTGGGATGAATGATATAGAGCCACAGGACAATACTGATCCTGACCTCTATCCTTCATGGCCTTCACCACCAGATGATTTTCAAGATTTATTTGCCAGGGCAGCAGCCTTCCATCAGGTCCCTTTACGTAAAGATCCCATTGATGATGACTTATCTTTGAGACTCTCACTAATGTTCAGAGAATAACGCAATATTTACCAATGTTAAAAGGAGTTCTTTGTCATGCTGATAACATTTTTAAATATCCAGTTAGAGCTCGCATTATCACATTGAGAATAGAGAAAAAGTACAAGGCTGCATGCACCTTCGGACTTCAGACTCTATATACATTAAGGGTCAATTAATACCAGACTCTTTACTTGCAGGACATGCTAGAAAAAGGGCAAATTCCCAAACCACTGGGGGATGCCCCTCCACAAGACCAGCAGTCACAATTAATTGAATCTCTTGCCAAAAGGGTTTCAGCACAATATGCAAACCAGTGGAGGATAGTTAAGAGGACAGCTAATAGCCAGGTTCTATTAGCTCACTACTATAGGGCACACTGGGATGGGCTCTCTTGCTACAATAGTTCAGAAAGAGGGGGACAGGAATTGGTTACAGAAGAAACTAATTTTAGACACTTCCATTAAATGTGCGCTTGATGCAACTGATACCGCGGCTAGAAGTATAAATACCAGCATTTTACTTCGTAGACATGCTTGGCTCAGGGTGCCTGTTTTTAAACCAGAAGTACAACAAGCTGATAAGCAACACCTCTTCGGGTCTCAAATCAACACAGCCCTTGAAAAAATAAAAAAGGACTCAGATGTGGCAAAATCTATAGGGCCGCTTAAAACCAGCACATTTTGTGGTTCCTTCCCCCCGCATCATTTTGACAAGGTGCTAGGTCTGCCACTACTCACATATCCGCAACCTCTGATAAAAATCAGACACCATCCTCACCTTCAAGAGGTTTATACAGAGGATCATATAGGGGGGAACAATTTTGAGGGACGTGGGCATGGAAACGCCATCCGCACTCCTGATAACAACCAAAAACAATGACTTTGCATTCTCCCCAAACATTTAACACCAGAAGGGGGACATCTTAATTTTATTTTATACCACAATGGAAACACATTACCACCAATCAATGGGAATTTGATATTATCCAACATGGTTACTGTCTGGAACTCATCACCACCCTTCCAAACATCCCACCACACAAACACAACCTCTTTGTTCAGCACCAGGCACTACTCAAGCAAGCGATAGCAGCTCCTTTATTAAAAGGAGCAATAGAGCCAATTCCAATTCAACAACAGGGAACAGGGGACTAATACCTAGACTTTCTTATCCCAAAAAGGACATCCCACTCGGACCCATTCTGATCCTCAGAGCATTAAATAAGTACATTTTGTCAGAACACTTCCACATGATCCTCCTTCAGGAGGTCATATCATTACTTCAGCCAGGGGATTTGATGACACACTGGACCTCAAGAACGCATACCTTCATATACCCACTCGCTCAGCGAAACTACCTACGCTTTCTAATCCAAGGAAAACTTCATCAGTTCATGGTGCTTCCCTTCAGAGGAACTACAGCTCCAAGCGTCTTTACAGTACGTATATCCGTAGTAGCAACACATCTACGACGGTAAAACATTCATGCCTTCCCTTACCTCGACGACTGGCGTCTAAAAGCAAACAGCTCAAGCCTATGTAGTCGATAATCTCTGAACTCTAACTCTGTTACACCAGTTAGGGTTCACAGTCCACCGGAAAAATCTTTTTTGCAACCAGCACAAATACAACCATACTTAGGGAAGCCACTCTCAATACTCGCCTAGCGTTCGCACTTCCAAATTCAGTCAGGATTTAAAACATTCTGCCTTTAGCACAACAATTTCAGGTGGGAGTACAAATCCCAGCCAAATTGGTACTAAGACTACTAGGCATGAAGACCTCCTGCATATTCCTAGTTCCACACGCCCGACTACCTTTGAGGTCACTGTAGGAATGCCTCTCACGTCAATGGACTCAGTCACATGGTCATCTACAATATGTAGTGTTTATAGACAGCTGCACACAGCACACTCTGCTTTGGTGGAACCTACAAAACTTATCTAAAGGGTGAGTTTCTGGACCCAGTTCCCCAAGTCATTCCCTCAGCAGATGCCTATCTTACAGGTTGGGAGCCCACCTTAACCATCTAACCATTCAAGGGATATCAGATATAGAGTACAACACCACAGTCTCCATATCAATAACCTAGAGCTTCAAGCTGTTCACCTACCATTAAATGCATTCCTAACTCCCCTACTGAACAAAGTTGTCTAAATCTGGATGGGCAATACGACTGCAATGTATTATTTATAAAAACAGAGGAGGACACACTCTCTTCAGCTATAATGGCTTGCTCAGACAATATGCATTTTAGCTTTAGATCACAACATTTATCTCCTAGCAGAATGTCCCAGAGATGAGCAATCCAGGTTTTAAAAATAACAAAACATTTTTATTGCGTTGACATTGTATTGTCCATTTAGCACGATTGTCTAAAATGTACATTGTAAATTAACCAGTCTATCAGGGGTTGTAGAGGGTACATTCATAGTGAGGTTGGCTATTGGGGTCCCTGTCATGGTCTTACTTTGCCATGGTGTGTCTCGTTATAACTATAATAGAAGTTGTGTATTGTTCGGTTCCGGGTACTACCGACTTAGGTAATAAACTGGGGTGGGAAACTGGGGTAATTGGGGCAAGGTGAATGGGGTATCTTCCTCCGTGGCCGTCTGTAGTTGGGAGAATTGTGTTGCGCTGTATGCTCATATGTGGGGAGCTAAGGGGGCGGCAGGGGACGAGAAATCAAGTTGAAGACTTCACCAGCAGGACGCAGCAACAAGTCCACAAATGGGAACTTCATCCCCAAGTTTCACAAATAGACATGTTCGCAACCCCAGTAAACTCAAAATGCCAAAACTTCGCAGCCAGATTCCCACACCCACTAACCAAGGGCAATGCTGTATGAATTAACTGGCCAGGGATGTTTGCATACGTTAACCCCATCCCACCCCACTACTTTAGTTTGTGGTCAGGAAACTTTGACAAAACATCACACTTGCACTAATACTAGTTGCACCCACATGGGCTCATCAACCATGGTTCACCACTCCACTGGAACTTTCTCAGGTGCCTCACTAGACATTTCCTCTCTACCCGTACTTTCTCACACAGAACCATGGAGAAATTAGACCTCCCAATCCCATGGACATTAACCTTGCAATATGGCTGCTGAAGTCATACAATTTGGGTACCTAAACCTTCCACAATCATGTATGGATATTCTTAAAGGGGCACATAAACCTGCAACAAGAAAATGTTACGCAACCAAAATGGGAAAGGTTACTTATATATTATGAAATCCCCATAATGAACCTTTTTGCTGTACAAGTACCCACAATAGTTTCTTTTGTGTTCGCAAACATTAGGTCTTGTGTACACTTCTATAAGACTACATTTAGCTGCAATAGCAGCCTATCTACAAAACAGACAACCAACATTTTTAGTTTAGAAACCTGTCATTAAGGCGTTCATGGAGGGATTTAAAAGAATCATTCCCCCTAAGACGCCACCAGCACCATTTGGAATCTAAATGTTGTATCAACAGAGCTCATGGGACCACCATTTGAGCCATTGCATTCATGTCAGCTCCAGTATTTATCTTGGAAAGTTGCTTTCTTAATTACAAATACTTCACTTCGTTTTGGTGCTCTCCAAGCATTAACCTTAGAAGAACCATTCTTCCGACTGAATAAGAAGACGGTCTTAAGAACAAAACCAAAGTTACTTCCTAAAGTTGTCTTTCCTTTTCGTATGAACCAATCCATTGAACTACCAGTGTTCTTTACAAATCCAGATTCTGCAGCCGAAAGATTACTTCACACTTTGGATTTCAAAAGCGCTTTAATGTATTGTATCGACAGGACTAAAACATTCAGAAAGACAAAGCAACTATTTGTTGCATTTTTGCGCCACACACTGGGAGACCAATTTCAAAAAACTGTATTGTGAGGTGGATAGTTTTTTTTTTTTTAATTGTTTTTATTGGTATTTTCAGTCAGTATAAACAAACTGCAAAAGAAAACTACCATTGCACCACAACATTCGTCCTCCCGCCATAATGCAACTTCATGATAGCCCTCAACAGAATTGTAAAAGTGATCAAAGTACATGCATATCAGTCTAATTGATGCGATTTCAAATAATTAATCAGATATAACCAGTAGTCTCTGGGCCGTGAGCTCGCCGGGAGTTCCTCTTCATAAGTTAATAGGGTGTCCTTGCAATAAGTTAGGTCCACAAGCCATTGTCGCATGGTAGGAGACACTGAGCCATTCCAGCCAATCGAGACTCTACGTTGCACCAATAGCAGCGCTAGGACACAAAATTTACGTTTCAATGCACGTACATTAGGTACCAAACCCAGCAAACATGTGCGTATCGTACATTCAATGGGTGTAGCAAGCATAGAACTCAGCGCCCCAGTCACTTTAACCAATAATCTGCAATTCTCTGGCAGCTCCATGCTAGATGGATAAAACCTGCATCTTCCGCCTGACATCTTACATTTCGAGTCTGCACTTAACCCATATCTATAGAGTCTTTGCGGCGTATAGTACATTTGATGCAGGTATTTGTAGTGGATTATTCTTGAGTTGCCATTTGGTGTTAACATATTAGTGCACATGTCATGGACCATTCCGCTTCAGACAGTGGTGTGGACAGGCTAGTACTCCATTTCTGCCTCGCTTTCTCTGTGTTGCCCGCACTATCCTTCTGCAATTTACTATATAGTTTAGAAACAATGTGCTGCGCCGTAGGTACAGTTATTACAAACTGCAAGGAGGACAATTGCTGCGGCTCTGCAGGATACGACGGGTAGAGCTCCCGTATTGCTCTCTGCAGCCTGTAGTATGTGAAGTTAAACAAAAGCGTTGGATTACTAATGTAGCTCAGGGTGTCTGGTGTTTTGAATTGCCCTTCGTGGAATAGATCACACATTTTGTCTATACCTGCCTGCTGAAGCAGATCCATCCCAACTGCTTCTTGTGTGACCGAAAGTGTTGGATGATGATGTAAGGGAAGGGCAGCTGCATATAATGGTAGTTTATTCGCTTTCTTACCCATTAAGTGTCAGGCTTCGTTAGTTGCGTCAATTGTGTTTGTCACGGGCATGTAAGGGGGGTCTGCGGTGCGGTAGAATGACTGTTAGGGGTATAGGTAGTGCATCCCCTTCCTCTATTGCCACATGCGTCATGAAGGGTATTTCGTGATACCAATAATGTGCATATTGCGCTTGCGCACATAGATAATATAACAGGAGGTCTGGGACTTTAAACCCGACCTGCGCATATGGTAAAGTTAGTGTTTGCAGATCTAGCCTGGCTTGTTTACCTGCCCAGATAAGGCTTAATATCAGTTTTTTTGATGTTGCGGAATACTTTCATCGGTGGTTTAATGGGGATATTGTTAAATAGGTACAGGAATTTTGGTAAAATCACCATTTTCACTATTGCTGCTCTGTCCGCCAGCGACAATGGTAATCTGTTCCATCTTTTAATTTTCTCCTCCATAGAGCTACAAACTCTGCCGTAGTTTGTACGTATTACAAGTTCTGGGTCCCTATGAAACCATATTCCCAGATAACGTGTCGGTTCGTCCTGCCATTCTAATGGGTAGTCCATAACAGAGGGAGTGGTACTATCGGTGAGCGGAATAATTTGTGATTTGGACCAGTTGATTTTGAGCCCTGATTGTCGTCCAAATTTTCTGTATTCACGTAGTAAGGGATTTAGGTTTTGAGCAGGGTCTCTAACATAAAGCACCATATCGTCTGCATATAGTGATGTGTAATGGACGTTTCGGAAACTGAAGCGCCGAATAATGATTGATTGATTATGCTTTATTCGATAAAAAACATATCTTGTAGCAATATACAATACAATTAAAATGCATTAAATAGCAGGTCCCCTTTAAAACATTGATACTTGAGTAAAAACAGGCGTTTAAAAACCAATGTAAAAACAACCATTTAAATAGATAACAAAAGCCTTTTACTTCGGATGAACCATGCCCGACTTAAAAATTTAGAAACACCGCATAAAAACAAAGTCTGAGTGTACGACTTCAGGATGCGTGGGGCCACAATATGATGCAAAGTGCCAAGTTCGCGGCAAATGGGTTTCAGCCAGCAGTGTCTTGGCACTTCATATGCCGGACATTCAAACATCAGGTGGGCAACAGATTCGATTTGTGACTGGCAAACTGGGTAATAGGGTGAAGTCATGGACAAAGCCTTCCAGCGCGCAGTCAGTTCATTTACTGGAAGGGTGCCCACTCTAAATTTAAAGTACAGCGCCCGGTCAGTTGGATTGGTAATAATGTCAAGATATGGTTCGTAGGCGGGTACTTCCTTGAGCCTCTGGAACTCAGTAGTGATTCTGCCTTGCTTTTGAATTTGAATTATTACTACTGGTTCTCCAGTTCCAATACAATTTCTTTATAGTGGCCTTCGGGGGAGCAGTTCTAGCGACCCAGGCTTCTCCAAGGCCCAACTCACATAGTAGGGTTTTAACGTCTTTTAACCACCTAATTTGAGACCATCCATGCATTGACATTATCTCCGAAAGACCTTCCGCATAGGAAGCCAATTCGGGGACACGCCACAACCGTGCCCAGAGGGGCGAATTTGAGCCTGATCTTTGATAGAGCGACACCCTATGTTTAAAAGCAATGGTAGGGAAGGCGTACTCTTTGGGAGAGCCATAAGGTCCTTCAGGAATTTGCTCTCGGATCTGGCTAACAACACCATATTACTTGTGCCCCAGAGTTCTGCCCCATACAGGGCCGCGCTCACCCCTCTAGCTTTGTAAATGTCAACGACCGTTGCAATAGGTTTAGTTGTAGAGGAGCACTGCTGTTTAAGAAGGGACCCTACTATTCTCTTGTGATTAATGAACATTTTTTGGATGTGCGCGTTCCACTGCATTGAATCCATGAGGCGAATACCTAAATAATCAAACTCTGAGACCCTCTTCAGGGGGACGGAGTTTAATAAAGGAGGGCGATCTAATCGTTTGGGTGGGTTCAGAACCAGATACTTGGTTTTTCCTGTGTTAATCAGGCCCTTTGGGTACAAAAGATATGGAAGCTGTCCAGGAGGTTCTGCAGGCCCATAGGGGACTTGGAAATGAGGAGGGTGTCATCCACGAATAGGAGAGTTGGCATACGCTTGCCCGCCAGGGTTGGTGCGTCTGATGGAATTTTTAAGAGATGGCCAACCACTCCATTCACCTAGAGAGAGAATAGAGTGGGGGCAAGCACACAACCCTGGCGGACACCCCTATTCACTGGAATCCTGTCAGTTTTTTGCCCCTGGGTGCCCCACCGTACCTGGGCATAGTGGTCAGTGTGTAACCTCACCAGCAGGGACAAGATGTACAGAGGCAACCCCATTTCGGTCAGAACCCCCCACAACCCCTCCCGGGGTACTAGGTCAAAGGCAGTCTTCAAGTCTATAAAGGCTAGATAAAGACTGCACTTGCCCAGCACCACCACCTTCCAATAAAGAAGCATCAATCTGAAGGCCTGCTCGATGGTCCCTGTGCCTGATCTGAATCTGGCTTGGTAGTCAGAATGTTTTCGTCTACCCACTGGAGCACCCTCCCCAAAACTACTTTCCCTGCGACCTTCTGCGAGCAGTCAATAAGACTTATCGGGCGATAGTTCGCGGGGTCATCCCGACAGCCCTTCTTGAAAATGGGGACGACCTCCGCCCCCTTACATGAATCGGGGACTGGCGCACCATTGTTGATAGCATTAAGTAGTGGTGCTATTATTCTCCCCCACTCAATCGGGTTAGCACGTAGCAAATCGTCCGGGATCCCATCAGGACCAGCTGCTTTAAGAGGCACCAACGATCTAATAACATTTTCAACTTCCTTGAGGGTGAAAGGGTGCCCTAATGGTTCCCCTAGTCGGGTAGTTGGGAAAATGAGGCAACCGCTGCACCTGGTTATCTTCCAATGTGATTGTATATAGGGAGGAAAAGTGGTCGAACCAGCGTTGGCACAGGATATTGCACGTAATAAGGGTGTTATCAGGCCTGTCCCTGGTTCTCACTAGGTTCCAGAACGCTCTGGAATCTCTCCCAGCACTGGCCACCTTTAGGTCATACCAGTACTGGTCGTCCCATTCTTTCTTTGCCTCCTTGATGGTTTGCTTGTAATCTTTCCTCACTACCCTGGTCCTAGCCGGGGATTTGCTTTTGATGGCAGCTATTAGCACAGATTTCTTCCCCCTACATGTTTTAGTAAACCAGCCCGGGGTATTCTTACTGCTTTTGTTCTTCGCCACAGTTGGATCCGTTAGGGACTACGAACAAGTTTCCCATTTCCTTGACGGTCTCACAGAAAAGAGCCGTCACTTTGTTTGTTGTCAAGGTGGGAGATTCCATCCTGGCATGTGCGGTCCCCAGAAGTGCCCCTATTGCTTGGGGTTTCCCCTCGTCTAGTGCGACTCTACACCATCTTAGCCATCTCCCACAATTGGAGTGAAGAACTTCCCTAGTGGAGGATATAATGGTGGGCAGAGTCAGACCAGACGCCCCTGGCCACAGATGGTATAGGGCCAGGGATAGCGGATTGTGGTCACTATCCGCTGAGGGCAAGACTTCCATATGGGCCATGAATGTCCAGAGCTTGAGGTCAAGAAGGATATATTCTATCCTAGAGGTACAATGCACCCTGTTAAAGGTGTGGGCTCCCTTTGTGTCCGAGGTGGTTCTACCATTTGCAGCCCTCAGCTGTCTGAAGCCGCAGCTTTGGTGTCAAGTGTCAGGTAATGAGATAGGGCGAAAAGCGTTCTCGTGTTATGCTCTGTAGATCTTTCTGGTATGAAGCCGGCCTGATCTGGTCAAATCAGTAAAGGCATTAATGGTTTAAGTCGTTTGGCAATCAAGTTTGCAATAATTTTTGTATCTACATTAATGAGTGATAATGGCCTATATGAGTCACACCACTCTGGGTCTTTGCCCGGTTTAAGTAGAGCAATCAGCATTGCCTCTCGTAGTGAGGGCGGGAGAGTTTGCTTCTCGTGTGCATCTCCATACATCCGCAATAAATGGGGAGCCAGCAGATCCGCAAATGCTTAATAGAATTCCCCCGTAAATCCGTCAGGGCCTGGCGCTCTGCCGTTTGGTAAGGTTTTAATAACGTCAGTGATTTCCTCAACTGTGACAGGCCATGACCGATATGATCTGTGGGCATCCGAAAGCCATGCGATTTCTACGTCTGCCATATATGCCATGATGTCATCTATTGTGGCGGTAGGTTGCGACATGTACACTTTCCCGTAGGCATATTTAAATTCATCCATTATACCTCGTGTGTCATGTTTTAGATTCCCAGCTGGGTCCTTAATCGTCTGGATCAATTGCGGGGTATGTGCAGTGCAGATTTTGTGTGCTAGGTGTTTCCCTGGCCTGCCTTCCTCCCCGTAGGCCCGTGCCGTTTGTCGTTTCGAAGTGTACTTGAGTTCGTCATTAGCATATGTGTGGTGTTCTAATAAGATCGCCTTAATTTCACCTAGTATTTTAGGGTCTTGTGTAGAGTCATATTGTTGTTCCAGACTACGCAGTCTGGCTTCCCGAGTGGTAAGTTGTCGCCTGATATCTTTAAGGATCCCCGCAGTGGTGCTAATGCATTTGCCCCTGATGGTCGCCTTGAAGGCTTCCCACAGTAGTCCTGGGTCATCAGTCGTCGGTGCATTTAAGTCAAAGTATTCCACTATGGCTGTATGGATGGTGTCGGTATATACTGTATCCAAGAGCGCTGCGGCGTTAAATCTCCATGTAAAAGGAGGCGGGACGTAGTGTGGTATTTGTAGTGTAAGCAGCACCGGGTTGTGATCCGATAGTGTGCGGGGTAAATGCCTAATGGAGGTGGTCCATAGTGAAATTTCACCTGTCCCCAACCAATAGTCAATGCGGGACCAACTATTGTATGCTGCAGTGATGTATGGCCTCAGTTTGATCAGGGTGTCTCGTTCTCCATATGTCAATGAGATGCAGCTCCTGCATAGCACTAAGCAGTGTGTCAAGGGCACGTCTATGCGGCTCTACAGTACAGCCGGATCGGTCCAATCCGTCCTGTAGAGGAAGATTAAAATCAACCCCCCACACTAGATGGGCAACGTGTAAATCGGATATCACACTCCCCACCCTACTGTAGAACCAGGGGTCATCGACATTTGGGCCATATGTATTGATTAACGCTATATTCCTGTTGCGTATGGTGCCTACTACTATTATATATCGGCCGTCCTCATCTTTCAGGACTTGCTCAACTTTAAAATGTATCCCTTTTCGTATGAGAATAAGAACGCCCCTGGAATATGAGGAGTAATTTTAGCTGTGTACTGATTCAGCCCATCTGTAACCTATTTGTGTCGGTGTATCTGCTGCAATGTGGGTTTCCTGGAACAGTGCTATATCCACATGTAGCCTGTCAAGGTAAGCAAAGATTTGGCGAATTTTTGTGGAATTATTTAGGCCTCTTATGTTCCAGGTTAAACCACAGCTGTTCTGGTTTTATTGCGTCAGCGAAGGGTTAGACAGCAGGGCGGTGGACTGATGCACAGTTGTTGCAAGATAACAGAAATGAGGGACGTCATAGTCATATCCTGTCTATGTGACCAGGAGTCTGCAGGCGCTTTGGTCTATGTGTAACAACCCAACAGTCCTCCACCCCCCCCCCCCCCCCAACACTTTAGCATCCCAACCTTGCCAAAGCCAGACCCTGTAACAAACCAAACTGTGGCATAAACCATGCTTGGGGAACACCCATGTTTGGTGGTCCGCCCGGTAGGCACATCTGCATCCACAATGTGGATGTGGACAGGCGCTACAAATCAGAAATCCTGTGGCAAGGTAATACCTCTGACAACAAGCAATGTAATCAATACAATTAACCTGAAAAGGTAAAAAAATATCCAACATCAATCAAAGTTTTTGTTATGACACTTAAAACATTACAAGTAGATTAGAGAGCACTGCCAATATAACCAAGCGTTCTGTATTTGGCGAGTATTAAGACGGTGACATTTGACGCACATAGCTAATAGTGCACGCAACCCATAGCACTAAACGGGTATTAAATATATCATTAGTGTCTAGGCACTTGCTGTGGGTCGTAACTGGTCTGTCCCAGATGTGCTATGTACGCCGTGGGTAGCTGCACAGTGGAAATCTGGTAGCAAGGTATAGCGCACCACAGGGCTATGTCTTCAGTTTGCATACCACAGGAAGGAGGTTGTGTGAGCTAGGTATCTGATGTCACCAGGACGTACTCTAGTGTTCATTCATCCCTGCTTATTCGTGACATTATGTTCCAGTAGTGACTCATACCCGGCTTAGCTGGAATGAGAAAGTGTAAAGAGTGTAGTCTGTGGTAGCTTTCCAGGAATGCATCCCTTTTACGGCAAGTGTTCTGTACCTTGGTAGGATGCTTCAATCGGAGTCTCTTTGCTGTTCTTCTCTATTAACCTCCCTGCGTTTGCGGCTAGCCTTTTTTATGAAATCCTGTGCAGCCTGTGGTGTGAGAAGTATCGTGGAGCGGCCTGCGTGCGTCACCTTGAGTTTGGCCGGATACAGCATGGCATATACAATGCCCAATTCTCTCAATTTTTTTTCTTCGCCGGATTGTATTGTTTGCGTGCCAGCTAGATCGGGTAAAACTCCAATTTGTTCCCTTGATGCGTGATGTCGCCCTTTTCGCGGGCAACCCTCAGTATAGTGTCCCTGTCTCTATAATTTAACAGGCGGGCGACAATGGGGCGTGGCGGAGCTCCTGGTTTAGGGCGCCGAGGGAGCGGTGTGCTCGTTCCACCAAAAACACTGGCGACAGCCCTTCGTCTCCAAATATGGTTTTAAGTAGTTCTTCCACATGCGTTTCCATTTTCCCAGTATTCGTGGTTTCTGTAAGACCTGATATACGAACGTTATTACGTTGCGATCTTGCTTTCAAATCCTCAGTCTTATTGCGTATTACATCCAGAACTTTTTCCATTGTCGCACAGGTAGATCGTGGTAGATCTAGACTCGTCTTCTACTGCAGATATTCTGGTTTCCGCTTCTACTAGCTGCTCCCCCTGTTTATCTAGCTTGGCCGCCATATTGTCCACTCTTTGCGTTAGATTATCCAATTTTCCATTCATCTCTTGAAGGCTGTGTTGTATGGCTCTTAGCACCTGCTCCATACCACTGCTCTCTGCCGGGTCATTGTCAGGTTCTGTGTCAGATTGCGCAGTTGCCCCTTTGCTTTGTTTTTTGGCTTCAAACTGCAGCTTTGTCTGTTGTTTATCCGGTTTGCCCTTTTTTTCAACGTTGTATGGTATCCAAAGCCCTAGCGTGGAGTCAACACGATATACTAGCAATAAACCGTACTCCGAGGTGTGTGGTGAATCAAACCGACTTCTTTACTAGCGTTCGAGGAGGGTTCTGTTGGAATACCAAGCGCATTCTTGCAGTCAGACAAGGCCTTTGAGTAAGCCGTAGAGGGTCTGACGAAGTTTCTCCGGTCCTTGCCTTTCGAAATAGGCGACAGTGTCAACTCTGATTCATTTTTACCGTCCCATCACTTATGTGAAGGCAGGAGATTCCGTGAGCAAATATCGATCCATCCTTGGGCTAGACGCCTCCAGAACCCTTCAGAGGCACTTTTATCCAGCCTCACAAGCGGACCATATGAGTTAATTTTGAGGTCCAAGAGCAGCGGCAACCAGGTTTATATATCACACAGAATATACGCGCTTCTCGAGCATGTAGAAGCACATGGTGCAGCAAGATTACGACCAGGTCCTTGCCGCCCTAGATTGACTCGTGCTTCAAGACCACACACAAGCGCCCGTAAGGAATCAATTACAAGTTTCGTGAGAATTTAGTATCTACAATTTATCCTGGTCCTCCTGTCCTGTGCGATAGGAGGTTGCCCACCCACAACTATTTTGTCCTGAAGAAGACCCGCTTTGTAAGGACTACCATCCTACACGTACCTTGGGTCGAAACGTAGACCATACAACCATCACCAACTCCTACCCCTAAGCTAGACGAAAGCAGCTGAAGGCGAGTTAGGTGGTCTACATCATTTGTTTTCTGGACTCTATACGAGCGTTATACTGTGGTCCTTGGGTCAAGGAACCACATGAACATCGTTTTTGTAACAATGATTAATACTGGTCACTGAATGATTCTGACTATTCTCCTAAAATCCTACTTTATCCTTGACACTTTCCCTCACTTCACCTCCCTTCCCCGTTGTGTATGTGGGCACATATACAGAAAGTTTGTTGAAACAATTTGATGTATCTTAACCAATGAAAGGTAATATATGCAATTCTGAAATAAATCCTTTTGCATTTAGTAATTTTGCTTCTTGAAATAATTGTATCAAATTGTAATCATTTGTTCTTTGTCTGGGACCCCTTTCCCTTGTACCTTTGTAATTACCCAGGTCCCTTGACTTTAATGGGTCTAACCCTTTTTGTGTAACGTACTCCGCTCGGTGGCACTTTTTACTATGGACCTCCTCCAGCAGACCCACGTGCTGTCGCCACTGAACTACAGGGAGAAGGACGCCTTTGATGATGGAGCACAGACAAAGTAAATCAGCTACTTGTGGTTGTATATCTAGGTGTCACCATATGCGCACCGACAAGGCCATTGTGCTAGAAATCCGGGTATCGCTGATTATAGTTGCAAGGAAGTGACACACAGGCCTGCACTGTAGTGCCACTGCATGCGCAGAGACTATGTTAACCTACTGTGTGTTCGCTATGCAAGCAGAACAATGTGTGTAGGACCTATGCATGTTAAAGTGGACCAACCTCTCGCAATACAGCGCTTGACAGCCGGCAACGGTGATCCATGAACCACGGTGTAGCGTGAGCTGACGTCTTGTTTCGTACGCACCTCGCATGCGTGCTTTAGAAGTCACACAATATTGCCCTGAGTCCTGCAGTCTGGGATCATGTCACACAAAGATGCATAACGATAATTTGCACATTGAGCTCCGCGGGGGAACAGCGTTATAGGTAGCTGTGCGCAGTACAACACCACAGCTAATTAAACCGCTGGGGGCAGTGCACACAGAAATGGGATGTTGTGCTTATGTGTGGACGCTGCATATGGACCACCGCATTGTTAGTCAGGGCATGTGTGTTTGATCCAACATTTTGTGAAGCAGTGTCCTGTAGCCGGGGATGACATTCAGCATACTGCGATGCGGCATGAGTTATGGCTCCGCTCCTTTATCACCCCGCAATTATGCCGCAAAAGTCACATATCACATTTAGCCTTGGAACCTTCTGTAATTATGCATTAAGTCACCTAGCGCCAGTTTTACCCCCAGACGTCGCAGCGGGGGGTCAGCGATAACTGCATTTGTGTGCGATCTCCACTCGTATGTAGTTCCACCTAGCAGTTAATCAGCCCACCATTTTGTCGCCCATCGGAACTCATACAGCATATTGCGTTTGTATATTATATTCTTTCAGCGCATTCAAGGATGTCGTATGCGGTGCAACAGAGCTTGCCCCCCATCTCTACCTGTCGCTTGACGCTCTTACTGTCCGTCCGTTTCTTTGTACAGTGTGCCTCCCGTGATCGCCGCTTAGTTGTAGCCTTTTGGGACATCCGCGGCCCAGATTTCACAAACGCTTTTTGTCCGTCAACCACCCAGGTTACTAACATCTGCTGCCTCACATAATGCTCCTGTTCCGCTTCCGATCGTGAAATCAGACTTTGTAGAGGGTGGACATGTCGTCCGTATCTCGTTATTAGCAGCATCAACCACCCGTCCGGCGGAGCTGTCTCAGGAGCCAGCCATTCTGCAGTGCGCCCTCTAGCGCCCCCCCCCCCCCGTCAGATGGATAGTTAAATGTATCAAAACATGTTCTGCAAAAGCACTGAAGGAAACTAAGTTAATCCTAACGCCCACTGCACTAGAAAGATTTGGGCTTCTAGGGCATTTCTAGGGAACATGGTCCACACCACATACTTTCACAAAACATTGTTTGGATGTGACAACATGCCAACAATCTAATGTTGGACAGTCAGTACTACGTACGCTATTTCAAACCACTGCAACCACCACAGGACTGCCACTGCTTTGGGAGAGGGACTGCTTTACAGTCTATGCAAAGCATGTGTATCCACAACCACACATGCCTTCAACGGATTATGTTACTTAGTCAGAAAGCATCTGTTCTTGACATGTAGTGTTGTAGATCCCCCAGATACCTGTGTGGTTGGCAGTTTCCATTTAACTGCATTACTTGCATGGACATTACATAGCTTACACTGATTCGAACTCCATTCTAAGCCGCCTGCGAGAAAATGATCAAAAAATTGAGTCGCTGTCCATGCGCACTGTTACCGAAAGAAGGAGTAACATAACCTTGTGATTCGAAAAGAATTATTCGGGGAAAAACTTAATCATCCCAGCCCAACACTAGATGGCAGACCTGTTCAAAGCATGCCAATTTACAGCACTACATGCCAAGAACAGATGCTTACTGGGTAAGTAACCTAATCCTTTTTTCCCAGTGGAACTCCATGATGTCTGTTACACCTTTTTAAAGTTCAAGCCTATTTTAATGTTCGCATTCCCATAAAAAGAACACATTGATAGACAGGTTGAAAACTGAGCTTCTCCAGTATTAAGGGTGTCTTTCATAGATTTGCATGCTTGAATATTCCCCGTCGTCGAAGTGGGAGTCCCACAGTACATAAAATAGCAGTAATACATATATGTATAAGTAAAATCATTATAATTATAATTATAAAAATACATATACATAAATAAAACATAGTAAAATATCCATAAAGCTCAAAAGTACCATAGAACAGACTAGGCCCATAAAAAGCCTAAGGGAGAAACTCAACTTGGTAACATATCAGTGTCATTATGTTTTGGTCCAAATTCCGGCCAATCAGGCCGCAGCTCCCTCTAGAACCTTCTCCTCAGAAGCCCAAGACCTCAGATTTTCTACCGCACGTCGCGTGAAGGGAGTGGCCCTGAGCTCTGCTCAGTTTTCTTCAACTCTAGCTGTTATTTCTTCAAAAATGTCTTCAAATAAGAAATCTTTGTTTAAAGCCTGCCCTTCCTGTGGTAAACTGCGCCTTTTTCATGAGGATCCTCACAGTAAATGCATTTACTGTCTCTACCCAGACCACGAGGTTAAGAACTGCAAGTACTGTCGCACTTTTCCTCCCAAGACTCTGAGGGATAGAGAGGCCCGTCTCCTTCTGTGGCTACAGAAGTTGAAGACTTCAGAGTCTGTGGTTTCTGATGTAGAAAGTTTTTCTTCAGGCATTTCCAGATCCTCCCAGAAGCGTGGGTCTAAAACTGAGGTTCCATCTCCTTTTCTTAAGAAGAGTAGACTGTTGGAATCCTCCAGGATTGTTTTCCCACAGGACTTGCTTCAGGGCACGTCTACGGGACCTGGTTCTCTGACGTCTGTGCCCAAAGCCTTGCCTTCCTCTCAGAAATCTGGCATTGGCTCGTCGACTGGCTCGTCGACACGCCCGTCGACGTCTTCAGAGACGACGAAGTCTGTAACCTCTACGTCGACGACGACATGTTCTATGTCATCCACTGCTGCGTTGACTACTATCACCTCGTTGACGTCAGCCCAAGAGACGAGACCCATTACGTCGATTGTTAAGATCTCGTCGTCGAGTGTCAAGTCTGTACCGTCGACGAAGAAATCGTCGTCGACTCTTCTATCGTCGACGCGAACACCGTCGACTGTTCCGTCGTGGATGCGAATACCGACGACGAAGACTAAGTCATCTAAAAGAAGCTCGTCAACGGCTCCATCATCGTCGACGACAAGAAATCTTCGTCGACGACGAACAAAATCTTCCATTTCAGCGCCTCAGGTTGGTCGGACCACTACTGCTACAGCAACCACTTTTACAGTGGTTACTGCTTCTACCTTGAAGACGGTGCCTCTCATTCAAATAAGTCCGATAAGGAGTGGAGCCCGTCTTCCAGAAAAATTGTTTCAATCTGGTGGAGAAGAATCCAAACATGAATCGGAGGTGGAACAACTGTTTGTACAGGCATCTATTCCATCTGATTTGCACATTAAGTGCCAGGAGTACAGTGATGAGGGTGACAAAGAGGAATACAACGAAGGTGGGAATGATTTATTTCCTGTAGACGAAGCAGAACCAGTAACTTCAAAACCAGTTACACAAATACCTTTGTCTTTAGTCAAAAATTTGCAGCACATGCTTGATGACTATTACCGCAGGTTACCTCCATCTACACCTGCCTCCCCAGCATCACAACCTCCTCCCCAGCCTCAACCTCAACCTCCACAAGCACCTGCTCCGGTTCCACCCGCGTCACCGGGAGGAACTCGTCCTGATACTGACAATGAGGATCCTGCTCCTCACGACACTGATGACGTCAATATGAATGAGTGGGACAATTACAGGGCTCAAACACCTTCCACTCCGCCCACCTCACCTCTTGCATCGCCTCCAGTGGACATTGCAAACTTCCATAATTTAATGGTCCGTGCTGCGAAAGGCTTTCATCTCACTGTTGAGAAACAGCAACTTGAAAGTGAATGCTTCCTGTATGATTTTAAGGACGTTTCACAAAGACAATCACACACAATTCCAATTATTGACTTTATTTGGACGGAGGGCCTTAAAGTAATGGAACATCCAAATTCAGTACCTGCAGTCTTACCCAGATTGGACAAAAAATATAAGGCTCCAGCATCCGCTCCAGCCTGCTTGGTGTCACAACCAAAAGCAGAGTCGGTTATTACTCAAGCAGCACAGAAAAGATCTCGTAATCCGGCTACTCCACTCACGTCTCTTCCTGATCAGGAAGGCCGCAAGTTGGACTCTATATAGGAAAAAAGTTTACTGCAATGGCGGCCACTACTGTCAGGGCGGCAAATACCTTGGCTATTTTGGGCCGTTACGACCGCCAGATGTGGTCCGAGATTGCCGCACTGATTCCTCAAATACCTGAGGCCATTCGTGCAGAAGCGCAGCTCATTATCCAGGAGGGAGAGGTAATCTCGTCTGAAATTATCAAATGCGCGCTCGACATTTCATCCACGGGCTTTCGCCAATTAGCTGGGGCTGCAGTCTTGAGGCGTCAAGGCTGGCTGAAATCTACAACCTTTCGCCCAGAAGTACAAGCAAAAGTCCTTGACTTGCCGTACGATGGAGAGTCTTTATTTGGCAAGCATGTAGATGATGCTCTTGAGGCGATCAAAAAGGACACTGACACCGCAAAGTCCTTAGCTACTCTCCAATATAAAAAGTGGCCTTTTCGGGGGGCACGAGGTAGAGGCGGTGGCTCCTCTACTTTTCGTGGATCAGGCCAGTATCACTCATACAATACCTACAGCGATAACCGGCAGAGAGGTTCTTACCAAAACCAAAATCGTCAGTCTTCCTCCAGACCATACCAACGGAAAACAACTTATAGAGGTGGCGCAAACAACAAAAAACAGTGACAGTCTCAGTTCCTTTCGTCTGCCGACTGCATCTTGGAGGTCGCATCTCAAAGTACTTTTGCAAATGGTCCGAAATCCCCTCCGACCAATTGGTCCTGGACGTTATCTCCAAAGGCCATACCCTGGAGTTCACAAAATTCCCTCCCACTTGTCCACCTTCGGGGCCACCCTCTCCCCACCTCAAAGAACTTTTGGCCCAGGTGAAATTAATGATCCAAAAAGGAGCCATCGAGGTAGTGCCGCTAGGTCAACGCGGCAAGGGATTCTATTCCCGGTTTTTCTTAGTCAAGAAAAAGTCCGGAGAGTGGCGTCCAATTTTGGATTTACGGGCCCTGAACAAATTCATCATTTCCAAAACCTTTCAGATGTTAACTCTGCTTCAAATCCTGAATTACCTCAATCCAGGGGAATTCTTTTCAACGATCGACCTCCAGGACGCATATTTCCATGTGCCAATTCACTCCAGACACAGGAAGTATCGGCGCTTCACAGTCGGACACCTGCACTTCCAATTCAAGGTCCTACCATTCGGCCTCCGTTCAGCACCGAGGGTCTTTACCAAGATCATGGCCCCGGTAGCTGCCTTTCTACGCCTACGAGGCATACAATTTTATCCATACCTGGACGATTGTCTCATAAAGGCTCCGAATCTTCAACTGGCAATCCAGCATACACAGTCTTGCCTCTCCCTGTTTCAAGACTTGGGCCTTTCCATCAATTGCCAGAAGTCACACTTTTCCCCCATCTCAACTGCGAGATTTTCTAGGAGCCTCACTAAATTCTCATCTGGCAATGGTTTTTGTCTCCCAGGAACGACAAGACCGAATGCTACAGATGGTACGATCACTCCACTTCAGGAGTTTGTGGATCCGGAAAGAAAGTCTTTAAAATGACCGGTTCATTGAGATGAAAATCACTGGAAACTTTCGGAATAAATTTAGGATTAGTACGTAGTGTAACAGCCTCTTTTGAGAACTGGAGAAAAGGAGGCTGAATTGTGAATGCCTGAATGTCACTGACACGCCTAGTTGACGTCAAGGCGAGCAATAGGGCAACTTTCCACGTGAGGAATTTTAAGCTTGCTGAATGGATGGGTTCAAAAGGAGGTAGGAGGAGCTGAGACAAGATCAGGTTTAAGCGCCAAGTAGGCGGAGGACGTCGAATGGGTGGAAACATTCGGAGGAGACCTTTGAAAAACTGTTGAATAATTCTAGATGAATACAGTGAGGTAGACCCATCATGACGGAAGCGGGAGAGAGCCGCTAGAAATACCTTCAGAGTGGAGTGGGAAAGTCGTGACTTTGCAAGGGATAAGAAGAAAGGCAGAATCTGTTCTGGTTTAGTGGTCATCGGATCCAAGGCCTTGGTGTGGCACCGGACACACAAACGCTTCCACTTCAACTGATAGGTTTTAATGGTGGAAGGAGCACGGGCGTGCGCTAACACCTTTCTACAGTCTGCGTCGATGGTCAGACGCGCAAATTCATGGTGCTCAGGTTCCAGGCATGGAGTTGGAGGTATGCTGGATCCGGATGGCAAATCTGCCCCTGCTGCATCGTGAGGAGGTGAGGCAACGGATGAAGCGGAATTTGCTCGCTCTGGGAGAACAAGAGAAGGTCCGGAAACCATGGGCGCCTCGGCCACTTGGGTGCGATCAAGATGATTTGACAGGGTTGAAGCCTCATCCTGTGCAACAAGCGTGGAATTAGGGGAAGCGGAGGGAAAGCATAGCTGAATGCGTTCAATCAGCTGATCGAAAATAAATTTCCGCTTGACTCTCTGTGGGGATGAAGACTTGCAAAGCGTTGGCATTTCTTGTTGGTGATAGTCGCAAAAAGATCTATCTGCGGATGGCCCCACTGGCGGAAAATGAACTCCAGAGTTGGTTGATTGAGTTCCCACTCGTGGTTGTCCGAGAAAGACCTGCTGAGTGTGTCCGCCAGAACATTGGAAACACCCGGCACATGTATGGCAGTGAGATGAATCTGGTGATGAATTGCCCAATTCCATATCTCCTGTGCTTGTTGGGAAAGCAAAAGGGACCTGGTGCCGCCCTGCTTGTTCAGGTAATGCATGCTGTTGGTGTTGTCTGTTCTCACCAGCAGAGATGGACCTTGAACGATCCGTTGAATAGACTTCAGGGCCAGGAAGATCGCCAGAAGCTCTAGGCGATTTATATGCCAAGTGCGTTGGACCGCAGTCCATTTTCCTTGCACTGACAGGCCTTCGAGATGTGCTCCCCAGCCCTCCAGGGATGCATCGGTCGTAAGCGTTAGTGTCCGTCGCGCAAGTTCGGGGCCACCCCTGCTCCGTGCGTTGGCGCAGACCGGAAGGCCTTGTCGCTGTGTCTAGTCGTCGAAGCGCCCTGCTCTTCAAATACTGCGGCAGGTAAGCCTCACCTCCGTCACAGTCCCGAGGCCATTCCAACCTTGAGGGGCCCAGTGGGTGTTGATATTTATCGGCGTCAAGACCTGCCACACCCTCGGCTGTGTTCCAATGAGGCCGTACTCCTTTGGCGGGTTCAGTCCGGGGCCTATTCGCTATAGTGAAAGGATTTACTTCTCCCCTGCAATGCCAACTATCTACCTCTGAATCTCAGAAATGGGCAGACACACTTGCCTCATATTTTAAGGATAAAATCGATGCCATCCATAGGACCTTTCCCAATGAACCCATTGACAGGGTGCGGGCAATCCAGAATGAACCCTTCAATCCTCTGAACTCTCCTTGCGACTACAAGCTCAATAAATTCAATCCAATCACAGAGGAAGAGGTAAATATCAGGCTGAATAAAGCTAAATCAGGCTCTCCCAACGACGTTGCTTCCGTTCAGATCCTGACTAAACTTGGCCCCGCACTGGTGCCAATCGTAACCAACATCTTTAATGTATCACTTAGCCAAGCTACTGTCCCCTCCGTTTGGAAGGAAGCTTTGATCCAACCCATCCTGAAAAAAACCAATGCCGACCCCAACCAATCGATAAATTATCGCCCCATCGCCCTGCTTCCACTTTTTAGTAAGATCATGGAAGCTTCCATCAACCCTCAAATGACCAAATTTCTAGAGGATAACGGCATCCTGGATACATCTCAATCAGGCTTCAGAGCGTCCCATAGCACGGAAACGGCTCTTGTAGAGATAGTGGACAACATCAGACTAGCTCTTGATTCCAAGCAATCGGCGATTCTCATCCTGCTCGATTTGTCGGCAGCCTTCGACACCATCTTCCACAGCATACTCTTAGAGAGGCTGGAAGAGATTGGTGTCGGGGGCCTTGCCCTTAGCTGGATCAAGAGCTATCTCAAGGACAGACGATCTAGAGTCAAAATAGGCCCTTTCCTATCTGACATGGTGGAGAATGATAAGGGAGTCCCCCAGGGCTCAATACTCAGCCCCACCCTTTTCAATGTTTACCTCTCCCCTCTAGCAAATATTATTAGAAGCTTTGGGTTCGATACGGTATCCTATGCCGACGACACCCAAATCTTGATTAAGTGGGGATATAATTTGCTAGATGTCCAAACCAGATTTAGCAACTGCATGATAGCCATAAACACCTGGATGGCTAAGAATTATCTCATGTTGAATACGGCTAAAACTGAGATCATGCTCTTTGGCCCGGCAAAGAAGACTTAGTCAGCCGATTGGTGGCCAAACCAGCTAGGGCAGTGTCCAATGCCCAAGGAAACTGTGAAGAACCTCAGCATCCTATTAGATGATACACTATCTATGTCACCGCACGTCAACAAGGTAGTCCAGACGAGCTTTGGAATCATGAAAAGCCTCAGGAAGATTTTTAGGTGGCTTCCCATAGACTGTCGCAAACCCCTCATCCAAGGCCTCATAATTAGTCGCCTTGACTATGGGAATGCACTGCTAGCGAACATCAACGAAGGAGCACTGACAAAGTTGCAGGTGCTTCAAAACACAGCAGCCAGACTGACTCTTAACTTGCCGCCTCGCACCCCTTCTGCCCCTACCCTCACTAAGCTCCACTGGTTGCCAGAAAGGAAAAGGGTAAAATTTAAGATCTGCTGCTTGGTACACAAGTCAGTTCATGCCCAGGGACCTGCCTACTTGAAGAAAAAACTAACTAGCTATCTTCCGACCAGAACCCTCAGATCGGCTGACAAAAACCTTCTATGTGTCACTAAAGTTCGCACAGTGAGGAATGGAGATCGCAGTTTTTCTAAACTCGCTCCTGATCTATGGAACTCCCTCCCACTGTCACTCAGAGCTGATAATAACTACTGATCCTTCAGGAAAAGCCTCAAAACATTGTTATTTTAAATCACCTCCCATGAGCTCCGCTTGACACTGCATTCTTGTCTGGGTACATCTGTTCGCGCTCTGAGACCGTCTGCCGGTGAATTACGCGCGCTATAAATGCATAAACTAAACTAAACTATTCCTTCTCGGCATCCATTGGGCCTCGTCGCTTCAGGTGGCCTGCGTTCCTTCGACCTCCCTGCCCCCACCGGTCCTTCACCTCTCCTCCGCCGATGGCAGGCGCCGCGATCTCCTGGTCCCGTGCTGGAATCTGGGCCGCTCCGCCCATAGGCCACGACCTCGGCCTTGCGTGGAAGCTTCTAGCCGTCGGGAGAGCCTCGGCGACACCGCTGGTCAACTCTGATCACCCCGTAGTCCCTGGACCTTCGTCTGTTGCTCTGCTGGTGCCTCCGCTGCTCAGTCGGCCAGTCCGCGGCTCTTAGGACCGCTGCAGGTCTGGTTACAGCGCCATCCAATGCTTCCGGCAGGCCTCCAGTCGCCCTCCTTCCCGCCCCTGGCGTCGGCACCGGCCCTCGCCACGGAGCTCCGCTAGTGCAATCCCCGGGGTGGATACAGGCTCACAATGGACTACCGGCAGCACCACCGCCTCCGCTGCAAGTTTTAGGCTGATCGAGGGGAGATCGGCATGAAGACAGGGCTCAGGGGTCTAAGTTCCGGGGAGCTCGCAGAGGGTGCGACCGCTCACCTTGCCATCTTGGCCACGCCCCCGCTGTCTCGTTTTAAGGGAAGAAAGAATGTGGCAGCAAATTAGGGGTTCTAAAAGTAATCTTATGCAGCTGCTGACTGACTCCAAGATGGCAGCAGTGCAAGACTAGGATGGGTTGAGTTTTTGTTATTGAAGCGGTGCATGGGAGGGGGGAAAGGGGTGGAGGAGCAACATTAGGGATGGAGATGAACTGTATAAAGCCATGCACTGGGCTGAAAATTAAAAGAAATGCTTAGGGCAAGTGCTGGGCAGGCAAAAGCTTAAAAAAAAGACCCATGACGCATTTTGCTACAGTACTTGAGCAACAGGAGACTGATAGGAGTGAGACACTAGAAGCAACAAGAAATAGTATGGTACAGCCAGTAGAAAAGAAGGAAAAGTATTTATCAAGCACAGGAACCAATGAAAAGCAAGGAGGCGGGATCTAAGCTCTTTTAAGATTTATATTAATAGTAATTTCACAAGCGAGCAAATCCTGAAAAGTAGCTAAATGCTACTGGACCAAAAAGGCCTGCATGACCAACAAGCACATTACACACCGCTATAAAGGTATCACAAGAAAAAAACAAGCCTGCAACATGTCGACACTAGTGTAGCATAATCACAAAAATCATACCCCACACTTAAAAAAACATACTCCTTACAAATACCAGTTGAAAATGGGCCAGGATTCTGCAATTCCTTACACTTTTTGAAAACTCTGCAGCTCTGATGGTCTAAGCTTGGGTAGAACATTTCCTCCCCACAGACTTTGTTACTTGCCAAATGTGGCCTACCTACTCTACGTTTGACCTTTGTATTCTGGGAGTTCTAATCCTCGCCTCCCTTTCAGAGCTACATCATTCTAAAATCTAGCAGTCATTGAAAGGAAGCAAACCTAAAGAAACAGGCTGCAGAAGCTGAAGGGCTGAATGTTGGAAGGTAACTAGTTCGAGAAATATGGGCTGAGTGAAAACAAGTGGAACCAAGCTTCCGAACGGACCAAAACTGCTACATACAAGTAAATGCTGCTAGTATGTTAGTGGTGCTTTCCAACGCGATGGGGACCAGATTGGCCACAAAACTGGCAAGTCTGCTGTCCTTTTAGGTAGGTGGAAAACTAGAACACACTCCATTTGCCCCAAACATTGTGCAAGTGAAGCCCCATGAGGCAGTGGCCCTCACACATTGTACATCACAATACCCAGTGGTCTACTGGCATTATCCCCGCCCCCACACCTCCAGGTAGATTGACCACAAAAAGGGCTAAACTTCTACCTGGGGGAGCAGAAATTGCAGACTTACACAATTTTGCCAATACGTACAAAGGAAGTGACTATCTGCCAGGCGCCATCTTTTCAAGCAGTACTACTCATTCAAAGGTGATTGCCACCATCTCACCTCTTTCTGGGCAGATAGGCGACAAAAGCAGGCATTCTGCCCACGTGCAGAAACTGTCAAGGCATAATACTGTAAAAATAAAATATAGGTGTAGGAAAGTGCCCTTATGGACATGGACTGAAAGTGGACTGGGTCCCTGCTAATAGTGTCTCCAGTACCAGAATTCTTTCCCTAAAATTGTAATTTTTTTTCCACAATTGGCACAACTTCAGCCCCTCTGTAAGTCCTTAGTAAATGGTACCCCTAGACTCTAGGGTATTCGAAATGGAAAGGATCCGCTAGGGCTGCAGCACGAATTGTGCCACCCTAGGGACCCCTCGGCAAGATCATGCAAACATGCATGCTGTGTGTCTTGGTGCAGACAAAAATGAAGTCGACATGTCACACATCCCTGTGTGCCTAGTCTTAAACTTCATGATGTATAGGTCAAGCATACCTTTCAGCCCTAAGGCAGGGTGTACTATATCCCATGTGTGGACATATCTGTCTGAGTAGCTATACACCTGCAATACCCATGTGTATTCATGGAAATTGTAAGTCCACAGGGAAGCCATATTGAGTACATGGGCTGGATACTCATTGTTACGAGTTCTTCAGCTCAATGATGACTTCACTGTTCGCCCTGATGTTTGGTACCATAGATTTAATTTTAATAAACCTGCACTGGCGCCAGTGTCAGATTTTTTTAATAAATGCACAGAGCCCCCACCTTTTGAGGTGCCCCCTGAAAACCTATTGACTACTAGTGTGGTTACTGACTGGTCTCAGCCAGCCTACCACTCTAGACCGGTTTCTTATCTCATCGGGTGAGAGCCCTTGCTCGTGGATGCCGGGAACAAAGTCTTCTCTGAGCAGAGTTGTTCGCACCTCTTCCAAGCAGAAATTGCCTTCCAGGGCGAAAAGCTTTAAAGGCCTTGCGCCTTTGAAATGCGACCCATGCCGCTCCTGTTAGAGAGAGATGCCAACTGCCATATCCTGAACCCACTTTTGGCAGGAGGACAGGCGGGAAAACTAGTAAATTTAGGAGGTATGCCAAGATCCAGCCTGCACCATCCCTAAGGTGGGGCAGCTGATGTGGACCCCACTCCATGTTTTGTTTGAAGGAATTAGCCTATTGGGGTCAGGGTCATACCCACTTCCTACAGGAAGTGGTCATATAGAGGTCGTAGACACCCTAAAGGTAGGTAGCCCATTGGCTACTACCTGTCACTCCCCTTAATGCCTCTAAATTGAGTATTTAGGTCCCACTTCCCGACCCAGGACTTCAGATTTGACAGAAATAAAGCCAAAGAGGACAAAGAAGAGCTGCTGAATCCGAGAACTGAAGACCTGTCGCAGAGTTTTGGTACGAAACCCTGCCTGCGTCAATTCTCGACAATCATGGTGAACTGTCTCGTCCTGCTGCTGTGTGGCCTATAGAAACCTCAGCAAATTGCCAGCCCTTCGCAAATCACCTAGAAACTCCCTTGGAGTAGAGGAGCTGCTCCCCTGCAGCCCACAGGCACCAACCTGCAGAGTTTGGTCCACCGACTTGCAGCTCCACAGCCCAACTGATGCTGCAGCTAACCAGGAGAAGGTACCCCTGCTCTGGGAGGTTGGATCCATCTCTCCACTGATCGTGAAGAGACCAGGGCCTACCGGAGCCGTGTAAAACCAATACCCGAGGTACTGGACGCCCTACAACAAACACCAACAGTGCAGATTCCAGTCTGGACACCAACTACCTAGGAAGCAAGCAGCCGTCTAGGAACATCCGCACCTCTGAGACCCCCTTCGAGAGAGACACATCAGTCCTGATTTGGCCCCTGCCAGCTGTTAGCCCCTGACTGCGAGGAACACCTTTACTCAGAGCCCAGCTGACCTACCTGTTCTCCACCCAGCCCGCCTGACCTGGTTACCAATGAATCAACTGTGCTTCTGCATCCGGGGGGCCCTAGTGACCCCCGCTCTTGTTTGAGAGCCCTCAGACTTGTCCCCAAATCCCCCTGTGCATCTTTTTTTTTCAGGTGCCCCCACCCCTCTTTGTAATGCCCCAGCTACCAACTCCACCAGCACCCTGCTCCTGGCCAAATCCGGGACACTCCCGAAGAACTGCTGGTAAAACCTTGGACCTGAGCCTACAACCATTCAATTTCTAGAAGGTGAACACCTGAAACAGTCAGTACTACTTGCAATGCATACATGCTTGTTCCTCCCATAGGATTGCATTGCAGGTAAAAGTGCATGACTTTGAACCGTTTACTTACCTGCAATAATTCCTATGAAAGACAGTACTTACTGTTGAATAAAGTTCTTTGTTTGAAAATATATATAAAAATAAGTGTTTTTCTAAATGTATCTCTCATTCGGTCTGGAGTATCAGATGTATTGCCTCTGTGAGTAGAACAAATGCTTATCTATTTTGGCTCTGTCTTCCATTGAGGGAATCACTGGACTCTCTACACAGTGTGCTTCATTTTTGTGCACTACATAGAGAGCCAGCCTCCTACAATAGGGTAAACAAATCTCTATGCAACAGAAAAAGTTTCCCTGGGGCATTCCGACCCTCTGATCAGTAGCACCCGCTAATGGAGCACACAGGAGCATTTCATTCTTGAGAGCTGCAGAGGGCTGCAATGGCTGCTGATGTTGAGAAGCACTACCAGCTCTGAAGGGGCAGTGGCTGGGCATCCACAGTGCTTCCTCCGGCAAGATGGTAAGTTCCTCTGATCCTTCTCAAAGGTAGAGCTAGGGCGTGGAAAGGTCACCCTGACGCCCTCTCCTCAACAACAGCTGAACCAAGCGAAGTCCCTTGCCCATTTACGGTGGCCCCCTATTAGATATGATGTCATTGACCAAAATCCTCACGCAGGCGACTGTCCGATTGGTACACCACTAAATTCCTCTTCGCAGTGGCCTCCTCTGACATATGGGACCGTCAACTTCACTGCGCACGCAGGCAGTGGCCTGCTCGGAGCAGCAGCTGTTTTCTCTCGCCTTGCTGCAGGGATCCACTCATCAGGATCATCCACTGGACCTCACTCCCTCCAAGCGCTCTCCTTTTCCTCACAGGGCATACTGATCTTGGAAAGCAAGCCAGCACTGGTGCCCCAGGCTCCAGGGACAGGTGGTCTTTGATTTCCCTGGGTGATGTCCCGTCACCTAGCTGAGCTACTGGCAGGCCTTAGCCTCCCTAAACCCCCCCTCTTCCTCCTGTCCTGGTCACAGGCAGACGTCTTGGAGAGCTTCTCCTCACACAGCCAGACTGGCTGCTTGACAGTTGACAATATGGGGTGCCCCTCCTGATCCAACAAGACCGTTGTCCATGACAGGCCTACATCATGGCACACATGCATGATTTGTGTTCGCCCATTACAATAAAAATCATTGCCAGGGATCCAGACTTTGTTGCTGCTTGAGGGCAGGGGTGCACATCAGTCACCATATGAGGGACTTCTCCATCCCAGCCCTACTTCTTTCCTGTTTGTGTATTTTTCTCTCACTTGTTTGCGGTCAGTGTCTGATGAGGAAAAGTGCTGGTCCCCAAAAATGAGTGCTGGTGGGCCCCACCAGCTCAAATTAAGCAACGGGCACACATAGCTATTTAACAAAACATGAATTGTTGTAAACACAGTACCATGAATATGTAGATGGTCAGACCAACATCTCCCTTTTTCTGAATTTGCATGTTGTACAGCTGAATGTGTGGTTTTTTGCTCCTCTGTGTATTGCCTGATGCATATAGGTGCCCCTATGTGTTATTTCTGTTAGTGCGTGTGAACATACTACACAATATGCCTGTAGAACAAAAAAACAGATGCAGCTAAAGCAAATCATACCTGTTAAATCTGAAAGAGACACGTTAGTGATAGATTCCTTACCTTAGAATATCCCCAGGCGTCAGACTGGATCCAGAAATTTTTGCGTAGCAGTACCCTTGCACGTCAGTAGGCGTCGTCTGCGGCTCCGTCGTCTGCGTCGTGGGCGCCGTGATGACGTCGTCTGAGTACTTAGACGCCGCCTCCGCGTGCTGACGTCAGTTCTTCTTTTTTCTGCGCCAGCAAGTGCAGATCTGGAAAAAGCAGTACTTCTAGTCACTTTTTGACTAACTTTTTGGATCATTTTGATCATCTTTTCGAAGTCGTACGACTCCGTTCGGTGCATTTAGGGATGCCATGATTTAAACACTGTGAGGATTGCGACCACACGATGTCTGTCACGGATCCTCAGCACCTGTGTCTAACTTGTCTAGGCGTCGACGACTAGGCCTGCTCCGACTGCCGGGCCCTCTCTTCGAAAGCCAGGCGGGAGCGGTCCCGCAGGCGACTCAAACTCCGGCAGTCTGTCCCGTGCTGCGAGAGGTCCCGGTCCCACGGGAGGTCGAGGGACAGGTCGCGGGCTCGGAGCCACCACAGCTCCGAGTCTGCACCATTCCTCCGGGTCGAAGTCGTCGGGTAAGAAACACAAGAAGTCGAAGAGGCGACATTGGTCTTCTGACTTCCCCCCCCCCCCCCCCCCCCCCCCGACGCTCACGCGACGCTGCCGGGGGTTCTGGTGACACCGCCTACGCGGCTCCGTCAGAGTCGCGGGCGCCGCGTCCAGCTCCACACCCTCCGGTCCCTGGGCGAGACGTGATGCTGGAGGAGATAGAGCGCTTCCTCATGGCTGTGAGGTCCCTCTCTCCTCTGACGGGCTCCCCGGGGCCTTCAGGCCCAGCGGACCCGTCTGGGGCCCCTAGCGGGTTGGGGGCTTCGGCCCGACGCCTTCGGGCCCGGCACCGCGGGACCTCACTGGACCCGCTTCGGGATCTGGGTCGTCGACGGTGGACCTTACGACCCCCCCGGCCCGTCAGGTGTCGCATCCGGCACCGTCCTCTGGCGGCGCCGTCCCCGATGCCTCCCTCGCTCCGGTTCCGACATCGGCGCCTGGGGACTTTTACTTCAATGAACCGGCCCCATTAATTGACAACCCTGAGTATTAGGAGATGGGTGATGAGGAGCATTGGGAGGGGTCTGAGTGTCCTCTGACCCGAGAGTGTCAGTCTCAAGAGGACTGGACAGGGGAACTTGGGGAGGCCAGTGGACTGGACACCTCTCCAGACACTGGTTTTGTCTCACCTCCTACCGTGGCTTCGGAGGAGGGGGCAACCTACAGTGTGGTGTTGATGAGGGCTGTCAAGGCCTTGGGCCTTGAGCTCCCCGTCGCGGCCGTGAGGACTAACCTCCTCACTGAGGTCCTTAAACCGCAGTCATGCCCGACAGAGCCTCTGCTGCCTTTTAATGAGGCCTTAACCGACGTTCTTTTGGGCACTTGGTCCAGACCCGCTACGGGTTCGCCGCTAGATAGGAACGTGGCCAGACGCCACCGCCCGGCCCCGGGCGACCCAGTTTCCCTGTCCACCCACCCCACCCCCGAGAGCCTGGTCATCCAGGCGTCCACTTCCCAGACCGCATTCCCGTCTGCTCCGCCGGATAGGGAATCCAAGAGGTACGAGATGTACGGTAAAAAGGTCTTCTCCTCCCTTAGTCTGGGACTGCGGTCTTCCAACACCGCATGCCTCTTGGGCCGCTACACCCACTCTCTGTGGGATACGGTCGCGGAACTGCTGCCAGAGTGTCCGTTGGAGGTACGGGCAAAACTCGGCCAAGACCTTGTCGAGGGCTGGGATGCAGCCAGATATTCTATCCGGTGTGGGCTGGATACCACCGACTCACTAGGTAGAGCGATGGCAACGCCGGTGGCGATTAGACGCCACGCCTGGTTGAGGCCCGCCAACTTTTCTGCCGATGTCCAAAACACATTGATGCACATGCCGTTTGATGGCCGTCGCCTTTTTGGCAACAAGGCAGACCATGCGCTTGACTGCTTTAAGGACTCCAGGGCTACGGCCAAGTCCTTGGGCCTTTCGGCCCCGCGCCAGCAAACGGGTGCCTTTCGCTCTTTTCATGGCCAAGGAAGGGGCGCCCCCACACGTGCTGCCAGCCACACGCCGTAGGCTAACATCCAGCGCGGTGGCGGCCGTGGAAGTCGCCGTGGAGGTGGTCGGGGACAACGGCGAGGCCAGTCCACACCCTCTCCCGCAGCATCCGCCTCTAAACCCTCCTAGTCCGTGCTTTTTGGCCCATGTGACGCCAGTGGAGGGAAGGGTTCGCCAGCACCACTCTCACTGGCACACTATCACTTCGGACAGGTGGGTGCTGCAGATCGTCCGAAGGGGCTACTCAATCCCCTTCGAGACGACCCCTCAAGCCATGCCACCGCAACACCACCGTGTATCGGGGGATCATTTGCGGCTTCTGCAGGAGGAAGTTTCGGCCCTCGTGGCCAAGGGGGCCATCGAGCGCGTTCCTGGGCCAAGTAGGACCTGGTTGCTACTCCCACTACTTTCTGGTACCCAAGAAGGGCAAAGGGGGCCTACGCCCTATCTTGGACCTACGGAACGTCAACGGCTTCCTCTGGAAGGAGAAGTTCAAGATGCTGACTCTGGCTCAGGTCTTAGCTGCCCTGGACCCAGGAGACTGGATGGTAGCGTTGGACTTGCGGGACGCTTATTTCCACATTCCCGTCCTGCCGGCCGACCGGCGTTACCTGCGGTTCACGGTAGGCCACAAGCACTTTCAGTTTACCGTGCTCCCCTTCGGCCTTACCAGCGCCCCACGGGTGTTCACGAAGGTGATGGCGGTGGTCACAGCTCATCTGCGCAGGTTAGGGGTTTCAGTCTTACCGTACCTCGACGACTGGTTGTTGAAGGCGGGCCTGCCCCAGACAGTCGTCAGACCACCTCCAGACGACGGCAGACCTCTTGCACCAGCTGGGGTTCTCCATAAATGTGCCGAAGTCACACCTGTGCCCCTCTCAAAAGCTCCTTTACATCGGAGCGGTTCTCGACTCGGCGCAGTTTCAGGTTTACCCACCCCAACAGCGGGTTCAGGATATACAGGCTCTGATTCCAATCTTTCAGCCTTTATCCCGAGTTTCGGCCAGGTTGACGCTGCAGCTTCTGGGGCTGATGGCTTCCTGCATCCTTCTGGTGCATCACGCCTGTTGGTGGAGGCGGGCTCTGCAGTGGGACCTGAAGTTTCAGTGGGCCCAGCATCAGGGCAACCTGTCCGACCATGTCCTGATCTCGGAGGGCACTGTGAGACAGCTGCAGTGGTGGCTCACGGACCACGATTGGGTCAGCGGCAGATCCCTCTCCCTTCCCCAACCAGAGCACGTAGTTGTGACGGACGCGTCCCTCCAGGGCTGGGGAGGCCACATCGGAGAGGCGGAGAATAGAGGCCTCTGGTCTCCGGCGGAGTCCCGGCTCCATATCAACCTTTTGGAGCTGCGGGCGATTCGTCTAGCACTGAAGGCATTCCTCCCCTCTGTCCGAGGGAGTGTAGTGCAGGTGTTCACGGACAACACCACCGCCATGTGGTACTGCAACAAACAGGGCGGGGTGGGGTCGTGGACCCTCTGCCAAGAGGCTCTGCGCCTCTGGAAATGGCTGGAACATCAGGGCGTGACCCTGGTGGTTCAACACCTGGAAGGTTCTCTGAACGCCAGGGCGGACGAACTCCGCCGCCGCTGCATGATGGATCACGAATGGCGTCTGAACTCGGACGTGGCGCAAGGTCTCTTTCTGCAGTGGGGAGAGCCTTGGTTAGATCTATTCGCCACCGAAGAGAATACGCAATGTCATCAGTTCTGCGCGTTGGAATTCCCAAGGCGGCTCTCGCTCGGAGACGCTTTTCGTCGTGAGTGGAGTTGCGGTCTGTTGTACGCCTTTCCGCCTATACCACTTCTGCCCAGAGTGCTGAAGATCAGGCGCGACCGGGCACAAGTCATCCTTGTGGCTCCGGACTGGGCACGAAGGTACTGGTATCCAGAGCTACTCAGTATGTCAGTCGATCCCCCGGTTCGTCTGCCTCTTCAGGAGGACCTTCTGTCACAGCAGCAGAGGACGGTTCTCCACCCGAACCTGTCCAGTCTCCACCTCCATGCTTGGTGATTGAGCGGCGACAGTTGAGGCTATTTGACTTGCCTCCTGAAGTCTGTAACATCATTCTGGCAGCCAGGCGTCCCTCCACAAAGTCGGTATACACCTGCAGGTGGAACAGATTTGTGGCATGGTGCAATGCAAAGGCTGTGGATTCTCTCTCTGCCCCTCTTTCTGAGGTTCTCCTCTTCCTTCTTTCTCTTGCCCAGCAGGGCTCTGCTCTGGGCACGATCAAGGGCTATCTTGCTGCTCTTTCAGCCTTTTTGAGGCTGCCTGATCAACCTTATTTGTTCAAGTCCCCTATTGTTAATCGATTCTTGAAAGGCATCATGCATACGTTCCCTCCTGTGCCCTTTGTGATGCCTCAGTGGGACTTTAACTTTGTTCTTACTTTTCTGATGTGCGCTCCCTTTGAGCCACCTCACAACTATCCTCTCCGCCTTCTTACTTTGAAGACTGCCTTCCTGGTAGCCAACACCTCTGCCAGGAGAGTGAGTGAGCTCCAGGCTCTATCCTGTAAACCTCCTTTCCTTTCAGTCCATCCGGACAAGGTTGTGTTGCGGACAAGGCCTTCTTTCCTGCCCAAGGTAGTCACGGCCTTCCACATCAGGCAATCCATCACCTTGCCCACCTTCTTTCCGCCTCCGCATCCCTTGAGAGAGGAAGAGAGGCTCCACCGTCTGGACCCAAAATGTGCGCTCTCATTCTATCTGGATCGCACATGCCAGTTCCGGGTGGATGACCAACTCTTTGTTGGTTACGTGGGCGCTAAGAAGGGGAAAGCGGTGCACAAGCGGACGATCTCGTGGTGGATCATCTTGTGTATCCAGGCATGTTACTCCTTGGCTAAGAAGGAACCCCCTGTTGGGCTGAGGGCTCATTCCACTCGGACCACAGCGACTACAAATGCCTTGGGCCGAGGAGTGCCCTTGCAGGACATTTGCCAGGCAGCTACATGGGCCTCGCTGCACACGTTTGCTAGACACTATTGCCTGGACAGCCGAGTCCGGAGGGATAGCTTTTTTGGCCGTTCCGTCCTCCAGGACTTTCTGGTGTGATTATTGGTTCGCAGACCCACCACCGGGGTTGGTTTTGCTGGGGTATCTATTCTAAGGTAAGGAATCTATCACGAACGTGTCTCTTTCAGATGCACAAGTAACTACTTGTGTAACGATATATCTGTAAGAGACATTAGTTAGTGATAGATTCCTTACCGACCCACCCATCCTCCCCGTTCTGAGAACCGATATCTAGGGTTAAGGTCATCCCCTTTCAGCGCCCTAGTTTCAAGGCACCAGTGTTGGTTTTTAGCAAAGCTCTGCGTTTCTGGCAAGGAAAAGCTGTGTCTAAGAACTGACATCAGCACGCGGAGGCAGCATCCAAGTACTCAGACGATGTCATCACGGCGCCCACGACGCCGACGACGGACGCGGAGCCGCAGACGGCGCCTACCAACACGCAAGGGTACTGCTACGCAAAAATTTCCGGATCCAGTCTGTCGCCTGGGGATATTCTAAGGTAAGGAATCTATCACTAACTAATGTCTCTTACAGATATATCGTTACACAATTAGTAACTTGTGCGTTTTGCCAATGCTTGTTGTGACCTACTGCATAAGTCAAAGATATTTTGCATTATGAAGTAACTTCCTAAACGTGCCTTAATTTTACATTTTTCAGTTAAGGATTTGGACTGTGGCCTAAATCTTCCTGGTGTGAAGCTATTTTTTGGGTCAGAAATTGAGAATGGTAAGTAATGTTAAACTTTGATGTTAAAATAAACCCTTTCAGCCCATCAGTAGTTGATAGTGATTGGCTAAGTGGCATTAGACTGCCTGAAATTGGAATGCTAAGTAATGTTAAGCTTTAGTGTTGAAATGAAACCCTTTCAAACCATTCGTAGTGTTTGGCCTAGTGGCATGAGATTTTCCGCTTTTGCTAGTCTGCATTGCGACTGCAGTTTAGAATACAGTTTGTATAATTTGTGGTAGACTTCTTCAGCATGGACAATATTTGTGCATGTTGTGTTATGTTTCATATAGGTACCCTATTATAGGCTCTGGTAACATCATACCCTTTCACCTACATCACCTCCCCTACACTACACAGTAACATGCCTTTTACCTAGTGCTAGTCCTGGGCACAGAAGGAGGGTTTTACTGAACAATGGCATTCTATGATTTCATCTTTAAACTGACACAGTATGAATAAATATTCATAAGGGTACTTGGAAACCAGGCTGGTGCTACACCACTTACCTCCCCATATCTACGTACACGGTTCATCCCATACGTCATCCTCAAATCCAACAATGGCTAATGCAAGCAACAAGGGACAAAGGAGCCCTTGATACTTACTTTGTAAATATACCACCTCTTGCTAGTGTTAGTGTGTCGGCCTGGAAGTCTTAGATCTCTCTGACACGTTCCTGCTTGCAAACGCTCCAGCTGACAGCGGTTAAAACATCCCTTGCGGGTTGTCCAACTCGAGACCTAGAAGGGCTCCTGCATTCTCACACTTCAGGTAATGGGGTTCGACTAAACCCTAGAGGGATTCTTGGCTACACACTTAGTCACATGCTAGGTACACTTAGATACATCTAAATAGGCATTGTAGGAGTCCGTGCACTTTTATCATGCATTTTATATTCATGTATTTTTTCATGCTTATTGTAAAGTGGTATGGTATATTCATAATACTGCTAATCATATATCTCTGCTACTGTCTAATGGTCTTTGCAGCGCATATATTTTACACAAGAATAACAACTGTTCAATAAATCCTTATTGAAACGCCCAGACTGTTTATTCTGTTTATCTCTGAGATAAACTAAATGCATATGAGCGCAGCCATTACTGTCTGAAACTTTAATTTGGGCTCCCTGTGTTACCTGGGCTGGACTGCTTTCCCGCCACTGCCATCGCCGGTCTTTACCATCTGTGTCACCCCGCCGCCGCTGCAATCCCGGTGCGGCCGCTGAGCGGGGGAGACTACGATCCCCAGCGTGCTTTGCGACAGGAAGCCGCCTCTTTCAATCTCTGCGTCTGGAGGCGCTTATAACTCGTGCATCAGTCTCAGAGGAGCGGGCACTTTCGTGCATATGAGCGGAGCCCTTACTGTCTGACACTTTAATTTGGGCTCCCTGTGTTACTTGGGCTGGACTGCTTTCCTGCCACTGCCATCGCCGGTCTTTATCATCTGTCTCCCCCCGCCGCCGCTGCAATCCCGGTGCGGCCGCCGAGCGGGGGAGACTACGATACCCAGCATGCTTTGCGGCAGGAAGCCGCCTCTTTCAATTTCCACGCCTGGAGGCGCTTATAACTCACGCATTAGCCCCGCGTCGCGGGCAGCCGCCGGGCTAAGCCCGGGCAAAGGGCGGGCCCTCTGAGGCCAGGCTGGGCCTATACTCTGACATCTTTGCAAGGGCAGCTTGTGTTATATCCTAGTAAGTTGTAATTCTTTACTGTCTGGTCTAAAGCATTTTATAACCACTGTCCGCCCTCGTTCATGGTTGACATTACTCCTATGCCTATGTTTAAGTGTGTTTCACATTGCCCTTTGGAACCATGGCCTCGAGTCTCATTAAAGGATCCTCAACGTTGGCAGGAGGAGTAAATAGAGGCACACTTGACAATTATCTTATTAGGGGCTCTGTGGAGAAGGATAGGGAAAGTATACTTGCTGAGAGACGGGCTGAGCGATGTCGCTCAATTGAGTTCATGAAAAATAATCGCTCGTCCTTGGGCCCGTTACAGCAAGCTACCTCCCCACATACGAGCCCACACACGAGTCTTCACATTGAAAGTGAGGACATTGACATATCTATAAATGACAGTATCCCAATGCTCCTCCGAGACACAACCCCTCACCCGATGTGACTAATGAACTGTACATAAATGTTTCAGACTCCCTTAGTAACCCGATTCCAGAGGTTGAGGTACTAGTTGAGGCGCCCTCTCCAGTTGTGGAGGTCATCCAAAAAAAGGCTAAAAAATCAAAGCCACCTAGAGTACAAGGTTCGCCTCCAAGAAAAAGGAGAAAGAGGGGGGAGTGGATTACAGAGAAATAAGACTAGTCACACTGACTCTGGTAAATCGCCTAAAGCCCCCTCATCTAATGCAGTTACAACACCAGGCTTAGCTACCTTACCACATTGTCCGTTACAAGAAACATCGAGTACTAAATTAATAGGAAGTATGGAACAACTATTAAGATCCTTTACATTACCATTAATAGAGAGACTAAAAAGAATAGAGAATTGGCTGGGGATTCTAGAGCAGGCAATTGCTACAAATACAGGGCTAATCAAAGACCTAGCGAAGCCTGTACCGGCGCCCCCAGCCATTGTACCACCTGTAAATCTTATTGGCCATAAGGAAGCAAAAACAGATAAGCTCACAAACTCAAAATCTGAGGCCTACATCTCCCAAATTAACACAGCAATTGGTACAAAATATTGATAGAGAAGCACAGGTAGGAGATAAACTACTTCCCCCAGGAAATGCACGAAATAATAAGTGCAGAAAAAGTCCTGTTGAGGTAACGAAGCTGAAGTGACATCAGGACAGTCATTTGATAGCACCCATAAAATAAATACACCCTCTAAATTAAAATCCAACATTGTAAATTTGGATAGTCAGCCCTCTTAAGAAAAATAGCAACAAAACCCATCACAACTTAGATTTACTCCCAGATTCAGCCCCTTTTGTAATCGTCCTCACGGGGGTCCCTAAACTCATGGAAGGTAAGAGGGAAGGCAACCTAGACCTAAAAAATAAGGTAATCTATTGGCTTAGAAACAACAGGCCACTGCCCCCTCACCTAGACGGAGAGATAGTGAACGTGAGAAGGTTGTCCTGGGTGGGACAAAGGCCTAAAGATCTGCTTGGGGATGTAGATGTTATTAACTTCAGAGACCACAGGGTGGTTACCCATATTACTGATTGGTATGAGGCCGGGGATCAAATGGTATCTCAACGAGAAATCTGAGTTATTTCTACCCTCGGCCACTGGTTTCTTCTTGGCGCGGTGGAGATACATTTAATAATTACTTACACCGTGCCCGCGTCCCTTCTTTATTCAATATAAACCCAATTATAAGGAGACCTACGTGTCACAATCCTAGTCCCGCTAACAGGCTACCCAGATTTTGGGGGGATACGCAGATCCTGTTCCTGTTCATCTCTCCCCATATGCACCATTCCTTTGAATAACAGATATAATGCTTTGTCGGGCCTTGAAGATTTGGATTGACAGGCAAAACCCTCTGTGGGCAAGGGTACAATTACTCCAATAAAGATGCTAACTATAGACCACCATGATACTCCACAGGTAGAGATGCTGATTAACATTATTAGCACCGCGGACCAATCTAACCTAAATCCATACGTATTGGTTACGTCTAATGATAGCCCGGTTGCGGACCCCCTAGAAGAACTAGGCTCCTGTAACCGGACACTTTCCCTAGTGAAATATCCCCAATGTTAACTGCTACGCAGGCCATCCCTAATCGCTCTCTCCCAATAACTACAAACATAAACATCAGTGATGACCCCCTCCCAAAGAACACTACTGAGATACTCCATACCCAGGTTAGCCAATAAGGTTTCCCTGCAAACTTGGCTAGACGTTGTCAAGAAACATAGTATAATATGTTTACATGAAACATGGTTGATGGAGGAACAGCACATTAGTGGATATCAAACATTTCATTCACCTGCCCTCCCTAGTATCCAGGGTCGAAACAAAGGAGGCCTTTGCATATACGTAGCAACGACCGGGGATTTCAAAGTACGAAAGTTTCTTTCCACTTTGCATTACCAAATTCTGGTGTTTTGATGGGGCCTTACACACAATATTATTTTAGTTAACTTTTATAACAACGTGTCCAGTTAAATGATAGAGCCCACTCTTTGTACCCTCTTGACTAGCCTAACCTTGCTCGAAGAAGAAATATCAGGTGAAAAAAAGTGATATTTTGGGTTGGCGACTTCAATTGTACCATCTGCCCCCACCAAGCAACAGGTTTGTGCGGCCTGGCAGAATACGGGGAAGACAGTCCCACACATTTTACCCACACAAAGATAGGTAATCTCCTTAATAATATCGCCTTTCACTTTGATTTGTCTTTTGCAAATGAGTTATGCTCACCGCCTGTCCCTTTTCAACCAACCTTTAACGGTCTTGGCAGTAACTCTATTATAGATTTTGTCCTGATGACCTCCACGCCCGCAAGGTTTGCAAACAACTGGGAAATAGGAAAAGTTTTACTTAGTGATCATTATCCTATAACACTTACTGTAAAACTCGGAGGGGGCACTAAGTAGAGAATCAGGCACTTGTTCCTATAATCTAAAGATTAATTTGACGGCAAGAAATGGTTATGTCATTAAATGGGATAAGGTTGAACCCGTTGGGTTTTTGAAAAATGTAATATCATATTCTTTTGGCGACTTCTTGCGGTGCTTGGGAGATAATGAAGACCCTGATGTTGTATTGACCGCATTCTCTAAAATCCAACTAGCGATAAAGATCCTTCTGTTTAGAGCACCTAGACACGGTACTAACAAATCGCAAGGATGGTTTGATAGCGACTGTACGAAAGCCTTAAAAAACCTTAAAAAGGCCCTTGAGGGTACACCTAAAAACCTAGACACAATCCGCCAAGCTAGAAGTCATATAAACTGTCCATTAGGGCGAGAAAATCTGCTTTGAAAAAAGAGGCATGGGCGTCCTTGATTGAGGCTTCTCGCCTAAGAGACAATACCGCTTTCTGGAAAGCGGTCAGGTCCCCATTTCTGTAGAACACGGGCGAAAATACTGTTGCTGTTGCAATAACAGGTGATACATGGGTCACTCATTTTAGACAACTATATAATAAACAGATAGTCGGGCGAACTTATCTACATCAAGCGTACCCACTGTCACCTCAAGTGATTCTAGTTATTGCAATCCATTTCCCATGGATATAACGTTCAGTTGTCATGAGGTACTAGGGGCCATTAAAGAAAGTGCATCAGGCAAGGCACCAGGCCCTGATTGCATCCCGATCGATGTTTATAAGGCCAAGTTGGATCTGTGGGTCCCTTTGCTTACGAACGTTTTAAATAAGGCCAACCAGTGTGGGTTCATTTCTACTTGGCCCGATGCCATTGTGGTCCCAGTCTTCATGAAAGGCAATAGAAATGACCCCACCTGTTACAGACCAATCTCTCTTTTGGATGCCTTTATGAAAGTGGCCGGCAGAATAATTCTGAACAGAATCCAATCCTGGGAGGAGGATCACCATGTTATTTCCAATTTGCAATATGGGTTTAGAACAGGAAATGGGCCGATTGAACAATGTTTAAACCTGTCTCTATTCATCTCCAAATATACCCAGGCCAAATGCGGAAAACTTTACATCACTTTTGTTGATCTGAGTTCCGCATTTGACTGCGTCGACCACGAGCTCCTCTGGATAATACTTCGTGATATTGGCATAGATGATCAAATCATCAACTTTATAAAAGAACTATATAAGTAAGCAGGTGCTACAGTGAGGTTCGGTCAACAAGGAGAATGCTCAGATAAATTTTCCATACTGAGAGGGGTTAGACAAGGTTGCATATTAGCACCGCTGTTATTTACCCTATACATATATTCTATTGGGCAACATCTAACAGACTCATTATATGACTACCCTTCTGTAAACGGGTCCCTGGTGCCTATCCTACTATACGCCGACGATGCGGCATTAATGTCACGAACGAGGCTCTGATTACAGCGGGCAGTGGAAAAGTTTACGGGCTTCATGAGGGACAAGGCCCAAAGGTGAACATTTCTAAAACTTACACCATGCCCTGTGCATCAAAGTTAAGGAGGGTCCCCTGCCCCATATTCTTAGAAGACCAAAGAATTGAAACAGCCGACAGGTTTTGTTATCTGGGAGTAATGTTGAATAGGCTGGGTGGCTGGCAGGCCGCAATAGCAGCTAGGAAATTGGCTTTTACCCGGACCATAGGTGCCCTAAGAAATGTTTCTGTAAAAATTGGCGGTAAACCTGTCAAAGAATTAATACACATATACCAGGCAAAGTGTGTATCCACGGCCACCTGTGGTGCAGGGTTATGGGGAATTGAGAGTGCCCAGACTTTACAATGTTGTGAACCAGTTTATTCACTACTTACTGGGTGTATCAAAAACTACATCAACTTACATGACCCATATTGAAGCGGGAGTCACCTATATTAGCGATATTACCAGGATGTCCTCTATCCTGCTATGGCATAAGGTTTGGGTTGCGGAAGAAACCACGCTGAATAGAGACCTAATCAGCGACTGTCTGGCATTGGACGGGGTAGCTAACATCAGATGGTTATCTTACGTGAGAAACTTGTTCATTGAATTAGGTCATCCAGAGTTCTTTGACAAGCCTACCACCTTAGAAGGGATTACTAGATCCTTACTGAAAAAGATGGTGGCCACTCACTTCGATAGCATCAGATAGAATCATGAAAAATCTAAAAGTACTGTGCTCCGATTTCAGGAAATCGCACCTTGCGAGGGATTACAACCTTATCTTGTCCTGGTCCAGAGCCCTTACTCCCGCATGTTGTTGACACACTTTAGATTGGGTACCTTTTTCCGTATGGTCACTCTACCAACTTGTAACGATTGGTCTACTGCCAAATTAATTTGCCCTTGTGACAACAGTGCATCCCAATCGAAGATTCACTTTGCGTTATTTTGTAAATTTTACATGAATCCCAGAAAGATGTTTTTGTTACCAATTCTTAAATCCTGGGGGATTCGTACATGTAGATCAGCATTCGTAAAACTATGAACATGCTATTTATGCTGTCTCATGTTTTTTAAAAGCTGTCATAAAAGTTAGAAGTTCCCTGTAATTGGCTCTGCTTGATAATACATTATTAATGTAATTTTCCTGTTTTTAATAAAAAAATTTAGATGACTGAAGATGGATTTTTAGATATCAATCAAGCCTATTCTGTATAATATGGATTGTATGTTGTCTATTTTTAAAATTTGTAAAAATTTGATTTTATGCTTTCATGATTTTAAATCAAAAAACGAATAAAGCTTGTTTTGATTTGATTTGAAATGAGCATGAGTGACTGAGCGAACAGTAGTACGTTGTTTCTACGGTCTTTAGGGATCAGGGTTGTCCTGTTCTAAGGTTGCCAGAAATAAATCTCTCCCCGATTAGAGGAGACACTAGTGGCACTGTGAGCTACCTTAAATGCAAACCGGTTAACATTTTTCGGTGTGGATGCACGGAACCAGTCTAACACCAATCCCACAGTTTGTTATCCAAATGCGCAGGTCCTGCATGGGTACTATAGGAACTACACTACACGACATGGCGCCACCAACATTGGTTGGGTATTATTTAACAGAATCTGAGTAGTTCAGTCGTGCTATTTCTCGGAGACCCCTACTCACAAAACACCAGAGACGTCTGGAGTCGGTTGGCACAAAACTCTTCCACAGCTGAGTAAGCGAAACATCTTATTTATTGGCTGCTGGTTAATCAACCTTGACAGGATATAGTGTTACTAAATTGTGCATAACACCTTATATTGGTTCCTAAAACAAACGTATTCGTTATGAAATGACTGAGGACGAAAATAACCCCGTAGTGGGTCTGCACTTCTCAGAAGAAGAACAGGCGGAGGGAATTCTCATTCCACCTAAATTCAGTCATACAAACACCATGAAACTATTAGAATATAGTTTAACACCTAGGGGTGGCTTAGTAGCTTTAGTGATTGAGACACACAGATTAAAAAAAACAGAGGTATTCTATTTGTGGGTTACATTCCCAGAAGCAGATGCTAGAACACACACATTTCACTATTACACAGAGGGAGATTCACCAGCGGAATATATGGTCCCTGCGAGGACATAGAGGTTCCGCTCATGTACCAGGAACAATTTTACTGGTTTAAAGGCGCCCTACCCCACTTAAGACACAGAGTATGATTAGGCCCACTCTGAGGAGATGAGGCAACATGGCCAATATTTGCAGCTTACACACCGCATCCTGACATTGATACAATGCCACTGCCAGAATTACTCATGCAACACAAAGATTTAATTAAAATCTTCAGAAACCTGACTCAATTCATCATGCGGACTTTCATAGTCCAACCAACAACAGTTGCAACAAATGGAACTCAATCCCAGTAATGGGCAAAATGCCCACAAAAAGTGAACAAATACCATTCTGGGTAGCTCAGAAAATAACTCTGCTCGAGGCAGTATTCCCAAATAGTACCACGTTTGAAATCTACCAATCTGCTTGCCCATTGGGATAACACCACAATTAGAGGATTGCACCTCTTGGAATACAGTCTTTGCTGCCATAAATACCAAAAAACATGGTATTCCTTCATTAGCTGTGGTACCAGATGTATTAAAGCAAATACAGAACGAATACGGGGCAGAGCCTGCTCTGAACTTAAGGATGAAGTTATTAAATAACTACGACCAGGTATCCACCATAATTCTAGCTAATATTAAAGGGGAAGCAGCTTCAGTGGCAATCCGCCAACTCCTAAGGGAGTTCAGTCCATTGGATCAACAACACAAACTGCCCAACATAATCAAAACTGCATATGCAGAGTTAGGTACAGACAGTTTGGGTGGGAAAGCTTTAAAACCACAACTGATGGGCAGTCCTGAAAAGGACACTTTAAAGCAGACACCTACTTCTTCTAAAAAGAAGTGGGATAATAAAAACAACAAAACTTTACAGAAAAGAGATCTCAATCCCAAGGTATATCTCCTCCACAGGGCCTCTGAAAAGAGGTTTAATCTCTGTAAAAGGGATAACATTAGGAAACCTGACAGGTATCAGGATACTGATACATGTTCCTCTCGTTCCTTTCAGGCCTCGATGAAAACTTCAGAAAGAGGACGGTCAGAACTTAAAGAACAGCGTGCAAAGTCCAGGGACAAGCAGCACGGCCAAGACTATTCTTCTAAAAAAGAAGACAAGCCAAAATCAAAACCTTAATTTAAGAAAAAAAATTGCAGGTCTGAAGAACAAACATGCCCAGAATTCTCCCCAGAACCTGAAGGAATTTCTGGTGACAGCGGACTTGAATGATTACATCACGGTGAAGACACCAGAGTGAGCGTCCCACATAAGTTACACAAGATAACACTCCAAATGGAGGGGGACAAGACCAGGAAAGTTAAGGGTCTCTTTTGGGAAAATCTGTTATCCGGTTATGATATCCTATTGGCAGAACAAGATTGGCTGCCAACATTCGTTATGGAGTGCCCAAGGGGAGAAAATGTAATTTTTCCAGCATTTTCAGACCTCGTTCCCATGCACCTTAAAATGCATATGCACAGGAGTGGGCAGTAGCCCTAGCTCCAGCATTGTATAGAAATCATGCAGGGTGCGATGAGGATTCAACCCACCACATAATCCCCTTAAAGGTTTTACCTAATGCTCAGAGGCAATGCTCAATGAAGCGAGAAGCTAAAAAACAGGTCAGGGAGATCTTAGATCAACTTGAATACCAAGGGGTGATCGAAAATTTAACCTCACCAATGAACAATCCTTTGTTTCCTGTATCAAAACCGGATAATTCATATCGTCTAGTTTTAGATTACAGACGTTTAAACACATGCACAGACATTTGCTGTCCAAAACGCACACAGTGCTATTGATGAATAACATTGTGCGGAAAAAGTAGGACAACACTTGACATCTCAAATGGATTTTTCTGCCAAAATGTAGTGCCTGAAAGCAGGTATTTGATCGCATTCTAGCCTTGGGGTCCCAGTGACAATTTTGTAGTCTCCCCCAGGGGTATAAGAACAGCCCTGGGGTATTTTCAGCAAGGGTAACTGAGTTACTCCAAAATTTTCAAGCGGAAGCATTGTCCTATGTGGATGATGTTTATCTGATGGAAGATGACTGTGGTAAATTAAATATTACCCTGTCAGAATTTCTATGCTTAAACAAAGGGTCATGCATCTAATGAGAGGCAGAGTCCGTGGTGTCCAATTCAAAAGGGCTTTATTTCAGTAACTCGAGTTAAGGGAGAATCGTGTTCCATCACCACTAAGGTTCAGGAAGGGTCTTCTAAACTTTATTCACAGAGTACAATATTTATACATTGAATCCTGTACATAGAGAAGGAGGAGCAGGCAGAGCAAGAGAAAGAGAGAGATAAGAGCATGTGGGCGTGCATGAGGGCGTACACTTGAGGAGTCATAGGTAATAGTCATAGGTGGGTGGATACATGGAGGGGGTCTGCATGGTCAGCTGGAACCTTTGCCCTACATGTGTGCGCAACTAGGTCATGACGTGCAATTGACGTGTAACTGGGGAAGCTGGGGGGAGCTGACTTTCGGTCTAGTGGAGAAACCTTCAGTGTTAGGACGACCTGCACGTCTGGTAGTATCTGATATCTTAAGTTTGGAGGATGTATTGTCTTAAGTAAAGGTCGCTCAAGCAAAGGTTGCTCATCACCAAGAGCCAGTGTGGGCATATATTTCTTCGTGCATTGCGTGGGGGCCATGAGCCTTCTATGGATGCGAGCTCTGTAAATCACTTAAACGGAGACAGAGAAGCTAGGCCCTATCTCTGCAGGCGGGTTCTGTTTACCTTCTTCACTAGGCAGGAATGTGTTTCTGTAGAGCAAGCAGATAACTGTGCGCAAAATACTGTCTTGGCAGGCCGGGCTGGGCCCCTCTCAGCTGAGCAGAAAGTATGCGAGAGGTCAGGGATACGTAGCTGAGCTGCAGCTTTCAGAGTGTCTGGAGACCTGACATTCGAATGTAGGACGGAAATGCAGAGGCATTATTATTGCAGGCTCGAGAGGGAAAATGCATGGGAGACATGCACATACACTAAACGTGGGGTACAAGCAGGGGACACATTGGCCATGTAAAATTTCTATTTCCTCATTACCTCCTTGTCCCCTACTTTAGCCTTCAGGACACATCTATATTCATGAGACCGTATATCTGATCATACAGCATCATTTGTTCGTCTTTTCTCTTTTGTATACGTGGATGGGGAAAACAGGCAGTGGCACACAGGCCGCAAATCGCCGGGCCACACTGCAGACAGACAGCAGCCGAATATCATAAGCAGTATCATTCCTAGGAACGACAACATTGTCCATCCCCATGTCGATATTACACCCCAGAGCCAACTGGACCAAGTCCATGGGTCTTGATGTATCTCGTGAGCTATCTTGTGGAGCCTTGTTATTGCTGCATACACAGATGGCGCATTATTAGGAATGAAAACGCAACAACTGGAGCCAATCACTCTACAAGCCCCGCCCCTATCTGCCAGGATGACGTCAAGAACAAGACGATTCTGAGGAACAACAAGTCGCATGGCAGACTGCTCCTGGGTCAAGTTAGCCAGGGCAGATGTAGTCTCATTCACTACTGCTTCCAGAGATCTTGTTAACCTGCGTATGAGTCTACTGTTTTGGATGGGACCTATGAACCAGAAGTATCCTCTAATGAAATCTGTATATTGCTCCCAAGCTGTGTCAGTCTGATCAACCACTGGGGAATCGGTCTCCCTCCTGTGTCTGACATGCTCTAATCGTGAATCTCGATGATAATGGGATGGGGCTAGAAAGACAGGTGGCAACAGGAACGCTATATACCATGTCCCACCCCAGTTCAAGGGCAGATGTACATAGGCTGTCTGACCGCAAATGAAATAGGAATGGCAGGATGCTTTGAAAGAAGACTTTCCTTTATCATTAAACTCGACTACAGTATTACATTCACTGTGTCCCAGATGTACTGATCCTTTCTTTCTAACGCACAATTCACCTTTTACTGGTAGGACTGATATAAACGGTGGACCTTTACTTTGCTCGGGCTGAACATTCAGAATCATAAAGCTAAGGGAAGCATTTCCTTGCTCGTACACTTCATTTTCTAGATCGGTCCCCTTCCTTTGGGGAAGACCGTCTTTGTCTGGAAAACATGCCTCATGCATTACTTCATTCAAGTTTCCCCATATCCAGACATCCTGGAAAACTGCGGACTTTCTGTCTAGTGATGACATTAAAGCAAACCATGCTCCGCACGAACCATTGTGCGAGAACGGAAAAGGGAAAAGGGGCAGAACTCCCTTCGTTTTCTGATAAGGTGGGAGTCGGCCACATACCCAGCAATCTGTTACATTGCTGGTCTGATGCGAATGGTGCAACATTCGAATAAAAGTATTGTTGCGCAGGGCTAGTCGATATGACAATTCATGGGGTGGCAGATCACTGAATGTGTGCTCTACAGTGTCATTAAAGGAAAAATGTATACGTGAAGAAATAGGAGGAAAGAACACATGTAGTGTCAAGCTGATACATATTATAGTGAAGCACAGAAGAGACATAAAAATCAGAGTTACTATACATCTACTGAGTAATATCTTACAGTATTTTTCTTTCATTTCTCTCTTCTTACTATTCTGGTCTACGATCTTATACATGTCAGGAACCTGTCTAACCGATTCACCACCTAGTGGACTTAAACAATTAAACGCTGTCTGACTTTCTAGATCGTAACTTGGACCTATACTCTTGTTGCGGAGTCTTTTCTAGCAAAGGGGGCTTAAAGTCTGTACTGTCTTTTGTCTTTATCAGAGTTCCGGAATCTCCAAAGTATTTTTTACAAAGTTGGGCATGAAGCCATCCTTTTCTTCCTTCGACCTTGACGGCTGTCCTCGTGGTGAGCAATACTAATTTCGGTGTCTTCCAACGCGGCTCAAGGGGGCTTGATCGATCTTAGTTCTGCACAAAAATAACATCTCCAGGGACTATGGCATGCTCCTTGACCTGGGTGTTGTCAGAGAAGGCGGCGGCAACCTGTGAACGACAAGAGAGTAGTGCAGACATCAAGGAAGCCAGGTAATCTGTCAGCATGTTACTGTCAACATCAGTTATTTTCTTAGGCATAGGCGTACCCCACATATTCGGTGGTCTACCGAAAACCACTTCATAAGGAGATAGGCCTGTTCTGGAATGGGCTACCATACACATGTAAAAGAGGGCAACCGGCAAGGCTACCATCCAATCCACGCCTTTTTCTGCACAGATCTTCGCTAATCTCGTCTTAAGTGTCTGATTATGGCGCTTTACGAGTCCTGCTGCTTCAGGGTGTCGTACACAATGAAACTTCCACTGATATCCTAACAGAAGGGACACTTGTTTCATTAACTCAGACGAAAACGGCTGACCATTACCTGAGTACACGACACGGGGCAATCCATATCTGGGGAAGAATTCACGCACCAATTGCCTGGCGGTGGTCACAGCAGTATAATCTGGGACTGGATACGCCTCTGTCCATCTAGATAGTGCACATACAACTACCAGGACATACTTGCAACCTCTACATCTGTCCATTTGGATATAATCCATCTGGAGGACTTCAAAAGGATGGTCAGGAGGATGAAATCCGCCTTGTTCCACCGGAATGCCTTTACCTGGATTGAACTGGCAACAGATCATACAGGTACGTGCTTTCTGTTTCGCTGCTGCACGCAGTTGCTTGTTAAACCAGATATTCTGCAAGCTGTCTAGCATTGCCTTTTCTCCCAAGTGTGCTGGACTATGTGCTGTGTTTATGATCACTTGTACCATAGAGTCTGGAAGAAACCATGTAGCTTTGCCTTTAGTCATCCAACCTTGGTCAGTCTGGACCCCTCCTTGTTCAGTCCATTTCTTTATTTCATCTGGAGTGGCATGTGTCTGTATGTCGAGTATATCTTGTGAGGGATCCCTGACTGTCATACTTTTTGTCAGTAATGGTACCTCTGTCTTTGTCGTGTCTGTTGGTGTCTGAGCTGTAAGTTTAGCAGTTCGGTCTGCCAGGTCATTACCCTGGGAAATGGTGTCTGTAACTTTGGTGTGTGCTTTGCATTTCAGGATAGCTATGGCTGTAGGTAAATGTATTGCTTCTAACAGAGCCTGAATAAGCGGACCGTGCTGAATTTTAGCCCCATGAGAGGTCAAGAAACCTCTCTCCCTCCATAACACTCCGAAATCATGAACAACGCCGAATGCATACTGTGAATCTGTATAAATGTTCACTTTCAAGTTCTTAGCTCTTATGCAGGCTTGTGTCAGAGCGATGAGCTCTGCTGCTTGTGCTGACAGTGTGTCTATTCTTTGTGTCTCTATGACCTCTGTATCACTGGTCACGGCATATGCTGCCACTAACTCTCCTGTGCTTGTTCTCATGCATGATCCATCTACATAAAGTGTCAGGTCAGGGTCTGGCAGTGCAACATCTGTCAGGTCTTGTCTTAGTTTCGTTACTGTATTCATTATTTCTACACAGTCATGTGGTGCGGTGTCTACTGTACTTGAGGGCAAGAGTGTAGCAGGGTTAAGAATATTGCATCGTCTGATCTCTATGTGTGGCTGAAATAACGTCAGTTCATATCCTGTTAGTCTCGCTACAGTCAAGTGTTGTGTCTGTGTCCTGTTCAAGAGAACTTCCACTGCGTGTGGAACGTGTACTGACAAGGGGTGTCCCAGCACTATGGAGTCACTTTGTCTTATAGCAAGGGCTGTTGCTGCAACTGATTTCAGGCACGCAGGCAGAGCCTGTGCCACCGGATCCAGTGTACTAGAAAAATAAGCGCAAGGCTTGTGTTTTCCTGCTTGATCTTGTGTGAGCACAGATAATGCTGTTCCATCTCTTTCAGTTACGAAAAGCGTAAAAGGTTTGCTGTAACAAGGAGTCGCTAAAACTGGCGCTTGACATAAGGCTCTTTTTAATTCTTCAAATGCCAAGGTATGTTCCTGTGTCCAAGGGAGGACAGTCGAAGACGCTGCCTCCTGTGTTGTCAACTGTATGAGTGGTTTGGCTAGATAAGCATACTGGGGAATCCATTGTCTGCAGTATGAAGTGAGGCCAATGAAGGCCCGTACTTCCTTTTGTGTCTTGGGCTGTGAAAGGTTAGCAATTAACTGAATACGTTCTTGTGTCAGCTGTCTACCCCTCTTGGACAGCAAGTGTCCAAGGTACACCACTTGCTGTGCACAGAATTGCAACTTCGAAGGGGACACTTTGTGCCCCTTGTCTGCCAGAAAGTGTAAAACTGTCAGTGATGCAATTTCGCAGTCTGGTTCTGATCGTGCAGTAATTAGGATGTCGTCTACGTACTGGAGCAGTGCAGTGTTGGTAGGCATATGAATACTGTCCAGCTGTCTTTTTAATGCTTGGCTGTAAATGCTAGGACTCTCTGTAAAACCTTGGGGAGCTCTCGTAAATTTAAAGCTGCGTCCATTTAAACTGAATCCGAAAAGATACTGGCTATCTGGATGAATTGGAACACTGAAAAAGGCATTCTTCAAGTCAATGACTGTAAAGAAGGTTGCCTCAGAATCAATAGCAGTCAGTAATGAAGAAATGTCTGGGACCACTGGGTATTGAGGGACTATACATTTGTTCAATTCTCGAAGGTCAACAACTAGTCTGTAAACTGGTGGTGCATTAGGGTCTGTTCGTTTAAGAATAGGGATGACAGGTGAATTACATACATTCGCGTCAGTCTCCACTACCACCCCATGTGCAATGAGATCGTCAACAATTTTCAATAAGGCTACTACGGCATCGGGTGGTAACTTGTATTGTCGTATACGTGGTAGTACTACTCCTGCTTTGAGAGTGACACGGTGTGGTGTAATGTGCATGTAACCTACGTCAGTCGGACCTTGTGCCCATAGGTGCTGTGGTACATTCTGGAGTCTGTGGTCAAAATCCTTCAACACATAATGTCCCTTAAAATCACGTAAGAACAGTCGCACTCCTTCCGGAGAACAACAAATAACTGCTCCTAGTTCTTTTAATGTCTTTATACCAAGTAAGTTTTCTGGACATGATTTAGTAAGTAGCAGGTCTGTGGTGCGTGACAATGGACCAACCCCTAGGGAAACTGGTTTCGATACTTCATTAACAATAGGCTTTCCTGAAAATCCCAGGGAAACATTCTGTGAACCCGAGAGGGGTGCCCCTGGAACCTCGTCATGACTGATGGTAGTTCTACTCGCCCCTGTGTCAATCAGAAATGTTCTGTCTTTTCCCAATACACGGCTATGTACATAGGGACCCTCTTGATCTACAGGAACCTCAATAAGGGGCAAGCCAACTTCCCTCTCAAGGCTGTTTCATGAGAACTGTTGGTATTCTGGATAGTCTGACTGCGTGTACTGTAACATTTGTTGTGTGCCATGAACAGGTGGTGGTGGGGGTGGAAAATTCGCTACTGTCTGTTGTGTGTTCTGTGGGGTGCTATTCTGCCTAGGAGGATGCGGTCGTTCTTTTGTCTTGCCTGTAGCTATATTATGTTTCAGGACAGCACAATCTTTTACAAAGTGACCTGGTTGTTTGCAATAATTACAGTTAGCCTTAATAGGTGTCGTGCCATTTCTGTTCGTATTTGCTGGTACCGTTTGGGCAACCAGCACTTTCATTTTTGTCTCTTTCATTCGTCTCTTTTCATGATCCTGCTCTTCTCTAATTCTGTTTTGGTGATATTGTAACATTTGCAACATTTGGGAAGGGCTATTTGCTTGCCAAGTACTCTCAACCTTCAGTACTCTATTCTTGATCTGGGGTAAGGAATTCTCTACTAATTTGCTCACGAAAAGATGTGGATATGACTCACTACTGGGCTTAAGGCCACTATTAATAGAAAAGCATTTCTCGAATCTGGAATAAAAATCACTTGTGTCCTCGTCTTGTTTCTGTTTACAGGCCGAAATAGCATCCCAATCTTCCTTTTTTGTAATCAATAATCTCGGCAAAACCTGAATTAGAAGTTCAGGTAGTTCTTTAGCTTTGTCCCCAAGACCAACACCAGGGTGCCTGCCTTTATCCTCTGTTTCCAATTCTGCCCAACTTAACTTTTTCTCTCCCACCTCCCAGTCTTTTTCCTTCAGCTTTTCATAAATACCTGCAGGCAACAGTACTTTCAATAGTTTCAGAATATCAGCGTACGTATAATCTCCAATGCGGAGAATGTCTTTTAATTCTCGGTGAAACCCCCCCGGGTCTTTATCATGGCAGGGCAACATCTTTTTCATTTCCAGTATTTCTAGTTTCGTTAAGGGTGTGTAAACATACACTCGCTGAAGCTCACCCGCTGCATTTTTGATGGGATGTATCTCTCGTAGGGGGTTCTGTCTGTCTATGTATAGGTTCTTTCTGTCGTGGTGTGGGGCGGGAAGCAGGCATGTGGTCAGAGAAGTCAAGTACTTATGTCGTTGATCCAGGATGACATTAATCAAATCAGTACCCAGGCCTGTCCATCTTTCTAGGAGTATGTCATCCAGTAATTTATACAATGGACCGGGATCGGAATATTGACTCTCATACAACGTTATTAAATGTTGAACCATGTAAATACCAGCCAGACGCTGTTCGTTCGGCGGAAGGCTCAAGAAAGTCTGGGCCACTATATCATTGCTATATATCTTAGAATTGGACACCCACTGGACTGCTGACCGGGCCAACTCCTTTTCGTGTGGGGTGTGGGATCGCTCGTTCTCTACCCGTCGTTTCAGTGCTTTTTCAGTAGCTTGGAATAGATTTTCAAGGGAGTATCTTTCTTTTATAGCCTGTCCCTGTTTGCGATAGTCGAGGCACTTGGGCCTGTCAAACTGTCGTGCTTTGCCTACATAATTCATTTTGTCCTTCGCCTCGTTTTCCTGTTCAAACTCTTCAGTTGATGACTCACTCTTCTCGTCAGACTCTTCTCTGTGTATTTCTATTATTTCTTTTCGTATTTTCTTGTACATACTGTCTGTCTGTTTCTGTTTATCATGCCGACCGGCATCTATGTGATCACTCCATTCTATCAAACCATGCTTTACATCCTCATCTCCTTGGTCTTGTTCCCTGATCAGGCAGTTAATCATAAAACATAGGATATAGTTCTTAACCTCCACCTTTCTGTGTTCCATGGCCTTTTCTATACTCTCTGGTCCCTATCTGACGTAATTTCGAAAACAGTGGCATGTTGAAACTAATTTAACAAAAACACAATACACATAAGAATAGTCTGACTGAAACAATCATTCACACTACAATACTAAAACACTAAAACAGATACATCTTAACTGATACATGGAGAAAACATGAACTAGAAAACATGAACTTAAAAACAGTTAACTTTATGCACTGGAATACAGTACAACCATACCGGTCTCATAAAGGGAAACGTCTTTACCGTGCCCACCGAAATGGACCCGTCTTTACCATGCCTGTGTGAAAGGACACGTCTTTACCGAGTTCAAATAAATGAACCCGTCTTGAAACTTTATGCGTTCCCAATAGCGGTACTCACCGGGAAGCAGAACTTGAAGGCCTCGGAAACTTGGTACTGCGAGAACTTGGTACTGCGCATGCGCCTCGGAACAGGTGGGCCTCTGGAAACCTCGGACCTTGCTCTCTCACGGCTTGGGCTCTGGTTGGGATGATCCGCGATCCTCACCGCCTCGTGTGGATGCCTGGTCGCAGTCTTTCTCCTCCGTGGGCCTGAGGGAATAAGCAGGAAGTCCCGCTGGCGTGTACACTTTGAAGTCCGTCACGGCTGTAGAAGGGGGCAAGGGCTGGACCTACATCACCGGCGCGTGGGGAAGGGGATTTGTCACTATTCGGGCGCCAGAATTATGTGGTAAATTAAATATTACCCTGTCAGAATTTCTATGCTTAAACAAAGGGTCATGCATATAATGAGAGGCAGAGTCCGTGGTGTCCAATTCAAAAGGGCTTTATTTCAGTAACTCGAGTTAAGGGAGAATCGGGTTCCATCACCACTAAGGTTCAGGAAGGGTCTTCTAAACTTTATTCACAGAGTACAATATTTATACATTGAATCTCGTACATAGAGGAGGAGGAGCAGGCAGAGCAAGAGAGAGCGAGATAAGAGCATGTGGGCGTGCATGAGGGTGTACACTTGAGGAGTCATAGGTAATAGTCATAGGTGGGTGGATACATGGAGGGGGTCTGCATGGTCAGCTGGAACCTTTGCCCTACATGTGTGCGCAACTAGGTCATGACGTGCAATTGACGTGTAACTGGGGAAGCTGGGGGGGAGCTGACTTTCGGTCTAGTGGAGAAACCTTCAGTGTTAGGACGACCTGCACGTCTGGTAGTATCTGATATCTTAAGTTTGGAGGATGTATTGTCTGAAGTAAAGGTCGCTCAAGCAAAGGTTGCTCATCACCAAGAGCCAGTGTGGGCATATATTTCTTCGTGCATTGCGTGGGGGCCATGGGCCTTCTATGGATGCGAGCTCTGTAAATCACTTAAACGGAGACAGAGAAGCTAGGCCCTATCTCTGCAGACGGGTTCTGTTTACCTTCTTCACTAGGCAGGAATGTGTTTCTGTAGAGCAAGCAGATAACTGTGCGCAAAATACTGTCTTGGCAGGCCGGGCTGGGCCCCTCTCAGCTGAGCAGAAAGTATGCGAGAGGTCAGGGATACGTAGCTGAGCTGCAGCTTTCAGAGTGTCTGGAGACCTAAAAATACAATTTGGGTCCTGGCTCAGGCTGAGCCACAAAACGGGTTCATCTCGATGTTAAACGTGCACAATGCAAATACATTGGCAACATAGGCCTCAATGTAGAATTAACATTTCTTTCATGAAAGACTTGGTAACTGACATTCGAATGTAGGACGGAAATGCAGAGGCATTATTATTGCAGGCTTGCGAGGGAAAATGCATGGGAGACGTGCACATACACTAAACGTGAGGTACAAGCAGGGGACACATTGGCCATGTAAAAATTTTATTTCCTCATAACTTAATGAAGCACTTGACCAGAGTGAGCACCATTATTATGGGATTCTCCTCTGAGGGCTACAAGTTTAAATTTAAAGAATCAAAAATTGCCCACCTCGGTGACCTATTTTTAGGATATGATCTTTCAAGTGAAGGGAAAGCCGGGCAGCTCACTTTTTGGAAAAGTGTGCACTGCTCCAACCTCCAAAAACATAAAAAAAAAAACTTGCAATCAATACTGGGATTTCTAAATTTCGGCAGAACATACATTTTGGATTACGCGGAAAGGATAAAATCTTTCTGCGACTTAATAAAACCTGACTTTTCAGTTACCCATTGGACACAAGAACATTCAAACAGCCTACGTTCTCTACAAGAAGACATTATTGCTTCCAAACATTTACAGACACACGTAGACATATGCTTGGTGTTCTGTGTAATAGCGGGTCAATGCAGGTACACTTACTTAACCTTCAATGAAGGCGAAACAGTACCGATCGCATACAAATCACACCTGTACACAAACGCGGAAATGGATTTAACTTCAACAGAAAAAATACTGACACCAGTCTTCGAGGCTGTTACGAAGGCTAGCATTCCAAATGCGAAAGCCTTACATCTGAGATGGATACAATGGGCTAATTCTCTTACTGCAACTGACGTTGAAAACCGATTTGATCAAAGTTTAAAAACACAAGTATTCCTGCAATATGAAGAATATCCTCTACCTAATGAAATATTGCCTCTAGATCAGTGTGACTACATAATTTACACTGACGAATCTGCGCAACCGGCCATAGGGAGTAAGCAACAATACAGCGCAGCGTGCACAATCATCCAAGGTCTCATGCGGGAGGGCAAGTTCCACCCAAGTTGCATTAAGATCCAATCTCTAGGAGACTGCACATTTTGCAGATTTAAAAGCAATAATACTGGCACTGGTAAATACGGATCACGAATTCCCCACACTAATCGTGTGTGATTCCTTTTACTATGTGCAATCGTATAATGAATACTTATACCATTGGGAGCAAAACGGGTTCAAAGATGCAAAAGGGGGCACAATTAAGCATAAAATGCGATGGCAACAGGTCGTAGAGTTTAAAAACGAACTACCAAGGACTCCTGTGATCCATACGCTGAGTCATCAGTGTGATGGCATTCACGTTGAGGGAAATCATAGGCTGATGAAGCTGCAAAGGGGGCTGTGTGAACGGCTTCCGTAGCTGCAATCACTCGTTCTAAAACAAGGATAGACGGCGAGTTAATGAAGGCTGTCTTTGCTTCACGCAAGGGCAGCTCAGCAGTACCTAAAAAAAATCCACTAAGGTACTCTTACAAGTTAGATGCACACAGCATTCCATATGCTCAGATTCCTGGAGATGGGGTTAGAGTAATACCAAATATGGATCGTAGACCAGGTTTGATTGTTGCAGCACACAATTGTTTGGGTTCTACGCGCACAGGCGTTACAGCGACTATTTCCTTGTTGAAAGAACGCTTTTAGTGGCCAAGTCTAGCGAAACAAACTAAAGAATGTCTTGAAATGTGACATCTGTCAACAAACGAAAGGCTCCACAGTAACACGCCCGGCACAGACATCATTATTAAAATCTGACAAACCTCTTGCTTGTGTTTATTTGGACCACCGCAGCCCTTTACAATCTGATGGGGCTTACAAGTATATCTTGGTGGCAGTGGATTCTTGCTACAGATTCCTATGGGTTTGACCCCAGCGCTCGGCTGACGCTCGAACTGTTATAAAAGATTTGTGAGTCTTTCTAGGGACATACGTAGTTGGCACGTTACATTCTGACCATGGCCCGGTGTTAAGCTCTCAGGCTTACAAAGAGGCCTCGGAAAGTATGGGTGTAGCATTGCAGTACTCCTCTCCGTACAATCCTGAGGGAAATTTGGTTGTGGAGAGGAAAAACCGGGACTTAAAGCAATCTTTCACAGCTAGGGTATTAGGCAAGGGGGTTTGTTGGGTCAATCACTTATATGGGGTTCAGAGAGCAATCAACAATCAGCCAAGAAGTTCTCTAGGGGGTGTCACTCCATATGAGGTCCTGTTTGGGCAAGAATGTTGGTACTTGATCGTGAAGACAGTGGCGGAGAGTAAACCATTTGATATCCATGATCGTTTGGCTGATTTACGAATCTAAATGAATCCAGGATAAGACAAAGTAACGCCAACACCAAACAGACCGCCACTGGGAAAGTCAAGGTAGTCAAGGCAAGACCTGTCTGGATTCCAAAAGTCTGGGATCTGGTCAGAGAAACAAATAGTGGACAAGAAATAATTCAGACCATCCTACAGAAAACCTGTACCCGTCCTAGCAGTACAAGGAACAAGAACTGTACTTTTGCTGCCTCTTACCGGAAAAAAGGAGAAAAGATTTATCTCAAGTGACTTAATCAATCACACTATGTGGCCGATACTGAACAGTAGGCATCGTGGACTCCACACTAGCAGACTCCCTCCTCTCGCTACAATCCAAGAAGTTCAAACAGAAAGACTCCTCACGTTTGAAGAGCCTCCTGTGTGGAATGAAGGACTATGCAACAATGCTATGGAACTCGTTCCTCTTGAACATGAAGTTTGACTTCAAAATCAAGCTCAAAATAATAACCACCAAATACAGACATCTACATCAACATGCCTCGACGAGAGTAGAATTCGACTTCAACAGATCTCGATGCAATTCCAAAAATTGATCGAACTGCTTCTGGCTTCTTCATGAACTTTGATATGTTTCTTTGGATCCAAGTGAACCGGAAACAACGCCAGCCCTGTGATCATGCAAGTAAAGAACTTTCTTCACAAGACGTACCTGTTATTGCCGTGGGTAGAACTCTGGGTAATTACTGGGATATTGTTTTTTCTTTTCTGGCTAGGCTGAGTTATAACTTTTAGCATGCTTATATACCTTCAGCAGAGCTCTACAGCCCAAAAAGTCAACTTGATTTTAAAACCACATCAATCATCAGATCGTGAACAAAGACTTGTCATCAGTGCTTCTCTATACCAAACACTCTTCAAATATACTGCCTACTTCTCATTGTCTAATTGTCTACGCATCGAGACTACCTCGAAACCGCTCTACCTGAATGTGCTCCTCGGATGCACAGCACACTGGAACTTTTAAACACTTATGCTTACTTTTGCCTCTTTTATGTGTTTTTTTTTCTTTTTTCCCCTATATGCTGTAAGGCGCTCCGATACCTTCGGGTCTGGCTAGCGCTATATAAAACCTCTTAAATAAACTGATTTACAGCCATACGGATCTTTGTCTCCATATAAAGTGTGTGATGTAAGGTGCTCTGAGACCTTAAACTGGTATGAGTAGCACTATAAAACAAATGAATGCATGTGAGAGAGGGCCTATGGTGAGAGGAGGGGCACTGTTGGAGGTGGTAGTGAGGGGAAACCATGCAGCAGGACGTCACACGAGAAGGCCACCACAAAAGAGTCACATCGGGTACCACCAGTGCTAAAGCAGACACTGGGTGAGCATGGCCTGAGCAGATGTTACTTTCAGCAAATGCCCTCGTATTCTGCAGTTTATTGCTCAACTGGAATAGGTAGAAGAGGTTGACGTTCCCTTCCACCTTTTCATTCCTGATGCAGTTTGGGTTATGCGCTGCGACGCCCCTGGTTTGGACAGCCATGCGCTTTACAAATACTAGAACATAACATATGCACATGACGTTGTACCACACTGCTGTGTTAGTGTTAGTGGGAGCTGCACGACTGTGGTTCTATTGCACCTCTGAGGTGCAGAGTGATGTGACACTGAAGTGAGGGTTGGAGAGGGGAGCGTAACAATGTGCATAAGAAAAAAGGTGCTGCATTCCCAGCCAAGAGCAGGACCGTATGTCTTTATGGTGAGAGGAGTTGGTCTAACACCTAGGCCGGTCGACCCTAATCTGGGGAACTGGGTTAGAGTCTCTGCAATGACGCTGAACATCTTGTGATTCTGGGCAAATCACTTAATCTCCCTGTGCCTAACAAAATAATGAATGTGTCCTTCGGGTCAAGTTCACGCTATATAAAACACTGTAAAATAAATATTACAACTGGTGCTGCATCCATTACACACCCCCATTTACAACTTAAGGCAGCCAAAAGGACGCAACCAAATGCAAAACTCTCCAGTTTCCAGGGACCATGCCTGAGCAGCTCATCTAGTTCAGGTTTTTCACTTGCATTTTTTAACTTGTATTATAGCCCATTAAACAATTGTGACTACAAGTCCCAGAATGCTTAGTAAAAATCAGGTAACCATAAGCTGCTCATGTACAGGCAGCTGGGCTCCCTTGTGGAGGCAAACTTAGTATTTGGTTTTACGCCTCACTCTCTTTGAAGTTCACCAGCCGCCACTGCTGAGAAGACTCCTGCATACCTCCGAAGGGCACTTCGTAACTCACCCTGTTGTTTCTTAGTGATATTGGGTTCCTTCCTCCTCTCTTGTGTCTCTGAGGATGAAGCCTTGAAGGAAAAACGTATGTCTAAGGATTGTGTGTCTGTCTGTAACGAACAGAGCTCTGCCTTCCAATGTTGTTGGTTCTTCCCATTTCTACAGACGATTAATGTGAAATACCTGTTCACCCTGTTTCCGATTTAGTATGACCACTCTATAGGTTACTGGGGTTATTTGACCTAAATCTGTGTAGGGACCCTGTCATATGGCCAACAGTTTATCTTCGGAAGGGTGCCTTTTTTTCCCTGGCTTGATCACCTGGATTTTTGCTGTTCTGTCCTAGCCCATCTTCTGTCTTTTTCCTGTGCCCGTTGAAAATTTTTCCAGACTTTTCCCCAGAGCTCAGCTCTGTCATTTTTTAACTGGGCTGTATACTCCAAGAGGGATTTCCCCTTGTCTTCCTCGTCCTCCCTTTTTTCTGTGGCCACATCAAGTCAAGTGCGGGCTGTCTTCCAAAGAGAAGTTCAAATGGGGAAAACCCTGTAGAAGATTGTTCATGGCATCTGATGGCAAATAGGACCAGAGGTAGCTTCTCATCCCAATCCAAGTCTGTTTTCGACACTAGTTCTTTTAACATAGTCTTGATGGTGCGATTATACCAATCCACAAGGGGTGGTAGACTAAGGTTCAGATTTGTTGTATTACAAGAACTTTCCGTACTTGAGCCATCAGATGTGACACGAATGGTGTACCCGGATCAGTCAATATTTCCGTCAGGAGCACCACCCACAAAAAGAACTCTACCATAGCTCATGCGACCACGGGAATGGTCATTCAGGTCAGCTGTATAGCTTCCGGGTACATTGTGGTGTAATCCACTAATACCAGTATGCACTGACATCGTTTGGATGACGTGATCAATGGACCCACCAGGCCCATCCAAACCCCTTTGAGAGATCAATGATGGGAAGCGGTCGTTGGAGAATTTTCTGTTCTTTTGGTGAATTCACCAATTGACAACTGGGACAAGATGTAACAGAACTTGTGAATGTCTGAATAGACCTCAGGCCAATAAAATCTCCTCAGAAGATTTTTTTCTGTTTTCTCTCTCTCCCTAAATGTTCATCCCCTACCTGGCTGTGAGCCAGTCTTAAGACGTGTTCCCTAAATGGTAAGGGTACTAGCAACTGCATTTGCCTCTCTTCCCCCCTTTTCACCTCAAATATAACAACCCTTTATACACTAAAAATAAGGGCCTACCTGGTCCCGGTCTTCTGGGGTTGCCTTTGCCCAAGCCTGTGCTTAATTAGTGCCCTCCAGTTGAGCAGTTATGAAGCTATGCTGGGAGTCACTGTAGTACAGTGTGGAAGAAAAGAAAGACGGTTTGACTCTCAAATGATTTAGCCTGAACTTTCGCCTATCGTTACATTTTTCTGTTTTTGTTTTCATTGTTTTACTCTTACCCCCTTGTACGTCCTTGCCCTGAAAAGGGGCCTCCTTTAACCAACTATCTTCTAACCTGTCTTGAACCTTCTCACATAATAGTTGTGTGAATTGTGAATGATAAACGCCATTATGACCTTTGGTTAACCCCTTAAGTGCTGCCTCGGTGCATTGGCCGACGGCAGCACTACCTCCCCAGTGCTGCGCACGACCATTGAACGTCCATTCAGCACTAGTTCTAATGGACAGCGCAGCACTGGGGAGGAATGTTTAATAGCAGCTATGGGGTTAAAGTAGTTATGATCCCTACCTCCATTGTCTCGATTTGGTTATTCCATCATATATCTATAGGTACTGTGGAGTATACTGTCTAGCCCCTGTGTACGCAGGTGATGCCTACCTTCTTGGATTCCCGCTTGGAAAGGTATTAGTTGTTAGTTTGAAAGTCAAAAGCTGGAAATCCAATGAGCTCTGTATACTGCAGTCTGCAGTTACATCACTCCTATTCTCATTTTCTCAGGCTCTTTGTATTTTTAGGGCTATTGATTTATTCTTTCCTACTTCCATCGGTGGAACGGGACCCTCTGGAAACAAGAGATCGGCCCCAATGTTCCTAGTGAACATAGTTGCAATCTCTGGTCCCTCACCTGACCCCTGTGTACCACACAAATCCGACCCATCACTGTGGTCCCTTTATCCCCACCTCACAAACATGCAACAAGTCAGTTGCCTTGGGTTATGGCTCGTCTCCTGAGCCGTAGTGTTGTTGACTTCAGCGTTCTCTATCTTGGGCCGCCAGGTGGGAACATACTCCATCAGTAGGGCTCCCTCACTCTCTTCACAGTTGCTCAAAACAACCTCTTCTAGTGGGGAGCAGTCAGGACCTCTTTCTTCCTTGCCGCTTGAACTCCTTCACAGGTGCCAGGCTCCCGATCCTCTGCTGGGTTATTTTCCACACGTCTTGGCGTCCTGGTCAGTTAGTGTCTTGGCTCGGATCAGCCTCTCCTTCTGTATCAACGACGTTCCTTCCTGGATCAGCTTGTTCCCTCTCATATAACGACCACTAGGGCGTGACTGCAGAGGTTTGGGCCGATGAGCGCGACCTGGTACTACACCCTCCTCTTCATGTCGGGGGGAGGGGAGGGGCACCAGACATCTTGGGTTTCTCGGAATGCTGCTCGGCAGCACTTCCACACACTGGCTGCTGTTTTGTCATCCTGCTGTGCTGTTGGAGGCCACTGAGCCCTTCCACAAAGCTGTACAGGGCATGTCAAGTGTTGGGTTCTGGTACTGCGTACGCTGAGCTCGTTGCCATCAGGCCTTCAACGACCAAGCTCTCAGGGCTCACCTCCCCTCAGCGCACTCAATCAACATAAAGATCATATTTTTCTCTGCTTCAGTGATGAAGGAATTCTTCTTGGGGACTATGCCCCCGCACCCCCCCATCCCTCCAAGAGCTCCGTCTAGCCGGTACTAGATCGCTAAACTCCTAGTTTCATGTTGCTCAGGCCGTGTGGTGCGCCCTCTCTAAAAAAAGATATTGAATCGCCTCCATCTTGGACAAGTCTATTTCCCTCCGGCACTCAAGAAGCTAAATCTGTGTATGGAGACTTGCACTGACCATTTTGGGGTGCTCTAAATATGCTTAATAGTGCAGGTGATGAGGAGTGAGCGGGCACACTTCTGCACGGATCAGGATCTTGGCTCAAGAGGTTCTTATACACAATTATTCCCTATCAAATTATTAGAACCGCAGAATCATCATGTTGTGTTCAACATTATCAACTATTTAGCAAATTAGCACACAAATATTAATAAAAGTCATTACCTTATCACATACGCACCATCCCAATTTTAAGAATTATTCAACACTCCTCTCTAATGTCATGCAGAGAACTTTGAACAAAATTTAAATTCTTCAACAACGAGACTTTCAGCAAATGAATGGGACAAGTGATCTCAGTGTAACTAAAATGGAAGTAGCTTGGATTTTGATATAAGTCTTCGGAACCGGGGAGAATTCGGGGAGAATTCATTGAAAGCTATGCAATCCGAAAAGTGGAAATAAACCATTACATGTCAGTTTGATTTTTCTCTGCGAAGCCTGTGTGGAGAGAATATGCACAGAGGGGAAAGTAGGAGTGAGTGACAGAGACCGCAACCTTATTGTCTAAAAAGGTGTTTGGCACAGAACTATGGCCTAACTAAAATACATTAATAAACCCTTTTCTACACTTCATAAGAAACGTGTTTCAATTGGAATTGTTAATTGACCATATACTATAGAACTTTGGTAAAAAAGCATTTTTGCATGTTAATATTGATGCATGAAATATACCCCCGAAAACACTGACAGTTCTTATTTTCATTAAATAGTTAAGGGAATAGAATCTTGTTTTTATTATATTAGTATGAGCTTTACTGGACCTGGGGACCTAGAAACATTCAAATGTTTGCAGATGCATGTGTTTCCTACAGCAACATATCCATACTACATCCTTAGTTGGAGTGGATGGAGTTTATGGATGCGCCGCCTTGATCAGAAATACTGCAGGCCTCAATATGGGGGATGGTGATCACTTGGTGTCCTGGATATTGAAGGGATTGACCGGTCACTTGCGACCACCTCTTTGCCTTCCATAAAATTGAAGAGTCGGTCAGACAGTAGAGAATACAAACCAAATGCATTTATTAGAGATACACTTGAGTGGAGTCCGGTCTGACCTGCCCCCTTGGATTGCTGCAGAGGGACTGACTTCTGCCAACATAGTAACACATAATGTACATCTTCAGAATCACTAAAGACACGCCTAGACTGGAATTTCCCAGTTGGTAGCTAATGAACAAAGGAGATACAGAAAGATAAGCTGCAATTCTGGGACCGGGTACATGTTATCACCGCATCACGGTTACTCTGCCTCTGCCCATCGCTCTGAGAGTCGGAGCAGGCCTATCTAGTGAGAAAGGTATGTGATGACAAAACAGTCTATTCATTAGTACAGCCAAGCTCAATCTTGGAAAAAATACAAAAAAAAACATTGAAGCTACTTTCTGCTGAGGCAGGCAGAATGAGACAGAAGTTAGTTTCGATCATGGCTCAAAATGGTGGCTGAATACAAAACGGTGCAGCAAATGATAACCTAAATCATACAATGCACTACATATTTGACTAAAAGCATTTCTATTCCAACAGACCTTCCTTTTAGCGTGAGCGAACCATTTTTCTAATAGAATATAGAATGTAACATGGTATATGTATATAACAAATGATCTTCCAAATTCAGAACAATCATTGTATTCAGCATCAAGGGAAGATAAGTTCTCAAATACACCCTCATCTATCTGCATAAAACTGTCCGTCTCCTTCTGAGTCCTAATTACAGCATTGGTATCATGGATGGAAGTCTTCTGCTTTGGGGTAAGAAGTGTAACACAATAAGAGCAACAGGCCACAAGACATTGTTTACAAATGCAACAGATGAGGAAAATGCCAGCAACTATGGCTAGGAAAGCAAGGATCTTCCAACCCCAGGACGTAAACAGACCTCAGAACCACCCAGACAGGGTCCAAGAACCATTCTCCTGGTGAATGTCAGAGGAGAGTCTGTGTAATTTCTGTATGGCAGCATATACATTGGGGGGGTGGTCAGGTACTTTTACACAGCAGATACTGCAGATTACACAACAGCCCCCTCCCCGATCAGTAAGGATGACATCGAACACCATCCGATTTAGTAAAGTAACGAGTCTCGTAGCTTGGAGCTCAGCAGTGATATTGGTCAGAATTCCTGCTATTGTATTAATGACCCCTTCTACATCTCTTGTGAGCCAACAAATGTTAAGGCTATTGGACATGGGGCCTAAAAAGGTACCATACCCTTCATGGCATCCTCAAACTGTTACAAAGTGGTATCTGTCTGATCTATATCTTTAGTGTTAATAACCTTCTCAATCGGGACAAGTGTACACTTCTGCGCTGTAACAGATGATCTTTATGGTAATTGGGCAGAGCAACATATACAGGGGGAAGAAGAAAAGCGCGTACACCTGCCAGACCATCCCCTGGGAAGCCAGAAACAAGCTTGGGATCCACAAACGAAGTAGATATTAGGGGGCAAAACCAAAGTTGGCCTATTAATCCTACAGAGTGAGAATGTAAAATTACATACCCTGTCCCCCACCTCTCTCCACCCGCCCCTGAAAACCGAAAGCAGCTCAGGTATTGGCTTATCCCTAGTGACATTCCAGTCCTGGAAGGAACGAAAGAACTCAGATGTATTAAATGTCTGAAAATCAGCCATTTCCATCTAAAACCATGTGCTGTTCTTAACCTTGTCATATTTGTGCATGCAGGAGTCCGGGGACAGAGTACCAGAGATGTTAAGCCTTACCTATAGGAGTAAACTCATGATGGAAACGTATATAATTAGTCAGTGCTGGAATCCGCAGGGGTCATAACCTGACTGGACTGATGGTGGAGTACCATTACAAGCAATTCAAACCAGCCTTCACAACTTCCAAGGTATGACAGAGGCATAGACAAATTATCTCTCTTATGGGTAACTGAGGGGAGCAACCCACACACCCAACAATTTGTCGTGTTAGATACATTGTGAGGTTGATGCAGCATTTGTATTAAAACATTATCAGTGTAAGTCTTGTGGAATTCTCCTTTGTGGGGAGCCAGAGTGATAAACGTGTTCAGGGGGGAACAGGTTTTGTACCAACCAGGGAATGCACAGGATACTTCTCATCCAGGAGGTAGGATATCCTTAACACAATTATTAGTGCAATAACAACTATTGGTTAAGTATGGGCGAAACGCGTGAATTCGCGATTCGCGCAAATTTGCGTGTTCGCTGGGTTTTGTTGCGTATTCGCGGGCCACTTGCAGCGCACCGACTGCGAAGTTACCCATGCTGTCGTACATTGGCGCGGTCATCTTGTGCGCGTTGCGTATTTCCTTTTCCAGGTGCTATTTGCAAGCTCGCTTTGTGTGCGGGGCGCGACTACGTGTTCGCGTGCGTTTTTGCGTGCTCGCAGGGGAAATATTGCGCAAACTTGCCCACGCGGTCCTCAATGGGCGCGGCCATCTTGTTTTTCATTCATTGCTATGGTCCTGGCCATGCTTTTTGTATCCAGCTTTAATCTTTGCAATCCTTTTTTTGTTAGAAGTTTTTTTAAAATCTTTCTTACTCATTTTCTATCCCTCTCTTTTTTCTACATCTATATTTTGTGTTTTTTTCTACTTTTGGTTACTTTAAAACGACTTTTTTTTAACTCCCTTTTTTTTTTTCTTTACTTTTTCCCGATTCTTTCCTTTTTTTTAAATTTACTTGACTGTCCAGGACCATGGCCAAGGGAGCCGGCAAAGATCTGAAGGGAAAGCGTCCTGCACCCCGTAGCCGGCTCCCTTGCGGGCGCTTAAGAGGGGAGGATGTGACGGCCAGGGAGATTTTCAGCCCGGTATAGGTGGCTGCACTGATCTTTTATGTGCAGCACCACCTCCCCAAGACCGTGGCAGCAGGGGGCAAGCTTGCGTCAGGGTATGGCCTCCGGGAGCATCGCCAGCCATGGGCTAAGGTGTACCGGGCCATTTGGAGGGAGTCAAGGGTCCAGCACACCTACCAGCAAGCGACGCACCGGTGGTCGGACATCCTGGACCGGGAGCAGGACCTGCTCCACCTGCTAGGAGTGGAGATCCCTGACCTTGGTGAGTAGCTGTTTAATAACTACTTGCACTGTGTTATATTGCTAATCTATTTTTTTCCGGAAGAGTACGAATGCTGCTGATTCGATTACATTGCAGGCAAAATAATGTTTAAATAGCTTCCGTCATTGCAGTTGCTCGCCTGGTAATTTTCGTTGCTACTATGCTTACTTGTTTGCAACTTTTTGCTCATTTGAGAGCATAACTGCGTAATGCTAGACAGTAGAGACTCCAGTCTAGTCCTTCTTTGTACTCTCGCTGCCACTAAGAAGAGATAGTGGTGGATTGATACGTTGAGTATATTATTTATTACTAGTTATAAGACATTTGTTAGTGGTCTGCAATCATGATGACGGACTGCGTTAGTCACGTGACTTCTCGTGCTGCTGAGAAATGGCAGTCGTAGTAGAACCTTTTTGTTGTTGGTGTAGTTAGTGAATTACATAACTTTCCTATTAGACGGTCTGCGAATCCTGCAATACTGTACTATCCTCCTAGTTGACCAGATCAGATAGGTCAATACATGTAGTGCAATTGTTGTTAATTTGTTTCCCCGAGATAATTTTAGATTGTGTTCAAAGAAATCAAATATTTCAAAAAAACAATCCTCCATGTTTTTCTTTATTTCATGATCATTCGCACCTCCCAGGGGCAAGGAGACTAGCACTATTGAAACTCCGGTGGAAGAAGGTGGACAGTCACAGGATCGGTCCCTTGCAGGCTCTTCTGGTGGCCCCAGTACGTTTTTCTATTGTTATATTAATACGTATACTTTTTTTATTTTTTATTTTATTTATATAGTTTTTTTATTGGGAAATTAGGTGGGTTACACAGCTCCATGCCTACAACCATTTCAAGGCCGGCAGCGCTTCGAAACTGAGGGAGTTATCAGCAGATACTTAGCAGTAGTACGAGGTATCTAACACAGCAATCCGCCTACAACCTCTTGGGGCCGGCCGCGTCTCAATCATTTAAGCATTATTGAAATACACGTGTGCATGGTGGAACCCATAACAAAGTGAAAAAAAAAGAGGAAAAAAGGTGCTATAGGTACAGTGGTTCTTCGTGAGCTCGGGTCATAAGTCAGCAATCCACAAATAATGGCCAAAAAATACAACAAACAATAAGCCTCATAATATTGTACAGATAAGCATGATATAAGGCAAACATGAGAGTACAAAAGGGACGGAAGAGGGTGACCAGGGGGCTTCCGTGCGTATTCTGATCACACGGGGGCTAACTGTACAATCAAAGTGTCGGTCAGGAAGCGGCCTGTAGGAAGATCAGTCTAATGACTCAGTGTGCATAAAGAAACCACTTATAATGAAGTGTTAGCAAGAGGTTGGTCGTTTACATCTGTGCGGGATAACAGATAAGCTGCAAATGGCGCCCATATGTCCCTGGGTCGTGAATTGGTAGGGAGAAGTTCTGTATAAATGTTGAGGTGTTCCTGACAGTGGATCATGTCTGCAAGCCAGTACTTAAATTTAGGCGCTCTTCCCCTTCCCCATCTGCAAGCGATGCGGCGCTTGGCTACCAGCAGAGCTAGGGCTACGAATTTGTGATGAGCTGTGGAGACATGTGGAACATAGCTCAATAATGCGGTCAACGGGGTAGCGTCAAGGTCTGTATTGATTATCTGGGTAAGGGCTGCAAAAATCTGTGTCCAGTATTCAGAGATAGCGGGGCAGTCCCAGGCCAAATGCAAGAAATCAGCCTGCGGCACACACTGGTCGTTGTCACGCATTTGGCATCAGTGCATGCCAGCCGGGGTACAATATAATTTATAAAGATATTTATAATGTATTATCCTAAAACGACTGCTCGCCGACACAAGTTCAGTTTGTGAGCAGCAGTACTCCCACTGATCGTCCGTTATGGGTATGCCCATGTCCATCTCCCATTTAGTACGGGATGGCGAGTCTTGAGTCACATGTCTAGTGTGTATGGCTCGGTAAATGAGCGAGACCAGTCGTCTGGGTGAGGGTTGTAGTAATACAGCATGTAGCGGTGGAAGCAAAGGGGGCTCACTAAGAAAGTCAGTGTGAAGCGCTCTCAGCCTCTGTTTGGGTCTAATGTACAGAAAGCTATCTAATGGTGTATGTTGTGTATCTTGAAGAAAGTAGATGAAGTCCCTGAACACGCACCCGTGTAGAGGTTTCCCCATAAAGGAATGGACAATCTGCGCTGCAGCCTATGGAAGATAGTTTCTTGTAGCAGCGGCATATCCGGATGGTATGCCAGAGGAAGCAGCGGCGAATAGAGCAGGGGGAGATCAAACATGGACGTTATGCGGTGCCACGCTGTAATTGTGGCATTCACAGTGTTGTGTGCGCTCATGAGCATTCAGGGTTATATAGACTGCACCTTCTATCGGAATAGGGTGTAACAACCAATGTTCAGCCGCAACTTGTGGCATGTACCTAGGCTGTCTAATCCAGTAGTAAAGGTAGTGTGCCTGGGCACTAAGATAATAAAGTTCAAAATCAGGAATTCCGAACCCACCTGTTGCATAAGGTTTAGTAAGGGTGGACCACTTCAGTCTAGCTCTTTTCCCTCCCCATACCAATCTGCACAGTTCGGATCTAAGGGTGGAAAATAAATGTCTCCCAGGACAGTAGGGAATATGCAGGAATAGGTACAGTAGTTGTGGTAGAACTACCATTTTGATCAGTGAGGCCCTCCCTGCCTTAGAGAGCGGGAGTGTAATCCAACGGTCAATTTTATCCAAAAGGCGTTAGACTGCTACACCATAATTAAGTCGCTTGAGTTCATCCCTGTCTCTGGTGATTTTGATGCCCAAGTAGCGTAAGTGCTCGTCTCACCATTGTAGTGGGTAGTCCAGGGGGAAACGCGTCACTGCATCCGTAATCGGGAAGAAGCAAGACTTTCCCCAGTTTATATGAATACCCGACAGATGCCCAAATGTCACGAATTCTCTAAGCAGGGTATTTAAGTTATGCTACCGGTCTCTGACATACAAAGTAATATCATCAGTATACATAGATTAGTATTTGTCTCATGTTACAGCGGAGGGCCAGATTATTGTGACGTTGTCGTAGGCGGGCAGCCATAGGTTTAGTGGCGATAGCAAATAGGAGTGGGGACAACGGGCATCCCTGCCTCGTGCCGCTGGTAATTAGAAAAGCGTTGGAGAGCCGTCCCTTAATCCGTATTCTCGCTCCTGGTTGGTGGTACAGTAAGCGTATCCATGATACGAATATGGGGGGAAAGCCCATGCGGAGCATTATCCCAAAAAGAAATGGCCACTCAAGCGAATCAAAAGCTTTGGTTGCGTCTAAAAAGACCGCTGCAAGGGGTAGTTCAGGGGAAACGTTGTGCAACACTGTAAATAGAGTTCTCAGGTTGTGGGAGGTGGATCTGCCAGGGACAAAGCCGGACTGGTCTGGCAATATAAGATGTTCCAGTAAGAGGCTAACTTGATTAGCAATGAGTTTGGCCAGGATTTTGGCATCTCAATTAAGGAGCGACAGAGGTCTGTAGGACTCGCACAAATGAGCGGGTTTGTCCGGTTTCAACAGGGAGATTATGAGTGCCTCCCTCATAGAGGCTGGTAGTGACCCAACTTCCAGTGATTCTTCATATACTTCTTGGAGAATGGGTGCCATTAAGTCTATATAGGTTTTGTAAAATTCCACAGGTATGCCATCCATACCTGTGGCCTTTCCGGATTGCATTCCCATTATGGCATCCCGCACTTCAACTAGTTCGAATGGAGCACACAGGAAAGCACGATCCGCATCACTCAACCAACCAAGTGCAATATCTCCCAGGTAAGCATCAAGGTCCAATTCCCCAGCCCCGGAGGTCTTATATAAGGCTTCATAGTGGTCAGTAAAGTCACTTATGCTCGCAGTGTCGCGTCCCATTCCGATCCTCCACTTCCAACACAAAAGCAGTGTGTCGTGGTCGTCTGATAGCGTCCGCTAAGGCTTTGCCTGTGCGCTCTCTTTCGCCACAGCGGCGGGCCTGCCAGTGTTTCCTCCTAAAGCGCACTTCCCTTTGTGCTTCCTCCATGTATTCATTAAGTAGGGCCCTAAATTTCTCCTGGGTTGCACTGTCTAGTGAGTTCCTAAGCTTATCCTCCAATGTCCGAAGTTCCCGTTCCAGCCTAGACAAAGTGTTCAGGATATCATTAAGTATCCCGGCCCCCTTGGATATGCAGTAACCCCTTATGGTAACTTTAAAGGCTTCCCAAATAGTCTCTACTGAGGCAACCGACCCCTTATTCCTCTCAAAGAAATCGCGCACCTCTTCGCGCAGTTCTTCCTGAAAGACTATGTCCGAGAGCATGCGTGTGTTGAGTCGCCAAGCGCTACGTGGAGGGCTAAAGTCAGCTGACGAAAAGGCTATCCGTACCGGGGCATGGTCCGAATACGTCCTAGCTAGATGGTGGGCCTGACAGATTGCAGGGGCCAGACCCCGTGAGACAAGCCAAAGATCCAGCCGGGCACAAGTGGCTGCATGTGCCGTGAAGTGTGTGCCTTCCCTGTCCAGTGGGTGCATGTGTCGCCAGGCATCTACCAGTTGATTCTCCTCCATAATATCTTTCAGCAGTAAGCTAGATTTGGTGCGATGGTGTGGACTGGGGTGGGATCTGTCCAAGGTCGATGCGTATGTAACATTAAAATCCCCGCCCCAAATAATGTGCGTGGAGCCTATGCACCCAATCCTATCCCAAAGAGAGGAGAAAAAATCGGGGGTACCCACATTAGGGCCGTAACATACCAGTGTGACCTACTCCAGTCCCAATCGGCCCCAGATTATGCAGTATCGACCCTGATCGTCTCCAATCGATCCTGTAATGTGAAAGGGGACATGTTTCTTGATCAATATCGCAGTGCCTCTAGCATAGGAGGAGTACGAGGAAAAGATGCTATGTGCAGCCCAACGAGAGGCAAAGGTCGTATGTCTGTGCGGTGCCATATGTGTTTCCTGTAACATTGCTATGTGGGTATGATGCCTATCAAGGTATGCCAATATCTGTTGTCGTTTCCTAGGGTCCCCAAGGCTCACGTTCCAGGTAATGACATTAAATTGTGCGTCAGATTGCCTAGCCATTAGGGTTTAGAAGATTAGTGACAACTGATGAGGTGTGTAATATGTCATTCATATCAAACATTCCGAGTCGAACCATGAACCACCATGAAAATAAATCACTCCCGTGAATAGAGGAAGTAACTGTACCAAAACCATCATCTCCCCCCCCCACCTACCCCCCCTCCCACTGAAGCAGCTCCATCTTGCCAGTACAGGATTCCACCCCCACCCTACCCCTCTAACCCACCCCAAAACACCCAAAAAACAGTCCTCGCCAACTCTTGTGGCCAGGTAAGTATGGGGGAACACCCAATAAGAGTCATCTAGGTGGCAACACAGTCCACCCCTTGCTGCCGGAGCCAGTGTCAAGCACTGCAGCTCCAACTCGCAAATGGGGTGCCCAGCGAGTCAATGTTCAGCATCCAGAAGGAGTCCAATAGCCCAGTCAATGTAGTATCAACTGATCCCAACAAGGTGTGGGTGGATCCTACCTGCAGTGTTGTCATGTGGAGCAAGCGCGCAGGGGACACCATCCTACATTATTCACCAGCGCCCTCCTCGTCCAGCGACTCACTCTCTCCGTCCATTGCCCCCTCTTCGGGCCCTGCTGCACGCCGAAGATGCTTGAGAAAGTCATATACCTGCTGTGGTTTCGTAAAGAAGTGCTGACGGCCTTGATGAGTAACTCGTAAGCGCGCCGGGTACAGGAGAGCGTAATCAATTTGATCATTACGCAGTTTTCGCTTTGGCATCCAAGAATTTCTGTCGTTCTTCTTGCACCATGGGGGTGAAGTCGGGAAACACATTGAAGGAGTTTCCATCATAGGTTAACTATTTTTTACTGCGGGCAGCCTTCAACACCACGTCTCGATCCCGATAGTTAAGGAGTCTAGCAATTATGGGCCGCGGGGGCGCTCCGGGCTTAGGTCTAGGTCCCAGCGATCTGTGCGCCCTCTCGACAATAAACTGGGTGGAAAAGGCCTCCGAGCACACCGCAGCCAGCAGTAACTTCTCCACATAGTCCTCCATGCGTCCTGTGTTAGTGGACTCCGGAATGCCAATCATGCGTATGTTGTTTCTTCGACTCCTGGCCTCCAAATCCTCATTCTTGGAGGCGATGACACACAGCAGAGTCTCCATTCTAGAGAGCTGAGTAGTATGTCTGGCTTGCACATCACCCGAGTGCGATATACGTCTTTCCTCCTCCGTGATACGTTCTTCGTGAACATCCATCTTATGAACTATCCCATCCATTCGGGAAGATAATCTGTCTACTTTGTCCGCTATGGTAGCAAAGCCCTGGCGCATTTCGCGTAGTATATCCTGTAATTCAGCAGGCTGTGTCGCTGCTCCTGCAGCCGAGTTGGCCACGGAGGAGGTGGCGGGTGGATCTTGCCCGGTCCGGGCGGTCCTCCTGGAGGCATCAAAGGTAAGTTTAGGCTGACTCGGGTTCCCCCTTGCCCATGGTGGCGGCTGGGCAAGTCCTGAAAGCAATGCCAGGTGAGGGTAGGACAGGGCGCAGGGGGCCGGCTCCTCAAAGATGCAGCCTTTAGGGGAAGAAGGTCTAGGCCCCAGATCTGGCAGTCCCAAAAAAAATTCAGGTCACGCGCAAGCTGCATGCGGCTGTGGTCTTCCAGGGAGCCCGCCCCACGCGTGCAGCTCAAAGGCCTCGGGGTCAGCTAGGGGCACACCAGGAATGCGTGCAAGGGCCCAAGCAAAGGCAGCAGCAGTCGATCTTCTCCCTGGGGCCCGTGCCGGACCGGTACCAGCCAAGGGGGGGGCCCTAACTGCAGATTAGGGTGTTGTAAAGTGTCCGTCAGGCCTCCCGCTGTGCGCCGATCAATGGTAAGCCTGGAACCGCAATCGCGACGTGCCTTTTACAGGATGCAGCAGTGTCTCATTCACCCTCGATGGCGGGGGTAGGGGGCCACTCACGCTTACTCCCAAGGCAGTTCCAGAGCATTCACAGGTCCGCTACAACCATGGATCCAGGGCCCCCCCTCAGTCAGCGATGGCGCAGGAAGCCCCAGGGGGGTGGGGGCCTAGCGTCTTTACCTTTGCCTCGGAGTTGCGTGATCAGCCGATCCGGCACGAGTGCAGCGGAGGCTCCGACGGCCTGCCCCGGTCAGAGCTCCGAGTCGATATTTCTCTTCCCTCAGCTCCGCCGCATCCACAACTTTCACCGGAGGCTCCGCAAGTCTTCCGGGAGTTATGTTGCTGGTTTTAGGTCTCCTGGATGCCAAATTAAAGGATTTTTATCGGATTTGTTCGCCGGGCGGCGAGAGCCTCACACTCAGGCGGCCATTCACCAGTGTGCCACCTAGTGCTCCCAATTTAATACTTATACTTCCCTAACTTTTACAGCTCCTATTCATTACAAACTGTTTCCTAATTCTATTTTTTACAAAATATTCTTTATCTTCTAATCTAGACTACTTTCTACATTCTTATCCTGCCTCTACCATCACTCTGTGCTACTACTATTTACGATTATGAGTCGGTCTGTGTAGGTAGCTAAGCTTGACCAGTCGGCAAACGGTGTTAAACAAAACTCTGATCCAGCAATAGCTCTAGGCACGGAGTGCAGTCATCTGGGTTGCCCTTGCTGTCTATTCCAGTCTTCTTAATGTAAGTGATTTGACAATTTCCAACAACAAAATGTCAATGTTTACACCAAGAAAACGGTAGCAGTTGCTTTTTTGATTTGCTAGGAGCACATACCATACCGCTAGTGTTTCAGGGACTATTCTGCACATAAAGTATGGACAAGAGAAATAAGACATTATTGATAGGTGCAGTTTGACTTTCCACATACCTCAGTCCGAACAGAAGTTGAACACCCAATCCCTTGACCGACTATCTAGTGTGTCTGACCAATGATTTTACGACCCAGAAGAACAGAAGACTACCTCTGAATCCCGGCCTATCTGAGTCACTGAAACATGACTGCCAAGTGCAGTAGTTCAAACCCTTCCGCTCACTCAGTCGTGAACAAAAACCACACAGTGTTTGTTAGTTTTAAAGTTTTATTTTCAATTAAGAAATGAAAAAATGATTTCTTTATTTTTAATAGCGTAGTATTCGGAGCGAGCACTGGTGATAGATGACGTTAAAGTTTAAACAACATTCCCATGAATCAAATTACTTTAACGTAATAGTTAACAGACACATGAAATTATTAGAATAACTGTGCGGGAGCCCCCACCTTCTTTAAAGTACTGCTGGTGATGACTTACTAATAGTTGGTGAATTGTCCTGTTGGTAGAAGGACAATGTAATCTTCTTTCTGTAATTAGAAAAATAGTGCACGTTAAGCAAGCATTCATCAGTTGTCCTAAGAAGTGTAGCATTTAATGGAATAAGCATATAAAAAGTTAACACCCTCCCCAAACCGTTACTTTTTTTAATCCCAGTAATAAAAAATGTGTTATGTAACATTTTTTTCCATTACGAGACGAAATAGGGGGTTGTGTATGACATCTGAAAATGACATGTTTTTTCTAGACGTCACAACATCTGATGCGGCACAGATGACCACCAGTGCCGGTTCCAGCAGTGCGGAGGGGTCCACTCTAGGGGTGGTTGCGGCGGCGCCACCAGGAGGAGCTGGGGGGGGAAGGCTCAGCGGCGGCGGACGGTGGTAAGTTATTATACTCCTTACTTATTGAAATTTTTGAGTAGGCTCGCAAAGGAGTGTATGATGTACTGTACAGTACACAGTACACTAGTACAAGTACACTGTACTGTTAAGAACAGTTACTAATTTAAAACTACTTTTTTGGCCATCACGGAGAAGACAGTCAACCTTGACTTGTAATAGCATTTGCGGCGGAACTTCTCGGGTAAGCAATAACCCCCTCTATTTGACTTCAACTCAGCTGGCAAACTTTTATTGTGAAGCCAAGTAATATCAGATGTATTTTAGGGATGTGAACAACGAAAAGTGAAAGAAGGGTGAAACGAAAGACGAGCGAGTTAACATTCATGACTGTAAAGAATGGTGTTTTTGAATGCAAGTCAAGAGAAGAAGACGGTGGTTTCCAAAATATAATGAAAAGGGTGTTAGCTGGTTGTTGAGAAAGAAAACTTGGTACATTTGAGACATTAAGAAGAATGATAGACGTACTTTGGAAGCCTGGATGTTATCTTCTTTTTCCTCATCGATAGCAGAGGTGTATGATGTAGTAGAGCAGACGCTGAGTGGATGAAGATTGTTACTTTGAACAGCATGTCCGTACCAGAGCAGCAAAGCTGAGGAAATCCAAATACTAGAATTTGTGATTGTTCACAAATACTCCCTGCCCTGACTAACAGTGCAGTACTTTACTTTGCAAGCACAGCATCTATTGTGTATGTATTGTATAGTTGACAACATTATATCAAGTCAAGTCCCTTCCTCTGGCAATTAGGGTACCACACTCACTCACTATGTTAATAATTTTATTTCAGCTGTGTCATGGGTGGACTATCGCTGTAGTTCACTCAATCTTTCAAAACAAAGCACCTAAAGTCATCCATCATATAACCAGAGATCATGTGATTGGCAGGATATATGATTAGAATTGAATAATCTTGATTCTTCTTTTGTAGTAGTCAAGGCCCGGGGGGGGGGGGGGGGGGGGGGGAGGCAGTGCGAAAGATATCATTACATTGAGCAGTAGCCCTTGATGTAACAGAGTATGGCCAGTGGCAGTGCCACCCCTATAGAAAAGTAAGAGCTTCCTATCCCCACCTGCATGTACTGCTTAAAGTACTGCGAGTCTGCGTCATCATGGCTTGTCTTTTTTTTCTTGGGTGCAAGCTGAGTGAGCTGCCATGTTCACGTACCAGTAATTTCTTTTGCAAAACAAGAGAAAAAAACAGAAGACTTTTTTTAGTACTCTCTGACTATGTATGTAGTAGTGAGTCCATCCATAGTCCTGCTAGTGGAATTCCTGAAATGTCACAGGCCTACAAAGACGGCAGAAAAATACATGCCAAAATGTTATACTGTTTGCTACTTGCTGGTGTTACTGAGAGTCAACTCTCCGTTGAATTATTTTGACTTTATGTTAAAGACTATTGGCTACAGTATTTTTCTTTCTTTCTTCATATAGATGCTACTCTGAAAAAGCTCACCAGAAAGGAGATGGCTGTCCGGGCCGGGGCCTGTAATCAGGAGGCTATTTGTGTCGAGTATCGGTGGCTGTGGGCTCGGGAGCAGGAGGAGGAGACAGCAACCACTGCATCCTCCTCCAGTGCCCCCGGGTCCTCCAGCCAGAAACCACCAGCCAAACTGAACCGTGGCCAGACAGCCTCCCGCCGCCGCCGCACAGCAGCAACACAATCAGCTGCCACCCCTCCCCCCCAGAGCCTGGATGGTACGTCAGCGCCGCCTCCGTAAAAGAGTGAACTACCTGGAGCGGTAGGTCGAAAAACATCCGCAACTGCTCCGGGACCTCCGCAAAGAGCTGCGGGAGGTGCGGGACCAGCTGTCCACAGAAGGACACCACCGGAGGAAGTGACTGTCCCTTGCCCCTTTTTTAAAGACTGTTGGGGGGGATGGGAATTGGGTGTTTGGGAAAGGGGACTTTTGGACATTGGTTGGGATTAGGCAGGGGGGTGAGTTGGGTTATTTTATTTTTTGACTACATCAATATATTTATTAATTATTTTTCATACCAAAACATAGTATACCCGTTCATATTATTTTGTGTAGGGGTGGGCGGTGGTTACTGGACGTTTGGTTTCTTCCAACTTACCAGCATGAATGAAACATTTAGTCCTGAAATGTACCAAAGTGCCAGTAACCGAGTTAGTGAATTCAGTAGCCCTACTAGTACTTTACTAGTAGTACTGGCAGTCTCTGCTCTCCTCCCAGTCCTAGCCCATTATTCTACCTCTCCAAAATGCTTATCTTACCTGTGATTCGTGTTTGAGAATAGGGGTAGCCACAGGGCTGCCTGCATGGCAAATGGTGATTAAGGTTGGTTGTTGACTTGAATCCTCGACGGATGAAATATCATTGTTGTGCTGGTAGTAGTAGTGATTCACACTGGCAGTAGCAGCATATGAAAAAAAAGGAAATGAAACATTGAGTGGCCTGAGCGTAGCATTAGAAACAGTATATAGATAGTATGCTACAGAACAGTGCCATAAATTGCAGCCTAAGCAGTGTATTCTAAATATAAGTACTAGTTTCGTGGACTATGGCCACTACAAGAAATATTCTGAAGGCAAAGGATACTTAAATATAAGAATTAACCATTTGATTTGTCATGTGTACGAGCATGATGTTTGATGCTCAATCCACGATGTCACACATGAAATTCCATTTTCCAACATTTTTCTGTTGCTTAGACCTTATCCTCCCCTGCTTGTGTGTGGAATTTCTTGTTGTCCTATAGTCATACCTCAATGAAAAACCACACAGCCCGGGGGAAGAGGGTTAGGGTTTTTGAAGATTGGATGGGAATAGGGGTTTTTGGGAAAAGTTTTGTGGAGAGAAGAAAAAACCCACTGCATGGACAAACAACAAATGAAGAGAAACAAATGTTTGGATTCAAAGATATCCATAAATCTTTAAAGGGACATAAAGGTAGTGCACTACTGCATGCATGAAGTTGTTTGCTAAACGGATGGTTAGGTTACTGAAAAGTTGTACTTACTACATCTTATTAGTAAGTATGAGGGAACAATTTGACATTGACACTAGTACAGGGCTGCATTAATTACACAATTTCACTTGCCTTTCTGCCCTCATAGAGAATAAACACTTATTATAGTTAGTTATAAAAATAGCAAAGAAACTTATGAAATAGCTGGAGAGATGACTTTGAATCAGAGAACAAAGAAACGCACCTAGTCACATTCGCAGAAGTTCAAGTTTACAACAATAACATTTAAAAGATAAGGAGAAGTTAAGAGAGAATACTGTAACTTTATGTTGTAGTTGTCCTGTTTAATTGTTGAAGTTGCATGCATCCAACCATTCCTCTTATTCGCGATATACTCCTCCTTTTCATCTTATGCTCCGTCGATCAATATTGGTGACCAGACACACAGTCCACTGACTGCCTGATGAGTAATTGCGGATTGCTAATGGTAAGTCTGAGTTCATCGTTTGTTCCATGGCACATGGTAAAAGCCGTCCTGTAATTTTTGATGAAAAAAAACAGGAAGTGAACCAGTTAAAAAAATCGAAGGTACGCTGTGTAGTGCAAAAATAACACTTTCAGTTTTCAGAGCTGACATTATTATTATTATATACAATCATCACTTCAAAAGTGCGTAACCTGGTTCTCCTTTACAAGGATAGTAATAGTAACTATGGTTGAATTCTGTGGCTCCATCATGGATTTTCTTAAAAAAAGTTGCAAACAAAATTAGAGATTTCCAGGAGTGCTCCCAGACCCCTGAACCCAGTTGGCATAATGTAGAACACCACCAAGTAGCCCCTTAAAAACATGCAATACTGCTACCAGGTTGAACCCTAATTTCAAATCGTGCAAAAAGCACTCTGCAACTAGGCCCAAACCCCCCTTTTCCACCATGGATTTTCTTCAAAGCCCTTGCATTCAATATTAGACATTCCCAGGAGTGCTCCCAGACCCCTGAACCCAGTTGCAAACATGTAGAACCCCCCAAATAGCCCCCTAAAATCATGCGATAGTGCTACAGGCCTAAGTTCAAAACGTGCCAAAACGCACTCTGTAAGTAGGCCCAAACCCCCTTTTTCCACTGTGGATTTTCTTCAAAACACTTGCAATCAAAATTAGACATTCCCAGGAGTGCCCCTAGACCCTGTAACCCAGTCTCAAAACTGTAGAACCCCCCCAAGAACATACAATACTGTGACCGGGATGAGGCCTAGTTGAAAATCAAGCAGAGAGCGCACTTTGAAATTAGGCCCAAAAGACCCCTTTTCCACCATGGATTTTTTTCAAAACACTTGCAATGATTATTAGACATTTCCAGGAGTGCTCCCAACCCCTAAACCCAGCTGCAAAAATCTAGAACCCCCCAAAGTAGCCTCCTCAGAAATGCAATTATGGAAATAAAAAATAAAATGGCCTCGGATTTTCTTCAAACCACTTGCAATCACAATCTCACATTCCCAGGAGTGCTCCCAGACCACTGAACCCAGTCGCAAAAATGTAGAACACCCCCAAGTAGCCCCCAGAAAAAATGCGAAAGTGCTAACCCTAACTCCAAAGTGTGCCAAAACGCACTCTGCAACTAGGCCCAAACCCCCCTTTTCCACCGTGGATTTTCTTCAAAACACTTGCATTCAAAATTAGACATTACCAGGAGGCTCCCAGACCCCTGAACCCATTCGCAGAAATCTAGAACACCCCCAAGTAGCCCCTAAAAACATGCGATACTGCTACCAGGTTGAACCCTAACTTCAAATTGTGCCAAAACCCACTCTGCAACTATGCCCAACCCCCCCTTTTCCACCATGGATTTTCTCCAAACCACTTGCATCCGATATTAGACCTTCCCAGCAATGCCTCCAAACCCTTCAACCCACCCGCAAAAAAGTAGAACCCCCCAAACAGCCCCCCAAAAACACGCAATACTGCTAGGTCTCAGTTTAAATCGTGCCAAAACGCTGTCTGCAACTAGGCCCAAACCCCCCTTTTCCACCATGAATTTTCTTGAAACCATTTGCAATTAAAATTAGACCTTCCCAGCAGTGCTCCAAGACCCCCCAGCCCACCCCCACAAATCTAGAACACCCCCAAACAGCCCCCCCAAAACATGCAATACTGGTATATCCAAAATACGGTTAATTGCGCTGTTCACAAAAAATTGCTGTTTTCAGCACTTCCAAAACTTCGATCCTCTTGAAACTTGCCTGGACACTTGTTCCAGCGATTCCCAAGAATCTCAGCAAGGCAGAACAAAATAAAACCACTGCGCTCTTTGAAGAAGAAGAAGAAGAAGAAGATCTACGACTAGTTTTCACTTTTCACCCAAACACACGCAAAACACTAAAAAAGGCCAAAAATCTGTCAATTCTGCACCTAAGAACGCCAAACCCCCCTAAAACCATGCCAACATCATTATGAACGAGCCTTCATCGGACCCTGAGCCCTAGACTCAGCGGGAACCCTACCAACTTAAACCCAAAAACACTAGTATATCGCACTGAACCCTTAACCCTAGATATGCTTTGTCTGACTGTGTTAAAGAGCCTAGGTATGCTACATCAGGATGCTTCACTCATGGTGCCTGCCTTGACTGTCTGCACGGCCCTTTTCCACCATGAATTTTCTTGAAACCATTTGCAATCAAAATTAGACCTTCCCAGCAGTGCTCCAAGACCCCCCCAGCCCACCCCCACAAATCTAGAACACCCACAAACAGCCCCCCCAAAACATGCAATACTGGTATATCCAAAATACGGTTAATTGCGCTGTTCACAAAAAATTGCTGTTTTCAGCACTTCCACTACTTCGATCCTCTTGAAACTTACCTGGACACTTGTTCCAGCGATTCCCAAGAATCTCAGCAAGGCAGAACAAAATCAAACCACTGCGGTCTTTGAAGAAGAAGAAGATCTACGACTAGTTTTCACTTTTCACCCAAACACACGCAAAACACTAAAAAAGGCCAAAAATGTGCCAATTCTGCACCTAAGAACGCCAAACCCCCCTAAAACCTTGCCAACATCATTATGAACGAGCCTTCATCGGACCCTGAGCCCTAGACTCAGCGGGAACCCTACCAACCTAAACCCAAAAACACTAGTATATCGCACTGAACCCTTAACCCTAGATATGCTTTGTCTGACTGTGTTAAAGAGCCTAGGTATGCTACATCAGGATGCTTCACTCATGGTGCCTGCCTTGACCGTCTGCACGGCCCTGCCGCAAGCATGGGCCAAAAATCCGTTCCGCTCAAGAATTTGTGAATTTTCGGTAATTTCGCGAAAAACCGAAAAACAGCAAATTTCTCAAACATAACGGATGTTTGGCCCAAGCTTGAGGCAGGGCCATGCAGACGGTCCAGGCAGGCACCACTGAGTGAAGAAACCTGATGTAGCATACCTAGGCTCTTTGTCAGACAGACAAAGCATATCTAATTGTATGCAGCAAGCCACATAGCCCAAATTTTACATGAACTGCTGTCTGGAGTGGAGTGGACTCTGCCTGGCATAACGACAACAGTACACTGCCTCGCCCTCAACGACTACAACCACTAATAGACAGACAAGTAGTTCTGCTGTAGTAGTTGTTGTAGACTGGTTTACCTGTTTGTTACTCATGAATTGGCCATAGTTCTTCCGTAAACCGATGCTGATGATCCATCCATCCCAGTGAGTGACTGCAAAGAAAAAAGATATATATATAATCAATCATCATGGTATATTGGTAAGTGAGTCCACTCCAAGGACATTTTGCATATTGGAAAATGCAACATAGTTGCCCCTGAAGTACAATTTGAATTAAACATGGTAAAAAAAAGAGTAGTAGACATGAGTTACAATTACTGTGTAAAAGATTAAATAATAACTAAGACGAGACATGATTCATTTCATGCACAAAAAACTAACAGCAATTTGTTTCATCAGAGCCAGACAGCCATTGCTGTCCACTGCATGCTATCTTCTCATTATTCATTACCTGTTCTACTTTTTGTCCGCATCTTCTTTGGAAAATGAGGGCCCACAGGGCAGCCTCTCCTGTCAATTTCAGAAGTAACTCTGTCAGCAATCAGCAAGCATGTAGTCAGTCAGTAATTTCAGTCCCATTTGAGGGGACTCTTCTACGAAGACAAAGTTTCTTTATTCTTGGTAATCCATCTGCCTTAAGGGAAATGGATAGGGGGAGTCTGTTATGTTATGTTATATGGTCTCTTTTATAGCGCACGGCTACTCCGAGGAGTGTCCCGGCGCTTTGGCAAAGAGAACTGAAAAAAAGAGTACACAACACAGCAACTCACAAAGGGCCGAAAGAATATTATTGAGAGGAAAGCCAGGTCTTCAACTCCTTTCTGAAAGAGAGCAAAGTGTTGGCTTTTCTTGGGGAAACGGGAAGCTCATTCCAGCACCGAGGTGCCAGGTATCGAAAGGAGCGACCTCCAGTACATGCGCGTCTGATGGGGGGAACAATGGCTTTGGCCAACAAGGCCGACCGTAGAGTCCTCCTAGGCGCGTAGAAGGCCATGAGCTTTCCGATGTATTTAGGGCCAATCGAATGAAGGGCCTTAAAAGCAAGGGTCAAAACCTTAAAAGTAATTCTATTAGAGACAGGAAGCCAGTGCAGTCTCTTGAGCAACTCCGAGGCTTTTGCCCTGCGCTGAATATCAAAGATGGCTCTTGCAGCAGAATTCTGCACGATCTGCAGACGTGCTAGAAGATATTTGGGCAGACCGAGGTAGAGGGCATTCGCGTAGTCTGGAGGAGGAGGATAGAAGAGCATGATTGAGTTGTGAACCTCAGGAATGCAGACTGCGGCACCTTCAAATCAATAAGGAAAATAAGATGAAGACCGTGCTGCTGATGGACTTGTTGTGATTAGGTGTTTTGAGTTTTGTTGTGGTAAAATTTGCAAAACAAAAAGACACACAGGAATAAAAGTGAATAAGGACAAAAAAAAGGAAGTTATTTTCAGGCCTCGGTGTCTGGGAAGTAGAGCTCGTCCTAAAACTCTATGAATTGAGACGGGAGTAGGTCAGCTAACAGAGAACAACTTCCGTCACCCAAGTCTGTGTCCTCTTCTTCCTGCGTGCATTCACGTATTTTGTAATCTGGTGGTATGAAGTGCTGATTCATCTTGATCAGTGTTAACCTCTCCACATTTTTGGGCGAGAGGCGGGTCCTTTTTGAAGTTACAATGGCACCAGCAGCAATCAATCAATCAATCAATCACGGCATTTGTAAAGCGCGCTACTCACCCGGTAGGGTGAGTAGCGCAGCACTGAAAACACTTTCAAAAGACACGCTTGCGAGTGGGTAAGACAAATAATTTAGAGCCAGGTTGGTGACCACTGGCCATAGATGCCTTTTCCTATACCAATACAGCGATGGGTTCTGATTAACAAAGACCTCTGTTGGGTCATCCAGATAGGCCTGCACCATCGACTCAAGGTTCTCCCGAGTTGCTCCACTTAGCGTACCATATGTGGCCTTTGCAGCACTGGAATGAGCACACCCTTGATCAGTTAGCCAATCCGCTGATAATATTATGGCTGGGCCTGGTGCCTGGTGCAGGTGAGGATGATGATACGATTGCTGGTGTCGTTAATGGCTGTGAGGGAAAGTGACTCCATTCGGCCACAGATTCAGAAGTGGAACTTGACGCCGGATGGCCTGCTGATTCAGTTGCACTTCTGCTGGTTCCTTCAATTTTCTGCCGATCTTTTTCGAACCAAGTAGCTGACACAGTTAGCCAATGTTTGTACTTTAAAACATCTGCTTCATCAAAAGGAATGAATGCTTTGTTGGCCACTGCCTTTTTGTACTGTGGATCCAGAATAGTGGCACAAATGTAATGTTGTTGTGTATGTATGTTTTGAAGCCTTTCATTGGCAACTAGGCGGCTTAATAACCTCTCCGCCAACTGATATGCGTCTTGCTTTTCAGCATCATCTCGGAACGTTGAAGACACCGCCTTTAGTTGGTGCTCTAGCATGCGCAACAATGGGATAGCTTTGCCCAAAGAACAGTCCTCCCTGCTGACTTCACGCGTGAAGACCTCAAAAGGACCAAGCATGTCTGTCAGGCTTGCAACTAGCTTCCATTCCTCCAACTCTAGCCTCATGTCTTTCATAGTAGAACCCAGATTATAGACATACTCATTTATTACCCCCCACTGCTCAGACAGACGCTCAAGCATGTAAAAAGAGTTCCAACGTGTTGCCACCTCCTGGATGAGTCCTTTGACTGGCAGTCTACGTTCATGTTGAATGCTCCTCAGCTCTTTCCTGGCCTTAAAAGAATGGCTGAAATGTGTGCAGATTCTTCGGCAGGTGGTCAGTAACTTGTTGAGTGTGGTTTTTTTTTTCAAGAAATCTTGCACAACAATGTTAATACTGTGCGCCAAACATGGCACTCTGAAATAGTCACCTAGCTGCATGGCCTTAACTATATTGCTGCATTATCCGTGGAAACATAACCAATCATGCGATTTCTTGGAGGCAGCCATTCACTGACCTTCCTATCAAACTCCTCCAAAAGGTTAGGTGCAGCATGAGTTTTCTCCATGGCAAACATCGCTATTGTTGCATGTTTCCGAGCAGCTTGAAAAACTGTGTCCGTGTCAACACCTACTTTTGACTTGTCTTTAACCCCTGCAAAAGAGACCCAGTGTGCAGTGATGCACATGTGATCAAGGGCTTGGCAACTGGTCCACGTGTCTGTTGTCGGGTGGATAGTGTGAGCAGCACTCTTCTGCAAAGCTGCCCCAATCACCTCCAGCACATCTTGATTTAGTGCTGGAACCGCAACTCTGGCAAAATAGGACCGGCAAGGAACCTTCCATTTAGGGCAGACTGTTGCCACAAATTCTAGAAAACCCACCCCTTCCACGAAAGAAAAAGGGAGAAGGTCCAGCGCGAACATTTTAACCAGCTTTGTGTTATACAGACGTGCCGTTGGGTGGTTGCGTTCAAATGGCGCCTCCGACCAAAACATTCTACTAATGGTGGGCTGGACCATTTTACGTGATGATGATGACTTCTTCAAACCAGTTAGGCCCAGTGATGTACTTTTTCCTATTGGTATCTCTCCCAGACTCTTAGTGTGCCTCATACATGTTGCAGGGGTAGAGAGTGTGGGCAATATCACTGCAGTTCTGCTGCCAGGGGTACTGGGTGTACCAGAAAAAATGTCTATTGCTTCTTCACTTCCCACCTGCACGATCAGCCCCTCGTCATCATCAGATGCAATATCAATGGATACATTTGGGTTTGTTTTTCTTTTGGCCTCCTGGATCTTACTTGGGTGCGCCTCCCACTCGATAGTGTGGTGTTTTTTGAGATGACCTCTCTGGCCTCCGGTACCATAGTTGGTACCAAGCTTACCCCGACTAACTAATGTTTTACAAATCTAAAAAACAACCATGTTTTCTGCCTTTTGGCTCACAGTAAAGAAGTCCCAAACTGGGGACTGGAGATGTCTGCTGGTGCTGGAGGTGCTACTTTTGAGTTTCAATGCCAGATGAAGTGGAGGATGGGCGTGGCTGAATTAGTTTCTGTTGTTCACTTGCCACACCACTACTTGAGGTAATGGAGGTCGAGCTGGATGGAGGTCCCTGCCGGCCCTTCTGACTAAAAAATATGGAAGCTGTAGGTCGTGTTGGTGTTGTAGTTAACTGCGTTGGTTGTGGTAACAGTGCCACGCCGCCCACATCCCGCTCAGCAGCCATTCAGGATAGGGTGAAAATGTCGGTCTGCTGCATGCCCGCTGGGGCTGGAGTGACGACTGTGATAACTGGGTCGTCGTCAGACTGTTCCTCAGCCGCAGAAAACACCACTTCTTGTTCGTCGTCATCACCCATAAGTGGAAGCCCTGCGGGAACCTTCTTTTTAGGCTTAGCTACCTTTGTCGACTCATGGCGTGCCTCTCTCTGAGTGCATTGGTGGGTTCCAATCAAGATCAAGGTCATCAGAATGAAGGGTGCTTGAAGAAGAACTTGGAGTAGCAGTAGTATCCCTCCTTGACCTTTTTCTTGCTGGGGATCTGGAAGACAATGGATCATAATCGGGAGGAGTGGCTTCCTCGGATGATACCTCAGTTTGAATATCAATTTCCTGATGTGCCCCTACTTCTGGAGGAACAAGCGTTGTAGTGATGAGCCAACATCACTGCTCGATGGTGATTGAGAAAGTAAAGTGGCTGCCTCAGCAGCGCTCATGGTCTTGGACCTCACTTGGCGTGGTGGCACTGAGCCCAATGAAGCGAATGTGCTGCTTCCAGCTTGGTCCACGGCGGACCCTGCTGCTGCCGGCGTAGTTTTTTTTAACCAAAAAAGGTGTCGGTGGGCCCACTAGTCTCCTTGGTAGGTGGTGCCTCTTGCTTCTTCTGCTCCTTCTTACTGGCAGTGGCACTGGCAACATTTTTTGCTGAGGCGCTACGGCCACCTTTCTTTGGGCCAATCTTCAGATGTCAGAACAGCAGGCCACAGTTGCACGAGTTGCAGAGTTGTCTTGTCTGTGGCCACACGTGATATCACGTGGCGTTGTGCTGCACACACTGCTGCAGGACTTCTTCCTGGCACTGGTGGTTCTCTTGTGCACCTAAAAGCAATGAAAGCCAGAGGAACATCAGTTAACCACCCCAAAAACACACACAAAAATCACCACAATCCAATGCCATCCGTGCCCTCAATGATGTTTAAATTCAAGACGCCCCACAGAAAGACTTGGTCCAAGCACCACTCAGTATCCCTGGGCCTAATGGAAGAAAGCAAGGCAAACTGGGTGCAGTCCTGAGCACACTGCCTAGCTTCAAAATGGCCCTTTGACCCCCAGCCACATTGCCAGGCCCTGCCTGGACCAAGCCTCAAAATGGCCCCCACCCACATGGCCAGGCCCCAACACCACCCCAAAAATTCAAAAAACACAAAAATCCCCACAATCCAATGCCATCCATGCCCTCAATGATGTCTAAATTAAAGACACCCCACAGAAAGACTTTGTCCATGCACCACTCACTACCCCTGGGCCTACTGGCTAGTGAGGCTTTACAGGCACCCCAAAATGTAACAAAAAAACTACATATAACAGTGAGCTAAAATCCATGACATAAATGAGAATTAAGTTAAAAGAAATCACAGAAACAGTTTTATCATGCACCCATGACTAACCCTGGGTCTACTGGATACTGTGGCTACCCACAATATATATTTTTTTAAAGTTGTGAAAAAAGTTTTAGAACTGTAGTTGCAGCAACTGCAATGCCCCAAACAAACAACACCAACTTACTTGTAAAATCTCAAGTCCAAAAGTGATCCAAACTCCAAAGTCCAAAAAATCCTCAAATCCAAATATCCAGCAGCAGCCACAAAAAGTAATCCTTCCAGCTCCAAATCCAAATCAAAAGTGACATGGACAAAGCACTCGGAGGAGCCTGCTGGACAGGAACAGGAAGTTGGAGACTCTGGGGCACTAACCCCCCCCCCCCCCCCCCCACCAAAAATGGACTCCTTGCACCAAAAAGTGCATCCAAATGTCAATCTGAGAAGTTATTCTGATCAAAATCATCATTTTCAGAAGGTTTATGCTGCCTGCGGTGGATCTCTTGTACAGAATTGCAATTTTTGCAATTTCGGGAAAGCGAGCTGTTCAAATCTCCCGCCGGAAGTCAGCTGCGCGCCGCATCTACGTGTTCGGCATCGTTTACTCCCGCGAAGCGTAATCGCAGGCCCTTATGACGTACTCACGTTCTCAAACTCTCGTTGTGCAAGGTTGCGAGCGGCGATCGAAAAACTCTTGCGCGATAACGCAGCAAGTTCCAAAATGGCGCAGCACACGCAAACCGGGAGAAAAACAACTTGGCGGACTCACGGTAATTCAACGCAGAGTGCGCAAAATTGTATTTTTCAAGCGTGACGACCAAGCAAAAAAATCCGCATCTTGTGAATTTGCGGATTTTTGGGCAAATTCGCGTAGATCGCGAATTTGCCAAAAATCCGCAAATTTTGCGAACGAAACTGATTTTACGCTTACTCTTACTATTGATGCAAAAACTATTTTGCTTTTCGTGGACCAACCCTGCTCGGGACGTGGAGGTGCAAAGGGCTGTTCTTCCTCTGAAATTGGTTGACCAACCTGGTACATTGTAAAGTAGTGAAAGGGAGTACAATGCAACTGATGATGATAAAAAGGAGCAAGTGTTTCTGGTGTCTGTCTGAGCCTCACTGGTAGACTCCTATTGTTCATCAACATTGGCGCTCTTGGGCACCGGCGGTTGACCTTTTCGATACTAACTCTTGAAGAAATCCCACGTCGCACAGGATAATGTACCCCCCCCCCCCCCCCCCCCCCCCCTGCGGGGGAACATGTTCAATCTATGTCAAAACAATGCACCAATCTTGCCTCTCCCTAACTACCGTTGGTACTGTAGACAAAGTACACCATAGCTTGCGCAGTCCATCTCTGCTAATCTGACTTTTCCTTTGGTGCTCTGTTCCTCCTTCGGAGCGCAAATTGTACCTAGCTACTCCAGGCACAAAAGGGTCGGTAAAAAGGGGCGCAGATGCAGAAGGGCCAGTGGAGAAGAGGCTCTTGAATCCCATTAATCTCCGGGGGCATTGCTGCATTTAGTACCTAGTTGTTCTCAGCCTCGGTTTTGGGCCATATGAGCATAGCATCCGAAAAGGGGGACACACCGTGGGGCTTGCTCACACTCCGAATCCCCTATTCCATCATGGACCCACTGATCATGGGGTCAAGGGCAGGGACACTCTGGGGCAGTGCTGACTATGAATCCAGTACTTACGGCCGGTTACCTTCACTGCTGTGCGGTTGGCAAGGAGCACCTGACTAGTCTCTTCCACCTCTGCTCCAAGCTGTTTTTCCTCTGGAAGTTCCGGATGAAGATGAAGTCACCAGGCCGAATATCATGTCCTGACCCCTTGGGTACTGGCGGGAGAGAATCCTGGATCCGTTGGTGACTAGAACGCAGACTTTTAGTTAACTCGTACAGATACTCCTCTAACAGAGAATCTTCCATTTCTGAAAAACTACGAGGACACGGGACGCCCCAGACGTTTTCCGGGCACCCGAGCACAACCTTGTAGGGTGACAGTCCAATTCTAGAATGCGCTGTGATTCGTCTGGACAAAAGGGCTCATGGTAAAACATCTGGCCACTGCAACCCAGTGCTTTCCTGAATCTTTTCCAATTTCAGTTTGAGAGTACAGTTGTACTGCTCAACCAAATCTGCGGACTGGGGGTGGTTTGCGGCATGAAACGTCTGTCTGGTATGTAGTCCCTCACAAACTAACTGAATTACTTTAGCTTTAAAGTGACTTCCATTATCACTCCAAATCAAACCGGGCCAGCTGAAGCAAGGAAAGAACTCCTTCAAGAGTACTTTTGCAGTTGCTATGGCTGTGTTTTGTGGGATAGGCCTCAACCCATTTACTAAATGCACAAACAACTACTAACACATTTCAAATTATTGATTCTATCCATCTCTATATTATCTATCTGGAGAACCTCAAAAGGGAAAGTGGGAGGTGCAATATTACCAGCTGGCGGAGGGGTACCTTTTCCAGGATTGTGCATCATGCACACCGTACAATATTTGACCAAGTGAGCAGCAGTCTTTGGGATATTATTATTTTGCCATACAGGATCTAGCAGCTTGCATATACCTTTAGCACTGATATGAGCTGACCCATGCGCCTTGTTGACTACGGGAAGAACATATGCATCTGTAACATCCATCTCTGTCTCCCTGACTTACCAGTCCCAACACCCGTCCTTGTGCGGCGTTTTCCTGCCATACTGCTAAATCCTCATTTGTTGTCTCCTGTATCTCTGTCATTTTCCAGCGTATCCTTAAACATAAGACCTCAGGCACCTACCTAGCGGGACCCTCTACAAGCATCCTTTTCATCTTTGCTCGGGCTGTCTCCTTTATCTCTCTGATCTGCAAAGATGTTTCCTTTCGGTCGGTAATTGTTTGTGGGCGCTGCACTTTATTATTGCTAATTTCTTGGGGCGTGTCAAAGCCGACAAAAGCCTATGTATAAGAGGGCCATGTTGTATTTTCATCCCATGGGAAGTGAGAAGCCCTCTCTCTGCCAGAGCCGTCCAAAATTATTGTTGACTTCAAAGGCATACTGGCTGTCAGTATAGATATTCACAGCCTGTCCCTCACTCAACTAACAGGCTCGAATAAGGGCAACAAGGTCTGCAGCTTGGCCCAACTGATAGGGAAGATGTGACGTTTCAACTACTGTGCACAGTGTTGTAATTGCGTATGCAGCATTTGTGGTGCCATCTGGTAATTTCGAACAGGAGCCATCGACCTATAATACCCCTTGAGGGCCAGATAAGGGTACATCAGTAAAATCTACCCATCTCTTCCTCGGTCAGGAAAATGCAATCATGTATCTCAATTTCCTCATTCTCAGAAGCGATGGGCAGTAACATAGCTGGGTTCAGAGTGGCACATCTTTTAATCGTGAAATGTGGGGCAAAGAGAGTTGGCTCCTAACCTGTTAGACGTGCACTGGTAAGGTGCCGTGTCTTTGTCTTATTCAAAAGTGTATTCACAGCATTGGGACACTATGACTGTGAGGTCAGTTTCAAGTACGAGCCCAGCTGATTGCCTTATAGAGACGGCCACTGACACGAACGATCTTAGCGAGCTCGGGAGGGCTCTTACGACAGGGTCAAGAAGAGCAGAAAAATAAGCACACAGCTGTTGTTTTCCTCCAAAGGCCTGTGTTAAGACAGAAAGAGCACAACCAGCCATCTTGTGTACGTACAACACTAACGGCTTTGCATAATCCGGCGTACCGAGTGCAGGCGCAGAGCAAAGCGCAACTTTTAATTGCTCAGAAGAAGGCTAACATTCAGGTGTCCAAGGCAAGGGTTCATGCACATCTTTAGTGGTTAGTGCGAGCAGAGGTTTTGTTAATAATGAATAATTAGGGATCCATTGACAATAGGTAGTAATGCCAATAGAAGAGCGCACACCCCTTTGAGTTTGAAGGTTAGGCATTTTAACAATGGTATTGATGCTCTAAGGGGTCAATCTGCGACCCTCCTTTGACAGTAGGTGACCTGTTGACAATATTGAAATTTGGAAAAGGACACTTTTATGTCCGTGATTTGCCAAATACAATACAATTTAACCGTACTGTCTTAGCAACCCTTTTCAGTGTTAGAAGCGAGGAGAATTTCTCTACATGTTGGAGCAATACATTACCTAAGGGAAGCACAAGAGAGTCCAATTGGGCATTTAAAGCTTGCCTATATATACTTGGGCTGTTAGTATAGGCCTGAGGAGCTCGACAGAATCTAAAGCTTCCTCCAGCTATGGTAAAACCGAACAAATACCTACTATCTGGATCAATCTGAATACTGAAGAAGGCATTTTTTAGATCAAGGACAAGGAGAATTTAGCAGTGGGAGGAATTATCGTCAAAAGGACAGTAATGTTCGGGACCACCGGGAACTGAGGAACTACAATTTTGTTAGTTTCGCGCAAGTCCATCACAAAACGATCTGGATGGTCATCAGAGGAACCGAAAGGTGCCCTTTTAAGAATGGGAATAGGGCTATTACACACATTAGCAGTCGTCTCTGCAACAACTCCTGACTTAATAAGATTCTGTATAATCTGCACAGGGCTCGCGCACCTGCTTGCTGTATTTTGTACTGGGGAATGCGAGGCAAAATAGCATTGTCTTTAACCCCTTCGGTGCTCACGACTGCCCCTGGCCGTCCGAATCCTGCCCACTCGTTAATTCTCCCGCACAGTACCACAAAGTACCAAAGCAAGGGGTTAATTTTAATGGAAACTGGGGGAAGTCTGTAATAGTCTGACATCAGTGTCACACGTTGCCCACAACATAGGTGGCACATCCTTGAACTTAACGGGGAGTTGCGCATCTTTGGACAGACACTGCTTAGTGTGGACCACATTCGACCCATCGGACCCATCGTCATATAAACACCTTCTGGGGAACAGTAAATGGTTGCATTCAACTTCTTTAGTAAATCTAAGCCCATCAGATTTTCTTCGCAATGAGAGGTCAACAGAAATGGTGAATTAACAGTAAAAGGGTCTTCAGTCAGGCCCATGGGTATTAGCGCGGTCTATGAATTGCTCAAATAAAATAAATTATGGCCAGACAGAGATGCCCCGGGGACCAGTGAACGAGAAATAGAGCTATTCATTGCACCTCTATCCACCAAAAATTCCTTAGCTGAGCCATGCAAATTTGCAGTAACATAAGGACCGCGCTGATCTACAGGTATTGAACTGCTCCCGCACCATGTCCCTGGCTGTCCTAGCTGTGAGACAGTCCTGTCACCTCATCCAGGTCGTAGTCATCGTGATAATACTGTCCGCCCCTATTGTCATCAAAATTGTTACTATCTGTACAATACTGTGAGGCGACAGCATGCTGAGCTCTGTCCTGTCTACCAAGTCCTCAACCCAGTGTACGAGAACCTCCTCCTCCAAGGGCTGTGACTTTCTGCATCAACACCCGACGCTTGCTATGCCAATGTCCCTCCTCCTTACACTATGCACACTGATTCGGCCCTACTGGCATAGTATTCCGGCTAGTATGCGGAAGTTGCCGGGCCTTACCACCCCGTCCTCTACCATTCCCTTGAGAAGCCTTCTGCAACAACACCTTCGTCTTCAATTCCTTATGCATTTTCTCCACCTTCTCTTTCTCCTCATTTTCTCTGTGCTAATAATACTGTGCCATACTCAATATTACTGAAGGGGAGGAGGTAGTCCAAGTGCTCTCTGAAGCCTATAACTGAGTTGCGATCTCCGGAAGCAGGTTCGTGACAAATCTGTTAACGAACGATCGGACACCTCCTTCCATCGACCAATCATGTTTGCTAAATCCCACAACACACCTACAAACGGAGTGAAAAAATCATACACACTCTTCTTTCTTCTGACGACTTGGCGTTAACTTGTCCCAATCTACCCTTGTTGGTGGAATAAGAGAATGCATAGGCGTAATAATTCGGCCAGGCAAAGCTGGTATCTCTGCCTTAGGCTTCTCACCAGGCTTCCTCTCCTGGTCCCATGTTTTAATCTGATCCCAGGTACCACCCAATTCCACAACATGGTCCTGTGTGTGCACCTGTCTCCAAATATCAACGGGCACCAGTAAACCAAAGACCATCTCAATATACGCAAGCGTTTTCAATGTCAAAGCGGCTTCAGTCAATTCCTTATAATATGCAGTTGGGTTTTTCCTAGGGTCGGGGAACTGAGTCTTAAGGGACAAAACCTCACTTCCATTGTTTTTGGAATCGCTCCGCTACCCATAGTCTAGTGACCACGTAATGCTGATCCCGTAGCTCTGCTATTTCAGGGTGATATATGTGGTGGACTTTCCTCAAAAAGGGCCGGAGGCGCGGTGGCCAAAGCAGCCTGATCGATAGCAGAAGAAACAGACACAGCAGAGACTGAAGGAACGGATGGCTGGGGCATGGTGGGGTATATTCTCTGCGGGGCATATGGGGATGGGGGTCAAGTAACAATTCCTCCACAAATGTATCCTTTTCTTCTCAGGTAACATAAGACTTGTCACACTGTAATTGACATTTTGAATCAGTACACTCTATTCCTTTTTCTATATTCTCTCCATCATGCGCTGCAGCTTTTTGAGTCAATGTCTGCATTCGCCCCTCCGGGCCTCTTTCTCTGATTTCATTCGATTTTTTTAGCCTCCTTTGCCATGTTCTGAGGGTGTCAAACATCAACTGCCTACTCCTTTACGCAAACTATTTTTCTTGTAGAAAATTATTTTTCTGTTCATCAAAAGTGCCCTTCATTGGCCACTGCAACTCTGCATTGTCCCTCGTGTATTTGTGCCATAACGTACTAAAAATAATAGGGGCAAGGCCATGTTTTACGTGCGTGTTGAAATTCAGAGTGCCTCTGGAGGTGCTGGCTGACTTTCTTCCAATTCAGTATCAGTGGAACAAAACAGTTTACTCAAACAAGGCATTTTCTGTCTTTACCAAAGTCGATCCTCAGTCATCAAATATAAATCAAAGTGGTACCATGTTCATAAAGAACTTAAACAAATTCAAGCGCTTGTTCAAAGACGGTCCTCAGACAAATGGCGCCAGTACCACAAAGGACCAAAGCAAACCCACCAGGTGAACACAGGTCAAACAAGTTTATTCTCCACTGCCGACTCTTCGGACCAAACAGTCAGATCCAAGGATTTCGCTGTTCAGGGCTCCAGTATGGATGATCGCTGGGCTAGGCACTGCCCTGTCAGACAGATTGGGCAGCTGCTGAATACCAGACTCTCTCATACAGATTCCAATCTGCCCTCCGACCCGACTTGGCCCAGACCTCCTTGCCCTTCTACATGCAAGGATGGGTCACCAGATGAGGTCCCTTTTCGGGTGCCAACTGAATTTAGGGTCACTCGCGTCACTCGCACCACCTCTGAGCATACAAATGAAGAGTTGGTCAGACAGTAGAGAATACAAACCAAAAGTATTTATTAGAGATACACTCTGGTTCAGTCCGATCTGACCAGCCTCCTTGGATTGCTGCAGAGGGACTGACTTCTGCCAACATAGTAACACATAATGCACATTTTCAGAACCACTAAAGACACTCCCAGACTGGAATTCTCCAGTTGGTAGCTAATGAACAAAGGAAATACAGAAGGATGAGCTGCAACCCTGGGACCGGGTACGTTATCTCAGAGTCAAGGCTGCTCTGCCTCTGCCCGCCGCTCTAAGAGTGGCAGCAGGCCTATCTAGTGAGAAAGGTGTGTGATGACAAAACAGTCTATTCATTAGTACAGCAAAGCTCAACCTTGGAGAAATAAAAAAAATATCAAAGCTGCTTTCTGTTGAGGGAGACTGAATGGCAGAAGTTAGTTTGGATCATGGCTCAAAATGGCGGCTGAATACAAAATGGTGCAGCGAATACTGACCTAAATCATACAATGCACAATGAATTCGACTGAAAGTATTTTTATTCCAACAAAATACTTAAAGTGTTTAAGCCCCAGCAGGGGATAGGGGGGATGGAAAAGCAACCCAGTTGGCCTGGTGAGACGACTTTGGGTGCAACCGTACAGTAATGAATGGAAAAAAACGTATGCGTTAGTAAAGGGGTCTCTGGCAATGCAAGATCTAAGCTGATCCATTTCAACTACCTCCTCTAAACGTATTTTAAGCCCTTCAAACTGCATCTTATAAATATTGGTCTCCTCGGCGTGCCCACACTGCGTGCAGGAGGGGCTGTGTTTGTTCATTTGGTATGGAATTTTGACAGGATGTTTTCGTATTAACCTGATATTACAAAACCTGATATCTCGTAGAGACGAAAGGGTAGTTGAGGACCTGAAGGCCTGGAGGGGACATATTGCACACTTTTGAGGAGTCAGTAAATGGAGGAGAGGTTGATGGGGATTTTGGGAGTGAGTTGGTTGTTAGAGCGTCTCAAGCAGTGAGGAGCAGGTATATCCATGGTCACTAGAAAAGATCTGCCTCCACACAGATGGAATTTAGTGAAATGACTTACATGATCTTAATCCAAGAAACCCTGGGAGTGCTAGGTGATGAGCAAGAAAGATATAACTGCAATGAATTGCTGCCTTGAACTGGAGAGTTGAACCTTTATACCGTTCTTTATTTTTCTGTTATTATACAAGGATGTACTGTACCGTTGTTTGTACATTGGTGAATTGCATAAATAAAGCTCAAAATGATCCTTAGACTGAAAATAAACTACATTTTAGAACCTCTAGCTTGTGTGATTGGAAAATTTGTACCACGGTGTAAAGTGTAGAATTGGAGACTCTGGGTAGACTAGTACTGTTGTGCTATTTAAAAGACCACTTTTGTCAGCCAATTAACAGTAGTTAAAAGGGTGAAATTAACTAATATATTTGTTTCATATTCAACTTAATAAGAGTTGTCACTTGAATTTAAGTAGAATGAACACTGAACTTAGTTGCTGTGGTTTACGATGAGTCTCTATTTTGTAAATTGGCCTTTTAGATATTATTAGATATTTTAGCTTTTATTGAGAGATTTTTTAAACTGGAGTCGCGCTGTAAGCAACTTTGTTTCTTTTGCAGTGGAAATTGTGACGGAGGGAGAAGAAGGTTCTCTTGGTGAGACCAGTGGTGTGCAGTCAAAGAATGGGTAAATAGTGACCATATTTAACAAATTTTAAATAAAAATTGTTTTTCATTTTCAGCTAGCATCTCTTCCTTCTTAGTTTTCTGTAAGGTAATTATCTCAGCTTCTTCACTTTATAAAACTCTTAAGCATGAACAACAGGAAGCTTTTGGGTTAATCTATTGCATATCTGTGAGTTGTTAAGCCAAAATAGTTGGGAAGGTAAATCTGTACCTTCCCTATCATGTGGCCCCATCTCAACAAGCATAATTTAAGCTTGTCTGAGTCATTTTGGCAAGATATCTGGGATAACTCTATGCCAGAAACCTTTAAAATTAGCCATATCACATACAATTAAGCCGATCTTTAGGGTTGAACAATTTGGGAAGTCTTCATCTGTCTCTGGAGTCAGCTGATGTAGGACGGCCAACATTAGGTCTGTAAATTGAAAGATATTACATTTGACCGTTTTTGTAAGGTGGTCATCTGGCCAAAGGTATTGCAGAATGCAATCCTGCTTATTCCTTCTGGTCAGTGTCCCTGCCTACACACCAACATTCTACACTCTATGTTCAGTTCTTCAGTCCTGCTCCTTCTACCCATTCCTCCTACTACCCTGTTTGCCTTCTTGCTTAACATTTGCTTTAGCTTTTCTCCGTCTATTTTGCTTTATTCGTATCACTCTATAGTGTGTTCATGGTCCAGCCCCCTCATCATGATCTTCCCTTTTTTACTCTTTAGACTCCATCTTATATTGATAGATTTACCTCTGAATGTATCCTTTTTAGGTCTTGCCTGAGCCAATGCGCTTGCGCATTGCTGGCGAGATTATAGTAGCGGAAAAGAACAGTCTACCAAAATGGCGGATTATACACGGTTCATGTGAGACAGGCGCGTGCACAAACCAGCCACGTCTCACCACCATTTGTCTGTGCCTCGCATCAGACTTCAAAGGCTGCCACCCCCCTGCCCCCGCATCAGACTTCAAAGGAATGCGCTCCCACTCCCACACCCCCCCCACCACAGCAATGCCGACCGCTTGTTTTGCTGGTGTGCTTGCATCTTCCTTCCTTGTTTTTATCATACCCTTTCTCAGTTTAAACTACTGTCTAGATAAACTGGGGAAATTGAAAAGCACACATATAAACAGAGCCTGCAGTTTGCTCTAATGTCCCTTGACAGCTGAATCGGGAATGTTGTTGTTTGACAAATAGGCTGTCTATGTTTAACATGGCTTCATGCTGTTGCCCAGGGCCGTGAAATATCACACACATTTAACACTTCCTCCAGGCAGTCATTCAGAAGTGTCAGCTCAGTGTGCTTGACACCCAGGTCTTTCCCTCAGCCATCATTGCTAATGACGGCTTAGTATTTCACAAACGCACAAACGCCATTAACAGGGGATGCCTCCTTGCTCAAGACACAAGCTAAAAGCAAACACCACCGAGGTAGCATCAGCCCGGTCAAGAACTCCTTTATAGGTCGGCGTGTGAATTTAAATAAGAGTTTTCTCAATCTCATCAGAAATCGTGCATTACTTAGAATAATAAAGGAATTTCGGGCAATTACATTTTCACAATTCGCTTTTCACAGCAAAACTCTCCACAGGAATTTTAAAGTATGTCCATTATGTTTCGTTTAAAAAAAAAAAAAAAACTTTAATTTGCCACAACGTTTTATTTTGTGTTGGGTAAATGCAGTTCCAAAAATCCTTTCATTCATTCATTAATTTAATCTTTATTTAAATACGCTGTATCATAAATGTTACAATAAATCACAGGTTTTACAAGGAGGCTTTACATCCTTGCACAGTCATGGGTGGATATAAATTCTGGCATTTCTAATCATAAGGGGGAGGAGTCAATCGTGATATAAAACATGTATAAATAATTTAAAAAGACACAATAAAATCATTATCTTAAAAAGACATCAATTTTTAACAGTCTTAATTAATTTATAAGTCTGTTGGATCTAGAATGAATTTCAAAGTTTTTCACCAGCTTTTTTCCTGAGGAAATACACTGCTAGCAGAAACCTGCTGATGACAAATACAAAGACCTGGCGCGTATCTGTTTTTAAGATTCTTTCTGCTACTCTGCACAATCGCACACCAATATTTATACAGAGGGGTTTGATCCATCTTTTCGTGCATTTGTAATTACTTTCTTTGTTCCACTTTGCTAAGCAGCTTTTTAACATTAGTACTCTGTATCTAAACTTTAGATATAATGTTTTAGCCAAAGGTGGATTTACTTAATTTAAAAAAGTTTCAAAATTTGGGCCTGCTTTGAACGAGAGAAATTCTTTAGTCAAATAACCCTTTGTTATATCATTGGTTCTATGATCGTCCATTTAAACCCAAAAAGTTACTTTTAAAATCTTCGTTGACCTTGGCATTAATGCAGATGGATTACTCAAAGTGTGATAATCCAACCCTCGCTAACCATGTTCTAGTAGGTTTGAACCATGTGATGCAGTTGGAGGTATCTAGATCTTTTATCTCCACTAGAGCCTCTCTATAATATAGGAGCTCTGGTGTTGTCCAAATTCTAACCCAGAACATTAAGGGTCTAAGTATAGCATGATGATCTGTACGCTTCATGTTGAGATCCAGTATCAGCGGAATTGTGGGAGTGCGTACCGGTACCTTTAGGAGGGCTCTATAAAATATATTCTCTTTCACCTAAAACGTCTTTTTACAGGACGGGCCCCACAATTATGCCCCATATAACGCTGCCGATTGTGCTTTAGCCCGGAACACCTCGAGTGCAGGAAGCACCACTTTATTGTGGCTGTTTCCATGTCTCTTTAATATCGGACGAGTGTTCTGTATTAGTAGCAGCTTACTCTTTTCAATTTGTGATTTCCACTGCATTTTTTAATCAAGTGAAATGCCCAGGTAACTAAAATTTTGGACATATTCCAGTTTTTGATTATTCAAGACCAAGTTTTCCCTAAACTAGCTGTGAGGATTTATTGCCATCTATTTTGTCTTGCCGGTGTTTATCTCTAATCCTTTTTTGCTGCAATAGGATTGGAAAGTATTGAGCAAAAATTGTAGGCCTTTAGAATTTTGCGATATTAGGATGGTATCATCTGCGAATAGTAGGGCTGGAAGTTTATCACCCCCCAATTTCGGCGCATCATTTCTACAATTACTTAAAAAGGAAGGAATGTCGTTAACAAATAAGGAAAACAAGGTTGGTGCCAGGACTCAACCTTGGCGAACTCCCCTTTTTATTGGGATTGATCTATTCAGTTCGCCACCTGGGCCCCACCTCACCTTTGCAAAGTTATTGTGGTGCTTTCCATAACAGATGCCTGGGGATGAGATCAAATGCGGCTCTTAGATCAACGAATGCTACATACAAATGGCCCTTTCTTAAATTAACGTATTTCCAGCACATATAGTAAAACCTAAATACTTGGTCTATGGTGCTAGTTTAAGTTCTAAATCCTGCCTGGAATTTAGTAAGAACCTCTTTCATCGATCCAAACATTAATTCGATTTTAAATATGCCTGGCATACATTTTTTGTAAAATGTCTATTAGACTAATCGGGCGATAGTTTGCCGGATCGCTCCTATCTCCCTTTTTAAAAAAACTGATAATTTCTGCCCCCTTCCACGTGTCCGGTATATCCGCTCCAGCAGCTATGAAGTTGCACAAATAGTTAAGATACGGCCCCCAGACACCTAGGTCATTCTTATATAAGTGTCCAGGAATCGTGTCTAATCCTGGGGCTTTACCAATTTTAACAGAATTAATAGCCATAATTGTTTCCTGGAGGCTAAATTCTAAAATACATTCGCACAAGTTAATTAATATCAGATAATCTCCCCTGGTACCAGTCTCCGGGGCTGCATATAACTTTGTAAAGTGGTCTATCCATGTCATTTCATCCAAATAGACTTCTCTAGAGCCCATTTCTTTCCTATTCCCATTAGCCACTATTTTTTAAAATGCCATGGAGTCCCTAATGTTTGCTGCATCCAACATATCTGACCAGATTGCTTCGTCCCAAACTGTTTTAGCATTTTCTAGTACCTTCTTATAACTTTTTTGTGCTTCCTTAACCATAAAACTATTCTTGTTTTTAATGGTAGTTATTAATTCTCTTTTAGCATTACAACATGGTTTGTCATACCAAGGTTTCCGCATCGGCTTTTGATTTCCTTTCTCTGTATTTGCTTTAATTTTCTTGGTTACTAGGGGAACTATTTCCCTAAAGAATCCCTTATGTGATTCTAAAAATGTGTCCCCATCAATTACCACTTCAGGAAATGTGTAAATACAAAAAGTGCTAGGAAAGATGCTGTAAATATTTGCCAATTTTACATCATTTTCCAGTGTATATGCCCATTTAACTGCACGACGGTTATTACTCATTATTACATTGTCAGTGCTCGCTAATGGGACAATGTTGCAATCCAATAAACTGGGTATTAAATCACCATTTAGTGTTAATTCAAGCGGCCGATGGTCACTCTCTACTCTAGACTTAACCTTGAGGTCAATCGCATATTGCCATAAGTCAAAAGATAATATACGTAGTCTATTTTACTTTGGGTACTGTTTCTACAGAATGTGGGAACCATCGGTATGTCCAAGGGGAGACGACCATTGCATGATCTTAGGCCATGGGTCATCATTAAGCTCATTATTTGCAGTGCTAATGTCGTACATCGGACCTGTTTTAAACTGAATAGTGCAGGAATCTCGTTTACCAAATCTTCATCTTCGTGTATAGCCTCTAGCCCCTTTATTGGCTTGTAGTACAATTAAAATCTCCTCCTATAATTATACCTGTGCCTAATTTCACTCTATTTAAAACTGAGTCCAATTGATCAAATGTAAATGACTCCTTTGATGCCAGGCCTGGCCGGTTATAAATATTATATATGTGCAGTACCCTATTATCATTGGTCACTATTTTTATACCAAGGATGTCTGGGGAGTCCGTCTCTATTTGTTTGATGCTTCCATTAAGGGTGACTTTTGTCCAAATGGCTACGCCACCAGACGGCCTTCCTCTCTTTGACGGGACTGCAGCTAATAAAAAACTTTTAAACCCCACTCTATGCAGAATCTTGGTTGCCCAGGTTTTCTGTAGTAGACAAATATCACCTTTTTTCGATGAATTCGTTCCACCCTGGATCTCTGGTATTCTTCCTCAATCCCGCAATATTCCAAGAAATTATTTTTAGACCAGGACTGGCATTTTGATTGACATGTTAGGCTATCAGCGCTAGGATTTAAAACCATAATGCTTGAAGGCAATGCCTCATCACGATTCTTGCCACCCCTCTCATCTCCCCTTCCTAAATTACCTAAATTCATGGTGAGCTCTGCGTCTAACCTTTCTTCTTCCCTAATTGGGCTATTCAGTACAGTAGGTTGGTGCAGTCAATCCACTGCTTCGAGCTGAGATAACTCTTGGAATCTATTGGGAGTTACAGTGGGGTACAAAATGTTGTATGTTTTTGCGGCTATATTGTGGTGGATTTTGTAAAAATATCCTAGTGGAAGTGCATAGATATTTGTGTTACCTATGGATGTTTCTTCGTGAGCTCTCAACCAGGAACGAACTAGGTGTGGGGGTCTGAAGTTTACGACTATACAGTCTCCCTGTATGTCTTTTGGAGAGTTCCCCACCGACCCTACCCTGCACACCATTAAAATCTCATTTGCCTTATTCATATTAAGCTTTTTATATTTGGATAACCAGTCCATAACTTTGTTCTTTAAATTGTTCCAGGATTCCTTTTGGTCCCTTTTTAATACAGGAACACCTGCTAATAGTAGAACATATGGACATGTAGCAGAGGGGAGATCCAAACTATCTGTATTGGGAATCAGATCTGTCCCTTTGGGGCTATATTGTACTTCCCTGCGATGATTGTGCACTGGTCCTGTCGTTGCATTATCAGGAGCAGAAGAGGCCTCTTACCTTGCAAGGATAGACCATTAGATTCTTTATTATTTCTTAGGCAGACTCTATCTGGACTTCTTCCGCCCATTTTCGGAGAGTATTCCGATATTCCTTCAACTTCAGTGGGGTCTCTACACTTCTTCAATGATGTTTTTAAGTTAGTTATTAAATTTCCCCCTTCTGCAATTATTCCTCTCCCATCACCTATACTTTTCCCTAGGTGAAGTACAGCTGCATTTAATTGGGCAATTTCAGTATTCAAGTCCCTTAATTTAGTATCCATTGATCTACTTATTTGGTTATGAACAGAAGTTAGGGTTGTTTTATTATCTGCCACAGTTTGTTCAAGACCTTCTGTTATCTCTTTGTCCCTTCCTGATCCATTATTTTCAATATCATCGGTTTATATCCCTATTGATCTGGATCTGTGGCTTATAACTTCGGTTTCCTTTACCTGAGAGTTACAACCCCCCCCCCCCTTTCCCTCCTGTTTTCCTTTTCTTTTGACAAGATTTCTTCCCCCTCATTAGTTTTTCGCTTTATTCCTCATTATGTGATGCCATTAGTCCCACTACCTTTTGTGCTCGTAGTCTACTCGAAATTCCAGGGCTCGCCCTAGGATTCTCATCAACTGGTCCGATTGAAGCATTAGAATGAACTAATAAAATGCTATCATTCTCTTATTGATTAGCTAGACTAGTTGTAGGGCACATAATAATCAGTGGGAGCTGTTCCCTATTTGCTGCATACGTGGGAAGTTTGGAAGGGTCTAACGATAATCTTCTCTGAGCTATTTCAATTTCACGTGACAGTACATGTTCAGCTCTCGTTATGAAGTCATCTAATGTCCCAGCTGTTCCCTTCCTTTTGCTCGTAGTCAAATTATACATAAGCCAATTATAGCACTAACTCAAGCAATAAGGAAGATGAACAATATAAGTGTGAAAATAAACAAAGTCAATATTGTCCGGGAATGCAGGGGTGTCCTAGAAGTTTTATACAAATAAGTTTTGTAACAGTACCTTCTCTCAAGTTACCCCCAAGAGAATGGGCCCGGCCCGACCTCCTCCGGCCTCTGACAGCCTAAGACGGTCCCCCCTTGTCCTGGGCAACCCGCGCGCGATCCCGCGACGCGGGGGCAAATCTCGAATTTAAGGCGCCTCAGGGCGCAGAAATGGCGGTGGCGGCTTCAGCCGCAAAGGAGCCTGGGATTAGTAGTCCCCCTTCCTCCTCTCAGCGGCCGCGAGATATGAAACGGTGGCGGAGGGAGGGGGAACTAAGGAAACCAGCTTGGGAGCAGGAAAACAGGGTGAGTTATTTTGCAAGTCCCCTCTAGAGTCCAAAGAGCGCCCGCTCCACCGGGTCACAGCTCGAATTTAAGGCGCCTCCGGGCGCAGAATTGGCAGTGGCGGCTTCAGCCGCAGAGGAGCCTGGGATTAGTAGTCCCCCTTCCTCCTCTCAGCGGCCGCGAGATGTAAAACAGCGGCGGCGGGAGGGGGAACCAAGGAAACCAGCGTCAGAGCAGGAAAACAGGGTGAGTTATTTTGCAAGTCCCCTCTAGTGTTCAAGGAGCGCCCGCTCCACCGGGGCAAAGCTTGAATTTAAGGCGCCTCCGGGTGCAGAAATGGCGGTGGCGGCTTCATCCGCAAAGGAGCCTGGGATTAGTAGTCCCCCTTCCTCCTCTCAGCGGCCGCGAGATGTAAAACCGCGGCGGCGGGAGGGGGAACCAAGGAAACCAGCGTCAGAGCAGGAAAACAGGGTGAGTTATTTTGCAAGTCCCCTCCAGTGTTCAAGGAGCGCCCGCTCCACCGGGGCAAAGCTTGAATTTAAGGCGTCTCCGGGTGCAGAAATGGCGGTGGCGGCTTCATCCGCAAAGAAGCCTGGGGTTAGTAGTCCCCCTTCCTCCTCTCAGCGGCTGCGAGATATAAAACCGCGGCGGCGGGAGGGAGAACCAACGAAACCAGCGTCGGAGCAGGAAAACAGGGTGAGTTATTTTGCAAGTCCCCTCTAGTGTCCAAGGAGCGCCTTTCCCTAGAACATAAATTAAGCTACGGCGTTTTATTTACAAGCGCAAATAATGACATTTTATCTGAATTTCGGCCATATTATGCTCTGATCAGTGGTTGATGAACTAATTATCGATAACAAAACTTAGTATGCACAAGCCTTTTAGATACACCAGTGCTTACTCATGTTAGGCACAATATTTCTGTGTCCTTTTTAACCCCTTCACTGCAGCGGTAATTCGTCCGCAGTGCTAGGGGGGAGGGGGTGACGAGTGGCACTCCCATGCTGGTGACGGAACCACTTCGTCACCAGCCTCGGGCGCACTGTGCTTGTGACGGAGCGGTTCCGTCACGGCCCCGCCCGCTCAATGGAACGCTCCGCGCAGGCACGCAATCGGCGGCGTGCCGAGCGGGCCGTGACGGAACCGCTCCGTCACCAGCACAGCGCGACCAAGGCTGGTGACGGAGCAGTTCAGTCACCAGCATGGGAGGGGTTAAATTGTGAATTCTCGCAAAAGAGACCGCGTGATTTGCATGATTGACACAAACTCCTATCCAATCACTTTACATTTTACTGCTGGCACTTTTGCATCTGACGTGGGTTTATAAGAACTTGCTTTATCCTTTAGCTTAATGTGAAGAGTGCCGTGTGTGCTAAATTGAAAGGTTTTTTTGCATTAATTTAGAACTGCTTCTGGCTGTATTTGACTATTTTAAGTTCAAACGTCTAGTACATTAAAACAAGAGTTTGAAATCTAGATAGATCTAAAGTGATTCGATCAATGCTTTGAAGGTGTGTGGTCTCTCCTGGTGACATCAGCTGTGGCTAGGCACTCATTGGGAGTAAGACTGACTGCACCTGAGCACACACTATTCAAGATCAATCCCATGTGCTAGCACAACACAAAGGAATATGGAGCAGGAAAGTAACTGCTTTTGAGCCATACTCTTTCTCTACCCTGGCCCTGCCTTTTACTTTTGAATATTTTTATGAGACTTGATGACGTAATGTCTTGGTACAAGACTGGAGTAGATTTCTGTCTGAAGGCTGAGGGTGCAAATCTGCAAAATCATGTCATAAGGCCTTGAATTCAAGAGTGATGTCTTAAGTAAAATACATTCGAGAAATGCGTCTGCTATCCAAGTTCCCCACCTTGTGCTTAATATTAATTTTTAGGCACTGCTGCACGCCTAACACTGCTGCACACTGCTACTCACACTGCTGCATGCTGAACGCCTCACCCTCCTGCACGCCTCACCCTGCTGCACGCCTCACCCTGCTGCACGCCTCACCCTGCTGCACGCCTCACCCTGCTGCACGCCTCACCCTGCTGCACGCCGCACACTGCTGCACGCCTCGCACTGCTGCAAGCCACACACTGCTGTACACTGCTGCATTACTCACACTGCTGCACGCCTGACCCTGCTGCACACCTGACCCTACTGCACGCCTCACCCTGCTGCACGCCTCACCCAGCTGCACGCCTCACCCAGCTGCACGCCTCACCCAGCTGCACGCCTCACCCTGCTGCACGCCACACACTGCTGCACGCTGTTGCATGCCTCGCACTGCTGCATGCCTCGCACTGCTGCATGCCTCGCACTGCTGCACGCCTCGCACTGCTGCACGCCTCACAACACCACCACATCACTCTAGGACACCACCACATCACTCTGGGACACCACCACATCACGTCCCACATCACTCTGGGACACCACCACATCACTCTGGGACACCACCACATCACTCTGGGACACCACCACATCACTCTGGGACACCACCACATCACTCTGGGACACCACCACATCACTCTGGGACACCACCACCTCACTCTGGGACACCACCACCTCACTCTGGGACACCACCACATCACTCTGGGACACCACCACATCACTCTGGGACACCACCACATCACTCTGGGACACCACCACCTCACTCTGGGACACCACCACCTCACTCTGGGACACCACCACCTCACTCTGGGACACCACCACCTCACTCTGGGACACCACCACCTCACTCTGGGACACCACCACCTCACTCTGGGACACCACCACCTCACTCTGGGACACCACCACCTCACTCTGGGACACCACCACCTCACTCTGGGACACCCCCACCTCACTCTGGGACACCCCCACCTCACTCTGGGACACCCCCACCTCACTCTGGGACACCACCACCTCACTCTGGGACACAACCACCTCACCTCACTCTGGGACACCAGCACCTCACCTCACTCTGGGACACCAGCACCTCACCTCACTCTGGGACACCAGCACCTCACTCTGGGACACCAGCACATCACTCTGGGACACCAGCACATCACTCAGCCTAACCACATCATCACTCAGCACCACAACAGCACTGTCCTTGCTTGCTACCAACAAGCATTGCCATAGCCAATAGGACTCTCATTAGGAAAGTGTAAGCTATTGGCTTTGTGAATAACAATGCTATTAATTTATATATTTTCAAAGCCAACACATATTACAAAAAATGTGTCATTTACAATACCAATAGCTCACACTTTCCTAATGCGAGACCTACAGCATTGCAAATGCTTGTTTCTACTGGTCTTATTTCCTTCCTATTTATACTTTTTTACTTTGCAAAAATGTCCGCAGGAGTGATTTACAGTTCTGTCAGGAACATAAATAAGGTATAGCAATATTATTCTAAAAAACACAAATAGAAAATGATACTTTGATACTAAGGGAAAGAGAGCCAGGGTAGAACGAGTGTCACATTGCTAAGGGAGAAGAGGATACATAGAATAATAGGGAATAAAATGTTTGTGTACACAAGAAATTTGCAATTCAAAGTTACTAATAATTGAGCTGTGTGATGCAAGGGCCATCTATATGTATAACTAATAATTTAACTTACCAATTTCCAATGAGTCTTATCAATGATTAAAAACGCCAAATCAATTCTATAAATGTACAATATGTATGTTCATTCTTTCTGTTTTTGTGCAGTATATAAAACCACTGTACCAATTACACAAATGTTACCAACTCCTGGGTAGCTGAATTCATGCTGTTAATAAAAAGTGCCTGATTTAGGATTCTGCATATTTTCGTCTGATTCCTATGATGATCTTGGCCCCAAAAATATTTGCACTATATATTAGAACACTTTAAAAGGGTGGGTTGAGCAGCATATTATCCTAAGAGTTCAAACAGGTTTCCGAAAATTGTATTAATCTACCAACAACTATTTGGCTCTTGAGCTACTCATTAGGGTAACTACATGAAGGCTTTCAGTAGCCTATATAGATTTTCAAAGGTGTTTGACTGTGTATAAATGCTAATCTTATGCACAAGTTAAAATGGCCTTCTAGGCGAACTTTGTGTTGATGCAGCTACATAAAACAATTATTAGATTCATATTCATCTAGGGTTCACTGATGAATTGTTTTTGTCTATGAGATGGGCCAAGAGGTAAAAAGGGGTGCCTAAAATGGTCCATTTGTTATGTTCCAGCTACTTCTCATGATTGTGCAAGTATTTAGAAAATACTTTTTTAGCCTTAACTGGGGATGGGGTGGGCATACATGTCTATTAATATTTGCAGATAACCTTGAAATTGTTTTAAATGGGCTGTAAAGGATGATTAATGCCTTACTTATGTCTGCTTATTCAAACCAGCTCAAGATCCTTATAATTGCCTTAAAGAATGTTCAAATGCTGGTAAAGTCTTGCATAAACAACCTTTGAGTATTGTGTACTAGTATAATATCTTGCAATGCCTTTTACACGTAATCTCACTTGGCATGATCATGTGAAGAAAAAAACCAGCTTGGCATGTTCAATTGGTAATGGTTTATCTTTTTCACCTTAAGTGTGAAAAATAAAAAATAAAATTTTGAAGTCAATATATGTAAAACAAAATCCATATTTACTCCATATGGACCTACGTGTCTTCAGCGATAAAGATCTTTGTTGTTTGGTCATAGAGGGAGGCAGTGCAGAAGTCCCATTTAGCAGTTGGCAAACGTATGTCCGTAAAACGCATCCCTTTGGATCTTGGCATGCCTTGTGTCTTTATGAAATATAGAGTTGGAGAGGGGTGATAAATCAATGTTGGGTGTCAGTATGTTACTTAAAGCAGCAATACCTTTGTTTGCTCGAAAATGTATTAAAGAAGCAAATATTGAATCGGAGTTTTGAAAAGAGCTTGAGACAGTCAAAAAAGTGTTGTTCATTTACGGCTACTACTTTAGGAGAAAACCAATTTTTTTTTTTTTTAAACATTTTAAAAAGGGTGAGTCTCCTCTAGCTGGAGACAGAGGAAATTGGTCTGGCACTGATATTGGGATGACAGATTGTAAATTATTTTAAGAAGGATGGCAGCCTACACATCATATTTTAGTTTATCTCGTGTTACTTGTAAAGATGCGATGTTACATTAGATCTGTTATTACATGGTAGGATTAGAACTGCCCAAAAGATGCAACATATTTTTATCTACTGTTAACAAAAAACAATTTGAAATTGTTTTAACATTTGTTGTACAGTATGTTATTAAACATTTTTAGATGCTTGAAATTAAGAACATTGAAATTCTGGAGAGTCCTTTATACACAAATATGTCTCTTTATATTAGGATTAGTGAACAAGGAAAGTTACTTGTAATTCTTCTTCTGATGGCTAATTCTAACTGTGGTTTCCTCATTTTTTGAATTTCAAATATCTCCCAAGCGCTAGAAAGGATGTGCAGAATTTATCAGCAGTTTACCCACGTGCCACTACATGGTGCCACACAACTTCGCACTGGCTCAGTACCGACCTGTAAGTGACTGAGCACAGCTACATAGAAGTGTTAACCCTGCTTTCTCTTCAAGCCTTTCAGTGTGAATCAATTGCTTCCAGTTTCAAAAATTTTCAGGACCCTATCCTAGGATTCGATGTCTTGCGCCCTGTTCCTGAATATTACAGAGTTTGAGACTCCGCAAGATTTCCACAGGCAGATGTTGGTCATGGATAGCCCCATGAGGTGTGTTTTTAGTGCCTGGATTCTGGTCACGACTCCAAGTTTTGTGACCAGTGTGCTCTAATGCACCCAGAGGTTGTCAGAGGTTGGGAGGTGAACACAACTGTAGAAACCCCTCTTCCCCATACACGACTTTCTGAATGAGAAGCTGCTCCATGAAAGATAACGCTACCTTTTGGAAAATAGTTAAATCTCCTTTTCTCTGTGAAGGTAGTAATCACCCGAAGTTGGAGGTGGCGGTAGACGCCAATGCCTGGTTTGAACACTTTTCAAACCTCTTCAGAAAAGATGATGATAGCATACTGGGTCCATCAGAGTCCACACAGCAAACTAATTACTCCATACCGTTAAAATTTGCCCAGAAAGAAGTCATTACTGCCCTTAAAATCTGGCAAAGCTCCAGGACCTGACTGGGTCCCAGTAGATTTTTTCAAACATAACTTAGACTTGTGGTCCTCAATTTTAATTAGAGTTCTGGATGCAGCTACTACTATAGGATTAGTCGAGTCGTGGTCCACGTCAATCTTGGTACCGATTTTTAAAAAAGGCGATCGCCATAGTCCATCCTGTTACCGGCCCATATCGCTTTTGGATTCCCTCGGCAAAGTTGCCGGACGTATTCTTTTAGACAGTCTTCAGGTCTGAACCTCTGATAATAGTATAATATCAGATCTACAATACGGCTTTGGAGAAGGTTTGGGTACAGTGGACCAAGCTTTGAACCTTGCTCTCCTAATAGGGAAGTATGTCTCAGCGAAGGGAGGATCCTTGGACATGGTCTATGTAGACTTGTCAGCGGCCTTTGACTGCGTCAGTCATTCAAAAATGTGGGCGATAATTTTAGACATGGGGGGGGGGGGGATGGGTAGATCCTACGCTGGTGAACTTCTTACGAGAGCTCTATTCAGAGGCATCGGCTAGGGTGAGATATCGGGTAGAGGGAGAGTTGACCGAGCCCTTTAGGATAGAGCGGGGGGTCAGACAGGGGTGATTTCTGGCCCCCTTCCTTTTTACGCTGTATACCAATGGGTTGGAGTCAGATGGTTAAAGACAGCCAAGATCTACCAGCAATACGGCGTTGACCAATACCGGCACTATTATATGCGGACAACGCCGTTACCTTGGCAAGAACCCCGGTACAGCTTCAGCGATCACTAAATAGCTACTGCAACTTTATGAGCTCCCTGAAACTTAAAGTTAATATAAAAAAGACATTCATTATGCATTTTGTCTCGAAAGTTAAAAAAAAAAAAAACGAAGGATATATTAGTCAATAATTCTAGCTTAGAGTCTACAACATCTTAACCAATATTAAGGGATTCTAATAGACAGTAAGCTAAACTGGGCAAAGGCCATTCAAGCTAGGAAGCTAGCTTTTTTAAGGACCACAACAGCATTGGTGGCATTTGCACAAAAGCTAGGAAAGCGATCATCTGAAGAAATGTTAAAGATCTACCAGGAAAAATGCACCAATGTTGCTAGGTATGGTTCAGGTTTATGGGAGCATTTAAATAGGACGCATTACAGAGAGTAGAGAACTCCTTCCTCCGATATCTTCGGTCAGTTCCTCAAGGTACAACGACATACGGCTGCCATTTAGAACTAGGGCTGGACCATATTTCTGAAATCTTAAGACCCAGCGCCTTGAGACCGCTCCGGGTGAGTAGTGCGCTATACAAATGTTATGATTGATTGATTAAAGATCCAGCCAATAATGTTGTGGCGGTGCATTTGGACCACTGAACAGTGTGAGCTAACCCGGTCCCTCATAGAGGAATGCATGGCACTTGATAACAAGCAAAAGATAAGATGGTTACCCTATGTAAAGTCCTTTTTCAATTATTTAGGCCTACGGAGGTATTACACACGCCCACATACTATCTCCGAAGTACCAAGAAGGGAGCTAAAAAAGATGTCTCCTTCACCTGGGTGGCCTTCGATTGACCCAAGAAATAGGAAAAAGTTCAGTGCAACATCTGCTGACTATTCAAACCACCTTCTTGATTCAACCATATTTAAAAAACAACCTAAATCAATTTGAAAAATTCTTACTTAGCCGATGAAAAATATGTAATCTAAATCGTATGATTTCGTTCCCAAAGCAGAATGACTGGACTAGGAATCTACCACCATATCCGTGTGATTGCAATTCCTTGCAATCCTCAATTCTTATACTTCTGTTCTGCAAGTTTTATGAAACCCCACGTAGACGTTGGATCACCCCAATATTGAGAATAATGGGACTCCCACTTGGCGCCCAGCCTTTTTAGCATTGCAAATGTTAGAGAATGAATTATATGCTAAATGTATTGCCTTTTTCCTAAACCACCGTCCTAACCTCAATTTTAATTAATTGTTGTTTTATTCAATTTTTTATCAAATCATGTATTTCTCTAAAAATATTTTTATTGTAAATAAGTCTGTGTACTTTTATGGTTTTCTACGAATTATGAAAATCGAATAAAGATGATTTGATTTGTTTTGAATGAGAAGTTATGATTGACTGCTTTTCTTGTTACACTAAACAACGATTTGTTTCCATAACTCATATTTTCTTAGAGGCATCTTTTTTCATTGTGGACCCTTTTCCATTCTCTGTGATTGATGTTCACTTTTAATTCTGGCTAGGGAGAAGTTCCTAGATATACATTCCATTAGTAGAATGTGTGTCCATTATCTGAGCTCCCAGAGTGCCATGTAGAAACCGTGACATGGTGCTGATTTAGAAGTAGACTCATTCAGTAAAGCGAGTTTAACTCCTACCAAGATGTACTCACTCTTAAATTAAGTGTTAACGTTTATTTTTTTACAGTGCTTCGAATTAATAAATTAATTTGTGAGAAGATACTTTAGAGAGTTAAGAAGAGGGAAGTCTATTTAACAGATCTTGTACATTAAGCTATCTAGATGTGATTCCGACAATGAAGAAAAGTACCGGAGACTTCAAGCCTATTAAGATCATATGCTACTTGATTAAATAACATGGCTGTGCTTGATCCACTCTTACTCATGCCCATTCCTCTGATCTTGATGAAAAGTGGCAAGAGATTTTTTTGAATTGCCTTTAATATTCATGACCTTTTGGCCACTTTTATGGAAAATTTGTTTAAAAAATGGATTGGTTTACCAAAATGTCTTCAAAATGTTCTTTGGCAGTTTGCGAGCTCCACCAGCAATAGGGAAGGTCGGGCTTCGCTTGCAGACCATAAACGTAGTGGCATATTTCATTAGTGCTGCTCCCGAACTCAATGTTTTTTTTATCCAAATATGTCAACGTTGTGCTGTAAAATGCCCAATTTGTCATTTTTTTAACCTTTTGCAACGCTAGAATGTTCAGGAATCTGCTATTATATTCTCTGGCCACAGGTAACACCGAATTATCATATTGTTTCTGCATCATATTCTCTTTATTGCTCAACCATTAAGTTAGGAAACATCTCCAATCTCAATTATGAATAAAATATTTTAGTGGGCTTTCCACCAAGTTTGACAGAAATACAACAAGGTCATGGGCATACAAGCCATGTCTAATGAACCAGTTTAAGAGCAGCATGGGGTGTTACCATTGTTTTCACTCAGTGCCTGGCCCAGAAGTTCTAGAAATATGTTAAACAGTAGGGGAAGAGAGACAAAACCTTCATTGTACCTCTCACAGCTCCGAAGTCTTCCCAGAGATAAAGCATTGGCTGACAGTAGCCCCACACATGAACCAATCTTGGCCTTGTTACCCAGTAAAAAGTGTTTTTAATCCAGCTTATGTATGTTTTTATGTGTACAAGTCATTTATACCCTGTGCTTCAGTTCACAGTACAAAATAATTGGAAGCGATTGGTACCAGTGATGAGAGGTTTGTTAAAAATAGACATTTAATTTTGTTTTTTAGGTAAGAAATCTGCAGGACATTTTCAATTATGATTTCTGCTTTGATACAGCATTAGAATAACATTTTTGAAAACAGCCTGTCTGTTCCTAGAAGATGAATCTACCCAGTAAATGAAATCTTTGTTTTCAACATTTAACTTCAAATACGACAAACTAGGACTGCAAGCCAGTTTTAGTTTTTCCCATTTGACACATCCCCAGTTGAAAATAAGCTTATGCTCGTAGCAAGTCTTAAATACCGAACGCTTAAGCCCAGACAAGAGTTTAAAGGAGACAGGAACTCCAATTCCTGAAGAACTCATACATAAAGATCTATCCATTATTTTGTGCTCAGCCTGGTTTATTTTTCCTTACTTTTCTTCTTTGCATTCATTTTCTTTCTCTTACAGCTACATGGACTTAATATTAGTGTTTTGAAAAAAAATATTTTGATTGGTTTTAATGACAGCCATACAAGGAATATTAAACGACCAGTTTCAAATTATTCACATCATTACATCCACATACATATATCGACCTAAGACATACATCAGAAACTTCCATCTTGATCCATATTTGTGCGCATTTCCAGTTCTACCATAGGGGACAAACTGATATCTCCACAATATACATTTCACTTCGACCATTTACGATCCCATTTTTTGGAGCAACCCCTTGCTACAAAGACCTCTGTCTACGCCAGTATGCACCTGTCCAGCACTTTCACCCACATGGTAGTGGAGGGCGGATTAGCCCACTCCCATCCCTTCGTCAGCTCCTGTTAACTAATGTGTACCCCATTGTTGTGAGTTGCTGTTCAATGTCAGTAAGGTCAGTTGTGGCCCATATGTTGAGCAGCCCCAGTTGTGGTGTCAGAGCCACCTCCTTTCCTAAAGCCGTCTGCATATGATTTGAGGCTTCCTCCCGAAGGCTACGTATGGCTGGGCAACTCAAGATAAAACAATAAAAGGTAGCCTGTTTGTAGCCCCTCAAGCAAAGGTCGTCGGGCCTAGATCCCAATTTTGCCAAAGTCTCCCCCGTCATGTATGATCGATGAAGTATTCTAAGCTGTATAAGCCTAAATCTTAAGTGTGATGGCTGCTTCCCTGGTAGACATAAGAGCCAGTTTCCAATCCTCTTCACTTATCGGGCTCAGGTAATCCTGCCACCGCTCTCCAAGCTTTTGAAAGGTATCTGGTAGGTTATTACTCCATTTTTTTTTATATGTGAAAGATATAGCTTTGGAGAGTAGTGGCCCATCCATCAAGCGATCCTCCAATGGCGACGATTCCGTTATGTCCGTAAGGGTTGGAAATGCCGCCTGGAGTGCTTGTTGTATTTGCAAGTACCTGTACACTCCCCCCTGGGTCAGGTGGTATTGACTCTAAAGGTCCTTAAAGGTAAGTATAGAACCCTTTTTCACCAGGTCTTTTACTGCTGAAATACCTATCTCGTCCCATTTGTCGAACCCAGGCTGATAGCACAGCATTCCCAGCTTCTGGGTATACCACAATGGCGTTGCTCTAGAGAGGATGCCCGCCCGCCCCATATGAGAATGTGCTATGTGCCATATTTCTAGTGTATGGGAGGTGGGCCCAAAATATTTCGGTTTCTTTTTCCATCCCTTGAGTATAAGGCCCCAAGGTAACCAGAGCAATCTGTTTGGTATCTATTAAGAGCGTATGCCGGGTCAGTGGGGGTGGGGGGTGGGGGGGGGGGGGGGGTGGGGGGGTGATACAGCCAATGGTTGATGGTCACCAGCTGAACCGCCCAATAATAGAATTGTAGGTCAGGCAGTGATATACAATGTTGTTAATCTTGTTGTATTCTTGTGAACTGGATTTTCATATTGGAAAGAGATATACATTGGGATAAAATACTGGAGCAAAGGGATACACATTGATGCTCCAAAAAGTCTACAAATAATCAGTCAGAGGTTAGAACAGAGATGCAGCAAAGCAGTCTGTTGTGGGTCTTAGCAAGCCGTTAGTCTTACTATAGTATGTTTCATGCAAACTGAACAAAGTACTGTTGTGATGTTTTATCTTGCTGCGTTGACCAGAATTTGCATGGAAGTTTGACATCAGGAGCTGCTCTAGTAGATCGGAAATACTCTGACATGATATTGTTTATGTAATTTGAAATAATCGCTATGTGTATTCCTATTGTGGCAGTTGATTCTTGGCCTCTGCTGTAGTGGCTGCGTCACCCTTGGTTCTTGGCACCAGGGCATCCACTATACATTATACTAGATTTGGTTTAGGTATTACTCTTTCTCTAACAAAACATGACCAATATATTTAATCTCTCTTTTCCGTATAGATATTCCTTTGTTTTCTTATATTTTGAAAACGTTCTGCACAACATTGGCATGTTCTTGATGCTTGCTGGCAAAAATTTTTAAAAATGCTACAACGTGAATTTCCCTGAAACATGTCTAACATCAGCCTTTGAACTACAGCCGCTGCCAATGCTGGACCAAATGGTATTCTATGAAATTGAACAACAGTATTTGGAGTAACTAATCCAGTTAAATGGCAAGACTAAGCATCTAATGTCACCTGGTGATAAACTGCTTTTAAATCTAATTTTGTAAACCAACGTGATTGTCTAATTTTGCTTATTAAATCTTCAATTCAGAGGAAAGTTGTCAACCCAGATAGCTTTATTCAGACTCCTCAAATCTACAAACATTCGAAGTTCCCCTGATTTTTATTTTTTTATTTTTTTTATTTGTGTGCTAAGACAATCTGGAATAACCACAACGTTGCTTCAACTTTTTCAATGATACCTTATCAACATAGCTCTTGCATGTTCGATCAATCCTTTCTAACACGAAAAAGAATGTTGTCTAATCTAGGGTTCACTAGAAAAACACCCCGTTTGAGTTTTATTGTACGAGTAAAATCTGTACTTTTTCCTAATGTTTTTGAAAACTTTCTTGAAATTTACTAGCAAGAAAAGTTTATTACAGACATTATCTTTAAGTAGGCTGAGTTTATTATTCTCAATATTCACAGGGTTATCTAGCCCTGATTTAATAGTCCAGTTAAATTCGGCTTGGTGCAGTAAAACCATACCAGGGATGCCCTTCTTAGCTACATATACTTTCTCTTTCGTAGTTTCACCCAAAGGTTCAATGGTAGGGGGGGGGCGTGGCTAAGGAGCCGGCTAAGATGGCCACACACGCGTATAGCTCCGCCGGCCGGGCGCCGATACCAGCCTGATCCTGCGATGTGAGGGCCCCCACATGGTCAAAATCCAGCTCCCACAGACCGCTGGACCCTGCTGATGCCTCCAATGTGACCCGAGCTGTCCCCGGCCGCCGCAGCTGCCAGATCTCATCAGGGCCCGGGCCTAACATCTGCCGCGCCGGTGCCGCCGGAGAGAAGGTGAGCTAGCGCCCCTTGCTGCCGCTCCAATCTGCCCGGGGGCCGACTCCTGTGGCCTGCTTGTTGCCCGCTTTTCCCCTGCCCGGCCCCCGCAGCAGTCGCAGACTTTCCGGCCTTCGGGCCTACTGCACTGTCTAAAGCCGGGGCCTAAAGTGGGTGGATTGGCTGGCTTCGGGGCCTGGTCGCGGGGGTTGCGTTCCGGGGTTGGTGTGGATGGGGTAGGGGTTTGGCGACGTGGGTGTTGGGAAGCACTACTCCTTGGCACCTGGGAGGTGCTCCAAGGCTGGATAGTTATTGGGGGACCTTTTTTTCCCCATTCCCTCCCGGTCGGGGCCCTTCTTGGAGTCTCCTGAGGCCTGGGACCCGTGTTGCCCAGCTGCGTGGGGGGCTGCTTTTTCTTGTGGTCCGGACCTGGCCGTGCCTTACGCCATTCCCGCCTGGCGGTGGCGCCTGCTTCCCCCACTCGACTTGAAAAGACCAACGGCTTACCTGCTGCCATTGCGGCCCGATTGGAGGTGCTAGGCCGCCACTGTCCAACGGTGGCAGAGGGATCCGCACAGCATTAGAGGTTTGCCATCCTTCCGAAACCTCTCCTTTGTGGCCCTCCGGGCACTTATGTTCTGGGACTTCCTGGGGGTTTGACTGGAGTCTCTGGAGGCTGAGCGTCTTCATTACGGAAATCACTATCTCACCACGATGGTCAAGAAGGACCCCCGGCAGCCTAAGATCCAATTCGAAAAGCCCCCCGGGGCCGCTTCCGATACCACGGCCTGCCCCGGGACAGAGGCCGCACCTCCATCTACCATGGCAGATTCGGGGTCTCTCACCGCTGCCATGCTCGCCGAAATGAGGGCTGGCTTTAAAGCCCCGGACTCTAGATTTGACGACCTAGACAAAAAACGTGCGGACATGAACGCAAAGGTCCATGGGCACGACCGTAGGTTGGATGTGGTGGAATCAATGGTGTCTAACCTTGACAATGGTGCCTCTACCACCCTTAAACGGCTTGAGAGGGTCGAAAAGATTCTTAAAGAGGTGGCCATTAAGAACGAGGATTTGGAAGCCAGGGGGCGCCGCAACAACATTTGCATACTCTGTATTCCAGAGACGACAGCCACTGGCAGATTAGACGCATTTGTAGAGCAACTCCTTTCAGAATTGTTTGGCAGGGAATCTTTCACCCAGGGCTTTACAGTGGAGCGTGCACACTGATCCTTGGGACGGAGCCCCAGACCGGGCCTGCCTCCCTGACCAATCCTTGCCAGACGTATGAACTTTAGAGATCGTGACACAGCCCTCCGGGCGGCCCGTGAGAAGGGGGAAATCCAATGGCAGGGCAGTAGACTCTCATTCTTCCCTGATTTCACGATGCAGGAGGCTTGACGCAAATATCAAAGTGTCAAGGCCATGCTACGAAATTTGGGCCTCCACTATGGCATGCTTTATCTGGCGCTTCTCAGAGTCGACATCAACGGCAGGCCTAGGATCTTTGACACGCCGAATGCAGCTCAGGAATATTTCCGGGACTTTAAAAACAATCCTGGAGGGCCGCCTCGCGGTTATCCTTCGAGCTCTTTCTTGCAACAGGCATCGCAATCCAGTGTGGATCTTTTTTCCCCCCACGGGGGATGGTTGACGCTCCCCTCATTTGCTAGTGATGTGCCAATTGTTGATCTGTGGTACTTTCACATTCATGGCCGATTACTGTTTACCCTGATTCTTTTTTTCTGCTGGTCCGCCCGTCTGGCGTGGCGTTGCCATGCCCCATGGTGAACACCTCCATGGTTTACTTTTACGCAGTTTGCGCACTACTCCACACTCCGAGACCCTGAGGGCCGTTTTGATAGTCACGGGATCACTAATGGGACATAGGGTCTCCTTTGTATGCATATATTCCGACTAGTGATTCTCCCACATTCTTCCACGATTTGCTCACACAACTCCTTGCAGTGGACACGGGGTTATTGATTCTTGGCGGTGACTTTAATCTCCTACTCAATCACAACAGAGACAGTACTGCTTCTACTCCTGACGCCAAGCCTCTCTCCCGGCTGGCCCTCCGTGAGATCTGTACGCACTATTCCCTGATGGACGTTGAAGCCCATTTAAATACACAATGCCCCACCTTCACTCATTATTCGGGTTTCCACAACACCTGGACCAGGATAGATTACTGGCTGGTCTCCCCGGAGGTGGCGGGCTGGTTGGGGACAGTCCAGACCCTTCCACGCACTCTTTCCGATCACTCTCCGGTCATCCTTACACTACTGGTTCCCCGAGAGAGAGGTTATGAATGACAGTGGCGCTTCCCAGGGCGGGCCTTACTAGACCCTGTCTTCACCGAAGACGTTAGGAGGGCCATAGAAAACTATTTTGACCTCAACACTGGATCCCTCGACACCTGGGCAGTACTATGGGAGGGCTTCAAGGCATATATCAGGGGGGTTTTTATCTCTAAACACACGGGGGTTCTGCGTGATCTCCGCTCCACCCTGAACCGGATTGAGAGGGAAATCGCGAAGACGTACCGAGACTTGCTTACATCTCCTTCGGACTCCCTTACCACTTGCCGATTGGAGCTCTGTGTTGAGTTCCGCGAGGCGGCCGAGAGGGAACTGCTGTTCCTAAACAAACATTGTTTTGCACGACAGTACGGTGAGGACGAACGCCCGGGCCGTTTGTTGGCAAACACGTTGCATTCTCCCAGAAGTCCCACATACATCATTACCATGATCGGACCTGACGACTCCCCTGTCCATTCCACGTCTGCAATCTGTGATCTGTTTCTTACCTATTACAAAGATCTATACACTTCTCGCCTTTCCAGGGACGGCCGAGGCTAGGAGGAATACTTATCGGAAGTTGCTTTGGTCTATTTGGTTAAGTAAAGTGAGCTACCCAGTAAACCTTTGGGGGCTGGGTGAAGAGTAATCAAATGGGTAAAAGGGCCTCCAAAGGAGTTTGTTTTCAAGATTGACTTGGGTTGTTTAGATGAATTAGATATAGGTAACTGAATTATCCTGGGACAAATTAATTTCAATAAATCAAATGACTCAGACTAACTAGACACAACAATACTCAACATTAAAACAAATATTGACATGAAAACAAATAGACATGTGTATATGCGAAAAAATAGATTTTATCAAAATTTAAATTAGCAGGGAAAAATACAATAGACCAAAATGTACAACACAGGGATACAAGACAAGTGTTAGGAAATCAATCAAACTCTCTGTATAGCCTGTGACAAGCTTATCCAAAAACAAGAGGTGGAGATATTTTCTTTCGGATAAAGCAACGTGACTTCTGCTTTATCCGAAAGAAAATATCTCCACCTCTTGTTTTTGGATAAGCTTGTCACAGGCTATACAGAGAGTTTGATTGATTTCCTAACACTTGTCTTGTATCCCTGTGTTGTACATTTTGGTCTATTGTATTTTTCCCTGCTAATTTAAATTTTGATAAAATCTATTTTTTCGCATATACACATGTCTATTTGTTTTCATGTCAATATTTGTTTTAATGTTGAGTATTGTTGTGTCTAGTTAGTCTGAGTCATTTGATTTATTGAAATTAATTTGTCCCAGGATAATTCAGTTACCTATATCTAATTCATCTAAACAACCCAAGTCAATCTTGAAAACAAACTCCTTTGGAGGCCCTTTTACCCATTTGATTGGTCTATTTGGAACGCTACATGCAGGAATTCCTTTTAACCCCTATTACACCCGACCGTATCGTTGAGGCGATTGATGCTCTCCACGCCTCCTCCGCCCCTGGGCTTGACGGCTTTTCGGCAGATTTCTATAAAACTTATAAAGACTTGCTAGTTCCTCGGTTGGTAGAGGTATATGCAGAAGCCCTGGAGGCTGTGGTCCTCCCTCCGACATTGCGAGAAGCGGTGATCATCCTATTGCCTAAACCCGGGAAAGACCCTATGCAGTGTGGCTCGTACCGCCCACTTTCTCTGTTAAACTTAGACTATAAGATCCTTGCCAAAGTTATAGCTATTAGGCTTTCCCTGTTGATGGAGTCCATAATCTCCCCGATGCAGTCTGGTTTTGTTCCGCATAGGGCCACCTCACTTAATCTCTGCACGTTGTTCACTGTCCTGCATCGCGTTGACCCCTCCATGCCAGCGGCTGCCATTTTACTGGATGCGGAGAAGACCTTTGACTCCCTTGAGTGGCCTTTTTTTCTTTCGGTGATGCGCCAGATGGGCATGCCCGAATGCTTCATTGCCACGGTTTCACTTTTATAAAATAAACCTACGGCCCAGTTGCACCTTAATGGTACCCTATCTAACCCATTTCCCCTGTCGCGAGGCACAAGACAGGGGTGTCGTTATCTCCTCTCCTTTTCATTTTGGTTATGGACCCTTTAGCACGCCAGTTTCAAGAAAAACATCTGCAACGAGGCCTTCAGTTTCGCACTGGGCCGCTATTGCTCTCCATGTACGCGGACGACATGGTATTGTATGTTCGCCTTCCCCTGGACAATTTATCTCCACTGATTCGTGAAATTATAAGGTTCGGTAGGTTTTCGGGGCTGCATATTAACTGGCACAAGTCAGTAATATTTCCTCTCACCGCCTGCACCGTGCAATGGTCCTTTCAGTTCCCTTTGGAATGGTGCTCGGACTATGTTAAGTACTTGGGGGTACATATTCACCTTGACACTGCCCTGATCATTCGTCTTAATTATGGCAATGCGATTGATGCCCTTGAGACACAGGTTTCCCGTTGGATGCGTTTGCCCCTATCCATGGCGGGCAGAATCGCAATTATCAAAATGGTGGTTCTACCACGATTTTTGTATCTTTTTAATAACATCCCCATCCCTTTAACTACAGCTCTTTTCACCCGCATTCGTACAGCGCTGATTCGCTTGGTCTGGGGTAATAAAACCCCTCGAGTGTGCTGGAGGGTCCTGACACTGCCACCAGAGCGGGGCGGGCTAGGCGTTCCGGATCTGTATTTATATTATTTAATCGCCCCGTGTTACGCATACGCCTGGTTCCACCCAGATGCATGCATCCCATATTTAAGACCAGAAACAGACCTGGTCCTCCCGAGACAGCTTCTCAAGATCCTTCCTTCCGGCTTTCCACGTGATCCCCGGGACATCCAAACGGTTTCTACCACCTGCTGGGCTTGGGTTAAATTACGTAGGCTGTTGGGAGTGGATATTTTATATTCTCCAGCTTTGCCCATGCCCAATTCTGCACTCTTCCCCATCACCGGGGAAACGGTGATACAGCGCACCCTGGCGAAATTCAATTTAAACACCATAGGCGATTTGTTTCCGGATTGACACGTTTTCTCATCAACAGATAACGTCCGGTTCAGCGACCGCTCTTTCATGGATATCTTCAACCTGGCCCGAATAGGCTCGGCCTTGCGTGCCGAGTTCTCCTTTTTTCCGTTGGAACAAACGGAATTCGCTCCCCTCTCCCTGGTGATACAGAGTCCCAACAACGCCCACTTAATTTCCAAGCTGTATAAACAATGTAGCACACTCAAGCCCGTAGATGACTCCAGATTACGAGCTGCCTGGGAGGGGGACCTGGTTGGACCCATTTCAGACGATCAGTGGGCTTTCTGCTGTAGCGTCACGACTGACATTTCCTTGAATAGTCGTCACAAGCTGCTTCATTTCAAGTTCCTTCGCCGGCTGTATATCACACCGGCCCGCACAGATCACATTGACAACTCTAGGCCACACCACTGCCTTAAGTGTCTTGCCCCATTCGCTGATTTTGCACACTTAACCTGGACATGCCCTAAAATACACCAATATTGGCTGGACGTCCACTCCACTTTAGGAGACATACTATCCATGGCCCTTTCTCCTATACCGGAGATTGCCCTTTTGGGGTATGTGCTTAATTTCCCGAAGAAGGTTCGCCGGCTAGGCTTCCTCCTGGCTAAACTGGAGATAGCATTGGTGTGGGGTAGTAAACTGGCTTCTACGCTCCTGGTTAAACAACATGGCGTTTTGCAATGTGAATTGCGAAGAATTTAGCACTCCCCACCGCGTCCAGACCAGTTGACATTTGGGGGCCGTACAGGGAGTACGTATCTCGATGCATGTCCGCCAGCGAATCACCATTGCATCACTCCCTCAGGAGTGGGATAGCCACAGGTATCTACACGCATTGCATTGCATAGTGAGATTTGTCATTCGTCCACCTGCCCCCTGGGCTGTGGGTATGGGTTTTAGGAGTTGCTACTGGTGTATTGTCTTATGTATCTCACACATTTTATGTATAATTGTCCTTTGGTTGTAGCTTACGTGTCACACCACTCTGCTCATATATTTGATTGCAAGTTCGAATTGTGCAGTCATATCAATGCTACATGTGCCCTTATGTTTCTCAGTTTTATTGATGGTGGATTGTATTCCTTCGACAAGGGACAGTTTCAGTATACATTGATGATTACATGATTGTTTTGTGTTATTTGGGATGTTTTTTCCTTTGTCTCTTTGTTCTTTATGCAAAATGAAAGATTTAAAAAAAATTAAAAAAAGGTTTAATGGTAGGCGAAAAATAACCTAATAAATCGATTTTGCTTCTTTCAATAGTAACATTTAAAACCCCTGGTGCTAATAAAGCTTTGAGATCAATATAAATTTACTTTTTACTGGTAAACCATTGTGATATGTGCACCAATGTCCACTAGAATCGTTATATCTTTATTTTGTTTTTCCTATCCATAATTAACAACATCAGGATCCACATTAAAGTTTCTCATTCCAATGGGTAGAAATGTGATGATGGTGTATCCTTCCTGTGTTGATTGGATTAGCAAGGAATATTATGACATCAGGAGCTGGTCTGCTGGAATGCTGTGACAGGATATGGTTCATGTGGGTTCCGATGTCATCACCATCTGTATCCCTGTTGTGGCACCAGACTCTTGGCCCTTGCAGTAGTGGCTATGTCATGTCATTATATATCTTCAACTATTCTACATGTCGCGTGGACTTAATCACTTCAGTATTCTAATGAATATATGTTTTAGCAAAACCGTAACAAGATATGTTCTGAAATGGAAAATTACCTCACAATCGTAACTGAATGTTACAATTTGATTAAGCGAACGATGTGGGGCGATTTATCACCCCATTTCCCAGTCGCACAGCCGTAGTTGCATATTCCTACTCCAAGGTAAACCTTCCTTTTACTTTAAATTTCAACAGTTTTATTCCAATTTTTTCCATGTACTCTTATATTCTTTGCACCACATGCAGGGTATCATGCTATTTTCAAAAGCTTCTCATGCTCAAGCTGCGCTTAATCGGACCTTGACCAAGAACACGGAGAAAACACATGAATCTTCCGAAACAGTTTTCTTTATTACAATGCATTTCGGTCTCTGTAAGACCTTCTTCACGGGTAACTACAAATATCAATTGAAAAAACAACCATTACTACACATATCCAAATCATGTTACATGAATATAACCCAGATAACATTCTCAAACATTTTTTCATACCATATTTTTAGTGTTGAAAATACCCTTGTGCTGAAACTAAAAGATGCTTCCCCCAATAATCAAATGAAACTATTTCTTCCTTTCATATCTAATTATTTTTTCAAAATACCTACATCTCTCCTCCAGCTTCCATACTTTTCACTCCCTGAAATGCCTCACACTCCCTTTTCAATCTCCCCCTACTCTCGCACTCTAATTACGTGCGTTCACGTTGTTACCATCTCCTCCCTGCTCTCGCACTCAAAACCACTTATAAACTTTCAAACACCTCAACCACCACTCCTTATGTGCCGCCAATTCTCTTCAACACCCACTCTCAGACTACTTGTAATCAATCTTTCAAACATCTCACCCACAACAACGTGCATGTCCCTAAATCACTCCAATTCCTGAACTCAAACTGTTTATAATAAAATTCACACATTCCACGCCTGCTCACAATACAATTTCCCTTTTCTCTCACTCAAACCACAAAAGAACATCCAATCGCCTCAACCCCCACTCCTAACGTACCTGTGAAAACTGCATTGTAATCCCGACCTCCATTCTCGTGAATGTTACCACCAACGTTATAACCCCTCCCTCATTACTGAATGTAAATTCCAATTCTTCTATTACCATGACTAGAGAATCTGTATTTCATTAAAAACACGGAGGCTAACATTATGCATAAAAAAATAAACTTTTACCAATAACGGAAGGGGTTACCAACCCTCGAATATCTCTCAATTTTACCCACAAAGAGGAAGTGGCACTCGCTCCAGAGGCTTCAGATCATGAGGAACCTCCAGCGACAACAACTCTCAAAGTGAGTACAACAACTCTGCTTCCTTCTCCTTCTTTTCCCCCAAAGGTGGGAGGCAGACTCAGATTCTTCTATCAGAATTGGATATTAATTACTCAAGACCCAGGGGTACTAAACAAGTGGAAGGGTTTTATGATAGAAGTTATAGAAATACCTACTCAAACTTTTTCCCCCAGAGATATCCCTCTCACTCTAGATCAAGAAAAAATAATAGAGGAAGAGATATCCTCTATGCTTCAGAAAGGTGCACTATTAGAAGTCCCTCTGGAGATGCTAACGCTCTTCCTTGTCGTGAAAAAGGACAAGGGCTGGAGACCCGTCATAAACTTAAGGGAACTCAACAAATATCTTGTTTACACACACTTCAAGATTGAGGGCATCCATCTCCTGAGAGACTCATTATTAGAAGGTGACTGGCTAGTCAAATTTGACCTAAGAGATGCATTCTTTACCATGCCAATGGCCAAGGGCCACCAACCTTTCCTTCAATTTATGTGAAAAAAACAACTCTTCCAATTCCAAGCACTCCCTTTTGGCCTCTCTTCCGCCCCATGGTGTTTCACCAAAGTGATAAGATCAATTGCCTCTTCCTTAAGAGAAAAGGATATTTGTCTAATCATAGACCTAGACGACATCCTCATTATGTCCCAGGACCATTCTAAAATCATTCAAGACCTGAAGACCGTAATGGATCTTTTAGAAAGGCTGGGGTTCGTTATAAACGGAGAAGTCGATATTGTCTCATTCCAGAACCCTGGAATTCTTGGGTTTCACCGTAGATACCATGAAATGCCTTCTTTTACTCCCATCAAAGAAAATAACCAAGATCAGGGAAGAGATCAGATGTTTTGAAACAAGAGAATTTATCCTTGAGGGATCTAGCCAGGCTACTGGGTCTCCTTTCCTCCTCTATTCAGGCTATCTTTCCAGGCCCTCTAAACTATCAAGCTCTTCAAAGGTTAAAAGTGAGAGCTCTAAGATCGGGCCTCTGGTACGGTAATCGGATTTCCCTAGACCAGGAAGCCACATTAGAACTGACCTAGTGGCTAGAGAACTTGGATGCTTGGAATGTCAAAGCAATTTTTGGCTTAGCACCAGAGTTTGATTTAGAGTCAGATGCGAGCATTCATGGCTGTGGAGCCTGTCTCATTGATCAGAACACAGGCGGTGTTTGGTCTTAAGATGAATCCTCTCACCATATAAACTACCTAGAACTGACAGCCGGTCTATATGCGCTAATGAGTTTCAGACATTCTCTTCAGGGCAGATCAGCCATTCTAAAGATGGACAACATGTCTGCGGTAGCCTATATAAATCGCCAGGGGGATACCAAATCTGCAGACCTCTCGAAATTTAGCCATGAAACTTTGGGTGTTCTGTTGATCAAAAGATCGCCCTCAAAGCAGATATCTTCCAGGGAAAACAAACATATGTGCGGATTGGAATTCAAGGTTACTTTTAGACCACACAGATTGGAAGCTCAACGTCTCAGTTTTCAAGTCTCTCAACAAATTATGGAGTCGTCTGGAAATAAATCTCTTTGCTAGCAGATTAACATTCCAATTGGAGAATTATTACAGCTGGATGCCCGACCCGGGTGCTCTAGTAGTGAAGGCTTTTCTTCAATGCTGAAAGGGGACCAATGCATACGACTTTCCTCCATTTGCCTTGATCCGGAGAGTCCTACAGAAGGGTAGACAACAATGATGTTCCATTGTCCTAGTAACTCCATTCTGGCCATCCCAGGCTTGGTTTCCCACTACCCCAGAGCTGGCTTGCGACCTTCCCTTCCTAATTCCATCCCAAGTGGACCTTCTTACAGATGTAGACGGACAAAGTCAACCCCTAGTTCAAACAGGGAATTTGAACCTTCTTGTCTGGAGATCCAATGATCTCTCAGGACTTTAGTCAACAGCTGCAACTCTCCTCGGAGAGTCTTGGGCCCCAGGTACACAAAACCGGTATAATATATGGAAATTATGGTTACGTTGGTGCGTGGAAAGGAATCTGGATTCCGTGGAAGCACCTATCATTGACATAGTTAACTTCCTTGTTGAACAATTCGAAAGGGGTCTTAGCTATAGGTCTATCAATTGTTATAGATCGGCTATTTCTGCAGGACATGCTGTTGTCAATGTCCCGTGTATAGCCGCTCTTTTTAAAACTCCATCAGTGTCATAACCCCTCCCTCATTTGTGAATGTAAATTAACCACCTGACTGTCCCTCATCAGCCCTAACCCCGGTTTTGCAAAATAACTACTGTTCCCATGATTCATTATGTTCTCAAAATCAAAAATACCAGTCCTAGCAAAAACTGCTGTTTTTGTGTTCGCACAATTTATTTCCTTATTACACATGTAGTTCTGCTCAATTTTTCTCAATTTCAACATACACATATACATGCAGTTGCTGAATTTTCAATGTACTTATGACTCAAACACACTTCAGAGATGTCGTGAAGATGGCAATCTTGACGTAAATACCTTCAATTCACTGTCGGTTGTGATGAAACAGACTTTTGAGATAAGTTTAGAATTAAGTACGCGGATTTAAAACTCCTATAATTTTAATTCACTAATGAGTGTTGCATGTTTTTGTATACTGACTCAACCTAGAATAATGTGCACCTACACGAACGCGTGGGGTTAATTATATGTGCTCTTGTCGTGTTTGTCATTTTGTTTTAAATAATACATTTTCCTTGTCTTTCGTTATGTCAAACATTAATTGCGGCTGTTTCAAATAATAGCATGTGCATTCTTTTAAATGTGCTTTTGTTTATGTTGTGTCTTTATGTGACTGTTCTATGTTTGTCTTTTGTTTGCAAAGCTAGGTAACATAGACTAATGGGTTAACATTAGTAAAGGGGGTGGGTAACAGAATAATTATCATTTCCTGAATTAATTATTGTCTTGTGTTTCCTTGCATACTAGAGTCATGTTAAAAGAGGGCTGTGGCCTATTTCTAAAATGGAAGTCTGAAGTCCTGTCAAAGTTGGGCCTTGCACAGCAGCGTTTTGAAAAGGAAAAAATGTTCTTTAATAATTCTTTGAAAGTCGCTTGTTAAGGCAAGGCTGTGTGGACCATTGAATAAACTTTGTTAAAAAACTTTCATTGCCAAGGACAGGATGTGCAGCGGCGGAAAGACTTGGATCGAGGAAGCAACGGACGATTTTACTTAATGTTGCGAGTCTCGAAAGAGCCTGTGACACTCATAATGAATGAACAATGCCGCTCTTGAGGAAACGTGATTTTTGCTATGTGAAAGGCAAATGACTTCATCAGATGACATTTCAGACCAATCCCGCTTCGTGTCGCTCGGATATTTGTATTCTTTTAGTTAGTTTTAGATAGGAAAAAGGTATAAAAATTGCCCCCTTGGAAAGAGCACTGTTGGCTCGTTCCTGTGCTCCAGAGATGCTGTCGGACTATCGACTCACGTAAGATCCATTGTACTTTACTTTTCCCCTTAAGTTTTTCTTTACTTTAAGTTAGGGAAATAAGGTTTAGGGAAACTTTCTAATGTCTGAACATTTCTCATGCTGATTTTGAATTGAGCTGACAGTCAAATGTGCCTTTCTAATAAATAATTTTGCTTAATAAAGTTGCTAATAAAAGAATTTAAGCTTTAAAATGCAATTTGCCTTTATAATAAAGTTAATAAAATAGATTTTGAAATGACAAGCTGGTCGTTTGTTTCCTTGGGTTACCATTAGTTAATCCATTGCCTATGATTCTGACTTAATTAAAGTTTATAAAGTGTTTCTGATTAATTAGGTCATATGATTCAGTTGGTCAATTTATGTCTCAGTTATTTATGGGCCTAGTGTTAGATTTATGAATTATGGTGAAAATCATGGTGTAGGGTTGTTTGTATGAGACTGAATTTCTTTGGGCTCGCTGGATCAGTTGCAAACCATCGGAAGGGCAAATTCATACAATGATACATCAGGGATGATGGGATGCACACCTGCTTGTCCATTCAACCGTCTTTCCAAATGTAATCCGAGATTGCATGCTCACTGAGTAAGCACCTTGCCCTAATGGCGCTTTGTAAATCTAACGAACGATGTGGGGCATTTACCTGCTGCACAGCCATAGTTGCATATTCATGCTCCAAGGTATACCTTCCTTTTACTTTAAATTTCAACAGTTTTATTCCAATTCCTTTCAATTTAAAAAAAAAAGTGAGATATGGAAGGTGGAAATCGTTTCATTTGGTTATTGGGGGGAAGCATCTTTTTGTTTCAGCACAAGGGTATTTTCAGCAATAAAAATATGGTATGAAAAAATGTTGTTTCTGAGAATGTTATCTGGGTTATAGATAACCCAGATAGTCTTATAAAGACCGAAATGCATTGGGTGGAAATAAAGAAAACTGTTTCGGAAGATTCATGTGTTTTCTCCATGTTCTTGGTCGAGGTCCGGATGGGCACAGCTTGAGCATGAGAAGCTTTTGAAAATAGATTGATACCCTGCATGTGGTGCGAAGATAATAGAGTACATGAAAAAAATTGGAATAAAACTGTTGAAATTTGAAGTAAAACGAAGGTTTACTTTGTAGCATGAATATGCAACTACGCCTGTGCGACTGGGAAATGGGGTGATAAATCGCCCCACATCGTTCGCTTAATCAAATTGTAACATTCGGATAAGATTGCGAGGTAATTTTTTCTTTTCAGAACATATCTTGTTATGGTTTTGCTAAAACATATTCATTAGAATACTGAAGTGATTAAGTCCACGCGACCTGTAGAATAGTTGAAGATATATAATGACATGACATAGCCACTGCTGCAAGAACCAAGAGTCTGGTGCCACAACAGGAATACAGATGGTGATGACATCAGAACCCACAAGAACCATATCATGTCACCGCATTCCATGTTCTTCCAGACCAGCTTCTGATGTCATAATATTCCGTGCTAACCCAAATCAACACAGGAAGGATACACCATCACATTTCTCCCCATTGGAATGAAATTTTAATGTGGATCCTGATGTTGTTAATTATGGATAGGAAAAACCAAATAATTATATAACGCTTCTAGTAGTCATTGGTGCACATATCACAATGGTTTACCAGTAAAAAGTTCATTTATACTGATCTCATAAAGCTTTATTAGCACCAGAGGTTTTAAATGTTACTATTAAAAGATGCAAAATATATTTGTTAGGTTTTTTTTTTTTGCCTACCATTAAACCTTTGGTTGAAACTACAAAAGAGAAAGTATGTCTAGCTAGAAGGGCATCACTGGTATGGGTTTTACTGCACCAAGCAGAATTTAACTTGACTATTAAGTCAGGGCGAGATAATCCTGTGATTGAGAAAAATAAACTCAGCCTACTTAAAGATAATGTCTGGAATAAACTTGACTTGCTAGTTTATTTCAAGAAAGTTTTCAAAAACATTAGGAAGAAGTACAGATTTTACTCGTACAGTAAAACTCAAACATGGTGTTTTTCTAGTGAACCCTAGATTATGCAATCTGTGATTCTGGTATCAGATAAACTTTATTAGTTCACACTTCTATCTATTTTTTGTTATAACTCGTCACTAATTTATATTGACTCGAAGAGAGAAACCTCAGTTTAGATCCCCCCTATCGGATGTATGACATTACAACGCATGCTTTTACCACGCATGCCGTTACAACGCAGTTTTTACAACGCATACATTACAACGCATACCGCTTTGGGGTGCTGGATAGTGAATAGTTTAATTTACTATTCCAACTCCAGTCCCCGTGGATAGCAGGGAAGGTGTTGGATAGTAAATTAAATCTATTCCCTATCCTAGAGCGCCCCCCAGCGCAATGCATTGTAATGGTTTGCGTTGTAATGGTTGCGTCGTAATGGTAGTGCGTTGTTAAAGTTTTGTTGTAAAGGCTGTTTACCCCGCCTATCTATTGGGTACCTGTGTCTTTAGTAAAATGTGTATTTATCCAAGTGGGCATCTGAACTCTAGACTATAATGAAGTTTATCTTCTATTTAGTAACCACTGTGACTGAGTCCTGATGAAGGCCCAGCCGAAACGCAAAGATAAGAATAATAATAATGAAAAAATAAATTGTGTAAATGTATCCTTTGGTCAGCACTTGTTTCTTCATTGTAGGTGTAATTAATTTAGTCTAGAGTTCATATGTCAGCTTAATGTAAAACATACTGTACCCAGTGTTTTCGCTTTCTAAAGTAGCATTTTCCCTGCCAGGGTATCTTTATCCTCAATTCAGGAGCCCCGTTCTTTTTCCAAAAAAGCCAAGAAAATAGAGTACATGAAAAAAATTGGAATAAAACTGTTGAAATTGAAAGTAAAAGGAAGTTTTACCTTGGAGCATAAATATGCAACTACGGCTGTGTGTCTGAGAAATGGGTTGATAAATCGCCCCATATCGTTCGTTAGATTTGCAGTCCGCCATTAGGGCAAGGCGATTACTCATTGAGCACGCAATCTCGTATTACATTTGGAAAGACAATTTGATTAAGGGCACAGAGGCAAGGACTATGCTCAACTTTCTTTATTCATTCCAGCAGTGTTCAACTTAAAAAAAAAAAAACAACAACAACAAAAAACTACCTTTCGCACACGGCAAACAGTTCAGCCAATCAAGGTCACATCCAGAACATTACTCCAATATCTGGACTAAATGAAAGCCTCAATGCAGACAACAAAATGATGAGCAAGCAATTTTAGGATATCATGTAAAAGTCAGATACTTTTAGGTAAAGAAGAGCAATCGTACTTGGACCTTACGACCATGTGGGCCACAATTCCAGTATGTCTGACCATATTTCAATTGCAAACCATTGTGGGTGGGAAGTTTATAGAAGCCTGGGTGGAAATAATACTAGCCTACGTGTCTTTAATAGAATTGAAATTTTACATTACGATTGCTAGGAAATGTTTCATTCCATGTCAGGACCGGAGGCATGATTAAATAAAACCATTTTAACATAGCCAGAAGACCATTCTGCTAAATTAAGAATATCCTCTAGTCGAGCCCTAGAGTAAATGCTTCAGAGGCCTTTGCCCTTCTCACGGAGTGAGCTCCAAATTGGAACACGTCACTGCCTGCCTCTTGCATGACCAAACAGTTCCATCGGGCAATGGTGGGGGAAGAGACCGCTTTGAAATGTTTCTTTAGGGCTGTCAGAATCAGAATCAGAAGTTTTATTTGTATAATTAATTAAAATTATTACAAAATTTACATGATAAAATTACAATACAATTTTTTTTTAAAACTGCTATTATTTCTTACTGTCTCTGTTTTGTTAGGGCCGGTGCATATCAGGTCTTTGGATTAAAAGGGTCCCTGATGGCCCGCCAGTTGGCTCATCCTCCTGTTCAATTGATTCTAGGGCTTTTTTTGCTGTGGCCAAAAATGTGACCCCCCCCCTCCGCAAGCCAGGATTATAGAGGAACCGCCAAGCCAGCTTGTAACTGCATGTCTGCAGGAACGCATTTTTAACTCGTTGAAGATAGGTTTCAATAAAAGTCGTCTCTGACTTATCAGGGCCGGACATGTGCAAAAAAGGTGTACAAGTCATTCCGTTTTATACCCACAGAGGCGGCATTTTTCCGTCTGGTCAGACTGTTTCCAGGACGGTAGCAAGTCCTTTGCCACATACATCCCCATCCAATAGGCTAGAAATTCTTTTTTTAGGTAGCCTCTGAAGTGTGTTACTAAATATGAAAGTTGTTTTAAGGTTTTAAAAGAGTTCATAATGGTCCAGCTGTGCCGACGTTTTGCCAATAGATCTTTATCCTCCAAAAAGGATTTCCTTTTGGCTGCCGCATTAGCTTGTTTGCTTAGGCAAGCTTTGTCTGTCCCCGATTTCCAGGCTGGTTCCAGCTCCAACTTTTCCACACAGTCTCAGGTACTTTCCCCAAGTGTTCGGTGTATTGGTTTCCCCTGTTTTTTTTATTTCTTCCCAACTCAGCCAGTCCAGTGAATCAGAGTCCGCTGCTCGAAGTTTGCAACAGAGTTTCACGAAGCCGCTCATGCTCCGGAACTTCTCGTTTAGCAGGCCAAATTCAAGCCTAACTTGGGAGGCTGAGGCGGATTTAGGCAGATTGAAAACCGCTTTATAGATTTTTATCTGTAGAGGGTTTAAAAGATCAACCTTCTTGCCACACCACGTAACTAGGCCGTAAGTTAGGGTGGGCATAATTTGTGCTGCTATTTACTTTTAATAGGCGATTATGATTTGGACAATCCATTTTGTTTTTTAAAGAGCGGTGCGCGAAGATTAAGGATTCTGCTTTTGCTTTTAGTGCGGTTCTGTGATCCTTTTGGCTTTCACCTTTTTGTTATTGTTATTCCCAAGTATTTGTAAAACTCATGTTCTTTCACTATTACCCCTTGGGCCATCCATTTGTACTTTAGTTTTTTCGGATCCACAAGCAGAACCACTTTGTTTTTTTCTTTGTTTAGTTCGAGGCTTTCTCGTTCTAAATACGATGTTAGTTTGTTGATGGCTCTTTGTAGGCCGATTGGTGTTTGACTCAACAGAACTATATCGTCTGTGTTTTGTAAGAAGTGTATTGATTTGTTTGCCAGAGAAGGAGGGTGACTGTCTACTAAGACTATCTCGCTTGTGAGATCAGAGAGAAAAAGATTAAAGAGGGTGGGAGCTAATACGCAGCCTTGTTTTAAGCCTTGATGCGTTTGAATGCTCCTAGTTGTAATGCCTCTGTTACCTAATTTCACTCTTGCCTAGGTGTGATGATGAAGGGCTTTGATGGCTGTTAAGAGTTGGTGTGGCAATCCCCAGATCTCTAATTACTCCACAGGCGCTCTCTGTTCACCCGGTCGAAGGCTGAATTAATGTCTATGAAACAGGTGTACAAACGAGTGCCTTTCTCTACCGCAGTGTCCCATAGGATAGACAGACAAGTTAGGTTGGTTATTGTTCTCATTCCTTGCCTGAATCCTGTTTGGAATAATGGCATGATCCTTGTTTCTGTTATCCACGCTTGTAGTTCAACTAGAAGGCAGGAGGTATAGAGTTTAGCTTCAACGTCTATTAATGATATCAGTCTATAGTTTTTGGGGTTACGATGGTCGCCGTGCTTAAAAATGGGATGGATAATACTAACAGTCCAGTATGCTGGTAACTCTGGTTGTCTGTATATTTGATTGAACAGTGGCGTTAGGGTCTCTGACCACAGATCTGGATCATGTTTAAAGATTGCATTCGGCAGGCCATTTGGGCCTGCTGGGCCCTCTGACTTTAATCTTAAAATGATTTTGCGTAATTCCTTTATGGAGGTTAGGTCGTCTGGCTCCTTCTGCCTGTTCGATAGTCTTTCATATTCGGGATCCCTGTGCTCCTTGCTGTTTGCTCTTTTTGAATTTTCCGAATTATCTTTAGCTGCCCGTGAACCGTTTGCATGGCCTTGATCTGTTTTGCTGTATAAAGCTTGTACATGTCTAGTCCAGGTATCAGCTCCGACCCCCGCTTCTTGTTGGAGTTTTACCCCTTGATTTAAGTAATTTATAATACCCCAGAAAACTCGGCTGTTTTGGTGTTTGCCCGCTATTAACAGTTTGTTCCAGGTGGTTTCTTTGTATTTGTACTTAGCGGCCCTCAGTGCCTTCCTGTAGATACTCCTGGCACACCTTAGTTTAGATTTATTTACCACTGACCCTGATGTTTTTTGGCTTGCTAGTGTTCGAACCTCCTTTGCAACCATTCTTTTTTTTAGCTCTTAACTCCGTGTCAAACCATGGCTCCTTCCTAATGTTACATTTACTACGGGTCTCTGGCCTTTCTGGGAATTTGTCCTGCAAGACCTGAATCATTTGCTCCCAGTTGAGTTCTCATTCCTCTTCCTTTTGTGTTCCACGATTTGCCAAATGGGTTTTTACTAGGTCCGTAATTTTACCCAGTCCTTCACCGCGCCATTTTAATTTCCTCAAATTGAAATTTGAAGTGTGGAGCAGAAGGGAGGTCGTTGTAGGCGCCATACTCGGTACAGTGTTCAGTCTTATTAATTGTGGAAAATGGTCGCTTTCTGCCCGCTGTTCTATGTAAAAGGATTCGATACGGGGAAGTAACTCATCACTTACTATTGAATAGTCAATTATTGAGTGCGCCCTGCCACTCAAATATGTGACGGCTGCCGCCCTATCCCCCTTGTTGTTACCATTCAGGATTGATATTCCATGTTCAGTTAGACTGGAAGCTAACTTTTTTTCCGATACAGTCAGGGGGCTTCTTCACCTTCGCTTTATTGTGGTCAATGAGCACGTTGTTAAAATCTCCTGAGATAACCAACGGGTGCAGTAGGTAGGTCCTTTGCATGGCCTTAATAAGTGACACAAGAATCGCATACTTTTCTTTTTGAGATTTTTTATCTGGATGAATGTAGACGTTAAATAATGACATTTGCCATGGTTTTGTCCTCTGCGTCGGGGTTTCGATGATTCTGATCACTTGGGCCCACTTTAAGCCCACGTCTATCTCCTCTGAACACCAGTTGTATTTGTGTGTTATATATGTCGATAATCCGCCCCGGGCTGTCAATAACTGCCGCTCCCTTGGTGGTTGAATTTCCACTGTCCTATTTTCATATGCCTTCAAACATCGTACGACAAAGTTTGGGGGACTTACTGAAAGCTGGATAGGATATCATTCTGGAGTTAGATTTTGTTCTCCGCAAAATGTTAAAGGTAACTCCCTGAGTTGTAAAAACGTGCCCAGTAAGGTTGAGTCCCCTGATGTCTGACACCCTGCAAGAGGAGATTAAGCATAACATCATTGTTAATTTTGTGGACAATTTCTTTCATGACAGAAAATCGTTACTCTTCCAAGACTTAAAGAGGAGCAGTGAGGCTCCGACGGAGGAGCCTGCCAAATCCCCTTCATCAGCTTGCATGCCAGAGGGTATTCTCCAATGCTCACTCCCTGGATCAGCATATGGCCTGCTGAGATAGCTGAACAATTTGAGTTGATTCTTTAGTAAGCCAAGCCCCAAGAGCTTAAAGAAGTAAGAAAATTCAGTATGGAGACAACATCACACCCCAAGGGATATTCACTGATTTGAAGACCCCAACGCACCCACTTAGACCACGCAGATTTATATCTTCTTGTGGTTCCCGCTGCCCAGGCGTTGGCCAGCATGGTTTCAGCTTTTTGTGAAAGGCCAGGTATTTGCCAGTTTTTCCTAGAATCTGCCACGCCATGAGTGGCATTCTCTGCTGCAGAATGAGCTGGTGACAATTGCCCAGGGGATCCCAAAGGAGATCTGGAGCGTGGGGTAGAATGATTGGAAAATCCCAAGAAAGTACCAGAAGAACTGGAAACCACGCTTGCGATCTCCAAAGTGGAGTGATCAGCACTATGGTCACTTGTTGGCATCTTAACAGAGTCAAGAGGCGCATGATCCTCGCAACGCAGGAAACGCGTATACCCTTTCAATCTTGAAGGAAGGCATCCGCCACTAACTGGTATTGCTTTTAACTAAAGTACCTCGCGACTGGTGATCCAACCTGGATGCAAAAAGGTTGACTGTGAATGGGCCCCAGCGTTCCTCCAACCTCTTGAAGAACTTTGGATCTAGTTGCCACAGACTTGAGTTTGGATCTAGTTGCCACAGACTTGAGTTTGACCATTTTCTCGAGCACCAATCCGCTTCTCTATTTTATTCACCTAGGAGATACTCTGCTGTCACCAACACATTGTTGTATAGGCAGAAGGCCCAGAAATCCTTGGCTGGATCGCTAGGAGTTTTGATCCGAAGCCCCCCCAGATGATTGATGTTGCGAACTGCTGAGCTCTTGTCCATCTTGAGCAGGACACAAAAAGTCACTTTGTCTTTGGTCCTGCATTGGACCGCAAATGAGCCTGTCATGGGCTCCAGATGATTGATATGCAATGCCTGCTCCTCTGCGAACCATATCCCATCTGTAAATAAGGCCCCATAGTGAGCCCCCCATCCAGACTTGCTCACATCAGACTCGATTACCAGACCCAAGCTGAAAATGACCCGGTTGTTCTAGGCCTCCATGTGCGCCAACCACCACCTCATTTTGTCCTTGACCTTTTCCATCAGAGGGACTTGTTCCGAGTACTGGACGCTCCTGCGGAGATTAGAGGCTTTGATCTGCAGAAGGGCCCTGTAATTTGACCGGCCTGGAAGGATTGCTTGAATCGAAGGCTATAGAAGACCTTCCACCCTCACGATCTGTGTCAACGAAGGTGCATGCTTGGACGATGTCATATGAAGCTCCTGCCGAATTTTTTAGATTTTCCGAGATAGGAAGACCTGGCGTTTTTCCTTAAGAATTGACCCCGAAACCCAGAAAAATTGACTGCCTGGAGTGAGTAAAGAGTGACTTACTCTTGTTGATAAATTCTTAAACCCTCCGTTTGCCGTTGGAGCACCAGGATGACCGGACTCTGATCCATTGGTAGAAGATCTTCCAGGTGGATGATCAGGCAATAACCTTGGGCACTGAAGTGCTTTATGGCCGGCTTCAAAAAAACCTTGGCAAAACACCAAGGGGAAGAAGAGAGGCTGAACGGTAGGGTGTTGAATTCGTAAACATGATCTCGCCATTTGAATTGTAGGAATCTACAATGGGGGGGAAAGATGGACTCTGTGAAGGAAAAACGTGTATTTTCAGCAAAATAAAGTACATAAATAAGATAACTTCTGTAGGAAAGAAAATCAATTACCTATCTCTGGCTGGAAGCAGGAAAGAAAGAAGAGGTTGACCAGGATATAGTCATTGTTATGGATGGAACGTTAGCTGTGATTGGCTGAACCTTTGTTTTTTGTTTTTTCCTCAGTGTTTGGTGGGAAAGGTGTTTTTTTAAGTTGAACACTGCCGGAATGAATAAAGAAAGAAAGTTGAGTATAATCCTCGCCTTTCGGTACTGACGTGGGATCCGAAGCTTCAGCATTGAACTTGATATTATCTTCATCATTGTGCATCATGCATAGGGGTGAAACCATTGGGGCAAAGCTGAAACCATATTTATAGCAGCTTGCCTTGGCAATGAGCTGTGGAGTGGGAGGCAGAGATGTAAAATGTGACATATTGTTAACATAAGATCTGGTTTAAAACATTTGCAAACAGCAGGAAGTATTGTGTGCAAAGAAAGCTTAGTGCACTCGATATATCATCAAACATAACTTTGTAGGGTGGTGATAGGTGACAGTCGCCTTTTGGCGATGGTACGGCCTCTTCCCATTCCGAATGCAGAAATGATTCACCATGATTCAAGCACTCACGATGAGAGGGGCCTTGGCCGAAGTTGACTGACCTGTTTGCCACTGTTATATGGTGTGGATGATAGAATGAAAATGACAATCGAACACACCATTGAAAGTAGGTCACTGACCAAAAGTCCTTGCCACTGTTATATGGTGTAGATGGTAAAATGAAAATGACAACTACACCATTGAAAGTAGATCACTGACCAAGAGTCCCTTTGTAGGTGTGTATATATATATATTTTTCATATAATATTTTAGAAAACATGAGTCTTGAGTGACAAACTAAATTTGCCCCAAGGCCAGGTGCAAATAAAAAAAATGAAGGCTCAGGCTGCACTTCCAAAGAGCATCCAAATACCAGTTAGAATTTCTTAAAGCATTACATAGCAGGTGGGTCATCTGCACAACATTTGTGATTATTTACATTTTATTTGAACATTCGGTTTGCCAGCTTAAAAATGAAATTCAGTTGTGTAATAAAATACTAGTTCACAGGAGTTACTGATCAGTGGCTCAGCATTTGACTTCTTGTGTTCATCCTTTTGATGAGTTGGGTAGGTGGAAGTATGTGCTTTTCCTTGTTACTTTCTCTCTTGTCTTTAATGATTGGTATAGAATTGACAACAGACTATATTACTCTTTAAACAAATGTCATGCCATTTAAGAATACATTAATCGACGCGTCTTTGAATGCTAACATGGGCTTAATATTTTGAACAGGGGTGCACCATCCTTGGAGACTTTTGAAAAGAACAGTAATGTGACAACACACAATGAAGGCTTAGGCTGCAGTTCCAGAGAGTATCCAAATACCAGTTGGAATATCTTAAAGCATGATATAGCAGGTGAGTCATCTGCACAACGTCTGTGATTATTTACATTTCATTCGAACATTTGGTTTGCCTGTTTTATTTGAAGCTTAAAAATGCAGATCCGCCATCTTATTTCTCATATGGTTTTTGAAAATCAAATTTTTCCACCCACTCACACTGCAAAAACTCTGGGCACATGAGTAACTAATGGGAGTTTACACATGGTATGAAAATCCCTGTAGTCTAGTTTTTATAGGCAGTGACCAAAAATTTCGTACATAAGCTCCAGCTGAGTTTTGACCTGTCTATTGTATCTGACAGTCACCAAACCAATATTTTGACTAAAACTGAAACATATGGGAATTCCTGATGACTTGAAGTTCTAGGTCCACAAGGATACCTAGCTGAATCTTCTGAGAAACACTTTTAATTACAACATAAAACTTGTCTGCATTTTCTGAAAAATCAATTTATATTACTTCGTTGTACAGTTAATAACTGTGTCTGCACAGACTGAGGGCGTTTTCACCTTCACTTCCTTAATATAACTCTGTCCTTAAGCTCTCAAATTGCAGAAGTGACCGAACACCCAAAGGAAATTTCAGACTTTCACCACTTGAGGAGTTTGTAATGCCAATTCAAATTACAAACATTAAATCCTACAGTTGGACTTTTTTTTGCTTTTTTTAATAGGCGATGCTCTCATTGCAAATTTGACTAAGAAGTTAGGGTTGGATGCAGTGCATTGGATGTGTCACCTGTGTTCAAAAGGAAGAACACAGTAAACCAATGAAAAATGTACTAGCTATCGGAACGGAAAGTGTCAGTTCTATTAAGGATTTGGAGGATTATGCTTTATCTATCTTTACTTTATTCTGATAGCAGCCATTTTTAAACACATAACCCAATCACATTTCCCAAACAACCTCGGGAAATTGGTGACCAAAAAGAAACCGAGAAGGGACAACATATCCCTGAGTCCAAGGACCAATCTCAAAGTTGAGTCCACCATATACTCCCTCTTCAGCATGTTTCCCATCCTATTCTTTCACATGTCACGCCATACCTCTTGTTCTATCCTTCTTGTTTACCGGAATCCACTCCTGGAACAAAAAGACAATATCAGAGACTAGAAAAAACCAACAGTGTCCAAAGACAAAACTTCTTTGCATACCAGTTAACAAGGCATATGATCTTGTAACTCGAAACTGTTTCACAAAATGAGCCAAGAACCATTGTTCTATCTTCTATTCCAACCACTGCCATACATGCAATTACATCCATCGATATATGACCAAAGAAAACGTACTTACTCCCAACGGGCGGGCGTTCTTGAAAAGATGTCAAAGGGTGGGATAATCCTCGCCTCACAGTCCTTTTGAAACGTTCCATTCCGATAGCTAGGAAATTTTTCATTCTATGTCCGGACCGGAGGCTTCGGATTATGTTAGTTTAAAGCTTACTTGCCACCAAATGAGCTATATCAATAATAGACTTGAAATAAAACCTTTGAAGGTTGAATCCAAGGACCAATCTGCTGCATTCATTATGTCCTTCAATCTTGCCCCAAGTGTGAACGCCTTTGAGGCCATCGCTCCCTGAGGTGAATGAGCTCCGAACTGGCGAAGACTAATGCCTGCCTCCTGCACGATCCATCGCATCCATCGTGCGATCATAGGAGATAAATCCACCTTATGAGGTTTCCGGAGAGCAATCAAGAGCTGGCTCTCTCCCGGAGGTCTGAGATCCAAACGCATGTCCTCATAAGCTTTCAAGCAGCGAACCACACACAGTTTGGGGGAGTCTGGAAAGTTTGGGTACTCTATTACCCTAGTGTGACACTTGATTCTACGTCCAATGGTAAATGAGACCCCTGGGGGAGAAAACTCTGCCTGTGATGTCAAGGGCCCTTACATCCGACACTCTCCTATAGGAGATTAGACAAAGGAGCCTTTCTAGTTTAGCCGAGAGTTCCTTTCTCAACAAGAATTCATTAGATGACAATGACTGAAACAAGTTGAGTACTCTACTAACATCCCTTAATTCCGAGTATCGTGGTTCAGGGGGAAGAGACAACCGGAGCCCTCTGAGAAGGCAGCAAACAAAAGGGTGTTCCCCAACTGGTGCTCCTTGCATTGGAACATGACCTGCTAAAATGGCGGTTCAAAAAGTGTTCAGTGAACAATAGGTTAAATCCTGTTGGGCTGAACTCGCCAGAAAATTCGAAATCTGGACAACGTTTGTACCCACGGGATCACAACCCCGTCGCGCACACCAACAACGCCATCTTCGCAAGGTTGATCGAGATCTCTTGATGGTACTCTCCGCCCAGGCCTTAGACAAGAGGCCCTCAGCGACTCCGAAAGGCCTGAGCTAGACCATCTACTCTGGTAATCCTCCACACCATGAGGCGTAGGGATCCTTTGAGTACCATATGATGGGGACCCTGATGCGGCTTGGAAACAACTCTGGAAAGTGGGGCAGTCTAATTGAAAAATCCTGAGAAGGCTCCAGAAGAACTGGAACCCAGGCTTGCGACCACCAAAATTTGTGTGATGAGAACTACCTGTGCCTGCGATCTGGGCAGACACCCGGATGATCATTGCAAACGGCTGGAATGCATAAGCTTGTTCCTGCATCCAATCCTGCAGGAAAGAATCTGTGGCTACTGCTAAGGGATCTGGCCTCCAGCTGAAAAACCAAGGAACCTGGTGGTCCAGTCTTGAGGCAAAAAGATTCTCTGAGAGGACCTCAAAGGCCCTCCACCAGCAAAAAGATGTCCGGATGCAACTTCTACAGACTTGGATCTCTGAAGTGAGGCGATTGCCAATCTGCCACCTGATTCTCCCGTCCGGAAAGATACTCTGCCAAAACCGAAATTTGATGTTCTAGGCAAAACTGCCAAAGATTTGTCGCGAGATCCAACAACATCTTCTATCTGGTGCCCCCCAGGTAGTTGATATACCTGACCACCGATATGTTTTCCATTTTTAATAGGACTCAGGACTGAACCCGATCTTTGGTCCAGCACCTCACGGCGAAAGACCCTGCCAGCAGTTCCAGACAGTTGATATGCAGGGTCTGTTCCTGTGGAAACCATGAACTTCCTGTGGAAAACTCTCCACACCCGGGGCCCCAACTTGACCTGCTGGTGTCTGACTCTATAACCAGGTCTGGGGCGAGCTGAAAATTGCTCTCCCATTCCAGGCTTCCATGTGAGAAAGCCACCAACGAATCTCTTCCCATGCCTTCTCTGACGGGGAATCTGGATGGGAATAAGGAAGTCCCTTCCGCAAATGTTTTGCTTTTAGGCGTTGCAAGGCCCGATAATACAGCGGCTCCGGAAATATTGCTTGGATAGAAGCCGACAGAAGCCCCACTACACGGGCAAGCTGTCGAAGCGGAACACTTTCCATTGACAAAGTTTGACTAACTCGTGGCGAATCTTGGTCCGCTTCCGTGACGGAAGGCTGAGAGTTGCCTCGGTAGAGTCTATGACTAAACCCAAGAAGGTCACCTTCTGAACTAGAGCGAAAAGTGATTTTTTGGTGTTTGTCACAAACCCCGGATACTCCAGGAGACTGACCGCTTGCTGTAACTGATCCCGAAGCACCTATGGATCTTGGGCCAACAGAAGCATGTTGTCTAAATACACAATGAGATGAGTTCCTCATGCTCAAAGGTACACAATGATTCGTCTGAGCACCTTCGTGAATCACCAAGGAGCAGAGGAGAGCCCGAAAGGAAGAGTGGTGAATTGGTATACTTGTTGCTGCCAGAGAAACTGAAGGAAATGTTTGTCAGGTGGAAATATAGGTATGGCCAAGTAGGCATCTTTTTAAATCCAAACGGACCATCCAGTCTGCTGGACGCAGAACGTCTCTTAAGAGGTGAATTCCCTTTCATGACTTGGCATTGCCCCCCATCTGTCTTGCCACTAAGAACATGTTACTTAGAAAAACTTGTGGATGCAAGATGGTGCGGCGGATTGCCCCTTTCTGTTAAAGGCTGGAAACTTCTGTGTCGATCAATTCCATCGCTTGGCGAGAAAACTGTATAGTTCGGGTCGAACAGTCTGCTTGGGGTTAACGCAAAACTTTATCTGAAAACCCTGAACCATTTTCAACACCCAAGCATCGGACATCACCATTTTCCACATCCTCACAAAATCGGCCAGCCAGCCGCACTCACACAAAGGACTCTGGAGAGACACTTACCGGTGGTAGAAGAGTAGTCCCCTCCTGTGAAGCCACGACCTCTGGATCTGCGTCCACATGAAGGGTAGATGTTATTATACTGGGACTGGTTTTGGTACTGCCCTTGCCTGGAGCCTTGCCCCCTGGAGTTTTGGGGGGCCTGCCCGGTCAAGCAGCCCCTGCTTTGACCGGCCCAATGAAAAACCCGGGAGATGAAACCTTCTTGATGGAAGACTGAGCTTTATCATGCGACGTGAAAGTTTTCATGAACTTGCCAAGCTCTTTAATTAAAGGCTTGCCAAACAAGCCTCCCTGGGCTACCGCACGTTGTGCCCAGCCTGACAGGGCGTCTGGGGATATCGGGGCACCCGAGCTCTTGGCATTCTCTGTCCAGTATCATGGTAAGTGGCCCCAGGGCATTCGGTAGCTTGTCCTGGCATGCCTTCCATGAACGATCTATACCCTTCTTGGGGTCCTTAATGAATTTGGCCATAAAGGTTGCCATTCTAGGGTCCAAATCTGGGGTCATTGCAACTTACCCTTCTAGGGAGGGACGCGGACACTCCGACCGAAGGCTACTACGGGTTTTTTTCCCATGGGGGTATGAATCCTACTCACCACGTAGCCTGCGACCTTCGCTGAAGGTATCCAGATGATCGGGGGTGCATACGCAATTCCGGATCCAACATATCAGAGCTGCCCTTGAGGCTCAGTAGTCCCTTTGTTTGCTGGTGGACGCCAGGGTCTAGAAGGTCTGGGCTCCTCGTCCATGTCGCCTTAGGTGTCATCCTCTAATCCTTGGGCCGGACTAATGGGATTAGGAGGGGTAGGGGAAGGGCCGAACTCCTTGATGATGTTGAAGAGTTCTTTGCTATTGTGTGCGTTGGTAGAAGCTCTGAAGTTGTTGTGAGTTTCTGTGGATTTGGTGTTCCTCCAGGCCTTTTCGAGGCGGCGGCAGGTGCGCCTGGTCTCTCGACGTTTGGTGGTGAACCATCTGGCTTTCTTGGCGTGGGTGTTGTTGTTTTTCTTGAGGGGGGGGTTTTGGCACTGTCGGAGGTCCACCTTTGCAGGGTTCGGGCTGCTGTGTTGGGGGTCGTCATTTTCTGAGATGGTTGGAGTAGAGTTGCTGAGTGACGAGGTAAGCTGGTCGTCTGTGATTCTGGTCGAGTTTCAGCCGATGAAGCTAGCTTGCAGTTGTTGTTGTGGCCTGGGTTGAGTTCGTGAAGCGTTGTTGGGCTGTAGCGTTGGTGGAGTGGAGGTCCAGGGTTCCTGGCGCTCGTTGCGGTAGGGTCGCATACGGGCGTGCCTTTGGCGCGCCCGCTGCATGGCTGCCATTAAGCAGTGGTCGGGGAGAGCTGGACATTTGGCAGGCGGGAGCGGGGAGGGGAGCTGGATTGGTCTCGCTGGTCGTGCTGGGGGGAGATGGGCCACGGGGCAACAGCGGCGGGGAAAAAACGGGTGGGAAAAGGGAAAAGGAAATGGAGGAAAAGGGGAGAAAAGTAAGGGCGAATAAAGCAGAAATAGCTCAGTAAAGAGCAGAAATGCAGAAAGGTGAAAAAAGAGGGTAGATGGAAAACAAGTGAATCGCGTGGCGACAGGAAGGAGACAGAGAGCCACTGGACCACCAGGGATAAGGCGCAGGGAAACCTGCGGGTGGAGGAGGACCTCAAACCAACACTCGAGAGAGCAGGGGCAGGCCTCCCTTAATGGTGGAGCTGCGAGGGTGGGAGGGGAATTTCACTGATAATGAGTCAGTGGCCTTGCTCTTATTAATAATGTCAGAATCTTAATTTAGTTAAAACATTGTTAATCCAAAATATGTAGTGGGTAATCATACCTAAATGTTGTAGGCCTGCAAATAAAAGTGCTGATTTGTTAGCCTATCTGCTTATTCCATGTTAACTGAACAATTATGAATTGATAGTGAAAGGCCTGTTTTCCACGTTAAGCAAGTTTTTCCTTTCATTATATATGTTGTATTGTTCCAGGAGCCTTCTGTTTATCTAGTAAATAAGTGTGTGTTATGTATTAGACCATTGATCGTGAGTTCTCACATAGAGAAGAGGAGATGACCAGACAAATGATTCATGAGAAGAACTGTCTGGAACTTTTCAAGGTTCAATGGCTGAAAACCTAATGTGGTTCTCCGAGAAAAATTGGGAGTTTGTTTTTTCCCATCTGTTTGCTGATATTCTATTGGAGGGTGAAGAAGATGTAAGAAAACAATGTTGCAACTTCGAATTTATTGTTAATATTAGTGTGTTTCTAGAATAGTTAGCCAGAGCTAGATACTAGATTCCGACTCATTTCCCCGATTCTCTGACCGGAGTCTTATGCCTTTTCTTCACTTAAATTTTACTAAACTGCCTGCTGATATCTTAGAACTGAGAATATTTTCCAGCATATAATGCACGGACTCTATTTTTGCATATTGATTCTCTCATGAGAACTCTTTATTGGGTATATGAACTGACACCTTTCCCCAAATTTATTTAGATTAGGGATATTCCTTCATGGAAAGCACTTTTTGTATTCTTACCATTTTCACCGGGATTCTAACACACTTTTTCTTCTATTTTATAATCAAATATTGATTGATGGATTATATCCTCTTTTAATGCCAAAATCTAAAGATTAATGCCCAATGAATAAATAGATAAAAGACTAAAAGATCTGAAAATAAAACAATTTAGCTCACACTATATCACTCTTTATTGACTGAATGATAAGTCTTTGATTTATTGTTATGTAGATGTTTGCTCCTTATTTCTCTTTGTCGGTGGACAAAGGTCCATACGACCAGTACCAGGGGTTATCTAATTTACACCAAAGATTAGGATACATAAAACCCTGCTCCCTCAGTATCATTCAGTGGAAACAGCAATAAAAACATTGTAAAGTCCAGCTATGTGATTTTTCTGTTATCACCTTTTTATCACCTTAGCTGCTTCGCAAATATCCCTCCCCAGTGCTGCGCTGTCCATTGGAACTAGTGCTGAATGGACGTCCAATGGTCGTGCGCAGCACTGGGGAGGTAGTGCTCGTGACGACTGTTGGCCGTCAGCAGCACTTAAGAGGTTAACTTTTTTAAATAAATGATGTATGTATGAAATATTTTTGTTTTCATTTCTCTGGATGCGCGAAAGTAAACTTGAAAAAATAATAAAAAGTAATTTTTTTACTTCAAACTAGTAGACATTAGCGCTACACACTGTCAGACCCTGCTATCTTACTGAATTGCTGGTTACTCAAGAAAATCCTCCAGTAGTCTCCTCCATGGTAGGGCTCCCGAAATTCAGAATACAAATTCAGAAAGAAACCTGGCTTTAATATGACCACTTTTCCCCCACATTCCTCCCCCTTGATTCTAATACTGAACTATTTTTCTTTCGCCAAACGCTCTGGTGTAGCAAAATCCCTTCGCTCATATGTTAGTAAATCCGTCTATCAGCAATTTTTCGCTATCCTCCTCTTTCCCATATTGCCCTGCCCCCAGCAATTCAGCAAGCCCCCTCTGAATCTTGCTTCAAGAAGTTGCTAAAAACTTGGCTCTTCACTCAACCTCGCTAAACTACCTCACTCCTAACCTCCAGGTCAACTGTGTTCTTCTAGTGCCGGGACACCTCCTCGTGAGGTAGCTGTTCGCGCTTTACAAAATGCTGTATTATTATTTTTATTATTATTGTCATTGTCAATGTGTTCTTCTCCAACCATTTGGTTCGCTTCAGTTTGATTATCCCTGATGTTCCCTATACGCATATTCTCCCACATGCAGTTAGATTGCTCTAATACCCCTTGGTGAAGAAGCACTTTACAAAAACAATGTAAGTAATATAAATCTCTTCATCTGTCCCTGAGTAGGTTCAAGGGGATCAAATGGAGATCTACCTGCACTGCATAATTTCCTCTTTGCTTGTGGTCATGTGTTGAGCCAATACAACCCTTCAGTCAATTCCCTTAGTTTTGAGCCCCTCCCACCCCTCATAAGCCCTACTCCAAACACTACTGTCAGAGACACCAAATGTCTATCAATAGAGCATTCTGTATAGTTCTGCTGGTGTCCAACTTACAAATGGAAGTGTTCTTTTATTTTTTTCCATATTGTTTTCCTACTATTTTTGTAAACTTTAATTCCTTTTCAATTATTTTCATTTTCTTTTGTTCTGCCTATATCCTTTTAATCAAATATGAATGTACTGCAGCAGGCCCCTGTCGCTCTCAGACCATTTACACACAGCTTTCAGATGAGAGCTGGTGATTTGAATGGGACACAGGCTAGAAACAGGGCCTGGTCCAGCCAGCTCCATCCTCCCCAACCAAGCTTTGCATGGCTTTTAGTCATTTGGGTATAGCTGAGCAAGATTGACAGCTGACCATTTGTTCACTGGTGATACCATATGCCTGTTTTGCCCATTGCAGATGTCCACAGCCTTCTGCTCTGTATAGCATATTCCATTATGTGGTTGCGAGGCCTAGTCTCCAGCAAGGGACTACACCCTGAACCCATAGCTCTTGCACCTGATTCTTAGACGAGTACAGCAAGTTTGGTGGGCAGGGGGGCTGTGCAACCTGCATGGCTTCTGGCCCATCCCACCCAGCTGCTATCGGCTACCAATTGTGTACACAGTGCATTCTAGGCACATGGCCTTTGCTCATCCCCCATAGAAACCCATTGCACTCAATCTTGAGTTTCAGATGTGAGGCATCCGTTTTTGTTTTTATTTTCTTTTTCGGTTCCAAATGGGATTTTTACTGAACTCTTAGGTCTGCTCTTTCTCCCCTACTCATTATGGAGATGCCGAAATGTCTTTCCCCAGAACAAAATCATTTTTTTGTTGGATTTTAGGAATTATGATTATCAAACTATGATAGGACACTGTATTTCTCCTGGAAAATGCCTATTCCTGTGGAAAGAAGGATGGTGGTAGCTGGCTGAGACTCCTATTGGTGGTGACCTGCTACATCTGCCTACCACACCAGCTTCTTGACTGTTTTTAAGTGGCTATTCTCCTCAGCGATTGAACAAATGTACTAAAGATTCATGGCACTTACTACACAACTCCAACTATTACAAACAAAATTGTCTTCTGCATGCCTTACTGCCTGAGGGTCACAACAATTATGGCCCTTTAAAGAATCAAGTGCGGCCGCAGCGGAAAGAGAAAGAGCCCCCCCCAGCTGCTACGCCAACACTCCATTCGAGCGGAGCCATGAAACGAGTTAGGGGCTCAGAGCCCAGAACTCGTGGAGCTGGGACGAGCAAAGACCAGGCGGGGCGTTTCTCTGCTGCATTGTTGGGCAGAAACTGAAGCGTCACAGGTCAGGCAAGCCCCCGCAGGCCCCCACCGCGATGCACACTGAGACTTCACCGCAATTCAAGCATCCCCGCTTTCTTGCCTCTACACTGGTCTGTTGCTGGGATATGTTAGCAGGCTTGTTAGCTAGAAGCAACCTGGATGATTGGAGGGATGACATATTGGGACATATTAGGAGCCAGCACGAACCACGATGAACCAGAGCCAGCAGGCACCGTTATTATTAAGGTGGGCACTAGAGGAGCAGAGTCAGAAGAACCGAGTGGGGGCCCAAGAGCCAGCAGTCCTTATGGGGGGAACCAGATGCCCTAAAAACCACCAAAAATGGGAGGGGCAGGCTGCCCTGCCTCCCCTACGCTCCTCTGCGCTGGTGCTTATCACCCTACTGCTCAAGTTTGTTCAAAACTCTGCTCTAACTTACTCTACCCTGTGTCAGCTGCCTCATTGCTTACTGCTTACCTGGCTTCCCTATTCCCCAGCCAGAAGGAAGCCCTGGTAGCGCGAGCCTGACCAAGTGGCAGGCTGAATCATCGCTTCCAAGGTGAGGCAAGCCAAGGTTGAGAGAACACTGGTCCGAAAGGTCAACCTGCGTGGCAGGCGCACCCGGTACAGAGCCCTGTTGGGGATTGAACGCTGTGACTGGAGGCGCCAAGCTAGTACTTGGTGCAGTCTGCTGTCCTCGCACCCTCCTGGTTTGACCACCGAAGCACTCTCCTCTCTTTCTAACTGCTAAGACGTTTGTGCTTGTGCCCTCCTAGGCCTCTGGCTAGTAGTCACATGAGAGATGAGGCGGCCCACAGAGAGTCAGCAGGAAAATATAACCCCCTGGGTAACATGCTGCGCAACAGTCTCAGCTTGGCTGATCAAACCAGCCAGAGCACAGTCACAACACAGCCACAACACTGCAATAGCAACCGCCAAGGAGGGGGTGAGAAAGCAAAGAATTCAGAACCTGAGGCTATTTCCTGTAGCTTCTATCAACCCCGTTTATATAGAGAGCGAAGAGGAGGGGGTCAACACTGCCTTGCCTTATACCTCTGGTCACTTTAAAACGTGGGCACATTCTCTGTCTATCCCAAATCTTACGCAGGTGGTTAGTGAGGCATAGATCTGTGAGGGGAATGAGATTTTCTCCAGTATTGGGGTGTCTTTCATAGATTCACATACCTGAATCATTTCCCGTCATCTGAGTGGGAGTCCCACGGTACATAAAAAAGCAATAACATGCACATAATAACCACAAAACTTTGTAATAAACAACCAGGATGTAAAGTAGCCCTAAGCTACAAGAGCAAAAACTTCCACACTCATGACTATCATAGTCATTTTTTATAGACCATACTACAGCTAGTCAGATGAAAACACCCACCAGAATGTTCTCCCCAGAGGCTCAGGCTCTCAGATTTTCTACTGCACGTCGTGTGAAGGGAGTCTCCCTGCGCTCTGCTCAGTACTTAACTTTTCTGACTGGATTTCTTCATCCAAGCTGTCATGTACTAAAAAAAATCTCTCTTCAGGCCTTGTGAATCTTGTGGGAAGCTCTGGCTTTTTAAACAAGATCCCCACAAAAAGTGCATCTACTGCCTTTATCCTGAGGTGAGAGAGTGTAAAATCTGCAGGACCTTCCCTCAGAAGACCCTCGGGGACAGGGAAGGACGCCTTCTTCTGTGGCTACAGAAGATTAAAGACCAGGACAATCCCTTATCTGAAGTGGGAAGCGTGGCATCCGGTTCATCTGCATCCTCAAGAAAGAGGATGACTGAGGAAGATCTATCTTCCACTGGGGCGAAGGTGTTGAGGAAAACTCAGCCCTCCAAGGGCTCTGGCTTGCCTTCTGCAAAAAAAGGCTTCTCCACATTCTGGATCATCATCTGTATCGCCCCCTAAAAGGACTGGAAAGTCTTTGGCATCTAAGAGGCTTCCTGAGAAGGTTTTTCCTCAGAAGACAAAGTCTACGTCGTCGACTGAGTCGTCGTCGGCTCCATCATTGTCGATTATCATCGTCGATGCCACTTCAACGTCGACAGTCACCTTCTCATCACCTAGGCCTAAGATGATAATGTAGTCAGCCTCTTCACCATCGACGCTGGTCTCTGTAGTAAGACCTATTTTGTCGACGAAGATAATGCCTTCAATCGTCGACGCTCTGTCGTCGATAACAAAGGGAGGTAAGATTCCTTCGATGAGTGCTCCGTCGACGAAGACTGCTCGACGTCGACGACCCCACCGTCGACTAAGACTACCCCGTCCACGAGTGCTCTGTCGACAAAGACTGGCTCGACGTCAACGACCCCACTGTCGACGAGGGCTGGCTCGACGTCAAAGATCCCACCGTCGACGAAGACTGCCTCATTGTCGACAGCTTCATCGTCAACGAAAAATGCCCTGTCGAAGAAGAAATCGTCGACAAAGGATGCCTCGTTGTTGAAAACATCGCCGACGAAGATTACATCATCGCTTAAGTTAACTGTCTCGTCGACACCATCTCCTTCGACGGCACCGTCGACGCCACTTTTGTCAACGTGTACTGAACTACAAGTATGGTCTTCCACACCATCTACAGTCTCTTTTGCCCAACCGATTACGACACCTTCTCTGCTTGAGATACGTGGCTCGTCATTACAAGCTCTATCACCGCTTAAATTGCCTGACCAATTGCTGGATTCCGATTATGATGAGGATCAGTCTGATGTAGACAACAGGTTCCGCATTGTAACAAGTCCATCTGAATTGCTTATTAAATATCAGGAGGAAGATCCAGACGAGGAACAGTTCTCTGAATCTGTACATCAGGCTCCTGCCACGGTGCCCTCAGCACAAATGCCTTTGGCCCTTCTTAATAACTTACAGTACATGTTAGATGATTACTATATTTGTTTCCCTCCATATGAGTCGGCGGGATCTCTCCCATCCTCTCTCATGCCGCAGGCCTCTGCATCCACTTTGAAATCTCTAAGACCACATATTCCAGCACCATCTCATCATTCTCAAGAAGCGAACACCACGGATGAAGATAGAGAGGAAGGAAAGGTGGATGACAGATCTAGTCTGCGGAGTGGGATGACTACCAAATTCAGACACCATCACCTTCTGCTCCAGCTGCGGCTAATTCGCCTCCAGTAGACATCGGAGGCTTCCATCTCCTGATGGAAAGAGCTACTAAAAGATTCCTAATCCCGATAGAAACCAAGAAGGATGATTGCTTTCTTTATGGTTTTAAAGATCAGCCGCGAAGGCAAGTCAAAACTATGCCCATCATTGTCTTCATGTGGAAGGAAGGTTTAAAAATTATGGCGTCACCCAATTCCACTCCGGCTGTATTGCCCCGGTTAGACAAAAAGTACAAGGCACCGGACAACTCTTATGCATGCCTAATAGGGAAACCTAAGGCTGATTCGGTCGTCGCTCAAGCGGCGCAAAGACGGTCCATTAACCCCTCTTCACCTATTGGCTCCACCTGATAGAGATGGTAGGCGTTTGGATTCCACCGGGAAGAAGGTCTCCACGATGGCAGCAACCACTGTACGAGCCGCGAACTCCCTAGCGATATTAGGGAGATTCAACAGGCAAATGTGGTCCGACATCTCCCCCTATGTTGAGATGTTACCAGAACCTGCGAAATCTGAGGCAAGGCAGATATTGCGAGAGGGTGAGCTTGCTTCAGCAGAAATGATCAACGCAGCAGTAGACGTGGCGTCTAGAGGTTTCAGACAGCTAGCGGGTGCGGCTGTGTTGAAGAGACCGGGATAGCTAAAGTCCACATCGTTTCGCCAAGAGGTCCAGACCAAAATAATTTTTTTTTTTTTGAAAAAGACCTTTATTGTGAGTATCACCAATTGCCAGTATACATTGTCATTGCAGTACGACCGTACAGTGCACAAAACTTTACACAAGCCCCAAGCGCAGATCCACTAAATCTTATACACAGCCTGTGTGCCGGCATCCCGGAGGCCCGGCGGCGTAACTTGATGGCATAATTCAACACCTCACACTGTTATCGTGCACTGTTGGCCCCCAGGTTGGTATCAGGGCAGTCGACGGCCAATGAATGGAGACACAGTAGGACGGTCTTTCGTGAACCAGGAAAGGGCAGGAAGGGAAAAAGTGGAAATGGGAAAAGATAACCTAAACTACCCCTAAACACCCCCCGGGCCCTCCCCGTTTGCTATTTAGTACCGTGAAGGAGTCTTAGTGACGCTTCCTGTGTGAGTGAGGTCGTGTATGCACTGTGTATGTCCTGCCCCCATCCCCCGCTAGCCCCGTCCACTAAGCCATGACACACCCGACCCTCCCTCCCCGTCAATCGCCTACACCCTCCCTGGACCCACCACCCCCCAGAAGAACATTAAAGCCCCCCCTGCGGTAAGTGCCTCAGTTCCAAAGCATTCTCTAACTCCTCATCCTGATGTTCTTCGGCTACCGACATGTCACTGTCGTCCACCTCCCCTCTATGTTTGTACTCCTTGTAGAGATCCCAAAAGGACTTCGGCCTACTCTTGGGCGGCAGCAGCTCGCTGTACAATTCCGTCTGAGTGCAGCAATACTGGAGATCCCTGAGCCATCTCGTCTTGGTGGGTAGAGGCCCGCGCATCCAGCACGATGCCACCACCCTTCTGGCCAACAGCAACGCTACGTCCACTAATCTCCGCAACGCAGGGGCTAGCGGTTTGGAGAAGCCCAATAGCGCGAGCAATGGGGATCTCAACAGCGGCTCCCCTAAAATCTTTTCCAGCTCCGCGAAGACCTCCTCCCAGAAAGCACTCACCCCCGGGCACAGCCACGCTAAATGTAAGAAAGCAGCGGTACCGGTCCCGCAGCGCTCACACTCCGGGGAGCCACGTAGGCCGTATCGGTGAAGTCGCTCCGGGGTATAGTATACTCTCTGTAGAAATTTGAAGTGCACCAGGCGGTGTCTGCCATTAAGCGAGACCCTACGGGTGTTGGCGCAGCAATAGCGCCACATAGCATCGTCTATGGGGGTTTGGAGATCCGCCTCCCACGCCGCCCTAGGGGCCGAAGTGGGTAATGTCTGATATGAAGGCCCAAGCCTGTTAACCATAGAGACCAATTTAGCCGGGGTTTTCGTTTTGATGATGTATGTCAGTTCAGGGATCTCTTCTGGCTCCTGTAGCGCGGGGCCTAGTATTTCTCTGCAGGCCGACCGTATCCTGTGATACTGGAACCTCTGCAGCAGCGACGGAGCCGGGGTGACAGGGGGAAGTTGCTCCCAGGTTTTCAGCGTACCGTCCGTGAACAAGTCCTCCATTGTTTGCACGCCGAGGGCCTTCAAGGCCTCTGTCACCCCCTTCTCATTGAGCGGATCCAGCCACAGGGCCCAGGCCACCGGCATCTGTGGGGAGTACAGTAATGCGCAACCCCGTGCTCTCAGCAGTGCTTGCCATGCATGGTTCGTCGCCTTAAGCGAGTCCATCCGCCCAATTGCGCGGTCTGTTGGGAGACAAATTGTGGCTGGCAGGGGGAGTGGATCGGCGAACAACTTCTCTAGTATGAGATGTGGAGTGCGGGCACCTCCATGGATCCAGGAATGTAAATGGGTCGCCTGTGCCACCCGGTAGTAGCGCTCCAGGTCCGGCGCCCCCAGTCCCCCCATTTCACACGGGAGCACCAGTGTCGCCCATTTGACACGTGGTTGCTTTCCGCCCCAGGCGAGCTTGACTAGGACTTGGTTTAAGCGCTTAAAGAACGATTTCGACAATACCACCGGGATATTGACAAATAGGAAGAGGAACCGGGGGAGCACTACCATCTTCATAAGGGCAATTCTGCCCAACAAGGAGAGGGGGAGCTTAATCCAGGCGTCCACATCGTCCACCAGCTTGGTAAACGCGACCCCGTAGTTGTCGCGAATCAGGATCTCAGTATCCGTGTGGAGTCGGATGCCCAGGTATCGCACCGAGTCGTCCGTCCACTGTAGGGGGTACTCCATCTCGAACGGCTGTGTGACTGGGGTCAGGGGGAAAGCGATGGACTTGTCCCAGTTCACTTTGAGTCCCGACAGCGCCCCAAAGCGGACCACTTCCCTGAGTATCGGCGACAGATTGGTCACAGGGTCCCGGACATACAGTAAGGTGTCGTCTGCATAAGTCGAGATGCCAATCTTATATGTGGGGAAGCTGACACCCTCCAGGCTATGGTATTCCCGCATGGCACACGCCAGTGGCTCAGCCACCAGTGCATACAACAGGGGGGACAAGGGGCATCCCTGTCGAGTACCTCTACCGATGTGTATCGGTTCCGAGACCCTGTCGCCGAGGCGCAAGCGGGCCGAAGGGTGATAATAAAGTGCCCCTATTCTCTGCAGAAACGGTTCTCCCAGCCCCAGTTTGCGCAATACCCTAATCATGAACGGCCATTCGACAGAGTCGAACGCCTTCTCCATATCTAGGAATATCGCGATGGCGGGATTCTCCTGTTTCACGTGCTGTATCGTTCCCAGCACAGTGCGGATGTTATAGGTTAGGTTCCTGTTAGGTACGAAGCCCGATTGTTCCGGCGCCACCAGGTCCGGGACCAGCAGCGCGAGTCTGTTGGCCAGAGCCTTTGCATAGAGCTTCGCGTCCACGTTCAGCAAGCTGAGCGGACGGTACGATCCACAGTGGTCCGAGGGCTTCCCCGGTTTCGGGACCGTAACCAGCAGAGCTTCCCGCATTGAGGGCGGCATTTCTCCCTCCTCACAAACTGTGTCAAAAAGGGTCATCAGATGCGGAAGTAATAGGTCTTTGAAAGCTTTGTAAAAGCCGGCCGTGAGGCCGTCAGAGCCCGGGGCACTCCCCGACCGCATGCCACCCAGCGCATCCAGAATTTCATCCTCATGGAAGGGGGCCATTAGAAATTCCCTGTCAGAGTTCTTAAGGAACGGCATCGAAATGTAGTCTAAGTAGTCGTCAATCTCGGTTTCCGCACCCCCCGCCCTAGAACGATACAGTTCCGAGTAATATCGTCGGAACGTCTCCAGTATCTGGTCTTCCTCAACCACCCGGTCGCCCTCTGGGGTCTGCAATTCATCCACCACTAACAGTTTGCGGGATCCCTTGGCCATACGGGCCAGCAGGGCCCCCGGTCTCTCCCCCTCCCCGTAAGCCCGAGCCGTGGCATACTTTCCCATATAGAGGACTTCTCTATCCGCAAGCGCGTGATATTCCGCCAACATGGGCACTAGGTCTCGCCCCGCCGCTCCTTCCGGGTCCGCCGGCTGTTCCCTCTCTAGGGCCGCCATCTTGTTCTCCAAGTCGGAGAGGTCCCGTCTAATGGAGCGTAGGACGCTGGAGTGTTTGGACATGGCCATCCCCCTGATATAGACTTTGAAGGCCTCCCACACAGTGAAGAAGCTATCTACGGAGTTAGTATTGGTGGCAAAGAACCTTTCTATATCTTCCGCCAATTCCCCTCGGAAGGCGTCGTCTAGTAGCGCATAGGGCGGGAAACGCCAGGTATAAGGCGGGATCCCCTTTCTGTCGGTGGAAAGACTGATCAGGACCGGGGAATGATCCGATAACGTGCGTGGGAGAACTGCACACGAGCTGATGCCGCCCAGTACCGAGGAGGAGGCAAGCCAGTAGTCTATCCTAGTGTGTATGTTGTGATACGCTGAGTAATGCGTGTAACCGCCCTGCGTAGGGTGCTTTTCCCGCCAAACATCCACCAGGTCCAGCTTCGTCATTTCCGCTCTCATGTAGACAGCAGACGCAACTGGTCTTCGAGTAGGGCCCGCAGAACGGTCCCTGTCAGGGTCGAATATGAAGTTGAAGTCTCCCCCCCATAACATCTTGGTGTGCGTGTGTGTCCTACAGGTGGCCGCCAGCGCTGTATAGAACTCCGGGCTATCATGGTTAGGGCCATAAACATTTACCAAAAGTAGATCCAGCCCCCTCCCCGTACACCTAGCCACTACAAACCTACCCTCAGTGTCCACTGATAGCGGGGTCAATTTCAATCTCGAGGCGGGGTTAACCCAGGTGATTACGCCACGGGCGTGGGAGGTGAAACCCGCTGCCACTATATTCCCTGCCAACCCTCTAGCCTGCAACATCTTACTGTGGACGGGCAGGTGTGTCTCTTGCAGCAGGGCCACATCCACATGGTGTCTATTAATAAAGCTCATTACCTTCCGTAGCTTTCGGTGGTCATTTAGCCCTCGCACGTTCCAGGTCAACAGGGACAGCGCGTGTCTGGGATGCGGGTGTTCAGACATTACAGCAGCAGCCATCGTGAATCACAACGTGCCATATTAACCCCACCGGGAGGTGGAGAACCCTTAAACAGTGCTTCATCGCCCAATGCAAGCAGACAGTCACTCCGCTCACGCGCACTCACCATTCGCCAGATACTCATAGCAAACCACAGGCCCTTCAATTTCCGAACTGCAACAAACCCCTCAACTTCAACCCCACTGCCCTCCCCCCTGTCCCCTCCCCACCCACAGCTGACCACCCCCAACCCGGCCAGACAGAGCCCCCCACAATTCCCCATCAACTTAGGGACCCCAAAGTACTACAAAACCCCTGAGAAGCCCCCCAAGGGGGCCAAAAGCCAAAAGCGTAAGGGCAGAGGTACCTAGCCGGCCAACGGCACAGTAGGTATACCAAGGCTTGTGACCTCTCGCGTGCTCCCACCTCACCCCCCGCCCAATGGCAGTTGACCCTGCCAGCTCTAGTCCTCTCAGTCAAATAATGTCAGATCCTCATGCGGAGGAGCCTACCCCCAGCCGGTTGAGTATCTCTCCGCCATACCACAACACATACAGACCACCCCGGTAGTAACCAGACAGATCTCACCCCAGTTGCCTGCCATAGTGGGACCACTCCAACCGCGTCCCGGCCGTCGATCAGCTCAGCTCCATCAGTCCCGCATCACAACCCACATGTCCGGCTACTCCTGTTCCTCCAATGGGGACGAGGCATCCATGTCCCCCCGCTGGCTCCTCTGATTGTTGCGGTTGTCCTTCTCCCATTCCTTTAAGGATTTCTTGAGTTCCGCGGGATCGGTGAAAAAGTGAGAGTGGCCTTGCCTGTTGATGCGAAGCCTCGCAGGATACAGCATGGCGTAGTCAAGCCCCAGGTCTTTCAGCTGCTTCTTGTAGGGGGCGAAGCGCTTCCTTTCCTCCTGCACCCTCGCCGTGAAGTCCGGGAAGAGGGAGATGTTCATGCCCTCGAACTGTAACTTTCCCTTCTCTCTGGCCAGTCGCAGTGCCAAGTCTCTATCACGATAATTCAATAGCTTCGCTATGATCGGCCGCGGCGGGAGACCCGGTTGTGGTTTCGGCCCCAAAGTGCGGTGGGCCCTTTCTATAATGAACATAGGGGAGAAGACATCTTCCCCTAAGAGCGCCTGAAGGAGTTTCTCTACAAACAGCTCCATTTTACCGGTGCTAGTGGATTCCGCCACTCCTGTAATGCGTAGGTTGGATCTCCGCGAGCGCGCCTCCAAATCTTCTGTCTTATCCTGTATGACCTGGAGTAGTCGCCCAAACTGCCTGCGGTCCTTGTCCCACTCCGTTTGCGCCTCTTCTGCCTCTGTAAGCCGTCGTTCCGCCATGTCCAGCCTCTCCGCGTGTTTGTCCACTCTCTCGGACATGCGGTCCATCCGATACGTCAGTGCATCAAGTTTGGTACTAATCTCTGACATGCTGCCTTGTAGGCCTTTCTCCATGGACCCTAGCATGTCACGTATCTCCGCACATAGAGAGTTCTCGGATGTGGTAGGGTGTGGAGGGGTGGCTGGAGTCGCCCCCTCGGCCCCCTTCGCCTTCCTCTGGTCAAACGACAGCTTGGGCTGTGTCCTGTCGCCTTTCACCATGGTGGTCCTAGTGGACATACAGCTGTCAGGTCCAGGGATGCGCAGTCCACCACTCGTGGTGTGCGGTCGGGACCAGTAGGGAGTGCAGCAACGCGGGATCCCCCTGTCCAGTGTGGCATGCAGCCGGACTGTAACCCAAGATGGCGGCTGCTTGCTTCGGGATGCAGATATGGCCCTCCGCAGGAAACCACCTCTGGCAGCGCCCCCAGTAGTCTCCGAGTCCGGTGGTCAGTTAGCTTGCCGCAGCGCTGGGGGGGAGCAGGTCACTCACCACTCCTCCGGTGTTCCTTCACTATTCGGTGCTTGGCGCCGGGATTCGGCGGGTGGTGCGTCTCACCAGTGGGGAAGCAAATAACCACAAAGCCTCCCTCCAGTGCGTGTGCACTCCGTGCCTTCTCCCGCTGCCTCAGGGAGGTATCGTCACCAGGCTGGAGCCGACCCGCTCCACTGTCCCACAGCACTGTCCACTATCAGGTCGCCCGACCGGGCGTCCTTGCAGGTGGTCGGGACCCCCACGGCCGCACACGCCGCACGCACTGTGACGCAGCCCGGGCTGCCGTCCAGGACAGGTCGGGGATCGCGGCCTGGGTGTTTCCGCTCCGTCCGCCTCGGTGTTAAGGTTCGCCGCGTCGGATCTCCGTACGGCAAAGGGGCCGCCGACTGACCGGAGCCCCGTCCGAAGATCTGTCACTGATATCGGTGCCGGCAGGGCAGTATCAGGATGGTTTTGCAGGGTTTTAGCGGGTTGCCGGTGAGGAGCTCCGCACTCGCGCGTCTCACATGGACGCCGGCTAGCTCCGCCCCCAGACCAAAATAATTGACATGCCTTTTGATGACGAGTTTCTTTTTGGCCAGCATGTTTACGAGGTCCTACAAGCTGTCAAAAAGGACATAAACGGCGAGATCTTTGGGTAGCCTACAGTTTTGCAAGTCGTCCTTTCGAGGGGCTAAAGGGCGTGGATCCTTTTCCAACAGAGGAAATAACAATCTGCAGAAGGCATATCAAACCTCTCAATCCAACCAGAGGTATCAGCCCTACAAACAACAGTCTTACGCACAGCGGGGTAACTCTTACATGCAGTCCAGAAGGCAGTCCTCCTACTGTGGAAGAGATTCCAAAAAAAAAACAGTGAGACATGCCACTTGCCACCATCTCTACCCTCCCCCCCCCAGTCAAAAGCTGGAGAAAAATATCCCGATTCTACTCAAATTTGTCCGCAATTTCTACAGACAAGTGGGTCCTAGATTCAGTGGCCAGAGGACACAAGTTAGAATTAGTTAAAATTCCCCCAAATTCTCCTCCAGCTCATATCAAGGAGTTGTTCACCCACATACAATGGATGATACAGAAGAGAGCGATCGAAAAAGTTCCTTACTTGCAAAAGGGAACCGGTTTTTACCCCAGATTTTTCCTCATCAGGAAAAAATCGGGGGAATGGCGTCTCATCCTCTACCTGCGCGCCCTCAACAAATACTTAAAGAAGTTGACTGTCCGAATGTTAACACTTCAAGAAATCCTTCAGCTTCTTTCAATGGGGGATCACATGGCCACCCTCGACCTTCAAGACCCTTATTTTCATGTGCTGATCCTCCCCAAGCACAGAAAATTCTTACCATTCAGAGTGGCTGGCAGGTATTTTCAGTTCAAAGTTCTCCCCTTTGAACTTCGTTCAGCGCCCCATGTTTTCACGGAGGTTATAGCTCCGGTGGCAGCACATCTCCGCTTAGAGGGCATTCAAATCTTCCCATACTTGGACGATTGACTTATCAAGGCCAGTTCTTTTACAACAGCAAGCGCACATGTTCAAAGATGCCTAGCTCTATTCCAGTCTCTGGGTCTCTCAATCCACTTAGAAAAATCCCATTTCATGCTGTCTCAAAGAAAGTCATTCTTGGGAGCCAGACTGGATACCCATCTCACTCAGGCTTTCGTCTCAAAAGAAAGGAATCAGAAAATCTGCAAGAGGGCTCGCCTATTGTAAGAAAGAGTACGTTTCAGTTCGAATGTTCAAATCTTTCCTAGGGATGATCTCATCCTGCATTCCTCTAATACCCAACTGTCGTCTCAGAATGAGACCTTTACAAGAGGAGCTCAACCTCCAATGGTTGCGGGTGTCGGGGCGTTCAATATCATTCACATAACTCCTCGTATGAGAGAAGTCTTTCACTGGTGGACTCAGATAAAAACTTTGCAACAGGGATGTGCATTCCTGCGGAAGTACCAAATTTTACCATCACCACGGATGCTTCCCTCGAAGGATGGGGAGCACACCTTCAGGGAATGACTGCCAATGGAAAGTGGAATGTGCAACAAAGGAAGTGGAATATCAACCTCTAGGAGCTACGAGCCATATCCTTGGCCTTGAATTCCTTTCGAACAGTCATCCAAGGGCCCTCTGTACTAATTCGGACAGACCATACAACAAGTATGCATTATTTAAACAAACAAGGCGGTACGAAATCGGCCCTTCTCTCCCAGCAAGCCCAGGAGATTTGGGATTGGGCTCTGGGTCACAAGATCAATCTTTCAGCGGTCCATGTTTCAGGGATTTCCAATGTACTAGTGGATTCTCTCCGCAGATCTGCAACATCCAATCATAAATGGGAGATCCATCAACCGTCGTTGGACCGAGTCTTTCGGGAGTGGGGTCACCCCAATCTGGACCTGTTTGCAACAATTCAGAACCGCAAATGCCCACACTTTGCAAGCTGGCTTCCCCACAAGGACTCGTGTGGGGATGCGCTTTCGATGAACTGGTCTCAGATATATGTATACGCCTTTCCTCCGAATCCGTTGGTTCCCAGAGTCATCCGCAAAATGAAGACAGCCGTGTCACCTCATCCTCATTGCTGCCAGATGGCCTCGCCAATACTGGTTCACCGAACTTCTCCTCTTTTCGGAGTGCGATCCCATTCAGTTTCCACCAATACCGAACCTTCTGACCATTCAGGGGGGTCAAATCTGTCACCCGGACCCAGCCTCCTTGAGATAAGCAGCTTGGCTCCTCAACACCTTAAGTTCGCACACTTAGATATCCCTGCGGATTGCCAAGAAGTTTTTGCCAATGCTAGAGCACCTGCCAGGATTAAGACATACAAACTCAAATGGAAGAGATTCTGCACCTGGTGTCCCTCTGCCAATTTACACCCAATTCATGCCAAGCCAAAACCGATCTTACCGTTCTTTCTTCATTTGGATCGGGTTCATCTAGATCGGGTTTATCTCATTCCACGTTGAAAGCATTCTTGGCAGCTAAATCGAGGTTCCGTCAGGATGGCTCTAACTCTCTCTATTCTACTAGAGTTGTTCAGCAATTTGTTTAAAGGAATATTTCGAATGTTTCCTCCTATTCGGTGTCCCCTCAGCTCACGCGTCACCCCTTTGAACCTATTCATAAGGTGGATCTTAAGTTCATTTCGTGGAAGGTTTCTCTACTTTTGGCGCAGACATCAGCAAGAAGGGTCAGCGACATTCAGGCATTCACGATTAAGTCACCTTTTCTACAATTCACATCAAACTCAATGGTGCTTCGTTCCAATCCAATTCTTAATGAACCAATAATTCTGAAGACATTTTTTTCCAAATCCTCAAACGGCGGCAGAAAGAGCTTTGTATTCCCTTGACATCAGGAGATGTCTCAAGTTCTATCTGCAACAATTTGGAAAACAGATCAGCTATTTGTAGCATATTGAACGCTACGTTTAGGTTACGCTGTATCCACACAGACTATAGCTCGTTGGATGTCCTCGACGATTAGTCTGTCATCAACGGGCGGGAAGGCCTCTACGCTCCAGGCCAAGAGCACATTCTACAAGAGCGGTCTCCTATTCCACCGCTCTTTGCTGGTGTGCCTTTTCATCAGATCTGCAGAGCGGCACACGTTTACCAAACATTGTTGTTTGGACACTACAAGTGATGCAGATACGTCAGTGGGACAAGCAGTTCTCCGCAATCTTTTCAAATAAGGTGAGCCTCTGTTCTCTCTTCCACTCTGCTCTTTTTAGACGCTTATTCTTACATTGTGTTCTTTCTTGCCAGTATGCATTTGTAAGCACTATTGTATTTATATACGTTTAAGATTCTGCATGTTTACATATATACTGTGATACAAAGAGCGACTAACTAGCATTATGGTTTGTACTGCTATCTACTCTGATTCAGGCATGTGAATCTATGAAAGACACCCCAATACTGGAGAAGAACAATAGTTACTTACCTGTAATCTGTGATTCTCCAGTATTGGTGTCTTTCATAGATTCACATGCAACCGGCCCACCTCCCCGCAGAGGCTCTTTGGCTATGATGTTTAGCTTCGCTCCTGTGCGAGAATCTGAGAGCCTGAGCCTCTGGGGAGAACATTCTGGTGGGTGCTGTCGCCTGATTGGCTGCAGTTTGGTCGATACAAAATGACTATGATAGTCATGAGTGTGGAAGTTTTTGCTCTTGTAGCTTAGGGCTACTTTACTTCCTGGTTGTTTATTACCAAGGTTTTTAGGTTATTATGTGCATGTTATTGCTTTTTTATGTACCGTGGGACTCCCACTCAGACTACAGGGAATGATTCAGGCATGTAAATTCATGAAAGACACCAATACTGGAGAACCACAGATTACAGGTAAATAACTATTGTTCGTATCCTCTGGGGCACCCATTTCTACCAGGGTGTTCCACAATTTTGTGTAATTAACACAATCAAAAGCACTGTTAAGGTCAGCAAAACAGATGTAGATGTTTTTGCTTTGCTGAGGTACATTTGGAGATTAGGAGATGAAGGTTAATACATTTCTCTTGTGCACCAATATCTTTCCTGAAACCATACTGGGAGGCTGTTAACACATTATTTTCACCCACAAATCTAATCTCGCCAAGATAATTCTCATTAGTTTTGCAGATTACTCTAAAAGCTATATCGGGAGTTAGCACTTAACGTCTCGCCTGTCCCCTTTTCAGGTTGAGCGTGAGCCACCGTGCATGAGCTGCTCTGCGAAGAGCTGTGGTAGTTCAGTATAGTGAGAAGCCACGCCCACTCCCCGCCCATATTTGTCATAGGCTTGTGTGTTTATCCTTACTAAATGCTGTCTTCTGATTCATCATGAAGCTTGTTAGTCCCTCCTTATGACGGCCATGTCGTCATTTGTCACCTCCCATGGCCCCTTTACTTCAAGTGTTACACGGTACATGGACTGTGAGCACAACTTTGTCCATGCCTTCTAGCCCCTTCCCCACCCCGCCCGCACTCCAGTTGTTTGTGCCCTCCCCCCGTTGTCCTTGATGCAATAGGTCTAGCGTAAATGCAAGTCCTATTGCATCACAAATGCTTGTCTTTCCCAGCAGAGGCTGAGTCTAGAAGGAAATTGGCAGCATTCGACAAGCAGGCTAGCCTAAGGTGGTTTAGCTTTTGTACGTAATGTAGGGACAGGCGGAGAACTCCTAGCAGTATCAGCGTACAGTGGGTGCAGAACAGGAAAGCGTGGAGGCGACATTAATTCTCCCGCATATGGAATGTAGGGTGCTGGCAAGAGGAGGGCGCGGTGAGCCGAGTCTGTGGAAGTAGAGGGCTCCTTTGGGCAGCAGACATCCAAGTTTCAGCAAGTAAGTACAGAATCCGTTGTTCGTGCCCTCCCCCCTCCCGTTGTCCGTGATGCAATAGGTCTCGCTTAAATGCGAGTCCTATTGCATAGCAAATGCTTGTTGCAATAGGAGTCACTCTTCTCTTGTAGCCCCAGGATGCTGAAACGTACGGCTCCTCGTTGTTATTAATACTTAGTGGCACACCGCACTCTACCATTTTACCAGGTCCGCTTTTTAGGTCAAGCATTCGAGACCTCGTGTATATACTTTAGTATATACTTATTATATACTCATATGTGTATGTACTTTGTAGGCTCTAGAGATCATCCCTAGGACTTGTCTGCTACTGCTTAGGGCCTGTTTTTCAGTTCAAATGCCTCTATTTAACTGTCTTAATAGAAAATGACCAGCAGAGATCAGTAAAATACCAGAATCACTTTAGCATTCTCTAGATTCCAGTCCATAGAAATTGTCTTCCTTAAGCACCCTTAGACAATAATATTTTTTCCAAATCTTGTATTTTCAGGGATATGACCACAAAGGCTCTGATTTTATATTAAAAACCGAGCTTTGGACTATACCATTTTGCCCTTAAAGGCAATATTTCTGTCCATGTGTTCCCATGCCTGGCATGTCACTCAGTTTGGTGCTTACTTTCCCTCCATTTTGAAGAACCGTAGATGTTTTAACACCCAGGCTAATGTGCTGTATAGCTAAATACATATAAGGTTCCAAAGGCGAGACCGATTGCATTGCAAATGCTTGTTTTACTTCGCAATAAAGGTCACCGCACTAACGTGTCTCCTGCAAACGCGCGTCCAAGCTTAGCAGCACACGTTTAACTTTTATCAGAAAGTTTATTACAGTGTCCCGCTAGTTGAGAATGTGGGCACTTCTTGATTGCATGCACTTTTGTTTCTAAAGTAGATGAAGTTTTGCGTTTGAGTCCTCAAAATTGCTTTCCCTTTGGCTCTCGACTGTGGGTTTTGTTGACTGTATTTATGACTAACGTGCCTTGTGTTTAGTCTTGATCAGTGCGGGATGGCAATATTAATCAGTGTCGGGTGACCTAAAGTTCACTGATATATATGCACAAATGGAAATGCACTGTTGTACAAAGTTTCACCTGATATTACGAACTGAGTTGTGTAACCAACAATATGTTTATTTTAAAGACCCGGTTATATGTTTATAACCTGCTGTTCGATTTTATTTGGCATTGCATATACAGTAAGTAATGTGAAGAGGTTGGCCCTCTGAGTTGTCTTTGGAAATCAGGTGTTTTGATTGGTTGTCTTTTCTTATTCTGTAAATCTTGGTTTAATTTACATAGTAGGCAGGTTGGTTCTTTTATAGTATGTCACATGGAAACAATAGTTTAACGAGGTAGCATTTTTATTGATTGCAATAAACATGGGTTTTTCCTAGTTAGGCGCTCCTGCCTTGCCGGTATTTGAATTTTTTTTTGCCCTGCCTCATTTATCAAATTTAGACAACTGCAGTACGTCTATTTAAATAGCGGACACTTGTGCTTTCTAAATATTGAGCTAAGACTCCTTAGAAAAACTCAAAAATGTTTAAGTTTTTTCAGCTGTGGGCACAGTTCACAGGTTTGTAGATGACGATGAGCCGTTCCACAAAAGATTTTGCAGAATATATGATGATACAACGAATTCCGTTGCAACGCATGCCTTTACCACGCATGCGTTACAACGGAATTCGTTTAGCACGCATAAACCTTTCACCGAATATTTGCGTGGTGACGTCATACGTCGTTTAAAAAAAACGGCATTTTTTTACCAATTTCTCTTAATCGACTCTGATGCCGATGTGACTTATGGTGAGTTGTTTTATTTGGGGGGGAGACCCCCCCAAGCCCCCTCTTTTTTTTTTTTACTTTTACCACATATGCCTTTACTACAAACATCGTAGTAAAGGCATGCGTGGTAAAGGCATTAGTTGTAACCACGCATGCGTTGTACTGCATGCGTGGTTAAAGATTTCGTGGAAACGGCTTCGTTGTAAAAGCCGTTTCCCGATTTTGCACAGCCAGAAAAACATTCCAGTTTTAGTAGGAATGGTTGACGGGGTCAACTAGTTCATTGAGTTGCTGATCCATGTCACTGTTCAGCCTAATTTGATGACCACAAGTTTATGTAAAGAGCCTGAACTCTGCGTTAAACAAAGTTGTAGTAAAGCCTCTATTTGTCGCGCACACTATATTACACATAGTCAACCTCGCAGGGTAATGGGATTCTTCATTTTTTATGACTTTTTAGAGCTGGCCATTCAGTTTTTGCGAGGTCTTTTTGAACTTTTTCGTTGCTCCATCTAAAACAAAAAGCTTAGGTTGTAAAAGATATTGGCAGTACTTTCTTAATTTATTTAATTTGACCACAACCTTTATCCTGACAGGTTTTATTGCCCCGGGTGCCATCACTCACCAGTAGCACGTGTCTCAAACCATATGGCACGCGCCGTGTGCTTCAGTGCCAGCGAGGAGGCGAACCCTGCCTGCCCCATCTATTCGGGGCCTCTTGCTAGCGTTTTCGGAATGTTCAAAGCAAGGCCCCGGGGCCCGCACGTGTGGCTTGTTTTAACAATTAGACTCTGCTCAATTAGTGGGTAGGACCGCGGCATTGCACTGGCTTCAGCAACAGACTCTGGAAGCCTCTGTGTCAGAGTACGGCATTCCTGACATTCTTCCGGGAAGTCTCCCGTGTCTCACCACATAGAGATGCCAGTCCGCCTTTGAATCAAGAGCTGGAAAGGCTCTGATGCATCCCAAAAGGCTCTAAGGCAGTGGTGCTCCGGGAAGGTCTGTGCTACATAGTAAATGAGTTATTATATTGTATTACTTAGCAATCGAGACGTGTACTCTCGGGTGTTACATCATGGTTCGTAATAGATCACTTAAACACTTCTGCTGATGCCTTCACGACAACTCAGAACAACATCCATCTTAGGAGTCTTGGAACCTCTGGTTTACAAATAAAAGTGGTTCATCCGAGATCCCTTTTGCCCAATCTGGACGTGGTCAAAGGTTGTGTTAAAACGTGGATGTCCCATGCACGGTGTATAGCTTTGAACATTCCGAAAACGCTAGCAAGAGGCCCCGAATAGATGGGGCAGGCAGGGTTCGCCTCCTCGCTGGCACTGAAGCACACGGCGCGTGCCATATGGTTTGAGACACGTGCTACTGGTGAGTGATGGCACTGGACCACAGCTGCGCCCACTTCAGCTTCAGAAAAAACACAACCCACCACCACCCGCAACAGGCTCCTCACAGAAGCTGGAGCAAGATCACCGCCGACCAGCTCACCACCTCCCTCAGCCAGAACCCACCCGCCAGCACACCGGACCCTAACGAAGCAGCCCGTAACTTCACGCAGTGGCTGACAGCCTGTGCCGACGACCTCGCACCACTGAAGAACCCTCCCAGCAAACCCAGAAGCAAGAAGGCCCCCTGGTTCACCGACGAACTCAAGGACTCCAAAAAGACCTGCCCCACCCTCGAGAAATCCTGGCTCCTCGACCGGACCACTGACAACTTGGCCGCCCTCAAACACGCGACCCGCAAGCACCACCAGCTCATCCGCACCACCAAGAAGAAATCCCTGAAGGATCGACTGGACAACAACGCCCACGACAGCAGGGAACTCTTCAGCATCGTCAAGGAGTTCTCCAACCCAGCACCGGCAACAACGACATCACCCCCTCACAAGATCTCAGCGACTCCCTCGCCTCGTTCTTCCACCGCAAGATTGCCGACATCCACAACAGCTTCGGCACACCATCCTCGCACCCAACCGCCGAACCAACGCACCCCACTATGACCCTCCGCACCTGGACCAAAGTGATCACCGAAGACACAGCCCGCACGATGAACACTATCCACTCCGGATCTCCGACTGACCCCTGCCCCCACCACGTCTTCAACAAGGCCGACTCCACCATCGCACCCCAGCTCCGAGACGTCATCAACACCTCCTTCGACACCGCCACCTTCCCAGAGAGTTGGAAGCATGCCGAGCTCAGCGCCCTACTGAAGAAACCAACAGCGGACCCCACCGACCTCAAAAACTTCCGCCCCATCTCGCTCCTCCCTTTTCCTGCCAAAGTCATCGAGCAGATCGCCAACAGACAGCTTGCCGCCTTCCTCGAGACAAACGGATCACTCGACCCCTCGCAGTCCAGTTTCAGAGCCAACTACAGCACCGAGACCGCCCTCATCGCAGCCACCGACGACATCCGAGCCCTTCTCGACAATGGGGAAACAGCGGCCCTCATCCTCCTGGAGCTCTCCGCAGCATTCGACACTGTCTGCCACCGCACCCTAGTCCAACGCCTCAGCAACACCGGCATCCAAGAGAAGGCATTGAAGTGGATCATCTCGTTCCTCGCGGGAAGAACACAGAGTCTGCCTCCCCCAGTTTCGCTCCGAGGCCACCGAAGTCATCTGCGGCGTCCCGCAAGGATCTTCACTCAGCCCCACCCTCTTCAACGTCTACATGAGACCTCTCGCAGCCATCGCACGCCAACACAACCTCAACATCATCTCATACGCCGACGACACCCAGCTGATCCTCTCCCTCACCAGAGACCCCGACACCGCCAGAACCAGCCTCCACGAAGGGATGAAAGACGTGGCCGAGTGGATGAAGAACAGCCGCTTGAAACTGAACTCAGACAAGATGGAAGTCCTAATCCTCGGACCATCACCCTCCGCCTGGGACGACTCCTGGTGGCCCCCAGCCCTGGGCACCGCCCCCAAGCCAACAGGACACGCATGCAACCTGGGCTTCATCCTAGACTCCTCCCTCTCGATGACCAGACAAGTCAACGCCGTCTCCTCTTCATGCTTTCACACCCTCCGCATGCTCCGCAAGATCTTCTGATGGATCCCGATCGAAACCAGGGAGACGGTCACCCAGGCCCTCGTCACCAGCCGGCTGGACTACGGAAACACCCTCTACGCCGGAACCACATCCAAGCTACAGAAAAGACTGCAGCGCATCCAGAACGCCTCCGCCAGACTCATCCTGGGCATCCCTCGACGCAGCCACATCTCCGGCCACCTGAGGAACCTGCACTGGCTCCCCGTCAACAAGAGGATCACGTTCAGGCTCCTCACCCACGCACACACATCTCTCCACAACCTGGGCCCCAAGTACCTCAACGACCGCCTGACCTTCCACTCGCCCACCCGCCAGCTACGGTCCGTCAGCCTCGCCCTCGCCGCAGTACCACGCATCCGCAGAGCCACCACCGGAGGCAGATCCTTCTCCTACCTGGCGGCCAAGACATGGAACTCCCTCCCCATCCACCTTCGGCTGACCCAGGACCACCTCGCCTTCAGGAGACAACTCAAGACCTGGCTGTTCGAGCAGTAGCGGCCCCCTTCCCCCAAGCGACTTGAGACCCTTCTGGGTGAGTAGCACGCTATACAAGTGTTTTGATTGATTGATTGATTGATAGATAGGTGACTTGCACAGCCCTGAATGCTTGACTACATGTATCTAGTGTCTTGTCTTTCGATTTTTGGCCCTGCATCATACTAATCTAGCATGTGAGCAGGGGTTTAGGCCTGGTCATGAGGATGTCCTAAACTTGTCCTGTGACCTGGAGGGCTCCAACCATTACGTCCTCATATGCTGCCAATATACTACTGTCCCTTTCTAGGATTTAAAATATAGAGCGGCGGTGGCATTTCTAATCTATAGTGCGGTGAGACCAATTTTAACTGAGTCACTGGTGTGGAGGCCCACTGCCCTACTTTGGTGAAGCTCTGCATCTCTGCACTTAACCTAGTTACTTGTGCTAACATCACTCGGGATAGCCTATAAAGTCTAACCTGCATTTACTGCAAAATAGCAAGAAATAAAAATAGCCTATAGGTCTCGCCTTTAGGACCTTATAAGTGTTTAGTTATCCATCACAATATCCTTAGTGCAACAAGATCCACTATTTCATGGCTAAACACTTATAAGGTCCAAAGGCGAGACCTATTGGCTATGCCAATGCTTATTTAACATAATTTTGCAACGCAGTTTAGGTTTGCAGTTGCTGAAGAAAGGCATTTTCCATGTACATACCATTTTATCCTTCTTTGTAGAGGCACATCAGCCTTTTCCCTGAAGTGCTTTTTAAACTTTGCACAAAGATCGAAATGCTTTCCTCTATTTTATTAGAAGCCAATGCTGCTCTTTCATGGCCCTGGAGACCGATGATCTTTTTGGCCTATTCAAAGCCAACTTTGCGGCTGAGGCCATGGCTCGATGCAGTCTTTTTAGTAGGTATTCCGGTACTCTAAGTAGCAGTGTGTTACAATAATCAGGTCTACTAAGGATCAAGGTTTGCACAATCATGGTTTTTGGATGCATGGCCACATTCGTAAAAGTGTCCCTAAACCTCGGAGAGAGCAAAGCAGGTGCCTGCCACTTTGTTTACATGACTTTCCAATGACAACTTGTTATCAAAGGTAACTCCTAAATGGCGTACCATATCTGATGATTTCTTTTTCAGGTAATACTTGTTCGAGGCATGTGGGCTGCTGAATGCATATCTGTGCATAGATCGCCGCCTAGTGTTGTGTCCGGATGATTGCACATTGTTGTTCTGGAAGAGTCTTCGAAGTATCACAAGATAGGTGGCTCCTCCCCTGGACTACAGTGCGCATGGGCATCCTCTCCATCCTCAGATTGTTTTTTTCCGCCATTGGGTTCGGATGTTACTATCTTAGCTCAAGTTAGGAAAACTTTCTACAAAGCCAAAAGGCTTTCGACAGCGTCGGTATCGTTTCGTTCGGTACCGGTAACTTGCTTCGAGAGGACATCGAGGAATTAGACAGTGTTTCTTTTCCACACTCGACCCGATCTTCGATCTACGATGGAAAGAAGCCCATTCAAGAGGTGTCCACTTTGCAATGCAAAATACCCGCACGTCGATGTCCACCCTGTGTGCAACAAGTGCCTGTCCCCGGATCACAACAAAGCCAATTGTATGGCCTGTGCCCGGTTCAGGTCGAAGAAAACTCTTTGGATTCGACACGCGGCTCGATTAGAGTCGCAGAGATCAGCGCCTAATCCAGAAAACATCTTCGGGACCGAAGACGAAGAGGTCATTGATCTGGAGGATCGAGAAGAACACTCGGATCCCGTTTCGGAGCATGACTCAGAGTATGACGCCGAAGATGAAGAGATATTGGAGGAAGAAGAAAACGTCGTCAATGAGGTAGGAGATGACGTAGAGGCCCTTGGGGCCGTAGAAGATAGCTCAGGCGAGGAGCTAGGCCCAACCGTCGATACGGGGGCCAACAATAAAGCACTCAATAAGGCTCATTTCGAGGGATCGCCACAAGGCCTTACCCAAGATCTATCGAATCGTTCTACAGCCCCGCATAAAGGCCCGGCTACGGACATATATAAAGAGCCATCGTTATCAAAAACGCCATAGGTCGATCCAAAGAAATCGAAACCGAAAGCATCACTACCAAAAACGAAACCGAAAGTGCAGCTCACTCTGGTCGGTTCCAAGGCCTCAAACCCCTCGGAGCCGAAGAAACAGAAGAAGGCCATCGATACCGAGAAGTTCAAAAAGGTCGTCGAGACGAAGGTTGGGGCACCGAAGACCAAGGTCAAGGCTGTCGAACCGACGAAGTCTGCGCCAAAGAGAGTCGACACAGACAAGAGGCTCGGACTGAGAGAAGGGGTCGATCCTCGGACGAGGCCCGAGACCAAGACAAAGACTGGCTCCAAGGACCCTGTCGAGTCGACACAGCTGACCCCATTCATATCCAAACAGGTGTCGGAGTCACTCCAACGCATCAAAGAAAAGGCTACGGCGGTCGGACCGAAGAAGGCCCCAACCCCGAACTTCGTCGGAAAAATTCAGACCGCATCGGCACCAATCAAATTCGGGTTGCCACCGATGGTGCGACCGAAGATGTTCGAACCTAAAAAGGTTATCGGAGCCATTAAAGAAGTGTCGATGGGACTAGGGGCTACCAAAGAGCCTTAAGAACAGGAGTCGAGGCAGTTCATAGACTCGGACACTGGTAGACTATCCATGTATAAGAGGAAAATAATACCAGAAACACCCATGGAGTCATATAAGATTCCATTAAAGAAGAAGAGGGATTCCACCACATCACCAGTTCTTGTGGAACCTCTGCAATCCTATGGACAGGAACCTCAATCTTTTTCACCCACATACTCAGATGTGGATGCAGGAGATGACGATAATGAGGATGCCACTTATCATGTGGACACTGATCCCGACGATCAGAACCAACCATGGGCAGACCCAGCTGACGCAGGGGATCCACAAAATGCCCCTGAGACACATACATATAATGTAAAGACATCTCCTACTGAGGACACTACTGCCTTTAACGCCCTTATTGAAAGAGCGGCGGGTAACCATGATGTGCAACTACATGCTGATCCTTTTGAGGAAGATTTTCTGGTCGAACCTTTTCCACTTCGGAAAGAACCGTCAAGACTCTGCCCATGCTAAGAGGGGTCCTTAAGCATGCTGATGACATTTTTAAGGAGACCACCAGAGCAAGGGTATTAAACCCTAGAATTGAAAAGAAATATAGACCGGCACCTGTGGACCCTACTTATATAAGAGGACAGCTGCCATTGGACTCATTAGTTGTTTCTAATGCACGTAAGAGAGCCAACTCCCAGACTTCAGGTGATGCTCCTCCTCCTTACAAGGAGTCGAAAGTACTGGAAACTTCAGGAAAAAGGGTGGCAGCGCAGGCAGCTAACATCTGGCGCATTGCCAACACTCAGGCACTCTTAGCCAGATATGACAGGGCCCATTATGACACCCTTGAGACACTGTTGCAACACCTACCAGATCAGTACAAGGAGGGAGCGGAGCTGCTAATCCAAGAAGGAAAGCTTATAACCAATGCTTCCATCAAGTGCGCGCTAGACGCAGCTGACACTGCAGCCAGAGCCATTAACACTAGCGTCATGTTAAGAAGACATGCCTGGTTAAGAATCTCAGGATTCAAACCAGAAATACAAACTGCTATCTTCAATCAGCCAGTTAACCCGGACTACTTATTTGGACCTGAGGTTGACACCACCCTTGAAAAGATCAAAAAAGACACCGAGACTGCAAAGTCTATGGGGGCTCTGCAGTCACAGCAGTTTCGGGGTGGCTGTTTTCGTCGCTCCAATAATAGAGGACCTTCAAGAGGCCAAAACACACAGCAGACACAGTATAATAAAGGAGGTACACAAACCACCTACAATAAACACAACAGGGGTGGATATCGTGGAAACCACATCAAGGGCAGAGGAAGAGGAAACAATAATTCCAGATCCTCTGCCAATAACAAACAGTGACGTCCTGTCACTGCCCCCCGACCATATAACACCTGTCGGGGGGAGACTGCAACAGTTCCTGCCGGTCTGGAAATCCATCACCACAGACAGGTGGGTGAGAGACATTGTCCAGTACGGGTACTGTCGAGAGCTGACATCCACTCCACCCAACATACCACCAAGACACCGTCCTATGTCCGCAGAGCACATACACTTATTGCAGCAGGAGGTCGTCAGCATGCTGCAAAAAGGAGCCATAGAGCTCGTGCCTGTAGAAGACCAGGGCTCAGGGGTGTACTCTCTGTATTTCTTAATACCCAAAAAGGACGGGTCTCTCAGACCCATACTGGACCTAAGGCGTCTAAACGGATACATTCTGTCAGAGCATTTTCATATGCTCACGTTACAGCAGGTTCTACCGTTACTCAGTCAGGGAGACTTCCTCGCAACACTAGATCTGAAAGATGCGTATTTCCATACACCCATACACCCATCACACAAAAAGTATCTCAGGTTCACTATTCAAGATCAACATTATCAGTTCAAAGTCCTCCCTTTCGGAGTAACAACGGCACCCAGGGTGTTCACAAAGTGCCTGGTGACAGTAGCAGCACACCTAAGGAGACAGCACATACATGTCTACCCTTAACTGGACGACTGGCTTATTCAAGCGAAGACAGCCCAGCAGTGTGCCAGCCACATGTCCCACACCATTCATCTTCTTCACAGTCTGGGATTCTCGCTGAATTATCCAAAGTCACATCTTCAGCCCGCCCACGTGCGACAGTACCTGGGCGCGACAATAGACACTCTGGCAGCCAAAGCTCAGCCAAATTCAGTGAAGATACACAGCATGCAATTGCTGATACAAAAATTCAGACCCCAACACTCGCTTCCAGCAAGAGTGTTCATGCAGTTGATAGGCATGATGGCCTCCTGCATCTTCATAGTCCCCCACACGAGACTACATATGCGCCCGCTTCAGGAGTGCTTGGCACGTCAGTGGAATCAGGCTCAAGGACAATGGAAAGACCTAGTGTTGGTGAGCGGTCGGGCATACAACTCTCTGCATTGGTGGAACCCACAAAACCTTTGCAAGGGCCGACCGTTCCAAGAGCCTGTACCACAAATAATGCTGACGACGGACGCATCTCTCCAAAGATGGGGAGCTCATCTACTCCATTACACAGTGCAGGGACTATGGACGACACAGCAGAAGAAGATGCACCTCAACCTTCTGGAATTGATGGCAATCTTCATGGCAATGAAAGCTTTCAAAGTACACCTGTGCAACAAGGTCGTGTTGATCCGGACGGACAACATGACTGCCATGTACTACATACAGAAGCAGGGAGGAACACACTCTCCACAGTTGTCTCATCTGGCTCAGAGCATGTGGAAGTGGGCCATTCAGAGGAACATCTTCCTCATGGCGGAACACCTCCCGGGCAAGGACAACCAGATGGCAGATCTGCTCAGCAGACACAGCCACCAGATGCACGAGTGGGAGATACATCCATCAGTACTCCAACCGTACTTCCAGCAGTGGTGTCATCCAGAGATAGACCTATTTGCCACAAGGGAAAACGCAAAATGCCAAAGCTTCGCCGCCAGGTTCCCACATCCGCAGTCACAGGGCAATGCGATATGGATGAACTGGTCAGGGAGGTTTGCGTACGCTTTTCCCCCAGCACCTCTAATACCGCTGGTGGCACGCAAGCTGAAGCAACACTCAATGACACTCATCCTGGTTGCTCCGACGTGGGCACGCCAGCCATGGTACACCATGCGAGTAGAACTTTCTGTGGTACCGCATCGAAGACTGCGGCTAACACCCAGACTGTTAACGCAGAGCCATGGCAAAATTCAACACCCAGATCCGCAACAGCTCAACCTGGCGATCTGGCTCCTGAAGTCTTAGAATTTGGCTACCTCAACTTGCCGCAAAAATGTATGAATATCATCAAGGAGGCAAGAAGACCCACAACCAGAGCATGTTATGTGGCCAAATGGAAAAGGTTTGTCATATATTGTAACAATAATGACATTAACCCACTGGATGCATCAATTCAAAACATTATCTATTATTTGTTGCACTTATACAGATGTAATCTGGCGTACAGTTCCATTCGTATACATTTATCCGCAGTAGCGGCTTATCTTCAGAACAGGCAGCACCTCTCACTATTCAGAGTGCCTGCCATTAAAGCTTTTCTGGAGGGACTCAAGAGTGATCCCTCCCAGACACCCACCTTCACCAGTCTGAAACCTGAATGTGGTCCTCACCAGACTGATGGGACCACCTTTTGAACCTCTACACTCTTGTGAGATTCAATTTCTGACCTGGAAAGTTGCTTTCCTAGTAGCCATTACCTCGCTAAGAAGAGTTAATGAACTCCAGGCACTAACCATTCAAGAGCCATTCATACAGGTCCACGCAAATAAAGTTGTACTACGCACCAACCCTACATTCATGCCTAAGGTGATTTCGCAGTTCCACATGAACCAAACCATAGAACTGCCAGTTTTCTATCCTAATCCGGAAAATGTCGCAGAGAGATCTCTACACACATTAGATGTCAAGAGAGCTCTTATGTACTATATAGACAGAACAAAGGATTTCAGGAGGACAAAACAACTGTTTGTTGCCTTTTCTCCATAGCACAAAGGCAACCCCATTTCCAAAGCAGGAATAGCCAGATGGATCGTTAAGTGTATACAGATTTGCTATGCAAAGGCTAAACGCACACTAACCATTCCTCCAAGAGCACACTCCACACGTAAGTTAGGAGCATCCATGGCTTTCCTGGGGAATATTCCTTTAGAGGAGATATATAAAGCAGCCACATGGTCCACTATACATACATTTACGAAACACTACTCCGTAGATGTACATTCAAGACAGCAGGCAGCTGTAGGACAGGCTGTTCTCAAAACTCTTTTTCAGACTGCTGCAGCTGGCACAGGCAGCCGCCCCTAACAAGAGGGACTGCTATGTAATCTATGCACAGATATGAATTCAGCAGCCCACATGCCTCGAACCGAATATGCTACTTACCAGTATGCATCTGTTCTTGGCATGTAGGGCTGCTGACATTCATATCGCCCACCCTCCTCCCCTGCGCCTGTAGCAGCTGTAGCATTCAGAATTACCATGTAGCATGGACATCACTCACTGTATTACACTCCATCTCTGCCACAATGGCAAAAAACAATCTGAGAATGGAGAGGATGCCCATGCGCACTGTAGTCCAGGAGAGGAGCCACCTATCTCGTGATACTTCGAAGACTCTTCCAGGACAACAATATGCAATCATCCGGACCCAACACTAGGCGGCGATCTATGCACAGATATGAATGTCAGCAGCCCTACATGCCAAGAACAGATGCATACTGGTAAGTAGCATATTCGTTATTTGACAATACTTAATACTGTTACTTCTAATTAATGAGTTGTAGTCCGCATTTTAAAAAGTGTGTTCTGGGAGTATGAAGTGCCACCAAATCAACCAAGGCTGCTCATCTTTGCTGTCACTTAATGCTTATGGAGGATGAAAAGGCACTTATTCACAACATTTCATCTGTTCCTTTTGTCTAATAAGCTTGCAAGATACCTTAACTCGTTGTCCCTTGGTGAGATCTTGACATACAAAGTTGCTATGTATTTAATTTTGCTTTCAAAGTGTCATGGGTGCCCTCGTTCAGGTGGTCATACAGTACATTTCCTTAGTGCCAATAAACACCTACATAAACCTCTGCAGATGAAAATAATTCAGACCGATACTTTCCACTCAATACTTTGGGCTTTTCTCATATGGGTGTGGGAGGAGGGTTTGAAATCAGGACAGTCTTATAGGAGTGCTTCTTGCAGTGTGTAAATTAGGAACCATATCCTGCTCCCATTGAATCGGCACACGTAAACCTGAATATGTTTGGTTTTTTATTGTGAGCTAATGTGAAATATATTGTTTATATTAGTATTAGCACCATAATATTGGACAGCTCAAACCTATTACAGTAAATCAAAAGCACACTTTGTTTATCATACATCACTAATCAGTTATTTTTAGAACTTAATATGCCTTCCGACATTTTGTTATCTTTCTACCTTGTTGCTGAATCATGTAATTCCCCTTCTTACCGGCTGTAGACCTGATAGTCTTAGGTTTAGAATCCTGGTAAGCATCATGCCAACGCAGTAGTTGATCTTTCTTCCCCTTATTCAAGGGGAGCTAAGCTAACCTTTTTAGGTCAGCCTAGACAGCGCTACCGCGGTCTGGAAGATCTGTTGTATGTACTCTGTGGGCTGCCTCTATTTAACTGTATTGATACAAAACTACCAGTAGAGGTCAGTAAAATGCCAGATTTGCTTTCTACTTTGGGACTTTCTTTTATTAATTTATCTCGCAATTGCCTCTATTTTACTTTCTTGATAGAAAACGAGCAGCAGAGGTCAGAATAGCAAAATACCAGAATCACTTAAACATTCCCTAGATTGCAGCCCATAGAAACTTGTCTTCTACGAACACCCGTACACATATTTCTTTCAAATCTTGTATTTTCAGTAATATGACCACTGAAGGTCCTGATTTTATATTAAAAACTGTGCTTTGGACAATACCATTTCCTACTGACAAGCAGTATTTCTCTCCATGTGTTCCCATACCTGGCTTGTTCAGCAGTTTAGTGCTTACTTTCCCTCCATGTTAAAGAACAGTAGATGTTTCAGCAACCAGGCTAATGTGCTGCATAGCTAAATACATATAATGTCCCATAGGCGTGACCAATTTCATTGCAAATGCTTTTTTAGGTCGAGCCAGAGCAGCACATGGCTGCTCTGCCAGGCATGCTGTATTCAGGTATTGACTTGAAGCTCCTCCTACTCTCCGCCCATATTTTTCGTTTGCTTGTAACATTGTCCTTTTGTAAACTGTGGCTTTTTATTGGTCAGTCAATAGGCTTAGTAGTTCTTCCTTAGTACCGCCTTGTCTCATTTTGTAATCTACCATGAGGACATCTGTTACGTGTTACTCGGTAGGCTTTAATGACAGCCTCCGAGCACTATTTTGTTAAATGGTTTTCAGATGCCTGCTTTTGAAGGCAGGAAACACTCTCCTGCAATGCTTTTTTTATTCTGTTTCTTCACTTTTTTTTTTTTTTACAAGCACCCCACGTTAATGGCAGAGAGTTCTTTCTTCAGACTAGCCATGTCTAAAGAAAGGTATGTTTCAGAAAAGGGGGTGGTGATGAACAGAGTGTCTGAATTAAGCAGACCACTCTTACCCGGTCCAAACATCAGGGCTTGATCCATCACCGTTATTTATCTCACTGCACCATCCCAGTTCAGAACCTGGCTATATGCAAATCAGTCTGTCCCTGGCCCAGTGCATCATGGGAACAGGGCAGACTAAACTACCAAGCCAATTCTTCACCAGAAAGGAGACAAGCTACCGGGGACCGGTTTCTGGCATTTCAGCCGTCTTCGGCCCGGCTTGCTTGAATCCTGATGGTGCAGTGAGAAAGGGACTCATGTCTGAGTATACCCTGCCACACCTATAGTAGCCAAAAACGATTCAGAAAAGGGGGTGGTGATGAACAGAGTGTCTGAATTAAGCAGACCACTCTTACCCAGTCCAAAGATCAGAGCTTGATCCATCACCGTTATTTATCTCACTGCACCATCCCAGTTCAGAACCTGGCTATATGCAAATCAGTCTGTCCCTGGCCCAGTGCATCATGGGAACAGGGCACACTAAACTACCAAGCCAATTCTTCACCAGAAAGGAGACAAGCTACCGGGGACAGATGCACTGGGCCAGGGTCAGACTAATTTGCATATAGCCAAGTTCTGAGCTGGGATGGTGCAGTGAGCTAAAAAAGGGTGATGGATCAAGCCCTGATCTTCGGACTGGGTAAGAGTGGTCTGCTTAATTCAGACACTCTGTTCATCACCACCCCCTTTTCTGAATCATTTTTGTCCACCATAAGCGTGGAAGGGTATACTCAGATGTGAGTCCCTTGCTCATTGCACCATCAGGATTCAAGCAAGCCGGGCCGAAGACGGCTGAAATGCCAGAAACCGGTCCCCGGAAGCTTGTTTCCTTCCCAGTATAATAATTAGCTTGGTAGTTTGGTCTACCCTGTTCCCATGATGCACTGGGCCAGGGTCAGACTAATTTGCATATAGCCAAGTTCTGAGCTGGGATGGTGCAGTGAGCTAAAAAACGGTGATGGATCAAGCCCTGATCTTTGGACTGGGTAAGAGTGGTCTGCTTAATTCAGACACTATGTTCATCACCACCCCCTTTTCTGAATCATAAAGAAAGGTATGTGGCTGCTATTAAAGTAAAACCGCAATGTTGGGCATTTTTACAAAAATAAAGCATTTGTTTGTTCAACTTGACAAAACTGCCCCATACCACGTGTCCATTTTTTGGCCATCATGGCCCTTTCTTTAGATGAGCGACACGCCCTTTTCTTTAGATGAGCCGTATCTAAAGAAAGGGGTGCTATTAAAGTGAAAGCGCAGCATGGGTCGCCTAAAAAAATCAAAAACATTTGTAGGTCTTCCATTTGCGAGAGTTGGTGCCACCATTGTTGGACAATATTTTACGGCATCTGCAGGAACCCCATCAGGCCCCAGGCCTTCCCCCGCAGACGACTTTTCAATGCCAGTTTGCACCTCAGTAACTACCTTAGGGGGTGGCATTTGTACACAATTGATGCCCTCAATAGTAATAGAATCCTCATTCTGAGGATTAAATATACCTTCAAGTGACTTATCCAGTCCTGGGGGGAGACTAAAACCTCAATTCTTTCATGTCTGCTGTCTTTGAGGAATGGGGAGTTTATTATTTTCCAGAATAGTGTACTATCTCGTTTCCGCAGCCTGCTCTAAGCAAAGACATGCCTGTTCTATTGTGATTTTTTCTTCTCTTGTTTGTTGCTTGTGTATAATTCAGTCTAAGTGACTTTATTTTCTCTATATCCAGTGGTGTGCATTTTAAGGCCTTTTAAGTTTACGATTTTCTTGTGAACAGTTATCAAACCAATCTGAATTCTTTCCTTTTCCCCTTATTAGTCTTACTTAAATTTTCAGAAATGGCTATTGTGATCTTACTAAAGGAATACACAGTGTTATCTGGTATGACCTCTGGGTCTGTACAGACTAAAATAATTCTCAGTTTTGCTTGTTGCCACCTTCGTTAATCCCTGACCATTTTAGGATAATTCAATTTTTCTTACCACTATCAATGTGGTTGGCCAGCTGGGGAATTTCATGTAGTTAATCAGGTAAGTTCAGTGTGAGTGGGAGGTGAACACTGAGGCCAATAACCTCTACAGTAAGGGAGCGAACAAAGTTAGCACCATTTGAAGAGAGAATTAAGTGATCAATGAATGAGCTGCTCCTATGCGCTTGGAGGGTTGGCAGAGGGGCACAGCCACAACACTGCGATAGCGTCCGCTAAGCAGGGGATGAGACAGCACAGAATTCAGAACCCAGAAATAACCTGGTCACCGCAACCAGCAAAATGAAAGGAAGTCAACAGAGTACCAACACTGCCAAAGCAAAGAGATCACGCAAGGGTAAAGACCCCCTAGTTGCAACCATAGGAGACAGAGGCACAAAAACTGCGGGCTCAACTAGTACAGAAGGGAACACGTCTAAGGCAGTGTCATGCAACTATCAACCAAAAATATACACAATTTTTTCCATTTTTAAATGAACCCTGGCTCAGTGCTATAGCAGTGAGGAGATTAAAGGTCTTCCATCACCTTTACAACTCAGTTATCAATGTTCCTACAGGGGGTTTTCGGGCTGTGCACCCCCGTCTTCCACCTGGACCTCCTCAGGGTCCATAGCTACTGGAGAAATAGAATGCATAGAAAATAGGGAAGCATCGCAGCACACCTCATCCCACATACAGCCCACATCAAGAGATCGATGGAAGGAGTTACAGAGCAGCAGTAGCGATAGCGTGGGGCCCGTCAATTCACTATACTACAGAGTGGCCCTAAAGTGACGGTTGCAATAACTCCTGGTCACTATCTTTCTTGGGCAAGCAGCACAGATGACCCCAAACGTCGCGCGCCCCTCAGACCGAGAAAGCCATCATCTCAAGGATGAAGGATTCACCCATCCTGCTATCAAGCGCCAAGCAGAACTTGCAGCCAACAGCAAATGGAGGGGCCTCAAGACTACACCTACATCATCTCATATTTAGCAACTCAAGAATGGGAAGAATTAGTTGCAATAGGGTGCTTTTAAAATGTATCTCAAATTGCAGAAGGAACAACAAACAGACACTCGGTCAAACACCCATCTGATGCAAAGAGGCCACACCTGTCACCCAGTACTGAAAAAACTCACCACTCTGCCCTATATGTTGGGTGACTTAATAACAGATCTAAAGCAAATCGCAAGTTGTGGTAAGACCACCGCCCCGGACCTACAAAGCACTCATCCCGGGCTTTCGGACACAGGCCTGCATCATGTCAACCAGAGGTCCAACCAAGTCCCAAACAAAGAATGGAAGGCAGAAACAGAAAGAAGTAAATAACTGAGTACTTTTGAATAGACACCACAACCAGGATCATCCTAAGGGAGCATCAGAAAGACAACTTGATGGACATATGCACAGAAACAGCAGAGGCTGTTGATAGGCCCACTGCCAAAGATTCAGTAAAGGGCGACGGGATGGACCCCTCCAACCCCCAAGCAGTGGCAATTCAGAATAGGGGCAAAGGCTCTCACAATTGGCAATCATAAATGCGGACACCCCATATGGGGAGTAGAATCCATCCAGTTGGGTGATGGCGATCTGTCTGCTAACTCAGGAGCTGAGGGGCCCCAAAGGGCTACTCTGCTAGTAACCATATCTCCAGTAATGCCGCCCTGAGACCTACTGAACATCCCAAATAGGAAATCAAACACCAGGGACCACTCCAGTCTGCAAGCCCAGCAGCGCACACGCCATTTTTAAATCTTTCCTGAAGGAAGAATCAGGCACCAATGTCACCATCTTTTTTTTACCTGAAAACAAATCACAAGCGAGATAAGACATATTAAACAGGGGGAATATTTTACGCTTAATAGCAGAAATCTGCGGCATGGAGCACCTACAATCAGACCTGGTCACCATTGAATTTATTCACACTGAAATGTCATCAAGAAATGAGGCCACTAAAGCCACATGGGCAACTGGGCAACTGTAGAGCTAGTCAGTAAGATTCTGAGCGAACATACACTCTTTAAAAACTAAATTGTGACACCTTATTACACCCCCTCTACCCTCCACCCCTGCTAGTCACGAACCAACCCATGACAAAGCTCACAAGCCATTCAAAATCTGCTGATAAAACCAAGAACACATTTTCTTGGAAAATGTATGGCCTGCGTAACGAAACAGACAGCTATATACTAATCTTTTTACAATCGTTCGATATTATCCTATTACAGCAAATCTGCGTGAACACCCATTCCATATGCAACGTTTTGCGGTTACCACCTCCCGGCCCGCAAAAGAGGCAAGTTTGGCCTCCCTAAGGGAAGCATGTCGATTGTACACCACAGTGTCAAGCATCAGCACAGTCAAGGAACTGGTGAAATCAACAGCAAACATTTTAATGAGAGCAATCAAAGCTATGATCCGTTGTGAGAAAATAAAAATAGGGATAATGATTAATAATGCATACCTGCATCCTAAGGGTAGGGCAAAAGGCTACTGATCAGCAAAATCAAAACATTACTGTTAGATCTGGGGATCTCTAGTTGGCAGAGGTAAGTACCTTCGTCCAAATAGGGACCCGTACTTCTAGTCAGGGTAAGGGGGTACACACTGTAGATAACCCCTGTTCAACCCTTTGGTAGCTTGGCACGAGCAAATAGGCTTACCCCCAAGGCAATGTGTAAAGTAGTTGCATCCACACCCACAGTAACACAGTGCAACACCACAAATGGACACCACACTGGTATTTATAAAAAATTGATATATTTATATGAATTTAGGCAAGACCAAAATTACGTAAATCCAACATACATAATCTGCACTTCCTTCGGAATGTCTTTGATAAGGTTCTTGTTAACACTGTATCTCATCAGACAAAATCTCTAGCGCAGTTCTCCTGAGCCCCTGCACCATCCGGTTGTCAGCAACAGAATTCCCCCGACTGGTTGTGGACTCTGTCGGTAGCAGTTGCAAAACAATTTGCCCCCTAAATGCTTTTAAACCAAAACAAGCTCCGATCAGCTGCCCCGGTACCGTGGCTGGTTACCATGCGGGTTCGGGCCGTATTCACGTGTCCCAAAAAGAGTTGGGTCCCCACGACTTAGGCAAACTCTTGCGCAGTCCCTGCCAGGCCCGCTAACTAGACCCTCTTCAGATCAGCGGCCGCATCTCAGGCCGAGGCCGCACCCACACAGCCCTGGCAGCCTCGCCGACGTTCAACCCGCTCCCGGCCACGCACAAATAGAGCGGCTGGGAGCGCATTACCCAGAGGCTGATCTCACGCTGGGGTCCACACTAGAGATCCTCAGACGGGAGCCCTTCTCCTTCGGTGGCGCTTCTTCGACGAGGACGGGACTTTATTCCCGCACCGTGCTGTCGTCCTGCTGGGAGGCCCTCCGTCTACGTGGTGATGACGTTGTGATAGGAGTCCCGGTTAGCTAGGCAATGCCTCGCAGCTGGGGATTGAAGCACAGCCTTGGTGTTTCCTCGCAGGGGCTTCGCTGTAGATCTTGGCCCAGCAGAGACACACGTTGCTCTCTGGTGCTTTCGCTGTTGGCCCCACGCAGGTCATGTGTCCCTCAATGTAGACCGGGCCGGGGACAACAAAGCGGCAAGGGCAGGGAAACTTAGGAGCTCCCCACAGTTCGGCAGGCTTCACAGGGGTCATCAACTGCAGGCAGAGTGCTCTTGTAGCCCCCGGGCTGGCGGGGATGCCAGCAGGCACAGCATTCTTGCAGATCTTGGGCCGGCGGTGGTGAAAGCAGGCACAGGGCTTCTCGGACTACTCACGACAGATAACAGAGGAGGTCATGGAGAAAGCTCCTTTGGGCAACACGGGCTCCTTGTAAAACACGCTGGGTGCAAAACACATGCACACAGCACTGAGTAGATGATCCTTTGGAAAACTTTTATATCCCTGAGTTTTCCTGAAACAGGAGGCCAGCCCTCATCAGTACCTTGGAGACTCTTGGACACAGCACACAGCAAAGTCCCTTCTTTAAGCAGGTGGGGAGACACAGCAAAGTCTCCTTTGTCCTCTTCCTCAGTGAAAACAGCAAACTGCAGGTCAGCCCCAGAACACACAGCAAGGGCAGTCTTCCTCAGTCTCTTCAGTCGATCTTCTTGGGCACAGATTCCTCTTGATTGCTGAAGTAGTCTAACTTTACTGGGGTTTTTGGGGTATAAGTAACACAGCTACTTATACCCCAAAAGTCTTTGTTCTTACATGTGTGAGTGGTCCAGGCACAGTCCTATTCAGGCCCAGGTTCAACTCCTCCCACCACTCTAAGTGCAGATAGGTCTATTCAGCCTAGTGCTTACTCACCCACCCCCAGTCACTCACAAACCATACAGTCAATACACAAACCGGCAGAGGCACACAAAGGTTGAACAGGAAATTAGCCACTTTCTAAAAGTGCTATTTCCAAACACGGAATTTAAAAACGGTCTTTCCTAAAAGATGCGTTCTCAGATTCTGAGTTCAGGGATACCAGACTCCATATGTCTATCTTGCCGCTATGGGAAGATATACAGGTACATATGGTACACAGCATTCCTTATTCTAACCTATGGGCCTTCCAATAGTAAAAACACAAAATTGGCAGTATTTCACTATCAGGACATGTTACCCACACTGAAACATGTCCTACCTTTCACATACACTGCACCCTGCCCAGGGGGGTACCTGGGCCTACCTTAGGGGTGTCCAGTGTGTAAGAAAAGGGAAGGGTTGAGCCTGGCAAGTGTGTACACTGGCCAGGATAACATGGCAGTTTACAGACTGCGCACAGGCCCTGCAGTGGCAGGCCTGAGACACCATTTTAGGGCTACTCATGTGGGTGGCACAATCAGTGCTGCAGGCCCCCTAGTAGCATTTGAATTACCCGGCCGGCACACTCAGTGCATTTTACTAGGGACCTACTGGCAAAGCAAATATGCCAATCATGAATAACCAATCACAGTAATGATTTAACCAGGGAGCGCTTGCACTTTGGCACTGATCAGCAGTGGCAAAGTGCCCAAAGCATCTAAACCAGCAAAACAAAATATGTCGGTGTCAAAAATGTAGGAGGTAGTGGCAAAACGTCAGGGGAAACCACGCCAAGGATGCCAGGTCGAACAGCTACTGAGAGAATAGAGTTAATAGTTTGTTCTTCTATCAGGAGATTTTAATCTACACACACTTGGTACACCTGCTTATGAAGAACTTATAGCTGCCTAATCTTCGTAATTGGACATTCCACAGCAGGGAGAGAACACACAATATAAATGTCCAGTATTTGTAAAGGGCAAACAATTACCCGAAGGTGTCAAGGTGCTGAGGGCCGTCGGGAAGATTAAGCGAGCTATTGCCCAGAGTCATATGGTGCTGGGCTGATCTGACGCTGGCACCGGGGATCGAACCGTGAGCCCCTGGGTTCCGTTGTCAGTCGCCCTGGCCGCTGCGCCACACCTCTTCCACAGTAACAAGGTTAAGCAAAATAGGCAAGCAAATCCTGAGAGAGTTAGAGTATCTCAGCATCTGATAAGAGACATCTATCCGCAGATTCCTTACTTGTGAACTTCTCAGGCTTCATACTGGAACCGGAAGAATTTTCTTGAGCAGTACTCCTGCGCGCCGATAGGTGGCGTCGGTCAACTCCACATGACATCGCCGGCATTGTCTCCATTATTGTGACATCCACCTCGGCACGCTGACATCAGTTCTTTTCTTGCGCACCAGCCAGCGCAGATCCATCGAAGAGAGTTAACCCCGGTAATTGTTTGACAGACGTTTTTTCAAATTTTTTTATTGGTGTGTAGGTACTCCATTTCTAAAAAGACCTCGGGATTCAAACCGTGCGGTGCCTGTCACCGTGCCATGCCAGTCTTGGATCCCCTCCTTGTGTCTTTGGTGCCTGGAGGGAGATCATGTCCCAAAGCCGTGCTCAGTCTGGCACCTCGGAGGTCTCGTTCCCTTTCTTGGTCGAGAGGAAGATCTGAGCATCGCTCCAGGGGCTCCAATTCTTCCTCCTCCCATTTGAAGTCCTCGAAGAGGTCAGGTAAGAAGCACCACAAAAAAACAAGAAGGAAAAGCATGCTTCGACTTCACACCGTCTGTCACCCCAATGCGACAAAGGCGTCTTGACGTTTGAGGGGTCTGCTCCACATTTCTCTCCCTTTCCGGGACCAGAAGCAACTTCCACCCAAATAAAATAATTTTATGACGCCATGCGCACCATATTTGAGTGGCCTGACCCTGCTGCTGCGTCTGATGTAAGACTCCCGACGTAGCTGGCGCCCTCTGGTCATGTTGCCCCGTTCTCATCCCGACGACACTGAGCCGGCGGGAGTCCGCTGTGCCCTACGTACAGAGCCCTTGAACTCTGTCACGTCCTCAGCCTTATTTTGAAGGGCTAGGATTGGGGAAAGATTTGGAGGGGGTGTAGGACCCCTTAGAAGTTCTGCCTAGCGCTGAAAAAATGGACTGGTATCAGGAACTGGGTGACGTCAGTGGCTTGGATACCTCTCCAGAGCCTGGCATGCTTTCTCCTCCTAACCTGGCTACGGAGTAATGCACTTCCTTTGCGATGGTACAATGGGCTGTGGAGGTCGTGTACCTGCAGCTTCCTACTGTGGCAGTCAAAACAAATGTTGTGACAGATGCTGCAGTCTGGTGTCTCCAACTCAGAGCCCTTGCCACAATAGCCGATAAATGCAAACGCCAGCGAAGACCAGTACAAGTGTGTTTTATAGACTTTAAATCTGCATTTGATCGAGTGAATCGCGGGCTATTATGGACCAAACTACATAACCTGGGGCTTCCCGAAACAATATTACGTCCCATTATACTACTCTACACCCATACTTGGGTCCGTGTAAAAATGGCGAATGGTATTAAATTATCCAAAAAAATACCAACTGAGATTGGATTAAAACAAGGATGTGTATTAGCCCCCCATTTATTCAACCTTTTTATGGCCGACCTCTCACCTCGATTGGATCAAGCAAATGCACACCCGCCGCGTCTGGGAACATTGCCCATAACAGATCTCTCTTATGCAGATTACATTGTTTTGTTTAGCCTGACCCAAGTAGGCCTGCAAAAAGCACTTAATGAACTATTGATGTTTGCTAATACCAACGCATTGGAGATTAACGAGACCAAAACAAAAACTAAATCGTTCACGAACTGCACAGTATAATTTTAAAATAGGAGAGAAGCGCCTTGGAGTAGTAAATACCTATAAGTACTTGGGAGTATACATCGATCAAAACATGGTATAAATTATGGCAGAATAGATTTAATCTGCTAAATGTCTTGTGGCAAGCCCAGGAGGATCCAAACTCAAGCTACGGTAAATTTTTGAAAAAGGCATTAGATGACACCGAGACGAGGGATCTATGGACGAAGAACCCTTCATTCCAAATCTTCCTAGCGTAATAAACAAGGCGGCAAAACTGCAATCATTATTGGCAGACAAAGGTACCCTAGCAAAAAGATCTCACGGCTGGATGGTTCTGCAATCCTATTCATCACTTCGACTGGCGGAATACCTCGGAGCAACATACTCGCCCCACTTGAAACTCAAGTTAATGGCAACAATATTTTGGGTATTACCAAGCCTGGCTGAACAACCGTTGTGGAAATATAGTGGCGTCAAATCTTGTGGTTTATGTGGTGAAGCCTGGCAAGACATTATCCATCTAATATGTGTCTGTCCCACCCTAAAAATGCAACGTATGGTATTACTGAAAAAGGCTTTTAATGACAGGAATTCGAACGTGTAGTGGTGCAATTATTAGAGGACTCAGCATGACAGACCCTCAGCTGACTTGTAAAATAATGAAATTCTTACTGTATTATGAGCCAAACTATGTGGCACTTCCTAAACAATAATGGTTAGAATTTTATGGTCATTTTTCAAGAAATGTAAAAAAAAAAAAGGGGAGGAAAGTTTTATGTGTTGCAACTTGAAATCAATAACAATACGATGTAGTAGAATTATGTACAAACTTTAAATTGGCATCATGAGATGGACACAGCTTTTGCTCTATTGGAATGATATAATTAACATGCTTGTTCTTGTTTTTAAATAATTTTATAGGAACATTATATTTGTTTTATGACCTTGTTATGGTTTTAAATAACTTAAACAATAAAGACTCACACTCACTGCAGGCATGCAAGCCACATACGTAGCATGTTGTTTGACCTTTGTTACGGCAGGTGCCTGCATTATATGTGGCGATTACTCATGAAACCTAAAAGGTATAAACATTCATGGGATGTTACTAATATTTTACTTCCCCTCTGCACCCCGGATAGGGAATCCAAAAGGCTGGATAGCTTCTGCAAGAAATATTTTCTTCCACCAGTCTAGCATCGCGATCTGTAAACACCACATGTCTCTTGGGCCGTTACTCCCATTCATTATGGGAGATGGTTGCGCATGTGCTGCCACAAGTTCCGAAGGAGGCACAGGCTATCCTCTCCCAAGCAGTTGCAGACTGGAAAGATGCATCGAAGTTTACCATACTTTGTGGCCTTGACACAAGGGACCTACTGGGAAGAGTGATTCCCTCGACTGAGGCAGTTTGGTACCACTACTGGCTGAAAACATCTGGCTTCTCTGGGGATGTTCAAGCCACCCTTAAGGACATGGCCTTTGATGGTTCTCGTATCCTCAGAGATAGGGTGGAAGGGATGTTAAAGCTCTTCATGGAATCGCGGACTACGGCTAAGTTCTTGGACCTCTCTGTGCCATCTCGTCCTGTGTCTGCCTTCCGCCCCTTTTGTGGCTATAGTTCCTGCACCAGCCCTATCCTAGCCAGAGGACCGCACAAGTTACCCAACTTCTGTGTGGCCAAATGCACTGCTCGCCCCTGCCTCGTGGGCGGGGCAGCCTGATGTCAGGTCAGGCCACAAACCCTTCTCAGTCCTCCGCCTCCAAACCCTCATAGTCTGATCTTCCACATCATGGGCACCCAGTTGGTGGCAGGCTATGTCATCACCTCCACCACTGGTGGGACATTACCTCTGACAGGTGGGTTCTACAGATAGTTCTAAGGGGCTACTCCCTCCCCTTTGAAACTACCCTTCCCTCCATCGATCCTACCATCAGGCTGCCCTTTCAGGAGATCTTCTGTTGCAGCAGCAGGGGAGGGTCCTGCGTCCTTGCGTAGAAATTGAGCGGTAATAGTTGATAGCATTTGACCTTCCTCCTGAAGTATGCAAAGTTATTCTGGCAGCCAGGTGTCCCTCTACTAAGTTGATATATGCCTGCCGATGGCAAGATGTTTGTAAATATTGTACAGAACGGTCTATTGACCCTCTGTCTATTTCTGTTTCTGACATCCTCCTTTTCATCCTAACTCTTGCCCAGCGGGGCGCTCTCTAGGTTGCCTTTTGTCCCTTTCTGCCTTTCTATGGTTGCCAGATAAACTGTCACTATTGAAGTCTCCTACTGTAAATAGATTTTTGAAGGGACTTCCACATTTGTTTCCCCCTCACCTTTTGTCATGCCCCAATGAGACCTTAACTTTGTCCTCATTCATCTAATATGTGAATGTTTTGAGCCACTGCATGCTTGCTCCTTCAAGTGGCTCACCATCAAGACAGCCTTTTTAGTGGCAATAACTTCTTCCAGGAAGGTGAGCGGGCTGCAGGCAATGTCTTTTTAGCCTCCTTACCTGACCATCTTCCCAGACAAGGTAGTGCTCCGCACTAGGGCTTCTTTATTGCCTAAACTAGTGACACCTTTCCAACTAGGGCAGTCTGACCTTTCCAACCTTCTATACTCCTCCACATCCTTTGAAGGAAGAAGAATGTCTTTACTGTCTGGACTCAAAACAAGCGTTTTATCGTTCTGCCATAACCTTTCAAGATGGACGACAAACTCTTTGTGGGGTACGCTGGAGCAAAGAAGGGATGTGATGTGTATAAGAGGAGCATCTCCTGATGGGTTATCCTCTGCTTTCAAGTCTGTTACGCTCTGGCAAAGAAACAGCCTCCTGAAGGCCTCAGAGCTCATTATACCAGATTTAGGGCAGCCACCATGGCTTTCCAGTGTGATTTCCTGGTACTCGACATCTGCCATGCGGTTATTTGGGCATCCCGGCCAAGCATTATTGCCCGGACAATCACGTTTGTAGGGAAGGCCTCTTTGGCTGCTCCGTCCTACAGGACTTTCTGGTTTAAACTTTTATGCAGTCCCTCCTATGGGGATGGTATTGCTTGGGTATCTATTCACACGTAAGAATCTGCGGCTAGATGTCTGTATAAGATAGACAAGTGACTTACCTTCGGTAACACCTTATCTGGTAGAGACATGATCTAGCCACCAATTTCTTACTGATCCACTCATCCTCCCCACACTGCGGATCAGTACTTCATGCCAGGGCTTTCACCTTCAGGGCCCTAGTTGTTTAAACACACTATTGTCAGTCAACTTCAAGGCTCCGCGCTTCTGGTGTGGAAAGTAGTAAAATGTACTGATGTCAGCGCGCTGAGGTGGCACCAATATGGATGACGCACACATGAGGATGACGGAGACACCGCTGATGACATCACGCAGAGTCAACCGATGCCACCTATCGGGGCACAGCGGTACTGCCCAAGAAAAATCTTCCAGATCCCGTCTGACGCCTGGGAAGTCCAGAGGTAAGGAATCTGTGGCTAGATCCTGTCTCTACCAGATAAGGCATTACAGAAGGGAAGTAACTTTTGCCCCAGTATTGGAACTTTCATAGATTCCTATAGCTTGTATCATTCCCAGTCTTCTGAATGGGAGCCTCAGTAAATAGAAAATACCATAGCAGTTGGTACAAAAGAGAAAGAAAGGCCTAGGCCTCATCTCATCTTGTAGCATATCCACCTCTTTTTGTAAAAGAGACTAAATACTTGCAACAACCAATCAGATTAGCCTCATCCCATAGAACCCTCCTGAGAGAACCTCAGAGCCTCAGATTTTCTACCGCACGTCTCCTCTGAGCTCTGCTCAGTTTTCTCTTCAATCTGTGGATTTCATCTATTTTTCTTCAAGATGTCGGATAAAGAAAAGAAGGCTTTATTCAAGGCCTGTGCTACCTATTCTAAGAAAAGGCTTTATGTGGAGTACAAGCATAAGGATTGTATTTATTGCTTGTACCCAGAACACAAGGCCACTGATTGTAAAATCTGCAGAACCTTCTCCACCAAGACACTGAGAGACAGGGAAGGAAGACTTTTGACCTGGCTACAGAAGATGAAGTCACGGAAGGAGGTGATTTCTAGTGACAGCGGGTATTCCTCCTCAGCTTCTTCATCAAGGAGATCTAAAAAGAGGGGTAGGTCTTCCCCTACAACCTCAACTGAACCACCTGCTAAGGCCTCTCAGAAGACCTATGGTTGGTCTAATAGGCCCAGTCCCGGAAAATCTCCTCATCGATGTGTAAAGGAGAGGGAGGGACGTGTGACTGAGGTAATTTCTACACAGAAGGTGACTCGGGTACCTTCTGTTGCCTCTCCTCCATCTGAGAAGACAAAAGGTTTCAAAAAAATCCAGCATCTTTACCTCAGGAGAGTAAATCGGAGAAGAAAACCTGTTTGTCGACGACTGCATCATCAGGTACGTCGACGGCTGCTAAAGTTCATCAGGCGTCGATTACAGTCCGTCGACGGTCCCATCGCCGAGGGCTTCGACGGCTGCAGAGTCGACGACGACTTTGTCAACGACGCAACTTCCCATATCAGTGTCGTTGACGATATTAATAACCTCGACGACGATGACGCCGACGATGGTGTCGACGACGAATACAACGATGGCAATGACGACGACTTCTATGATACTGACGACGAGCTCGTCGACTGTGCGGTTGACTATTTCTCAACCGTCGACGATGATCCTTTCTCCGACAGCGATGGTCTCGTTGACGACTATTACATCGATGACTACGATGTCGTCAATGACTCCGTCGACGGTGCAAAATGTTAAAACTTCAATTAGAAGACGCCAGATAACACTGGAGATGACATTTCCGCGCAGGGTGACCCCTTTGCCTCCTGCATTACTTTTGGATGAAGACTACTCAGATGAGGAAGATAGTCCTTATGGTGATGCATATAGTCCTTCTCGGCTCCAGGTGAAATACCAGGACTCAGATTCTGATGACTATTATGAGGAACAGTGGCAACCCACTCCCCAGAAAGACCTCAAGAACAATCAGGGTATGGTGTCTATGCCTTCCTCCCTTATAAGTGACTTACAGATCATGTTGATGGATTATAGGAGGAGATTTTCATCCCAACCCTCTGAATCCATGCAACCACCTCCACCACCACCACCACCACCGCCGCCTCTTCCATCAACTTCTACGGTTCAGCCACCGGAACGTTTGGAGGAACGGCAGAATATCACCACGGGACAGGCCAAATTCAAATTTTATTTATTATGTTTTGGCTCTCAAAGAGGGCCACATAAACATGTACAAACAAGCAACAAAAAATCATCACAAATGCAAAGGTAATAATACATAAAATTCAAACCGTGACAAAAACACTGCAGACCCCCAGTCCCGTGAGGCCGGGTCGGCACAATCTTCAAGAGAGATTAATAAATAGCTAAAAATCCTTTAAAAAAGTTAAAAATATAAGCACAAAACATTTCATTCGGTGGGCAATAAAGTGCATTCAGGAAATCTTGTAAAGTGACGATGCTGAGACGTAGACAAATTACTTTAAGCCATCGGTTGCGCAAGCTACGTAACATAGGACAAATCAGAAGTACGTGCATACGGTCCTGGTTATTCAAATTACATAGATTGCACAACGGTGAAGTACCATGCCATTTGGATAGCAACACATTAAGGGGGATTAAGTCGTACCGTAACAGGAACCAAAATCTACGAATCCCATGTGGTAAATTCCACAGGGCGTACGGTTGAGGCTGTCTCAATCTAAAGGAGGAGATGAGTGGCTCCACATTCTTTTTCTCTCCGATTATTTCTTTGTCAGTTAAAAAACAATAGTCCCACGAAGCCTCCTTAAGGACCTGTTTCAACTGCGTGGGAGAATAGGAGAAGAGTACACTTTCATCCAGTCTGAGAATTTTGACTGCCCTCCTAAAATTACTGACCAATTTGGAGAATTCCTTAAAATTGCCCAAAAGTTCTTTTTTGAGTAAGACTCGCAGGGTTCCCTCTCTTCCTCTGGCCAAACTGGCTACCCACCTTATCAAGGCGCACAGCCCCTGAACCCAGGCACTCCTGAGTCCAAAATCCAACCTGCAGGCGGCCAGCGGACAGGCGTTGTTTAAAGAAGAGAGGGATCTTAGGAGTTTTCCCTCAATCTTGTGGCAAAAGGTCCAAAGTTTTATCTCTATTATTTCTATACCGTATAAGATGGTTGCGGGGATTTTAGCTTTAAAGACTTCAAGAAGGCTAGAAAAATGTCTTTTCCCCGTTGCCAGGTATAGAGACTTTAATCCATTGCCATGGGCAAGAGCTTTGCGAGAGCAATGCTCTATATGCGGGTTTTCACTCATATTGGCCGAGACTATTTTCCCTAGAAATGTGTAGCAAGTTACGACCTCCAGTTTATGAGCTCCGATAGCCCAACCAAAGTTTGTCGAGCGGCATTTCTTCCTGCCAGCAATGCACATCACCTTACTTTTATTGATGTTAATCTTCATATAATGGACCCCAGCAAAGTCCTGCAGAGCCTGGAGCCGGTTTGCTAAACCTGCGGGAGTTAAGTCAAGTAATAAAACATCATCCGCATACATTAGGCAGGCGATTGGCACCCCTCCTATCAATGGTGCGATCCCCTCACTGTGGGACACTACAGCAGGGAGGTCAGTAGTATATAAGGAGAACAACAGGGGCGCCAATAAGCAGCCCTGTTTGAGGCCATTTTGGGAAGGAATTTTGGCCGAAAGTCCCCACTCACCCCCCATTAAGACTCTGCACCAGGTCTCAGTGTGCAGAGCCCGCAGCAGTTCCAACAGGGATGTAGGGACACCCAATGACGCCAATTTTCTCCACAGCGTTCCCCGATCTACTTTATCAAACGCTGTGGAGAAATCAATAAAAGCAGCGTATACGACACCCCCTCTCACCTGGACATATTTGTCAGTGATAACCTGAAGGGCAGTCAGGTTGTCCAGAGTGCCGTGTTCCCTCCGGAAGCCAGTCTGTTCCAACGGCAGGATATTTCGCTCCTCGACCCAATCAGAGAGGGAACTCAGGAGGCATTTCGCGAAGACCTTTCCGATGGAGTCGAGGAGCGCAATCATGCGATAGTTGCCGGGACAGTCCCGTGCCCCTTTCTTGAAGATGGGGACCAGAATGCTTCCTCTCCACGATGCAGGAACACATTTGGAAAGATGACATGCCCTAAACAAGGGAAATAAGATTTTGCTCCAAGTTAATGGGTCCTTTTTTAGGACCGTCATCGGAAGCTCATCCGGTCCCATGGCCCCAGAGGAACGCATATTTTTTATAGCCAGCTCGATTTCTTTCTCAGAGGGAAAGAAAACCGAGTCATCAGGGGTGGCATAGTTGACGTTGTCCGTACTTGTAATCCCATTCCCTGCATATAGATCCCGGATATGAGAGGACCATATATCCTCAGAGATTGCAGTGGGAATAGGGGCGTGGCGTGTACCACATCCTTTCCCAATTATTGCCCAAAAGTCTTTAATGTTACCAAGTGCAGCGGATTCCCTTAGTTTGATCCATACTTCATCCTCCTTATCCCGTTTAATTTTTAGCTTGAGTCTGCTTCTCTTTCTTCTTAACCTAGCAATATTTTTCCCTCGTTCTGGAACCCTTTCAATGTACTGTGCGCGGATCAGTTTGTTTAGTTCCCTATTTAAATTACGGAGAGTCGGAGGGACTACCTCTCCTATTTTCCTAGGTGGGAGACATTTTTTAGCATTCAGAGGAATCTTTAACATGAATTCCTCAAAACAAACTATTTCATTTCCTTTCCACTGTTCTATTCCTTTAAGGGTATCGGTCAATAGCTCCTGAACTCCATTTATGGCAGCATTATTCCAGAAGCATCTTCCGGTAGTTGAGTGGAAGGTGACCTCCTTGCCCTTTAACGACCAGGGTGCCGTATTCAAGGAGTTTAGCGCAATTGATATTAATAATATGCTATGGTCGCTCAGGGTCGTGGGGATGATCTGTAAGTCAAGAATCCGGGAAAACAGACCGTAGCTGGCGATGGCATAGTCCAAGATGGAAGACCCAAAGGGGGATTTATGGGTATAATTTGCGGGGACGTCAGAAGGGAGTCTTCCATTTAAGATGATACCATCCCCGATTGCTAGTTCTTTTAATAAGATCTTCCCCCTTTTATTTGTCTTTAAGTCTTCCGGGAACAGTGTCTGGGGGATGCGATATGCTTCCTCCTTCGCATTATTCCTAAAAAGTTTTAGACCAGCGTTTGATACTTTACAATTCAAATCGCCGATAAATAAAATTGTGGGAAAAGGAGGTGAATTTTTTATCTTATCCATGTGCTGGAGGACCCGCTGCAAATTGTCATTAAAGCCTTCCTCAGGCGGAATGTAGACATTAAAAATTACCATAGGGTATTTTACGTTATCAAAAAATATATTTTCTAAAAATATTGTGTGGAAAAGTCTACTGGAGTCAATGTAATGGGAAAATCTCCATTGAAACTTATTTGACAGTAAACAGGCGAGGCCCCCCCTAGCATGTCCTTTCTTAGAGGGCGCGGCCGGTATTTCCAAGACATAATAATCTTTTAATGGCATTAACCTGTCTATGCACCAAGTTTCCTGGATACACAATATATCAGCCTCCAAAGTGGATAATAGTAACATTTTCTCCGGGCTGTTATGGAAACCGGCCGCGTTCCAGGAAATTACGTTTAAAGTCGGGACAGGCGGATGATGATGGTTCCTGAGATGATGAGCGGAATGTCAGAGAGGTCCCAAATCCTGATAGAGAATGGGACGACTATATCATACCGGATGCCGCTTCTCTGGTACCGGATCCTGTAGATTCTCCTCCAATAGACATAGGAAGTTTTCATATTCTTATGGAGAGAGCTTTAAAAAGATTTGGTCTTCCAGTTCCAGTTGTTCGATCAGACCGCTTTATCTATGATTTTAAAGAGCCTTATAGGAAATCCATCTGCTCTATTCCCATCATAGAACACGTATGGAGTGAAGATGTGAAGGTTATGCAGTCTCCAGCTACTGTTATCCCTGTTCTACCGTCGATGGAGAAGAAATATAAGGCTCCTGATGGTAGTCCTGCTTGCCTGGTTTGCCAACCGAGGCCGGACTCAGTTATCTCCCAGGCGGCTTAGAGAAAATCAAAGCACCCATCGGCTCCTCTTGCCTCACCCCCAGATAGAGAAGGCAGACGCTTGACAACGTGGGCAAGAGATTCTCTTCTATGTCCAGCCTCCTGGTTCGTGCCTCCAATGCACTGTCAATTTTGGGACGATATGATCGCTAATTGTGGTGCGACTTTTCTCCTTTGGTTGATCAGCTACCGGACAGTGCCAAAGCGGATGCAAAGAAAATCCTGGAGGAAGGGGAGTGATCTTCCTCAGAGATTTATTGTGCCATGGACATCGCCACAACCGTTTTTTGTGCCATGGCAGGTTCGACTGTCCTGAGGAGACCAGGTTGGCTTCGGGCTATCTGGTTTTGCCCTGAGGTACAGAATAGGAGTTTGGATTTACCATTTGATGGTGACATGCTCTTTGGTAAGCATATAGATGACGCCTTACAAGACATCAAGAAGGACACAGAAACAGTTAGGTCCTTAGGCAAGTTGCAATATCACAAGGTCCCTTTCCGAGGGGCACAAGGTAAAGGTTTTTCAAACTACGAAGGAGGATACCAACAACGCTACTCCTCCTATTCACAATCTTCGCAGACTAACAAGCCTCAATACTTTCAACGCCAGAGCCACTCTGCGTCTTTCTCTCGTCAACCTGCAAGATGTCGACAGGGTCGTCAGGGGAGAGAGTCTTCTAAACGTAAATAGCGGCCTCTCTGCTCTGTCTACTGTTCCTCCACCCCTGGTAACATCAGTAGGGGGCTGGATATCACACTGTCTGCGCAACTGGAAGATCATAACATCAGATCGGTGGGTCCTCAATATCAATCGGTTTGGCCACACATTGAAATTTCAACACCTCCCACCTCCCAAAGCCCCTCGCGCCACCGAATCGAAACATCTACAGCTTCTACGTCTCGAAGCCCATCAACTGCTCATCAAGGGAGCGATAGAGTCGGTACCTCTATCTCAAAGAGGAGAAGGGTACTATTCCAGGTTTTTCCTGGTTTGCAAGACGGAGGAGAAATGGCGCCCAATTTTAGACCTGAGGGAGCTCAACACCTATTTATTTATTTATTTATTTATTAAGCTTATAGAGCGCGACAGCTACACAAAAAGGGTTTCCCGGCTCTACGAGACAGTGTGCTAGAAGACCGAAGGTTAATATCGTGAAGAACAGAGGGATTTATTGATTGAACAACCAGGTCTTAATGGCTCTGCGAAAACGGACATAACTTGTTTTGTTGCGAATAATCAAGGGGAGAGAATTCCACAGTTTGGGGCCCAATAAAGAAAATGACCTACCGCCCATTCTGGAGAGTCGGACTTTAGGCAAGTTGAAAAAGCCATGCGATGAGGAACGGAGACAACGTGCAGGAGTGTGAATATGCACGAGAGATTGTAGGTATCTAGGGGCAGTACACCATTTTATTTTATGCATGTAGCTAAGAGTTTTGAATTTCACTCTACTCTCAACCCTGAGCCAATGTAAAGCACGGAGATGTCCGGAAATGTGTTCCATTCTGTGACATTTTCATAACAACCTCGCAGCGGCATTTTGGACTAACTGAAGGCGTCTAGTGACAGCCTGTGTAGCCCCTAAATAAAGGACGTTGCCATAATCTAACCGTGAGGTTATAAGGGCATTGATCACGGACTTGTGTGTGCCACCCGGCAGCATCCAAATGATTTTCTTTAGCCAACGCAGAATGGTGAACCATGTGGCTGTTAACTTCCTAACCTGGGGCTGCATAGTTAAACCTTTGTCAATGGTTACCCCAAATTTCGTACCTGGTCAGATGGAATAGGGAGGGCACCCATTTCTGATGGCCAGTGTCTGGAACTCCAAAGGTCCTGCTTAGGACCCAGTATTAGGACTTCCGTATTACCTCCATTCAATTTGAGCAAATTGTCACTCATCCATTTGGCAATTTTCCTAAGGCCTGATTGAAGGAGGGAAGTAGAGGTTTGATCAGAATTTGAGAGGGAAAAGGTGATCTGAGAGTCATCTGCATATGTGAACAGAGTAAGACCGTGTTCAGCAATATGTGCCAGTGGTGTTACATATAAGTTAAACAACAAAGGGCCGAGTACCGAACCCTGAGGTACTCCATAAGGAAATGCATGAATATTGGAGGTGGCAGTATTTGACAAGATTTGGAATGTTCGGTGAGTTAAAAAGGATGCAAGCCAGCCCAGTGCTTGACCACCGATGCCCATTCAAGAGAGGGACTTTAACAGTATGGTATGAGAAATTGTGTCAAATGCTGCGCTGAGATAAAGTAGAATCAGCGCAGCTGTGTCTCCTCTAGCCAAAAGATGGCGTAGATTTTCTGTGACGCCCAACAAAGTTGTCTCTGTGGAAAACACTGTGCGGAAACCTGATTGGGAAGGGTGAAGTATGTCATTGGCCTCAATGAACTGGGCGAGATGAAAGTGGACGTGTCTTTCCAAAATGTTGGAGAAAGCGGGCAGAAGGGAAATAGGACAGAAATTGGCAAGGATTTTCGGATCGGCCGGAGGCTTTTTTAAAAGCGGTGTCATCATGGCATGTTTCCACATTGCTGGAACAGTAGAATTTTTTAGAGACAGATTGAGGGTTCTACAGATCACAGAGAACTGTGGAGTATCAAGTAGTTTGAGTGAAGAGATTGGGAGTGGATCAACTGGTGAGCCTGATTTAAGTTTCCCAAGAATATCTTTTAAGCCTTGAACGTTGATATCTGGCCAGGAATTTAATGCCTCCTAGGTAAGAGATGGCTGGGAGGCGGTAGGTATTATTTGTACCGGGCGCCAAATGCTGTTTCGATGTATCCAAATAGATAGTATCTATCTTCTTTGTGAAAAACCGCGCAAGTTCTTCACATTGGTAGCTGCTCAAAGGAGGTGGTTTGGCAATAGTTTGGGAGCCCACAAGTTCTTTAGCTAAGCTAAAAAGTGTTTTGGATGTATTCGTTGCCTCTGCAACGGTCCTAGCAACATAGCTAGCCCTAGTTACGGTACAGGCCTTGTGATATAACTTTAATTCTTTTCTATAAGTGAACCCTGCTTCTGAGGAGTAATCTTTCCTCCAGATGCGTTCCAACCGTTTGCATTTGCATTTATCCGCTTTTAGTGATTCATTAAACCAAAGAGCTGGAGATTTGTGGACATTTACTTTTTTGTATGACAGGGGAAGACAAGTATCAATAGCCTCCGTGAGCCAAGTGTTAATCTTAAATGACACAACTTCCATGTCATCCGTATCTCGAAAGTCGCAAGGGAGTTGGGAATCAAGGACATGCATAAGGCGGTTCACATCAAGCTTTTTCCAATCTCTTTTACAGTTCCTTAATGTCCTGTTGGAAGGAAACAGGGCAACAGGGGCGGACAGACTAAATTTGGATGGGAAATGATCTGACCAATGAAGAGGAAGTGCGGGAAGCAATGTATGTGGGGGAGGTTGGAAAAAATTGGGTCGAGTAAGTGGCCACCTTTATGGGTGGGTCCCGAATTCCACAGCGTAATATTCATGGCCGCAAGGTCCTCAATAAGATTTTTGCCTATGTTATTATTAAGATCTAGTGCTTATCAAAAAGGATTCCTTTCTGTGTATTATTCTTTTAGTTAGTGACCATGAGGCCTACACATTCAAATCAATGACCTTTGGTTTGTGACTGTGACACTAGACAAATATTAGTGCTCCACACTAGAATATCATTAACAAAAATGATATTCTAGTGTGGAGCACTAATATTTGTCTAGTGTCACAGTCACAAACCAAAGGTCATTGATTTGAATGTGAAGGCCTCATGGTCACTAACTAAAAGAATACACAGAAAGGAATCCTTTTTGATAAGCAGTTGATACCCAGTCCTTTCTGGTCTCTGGGAAACTCTCTTTTGGAGATTATTAAGATCTATCTCATAAAGCTGTCATTCCGGATGGTATCCCTTCATGATATTTTGCGCCTTCTCAATCCAGGAGATTACATGGCAACTCTAGATCTCGCGGACTCATATTTTCACGTACCGATCCACCCAGCTCACAGACGATTCTTACGCTTCACAGTAGTCAAGAGCCATTTTCAACTCAAAGTCTTGCCGTTCAGGCTCAGATCCGCTCCTCTGATATTCACAAAGGTTTTAGCCCCGGTGGCAGCGTTTCTCAGAAGACCATCTCTAGAGGTTTTTTCCTGCCTAGATTGGTTGATAAAAGCTCATTCTTCTCAAGCAGCTACAAGAGCAGTCAAAAGTTGCATTCGGCTTTTCGATCATCTGGGGCTACAACTTAACAGGAACAAATCAGTACTTCACCCATCCAGGTCAGCCAAATTCCTAGGTTCTTTCTGGATACAAGATGCTGCAAGGCTTTCCCGTCAGAGGAAAGACAAAGAAGGCTCATTCTCCCGACTGATCAGTTGCAAGGGAGACAGACTCTATCGGTCCATCTGTACAAATCGCTCCTACATCCTGCATACCCTTAATTCCGCATTGCATACTTCGTATGCGCCCATTGCAGGAGCAGCTAGACAGGTAATGGCGCCAGGCACATTCGACGACAAAATAATGGTCACTCCTCTCATGAGGGAGGCGGCCAATTGGTGGACGATCAAAGACAATATCTCAAAGGGTCTCACTCTCAAGATTGCTCCATCTCCCTTGGTTCTGACCACGAATGCCTCGCTGGAAGGCTGGGGAGCTGTTTTACAAGACCTACATGTGAGCGGTCATTGGACACCCGAGCAGCGTACTTTCCTCATCAATCTTCTGGAGCTCAAGGCAATTCATCTGGCTTAGCATGCTTTCCTTCCGAGGATTCGGAATTCCATGGTACTGGTTCGTACGGACAACTCGACGGCCATGCATTATGTGAACAAACAAGGCGGAACAAGATCTCGAGTTCTTTCAAGGGAGGCCCAAGAGATATGGGAATGGGTAATTCTCCACCGAGTTTCTCTTTCAGCAGAACATCTCCCAGGTACACTCAACACGACAGCGGATACTTTGAGTCGTCTGAAATCAATCTGTCACGAGTGGGAACTGGATCAGAACACTCTTGAAGGGTTCTTCGCATGTTGGGGCACTCCGTCCATAGACCTATTCGCAACCCCAGACAACAGGAAATGCCAGTTCTATGCAAGCAGGGATCACCATCGCGGCTCATTGGGGAATGCTCTTTCAATAGCCTGGTCAGGCGCATTTGTTTACGCCTTTCCTCCAATTCCCCTGATTCCGAGGCTAATCAGGAAACTCAAGACGGAACCTTGCAGAATGATTTTGATCGCACCAGCGTGGCCCCACCAATTCTGGTTTACAGAGCTTCTCCTGCTCTCTCAAGATCAGCCAATTCACCTACGACCCATTCCATCTCTATTGACAATGTCCCAGGGCCAAGTGTTGCATCCAGACCCGAGCTCCCTCCAATTGAGAGCGTAGCTCCTGAGCACCGGGAATTCCAGAGTTTAAATATCCCTCAGGAGTGCAAAGACCTATTATCTCAAGCCCAGGCACCAAGCACAAATAAGACCTATCACGCAAAATGGAAACATTTCTGCTTTTGGTGCCACCAGTAGAATCTCCATCTGTTCTCTTCTGCTTCTCACCAGATATTGCCTTACATTCTTTCTCTAGCTATGTCAGGCCAGGCACAGGCCTCCATCAAGGTACACCTGGCTGCTATCTCTAGATTCCGCTCAGGCAGCTTCAGGTCCTTCTCTCTGGTCTGAGAGGATCGTCAAACAATTCCTGAAAGGACTTTTCAGGGCTCTCTCTCCAGTTCGGCCTCCGCCTCCAATCTGGCAACTCAATTTGGTTCTGGCTCATCTCATGAAACCTCCATTTGAGCCTATTCACAGAGCGGATCTAAGGTTTCTATCATGGAAGGGGGCTCTCCTTTTAGCCTTGACGTCGGCTAGAAGGGTTGGGAAACTGCAAGCTCTTACCATTATGGAACTGTAACTGGGTGGACCGACGAGCCCCTCCGGAACGAGACTTGGGGACCCTTCAGGGACTCAACACATTCCCCCCTTCTTTCTTGCCCTTCACAGAACGACTTACCCGATGTCGATTACGGAATGGGCTCACTGGGCGAGGAGGAAGTGCACTGGCCCTTTAATTTCCAGTCAGCTGTAGAGTGGGCGGGTCTACACGAGGACGCTTGAACGTCAAAGGCGGAAGACGCAGAGAAGCCGGTGTGCTTGTTCAACCGGAGCGGAGAAGTGTGGAAGGAGAAGGAAGAGGAGCGGAGAGGTCAGATGAGTGCGGAGGAGACAAAGGGAGGAAGCAGAGAGTAGTGGAGAAGCGGTGCCTGAGACTTAGGGTACGCCAGGAGGCCAACGTCCCCACGAGCCGCCCGGCCACACACCCGGGGAGGTGTGTGGCTAGCCCAGGTACGGAGCAAGATCAGGGCCTGGGTTGGACGTAAGGGTGGTTCTACCTAGTAGTCCTTGGTGTGAGAAGTTGGCCCGATATGCAGCGTTCGCTATTCTAGCGACCACTATGCATCGGTCCAAACGACCCTTATGGTGATTGGTTGTAAGTCAACCTTAGACCAGCTATCCTAGTAGCGTGGATACGAGCAGTCTTCGGGCTAAACTCTAGAGGGCGTGTTAAGCCAGCTGTTATACCATCACATACCCCTTGAACACCAAGTGAAAGGACACCACACAAGTGTTATGAAAATAAACAGTATATTTATTAGAATCACAACAGCCCTGGACTCTTTATGAGGACAGGGTACTAAGCACAGAACAAAACTCTTAGGAAAATACTTCAAGTGCACAATTAAACCAAATGCCCGAGGGCACGGAAAGTTCTAATGGTCTCGGGCGGACCCGATAAGGCAAGTCGGAAGCGAGGGACTCGGGACCCTAGAGTAAGGAGGCTATGCAGGCACCGAAATGCCGGAGTTACCTAGCCACGAGGGCTGCGGCTGCACAAGTCTTACAGGCGTCGGGGTCTTCGCTGACGAGCCAGGAGCCGGAAGAAAAGGAGTTGCTGGCCGGCGACCAGTGATGAATAGTTCGTAGAGATCCAAGCCTGGATCAGAGATCGTTGATACCTGAAAGCAGAGGGGACCAAGTTCGTACTACTAGCCAGTAGTCAGAGGGTACCAGGAAGGCACCGGATGGCCGTCACCTCGACTAGGTGAGTGGGCGACGCTAGGCTCTGCAGTCTCACGGACCAGGAGGCGTTGTCGGCGACCAGGATGGAGGTGCGAGCTGTCCCACGAAGGTTGATGCTGTCGGCGTCGCTGGGCCCAGGATTGGGGCAACAAGCCTTGGCAGATTTCAGGGCCACGTGGTGGGCCTAAAATGGCGTCTTGAGTGGACCAGGAGGGTCCGGGGTGCTTCTCTCAAAGAAGGAAGCAAAGGCCAGTCTGGAGCAACCAGACCAGCAGCGTTGGTTGTCGGATGTCGTCAAAGAAGGACACAAGCCAGCGGCTAGTGACCAGACAACGTGCTGAGCAGCGAGCAGAAGGGCCCCACGCAGATTGTGGAGATGCTGGGAGACTGCACTTCGGTGCTGGAGCTGCTCAGGGTCGGGGCTTCTCGGACCCCAGAGCACTCACCAGAGAATTGCTTCGGTGGTCGTGCTGTTTAAGAAAGCGTGCAGGTTTTGATGATGGCCGGTCGCTCGAGGTCTCGTCACACCCACAGATCTCAGCTGAGCTGACGACGTGGGTAGAGGTCAGAGGTGCCAGGGAAGCCGGTTCTCGTCGAGCTGGGCCGTCGGATCCTTGAGGAAGGACTTGCAGCAAACCACAGAGTTCTTAGATGGTGCCCGCTGATGCAGGGTGACTACTCCTTAGCCACAAGGGAGAAATCTTGAGAAGAGTCTCGAAGTCCTTTCGTAGAAAGTATTCTTGATTCAAAGATGATCGAATTTGGAAGGGTCCCCGCTCCGGCCATTATCCTAAAGAAAGGGGTGGGTACATGAGGAGGTCCTGCCCTAGGGGTGGGACCAAGAAGGGGGGTAGTTACACCCCTCTCCCCTGCCGGACTTTCCCCAGGTCAGGGGCTGCGCGCCCCTGGAACTGGTTCTGACCGGCAGATGCGTAGTGAGCACCGGGGTGCCACTCCGCAGTCACCTTCTCGCAAATCCCTACCTACCCAGAATACACAAACCCTGTCTGGGACGGTGCGAACACCGCCCTGGACAGGAAACCCTTTGTCCAAGCTCTCCTCGCTGGAAGGACTCCCAGCAGCAGGAGGTCAGACTCGTGTCTGTGGTGGCAGCATCCGTTTTGTGGAGCTGAGGCTTTAGTTAACTTTAACCGGGGTTCACAGTTACGTACATGTCGTGTCCCTCTAGAAAGGCGGAATGCTAACCTCGTCGCCAGAATTGGTGAGGGGGCAGCATCCCGATTCGTATGACACCTTACTCGACATGTCTTGATAACGCTATACCGAAGTTACCGATATGATACGCGTTATCATGGAACAGCCATTGGGTCTTTGGTTCCGCAAGCTGCAACCGGGCTCGGCTCGTGCCAGAGCCCAATTCACACGGGTCCATGCACTCTGCCTTCAGGATTGTCAAGGCCTGCCATAGGAGTGACTGATAGGAACCCGGGTGTCCATTGTGAGGTTAGATATAGGGACACTATACCTAAAGCAACGAGCGAGTACGCTACGTTGCCCCAGCCGTCGTGCAGCCAGTTGTGTCAGTTTTAGATGGCCATCCAGGGGTGGCATAATACATGCTTCAGCCCCTGGTAGGCCCTGGGTACACCGATGCCCTGAGTTACAGGGTCTGACAAGGTGGCCCAGTTCCAATTGGGTAATGCACCTAAGGTACACGCATCAATTTAGTGAGAGAACAGCTAGGCTGTGGGTCTGATTAGCAGGCCCACAGCCCGAGAAAGTCGTAAACCAGTGAAACAAAAGCAAAAAGTCCGGGTGATCATAGGATTGCAGACCCTACTCTCCTACATGACCCCCCCCCCCCCCCCCCCCCAAACGTTGGGACAATAAGCTAACCTTGACCAGGTGAGTCTTCTTGTTCTAAGTGGAAATACCTGGAGAGCCCATCTGCATTGCCATGATCAGTGCCAGGTCTATGCTCCACTGTGAAGTCCATCCCCTGTAGGGAAATGGACCACCTAAGCAGTTTGGGGTTTTCACCCTTCATCTGATTTAGCCATAGGAGGGGCTTATGGTTGGTCTGAATCTTGAAATGAGTGCCAAACAAGTATGGCCTCAGTTTCTTCAGGGCCCACACCACAGCGAAGGCCTCCTTCTCTATAGCTGACCAATTTTTCTCTCTGGGGGTCAGCCGTCTGCTTATAAAAGCAATGGGCTGGTCATTACCATCGAAATTCAGTTGAGATAGAACAGCTCCCACACCCAACTCAGAAGCATCTGTTTGGACAATGAATGGTTTGGAGTAGTCTGGACTCTTGAGGATAGGCGCCGTGCACATGGCCTGTTTTAGGTCATCGAATGCTTTTTGACAGCTCGCTGTCCACTGAACTTTTTTGGGCATTTTCTTACTCGTCAGTTCATTAAGCGGAGTCACAATCGATCCGTAATTTCTGACGAACTTCCGGTAGTAACCAGTCAGGCCCAAGAAAGCTCGAACCTGAGTCTGGGTGGTTGGAGGAGCCCAGTCCCTGATTGACTGTATCTTGCTCTCCAGTGGTTGAACGTGGCCTCCACCGACAAGGTGGCCCAAGTATACAACCTGTGTCTGCCCTATCTGGCACTTAGTAGCCTTGATAGTGAGACCTGCTGCTTGCAGAGCCTCTAACACTTTCCGCAGGTTGACCAGGTGATCCTCCCAGGTGGAGCTAAAGACAGCAATATCGTCAAGATACGCCGCTCAGAAGTCATCCAGCCCAGTGAGAACGTGATTCACCAACCGTTGGAAGGTGGCAGGTGCATTTTTTCAAACCAAAGGGCATCACCACGAACTGATAATGCCCACCAGGGGTAGAAAATGCTGTCTTGGGCTTAGCGTCCTCAGCTAACCTGATTTGCCAATACCCAGCTGTCAGGTCAAACGTGCTTAAGTAGTTGGCCGAAGCCAATCTATCGATAAGCTCGTCTGCCCTTGGTATTGGGTGGGCATCAGTCTTAGTGACTGCATTGAGACCCCTGTAGTCTACGCAGAACCTCATCTCTTTCTTACCGCCCGGGGTGTGAGGTTTCGGCACTAGAACTACGGGACTCGCCCAGGGGCTGTCCGAGGGTTCAATGACTCCCAGCTCCAACATTTTCTGCACTTCATTCTTGATGCAGTCTCTAACGTGATCGGGCTGCCAGTAGATTTTACTCTTGACGGGCAAGCTGTCACCAGTGTCGACCTCATGGGTACACCAATTGGTCTGACTGGGTGTCAGAGAGAACATATGCCGGAAGGATTGAAGAACCTGTTTACAATCCTCCTGTTGATGTTCGGAGAGGCTGCCACAAAAGACAACACCGTCTACCGATCCATCGTCAGGATTCTGAGTGAGCAGGTCGGGGAGAGGGTCACTCTCCTCCTCCTGTCCCTCATCTATGGCCATGAGCAAACTCATGTCCTTCCTGTCGACATATGCTTTGAGCCTGTTGACATGGAGCACCCTGTGGGGGCTCCAGGGAGTTTCAAGGTCCACCAGGTAGGTGACCTCTCCCTTTTTCTCCAGGATGGTGTAGGGCCCGGACCATTTGTCCTTGAGTGCTGCTGGGGCCACTGGCTCCAACACCCACATCTTCTGTCCGGGCTGATAAACAGTCAAGACAGCCTTTTGGTCATGCCAAGCTTTTTGGAGTTCTTGGCTGGCCTTAAGGTTTTCAGATGCCTTCTCCATGTACTCAGCCATCCGCGAGCGGAGACCAAGCACATAGTCCACTATGCTGGTTGCAGGCTTTTTGAGAGGTCTCTCCCATCCTTCCTTCACCAAGCACAGGGGTCCTCTTACAGGATGCCGGTACAAAAGTTCAAAAGGGCTGTAGCCAACCCCCTTCTGTGGGACCTCTCTGTAAGCGAATAAAAGGCAGGGAATCAGGACGTCCCATCTCCGCCGAAGCTTTTCAGGTAGTCCATGAATCATCCCTTTTAGGGTCCTGTTGAATCTCTCAACAAGCCCATTGCATTGTGGATGATAGGGTGTGGTGAACTTGTAGTTGACACCACATTCCTTCCACATAGCAGTTAAGTAGCTCGACATGAAGTTTGCACCTCTGTCGGAGACGACCTCCTTAGGGAAGCCCACTCTGGAGAATACTCCAACTAGGGCTCTCGCCACCACAGGGGCTGTAGTGGTCCTAAGGGGAATAGCTTCAGGATACCTGGTGGCATGATCCACTACCACCAGTATAAACTTGTGCCCTGATGCTGTTGGTGGTTCCATGGGACCGACGATGTCGATCCCCACCCGTTCAAAGGGCACCCCCACCACAGGCATTGGTATAAGGGGGGCCTTTGTCGCGCCACCTGACTTACCACTGGCTTGGCAGGTGACACAGGAGCGGCAAAACTCCCTGGTATCTTCGTTCATGTGAGGCCAGTGAAAGTGCGAGACAAGCCTGTCCCACGTCTTCGTCTAGCCTAGGTGTCCTGCTAAGGGAATCTCGTGGGCCAAGGTAAGGAGGAAACCACGCTGGGACAAGGGGATAACCAGCCTCCTGGTCATGCCAGGCTTGGGGTCTCTTGCCTCAGTGTACAGGAGTCCATCTTCCCAGTACACCTTGTGGGTACCTGTGGCGTTCCCAGCAGCCTCAGCAGCAGCCTGCTGTCTGAGGGGTTCAAGGGAAGGGCAGTCTAACTGGTCCTTCCCCAGGTCTTCTCGTGTGGGTCCCCCTGAGCCCAGAAACTCAACTTGATCAAGTTCGAGTTCTTTAGGTTCAGTTTCCCGCAATTCCTGGAGGTCAGCCTCCTCTGAGACTTGATCCTCGACCTGGGGCAAGGGGGAAGGCGAGGCCTTAACCCGACTGCTCTTCTTCTTGGGAGGTGTCTGGTCCGTTGTTCCAGGATCCAGCACCTGTTCAGTGGGGCATCGTCTGACCTGTGACCTGGTCACAGCAAACACATGTGCTGGCAAGCCTAACATTTCCATGTGAGTCCGTTGCTCCACTTCCGACCATTGTGATGACTCCAAATCATTGCCCAACAAACAATCCACTGGGAGGTCTGAACTAACAACAACCTTTTTCTGGCCATTTACCCCTCCCCAGGAGAAAGCAACAATCGCCAAACTATGACTGGTAGTGACGTTGCTGGCATTGGTCACCAGGAAATCTGTACCTGGCATGATCTGTCCAGGGTCCACAAAGTGAGGCGTCACCATCGTGACACTGGCACAAGTGTCCCTATAGGCCTGAGCCATTCTTCCATTTATGAAAGGCGTCTGTCGGTATTTGCCCAAAGTATTGGGACTGACATCAGGGGATATATCCACATCCCCCGTACAGACAAGGACAGCCTGAGTGAGCGTACCAACTAAGTTGTCACACCCCTCAGAACCCAAGGTTAACACAACTAGTCCCTTGGGAGGCGCACTACTACTGCTGGCTGTACTAGGGGGCACAGGTGCCTTAGGGGCTGCAGTAGCAGGAGTCTGCCCTCCTTTCTTGGTGCACTCACTAAACCAGTGAGTTTTACTTTTACAGTATTGGCACCACCTTTTCGATTGACCTTCTTGATTCTTTTTTTTCTGGGAAGCCTGACCCCCCCCCCCCCCCCCCCCCCCCTCTTTGGGTTGTTGGGGACCTGTCGAAGACTTCTGGTCAGTTTTTTCCCCTTTCGAATCTTTACCCTTTTGGTCTGCTTTCTTCTGACCACCCTGGTTCTGGCCCTGGTTTTGCTTAACCCTTGTTCTGACCCATCTGTCTGCCTTCTTTCCCAATTCTTGGGGAGAGGTCAGATCCGAGTCGACAAGGTGCTGATGCAACAACTGGTTCTGACAATTGTTTAAAATCTGTTCTCGCATGATCAAATTATACAATCCTGTGTAATCAGTAACCTTACTGCCCAGCAACCAGCCCCCCAAAGCCTTAGTGGCACAATCAACGAAATCAGACCAGTCCTGAGACTGAGTTTTCTGGGTATCCCTGAACAGCAACCTGTACTGCTCAGTGGTTAGGCCGAACCCATCAATCAGTGTGTTCTTCAGGACCTGGTAATTGTTAGCATCCTCGACCCTTGTGGTGAGGAGCTTATCTCTACCTTTACCTTCAAAGGAGAGCCACAAGATAGCTGCCCACTGACTCTGGGGGATGCACTGTACAGTGCAGGCCCGCTCCAAAGCAGTAATCCATTTGTGGATGTCGTCCCCTTGCTTAAAGGGGGGCACTATCTTATTCAGGTGCTTAGTGTCTAAACTCCTGGGTTCCCGTGGGGGAATGCTGCCACCAGTGGGAATTGTCCCACTCAACTCTTGCTCTCGAGCAAAGGCGAGTCTCTCTTTGGCTAGGGCAAGTTCTTCCCTTTCGATCTGCAGTTTGACTTCCCGCTCCTTTGCTTCGTACACTCTCCTCTGAGGTGATGTCATCCCTCTTCGAGCAGAGCCTCGAGAGCCATTGGTTCGAACAGATCTGTTAGAGCCTCTTGACAGAGATCTAACTCGTCCGTTCCCAATGTTAAGCTGGCCCGAGAGAGGGCCCAGGGGTCCCCTAGTACCAATCTCGTGCCGGCTTAAGTTGTCCTGAGTTAGCTGACTAACTATGACTGGACCTTTGTCTGCCTCGTCCCCAGATGTCTCTAGATCCTCGTCCTCCTCTTCGCCCTCGGCGGAGAGATGGATAAGGTCAGGGTCACCTCGGGTTCCCTCGAGGGGAGGCATATCCACTTCCGGATGAGAAGGGTCGGTGTTACCCGCCCTCCTGGCATCATAAGTCTCCAAGAGACCAATCAGAAATGGAATGGTAGGGTTGGCACCCTGTTTTAGCTTTCGAGATGTACAGATCTGTCGCATCTCGTGAAAGCTAAGCGCAGCATATCTGGAGGTGACCTGTGGAAGGTCGACTGACACGAGGGGAGACTCAGAGTTTCCGCCTTTGTCTGACATGCTGCTTCTAATGTGGTGTAAGGGATGCACCTACCTACACTATGGGTTTACCTACTGATCCCTTGCTAAGAGTTGTAGCCAAGGTGTGCTAAGCCTTGAGGAGCTACAACAGCTGGTTCAGTAGAACTCAGAGTATTCTAAGCTAAGTTATATGTACCTGGAGTACTTATGCGATCTTTCACAAGATATTCTTAGGATACGCGTGGTAAAACAACAGCAAGCTCAAATCCCAACCGCTGCTCACCAATGTGAGAAGTTGGCCCGATATGCAGCGTTCGCTATTCTAGCGACCACTATGCATCGGTCCAAACGACCCTTATGGTGATTGGTTGTAAGTCAACCTTAGACCAGCTATCCTAGTAGCGTGGATACGAGCAGTCTTCGGGCTAAACTCTAGAGGGCGTGTTAAGCCAGCTGTTATACCATCACATACCCCTTGAACACCAAGTGAAAGGACACCACACAAGTGTTATGAAAATAAACAGTATATTTATTAGAATCACAACAGCCCTAGACTCTTTATGAGGACAGGGTACTAAGCACAGAACAAAACTCTTAGGAAAATACTTCAAGTGCACAATTAAAACAAATGCCCGAGGGCACGGAAAGTTCTAATGGTCTCGGGCGGACCCGATAAGGCAAGTCGGAAGCGAGGGACTCGGGACCCTAGAGTAAGGAGGCTATGCAGGCACCGAAATGCCGGAGTTACCTAGCCGCGAGGGCTGCGGCTGCACAAGTCTTACAGGCGTCGGGGTCTTCGCTGACGAGCCAGGAGCCGGAAGAAAAGGAGTTGCTGGCCGGCGACCAGTGATGAATAGTTCGTAGAGATCCAAGCCTGGATCAGAGATCGTTGATACCTGAAAGCAGAGGGGACCAAGTTCGTACTACTAGCCAGTAGTCAGAGGGTACCAGGAAGGCACCGGATGGCCGTCACCTCGACTAGGTGAGTGGGCGACGCTAGGCTCTGCAGTCTCATGGACCAGGAGGCGTTGTCGGTGACCAGGATGGAGGTGCGAGCTGTCCCACGAAGGTTGATGCTGTCGGCGTCGCTGGGCCCAGGATTGGGGCAACAAGCCTTGGCAGATTTCAGGGCCACGTGGTGGGCCTAAAATAGCGTCTTGAGTGGACCAGGAGGGTCCGGGGTGCTTCTCTCAAAGAAGGAAGCAAAGGCCAGTCTGGAGCAACCAGACCAGCAGCGTTGGTTGTCGGATGTCGTCAAATAAGGACACAAGCCAGCGGCTAGTGACCAGACAACGTGCTGAGCAGCGAGCAGAAGGGCCCCACGCAGATCGTGGAGATGCTGGGAGACTGCACTTCGGTGCTGGAGCTGCTCAGGGTCGGGGCTTCTCGGACCCCAGAGCACTCACCAGAGAATTGCTTCGGTGGTCGTGCTGTTTAAGAAAGCGTGCAGGTTTTGATGATGGCCGGTCCCTCGAGGTCTCGTCGCACCCACAGATCTCAGCTGAGCTGACGACGTGGGTAGAGGTCAGAGGTGCCAGTGAAGCCGGTTCTCGTCGAGCTGGGCCGTCGGATCCTTGAGGAAGGACTTGCAGCAAACCGCAGAGTTCTTAGATGGTGCCCGCTGATGCAGGGTGACTACTCCTTAGCCACAAGGGAGAAATCATGAAGAGTCTCGAAGTCCTTTCGTAGAAAGTATTCTTGATTCAAAGATGATCTAATTTGGAAGGGTCCCCGCTCCGGCCTTTATCCTAAAGAAAGGGGTGGGTACATGACGAGGTCCTGCCCTAGGGGTGGGACCAAGAAGGGGGGTAGTTACACCCCTCTCCCCTGCCGGACTTTCCCCAGGTCAGGGGCTGCGCGCCCCTGGAACTGGTTCTGACCGGCAGATGCGTAGTGAGCACCGGGGTGCCACTCCGCAGTCACCTTCTCGCAAAGCCCTACCTACCCAGAATACACAAACCCTGTCTGGGACGGTGCGAACACCGCCCTGGACAGGAAACCCTTTGTCCAAGCTCTCCTCGCTGGAAGGACTCCCAGCAGCAGGAGGTCAGACGCGTGTCTGTGGTGGCAGCATCCATTTTGTGGAGCTGAGGCTTTAGTTAACTTTAACCGGGGTTCACAGTTACGTACATGTCGTGTCCCTCTAGAAGGGCGGAATGCTAACCTCGTCGCCAGAATTGGTGAGGGGGCAGCATCCCGATTCGTATGACACCTTACTCGACATGTCTTGATAACGCTATACCGAAGTTACCGATATGATACGCGTTATCATGGAACAGCCATTGGGTCTTTGGTTCCGCAAGCTGCAACCGGGCTCGGCTCGTGCCAGAGCCCAATTCACACGGGTCCATGCACTCTGCCTTCAGGATTGTCAAGGCCTGCCATAGGAGTGACTGATAGGAACCCGGATGTCCATTGTGAGGTTAGATATAGGGACACTATACCTAAAGCAACGAGCGAGTACGCTACGTTGCCCCAGCCGTCGTGCAGCCAGTTGTGTCCGTTTTAGATGGCCATCCAGGGGTGGCATAATACATGCTTCAGCCCCTGGTAGGCCCTGGGTACACCGATGCCCTGAGTTACAGGGGTCTGACAAGGTGGCCCAGTTCCAATTGGGTAATGCACCTAAGGTACACGCATCAATTTAGTGAGAGAACAGCTAGGCTGTGGGTCTGATTAGCAGGCCCACAGCCCGAGAAAGTCGTAAACCAGTGAAACAAAAGCAAAAAGTCCGGGTGATCATAGGATTGCAGACCCTACTCTCCTACACTTGGTATTCCCTTATCCCGGTATCCCTATCCCTGAGCACCGATTTCCGCCCCCCCCCCCCCCCCCCCCCCCCTTTCCCCTGCCGGACGTCTGGAGAGTGTGACATGGGTTTTTGCTTCCTCACTTCTATTTCCCCTAGTACATGTACATATAAAGGGCACTTTCCTCACGACTTGCTGTGTTTGTTTTATACCGAGAGGCAAGACGGACATCGACTGAGTCCTGACCCGACGGAGCCCAGAAGGGCATTGGAGAAGCGAGAAGGGCAAGCCCAGAAGTTGGACATATCGAAGCCGCTCACCCTGCCGAACAGTCCCTACCCGAAAAACTTGTACCGATTACCTGTTTTCCACATTAAAGCCCTCTTTAACAAGAACTCTCCTCCTGCCCATTTCTCCCGCGCACGTTACAGGAACCTTTCTTACAGTTCAAAAAGACACTCTAATCCGAAGGACAAATCTAAAATTCATTCCAAAGGTCCCTTCGGATTTCTATTTGAACTAACCTGTGGTTCTGAAATCTCTTTTCCCTCGACCGACGTCTCCAGCAGAAAGGTCTCAGCATTCCTTGAATGTCCAAAGATGTCTAAAATTGTATCTTGAATAGACAAAGGATTTCAGGAAATCTTCACAGCTCTTTGTTGCTTATAGTGCTCCGTAGAAGGGTTTTCCGCTTTCAAAACTAGGCATCTCACGTTGGATTTCCAGTGCAATTCATTATTGCCACCTAGCGGCGGGTAAGCCGCTAGAAAGACATGTACGAGCTCACTCCACAAGATCAGTCGCATCCTCTGCTGCTCTCTTCGCCGGAGTTCCTATCAAAGACATTTGTAGGGCAGCTACATAGAGCAGTGCCCACACGTTCACAAAGCATTACTGCTTGGACTCTTCTACAAGGAGTTAGGCGGCAGTTGAACAGGTGGTCCTGAGAAATCTCTTCCAATAAGCAGTGAGCTTTCCCTCCTAGCCATCCTTCCAATAATTGCACATTTTGTAGCTGATAATGTTTGCTGACTACTGTTTCAATGGCTTTGCTACTTATAACAGTATAGATACTAATGTATTTTGATGCTTATGTCACAAAATGTGTTTTTCTTGCTTACTGCTAGCTATTCTGATACAAGCTATGGGAATCTATGAAAGTTCCAATTCTGGGGCAAGAAAACAAGTTACTTACCTGTAACTTTGATTCCCCAGTATTGGTAACTTTCATAGATTCCCATGCGCCCACTAGCTCAGCCTTCACAGATGTGGTTACACAACGGTAACGAAAATCTGAGGTACTCTCAGGAGGGTTCGATGGGGTGAGGCTTATCTGATTGGTTGTTGCAAGTTTTTGGTCTCTTTTACAAAAAGAGGTGGATATGCTACAAAATGAGATGAGGCCTAGGCCTTTTTCCCTTTTGTACCAACTGCTATGGTATTTTCTATTTACAGAGGCTCCCATTCTGATAACGGTGAATTTTACAAGCCATGGGAATCTGTGAAAGTTACCAATACTGGGGAACTAAAGTTACAGATAAGTAACTTGTTTTCATCGTAACAGGTACTAAATGGATGTTTCCCAAAGGATAACCCGCCAGCAGCAACTTTCCACTCCACAGTGGCCTACTCAGCACAGGACTATACATTTGCCACTGTACTATAAAGTCTCCCCATACCAAGGGGTGAGGAAGAATTCAGTGATCATCTTCCACAGGTCGTCATGCTCAAAGCAAGCCCTGCTTCTTTCTGTCGTCCGACTGAAGTACCACGCTCTGTACACACCTTGAACAGCAAAAGGATCAAATGTAATATTCCCTCCTTAGTCCGACTCCTGGGGCCTGCCAATGACATACTACAAGGACAGCAAGACAGATCCACTAACTATTTAGCCACTTGGGAGGTCTTCACAAAAGTGCTAGGAGACACATTCACCACCTCAAATACGAGAAGGAATGCATCACAGCTAGGAATCGGTCAGGGTCACCTTATTCTTTTGCAACAAGAGCAAGTAAATTCACCCAAGAAAATCATAAATGTAATACTTTAAAAACTCAGCTGGATCCTGTGCAACAAGAACTAAGACAGAACAAAGCAGCCGTAAAAAAGCTAACTTGGAAAATAAAAAGGGAAGGAAAAATCTTTCTCTATGGAAAGCTCCTTTTCGACATACAAAGTAGTGACCACGCATGGTTTTGGCACAAAGTAAATATGTTACTACGTCTTATCTTCCAAGGGATCAGTTCCATTTGACCGAAGAAGCCTCAGCAAAGTTTCCACATGCACACTTCAATCACCATGAGGAGGGTCAAAATCACGCAAGTGCTCTATAGGATTTTTTTCCGACACTTTAACTACATTAAAAAGGAAACTGAATGGGCAGCCCAATGCTTGCCCCAGGATCCTATCATGGATTCCTTCATACCAACTAGTGAGCAAATAAAGAAACAGTTATCCAAAGGGAGACGGGAGGGGGCGTGAGGCCCCAATGGGATTCCACCTGCACTATTCCTACAGGATGCCAGGTACTGGTCACTGAAATTGGAGCCTTTATTCCAGCAAATATAAGCGGATGCCATAATCCTGGCGTCATGGAAAGGGTCTATAATTTCACCAATCCATAAACATGACAATAAGAGCAGCGCAAATAACTCTTGGCTTGTGCCGCTCATCGATAATATATTTAGCCTGTGCCATTTTAGAGGCGTTGACAACTTGGGCTTCGGCTAATCTCGTCACCCCGCTAAACCAGACCAGTTTCTGTAAACACATGGGTACCACATGGAACTTCCTGGACTTTTCCCTACTAATAGTAGAGTCTAAAGGAACTAAGTTACCCTTGTACCTCTGCTTCATCGACTTTCACTCCTCTTTTGACAATATTGATGAAGGTAAACTATAGATGAAAGTGGCTAATCGGAATGCTCCACCTGCCCTACTGAAATTACTCATTCTGTTAAACACTGACACATGGGTACAGGTTAAGTTAGGGATGCATTTTTCAAGTCGCATTCCAACCACCAACGGCCTGAAGCAGAGCTGCTTGCTTGCCCCTACACTGTCGAACCTTGTTTTAGCTGACCAAATAATATAATAAGTTCTGCAGTTCTCACGCCCCAAAGCTGGGCACAACAGTCCTCTCCAATCATTTCTATGCAGACAAGCTGGTGCTAATAGGTTGCACACCGGTCGGGCTGCAGCACCTCCTTGACACCACTCATGCATATGCTATAGAAGATCAATTTTGAAAAAACAAACCATGGTGGTAAGCAGGATGAAAAGAAAAGCATCAAGCTGGTTTATCGCTACCCAACGTCTGGAGTCTGTGTCGGAATATAAATATTTAGGCATCATTCAAACTGTAGAAAGAGGCTCTGAAACGGAAGGGGAATGCCCTAGCACTGGCATTGTAGTGTAGTTCATATTTTCCCAATAGGCACTGCGCATTAGAATAACATAAACAATAGTTTAGACGTAGGACTGAGGTCGACTAGGTCTCTATTGAATATGTTAGAGTTAATTTAGGTTTGCCAGCTAGCTCAGAGGTCACTAGAATTTTTCTCGAATGAACAGGGAGGAGTGAACTTCCCTGATTAGACAAGAAGGGATTCAGCTTCTGACAACCGCATCAACATGACAACTTTGCTCCCCCAGAATAAGGAGTATATCTCCAGAGTCTTGTGAAAACAATAGATAGCTATTTCACTCAGTCAATCGTGCATACTTAGTTTCACCAGAGTGCAGAGAAATAGAGAGACGGGTGTTTTCAATAAAAGGTGTTATTTTATTGAGCAGTCTTCTTTCTCGTGCAAGAGAAATGAATTGCCACAATTGCAATACTGGTTATAAAGTAAAGTGCGTACAGTAAAAGGAGTATTATGAAATAATACTGTAAAAGCAATTGATATGGTTACTGAGCCATATGATACTTAAAAGGTATAAAATATATACAGTTACTTACAATGATAAAAAGTTTGACTAAACGTACTCAACTGGTGCTTCTAAGCTACGCTGACCCCGATGTACCTAACCTAAGCCTAGTACGTGGGAAGGAGTAAATGAGCTGCAGTTGAAGTTAAGTTAGTTTTTGCCAAGAATCTAACTCAAGAATTCTCTAAGGATCTAATCAGCTCCGTACCTTGGTTTTAGAATGAAGGTCTTGTATCTCGCTCTCAGGACTCGATCTCCCAGTAACCCGCAAGGGTGGCTGGAACCACTGAAGCTGGATTTTCTCGGCAGGAGCAAAAGACAGCGTCTTTCTCAGTGCGTCAAATGGGAGGGACGGCTTCCTTCGGCACTCGCATCAGCTGGGCTTTGGATAAGTAGATAGCCGCTCTGCTCCACACCATCGTGTGTTGCTTAAGGCAAATGCTGGTATATTTATACCTGGAAGGTGCCGTGTTTGACGTGAGGTTGGACATAAGACGTCAATAAAAGATGTCACTAAGAACTGGCCGTTCTTTCAGTGCTCGCAGGAGTTCTAGGACAAATCAAAACAAAAGCATGGGGAATTCCCAGGTTGCTGGAGGTTTGGTTTGTTGAAAGAACTCGTTGTACTTTCTAGGAGTCTAAGGAAGTAGCCTTGCCGTATTTGGTTTGCATTGGCTAATACTAAATATGGCTTTGATTCTTATGCCTTTTATAAGGGTAGGATTTGTTATACCCACATAAGGGCATAAATGGGGATTATTTAATTAGGGTCCTAGATATGATCAGAACACCCACGCCACGTCTAATGTCCATCATTACTAAATACTAAGCAATTTATAAACATATAGGTATGCATGTGTTTTCCAGCCCACCCCAAAATTCATCAAATGCATTTGAAATGGTATAGATACACGAAAATTAGTATTATACTGTACGCTTTCAAGCCGTGGTATTATTCAGATAATGCAAATATAAATATCAGCTGAATGAATTGTGAAAATTACATTTATGAAATACAGAAGAGAAGGTCGAGACCATTTCATCACATATTTATACAAGATTGTACATGTGCTAGAGGCTGATTCAAATTACTGTCTCTAGTGTCTCTAGGAATAAAAGCTCTGTTCTCTAAGAATAGTTCTACTTTAAGCAGAGTACCTTGTGCCAAAAGAAAAGTAAATATTTTGGAAGTTGCGAAAATAATTTTTCTTTCAGGGGAAAAAATAGTTCCAAGTGTTTTCAGCAGTGTTGTTTATAAAAACTGGAGGCCGAATTCAGAATTCAGGGAACGCTGTGTGCTCGCTATTTCAATTGTTATTCTCGTTGTTAGGAGAGAACATTACCTCAGATAGACCAGCAAAAAACGCGTCTACCACAGTAGGTGAAAGTTGGGCCAACTCCGAAAAAGTTGAAATAGTGCATATACGCGATGCATTGCCATCATCAGTGTCTAGATCAGCAATGTTCACAGAGGGTTGTACCTGTGTGCTGTCTCTTTCATCTCGTACTTCACCGCTACCTGATCGTAATGGTGATCGTTATGTTGAAGTCTCAACAAATGCCGTCATCAGAATCGGTAGCCGCTGGGGACAACACGTTGCATGAGTCGTTACCGGACAAAGCAAAGCGTCAACATCCATTGGTATTGTTGATGGTAGTGTAAGACAGACGTCCAACACGCATTCTTCTCTGTATAGCAGACATCGAAGCACAGGTAAGATGCAATTTTGCCAGATCGGTCTGAATGAAAGAAACCAGGTAGTATTCAGATCTCTTAGCCGGGCCAATCCGAGGACCTTAGTGATACGGTCTCGGTATCGTATTGGTAGGATAGTTTCTTCCATCGTAGCCTGAGTTTTGTCTGTGACTTGGCTTGCCATATCGGAGCAGAAGGAATAAAAATAAAATTCCTGCTACGAGTCCCAAAATAAGAGGCAGGCCACCGAAAAGAGTGCACAAAATTCAGGAAGATGCCCAGAACTGTTTCAAAAGGTGTTAACAGTCCTGAAATATTGTCTTAAATACATGTGCGATGCCACCGGTATCTGACATGTTTAAAATTTGACTTAACATTTCTACGAAATGCACGGGGCAGTTTGTTGATTATAGGGTATGTATCTCTGCTGCTGTCCTTGCAGCCTGCAGGTCATACGCCTCTTTGGACGAGGTTAAAGGCACAGTTGTCTGTAAAAGAATAGACTTCATTCTGCTTAAAGTATCAATTCGAATAGAAGAGATATTCACAGAAGGCCATAATGCCGCCTCCATGTCTGGATTGCTGTTTGGATACAATACTTGCATACAACAAATGACCCTGGAAGTAACGCTCACGAGATAGGGGTTTCCTGGCATCATGCCACAACAGCTGTGGTCACTTAATATAATGTAGCATGCGTTGGAAAGATGTCTGAAAAAGGGCTCTATCTGTGTAACCGGGGTGCTGTGCAGATGGCATGAAAGGTTGTTTGATGAACCTTTGCAAGATCCATGCAAGTTTATACCTTCGCATAGGAGTGTACCGCTCAGTGATGTTCTACAATTATTACCACTAAGAAATACCTCTTTCTTTCCCCCACTCCCAACATCTGTGTGTATAGGGAAAATTCCAGGTTAATTTGATGTATCCTTTACCCAACCTTTCACACAGGCCTGCTGGTATATACTTTTGGCAGTATTGAAACTGAAAAGTTGTTATCGGGATTGTAATGGTGCCATGTATTATCCATTCAATGACAGGTCTTTCTGACATTGTCAATGGTAATCTCTCAAGTTTTTCAATGCTCAGCACCCTATAGTCTGCTCCTTTCTGTGCCAACGAGATTTGTCTATCAGTAAGGTTAAAGATAGAAAATAATGACTTTATGTTTATTAGACGCCATGGCACGTGACCTGAATGGAGGTTTTGTAACGTCCAGCCTAGCTGTACAATAGAACGCAATTGGGACTGACCATGTTGTAACATTATCATATCCTGTTCTATTATATCAATAGCAGATGATACAATGCTGTCCAGTGAATAGATTCTGGAGGACAGGGTCGTTAACCCATTATCCACTACAGAAAGTGTTTTTTTTCCCAAATTAATACGATCAATTTCTCGTATCTTTTCTGCAGTTTCAATTTGATTTAATTTCCAAGCTTCATTGTAAGCTGCGTATGTACCGGCGTATATGAAACGTTTTTGACGCTGTTTGCGAGGTCCCAGTATGAAATCTCGCAAGTCAGCACCGTCTTTAAGTAAAATTAAATGTTGCTTAATTTCGGGAAGTGTGGATCTCTGTAGCCAGTCGAGGCATAGTTTTCCTACACTGTATGTTGTAACTATCCCTGGATGTTGTCTTTTGGAATATCTTGGGTATGGCCTGTTCTGTTTGAACCCCTGTATTTTGTACAGGAATCTATCATGACAGTTATTAGTGTCTGTGGTCCAGATCAACCATTTGTTCCAATCAGGAAGTGTTCTGTTTTATTTTAAAATATAGGCCACGTCTAACCCTTCATCTGTAGTGGTGTTTCTATCAGGCATTGGCTTTGGTATAGACGGGTTGTTTAAATCTTTTATCTTGGCTAAACCAAGACAGGTTGAATTGTGTCATTCAGGAACATTATTTGTTCTGGGATCATGCAGGCTCTGAACAATGCTTCTAAACCTTGTACCTGCCATTCTTTTGTACCCCAGATGGTTTGTGTCTCAACGTTGTTATTCCAAAATTCAAAACCAAATGTAGACATTTTTTCATAAAATATTTCAGAATAAATCAGTTTAGTGTTTGTCAACATGCTTTTCACTCCTGTCTTATTTAACATTTTGAAATAGAATGTTTCAGGATCAGTGATATTAAAGCCCGAGAAGTATGTGAATTTCTCATAAAATGTTTTTGAGCTGCCTTTTGGTGGGGTTGGACAATGTTCCCATTGATTATAACTGAAAATATTTCTAGGATTTGCAGATTTATGCAGATAATGATGCCCAAAGTGGTTGAAACAGTACATTTCCTCATAATTCGAAGAACCCTGTAAATAATCATGTGCTGTAAATTTTGCTTCATCAGAGAAACTACTAGGTGATACAAAGTCACTTAAAGAAATCTTAAATTGGTGTGGATATTTCAAAAGCTCAACCGGGCCATAAATTTCATAGTCAGTTTTGTCCCATGCTATACCACCAGGTATTGGGATGGCTGTGATGTTCACTGATGACAGTTCTCTTTTTTCGATGTGTGATCTGTGTGGTTTCAGGACCAAGTTGATGTTCTGACTTTTTGTGTCCATTGTACTATATTTTCCATCAATAAATCTACCCAAACTTAAAACCAAGATGAGCCATAGAAGGAGAAAAAAGTAAGCCTAACACAATCCATAATTTAATCCATTGTGAAGTTAGATATGTTTCTCTGAGTTGATGAAAGAGTTCTGCGATTTCTTTTCTTTGAATGTTTTTGTTGCTGGCATGTCTCCATGTTCACTTGGATCATCGGAAAAGTCATGAAAGTTGATAAAGTAGCCAGATGCAGTTCTGTCAATTGGTGGGATTGCCTCCGGATTACCATTGATCTTTGCATTTTCTTTTGTTGTATTTGTATAGTTCGAGGCTACATCGTTGTAGACTGGTGTTTCTTGATGAACTGTTGCAATTTGGGTTTCAAGAGGCACAAGTTCCATGGCTTTGTTCCATAGTCCTTTTTTAATTACCGCAGGTTTGTCAAATGTGATTAGTCTCCCATTTTGAACCTCTTGGATTGTAGCAAGATTTGGTCTTCTGCTATTTCTTGGGAGTCCACTGGGCCTACTACTTATTATTGGCCACATGGTTGTGGTTTCACCAGGTCGATTGATACAACTCTGTTCTCCTTTTTTCCAGCAAAGGGCGGTAGTACAACTGATCTTGTTCCGCTGACAGCTAAGACAGGTACAGCTTTTCTGTAAGAAGGCCCAAATTCCTTCTTCACCGCGATCTTTTCTCTGACCAGATCCCCAATCTTTGGAATCCAGACAGGTCTTGCTGGGACAGGTGGCTTTTCTTCAGTGGTAGTTGGCTTTAGCTTTTCGTTACTCAGACTTCTTGTTTCATTTAAGTTCTGTAAAACAGCCAAACGATCTTTGATATCAAAGGCTTTTTGTTGCACCACTGAAGTCTGACAATCCAAGTCCTGAATGATCATTTTGGTACCAAATAAAAGTTCATACGGGCTGATACCTCCTAGAGAATTTCTTGGCATATTATTAAGACTACGTTGGACACTTATTAGATGTTTGACCCACCCATAATCCGAACCTAATACCCTTGCTGTTATAGATTGCTTTATGTCCCGTTTTTTTCTCTCCACTACCGCATTTCCCTCTGGATGGAATGGACTAGAATACCGCAATGCAATGCCCATGCTGGCCATGGCCTCCTTGTAAGCCCGAGAGCTAAACGCAGGACCCTTGTCAGAATGTAGCATGCCAATTGCGTATGTGCCGGTAAAGACTCGCAAATCTTTTATAACAGTTCTGGCGTCAGCCGAGCGCTGTGGCCACATCCAAATGAATCTTTGTCTTAATATTTATGGGACCGCATATGTCCGGTCGGATGTCTGCACATAGATAGCCTGATGCTGTCTAATAGTGGTATCTGAGCTGGTGTCTGGTCCGGTTCACAACTGCGATCTCTATTGCAGTCCTCACAATTCATTGCAAATTTATAATTTTCTACGCTCATCCCCGGCCACCAGTATTGTGATTGTAATTCTATTAGAGATTTCAGGATCTCTTGGTGCCGCAGACCCAATCCCATGTGTGCTTCTTGTCTCAAGAAGACTTTCCGGTTCGTGTTTGGAATTACTCTATCCGCCACTCCAGGGATTTGAGGAAACGGAACGGAGTTCGCATCAATTATGTATGTATTGTCGAGTGGATAGTTTAGAGGCAACGCCGCATAATTGCCTTCCATTGAGGCATTCACTGCAAGCAGCGTTTCGCCATCTATTTGTTTTTTCCGTACGCTTTTTTGTAGCTACGGAAGCCGAGAGATCTTCTGCCGATGTGGCTCCGTCAGCCAAAAAATTCCCTGCAACGTGAACGCCATCACGTTGAAGACTCTGCGTATGTATCACGTGAGTCTTTCGTAGTTCTTTCTTCAAAAAAACTACTTGTTCCCCCAGTTTTTTATGCTTTATTGTGGCACCTGTCTCATCTTTGTAACCATTTTTTATCCAGGTCTGCATGGAATTATTGTAAGATCGGACGCAGTAATGCGAATCGCACACTATTAGTGTCGGGAATTCACGATCAGCATTTTTTTAAGCGCCATATTTAGAGATCTTATTTCAGCTCGCTGAGCTGTACAGTTTCTGAGAGATTCAGTTTAAGTGACCATCGGTCTGAATTTACCTAGGCGCCAGCGATCTTCAACAATCGCGCACGCTGCATTGTAAATCTGTTTTTCCACAACGTAGTGTTGTGCAAATCTGTCCGTGAAGATTACACAGGTGTACTGTTCGAGGGGCACATTTTCGATCGGCAGAGGACATTCATTTTCATATTCCAGATATTCTAGTTTTTTCTTTTTTGGATCAAATTCGTGTGTCACGTCTTTTGTTGCAAGAGAAGTTTCCTATTTTATCAATTTTGGATCTAGAGCTTTAGCATTAGGATTGCCTGGTATTGTTACCGCCTCAAGGGCTGATACTGCTGTCAAAACAGATATCCCCTTCCCTTGGACTGGGGCTCTTTTTTTTTTTGCTACAGCAGTTAGAATTTTTTCAGTTGAACTGAATATCATTTCAGCTTGTCTGTACAAATGTGATTTGTAAGCCGTTGGTACCGTTTCTCCCTCATTAGAGGTCAGGCATGTGAATCCGCATCTTCCTGGGATGACTCTGATTACAAGGTTGCGTTCATTGGCGCGTGTTAGCAGTTTTGTTTTAGTTAACATATCTGTCTGTAATGATCTTAAAATTTCTGTGTGTTTTTGAGTCCAATTAATTGGTTTAAAGTCAGGTTTTATTAGTTCATAGAGAGGTTTAACCCTCTCTGCATAATTTAGAATGTATGTTCTTCCTAAATTCAGGAAACCTAGTATTGATTGTAAGTTTTTCAGCGTTTTTGGAGCTTGGAGTACTGCACACTTCTCTAAGAAGTTGTCTGCTAGGCTTTTGCCTTCACTTGATAATTCATATCCTAAAAATAGGACAGTTAGATGGGCAATTTGTGATTTTTTAAAGTTAAATTTATTCCCTTCAGCTGCGAACCCAAGTATTATGGTGTTCACTCTTTTCAAGTGAGTCTCCAGGTCGTCGTCTGTAAGATAGATGTCATCGACATAGGATAATGTTATCATCATACATTAGTAGTAACTCTGTTACCCTGGCTGAAAATAATCCTGGGTTGTTCTTGAATCCCTGTGGGAGACGACAAAATTGTTTTTGGGTTCCCATACTGGAGAAAGCGGTCAAATATCTGCTTTCAGGTGCTATGTTTTGACAGAAGAAACCATTTGAAATATCTAATGTCGTTTTATATTTTTTGCGCACAATGTTATTCATTAGTGCTGCACTGTTCGAGTTTTGTACTGCAAATGTTTTACAACAGGAGTTTAGATGTCTGTAGTCCAAAACTAGACGATATGAATTGTCTGGCTTGGAGACAGGAAACAAAGGATTATTCATTTGTGAGGTGCATGTTTCAATCACCCCTTGATATTCAAGTTGATCTAAAATTTCTTTTACTTGTTTTTTTGCTTCTTGCTTAACAGGATACTGCCTCTGTTCAGTAGGTTGATTTTTTAACTGGATTTTATGGTGAGGAGAATCCTCATCCCATCCTACATGATTTTTATATAATGCCGCGGCTTGGGCCATTGCCCATTTTCTAGCAAGTGTGTATTTTTTATGAATTGGAATGTGATTTGAGAAGGCAGGCATTATCATTTCTTCGCCATGTGGGCACTCCCTGACAAACTCTGGTGGCCAGTCTTTCTCTGTTATAAGGATATCATAGCCTTTACATAGATTCTCCCAAAAGAGACCTTTTAATTTCCTAGTTTTATCTCCCTCTATACGTAATGTTATTTCATATAGTTTATGGGGCACGCTCACTCTGGTTCTGCAGTTTCCACTTGAATGTATTAATTTGTGTCCACTATCTCCAGAAGATTCTTTAGGATCTTGCGAGCTATGCTCACTTCTGCTGCGCTGTCTAGCATTGTCTGGGCCCACTCCTCTTTTCAGTTGTGTCCTCAGAATTCTCGGCATGTTGTATTTTAATACTGGCTACCTTCTTTCTGGGAAATTGTAATTTTTTACTCTGATGAGCAGGTTCGCGGTCTTTGGACTTGACATGCTCTTCTTTGTTCTGAAAGTCCTCTTCTTTCCGATTTCTTTGAAGTCTGAAAAGATCGAGAGGAACGTGTATCAATATCTTGATATCTGTTGGGTTTTCTCAAGTTGTCCCTGTTTCTAAGGTTATATCTTTTTTCAGAGGGCTCCCTTTGGGGAGACTTGCCCCCCTCTTCTGGAGATCTATTTCTCCGTTGGGGAGACCTTCCTCTGGACTGAAATTGTTTTTCTCTGGGAGTAGTTTGTTTGTTACCCTCCCACTTCTTCTAATCAGAATTGAGATTATTTTTAATATGTTTTTTCAGGATTTTCAATTAGTTGGGGTTTTACTCGGTATGTTATACCGTCTAATGTTAATTGAACTAAATCCCTATATGCTCTTGTTAATTCTTTTATTTTAACTAAGAGTTCTTCGCTTGACATTTTTTCCAATGTCGGGATGTGGTGTGTAGCTGGCTAGAACCGGCCATGTGGCTCCTGGTCTACCTAGTGGACCGAGCCTGGTAATGTGATTTTGATGTTTTAGGGCGCCATTAAACAAGAGCAGATGCTCTTGGTATGTTAGTGGAATTTCAACTTCCACGAAAGGAGAGTATTCCCCTGGGGATTCCGCTACTTTGTAGTAGTGGAACTCATGTGAATTCAAGTATTACAGCATGTGTTGGAAAATGTATCCAGGAATAGAATACCTCTGCCGAAATTCATGTGCCTCTACCGCGAATATGACTGTACCACCTCTTGATGATACTCCATTTTCTATAAGTTTTATAGTTATGGTTTTTCTTATATTGAACGGGATGATTATTGCATCATGGAGAAGTGTGGCTCACTGGTTAGAGGAGGCATACCCAGGGCTTGACAAATCTAAAAAATCTTACTGGACCTGCAGGTCGAGTGAGTAGAATTTTCTACTCGACCTAATATCAATGCACTTGACCCACAAATTGGTTGCATACGAATTTTCTTCAAAACATTTGGAGCGCCAACAACCCAAGAAAACGTTGGCCAACCAAATTGTAAACAGCACATTTTTATTTAATACCCAAGTACCTTCCTAAGATGTGTCTAGCCTCACAAAAAGCATAAACAGCTTTGTAATACTGGCAGGATAACAGGCTGTTCTGAAGACAACTTGAGTTCTGCTTACACTGCACTCTAATAATTGTGTGTGCTTTAGGCGCAACAGAATAAACTACTGCAGGACTGTAATACAGACCCCGGCTCCATAACCTACATAAAATAATTAAATGATCAATGGATAATGAACAATGGGAGAACAGATGTTGCAGTGGCCTCGGCCCCTAGCCAGAGATTGGTCCACCTTGCTCACCCACACATCCCCCCTCCCTCTCTTTCTCTGCAAGTTACACGAGCGGCCAACAGCACCTTGGCTTCGTCCGCTGCTGTACAATTGAGTAAAAGAACGCCATTTACTGTGATTTACCGAGTAGGTAATTGTAGTCCAAGAGATTGAGGAACTGGAAAGTACTGATGACTGCCGGAAATGTGCCAGCTGCGCACCCGTTCTAGAATGCCACCCCATGACACAGGATCCTGATGGTAAGTTACTTAGCCTACTAAAGTGGCTAAGCAGACGGTGCGGAGTCAAGCTTGGTGCTCCATCTCTACAGGCTCTACAGCCTGTGTGACGCACATGTTAGTTGGGCCTGTTAGTAAGAAGTGCAAGTCGCGCACACACACTGTTGAGTCAATAAATAGATGTGTATTTCTTTTTCCTGGGCAGCTGCGTTTCATTACTGGCTGCAGGAAATTCAAGTTGCTGGACATTTTTGGTACCAATTAATAAATAGCAAGATCGGCAGAGCCATCTGCGAGGAGAGAGATGGTCTTAAAGTGCAGAGGTGTAGAGCTGCACTGGCGCTCAGAATGGCGCACATAAATACTCTCTCTCAGCCTCACATGCATAACAATTGAGCAGTAGCTACGCGAGGAGAAAATTATGCACTAGCTGCGTAAACATGTTTATAATGCGCAGGTCGCGGTATCAACATCTGTGAAAGTAAAAATCTGTTCCATTTAAAAAATGTTTGTGTAGTAGAATCACCAATAATACACTCGGGGCAAGATGTGGGAAGAGTCCGGCAAGTGCTAGAGTGGCGGATGGGAAATTACACACTGAAACAGAGCTTTTCAAGCTTTACAACCAAAAAAAACATTGAATGTCATTTGAAAAGAAGATGTGTAACATTATTCAGCGCATTTTTTAACATAGAGGCTCCGAGAAAATCCACTGTAAATGCAATGCAAGTCGCGGCCGATGTAGGTGCGGTAGGCCCCACCGTCCCGCACTGCCCCACCCCAAAGTGCTTTCCTGCACCGGCCGCGACTGCCCTCCCCCACACCTCAATCAGAGCAAGAGCCCCTGAACCCGTGGCTAGGGGAACTGTCTCCATCCAGGCGCACCTACCGTCCCGGGCCCCTTCACAGAGATTGAGCTGTCCTTGACAGGCAGTGGCTTACATCACAGCCAGGGCAAAGCTCCACTCACAGGGGCTCCCTGGATGGCTCAACACCCGGGTTGCAGGAGAATTTCACCACTGCTCGGGCACCAGTGATGCTCATAGCTTACTGCCAGTGGAGTTGCCACTTACGGAATATGGCAGTCCTTCTGTGCTCTGTGGTTGAAAGCGCCCATGCAGGCCGGGACTTGGAAAGGCAGCTTACACGCTTCTGGCAGTATATGCTGCCGCGGCTAACTGTAATCAGCCAATGAGAAGCGTGTAAGCATGCATAGCATATACTTGTCCGAAGAGCACAAATTATCTTCTATCATCTGATTGGCTGATTGCAGCGCGGGCTCGGCCTGCTGAGGCATAGTTTCAATCAGCAATTAGACACTTGTGCTTTGCCCGCATTTTCAGCTAATCATTTCAGCATGCTGCCCCCTAGAGCCTTCTCCTGGCACTGCAGCAGCTGCATGGAAACTCAGGTTGGGACAGCAGCAGATGTCACTCGCCAGGCCGGTCAAGTAGGCCTGAAAACTGGCTCGCCCTTGAAGAAATTGACTCGCATTTGCGAGGGGGCGAGTACATTTCTCGAGCCCTGATACCCTGAAGCAGAGGTCAGACCCGGGACCAGAGTTCAATTCCCGACGCGGCAGGGTCCTGAGCCCAATTGTCCACGGACTCGATAATTCTCGCTTCGGTGCCTGCTCGAATCACTGGTTCACACTCTGCAACTCCGGGCAATAGCTTGCTTAATCTCCACAACGGCCCCCCCTCTGCGGGATGCCTGGCTTTCACATTGGGGATACCCAGTACGGGTTATCTTACAGGGAAGAGCCAGGACGGGTTCCCAATGCAAGCGCTGAGATGCCCTAGGGTAAGTCGAGCGCTATATAAGAACATACATACATACATACATACATACATACATGGTCGTTATCTCGGATAAGTGGGTCGTCCGCTGCGAGTCAAACTGCCAAAGCAGCTCTCTCCCTTTCGTCCTCACTCTGTCATTTTACTGACTAAAAGTTTTTGAGGAAACAATATTTTGGAACACTGTATCCTTCAACGTTGACTATACCGTAAACTAATACATAGGATTCTCATCCTACTAAGTTCCGGTGGATATTTTAACCTTTCACGCACTCCAGACGTCTATTGGAGTTTTTACGGGAAAAAGGGGTCTGTGTGAAAAAGCACGACTGAGTTACTCTAGTATCTTGCGTTAGATTATCGCCTTACCAAACGTTGGGCGCCATGTAGTGTAGTTCCTATTTTCCCAATAGGCTCTGCGCATTGGAATAACATAAACAATAGTTTTGACGTAGAACTGAAGTAGACTATGTCTCTATTGAATATGTTAGAGTTAATTTAGGTTTGCCAGCTAGCTCAGAGGTCACTAGAGTCTTTCTCTAATGAACAGGGAGGAGTGAACTTCCCTGATTAGACAAGAAGGGATTCACCTTCTGACAACCGCATAAACATGACAACTTTGCTCCCCCAGAATAAGGAGTATATCTCCAGAGTTGTGTGAAAACAATAGATAGCTATTTCACTCAGTCAATCGTGCATACTTAGTTTCACCAGAGAGCAGAGAAATAGAGAGACGGGCGTTTTCAATAAAAGGTGTTATTTAGTGAGCAGTCTTCTTTCTCATGCAAGAGAAATGAATTGCCACAATTGCAATACTTGTTATAAAGTAAAGTGCGTACAGTAAAAGGAGTATTATGAAATAATACTGTAAAAGCATTGCTATGGTTTCTGAGCCATATGATACTTAAAAGTTATAAAATATATACAGTTACATACAATGATAAAAGTCGGACTAAACATACTCAACTGGTGCTTCTAAGCTACGCCTACCCCGATGTACCTAACCTAAGCCTAGTACGTGGGAAGGAGTAATTGAGCTGCAGTTGAAGTTAAGTTAGTTTTTGCCTAGAATCTGCCTCAAGAATTCTCTAAGGATCTAATCAGCTCCGTACCTTGGTTTTAGAATGAAGGAGGTCTTGTATCTCGCTCTCAGGACTCGATCTCCCAGTAACCTGCAAGGGTGACTGGAAACTCTGGAGCTGGATTTTCTTGGCAGGAGAAAAAGACAGTGTCTTTCTCTGTGCGTCAAATGGTTGGGACGGCTTCCTTCGGCACTCGCATCAGCTGGGCTTCGGATAAATAGATAGATGCTCTGCTCCACACCACCGTGTGCTGCTTAAGGCAAACGCTGGTATATTTATACCTGGAAGGTGCCGTGTTTGACGAAAGGTTGGACATAAGATGTCAATAAAAAATGTCACTAAGAACTGGCCGTTCTTTCAGTGCTCGCAGGAGTTCTAGGACAAATCAAAACAAAAGCATGGGGAATTCCCAGGTTGCTGGAGGTTTGCTTTGTTGAAAGAACTTGTTGTACTTTCTAGGAGATAAGGAAGTAGCCTTGCCGTATTTGGTTTGCATTGGCTATTACTGAATATGGCTTTGATTCTTATGCCTTTATAAGGGTATGATTTGTTATAACCACATAAGACCATAAATCGGGATTATTTAATTAGGGTCCTAGATATGATCACAACAGCATTAAGAAACCTAAAGAAGAAAGTGGTTGCCTCAATCTAACACCACTGGTCTGGGTAATACTAGCAAAATTGGTCTTAACAGTAACCTATGGTAGTGAGCCATTATGTGAAAGGGGATGCATCAAATCAGGATGGGATCATGGTCGGATCCTACAGAATGATCTTCTAACTCCCCAACTACACTTTCCCTGCTCAGATAAGACTGGAGCTCAGACTACAAAAACAATCTCTCGCCCGGAGGGATGCATATATCAAATGCTGGCATAAAATTAAGAACGCACAACCAAATACACTAGACACACATTTATGGCTGGAATTGATAACCAAGAGCTGCTCTCCTTGAATCAGTAACTCAGCTTGGCCTACAGGATCCCTGGGATTCACCTGCAACCCACGCCAGCTTCAGAAAGCTGGTAAGCAAAACCAACAGAATAGTCTCATTAATTGAGGACGAGGCAACGGTGCCAGGCAGAGCTCATGACTGGATTGTCCTGCACCCACCTCGCCTCGTACTGGTCAGCGGTCACTGACATACTGACGGCGGCTACAGGCGAGACTCTCCCCAGGACGTGGGAAGTATGCCTACTGGGACTCTACAAGAGAACCAAGCAGATCAAGCTGCGGGCACGCTTTTGGGACTTAGGCCTCATTACGGCTAAGCGTCTCATTACGAAACGGTGGAAAAACGCCACTCCACCGCGCCCTGCGGACTGGCGTCGCTCTTTTGGCAACTGGGCCTGTGCGGAGAGTGTGTCACTACACAGAGAGGAGACCGCTGGCCTGCGGAAATACCCGATCGCCCAAAACTGGGACGCTACCCTGATCGCGTACCATCGGGCGTGCGCCCAGGCCGGTATTGAATGCCACCTCGATGCGGACTAGAAGGGGCCCAGTTACTTGCTGTCCATGTAGGACACGGAATTTGCCCCCCCCGCTACCGCCCCCCCCCCTCTCCCCCCCTCCTCCCCCCCCCCCGCCGCCTGCCCCGACTGCTGAGATCTTGCACAATGAGAGATGTCCCCTGCCGCTCCCTTCCCCCCCGCCTCCCCCCCCTCCCCCGCCCTGCAGCCGCGGCGACACCACATTCTTAACCACCCCCGCCCCTGCGCAGCCCATACAGGGTGCACCACACATAGCTAGGGATCTAGATGCACTACCACACGCACGTATACTAGTCCAACAGTTGTTGAGATGTTTCTCCCTCCCCCACTTCTTTTATTTCCCAGTTATATCTTTTGGTTGACGCAGAGACTGTTGATAGTGTACACGCGCTAATACTCGATCCCCCCTCCTCATTTCCGTATCACACCATGTCAACTGGATGCTTCCATGTACAGGAGGCGGAAAGAGCAATGCTATGCCCACTCCTCAACCAAAGACAAATCTGAACATGCAGGCAGGCGGCCCTGACTTGCTTCATGCCAGAAGATATATGGAGCTGAATTGCTGCTTTGTGAGATTCCTTATTCAGGTAAAAAAGAAACTAACAGCAACTAATGATGGCAACGCTTGAGGACAAAGAACAAATCCTTCTGAATTGACTGCACGCACTCATCTTGACCTATCTCTCGATGAAACTTATCTGGAAATATTTTTCTCATTCAAGCTGCAGATGCCCCGTAAGCCGGCCTGCAGACAACAAATTGAAAAGCAAGCAACCTTGATAGACAGCTGCGTCATGGAAAATATTCCTTCCTTTCTAAAATTCTGCTAAATTGTATATAGGTCACTCCAATAGTTTTACAGTACTTCCTTCAGAAAACACTCTCCTCGTGAATACTGGCCACATACCTAATTAATTTTAAATTTTAAAGTAAATGGTCTTGATTGGCTGTCTGGCAAGGCAAAGTTCTTTTCGGTTTAACACATTTTTACACATAGGACACCTCGAATGCCTCTGCGTTCTTTTTCTTAAAATATTTTAGAAAAATAGGCTGCTTTAAACACGATATTTTAATCTATATTGTACTACACTGTGCTCATTTCCCTTTAGAATAGGTCATTCCAACAGCAGAGGGTATTATTATGGGTTACGAAGATTGGTTGTCAGGTAGGGCACAGCTCCCTTTGTTAACAGCTTGCTGGTTTGCACATAGGACACCTTAAATGTCTCTGCATTCTTCTTTTAAAAATGTTTCTGAAAGAACTACTATTTTGTACATAGAATGTTTTTATCCATATTGTAATGATGCTGAGAATATCTCCCCTTTATATACGTTATCCTGACAGCAGAGCGTAATTGCTCTGTCAACTCTGCTCACTTTGTTCATCACACTGTGGAAATGTCGGTGCATCATTTTGATTTAACAATGCGAAGGTTTTAATTAACCATGCAATTAAAATAAATTTCCCATTTTCAAATTTGCAGCTGCTATTCAGCACCTTAGTAGAGGAGCGAGCTGCTAATGAAATAGTGTGTCGAAAGCCTGACCAGATGGCATAGATTGGCTGACCTCTTCAACCCGTTTTCTCCAAACAGTAAGGGGCTGTTACTGATCGTGTGGTGGCTTCACCTGAGGCAAGATGACCGCATGTCTGATGGATGCTCAGAGAGAAGGCCTCTTCCATGATTTTGCTTCTTAACTGACCTTGTCCCATGACTATGTGCTATTCGCGAAACAGTGTATTTGATAAATCCTAACACTGCCCAACGTCTCTCAGGAATCCTTCACAGCCTTACCTCCCATCTGCTCCCTGGATGTGTTAAAACAGATTGAGAAGGCAAATGGCTCTTCAAGCACTGCTTCAGAATCTATAACTGAATCGGCTACTGGCAACCTCGCCAACCGCTTCAGTAGAATGTGAGGGTGGTAGTGATTCCTCAGATTCTATCAAATATATCGCTACTGGTCAAAAGACTTTGCCCTTGACCGCAATACATTCTTGACAGAATGCAGAACAATTTCATACATTCACCCCAGTACAGAGATCTGGGCCTAAATCCATCGTATTTTTGCACTCCACACCACCCCAGTTCAGACATGGCCCTATGCAAATCAGTCTGACCCTGTGCCTCATGGGAACAGTCCAGCCCGAACTGCCAAGCCATGCCTTCCCTGAACCGGAAACAAGCGTCCGAGGACTGGTTTCTGGCATTCCAGCCGTCTTCAGCCCGGCTTGCTTGAATCCAGTGGTGTGGAGTGCATGGGACTCGCGTCTGAGCATACCCATCCCACTCGGGGTGACAAATGCAAAAACCACAGGTGATGGACAGAATGCAGAACAATGTCATACATTCACCCCAGTACAGAGATCTGGGCCTAAATCCATCGTATTTTTGCATTCCACACCACCCCAAATCAGACATGGCTATATGCAAATCAGTCTGACCCTGTGCCTCATGGGAACAGTCCAGCCCGAACTGCCAAGCCATGCCTTCCCTGGACCGGAAACAAGCTTCCGAGGACCGGTTTCTTGCATTCCAGCCGTCTTCAGCCCGGCTTGCTTCAATCCAGTGGTGTGGAGAGCATGGGACTCACGTCTGAACATACCCATCCCACAGGGGTGTGGAGTGCAAAAAAACTATGGATTTGGGCCCAGATCTCTGTACTGGGGTGAATGTATGACATTGTTCTGCATTCTGTAACATCAACTGTGGTTTTTGCATTTGTCACCCCGAGTGGGATGGGTATGCTCAAACGTGAGTCCCATGCTCTCCACACCACTGGATTCAAGCAAGCCGGGCTGAAGATGGCTGGAATGCCAGAAACCGGTCCTCGGAAGCTTGTGTCCGGACCAGGGAAGGCATGGCTTGGCAGTTCGGGCTGGACTGTTCCCATGAGGTCAGACGGATTTGCATAGGGCCGTGTCTGAACTGGGGTGGTGTGGAGTGCAAAAAAACGATGGATTTAGGCCCAGATCTCTGTACTGGGGTGAATGTATGACATTGTTCTGCATTCTGTCCATCATCTGTGGTTTTTGTACTGGCTATCTAAATCAGATTGTCTCAAGGGTCTTAAAAGGTAGATATACATATCACTACAGAGAAAATCTAAGCTCAAACTAAAGATACTGCATTGGGGAAATGGGAAATAAAACTGCTCCAAAAAAATGACCTGCCAATCTTAGTTGTGATGAAAGCAGTACTCCCAGTGGTTTGTGAAAATTATCAGTCCTGTATGGGTGGCTCTATAATGCATGAGAGATCGAACCTCCCCGATCCTCGGACCAAAAAAAGCGTATAGCCCAGATACTACTGAGAACTCAGATGGGCACACACCACTCCAAAACTCAAACGGATAAAGAAATACAATACCACTCAATAATAGAAAGCTCCTCAGAAATTATATTGGATAACAGGCAGATAATGGCATGAGCATGGCTGTGACTTGTTAGAAGGAGCTCTCGATGACAACTATTTTTCAGCTAATTCAGACCCATAGAAAAGCAACATCTAGTCGTTATGTGGAGGCTAGACCAGATAGTTTCCGAAAACAACACTCTGAGGTTGCTGGCTATATATGTACTCTAACTGTACAGACTGAAGAACTTGAGAAGTGAACCGGTTTGACCAAAGAGGTCTTGGCTCCTAGGACGGAAATGGTGAGGTGGTTGTCAGCAGATCTTGTAGATGCATCAAAAGGAAGAAGCCTTGGAAAAAAATCATGTTACGTACGAGTTGTTTGGGTTCCAGAGAGAGCAGAATGCAGTGAATTCCAACAATATATCACACTATTCCAAGGTTTTCCAGATTTATCTGACTGGGATTCAACTTGTCAAAGTCAGTGCGCCCATCTTATTACATTACGGATGGGGCGGCAATTCAGTCTATTCACTAGAAACCGAAAATGACCCATCGTGATCTATTCCGAGAACTTTCTTCATGTCCTTCTGCACCTATCCTTGTTGGTACGCAATCCTTTTTTCTATGCTTATATTTTTACCAAATGAGAGCTGCGCTTCAATGACATCTGAGAAAAATGGTGTACCCCTTAAAGACCCCTGGGTCACAGACCTGCCTTCAGGAGCCATACAGATAAGTTTTATGTGATGCCAAACCTTACTTTTGCTTCTCTGAAGGGGATGCTGATGCTATTATGATACAATGGGAGAATTGGAAAGACCACTCTGTGAAAATACCAGTGTGTGGGGCTACCATTGATATTGGCTAACAAGTATGAGAGGATATTAGACTGTAAATTTGGATTTGTAATATTTAGGGTATCTAATATCTGATTATTATTTGAATGGTGGTAGGGGTGATAGACGGGCAACACATTGCTGCCTCTGACAACTGACAGCTAAAGTTTAGGGGAGTCTTGGTACTAGAAATTGCCGGGTGCTTGATAAATGGAGTAAACAATTAATCCACACCCTATAGATTAGAGTTATGTTAAAAAGGAGGGTGAGTAGGAAATTAAAATGATACCTAGGTATACATGTATGACACATTCATGGGTTCTCTGAGAATAAAGAACTGGAATGCCTGCACTTTAAATTGTCTCTTAAAATGATGATTAGTGAAGGGAAGAGGTTATGACGCATAAACTGTAAATTTTATGTCTGGTTGAAACTTGTAGAGCCTGTAAGGATTGGACTATTTTGCTGGGCTGTAATCTGATTGTATGTACAAACCAGCAGGTGCCTGTCCGGGGGACCATGGCAGCCATATTATGTGGAAAGTCAGAATATATTAATGTAATAAAGGCGGCCCCTGATCAACTAGGTCAGTGTGCCTTTGCCCAATTCAAACTGAATGAGCAGCTTTATAGCATATGTGCAGTCTATGGTGTAAACACGGATGATTCCCGACTTTTTTATGGGTTAAATCTTGGTTTGGTAGGATGGACTGTGGAAATGGTTGAACTGGGGATTTTAGTTAGAATGAGGGAATAATGAGCTATAAAACGGATTCCACCAATTATTATGCAACTCCTCGAAAGTTTAAGAGTAGATGTTCTATACTCAATATAATCAAGATAAATGATCTTCAGGATACTTGGGGAATATTTAAAAAGGGTGGCCTGCGCTACACTTATTAGTCAGCTCCTCCTAGACTCTATTCTATGGTAGAGGCATAATCTTGGTATCGAGTGATTTATTACTTTTTTCTTTTTTTATTGTCATTTATGTCCGCAAGCAACCATATACATCTTCACGATCAGGTTATGGACAAAAGAGGACCTTAATTATACAATATATTGCAGCATAATTCCATTTACAGCAGTAGTTCAATAGTTCATTAAATCATATCCAATTTGACAAAAGAGACCAGAGTTTCTGACAAAATAGCTTTTAACTCCTTTTGATTGATAAGCTGCGGTCTCTAAATAAAATGTCGAGAGTCATCTAGATTGGCAATTATTAAAAACTGATGGTTCTACATCTAGCCATTGAGTTGCTATACATAGCCGAAAAATTGACATACAAATAAATAAAAACCCTTCCTCTGCATCCGTCCTACGTCTAGCTTGGTTTGCCTGCTGACCCATAATAACCATTTCTACTGATAATTGCACCTGGATCCTCAAACTGACATTAAAAAAATATTCAACATCAGTAACAAATTGGCTCAATTTTGGACAATAAAAAAACATATGAGCAGCATCTGCAGCAATGACACCACACCGATTGCATTTGTCCCCTTTTATAGACTTCCATTTTGCCAATTTCGCTGGGGTATAATATAAATCAAATAAAGACATAACATGTTGACTTTTTAGAGGGCCATTAAATAAAACTTTTATCGGTAATCAGGGGTGTGGAATTTATTGTAATATGTAGCTTCATAAATCTACTTGTCCTGTAACAAAATCCACGTGTCCCTTTAGTGCCATGTAGTGCACCGTCAAATAATGGCTGCAATCTCTTTGTAGAAGAGCTCTGATAATAGCCTCTCTGGTTATGTCAGGCTATAGAAGGATTTGAATTTTGGAGGTTTTCACCAGCTCTTCTCTAATCTTTTCCCATACTGAGAAAGGTCGGAAATTTACCCCTGACAACGGCAAAAGTAAAGTTTCTTCCAGGGCTGGGAAAAATGTGGTTGGAGAAAAAGTGAACTTGTAAACACTCAACAGATTTCCGCTGAGGCATATTCATATTTGCTCATGCTAAGATGCAATTCACAAATATTTTCTAGGACTACGGTTTTCTGGCCTACTTAAGGAAATTCATGTGAATTCATGAAAAACGTAAATCTCCTTTAATACAAGGACATATATCATGGGTGCACTTTCGTGACTTTAACATTTGAGCCCCTAATGAAATTTGAGTTAACCAAGACCTTTTGTTTTTATCTGTGAGCTGGCTTCATTGTGTGTGACAGCATTCTGCTCTTTTACAAAGTAGTTTTGTTCAGTGCCGGGAATTTATATGGCAATGTGGCCTTTATGAGACCAAATACTAGCTGTCTAGTAAGAACTCGCTGGTAAACAGCACCACGCCTACCTGATAATCCCAAGGTAGAGAAAGGAGCACAATGTAGGCCAAGTGAGTAACCAGAACATTTAAATACCCCCCACGTTGATTCAAAGTTCTTATGACACCAAGCAAGCGAAAAAAAGTAATTGGAATCCTCTCCACAATAGCTCTCTTGCCTCTTCCATCTAAGCATCTATCTATTCATCCTTTCACCCACTGATATCTAGCATTTCACCTTTACATTTGCACCCATTCATTCTTTAATCCATTACCTTTAACTAATCTGTTCATCCATCTGTTCATCTGTCTCTCGATCCACTCATCCATATCCAAACCTACCCATACATCTCCAAAACTATCCATTTCAACCATCCATCCATCCTTTCGCTCATCCATACACCATCCCTTTCACTCCATCTATATACCCTTCCATTCACTTCATATATCCACCCTCCCTTTCACTCATCCTTCGACCCACCCTTCGACCCATCCATCAATCCATCCATTTATCCTTTACATTCATCCATCCTTTCGCTCTCTAATCCTTACACCCTGTAACCCATCCACTCATTCAGCCTTTCCTTCATTATAACATCCTTTGTCCATCCACCATCCCGGTCACTCATTCATCCATCCATCCATCTAGCCAGCCACACTTCTACTCACTCATCCTTTCACCCACACATCCATTCATCCTTTCAAATTAATTACAAGTCTTTGTCTGCCGAGCTGCAGACAGAAGAGGCCCATCAAGAGCTCCACCACCTCTACTGTAGCTGCTAAAGCCTATCCTGCCATCTCCAAACCTATCGATCCAACTGATCCATCCCGCCTTCCTTTCACTCATCCATCCTTTTGCTCATCCATCCATCCTTTCACCCCACACATCCTCCTTTTCACTTCTATTCATCCATCTTTTCACTCATCCCTCCATCCATCCACCCCATCTTCACTCATCTATCCACCTACCCTTTCACTTCATCCATTTATGCTTTCGCTCATCCATCCACCCTTTCACCCATCCATCTTCCGTTTTGCTCATATATCCATTCACCCTTTCACTTATCCCTCCATCCACCTTTACACTCAACTCTCCACCCATCAAGCTATCCATCAACCCAGCCACCCACCCATCCATCCCTCACCCAGTCAGCTATCTATTCATCTACTCTCTCACCCATTAATCCACCCTTCCAGTAAGTCGTCCATCCTTTCACTCATCAATCCACTTTCAACCTATCCATCCACTCACCCATCCCTTCATTCACCCTTGCTCCTTCTATCCATTCACCCTTTCACTCCACTCATTCATCCATCTATCCATCCAGCCTTTCACTCATTCATCCATGCATACATCGATTCACCCTTCACTCATTAATATATGCATCTATCATCCACTCTTGCACGTATTCATCCATGCATCTATACATCTACCCTTTCACGTATTCATACATGCACCTATCCATCCACTCATTCATCCATGCACCTATCCATCCACCCTTTCACTCACTCGTCCATTTATGGATTTAAAAATCCACCCTTACGCTCCACTCATTCATCCATCCATCCAGCCTTTTACTCATTCATCCATGCATCTATCCATTCACCCATTCACTCATTAATGTATGCAACTATCATCCATGTATTCATCCATGCATCTGCATATCCACCCTTTCACTCATTCATCCATGCATCTATCCATTCACCCATTCACTCATTAATGTATGCATCTATCATCCACTTTTGCACGTATTCATCTATGCATTTATACATCCACCCTTTCAGTTATTCATACATGCATCTATCCATTCACCCTTTCACTCATTAATTTATGCATCTATCATCCACTCTTGCACGTATTCATCCATGCATTTATACATCCACCCTTTCAGTTATTCATACATGCATCTATCCATTCACCCTTTCACTCATTAATTTATGCATCTATCATCCACTCTTGCACGTATTCATCTATGCATCTGTATATCCACCCTTTCACTCATTCATACATGCATCCATTCATCCACCCATTCACTCACTCACCCACCCACCCTTTCAAGTCCATTATGGGCCTTTGTCTGCGGACCAGCAGACTGAAGAGGCCCATCAAAAAGTTCACAGCTGCTGTAGTTTCTTCAGCAGTGTGTTCACAAAGCCCATGGTGCAGGCACAAAGTGACATGAGAGGCCTTGTGCAAGGACAGAATGGGGGGTGGCCTTAGGCCTGCATGAAAGCCCATGGGGAAACTAATGAGCTTTAATGTAAGCCCTCTATGTGTAAGATATGAGAGGCCAAGGGGAGCGGGTCAGAGATGTCAGAGTGTAGCGGGAATTCCGTTCTCCTACAGAACCGTGCATAGAGACCTGGAACCTCTGTGAATTAGGATGGCCCAAAACTCACCTCAGTACCCAAAATCCCCTTACCGAGCTAGCTACAGTGTCTCATTGGTCATAACAAACTCCCAATGTTTAGACAGACCGGAACATGAACTTAGAGTACCTCAGGAATCGTGGAACACATGAACACTCTTTCGTTATATAATCATCACAAACCAGAACGTGGAGTAAAAGAGGACACGTGCATGTTTGAAATATTTATTTACTAATGCAAGGTTCTCAAACGCAGTATCTTGTATAATGCTAGCAAACATATTATAAGCAACAAAGCTATCAGCATAGTTATTAGTCCATAAAAGGCGAATGGGGATAGCATACTAAGATGCTAGAATGATTAGAAATTTACAATGTCTAATTCACAACCTCCCTATTTAGCATAGTATTTTATATCTATGAAGGTCTCATTTGGGTTTTAGCAGGGCGGGCCATACCTTAAAATCTCAGTGGCAGGACGATCACATCACCTTCCACCAGCTCTCTGCATGTGAAGCATATCAAGTGTGTTTTTGTGCGTTCAGCACAACAATATAAAACTCGCCTAGAGCCAGATTTTGGCAGCAGCATGTGTGTTATGTCTATAGGGGTGCGAAGATCAGACCTTACAACAACACTGGGTTAAGTTATCCGTGTAGCATTCAGCACTCGCTGTTCAGACAGAGTGCAGAACAAAACTGATATCAGAGCAATAACATATTATTTCTTTAGTAAATCACGAAGCTCTTCTGGGTTGAAAGCTAAAACAACAATTATGTGTTGTGTGCAAAAGTGAAGCAAGAATGAAAACGGCGTGCAAACATTTAATAAACTCATGCTAACTTAACATAGTATGTAGAAAAGAAGTAGCTATATGACAAGAGAGGGCGGCTAAGGGAGGTGGGGTGGGGAGAGCAGGTTCAGGCACCGGGTGTAATGTAAGGTGTACAGGAAAGGCAAAGTGCAAAGGAGGGGGTGCATGAGAAGGGAAAGCAAAGAGAGTTAAAGTTGAGGCCCAGGAGTGGAGCAGAGAATACAAGGCAGGGGTCATACAGTTCAAGTCAGAGCAAGGGGCCAAGAGGCAGATAAGGCAGCCTCTTACATGGGGCCTGGAAGCTACACGAGCACGAGCTATTTCCAACTTCGAGCTCTGCTTTATCATTTTGTTGTTCTGTTCTGGGGAAATTAAAGTGCAGCCCCCAGCTTTTGCATTCACCCTTGCACTGCCAATAAACTGCTCAGAGCATCTTAATAACTGGCTGTGACCTACAGGGTTGAACAGCTGTGTATCTGGTTACCATAAAACTGTCTACTTGTCCTTTGGACAAAATACAAATGAAAACCTCTTGCCCTCCTAAGAAATCTAGATGTCTCGGGCGTCCGGAGATAGGAATTCCCCACCCCTGGGTAATTCAATTGCTCTAGCCAGATCTATTCTGTCGATTTCAAGTTTCCTTTGTCATTTATCCCCCCAGGCACTCAGATCATCGTCTAGCCTATTTAACAATAGTTGATAAATTGGGCCAATTTTGAGTCTTGCTCTTATTGCTTCTAAAATACCTTCTTTATCAATCGCTATTTGATTTTGTGGGTTTTTTTTCCCTCCAGACAACTTCATAATTGAAGATATTTAAAAAATTCTGTCCTAACCAAATTATATTTGTGCTGGAAGAAGAGAAAGGAGGGTATTTGATTCCCCTGAAATAAATCACCTAGAATGCATATCCCTGCTGAATACCATCTAGCCATAACCTGATCCCTAAAAACCTCAGGTAATAAAGAACAGCTATTTAAAGGTGTGTAATAATTCAGATTTGAAATCCAACCAAATCTACCTTTAACTTTTCTCCAAATTTCAAAGGCAGTCAGTATAATTTTAAATTTGGTCTTTTTGTAATAGCTGGGATCGATTACTCGCACTAGACATTGCTTGGCCTCCTTACCCAATACCATCTCATAGATTGAGGGGCTAACCAATTCTTCTATTGTAACATCGTGGAAGATCAGGACACCCATATGTTTCAAAAGTGCAGCCCAATAATAAAATCGAAAATTAAGATCCCCCCAACCTCCTCTATCTCTCGGTAATGTATACCATTTCATAGCTCTCCTGGATCTACGATAACTCCAGAGGAACCTAGAACACATTCTGTCGACCTTAACAAAGAAAGATGTGGGGAAAAAGGAGAGGGATCGTATGAAATAAATAGACATTTCTGAAAGATTAACATTTTTAAAACGTTGCTCCGCCCATATAAAGATAAGTGGGGATTGTTCAGCCTTTCCAGTGTTTTATTTGCCGACCCTCATACAGGATCTATATTCAGCCGCACTATATCGTCTATTTTTGCAGAAATTTTGATCCCCAAATATAAGGCTTCAGACACAAAACTCATATCCTTTGGGCGTCCTGCGTCTGAATGAATTAACTGTGTTTTAGAAATGTTTAATTTATAGCCCGAATACGCCCACATTTTTCGGCAGCTTCAACTATTGATGATAAAGCGGCCTTAATATCTGATGTTACAATTGCAATGTCGTCTGCGTATGCAAACACCTTATAAGCTATTTGATGTATCTGAACTGGAATGATTCCTGCATCACTTTCTAGTCTGTTTTAAAACGGCTCGATATATAAAGCAAACAACAAGGGGGAACAAGGACATCCCTGCTTCGTCCCCTCTGTTATTGCTGCATTTTCCGAAAGATTCCCGGCAATACAAATTGCAGTCTTCGTATTGATATACAATGCCTGTATTGCTTTGATAAATTCCCCTGGGAATCCCTTCCCAGTTAGAATAGACCATAAAAACTTCCAGGAAACCCTGTCAAATGCTTTTTCCACATCTAACAGGGCAACCGCAACAGGGGAATTTGTAGCTTGTGACCAATCCAGAAGAGAGAGAATTCTTTTAACATGGTCTGTTGTATCTCGATTGGAAATAAATCCATGTTGTCTCTTTGAAACTAAGCTAGGCATGAGATCATTCAGTCTATTAGCCAGTAACTTTGAATAGACCTTGCTGTCCGCATTAAGAAGCGAAATTGGTCCTTCCTTCTTTCCTTTTTTCTTAAAAATTACGATAGTTGCTTCAGACCAAGAACCTGGGGGATTACCCAAAAAGGCTTGTTGGCAAACTTCTATTAGCTCTTATTTTAGTATCTTTCTAATAGTGCGATAAAATTCGAGTGGGATGCTATCCGGTCCCATAGCTTTACCTGGAGCTAGATCTAATAAAGCCTTTTCGATTTCTTCCCAGGTAATAGGTTTTGATAACAATACTTTTGTGTTACTGTAAGCTCCATTGTCTCTAAATCATTCAAATATTCCGCGGGCATATTCCCCCCTACCGACTCTTCTATCGGTGCACTATATAAGGATTGATAACATTTTTGAAAAGCATCGAAAACCGCATCTTTGGTTACTTGTAGAATCCCGTTCAGATCAAAAACCTTTAAGATATCGTTAGACTGCTTTCTGCCGTAGCCTTTTTGCCAGGATTCTCCCAGTTCTTTCACTAAATTCATAGGATTGGTCCTTATATTGATTATGTATGAGCGCAATTTGATCAGCAATATTGGAGTACACTATAGCCCTTTTTTTAGTTGGGTCTCTTTGCGCTGCTACTATATACTGACCTAGTCTAATTGTATTGGCTAATTTGTGTTCTGCCAACATGACCATGTTGCTTTCATCCTTAGGTTTAGCCCATGTTCTTTTGCGTCGTGCATTCGAATAACTAAGGGTTTTTCCCCTAACTATCGCCTTAAAGGCATCCCAGACTATCTTATTCGGTGCAGTTTTTTTATTACATTTAAAAAACTCCTGTATGACTTTTACCATGTGTTGACAGTAATCTTCATCCAATAATAAGTTTCTTTCAAAAGAGCATGTCCGATTCCCATCACCGGTATATGGACCCAAAATCCATTCCAATATTAAGGGGTTGTGATCAGATATGAGTTTAGGAAGAATCTCTAAATTAAGTTTTCCTATAAATTGCTGCAAAATAAAAAAAATTATCTAAACGAACACATTTTTTGTGCCGGGCTGTAAAAAGGTATACCCAGGATCTTCTGCGTAAAGCAGATTCCACACATCATTGAGCCCATGTTCTAAAATTAAATCCCGTAAAGCTCTAAAAGTCTGATGTTTTCTTCCAGTATACCCCGTATTTTCCCTAATATTGAAATTCGCTTCCAAGTGTATATTCAGATCCCCGCACACAATCACTGGTTGGGGCCATTGAGCTAATTCAGTGTTTATGAAATTCATAAGCTCAGTCATCCAAATTCGGACCGTATAACGTGCACAGCGTAAATCTACTCTGATTAATCTTAAATTCTCCAATTACCCACCGCCCCCATTTGTCTTCCAGCATCTTTAAACACGTCCCTAAGTCCCGTTTGATTAGAATAGCAACCCCGCTCTTAATCCCAGTTTGTTTTGATCATGCCACTAACTGTAATCCTAAATTTTTCAAACATCCCCTCTATGCCCAAGAAATATGGGTTTTTTATAAGCATAATATATCAATTCGTGATAGTGGAACAATCTTAGCCAAAACGTCTCTTTTCTTGAGTCATTGCGCCCACAAATATTAAGCGTGCATATCCTTAATTTCCTCTCCATATTTCAAAAACAAGGACACAGGAAATTTTGATTCATAATATGTAACATGTCTCTTTTCGAATTTTATATGACAGTTCTCTAAACAATATAGTTTCAAAAAAAGAAAAGCAATTTCACCAAAGATCATGGCTGCTGACTTTTCACCCCCCCTCTGCCAACCCCCACCTTCACCACTCCCTTCACCCCACGCCCCTCCCATTACTCCACACACCCCACCCAACCCACCATATGAGGCACAAGGACTGTCAGTCCCTGAAAATATGGAGTGCCGCCCCCCACCCCCTTTTCTAGGTTAGGAAGAACAATATTTTCAACCCAAAACTTACATTTTCCGTAAGCATGATGCTCGCGCAGAAAGATCTCCTATTCATTACCTACTAAACATGCCCTAACCACATCATATAGACAGCAGATATTCTTTGGCCTCAATCTCAGAAAGAAAACGTACTTTGACCCTCTACAATAATCTTTAGCTTAGCCGGATTTTGGAGATAAGCCATCGCTCCTTTTTCTTGGAACCCAGGAATAAGCTGACGCAGATGCCAACGTTTAGATACTGTAGCCTGACAAAAATCAGGTCGAACTAAAAAATTGCAACCTTTTGCCTGTCTTTTTTATCAGGCCTAGCCAGCCCAAAAAACACTTCTCGTGCTAGAAAATTACTAAATCGAACAAGAATAGCTCTTGGGCGATCTTCCTCTCCTTGTCTTCCTCTTTTGATGGTAAATGGAAACCTATGCGCCCTCTGTATCTCCATTGTCCAGTCCCAAAGAGTCAGTTCTGGAAATGCCTCTGCAAAAAGTTTGCAGACAAATTTAAGGCCATCTGATTCTTCCTTTTTCTCTGGGACTCCTAGAATTCGTACATTATTCCTACATGCTTGATTCTCCAACTCGGAGAGCTTAAAGCTGATATCATCACGTTGGGCTCTGATAGAATTGATTTCAACTTTCTGAGCAGCCAGGTCGTCTTCCAATGTTAAAATTCTTGTCTCTGCTTCAGTTACTCTGAGCAAAGTATCTGAATATATTTTAATCACTCGCCGTACAGCATTCTGTACTTTACAACATGTTGCCTGATTACGAGTGTTTTCTGACTTTATTTCCGCTCTGTGTTCCATCATGGTATGGTAAATCATCGACAGAGTAATCTCCTGATCAGGGCTCTGCTCCCCTGTCTTTGATGCTTCATCAAGCCCAGGAATTCCTTCTTCAGGAAGGGATCCCGATGTGATATTCTCTTGGGAGATTACACCCATGTCTAAGGATTTATTCTTAGAATTCGCATGCCAAGTTTTTCTAGTTTTTAATTTCTTTACTGTAGGTATTGCAGATCTTGGAGAGGCCTCATTCGATCTGGACTCCTCATCAACACTGCTACCCGCTTCCTAGTAATCGGCCCAATCGTTAATTATACTTGTACTTTCATCCGAAGAATGATCAGACAATCAGTAGAAATTGTCAAGAACATCTTGAGACCCAGTCAAGTCCTGTACAGGAGCAGCCTCATTTAATGCTAGCAAATCTATCTCCGAAACGAGATTATCCAGACTACCGGTAATTCCTTCCAAGAGATCATTCTCAGGGACTCCATCTCCCAGAATACCCTCCCCTGGGACTACTTCATCACAAATCCCTTTCTCTTTCTCCATGCCAGCAGGCAATGAATTTTTTTACACCAACTACAGGAACCACTGATACAATGTCTCGAGAGGGAGAGATGCGGCATGTTTCTTTGTTTCCATCCAGTACTGTGATCTCACTACTTAATGACTGTGCATTCTTGGAGATTGGCTTTTCAAATAGTGCGGGGAGAGTTTGTGTCCCTTGTTTCAAAGAACGCGCACAGCACTTCTTTACAGAGCGCTCACCCCGTTTCTTTTGGCTTGTACCTGAAGGAGTCTGTGCCGCTGACTTCTCGCCTTCTCTCGTCTCTCCTGGCGCTCCGTCATTGCCATTTTTGGTGCCTTCCATCGGAGCAGGCTGTGCTTTTGTTTTTCCTCTTAGAGTGTTCAATTTCGGAGGCATTCTGCTCCGCACTCCTCCACGCCCGCGAGCCACTCGCCGGCGTAATCCCACAAAAAAAAGCTGGGAACCGCCACACCGGGGCTCTGATCAGTCGGAAAAGTAAGAGCTTGGAAACCATCCGACACGTCGCCGGAAGACAACAGTACACTGGCGTTCACGGAGATATTAGAAAACTCCTCCCCAAATATCGGTGAGTCGAGCACAAACGCTGATTTGGGATATTGGAAATATAGAGAATTTTTTTGTTCCAACAGAAGTCACGATCCTAATCACAATCAGATTCCCTTTTTTTTTTAACGGAGCTGCGCAAGTAAACTGCTTCATATTTTTTCTCCTTCCAAACCTGGAGCGGGGACCAAGCTGCTCACACAGCCTTCCCTGCGGCTGCCATCTTGCCTATCTCCGAGTGATTTATTACTAATGCTAATATTGACAAACTCTAAAATAACATTGGATCATAACCCCCTGTGTATGACTGTTATGATCCTGTTAGCTAATAAATGTGGACCAAGATGGACTTTTTAGAGCTCCTTACCTTTAAAACATGCATATAAAAATGTGATGGCTATCTCCCTAGAGGAGTCCATATGGGATTTTCCTCCTCCCTTCTATTTTGGGTGACGCTAAAGGCATATATCTGTAGGGTTACCATTAAGGTTTGTGCAGAATTAAAGAAGGCACAATATAACAAATCTCAGATCGATAATATAAAGCTGACTAAGTTAGAAAGGGAACATGTAAAATTATTATACATTTGGGATCCATTAGAGAAGGATTCTTTAATACTCAGCTAGTTGCATACTCAAGTCCCCGATTATGGGGGAAAAAGCTGTTGCGTCATGTAGAATCAATGGTTGATTAGATTAAGAGTATGGGGAATATATTGGTAACCTTTTTGCACATAAAATCAAAGAAAAACAACCTAAGAAATACAATTACATGTATTATGGATAGTGAGGGAAATAGCCATTATAAACCCCCAGTCATAATTCATCAAATTCTGGAGTTTTATCAAGGCCTATATTTATTTATAACGTTTTTTTATATCCCGAACAAGACCCATGAAGGTATCAGAGTGCTTTACAAGGGGGAGAGTGGATACATCAGTGAAAGACAGTAATAAAGTGCATTTACGACATAAATATAAACATAGAGTATCAAATCTAGGAGCACAATCTTGTTAGGAGATCAGACTGAGGTGGTCGTGATCAACAAAGTAAGAGTTCAATAAGTACGTTCGATATGGCATTGAATCAGAATGTTTAGGTAGAGATATAGATGCATCTTTACAGTCAGGATGCCTCGGCTAACCAAGGCGCATTTTATAATGCTACATGATGACCTCAATTTAGTGGAATTTACACTCAATACTGATACCTTGTCCTCCGGTAAAGCTGCTGTAGAGGACTGTAGACAATTTGAAGTCTATAAAACATTTGCAGGTATACTTGTCTCTGATATAGACTTGGGTCACGATAAACGGGAAACATGGAACTCCACAAATTTCTTAAAAAAGGGAATCCACCTGAAGATAGAGGATCTTACCAAACATTCTCACTAATTAACACCGAAGCCAAGATTTAGGCTAAAATATGGAGTAATTACCTTGCTTTCATAATTTAGATACTAATCAGTCCTCCGCAACATGGGTTCATACTGGGAAGAGATACTGCTAACCATACAAATATGGCACTTTCTGGCTTTGATGTTGCCAACACATGACCCTTTTAGATGCTGTAGTGTTGTTCCTATTTTACCCATACAGGACCTGCTCGTCTGGATAACATAAACTGTAGGATTGGTGGCAGACTAACTTTGAGCACCCCCATTAAGTATGTTAGCGTGTTTGCATTAGCTAGATAAGTGCCACTAGAATCTCCTCTTATAGGGAGAGATTCGTTTCTGGCAACCTTCAAACATGACCACTCTGATCCCCCAGGATCGCGGAAACAATATACTACCTTTCGCTCAGTCCCTCGTACTCACTTACTTCGTCTCAGAGGGTTACACTGAAGAAACAGTTGGACGTGTTTACAATAAGTATTTATTGTACAGTTGTTCTAGTGTAAAATATATGTGCTGCGACTACCGTTAGACAGTAGCAGAGGTATATGATCAGCAGTACAGTGAATATAAAAGGATAGTACAGTTCTGCCATTTCGCAATAGTCATGAACACGTACATGGATATAAAATGCGTGATGAAAGAAAGCGCGCGTACTCCTACGATGCCTATCTAGATGTACCTAGCATGTGAGTAGGTGTGAAGCCAAGAATCCTTCTACGTTTAGTATAACCCAAATACCCGAAGCAAAAGAGTGTAGGACCCCGTCCTGGTATCGAGTTGGACACCCCGCAAGGGATGTTTTAGACCACTGTCAGCTAGAGCGTCTGCATGCAGGAGCCTCAACATCTATGGTCAGTGTGTCTGCCTGGAAGTCTCGGTTCTCTCTTGCTAACACTAGCAAAAGGTGCTGAATTTATAAAGAAAGTATCTACGGTTCTTTTGTCCCTTGTTACTTGTATTTAGCCATTTTTGGATTTGAGGATGACATATAGGATGAACCTTGTATGCAGCTGGATGTAGCCCCAGCCTTATTTCCAAGAACCCTTATGAATATTCATTCATACTGTGTCAGTCTAAAGAAGTCTTTAAAAACGCCATTATTCAGGGAAACCCTCCTTCTGCGCCCAGGACCAGAACTAGGTAAAGGTTCAATCCTAAAAGGCTTGTTACTGTGTAGTGTAAGGTAGGTGATGTAGGTGAAGGGGTATGATGTTCCCGGGTCAATATTAGGATACCTATATAAAATATAACACCCACTTCTCTTCTGAATAGTCAACAATAATAAAATGCTAGCAAACTACAAATTTGTAGTAGGTAGCAGCACATAAAATTATCAGTGAGTCACGTAAAAACATTTTAAATTACAATATTTTTTTTTAAAAACCTTTATTTATCAAATGCACATTACACAGCATCTGCCTACAACCCTTTTGGGCCGGCCGCTATGACAATCAGTCGAAAAGTATAACACATTATACTGCGGAGAAGGCCGCTTCGTGTTTCATTATGGTGTAGTGCATAAAGCAACGATTAGAGGATATCGAAGGTTCAATTTTGTGATTTTGTCGAAGTTAAACAAACAGAAGAACAAACTCATGGTAGAGCAATAGCAAGTTCACAGGAGGGGAGGAAACACGGGAAACAATATACAAGAATGGAAGCAAGTCTACTATGGGAGGGGAACGATGAAGAGAGTATAGAGTGGGAAATAATAAATGGAACGTAAACTATGGGGAGGAGGGAATGGCCTCGGCATAATCAAGTGGTGGGGTACAAATGTCACCCCGGTATGCATTTCATTGCGCCCAGATTCTATTCCACTTCCTAGGACGACCCCGAGCCTCATACACCATCTTCTCCCGAAACATGCACCAATCCATGTTATCTTTCCAGGCACTGAGTCTAGGCGGTCTGTTGGAGCCCCAAAGCTGTGCTATGTCCCTTTTGGCAACCATGTTGCCCAGGGTGATCCAGAAGGTCTGAGCAGCCGTACAGTCCGTAGGCTCCCGCACATTAAGCAGGCAGCGCCTTCCCTCGGGAAGGAGGGGGACCCCAGTAACACGCCCCATCACATCATGGACCCTAGTCCAGAAAGCAGAGATAACCGGGCATTCCCACACAATATGAAGAAAGGTACCATCCATACCACAGCCACGTCTACATAATCCATCTGTCGCAAGCCCCATTCGTACCAGACGCATACCAGTCACATAGACGCGATGGAGGATCTTTAGTTGCACAAAGCGGAGCCGAGCCGGAACAGCCACCTCCTTAGGGGAAGAAATAGCCATTTGCCAGTCTTCGTCATCCAGTTCGAGCCCATCCGCCACCCAGGAGGCACAAAGCTTCTCCAGCAGGTCAGCCCTGTTGTTAATAAGTTTTTTATAAATTAAGTAGATCGTACTGTCCGGGACATGGCCATCCAGAATACGATGCTCCAACGGAGATGACTGGGGGATGTCAGTCCCGGGGGGAAAGGCGGAGGATAGGGCATGCCGCACCTGAAGATACCGAAAATACTCCTTATCATCCAATTGATATTCTACCTTTAGGGCCTCAAAGGATTTCACTGGTCCTCTGGCCGAGAGATCCTCCACCTTGCTAATCCCAATCATGTCCCATCTATCAAACCCTTTCGCCCGCCACAGGTTACCCAGCCGTTCAGAATCATACAGCGAGGTCATACGCGTCAATCTGCCGCCCCAACCTGTAGCCTCAGTCGCATCCTTCCAGGCACGCACAGCACATTTCGTAGGACCAGTCAAGAGACGGAGTGGTGACTTCGAGTATAAAGCTCTATTGAAGTCGCCGCCTGGCAACAGGAATTTATCCAGGGCGGGAGCGGGTTTCGGGGAATACGTCACATGGCTAATTGCACTTAAGTGTGAGGCCCAGTAATATCGTCTGATGTCGGGCAGAGCAATACCGGCATCATACCAGGGGAGCGTAAGTTTTGGTAAGGCGATACGGGCACGTCCATCCCAAATCAATTGCCTCTGTAGGCCTTCAATCTCACGGAAATAGCGAGCGGGGACAGGATCGAAAAAGTTCTGCAAGGCATATAGGAACCTGGGGAGTGACATCATTTTAAAGAGTGCCGCTCGTCCCAATGGAGACAAGGGCAATTCACGCCACCGCCGCACATCCTGCTTGAGGCGACGAAGTGGGGCGTAAAGATTACGATCGTATCGCACCGAGGAGTCCATGGAAATAAAAATCCCCAAATATTTAAAACCATCTTCTACCACCTGGATAGGAAACCTGCGGGGCAGCGGAGGCAATACCCCCGCTATACCATAAACACATGACTTGGTCCAGTTGATAACAAGCCCGGAGTTCTTACCAAAGGAAGTGAGAACGTCAATGAGCACGTTTAAAGACTTCTGGGGTGAGGTGAAATGGAGAAGGATATCGTCCGCGTAAAGCGAGACGCGATCCTACAGATCCGGTGCCCACCGGATCCCTTTAATCGAGGGCTCCCATCGAAGCCACGCTGCAAGGGGTTCTAGTGCCAATGCAAAAAGAAGTGGGGAGAGCGGGCACCCCTGACGGGTGCCACGTCCCAATGGAAACGAATTGGAGCCTCTGCCGTTCACCACGACTTGGGCTAACGGTTGTTCATATAGAAGCCGCACCCATGCAATGAAACTAGGGCCGAAGCCGAACTTGGAAAGGGCCGCCCACAAATATGGCCACTCTATGGTGTCGAAGGCCATTGTAGCATCCAGGGAGGCCACCACCCCAGGCTCAGTGAGAGTTCCAGCTCTCGCGAGAACGCTGTGGAGTCTGCGAAGATTAAGAGCTGTGTTTCGATGGGGTATGAAACCGGACTGATCCGGATGGATCAAGTCACAAATTACAGACAATAGACGATTAGCCAGGACTTTGGCCAGAATTTTGGGCTCGGCATTGAGCAATGAGATGGGGCGATAAGAGATGCAACGGTCACGAGGCTTGCCTTCCTTGTAAATGACCACTATGGTAGCCAAGCGCTGTTCAGACTGAATGACGCCCGCCTCAAATGCATCCAGAAACATTGTCCGCAAGTGAGCAGCCATTTTGTCCGGTCGAAGTTTATAGAGCTCGATAGGCAAACCATTGGGTCCCATCGCTTTACCCGATCGCAAGGACCTGATAGCAAGAGCGATCTCATCCACTGTAATAGGAGCCTCTAGGGTCAATCTATCCTCCTCCGAGACACAGGGTAGTGCAATGTCACGCAATAGTAAGCGGGAGTCGGCCTCATCTCGGTCACTCACTGAGCTGTAAACTGTTCGGAAATGATCCACGAAACATTCAACAATCTCACCGGGATCAGTCACACATTCACCAGTCTCACAGGCGATAACGGGCACCACGCGGTTCATCCTTTCAGCCTTGTCCAGCCACGCCAGGAGTTTGCCAGCCTTGTCACCCACATTATACAAACGGCCCAGCTGATTCACACGCATCACCTTGGCAGCATCAGTCACACAGGCTCTATAATCTGCCTGCTTCAGTTCTAAGGAGTGTAGAAGTGCAGGCGTATCATCTCCACCCAACTCACTTTCGAGCGTAGTTATTTCGGTCTCCAGGGCCAACACAGCCTCCCTCCTAGCCTTTCTGTCAGCTGCAATAAGGGACAGTGCGGAACACCGTATAACAGTTTTGAAGGCCTCCCATAGAACCGTAGGGGAAGCAACCGAACCCACATTCTCATCAAAGTAACAATCGATCGCCTTCATCAAATCCGATCGGAGCCGAGGTTTCCTAAAGTGCCAGGGCGGGACAGGGGGAACTCTGCTTCCGGAATGACCTCCCACCGAAACCTCGAGTAACAAGGGGGAATGGTCAGAAATACCCCTGGGGAGGTGTCGGACTTCACGCACCAAGGATAAGTTAGCAGTCAGCATTAAAAAATAATCAATCCTTGAGAGGCTGCCATGGGCACCAGAGTGGAAAGTGTATTGAGTTTGTGAGGGGTGCAGCGACCGCCAAACATCTACCAACCCGAAGGTTTCCGTCAAGTCAGTCAGCCACATCTGTGACAATGGCAGAACTCTAGGGGGCCGCCGATCACACTCGCCCGACATCACCGAATTGAAATCCCCACCCATGATCAGGAGACATAAACAGCGACAATTACGATCAGCTTCCCCTCCCATCTCCCCGAGACAGCAGCATAGCGACCCCGATCATCAAGGGTGACATCGTCAATTACAAGGGCTAAAGAGGATTTCACCATTATACCAACCCCTCGGGAGCCGGATGTAAAACCAGCGTGAGCGACAAGTCGGTAACCTCGGCGGTCAAGAGCTTTACAGGCATTACCAATCAAATGGGTTTCTTGGAGTAAAACAACATCAGGGGAATGACGTCTTATAAATTGCAACACAATACCACGTTTGATCCTATCCCCCAAGCCATTAACGTTCCAGGATAGAACCTTCACGTCACCCCCCCCCCCCCCCCATCCCAGAAAAAGTCCCAGCCCACCCCCTCCCGGAACCTCAGATGAAGGATGCATACAAGCGATACAATACCATGTGAAAAGAGAAACATAGAACACAAAACATAACCAAGTCTCCACCTCCCACCCCCCAACCAAGAACCCGTTACAGCACCCCCCCACCCTGCACCCCTGCTGACTAAGAAGCCACCCCAAACTGCAGTGTGCCTGTCGCCCCATCTGAATCTACACAAAGAACCCCTGAGGAGGAAGGGAGAAACTACCCCAACCCGCCCCACCCCGGGCATAAAGGTGAAGGCACATGATATAAGTTACTCTGCAAAAGTTACGATCCAAAATCGGACCTCAGGACACCAAAGTCATTCCTGCGCCGTTGCGCCTCCGTCCGCGCCTCTGGGGCCCCCGCTCTCGGCATCGTCCTTTGGCAACGAGTCCAACCAGTCACTGGCACTATCCGGTTGATCAAAGAAGTAAGCACGTTCCCTGTATTCGATACGTAGACGGGCGGAAACAGCATCGCATATTTAAGTCCCAGATCTCTCAGGCGACGTTTCACTCCCAGGAATCCAGATCGTTGCCGCTGTACTTGAGGAGTAAAGTCAGGGTAGATAGAGACAGAGCTGTTGTCGAACTTCAGTGGGCCGTGTTTGCGAGCGGCCTGAAGAATGGCGTCCCTGTCCCGAAAGTGAAACAGCCTAGCAATAATAGGCCTCGGGGGTCCCCCCCGGCTTACCCTGTCCACCTGGGAAGCGGTATGCACGCTCAACCGCAAAAAACTTACTGAGGCCTGTGGGAGCAAGTTTAGCAACAATTAATTCCTCGACCAGTAAATCGATCGAGGCAGCACCACTGTCCAGTGGCACCCCGACCAGGCGGATGTTGTTTCGTCTGGCCCTGTTGTCGTACTCCTCCATACGTCTAGTTAGCAGGTCCTGCGATGACCGCAGATTCCCAATCTCTGACTGCGCTTCCGCCATATCTGTCACCAGACTGGTAGCTTTTAAGTCCAATGCCTTAGTCTTAGCTAAATCGGCTCGAATAAGGGTAACATCGACCGCCACCGTGTCTATCTTGGACACGATGGCCTCATATTGCTGACCCATATCAGCCTTGAGTCCTGCAATGGCGGCCAGTAGGTCTTGAAGTGACACCTCTGATGAGGCCGTCATGTCCGTCTTTGGGTCCTCCAAACTGCGGCTGGTAGCACTGGGGGATCCTCTCGGCTGAGTATAGCGATCAATCACATTAGACTGGTCCGATCCCCCACGAGTAGTGACTTTCTTGCACTTCTCCAGCTCGGGTTTCGTCGCCATGATGGATTCAGCACCCCGCTGGGTCCTCCCGGGTGCGATAGAATGGCAGCGACCTTCCGGACCTCGAAAGTCTAGCTTCACAAAAATCACAGACCACTGAGCCGGCGCTGCGATGGAGACGTGCAGCTGGTTAAACCACCAAAACCAGGAGTGTAGATTAGGTCATAGGCAGTCAGTTCAAGGATGGACAAGAAACCGAAAGTGAAAGTGACACACCATCGGTGGAGCAGATGCCAGGCAGCCGTTGTTGTTGCATTACTGCTCGGCCATCCAAAGCAGCAGAGTCCCCGGTCCCGTCCGGGCCTAGGCCAAAAAGCTTAGGACGATGTAAATATGGTTCCCGAAGTCCGATCTCAGCCCCAAAAAGTACAGCAGCATCAGCAAGAGCTGCACTTCAAAAGCCTGTCAAAGTGACCAGGATAGCAGAAGGATAAATCAATAAGGGCGGCGCGGGTCTCGGGAGCTCTCTGCTCACGCGACCATCTTGGATGCCCCCGTAGCTCCTCCTCCTCCTATATTTTTTTTTTAAACAGTTTAAGGGAGAAAGAAAAAAATCCTCTGAAAATTAGTTTTGGAATTAATAATTTAAGCAAAATTCCTAGATGAGTTTGTTTTATATAAGTCTAACTATAAACGGTTAGAAGGCCATGCTTTTCTAGCGAAAGTGTCAATTTTAGGAAATGTTTCAATTTTAATTGAGTTGAAAAAGGAAAATCTGAATTCTTTCCCAGCACACGATGAGCCAATTATAGATTAGGTGTCCTGGGTGGGAGACGCAACATAGTTGTTGCTTGCTGCCGCAGGGCACGAACCTTGTAACACCTCGCAGAGTACGTCAATGGAGCACAGATGATATTCAGCACTGCCAATAGCTGGTGTAGAGGCAGCTGCTGCTGTAGTAGATACCTGGGTGCTAGTGGTGGTAGTGCTAGTGGAAGAGCTGATGTTCAACACAGTTGTAGCAAAAGGCAGTCTATTTCCTGTATTCTCTTAGCGGCCTCTTGTTGGGATATTTTCCAGATTTCATTATTGCAGCATATATTCCAGCATTACTGATAGATACATCTGCCAGTGGATTCCTCACCTTGTGAATATCCCCTGCGCAGCAGCCAATCGGAAACTTTTGTAGCTCTCCACGCTGGCGAGGTCATGGACGACGTCACAGAAGGTACGACTCCGCTCGCGACTCGCTAACGTCACTGGATCCATGATAGGGCCTCGTCGGCGTGAAGACGTCAGTTCCCTTTTTTCCGCGCCGTCGACGCCAACAGTTTTTTGGGACTCTCCGTAGTTGCATTGTAATTTCTAGTGTTCTCGTCTGTTCTTCTTGTTTCCTTTCTAAAATGTCGGGAAGAAAGTCCGGTTTCAAGCCCTGTAGAGAGTGCGGGAATCAAATGCCCAACACTAACCAGCATCAGGACTGTGTTTGGTGCTTATCTTCCGATCTAGACGTCGAAGAATGTGCGTGCTGTAGGAAGATGAACCCGAAGGCATTGAAGGAAAGGGAGGCAAAATTGTTAATGTCCAAGATGAAGAAAAAGGAAAAGAAGGCGAGTAAAAGAAAATCAAGGTCGAGGTCTCGTACCGAATCCAGGTCTGGTTCAAAGTCGGCTTCGGGGCATTCGAAGTTGAAAAGACTTAAGAAGAAGAAGCACTCTTCGAGGCGCCGCTCTGATAAAGAGCCGGCGTCAAAGTCATCTTCTCCTTGGCGTCGCAGAGATGACGTTGATCCTTTGCATTCGAATCCGGCTTCACCAGTGAAAGTTGTGACTTCTGAAGTAGAGTTCTCTCGATCTCCGACGCCGGCTCCCTCGGATTCGGTTCACTCTCCGGATCTTGGCGAGGTGGAGCCAGAGCATGAAGATCAGGAGCAGCCTGAGGAGGTTCCTTTATCGGCGCCGGCTGGCCCGACTCCAGGAGCACCGGCTTCAGAGACGGCGCCGGGTAATTATCCTCCGTTCCCGGCTCCAGGTCAGGACCCATCACATTACCTTAACGCAATGTATGGCGTCTTTGCGAGGGCTATGTACCCCTCTTATGCACCTGCGGGTCCCATGGGTCCTTTTGCCTTTAATTTGGGTGTTCCCCAAGCTTATGCCCAGGCTCAGTTTATGCCCTTTATGCCAGCGACGCCATCCTGGAACTTTCCGGCGCCGAGGGCTCCGACGCCGTATCGGGAATCTCCGACGCCGTATCGAGGTTCTCCGGCGCCGTCTGGACGTCCTCGTTTGGAGTCTTTGGCGCAGTCGGATCCTCGTTCGACGCCGGTCCCGAGGCAGACTGAGTCGGTCGTGGAGCCATCGACTCCAGCCCCCAGGATCCGCTCCAGAAGGGAAGCCCAGAGGGCTGTAGAGGAGGAACGCGATCGGCAAGAGATGGAGGAAGGTGACCTTCCTGAATCGGAGGACTATTTTGCGGAGTTAAAGGACGCAAGTGGCCTTGATGTCTCGCCTGAGTGGGATTTTTCTCCTGGTCTGGATGCTCCCTCCAAGGATGCAGCTCCCTATCATACGGTGGTGAGAAAAGCTGCAGAGTTATCGGACATTAATCTACCTTCCACGGAGTTTAAGCCCAATCTTCTGACTGAAGTGTTGCATTCTCCTACATCTGTGTCTGAACCTCTATTACCTTTTAATGAGGCAATTTTGGAGCCAGTGTTGGAGGTTTGGAAGAAGCCTTTGTCTGCATCTGTGGTATCCAGGACTTTGGCACGGAGATATAGGGTGGCACCTGAAGATCCAGAGTTTTTGTCGGCTCATCCTTCGCCTGAGAGCCTTGTAGTTTAGGCGGCTTGCTCAAAGAAGCCTTAAGGGGGTTTTCCTCCGGTTCCGGCTGACAGGGATCCAAAGCGCATTGACCAGTCTGCCAAAAAGGTATTCTCATCTGCAAGCATGGCGCTAAAATCTACAAATGCTACTTGTTTGATGGGAAGGTATATCCATGCCTTGATGGATTCTTCTAAGCAGTTGCTGACAAAACTGTCTGATGAAGATAAGAACAATTTTCAGGAGGTTTTGGCCGATACCCAGGCTGATGCTCGTCAAGTCATCCAGAGCGGCCTAGATATACGGCTGACTCAGTGGCTAGGATTAAGGGCTCTGCATTAGCTACGAGAAGGGGGTGGGGGGCTTGGTTAAAGTCTTCAGACTTTTCTTCTGATGTGCAGGCTACTCTGTTGGACTTGCCATTCGATGGAACAGGACTTTTTGGTAAGAAGGCGGATGCCGCTCTTGAGAGATTCAAAGATTCCAATGCCACAGCAAGATCACTTGGCTTGCAGACTCAATCTAGAGGATCTTTTAGAAGGTATAGAGGTTTTGGGAAGTAGTCCTTTCGTCCGCAAGGACAGCCTCGACAGCAGCAGCAACAAAATACGCTGTATAAGTCCTATAGAGGAAAAGGCAGAGGTCATCCACGAAGTCATCAACCCTCCTCATCCTCTTCTTCTACATCACCCGCTATCACCGCAGCAAAGCAGCCCTAGATTCCCCATTCTCAATCATATTGGTCCTGTGGGGGGTCGGCTTACCCATTTTCTGCAGGATTGGGAAACGGTCACTACAGACATATGGGATCTCAATCTTGTGGCAAATGGGTATGCTCTTCCCTTTCGGGAATTTCCTCCAAATTATCTTCCTTGCCAAGGGTTTTGCTCAGAAGAACATCTCCGTCTCCTACAGGAGGAAGGTCTGACCTTGTTAAAGAAAGGCGCGATAGAGGTGGTTCCGTAGCAGGAAAGGGGTCAGGGATGCTACTCCCGATATTTCCTGATCCCCCAATAAGGATGGCAGGTTATGTCCAATCCTGGATCTCAGGATCTTGAACCTTTATCTGAAACAAGAGAAGTTCAAGATGCTCACCCTTGCGCAGGTTCTTCAAGCGCTCTTGGAAGAAGACTGGATGGTGTCGCTCGACTTGCAGGACGCGTATTTTCATATTCCGATCCTGGAGTCGCACAGGAAGCATCTCCGCTTCACGGTGGGTTTGCAGCACTACCAGTTTGCGGTCCTTCCGTTTGGAATTACTACTGCGCCTCGAGTCTTTACCAAGGTGATGGCAGTGGTGGCAGCACATCTCAGAAGGTCAGGGATTCCGGTTTTCTGACTGGCTGATCAAAGTGGAGTCTCCAGAGAAGGTGCTACATCATCTGCAAGAGACAACTCAGTTGTTGTACAGATTGGGTTTTTCGATAAATGTACCCAAGTCTCACCTGGTGCCCTCCCAGCGCAACCTGTTCATAAGTGCGGTACTGGACACAACTGTTTGTTGTGCATTCCCCCCTCCTCAACGGATTCACGACATAAAGGAAATGATTCCTTTATTTTACAATGGAGCGGTTGTTCCAGTCCTGAAGGTCTTTCGCTTGCTTGGTCTGTTTGCTTCCTGTATTCTCCTGGTCAATCATGCACGCTGGCACATGAGGGCACTCCAGTGGTGCCTCCGCAGGCAGTGGTATCAACACAATAGGGATCTCAGGGAGTCTGTGAGGATCTCCAGAGAAACTGCAGCGCATCTGTCTAGGTGAAGCGTGGAGGGCAATCTGTCTCAAGGAAAGCCCTTTCATCTGTCTCCATCGGTTGCCACGGTGATAACGGATGCATCCACTCTAGGGTGGGGTGCTCATCTGGGGGATCTGGAGATCAAGGGTCTTTGGTCTCCGGAAGAAAGGTTGCTTCACATCAACCTTCTGGAGTTAAGGTCGATTCGTTTGGCTCTCAAGGCCTTCCTTCCCTTCACAGTCTGTCGGTTCAGGTCCTGACGGACAACACAACCGCGATGTGGTAGATCAACAAGCAGGGAGGAGTGGGATCGCATCTTCTCTGCAGAGAAGCTCTGAGTCTCTGGTCCTGGGTTCAGGACCACCAGATTTGTCTGATGGCAAATCATCTGACCGGAGTTCTGAACGTTCGTGCTGAGTCAAGTCAAGTCAATTAGATTTATATAGCGCGCTACATACCCAGAGGGTCTCAAGGCGCTTGAGGAAGGGTGGGGGACTACTTGTCGAATATCCAGGTTTTAAGTTGCTTTCTGAATGCTAGGTGGTTCTGAGTGAGGCGAAGGTGAATTGGAAGTGAGTTCCATGTTTTAGCCGCTAGGTAGGAGAAGGATCTTCCTCCCATGGTGGTTTTGTTGATGCGAGGTACAGCAGCAAGGGCTTGGTTGGAGGAGCGTAGCTGGCGGGAGGGGGTGTAGAAGGAAAGTCGTGTATTGAGGCATTCGGGTCCAAGTTCGTAAAGTGCTTTGTGTGCGTGGGTTTGGAGGCGGAATGTTATCTTATTGACGGGGAGCCAGTGGAGGTTTTTCAGGTGATCAGAAATGTGGTCTTTACGCGGGATGTCAAGTATGAGTCTGGCTGATGCGTTCTGTACGCGTTGGAGTTTTTTCTGAAGTTTTGCGGTGGTACCGGCGTATAGGGTGTTTCCGTAGTCAAGGCGGATTGTAACCAGTGCGTGGGTGACCGTTTTTCTAGTTTCGGTGGGGATCCATCTAAATGTTTTTTTGAGCATGCGAAGAATGTTGAAGCAAGATGATGAGACGGCGTTGACTTGTCTGGTCATCGAGAGTGAGGAGTCCAGGATGACGCCCAGGTTCCGTGCGTGGTCCGTCGGGATGGGTGCTTTTCCAAGGGCTTCTGTCCACCAGGAGTCATCCCAGGCGGAGGGGGAGGTACCTAAGATAAGGACTTCTGTTTTGTCTGAGTTCAGTTTCCGGCGGCTGTGCTTCATCCACTCGGCTACTTCTTTCATTCCTTCATGCAGGTTGGTTTTGGCGGTGTTAGGGTCTTTGGTGAGTGAGAGGATCAGTTGAGAGTCATCAGCGTAGGAGATGATGTTGGGGTTGTGTTGGCGTGCGATGGCCGCGAGGGGGCTCATGTATACGTTGAAGAGGGTGGGGCTGAGTGAAGATCCTTGTGGCACGCCACAAATGACTTCAGTGGCCTCTGACTTGAATGGTGGGAGGCGGACTCTCTGAGTTCTTTCGGTAAGGAACGAGGTGATCCATTCCAGTGCTTTTCCTTGGATTCCGATGTTTCTGAGGCGTTGTAACAGGGTGCTATGACAGACTGTGTCGAAGGCTGCGGAGAGGTCGAGGAGGATGAGGGCGACTGTGTCTCCATTGTCCAGTAGAGTTTGAATGTCGTCTGTTGCTGCGATGAGTTCGGTCTCAGTGCTGTGTTTGGCTCGGAAGCCGGACTGTGAGGAGTCAAGGGATTTGTTGGTTTCGAGGAAGGCGGCGAGCTGGTTGTTGACAGCTTTCTCGATGACTTTGGCCGGGAATGGAAGGAGCGAGATGGGGCGGTAGTTTTTGAGTTCGGTGGGGTCCGCTGTGGGTTTTTTCAGGAGGGCGCTGAGTTCGGCATGTTTCCAGCTTTCCGGGAAGGTGGCGGAGTTGAGGGAGCAGTTGATGACGTCTCGGAGGTGTGGTGCTATGATGGAGTCTGCTTTGTTGAAGATGTGATGAGGGCATGGGTCTGTTGGGGATCCAGAGTGGATGGAGTTCATCAGGAAAATGGTGTCCTCAGTGGAGATTGTGTTCCAGTCATTGAGGATGTTCAAGGGGGGTGAAGGTGGGGCAGAAGGTTGGGTGGGTTGGTCTCCGGGTTGGTTGTCGAAGCTGTTGTGGATGTCTGCGATTTTGTCGTGGAAGAACGAAGCTAGGGAGTCGCAAAGGGTTTGAGACGGAGTGATGTCGTTGGAGTTGGCAGTGGGGTTGGTAAACTCTTTGACGATGTTGAATAATTCCTTGCTGTTGTGGGCGTTGTTGTCTAGTCGGTCTTTGAAAGCGGCTTTCTTGGCAGTCCGGATCAGTTGGTGGTGTATGCGGGTGGCGTTTTTGAAGGCGTCCCTGGTGCTGGTGTTTGGGTCTTTTTTCCAGGCCTTCTCAAGGGAGCGACAGAATTTCTTGGATTTCTTAAGATCATCGTTGAACCAGGGGGCGTTTTTGCTGCCTAGTTTGATTTGACGTTTTTTCAGAGGTGCTAGGTTGTCGGCGCTGTTGGTTAGCCATTGAGTGAAGTTAATGGCTGCTTGGTTGGGGTTCGAAGAGTGGGCAGGGGGGTTTTGAAGAAGCGATGAGGAGATCTGGTCGATGGTGATTTTGTTCCAGTTTCTTCGCAGAGTAGGTTGAGGATGGTTGTGAGTTGTGGTCTTTTTGTAGACAAAGTGAACGCAGTTGTGGTCCGTCCAATGGAGAACTGTGGTGTGACTGAAGGAGATATGTTTGCTGGAGGTGAAGATAGGGTCGAGTGTGTGACCTGCGTAGGGAGTGGGGTTTTTAACAAGTTGTTTGAGGCCGAGGTTAGCGAGATTGTCCAGCAGGGTGGTGGTGGTGCTGTCCTTGATCTTTTCCAGGTGAAAATTGAGATCTCCCAATAGAATGTACTCCTCGGAGGGGAGGGCGTGTGGGGTGATAAAGTCAGTGATGTCTTCACTGAATTGTGCACGGGGTCCTGGTGGCCTGTAGAGGAGGGTGCCTCTGAGTGACAGTCTCAGTCGGCAGTTCTCAGCCGATCACGAGTGGAGACTTCATCCAGAGGTGGTTTGTCACGTCTTCCGGATGTAGGGGACTTCTCGGGTGGACCTGTTCGCCACTCGCGGGAACGCCCACTGCCTGACGTTCTGCAGCCTCCAGTATCCGATGCAGGGAGCCTTGGGGGACGCGTTTCAGTTGAGTTGGGACTCACAACTCCTTTACGCTTTTCCCCCATACCCTTGATTCCTCTGGTTCTGAGGAAGATTCTCCAAGACCAAGTAATTTTGATCGCCCTGGATTGGCCAAGAAGGGTGTGGTACACAGATCTTCTCCACCTCTCCTCGTGCCCTCGGCTCAGTCTACCTCTCAGGGCAGATCTCCTCTCTCAGATGGAGGGGCAGGTTCTAGACCCCCACCTCCAGACCTTACACCTTCATGCCTGGAGGTTGAACGGGGCAACCTGAATTCTTTTCCTCTCCCACACGAGGTGGTGGATGTCATATTATCGGCCAGGCGTGACTCCACCAAGTCGATCTATTCCTATAGGTGGTCCAAATTTGTTTCCTGGTGTGGAGAGAAGTCTATTTATCCCTTGAGGGCTCGTTTGTCCAACATACTTCAATTTGCTCTTTCTTTGGCCCAGCAGGGTTTTGCTGTGGCGACTGTAAAAGGCTATTTATCGGCCTAGTCGGCATTCCTTTGTTTACTGGACCAGCCGTCTTTATTTAAGTCACCTATTGTTTTACGTTTTATCAAAGGTCTTACCAACAAATTCCCTCCAACTTCATTTATTGTGCCTCAATGGGACTTGAATCTTGTCTTGACTTACTTGATGGGTTCACCCTTTGAACCCTTACACAACTGTCCCATGAGACTTCTCTTTCAAGACTCTTTTTCTTGTAGCAATTACCTCGGCAAGGAGGGTAAGTGAGCTTCAAGCTCTGAGTTCGAAACCCCCATTCCTGACCAATCATGCTGAGAGAATGGTACTTAGGACCAGGGCTGCTTTTCTGCCTAAGGTGGTAACTCCCTTCCATCTGGGGAAGTCCATTACCCTCCCTACCTTTTATCCTCCGCCTCACCCTTCCAAGGAAGAGGAGCTGCTTCACCTTCTAAGACCCTAAGAGGGCGGTGAGTTTCTACCTCGATAGGACTAAAGACCATTGTGTGGACGACCAGCTTTTCGTTGGATTTGCTGGCTGTAAGAGAGGAAAAGCAGTGCAGAAGCGCACTCTGTCGAGATGGATAATCCTGTGTATAAAGATCTGCTACGCCCTTGCTGGTAAGGAACCTCCAGAGGGTATAAGGGCTCACTCTACTAGAGCAAAGTCATCAACCTCTACTTTATCTAGAGGTGTACCTGTTGAGGATATTTGTAGAGCCGCAACTTGGGCCTCCCTCCACACTTTTGCGAAGCATTACTGCTTGGATTCCGAGGTGAGGAGGGATGGCCTCTTTGCGCACTCTGTCCTCCAAAATTTCTTGGTATAGCAGAGTGGACACCCTCCTCCCGGAGTGGGGACTGCTGTGGGATTCTATTCACAAGGTGAGGAACCCACTGGCAGATGTATCTATCAGAAGAACAAGTTACTTACCTTCGGTAACGCTTTTTCTGGTAGATACAGTATCTGCCTGTGGATTTCTCACTGACCCACCCGCCTCCCTGTTGTCCACTCTTCTATACCTACCAAGTGTATATTTGTTAAATTTTAAATGTATACATTTATATGTTCATGCATATTGCATTGATTTCACACTGTGTGTGCTGTTTGAATACAGTGTGTTATGTGTACTATTACTGTTATGTCGGTCTGTCCGTGTGCCTCGGGGGCAGGGAAAAAAAGGGCGGAACTGACCTCACGCCGACGAGGCCCTATTATGGATCCAGTGACGTCAGTGGGGTCGCGAGTGGAGTCGTACCCTCTTTGACGTCGTCCATGACCTCGCCGGCGTGGAGAGCTACAAAAGTTTCCGATTGGCTGCTGCGCAGGGGATATTCACAAGGTGAGGAATCCACAGGCAGATACTGTATCTACCAGAAAAAGCGCTACCGAAGGGAAGTAACTTGTTCATATGAAACGTTTCTGACAGTATTTCCTGGGTCTTAATAAAAAATCCCTAAAATCCATGTCATGTGAGATTAAGGATAAGTGTTTCACTTCTGAGAGTGTTATGGTTTCTAGCCAATCAAGGCACAACTTCCCTACACTATAGGATGTCACTACCCCTGGGTGTTCTCTTTGTACATAACGTGTATCTGGCCTATTGATATTGAACCCTTCGGTGATACCCAAGAATCTTTTATGACATATGTTTGTGTCTAAGGGCCAAACCACCCATTTTTTCAAAATAGGGTCTGATCTATTGTACTGTAAAATGTCATCTAATGTCGCTTCCTGTGAAGTTGAATTTTGCCACCTCCCCCCATCTGTGATGGTGTTGGAAACCAAGGTGTGTTCAGGTCCTTGTTCTTAGCTAGTCCAAGACAAGATGTCTGTTGCACAGTGTCATTTAAAAATATAATCTGCTGTGGAATGAGGCGTGCTCTAAAAAGCGCTTCTGTTCCCTGGACTTGCCAGTCCCTAGATCCCCAGACCAATTTTAAGTCTATTGTGTCCTTCCATAGGTCAAAACCCTATTCAGACAATTGGGCAATAAAGGAAGCAGAGTAAATCTGTTTGGTGTTAGTCAGCATAATTTTCATTGCAGATGTTGGTGTAACCTTATAATAATGTGAGGTCGGGTCTGTTGTGTTTAACCCTGAAAAATATAAACATTTCTGTGCAAATGTTTGCAAACTACTTTTTGGTGGTGTAGGGCAATGTTCCCACTGATGGTACTCAAAAACATTTCTAGGTTAAATAGATTTGTGCAAGAAATGATGACCATAATGTTGGTAACCGTACAAATACAAACTGTCATAGTCTGAAGTACCTTCTAACATTTCAACCTTGTCCTAAACTATACTGTCCGTTATAGGAACTGCTGTAATGTTAACTGATGACAAGTCTTTGTTCACGATGTAATGAATGATGTGGCTTCAGAATCTAGTTGACCTTTTGGGTTGTCGAGCTTTGCTGAAGGTATCTTCCATTAATAAGCATGCTAAAAGTTATAACTAACATTTAAACGTTCAATAAACTTTTCAAATTAGTCCAACATGTATTCAATACTTTTCATTTATTTTAAATCATCAGTAGAATCCAAAAATACAATGCATTAGATCAAATCATATAACATTTACAATATGCATTGTTTTTAGAATGGATCAAAAAACTACAAACTCTGACCCCATTGGGGTTAAATGATAAATTTGAAATGAACTGCTTTCTCTAAATATTTCTTAAAGGGGCATGGTGATAGCCTTAAATAGCCTTTAGGAATCCCACAACACACTTAGGTTACACATTCTACTACACATCAGATGGTAACCGCATTGGATAGGGTTTAAAAATTGGGTGCTTCTGTATGATGATGTATTACTTTAAATACCATAGCTGTAAATAGAAGGCAGGATATTTATAATTCATGTCATTAAAAAAGGTGTAAATAGCAGGCAGGCAGCTTAAGAACAATTATGTATGTAGTTTAGTTTTATTTATGATATTTTGACACGCGTTTTTATCTCTTTTGTGTTTATGTACTGTTGTGACTCCTATTGTGTTTCCAGATTCTGTGTTCGCCACATAAAGCTATCAGGTTTTGAACAATGATGATCATGTTTCGGTATTATTTTTAGCACGTTCAAAGTATTTGATCCAGAGCCGATAACATCATGCGATCATAGTCTTTTTTCGATTGTGATTCTTGACCCGGAAATTACGTTTATAAGCTGAGCACGATGACACGGAAGTGCATCGTTGAAACAGCCAGGCGGGATAGTTTGTAGCTACTCTGAGTGAATAATAGGTAAGCCAGGTTTGTTGATCGTCTCGTACTGACTCCGCACTAAAAAACTTTTTAAACAACAAGGGTACTGATGTTACCTTTATTTTTTGTAGGTACAAAGGATTCTTCGTAATAGACAGACTATATAGGTTCGCTTATATAGAGGTGAGCGGCTTGTCGAATTAATAACCACACCGAACGTTTTACGTATAACCACGCTGTTTCTAATTGTAGAAACTTGTTTCCTAACAGTGTTATCATCGTTCTTGATTTTGCATGGATCATTTGAATACGACGTTTGTCTTCTTATTAAGGTGAGCGCATGTTGAGGAATGGAGGACATGGTGTTCTGGGTGTTGGCATCCAGTAGGTAGACTGATTGGTTGTTTTTTGGTATACTTTTCACTTCGTTCTATTTTGTTTAGACAGAGTTGTGTGTGTTTCTGTAGGGCAGTACAACTATATTTGCCATCAGTGTTGTTTTAGTAATACAATTTTGCATCCAAACAATTGTTTATTCTGTTTTTGACTGTTATTGCATCTGAAACTTATGTGAATTATGAATCAGCATGGTAATGCTAAGAAAAAATGCTCTTTTCGAAGTGTTTATTTTTATATGTACAGTTTAACTGCTGACTTATTGTAAATATGTAACATGGCATCGTTTCATATTGTTTCCTTGTTCTTTTCAGTTGAAAAGTGGAACCCCTGACGAAGGGACAAGAATGTCCCGAAATGCATTGGGTGGTGGTTCATGAAACATTCTAAAAACAATGCATATTGTAAATGTTATATGATTTGATCTAATGCATAGTATTTTTGGATTCTACTGATGATTTAAAATAAATGAAAAGTATTGAATACATGTTGGACTAATTTGAAAAGTTTATTGAATGTTTAAATGTTATTTCAGTAGTGCGCACTGTAGTCCTAGCAGCCCACGTGGGGTTAGGCCTTTATTCAGAGTTCATTCATCAATGCTTGGCAGGCATTAATATAGAGCAGCACACATATCGGTTAAATTTAGTAAGTAGTTGAAAGTGTGCGACACCCAACCACATTCATTAAAAGTTATAACTAAGCCTAGCCAGAAAAGAAAGAACAGTATCCCAGTAGTTACCAATAGTTCCACCCAAGGCGATACCAGGTGTGTCTTTTTGAGAAAGTGCAGAAAGTTCTTGATTTGTTGCTTCTGTGATTTTTGGGCTGGTCTCGTTTCCGGTTCACTTGGACCCTAAGAAAATTTATTAATGTTCATGAAGTAGCCAGAAGCAGTTCGATCAATTGTTGGAATTCCATCAGGATTTGTTGAAATAGCATTTTGCTCTTGTCTAGGCATGTTGACGTAGGCGTCTGATTGCAACCTGGTTATTATTTTGAATTTGAAGTTTAACTTCGGGTTCAAGAGGAACGAGTTCCATAGCATTGTTGCATAGTCCTTCATTCCGTACAGGAGGCTCGTCAACACGAGGAGTCTTTCTGTTTGAACTTCTTGGATTGTAGCAAGAGAAGGGTGTCTGCTGCTGTGGAGTCCACGAGGCCTCCTGCGTAGAATCTGCCACATAGTGTGGTTTGATAAAGTCTACTGAGATAAATGTTTTCTCCTTTATTTCCTGCAAGATAAGTTAAAAGTGCAGTTCTTGTTGCTTGAATTGCTAGGACCGGTACAGGCTTTCTGTAGGATGGCCCAAATCATTTTTGTCCGCTATTTTCTCTATGACCTGATCTCCGACTTTTGGGATCCAGACAGGTCTTGCCGTGACTGTCTTGACTTCCCCAGTGGCGGTCTGTTTCATGTGGACATTGCTTTGTTCTGTCCTGGATTATTTTATATCCTGTAAAACAGCCAAACGATCATGGATATCAAATGGTTTCTCATCTGCCACTGCACCTTCACAATCAAGGTCAGGTACCCACATTCTCGTCCCAAATATGACCTCGTATTGAGTGACACCCCCTAGAGAACTTCTTAGCTGATTGTTGAGGGCTCTCTGTACCCCATATAAGTGATTGACCCAACTACCGCCCTTGCCTAATAACCTGGCTGTTAAAGATTGCTTTAAGTCTTGGTTTTTCCTCTCCACAACCGAATTTCCCTCCGGGTGGTACGGAGAGGAGTACCGCAAAGCTACACCCATACTTTCCATGGCCTCTTTGTAAGCCCGAGGAGCTAAACGTCGGGCCATGGTCAGAATGTAACGTGCCAACTGCGTATGTCCCTATAAAGACTCGCAAATCTTTGATAACAGTTTGAGTGTCAGCCAAGCGCTCTAGCCAGACCCATAGAAATCTTGAATCCACTGCCACCAAGATATACTTGAGATCCATATTTAGTATTTAATCTATCCCCCACTCCAGGAGCCTGGGCATATGGAATGTTGCTTGCATCTAACTTGTAGGAGTACTTGAGTGGACTTTCTGTGGTACTGCTGAGCTGCCTTTGCACAAAGCAATGACAGCAACCATAATCTCAGTCTATCCTCGTTTTTGAACGAGTGATTGCAGCTATAGAAGCCACCTTTGCGGCTTCATCAGCCAATGAATTCCCTTCAATGTGAACACCATCAGACTTAGTGTATGTATCACGTGAGCCCTCGGTAGTTCGTTTTTCAACTCTACTACCTGTTCCCATAGCATGTTATGCCTAATTGTGCCACCTTTTGCATCTTCGAACCCTGTTTGCTCCCAATGATCTAAATATTCATTGTATTATTCCATACAGTAAAAGAAACCACACACGATTAGTGTGGAGAATTCATGATCCGTATACACTGGTGCCAGTATTAATGCTTTTAACTCTGCTAACTATGCCCTGCAGTCTCCTAGAGATTGCGCCCTGGTGCAACTTGGATGGAACTTCCCATCCTGCATGCGACCTTTAACAATAGCACATGCTGCGCTGTATTGTTGCTTACTCCCTATGGCCGACTGAGCAGATCCGTCAGTGTAAATTATGTTCCATACTGACCAAGAGGCAAGATTTCATTTGGTGGAGGTTATTCTTGTTCGTATTGCAGCAATGCTTGTGTTTTTAGACGTGGATCAAATTTATATTCAATATCCGTTGTAGTAAGAGAATTAGCCCATTGTATCGACCTGGGATGTAAGGCTTTTGCATTTGCAATGCTAGCCTTTCTAACATCTTCTAAAGCCGGTACCTGGGTTTCAACAATTATGCGTTACCCCTGAGCCAGTGCTCCTTTCTCTTGCTACAGCGATTTGAACTGCTGTCAGGATTTATTCTGTTGAAGTGAAACGCATTTTTGCGTTTGGTACAGGTGTGATTTGTATGCGATTGGTACTGTTTCGCTTTCATTAAAGGTAAATTAGGTGTACCCGCATTGACCCGCTATTACAAGGATCACCAAGTCCCGTACGTTTACGCGTGTGTGGAAGTGTTTTGAAGCGATCATGTCTTCTTGTAGGGAATGTAGGATACTTATGTGCTCCTGTATCCCATGTCTAACCGAAAAGTCAGGTTTTATTAAGTCGTAGAAAGGTTTTACTCTCTGCGTAATCCAAAATATATGTTCTGCTGAAATTTAGGAATCCCAGTATTGATTGTAGATTATTTTAATGTTTTTGGAGGTTGAAGCAGCGCACACTTTTCTAAAAAGTTTGATGCCAGACTTTTCCCTTCACTTGACAGTTCATATCCCAAAATATGACATTCAGGTGGGCTATTTTTGATTTTTCTGCAGTTAAACTTGTAGCCCTCATAGGCAAATCCCTCAATAATGGTGCTCACCCTGGTCAAGTGCCTCTCCAAGTCATCGTCCGTCAGATAAATATTATCCACATAGGACAATGCTTCCTCATCAAACTTTTGGAGTAACAGTTATGCTTTCAGAAAATACCCCGGAGCTGTTCTTATACCCCTGAGGGAGACGACAAATTGTCGCTGGGACCCTTACGTTGAGAATGCAGTCAAATACCTGCTTTCAGGTGCTCCATTTTGCCCCAAAAATGCTTTTGAGATATCAAGTATTTTGTAGTTTGTCCGCACAATGTTATTCATTGTATGCATTTTGGACAGCGAATGTCTTAGTGCAAGTGTTTAAATGTCTGTAATCTAAAACTAGATGATATGTATTGTCCAGTTTTGATAGGGAAACAAAGCTTGTTCATCAGTGAAGTGCATGTTTCAATGACCCCTTGATATTCAAGTTGATCTAAGATCTCCCTGACTTGTTTATTAGCGTCTTGCTTTATAGGGTATTGCCTCTGAGCATTTGGTTTAACTTTTAACAGGATCACATGGTGGGTTGAATTCTCATCACATCCGGTATGATTTTTGTATAATGCTGGAACTAGGGCTCCTGCCCACTCCCGTGCATATATGTATTTAAGGTGTACAGGAACTAGAACAAGGTCAGAGAGAGATAGAAAAATTATATCTTCTACCCTAGGGCACTCCATAACTAATGCTGGCGGGCAACCTTGTTCAGCTAACAGGATGCCATAACCAGATGATAGGTTCTTCCAAAAGAGACCTTTTATTTTTCTGGGCTTTTCCCCCTCCATCTGGAGTGATATTTCATGTAATTTATGTGGGACGCCGACCCTTTTATCTGGTGTTTCCACTGTGATGTAATCATTCAAGTCCGCTGTCACCAGAAATTCCTCCAGGTTCTGGCGAGCATTTGTTACTACTTCCGCACTGTCTAGCATCGTCTGAGCCCATTCTGAGCACATTCCCCGTTCATTCCCTGTCCAAGTGCTCTAACTGTGGTGTTATCCCATACCCCCATGAGCAAGCAGATTGTCAACATTCTGTGCTTTTCAAATGGGGTAGTATTCGAGAATACTGCCTCAAGCGGAGTTATTTTCTGAGCTACCCAGAATGTAATTTGTTAGCGTTTCGTGGGCATTTTGCCCATTACTGTGTGTAATGTTTGTGAAGTTATTTTAGTTGCTGTACTCTGAGATTGAGGTCCATTTGTTGTAGCTGCTGCTGGTTGGACTGTGAAAGTTCTCATGACAAATTGTGTCATGTTTCTGTAGATGTTAATTAATTCTTATTGTTGAGTAAGTCTGTGGCATTGTGTCAATGTCAGGATGAGGTGTCTAGGCTGCTTAAATTGTCCTTTTTGCTCCTGGTCTTCCTAATGGACCAAGTCTTACTTCTCCTTTTAAGTGGGGTAGGGAGTCTTTAAACCACGATTGGTGTTCCTGGCACGTGAGTGGAATCTTTCTTCGTACGAACAATATTCCTCTGGTGCATCTCCATCTGGGCCCAAGTGGAGCAGTGGAGCCCAAGTGAAGGGCCTCCACTTGGGCTCCACTGCTGATCCACCAGGCCTAGTTAGAGTCCAGGTACCGTCTCACCCCCATGGCTGGATGCAGCGTCTATCTGTCCCTCAGGCCGTCCAGTTGCAGGCCACAGGGCCCAGCATAGACCGCAGCACCACCAGTTGTAAATGGCAGCATTATTACATTTTTTACTAGTACCTCTCAGGGTGTCCCCTGCACTGGTCCCTGGGTCTTCATTGCACGGACCGTCTGTCTTTTCTCCGTGGGCCCGTTAGCCTCCCCTGCATGGATCACCCAACCTTCTTTGCAGGTACCCCTAGATCTTTTCTCCACGGCACCACAGTATCCTTTGCTCGGGTCCCTAAGTCTCCTTGGCACGCACGCTCTCCGGATCTCCTCAGCGCTTGCCTGTGTGATGATGACACAAATGCAGACTGTGCCCCCCCTAGCCAATCCTGGCGCTGCATGCAGCGCCAGGATTGGCTAGGGCGGCACAGTCTGTATTCGCCCTGAATCCTCGCGGCCCTGGCGGCCTGAGCAGCACCCTGGGACCCGCTGTAACTCTCAAGGTACAGTGCGCCGCGCATGCTCGGGCTGAGGAAGACCACTGACTAATTGCCAGTGAAATTGCTCTCCCACCCTCGCAGCTCCACCATTAAGTGAGGTGCCCCTGCCCCTGCACTCTTGAGTGTTAGTGATCGAGGCCCTCCTCCACCCGCAGGTTTCCCTGCGCCTCATCACTGGTGGTCCAGTGGACCTCTGTCTCCTTTCTCTCACTCTGCTCCTTCACTCGTTTTTCTACCCTTTCTATCTTTCACCCTTCTGCACCTTTCTGCATCTCTGCTCTTTTGTGCCTTATTTCTGCCCATTTTCCCTTTCTCTCCCTCTGCTCCTTCACTCGTTTTCACTCGTTTTTCTACCCTTTCTATCTTTCACCTTTCTGCACCTCTGCTCTTTTTTGCCTTATTTCTGCCCATTTTCCCTTTCTCTCCCTCTGCTCCTTCACTCGTTTTCACTCGTTTTTCTACCCTTTCCATCTTTCACCTTTCTGTACCTTTTCTGCATCTCTGCTCTTTTGTGCCTTATTTCTGCTTATTTTCCCTTTTTTTCTTTATCCCTTCTTTCCTCCCTTTACCTTTCCCCGCCGCTGCTGCCCCCGCGGCCCCTCCCCTCCCCTGCGCGACCGGCCCAATCCAGCTCCTCTCCCCACTCCCGCCTCGCAGCTGTCCAGCCCTCCCCGACCCCTACTTGATGGTGGCCACTGCCGCTGGTGCACCGAAGGCGCGTCAAAGGCAAGCACGTCTGCGCCCGTCCGCGACCAGCACCAGGAACCCTGGACATCCGCCCGCCAACGCTACGACCCAGCGGCACTCCACGTACTCAACCCAGGCTGCAACAACAACTGCAAGCTAGCATCACCAGCCGACACCCATGGATCTTTCAGCTGTCACCGCTGCCGGCACACCTGCAGCACCGCCAAGAACACGGATCCAGCACAACCCGCCCACAAGAACACAACCGAACCGAAGACCCTGCAATGCATCCTCCTCAACGTCCGATCCCTCCACAAACACGCCACAGAAATCTGGGACCTCCTCGACCGCACCACCCCGGACGTAGCATTCTTCACCGAAACCTGGACCAACGCCACCTCAGGACCAGACATCGCCATCGCCATCCCCCAAGGATACAAGATCTACAGGAAGGACCGCCCCACCCACCCAGGAGGAGGAATCGCCATTGTCCACAAATCCAGCCTCCGCCTGAGCACACTCCCTGACGAGTCCACAAAATTGATGGAACACCTTCACTTCAAGATACTGACCAGCCCCACTGCCGCCCTCCGAGGAACCCTCATCTACCGACCCCCTGCACCCCGCCGACCCTTCGCCAACTCCATCACAGACATTATCTCCCCGCAGGCCATTGCATCCACCAACTACACCCTGCTGGGAGACCTCAACTTCCACTTCAACAATCAACTGGACCCCAACACCACATGCCTCCTGGACAACCTCCACAACATTGGACTCTGACAGATCGTGACCGAGCCCACGCACTCAGCAGGACACACCCTCGACCCCCTCTTCACTACAGGAAACTCCATCACCTTCAGCCACACCACCGAACTCCCATGGACCGACCATCGTTGCGTCCACTTCACCTTCAGAACACCCACCATCCACAGACACCAGCACCTGCTTCCACAAAGAAACTGGACCAAAATCACCGACGACCTGCTCATCTCCTCACTCAACAACTCCACCCCAACCATTGCGGAAACGTCGACCCCAACACCGCAGCCCGAACCCTGCATAGATGAATCTCAGACAGCACCAACATCATAGCCCCCCTCAAGAAAAACAACAATACCCGTGCCAAGAAAGCCAGATGGTTTACCACCGAACTTCGAGAGTCCAGGCGCACATGCCGCCGCCTCGAAAAGGCCTGGAGAAACACCAAATCCACAGAAGCCCACAACAACTTCAGAGCCGCCACCAACGCTCACCATCAACTCATCAGCGAAACGAGGAAAAAAGCGATTGAAGATAGAATCTCCACCCACGCACACAACAGCAAGGAACTCTTCAGCATCATCAAGGAGTTCGCCCAACCCACCAGCGAGTCTACCGACATCCCTCCCTCACAAGACCTCTGCGACAAACTCAGCACCTTTTTCCACCACAAAATCAAGAGCAGCTTCGACGAAGACAACCAACACATTGAACCCTCACCAACCACCATCGACACCCGGAAACCAGCGATTGATGATTGGACAGCCCTCACCACCAAAGACACACTGAAGACAATGAAGTCAATCCACTCGGGGGCCCCCACGGACTCCTGCCCCATCACATCTTCAACAGAGCCGCCGACACCATCGCACCCATGCTCTGCCACACCCATCAACCGCTCCCTGGCGACCGCCTCGTTCCCCGACGACTGGAAACACGCAGAGGTCAACCCCCTACTGAAGAAACCCTCAGCGGACCCCACGACCTCAAAAACTACAGACCCATCTCCCTGCTCCCTTTCCCAGCGAAAGTCATTGAGAAAGCCATCAACAGCCAACTCGCCACATTCATTGAAGAACACAACATCCTCCCAATCCGGCTTCCGAAAAAACCACAGTACGGAAACCGCCCTCCTCGCCGCAACAGACGACATCCGCACCCTACTGGACAAAGGAGAAACAGTAGCCCTCTTCCTCCTAGACCTATCAGCGGCGTTCGACACAGTCTCCCACCGCACCCTAATACGCAGACTCTACGACACAGGAATCCAGGACAAGGCCCTCGACTGGATCTGCTCCTTCCTCTCCGGCAGGACGCAACGGGTCAGACTCCCCCCCTTCTTCTCAGACCCCACCACCTGCGGAGTCCCCCAGGGCTCCTCCCTCAGCCCGACGCTCTTCAACGTCTACATGGCTCCACTTGCCCCCATCGTCAGATCCTACGGACTCAACATTGTGTCATACGCAGACGACACCCAGCTCATCCTCTCCCTATCCAATGAGCCCAACACCGCCAGACGCAACTTTCGTGAAGGCATGGAAGCCGTCGCCAAATGGATGAAAAACAGCTGCCTACAACTAAACATCAACAAAACAGAAGTACTCATCATGGGCCCAAACCCCGACGCCTGGAGCGACACCTGTTGGCCCACCGCCCTCGGAAACCCGCCAACCCCCACAGACCACGCATGCAACCTGGGAATCATCCTCGACTCCGAGCTAAAAATGGACCGCCAGATCAACTCTCTCATCTTCCTGCTTCCACACCCTCCGCCTCCTTCGTAAGACCTTCAAATGGATCCCCCTCGAACACCGAAAGACAGTCACTCACGCCCTGGTCACCAGCAGACTCGACTACGGCAACTCACTCTACGCCGGAATGAACAAAAACCTCATCCGCAAGCTACAGAACATCCAGAACGCCGCCGCAAGACTGGTCCTCAACCTGCCAAAACACTGCCACATCTCCCAGCACCTGCGCACACTCCACTGGCTCCCCGTCGAGGCGAGAATCACCTTTAAGATGCTCACCCACGCACATAAGGCCCTCCACGGCACCGGACCAGCATACCTGAACAGCCGGCTCAAATTCCACGCACCCCAAAGGACCCTACGATCAGCCCAGTTCTTCTTCGCCGAGGTCCCGTGAACCCGAAAGACCAGATCGGGAGGCCGCTCCTTCTCCTTCGCGGCCAAAGCATGGAACGCCCTTCCGCCCCACCTCGGACAGACAACATCGCTCCCCATCTTCGTAAGAAACCTCAGCCTGGCCCTTCAACAGACCCCCTCCGTGATGGAATGGAACCTGCACCCCCCCCACCCCTAGCGCCTTGAGACCCTTACGGGTGAGTAGTTGCGCTTTAACAAACTCCTGATTGATTGATTGATTGCCATAGCCCTGTGTCACTCAACTTGAGTGACACAGGGCTACACAAGCCCGAGACTTGGATGCCGGCCCACAGCTCAGCCGCCCCACCTCCTGGCTTCAGCGGCATGACAAGGAGTCAAGGACCTTTCCGAACCCAAGGAGCATGGGCAAATGCAATTGTATTTTGCCTGCTTAGTGGGCGGCTAAGCAGGCAAAAATACAATTGCATTTATTTTGCCAATAGCGTGCATGTGTGCGTCCATGTTGCTTAGTGGGGCTACGCCCCCACGCCCCAATGGACGCACCTCGCCTGTGATTGTACGTCTGTATTTAGGTGCAATTAGAATTCCACTCATATCTTCTTCCCCTTAGAGGTGCTGATACATTACTCGGTTATTATCGCCCTCTGTCATTTTTGTAATGAAGAAGTTTGTTCAAGTGAACTAAGATCAGGTTTTATTGCAAAATGTTAGGAACACTATGTCCTGTCAAGCTTGATTAACCAGTAGCTAATAAATAGGGATATTTTGCCAACTCCGTTGTGGGGGAGTTTGTGCCTACCCACTGCAGACGTCTCTGGCATTTTGTGAGTAGGGGTCTTTGAGAATATGCACGACTGAACTACTCCGATACTACTGTTAAATTAGTACCAAACCAACGTTGGGCGCCATGTAAATGTAAAATTGTAAATTGATACTTGTATAGCGCACTACTCACCCGCAAGGTTTCTCAAGGCGCTTGTACGAATACCGCTGTGGAACCCGTCCTGGCTTTCCCTGTGAGGCCTCCACTCCTGGGCACTCCCAGGGTGGAGGCCAGGCATCCTTAGCGTTGTGGGGGCCATTGTGGAGATTAAGCAAGCTATTGCCCAGAGTTGCAGAGTGGGACTCTATGATTACAGTAGGCACCGAGGCGAGAATTATCAGGTCCGTGGAATTTTGAGCCCAAGACCCGGCGAGGCGGGGAATTGAACCCTGGTCCCGGGCTAGACCTTTGCATCGGGGTCTGCCGCTCTAACCATTGAGCCACACTTCTTCACATGTAGTGTACTTCCTATATTACCCATACAGGACCTGCGCGCCTGGATAACATAAACCGTAGGATTGCTGTCAGACTAACTCTGAGCACCCCCACGTGTATGTTAGCCTGTTTGCATTAGCTAGCTCATAGTGCCACTAGAATCTCCTCTTAACAGGGAGAGATTAGTTTCCGGCAACCTTAAATCATGACAACCCTGATCCCCCCAGGATCGTGTAAACAATGTACCACCTTTCGCTCAGTCATTCGTGCTCACTTACTTCATCTCAGAGAGTTACACATAAGAAACAGTTGGGCGTGTTTACAATAAGTATTTATTGCACAGTTGTTCTTCTAGTGTAAAATATATATGCTGCGACAACCGTATATACGATCAGCAGTACAGTGAAAATAAAAGGATAGTACAGTTCTACCATTTTGCAATAGTCATAAATACATACATGGGTATAAAATGCATGATAAAAGAAAGCTTCCTTACTCCTACGATGCCTATCTAGATGTACCTAAGTGTACCTAGCATGTGAGTAGGTGTGAATCCGAGAATCCCTCTAGGTTTAGTCTAACCCTATTACCTGAACCGAGATAGTATAGGATCCTGTCCTGGTCTCGAGTTGGACACCCCTCAAGGGATGTTTTAGACCACTGTCAGCTGGTGCATCTGCATGCATGAGCGTCGGCGTCTCTGGTCAGTGTGTTGGCCTGGAATTCTCAGTTCTCTCTAGCTAACACTTGCAAGAGGTGCTGTATTTATACAGAAAGTATATAAGGTTTCTTTGTCCTTGTTACTTGTAATTAGCCATTGTTGGTTTGAGGATGACTTATGGGATGAACCTTGCACATAGATATTATGCAGGTGGATGTAGCCCCAACCTGGTTTCCAAGAACCCTTATGAATATTCATTCATACTGTGTTAGTCTAAAGGTGAAGTCATAGAACGCCATTATTCAGGGAAACCCTCCTTCTGCGCCCAGGACTAGAACTATAGGTAAAGGTTCAATCCTAAAAGGCTTGTTACTGTGTAGTGTAGGGGAGGTGATGTTGGTGAAAGGGTATGATGTTACCCGGGCCTATATTAGGGTACCTATATGAAACATAACAATGCTAAAAAAAACATTTTTTAGAGTTTCCTGATGTTACCAATAAGCTCCTGGCATGGGTGAGAATTTTCTAGTACGAATCTAGAGACTCTTATCAGGCCCCCACAGCTAGATTGGTTTTAGCTGGTCAAATATCTCAGACCTTCATGAGATACTTAAGCACCCACGAGGGGTGTGCTATGTCCCCTCCCTCTTATTTGCTACATATTTAGTGCCATATCTCTTTGCCATATAATAAGTAATCTGGGAATAAACCCTATTATGAACAGTGAGGTTACTATCAAGCTAACCGCTTATGATGATGAAGTTGCCATATGTTCTGAGGATGCAATATGCGCTGTAAATACAACACAATTCATTCTTAATCATGCATCCAGGAAGAAAGATAATTATTTTACTGATATTGCTGTATATCTTGGTATCAATAGTACTAGATGGGTAAATAATAATCAATACAATAAAAAATATACAATATACACAGGTGGGAAACAAAAAGAAGGAAAATATGATTCCTATTAAACTGAGACACGGATCGAACAAGGTGCTTTTTTTGGACCACCCGTCTTTTCTGAAACTAGCAGGCTGCTGGCGGTCTTGCGTTTATGGTGAACGGGATTACGAAGTAACTCGCTACACATTTTTATCAGTTTTTTAAACGCGCAGATATTGGGGCCTGGGATATACTACCCGTACTTTAAGGGCAGATTGAATACTGATGACTATTGTGGCGTAATATTGGTCAATTTCTGACTCCCTGAGGCTATCTGTGGGATATACTACTGTCTACAAAAGATCATTAGATAACCACACAAACTGTATCGCGGGAAAAGTTCTTGGATATCTGGAGGTTCGGTGTGACCCCTTTTTTGAGCATTTTAATGTATTTGTGGGATTCATATAATCCATTCTGAAGAAGGTGTTGGCTCTGTAGAATATATGCCCACCGAAACGCGTTGATGCAATCCATGAGTAACGATACGCTAAGTCTGTGAAACAACGACTCTAACCAAAACAGTTTCATGTATTAGAGTTGGATTTTGTGTTGGACTATTGTATCTGTCTCAGTTTAATAGGAATCCTATGTTCCTTCTTTTGGTTTCCCATTTGTGTATATTGGATATTTTTTATTGTATCAATTTTTATCAAATTATATTGTGTATTGTGTTTTTAACTTGTATCTGAATAAATTGTACATTTTTTGTGAAGCTACTTCATTTTGATATTTTCCTCTTTGCTCCTCTTGGAACTGAATGTTGTTTATATAAATGTGGATGCTGTAGTAAATTTACCCAAAGGGGAATTTCTTTTTTGACATTTGTCTTTTGGTACCCTGCCCCTTTGGTTCTTTGGGTCCCTCTCTTTTACTAGAGGTAAATAATAATAATCACCTTTATTATGGCGTGGTGTGGTGTGGCTCACTGGTTAGAGGCGGCAGACCCGGAAGCAGAGAACAGCCCGGGACCAGGGTTCGATTCCCGACGCGGTGGGGTCGTGGACCAGGGTCAACGGACTTGATAATTCTCGCCTCGGTGCCTACTCTAACCAGGGATCACACTCGGCAACTCTGGGCATTAAGCTTGCCTCATCTCTACAACGGCCCCCCACAGACGCCGGGGAAGCCTAGTTTCACCTTGGAGATACCCAGAAGGGACCATCTCACAGGGAAAGCCAGGACGGGTTCCCCAGCGGTCTTCAGCGCCAGGACACCCCGAGATGGGGTAACAGTGCGCCTTACAAGTATCATCATTACATTACATTATGACTAGCTGCTGGCACAATTCATATCGAAGATCCACTTTGGCTATGAATCCCTGTTAGTGTTATTGAGCAATGCAATATTGTCAAAAATAATATTTTGCCTAATTTTCTTATCTGTTTCGGGTAATCCCAATATGTTTACTGAGTTCCTTTTTCAAACGTTTAGGCTCCACAATATGAAGCTTCATATGGCTGTATCGGTGGGCTCGGATCTATTAGATTCATTAAGCTACCTCCACATAAGAGTGGCTGGTCTTGTCAGAATTTACAAGTACTTTTGGGCAGTTTGCAGACAGTGGAGTTGTCTTCTAAGAGACAGTCGTAACACACAAAATCAGCTCCTATATCAAGATAGCCAACAGCAGGGTTGTGAACTATTTTGATTGTGGTTGTACAGATCCCTACTATTTCAAGCACATGCACTTTAGCCTCATAACTTATGTCAGACACATGTGGAGTGAATGGTGTAAAGAATAGCAGATTCCTTCAGTTCACTGACATGCATCTCTACAGGAACCCTTCTTTATGGACTATTTTGTTTAGGGCGCTGTTACTGGCAGATGAATCTACTAGGGACTCAAGCACGCCAGGCAGTTGTTTGATGGAATTTTTTGCACTTTTACTGATGTACAGTTGGAGTATGGCTTATTTATTTATTTATTTATTTATGTTTGTACGTTTAACTTTTAACTATAGTATATGGTGCAATTTAGTATGGTTGACCAGATAGTTTATTTCATTGTCTACCAGCGTGCACGTTAAGCCTTCCAATATGGAGGCTCATTGTAACTAGTCTTTCGTTTTCAACACCTTCGCAGGCATGCTATTTCAGGGTCTGCTATTCACCTTCACTCACTCACTTTGGGCTAGACAAAGAGAATCCTTGATGGGGTAAGTGCAGTAGGTTCAGGTTTACTTTTACAGAAGCCCTTACTAAGTTATATACTCTTGTGGACAGAATCCGATTACTTTCACTACAGTTTAGGTTTATCATGGCCCCCCTGGATAGACACATTCTGGCCACAATTGATATTAGCACACTGCAGTTCTTTGTAGTATATGCACACTACGCTGGCAGGTATATTACTTGTTATGGTACTGTTTATTATACACAGCACTTAATAGTATAGCATGACAATAGTTCTTTACGTTACTAGCGATTTATTTTATGATGATGACTTGGTGTCACCCTTTTCACTTTAGTTGTCGGCTTAACATTGCCATGCTCAATGGACATATTTGGGGACAACGCTGGATACGAACACATCGTAGACCTGCCTCCTTTTTAGGTCTCGCCTACGCAGCACGCATGCGCTACATAGGAAAGAGACCTGTAGCCATCGGCACCGCTTTCCCGTGAAAAACGTGCACGCGTTGCATTGCTTCCAATTGCAACGCGTGCATGTCTGGCTACTCACTTGCGGGAGCTAGCAGCTTGCGCCCTCCCTCTCTGCTGCCGCGCGCACTTGTTTAGATGATAAACATATCTCTGAAGCTGCAATTCACTCGCGGGAGCAAACATCTCTCTGAAACCGCCCCTCACTATTGCAGTTGAATACCTTTCAATCTGTTGATAGTGCTGCCCCGCGCGCTTGTTTAGTTATTTTAATGCACTGAAAAATAAATGAAGTTTAAACAAGGATTGCATGCTGTCTCGTTGGTGTGTCCCCCGCCCACCCCTTAGCTCCCAAACACCCCCCTCACCCCCGTTTTCCCCATGCCCCCAAAGTGGAAGGAGGTGTGAGTGGGGAACTCCTGCGTCCACTACAGTTTTTACGCCCAGCTGCTCACTTCAAGAGTCCTTTGGTCACACTGGCTGAGGCTGACTTCAGAGCACGCCCCCGTCAGTTTCTACAATCACGTCCGGGAGTCTTTCACCTCTGACGCCGTCACTAAGGCTACAGCTGTCCCGTTGCTAAGGGGTGGGTGCTGTAAACAATGGCACAAGGCGGTAAAGCAGCGGCGCTTCACACTCCGAGTATTGCGAGAGCCACCGCCACAGCATCCGGGACCAAGCGCCAGTAACCAAGGTAATGGAGTTGCTCTGTGGGTGACCCCCTCGGCTTCTATCACCTGTTCTGCCCCTGCGCACGATTTGCCATCTAAGCTGCAACTGTCCCGATAACCTGAGACCGCCCGGGGTGTCCTCTTGTTTGCTTTTGCATTGCTTCTCCCTGTCCTGCGCATCCAGTCTTGTAGCTCACCTGGGCTGTGTCCGCAGCCTGTGCCAGCGTGGCAATTCATGCACATAACCTGTTCCTTACAGGTGTACCACCACTATATACCTCCAGGTAGGTGCTCCGTAATCTGTTCCTCCAGTCTTTGCTTTTTTCTAGCTCGTGCCACCCTCAACCTTTGCCAGCCAATCTGTGCCCCATGCCAGTGTCTCCCCCTCAGATTGTTTCACTCCATGCCTCCAAACTCTGCCCCAGCAGGGCCTCCCACTGTCAGTGTTACACCATCCTCGGCAGTTTCATCAGCACTTCTGGCCGTGTGCTGCCCGTACAAACTTGGCCGATGCATTTAAACATTGCTTCAGCCGCTTACTTCATCTTACAAGATGATGCCCAGCCCAACCACATCTTCAAGATCGGTCTTAGCTAACATGTCTATACAAAACACCGGCGAAGAATAAATTTGCCCTTGCGTTGGCCTGGTGCAGTACTCTTTTTTTTCTCAGATGAGTGACAGCCCATGTCTTCCACTGGAAACGGGTTCAGAACGAGAATGTCCTATTTAGAGGTACTCTGTAGCGATTCTGTGTTGTAGTGCGCACCGGGCAACGGTCGGACATGACGTAAACCACCAAAGGGGTTTTCTTGAACAGAAGGACGCACGTCTTTGGTGCTAACCACGCAGCACAGCACCAGTGAACAGTCCATCCATAACACGACATGCAGGAAGCTCGTTTCAAACCACCCAGCATTTTCTAAGGCATATCCCTGGCGTGGCTTCTAGGCGTCCATTAGGCATGTGCCAATGACGGCCGAGGACACCGACTGATAAAGGAATCACTTGCGTGTGTGACACAATATCATTCGGCTCATTTGGGTAAAGTCCATGGTCCACCGCAGAGCAGACTGGAGAGCTGTCGTAGTCAAGCTCGTCACGTGTGGAGGGGAACGAGCTACACGAAAGTACATTCCGCATCTCCGCTCACCTCGCATTAGTTGCGCAGATGTATTCCAGAACTTTTCACTGGGCTGCTTTTGGCGCACACCGCTTTCTCCAGCCTTACCAAATGAAATGAAGCGCGGAGGGTGCAGGAACACCTTCTATTGCATTCTAATGCCTTGTACATTCATGCATGCGTCTGGTCGGATCACCGGATAGTGATTAGGGTAACACACGGACATCACAGACCCAACCGCTGGAGCTGACCCCGGAAAGGGTCCATACCGCGCCTGGGTGTGGATACGCACCCGGTACACCAGAGCCTGGCTCTGTGCAGCCACAACTCCCTCCAACGAAGACTCGCTGCCCAGAGTCATTGTAATGTATCTCAGAGGAGCAAAGCCAGACACCTCCCCCACCCAGCATGTACAATGGCGGGGGTAGGGGGTATCTACTGCCTTCCTATGGTTTTCTTATTATTAGTAATGAGACATCGTTATTTAATTGACAAAGGAAGAATTGTGGGACAGCTCAATATAATAATATTGTGTGGAAGGTGTGGTGTAGTCCACGGTGAGGCCTGGCAGGGATTCCCTGGGTGCTGGTGCCGCTGGTGTACCCCGTCTCAGAGGGCATGCTCTGGGCGCAGCAGGGCCTTGTGTCGAAGTGAAAAATATAATTAGTGGGGAGCTTCGAGCTGCCTGACCCTCTCTGAAGGAGGGAGTCCGAGGAGGACCGTTTCCAGGGAGACTATAAACACACGTGGGACACAAATCCCCCACAATCCCTAGCAGCGAATGCAGAGTGCTTGAGTGGGCGGAGCCCAGCCCAGCTCTGGACACTTCACTGCTACCTGAAATGAAGAAAGTGCAAATTCATAGGACCAGACGAACCTTTTAACATAGTTCAAACTAGTCTCAGTTGAGGAAAGGATCGGACATACAGGAACATCTCTGGCAGCCAGGGTTGACCCTCACCCCTGTACCCTCACCCCTTCAACAATAACAGGGGAATACGTGTCACACACTATAAGGAGCAGTGCTTAATTTGTAGCAGAATGAGTGCCAGTCACCAAAGCGCTGCTGAGAAACAAGTGGCCAGTGTTTTTAAACACCAGCGCACCGAATACCAATGCTGCCTAGTCTTGAATCAATCTCATGGCATTTCCATTTAGAATCAGACACTTCTTGCCTCTTTATCTCAGTGGTGCAGGTTCCTGCATTCCCTGTGTGCTGTTTATTTCTGTCTTTCTCTTTCTCTTTCTCCTTTTCATTTTTTGTTTTTCCCTCTCTTGCTCACACTTAATGTCTGATGACAAAAAATAAGTCCTAATCACAACAAGCATTGGCATAGCCTATAGGTCTCGCTTTTGGGACCTTATAAGTGTTTAGACCTGCAACAGTTAATGTTGTTGCACCAAGGATATTGTGCAGCATAACTAAATACTTGTAAGGTCCCAAAAGCGAGACCTATTGGCTATGCCAATGCTTGTTCTAGATAGGGAAAACACTTTACATGTGATAAGTTCGGTTTCAGGATACCCTGAACATAGCTTGAAGTATGGCAACATACTTGGTTTGACTGAACTGTATACTCTTACCTTGTTTAGGTTTGTTACGGCCCCCCCAGGGTGGATACATTCTGGGCCACGTTTGATATTAGGATTCTGGAAGCTGTAAAGGCATAACGGGCTCTGCATGAGGAGGTATAAGACTTATTTAGGTATACCTGTTCTCTCATTTTCCATATTACCTATCAGAGCAGTGTATCGATAATGTTATACTTTCCTGACAATGGAGAACCTCCTGATATTGCTATGTACGATCTGGGTCACTAAGTGTGATTACCTTCACCTTGGTTTTAGGCTTAACGCCACCCTGCCTGCCGTATATATTTGAAGGCTACGCCTAACACCAGCGAGCCACAGACTTTCACAGAACAGAATACCCTGCTTTTGTTATTCTCTAGGTCTTTTCACGAGCAGCATCCTTGAGCCTTTATAATGATAGTTCTCTGTCAGGGGAATATACATTGAAATCCCATGTTAGGGGATCCCAGAGCACTTTTCCATCGTATCTCTTCTAAGTGTAAATGTTCGCCCTTCTTCATAAAGGCCTGTAGAAACACTTTAGAGAAGAACATTATGCAGCTTCTAAGGAAGGCTCCAATGGCCAAATTCTTCAGATTGTACTCCAAAAAGGGTTATGAAACCCATAAATGTATATTTTAAAGCCAATATTTTGTAAAACTGCTTAAAACCTTCACAACGCCTTTTTGTAAACGTAGAGAGATGAATGATAGCAGGTCAGTGTAGCCCTATAGGCTGCAGTGATAAAAACATGTCGTCTGTACCTTTAGGGACTCCTAGACCATCAGTATTCCATTATGCCCAACAGGTGGCAGTTGCTTCAGTACTTTTTGACTAGATGTGGCAGTGATAGATAGGTCCAATAATCGCCCCTGTCATCTCCTCAGATAAGAAATCATTCCTTCTCTCTCAGGGGAGACTCCATTGATCATCATAAACACTGAATAGAGTAGCGACGCTCTTTGCCCACAGACATTGGTAGAACTGGTGATCCCTACGTATTCCCCCGGACAAACAAACCTGATTTTTCTGCCGGCCCCGCTCTCCTGTGTGGTGTGTGGTGCTCCCGCTCGCCCCCCGCCGCTGCGCTTCTCCATCAATAGTGCGGCAGCCGAGTGGGGGTGAGCTCCTGGACACATAGTGGACTCCAAGCCCCATCAGACCCTGCAGCCGGAAGCCGCATACCGCATTAACCCGCCAGGAGGCGCACAAATATCCGCGTCACTCCTGGCGGAGCGCGACGCTCTTTGCCCACAGACATTGGTAGAACTGGGGATCCCTACGTATTCCCCCGGACAAACAAACCTGATTTTTCTGCCGGCCCCACTCTCCTGTGCATGTGTGGTGCTCCCGCTCGCCCCCCCGCTGCGCTTCTCCATCTATAGTGCGGCAGCTGAGTGGGGGTGAGCTCCTGGGCACATAGTGGACTCCAAGCCCCATCAGACCCTGCAGCCGGAAGCCGCATACCGGATTAACGTGCCAGGAGGCGCACAAATATCCGCGTCACTCCCCGCGTCGCGGGAGCGCCCGGGCTAAGCCCGGGCCGTGTGTGGCCGTCCGGGGCTGGACAAGGCTGGGCTGGGCCACCCCCCTTTTATTTGTATTGTATTTTGACTCTTTATTTCATGCTTACTGTTTGTTTATGAGCCAGTAAGTTAGTGTTGTATGTTAAGTGAGATGTTATAGTTTCTCTAATTTTGGATCTCCCCAGTTAGTGTGCGATTGTTCCGTTCTTCTTTTATCCAGATTCTTCCTGTTCACCATCAGGGTAGAGGTTCCACTATGTCACCCGTGCCAGGGAAGGGGAAAATATAGCACCACTAGCATAACTGGTGGGTCTATTTCTAGAACTATGGACCAGTTTATAACGCGGGCAGCCGTTGTATTGGAACGTGAGATTGCTCTAACAGAGAAGAGACTCTCTCATGAACCTATTTTTAATAAACGCTCTTCAATGGGTACTTTAAGGGATGCAACCACGCCGGACCGCTCTTCCCTCCACTCCTCCAGAGAGGTAACTGGTTTGAACATCAGCAGTGCCGTTGAGGGTTCTGCGGTATCTGCTGATAGTTCCTCTGTTGCTCCCACTATATTAGGGACACCACCGGGGCTCGGTTCTGCAAGTACCTTAGTATCATCGGCTAAACACGAGAAAAGGAAGCGTGGGGGAGGTGACCAAAAGGGTAGGTACTCTAAACTCGCTAAAATTACTCCCCAGTGTAAAGCCACTGCATTCCTGCCTTCTGTGGGAGTTACTAATTTAATACATTCCCCCCTAGTGCCAGCGAACAGAAATTCTGTAGAACTGCCAACCCAGACTTCTGATAAACTACTGGGCCAAATAGAGCACCTTATGAAGTCTTTGATGCTTCCTCTTTTTGAGAGGATCAAAGGGATTCTCGAAAAATTGGGGAATTTGGATAAGGCAGTTAAAACTAACACCATGGCTCTAGAGAAGGTTATTTGTCGACGTAGTGAACAAACGAGTCCAGTTGTAGGAGGCCAAATTCTGGATTCCGGTACTGTCCTATTGACTAACACTAGGAATTCTTTGCCCTCAGCACCCCAATGCCAAAATCAGATTGAAATGAAGGGCAATCTAAATGAAGAATACTCTGGCACCTCCACTAGTAAGAGTGTTGTAGTACCACGGCGTGTGGATAGGCAGGAGAATCACCTACAGTGGCAGTAGTAGCCACCCAAAAGGAGGGGGGGTCATCGAAAATACAGGCAGGAAGTCAAAAACACCCTTTTTAGACCTCCCGCCTGACTCGGCTCCCTATACAGTTATTCTGTCAGGAGTACCAGAGCTGGCACAGGGCAAGCAGGAAAACTATAGGGAACTGAAGAATAAAGTCATCTTTTGGCTTAGCAGTTTTCGACCTCTCCCTGCTCATATCAACGGGGAGATTCTACTAGTAAGGAGGGTCAGCTGGTTGGGCAGTAGACGTAAGGACAGGGAAGGGGATTGTGTGATTTTAAACTTCAGAGATCCCAGAGCAGTAACGTGCATCTGTGAAGGGTGGGAGAGTTACAGGGAGGGTGGGATACAATCGCATAGCCTGTTATTTTTATCCTAGATTAAATATGGTTCCACCCTTGCTCACAATGAAAATGCATGATTTCCATCAGAGTCTCCGGACCCCGGTATTCAGGGATGAGCTTCAACATCATAGGTTCAACCACTTTAATACTCGATTTATCCACCCAATCTCCACAAAACTGTTTTGCCCCGCTATCAAATCTAGGGGAAATAGACTGACTTGGGGAAGAGAAGGTCCAGATAAAACCTTAGCAGTCTGGCTGTCTTCCCTCTGTCTCTGGGGGGGTTGATGACAACCTTGTATCACAGAAATCGGACCCGGCCCCCCCCTCTCACTACCCCGTGTTTAACACCTATCAAGTATAAATAGCACAATCCTTGTCAATTCTATGGCTTGCCAGGTGGAGACCCGTAGCCCGGTTGTTCCTATGGCGAAGGTTTCATCTTGGAACATAGCTGGCCTGGAATCCAAGCTTGTACTGCCTGACTGGGCTAGCTTTATTGATAAATCAGATATCTGGTCATTTCAAGAAACTTGGGCTATATCCCTGGTTTTTCGAACAGGTTTTCTGAATTTTTTTAGACCAGCAGTGAAGGGCGCAAGAGATAGACCAGTGGAAGGCTTAGCAATCTGGGTCCGCCAACTTGAGGGTGTGACCGTGGTAGAGATCTCGACTGATAGTCTGGACATGCTGGCTATTCGGGTCAGCTCTTCAAAGGGTTTGAATGTTATCCCTATTAACATTTATATGAGGGGTCTTCCAGGGGGGAAATGCTCCCCAGTTGGTCTCTTACTGGAGAGCTTGTTAAGCTCCCTACCCAATAGGTAAACATGGTGGTGATGGGGGATTTTAATACCTGCTCCGAGCCCCTGGGTATGGAGGATGGTAGGCTCTCACAGGCTGAAGATTCTCTGTGGGGTATCCCCGGGTTGGAACTACAACCCATTAAGAAATGGACGCAAGCTGCCCTGTTTATGAAGGGGTTATCACTGGATAAGGGCTTGCGAGCAGTCAATGGTAGACTGAAGTCAGACAGGCTAGGGGCTTTGACATACGACAATGGAAGATCTGGGTCCCATATAGATTACATTATGGTAAATCTAGAGATGTGGTCTGGCCTGTTAGACATGGAGGTCATATGTAGAGCTGAAAGTGACCACAACCCCCTAGTACTCTCTATAAAAGACAATAGCTTTTCTGAGTCTATTTTGGCTGAAACTCTTATGGTTCAGGCTACCTTAGCCAACGATGAAAGAAGGGTAAGATGGCCGAAAATAGCCTTAAATGAAGGTGCTATGTCCCAGATTAGGAGCATGCTCATGGCCACAATAGTTAAAATCCATTGTCTTGGGCAGCAGTCAGAGCTTATAGAAAATATTCCTATCTTACATAGCGAACTCTTTACAAGTCTTAAATAAATATTTGTTAAGAGTTTTCCGCCCAATATCGGAAGCAAAAAGCTGAGACCTTGCTCATGGTTTGACAATGTATGTAGACAGGCTCAAAGAGCCCTGCACACAGCCATAAAATCTAGAGCCCAGGATACTATTCGTAGTTGTAGGGCCACATACAAGGCTGCTCAAATCAGTCAGCCAACTTTACCCTGCCGGGAGGAGTTCCTCAGGGTTCTGCGTTATCACCTACCCTGTTTAATATTTATGTCTCCCCTCTGGCCAAGATAATAAAGAACCTGGGCTTTAAGCTGGTGTCATACGCTGATGACACCCAGCTGATTGTTTCCATGTCCCATTCTGTAGACTTCAAACACGCTGATTTCGCTTGCTGTATGTCGGCTGTCATGCAGTGGATGAATTCGAACTTTTTAAAATTGAATACAGAGAAGACAGAAGTCCTAGAATTTGGACAGAAAGCATGCATCTGGAACCACAACTGGTGGCCTACGACGGCGGGAGCCTGTCCGGTTCCAGTGGTGAAAGCAAGGAACCTTGGGTTCATTTTTGACACAGATCTGGCTTTGAGGCCACAGGTGAACCAGGTAGTGTCTGCTTGTTTCTATGTGCTTAAGGGGCTGAGAAAGATCTTGCCGTCTATCCCTTATCATCTTAGGAAAACGGTTATAATCGCCACTATCTTTTCAAGAATAGATTATGGCAATGCCCTTTATTTGGGAGCAGAGTGTGCCCAATGGCCAAATTGCAGTCTATACCAGAACGCCTCTGCCAGATTGCTACTCTGTTTGCCCAAATATCATTCCACCTCACAGGCCATCAGGCAGCAACACTGGCTCCCAGTCCAGAGGAGGATTGACTTTAAAGCGCTGTGCTTAGTGCACAAAGCACTGGCGGGAGTGGGGGCATCCGATCTTCAACATCTATTTTCAAGGTACGTGCCACCCGCCCGCTGAGGTCTGCCTCTCGCGGGCTGGCTCTGGTGTCCAAGATCAATAGACAACGTTGGGGAGGGAAGAGCTTCTCCCATTTGACCTCTAGGCTTTGAAATGCATTGCCTCAACAGCTAAGGCAAATTTTCAATCATCTGCGGTTCCGGAAGGAAATTAAACATGGCTTTTCACTAGATAGGATAGTGGCAAGTACTCTCAGTACGTTACCCTGCATAGCGCCAAGACGCCTCGGCGTTAGTGCGCTTTACAAATACCAGCACTCACTCAAATCTCAGCTAAAAGGAACTGGGATGAGGAACGTTGGAGGGAACTGCTTGAGGCTTGTCAGGGGCATAATGTGATTACATTCTGGCATTATCTCAAATGGGGCAACCGCCCCAAAGATGCAGTTCCTGCAAATTTTGTGGAGCCAAAGGAATGGGTTTAGTATTATGGCAATCAATTTAAAGTTAAGCCTAATACTAGTGCCATATTGCCTCCTATTACTTGTGATGAAGCCTTGGTATTTACAACTAGTGAAGAAAGGGCGGTCCTAAAGGCAATCCCGAGTGGTAAGGCACCGGGTCCTGACTCTATTCTGGCTGACATATTTAAACAGGATCGTGATCTCTGGGTCCCTTACCTGACATCACAAGCGAATGCCCTTGCGAAAGGTGCAGGGGTTCCTGATTCATGGTTGGAGGCTGAGATCCTTCCAATTTATAAGAAAGGCGACCGCTCCGCGCCGGCTAATTATCGCCCAATTAGCCTTATTGATGCGGTTCAAAACAATGTGGCACGCCTTCTTTTGGGGCGAATTCAGTGCTGGATGTCTGATTTTGATATTTTATCACCACTACAGGCAGGCTTTCGCCTGCACATGGGGACTCTTGAACAGGTATTTAGGTTCATGCTTTTATATTGGAAAGTGGTACTACTAGGGGGGGGGGTTTACTTTTTGCGGCCTTCTTTGATTTCAGGTCTGCTTTCGACCTAGTACCCAGGACCAAGCTGTGGGAAGTTTTACTGGGGTTGGGCATACCAAGAGAGCAGGTGGTTTTACTTATGAATTTGCATGCGAATACATTTGCCAAAGTCAGATGGGGTAAGCCAGGAGAGGTGACAGATAGATTTGAGGTCGCTAAAGGGCTTAGACAGGGGTGTGTATTGGCACCTACCCTGTTCTCCCTGTTTATTAATGGGGTGACAAACTATTTTTCTAACTTCCCGACCGATGCGCCCTCCCTTGCTGGTAGGAAAGTTCCCCTGCTCATGTTCACTGACGACACGCTCATAATTTCTAAAACGAGGCAGGGCTTACAGCTAGCTTTGTCCCGTTTTGAGCTTTTTTGCAGCGAACATGAGCTGGAGTTGAACGTTGGAAAGACCAAATTTATGGTCCTTCAGGGCCCAAGAGCTGTTAAAACCAAGGTTAAAATGAGTGGGGTACCTTGGACCAAACATAGGTCTTTACATATCTGGGTGTTACCCTGAGTGAAAACCTAAGCTGGAAACCCCAGCTAGACCTCTTGTCCCTTAAACATGCCCAGCTTGGGGGGGGGCCTTACTGAGGGAACACTCTTAACTCATTTACCAAACCCCTGGCCCCCTGATTAAAATGTATGGCTCAAAGATTTTACCTTCCATTTTATACGGAGCGGAACTGTGGGGTTATAGCGACTTATCTAGATTGAAGGTGGCACAGAACAAGTTCCTTATAACAGCTATAGGTCTACCCCAATCTACTCCTCGCCTCCCTCTATTGTTTGACTTAGGATGTAATCCGATAGAGGACGTGGTACGGTATAGACCACTGGCGTTCTGGCGGCACTTGTGGACTACACCGGAACTGTCCATGTATGCCGAGGCTATCTTGGAGATAAAGGGATTACAGGGGGCTTCTAGGGTCCCATGGCTATCCGCTCTTAGAGCGTCATTGCTGGATATGGGAATGGAGGCCCTGTGGGTGGATCCAGCTAGCGCCAATTTTCCATCTAAGAAGATCTTTAAAGAAATGTATTGGAGAAGGATTAAGGAGAAGATATTATCTACTGTGTGGGGGTCATCTATGACCTCGGCCTTTCTAGCCATCAAGGAAGTTCCGAGCTATGAAGATTATTGGGACATTATAACTAAACCAATCGATCGAAAATTGTATCGTCAGCTGATAGTGGGTTAACACATTCTTGGAACCCAGAAAGTAGTGACAAATGTCCCTTTTGTCTAAAGAAAGCAGAAACTATTGATCATTTCTTATTTTGTTGTACAATGTACTCATTACCCAGACGCGTCTTGTTACGGCCTGTATGTTGTTCATTGGGCACTAGATCTGCAATGACTGCAAGTAGGATTCTGAAAACGGACACCTCCGCCTATATTGTCATTGGTGTGTCAAAGTTCGCTAGTTGGGCCTGGTCTATACGATCACGGAATCTGAGTCCCTGAGCCATACCTCTAGTAATGTTTGTGGGTTAGATGATGGTTTTAATACTTTTTAGAGATTCTCCTTTTTCTATGGAATCAGTCATGTGTTTTTCGGTGTGATATTTAATACTGTTTTATTCTAGGTTTTAGTGTGTATAGTATTTATGGATTTTTAATAATCATGACATTTATTATATGTTTGATGTATATTTGTCTTTTATGATACAAATCGAAATAAAGACTCTTGACTGAGTAGCAAACCCATCCCCACAAAGGGCAGGGAGAAGACAGAGGAACATCAGTAGATCAGTATCTCCTCAGTCTCTCTTGTTCCTGGACTTTTATATCTTTATCACTTTGAAATTCATTTTCTTATGTGGTTTCTTTAGTTACAGGCTGTCGTCTGAGCGTACTTTTTTGACTGATTCCCACTGGGTTGATTTTTTTAATTATCTCACTAAATGGTAGCACCCGTGTACAGCCAATGGTCTATCTTTTTTACCGGTTTGAAATTTCTCATCACTCAATTCAATTCTTTCTTTATTTGACCATCCGAAGAAAGGTCATAAAAGATACACATAATAAGAAACAACATTAAACCGACCCGTTGAGGAAATTACAATCACATTACCTATTTGAAATAAGTAAAACCGCAGGCAAAGACGATGACTTGATCGTAGCTAAAGTGGCAGTGTAACTAAATTGGATCCATCAATAGCAGCAAATATTAGCCAATGGCATTAGATAATATAATCAATATTATAAAAGTGATAAGTTGGCAGTACCAAGCATTTTAGCAGCAATACAAGTACAGTAAAAACAGGAGCTACTAAAGTGCATAGGTGTTAAAACCACATGCTCCTTCTCTTTGCTAAAGTGCTCTTCAAAAAGTTCGCAACAGCGGAGCAAACATCACACTCATTAAGTTGAAGGAGGAAATACCACTCCACTTTGCACTTAGAGAATTTATATCTACGCAAAAGCGGAAATAGGAATTTCCTAGTAAATGGGATATAACATTGGCAAAAGAAAAATGTAAAATGGTTTGGCTCGAATGGTCCGCACAGGGGCAAGTAGTAATAGTTTCTGACGAATACTGACCCAAAGGGAAACCTATCAACCAGCGAAATGACCCCAACCTAAATCTAGTCAACAAATTCCTTTTATAGACATTCTTTACATATAAAAGATACAGAGCAATTGATGGAGGGACTTGAATAAAGCAGTAATCTGACAGTGGGTTTGGATACTTCTGACAATTCCCTAGAGGATTCTTTGTGCTTTCGGAAGCTATCCGTAACCCTCTGTTGATCCCCTTTCCCGATTGATTCAGGGTGCTCAAACAGTGATGCACAGCCAAGTTCTGTAAGGCAGGTTTTAATGTATTGAAGCCAGGGAATAGAAAGGCCTCTGGAACAACTTAAACAGTCTCTAAAAATTGCCTGATTAAAATCAGCTTCCTCCTTTGCCCCAATAGAACACCAGGTGGCTAGAGAGGCCGCATTTATAGTATCTTAGACGTAATCGAGGCCTACCTCCACATAGAGAAAAAAGTGTGGCTAAATCTATTCTCCTCAGCCTACATAGCAAATACATCCCTGCATCCCCAAATACCCATGTCATAAGTTCAACTTCACTAAGTTAAAATCTGTATACATTTATGGTTCTATATCTCTTAAATTGGGGCAATGGCCTTTTTGCCTATGGTCATTGCAAGGGAGTAAGGGGCCCCAACAACTTGCGTGTATTGTGTTATTCTGTTTTTATGCAAGTGTTCCACGTGCAACCTTCATCGAATTCCATGCCTTCTATGTTCAAACTGCAGGATTTAGTATTTTTGGGCCCATATATCATTGTAAAAGTTTTCTTATAATTTGGCTCCAAACCCGGGTCCTTCATAAAACTAACATAGCTGTTAATACGTTTTTGTAGGCCATTAACAGTCCTTGCCAAAAGGACTGAGTCGTCTTAATAGAGCAGCGTTGGCGCAGCCTTTTTCTCAACTTCTGGGACATCAGCCCCAGCCAAAACTAAAGTGTTCTCCAGATTGTTGGTATAAAGGAGAACTAGTATTGGGGCAAGCACGCAACCTTTGCGCACCCCGTGCTTGATACTAAGCAGCTCTGAATATTCTCTAGCATTACCATACCTCACTGAAGCGGCAAGATCATGGTGGAGAAGCCTCAGAAAGGAGAACAGACCCGCATTGACTCCTGTGTTTGCTAAAATGTCCCACAACTTGGCGCGTAAGACATAGTCTAGCACACTGGTCAGGTCCATAAATGTCAGATGATTGGAAGCGCCCTTCGCATATTTATATTTAACCAAGATAAGATGGAGATTGAGGCACAGTTCAATTGTGCCTAGCCCCTTCCTAAACTCATACTGCCTGTGGGCCAGAATATGATTAGAATTAATCCAGTCGAATAGGCTGTCCAGTACAACTCTCCCAATAACTTTAACTGAGGAATCCAAAAGGGAGATAGAACGATAACAATTAGGATTGTGCACATTTCCTTTTTTTAAAACAGGCACTATTATAGATGAATGCCACGACTTTGGCACTCCGTCACTACAAACTGAATTAAAAACTGCAGTGAGCACCGTGGTCTAGAGTACCGGGTCTTCCTTGAATAAATCCAATGGAATTCCATCTTACCCCGGAGCTTTCTTCCCTTTACTGTTGTCAATTGCTTTTTGGACTTCCCCTTCATTCAAAACAAGATTTTGGCATACTAAATTCAGCTGTATTGGAGCATCAGCAGCACTAAGATCAGTAAAGTAAAGATTGGCATAATGCGACACCGAAGTCTCAGCTGATATAAATGGTTACTTTATCAGCTTGTAGGATGGGAGATAAAACTGACAATACTGCTTTCCAGCAAACCTAGGGATCTTTAGAGCGACAAGCACCCACAAATAATTCTAATTTCTTTTCCTTCAGAGCTAACTTAATTTTTTTAGTAGCAAACTTATACAGTTTTCTGCTTCCCTAATCGCTGTCTGGTCTCTAGGAATTTGCTATAAGACCGTGCATAAGGTATTATTAGCTTCTCTGCAGGCGTTATCAAACCATGAGTGTGCTTGTTGGCATGACTGAGTAATGGGTCTAAAGAGTAGAATTTTGATCTTGGCTAATGCAGTTGAAAAACTGGATAAGATGCATGCCGGAACACGTGGTATACAATTACAGCTATGCACCAGGGCAAAACTAATAGATATCACCTGGAATATTATGCTGTTCATATTCGCTTTACACCATACCGCCCTACGCCCTTAAAGGATAGTACCTGGGTAGGTGGAGGCTTGAGCTTTTGTCCCATATATGGTAGCACTATCTTTGCAGAGATAGGGTTATGATCACTGTAGGGCTGAATGAGGACCCCACAGTCCTTAATAAGGGGAACCATGCTCCATGTGACAAATATATAGTCAATCGCGCTTGCCGCACCTAGTCCTATAAAGGTTTAACTGACCAACATATTCCTATATATTGGTCAGTTACACCTTATTAATCATACCCCGTTCTAGCAAATACGAAAATAAGACCTGCTCCCTAGCATCCATCACATTATAGTCCGGCTTGGTTGGATCAAAGGTAGTTGGGGAGGATGCCCCAATTTTGCTTTGAAATTCCTGCCACCAACAACTTAAGGGGGCAATCCACAAGAGCCCTTCTCTCCACAAACATGTCAATAAGCGCAACTAGGCCTTAGAAGTCACCATTTTTACCATACTGGCTCATAACCCCAACCCTCCGCAATCCACTGCCCGCACCCCTATCAGTACTAGGGCCTGGAAAAACTTGGACTATCCTCTTCTGACTAACATTCTGACTAATGCGGTGAAGCCTCTTATGAGGCTTCACCGCACCCCGCACTACTGTCCAGCAGATACCAGGAATGGATTCTGGATGCCATTATTCAAGTAGCCCCACCTAAAACCATTATCTCTAACCGGGCCACGCCATCCGCTCAATGGTTCTCAGAGGACCTTCGGCTACAAAGACAGTATTGCAGGAATTTAGAAAGGCGTTGGCGCAAGCACTATAGGCCCTCGGACAAGCAAACTTATGAAGATGCGCTAGTGCTATATAAGAAAGCTATAACTAAGCACAAAAGTGCTTTTTTTCTTGCCCAGATAGAGTGCGCCCAGAACTCGGCCAGAAAACTTTTCCAAGTAGTCGATTCCCTCTCCAATCCCCCGATAGGGCCTCCTATTGAACCTACCCAAGATCTGTGTAATGCCGTGGCAACGTTCTTCTACACCAAGGTCATGAATATCTATTCATCTTTTTCTCCCCCTACCTGCTTAGACCGCACTGACCCTTTCCCCCGCCCCTCTCCTCTCACTCCTACCTTCTCCAACTCTCACATGGTCACGACAGATCAGATTAGCAAGCTAATCACGTCCATTAAATCTGGGTCCCCACTAGATCCCTGTCCCCCTTCTATACTGAATGCTCTAACTGAGGTTATCACCTCTCCACTCACGGACCTATGCAATACCATCTTCCAGACAGGTACATATCCTGAAATCTGGAAAAAGGCGGTCATTAAGCCCTTGTTAAAAAAACCTTCCCTGGACCCAGCTGACTCTGCCAGTTATAGACCTATCACCTGCCTTCCATTCCCAGCTAAAATTGAAGCTGTTATGAACACACAGCTTTCGGGTTTCATCGATTGCCATCAGCTTCTAGACGATACCCAGTTCGGCTTCAGGAAGGGCCACGGCACCGAGACGGCTCTGATAAAGGCCTCGGACGAGATCAGAACCATAATGGACCAGGGTGGTGCAGCGGTCCTTATACTTCTGGATCTGTCCGCTGCCTTTGACACGGTCGATCACTCCATCCTGATCGACCGTGTCACATCCTTTGGGGCGACACACCTTGCCAGGGATCTCATTGCTTCGTTTCTGGCTAACCGCACTCAGGCGGTGAAACTGGGCACCTTTAATTCACCCATCTTCACCCTTCCGTGCGGGGTACCCCAGGGCTCCTCGTTAAGCCCCACATTATTCAACATATATGTGGCGGATCTGGCGAGAGTTATTAAAGCACACGGACTCCGCTTAACCACCTATGCGGATGACACCAAATTGGGGCTGGCGGTTCATAAGGATGGACCAGCCGTGGCCACAAGATTTCAGGAGGGGATGTTGGCCATCGGCTCATGGATGTCAAGCAACTTCTTAAAGTTAAATTCGGACAAGACCGAGGTGATGACCTTTGGCAACCTCTCACCGGAATGGTCTTCCATCTGGTGGCCCAGTGAAATGGGCCCACCTCCCACTCAGGTTGCCACGGTCAGAAACCTCTGTATCTTGTTCGATGAGAGGTTGCTGTTCAAACACCACGTGAATTCTGTGGTCTCATCGTCCTTCTACACTCTAAAAAAGATCAAAAAGCTGTTGCCACATCTCCCATCGGGGGCGGGGAAAACTTTGATCACCACTCTCGTATTCTCTAAACTGGATTACGGCAACGCCCTCTTCCTAGGCACGCAAGAAGAGACCCTAACTAAACTACAATCGGTGCAAAATGCAGCGGCCAGACTTTTGTTCGACATTCCCAGCCGCCGCCCCACCTCTCTGGCCATACGTCACCTGCATTGGCTTAGAGTCAAGAGCCGGATAAAGTTCAAGGCACTATGTATTGCTTATAAAGCCATCCATGACTCAGGACCTAGGTTCCTCAAAGATGCCTTTCGGATCTATGTTCCCCAAAGACCCCTTCGTTCGGCGTGCACCCACCTCCTCTCCGTCCCACGTACCAGAACCACTAGCTGGGGTGACAGACGCTTTTTAGTGGCAACCCCCAGACTGTGGAACTCTCTTCCTTTGTTCATCAAAACCAGTCCCACTCTTATCATCTTCCATAAACTCTTGAAAACCTGGTTATTTAATCAATGATTCATCTGGTAGCTCTCCGCCCCAGGCAGTCTGATATGCGCCGAGACACCCTTGGGTAGTTGTGCGCAATAAAATTCTCAAAAACATAAACATAAACCTTTGGATGAAAAGTTATTATAAAAATTTACCAGATACAACTTAATAGTGTCTTTCCAAGTAAGACAAAAGGCCTGCGCCTCCCACCTGTTCCTGGAATAACTGTACTATCAAACCAGCAATTTCCACTTTGAACCAGGCCGACAAACCCCCTTTAGCTCTGCCCGCTATAGATGGAGTAGCAGGCAAGCTAAAACACGTAAACCCATCAAATACTATGTCTTTGCACTCCCAGGTTTCTTGCATAAGAACTATATCAAAAGTCGTAATGAAGGATCGCCATCCCTTCAATAAAACCTTTGAGCTTAACATTTCCAGACATACGTTATCAATTTGACCTTCATCGCTACCTAAGCTCACACTTGGCCCCTAGTGAAACAGAGTTCTGTAGCAGTGGGAGAACAGTGGTTAAACTAACAAAACCCTCCTAAATATTGATAACGCCGGTCCTACTCACAAATTATCACGTGACAAGGTATTATTTGTTTGTACAGCATGACTAGAATTACAAGGAGCCCCTACCTTCTCCACTGATCCTGTTACCGTGGGCGTAAGGTTCTGTCCGGGAGTGGGTGTCATTTGAGTGACTGAGACTAAATTATCAAATTACCTGGCCACCACCTGTAAGCCAGAACAGACAGACTCTTCCCCAAACCCTCAATCAATATCTTCCTGCCCAGCCAATAAAGCAAATCTATTACACAGATGAAATGGTACTGGAGGCGAGGGTCTAGACAGCACAGAGTCACTGCGAACAAATCTACCAGCAGTACGGGGTTGATTTGCAAAATTCTTATAGAAAAAGCTAAGTGAAACTATCTTGATGGAACTAATTTTGACCATGCCCATACTTGCTTTATGCAGTATTTCCTCCACTACCCTCGAGGTACGGAAATAAGCCACAATGACATGTCCACTGTTGGCGTAACCCCGCCCCCAATGCCTTTCACCCGTCTTGCCATCAATATCTCTTTGTGTGTCCCGGTTACTAGTGCCGTTATTGTTCAACCAATTTGTTGATTAGCCCTCTGGTGGTTTCCATATTGCTCTCTGTAAGCCTGGGCACGTTTGTCAGAGCAACAACATATGGGGCAGATGGATGCAGGGGGAAGGTCTATCACAGGTAAAGAGGCTGGATTTGGGGCATGGGCTGCTCTTTGTATGACAGGTTGGGTTACTGGTAAATTGTCGTGTGGATGTAATACGATTATGCTCTGGGCAGGGACAGTAGAGGTGAAATCAGAAACCAGATACGGAGTACAAGTGGAAGTCCTGGGATCCAGCTACTTCGCCAAGTTGGATTCAATTATTGCTAAACGTTCAAGAATGGGACTTAACTTGGAATGCAAAAGATCGCCTAGGCACTTACTCAGGCCACACCAGATATTCTCATTAATCTCAACCGATCCCCAGGCAGAATTCCATCTGCAGCCTTACTACGCAAAGAAATTTTGCTGGTATGGCAGAATTTCTCGGCTTAGTGGATTTAACAGTTTTCCTCCTCCTCTTAGCTTGAAGGACTGCTCTCCCCTTCAGATTAACAAAAATAGTCTCCACCGTCTATGCTGGTTGGATCAGACACAGGCCCCCCCACCTGGTACCACCCCCATGCAGACTGGATCGTCAGTGGCATTATGGATCTGTGTTACAGAGCAGACTTCGCTCCTAAATCAAATCAGGTGTTAAGTGCGACTACTCACCCGTAAGGGTCTCAAGGCACTGTGGGTGTGGAGTGGGGAGTGGGGGGGGTTGCAGGTTCCAGTCCATCAAGGAGGGAGTCTGTCAAAGAGCCAGGTTTTGAGGTTTCTTGCAAAGATGGGGAGCAATGTTATGTATTTATTTATTTGTGCAATTTATATAGCGTGCAAATACCCGAAGGTGTCTCGGCGCGGAAAGACAGAAAGCAAAGCTGATGGAATAATTATTTACTGGTTCAAGAGCCATGTTTTTACTAGCTTCCTGAAAGTAAGAATGGAGGGGCTGGCCTTGATGTAAGGGGCCAAGGTGTGGCAACTGAGAAACATCTGTCTCCCCATGATGATTTCTTTGTCCGTAAGACAGTTAGGAGGCGGTTTGAGGTTATCTGTCTGAGGTCAAGCGGAAGGTCGTTCCAGGCTCTGGTCGCGCAGAAGGAGAAGGAGCGGCCTCCCAATAGGGTTTTTCCGGTGCGGGGGACCACGGCGTAGGAGAGGTGGGCTGATCGTAGGGTCTTTTGGGGTGCGTGGAATTTGATTCGGCTGCTCAGGTATGCTGGTCCGGTGTCGTGGAGTGCCCTGTGAACATGGGTTAGCATTTAGAAGGTGACTCTAGCTTCGATAGGGAGCCAGTGGAGTGTGCGCAGCTGCTGGGAGATGTGGCAGTGGTTTGGCAGGTTGAGGACCAGTCTTTCGGCGGAGTTTTGGATGTTCTGTAGCTTGTGGGTGAGGTTTTTGTTTATTCCGGCATAGTGCGTTGCCGTAGTGGAGCCTGCTGGTGACCAGGGCATGAGTGACGGTCTTTCTGTGTTCGAGGGGGATCCATTTGAAGGTCTTACATTGTAGGCGGAGGGTGTGGAAGCAGGAGGACGAGACGGAGTTGATCTGGTGGTCCATTTTGAGCTCTGAGTCCAGGATGATTCCCAGTTTGCTTGCGTGGTACATGGGGGTGGGCAGGCTTCCGAGGGCAGGGGGCCACCAGGTGTTGTTCCAGGTGTTTGGGTTTGGGCCCATGATTAGTACTTCCGTTTTGTTGATGTTTAGTTGTAGGCAGCTGTTTTTCATCCATTTGGCGACGGCTTCTATGCCTTCTCGAAAGTTGTCTGGCGGTGTTGGGTTCGTTGGATAGGGAGAGGATGAGTTGGGTGTTGTCCGAGTATGACACAATGTTGAGTCCGTAGGTTCTGACGATGGGGATGAGCGAAGCCATGTAGACGTAGAAGTACGCAGGGAGGAGGGAGGACCCCTGGGGGACTCCGCAGGTGGTAGGTGTAGGGTCTGAGAGGAAGGGGGGGGGGGGGGGGGGGAGTCTGACCCGCTGCGTTCTGCCGGAGAGGAAGGAGCGGATCCAGTTGAGGGCCTTGTCTTGGATCCCTGTGTTGTGGAGTCTCCTTATTAGGGTGCGGTGAGAGACTGTCAAACGCTGCTGAGAGGTCGAGAAGGATGAGGGCTGCTGTTTCTCCTTTGGCCAGTAAGGTACAGATGTTGTGTGTTGCGGGAAGGAGGGCGGTTTACGTACAGTGGTTTTCTCTCAAACCGGATTGGGAGGAATCGAGGATGTTGTGCTCTTCGATGAATGTGGCGAGTTGACTGTTGATGGCTTTCTCGATTACTTTCGCTGGGAACGGGAGCAGGGAGATGGGTCTGTAATTTTTTAGATCTGTGGGGTCCGCCGAGGGTTTTTCAAGAGGGGTTGATCTCAGTGTTTCCAGTCAGGGAACGTGGCGGTTGCCAGGGAGCGGTTGATGGTGTGGCAGAGAATGGGTGCAATGGTGTCGGCGGCTCTGCTGAACTTGTGGTGGTGGCAGGGGTTCGTGGGGGCCCCGGAGTGGATTGACTTCATCGTCTTCAGTGCGTCTTCAGTGGTGAGGACTGTCCAGTTGTCGATCGCTGGCTTCAGGGTGTCGGGTGGTTGGTGAGGGTTCAGTGTGTTGGTTGTCTTCGTCGAAGTTGTCGTAGATGCTCTTGATTTTGTGGTGGAAAAAGGTGCTGAGTTTGTCGCAGAGGTCTTGTGAGGAATATATGTCGGTGGACTTGCTGGTAGGTTGGGCAAACTCCTTGATGATGTTGAAGAATTCTTCGCTGTCTTCAATTGCTTTTCCCTTGTTTTTCTGATGAGTTGGTGGTGGGCGTTGGTGGTGGCTCTGAAGTTGTTGTGGGCTTCTGCGTATTTGGTGTCCCTTCAGGCCTTTTTGCGGCTGCGGCAAGTGCGTCTGGACTCCCGAAGTTAGGTGGTGAACTGTGAGAAGTTGGCCCGATATGCAACGTTCGCTATTCTAGCGACCGCTATGTATCGTTCCAACGACCCTTATGGTGTTTGGTTGTAAGTCAACCTATAGACCAGCTATCCTAGTAGCGTGGATACGAGCAGTCTAAGGCTAAAGACTCGAGAGGGCGTGTTAAGCCAGCTGTTTACCACACATGTACCCCTTGAACACCCAGTGAAAGGACACCACACAAGTGTTATGAAAATAAACAGTATATTTATTAAGAATCACAACAGCCCTGTACTCTTTATGAGGACAGGGTACTAAGCACAAACCAAATCTCTTTAGCAAATACTTCAAGTGCACAATTTAGAAACAAGTGTCCGAGGACACGGAAAGATTACGGTCTCGGGCGGACCCGATAAGGCAAGTCGGAAGCGAGGGACTCGGGACCCTAGAGTAAGGAGGCTATGCAGGCACCGAAATGCCGAAGTTACCTAGCCACGAGGGCTGCGGCTGCACAAGTCTTACAGGCGTCGGGGTCTTCGCTGACGAGCCAGGAGCCGGAAGAAAAAGAGTTGCTGGCCGGCGACCAGTGCTGAATAGTTCGTAGAGATCCAAGCCTGGATCGGAGATTGTTGGAACCTGAAAGCAGAGGGGACCAAGTTCGTACTACTAGCCAGTAGTCAGAGGGTACCAGGAAGGCACCGGTTGGCCGTCACCTCGACCAGGTGAGTGGGCGACGCTAGGCTCTGCAGTCTCCCGGTCCAGGAGGCGTTGTCGGCGACCACAGCGGAGGTGCGAGCTGTCCCACGAAGGATGATGCTGTCGGCGTCGCTGGGCCCAGGATGGGGCAACAAGCCTTGGCAGTTCTCAGGGCCACGTGGTGGGCCTAAGAGGGCGTCTTGAGTGGACCAGGAGGGTCCGGGGTGCTTCCCGCAAAGATGGAAGCAAGGGCCAGTCTGGAGCAACCAGACCAGCAGTGATGATTCTCGGATGTCGTCACAGAAGGGCACAAGCCAGCGGCTAGTGACCAGACAACGTGCTGAGCAGCGAGCAGAAGGGCCCCACGCAGATCGTGGAGATGCTGGGAGACTGCCCTTCGGTGCTGGAGCGGCTCAGGGTCGGGGCTTCTCGGACCCCAGAACACTCACCAGAGAGTTACCTCGATGGTCGTGCTGGTTTTTAAGAGCGTGCAGGTTCTGATGATGGCCGGTCCCTCGAGGTCTCGTCGCACCCACGGATCACAGCTGAGCTGATGATGTGGGTAGAGGTCAGAGGTGCCAGGGAAGCCGGTTCTCGTCGAGCTGGGCCGTCGGATTCCTTGAGGAAGGACTTACAGCAAACCGCAGAGTTCTTAGTTGGTGCCCGCTGATGCAGGGTGACTACTCCTTAGTCACAAGGGAGAAATCTTGAGAAGAGTCTTGAATGTCCTTTCGTAGAAAGTAGTTCTTGAATCAAAGATGATCTAATTTGGAAGGGTCCCCGCTCCGGTCTTTATTCTAAAGAAAGGGGTGGGTACATGACTAGGTCCTGCCCTAAGGGTGGGACCAGGAAGGGGGCAGTTACACCCCTCTCCCCTGCCGGACTTTCCCCAGGCCAGGGCTGTCGCCCCTGGAACTGGTTCTAACCGGCAGATGCGTAGTGAGCACCGGGGTGCCACTCCGCAGTCACCTTCACGCAAAAGCCCTACCTACCCAGAATACACAAACCCTGTCTGGGACGGTGCGAACACCGCCCTCGACAGGAAACCCTTTGTCCAGGTGCTCCTCGCTGGAAGGACTCCCAGCAGCAGGAGGTCAGACTCGTGTCTGTGGTGGCAGCATCCATTTTGTGGAGCTGAGGCTTCAGTTAACTTTAACCGGGGTTCACAGTTACGTACATGTCGTGTCCCTCTAGAAGGGTGGGATGCTAACCTCATCGCCAGAATTGGTGAGAGGGCAGCACCCCGATTCGTATGACACCTTACTCGACATGCCTTGATAACGCGACACCGGAGTTACCGATATGGTACGCGTTATCATGGAACAGCTATTGGGTCTTGATTCCGCAAGCTGCAACCGGGCTCGGCTCGGGCCTGAACCTAGCTCACACGAGCCCACGCACTCTGCCTTCAGGATTGTTAAGGCCTGCCATAGGAGTGACTGATAGGAACTCGGGTGTCCATTGTATGGTTAGATATAGAGCTACTATACCCAAAGCGAAGGGTGGTTACACGGCTTCGCCCCAGCTGTCGTGCAGCCAGTTGTGTCAAATTTAGGAGGCCAGCCAGGGGTGGCATAATACATGCTTCAGCCCCTGGCGGCCCTGGGTACCCCTATGCCCTGCGTTACGGGGTCTGACAAGGTGGCCCAGTACCAATTGGTAAATGCACCTAGGGTACATCTCGTAATTTAGAAAGAGAACAGCCAGGCTGTGGGTCTGATTAGCAGGCCCACAGCCAGAGAAAGTCGTAAACCAGTGAAACAAAAGCAAAAAATCTGGGTGATCATAGGATTGCAGACCCTACTCTCCTACATGAACCATCTAGCTTTCTTGGCGTGGGTGTTTTTCTTGAGGGGGGCTATGGTGTTGGTGCTGTCGGAGATCCATCGGTGCAGGGATCGGGCTGCGTTGTTGGCGTAGTTGTTTTCCTCGATGGTTGGGGTGGAGTTGCTGACTGTTGAGGTTAGCTGGTCTTTGGTGATTCTGGTCCAGTTTCTTCGTGGGAGCAGGTGTTGGTGTCTGTGGATGGTGGGTGTTCTGAAGGTGAAGTGGATGCATCAATGGTCAGTCCATGGGAGTTCGGTGGTGTGTCTGAAGGTGATGGAGTTTCCTGTTGTGAAGAGGGGGTTAAGGGTGTTTCCTGCTGAGTGCGTGGGTTCGGTCACGATCTTGCGGAGTCCAATGTTGAGAAGGTCACAACAGCTTTGGTCAACGGGTGGATGAGTGATCTCTTCGGGTGTGAGGGAAAGACGACGCTCTACCAACCAGATCTCGGTGGAGACCATGTACACGGCTCGGGTTAGGTAATTGTCAGTTGTCGAGCGGGGGTGGTATCGTACTGAAAAAACTTAAAGGACCCTTTCTCTTACACATTATGAGGACCTAACCAGAAAAAAGATATATACCAAACATAAGTAAGAGGTAAGCAAAAATAGGCAGGCATTCTTTAAACCAGGCAATCATGACCAGTCCCTGCTCTCGTAGCGTCTGTAAATAACAAAGGGAACACTGTGCCTTTGACCGTGGTCCGTCGTAACAACTGAGGAAATCTACTGCAGGCCTTTGGGGGTTGCCCAGTCCAGCCTTATCTTGGCTTTGACGGGCATGGACCCTCTGTGGGAGCCTCCAGCTGATTTTAAAGGACCTCTAGGCGCTGATCAATGGCGTTGGCGGCAGCTTGCCTCAAAGGAGGCTGGGACTCGTGGTCCATGCTTCCGGTCCCCACAGCAGAAGGCAGCAAAGCAGCAGGAGGTAGATGGGCATCACTCAACACTTATTTAGGACCTCACCACTATTGATGTTTGATTTGTTTGGATTCTAACAAACTACATCCCTATGAGAAACAGATGTTTTGTAACTCATCTATATGTACTTTTTGCTGTCTTGAAAAAGCCAAGTAGACAAAACCCATGTTGGCTGCCTTTGATATTTTGTATGTACAAGTGTTCGCACATTGTAATAATCGGAAGGATGTTGGAAAGATTTCACTATTAAATGGGCTTTGTATTACTACATATGTACTGCGTATTCCGGGACCTCACATTTTTTAGAATCAATCATTTTTATTGTGTGGTAGCATAGTAGCAATGACACAGCTTAGCTGCCTACATCAGAGAGCCGGCAGAGCTGAGACTGCATAGGTAAACACAGCGTACAGGTCTGCAATCCTCAGCTCAGATTTGGTGCACCCAGCAAAGATACCACTTTTATAAGAAATCAAAAAAAAACTAAACAACCCCAACCCACAACCCACCCTCCACCCTCCCTCCGCATTAGTTCAAGCTCTGCCTAATTGACTGCACCACAATCGCTAATGACAGTAGTCGATTATCTAGCAATCTGATCTGTATATGCACCTAGCGGTTCTAACGGTATGAGCTGTAAAATTTGCAAATACTTCGGGCACAATACTTCCCTCATATCTTTGGTAAGAATCTGTAATAAAGGGGCCTACAACTTCGCAAATTCTTTGCCTTTCCCCTTTACACTAGGTGATAAGCGCCCCATAGTCGGTGGATCCGGTCGCGAGGTTCAGGGACTATCGGTGACCCTCAATGCGCTAAGCGCACCTGACGCGCTGCAAGCAATGCCATAGCAATCTGTCTGCCCCTTAGTGACTTCAGTGGAAAGAACCTAGGGTGGGAAAGACCCACTAGTGTACATTTAGGAACGCGTGGCAATGTACTCTGAAATTCTGTATCTACGTCATCAACGATTGCTGACCAATATCGCACCAGCTTCGGGCAGTGCCAAAGCAAGTGCACCAGGGTACCAGTAGAACCACACCCCCGCCAGCAGAAGTCTGACTTGGACCTGTCCCAACAATGAATGCGCGGCGGAGTAGAACACCAGTAAGTACCACTTTATACGCAGACTCCGCTCCTGCTGTGTTGGAAGCAGTGTGATGTGCTTGATAAAAAATATGTTCCCACTCTTTATTTGATAAGGGCCTCCTCAATTAAGTCTCCCATCTTACTTGTGCTTTTGTACGGTGTCTCTTCGTATGTGCAGTGATCATAGTATAGAGTTCAGATATGAGTTTCCGATCATCTTTTTTACTCACCAGCCACTTTTCGAAGGATGTCAGGGGGCGAGACATTAGGGCGAAGTTTTTGGGTCGTGTAACCCAGTGTGCGATTTGTGAGCAGTAGAAGGCATCTGAGGGTGGTAGATCATAGTCTTTACACAATTGGGTAAAAGGTATCAAGCCCTCAACATCAAAAAAGGGAACCCACTCTCTTGCAACACTCCTCACTCCATCGATGAAAGATCGGGGACACACATCCTGGCTGAAAGTCTGGATTATCTACAATGGGGGACAAAGGAGAAGGGAATGAGGTCCAACCTTTTGAGCCTGCTAGCTGGTCCCACACCTTAAGAGTTGTGGAGGTAACCGGCGAGGAATACAGCCCCCACGCTCTATGCTTGCACGGGAGCCACAGTTCCCGCCATATGTTCCGTCAGGCCACTGATTGGTCCATAAAGTTCCAATGTTTGCTGGAAATGGGCCTGTTCTATTCAGCAACGTAACAAAGGCATGTTGCCTGGTAATAAGCACCCACCAATGGGAAGCCTAGCCCTCCCTGTGTCTTCGAATAAGCAATATGGGTAAGCGCGAGGCGCGGTTTCTTGTTCTCCCATAGAAACCTATTAAGTAGTCCCTGCAATTTCCAAATGTACAGAATGCAAAGGAGCACTGTCATCTTTACCGCCGCCATCCTCCCGTACCACGCCAACTTGAGACGTGACCAGGCTGCTAACGCCTTGGTTGTTTGCTCCATCAGCATGGCGTATTTGAGAGAGACCGTTTTTGCGATGGTCGAGGTTAGGCAAATGCCCAGATAAGTGATATCCGGGGGCGCCCAATGGAATGCAAAGTCTTGCTGCAGGTCCAGAACCTCCTTCTCTGGAATCGAGATATTGAGAATCTGTGACTACACGAACTTAACCTTGAAAGCAGTAAGCTCTCTGGTCAGGGACTGCAGAGTCAACCGAGGTTAAGTGAGCAAGAGGATTAAATCATCGGCATACATACTTTTTTTTTTATCTGTGTCTGCTCCAAATTTGAGACCCATATTGTCAGGATTTGACCAGATTCGCTGGGCAGATGGCTCCATATAGAGCTCAAATAGGAGGGGACAGGAGGCAGCCCTGACGCGTTCCCCTGGCGATGGGGAAGAGGGCCTATTTACATCCATTTACCTGCACCGCAGCTGTGGGGGAGGCATATAAGCAACTAACCCATCGGACAAAGTTAACCCCGAATCCGTAAGCACGCATCACTGCAAACAAGTACTCCCAATCAACACGGGCAAAGGCCTTCTCCGCGTCGATCGAGAGAAGAAGTGCCTGTGTCCGGGAGCGATGCACGAGGTCAATGAGATGCAGTAGCCGTTTAAAATTATCCCTCCCCTTGGCGCGTCGGTATAAAACCTGATTGGTCCGGATCTATGATATCATCCATAAGAGGGTTAAGGCGGAGAAGTGTGGCTCAGGGGTTAGAGGCGGCAGACCCCGAAGCTGAGATCGGCCCTGGACCAGGGTTCAATTCCCCGCCTCAGCGGGTCTTGGGCTAAAAATTCCACGGACTCGATAATTCTCGCTCCGGTGCCTTCTCGACTCACGTGTTCACACTCTGCGACTCTGGGCAATAGCTTGCTTAATCTCCACAACGGCCCCTCGTGGCGGGATGCCTGGCTTTCACCTTGTGGATACCCTGCTGGGGTTATCTCACAGGGGAATACCAGGACGGGTTCCCTAAGCAAGCGCCGGGAAACCCACTGCGGGTAGCTGTGCGCTATATAAGCTCAAATACATTTACATTTACATTTACAAGGCGTGAAGCTAGAACACCCGCAAACAATTCTCATCAATTTTAAGGAGCGAGATTGGTCGGTATGACCCACAATCTTTGGGCTCTTTCCCGGGTTTAATATTCACAGAATTGTGCATCAGACATTGTAGGCGTCACTTCACCAGTATTTAGGAAGGAGTTAAAAAGTTGCGTTAAAAAAGGGGCCAGTTCCACACAAAATGTTTTATATAAAACGGCTGGGAAGCCATCCAGGCCTGGTGACTTGGCTAATAGCGTAATCTAAGGTATCAGCCGAAGATTTGAGTAGGGGAGAAATATCGCTGGAGTTCCTCTAGGTCATGCAGGAGGGTGTCACCCTTAGCATAAAGGTGTTGATAAACATTATGGAAGGAATCCAGGATAATGGCATCTGTGGTGTGCTCCATCCCCTTCTGGTCCTGTATGGAATGGAATGGATTGCAGACATCTTAACTTGTGCTCGTAATCTGTGCCCTAGCATCTTCCCACACTTGTCCCCACTGAGGTACAATTGATACCGCAATCTCAGGAGAGCATGCTCATCCCTGTCTAGGTCTAGATGTTTCAGCATGCGCCGCTGGGTCTCCACCTCCCTCCAAACCCTTGGTGCCCCCGTCCTCTTATGAACTGCCTCCAGCTCTCCCACCTCCTTTTCTAATGCCACTCGCTTCTCTCTGCATAGGCGCGCAAATGACGCTGCAACCACAATAAATTCGCCTCCCACCACCAACTTCAAGGCCTCCCACACCGCCGCGAGGGGTGTACCCTCCTGATCGTTCTCAGAAAAATAATGTACTATAGTATCTCGGACCTGTTTCGTGACCTCTTCCGAGTGGAGAAGGGATTTGCGGAGTCTCCAGCCAGGCGGGGTTGAGCACCGAGCTGGCAGCAGCACCGAGATAAGGGCATGGTCTGAAAGGGAGCTGGTGGTGATATCCGCGACGTGCAAATTTGGGAGAAGAAATGGGGAGGCTAAAAAGTGATCCGGACGCGCATATGTTTTGTGCACCGCTGAGAAGTAGGTATAATCGCTCTCATTAGGATGCTGTATACGCCACACATCGCACAGCCCACAGTCAACCAGCCATTGTTTCCCAGCCTGCGACAGTGTCCCTGTTTGATGTGACCTCTGCCCTGATCTATCTAGATCCAGATCCATTACACATTTAAGCCCCCCACCCCCGACCAAAAGCGCCGAATCGGGATAGGCAAGAACCTCCGTCAGGGCAAGGCGCAAGAAGGACTCCTGCTGTTCATTAGGTGCATATGGGGACCTGACTGTAAAATGTGTGTGTGTCCCCCCCCCCCCCCCCCCCCCTGCCCCCCATTGTATCCTAACTGCCAGTAACCTACCCTTAACTTCTGCCACTGTGGAAACTACTTTGCATTGCGACCCCTCACTAAAGAGGATCACCACTCATTTTTTCTTGGACGGCCTGAGGACCAGAATTGTAGTGGGAAGCTCTTATCTCTCATGCGTCTGGTATCTTTACCTAGAAGGTGGGTTTCTTGGAGCAAACAAATATCACTGTCCGCATTCTCCAAAAGGGAGAGTTTTGCAGTTTATGGGATTATTTAAACCTCGAACATTCAGGCTAACAACTTTCAGATCCCTACCTATCTCAGCAGTGGGGGGGAGAAAGGCTATGCACCCGCACAAGTCTAAATTAATCCAGGACAGCAAAGGTTAACCCATACAGACTAGCCGCCTGCCAAGCTTGCTCGTGAACTGGTGCGGAGCCCCAAAGTAATGCCCCAACCCCCCCCAAGTCCTAAACCAGAATAAATCGTCAAATAATAAAAGGGAGACGGAAAACCAGGAAACATGGCAAAAGTTTGTCTCGATGGTCAGAGTCCAGGGGGACGTAGCACAGACCCAGTCCATACCAAGAATTACTTGGCTATCACTCCGATGGTCAGGTAGTAGTGTCTCTGCATACAGTCGAACTGCTTCCTCCCTCTGGCGCCAGATAATGAACCCAAATGGATGCCAAGCTCAATACATCAAGGAGTTCCAGGACGCTCTCTTACTTAGGTCAGCCATGAAAAGGGCCGCCTCTCTCTCCCGTTTGCTAGCAGCCATTTCAGGCCCGGGGCTTGACAACAATTTCCCGACCTGCTGCCAGTCCGAGGAGCAACGTCTTCTGTGAGGGAGTGGCTTGGCATCCCCTGCCGAGGCAGGGGTCTTAAGACTCAATGTGTCAAATGCTTCCTCCAAGGACCGAATCTACAACAATTTGCCCAGATAATTAAAGATAAGGCAGAACGGGTGACCCCAGGAATAAGGAATATTCTTCTCTCTGAGGTGGCTGGTGATAGGCTTAAATTCTCTGCACTTAATCAATGTGGAGGCCACATCCTGGAAGTGCGTAGGCTGGTGGCCACGGAACTGTACTGGGTTAAGGTCTTGTGCCTTACGGAGGATACTCTCTTTCAGTTGAAAGTCATGAACGCAGACTAGGATATCAGGGGGGAGCTTTAGCACCACGTGTGAGGCCCATTCGGTGGACACGATCCATTTGAATCTCCTGTATCTCATCGTCCCCGAGCATCTGTATGAACCGAGCTCTGACATAGGCACGAAGTTTATCGCCTTCCTCTTTCCAAGGGACTGCTCGGATCCGGGTCCTCACAGGGGAAGGCCCCACTCACGCTGCAGCTCCTTGATGTCCATAACCGGCACGGTGTATAGGCAATGCCATCCGCCGATCCGTGGACCGGAGGCAGACCCACCTGGTCACTTGGGTGCGACAGACCACTCAATGAAGCTCAGTGTGCCACCCATCAGCACGAAAAGCACTTCTCCCGCCAGAAAACTGCTGGAAACCTTCACATGGAACTCCAATATCTGCCTCTCCACCAGCGGGGCCCTAGACTGGAAGGCCGCTGTACTACCACAAGGCCCCTCCTGCACTTCCACACAAGTCCTAGTAGTAGCATGAGGCCTGTGCCTGCCGTTAAGCCGCTGACATCGGGAGGGGGCTTGCGTGGGAAAATACCTCACTCTAGACGGCCCACAGATACCAGCGGCGGCTCCAACCACACCATGACCTGCCCCCTTTGGATAGGGAAGCACTGCACCCGTCAGCTCAAGAGAAGTATGAGGACCCCACACCGTGGCTCACTGTGTCCACTGCTCCACAAATTAAGTCCAAGGATGCAGGGCCGCTTCCCAAGCACCAGGCCCCATGGACATCAACCCCCTGCCCCCCCCCGCGGGCGCCAACTAAATTCCGCAGCAGACCTACACACTTCAGGCTCAGGGGGGCTCTACGGGGAAACAAACACTGCTCCTCTCGGTTTGCAGACACTGGTGAAGGCCCCCGACAGCCACTTCCGCTGTCCGCCCAACCGTGGACCGAATCCCACTCCAGCAGGCCGTGCCCACACTGCAGGCCCCCTGCACCTCACCTCTGATCCTCCGGGGGGCTGCCTTCGCCGGCGCCGGAGCACAGGGCCACACCAGGGCTCACGGGCACCTCAGCTGGACCTGGGGCACCAGCACCGGGCACGGTCCGGGACGGCACCCGCGATCGCTAGGTCCGCGCTCCCCAGCCCGCAGTGTTCAATCAAGCCGCGCTAATGGAGGCTAAAATGGCGTCGGCCTCAAGTCGCTCCTCGAAACAGATACGCCAGCGGCTTTACTCTTCCAGTCTGCCTCCCGGAGGAGAGCTCACTAGTGGGGTGCACCTTTTTTCTTCTCGCCAGGCGATAAAAGCATGCAACAGCGCCTGGGCTCCGGGATGCCCGCAGGACCACTCCTGGCCTGCCGGACCACAGCAATGCCGGGCCGGAAAGGTTGCAGAAAGCAGGAACGGTCATCAAAACTCAGAAAAAAGGCCAAGCAGCCACAACCGCCGTTAAGCGTATATGGGCTCCGATGTGGGCGATATTGCAATGCTAATGAGTGGCGGCGCCGGAGGGATAGGAATGTACGTCTTGGCCATGCGCCAGACATGGCATTTTTCAAATCTGATGTTTTTACTGTTCGTGCTGCGTTGTATTGAGTTCTTTAGTAATGAGCATTTGCAATTCAATAGGTCTTGCATGTGAAAGAGTTTGTGCTATTGGCATTGTAAATGACAATGTCTTGTATGTGTGTTTTGAAAACCTGCATATGGTGCGTAAACACGCACTTTGTACTTCTGATGGATACATCTGCCTGTGTATTCCACACCTTTTGACCTACCCTTTGCGCCAGCATTCTACTGAAACTTTTTCCTAGCTCTCCCACAAGGAAGTCACAATGACTCTGCTCTGCTTGCGACTTTGTACGAAGTCATTAGAGCCATAAGAAGACCTTGTCGGCGTGCTGACGTTAGTTCCCTTTTTTCGACACTGTTGACGTGTAATGTTTTTTTCTGAGACTGTCCATTTCCTTTGTAAGAACTATGTTACTCCTTTCTTCCTTAGTGTAGTGGTGCGATGGCTACTTTAAAGAAATCGGGTTTCAAGCCTTGCAGGTAGTGTGGGGGCCATATGTCCATCAAGGACCCTCAAGAGGACTGCCTCTGGTGCCTGTCGTCCGAGCACGACGTTGAGGGTTGCTCCTCCTGTCGGTGGATGAATCCAAAGGCACTGAAGGAGCGAGATGCAAAGCTTTTCACGGCCCAAGCAAAGGAGGAGAAGAGGGGCTGCAAGAGGTCTAAGTCGTCGACTTATCATAGTTTGAGGTCGAAGAAGCATAAGAAAAAGCACCAACATGGGTCTCTGCATAGCAAGGCTTCGAGGTCGGCTTCTCCTGTTAAGCAGCATCATGTTTAAGATGTCGTCTTTCCCTCGCCTTCACCTTTGCCACAGGCGACTCTGGCTCACTCTCCCATGCTGAGGGATTCGCCGGCGTCCTTGGATTTGCCGGCAAACAGGGAGTCTACTCCTGTTCCTGCGACTTAACCTGTCTGACCACGGTATCCCTGGCGCCACAGCCCGATGTGCGGGCTTGGGCGGAACCAGGCGCGGCCGTTATGGACCCTTATCCACCCTTCGCGGGTCCGGGACTGTTGCATTTTTTTAATGTGATGTTTGCCATGTTTGCCAAGGCAGTTCACCCTACTGGTGCATTATCTAGCCCCAAGGGTTCGCTTGCTTTTAACTTCGGCATCCCGCTGCAATATGCCCAGGCACCCCTCGTGCCTTTCATGCATTTGGCTTCGGCATGGCAGGTCCCGGCGCCAAGCTTTTCGACACCGGTTTCACAGTCTCTGGCGCTGTCTGGTGTTGAGACGACGCCTTCCCAGTTTCAAGCGATGCCATTGCCCGCTTCTGAGGGTCTTTCTTTGACGCCCGGTGCCGTTGTCTCAGGCGCTGCATCCGACGCCAGTCCCAAAGTTGCGATCCAGGACAGAAGCCCAGAGACTGCTGGAGGAGGAGGAGTACGATCCGAATCGGGCTGAAGAGGGGGAGATCCTCAACATGACTTTGTGGGCCTTTAGGAGGCCAGTGGCTTGGACACTTCCCCGGAGTGGGAGCTTTCTTCCCCGAAAGCTTTGCCCTCACAGGATGCTGCTCCATACCATACTGTTAGCAGGAAGGCTGCTGAGCTTTTGGATCTTCAGTTGCCCACAGCAGAGGTCAAGTCAAATATCCTAACTGAGGTGTTGCACTCTCCTTCTGCTATTGAGCCATTGCTGCCTTTCAATGAGGCTTTGACAGAGCGCAATTATGGAGGTGTGGCCGAAGGACAGTGGCTGGACGATATGAGCCAGATCCAGGCGATCCGGCTTTCCTTACTGCTCACCCTTCACCCTTTACCAGAGAGCTTGGTGGTACAGGCTTCTTGCTCTTCTAAACAGTCAGCTGGATCCTGTCCCACCACTCAGGGAGATAGACTCAAAGCAACTAGAGCAGTCAGTCAAGACAGTTTAATGCCACTGGGGTTTTGGGGAAGGTATATCTATGCCTTGATGGACTCTGCTAAAGAGGTGGCTCCTAAGCTGCCTGAGGATGACAGCGGACACTTCTTAAAGGTGTTGACAGATACACAGGCGGCTGCTCGTCAGGTTATCCAGTCAGGATTGGATACGGCAGACTCTGTGGCCAGGGTGAATGGCTCCTCTGTGACCACCAGAAGGCATACTTGGCTGAGGTCCTCTGGATTCTCTCCGGATGTACAGGCTACTTTGCTTGATCTGCATTTTGATGGGTCCAGGCTTTTTGATGCAAAGGCTGATTCAGCTCTGCAACGCTTCAAGGACCTCAGGGATACTGCAAGATCCTTGGACCTGCAGTCTCAGCTCAGGGGCTTTGGATTCAGGAGCTATCGGTCTTGGTAAAGCGGCTTCCTTTCGAGGTAGTCAGTAGCCACAGCAGCAGGAACGGGGTATTGCTTTTTAAAAAAAATCTTTTTATTTCAAAAGTAAACAGATTGGTCATACACACAGTGATTACAGCAGTTATTAGGTGCATTTTCATGTTTGCAACAAAGTATACAATAGCTAGTTCTTTGGCACACAAGGTGATATCAATACATAGCGTAACATGGAGCAATCAAGGGTGGGGGGAGCAGGAGGTTCACATATATCACCTCGGTACTCATTCCAATTGGACCACACAGCCGACCATTTCCGGGGGCAACCCCGGGCTGTATACACAGTCTTCTCCTGCAGCATGCACCAGTCCATATCAATTTTTCCAGTCAGTGATCTTTGGAGGTGTATTCGCCCCCCAAAGGCATGCAATATTCCGCTTTGCTATTGCTAGACCTAGTGACACCCACAGTTTGCCCTTGGCTGGTAGATCCGTGGGTTCCCATATATTTAAAAGACACCTTTTTGCTTTGGGCCGTAGTTCTACCTCCCAGACTTCATGGATACAGTGGTGTATCTTCTGCCAGTATGTTTGTATCAAGGGACACTCCCATATCATATGAAGAAAAGTCCCCACCCCCCCCCCCCACACTGTCGTCTGCAAACTCCGTCCTCACTTCTTCCCATCAGCACCAATTGTGTCCTGGAGATATACAGTGAACGGGGTATTTCTTGATCCCCAAGAAAGACAGTCGGTTGAGGCCGATTCTAGACTTCGGTTCTTGAATCTTTACCTCAAGCAGGAGAAGTTCAAGAGGTGTACCCTGGCTCAGCTTCTTCAGGTGCTGCAACAGGAAGACTGGATGGTGTTGATCGACTTGCAGGATTTCCTATCCTTAAGTCTCATTGGAAGTATCTCTGTTTTACGGTGGGGTCTCAACGCTACCAGTTTGTGCTCCTTCTGTTCGGTCTTACTTAGGCACCTTGGGTCTTCACGAAGGTGATGGTGGTGACAGCTCATTTCAGAAGGTTGGGAATCCCTGTATTCCCTTATCTGAATGACTGTCTGCTCAAAGTCAAGTCGCCAGTGATGGTGCTGCATCATTTGCAAGTAAAAACACAGCTGATGTTCAACTTGGGTTTCTTGATAAACATATCCAAATCTTACCTGTGCCCTCTCGGTGCAACCTCGGGGCAGTACTGGACACTTCTGTGTTTTGAGCTTTTCCACCTTCACAGAGGATACTCGACATCCAGGATATTGATTCCTTTGTTTCACAATGGAGCGGTTGTTCGAGTCCTGAAGGTATAACGCCTGCTCGGTCTGTTCGCTTCCTGCATTCTGTTGTTCAACCATGCACGCTGACACATGAGGACTCTCCAGTGGTGCCTAAGCAGGCAGTGGTATCCACACAATGCAGATCTTTGGTTGATGATCAGAATCTCCAGAGACACTGCAGTGGTGGGGTGTCTATGGGGAAGCCGTTTCAACCTCCTCTGCCTGTGGCCGAAGTGTTCACGGATGCCTCCCCTCTAGGGTGGGTTGCACATCTGTGGTATCTGTAGGTCAAGGATCTTTGGTCTCCAGAAGAAAGGTTGCTCCACATCCATCTTCTAGAATTGCGGGCAATACGTCTGGCTCTCAAGGCCTTCCTTCATGGTTGTTTGGTTCAAGTCCTGACAGACAACACTACTGCGATGTGGTATATCAACAAACAGGGAGGAGTAGGGTCGTATCACCTCTGCAGAGGGTCTCTGTGGCTCTGGTCCTGGGAACAGGACCACCAGAGTTGTGTAATGACAAATCATCTGGCCGGAGTGCTGAATGTGCGTGCGGACAGTCTGTCGGCAGTATTCAGCCGACCCAGAGTGGAGGCTTCACCCAAAGGTGGTTCACCGCATCTTCAGGTTGTAGGGGTCTCCTCGGGTGGACCTGTTTGCCACTCGCGAGAACGCACACTGCCGGTCGCTCTGCAGTCTCCAGTATCCGATGCAGGGATCATTAGGGTGCCGCGCTTCAACTGGATTGGAGCTGTCCACTTCTTTACGCGGTTCCCCCTATACCCTTGATTCCTCAGGGTCTAAGTAAGATTTGCCAAGACCTGGCCTAAGTTATATTAATTGCGCCGGATTGGCCAAGAGGGGTCTGGTACACAGATCTTCTTCACCTCTCATCGCACCCTCTGTCTTCCTCTCAGGGCAAACCTCCTCTCTCTGTCGCAGGGGCAGGTTGTACACCCCCACCTCCAGAGCCAGCACCTTCATGCCTGGAGATTAAACGGGGTAACCTGAGCTCTTACTTTCTCCCACCGGATCCATGATATTTTATCTTCCAGAAGACACTCCACCAAACCTGTTTATTACCCCCAGCGCCTTGGTTTACTGAAAAACTAAAAATAGAGTAGACCAAATGCAAGACGCTGGAAGGATGCTGTAGGAGGAACTACGCACCTGACTCCAAAATTGCTTATTAGATGGCAAAAAGAATACCATCATTTGTGTAAATCTACTCGAGAGGAGTATGTTTCAGCAACCATTTTTGGTGCCTTGAACTGTTCAAAAACATTATTTAACATGGTCAAGGAGCTTTCTGGCTGTAAAACGCAATCTAGGCCCCCTTCGCTTTACAATCGGCAATGGGAAGAACTGGCCAATTTCTTCCTCTAGAAAGTAGTCACAATGTACTCTGAAATAGAGAGACTGCAGCTCAGTAGTTCCCCTTCATTACAAACTGATAATTCTCCCCAACCAGCATTTACACTGCCTTTAAATGACAATGCCCGTCTGGCTCAAGATAGGGTGCCTTCTGCATCCATTAGCATACCGGATACATGGCCTCTATTAGACATGGATTATTTTAAATGTCTTTTAGACCGTGTTAAATCAGGCTCTCTCAGGCACCCTCTCCCTATCTCTGTGCTTAAACAGCTTGAGCCGTCATCGTTGCTGGTAATTATGAACCTTCTGAATGCCTCCTTACAGGAAGCAATGGTTCCATCAGAGTGGAAGCATGCTATGGTGCTCCCCCTTTTGAAGAAGGCTAATGCAGCCTCCAATTACAGGTCTATTTCCCTGTTACTGGCTTTTTCTAAGATCTTGGAGAAGCACATTTACTCACAGCTGTCTGATTTTGTAGAATCACAAAAATGTCTTCACCCATCCCAATCAGGCTTCCGAGACGAGTTTTCAGCTGAAACAGCTTTTCTCTGAGTCACTGAAAGACTGCGTAGTCACTTAGATTCTGGAGATACGGTGGCTCTGTTACTGCTTGACTTAAGCACAGCATTTGATACGGTGTTAGTAAAAACTTTAAGATCACTAGGTATTTGTGGCTCCGCTCTTAAAAGGCTTATCTCCTTTCTTGCTAATCGGACCTTCCAAGTCTTTTCTATAGTAGCTAGCTCTGATATCCATCCTTTTTCCTTATGGAGTACCTCAAGGCTCCATTCTCAGCCCTCTATTATTCAATCTTTATGTTAGACCTCTGGTGGATGTTGCCGCAGAAGCTAGGCTGTCTTTGTTTTCTTGTGCGGACGACACCCAGATCATTATCTCACTCTCAATGGAGAGGGCGGCTGAGACTTCCCCTCTCCAGCTGGGCTTAGGCAAAATTAGGCTAATTACCTCAAACTCAACGTAGAGAAGTCTGAGGTCTTGGTTTTAGGAAGAAACAGAGATCTCTGGTGCCCCAGCACTGGTCCAGTGAGATGGGCTCTCTTTCTCAGCCCTCCTGCCAAGCCTGCAACTTGGGTGTCATTATTGACGACCAACTAACTATGCAACAAGCTACTAACTATGCAACAACAAGCTGTTAAGGTAGCTGCTACATGCTTCACCATTCTGACATGGCTAAAAAAGATTATTTGGTTGCTGCAAGTACATACTCAAAGAACAGTAGTCCAGGCGCTTGTCACCTCTAGACTGGACTGCGGAAATATTCTTTATCTGGGGCAAACAAGGAAGTGACTCGGAGGCTACAATTGGTTTAGAATTCTGCTGCAAGACTGCTCTGCCAAGTTCCCAGAGCTACCTCTGTGTTCGGTCACTTGCGTGACCTTCACTGGCTCAGGGTGGAAAACTGGATTAAATTCAAAGCCCTAAGCTATATGTTTAGAATTAAAACGGGTTCGGCCGCTCAATATCTGCAGTCACTAGTTCACCCCTATGCGCCTTCTCGTTGTCTCCGCTCGTCCACCCAGGGAAATTTTTTGTGCCTAGAGTCAGACTATCCCGAATGGACGGCCGCTCGTTCGCATATCTTGGACCGTCCTTATGGAATTACCTCCCCACATCTATTCGGAATGAAACGGTGTATGTCCAATTCCGAAAATCCTTAAAAACCTAGTTTTTTAAACCATAATCTTTAAGCTGGCATATATTCCGTGGCCTGGCCGGCGCTGCAAACCCTATTTGGGTAGTTGTTGCGCCTTATGAATTAAATAATATAATAATAAAAATAGATGGGGTAGGTTTGTGAAGTGTTGTGGAGAGAGATCTATCGATCCTTTGAGGGCCTGTTTATCAGATGTACTTAGTTTTTCACTTTCCTTGGCCCAGCAAGGTTGTGCTAGGGCAACAGTTAAGGGCTATTATCGGCCTTCCTTTGTTTGCCATACCAGCCGTCTTTATTTAAGTCTCCTATTGGGAGACTTAAATACAGGGAGATAGGACTGAGGGGGACGGTGCTGGACTGGTTTCAATCCTTTCTAGCCGACCGTCGGCAGGTGATCTGGGCTCCACCGTTCTCCGCGGAAATGCCATCGCTAGAGGTGGAGGTGCCTCAAGGGTCCATTCTGAGCCCCACCATCTTTAATATCTATATGGCCCCTCTGGCGAGGGTAGCGGAGGCTTATGGGGCCCGGGTCATCTCCTACGCTGATGACACGCAGCTCCTGTTTACATGCAGGAAGGGAGAGGTGTTTGACGGCGACAGAATCAAAGACTGTCTGAGCGCAGTTTTCACGTGGTTTCAGCGGCACAGCCTGAAATGCAACTCGGATAAGTCTGAGCTGCTCTTTTTTGGCTGTGCCCCTGATCCTGGTTGGAAGTCGTGGTGGCCCCAGGATATGTTCCCTCCTGAGACGTCATCTTCCCAAGTGAAAAATCTTGGAGTGGTATTTGATGACGATCTCTCTTTTCGACCCCACATTTTGGGGCTTTCGGGGAAATGCTTTGGCATCCTTAAGATGCTCAGGAGATTCTTGCCACTGCTTTCCCTGCAATACCGTAAGATCGTAGTCCAGGCGCTTGTGGGATCTAGGTTAGATTACGCAAATGCGCTTTTTGCAGGTCTGCCAAAGTACCTTTTGTCCAGACTGCAAATTGTCCAAAATTCGGCGGCTAGAGCCATATTCGGCTTGCCAAGGAGAGCCAGTGCTTCAGTGCTGCTCAAAAGGCTGCACTGGCTACCTATCTCTAGCAGAATAAGGTTCAAAATCCTCACGCTGGCATTTAAAGCCCTGCATTCTATTGGCCCCGGCTACATCAGGAAGCGTATTGCTCCCTATGTTCCGCGGAGGACGCTGCGGTCTGCAGACTTGGCAAAAATGGTGGTACCTGCTGTGAAACGAGTCCGGATGGGAGGCCGGTCCTTCCAATATGTGGCGGCTCGTTTCTGGAACGAGCTCCCTCTCTCCCTCCGTAAAGCTAATAATCTTCTGGCTTTCAGGAAGGCGCTGAAGACCGTGCTTTTCTCCATATGATCTCCGTGACTGCTGCGTCTCTGCCTTGTGTTTCTGAGTTTTTCAGGCCTCTTTGCTAAAGCGCCGGGACACCCCTTGGGGTAGCCGTGCGCTCTAAAAGTACGGCTATAACATAACATAACAACATTGTCATGAGGTGCATTAGGGTCTCCGCAATAGGTTTCCTCCCACTCCCTTCATAATGCCGTCATGGGATTTGATTTTGGTTTTCACATTTCTGATGGCGCCTCCTTTTGAGCCTCTTCATAGTTGCCCATTGAGGCTGCTTTCGTATTTTTCTGGTGGCTATCACCTCAGGCAGGAGCGTGAGTGAGCTGCAGGCTCTTAGCTCCAAGCCTCCATTTACCTCATTTCATGCAGCTAAGATGATTCTTAAGACCAGAGTTGCTTTCCTGCCCAAGGTGGTTACTCCCTTCCATTGAGGGCAGTCGATCACTTATCCACTTTCTATCCTCGCCCCTCACCCTTCCGAGGAGGACAGACTTCACTGCCCGGACCCTAAGAGGGCTGTCAGCTTCTACCTGTAAGGACCAGGGAGCCGAGGTTGAATGACCAGATCTTCGTTGGCTATTTGGGAAAGATGAAAGGCAGAGCCGCCCATAAGAGAATGCTGTGCAGGTGGATCATCTTGTGTATCAAGATATGCCACGCCCTGGCCAAGAATGAGCCACCTGAAGGTATCTGAGCTCATTCTACTAGAGCAAAGTCTTCTACATATGCTTTGGCTAGGGTTGTCCCTGTAGTGGGCATTTGTAAAACTGCAACATAGGCCTCCTGCCACACTTTTGCAAAGCATTATTGCGTGGATTCTGAGGTGAAGATGGATCGCCATTTTGCACGGGCTATGCTGTAGGATTTTATGGTATGAGTGGGTGGAAACCCTCCTCTGGGAGTGGGGATGCTGTGGGACTCAATTCAAAAGGTGAGTAATCCACAGGCAGATGTTTCCATCAGAAGAACAAGTTACTTACCTTCGGTAACGCTTTTTTATGTTGGATACAGTATCTGCCTGTGGATTCCTCACTGACCCCCACCCTCCTCCCTGTTGTCCATCTATATATACCAAAAAGATTTTCATTGTATGACATTGTGTTTTCCTATGTCAATTGATTTCAATACGGTTGGTGGTTAGGAAATGCTTTGGTCCTAGCTTTTCCGCTTTACTTATATACTGTGTGTATTTGTGTGTATATGTAGATATATATTGTATACTGTGTATACTCGTATTATGTTGGCTGTCCGCCCCTTCTCCTCGAGGTCACGGAGAAAATTGGGTGGAACGGACGTCAGCACGCCAACGAGGACTTCTTATGCCTCTGATAACATCAGACTGAGTCGCAAGCTAGGCCGAGTCATTATGACGTCTTCGTCGACGTGGGAGAGCTAGGAAAAAGTTTGAGTGACATGCTGGGACAAGGGGTAGTTCAAAAGGTGAGGAATCCACAGGCAAATACTGTATTCACCAGAAAAAGCATTACCGACAGTATGTAACTTGTTCTTGTAGTCCTTGCTTACAAGAAGCAAGTCTGGCAGTAACTATGTCTCTTTTGCTGCTAGCCTTGCTTCTCGTAAGCAAGGACTATAAATACAGAGTGGCTGTTTATGCAGCGCTTGCAGGTTTTCAAAACACATAAATAAAAGGCATTGTCATTTTAAATGGCAATAGTTCAAACTCTCGCAAATGTGAGATCTATTGCAATGCAAATGTTTTTTTTTGTTTTTTTGTTACAAGAGATTTCGAAAGTACAAGCGCCGTGTAGGCCTAACCTAAAAACAGGCCAGAATCATGAAAAAGCTAAAACTATGGGAAAGGTGCAGTAAAAAAAAATTCCACTAGATGTGAGGGGAGGGGTGTGGTGCGGGGGGGGGGGGGGGGGGGTATATACTCAGGGCCGTTCTGCCCGTAGCGGGCACCGGGCATTTCCCCGCTGGGCCACTAGGGTCGAAAATCGGCCCTGTAACAAAGTTGGACGAAACCGGCCCCGGCAAACAGCTCGGCCGCTGTCAGGGTGGCCGGCCGAGCTCTTTGCCAGGGCCAATTTTGGTTCCCAGTCCGGCCCTGTGTATACCAAGAGAACCGGATCGAGGCTCAGCCCTAAAGGGAATACATCTAGCTCTGACGCTGCTGGTTGCATTTCTGTGTTTATGATTGCCTCCATTTTAAAGACATAATAATTCTGCTGTTCAAATATTTTTACTACTAGAAGAGACAGTCCTAATCTGCTCAGCCAAGTGTCCACATGTCAATTGCTTCTAGAACTACTTGCTATTTTGCCCCATGACCCTCCACTTCCCCAGACTAGTTCATCCTATGCCTGTCAAGAAGCGGGAGCAGAAAGGGAGCGTTCTCTGTTAATTTAGCAAGTCTCGCCTGAAACTTTTCCTTTTCAGTGACATTTGAGGAACGCCTATTATCACAGTCTGCTATCCCACATTTTGGACTCTTTTTGTAAATGGTATTTCTGTTTTATTTATCAGTGATTAGCTTTGCTTTAAAATATATAAATGAAACATCTCCTGGTTTAAGTCAGAAAACTGAATCCACTCATTGGGTTCTTGGAGGATAACATTGCACAAAGGTACCTTTATGTGAATGTGCCAAGAAGGCCTGGGGGATGTGCGCAGTGTAAGCGATTCAAGAGACAGCACTGTGCGATGCTAGATGTTAAGTGTTACGAAAGTTTGTTTGACAATGTGCGCCTGTGGATGGAACCAGTACTCTATTCAGATGAACAGATTATGCTCTATATTAAATGAAAAAGAAAGCACGAAAGTCATGATGAATACAAAGGAAAACATTTCACTAATCTGGAAGCAGCAACTGTGCTCATAGCAGAAATGTTGCAATCACGTGAATTTCTGAGCAATAAATACAGGGAGTGGCAGCGATTTTTGGTATTTTAAAGAGAAAACATGTTTTATTGTAATATCTGTGGATTTGCGAATTTTTATTTTTTATTTTCTTTGCATATGTGTGTGTCTGGTTGTAAATGTATCTGAATGAAGCCATCTCCCTAAGGTAGTGAATGAAACCTCGGGTGGGAACATTCCAGGGCAGTGACTAGACCCCCTCACCCCTTCTGCCATTGGCAAGGACATTCTTCAGCTCTCACCAGGGCAGAGAGAGGAGCCCCGTGTGACATTCCAAAACTCAGACCAGGGCAGTAATCACCCCATATACGATTATTTCTACAGCTCTCACCCGGGCAGTGTATTCCAAAGCTGTAGTTTCAGAGTGAAGAAACTCCAGCTAAGGTAGCACCAATGCAATCACCCCTGTGCACACGCAACCACAACCAGTTTTATAACATTAACTGCTAAACTGGGGTGAGCAAAGGAGGGCCAAAGTAATTGACGAGCTTGTCGCCTTCGCACACATGGGTATTACGGCCCAAATCCCTATGCCTTCATCCCTTGCCTCTCTATTGTGCAGCGTGCGCTGTGGTCTCGCTGGAGCTTTCTCCTGTGTCTTTCCGTTACTCCTAGTCTGCCTCATGAAAGTGTGTCCTTTTCCAAATCTCTCTCCTCGGCAGGTGACATTGGTGACAATGCCCACTGGTGTTTCAGTAAAAGAGGGAGGCGGGCGCCATTAGTGACTGCGTGCTCGTGTTGAGATAAAAGCAGGTGCCATTGGTGAAGATGCGCACTAGTGTTGCAGTAAAAATGGGCTTTGGCTGCTATTGGTGATGGTGCACGTCCGAATTGAGATAAATAGCGGGCGGTGAGCCGCATTGGTGACGTTGCGCACTAGTGTTGCAGTAAAAGTGGGCAGTGGGTATCATTTGTGGTTCGCGCAGATGTTGAGATAAAAGCGGGCGGTGGGCGCCATTGGTGACGGTGTACTCCTGTTTTGAGATAAAAGCGGGTGCCATTGGTGACGGTGTGCACAAGTGTTGCAGTAAAAGCGGGCGCCGTTGGTGACCGTGCAGTAAAAGCTGGTGGTTTTGAAAAGGTATACAAGGAATAAATATATATATTTAAAAAAAAGTTTGTTTGCCAAATGAACAAGAGAAAGGCGCAAAGGCCCCATGTTAAATAAGGGTTTTACTTACACAATGACCCATTGCATCGCATTTAAAAATAAAAAACTGTTGTAGGAGAGCATTTCAGAGAGATTTGTTTAAGAAAATGGGGGTCTGAGGCTGTAATTCTACCTTACTGAGTATAAGCACATTTAACAGGGGGTGCCCTCATGGGAGGATACAAAATGAGACCAGGTTGTACTATGGAGGGACTACTTAGCCTATCGACTATTGAAAAGCCAACATTTACAAAAGACAGTGACAGGAGCCGATTAAAAAGTTGGGCAGAACTTCAAGTCCATACCTCAATACAGCATGTCTCGAAGAAACAGCGCAAGTTTTGCCTAGGCGAGACCTAAAAATGATTGCAAAATTCATAGCCCTAGGACTTTGTTTCTAGGACTGTATTTGCACCCTAGGACTATATTGCAGGGTGTATCTACCATATGAGCACATTGGAATACTGAATGTATCTTATTCATGTACTATACCCCTTCATGTTGAGGTTGTTACAGATGTGGGAACACGTGATAGCTTTGTTTACAGTTGGAGCTTCATCTACCACCCTTTTTTTCAATTCTTACAAATATGAAATTATTCAAGTCGATATAACCCAAAATATCAGTTACATAGGATTATGGATTTAGGTCCAGATCTGTACTGAGGTAAATGTATGACATTGTTCTGCATTCTGTCCATCAATTGTTAGTTTTGCAGGTTCCAAATTGAAGCATTGGTCTATGGTCCGTTTCCATTTCAAGAAGCCATATTGTGAAGCTATTAAAATACCCCGATCCTTCACCCACTCCTCCAGCCTATTTAACGGTAACCTTCTCTATTTGGCTATGCCGTCCATTGGGGATATGGGTCTATCGTTAATGGGCAGAGCCTTGTCCCCCTTTTTGTAACTAGGGAAAATGATGGTTTTTCCCCACAAATCTGGAGGGCCCACCTTTGCAGTGACATTCATTAAGTTTGTTAAAAACGGCGCCCATATTTCCTGATGTACTAAGAAGTCTATAGGTACCCCGTCAGGTCCCGCTGCTTTGTCCGAACTATACTGTGCCAATCCACACCATTTCACTGATCAATCAAATGCCAGGTTGTCCTTTAAGTCAGCTTTCCGCATGGAATTACGGACCCTCTCCTCAATTGCAGTTATCCCAAAACTTTTCATAAAGTGTGCCCCCCAAACTACTTCTGATGCATATGAATCGAAGGACGGGTCGCTCTCACTTTTAAAAAGAGGGCGTTTATCACTTTCTAGAAATCCCTACGAATTTTCCTGACTGCTGCTGATATCAAGCTCTCCCATGCTTCCTCCTTTATGCTATTCACTTTAGCGTTCCGGACCTTCTTGTATTGTATTTGGAGGTCCTTCACTAAGGATTTATTTCTCGGACGAGGCCTCAGAGCTGCGTGGTGACATTTTAGGGCCTTGGAACATTCTGAGTCGAATCAGTGCACACTTGGCGGCTGGATCTTTGGTCGCTGTCTTACTAAATTAATTTTAATGTGTCTAAAGAGTTCTTCAAAGGCTCTCACTACTACTGCTGGATCAGAATAAAATTCTAGGCATGATAAAATCTCTGGGAGCATTTTGGCCACTATCACAGGAAATAATTATTCCTTATTCTACTCCTCCCATTTCAGAATGAAACCATTTCTCCTGGTAATCAGAGAATTAGGGACATAGTGGCTGATTGTTTTGTTGTGACATCCCATGTCCTCAAACAACAAAGGGCAGCGTGGATGCAAAAACGACACGATCTGACTTGTACTTGGTGGATTTGTTGAGTAGACCTTCGGACGCTACTATATAATCAATTGTAGAACCAATTTCTGGGGACCCAAACGTTAAAGCACCGGTATATGGATCTACTGTTTTAAGTATGTTTAGATTGCTACTAATAAATAGTCTGCTCAGCGCACTTTTATATGTTTTGTGGGCGACATTACAGATTGACTCCCCCTCGCCATAAGTTAGCCCACTGGCTGAAATTTTGAAGTTGTTAGCATTAAATTCTCCTGCTTATAAAATTCATAAATATTTAGGGTGTGAAGCACAAAGAAGATCCAACGGTTACTCTAGATGATCAACCTCCTCTGCTATTTTACCATCAAATTTATAATAGTAGTAATTGGGATCCAATCCCAATCCTTACCAGCCGCAGCAGGCCTCCACAAACACCTATCCCCTCCATTTTCCTTGGACAATGTGTTTGAGGTTAATGTATGGTTACATACAGGATTCTCGTAGAATGTGATTCTGAACATGGACATACATTGAAAATAATTCTGCATCTGCATTTGCATTTCAATTATCTGGTCAAATGAGCCATTCGTGTTTTTTTTAATACTCTGTGAACAGTTTTAACATCTTTACAGTTTTATGACGAGACATAGTGTCTAAAATCCTTTGCCTTTTTTAGGGCTGCTTTTCTTGTTGTGTAGATTTGTTATGCTTTTATTTCTGTTATGTAGGGCACGAGGAAGAGGTGGAATACACAGTCATTGATCAGTTCCAGCAGAAGTTTGGTCATGCTGTGAGTACTGCTGTTTTACTTTGTGTAATTTGAATCAGGACTCCGGTTCTTACTGAGATAGTCTTATTTAGGAATGGTTTTGTTTCCTTCTGGTATTAGATTATGCCGATTGCTCATGCTATGGCATATAGCACTGGAGTGTACTAAGATGTTTTTTCTGCATGGTTTCATTTCCGTCAGGAGACACATCACCCTGTATCTTTTAGTTTCTTTTTGTATCACTTTACTGTTTGTTTTAAATCTCCATTGTATGTCCGCCCCTGTAAACACAAAAATAGACTCCAATCTCTGTATAAACCTGTGCCATGTGCCTTTCTAAACCTGTGACATGTTTAGTCAAGTCCCTGAGATATCGAAACTTTTCTGTTTTGGAAAAAGTTTTTGATTTAGCTATACTGGAAGGGGGTATTTAAGTGATGTGGACAGAAGTAGAGAAAAAAGGCTTAGCACTTTGTGTAAGCCTTCTTTGCTCAAGACAGATATGTGCCTTCTAACATCCAGCCTACCTTTATTTTAGACTCCTTGTTACTGAGATTTCCGTCTTTATTTCCTATCCTCATTTTATTGTTTTTTCAGTTCAGGAGTGGTCTTATCTTAGTAGTATCAAAATTATTCCTTTCTATGTTCTTCAATGTTAGTGTAACAAATAGTATTTAACATACAGTGAACCGGAGGAAATCTGCATTTATTTTTAATTGTACTGTTTTATTCATAAAGCAAAATAATGAGATTTGTATGAAATGCTTCATGTTTAATGTTTTCCATCTCTGTAAGAATCATTGTAAAAAATACCAAATAATATTGAAAAATCTCTTTGCTGGATTTTATTAATTGTTTGTAATGATTTGTTATCATATATGGTTTTAATTGCACTAAGGATTTTCTTAATTTTGTATACAGATGCCAATAATTGAATAATAAATGAAGATTACGGATGTATGTGTTGCTATATTTTGTATGCAGATTTCCTTTGGTTCACCGTATGTTAAATACTATTTGTTACACTAACATTGAAAAACACAGAAAGGAATAATGTTGATATTACTTTGCCATTCCTGGTCCTTTCTGGTTTACCTGGGTAGCTCTCTTTTATGAGTGGTCTTTTATTAGGCCTTGTGAAATTCCACCAAATAATCTAAGGCCTGTCAACAGCACGCTTCGTCTTCTCTAGTACTTGTCCTTCTCGTGTCTCAACAAGTCTTGCTGTGCTGCCTGGTAACAGCATGTTGTCATCAACAACTCTCTCTCCTTTAAATGTTGCATTGACTATAGGCCTATTTCTATAGTCAATGAAGAGAGCAGCTGGGAAGTTTAAGAGTTTTTTGTGAAAGTGGCCACGACCACTTCATTTTTATTGCAAAAGCAGTTATGGTTGCACTCATCAAAATACTATTTTGCTCTCTTGATCATTTACCCCACTTTTGAAGCACATGAAGTTAAGTTTCATTGCACATTTTCATAAAAGTCTTCTCTTTGTCTCAAGTTGACTGTTGAGAAGTGAAATTGTGGCACTAATAACAATCAAGAATACCACTCCCTTGGCTGAAGGGAACACGTGCATGCTGGCTGGTAATTGCCATATAGGCTCTCGCCTCTGGGGAAAATGGGGTTAGGGAGGAGAGAGAAGAAACACTGGAGTTCGTTGAAAAGGTCTGGGCTTTTATTAGTGTATATCCAGTTTCCTTTTCCAAGGGCTTCATTGTAGCCTTAGATCCCGATGTAGCAGGCTCTACTGGACATCATGGGCCCGCTCCAGCATTAAAGGCCAGAGCTATGGAGGCCCTAGAGAGTGGAATGTTCTCATTTGTAAAAACAAATGCCTCTCCGAGCCCAAGGGGATTGAAATACTTTCCTGCTCCGAGAGGCTTTTGTTCACAGCAACAGCTGTAAAATGAAAAAAATTTAGAATGTTGCTCTCCGGGTTTCTACGAGCCATTACAAGCTCGGTGAACTCCATTGTCTTCAATGGAGAGCTAAACATTCCAACGTTCTAATATGGCTTCTATCAAATGTGATTTTGAAATAAAGCAAGGAAAACATATATTAAGATATTGTACAAATATTCAAGCTTGTTGGTAATTTCTCTGTAACAATGCACACTTACCTGATGCTCCAATAACAGGGTAGTTGATAATTCTTGAGAGTTTCGGGGCAGAATATCAACAGACCTGGAGGTATAAACAGGTCAACTGTAATCAAGAAGAGCTTGGATAGCATAGCGGAAATTGGGAAAGAATCGGGAAGTGGAAAGGGAAACGCAACACACAGGAAATGGGATAATGGAATGCTTACTGTAAACAAATCTTTTAATAGTGGAGAGCCCTTCTTCCATACAGCTGACTCTGCATATCCTGACCCAGAAGTGCTGACCATATTCTGCTGGTCTGCTGGGCTTTCCCTTTGGCCATGGGCAGCAGGGTTGGGCATAGGGCCTGGCCAGACTCTCACTTATTTAAAAATGTTTTTTCAGATCTGAAGATCATCAAATCTACATTGGAGTGCTGCGCTGGATGGAATAATCCCCTAGGAAAAACAATTTCTATTACATTTGAAACGGGACAGGGGATCACTTAGGAACCCCCCCAACATGGTCCTGGGGATCAGGGTGTGCTAACACTGCCCCCGTATTTGCCCTTTAAATATTTTTTACAGAACTTTGGGACCTAGTACTGTTGTGGCAGCTGCAACATTTTCTCTCACGTTGCAGCTACAAAGATGCTTTCAGATTTGCATATCCAAGTTTGGATCCAACATTGCATCTGGTCGAAAACGCTCCCTTGCCCAAAGGGATTTGAGTATGCTTTTAAACTTTGGATTTGAGGATATTCGTGGATCCTTAACCGTCTGGATATTCATAAACGTTTTTAAAAATGTAACAACTTCATGACCTACTTCAGCCACTCAAACTAGTAGGCAGAGTTACACCACACTTAAAAAGATACTACCTTTAGTAAAGTACTAACTTTGTCAATTGTATGTATTTTGTTCTGTATCGAAGAGCAAAATCTCCTATTGGAAGAACATTTGCTAATGACACTTTTGGGAACCCTCCTCTCTTTTTCTTGGCCTCCTTTTAAAACATTTCCTGTTGAAACTAAGACAACCATAATTACAAAGGTGCAATCACTGTGTCTGTAACATATATATTATTCACTGGAAAATACCCACAAAGGTTGCAGTGAAGGTATGGCTAGGTTTGCTTACAGCATCATAATGTATGTTTGAAAAATAACTCTGAAATTAATTGAAGAAACATTTAAAAAGAAGTTATGGTTACAAATCCTAGAAAGAACTGAAATTGGCCAATTGCACTCTAAATAAAAAATAAAATATATATGCGGTAAGCTTCTAAGTGCCAAATTCTTTCTTGAAAAAGTGGGAAGGGTGTAAGATTGAAGCCCTGTGGCGGCAGAGCAATGTATCTGAAAGAGACACGTTAGTGATAGATTCCTTACCTTAGAATATCCCCAGGCGTCAGACTGGATCCGGAAATTTTTGCGTAGCAATACCCCTGCGCGCTGGTAGGCGTCGTCTGCGGCTCCGCGTCCGTCGTCGGCGTCGTGAGCGCCGGGATGACGTCATCGGAGTATATAGACGGCGCCCATGCGCGCTGACGTCAGTTCTTCTTTTTTCCGCGCCAGCTAGCGCAGATCCGGAAGAAGCTCTACCCCCAGTCACTTTTTGACTGAAATCTTTTTGATCTTTTTGATCCTCTACTTAGTCGATTCTCGACTATCGGTGCCAGGGATGCCCGGGTTCAAGCCTTGCTCGAAGTGCGGCCGACTCATGTCGGTCACGGACCCCCATCGCCGGTGCCTGAAGTGCTTAGGCCTCGACCACGACGATCGAACCTGTGACGACTGCCGGGCCCTGACGTCGAAGGCTAGGCGGGAGCGGTCCCGCAAGCGTCTCGAGCTGAGGCAGTCGGCCCCGCGCCGCTCCAGGTCCCGGTCCCGGTCCCACGGGAGGTCGAGGGACAGGTCGCGAGGTCGGAGTCATCGACGTTCCGGGAGTGGTCACCGATCGTCTGGTTCCAAGTCCTCAGGTAAGAGGCATGAGAGGTCGGAGCGACACCATCGGTCCTCCGACCCGCCCCGTTGCTCGCACGATGCGACCGGGGATTCGGGCGACACCGCCCACGCGGCTCCGCGGGAGTCGCAAGCGTCGCCGCCTGCCCCACACCTTCGGGTCCCTGGGCACGGCGCGTCGCAGGAGGAGGTCGAGAGGTACCTCATGGCCATGAGGGCCCTCCCTCCTCAGTCGGTTCCCGTGGCGCCTTCGGGCCGATCGGCTCCGTCTGGAGGTCCTTCCGGGTCGGGCGCTTCGGCCCCGACGACGTCGGGTGCTTCGGCCCCAGCGCCGCTGGCGACTTCGGTCCCGGCGCCGCGCGACCTCGCTGGATCCGGCTCCGGATCCGGGACCTCGCCGGTCGACCCTACGACCTCACCGGCGACGTCCCTTCAGGTGTCGTCCCCGGCAGCCGTAGTGGTTGCCGACCCCAATGCTTCCTACGGTCCGCCTCAGGCGTCGGAGGGGCGCCGCTGGGCGCCGATTCCGACGACCTTCGGAGAATTCTATCTCCACGAGGAGGCCCTGGCTGTTGATCCTGGTCTCCAGGAGCCGGGTGACGAGGAGCAGTGGGAGGGGTCCGAGGACCCTCTGGCACGTGATTGCCAGTCTCATCAGGACTGGACATATGAGCTCGGGGAGGCCAGTGGTATTGACACATCGCCAGACACTGGATTTACATCGCCCCCGACTGTGGCTTCGGAGGCGGGTTCTGCTTACAGTGTAGTGTTGACGAAGGCAGCTAAGGCCCTACACCTTGAGCTCCCCGTCGCGGCCGTGAGGACTAATCTCCTCACTGAGGTGCTCAAACAGCAGTCCGGCTCCGCGGAGCCCCTTCTGCCGTTCAATGAGGCCTTGTGTGACGTTCTGCTGGGCACTTGGTCCAAGCCCGCCACAGGTCCCCCTGTGGATAGGAACGTGGCCAGACGCTACCGCCCGGCACCGGGCGACCCTTGCTTTTTGTCCACCCACCCCACCCCCGAGAGCCTGGTCATCCAGGCCTCCACTTCCCAGACCGCATTCCCGACGGCCCCGCCCGATCGGGAATCCAAGAGATATGAGCAGTTCGGGAAGAAGGTCTTCTCGTCTGTGAGCCTAGGGCTCCGGTCAGTGAACACCAACTGTCTCTTGGGCCGCTACACCCACACTCTGTGGGACACGGTTGCGGAGGTGCTGCCACAATGCCCTGAGGAGGTCAGGGCTAAACTCAGCCAAACCCTTGCGGACGGCCGAGATGCGGCACGCTTTTCTATCCGGTGTGGGCTGGATACCACGGACTCACTGGGCAGGGCGATGGCAACGACGGTGGCGGTTCGACGCCACGCCTGGTTGAGGTCCGCCAATTTCTCGGCCGATGTCCAGGCCACTCTCCTGGACATGCCGTTTGATGGCCGTCGCCTCTTGGGCGACAAGGCAGACCATGCGCTGGAACGTTTTAAGGACTCCAGGGCCACGGCCAAGTCCTTGGGCCTTGCGGCCCCACGCCAGCAATCGGGTGCCTTTCGCTCCTTTCGTGGCCACGGAAGGGGCGCCCCACCACGGACCGTCAGCCACGCGCCGCAGAATGTTCAGCAACGCGGTGGCGGCCGTGGGAACCGCCGTGGCGGTGGTCGGGGCCAGCGGCGAGGCCAGTCCACACCTCCCTCGGCAGCCCCCGCCTCAAAACCTTCCTAGTCCGAGCTTTCAGGCCCATGTGACGCCTGTGGGAGGCAGGGTTCGCCATCACCTCTCTCACTGGCATACAGTCACTTCGGACAGGTGGGTGCTGCAAATTGTCCGAAGGGGTTTCTCCCTCCCCTTCGAGTCTTCCCCTCCATCCATGCCACCTCAATACCACCGTGTGTCGGGGGATCACTTGCAACTTCTGCAAGAGGAGGTTTCGGCCCTCTTGGCCAAGAGGGCCATCGAGCGCGTTCCTGGGCCAGAAGTAGGACGTGGTTGTTACTCCCACTACTTTCTGGTGCCCAAGAAGGGCAAAGGGGGCCTACGCCCTATCTTGGACCTACGGAACGTCAACGGCTTCCTCCGGACGGAGAAGTTCAAGATGCTCACTTTGGCTCAGGTCCTGGCTGCCCTGGACCCAGGAGACTGGATGGTAGCGTTGGACTTGCAGGACGCCTATTTCCACATCCCCGTCCTGCCGGCCCACCGGCGTTACCTGCGGTTCACGGTAGGCCAAGAGCATTTTCAGTTTACCGTGCTCCCCTTCGGCCTTACCAGCGCCCCACGGGTGTTCACGAAGGTGATGGCGGTGGTCGCAGCCCATCTGCGCAGGCAGGGGGTATCAGTCTTCCCCTACCTCGACGACTGGTTGTTGAAGGCGGGCTCGCCCCAGTCAGTCGTCAGCCACCTCCAGACTACGGCCGACCTCCTGCACTTGCTGGGGTTCTCCATCAATGTGCCGAAGTCACACCTGTGTCCCTCTCAGAAGCTCCTCTTCATCGGAGCGGTTCTCGACTCGGCGCAGTTTCGGGTTTACCCACCCGAGCAGCGGGTTCGGGATATTCAGGCTCTGATTCCTATCTTCGGGCCGTTATCCCGGGTCTCGGTCAGGTTGACGCTGCGGCTTCTGGGACTGATGGCCTCCTGCATCCTTCTGGTGCGTCACGCCAGGTGGCGGATGCGGGCTCTGCAGTGGGACCTGAAGTTTCAGTGGGCCCAGCATCAGGGCAACCTATCCGATCATGTCCTGATCTCGGAGGGCACTGCGAAGCAACTGCAGTGGTGGCTCACGGACCGCGACTGGGTCAGTGGCAGACCCCTCTCTCTACCCCAGCCGGAGCACGTAGTTGTGACGGACGCGTCCCTCCAGGGCTGGGGAGGCCACATGGGAGAGGCGGAGATCAGAGGCCTCTGGTCTCCGGCGGAGTCCCGGCTCCACATCAACCTTCTGGAGCTGCGGGCGATTCGTCTTGCACTGAAGGCATTCCTCCCCTCTGTCAGGGGGAGCGTGGTGCAAGTGTTCACCGACAACACCACCGCCATGTGGTACTGCAACAAACAGGGCGGTGTGGGGTCGTGGACCCTTTGCCAGGAGGCTCTGCGCCTCTGGCAGTGGCTGGAACATCAGGGCGTGACTCTGGTGGTTCAACACCTGGCAGGTTCTCTGAATGCCAGGGCGGACGAACTCAGCCGCCGGTGCATGATGGATCACGAATGGCGTCTGAACTCGGACGTGGCGCAAGGTCTCTTTCGACAGTGGGGAGAGCCTTGGTTAGATCTATTCGCCACAGAAGAGAACGCGCAATGTCAGCAGTTCTGCGCGTTGGAGTTTCCAAGGCGGCACTCGCTCGGAGACGCTTTTCGTCGCGAGTGGAGCTGCGGCCTGTTGTACGCCTTTCCGCCTATACCACTTCTGCCCAGAGTGCTGAAGAAGATCAAGCGCGACCGGGCCCAAGTTATCCTTGTGGCTCCGGACTGGGCTCGAAGATACTGGTATCCCGAGCTACTCAGCATGTCAGTCGATCCCCCGATTCGTCTGCCTCTTCGGGAGGACCTTCTGTCGCAGCAGCAGGGGACGGTCCTGCACCCGAACCTGTCCAGTCTCCACCTACAAGCTTGGAGATTGAGCGGCGGCAGTTGAGGCCATTTGACTTGCCTCCCGAAGTCTGTGACATCATTCTGGCAGCCAGGCGTCCCTCCACTAAGTCGGTATACGCCTGCCGGTGGAATAGATTTGTGGCATGGTGCGCAGCAAAGGCTGTGGATCCCCTCTCTGCACCCCTTTCGGAAGTGCTGCTCTTTCTTCTTTCCCTTGCCCAGCAGGGCTCTGCTCTGGGCACTCTTAAAGAGTACCTTTCTGCTCTTTCTGCCTTCTTGAGGCTACCAGATCAGCCTTCTTTGTTCAAGTCCCCTATAGTGAGTAGATTTCTGAAGGGCATCACACACATGTTCCCTCCTGTTCCCTTCGTGATGCCCCAGTGGGACTTGAACCTTGTTCTCACCTATCTGATGTGTGCTCCCTTTGAGCCACTTCATAACTGTCCTCTTCGTCTCCTTACGCTGAAGACGGCCTTCCTGGTTGCCATCACCTCTGCCAGGAGGGTGAGTGAGCTCCAGGCTCTTTCTTCTTCTCCGCCTTTCCTGTCTGTTCATCCTGATAAGGTGGTGTTGCGTACACGACCTTCCTTTCTGCCCAAGGTTGTCACGGCCTTCCACATCGGGCAGTCCATCACCTTGCCCACCTTCTTTCCGCCTCCGCATCCCTCGAAAGAGGAAGAGAGGCTCCACCGTCTGGATCCAAAACGTGCGCTCTCCTACTACCTGGACCGCACTCGCCAATTCCGGGTGGATGACCAACTCGTTGGTTACGTGGGCGCGAAGAAGGGAAAGGCTGTACACAAGAGGACCATCTCCAGGTGGATTATCTTGTGCATCCAAGCATGCTACTCCATGGCGAGGAAGGAGCCCCCGGCTGGATTGCGGGCTCACTCCACTCGGGCCACGGCAACGACAACTGCCCTGGGCCGCGGTGTCCCCCTGCAGGACATCTGTCAGGCAGCCACGTGGGCCTCGCTGCACACGTTCGCAAGACACTACTGCCTGGACAGTCAAGTCCGGAGGGATGGCTTCTTTGGCCGTTCCGTCCTCCAGGACTTTCTGGTGTGATATTGGTTCGCAGACCCACCACCGGGGTTGGTATTGCTGGGGTATCTATTCTAAGGTAAGGAATCTATCACTAACGTGTCTCTTTCAGATGCACAAGTTACTACTTGTGTAACGATATATCTGTAAGAGACATTAGTTAGTGATAGATTCCTTACCGCCCTCCCATCCTCCCCGTTCTGCGAACCGATATTTAGGGTTAAGGTCATCCCCTTTCAGGGCCCTAGTTTCAATGGCACCAGTGTTAGTTCTATCATGGCTCTGCGTATCTGGCGCGGAAAAGCTGTGTTATCAGAACTGACGTCAGCGCGCATGGGCGCCGTCTATATACTCCGATGACGTCATCCCGGCGCTCACGACGCCGACGACGGACGCGGAGCCGCAGACGACGCCTACCAGCGCGCAGGGGTATTGCTACGCAAAAATTTCCGGATCCAGTCTGACGCCTGGGGATATTCTAAGGTAAGGAATCTATCACTAACTAATGTCTCTTACAGATATATCGTTACACAAGTAGTAACTTGTGCTTTGTGCATATTCACTGAAAAAAACATAGGTTGCCCCAGTATTGGAACTTTCATAGATTCCCATGCTTTGTATCATTCCCCGTCGTTGGACTGGGAGTCTCGGTAATAAAAAATATCATAGTAGTAGGAACAAAAGAGAAAGGAAAGGCCTAGGCCTCATTCCCTTTTGTAACATATCAGCCTCTTTTTGTAAAAGAGACCAAACTCTAGGCGTCAGCCAATCAGAAGAGCCTCACCCTTAGAACCTTCCTGAAGGAACCTCAGAGCCTCAGATTTTCTACCGCACGTTGTGCTAGGGAGTCTCCATTGAGCTCTGCTCTATTTCTACTCTTTAAAACTCATTTCTATAGATATTTCTTCAGACTTTTCTTCAGATTCTTCAGGAAACCTCTTTCTTCATCAAAATGGCTGAAGTTGAGAAGAAAAAAGCCCTTTTTAAACCCTGTTCCACCTGTGGTAAGAAGAGGCTGTTTGTGGAAGACAAACACAAGGATTGCATTTACTGCCTATATCCTGATCACAAGGCAGAGGACTGTCGAATTTGCCGCACTCTCTCCACCAAGACCTTGAGAGATCGTGCTGGAAGGCTTCTTACATGGTTGCAGAGGCAGAAGGAGAGGAAACATGGAGTTTCCAGTGATGAGGAGGAATCAGTGTCCTGCGCTTCTTCTAGAAGGTCAGTGAAAAGGGGTAGAGGTTCCCCTTCTTCCTCTACTGGGCGCCCCTCTAAGGCTTCAAAGAAGACCCCCATGGAGTCTGATGGCCGGGGTTCAGGAGGTTCCCCCCACCACAGTGGGTCGGGCAAGGCAGAACTGGTTTCGCCTCCTAAGGAGTTCCAAGTCCTCTACAACGAAGACATCGTCGACGGTGGCTCCGTCGACGACGAAAATGAAGCCCAAGATCCAATTGGTTCCCTCGACGGGCTCGTCGACGGGAGCGTCGACGGCTAAAGCTCCGTCGTCGTCGAAGAGCTCGACGACTACGGCGTCGACGGGCAGTATGCCGACGACATCGTCGACGAAGGTGAAGGCATCGTCGACGAAGAAACCATCGTCGTCGACGGCGGTGTCGACGACGGCAGTACCGACGACGTCGACGACGACCACATCGACGACGACGACGCCGACGGCGACGGTGTTGGCGACGGTGTCGACGACGGTCATGTCGTCGACGAGTGCTTCGACGACGACAACAATTTCGACATCGACGGCGGGCTCGTCGTCGGTGGCGTCGACGACTTCTACCATTCCTATCTCGTCGACGAGGATTTCACCGGCATCGACGGAGCAACCAACAATACTGGCTGCAGAGAGAAGGGTGACGATTTCTCTTACGAGGATCACGCCTGAAATGACATCCCCAAGGAGAGTGCCATCATTACCTCCCACAATGTTGCTAGACCAGGAGGACTCTGAAGGAGACGGTCAGGAGGGCTTTGATTATGCGAATAGCCCATTGCAGCTTCTCATTAAAAGTCAAGAGACTGACTCAGAGGAGGCATATGAACAAGGTGGGAGTTACTACCCACAAACTGACGACCCAAGGGAATATGAATCACATGACATGGTTTCAGTCCCGACGTCCTTCCTACATGACCTGCACAAAATGTTGCAAGACTATAAATCCAAGGCCGAGCGCCCAGCGCCGAAAAGATCTACTCCGTCAACACCAGTTAAAGACCACTCTTCAGTTGTTCCACCTGTGCACCCAGTGCAGTCTCCTCCTCAACCATAGCGGCCAGTGCCCCAGGCTCCGTCTGAACCAGCAGATGATCCGGATAGGGATCATGATAACGAAACGGATGTCATCCGATAATCGTCCGGACTCGGATCAGGATGGAGATGAATACAATGATTACGTCCACCCGGATCAGGCTTCGCCACACCAGGACCTAAGCGATTCTCCTCCAGCTGACATTGGTAGTTTTCACCAACTGATGGAACGTGCAGCCGGCCGATTTAAGTTGGTCTTGCCTGCGCAAACCACGGATTGTTTCTTGTATGATTTTAAAGACACACATCGTAAGTCTACGAGGTCCATTCCGATTGTGGAACATATATGGGAGGAGGGTTTCAAGACCATGAAAAACCCAGTCACGGTAGTCCCTGTGCTACCGCGCCTTGACAAAAAGTATAAAGCGCCGGAGGATGGACCGGCTGCCCTGACAGGTCATCCCAGGCCGAACTCTGTAATCTCACAGGCAGCGCAAAGGAAGTCACGGAACCCTTTTGCTCCCTTAACGGCCTCTCCCGATAAGGATGGACGTCGGTTGGATAGCACAGGCAAGAGATTTTCATCCATTGCTAGCCTTCTGGTTCGCGCAGCCAATGCTTTGGCGATATTGGGACGATATGATCGCCAGTTGTGGTGCGATATAGCTCCCTATTTGGATCAACTTCCTCCAGAATCAGGACTGGAAGCCAAGAAGACCTTGCAAGAAGGTGAAGCGGTCTCCATGGAGATCATAGACTGTGCCATGGACATTGCCACTACGTCCTTTAGAGCTTTGGCAGGAGCGGCAGTGTTAAGACGCCAGGGGTGGCTAAAAGCGACTTGGTTTAGGCCGGAAATCCAAAATAAGGTCCTTGATCTACCTTTTGACGGCGAGGCACTCTTCGGCAAATTAATCGACGACACACTTCAGGAGATCAAAAAGGACACGGAGAGAGCTAGATCGTTGGGTACGCTCCAGTACCGCAAAACTCCTTTTAGGGGCACAAGAGGCAGAGGTGGCACTTACAGGGGCGCATATCAACAACAGCGCTATTCTTCGACCAGCTCTGGATACCAGCCAAATCGCCAGTCCTACCAGCAGAGACAGGGCCAGTCCTCTGGTTATTCACGGCCATACAATAAGGGCAAGCAGGCTGCCCGTGGACGGGACTCGTCTAAACGCCAATAGCGGCCTCCTGGCTCTGCCTACTGCTCCCTCCTCCAAGAGATCATCAGTTGGAGGCAGGTGTCAAAATTCCTTCTGAATTGGTCCCAAATTACATCGGACCGTTGGGTGCTCAACATCATCAAACGAGGACATACTTTAGAGTTTACGGAAGTCCCTCCACCCAGACCCCCATCAGCCATACCATCACGACATCTCCATCTCCTACGGCTAGAGGTACAACAGATGCTCCGCAAAGGAGCGATAGAACCGGTCCCCTCCAATCAACGGGGCCAGGGTTTCTACTCCAGGTTCTTCCTGGTGAGAAAAACGCAGGAGAAATGGCGTCCCATCCTCGACCTCAGGTGCTAAATGCCTATCTCATCTCCCTATCCTTCAGGATGGTATCCCTGCAGGATGTTTTGAAGATGGTCAACCCGGGGGATTATATGGCCACACTCGATCTGGAGGATGCGTACTTCCATGTCCCAATTCACCCAGCGCACAGAAGGTTCCTACGCTTCACAGTAGCCAAGAGCCATTTTCAGTTCAGAGTCTTGCCATTCGGCCTTCGCTCTGCTCCAAGGATTTTTACGAAGGTGCTGGCACCTGTCGCAGCATTCCTGAGAAAACACCACTTCCAGGTCTTCCCTTACCTGGACGATTGGTTACTGAAGGCCCCGACCAAAACATTAGCGCAGGACGCGGTGCAGGCTTGCACCACTCTGTTCCACAATCTGGGTCTCACCTCGAACAGAGACAAATCCACGCTGCTGCCGTCACGGAGGGCGCGGTTCCTCGGAGCAATACTGGATTCGCAGCTTTCAAAGGCTTTTCCAACTCAAGAGAGGATTCAGAAACTGCAAAGGTTAGCAGGAAACCTTCAAAGAAAAAAGTGTCTTTCTGTACGCAGCTACAAGTCGCTGCTGGGGGTAATGTCATCCTGTATCCCCCTGATCCCGCACTGCAGGCTCCGGATGCGCCCCCTGCAGGAGCAACTGGACCTCCAGTGGCAACAAGTGCACGGATCGTTCGACGACAAAGTACTGGTCACTCGAGAAATGAAGGAGGCAGTGCGTTGGAGGTCAAATCAACAAAACTTATGCCGAGGTCTATCCTTCGCAGGCGTTCCATCGCCTCACATACTGACGACGGATGCGTCATTGGGGGGATGGGGAGCCGTGATGCAGGACCTGCAGGTCAGCGGCCATTGGTCCCCAAGCGACCAAAAGCTACACATCAACCTGTTGGAGCTGAGAGCGATCAGGCTGGCCCTTCAATCCTTTCTTCCGCGTCTCTGGGGTTCACAGGTGCTAGTCAGGACAGACAACACCACGGCTATGCATTATGTGAACAAGGAGGGAGGGACCAGGTCACTTCCCTTGTCACGAGAGGCTCAGCAGATTCTGGAATGGACGATTCTTCACGGAATTTCTCTGAGGGCGGAGCACTTACCAGGAGTGCTCAACGAAGGCGCAGACAGACTGAGCAGGCTCGCTCAGTCAGGCTCGGGAGCTGAAGCAACAAGTTCTGGATCTACTCTTTCAAGAATGGGGCACACCAGAGGTGGACCTTTTTGCAACTCCCACCAACAGAAAGTGTCCAGCCTACGCCAGCAGGTTCCATCACCAAGACTCTTTGGGCAATGCCCTATCGATAGCCTGGACGGGGAGGTTCCTCTATGCATTTCCACCGATCCCCCCTGCTTCCTCGACTCATCAGGAAAATGAAAACGGAACCATGCAAGCTCATCCTAATAGCCCCGGCATGGCCAAGACAATTCTGGTACACCGAACTACATCTGCTATAGCTAGTACCTCCGATAAAGCTAGAGGATGTTCCGGATCTCCTGGCAATGTCTGGAGGACAAGTTTGGCATCCAGACCCAAGGTCGTTGCACCTGACCGCATGGCTCCTGACCAGCGAGAATACATGAATGTCCCTCTTTCCACTGAGGTCAAAGACATCCTCTCTCAGGCGAGGGCTCCGTCCACAAACAAAACATACAGATTGAAGTGGAAAAGATTTTGTATTTGGTGCAAAAAAGAAAAGATTGATCCTTTCACGTCACAACCTCATCAGCTTCTGCCTTACCTTCTCTCGCTAGCTAAGTCTAATCTGTCCCATTCTACTATCAAGGTTCATTTAGCGGCGATTTCGAGATTCAGAAGGTCGGATTCGGGTCCTTCGTTGTGGTCTGCGAGAATTGTCAAGCAATTCCTCAAAGGCCTGTTCAGGGTCTATCCACCAGTGCGATCTCCTCCTCCAACATGGCATCTAAACTTAGTCCTGGCTCAGCTAATGAAGGGACCTTTTGAGCCGATTCACCGCTCAGACCTAAAATTCTTATCGTGGAAGTTAGCTCTACTCTTGGCCCTCACATCAGCGAGGCGAGTGGGGGAGATACAAGCCCTAACTATCCAAGAACCGTTTTTGCAGTTCAAAAAGAACACTACCATCTTAAGGACGAACCCAAGGTTCATTCCCAAGGTCCCCACTGACTTTCCTCTAAATGAGCCTGTCATACTTAAAACATTTTTTCCGAACCCAGTCACTCCAGCAGAAAAGACATTGCACACTCTGGATTTGCAACGCTGTCTAAAGTTCTACATAGACCGCACCAAAGACTTTAGAAAATCTTCGCGATTATTCATTGCCTTCGGCGGTCCAAACAAGGGTCTCCCTCTGTCCAAACAGGGGATCTCGAGATGGATTTCAAGTGCCATTCTGCATTGCCACAAGTTAGCAGGGAAACCTCTGGTAGGCAAGATCCGCGCTCACTCGACGAGGTCGGTGGCTTCTTCTACGGCCCTCTTTGCGGGGGTACATGTCAAGGACATCTGCAGGGCTGCTACCTGGAGCAGCGTGCACACGTTCACTAAGCATTATTGCTTAGAATCTTTGCAGCAGGATGATGCGGCTGTGGGCCAGGCTGTCCTGAGAAACCTCTTCAAGTGATGGGTGAGCTTTTCTTTCTATCCCACCTTCCATGGGTGACACATTTTGTACTTTCTTGCTAATGTTATAATGTACTACTTTACAAAATGTGTTTATGGTGTTTACTGCTTGCTATTCTGATACAAAGCATGGGAATCTATGAAAGTTCCAATACTGGGGCAAGAAAACAAGTTACTTACCTGTAACTTTGGTTCCCCAGTATTGGTAACTTTCATAGATTCCCATGCGCCCACCCACCTCCCCGGGGAAAGCTCAGCCTTCAGCAGGTATGGTGTCTAGCACACTACGGCTACGAAAATCTGAGGCTCTAAGGTTCCTTCAGGAAGGTTCTAAGGGTGAGGCTCTTCTAATTGGCTGACGCCTAGAGTTTGGTCTCTTTTACAAAAAGAGGCTGATATGTTACAAAAGGGAATGAGGCCTAGGCCTTTCCTTTCTCTTTTGTTCCTACTACTATGATATTTTTTATTACCGAGACTCCCAGTCCGACGACGGGGAATGATACAAAGCATGGGAATCTATGAAAGTTACCAATACTGGGGAACCAAAGTTACAGGTAAGTAACTTGTTTTCTTTCAGGGACATTATAAGTAGTTGAACATTTCTCTCGTAGAAAACCATAGAAATGCCCCCGTTATAGTTAGTTCAGCTAACTATAACTTGCGCACCCGCAATGCACTGCTGATGACGTCTCATATTACATCAATCATGACATGACTGATGACATCACAAATGACATCACTGATGACATCACTGATGACATCATCCAGTGACTGTGTTTTTCTTTAAAGTTTAAATATGTATTATATATATGCCAAGGTGTATTGAGGAATGAGTGGGTGTATAGGTGTCTGGATGGAGGATTTAGTAGGTGCGTGACTGACTGTTTAAGTGAGAGATTACATGTGTCATACTGAATGCATGGGTTAGCAACTAAACTGTGTGGTTGTAGTATAAGCTGCTGCATGGGTTGGTCAGTAGGTACATGAGTGTCTATATGGGCTATTGATTGGTTGCCTCCTGAGTATTTGTATCGGTGCCTGAGTGTGTGTGTCGGTGGGAGGAGTGTGACTGTGCATAGATGTGTGAGTGGTTGATTCACTATGTGTATGGGTTCAAGAGTGCATGTAGAAACAGTGTGTGTGTGTATATGGATGTGTTTGTGAGTTAATGGATGTCTCAATGGTACATGTCCAAGCAACTACACACGTAAAAGGCAGTGTATGTGAGAGTTGAACTATATAAATGACTATTTGTGACAGTCAGTTATTGTGAAATGAGCACCAGCCTCCTCGCACCAGGAGCGTGGCAACTCCCCCGACCTCCTTAGAAACGCCAATTGCCGGCTTAGCACCGCCCACTGTCATCTCAGACTCCCACCCACCTCCACCAGGTACCGGCAGTTCAACACGCAGAACCCTGTAAAAAAAACAGCAGGCTAGGGGACTGGGTGATACTTACACAGTCTGACTTTGCTACGTGTGTCCACAGAGCTGCAACAGGGGTGCGACCCTACACAGAGGATAAAAACCTGCCTTTTGTTCACGTAGTAAGATGCTGCAAATTGTCCAGCAGCTCCGCCTGGTTGTCGACTGCGCTAACACCTGAGCCTTCCACCCGAGCAGGGTTCGAGCCAGCAGCCTGTCCCTGCGCCGCAGGTTCGCTGGAGGCTCTTCCTGTATTTTCCCCCAGATTCCGCTTTGCTTATTGTTATTTCGTTTTCGTTTTATCATTGTCTGCTTAGTGTGATTTCATCCTCGCTGTACTTCCCACAGTTGTTGTTTTGCTTCTCTTGTTTCCGCCGCTGCTGCCCCACCCCTGACCCTGACCCAGCTGCTCCCCCCTGCCTCTGCCCCCGCCCCCCTTCCCTACATATATGGCCTGTCTGTGCCTGTTCGCTCCTGGACTGCGTCCAGTGCCCGACCCCCTGGCCCCCGTGAGAGACACAACCAAGACTCCTCTACGAAGCCAACTTCCTCCATGATCTCAACGCCTGCTGATCTTCCAACTGCTTCCAGGCTACCCTGAAGCTCGCCCACGGACCCTTCCCCTGCCGAAGCTGTAGCTTCACCAGCCATCGAACACCTGAATGCCCCGCTCTGCCCTCCAGGGTGTAGCGCAACCATCTCCAATGCATACTACACAACTCCCGCTCCATCCACAAGCACGCCATCCAACTCTGGGACCTACTCGACTCCGCCTCCCCAGATGTCGCCTTCCTGACGGAAACCAGGACCTCCTCGGCTACCGACATTGTCATAGCCATCACGGACGGCTACAAGATCACTCGAAGGGACCACGCCAACCGGCCAGTAGGAGGGACTGCCATCGTCCACAGGAATACCCGCAGAATCTCGACCAGCACCGAAGACCCCTCCAGCGCCGCCGAACACCTGCACTTCCAGATCCACACCACTCTCCGAGGAACTCTCGTCTACAGATCCCTTGGACCCCGACCACAGTTCAGCAACTCCATCTCCGACATAGTCCGCACGCCCTTGCCTCCACAGACTACATGCGCCAGGACACCTCCGGGTATTAGAGTGCTCTATAAATATGCAAAATAAATAAATAAATAAATAAATCCTCTTCAGAGACCTGAACTTCCACTTTGAACGCCAACGACCGCAACTCCATCACCCTGCTCGAAAGCCTCGTCAACCTCAGACTTAAACAGCTATTCACGACTTCCTCCCACTCCGCCAGACACACGCTCGACCCCATCTTTTCCGCCAGACACCACGTCACTTTCAGCCACACCACCTAACACCACTGGACCGACCAACGTTGAGTCCACTTCACCTTCAAGAAACACACCACCACCTGCAACGGTTACCCTACCGCAGCTGGAACAAGGTCACCAAAGACCAGCTAATCACCACCCTTGCCCAAGTTCCACCAACCGACACAGCCGCGAACAGACACAGGACAACCACGCAGCCCTCAAGAACGCCTGCCGCCAGCACCACCAACTCATTTGAGCGACCAAAAAGTCCTCCTTCAAGGAACGCATTGACAACAATGCGCACAACAGCAAAGAGCTCTTCAACATCGTAAAGGAACTCTCCAACCCCAGCTCCCAACAACATCCAGCCGTCACAAGACCTATGTGACTCCCTAGCCACCTTCTTTCATCGCAATATCGCAGACTTACACAACAGTTTCAAGCCCCAGACCCTCCCGACAACCACCAACTCCACAGACTCACCACCCCCCAGCCACACCAACCAACCTCCTGATCTCCTGGACCCACGTCAGTGATGACATTGTCAAAATCATGAACACCCTCCTCTCCGGCTCACCCTCCGACCCCTGCCCTCACCACATCTTCAATAAAGCGAGCTCCATCATCGCACCCCGACTCCAGAAGACGATCAACAGCTCCTTCGGGACCGGCACCTTTCCGGAAAGCTGGAAGCACGCTGAGATCAACGCCCTACTCAAGAAACACAAGGCGGACCCAAAGGACCTCAAGAACTTCCGTCTCATCTCCCCATCGATAGTCCTCGAGAAGATAGTCAACAGGCAACTGACCAGCTTCCTCAAGGAGAACACCCTGGACCCGTACCAGTCCGGTTTCCGAAGCAACCACAACACCGAAACCGCCCTCATCGATGCCACCGACGACATAAGGACCCTGCTGGATAATGAGAACCCACAGCCCGCATCCTCCTGGACCTCTCGACTGCCTTTGACACCGTCTGCTACCACGCCCTACGTACATGCCTCCATGACACAGGGATCTGCGACAAAACCCTGGACTGGATCACCTCCTTCCTCACCGACAGATCGCAGAGGGTCCGCCTTCCTCCATTCCGATCCGAAGCCACCAAGATCACCTGCAGCGTACCCCAAAGATCATCCCTCAGCCCAAAAATGTTCATCGTCTGCATGGCACCGCTCGCCAACATCGGCCGATTTCACATCATCTCTTACGCCCAGAACACCCAGCTCATCCTCTCCCTCATCAAGGACCCCGCCACCGCCAATACCAACCTCCACGAAGGAATGAAGGCAGTCACAGAATGGATGAAAAACAGTCACCTGAAACTGAACTCTGACAAGACAGAGGTCCTCATCCTCGGCCCCACCCCCTCCGCCTGGGACGACTCCTGGTGGCCGACCCCACTGGGAGCCGCACCTACACCAATGGACCACGCATGCAACCTGCGGTTCATCCTGGACTCATTGCTCTGAATGACCCAACAGGTCAATGCCGTCTCCTCCTCCTGCTTCAACACCCTCTGCATGCTTCGCAAGATCTACAGATGGATCCCCACTGGAACCAGAAGGACTGTCACCCAGGCCCTCATCAGCAGCAAACTGGACTACAGCAACACCCTCTATGCAGGAACAATGGCCAAACACGAGAAAAGACTACAACACAAACAGTACGCCTCCGCACGCCTCATCCTCGACATTCCCCGCCGCACCTACATCACAGCTCACCTGAGAGACTTGCACTGGCTCCCAGTAAACAAGAGGATCACCTTCAAACTCCTCACCTAAGCTCACAAACCACTCCACAACACCTCCACAACACCAGACCAGTATACCTCAACAAACGACTCACCTTCCACACCCCGAACCGCCAGCTTTGCTCCGCTGACCTCGTCCTCACCAACGTTCCACGCATCAACAGGACGACCACCGGCAGCAGATCATACTCCTACCTCACTGCCAAGACATGGAACACACTCCCCACCCAGCTGCAACTGACCCAGGACCTGCTGACCTTCAGGAGACGTCTCAAGATCTGGCTGTTTGAGTTGTAGCGGCACCCCTTCTCACCTCAGCGCCTTGAGACCTTCACGGGTGATTAGTGCGCTATACAAATAACTGATTGATTGAGAGTGGCTGTATGGATCAGTGTGTAATTGTATCAGTGATTGTATAAGGGAGTACGTATGGGTTTGTGAGTGTTTGAATAAGTGATGTGTGTGTATAACTCTATAGGTGAGTAAATGGGAGTGGTATTGATTCTTTTCATGACTGACTAAGTGTGAGTAACTCTGGATGAATGGTGGTGTGAGTCTGCTTAGGTGTATGAGTGCATATGATAGTGTTGTATTGATGAGTGACTGCATGTATGAGTGACTGCATGGGTGAATGAGTGGATGTGTGTGTAGACCTAGGAATCCGCGAGTGCGTATATGGTAACTGGTATTGATGTGTCGATGGTTTCGAAAATGGTAGCCTGTTTTTTGATTGATTGATTGATTGATAGGCTTTATTTCGGTATACAAATACCATAAAAGCAGTAAAAAAATACAATTTATAAAAAATGTCATATACAATCTATTCATACACAGTTGATAAAACAGGTACAATAATTGATTAGACGAGTTAAAACAAAGATTAAATTGACACAGAAAGCCTTCTATTGCGAATCAACCAAGCCCATTTCAAGAATTTTGACACAGCACATACAATCACAGGGGATGTGTCAGTCATTAAAATGCGCATTGCCACTATACACTGACGGATGCCCAGCAGTCTACAGAGTGGTTTAAGCCAACGGATTCGCGGGACACGATAGTCCGGGCATTCAAAGAAGATGTGGACGACTGACTCTACACGAGTGGGACAGGATGCACAAAAAGGTGAAAGTTGGTGAGGCCCCTTCCAGCGGGCGACTACCTCCCCTACTGGTAAGGTCCCCACACGAAACTTGAAATACAGAGTGCGGTCAAACGGGATGGTGATAGTGTCTAGATATGGTTCGTATGCCACCACATCCTTGATTCTCACAAAAGCTACTGTTGTGTTGCAATGGCGTGAGTCTAGATGTAATTTCGCAGAGACCCAGTTCCAATACAACTTTTTAATAGTAGCCTTATGTGAGGCAGATTTTGTGGACCAAGCATCAGGTAACCCTATCTCCATATCTCCATTAGTAGTCTTTTGACGTCCCTCAACCATTTGATCCTAGACCACCCTGCCATATCCATAACCTCAGACAGAGCCTCCGCGTAGGAGACCAATTCGGGCACCCGCCACAACCTTGCCCAAAGAAGCAGTGGGCGAAGTTGCGCTTGATCCCCAATAGGTCTACAGCCTAGGTCCAATAGCACTGGCACAGTTGGAGTGCTTCGTGGCAAAGCCATCAGGTCTTTCAGGAACTTGTTCTCTGATTTGACTATTGGATCCAGGTTGCAGGTACCCCACAACTCTGCCCCATATAAAGCGGCACTGACCCCTCTCGTTTTGTATATATCCACTACTGGGGCAATGGGTTTGCAAGATGAGGAGCGTTGTTTCTTGAGTAGTGCTCCTCCTACCCTTTTGTGGCCCAGTAGCATTTTATAGATGAGGATTCCAGGAAAGGGGTCGTTGAGGCGGATACCCAAATAGTCAAATTCGGAAACTCTCTCCAGTGGCTCTGAGTTCAAGGTCGGAAGTCTGCCAAGTTTCCTGGGGGGGTTCATGACCAGAAATTTGGTTTTGTCTGTGTTGATTACTAGGCCTCTCGATAGACAAAACTCCTGGAAGCTATTTAAAAGGCTCTGCAGACCCATAGGGGACTTGGAAATGAGGAGAGTGTCGTCCGCAAATAGCAGAGTAGGGCTCAGTTTGCCCGCCAAGGAGGGAGCGTTCGAGGGAGTGCCAAGCAGATGTTCAACCACTCCGTTTACATAAAGCGAAAACAGAGTGGGCGCTAAGACACATCCTTGTCGGACTCCCCTTCCTACAGGAATTCTTTCTGTTTTTTCGCCCTTCGTGCCCCAACGCACCTGTGCAAAGTTGCCACTGTAAAGTTTTAACAGCAGGGAGAGAATGTAAGAGGGCAACCCTAAGTCCATCAGGACCTTCCATATTTTCTCCCTGGGAACCAGGTCGAAGGCGGTTTTAAGTCTATAAAGGCCAGGTATAGACTGCCCCCTCCCAACACCACCACTTTCCAGTGGAGAAGAGTTAATCTGAAGGCCTGCTCGATGGTCCCGGTACCAGAACGGAACCCAGCTTGGAGGTCCGACAGAATGTTGTTGTCGTCCATCCATTCGAGCATCCTTCGCAATATCACCTTCCCCGCCAGTTTTTGGGTGGAGTCAATTAGACTTATTGGCCTGTAGTTGGCAGGGTTATCCCGACACCCCTTCTTGAATATCGGGACAACCTCTGCCCCCTTCCTGGATTCAGGTATGGGCGCGCCCTCATTAATGGCATTTAACTGTGAGGATATGAGAATCCCCCACTCCTTGGGGCTTGCCCGTATTATATCACCTGGTAACCCATCGGGCCCTGCTGCTTTCAGCGGAACCAGGGTTTTAATTACGTCCATCACCTCTCTAGCGGTAAAAGGAACAATCTCTAATCCCGTTATGAGAATTCCTGTGGGGGGTGCGTTATTGGTAGGTGGGTCGCTTACAACATAGAGGGATGAGAAGTGGTAAACCAGCTCTGGGGGGGGATATTGCACGTCATTAATGTGCTGTTTGGCCTGTCCCTAGATCTTATAAGGGTCCAGAAACCTCTAGCATCCCTATCCAGACTTGCTTTCCTCAGATCCTCCCAGAAGCAGTCCTCCCATTCCCTCTTTGCTGCGATCACAGTCAGTGAGTAGTTTTTCCTTGCCAAACGTATGTCGTCCAATGACTTGCTCTTCACAGCGCAAATCAAGGAACTTTTCATCTCCCTGCATTTTTTGTATACCAGGTATAGGGATTCTGCCTAGGTTTGGGCTTTCCAGCACGAGAAGCCGTATTAGGAAGATAAATGAGTTCACTCCGAGCCTTAGTGGTAGCACAAAAGAGTGATGTTACTTCCTCTGGATGTAGCGAGGATTCAGCTAACCTGGACTGGGCAGAGGTCAAAAGTGTTGAAATGTATAGGACGTTCTCTTTGTCCATGACAATATTACCCCATTTTAAACACCTACCACAATTAGAAGGGTAAAGCTCCTGGTGATCTAGTGCTAAGGAGGACGCATCTACTCCCGAATACTCCGTCCAGAAGGGGCGTAGAGCAAGGGAGAGCAGATTATGGTCGCTCTCTACTGAAGGGAGTACCTCCATGTCCAGCAAGTGGTCCCAGGAATTCACATCAAGAAGGATATAGTCTATTCTAGACGTATGATCCACCCTATTCTAGGTATGCGCTCCAGAGGGATCCAGAGACGTCCAACCATTCACTGCCCTAAGATCGAATTCCAAGGTTAGGGAATAGATTTGGACTGCCACTTGGGACCACCTTCTGATAGGAGGTAAGGTCAGAGCTGGTATACCTCTCCTGTTATCATCCTCAACAGTCCCTAGGGAATCCTCCAGCCCAAGAGGCCCAAACGTACAGTTAAAGTCGCCTGCGACTAGAACATGGGAACTATTGGGGCCCCCTCTTAACCGGGATTCTAACTCCGAGACAATGGGGGACAGTAGGCCTCCCTTTGATCCCCTAACATAGATGTTAAAAATGTCTAGGGCTGGCCCTCTCTTGGGTCCTATGAGCGATATACTCAAAAGGTCAAGTGAGTCAGTCACGCGCTGGGTGACCTGACAACCAAGCGAAATAGCGACCCATATAAGAAGACGTCCAGAGGGGCGGTCTTTCCCAGAAGGGGAAGGGACTGCTGGTAGGAAGAAGGATGAGTATCCTACCTTGTGGCATGGTTCCGTACTCCAAGTTTCGTGGAAGATACAGATGGAGAAACCCTCCACTAAGATGTTCCATTCCGGGAACAGCCAACTTCCTCGCAATCCCAGCAACATTCCAGCTAAGAATCTTTGACAGGATCGGCCATGATTGGCACGGCGTAGGGGACAATATTAGTATCCTGCCCTCCCTCAGGGAGTTAGCAAAAGGCTCTGCTTCCCCCCCTCAGACCCACTACCAGGACTGTCACCCTGAGGCTGGGGACCACTGTCAGTGGAGGTGGAAATCCATCTGTTGATGGTAGTCTCCAAGGAGCAGGGATCCAACCGTGGGCTCATGCCCAGGGGTAAGAGAACTGTCCCAGGGAGAATGTCGTTTCAATAACCTATGGTTCTTCCATAAGTCCCCCGCCATGGGGTTTGCTGATAAGGCACAGAGAAGGGGTCAAATCCGGGAATGGGAAGATTGTGATAACAACCTACTTCTGGGGCAATACCAAAATGAATGTCAACTGATCTCGGGTAGAAGAAGGTCAGATCAACTACTCCAATGCCAGCACTGCTAGTGCCTAAATTCTGGCTAGAAATTAGCTGAGCTACCCTGGGATCCTTAAAGTTGACAACCAAACAGTCCCCCTCAAAGCGCTTGTGACTACTACCTACCCAACCTACCCTTCTGACACCAAGAATCAGCCCATCGACTTCCCTGGGCAGTGGTCTAGTAATCCTTAACCAGTGCATGGTTTTATTTTTTAGCATCTGGAAGGATTCTTGCTGCCCAACCAACAATGGTGGTACGTTGGTAAGGATGGCGACATAGGGATGGCAGTCTGGGGGCAGATTCATAGGAGGTATTCTACGGGGCACTTTGGGAGGAACTGTGTCGGGCTGGCTAGAGGGGAGAGGGACGGGGCAAGTCAGTGTAGATTGGGCTAAGGTGTTGCAATTATTGGATCCAGGGTTCCTAAGTTTGGATCTATCAATAGTGCCCGTAGCCTTGCTAGCTAAGCGCTTCTTGGGTTGCGATGTGTTTGCCCGGGAATGGTCTGGAGGGTGGGGATTGATCTTATGGATTTTACCTGAAGAACGAGGCCCCCCTTTGGCAGTAACAACAGCAGGAGGAATGGACTCTGGAACAGGTACCCCACTAGCCAACCCACTTATGTTAGAAGAATCTTGTGGAGTGATAGAGGTCGTCGTGGCCGCATGGACCCCCCCTTTGTTGCTGACCCAGGTCCTAAAGTGTGTTTTAATTAAGGATTTAGTTGAGAAAAAGTTGTCTAAGGTAGCTTGTTCAAAACTGTCCAAACGGTCCGCTAACCTTTTGACTCGTTCAACAATAGGGGTCAGTAGAGATTTCATCAGTTTCTCTATCTGTGTGAGTAAGGGTGAATCTGGGGGTATAATATCGGCAGGAGCCATCGCCAGAGTGTCGCTTGGATTACATGGTGAATCACCAGAGAACGCCCCACCCTTGAAAGTTTGAGCCCCACCTGAACCAGCCCCTTTAGACTTATAGGAAACTCCCGTTGCTAAACCAAGTTTCCTAATTTTCTTGTTTTTTTTTTAGGGTGACAACCTTTTCGGGGACTAATATTTCTTTTTCTTTTATTATGAGGGTTTTTGGGTGCTGCATGGGTTAACCCGCCGTGTAAGGCAGGAATTTCCTCGTCAGTAGATGTAATATTTAAAGTAGTAGGCATGGGGGAAGGTTAGTTGGTAGAGACTGCGACCGGTGGCTCGTTTCCGGTCTGGGAGTCAAAACCTAACGTACCTTCCAATCTGACCAAACTGGGCAACAATGATGAATCCTGGGGCTTTTCCACTGAGTCTGGCACGGTTAAGGGTGGAGATGAAGGGACCGATGCCAGAGAACCGAGGGGTGCCCGCTTCTCTAGAGGGAGTTTAAGGAGTACGATAGACTGCCTGCGCTCAGCGCGTCTTTCAGCTAGGGCAATCTCTCTATCAATGTCACGAGTGGCCCTAGAGAAATACTTGTCTTAAGGGACCCAAGATTGCAACCCCTACCGTGGGCGGGAGGGGATTCAATGGGGGAGTAGTTGGAGGTGAAGACATGCTTAGCGATCCTTACAGCACGAGGAATAAGCAAGAAAGCTGTAAACCGCAACTGGACCACTCGAAATACAGAAGGAAACTTAAGCTACGGTCCGTCAACAAGGCTACACAATATAACAGTTCGCTCCACCTTACGCAGTCCAGTCCGATAAATGACGCTAGATGTCAGAGAGTGGGCCCAGCCCAGCCTCCTGCAGCCTTTGACGGCCACAGACGGCCTGCCCTGATCCCGGGCTTCTCCCGGCGCGCTCCCGCTCAGCGGGGGGTAAGTCCAGTTCTTATTGGGTGTGGACCGCACAGGAGGCGGGGCTAGCAGGGAGAGCGGGCCATGTGTTTCAAGTTGGCCGAGCAGGGACTCCTGGGAGATGGAGTCCCCGCACTCACGCTCGCAGCCCTGCCCTGCCCCTAGGCTCCCCAGTGACAGCAGCTGATTCCTGCAGCAGATCTCCTCCACGAAGCGGGACCCGCGAAGCGGGTTCCGCGAGCAGTTGGGTTGAAAACACAGCGGGCAGCCCAGCAGGATCGTCCAGTGATGCAGCAACCTTACAAGAGCACAAACGCGGTACAAAGAATCCTGCCGGTCAGCAGCTAGGGAGAGTTTTTTATGACCAGTGCACAGGGGGTGGGGCTAGCAGGGAGAGCGGGCCAGGTGTTTCAAGTTGGCCGAGCAGGGACTCCTGGGAGATGGAGTCCCCGCACTCAAGCTCGCAGCCCTGCCCTGCCCCTAGGCTCCCCAGTGACAGCAGCTGATTCCTGCAGCAGACCTCCTCCACGAAGTGGGACCCGCGAAGCGGGTTCAGCGAGCAGTTGGCTTGAAAACACAGCGGGCAGCCCAGCAGGATCGTCCAGTGATGCAGCAACCTTACAAGAGCACAAACGCGGTACAAAGAGTCTGTTTTTTACACTGGGTGTATCAAAGTTTATATTAGAGTGTGAGGAGGTGCATCAGATTTTCACCTGGATGATATCATCAGTGATGTCATTTGAGATGTCATCAATGATGTCATCAGTGATGTCACTGACCATGTAATGATTGATATAATATGTGACGTCATCAGCAGTGCATTTTGGGGGCGCAAGTTATAGTTAGCTGAATCAACTATAACGGAGGAATTTCCATGGTTTTCTACAAGAGAAATTTCCAACTAACTAGAACGTCCCTCAAACCTATGTTTTTTTCAGTGACTTTCTAATGTATTTTAAATGCTAATTTCTAACTATAACGTCCTTTGAACCTATGGATTTTTCAGTGAATTTCTAAGGTTTTTTAAATGCCAATTTCTAACTAAAAACATTCCTGAAACCTATGGTTATTTCAGTGAATTTCAATGGTTTTTAAATGCAAATTTCTAACTATAACATATCGGTCGCGTTTCCAGAGTTGTGGAGAAAGGTGAGGGTTGCCTCCGAAACACCTCTTAGCAATCCCCCACTGTGTTGGATTTACTGAAGGTAACAGGAGGAGTAGTTAGTCCCCAACGTTAACCTTGGGGGCCAACTATCCTTTTTATTACCACCAGTAAGTCCCACACAGCAGGATTGTGAACTTCTTATATCAGGCCCGGCCCCTCCCTGCACCACTGTGCAAACGTGCCCCCTAGCACATTGTAAGTTGGGGAGTTACTTCCCCTTGAATCCTGAGGGTCCCTGGGGGCCAACTTGCCCACCAGGTACCTCCTGGAAGCGGCACAGAGGTGCATTGCAGAGGTGTTCCGAGGCCAAGCTCCTTTTTACACCTCTCTGCAACGCAGCTCATGGCCGCGGTCAGGCTCTTCAACCTCGATTCCTCCGGATTGTGCCTATGCTCAATTGGGGCCCATCTCTGAACCACCTAAAGTCTGGACGGTGAATACCCACAGACTGTTGAGGTGATTGAGCGGGGGAAGGAAAGGGTAGGAACATCAGGGAGGGAGATCTGAGAAGGTAAACAAAAACAACATAAGCGTTTGTTTCTTTTCCTTTACCCTATAATTTGTACGTAACCCTACTATACAATAACCCCTACCTGAAACAATAAAGAAGTATAGCTGTCTTCAGAAGAGAGAAGAGGGTGGAGGCTGGTTCATGATACAGCTATCAAATGAAAGCAAAGAAAAACAGTTAAGAGAGAATCTTTCTACGACCCTGAACACTTCTTCTATACTTTATTAACCCTGGTAGCACACCTTTAAAAAGGCTTGCATCTTACAGGATACTGCCAGTCTGTGTGTTCACTACCCCTCTTTAATGTTCTCTCTCTCTTCTGGAATAAATATAACATAGGACAAATACCATTAAATCCTGGTAAAGCATAGATGAGGCTTTGTAAATAAAAATAGGGTCTTTAACCCATTCAGACAAAGATCAAGAGTTGCAAATGATCCAATACTCTTGCAGAGTCTAAATGTTCGAAGGTGTTCATCGCAAAGCACAACAAAGAACTACTGCCACAATAAAGGTTAACTGAAATGGTTCTCATTATTTCCATATAAACAACATATGACTTTTATCCAAGAGTGCATGTAACAGTAAAGTGCAATCCTTCTCGGTTCAGTGATTGAGGGCGTAGAATATTTCCCTGCATGGAACCGGTAATCCCTTGGTTTCTCCATCAGGGAAATGGCCAGCCAAGCGAAATGGCCACCCAAGCACCACGGAAGGTGCCTATGCAGAAGACCGCCAGCCGGCAGATACCAGCCAACAGAGGAGTCACTACAAGACGGTGATAGCCACCGTTCCAAAAGGCTAAGGCTTTAAAGTTCCCAGGATATGTGCCGAAGCACTCTTACCGCCCTTTTTACAAAGCGTCGTATCCTGGCGTGAAAAGTCAGATTCTGAAACCCAAACGAATAATCGGCGTTTCCGTCGCTCTTTGAATCTGCTCCCGGCGTCGCACCCGAGTCACGTCATGTGGCTTGCATGGAAGCCGGGAAACATAGTTTGCTTCCGATATTTCAGAGCTCGGTATGCGCTGAGAGCAGTTAGTGCGCTATCGGCATCCGATCCTGACAGGCGCTTACTGGAGGTGCCTGGTGTGCTATTTGGACCCAAGGGACCCTCAGGATTCAAGGGGACTTAATCCCCCAACTTAGAACAAGCCACAGGACATGTTTGCACACGTCATATTAGGCCCAGCTCCCTCCCTTCACTAATGCAAACGCTCCCTGTAGCGCGTTTAAAGTTGCTTTTTTGGCGGCGGGGGAGAAGGGGGCTGCGTGGCCCACCCTTCCCTGGGCCACTTATGACCCAGGGCCTTGCACCCTGTTTTTTATTTCTTTATTATGCGGAGGGGGATTGCGTGGCCCCCCTCCAAAGGCCAATTATTGCCCCGGGGACCCCATCCCTCAGGGCCTGGCCATCCGTTTTTTTATTTTTCGAAGGTGGTCAGCGTAGCCCCCCTCCTCAGGCCAAATATGGCCCCTGGGACTCCATCCCCCGGGGCCAGCTTGCCTTTAAAAAATTTTTTTAAATGGGAGGGGGGCCTCGTGGCCCCTCTCCCAGGCCACTCCTGGCCCCGCGGACCACATGCCCCAGGGCCTGGCCTCTCGGCTGGGGACCGTGGGGGAGCCCCAATTCCCCCATGGTCCAGCCGGCTCCTTGCCTCCTGCGGGAGCCGGCATTGCTTTTCCACAAGGGGAGCGGCTAACATGCAGCTCCCTTGTGCAATCTGCTTTGGATTTTGGAAGCAAGAGCAGGAAACCTGCTCTCGCTTCCAAAATCCAAAGCAGTGTTTGCTATGGCAGTGCGGCTCCTGCCCTGCCATACCAAATAGCAGTGTCCGGGGGGTGGGCACCCCAGGACACTGCAGGAGCCGGCCCTGGGGGGTAGCGGACCCCAGGGCCATGAAGGGCTCCATGAGGGGGCCGCGCAGTCCCCCTCCCTACCAATACAAAGCCCTGGGGATGTGGTGGTGCCCTGCGCTTGGGGGTCCTGCATTTACATATTTAGTGCCCCGGGGAGGTGGAGGTCCCCGGGGTGTGTGGGGGGGCGGGCACACAGTTTTTAATTATTAAAATTAACCGGGGAGGCTCGATTGTTTGTGGAAACCCCGGGGAGGTGGTGGTCCTCAGAGCAGCGTGGGGGGGATTGGGATCCCCCCCATGCATTTTCTTTTCACAGCCCCGGAGAGGTAGCAGTGCCCCCGGGATCTGGCCCACCCGGGGGGCTTCTTTTAAATGAAGCGAGGATGCCTGCGTCTACCGAGTCACAAGATGGCTGCCAAAACATCCTGGTTTGGAGTGTTGGCAGCCAATGAGAATGAAGCTCTTGCTCGGTGGGATTGCGACCCCATCACGGCCATAGATATCGAAACTTTTTCTTTTTTTTATTTCTCAAGAACTATTGAACAGATTTACACCATTTAACAAGACAAGAGCTGACCGGAGCTGATCACTAGTTTTGAAAATTTCACAAAGATTCGTCAACCAGCGCCAAAATTATTGGGGGAAAAAAAATGCTTTTCCTATGGAAACTAGGTCCTAACTAGAACTACCTAATGGCGAACGCCTGTAGGGTGTGTGTGTGTATATGTGTGTGTGTGTGTGTAATTTTATATATATATATATATATATATATATATATATATATATATCTCCACAATCCTGTAGTGCCAGCAACCAAAAGACAGCTCGAACACAAACCAGGTACAGACCACAACAAGGGTTTTCTTGGTGAAATAAAGTGCTTTAATTCCATCGATGGGAACGGCAACATGACGCGTTTCGTCCGGGGAACCCGGACTTGATCACATGACAAACCCAGAGATACATGTGGTTAAATACTGGTAGTACTACATATGGCCCCTCCCATAGCATCCAGGACATAGAAGAAATACTGTTTGTACCTGAAATGGCTGCCAAAAATCTTAAACTAGTCAAAATTCATTTATATACATACTTTTTCATGATACTAAGTTCATCATATCGCGATATTGGAGAAATGTCATAATAAAGGACAGGGTTAAAACCATAATAATTCCTTAATTATTTCCAATTATACATCGATAAAATTAATGAACAAAATACAATATACAAATATAGGGCAAGTGCCCGAATTCATAGCCAGCCACTAAAGGTAACAATAACATTGTTAAGTAATGTATCTAGTCCCAGGAGGTCCATCGGACAAAAACCAGTAAAAACGTTAAAAACCACATACTAAAGTTGTGCAAAAATAGTGCAATAATTCAAAATCCATGAAATAGACCAGAGCCAGATAATTCCTGAAGCTAGCAAATTATCTGCAGCAAACACAATAATTATTCAAAAAGTGATAAAGTGCAATAGTGCAAAAAAGAGCAAATCACCGGCAAGTATATACATAAAAGTAGGGAAATATAAAAAGGGAATGTGCAAAATTACTGCAATCTTTAGAAATAGTTTAACAGGATATAACAAATATATCCAAAAACTTGATCAGAGAGGGATAACACTGCATCATAAAAAGAATTTCATAAATCGTGTACAATTGCATAGAGTAAACCACAGATAAGCCACATAAGTTTAACAATAGAGCATCCTCAGCACAATATCAATAGGTAAAACCATATAAATAGGTAAAAACCATTTAAAATACTGTGCAAATAATGGAGTAAACATGAATATTTACAAAAAATTGTGAAGATCTTCTCCCATGTTTAAGCCATTAGGAATCTTACTATTGAGCAGAACTATATAATGGCTTTCCAACTGTCTTAATTTCTTTTCTCTATCTCCTCCTCTTTTAGATAAGGGGACAGCGTCAATAACAAAATATTGTAAATCATTTGGATTGTTATTGTGGACCAATTTAAAATGACGTGCCCCAGGGTAATTGGGGTCAGAATTGACTATGGCCCGAAGATGAGTGATGTCCCAGACCATGTCATGAGTGATGTAATATGTGACGTCATCAGCAGTGCATTGCAGGCGCGCAAGTTATAGTGAGTCCAACTAACTATAACGTGGGAATTTCAATGGTTTTATGTCAGTAAAATTTCCAGCTAACTATAACTGGTGTCAAACCTATGTTTTTTTCAGTGAATTTAATAGGTTTTTTAAATGCTAATTCCTAACTATAACTGGTGTGAAACCTATGGTTTTTTCAGTGAATTTCATAGGTTTTTTAAATGCGAATTCCCAACTATATAAGGCCTGAAACCTATGTTTTTTTCAGTGAATTTCAAAGGTTTTTTTAATGCTAATTCCTAACTATATAAGACCTGAAAGCCCACCAGGAATCTCCAGTATGCGCCAGGGGACTGCATTGAAGAGAGGTGTAATGAAACCACACCCCTTTTTACACTTCTCTGCAACGCATCCCCCGTGCATGTTTGAAGAGGGGGAACTAATTCCCCTTGCATACTGGGGGCCAACTAGCCCACCTGGAACCTCCAGTATGCGCCAGGGGGCTGCATTGCAGAGGTGTAATGAGGCTTTGCCCCTTGTTACACCTCTGCAACGCAGCCCCCTGCCGCGTTTGCAGAGGGGGAACTAATTCCCCTTGCATACTGGGGGTCCCTGGGGGCCAACTAGCCCACCAAGAGCCTCCAGTATGCGCCAGGGGGCTGCATTGCTGAGAGGTGTAATGAGGCCACACCCTTTTTTACATCTCTCTGCAACGCTGCCCCCGTGCATGTTTGAAGAGGGGGAACTAATTCCCCTTGCATACTAGGGGTCCCTGGGGGCCAACTAGCCCACCTGGAACCTCCAGTATACGCCAGGGCTGCATTGCACAGAGGTGTAATGAGGCTATGCCCCTTTTTACACCTCTCTGCAACGCAGGCCACTGGCACGTTTGCAGAGGGGGAACTAATTCCCCTTGCATACTGGGGGTCCCTGGGTCATATCTGCCCAAACACCGATATTCCGAACAATTGAAAATGACTTTTCTTGAGAAACATTTGGATTTGGATTATCAGGTCCGATACTTTGGAATTTTTGAAAGACTGACTTTGAGGATGCTATAAATTACTCAAGTCTGCCCGAATTGTGTTAGTAAAATTGATACCTAGTCACTTTGAATAAGAATGTACTTACGTCTCGTCTAACTTTTGGAAGAAATATCTAGTATTATGACAGCAGGATACCGACATAACTTGAAGGAAATAAGAACGCCCTGAAGAAGTTCTGCTGTACCGAACGAAACGTTTCGGCTGGCTGTGGTACATAAACTTAAGGAAAATAAAGGCATTTGAATATACAATACACCAAGATTCAGCGCTTCAATAAGGACTCTAAGTGATATGATTTGATTGGACTTATTGTGCAAGTGGTGCTGTGCCAAACTTTGGAATATTCTCCACTACTCTCTACTACTTACTCTCTCCTACTCCACTACTCTCAAATACTACTCATTCTCTACTACTCTACTACTCTCTACTACTCTCTCTCTACTACTTACTCCCTACTACTCACTATCTACTCAATCTCTACTACTCACTCTCTCTTACTCTCTCTCTTACTCTCTCTCTACTACTCACTCTTTACTACTCACTCTTTATTTATTTATTTATTTATTTTCTGACACTTATAGAGCGCGAACAATTACCCTTGGGTGTCTCGGCGCTAGACTGCAGTAATGTCATTCCTTAGAGGTGAGGTTGCGGTGGGTGTACTGTATTATTGGTTGAATAACCACGTCTTCAGATTTTTTCTGAACTGTAAAAGCGATGGACTGGCTTTGATGTGGTATGGTAGGGTGTTCCAGATTTTGGGGGCCGCAACTAAGAAGCGGCGGTCACCCCATGTGACTGTTCTGCTACGTGGGACCACTAATTGGTTAAGTGATGAAGATCGTAGCTTTCTGGCAGGACTGTAAGGTATTAGGTGATCTTTTAGGAAGCGAGGCCCCTGATCCTGCATTACCTTGTAGACTATACACATAGCTTTAAACTTTATCCTGTTTTGGATAGACAACCAGTGGTAGGACCTCAGAGTATCTGAGATGGGTGCGAATTTTGGTTTTTTTGACAGCAGGCGTGCGGCGGCATTTTGTACCGTCTGCAACTTTTTTGTGACTCTGGATTGTGCATTCAGAAAGAGTCCGTTGCAGTAATCTAGTGAACTTAAAACCAATGACGTGACCAGGGTCTTAGCGGCCGTGTCAGGCAGAAAAGGCAAGATTTTCCTTATCATTCTGAGTTTAAAATGGGCCGTAGACGCTACCTTATTGGCATGAGCCATAAAGTTAAGCTGGTTGTCAAAGGTAACTCCTAGATTTCTCACCTTAGGGGTCGGACAAGGTGGGGTGCCAAATGCTGATGGCCACCAGGTAGTAGGCCACGATGGCGAGAGATTGCCAAAAATGACAACCTCCGTTTTCTCGGAGTTAAGCTTCAGGCAGTTTCCTGCCATCCACTCACCGATAGCTGTCATGCTTCTTTGGAACCGTTCTGCCACCTCCTGTCCGTCACCCTTGATGGCCAATACCAACTGTGTGTCGTCTGCGTATGAGGTTAGGCTCATCCCATGTGCTTTGATGACACTAGCAAGGTCCGACACATAGATGTTAAAAAGTGTCGGACTAAGGGATGAGCCTTGAGGGACCCCACACGGCAACGACAGTTTGGCAGATTGGAATGGTCCAAGAGTGACCGCCTGAGTTCTATTAGCCAAGAAGGAGGCAAGCAGGTTTCTCGCAGTGGAATGGATTCCCATTTTTTCGACACGGTCGACCAAGGTCTTGTGGTCAACCGTATCGAATGCTGCCGAGAGGTCCAAGAGTACCAGCAAAGCTGTCCCTCCTTGGTCCCGGATGAGTCTAATATCATCCGCTGCTTTGATGAGAGCAGTTTCGGTTCCATGATATTTACGGAACCCAAACTGGGTATCAAGCAGATTGTGTCTCTCTATATATTCCGACAGCCGCTGGTTCATGGCTTTCTCTGTCAGTTTGGCCAAAAAAGGAAGACTTGCTATGGGCCGGTAATTTTTCAGATTATTCCTGTCAAGATTTGGTTTTTTAAGCAAAGGCTTAATCAACTCTCTACTACTCACTCTACTTCTCACTCTCTACTACTCACACTCTACTACTCACTCTCTACTACTCACACTCTACTACTCACTCTACTACTCTCTACTATTCTCTCTCTGCTACTCACTCTCTACTACTCACTCTCTACTACTCACTCTCTACTACTCTCTAATAATAATAATAATAATAAGGTAGTTTCTAAAGCGCCTGGTGACGCCTTCCCGGCGTGTCCCCGCACTGTGGAGTACAAGTTTTCAGAAACGGACATTCCAGCTCCCACCGCATATACAGCTGCTTATAGATTATATAAGTGTGTTTTTAGCAGAGTTCTAAATTTAGTTTCCGATTCTTCCAGTCTTAGGGATGTCGGGAGAGCGTTCCAGTTTTTTGCCACTACAGCTCTAAAAGAGCGACCACCGAGTTTCGCTCTTTTTACACGGGGGATCGTCAGCAGACCCATCCCCTCTGAGCGTAAGGCTCTGGTCGGCTCATACCTAAGTACTAGATCCTGAAGATAGGGAGGAGCTTTATGTTGGAGTATCCTATGGCACATTAAGAGAAAGTTAAACATCACTCTTTTTTTGACCGGTAGCTACTACTCACTCTCTACTGCTCTCTACTACTCACTCTACTACTTACTCTCTACTACTCTCTATCTACTACTCACTCTACTATTCACTCTACTACTCTCTACTAATCACTCTCTGCTACTCTCTCTACTGCTCTCTACTACTCTCTACTACTCACTCTCTACTCTCTATTACTCACTCTCTACCTCTCTACTAGTCTCTACCTCTCTACCGCTACCTCTCTACCTCTACCGCTACACCTCTACACCTCTACCTCTCTACCTCTCTCTACACACACATATACACATATATATATATGCATATATATGCATATGCATTTATATATTTGTGTATATATATATATATATATATATATATATATATATATATATATATACACACATATATAAACATGTATAATCTGTATATCTATATAAATACAAATATAAATGCATGCATACATATACATATATGCATACAGATGCATGTTATTTACCTGAAAGTTTAAAAAACACTAATAAAAGCAAAGCTAAAAAGCCACCTCATTACAAACAGAATGGCTTTAACTTAAACGAGGACGAGATCTATTGCATTTTCAATGCTGGTTTACTTTGGTTCCATCAAGAAGGCATTCAGATGTGTCACACATTTGCCATGTTAGCGGTTTGATTGAGAATGTGAAAAGAAGCAGGGAGATTGTCCCCTTTGTAAGCGTGAGCCTGTCGGAGAGGTTTCTGTTCACTAGTATTCTCGCTTTTGGGGCATCGATATGCGGGCCATTTGCTTTGTTGCATAAGAGGTCTCAGTCCCACTTTAGATAATATGGTGTGAAAACATGGCCACTCAAAGTGGTCAAAGGACTTCGCTGCGTCAATTCCGATTATCACAATAGGAATTTCTTGTCTATTAATCTTCTCAATCAAATAGAGTACACCTTGTTTGTTATCAAAGGTTTGGAGCTTTTTTAATCAGGCTGGTTTGATCCGGCTCTGTTAAAAAGGACATGCAGTTCTCTATTAGCCAGGACTTTCATATGAATTTTTATATGTAAATTGAGATGTTATGTGGGCCTGTAAACTACACACTTCATTATTATTTCCTGTTTTGTGTATCAGTGTGATGTCTGCATCATTCATTGTATCTGTTACCCTACCAGACTCTTGGATTGTATTAAATATTGCAATCAATAGCAGAGGCTAGAGGGAGGCAAATTGGTTGTAAAGGATGATTAAGTAGTCCGGGCCTGGTGACTTGTGGGGCAGCATATTTAAATACTCCAGTTACTTCCTCAATTTTTATCTCTCTAGTTCCTTTTGTGTAGCTAGTGGGATAACTAGTTAGTGTATGGGTTGCAAGACTTTGGTAATCTTACTCGGAGATGGCATCTGGCTCCCATATAAGTAGTGGCAATATTTTATAAAAGGCTTACTGTTTCTCCCTTTCTGTTCATGTGACTATGCCTTCAGCAGTCCTAATGTTAGGTATTTGCAAAGTTTATTTTGCCTTTCTCACTTGTCATGCCAAGATTTTATCGGCTGTATTATCCTTCTCATTGAACATTGTTTGAGGCAGAACAATGCTTTCTCCGATCCCTCTATAATAGTCAGATATAATTGGCTTGGAAGTGTTTTGTTTTTTAAAATCCCTGTTTTGCTTATTTTAACTTTAGTTTGCCTTCTAGATTTGCTCTTGTTATCCATCCCATCTCTCGTGATTGCATTACCCCTCATGACCATCATGAAGGAGTCTCATCTGAGTACTGATGTAGCGTCCCTGATATTGTTGGGTTCAAACTATTCTTTGATCTGGTCTCTCATTTTATTTTGGAGTCTACCCCCAGAGATTGTTGAGTCAAATCTCCAGTGATTCTCATTGTGGCTCACCGCTGGGGAAATTTCATATAAATGGGGCATGATCCAATGTGACTAGTAAGCCAATTTCTATTTTGATAGTTTGCACAACCATTGATTAGGTGCTCCATATGTTGTCAATGTGGGAGAATGTTCTGTGGCTATGTGAGAAAAAAGTATATTCATTCTGGTTTGGATGAGTCTTCCATATGTCTAAGAGAACTGCATCCACCTGAGCTCTCCTAGTAACACATGGCATCCTTTCCCCGTGTCCATCCAAAGCATGCTTGTACATCACTGGATTCGGAACCAAAAAGAAATCGCTCACCCATATAATCTCATTGGGTGCTTTAGTCTGGAGCAGATCCAAAATCTGTCGTGTGTGTCCTGGCCCATATTAAAAGAATCTCAAATAAAAAGAGGGGTCCAAAAACCCAAAGGGATAGGACACCACACAAGACTTGAAGTCTTAAAAACAATTCCCTTTGGGATTATAACATGCCAATTTAACAAACCACATACAAACTTCACTTTTACTGTAGTGTAGTTCCTATTTTCCCAATAGGCGCTGCGCATTGGAATAACATAAACAGCAGTGTAGACGTAGGACAGAGGTCAACTAGGTCTCTACTGACTATGTTAAACTTAATTTAGGTTTTCGCCAGCTAGCTCAGAGGTCACTGGAAACTTTCTTGAATGAATAGGGAGGGACAACCACTCCTGGCTCAGACAAGAAGGGATTCAGTTTCCGACAACCGCATAAACATGACAACTTTGCTCCCTCAGAGTAAGAGTGCATCTCTAGAGGCGTGTGAAAACAATACAGCTATTTCACTCAGTCAGCAGTGCATACTTAGTTTCACCAGAGTGCAGAGAAATAGAGAGACGGACGTTTTCAATAAAAAGGTGTTATTTATTGAGGAGTCTTCTTTCTCATGCAAGAGAAGTGAATTGCCACAATTGCAATACTTAAAGTAAAGTAAAGTGCGTACAGTAAAAATAGTATTATGAAATAATACTGTAAAAGCTTGATATGGTTTCTTAGCCATATGATACTTTAAAACGGATAAAATATATACATACATAAATACATTGACTAACATACTCAACTGGTGCTTCTAACTAAGCCTACCCCGGTGTACCTGATCTAAGCCTAATTCATGGGAAGGGATGAGTAAGTAGCAGCTTTAGTTAAGTTAGTTAAGAATATTTTGCCAAAAATCTGCATCAAGAATTCTCTCAGGAGTTCAGTTGGCTCCGTACCTTGGTAATAGAATGTGGGAGGTCTGGTATCTCTTTCCTCAGGATTCGATATTCCAGCAACCCTCAAGGGTAGGCTGGAAACACCGGAGCTGGATTTTCTCGGCTGGAGAAAAAGACAGCGTCTCTCTCAGTGCGTCAAACAGGAGGGGCGGCTTCCGTGGGCACTCGCATCAGCTGGGCTCTCGGGCAAGTAGATGGCCGCTCTGCTCCAAACCACCGTGTGTTTGCTTAAGGCAACTGTTGGTATTTTATACCTGGAAGGTGCCGGGTTTGACGTAAGGTTGGACATAAGACGTCACTAATAACTAACAGTTCTTTCTGGACTTCAGGAGTTCTTGTTCAAATCAAAACAAAAGCAGGGGAGTTTTCCCGGGCTGCTGGAGGCTTGGTTTGTTTAAAGAACGCGTTGTGCTTTCTAGGAGTCGATGGAAGTAGCCGTGCTGTGCTTTGGATTGCATGGGCTATTACTGAATATGAATCTGATTCTTATGCCTGTATCAGGATATTATTGATTATAACCTCACAAGGGCATAAATCGGGAACATAGAATTAGGGTCCTAGATATGAACACGACACCCACTCCACGGATTGATGTCCATCATTACTAAAAAACTAAGCAATAGTAAACATTCAATGATGCATGTGTTTTTTCTGACCCACCCCAAAATACATATTTCGCATTTGAAATGGTATAAGGTAAATACATGAAAAATGAGTGTTTGTACTGTACGCTTTTCAAGCAGTGTCATCATTCAGATAAATGCATATATATATCAGCTGAATGAATTGCGAAAATTACACATGAAATGGCTCTAAATACAGAAAAGAAGGTCGAGACCATTTCATCACATATCTATACAAATTGCTGTATATGTGCTAGAGGCTGAGGTAAAATATTGTCTCTAGTATCCTAAAATAGAAGCTCTGTTCTCTAAGAATAGTTCTACTTTAAGCAGAGTATCATGTGCCGAAAAAAGGTAAATATTTTGAAAAATGGGCAAAAATAATTTAGCTTTCAGGGGAAAAAGTGCCAAATATTTTCTGTAGCTTTGTTTATCAAAACTGAAGGTCGAATTCAGAGTTCAGGGAACGCTGTGTGCTCATTGTTTTTATTTATTCTCGTTGACTGGAGAGAACATTATTTCAGACAGACCTGCAAAAAAGTGGTCTACCACATCAGTTGAAAGTTCGTCTAAGTTTGAAAATATTGCTACTGCGCTGTTCTCTGTGTGAGTGCTATCATCGATTGTTGGATCAGCAATGCTCACGGAAGGCTGTACCTGTTCAGTGCTGTTTTCCTCTCGTACCTCACCGCCACCTACTCGGCGTGGTGAAGTCTCAACGAATGCCGTCATCAGAATCGGTAGCTGCTGGGGACAACACGATGCATGAGTTGTTACCGGACTTAGCAAAGTATCGATTTCCATTGGTACTGCTGATTGTAGTGTAAGACAGATGTCCAACACGCATTCTTCTCCGCATAGCAGACATCAAAGGACAGGTATGATGCAATCTTGCCAGATCGGTCTGAATGAAAGAAACCAGGTTGTACTTAGATCTCTTAGCTGGGCCAATCCGAGGACCTTAGTGATACGGTCTCGGTATCGTATTGCTAGGATCGTTTCTTCCATCGTTGCTAGAGTCTTGCCTGTGGATTGGCTTGCCATATCGGTGCAGAAGGAGCAAAAATAAAATTCCTGCCACGAGTCCCAAGATTAAGGGTAGGCCGCTAAAGACAGAATGGACAAAATTCGGGAAGATGCCCAGACCTGTTTCAAAGGGTGCTAACAGTCCCGAAATAATTGTCTTAAATACATATGCGATGCCACTGGTATCAGACATGTTTAAGATTTGGCTCAACACTTCTACGAAATGTACGGGGCAATTTGTTGATTAAAGGGTATGTATCTCTGCTGCTGTCCTTGCAACTTGCAGATCATATGTCTCTTTTGATGATGTTAAAGGCACAGTTGTTTGTAAAAGAATAGAATTCATTCTGCTTAACGTATCATTTCGAATAGAAGAGATATTCAACCGAGGCCATAACGCAGCCCCCATATCTGGATTGCTGTGTGGATACAATACTTGCATACAGCAAATGGCCCTGGAAGTTACAGTTGTCAGATAGGCTTTTCCTGGCAGCATGCCACAACAGCTGTGGTCACTTATTAAAATGTAACTACCGTGAGAAACTGGTCTAAAAATGGCTCTATCTGTTTTGCAGGCGTGCCATGCAGGTGACATGAAAGGTTGTTTGAAGACCCTTCGCAGGCTGCATGCAAATTAATTCCTTGACACAGAAGTGTACTGCTTAGTGATTTTTTACCAATTTTTACCACTAAGAAATACCTCCTTGTTTCCCTCACAATAACATCTGTGTGTAGAATGCAAATCCCAGGTTGATTTGATGTATTCTTTACCCAACCTTTCATACTGGCCTGCTGGTATATATTCTTGACAGTATTTGAACTGGAAAGTTATCGGAATTGTAATCTTTCCATGTATTATCCATTCCATGACAGGTCTCTCTGACATTGTCAATGGTAATCTCTCGAGTTTTTCAATGCTCAAAATCGTATAGTCTGCTCCTTTTTGTGCCAAACTGATTTGTTTATCAGTAAGGTTAAAGATAGAAAACAATGACGTTTTGTTGATTAAACGCCATGGTACGTAGCCTGAACGTAGGTTTTGCAACGTCCAGCCAAGCTGTACAATAGAACGTAATTGAGACTGACCATGTTGTAACATTAGTAAGTCCTGCTCTATTATATCAAAAGCAGATGATACAATGCTGTCCAGTGAATATATTCTGGAAGACAGTCGTTAACCCATTGTCCACAACAGAAAGTGATTTTTCCAAATGTATACGATCAATTTCTCATATTTTTTCTGCTGTTTCAATTTGCATTACTTTCCATGCTTCGTTGTATGCAGCGTATATACCGGCCGCTATGAAACGTTTTTGGCGCTGTTTGCGTGGTCCCATTATGAAATCACGCAAGTCAGCACCGTCTTTAAGTAAAGTCAAGTGTTGCTTAATTTCAGCCAGTGTGGATTTCTGTAGGCACTCAATGCATAGTTTCCCTACACTGTATGTTGTAACTATCCCTGAATGTTGTCTCTGGGAGTATCTAGGGTCTGGTCTGGTAATTTTGAACCCCTGTGTTTTGTTCAGGAATCTATCTTGACAGTTATTCGTGTCTGTTGGCCAGATTAACCACTTTTTCTAATCAGTATGTGTTCTGTTTTGGTGTAAAATATTAGATACGTCTATCTCCACATCAGTAGTGCTGTCACTATCAGGTATGGGTTTCGGAATAGACGGTGTATTCAAATCTTTTATCTTAGCTATGCCAAGACACGTAGTTTGTTGAATTGTGTCATTCAAGAATATCATTTGTTCCGGGATCATGCAGGCTCTAAACAGTGCTTCTAGGCCTTGTACTTGCCAATCTTTGGAACCCCAGATTGTTTCTGTTTCAATGGTGTTTTTCCAAAATTCGAAACCTAATGTAGACATTTTGTCATAAAATGTTTCTGAATAAATCAATGTTGTATTTGTCAACATTGTTTTCATTCCTGTTCTATTAAACTTTTTAAAATAAAACGTTCCTGGATCACTGGTATTAAACCCTGTGAAGTATTGGAATTTCTCAAAAAAAAAATCGAATGCTTTTTGGTGGAGTTGGACAGTGTTCCCACTGGTTATAAGATAAAACATTTCTAGGCTGAGCAGTTTTATGCAAATAGTGATCACCATAATGGTTGTAGCAGTATAGCTCTTCATAATTGGATGAACCCTGTAAGTAATCATGTTCTGTAAATTTGGCTGACATTACTAAATCTGACATCATATTATTAATGTTTTCAAAGTCCCAGTCATCAGAGAAGGTATTAGGTGTCACAAAATCACTTAATGAAATCTTAAGCTGGTGAGGACACTTTAAGAGCTCGACCGGGCCAAAAATGTCAAAATCAGTTCTGTCCCATGCTACCCCACCGGGTATTGGAATGGCTGTGATGTTCACTGATGACAGTTCTCTTTTCTCGATGTGAGAGGATGTGTGTGGTTTTAGGACCAAGTTGATGTTCTGACTTGCTGTGTCCATTGTACTATATTTCCCCTCAATGAATTTTCCCAAACATAAAACCATGATGAGCCAAAGCAGAAGGAAATGTACACCTAACACAATCCAAAATTCAGTCCATGGTGAAATTAGATAAGTTTCTTTTAGTTGTTGAAAAAGTTCAATTACTTTGTTTTTAAAAGTTTTTGTTGGAGGCGTTTCTTCATGCTCGCTTGGATCTTCAGAGAAATTGTCGAAGTTGATGAAGTAGCCTGATGCAGTTCTGTCAATTGTTGGAATTGCTTCCGGTTTTTCATTTGCTTTTGCATTTTTATTTGTTGCATTTGCATAGTCCGAGGCTACATCGTTGTAGACAGGTGTTTCTTGATGAACTGGTAAGATTTGTGTTTCAAGAGGCACAAGTTCCATGGCTTTGTTGCATAGTCCTTTTTCCTGTACTGTAGGTTTATCAAATGTGATTAGTCTCTCAGTTTGAACCTCTTGGATAGTTGCAAATTTTGGTATTCTGCTATTTCTTGGGAGTCCACTGGGCCTACTACTTATTATCGGCCACATGATTGTGGTTTTACCAGGTCGATGGATACAACTCAGTTCTCCTTTTTACCAGCAAGTGGCAGTAGTACAACTGATCTTGTTCCATTGATAGCTAAGACAGGTACTGCTTTTCTGTAAGAAGGCCCAAATTCCTTCTTTACCGCGATCTTTTCTCTGACCAGATCCCCAATCTTTGGAATCCAGACAGGTCTTGCTGGGACAGGTGGTTTTTCTTCAGTGGCTGTCGACTGTTTCAACTTTGTTACTCAGGTTTTTTCTTGTTTCATTTAAATCCTGTAAAACAGCCAAACGGTCTTTGATATCAAAGGCTTTTTCTTCTACCACTGAAGTGTGACTATCTAAGTCCTGAATATGCATTCTAGTTCCGAACAATTGTTCGTATGGAGTGAGACCTAGAGAGTTTCTTGGCAGATTGTTAAGACTACGTTGGACACTTGTTAAATGTTTGACCCACCCATCACCCAAACCTAATACCCTCGCCGTTATAGATTGCTTTAAGTCCCGTTTTTTTCTTTCCACAACCGCATTTCCCTCAGGATGGAAGGGAGAACAGTACCGCAATGCGATGCCCATACTGTTCATGGCCTCTTTGTAAGCTCGAGAGCTAAACGCAGGACCCTGATCAGAATGTAGCATGCCAATTGCGTATGTGCCGATAAAGACTCGCAAATCTTTTATAACGGTTCTGGCGTCAGCCGAGTGCAGTGGTCTACATTTTTAAGTGAATTCGGTCTTAATTATTATGGGGACGCATTTTTTCGACTGGATTTCTGCGCTATAGATAGGCTGATGCTATGTAATAGTGGTATCTGGGCTACAGGCTGGGCCGGTTCACAACTGCTATCTCTGTTGCAGTCCTTGCAATTTTTTGCAAAATAGTAGATATCTACGCTCATTCCCGGCCACCAGTACTCTGATTGTAGTTCCATCAGAGATTTCAGGATCTCTTGGTGCCTCAGACCCAACCCCACATTGCTTCTTGTAGTAAGAAGATTCTCCGGTTCGTGTTTGGAATTACCCTATCCCCCACTCCAGGGATTCGAGGAAACTGAACGGAGTTTGCATCAATTATGTATGTATTATTGAGTGTATGGTTCAGAGGTAATGCTGCATAATCGCCTTTTAGTGAGGCTTTTACTGCCAGCATGGTTTCCCCATCTGTGTTTTTCTGAATGCTTTTCAGTGGCTACGGAAGCCAGTTGAACCGCTTCCGCTGAGGCTGTGTTAGCCAATGAATTCCTTGCAACGTGAACGCCATCACGTCGATGACTCAATGCGGGTATCACGTGAGTCTTTCGTAGTTCTTTCTGTAAAAGAACTACCTGTTCCCAAAGCCTTTTATGCTTTATTGTAGCACCTGTGTCATCTTTGTAACCTTTTTTGATCCATGTCTGCATGTCACTGTTGTATGATTTGACGCAGAAATACGAATCGCACACTATTAGTGTGGGGAATTCGCGATCGGCATTTTCAAGCGCCATCTTTAAAGTTCTTATTTCAGCTCGCTGAGCTGAACATTTCCTAAGTGATTCAGTTTTGGTAATCATTGGTTTGAATTTACCAGAGCGCCAGCGACCTTTAACAATCGCGCACGCTGCATCATAGGATTTATTTTCTACATCATAGTGTTGTGCGAATCTGTCCATATAGATTACGCAGGTATATTTTTCTAGCGGTAGAATTTCAGCTGGCAGAGGATATTCTCGTTCATAAACTAGATCTAGTTTTTTCAGTTTTGGGTCCAAATAGTATTTCATGTCTTCTGTAGCAAAAGAATTTTCCCATTCTATCCATTTTGGATCTAAGGCCACTTTAATCAGATTACGTGGACTTGGTAATGCCTCAAGGGCTGATTCTGCTGAAAGAACAGATATTCTCCTGCCTTGGGCTAGGGCTCTTTCTTTAGCTACAGAAGTTCTAAATGCTGTTAGAAATTTTTCTGTGGAGCTGAATTTCATTTCAGCTTCAGTGTACAAATGTTATTTGTAAGCTATAGGTACAGTTTCTCCCTCATTAGTGGTCACGTATGTGAATCCGCATCTTCCTCGGATGACTCTGATTACAAGATTGCGTGTATTTTCGCGAGTTTGTAATTTTGTTTTAGTTAACATGTCTGTTTGCACTGATCTCCAAATCTCTGTTTGTTTTTGAGTCCAATTGGTTTGTTTGAAATCTGGTTTTATTAATTCATAGAGAGGTTTAACCCTCTCAGCATAATTTAGAATGTATGTTCTTCCGAAATTCAGGAAACCTAGTAGTGATTGTAAATTCTTCAGCGTTTTTGGTGCTTGGAGTACAGCACATTTCTCTAAGAAATTGTCTGCCAGGCTTTTGCCTTCACTTGATAATTCATATCCTAAAAATAAGACAGTTAGATGGGCAATTCGTGACTTTTTAATGTTGAATTTGTAACCCTCTGAAGTGAGTCCAAGTATTATGGTATTCACCCTTTTTAGGTCGAGCTGACGTTAGCATTCATGCGAAGCATGAATGCTGTCAGCTCGACAACTAATGCTATCCGTTTTTAGGAGAGTGGACACCAAAGTGTCACGAGCTTTCAGTGTCGGATTTCACCGCGGGAGCGCGCAGCATTGTCTGCAGTGGCAGTGTCAGTTTCGCTTTTTTATTACTTTCGTTTTTCCCGAGGCTGGCTGAGGCTGGCTTGGGCCGCGCATGTGCAGAGTACCCGCGCATGCGCAGAGTAACTCACAGCCCTTGCTCACACAGACGCAGGCAGGCAGCCCCCACCCCTCTGCATGCACGCACGCACACACAGGCGAGCGCAGGCACACACATACACAGGGCTCGACAAATCTGAAAAATTGTACTAGTCCTGCAGGTCTAGTAACTTAGAAAATCCCCTCGACCCAACTGCAACCTACTGGACCTCTGTCTTTGAAAACAGAGCAAAAGTGACAAGTTAATAAGATTTAAAGGCATCTTTATTGCTTAGTTCCTTTGTGAGCAATAAAAATGCCTTTAAATCTTGTTATCTTGTCACTTTTGCTCCGTTTTCAAAGGCAGAGGACAAAAGTTAGTTTGTTTCCTACTCGCCAGAAAGAGCGAGTAGGAGCTAAAAATAGCTCGTCCTCATCCATTCTCCCTCGCAAATGCGAGCGGGCGAGTGGATTTGTCGAGCCCTGATACAGGCACACAGACACTCGCTCACACACCCCCCCTCCCCCACAGTCACACACACGCACTCGCGCGCACATGCTTCCCCCCCCCGCACATGCTTCCCCCCCCGCACTCGCGCGCACATGCTTCCCGCCCCCCGCACTCGCGCGCACATGCTTCCCCCCCCCCCGCTCAGCAACCCACTCACCGGCTTCCTTCGTGCGGCGGCTCTCCTCAGCTGCAGGGCCCGGCAGCAGGACTCTTCTTCCCTCCTTCGGCACCGGGGCGCAGGGTAGGCTCCTGCCTGCTCCGGTGCTCCAAACACGGCTCCGTCCAATCGCGGCTCTTCCGTGGGAGGCGGGGTAGGCTCCCGCCCTCCTACTCCTGTTTCCTGTTGTCGCGCCGGCCTGCCTGACTTCCTGGTCGCAGGCCGGCAGAGTGACGGCGGTGATTTGCGGGTGCTCGAAACACGGCTCCGTCCAATCGCGGCTCTTCCTTGGGAGGCGGGGTAGGCTCCCGCCCTCCTACTTCCTGTTTCCTGTTGTCGCGCCGGCCTGCCTGACTTCCTGGTCGCAGGCCGGCAGAGTGACGGCGGTGATTTGCGGTATTTATTTATTTAGTTATTTATGCATTTTTATATAGCGCGGACTTTACCCGAAGGCGGTATTTATTTATTTATGCATTTTATATTCTATTATCTTCGTGTTATTTGGGAAGATTATGCAATCTGCTAGGCGTCTGCCCCTTCCTCTCTGGTCACGCACGCTAACGTGTTTTTTTTTTTTCATGCACAGTGTTTACACGCAGTATTTTTTTTTTCTCTTGATGTAAATTGTTCGCCGTGGTTTGGTGGGAAGTAAACTACTGCAGTTCAGGGAAACAACTGGAGCGCTTTCCAAATATAGCAGTTAAGAAATACAAAGTTAACTTGTCTTCTGGGATTGTGGTAACGTCAATAGAGTTTTATACAGAGGTTGTCTTTTTAGCTTAAAACAGCCACTTTGCGGCACTAGGGAATTGTTCCGTAGCAGGCACTATCTTGGAGGTCCCTTTTGAAGGCCTGGGAGGAGGCAGTGGTTCGGAGTTTTTTTTTGTCCTCTCGCCGTTTGTAAATACAAAACATATTGCATTACAAATGCTATAGGTATCACATTTGCGAAAGTTATAACTATTGGCATTGTAAATGACGAAGCTATTAATTTAGCTATTTAAAAAAAAAGAAACATAAATAAAAACTTTGCCATTTACAATACCAATAGCTCAAACTTTCCTAATGCGAGACCTATTGCATTGCAAATGCTTGTTAAGTGAGTCTCCAGGTCATCATATGTGAGATAGATGTTATGTTATAGCGCTCTTGTATAGCGCACGGCTACTCAAAAAGAGTGTCCCGGCGCTTTCCACCTGCAGCTCAGAATAAAAATAACACAACACAGTAGAAAAATAAGAAAAAGAAAAAGAACTGAAACAATAAGAACAGCCTAAAGATTAAAAAGCCAAGTCTTCAGGCTTTTCCTGAACTGGAACAAATTGGCAGTGCTGCGCAGCGAAAGAGGAAGCGAGTTCCACAGCTGTGGAGCTTTGCAGCTGAAAGAGCGTCCTCCCATACGGGCCTTCCTCACCCGAGGGACCACCGCTTTGTAAAGGGATTCCGAGCGCAAGGAGCGGACTGGTCGATAGAAGGCCAGTCTCCGCCGCAGGTATCCGGCCCCTGATCCAAACAGGGCTTTATGCATCAGAGTCAGGGACTTAAACTGGATCCGCTTCCGGATAGGCAGCCAGTGTAATGCCTGTAGCAGCCCGGAAGCTCGGGCTCGTCTACGCAAGCCAAAGATAGCCCGGGCGGCAGAGTTCTGTACCACCTGTAGGCGCTGAACTAGGTAATCAGGGAGGCCAAGGAAGAGGGCATTAGCATAGTCTAGCCTAGAGCCGACGAGAGCCTGCACAGTAATACGCCTGTGCTCCTCAGACAGCAGGGGCAGGAATTTACGGAGCATTTTCAAAATTCCATAACAGGTGCCCGCCAGACCCAGAATATGTGTTCGCAGCGACAGCTGGTTGTCCAGCTTGACACCCAGATTTTTAGCCACCAACGAAGACTGTGCAGGAGGGCTCATGTCGGACGGCCACCAATGCTGCCACTCCGGATCGCCAACGCAACCAAAAAACAGAACCTCGGACTTGCTAGAATTGGCCCTTAGACTGTTCCGTTGGAACCAGTCAAAGACCAATGTAAGACAGTCCCGAATTCTTCCTCCATCGAACTCCTGGTCTTTCCCGCAAGTGAAGAGGAGTTGTGTGTCGTCGGCGTAGGAGACGATCTGGGCCCCATATGCTTCCACCAAGGCCGCCAAAGGGGACATAAAGATGTTAAATAACGTGGGGCTCAACACAGAACCCTGTGGAACCCCAACTCCCAATGGCGGCATCTCGGCAGAGCTCTGGGAAACCCAGACCGTCTGGCGGCGGCCTTCAAGGAAGGATGTAAACCACCTGAGCGCCGTCCCCCTAAGGCCGATGTCATAAAGCCTCGCTAAGAGCGCCTTATGGGGGACGGTGTCGAAGGCCGCCGATAGATCTAACATGACCAGCATGGCCCTCCCGCCGACATCCAGAGTCTCCCTGATGATCTCAGTGACCTCTAACAATGCCGTTTTCGTACTAAAGTTAGGACGGAAACCGGATTGGGATGGGTGGAGCAGATTGTTAGCTTGCAAAAAGCGCGACAGGACACCGTGGACGTGTTTTTCCGTGATCTTCGTGAGGGCCGGAAGAAGTGAAATTGGCCTATAATTGGCCAGAGCCTCGGCGTCAAGACCCGGTTTCTTTAGGAGGGGGATCACCATCGCTCTTTTCCAAGAGCTAGGGACCCTCCCCTCCCTCAAAGAGGCGTTGAGGATGGGATTAACCAGCGGGTTTACCACCTCCGCCATCCCAGCCAAAAATTTGGCGGGACAGGGGTCGAGTGGCGAGCCAGATTTCAGATTGGCCAGCAGCTGCCTGGACACATCGCTGGAAACAGCAGGAAAATCAGACCGCACCGCCGCCGGTATGTGCGGAAGTCCGCACCCAGCCCCGGTGACGCCGCTTCCATCCTCCGGTCCTTCCACAAAGGAGGCCTGAATCGCCTTGATCTTATTAGTAAAGAAGCCGGCAAGATCCCCTGCCCACGTGTCCGAAGAAACCAAAGGGGGCGATTGGGAACTAGGGGTCGTGAACTCCTTCACAATGGTGAAGATCTCCTTGCAGGAGTTCGCGGATGCCTCGATCCTCCTAGCCAAATAGTCCCTCTTAGCTCCCAGAATGTCCTGATGGTAGGCCTTCACCGCCGCCTTATAGGCGAGTTTAGCCTCCCCATCATAAAGACGGCGCCAGGCCCTCTCGGCCACCTTACATTGGCTGCGAGCCGCACCAAGAGCCTCGGTAAACCACGGTGCAGATTGCCGTGCCACCGTGGATCGGGGGGCTGCCTTGGGGGCCAGATCGTCCAGCCTGTCAATGAGCCACAGCTGCAGAGCCTCAGTGTCGCTATCCAGATCGCCGGAAAGATGGCATGGGTGGTCCAGAAGCGCCTGTTCCAGCATGTCAGGTGTCACTTTGTGCAGCGCTCTCGAGGCCGGTCTAGACAAGACCGAGGCACTGTTATCTGGCTGCGCACTCTCCAGTACCGAAAATCTGATCAGCCTGTGATCGGACCAGAGCACCGGCAGGGTGTCAACCTCCACAAGAGGGACAGACGAAAACACCTGATCCAGGGTATGCCCCTTCTCATGAGTTGGCCCCGACACGAACGGTATAAGACCCAGTGGAGATGTAATATCCAACAGTTTAACCGCATCCGGATCGTCCGCTACGTCAAGGTGGAAGTTGAAATCCCCGGCCATGACGCAGTGCTGTGAGGTCAGCACCAACTCAGAGACAGCTGTCTGCAGATCTTCCAGGAAGGAACCCAAAGGGCCCGGTGGCCTATAAACCAACAACCCCTTCAGAGCCTGGCCCGAGGACAGTCTGAGCGTGAAGGCGAGTGACTCAGCGCTCCCGATGGAATTGAGGGGAAGAACTGAGCAGGAAACGCTCTTTTTCACCACTACATATGATAATGCTTCATCATATATTTGTAGTAAGTCTGTTACCCTTGCTGAGAATAATCCTGGGCTATTCTTGAATCCCTGTGGGAGTCGGCAAAATTGTTTTTGCGATCCAAATATTGAGAAAGCGGTCAAATACCTGCTTTCAGGTGCAATGTTTTGACTGAAGAATCCATTAGAGATATCTAATGTCGTTTTATATTTTTTGCGCACAATGTTATTCATTAGTGCTGCACTATGTGAGTTTTGTACTGCAAATGTTTTACAACAGGAGTTAAGGTGTCTGTAGTCCAAAACTAGACGATATGAATTGTCTGGCTTGGAGACAGGAAACAAAGGATTCTTCATTTGAGAGGGGCATGTTTCGATCACCCCTTGGTATTCAAGTTGATCTAAGATCTCCCTGACTTGTTTTTTAGCTTCTTGCTTAACTGGATACTGTCTTTGTGCAGTGGGCTGATTTTTTTAACTGGATCTTGTGGTGAGGTACATGATTTTTGTATAAAACAAGAGCTTGGGCTACTGCCCATTTCCTTGCCAATGTGTATTTTGTATGAATCGGAATGTGATTCGAGAAGGCAGGCATAATCATTTCTTCGCCATGTGGGCTCTCTCTGACAAACTCTGGTGGCCAGTCTTTCTCAGCTAACAGAATGTCATAGCCTTTTGAGAGTTTTTCCCAAAAGAGACCTTTTATTTTTCTAGTTTGATCTCCCTCTATACGTAATGTTATTTTATATAGTTTATGGGGCACACTAACTCGTGTGTCTGCAGTTTCCACCTGAATGTACTCATTTGTGCCCACTGTCTCCAGAAGATTCATCAGGATCTTGCGAGCTATGCTCACTTCTGCTGCGCTGTCTAGCATGGTCTGTGCCCACTCTCCGTTTTTCAGCTGCGTCCTCCGAATTCTCGGCATGTTTAATTTTAATACTTGCTACCTTCTTTCTGGGAAATTGTAATTTTTTACTTTGAGCAGGTTCCTTGTCTTTGGACTTGACATGCTCTTCTCTGTGTTCTGACCGTCCTCTTCTTTCCGATTTCTGTGAGGAATTCTGAAAAGATCGAGAGGGACGTGTATCAATATCTTGATATCTATCTGTTTTTTTTATTTTTTCCATATCTCTAAGATTGTATCTTTTTTCAGAGGGTTCCCTTTGGGGGAGACTTGTCTTCTCGGCCTGGAGATCTCTCTACGCTGAGGAGACCTTCCTCTGGACTGGAAACGTTTTTCCCTGGGAATGGTTTATTACCTTCCCAACTCTTTTCTGGAGTTTTTAAATTATTTTTAATAATTTTTTTTTCAGGACTTTCGGTTAGTTGGGGGTTTTACCGGTTTCCCACCCAAACTATCTCTTCCTAGCTCTTCATAGGATTTTTCTGATTCTGGCGAGTTCAAATGGTTGTTCTGCTATATCTGTTTCCTTCAATTTCTGGCGGATCTTTATATCATCTCTTGCCACTTGAACTAATTCTCTATATGCCTTTGTTAATTCTTTTAGTTTAACTAGGAGTTGTTCGCTTGACAATATTTCATAGTCTGGGTGTGTTGCATAATTGCATAGGACCGGCCCCGTTCCTTCTGGTCTTTCTAGTGGACCGAGCCTGGTTATGTGATCTTTGTTTTAGGGCGCCTTTAAACCAGAGCAGGTGCTCTCGGTATTTTAGTGGGATTTCAATCTCCTCGAAGGAGTGTATTCAACCCGGAGGTTCCTCTATTTTGTAATAGTGGAAGTCTTTTGTCGTAGCGTGTGCTGCTGGAAAATGTATCCATGAATAGAATACCTCTGTCTGCCGATATTCATGTGCCTCGATCACGAATATGACTGTACCACCTCTTGGTGTCAGTCCATTTTCTATAAGTTTTAGAGTTATACAGCCTGATTCATGAAAACCGAAGTCTGCGATTTTTAAATTGCGATTTACAGCGAATCGCAATTTAGAAATCGCAGACCGGCATTCATCAAAATTAGCGAGAAAATAAAGCGATTCGCACGCGGCCGCAAAAAGCGTTAGCGATTTTTAAAAAATCGCAGATAAATCGCTATTTCCGTCAAAATCCGTGTAGGAATTGCGATATCGCAAATTGCGAGATCGCTAAATGCGATCTCGCAATCAGCGAGATCGCAAAAACGGGAAGTCGCATTTCGAGCACAGTGATGACATCACAACCAGGAAGCAGGCAGTTCCCAACCCCATTCAGAACAGTGAGGCTGATCTCGAGGCTGCATCTCACAGAGCTCCTTCCAGGACACCTCCAAACTTCCAAATCCTTTACTTTTGTTACTGCAGCAATGGCAGAGGATGCAGCACCAGGGCCCAGTGACACCGGGCGCAAGAGGAAGCTCAAATTCTCTGAGCAGGAGTTGGAGCACCTGATTGACGGAGTGGTTGATAACCACCCAAAACTTTTTGGAAAGGACTCCAGGAGGGTGCCTGAGGTGGAGAAACGCCGAATCTGGCTTGGGATAGCCGCAAAAGTGAACGCTGTGGGCGTGACACACAGGTCCCTCGAGGAGCTGAAAAAGAGGTATACGACCTCCGAGGTCGTGCAAAGGAGAGGGTGGCAGAGCGGCTGGGCGAGACCCTGGCTACTGGAGGCGGAGATCCTACAGTCCCTCCCAACACCCCCTTGGAGGACCGCGTGGAGGACACTCTTGAGCCAGAGACGTAATGTACGTCCACTTCCCCTCACAGGTGGCGCTGACAACAACAGCGACAGGCTGCTCATTGACGAGGCACGAGAGGATGCAGAGGAGGTGCCAACAGCGACACATCCTGCACCATCAGGCACTGCACCTATCCCCGCAGCCAGGGCAACGCCATCTGCGCCAGAACCATCAGGCGCTGCACCTATCCCCGCAGCCAGGGCAACACCATCTGCGCCAGCACCATCAGGCGCTGCACCTATACCCGCAGCCAGGGCAACACCATCTGCGCCAGCACCATCAGGCGCTGCACCTATACCCGCAGCCAGGGCAACACCATCTGCGCCAGCACCATCAGGCGCTGCACCTATCCCCGCAGCCAGGGCAACACCATCTGCGCCAGCACCATCAGGCTCTGCACCTATACCCGCAGCCAGGGCAACACCATCTGCGCCAGCACCATCAGGCGCAGCACCATTGACAACCACAACTCCACCACCAGCGGGACCCTCTACATCTGGTGCAGCTAGTGCGGTGACAGTGTGCACATCCACTGTGGCCAGCCAGCACAGCAGGCATGGCAGGGCTCGCCAGCAGAACACAGCACGCAGCGGCAGGAGGGGGATGGCCGTGCGCGTGCCAGGGATGAGCATAGAGCGCTGGATGCTACGCATCCACCAACTGCAGGCACAACGGCAAGGGGCGATCCAACTGCAGCTCCACAACATTGGCCGCAATGTGGCAAATGTGGCCAACAGGATAGAGCGCATGACGACTGCCATGGAGGCCAACACTGCTGCGCTCATCTCGCAGCGCAACACCGCCCGTCGCCGCCACCAACAGCTACTGACGCAGCTATCAGCCTACACCCGCTCAAACTATGTAATTGGGAATGCCACCTCCCAGCTCTTACGTCGCTCCCTGGCTATGCAGCAGCAGCAGGTGCAATGCTGAGAGGATGTGGCACGAGTCTTGGAGCAGGTCACCAGTGCCGCACTGGCACTTCATCCTACAGGCCCAGCAAATGTTGGTGGGGAAGACACCAGTGAGGGCACCTCCAGTGTCAGCAGCCTGTCTGCCTCAAAGGTCGGTGTGCTTCGCCGCAGCACCAGGCCCACTGCGGGGTCACGTGCCGTCCCAGAGGAAGAGCCAGAGAGGCGATTGGGTTCCGCGCGCCGGAGGCACACTTGACTGTAATGTACATTGGCAGGGGCATGCTGATGATACAAGCATGTCCTGTGAATTATTTGGAACAGTATGGCGCAATACTGCTTGCATGTAAAGAAAAGCAAAATGACATTATTGTGCCTTCAACAATAATATTTATTCTAGCATCATACATCGGCCTCCTGTCATTATTTCCATTGGCATGCAATTGTGATTTGTTGGGTGAGGGCAGTGGGTGCACTAGAAACTGTTCATTGTGATGTGGTTGCGGCGTCTGTGTCCTTCAGCTGGGTTCTCCCCGCGTGCATGACGCACATGTGCAGGTGGCCGGTCATCCCCTTCCGACTCACTGCCAGGGATCTCTACAGGTATCCAGCACTTGGTAGCAATGTTGTGTAGTATTGCACTCACAGCCACAATGCGGCAGCACACACCAGGACTGTAGTACATGGCCCCACCAGTCTTGTGCAGTATGCGGAATCTGCTCTTCAGTAGCCCAAATGTCCTTTCAATGCAATTCCTTGTGCGTATGTGTGCTACATTGTAGCACCGTTGCTGTGGTGTAGCAGGGTTGAGGTATGGGGTGAGGAGGTATTCACGGAGGGCATAGCCACTGTCACCTGAATGAGAGGAGCAGAGGGTGAGTGCCTGTGCTGCGCAGCTACTTCATCGCAGTGTAACATTGTGGGCCAAGTGTACTTACCAAGTAGGTGTCCTTCACCAAAGTCTCCCCTGGCCAGTCGTGTGTGGAGGCCACAGTGCCGGAATATGAAGGAGTCATGTGTACTCCCCGGGTACTGTGCCACTATGTCCGTGATGTATGTCTTAGCATTGCACACCATCTCGATGTTGAGAGAGTGGTAGGACTTGCTATTGCGGTACATGTACTCCGTTGCAGCTGGTGGGCAGATGTGGAGGTGGGTACAGTCAATGCATCCTATCACATGTGGGAAATGCGCAACATTGTAGAATTGATGCTTGGTGTCATCCAAATCCTGTTGGCTGGTGGGAAATTTGATGTGGTGGTGTAGCTGGGTCAGCATTGCGTCTAGGAAACTGCCTAGGCAGCGGGACATGGTGGGCTGGCATATCCCCCCAGCAGCCGCAACTATCCCCTGGAAGCTCCCAGAGGCCAGTAGGTGCAGGCTGCACAATACCTGGACATGTGTGGGCACGGCATTGGTCCGCCTTGTTGGGTGCTGCATCAGAGGGTCAAGGTCCTGAATTAGCTTGATAATCATTGGCCCATTCAGGCGGTACTTTGCTTATATTTACTCTCTGGTTTGGCCCAGCAGGGTGACCCGCTGGCGGAATATCCTCTCCTGGATTCTGCGTCTCCTCCGTGCTGCTCGCTGTAGCCTTCGCCGCCTGACCACCATGTACAGTCCTGGCATTGTGAGACTCCTAATGCTGCTGCTGCATCTCCTTAAGTGTGTCTGGTCAGGCCTACACCTGTTACTGATTGGGCAACGGTTTTTCAAATATTTTTTTTGCTATGGCTTGGATGGTTACCACCTGCTTTGGGTTATCCTTAAATTGCGCCTCGCAAGCTGCGATTTTTTTTTTTTTTCGCAATTAGCGATTTTTCATGAATAGCGATTGCGATTGTTTAGCGATTTCGCTATTTAATTCGCAGAATCCGTGGTTTCTCGCAAATTCCGATTCGCTAATGGTCTACTGCTGGGATTCTGCGAATCTTTTAGCGATTTCTTTATTCTGTGTTTGCGATTTCGCACTTTTCTTCGAGAATACCGATTTTGTAAATTGCGCTCGCAATAGCATTTTCGCAGCTATTGTGCTCGCAATTTTGCTTCATGAATCAGGCTGATAGTTCTTCTTACATTGACCGGAATAGGTATTGCATCCGGGTCGGTTTCATGGAGACTTACGTCTTCTTCTAAGAGCCGAGCTGCTATTCTTGCTCGCTCCCTTTCTTTATATTCTTGCCCTGCAGGAAACATGAGATGAGTTGAATTGTCCGATAATGGGCTTCATGGAGCACAGAAAGCTGGCCCTCAGAGAGCACAAGGAGGGCAGATCAAAGGGCGGTCTGTTCATATACACCTCAGTAAAACAGTAAGGGAATATCAATCGAATAACATTTCAAGAGAACTGGCTGCAAGGACTTCAAATCAGCAATTGGAGATTGCAGTGCTTGCTCCACTTGATTAATATCTACGTCAACCCAAGTGCAATGGAAAAGTAGTCAAAATTCTACCATTTAATATCTACCCTGTGAATCTAAGCCAGGTTTAACCCCCTACTAGACTGTATGATTACAGGGGACTTCAATACAAACCTCTTCCAAGGTCATCATGAGGACTCAGATTCCCCTAGGGAGCTCCCAGATCATCGCTGAACAATCCAGGCCGAGGGGCTGCCAATGAAGTCCTATAGTCCAGCAACTCAACAGTGTGGGCTTTAAAGCTTTGTATGGCAGCTCCCAGGAGACACACCACGAAACTGGTTAAGAACCAATGGAAAACCTGCTCCCATCTTGACTACAGTATATATGTGCTTTTGAAACTGCCTTGGTTGCCGATCGAAGCCCGTATTCAGTTTAAGGTGCTGTGCACTGCGCACAAAATCCTGAGAGAGCAAGCCCCTATTGGGCTATCAGGCCTGCTGAAGCCCTATTTGCCCAGGTGTGTCTTGTGCTCCGCACACCACGGTTTGGTCTGTGTCCCTCGAGTAAGGAAAGAAAGGGCTGGGGTCCCTTTTTTTGTTTCATGGCAGCCAAAGTTTGGAATTCTCTTCCAGTTAGCATTCGAGCGATCCCTAATCTTCTGACATTTCGGAAATCATTAAAAACATGGTTGTTCCTCACTCTGTAATTTTTTGTGCTTGTAAGTCTCCCTGTTCTCTCTGTCAGGTTCTGGTTGCGCTGGGACGCCTCGTCGCTGGGGCAGCCATGCGCATTACAAATCCTGTATAAATAAATAAATAAATATGCAACACAGAAATGGTGTCCTCTTTAGAAAGCTTCTGCATTGTTCCGCACACTGAGAGTGACGAGAGTGATCACCCTCAGACCATCAGAATAAACATCAACTTGTCCTATCTCTTTCCTGCCAGTATTGCCTGCAAAGGAGTATACACCGAGAACCTTAAGCGCCTCCAAAAGAGCAACACATCAGCGCCAGCATCAAGGCTGAATGCACAAATTCTACTGCAGAAGTGGGCTTAGGCATGTGTTGCTATCACTCAATAGACGAGCCTTCTCACTAGACTCCTCACTATATTTTCACCATCAACCCTTCCTCACAGTCTCATCAAGCCAGTTACTGTATTGACAACTATTCAGTGTTTAAAGAAAGTCCGCAACAAGGCTTTGAGGTGTGTTCAAAAGAACCCCAGAATGAAGGAGTTTATTCACGCATTTAAGCTGATGCTGAAAAACTACATGCAGGCAATTTACATAGAGAAGCTAAGACGTGCTTCTGTGCGATCCCCTTATGCGGGAGTAAGAAATCCAACTCCAAGAACTTTTGGGCCCTGGTAAACAGGAAGATGAACGGAGCCATCACATACGAACATCACTCAGCCGGTATGGGTATCCTTTCTTTCTCTGCATTTCTTGGCAAGTGGGAATTGTAGACTGTACAGCAGATTAGGGATGTTGAAGATTGTGAGAGGAGTTGACAAAGTTCTCTTGACAGTGGAAGGCTTAATTTGTTGACAAATGTCACATCATCTGATATATTCTCTAGATGTTTGTGAACCAGGCCACCAATAGTGTTGCTCTAGGACTGTTGCATTGACCCCTGAGTGGGCAGATGAGTGTTTTGAGTATATCTAATCTGGACAGTTTATTTGGTATCATTCTATCTCCTACTCCTGGTAGTGTAACTACAGAATTAAAGTCTGAATTAAGGAAGTAAGAGCACTTGGGAGAAAAGCCTTCCGGAGGCTTTCTACCTTGCTTGGTTGTGTGCATGGCTGTTAAAATATCTAACTCTATCTTCATTTGAGATCTAGTTAGGACTGCTACTCTTGCTTTGCAGCCTTTGCAGCTCAAGCAGCTGCACAGTTCCCTTTGGTATGAATGCCATCTTGTTCATTTCCCGAGGTGTTCCTCACATGGACCAATAGAAGCTTATCTTGTAAGACCACTCCCTTTTCCCAAAGCTATTTATTCTTGTTTTATATTTTCCCTTTGAACTCTAGAATCCATTTAAACGCCAATGTTGCAAGACACAATAAAATGCAGGACCTGCTGAGTCGCCTTTTTAAATGCAAGGCATGAAGTTCTGCATGTTGCGGAGTGCTGTCACCTACAATTTTAGTGTGGGTGGGCTTTGAACTGAATTCACCATCTTTAATTACACCTTGCACCGCTTTGCAGGCTGCAGAATACTTATATTTTGTTCCTACTGCTGGTTGTGCAGAACCATCCATATAGAATATGCTCTGATATGTGTCAATGAGCAAAACAGTTAGAGGTGGAGCAAAATCCTGTTCATATTGGGGAAAAGCCTGTGTACGAAGAGTAGTATCATACTCTAACTGTACACCCACTGCACTTGGTTATGTCAGGGAAATCTGCACTTGACTTGTTTTCTCTTCTGGGAACTGGCAAAACACAATACCAAAGCAGCCATGCCAGAGTTGTCAGTATGTATGTGGTGAAGATGAGTTGTTCAAATCTTTTTGTCACTATAGTTTATCCAGTATTGGGGTATCTTTCATAGATTCACATGCCTGAATCATTCCCCGTCGTAGTAGTGGGAGTCCCACGGTACAAATAACATAGCAGTAAGTAGTAAAAAAAACATAGGCTTAATAGATGCAAACACGCATTGCATTGCCTATTAGTCTCCTTTTATAAAAAAGGACCAAACTGAAAAACACAACCAATCAGAGAGTAGCACCTTCTAGAACCTTCCCAAGAGAGGCTGAGTTCCTCAGATTTTAACCACACTTCGTTGTGTAAGGGAGTCTCCTTGAGCCTGGCTCAGCACTTCAGTGATTTCAGGTAAGTGTATATCTTATAGCTTATCAGGAATATGTCGGATTCTAAAGGACTATTCAGACCTTGCCAGTCCTGTGGGAAGAAGAATGTCCACATTGATGATGCCCACAAAGACTGCATTTACTGCCTTTATCCAAAGCATGAAGCAAGGCACTGTAAAATCTGCTGCACTTTCCCTACTAAAACCTTGAGGGATAGAGAAGGACAGCTTTTATTATGGTTGAAAAAGAAGAATGACTCCTCTTCTGATGCAGAAAGTGATACTTCCTCTAAGTCTCATAAGAGACACAGGTTGCCTGGGGGTCAGCCTGAGGAGCAAAGGAAACAACCTAAAACCGCTCACGTGGTGAAAGAATCCCTTGATCAGGAGAAAAAAACATAGTCTCCTCAGCATTTCATCCCCTCAGTCTGCAGGTACTTCAAAAGCCAAATCTGCTAAGAAAACCTTCTCAGGTTCTACAGCCTTACCTGTTACCTCCATGACTTCAACTATGTCATCTGCCAGACCGTCGACGATGATGACTTCTTCAACCGCAAGTATTAAAGGATCTATCTCATCGACATTGCCTTTATCATCGACGACACCTCTGTCGTCTAGGGCATCCAAACCTGAAGCTTCGACGTTGACTGCACCATCGATGAGCAAGAAGTCGCCGTCGAAGAAACCATCACCGACCATATCGCCATCGACTGAGTTGACGACTACATCATCGTTGACGGCACAGATGTCGACGACACCCAATTCGTCGACGACATAGACTACTACTCCACCGTCGACAGTAACATTGTCGATGACGCGGATCCGTCAACGACGAAGATTTCACCAGCAGTTATGTATGCCCTTTTTCCAACACCGATGTTGCAAAGGGCACACATGGAGTTTAAAACGCCAAAGATTTCACCTCTGCCTCCCAGCAATCTTCTAGATGTCGAAAATACTGATGACGAGGAGGGTCAATTTGGAGCGGCTTATAGCCCCTCACAGCTGAATGTTAAGTGTCAGGTGGATGATGACTATACGGAGGAGGAGCATTCCTACCAACAGTATGAAGCCCCTCCTACTTACTATAGACAATATAGATACGTGCAACAAACTGCTCAATTTCCACCAGCGTTATTACTAGACCTCCAGAGTATGCTGCATGACTACGGAAAGAGGTTCCCTCCTCAAGAACAGGAAACTATAGTACCTCCACCACAGCCAGCGGCTCCACCACCATTGCCTAATATAAATAATCTAGGGCTACTTCAAAAAATAAATCTCTCAGAACATATCCAAGAATAAACAATAGTGACACTAATGATTAGAAAAGTACAAAAATAATATATTTAGACTTCCTAGTCATTTTGATCAATATAAAACACATATTAGGAAAAAGCCCTACAGAGACTAACAATTATACAACATTCTGACTACATTCATTCATCACACATTCATACTACATTCCATTGGTCATATTGATATATATGATCTATATGAAAATCACAGTTTAAATCGCAATTGATGTAGCAAAACAATTTGATGAACACATGATTTTTAAGGTGGTTTCCAGAATAACTCTACGCGCGTTTCAACAGAGCACTGCCTTCATCAGGAGTTCCACCACCTAATGTTGTGCTCTGTAATGTTAGTGTATATATCACACATGAAAATATGTACATTACTGTCACTATTCTAAACTGTGTAAACTTTTCATGATATTTAGTTTACTTATGATGCAAAATGGGATAAAATCTCGAAATCCTTTTAATAGTAATAAGAGCCTGACAAAGCACATATAATGAGAAAGTGAACAGGTGCAAATATTTACACACAGTGAAAATGTAGCTATGTGTGTAAACAAACACATTCATAATAGGGAATATTTCAACATCACACAAAGACAGACAAAACAAAGTACCCCTTACCAGAGTATTTAAACAATGTCCATAGGACGAGATGAAAGATAAAAGTTTTCCAAAGTTAAACTCTGCTGAAAAAGATACAATGCGCAGGGCAAATGCAGAGTTCAGTCAAGTTGATAGCAGAGATTAAATTTGTACATGTTACGCTGATAATGGATAGAAAAAAACATTTACCATATAAGCAGAAAGTGGATATTTAGAATCACGATATGTTGACGCCAGCAAGGATCAAATGGAATCTTGGAACACCATATGAAGTTAAAAGCAGAGATGTCTTCTGCAGACCTAAGATGATGCCAACGATAAAAACATGGAAGATGACCTCCTGTTACTTTCTACGCTGTGTCTGAGTAATGCAGGCAGAAGAGATGATGAAGCAGAGAAATGGTACCTTTATATATCAGTCCGCGTGAGAATGGAGATGTCCTCTCTTGCTAATTCCAGAACTTTTGACTTATAAGGGTCTAACCCTTAGGCTGAAAAGACGAGAACATACATAATGACATTTTTTTTTAAAGGTAGCAAAAAATAGAACCCTGCTATTGGGATTCTAAAAGAGGTGCCTGCTTGAAGATAATTTCAGCAAGATGGACGAGCTGCAAGTCCTCCATATCTTATAACATGTATCTGAATGCTAAAAGATAAATAAAACGGGTACATAAGCGAATGTCCTGTTCTTACGAGATGCTACACATCAATATGACCTGTTTAAGCAGTGTGTCCGACAGGTTAAATTACATCTGTCTAACTACAAAATATACATTGGTCATATCTGCTGATATATATTTTTACTCGATATATGTACGAACAGTATTGGGGCAATGTATCGAGAACAAAAACCATGTGCCGATTATATTGGACACGGTGGAAATGTGCAACTGTTGCACATCATCAGTATCCCTTTCATAGGGAAAGAAGCACATGGCCCAGGCCTGATGTATAGTGTGATACGTAAATACGGACCCCGTCACTCGATGCTTAAACCCCCGCTTTGTAACCCTAAGAGCGCTTACCGTTCTAAATTCGTGAGTGTAGCGGGCAGCCCTTTGGTATGGGTTCCGGCGACCAGGTACGGAAGTGTCGAACGGCGATGAAAATTGGTGCGCACAAGGGGCACTTTTAAATTTGAATAGAGCTCGGTCATGTAACCAAGATAAGCGATAGAAAGCAGAGCCTTGAAAGGGCGAAAAAACCTCGGCGGCCATATTGGATTAGATAACTGCCATCGAAAGTAACATACTGTCTTACATGGACGGGAATAAACAATAATGTGTTTTATAATTCCTCCATGAAAAAACTAAAGATGTTTGATGTTAACAGCGTTAAAGCCCCTAGTTGGAAGGATAACAGATTACAAATGGCCATTGGAATATAAGTAAAATGCAACGGTGTACTTGGGTATGCATAAGAAAAAGAGTGAACGATGCCTATGATAGTTAGGGCATTAGTTGCTAAAACAGAGGAGGCAGTATTTTCCATTTTTCTTCCTAAAAATGACCCCTCTGGAAAAATAAAGTACTTGGACGCAAACCCCAAATAACGCAGACTGATATTACCTATGCTATAGTGGCTACGTATGTAAAGACCCAAAAAATGGGCAGAGCTTGCACTACCTACTTGTAAGTGAGAATATCTAGACGAAAAAAAAGATAGTACATGGGTCACACTCTAATTATTATAACGGATGGCCTTATCCCACAGGATTTCAGAGGTAAGACAATGGACATGTGTACCCAGAGAAAAGATCCAGAACACCTCTCTACGTTTTCTAACAGATTCTGCTTCTTGGGTGTTTTTGAATTCCATTTTCTTCACCTTATTTCGGTTTAATGATGGTTCGTTTCCTGACAGTGTTTATCTAGCGGTGCCATGTTTTTGTTAGTCTTAATTGCTGAACGATGTCCTTTCAAGCGGACGGAAAATTGCTGTGATGTCTAACCAACATATCCTTTATTACACAGACAAAGTAATAAATATATAACGTTGTCCGTTTTACAATTTGTAAAGGTTCTGAGTTTGATTTCTTTTTGTTGGTAAGTATATTTGTCCCTAATGATGGCACCATCACAAGCCTTGCAATGGGCACATTTGTGATTACCTGTGATGGGATGACTGCCGCCTATAGTTTTCTGTATGAAAGGCGGTTTAGATTGTAATCTGGAGTGAACCATAAGATCTTTCAAATTCTTGTTCCGTTTGTGTGCATACATTGGGCGTGGAAAGCCATGTCTGGTTCAATGTTTGCATTAAGTATGTGCCATTGGTCATAGATGGTCTGTCGAATTTTCTCATTTAGAGGTGAGTGTCTAGTGACCCACACCAATTTTGGACGGTCTTTCTTGGTATTAGTCTGTAGTAAATGGTCACAATCATAAAATCTAGCCCTTTAAAAGCCTCTCTGATGAATCTCCTAGGGTAGCCTCTATCTATGAATTTCTGTTTCCTGGCTACTGCCCTAAGGTCAAAGTCATGTACACTTGTACAGTTACATCGAAGACGCAAGAATTGTCCCATGGGGATGCTTTTGCTTTGGCATTTGGGGTGATAACTAGAGAAATGCAATAATGTATTTCCTGAAGTTGGATTAGTGTAGAGATCTACCTGAAGTGTAGTCTACATCTTTAATTTCTAGAAATACTTTCACTCTCCAATATTTGCTGTGAAACGTAAATTAGTGTCACATAGGTTGATCCATTCCAAAAACTCTTGAAGTTTCTCAGGGTTGTCTTTCCAAGTGAACAGAATATCATCGATATATCGAGACCATTGATAGATCGACTCGAAAAACGGGGCTACTTCGTTATAGATAAATTGATGTTCAAAATACGCCATATAAATATTGGCTACCGTGGGGGCGAAAGATGCTCCCATGCTGACGGCTTTAATCTGCTTCTAAAGGTCGCCATTGAACTCGAAGATATTCTCATCAAGCACAATGGTGAGTAGATCAATTATGAATGGGCACATCACAATCAACAGAATAAGTTAAGATGAACCATCCACCGCTGCGAGTGCCTCAAGCTGGGGGATGTTACTATATAGGGACTAAATGTCCAAAGATACCAGAGTATCTGTTTGTCTATTGAAAGGTAAACGTTCTATTTTTTTAATCATGTCTTTTGTGTCTCTAATATGCGATAAGGTCTGAGGAATATGAGGTCACAATATTTGGTCAATATACTTAGATATATGTTCAGTGACTGACCCTATGGTGGTGACAATGGGTCTATAGGGGGGATTGTTACTATACTTATGATTCTTCGGGACCCCGTAGACACTAGCCATAAGGGGTGCCGAAACGTTCTGTAGTCACCGTTGCCGCCTCCTGTCATGCCAACTCCTGTTATCCCTCCCCTCCACAAGAGGACTTGCCTACCTCTGACGAAGAGCAAGAAGAAGGGGAGATTCCAGACCCTGCGACACCCGCTGACGAATGTGATGTTTACGTTGTGCCAACGCCTTCACCATCACCACAATCTCATCGCCCTTTGGATTCACCTCCTGAAGATATAGGAGGTTTCCATAATATTATGGACAGGGCTGCTGTTAGGTTGTACATCAGGAAGACTGCTTTCTGTATGACTTTAAGGAACAATCCAGAAAAAGTGTGAGATCAATACCTATCATCGATCACATTTGGCAGGAAGGGGTAAAAGTGATGAAAACACCAGCCTCTGTAATTCCTGTACTGCCGAGACTGGATAAGAAATAAAAAAGCCCCTGAGGACTCTCCTCCTTGTCTAACAGGTCACCCAAAGGTTGATTCTGTAATCTCTCAAGCGGCTCAGAGACGTTCTAAGAATCCGTCGGCTCCTATTACCTCGCCACCTGATAAGGACGATAGACGACTTGACACAATCTGGAAGAAATTCCCGTCAATGGCCGAGATTTCTGTGAAGGTGGCAAACGCACTAGCAATCCTGAGCAGATACAATCGCCAGCTATGGTCTGATGTAGGGGAGATGAAATACTTCCTCCCTGAAGAAAATAAGGATGAGTTCATTACACTCATCACTGAAGGTGAAAGAGCAGCGTCAGAGCAGATTGATATTGTTATGGACATTGCCACTACTAGTTTCAGACAGTTAGCGAATGCTGCTGTTCTGAGGCGTCAAGGTTGGCTGAAGGCAACAAGTTTCCGCCCAGAGGTACAATCAAAGATCTTGAATATGGCTTACTATGATGATAGCCTCTTTGGCAGCCACATCGATGAAGCTCTGACTGCGATCAAAAAAGACACTGACACAGCTACAGCTCTAGGTACCCTTCAGTACTGCAAGGTTCCCTTTCGGGAAGCTCGAGGCCAGAGTTTCTCAAACTACAAAAGTAATTACCAGCGTTCCCAGTCATATCAGACTTACCAAACAAGACAAGGATATCAACAATATAACCGCCAACCAACCACAGCTGGTTTCTCTCAACAGGGATCTAGAAGGAGGTCCACATCACATGGCCGTTATTCCGGCCACAAGAAAATGAGTTCAATCGGGTACCAGTGAGTGCACCTCTCCCATTAAAAGGTGCGGAACTTTACACCAGAGGCGAAAAATCACCTCAGACAAGTGGGTCCTGGATCTCGTTTCTCACAGCCACACTTTGGATTTCATTCAGAAACCACCCAATACCCCCCCCCCCTCTATCCCCCTCCACCCCGGGGTCACACCCCCCTCGTCTACATATGCTCAAGTGGGAAGCAAAGATCGTGCGTCAAAAGAGGGCAATAGAAAAAGTCGCCTTTCCGCAGAGGAGGAAAGGCTTCTACTCCCATTTTTTCCTTCTCCCCAAAAAGTAAGGAGAGTGGAGGCCTATCCTGGTCCTCAAGAATTTGTTTAACTTTGTGAAGACCCAAACTCTCAGGATGGTCACTCTGGCAGATATCTTGCATCGCCTCAACAGTGGCGACTTCATGACGACATTGGACCTCGAGGACGCCTACTTTCATATCCCTATTCACCCAAAACTCAGAAAGTTCCTAAGGTTCACAGTGGCTGGTACCCACTATCCATTTCGAATCCTTCCTTTTGGTCTCAAGTCGGCTCCACGAAATGGCCCCAGTAGCTGCTGCATTAAGAAACAGCAGTCTTGAGGTATTTCCATACTTGGACGACTAACTTCTTCTGAAAGCGCCATCAGCTCAACTTGTGGAAGCAGAAAAGGAAGATTGTATTTCCCTGTTTCAGCAACTAGGCCTGTCATTAAACTACCAAAAATTCTCACTCGTTCCAAGTCGGAGAATGAGTTTCCTAGGAGCATTTCTGAACACAGTTTAGAACAAAGCCTTCCTTTGCCAGGAAAGACAGCAATGGTTACAGACACTGGCGCTAAGACTGTCCAGAAAAAAGTGCGTTTCTGAAAGGGTGTTCAAATCTCTGCTGGAATGCGCTCATCGGCAATAGACCTAGTGCCAATGACTCGATTACACATGAGACCTCTTAGGAGCTGCAATGCCAGTGGATACATACCAAAGGCTCTTTCAACGACATATAGTAAAAATCACCCCGCTAATGAAAGAAGCTTTTCTTTGGTGGGCACAGCAATCCAACCTTTCCAAAGGACTTTCTTTTCTCCCAGTTACTCCAGACTACGTTGTCACAACAGATGCTTCTATGGAAGGTTGGGGAGGACACTTACAGGATCAACAGGTTCAAGGAAAATGGTCCTCAATTCAATGCAAGATGCTTATAGACAGACTAGAGTTAAAAGCCATCTCTCTCACTCCAAGCGTTCCTACCACAAATCCAGGGATCCTCGGTACTAGTCCGCATGGACAACTCCACAGCATGTTCTATATAAACAAGCAGGGAGGAACCAAGTCCCTATCTCTATTGCAAGATGCCCAACAACTTTAGGACTGGCTAAAGCTCCACAAAATCTCTAACAGCGGAACACGTCCCAGGTTTGCAAAATACTCTAGGGGATACCCTGAGCAGAGCAAACAAAGGTTGGCACGAGTGGGAGCTGGAGCAACTACAACTAGACAGAATATTTGCGACTTGGGGGAAACCAGAGCTGGATCTCTTTGTGACTCAGATCAACTCCAAATGCAGATTCTTTGCAGGCAGATTTACCCCCCCAGGATCTCGGGGGAATGCACTTTTGATGCGTTGGTCAGGGATCTATGCGTACGCTTTTCCCCCCAAAGCCCTAATTCTCAGATCCTCACGAAGATCAAGTGGGAACGTTGTCACATTCTGCTCATAGCCCCCAGATGGCCCAGACAACACTGGTACTCAGAACTCCTGTTGTCAGAAGCGATGCCCATTTGCCTCCTCCCAACACCAACTCTGTTATCCAGGAACAACGGCCAAGTGTGTCACCCGGAACCAGCCACACTGCAATTACATGCTTGGCTCCTGAATTTTTTGAATTTAAAGATCTAAATATTGACCATGACTGTAAAGAAATTGTAGCCAAGTCAAGAGCTGACAGCACCAATAGAACATACAATCTTAAATTGAAGCGTTTTTGTGTATGGTGCAGACGCAAAGCCTTAGATCCTTTTCACTCTGCTACTGAGGAAGTCTTACCTTACTTGCTCTCTTTAGCAAAATCTGGTCTCACACCCTCTTCAGTTAGAGTTCACCTGACTGCTATATCAAGATACAGGCGATTGCTCAAAGGCCCTTCATTATGGTAATCAAGACTGGTGAAGGAGTTCATGAAAGGCCTATTTAGAACCTTTCCACCCATCAAGGCTCCACCTCCAGAATGGCAACTGAATGTAGTGTTATCTCAGTTGATGAGGCAACCATTTGAAACTATGCATAAGGTGGAGCTAAAGTTCTTAACAAGGAAGGTTGCCCTTCTCGTGGCTCTCACCTCCACAAGAGGGGTTAGTGAAATTCAAGCGTTCACTAGCTCTCCTCCGTTCTTAAGCTTTTCTAATGATACAGTCCTAAGAAAAAACCCTAAGTTCATTCCAAAGGTGCCGTCTCAATGCCATTTGAATGAACCAGTGATCCTCAGAACATTCTTTCCTAACCCGTCAACTCCGGCTAAAAGAACTTTACACACTCTTGACATAAAAAGATGTCTCAAGTTTTACTTGAAACGTACAAAACAGATCCGCAAATTCAATCAGTTATTTGTTGCTTATGGTCAAAACTGCCAGAGAACTGCAGTCACCAAAGCTACCATAGCTAGATGGGTAGCAAATGCAATATAATTTTGCTACAACAAGGCTGGCAAGCCTGTATCACTAACTGTACGAGCGCACTTCACTAGAGCAGGATCTGATTCTGTTGCTCTATTTGCCGGAGTGCCACTTGACAAAATCTGCAAAGCAGCAACGTGGAAGACAACCCACATGTTCGCATAGCATTACTGCCTGGAGTCATCCGACAGAGCGGGTGCAGCTGTGGGACAGGCAGTACTACGGAATCTTTTTCACTAAGGTAAACCATCTTAAAGGTTTTGTAAGAGAAAAGGAGAATATGTAGATCTGCATGTATCTTCCTGTTACCATGTACTGGTAGATTTTGTAAAATACACTTGCTGTGTTATATAGCATCTTTGTCTGTTTCTTAGTAGTGGAACATGTTTGTGTTACATCCATCATTTTTCATACGTAGTATGGTTACTATGCAATATGTATTAGCACTACGCACTGTCCACTATAGTGCTTACTAGCTATATAAATGCTTATGATTATGTTTCCATTATCCATTTGGGGCACTGCTTGCTATTCGGATTCAGGCATGTGAATCTATGAAAGATACCCCATACTGGATAAGAAATAAGTTACTTACCTGTAACTGCAGTGATCTAGTATTGGTATCTTTCATAGATTCACATGCACCCACCCTCCTCCCCAGAGAGGCTTCCTCTATACTACGGTACTTACCACACTTGTGCTGGAAAATCTAAGGAACTCAGTCTCTCTTGGGAAGGTTCTAGAGGGTGCGACGCTCTGATTGGTTGTGTTTTTCAGTTTGGTCCTTTATTACTAAAGGAGACTAATAGGCTATGCAATGCGTGTTTGCATCTATTAGGCCTATGTTTTTTTTTACTACTTACTGCTATGTTATTAGTACCATGGGACTCCCACTACGACGACATGGAATTATTCAGGCATGTGAATCTATGAAAGATACCAATACTGGATAACAGCAGTTACAGGTAAGTAACTTATTTCTTGTGTCTTGTTGGGAAGAAGGAAAGTAGTTTGAGGGGATCAAAAGCATGCATTCTGAGCCTCGAAGCCAAAAGGACAAATGCGTTCTTGAACCTTTCTGTTTTTGAACTCTGTAGCTCCTGGTTTTTAAGGAGTTGTAAGGAAATAGAAGCATAGTATGAAATCATTGTTACGCAGCATATCACACTCATCTGAAAGGGTGATGGAACCACTCATGTGTTTACCAGGCATGCCAGTTCCACGCAGGCCCAACATCACAAGTCTTAACCACAAATATGCCTTTACCACACATGCCTTTACAACAAATGATGCGTTGTGAAGGCATGTACGGTGAAGCCATATCCGTGGTTAAGACTTGATAGGTAAGTCTTAACTGTCCGACCCCTGCTTCTGCCCCGAGACCTTAAACTACCCCCCTCCCTCCTGAAAACCAACTCCCTCCCCCTGAGCCCTAGAAACTTTCCTGCCCGGGTCCTAAAAACGACCCCTCCCTCCCTAAGCCCTAAAAACTACCCCGAGCCCTACAAAACGACCCCGCCCTCCCCATAACACTTACCCAGTGCCCTAAAACTACCCTGCTCCCTAAGCCCTAAAAAGTATTACGATCCCCACCCTGAGCCCTAAATCACCCCCGTAAGCCCCTGCCGTGACCTAAAATTGCAAAATACACAAGATGATGGACGGAATGTTGCACAATGGCAAAACATTTACCCCCAGTCACAGATCTGTGTTTAATCCATCGTTATTTTGCTCACCAAGCCACCCGGGTTCAGACATGGCCATTTGCATATCAGTCTTGACCCTGTGCCTCATGGGAACAGTCCAGCCGAACTGCCAAGCCATGTCTTCCCTGGACCGGAATCGAGCATCCTAGGACCGGTTCCGTCCATCATCTTTTGTTACAAGTGTGTTCCTGGATAGGCATGGAAGAGAGAGGCCGGGACTGGCACAAGTAAGCCGAAACAATAGAAGGGAGAAGAAAGGAGAGGGGTGGGTTCCAAAGAAAGTGGTGGTGGAGGCTATGAAGTGATGAGTTGTTGTAGGAGATGACTTTCAACTTTTTCCAGAATTGGGAAAGTGAATTAGCAGGCTCGAGATAAGTAAATACTGTTTCAGATTCAGAGAAAGTATCAGGACATGACTTTGCGAATTGTCTTTTCTTCTTTGGAGTTCCCCATTTTAAATCTGAAGATTTTGCTTCTGCATGTTCTTGTTCCACCCAAGGTCTTGATTTTGGTTAAAAATTCCACGGGGTCTTTGTGTTGATAACAATTTAGATGCTGCAGGCTATCGAGTGGTTCAGGTCCCAGGATAGGTCTGCGACCTGAACCACGTTCCTAAAGTCTCTTTATGGAATGGTGGGCTTCACCGTGCTAAGATCTGTTTGTTTGTTTTCTATGTCATGTGTGCTTTGAAAATGAGGTTAGAATCCGTGTAGAAAACCGGTACTTACCCAGTCGACACCTGGGTCAAACTGGAACAGAAAATAGGCCCTGGCATCGAAATATAAGTGGCCCCAATTAATGAATTGGCTAAAAAAAAGTGACCCACATATGTAAATTGGGGCAGTTTTAAACTAGTAGGGACACGCTCTGTGTTTTGCATGGTATGGAAGCCTGCATGGATTTGATACAGGCAATGTTTGTTTTTAATACCAGGGATATCAACCATAAACGCCAGCCCAGCCAGCAGACCATAAATAAGCCCACAAACAGCCAGAATACAGTCCCGCATATTGACATGTCAAACCAGCCTTACAGACACTGCTCAATTGTCCTATAGATCAACGCAACTCTGATAACTTTTTTAGAAAAACTGTAGAGATTCATATGGTAACAGCTACTCTTGTTCTAGTTCTTGAATGCTGCTATTCGTGATAAGTTGAAATTCAGTGATTTTGGGTTTCAGTTTCTGGAAGGATTATGGTATCCATTTTGAAGTTGGTGCACATGCCTTACACCCTCTGACATATATTAAGGGGAAATGCACCACACCCTGTACACTCTCTCCATTGACTAAGGACCAGAAAACTTTGTATGGCTGTGGCTCAGTAATTCTCACTGCTTCACCTGCAAATCACTGCATTTTTTGTCTTGGCTTCAGGGAACTTCAAGATTTGAATAATACTGGTGAATTCCTGAAGAGATCTTCCTTCACACATGAGGTTTGCTACTGAGCTGGTTTAAGTTTTTCTTTTCATGGTTACCTGTCACTTAATATTAATGACCTGATCATCAGAGTGACAACATTGGGATGTCATATTTAGTCCGGCACGACTCCTGATTGACATTTCACTGACCAGATTATATTATTCCAAAAGCCAGAGACAGAAGCATTGGAGATCTGCACAGAGATTTATTAACTTTTGTTGGACAGACCATACTATCTTCTGTACAAATCCACATCCAGTCGCAAATAATGATTTTGGATGTTTCTAACCTTATACAGAGCACAGACTCTATACCAACTGATCTCTCTTCGTATTTCAAGCCATCTTTGGATATGCTTTAGAAGGTACTGCTTCAGGGATCATTGAATTGAGGTGCTTCTGCTTACATGGCCCTAAACTTGGCTCAATTACCTGCACATACTGCTGTGACTAATGTTCTTGCTCATAGTGGGGTACCATTACACAAGCACTGGTTTGCCTAGTTGTGAGAATACACTTTACATTCCAAACTGTAGCAAACCACTAATACTATTGCTTTAATCGATAATGGTAACATATAAGACCTGTGGCATAAGCTCCATTGCTAAATCAACAGCAGTTGATTGTTCCTTCTTTGTTATACTTTTGTCTTTCTACCTTAAGGCACTGATGACAATTGTGACAATTAACTTCACCTCAGGAAGTGGGACAGTGGTGTTCTTGTATGAATCAGATGTCTGAAAATATCCATGGTTATTGTACCGGTTTTGCTGCTCAAGGGTTGAATCTTAAGAGCTTCCAGGATTTAGGAAAAAGGAGGGCCATCTGATATAGATTAAACATGGATAAAGTGATATTTGGTATCTGTATGTGGCCAGTGAAGGGCAGTTGATTTATTTTCCCCTTCATACTACCATTGTTCAGCTTTCATAAACTCAGCAGTTTACTGAGGACATCTTAGCTACATACTTGCACATTTATCTGTGGTGTTTGAAGAAAATAACTCTGGTATTTGTGGTATATTACCTCTATAGCAAACTTTACAGTTTAAGATTTTATAGGGATGTCAAAAGATGCGCTGACCAATGTTGCTACCAATTAGGAAGGTTAATCATCAGTCAATTATGTATAGCCATTATGATGATCGCTGTTATGTTTGGGTTGATGGTTAGGAGAGAGAGAGAGAATAAGTAAGAGATTGAGACCCTGATTGCAGACGTTTCAATCAATCAATCATGGGCATTTGTATAGCGCGCTACTCACCCAGGAGGGTCTCAAGACGCTGGGGTGGAGGGGTTCGCTACTGCTCGAAGAGCCAGGTCTTGAGGAGCTTCCTGAAGGAGAGATGATCCTGGCTCAGCCGGAGGTGGATGTGGAGGGAGTTCCATGTCTTGGCTGCCAGGTAGGAGAAGGATCTTCCCCCGGCGGTGGCTTTGCGGACGCGTGGTACGGCGGCGAGGGCGAGGCTGGTCGATCGTAGCTGGCGGGTGGGTGCGTAGAAGGTCAGGCGATTGTTGAGGTACTTGGGGCCCAGGTCGTGGAGGGCCTTGTGTGCGTGGGTGAGGAGCCTGAACGTGATCCTCTTGCTGACTGGGAGCCAGTGCAGGTCTCTCAGATGGCCGGAGATGTGGCTGTGTCGGGGGATGTCCAGGACGAGTCGTGCGGAGGCGTTCTGGATGCGCTGGAGTCTTTTCTGAAGTTTGGCTGTGGTTCCGGCGTAGAGGGTGTTTCCGTAGTCCAGTCGGCTGGTGACGAGTGCCTGGGTGACCGTCTTCCTGGTTTCGGTGGGGATCCATCGGAATATCTTACGGAGCATGCGCAGGGTGTTGAAGCATGATGACGAGACGGTGTTGACTTGTCTGTTCATCGATAGGGAGGAGTCCAGGATGAAGCCCAGGTTGCGAGCATGCTCTGTTTGTTTGGGGGTGGTGCCCAGGGCAGGGGGCCACCAGGAGTCGTCCCAGGCGGAGGGCGATGGTCCCAATATGAGGACTTCAGTCTTGTCGGACTTCAGTTTCAGGCGGCTGTTCTTCATCCATTCGGCGACGTCTTTCATCCCTTCGTGTAGGCTGGTTCTGGTGGGGTCGTTAGTGAGGGAGAGGATTAGCTGGGTGTCGTTGGCGTAGGAGATGATGTTGAGATTGTGTTTGCGTGCGATGGCTGCGAGAGGGCTCATGTAGACGTTGAAGAGGGTTGGGCTGAGTGATGACCCTTGTGGTACGCCGCAAAGCTAGTTGTCGGGATTTGTAGATTAATGGACTGAGGCCAGCAGCTGTGGTGGGTGGAGTTGGTTTTAAGGTTTTTTGAGTGGTCTTGATCGACACAATAGTTCCTGTGGAGTTGTCCAGGGCAACTGAAGGACCAGAATCTCAAAATCTGTATGAAAAACCCTACTTAACCTGGGCCATCAAACAAAAACACCTAATAGAGAAGTGGTGGCTGCAGGGACAAATGATTATACCACTTAAGGAATCAAAAGTGAAACCATCCATTTTCACTGGATCATGAATTTAATTCATACAAAATCAATTTATAAATTTGCAACACATGCATATGCACACATTTACACTGTATTGCCAGTTAGGAGTTTTCAATTCGAATTTTAAGACCTCTGATTCAGACAAGACCTTATAATACAAACAAGCATTGGCATAGCCAATAGGTCTTGCTTTTGGGACCGTATACGTGTTTAGCCATGCAACACTTGATGTTGTTGCACCACGGATATTGTGCTGCATAACTAAATACTTCTAAGGTCCCAAAGGAAGATCTATTGGCTATGCCAATGCTTGTTAGGTGTGCCGTGGTATTTTGCTTAGCGGATGCAGTGTGTCAATATATTGAGCATGGCAATTGCACCCATAACACACAGGCGCACTACCTCAAACACATTTGAACACAGGCACACAAGAGACATACACAACCTCACAAACCTAGGGCTAAAAAACAGTCTCATTGTCAATGCAAAAAGCTCGGTCATTGCCACGACCTATCGGCGTTGTCAGAGCTTGTTTCGTTCTTGCACTATAGCCCATGGCACACTTTCTAGCCACTGAATGTCCCTTAACTCTGGACCGGTCCGGGCTTTTCCTAAACTCGACTCCGGCACGGAGTGTCGCAGTGCTCCTGCACACTAGTCACACGAGTGGTCCGCGAGAGGTTTTATTAAAATAATAATATCTCTAATCCCGTGATGCTGTGCCAGGCGGATACCATAACAAAACAAGGCCTGTGAATACCTGTGTAAATCTTAGGCGGCCCTCATCACATTTTGCAGGCGGGCCCCATCATTCTACTTATGCCACTGCAAGTAACCCATTTCTGCATCTGACGCCCAACCCTCTGAACTAGCTTATGGCCCCATGAAACTAGAAACCGCAGGTTTACATAGTTTTTCTACAGTAAATTATTTATTTCACATGGAGAAGCATATATAGCGATTGGAAACTCTGACTGGCGATGTGGTGAGTCACGTCTGTGCAGCAGATACCATGCCCACATAGCTATCTTGCCAGACTCAACCCGCAAACAAGTCCCTGGTGAAGTGATGGGGGGTGGTAGGAGGGAGGCTCGCCCCTTCCGCCCCCTTACCTCCCCAATGCTATTCTGTCTGTCGGTGCGTTTGTTCACACGCACTTCTTCAGTATGGTCTATCTCAACACAGGAAGGAGACGTTTGTAATTGCATGTTTTGAGCTTGCCTGCCGGCTTGCAGTCAATCAGAGGAGGACGAGTGTTGTTCCACCACACTACCCCGGGGTAGGTCTGGGGCGCGCACTCTGCCTCCCTCCTGCATTGCATACGCTCTCACCGTCCCTCAGTGTGGAGAAGGCGGCGGGTTGCAGTACTCTCAATGCTACCTCGCCCCTGGCGTGTGCAAATTGCAACTGTGCTTCGTATAGCGCCTTCGTTATCACCTCTGGCTTCTTGAGGGGTGCCGGAGACATTTTTTCAAAGTGGGAGCTGCTCAATTATCGAGTGTGTGCACACTGTGAAATAAAAAGCTGTACTAAGCACTGTCAAATACTGTGAAAATTGCATTGTGGGGAGCACCGGCCAGTCTCCCAAAAAAACCCTCCACTCTCACCCACCAACCCAGTTTAATTTCTGTTGCTTCAGTGCGCTTCAGGCCTGGAGGATTCAGCACCTACTAGTGCACGTGGTTCTAAAGGTTTGAGGGGCTCAGTGTACCCCAGGTGTGAGTGGCGGTCTCCTACTACCCGACAGGGGTTCACGAAAGGTCTGTTCCTTGTAGGTTTTTACTACCCAGATGTTCTGGCTACGCCACTGCACAAGCAGCTTGACCACCGCCTGTCTCTGTCCCAGCTCTCCCTGGCCTTTTGTTGACATGTGACAAAATCTCCCGACTTGTTTCCTAGGCCACTATGCTTTCCAAGTCAGCAGAAACCGGTTGCGCTACTTTATTTTGATACTAAGTCATTTGCATGGGAATTGCATATCTGTCCTTATCTCTGCTGACCCAAGTAAGCACGCTATAGGCTCCATTTTATCAGAGATGAGCTTAACTCTCCAGTGTCGCGAGGCCTGGAATTCGAGAGGTGTGATGGGTATATTGTTTGCCAAGATCAGCTGTCCCCAGACTGGTTAGGCTTGAATAGGGCGATGATGAACAGGATATCGAACCCCGCTTCCTGGCATCGATGACATCTCCTGTCTGCAGTTACCATTTTGTATGTTTACAAGTAACTAAAAAACATGTGTGTGTTGTGAGCACCTGGCTGTGAACAGAAGGGCAAAGACAGCTGTCTCAACGAGATGCGTAGACAGGAGGATATTTCGCTCCAGGTTTTATGCACTTTTGTCGAAATCGCCTCATTCGCTTCCAAAACTGAAAATATATATAAACCAGACGTATACTTGCTATATAAACGTGATTACGATACAGTACTTAGGCTACACACTCACCCCCTCTCTCACGCACAGCCAAAGTCGCAGACACACAGAGACCTGCAGCTCCTTTTTAGGTTTCGCCTCGCGATCCGCTGCGCAGCAGCGTTCACGCAGGGCGAAAACTTTTGTTTACCAGTATGGACAAAAGTTCCGCCTCTCTGTTCCATTGGCTAGCTCCATAAATGGAGGCTAGCCATCGGAATAGAGAGGCGTCCGACTCGTGGGCGTTCCTGAGATTTTTTCTCATCCAGCCCCTTTTATCACGTCAGTGCGGCGGTGGGCGGGGTTTATTTTTTTGGTAGTCCATGTTTCTTTTGGTCATTCCGCAGCCGACTGCCGCCGGAGGAAGTCCAGGTCCAGGTGAGTGCTTTTGATTGTGGACGTTCCCGCCACCCCCCCCCCCCCCGCTGCCCGTGTGCCCGTTCCCGCACCCCCTCCCGCTGTCCGTGCCTTTCCCGCCCCCTCCCGCTGTCCGTGCCTTTCCCGCCCCCCTCCCGCTGTCCGTGCCTTTCCTGCCCTCCCTCCCGCTGTCCGTGCCTTTCCTGGTTAATATTTCAGTCAAGACTCAAACACAAATAAAATCTATTGGCCTTGTCAGTACTTGTTGAACCAGTTCCAATGTATTTGATAATCTTAACATCAGTGGATGTCCTACACTTTACCAGGAGGTGCACATTTTGTGGTGTAAATAAACAGTATGGGAAGGTGAGTCGGCCATTACCCTTCCCCGGTCAAGCCCACATTCCTCCACAACTCCAGTTGGACTTCATTCACAACACATCTCAGCGTGGTTCAAGTGTGAATGTTTCCAAGTGGGCATGAATACCACCTGCTCACAGGGAAACCTTTGCTGTTGAAGGTGGCAATTCAGTTTCTCGGTCCTTAGCCCATCAGGTGGTAGACAAGCTGGATTCCTCTGTATCAACCCCTGCACAAGTACACAAGGAATTCATTCGCCCATAAATACAGCCGCAAACAACGTAGACACGTGGAAAAAAGACTTTGGTGCCAGTTGGTTTTGACAGGGACTTTTTAAATCAATCAAATAACTAAGAATGTAATAAAACACACACTTCTTCTGCGAATGAACTACCAGGAGATTGACAAGATGCAATAAATCCTTCTCAAAACAGTGAAGTCACAAAACACACAGAGCAGCCACGGACTTCTCACGCGAGGCTCTGAGGCTGAACCGGTCGCTTAGGTTCCCTGGCAGGTCATCACCGTACGGTTTCCTTTCACAACCATTCCTGGTAAACATTTATGAAAGGATAATTCGCCCGTCCATCAAAAGGCCCCCTTAGGTTCCCGGGCGGAATGTAAGACGCGCAGCTCGCCCGCACACGAGGGAGCCTGCTGAGGTGAGTATCAGAGAGTGAAAAAAAAGTAGTTGAACGTCAGCACCACCCTGGAGGCACGAGACGCTGCATCTTCATGGCACCCGACCAGGGGGCACACATGCCTGAGCGGTGACCTTTCGCAGCAGCACCACAGATCATCCCTGTTGACGGGGGAGGCAAGTAAGGACAACCAGGGACACCCGACTCACAAAGAACCAGGGTACCTAAGCTTGCACACGTAAACTGCTAATTCCAATTAAAGTGTGGTCCAGAGGTTTTCATTCTGTTAAACACACAGGATGTCAGCCACGTTAGACGGTATCGCAGGGACGTACTCTTCTGCTCTTTCTTTAACGTGCCTTTTAAACGTTTTGTATTATGGTTTTAATTAACTACACAATATATTTTCGTACTACTCGTACAGCATGTGTTGCACGTCAATCTTAAACACATTTTTTTAATGGAATGTCTTCCTTTTTCGTACTCGCTCTTGCATGCACCCGCCTATTTCTTGTGGCCGGAGGGACTCTTCCCGGTGGTTGCTATCGCAGGCCCGTTGCCCTTTCTCCTTACGTGCTCTGCACTTTGTAATGTTGTATAGGAAGCTGCATGTGCAAGCTCTTGATATTGGAGTGCTCGATACTTGTGTCTTCAATGTCGAATTGCTTACTGTATCGCGTATGTGTCACCATTTAGCCACAAACATAAATGTTTCAGGTTTGTATATTTGCATCAATAAATGTACAGATATTTCCACCATCCTTTTTATAAATCATATACGCTTTATGCGAAAGTCCGTCCCTGCGCCATGGCAGAAGCATCCGTGTTTCCTTTCAACAAATGGCTGCGTAGTCCTTTCGCTAAATGTCATTCACCCACCTTAATTTGTGTAGTTATTGGTACTGTGATAACTATATGTTTCTTCTTCAGGGATGCAGAAGACGCTGTATATGGGAGCGATGGCTACGACTGTGACTGCAGAGTGCTAGGGCGTGCTAGGGAGTGCAGAGTGGCTAGGGAGTGCAGAGTGGCTAGGGAGTGCAGAGTGGCTAGGGAGTGCAGAGTGGCTAGGGAGTGCAGAGTGGCTAGGGAGTGCAGAGTGGCTAGGGAGTGCAGAGTGGCTAGGGAGTGCAGAGTGGCTAGGGAGTGCAGAGTGGCTAGGGAGTGCAGAGGGGCTAGGGAGTGCAGAGGGGCTAGGGAGTGCAGAGGGGCTAGGGAGTGCAGAGGGGCTAGGGAGTGCAGAGGGGCTAGGGAGTGCAGAGGGGCTAGGGAGTGCAGAGGGGCTAGGGAGTGCAGAGGGGCTAGGGAGTGCAGAGGGGCTAGGGAGTGCAGAGGGGCTAGGGAGTGCAGAGGGGCTAGGGAGTGCAGAGGGGCTAGGGAGTGCAGAGGGGCTAGGGAGTGCAAGGGAGGGCTAGGGAGTGCAGAGTGACTAGGGAGGGCTAGGGAGTGCAGAGTGACTAGGGAGGGCTAGGGAGTGCAGAGTGACTAGGGAGGGCTAGGGAGTGCAGAGTGACTAGGGAAGGCTAGGGAGTGCAGAGTGACTGCAGAGATTACGCTAATGACAATGTAAATTATTTATCTGTTTTCAAAACCAACATATAAATACAAATGTTGTCATTTACAATGCCAATAGCTCTAACTTTTCCAAAGGCGAAACCATTGCATTGTAAATGCTTGTTTAAAGTTGTTTTGAATCGCAGGCAAAACTACATTTTGTTGTTGGGCACTCCATTTCCTTCTGTGAGGACCCTTCTGGAAGTTGCTTACAGAGGCCTAAAACTATAGACCCCTTAATGCGCATTTGTAAGAGCGGTGGTCTGTGATGGAAAGAAACTCCACGATGCCCCTGACCATAAAAGGGATGTAGAAGTGGGTTACAGGGGAGTAGAGCCGGCAACAAACAGAGATCTGCTTCACCTTAAGCCGTGGGCCAGGGTGGTCCTTTCCCTACCATCACATCACGTGGCATATTTGCATGCAGGTACAAGCAGCAGGAGCTTAAAGAGCAGCTACTACTTTGTCACTCCATCAAGAAGTTGTGGGATGTGACAGCCGCAGTGCGGAGGCGCCCTCAAGTGGTAATCTTTGGAACTGCAACGTAGTTATCGCCTCAGTCACTTTAAACAATTTAGTATAGGACAAAAGCTTCATACAGGGACACGATATACATTATTTTAAAATAACCAGTGATTTAAATGGAAAAATAGAAGTGCTGCTTGTTTCTGAGAAGTGCTGGTACTCACTAATTAACAGTATATTTCTCTCAAGAAGTGCCAGTACTCTCCCTCCCAAACTGAACAAGCGCGGCAGGCTGCCGGCAGCAGGGGGAAGGAAGGGGGAGGAGGGGGCCTGTGCTATTCACTTGCAGGAGCGAGAATTGCTACCATATGGTGGCTCTCGCTCCTGCAAGTGAATCGCCACACGTGCACGCGTTGCCATTGAAGGCAGTGGAACGCATGCACGTCTTTCGCTGAAAAGCCAAAGCGACTGCAAAAGGTATTTTTGCCTATGCAGCGGATGCGCACTGCGTAGGCGAGACCTAAAAATGACATTTATATACATATAGTTACATACAACCACATAGTTCAATTTGCATATATACACATATAACTTAAGTAAGATATATCCTCCTATTTATTTCTCTTTGGTATAGAGGTTGTATAGTTCCTCCTTGATTCCTTATTGTTTACCAAGAGGTGATCATGTCAAAAAAGTCCACCTGTAATTCACAACTGAGTATAAGGAGTGGAGTGCGCCAACATCTTTTTATTTTTCCTTATGACTGTTCTAGTAGTCTTGTAATATATATTATGGGGCTCCGCGCATCCTGAAAAGTCAACACATTTCGGCCTACACATCTTTCAGACCTACTCAGGACCAGGAATAAAAAGTAACGAAAAAATTCGAAGTAAAATCAATCAAATAATCAAAAAACTAATGTGTGCCAATATGAAGTAAATAAATGTCAGCGACCTGATGTGCCATAAGATAGTGATTGAAAATTTAATCAAGAACCTGACTGGACTGAAGAAAAAGTGACACCCGCTGTGTGGGGGTAACATGCTGGGAATGTATTCACCAAGGCTTGAGGACACTCATCAAATGAGGCATGTTCAGTATTTCAAAGAAAGTCTATTGATACAGGTACATGCAGGAAGATCCTGCAACAATTGTCATTAAAAACACCGCTTTAACACCTTGGCTGCTAAGGGTTTTCCCGCTGGGCGCTAGCACTCATTTTTTCCCATTGTTCATGACAAGGTCAGCTCGTCATGAGCGCAGCGCAGGTAACACCCATGACGAGCTGGCCTTGTCATTAGCATGGAAGGGGTTAAATGAACACCATGTGATGTCATACAGACATCTCTTGAGTGCATAGTAAGAGCTGCAATCCAGTTGATATCTCACGCAGGGTGCCCATACACTACACTTTTCATAGGAATCAGTCCAACAAAGTAAACAAACAAATTCATTATCTTCGTTTTGGCTAAAAGGCCATAATATAGCAAGATAATAATATAGATAAAGATTATATAAAAGCAAATAAAAATACAAAACCTATAAAAGAGAAAAATAAATCTTATTAAAAATATCACTATAACAGCAGGATAAATGATGTTAAAACGTCATGTACACTGCAGCATTTGGGGGGGCACCTTTTTCTGTCTTAACCTCAACATAAACATCAAATACCTTGAGACTGCAAAGACAATGGGCTGGCTTGTGTTACTTCTGAGTATTCTAAGAGTGATGCTGTAATTTCTCAGATCCAAATTACGACAAAGTAGCAATATCCACTTTTCCTTGGACCATGATAGGCTGGACAGAATAGAATTACGTGTTCAACCACTTTGATCACCTTAGGGCAAATGGGCATTATTTGCCAAGCTGGGTTACGAATTGGGAGGATCCCTAGACAAAACCTTAGGTACAGAGTTCTGGCATAGAGGGTTCCACCTCATCCAAAAACGATTCAAAGCAGTACTCCATTATGAATTCCAAAAAGAGGAAGTTAGGGAGCCCACACTAGAGGTACTTGCAGTATTTTGGTGCACATATTGCCAATAGGTACTTCTTGTTTGGAGACCAGTGTAACATCAGTTGGTGTTGACCAGAAATTGCTCAAACCATTCTGTCTTAACCGATCCCTAACAACCCTAAACCAGGAAATCTTGCTGGACCTTGACTGGCCAAATGCCTCTTCCAAGGTTCTTCTGAGAAGTAGGAGTTCGGGGGCTGTCCATAGTCTTTGCCAATACATTAAAGGTTTCAGCTCCACTACATTGTTAACTCTCTTTAATCCATGATCTAGTCATGAAGGAAATAAAGGGGATACTTGCTGGGAGTATGTTCAAGCCCCGCCAAATCTTTTTCCGCTACTTCCAGGGGCCTAGCATCACAAATGCCCCGTAAGTCAGCATCGTACAGTACGACCTCCCCAGTGATTCACATTTATAGATCTCTAAGGCTGGGGTAATTGGTCAGTATGTAGATCTGTACTGGGCCCTCAAAACACCCCACATTTCTGTTCAAGCTTAATATTACGCTTCTGAACATGAATTGACCAGTCACAGTGATCCAATAAGGTCACCATCAAATAATCAAACACTCTCTAGTCTTTCGCCGATGAGTGGGATTCGAGCTGAATGTGGGGAAGTCCTAAAGGCCATGAATTTAGTCTTGCAATGGTTGATCTCCAGGCCCTGCTGATTGCAGAAGACCCCAAAGCCATTGATGTTCTTTTGGATGCCTATGGGAGATTTGGATAGCAAAAGGGTATGGTCCTCAACTGCAGGGCCCAGACCTTCATCACCCTCAAGCAAGGACTATAAGTACAAAGTGTGTGTTTATGCAACCCTTGCAGGTTTTCAAAACACATGAAAGAAGAATTTAACTGTGGAAAACAAGTGAGATGCCACACGTCACTGATGGATCGATGCTTTGTCAACATTAGTCTTCCAGCTCCTCCAAGAAAAGGGAAGGACTCGAAAGAACAATAGAAACAATAGAAGTCTTTTATTATAATGCTCTTTTAATGGCAATATGCGGTGGCCATTTTCATAGTTGCGATACTATGAACAATATTCATTGAGAATGTGATGACATTTTAATAGGAATACTTCAGCATCCAGTTCCGTGTTCAGTATTTTACTATAAGACGGTTGTGGTATGTCCCTTTGACTCCTTTCACACCCCCCTCCCCTTTCCCCATTCCCATCTCATCTCAAAACCTCATTGGGAGTCAGTAAGTGTAAGGCCATAGTATTTAAGCCAAGGCTTCCATATCCTCCGGACCTTTTTAGGACACCCCCTCGCCTGATAGGTAGTTTTCTCCCCCGGCATGTGCATGTCCATATTTCTCCTCCACTCATTCAGTGATGGGCCCATCACAGCCCCCCATGTCTTGGCCAAGTCACGCTTTGCCACAACTAGTCCTAGATTAAGTGACAGTATTTTTGTCCTTTGACTCCCAACAGGACCAACTTCGGGTTCAGAGGAATTCTCCCCTCCAGAATGGCCCCTAGTTCGTCTAAAATGCTGCGGCCATTTTGAACATGCTAGAGAAAAGCAAATAATTGGAAAAGCACTCTTTCTAACCTATATTCTAAATCTTCCTTTTTTTAACTTAAGCATAACGTTCTGATGGCCAAAACACCACTGCAGGTTTGCTCAATGTTTAGAGTTCTTACTCTGAATGCAATTAAGCAGTGTTGGAAGAGGGGTGGCCCCGCAAATGTTTAAATAAACCAAGAAGAAAACCACGAGCACTGAAGGGAGGAAGGAGATTCAAGCACGACGCTGTGAGGGAAAGGGTTAAGGTTTTTCAAAGGTACTGTGGAGTATAGAGAAGCAAAGAGGGAGAAACCAGTGAGGAGGGTAGGACTTTGGAGGGGGGGAAATACTGAGCGAGGTGTTTTTAGAAGGAAAGAGGGAGGAATAGGAATGGAGAGACCAGCATTCTGATGTAGTATAATGACGGGAGGCTCATGCATCCTGTGATTCAGGGCAAATCCCTTAATCTCCTGTACCTGAAAAGTGAATGAACGGGGAGCATACTGATAGCATGTGTTTTTTTTTCATTTAGTGTCCTCCAACAAGCTACAACGGGGTCTCAAGGGCATGCTGCTTGGCCAGCTCCGCGATATTCTTCTGGTCAGTGAGCTGGGCCGCGTACGCAGCACCTGAATGACCACCGTCAGGGCTGCCAGCACTAGCGCTGCCTGCAGTGGCTGGGACCTAAGCACAGCCATGCTGCAGCCGGAGAGGACTTGAGGTGTTCAGTATACCACCTGCAATATGTGCTGTGGACTCCCAGCTCCTGGCGCTGGCTGCACACTCCCTGGCACGAGACCGAAGAGTGGCACAGAACAGAGGCTCCACGCACACGTGCTCTCTTTGACACAGGCAGCCTGGATGCGGGATGAAAGTTTTTAAAACGCAGAAGTTACCAGCCACCTCCTCCCGCCTGTGGTAGAAGAGGGGAGAGACACTGTAGCTGCAGTTGGTTCCATGTTGGAAGGGCACAACTTCCAGTTAGTGTCCTTAAATTCCTCCCTTCCCCCGTATTTGTTGTAGCCTAATGGCGGGAGGAACAAGCAAGTATGCACTATATAAAATTGACCCCCCAAAAAAGCAGTGTACTGGTGGTTCAAGTTTGCACTATATAAAATTGCAAAAAAAATCAGTTAGGCGAGTGCTGCCTACTGGGGCACACACAGTAGAAGAAACTAGACATGTGATGCTCATACACCGTTTAGGCTGCAACCATGATAGCAGCTCTGTGTATGCAAAGTACAACAAGCCTAATCACTTTTAAAAGAAAGCCGAAAATAAAACAAATCATACCAAAAAAAAGCCCAACTGCCATGGACATCGAAATAAAAAAAAAAAGCAAAATAAATAACAATAAAGTGAGCCGGAGGCACGGTGAGTGAGGTAGCACCAACACAACTCGGGCAGTAAAAAGAGATGGGAGGGAGGAATGCAATATTTACATGTAAGCAGCTATGGTGCCAAGGCTGAACCCAAGCACACAATAAAAGACCGGAAAAGCTAGAAAAAAGAGTCCCTCTATAAACACATAAAGACCCCTAGCAGAATGAGACAGTAGTTAGTTCCTGCTACCTGAGAGGAACTGAAGAGAAAAAGGATGGACAAATGGGCATGACCAACCACTAGCAAGCAAGGATTTTTAAAGGACACTGAAACAAACTATTCTGAAGCAGGGGATGGCTTTAAGCACACAAGAGAAGTTACAATAGGATTCTAATGCTCAACCTAAAAAAGGAGTTGAAAGATAAATTGCATTTCTACCATACATTTTAATTGTGATGTCTCATTTCCTTTTGTCCAGGCTAATACAGACATCTTATCCTGTCTTTTGAAGCTGAAGATGATTTGAGAGAGACCTAGCAGTTGAATTAGCGATTTGTGGATTTTGAAGGATAACAGGACTACTTATAAGTACATTGATCACTTTTATCAGTCCCATTCCTTCCCTTAATAGCCTAGAGATGTTTGTTGAAGGACTGTCTTAATTTGCATTGTAGAGAATACTGTACTTTTCTGTGGGTTGTTGTTTTTAATTTGAATGTGTTAAAACATATTAAGATTATAATTGGTATTGAACAGATTTGACTTGCTTTATTTCTTTCTCATTAGATCCGCCATCTCAAGAGTCAAAATGTTATAGGTGTAGATGCTGAGGGTGTGAATATTTGTCGTCATGGAAAGCTATGCTGGCTTCAGGTAAATCTTCGGTTTAGATGTATGAAGTTGTTTGAAATGCAACGTTTCCCAATATAAACTGCCCAAATGATTGTTCCTGTGAGCTAGGAAAGTTTACATTGAGTTTTTATTTTTTCCCTGGTCTTTAATGTTGCTAAAAACAGACATTTTTGTGGGCAGATAAGGGCTCAACTTCCACTTATTTCACCCACACACCTTAAGCTTTTAATTATTCATGCCTTTCATATAGCAAAATCCCGTATGTCCTCCTAATATGTAGTATCACAGTATCGGAAAACAAGCATGAGGTTGGCAATGGGTTTTTTGTTTTGGATCTTGCATGGTAACTTACTTCTAGACACTTGACAACCGCAGTTTTTGATCCCAATTTTCATGCCTCCAGGATTAAACCATTCACTGACATGCTTGACTTATTTCCATAAGTCAGGTTGGGAATCCTTATTTTAGCATGTATTTAGAAGTGCTTTCGCCTATTTGTAAATAGTCCAAAGTTATAGCAATTAGATGGATATACTGATCGCTCCACATGCCCTAAATGCCACCATACCTCAGATTTCTTTATTCCTCTGATTAGAAACTACTATTTGTATTCTCATGCCCACTAGGCACATTTCTGGTACCACCCTCCGCTGTTTCGCGAGGTCACATCTGAAATGAATATAGCCATCCAATCCCTCTCAACAATGTACCTTATAAGCCTGCTACACGACCCAGATGTGAGATGAACACGGTCCAGTACACTACCTTTGCTCAGAACAGAGACTGCCGTAGCGCTTGCCTCAACAACCTGATTGCAGTGGAAATCCCACTAGCACAGAATCCCAGATTATCCCTCACATGTAAATGAAGGTGATCTCTCAACCGGTTGAGGAGGGAAGCAGACTGTTTGGAGAGCCTTCGCTGTAGTTCACGAAGAGCGTGCCTGAGTATACGACATCATATCCTGCTGAGTCGGCTCGACACTTACTGTGTATCACTTTAAATACCTCACGAGATCTGCGATATACTTGACGAAAATTTCCTATGCACGGATTTTAATAATTCCATCAGACCTTTCCTATGGTCGTAATATTATCGGTCTGCTGTCCCTGTTTTTTGGTGTGTAATTTCAGAAAACTTGAAGTATCCCGTTCTTTATACATGCATATAACCGATGTGAATTTAGATGTCTCTCACTTCGACTCTCTGAATAAGTACCTGGGTGCCTGATACAGAAACGCTACGCTTTGCAGTTTTGTTGCCCAGCAAAGTTGAAATGGAACTGTAAAAACCTCATTTTGCGCCCTGATGAAGGAATCCTGAATATTGGCACTTTTTCCGAAACGCGCGTCGGCGCTTTCCTCTGTCTGTTGGTCTTAAATGTGTCTGTGTATTTTTTCCTTCTGATGCATATGGTGATGGCTGAATGTGTGTATGCCTGAGAGTATGAATGGTTTCTGTACATATTGTCCTTCTGGTTCTTGTGCTGGGCCAATATCGCCAAAGAATATATTTTTATATGTGTATGAAATTAATCTCTTTGAACAAATGAATGTCTTCTTACTAAGAAATATTTAAAAATAAAATGATTTGATACTTGACAGCGTTTTTGTGGGCAATTGTATTTATTCGAACTCCTTAGTCTTCTAGAGTTTTGGGAACTTCCCGCTCATGTTTTGATGAGTATTAGATGGGCTGGCCACAATACGGATTTCCTCACCTGGCATGGCTATGCCCAGCTGTTACGGGTTACTGGTCTGAGATAAAGGAAACTCTGATAGACATGATTGAAATTACTGTGCCAAAAACTCTTATGGCTTTGCTGGGCTGTGTCTAAGACATTCCATTCCAGGTCAGGAAGTACACAGCTGTGCTATTACTTTAGGCTAGAGGGAGGATGGCGATACTTCGGAGGTGAAGGTTTTCTCCCACATGTAGAGAGTGGCTTAAGGATGTCATATACTGCAGGGAGCTGATGTCCGATAGGAATTGATGCCCTCTTGGCTACACCTAATGGGCATATGCGGACCCTTCTGCTTAAACCTCTTCGGCGTTCTGATTAGCACCTAGAGTGGGCAAAAAATATAAACCCCCTCCATCGGACTCAGTTTTTATTAGGAGTCAGTTTCCTTTGGATTCATTAGTGGTTGCTAATGCCTATAAAACGGCAAATTCGCAAACATCAGGGGAAGCACCACCTCAGGAAAAAGAGTGGCTGCTCAATCAGCCAGCCATTTACCGTTTAGCTAATACACAGGGTATCTTGTCCAGGAACAATAGAGCTCACTGGGATGAGATGGAAGAATTATTAGAATATCTCACAGAAGAACACAAAAGAGGGGGCAGGAAATAGTTCAAGGGGGGAAACTTATTTCTAATTAATCTATCAGGTGTGCATTAGAAGCGGCAGGGACTGCAGCTAGAGGAATCAACACTAGCATTATGCTCTGGAGACCTACGTGGTTCAAAATTTCTGGTTTTTAACCAGAAGTGCAACAAACCATTCTTAATGCACCCTTTGATATAAAGAGCACCTCAAATAGATCAGTTCCTTGAAATAATGAAAAAAGATACAGAAGTGACAAAGTCTATTGTAGCACTTCAATCTCCTTCTACCAGAGGTTCATTTTGTGGTTCCTTTTACAGAGGAGGCTCTAAGAATACCACTAACACCTCAGATGCGGCTGCATCTTAATATAAAACACAAACACTATGAACCCTCTAGAGGATTCTATTGGGGTAACTATGGAGGAAAAATGTCAAGGGAAGAGGGAAAGGTACACCAGCACGTACCTCCCAGTCCTCTAACAAACAGTGAATTCCCCCAGACCATTCATCACCTGTTGGGGGAAGATTGCAACAGTGTCTACCCTTTTGGCAACCCACATACAAATGGGTTTAGAGTATTAGCCAACATGGTTATTGCCTGAAGCTTACCAGCAATCCTTCAAATATTCCACTGCGCATTCACAGACTCTCGCTAAAACACCAACAGCTTCTCAAACAAGAAGTACACGCTCTCCTAACAAAAGGAGCTATAGAACCAGTTCCCCAAGGGTCAGGAGTATACCCGCTTTACTTCCTGATGCTCAAAAAAGATGGGTTCCTACGACCAATCTTAGATCTCCCACCATTAAACATATACATACTGTCAGATTACTTCCATAAGGTTACTCTTCAACAAGTGCTTCCACTTATACAACAAGGTAACTTTATGTCCACGTTAGACTTAAATGACATATATTTCCATATTCCTATCTATCCAGCACATAACAAATATCTCAGATTTTTTATAGCAGGAAATCCCTATCAATTCAAAGTACTTCCATTCGGAGTGACTACTGCACCCAGAGTATTCACTGAATGTCTAGCAGTAGTAGCAGCCCATCTAAGAAGACAACAGATTAATGTCTTCCCATATCTGGACGATTGGCCTATCAAAGCCAACACACAGAAAAAGTGTGTTCGAGGCATGTGGGCTGCTGAATTCATATCTGTGCATAGATCGCCGCCTAGTGTTGGGTCCGGATGATTGCACATTGTTGTCCTGGAAGAGTCTTCGAAGTATCACGAGATAGGTGGCTCCTCCCCTGGACTACAGTGCGCATGGGCATCGACTCCATCCCCAGATTGTTTTTTTCCGCCATTGGGTTCGGATGTGTTTCGGTTCCCTCTGTCGGAATCGATAGTTGTTTAACTTACTTTGCTCGAGACCAAAAGGTCTTTAGGACTCGCGTCGGTATTGTCTATCGTTCGGGTTCGTTTGTTTCATCGACTCCGAACCAACTCTGCCCTTCCGCGTGCTTTCGGCGCGGACGGGCCTACACGACGCTCCAACCTACTTTCATCATGGAACGAAGTCCATTTAAGAGGTGCCCGGTGTGTGCCTCGAAGTACCCACATATCGACGTGCACCCGGTGTGCAATAAGTGCTGGTCGCCGGACCACGACGAGGCCAAGTGTATGGCCTGCTCCAAGTTCAGGTCAAAAAAGACACTCGAGCTCCGCCGAGCTGCGAGACTGCAGGCCCAGCGATCGGCACCCCCTCCGACGGACATCTTCAACACGGAGGATGTCGGCGACGACACTATCCAGGATATCACAGAATCTAACCCGGCGTCGGAGGTCGAGGAAGACTCCGACGCGGAAGACGAGGATTTCGAGGAAGTCGTCGAGGAGGTAGGGGACGACGACGGGGCCCTTGCCACCGTAGAGGATAGCTCGGAAGAGGAGCTTCCTCACACTGACTCCGGGGCCAGCCACCATTCTAAGGCCCAGGCTGAGGGATCGCCTTCGGGCCTTACCCAAAGCCTTGATTCCCGTCCCACGGCTCCGCCTTCCGGCCCGGCCACGGACATTGATACGGCACCACTCACGGTACAGAAACCGAAAGTGAAACCATCGGTCTCGACGCCAGACGTATCGAAACCGAAAGCGCAAGTCGCACTGGTCGGGTCGAAGACTTCGGAGGCCTCGGCGCCGAAGAAATCCAAGATGGCCGTCGAGCTCAAGGGCCATGCCAAAATGGCCGACCCGAAGACTACGGTATCGAAGCCGAAGGTAAAAGCGGCCGACGCGGCTGCATCGGCGCCGAAGTTGGTCGACACACTTAAGAGTCGCATCGATACCAAGAAGGTCGACGACCATAAGAAGGCCACGAAGAAGCAGCAGGACGACCCCAAGTCTATCACTGCCCCGCTTCCACTCGACAAGGCCAAGGGGGCAGCTGCGTCGGCTCTGAAGACTGCGTCATTGGTCGCCGTCCCAAAACCAGCTTCAGAAGACTCTCTCGAGCCGGTGCGTCCCTCCGCCTCGTTCACTAAAAAGGTCACGGAGTCCCTTCAGCGTATTAGGGAGGGGGCCGCAGCAGTCGAGCCGAAGGACACTGTGCCGCCCAAGCTTCTCCAAAAACCGGCGAAGACGCCAACGCCGATTCTGTTCACGTTGCCGCCAAAGACGGCGCCGAAGGCTTTCACAGCAAAACCTGGGGCCGGAGTTCCCTTGAAGTTATCTTCGACGCCGAAGGCATCGTTGGTGGTTCCAAGCCCACGCCACCAACAGCTGGCAGAAGAAGAGCGTCGAGAAGTGATCATCGACGCCAACACAGGCAAGCTCTCTCTCCTTAAAAGGAAGATCACCCCTGAACCAGCATTGGAGCATTTCCAAATTCCACTTAAGAAAAAGATGGACTCTGCTGGTGCCTCTGCCTCTATGGAGCCTGTATCACCACAAGGCCATGAACTTTCACCCACTCATTCTAATGTAGAGGAGGGTGATGGAAACGACGAGGATGAGTATTCCTATCCAGTCTACTCAGACCCAGAAGATGTGACTGAGCCTTGGTCTGCTGGTTGCGACCCTGGGGGACCCGCATTCAGGGCAGGAGCCTCAGCTTTTTTCAGCAAAGACTTCCCCAACAGAAGACTCTGCAGCTTTCAATGCTCTAATTGAAAGGGCGATTCAGAAAAGGGGGTGGTGATGAACAGAGTGTCTGAATTAAGCAGACCACTCTTACCCAGTCCAAAGATCAGGGCTTGATCCATCACCGTTATTTATCTCACTGCACCATCCCAGCTCAGAACCTGGCTATATGCAAATCAGTCTGTCCCTGGCCCAGTGCATCATGGGAACAGGGCGGACTAAACTACAGAGCCAATTCTTCACCAGAAAGGAGACAAGCTACCGGGGACTGGTTTCTGGCATTTCAGCCGTCTTCGGCCCGGCTTGCTTGAATCCTGATGGTGCAGTGAGAAAGGGACTCATGTCTGAGTATTTTGTCCACCCTAAGCGTGGCAGGGTATACTCAGATGTGAGTCCCTTGCTCATTGCACCATCAGGATTCAAGCAAGCCGGGCCGACGACGGCTGAAATGCCAGAAACCGGTCCCCGGAAGCTTGTTTCCTTCCCAGTGTAAGAATTGGCTTGGTAGTTTGGTTTGCCATGTTCCCATCATGCACTGGGACAGGAACAGACTAATTTGCATATAGCCAGGTTCTGAGCTGGGATGGTGCAGTGAGCTAAAAAACGGTGTTGGATCTAGCCCTGATCTCTTGACTGGGTGAGAGTATTCTGCTTAATTCAGAAACTCTGTCCATCACCACCCCTTGTTGTTAAATATTTTGTCCACCCGAAGCGTGGAAGGGTATACTCAGATGTGAGTCCCTTGCTCATTGCACCATCAGGATTCAAGCAAGCCGGGCCGACGACGGCTGAAATGCCAGAAACCGGTCCCCGGAAGCTTGTTTCCTTCCCAGTGTAAGAATTGGCTTGGTAGTTTGGTTTGCCATGTTCCCATCATGCACTGGGACAGGAACAGACTAATTTGCATATAGCCAGGTTCTGAGCTGGGATGGTGCAGTGAGCTAAAAAATGGTGTTGGATCTAGCCCTGATCTCTTGACTGGGTGAGAGTATTCTGCTTAATTCAGAAACTCTGTCCATCACCACCCCTTGTTGTTAAATATTTTGTCCACCCTAAGCGTGGAAGGGTATACTCAGATGTGAGTCCCTTGCTCATTGCACCATCAGGATTCAAGCAAGCCGGGCCGACGACGGCTGAAATGCCAGAAACCGGTCCCCGGAAGCTTGTTTCCTTCCCAGTGTAAGAATTGGCTTGGTAGTTTGGTTTGCCCTGTTCCCATCATGCACTGGGACAGGAACAGACTAATTTGCATATAGCCAGGTTCTGAGCTGGGATGGTGCAGTGAGCTAAAAAACGGTGTTGGATCTAGCCCTGATCTCTTGACTCGGTGAGAGTATTCTGCTTAATTCAGAAACTCTGTCCATCACCACCCCTTGTTGTTAACTAATTGAAAGGGCGGCAGCCAATCATGACGTCGATCTCCATGCTGACCCAGTAGACGTCGATTTTCTTTTTGACACCTTTTCAGTCGCTGAAAAAACTGTAAAAACTTTGCCAATGCTAAAAGGGGTGTTGAAACATGCGCCAGAAGCCTTCAAGGAGCCCACCCGAGCAAGAGTCATCAACCCACGTATCGACAAAAAGTACAAGGCAGCGCCCACTGATCCAACGTACATCAAAGGGCAGTTGCCTCTGGATTCCTTGGTTGTCTCCAATGCACGCAAAAGAGCCAACTCACAAACTACGGGTGATGCTCCTCCCCCAGACAAGGAATCAAAAGTATTTGAGGCTTCGGGGAAACGTGTTGCTGCGCAGGCAGCCAACATATGGCGCATATCCAACACACAGGTGCTACTTGCGCGTTACGACAGGGCACACTACGACACTCTAGATACCCTTCTACAGCACTTACCAGATCAATATAAGGAAGCAGCAGAAATGTTGATACAGGAGGGGAAGCTTATCACCAATGCTTCAATTAAGTGCGCTCTTGATGTGGCTGACACCGCCTCAAGAGCAATAAACACTAGCGTTCTACTGCGTAGACATGCATGGCTCAGAATATCCGGTTTCAAACCAGACATTCAAACTACCATCTTGAACCAAACTGTCAACCCAGACCACCTGTTTGGCTCAGAAGTTGATACCACCCTCGAGAAAATGAAGAAGGACACCAACACTGCAAAGTCTATGGGTGCCTTGCAGTCCCAGCAGTTTCGGGGTGGTTCCTTTCGTCGCTCCAATAATAGAGGCACCTCGAGGCGTCAACTGTCACAGTCGACGCAATTCTATAAGAGTAACACCCAACCGTCCTATACCAACAAGGGTCGGGGTGGATACCGTGGCAACAACGTCAAAGGCAGAGGACGTGGTAATAACAGCTCCAGGTCCTCCACCGCCAACAAACAGTGACACCTTGTCACTGCCCCCCGCCCACGCAACACCGGTCGGGGGGAGACTCCAGCAGTTCCTGCCCGTGTGGAAGTCCATCACCACGGACAGGTGGGTCAGATCTCTTATCCAATATGGTTATTGTCTGGAGCTCACGTCCACTCCACCCAACATACCCCCAAAGAGCCGCCCTATGTCCGGCGAGCACTTGCACTTGTTGCAGCAGGATGTCAACGTCATGCTGCAAAAAAGAGCAATAGAGCTCGTGCCCCCGCAGGAAAGAGGTACAGGAGTTTACTCCCTGTACTTTCTGATTCCAAAAAAGGACGGATCCCTCAGGCCCATCCTAGACCTCAGACCTCTCAACTTTTACATTCTGTCAGAACATTTCCATATGCTCACGCTACAGCAGGTTCTCCCACTGCTTCGGCAAGGGGACTTCCTGGCAACTCTGGACCTCAAGGATGCGTACTTTCACATTCCACTGCATCCTTCACACAGAAAGTACCTCAGGTTCACCATTCAAAACCAGCACTACCAGTTCAAGGTTTTGCCTTTTGGGGTCACCACAGCGCCCAGGGTCTTCACAAAGTGCCTAGCGACGGTGGCGGCGCATCTGAGATGTCAAAACATCCACGTCTACCCCTATCTGGACGACTGGCTCATTCAAGCGAAGTCGGCCCAGCAGTGCGCCGACCACGTGTCCCACACCATTCACCTTCTGCACGATCTGGGGTTCTCACTGAATTATCCAAAATCACATCTCCAGCCCGCCCACATACGGCAGTATCTGGGTGCGACCATAAACACTCTGGCGGCCACTGCGCAGCCGAATTCAGTGAGAGTCAACAGCATTCAGTCGCTGATCCAAAGATTCAGACCTCAACACTCGCTTCCAGCAAGAGTGTTCATGCAGTTGATAGGCATGATGGCCTCCTGCATCTCCATAGTCCCACACGCAAGACTACATATGCGTCCGCTTCAGGAGTGCTTAGCACGTCAGTGGACTCAGGCTCATGGGCAGTTAAAAGACCTAGTGTTGGTGAGCGGTCGGGCATACAACTCTCTGCATTGGTGGAATCCACGAAACCTTTGCAAGGGCCGACCGTTTCAAGAGCCTGTGCCGCAGATCATCCTGACAACTGACGTTTCTCTCCAGGGATGGGGAGCGCATGTACTCCAATACACGGTGCAGGGACTATGGACACTACAGCAAAGGAAGATCCACATCAATGTACTGGAACTGATGGCGATCTTCATGGCCTTAAAGGCATTCAAAGTACATCTGTGCAACAAGGTCATGTTGATCCGGACGGACAACATGACGGCCATGTACTACATTCAGAAACAGGGGGGCACACACTCTCCGCAGCTGTCTCATCTGGCTAAGAGCATGTGGAAGTGGGCCATTCAGAGGAACATTTTCCTCATGGCAGAACATCTCCCAGGCAAGGACAATCAGATGGCGGACCTGCTCAGCAGGCACAGCCACCAAATGCACGAGTGGGAGATACATCCATCAGTACTCCAACCGTACTTCCAAAGGTGGGGTCATCCAGAGATCGACCTGTTCGCCACAAGGGAGAACGCAAAATGCCAAAGCTTCGCCGCCAGGTTCCCACACCCGCAATCACAGGGCAATGCGATATGGATGAACTGGTCAGGCAGATTTGCGTACGCTTTTCCCCCAGCACCTCTGATACCGCTGGTGGCGCGCAAGCTCAGGCAGCACTCGATGACTCTCATCCTAGTTGCTCCAACGTGGGCTCGCCAACCATGGTACACCACGTTTCTGGAACTTTCCGTGGTACCGCATCAAAGGCTTCATCTCACACCCAGCCTTCTGACGCAGAGCCATGGCGACATTCAGCACCCAGATCCGCAACAGCTCAACCTGGCGATCTGGCTCCTGAAGTCCTAGAGTTTGGCTACCTCAACCTTCCTCCCAATTGCATGGACATCATTCGGGAGGCGATAAAAGCCCACTACTAGAGCATGTTACGCAGCAAAATGGAAACGGTTTGTCATCTATTGCGCAAACCACAACATTGATCCACTAGATGCTTCTATTCAGAACATAATCTGTTACCTGTTCCATCTATACAAGTGTAATCTGGCATATACTTCCATTCACATTCACCTGTCTGCGATGGCCGCATACCTCCAACATAGACAGCACCTTTCACTTTTCAAAGTGCCTGTCATCAAGGCATTTCTAGAAGGCCTCAAAAGAGTCATTCCGCCACGGACTCCACCAGCTCCGGAATGGAACCTCAATGTGGTTCTTACAAGACTGATGGGTCCTCCCTTTGAGCCACTACATTCTTGCGAAATTAAGTTCTTGACATGGAAAGTGGCTTTCCTGGTAGCAATTACATCGCTACGGAGGGTTAGTGAGCTGCAGGCCCTCACAATCCAAGAGCCTTTCTTCCAAGTTCATTCAAACAGGGTAGTGCTCCGCACTAACCCTAAATTTCTACCCAAGGTTGTGTCTCAGTTCCACATCAACCAAACCATTGAGTTGCCGGTGTTCTTTCAAAATCCAGAGTCACTGGCGGAGCGGATGCTCCACACCCTTGACGTTAAACGGGCCCTAATGTATTACATTGATAGGACCAAGGATTTTAGAAAGACTAAGCAGCTTTTTGTTGCCTTTGCGCCACATCACAAAGGTAACCCTATTTCCAAGGCTGGTATTGCTAGGTGGATCGTGAAATGTATTCAAATCTGCTATGCAAAGGCAAAACGCACTCTTACAATTCCACCAAGAGCCCACTCCACCAGAAAGTTGGGGGCCTCTATGGCTTTCCTTGAAAACATTCCCTTAGAGGACATATGTAGAGCAGCCGCATGGTCTACCACACATACATTTACTAAGCATTACTGTGTAGACGTGCACTCCAAACAGCAGGCAGCTGTAGGGCAGGCTGTTCTCAAGAACTTTTCCAAACTGCTGCAGCTGGCACGGGCGGCCGCCGCTAATGGAGGGACTGCTATGTATTCTATGCACAGATATGAATTCAGCAGCCCACATGCCTCGAACTGCAAATGCTACTTACCAGTATGCATCTGTTCTTGGCATGTAGGGCTGCTGACATTCATATCACCCGCCCTCCTCCCCGGCGCCTGTAGCAGCTGCAGTGTTCACATATCATTTCATGGCATGGTCATCATTCACTGAGTTTCACTCCATCTTGGCCACAATGGCTAAAAACAATCTGGGGATGGAGTCGAGGCCCATGCGCACTGTAGTCCAGGGGAGGAGCCACCTATCTCGTGATACTTCGAAGACTCTTCCAGGACAACAATGTGCAATCATCCGGACCCAACACTAGGCTGCGATCTATGCACAGATATGAATGTCAGCAGCCCTACATGCCAAGAACAGATGCATACTGGTAAGTAGCATTTGCATTACCACACACTCAAGCTACTATAAACCTTCTCCATCAACTGGGATTTAAAGCCAATACACAAAAGTCATATCTTCAACCCTCACAACTGCAAACATATCTAGGAGCAACGCTAAACACTCACACAGCTCTACACTCTGCCAAGGCATCCAGAATCGAACACTTTCAATCTATATTACTAAAGTTTTAAAATAACCAATACCTAACGGTGAAGACTTTCATGCAACTGTTAGGAATGATGGCATCATGCATTGCAATAGTGCCCCATGCAAGACTGCATATGCGGCCTCTTTAAGAATGCTTAGCATGTCAGTGGAATCAATCACAGGGTCAATTTATATATCTAGTGCTGGTAGGCAGTCACACTCCTCGCTCTCTGCAGTGGTGGAAACTCAAAAGGGCAGCCGTTCATCGGACGTATTCCACAAGTCTTACTAACAGCAGATGCATCTCTCACAGGTTGGGATGCCCATCTCCACTATATGACAATTAATAGATTATGGGACACCAAACACAAAGGTCTCAGCATCAATTACTTGGAGCTTCTAGCAGTTCAGTTAGCCCTAAAAGCTTTCCATCCTCACCTAGTAGGCAATGTTGTCTTAGTCTGGACGGACAATATGACAGCAATGTACTTTGTACAAAAACAGGGGGGGGGGGGGGGCACACTCTACAATTGTCCTGCCTCTCTCAGACCATTTGGCGTTGGGCGATACATCACAAAATTCATCTTCTTGCAGCACACCTTTCAGGAATAAACAACCAATTTGCCAATCTCCTTAGCAGGATGCTGCAACAAATACACAAACGGGAAATTCATCCCAGGTTCCCCTCCCATACTATCAAAAATGGGGATTCCCACAAATAGACCTTTTTGCCACAGCAGAGAACTCAAAATGCACAAACTTTACCTCCAGGTTCCCAGGCCATCTATCCAAAGGCAGTGCCATGTGGATGAACGTGTCAATGATATTTGCTTACGCTTTTCTGCATCTCCCTCTCCTTGCATTTTTGGTTCGGAAACTCAGGCAAACATCACTTACACTGATTTCAATAGCTCCAATGTGGGCTCATCAACTGTGCTTTACCACACTACTAAAACTGTCAGTAGTTCCCCACCAAATACTGCACCTCACTTCCAACCTTCTCACACATAACCATGGAGAAATCAGACATCCAAACCCCAAGGAACTCAACCTAGCGATCTGGCTCCTGAAGTCATAGTGTTTGGATACCTAAATCTACCACAAGATTGTATGACAAATCTTAATGAAGCAAGGAAACCTACCACTAGAGGCTGCTAAGCAGCAAAGTGGAACAGGTTTGTTATATATTGTAATACCAAAATTGATCCGCTGGATGCATCTATACAAAATATTATTTGTTATCGTTTGCATCTACAGCGAGTAGGCTTAGCCTACGCATTCATTCGACTACACCTTGCGGCAGTAGCTGCAATCTGCAAAACAGACAACATTTGTCCTTATTCAAAGTTCCAGTTATTAAAGCTTTAATGGAAGGGCGTAAACATATAATACCACCCAGGGCACCCCTTGCACCTGTCTGCAACCTTTAATATTGTTCTCACAAGGCTTATGGGTCCACCTTTTGAGCATGTACACAGTTGTGCTTTACAATTACTTTCATGGAAAGTTGCCTTTCTAACTGCTATCACTTCATTAAGACGAGTTGGTGAGTGTAGGAAGGGGGAGGCTCTAGTTGGCGCAGTGCAACACTAGCGACAAGCAGGGACTCTCTCTTCCTCGTCAGGGCTGAGGGTTACCTTCCAGACAACCTCTGCTTACCCTCTAGGTAGTGTGGCTTAAGCAGTCGTAGGCTAATCTTTGGGGCACATAGGGTTAAACACTTGCAATAGTACACCTTTACAACCAACCCACCACACAACGAGACCAGACTGTATTCTGTAAAAATATATATCTTTATATAGATTTTAAGCAGGCTTGTGAATACAGTCAACGTACTTTATGATAACGGTTGCAAGTTACTCAGTTCAGGTTACCACAGTTCTTATAGCAGTTCTCTGAGGGCCCGTAGGCCGGTGTTAACCAAAGTTCTTGTGGAGCCGGCGGCTTCAAGGGGATCTGTCCCACGTCGCGTTGCCTTCCCGGGGTCGCTGATCGTTGCGGCTCTTCAGCCGAGCAGGTCACTGGTCATCCGGGGCAGCGGTGTTCTGTGGCGGCAGGGTCCTCTCCTCGTCGTCCGCTCCGACCCTGGAGGCGGAGGCTGTGCGGCGGTGGCAAGTGGCAGTACGGTCCCCAAGTGCAGGACGTACCCAGCCAAGTGCCGGTGCAGCTGTGGACTCACAGCTGGGCTGTCGGGCAGACTACCGACCTTGCGGATTCTCACAGGGCAACTGTCCGTCTTTGCAGGTGAGTGGCTGCTCGTTATGCAGTCACCTCGAGAGCTCGGACCGGACGGGTCCTCCTTCGCTTTGCTCTCGGGCTCCCGGTGCAGTTGCGGTCACGGTGTTCGGGCCAGCGGCGGCTGGTCCTTACTTTGCTCTCGCTGTTGCTTTGGGCCCCGGTCACGGTGGTCAGGTGGATGTCGTTGCCTTGGAGGAGATTCCTCCGTCGGTGCTGCGGCGATGGTCAGCACCCGCAGTCGCTTTCTTCCAAGGGGGTAGCGTCCACTGGTCCTGGTACGCTGGTCAGGGGGCAAGTTCAGTTGCAAGCCCTTGGAGATCTCTTTAGCAGAGTTTGGCACAAAGTAAAGCAAAAGTCTTCTCGTAGTCTTTTCTTCTTCCTCTCCTTCAGCAGCAAGGCACCAGACACAGGCAAGAGTCAGCACCCTTCCTTGTCTCTCACGGTCCTTCTCGTAGGGCAGAGTCCTTCTGTGGCCCAAACAGGATCTAATTTTCAAGGAGCAGGGCTCCTTCTTTTATAGGCCAATTCTTTTGTTCTCGCAGGCCAGGGGGGCCTTTGCATAGCCACTCTCAGTCCTTGAGTACCCCGGTGGGTGTACTCCGGCTTCTGCTTTCAGTGTGAGGGGCAGGCACATCAGACGCCCCACAGGAGGTGGAGCCAGCATTGTGCGGACAGGGGCGGCCAGAGTACCTTGTTGATGGGGGCTTTGCCCTTCCTGGGCCAGCTGCCGGCAGAGTCATCCGCCGCTCCCCAGGAGGGTGGAGCCAGCATTGTGGTGGCCGAGCACAGCTACAGTTCGAGTCAAGAGGCACTCCTACCTCCCACTAAGGTGTAATCTGCGCATTCACCACCTGTCATCCCTCCAGCCCTGCCACTCACACATCCCAGACAGTCAGATACACATACCAGCAGAGGCGGGCTGAAATGGTTAAGCAAGCAAATGCTAACTTTCTAAAAGTAGCATTTGCAAACCCAGGATACTAAAATAAACTTGACTACAAGAAATATTTTATCATCCTGAGTTCAGGCATACTAAACATGACTCGCTACCATGCTCCTTGAGCCTGCGAGGATTATAGGGTGTAATAATTCTCGCAGCTCAGTCTGGCCTAATGGAGCAGGTAGCCTTCAATAGTGAAATACGGTCTTGGTTGTAAGTCACTACTAGGACATGCCACGCACATCAGGGCTTGTCCTACCTTACGCCTACAACGCACCCTGCCCGCAGGCCTACCATAGGGGTGACTAATATGTAGTCAAGGGAAGGGTCAGGGCTGGCAAGTGGGTGCACTTGCCCAGCTAGCGTGACGGTACGAGACCGCACGCGGGTTCTGCGGTCGCAGTTCCCAGATACATCTTAAGGCTGCTTCTGTGGGTGGCGCAACCAGCGCTGCAGGCCCACCAGCAGTATTGGCATCTACAAGCCCCGGCACTCTCTTGTGCACTTTACTAGGGACTAACAGTAAATCCAATGAACCAATCATGGATACCAATCGCATGTACAATTTACAGTAGGGAGCACTTGCACTGCGGCACGGGTCAGCCGTGGCGCAGTGCCCTGAGTATCGGAAAACCAGCAAAACATCGGAGGCACATCAGCAAAAAGTGGAAGGGAGACTCACGCCAAGGTGCCAGGTCTAACAGTGAGCTACAGCATTAACCTTAGAAGAACCTTTCTTTCAGCTTCACAACAATAGTGGTTCTTGGTACAAACCTAAAATTCCTTCCTAAAGTATAGTCTTTGCTTTTCATATCACCCAATCAGTTGGGTTACCTGTGTTCTTCCCTTAACGAAATTAAATAGCAAAAAGGGCTCTACACACAGTTGATGTCAAAAGAGCACTATTGTACTGTATTGATAGGACAAAAGATTTCTGTAAAACAAAACAACTTTTTGTTGCATTTGCTCCACCTCGTAAAGGAAATCCTTTTTCTAAATCCGGTATTTTTAGGTGGATTGTTAACTGTATTCAAACTTGTTATGTTAAAGCAAAAAGAACTTTAAATATATCTCCTACAGCACATTCTACTCTCAAAATAGGAGCATTGATGGCCTTTTTAGGTACCATTTCCTTAGTTGACATATGTAAAGCAGCTATACAGTCTATCCCAAACACATTTACAAAACATTATTGTGTCGATGTATTAGCACATCAAGAAGCTAATGTAGGACAAGCGGTGCTAAGAACACTTTTTCAAACAACTACAACACCCACTGATTAGTGACCGCTTTCGGAGGGTGCTGCTACACAGTCTTTGCCAAGCATGTGTATCAACAGCACAGATGCCTCGAGCGGATTGTTACTTGCCCTGTAAGCATCTGTTCTTGGCATGTAGAGCTGTAGATTCGCATGCTCCCTCCACGGACAACTGTGGTTGTTGCCGTTCTTATTATTCACACTACATACGCATAGACATCTCTATACTACATTTACTTACTCTATTCTCACCCTCCTGTGGGAAAACAATATAACAATGAAGTCGATGTCCATGCGTAGTATCACCGAGAGGATGAGTCACCTTACCTCATGACTATAAAAGACTTCTTCGAAGAAAAACAACTTGCAGACACTCGGACCCAACACTTGATGGCAGGAGTATGCAAGGCATGTGAATCTACAGCTCTTCGTGCCAAGAACAGATGCTTACAGGGTAAGTAACATAATCCATTTAATTTCAGTTCAACTCCCAATAGTGTCTCAGTATATATACAGGTCACCCTAAGCCAGATTCTATCCTTAAAGACTGCTAATGTCTTTCAGATATTTGGAAGCTACAACCAGCTGATCTAGAAAGATATTACAATATTCCTGGGTCTGATACTTAAAGACAGGAGAGCCCAGTGGTTGCTATTCTCTACAAGAATAAAAATACATCTGCAACAGTTATTGCTGCCCCCATGGATGTTCACTTTTTATGCTTCTGCCACTTGGTAGGCACAATGTTAACAAGGTTATACGGCTAGCTAAAAGGTACTTGCGTTGGTAGCTGCTCTGTTGGGTTTTCAAACTTTATAGACCTTCTCTGGATACAGTCCCCTTTTATGCTGCAGTTCAGGGGCTTAAGAGCTGATATTTTCAGAATCTATGTGCAATATTGTTTTAGTACATTATTTAAATGATGCTACTGTCTCAGTAGCAGTGTTCTGTAGTAGATTGAAACGGGTTGTGTGTATGACATCAAGATCATAGCAGATAGCAGTGATTCTGCTCTTAGGTTCCACATTATTGCTACAAGCCACAACTTCTATTACATGAGAACATAATTTTTCCTTTGCTGTTAAATATTTATGATTAAAAGTTGGTCAGCTGCTGTGATATTCCAAGTCAAGGGAGCCTGAGATGGTGTCCTTTTCAGCGTAATACTTAGCTTATACCCCGAATATGTTTTTCGGCTACATTCGAACAGTCTGTCAGTTCTATAACCACCAAAGATGGAAGTCTCTGCAGTGCTTGCTAGAGTCTTAAATCTTGACATACAAGAATGATTCGAAATAGTAATGTGTGTATAGTCATGATACAGTTACCTAAATATTACCATTTGGTTGATCTTTACTTGTTTTACTATTGTTTTGTATTGTTGAAGTAATTTTGTTTTATGATTGTTATCCACCAAGTAAAACCAATTAATGAAAAATAAATCCTGCCACGGTCCCGAGTAGAATTTAAAATATGCCCTTTCTTGTGGAAACACTGTTCGGGAAATCCACCCCCAGTTTTTTCACCAAGTATAGTTCTTGTCACAGATCTTTTAAGGCAAAACTTGAAAACCAAGATTTTCTTTTTTTTTACAGAGTTTTATATAGCGCGCACTAGACCCGAATCGGGTATCAGAGCGCCTGACATAGCACCAGTTACATTACATGAGGACACACATTCATTTTTGTTAGGCACGGGGAGATTAAGGGATTTGCCCAGAATCACAGGATGTTCAGTGTCCTTGCCGAGACTCGAACCCAGTTCCCCAGATTCGAGGTCGACCGCCCTAGCCGTTAGGTCAACTCCTCTCCCCAAGCACTTTTTTGGAGGCAAAATCTGCTGTGCAAACTATAATGCCCATGTCTGTCTCGTACTCTCTCATCGACGGGGTCAAAATGAAATCAAACTTAGCAGAAAAATACTGTCCCTGTTTTTTATGACTCAGCAAACCATTTCATTTCTATAGCACGCACCAAAACTGATACCCATGTCAAAGGACTTTCGCAGCCTCTGCACACAACTACACATCTGTCCTGAGACTCCTGTTGTCTTGTATCCTGTTAATCACTTTCTGAAGGTATCTTGGTGCTAAACCCAATACGTACCGGAACTGACCATCAGTACAAAACTCACTGAACAATCCATTGAAAGCAACAAAGTTTAAAAGCTTTACAAACCTCAATAAGGACATTTCTCTGTGTGGAAGTAAAGGGGCTTTGTGACAGCAACTGAAAAAGTCTTCCGTCGTAATGTGCAATGCCGGAATTTAGGAGTAGCCATGAAACAGGTTTGTACCAGGCATGTGAGCTGTAGATCACATGCTGTGCACAGCCCATCATCTAGTGTTGGGTCTGGATGTTTGCACTTTGTTTTTGTTCGAAGAAGTCTTTTCTAGTCACGAGGTAGGTGACTCCTCCTTTTGGTGATAGTGCGCATGGGCATTGACTTTTTGTGCTGTCTGTGCTTCGTGCCTCTCAAGGTGATACACTTCCTCTGATTACAATAAAGGTGAGGAGAGGACAAAACCACCAGGAAAGAAGCCCAATTTGACTGAGGGGGTCCCTGTGGGAGATGGAAAATGCCTCTGGGCATCTGTGGGCATTTGTTGGTATGCCCACTCTACACGAGGGTCCCCTGACACCATTATCAGCCCCCTATCCAGCTTCTCGGGTCCTCTCACCTCCTAGACCTGTGCTGGTCACATCATACTTCTGAGCATGGTGCTAACTTTTAGGCATTACACTACACCCGAGGGGAGTGGGGAGTGGGCCACAGACTCCACCATCCCAGAGTATTCTCACCAAAAGCAGACCACACTTCTGGGACCCCACTCCAGGCCTCTATCTCCAAGGTCTGATTGGTATCATTATTTGGCCCGGACACTCCCCAAAATGTGGCCCACATTTCATACTGTTTACAGTTTAATATAGCGTCAACTCGGCCCAAAGGCATTGGAGCAATTACCATGTGCACCAGCTACATTGCAAAAGATCAAATTCATTATCCAGTATTAGGGGTGTCTTTCATAGATTGACATGCCTGAATCATTCCCCGTCGTCGAGACGGGAGCCTCCGGTACATAGAAAAGTAATGTCCTATAGACATACATAGAGAATAATAGGCCTAAGGGCCTCACCTTAGTAGCCTATCCTTGTCCTTATGTAAAAAAGGACCAAACTCTTGTGCTAGGGAGTCTCCAGCCTGAGTTCTCCTCAGGATCTCTTCAAAACCAACTTGTTTGCTTTTAAAAGTGAGTTCTTTCTTCAAAATCTCGAACAGGATTACTTCAAGCCACTTATCACTGCAGTAAGTGATTTATTTCTTCAAAATTCTGGCATGTCTGAATCCCAGAAGAAAGCCCTTTTCAGGGCCTGCTCTTCATGTGGGAAGAAAAGGCTACATGTGGAAGACAAGCATGACCTATGCTTATATTGCCTTTATCCTGACCACATACCTAAAGACTGTAAGATATGTAGGTCTTTCCCTAACAAGACCTTGAGGGACAGAGAAGGTCGCCTGCTCATCTGGCTGGACAGGCTTAAAGAGAGGGAAAATGTGGAATCCACAGCGTCGTCGGTCTTCTCATCGACGACGACCACTCCATCGTCGTCAGTAGGTAAACCTATTCCATCTATAATACTGCTGATGCCGTCGTCGACGTCCAAAACCTCGTCGACGACGAAGATTACCCCGTCGACGACGACATCGTCGATGAAGAGCCCCCCGTGGACGGGAGTGTTGACGACGAAGACGTCGACGATCAAATCACCGTCGACGAGGAATGAATCGTCGACTAGCGCATCATCGACTAGCGCATCGTCGACGAGCGCATAGTCGACGAAGGCATCGTCGACGAAGAAAATATCGTTTACGGAGGCACCGTCGACTAAGGCCATGCCGTCGACGAGGGTACCGTCGACGGGGGGAATCGTCGTTGGCATTGGTCATTACTGAGCCGTGGAAGAAATCCAAGCTGATAGAAACGTCGTCTATGACCCTACCACCGTCGACAACACCAATGACGACGGCAGGGGCTCCTGCAAAAGGTTCTGTGTGTGGCAAACTGACCAAGAAGCAGATTACACCAGAAACAACGTCACCAAGTGAGGTGCAAATTAATTTGCCTACGGACATTCTCCAGAGTGAGGAATCTGAAGAAGAACTCCTGGATCAGGCTACTTCCCTTTCAGACCTTCACGTGAAATCTCAGAGCACGGACGAAGAACAGGATGAGATGAACTACCAGGAACACTCTTTCCAAGCTCCGGTTCGTACAGAGGTCACCCCGATGGTATGCCTTCCCGTTTCAATTGTAAATGACCTTAAATACCTTATCCAGGACTACAAACAGCGTTTCCCGGAAACACCGGCAACTGAGACAGGGGGCCCGACGCCTGCTACAGATACACCAGCGGCAGCCCCAAAACAGACAACGCCAACTACTCAGGTCCGCCATGAGAAAGTGCCACCTCAGGTGATAGAATCATCAGATGAGGAGGCTGAAGAAATGGAAGAGGGGGAAGTCCAAGAAGACCACACGGATCACGAAGAGGAGGAAGAGTATGTGGCATCTTCCCCAGCTTCACCCCAACCGCGCCAGGCAGATTCACCGCCAGTGGACATTGGCGGTTTCCATAGAATAGTGAAAAGAGCAGCGAAGCGATTTCATATGGTGATGGAATCGACTGAGAAGGAGTGCTCCTTACATGACTTCAAGGAGCAAACAAAGAAGACAACGAAGTCTATCCCAATAATAGACTTTCTCTGGGACCAGGGAAAGAAACTGATGCTGACGCCGGCCTCTGTACCTGCGGTTGTTCCACGCCTGGATAAAAAATACAAAGCTCCAACCACAGCGCCAGCTTGCCTTAATGGGCACCCGAAACCGGATTCGGTCGTAACCCAGGCGGCCCAAAAGAATTCTAGCAACCCTTCCTCTCCTCTGTCAGCCCCACCGGACAGGGAAGGCAGGAAGTTGGACACAATCGGTAAAAGGTTTACAACGACATCGGCCATGACCATCAAGGTGGCTAACTCCATAGCCCTGTTAGGGCGTTATAACCGCCAGCTTTGGGAAGATATAGTCCCATATATAGCAGAACTGCCAGACACAGTTCAGGAGGAGGTCAAGGCACTGCTTACGGAGGGTTTAACCTCGGCGGCTGAGATCATTGATTGTGCCATAGATGTAGCCATGACGGGCTTTCGACAACTAGCTGGGGCAGCAGTCCTGCGCCGTCAGGGATGGCTTAAGGCAACATCATTCAGACAAGAGGTGCAGACGAAGGTGCTGGACATGCCCTTGACGGCCAACACCTTTTCGGGGACAAGATTGACAAGGCGCTCCAAGCGATCAAGAAAGACACTGATACTGCTAGAACACTTTGTACTTTGCAGGCAAGGAACCAGTCCTTTCGAGGCAACAAATCCAGGGGCCAGTCCTCCTACAGGGGATCCTATCAAAATAGGTCCTCGTATTCCTACCAGAATAAATCCCAGTACCAACAGAAGCAGCAACAAGGTCGTCAGACTTCTTATGGGAGATCAAACTTCAGGGGCAAAAACCAGAAGAGGGGCACTGGCGGACGCCAGTGACTAATTACTCCAGCCAGTCCAGCAACTATATCCCTCATTAAAGATTGGAGGAAAATTGACCCATTTCCTAGACAATTGGCATCTCATCACCACAGATCGGTGGGTACTCCAATTAATAAGATTCGGCCATTCCCTGGAATTCACCACCATCCCACCTGCAACCCCTCCCCGCAGGCTTCCGCACAAACATCTACGCCTGCTGCTCCAGGAAATATCTGCGATGTTGAAGAAAGGAGCGATCGAGCGAGTTCCATCGTCTCAAAGAGGGAAAGGATTCTATTCCCGCTTCTTTCTTATACGCAAGAAGGAGAAAAAGTGGAGGCCCATACTAGACCTCAGGGCACTCAACTCTTTCCTGAAGAGTCAGTCGTTCAGGATGGTGACGATCCAAGAAATACTAGGCATTCTGGGAAAAGGAGATTTTATGACATCTTTGGATCTCCAGGATGCCTACTACCACATCCCGATACTCAAGGGGCACAGAAAATTCCTGAGATTCGAGGTGGCAGGACAGCACTACCAATTCAAAGTCCTACCGTTTGGCCTCAAATCCGCACCGCGGATTTTCACCAAGTGCCTTTCACCTGTGGCAGCTTTCCTGCGTCAAATGGGTCCCCAAGTCTTCCCCTACCTCGACGACTGGCTGGTAAAGGCACCTTCAGCTGCAGGCGCGACCAAATCCTCCAACGCCTGCACCAATCTTTTTCAGCAACTAGGATTGACTCTCAATCACGAGAAATCCTGCATGACCCCAACAAGAAACATCACCTTCCTCGGGGCGACCTTGAACACGGAATGCGCAAGGGCATTTCCTTCAAAGGAAAGGAAAAACAAAATAATATCTCTGGCCACGGCTGTGGCATCAAAGAAGTCCCTAAGAGTTCGAACCTACAAATCACTCCTAGGAATGATGTCTTCTTGTATACTCCTCATCCCTCACTGCAGACTCAGGATGCGCCCATTGCAAGAAGCCCTCACGAACCAATGGACACAGAGTACAGGTTCTTTCGAAGACATTGTGAAGATAACACCACAAATATCCAAGAGCCTGGAATGGTGGAGAAATCACAAGAATTTGTCTATAGGACTGCCATTCCTACTTCCAGCAGCACCTCTGGTGATCACCACGGATGCATCCCTGGAAGGCTGGGGAGCTGTCCTCCAGGACCTCCAAATAAGCGGCAAATGGACAAATCAGGAGAAGCAACTCCATATCAATCTTCTGGAACTGAGGGCTGTGTATCTGGCGCTACAAGCCTTTTTACCACACATCCAGAACTCCCAGGTGCTCGTCAGAACGGACAACACCACGACGATGCACTATCTCAACAAACCGGGAGGAACGCTTTCGCTCACTCTAATCGCAAAAGGTCTGGAACTGGCTTTTACCCCATGGGATCACGCTCAGGGCGGACTATGTCCCGGGCAAGGACAACACCATTGCGGACGCCTTAAGCAGACAGAAATCCCTCTCCCACGAATGGGAGCTCGACAAGAGTACGCTGGATCACATATTCTCAGAATGGGGAGTCCCAGGAATCGACCTGTTTGCCACCAAGGAGAACGCCAAATGCCCAAACTACGCAAGCTGGCGTCCCCAACCAAGGTCACTCGGAAATGCTTTTTCCATCGGTTGGTTCACCGTATTTGCGTACGCTTTTCCACCATTTCTGATGATTCCCAGAGTTCTCAGGAAGATGAAGGCGGAGCCCTGTACCCTGATCCTAATTGCCCCGTTCTGGCCGAGGCAGCACTGGTTCTCGGATCTTCATCGCCTCTCCATCAGGACACCGATTCGTCTGAAGCAGCACCCGTACCTGCTGACAATGTCGAACGGGCAGGTGCAACACCCGAACCTGCAATCGCTCAGGTTATCGGCCTGGATCCTGAGCACAGAGAGTTCTGTCATCTAAACATCCCGCAGGAATGCAGGGACGTGCTGGCAAAAGCAAGAGCGGACAGTACCAACAAAACGTACTCTCTAAAATGGAAACGATTCTGCATATGGTGTTTAGAGAAAGGCCTGAGACCACTCCATATCACACCCGAACAGATATTGCCATATCTACTGCACTTGGCACAGTCAGGATTGGCGCACGCATCCATAAAGGTGCATTTGGCGGCCATTTCACGATTCACCAGGACTTACAAAGGACCGTCTCTCTGGTCCAATAGGCTTATCAAGCAGTTCCTAAAGGGACTATATAGATCCTTCCCAAGACCTAGAAGGGTCCCACCGACATGGCACCTCAATTTAGTCCTCAACCAACTCATGAAGCACCCTTTTGAGCCCATTCATCGAGCATCCATCAAGTACATCTCATGGAAGACGGCTCTGCTGCTCGCTCTAACATCTGCCAGGAGAGTCAGCGAGCTACAGGCTCTATCCATTCCGGAACCCTTCATGCAGTTCAAACAGGACAGGGTGGTGCTGAGGACAAATCCCAAGTTCATACCGAAAGTGCCTTCAGACTTTCACCTTAATGAACCGATGGTTCTACGTTCCTTCTTTGCTAACCCTACCACCGCAGCAGAAAGGACGCTACACTCCTTGGACCTCAAAAGGTGTCTAAAGTTTTACATAGACAAAACAAAGAGCTTCAGACAGTCATCACAGCTATTTGTGGCCTACAGTAGGCCAAGAATGGGTATGCCTCTAACGAAACAGAGCATCTCAAGGTGGATCTCCTCAGCGATAGCATTCTGCCATGACAGGGCCGGACGGCCTTTGAGTGATAATGTTAAAGCGCATTCCACCAGAGCGATGTCCACATCAGCAGCGCTGTTCGCTGGAGTGCCGATTTTGGACATATGTAGAGCGGCGACGTGGAAGTCACCGCACACCTTCTCCAGACACTACTGCCTGGATGCTGAACTTATGAAGGATGCAGCAGTGGGCCAGGCGGTGCTTCGCCATCTATTCCAGTGAAGTGAGCCTTCCAACATCCCGCCATCCTGGTATGCACATCTCTTGCTGTTATGATATATTGATGTATGCTAATGTTTCAAAGTCGCATGCTAATATGTGTATTATCTAAAATGACTATATAGCATGATTACATCAGAAATGTGAATAATGTATTGCTGACTACTCTGATTCAGGCATGTGAATCTATGAAAGACACCCCTAATACTGGATAAGAAACGCGTTACTTACCTGTAACAGCAGTTATCCACTATTGGTGTCTTTCATAGATTCACATGCAACCCTCCCGCCTCCCCTGGAAGGACTCACGTTTCTCTCTAACTGTATTACGCCTACCTAGCTTGGTGCGTACGAAAATCTGAGAGACTGAGATTGCTGTCAGGAAGGTTCTAGAGGGAGGTGATAGCTGATTGGCTGGCTCTAAGAGTTTGGTCCTTTTTTACATAAGGACAAAGATAGGCTACTAAGGTGAGGCCCTTAGGCCTATTTTTCTCTATGTATGTCTATAGGACATTACTTTTCTATGTACCGGAGGCTCCCGTCTCGGCGACGGGGAATGATTCAGGCATGTGAATCTATGAAAGACACCAATACTGGATAACTGCTGTTACAGGTAAGTAACTTGTTTCTTTTTCTTCTAGGTAGGGAGATTAAGTGATTTGCCCAGAATCACTGGATGTTGAGCTGATGCCGGAACTCGAAGGTACTTCCCCAGTTGCAACGTCAGCAGCTCTGAGACCATAATGTTACATTAGGTTTCCCTCACCCCTCCACAAAGGCCTTAAAGACACTGGAACCGAGGTTAAAACACCTGACCCCTAGCAAGGCCACTTCTCTTACTAACCACTTTCCCAGCCCACTATAGCCGCATGGTATGACCTGGCAGGGGAGAGGGTCAAGAAAAGCACACGGCTGCTGCTGCTACTTACAGCGGTGCTTAGGTGAGAATGTTGAGAATGGCCCCCCTGCAGGGCCCTGCACACTCTCGCCCTCCCCACACCCACTGTGATCTGAAAGTGATGGGCAGCAGAGGAATTACATTGCTTCTGGGCTGGGCTTTGCTGGCTGGCTACAGGAGGCAGCGGGGTTGACGTGAGAATGCCCTAAGGGCCAGAACAACACCAGGGCCCCAGCCTCAGTTTGACAGCATGGCAGGGGCTTGCCCAGGATAGTGGCAACACATTACAGTGGTCTGGCGCGGACCTGGTAAGATCCAAAGTCTCTTGGGCCGGTTAGCCCATAGGTGACCCTGTGGCACTGGCCCAATGCCCAATTGCCCGCCTTCCCAATCCGACCCCGAGTGCAGCCATGTCAGCCCAACCTAGATCAGACCATAACTTGTGCTGAGGAGTGAGCATGGCCTCTTGGTCTGTGGAGTGTGTTGAGGTTGGCCTTCCTCCTGCGGGGTACAGAGGAGCATACAGCCATGAACCCTGGTTGGAGAGGAGAGACAGACCACCCACCCACAAAAATCGGGGCATTTGCAGGTTTACCCCTAACTGAGACCCGATACGGGATATTGTAGGATTTCTAATAAATGTCTAATTTGTTTCATTGGCTGGAATGGTCTTCCAAAGTATGACTGTAATCTATTTGTTTCGTTGATGGTAATTTTAAAACGTGTGAAAGTCTTTACACTGCACTCTATCTTCTCAGATCTGAATTCAACCACTACAGTAAACTGACATTTTTTTTTAAGACAGACTGGGAAATAAATGCACATTTTTTCCCGTATGGCACTCCTGTAGTCTAAACACATCTAAACTTGTGGCAGACACATGTACATAAAAAGAAACACGGACATAATACCAGGCATGTACAATATTTTAAGACTATTTTTCTCTAAACATGTAGAAACCATTTACACATGTACATTTAAAAATAGCTGTCCCATTAGTATAAAGAAGAATTGTCCTTTTTTAAGCTTACCACCCATGATAGATATTTAGGAGAGACTAGATTTAAGTTCATCTACTTCCAAATCCATTTGCTGGTGATTGTAAGGTAGATAATAGCACCCTTGTTAATATCGTGTGGCTATGTCATGTCTTACCGCAATAATGTCTGATGTTTAGCAAACTGTATCTAGCTCTAAATTATATTGTTTTTCAACCGTCTACTAGTTAGACAATATTACATGATACTGGAGAAGTTGAGGTTACCTCTCCATTTTTCCGGATGGCTGTCCAAATCACTGAGTTGGAAAAGTCTGTGTCCTTAGACACTGAAGGCCAGGAAGCGTCTATACTTGCGTCAATAGATACTGGAGCTTATTCCATGTGCTGTTTATAGAATAATTAATTTATTGATCAACTGCCCATATGTGATAAGAGCCTCAATCAATCAATCAATCATAGCATTTGTATAGCGCACGACTCACCCGGGGGTCTCAAGGCGCTAGGGGAGGAGGGGTCCGCTACTGCTCGAATAGCCAGGTCTTGTGCTGCTTCCTGAAGGCGAGGTGGTCCTGGGTCAGGCGGATGTGGGTCGGGAGGGAGTTCCAGGTCTTGGCTTACATTTGCCATTTAAAGACATGCCCTGATATGCTCATGTTTGAGAATGTTCTTTATTCATGTTGGTTTGGCAAAACATATTTATTACTGAAGTACATTGTTAATCTTTTTAACTGATAACTTGTTCAGTGTATACTTTGAATATATCGGATTCCCCTGTACGCCACTATTCTTTCCTTCAGTTGCATCTAAATATTACTTATGTGCCCCTCTCCCTTCTTTTTTCCTCATTTTTTTCATGATACATAATAGTTTTAACCCATTTACACATTATTTATTTTAAATACACACTATTTTCCTATGAAGCTGTATATTTGAAGGTTCGTCTTGCTCAGTATTGATGTACTGTATAGATTTCAGGTTGAAAACCGAATTAAAACGTATTTAAGTATATGTTTTGTATATGCGTTGTGAACGAAAAGTTGTTTTGATATGTTGTAGGTTGCAACAAGGAGTACAGTCTACCTGTTCGATATCTTTGTCTTGGGTGCCCGCGCTTTTACAAATGGACTGCAGATGGTGCTTGAGGACAAAGGAATATTGAAGGTAAACAACGCTTTTAAAGCTTTGTGCTTAATTTTTTCGTATTGTTGAAAAGTTCACACATCCACCTCATTGCATTGTTTTGGGTCTTCAGGTCATCCATGACTGTCGTTGGCTTTCTGACTGCCTTTCACATCAGTATGGAACTGTCCTCACCAACGTGTTTGATACGCAGGTACGATGCAAAATATAGCTGAAGTTCCTATTATGGTCACCACATGCTAGTTCCACGGTTTCATTTATTGTTTGAGGCTCTGCAACAGTAGTGACAACTCCCCCTGCTTCCCAAGACAGTAGAAATATGTTCTGCCATTTTCCAATGAACATATTGTACTCCTGGTTCCTGCTTCTTGATTTTAACACTTGAGAATTGCTGCATCGTTACTATAACTAGAAAATGCCATGGTCAAATTGTCACCCTACATTAAATCGCTGCCTCTTTGGGTCCTCTGTATATCGCACACATTAATTCAGTTTTTCAACTGTGCAAGTGTGCTGCGGTTCATTTTTTTTCTATGACAATAAAAACAATCAACATCCATAAATAAAAGATATACCAAAGAAAATTCAGATTTGAATTATAACTCAGTCACGGTATTGCAATAATTATTTTTATTTGTCATCAGGGAAGTACATGCATCAGGGCCAAAATGGGGTCACTCCCTTTTGCTTTCAAAAATGTAACCAGAGCTTTTGACCTTGTTAACTGTTCCAAACTCTGGGCCCTGAGTCAATGGGAGGTTCAACCCAATCTCTTACTACTGATTAAACAATTACATCACGATCTGATGGTGAAGGTCTGGTATGGACCACAGGGTGAAACAAGCTCCAAAATAAAATCCCTATAGGGGGTAAGACAGGGTTGCATTCTTGCCTCCTTCCTCTTCCTGCTATATAGTAATGGAATTTCTAAATATATGCTCAAAGAAGGGAAGGACATAGTCACTCAATTCTCATTTTACTGTATGCGGATGATGCCGTATTATGGCCTGCATGGTAAATTAGTTGCAAACTCTTTCAGACGCCTTTGCAACATATATGGGACACTACATTTCAGAATAAATGACTCCAAGTTTTTCATTATGACCTTCGGCCCATGTAGTACTAAATCAAAACCTTTTGGGCTGGAGAACTTTATTTTAGAGAAAGTAAATGATTTTAACTATTTAGGTATTTTTTTTATTCCGTCCTTTTATTGAAAAACACTTTTAACTGCTAGCGTACAACTTTTTAAAAGGAATATTGAGGCAATTTTTAAATTTTCTTACAGGCAGGGACAGAAACCTATTAAAGAATTAATCCACCTCTGTAAAGTCAAATGTATTTCTGCTGGGGAGTTGCAAACGTGACCCCTCGCCAACGAGAGGAAAATTGTGTTTTTGCCGAGATTATTAATGGCGTCCCCAGGGACTGCAACATTGATATGCCATAAAAAATGAGGCCTTACTTGTTCAGAAAACCCACTGGGCCTGGCACCCTTTTATTGTGGAGTAAGACTTGGACTAACCCGGAGGCAGAGTGGGTCTGATCCTGCAATTCCGATTGTCTTTCTTTAGATGGGGTGGCCCGAATTCTATGGTTCACCTACCTAAAGGAAGCATTTAAATCTATAGGTATGATAGATCTGTTCACAAATCCTGCCTGGATAACTCTAAAAACGAAAGAGGAAGTTAAAACACGTTTTCGGAACCATCCCTCTAACTCAAGGCTTCAGAAGGCCCAATCCATGGGCAGCTATTAATAGATATATTATGATCTCCACGGCTGCTAGCATAGAACCATACCTTCTCTGGATAACACAGTTTACCCCTGATATTTAACACTTTTGAGGTTCTCCACGTTACATTTTAAGGTGGCTTTTCCTGTTCAATGCGTTTACTCACATGACTTACCCCCCTGTCGTCGTAATTATACAAGTAAACAAAGCACTTGTCACTTCACCTTGTTCTGCCCATTATATGCTGTTCCCAAAATTACGTTTTTATGGCCGGTTTTAAGAAACTCCAATCTTAGAATTCACATGGATAGCCACACATTTTTACAAAATCTCTTCACGATTAAATTTGCTGTACTTCATTTTATAAGTAAATCAATAGCAATCAGGAAGATGTTAGAGAATGCCACCCCATGAATTTGCACTTCATCTTTCATAGTATTGTCATATTATTTTAATTTGCCTATAATAATTTTTTTAGAGGATGAAATAATTGTTTATGATGTCAAGTTATTGCAATGATTATGAGGAGTTGTTTCTAGTAACTTTTATACATAGTATTTTCACCTTTGTGGAAACCATGGTCTTACCAGGTAAACAGTTTTAATAATTTAAGAAGAAACATTAGTTCTATATCATTTTATGGTTGACTTTTATGCCCTTTACCGAAAAAAGTTTTAAAAGAAAGGCATAATTATCAATACATTTCCTTAGAAAAACATCCAGTTTCATTAATTCTTGCTGATCGAGCAACGCCCACATTTTAAAACTTCATCAGGCTAACCCTTTTCTCATACAAAGGAGCCTTAAGCTAACACCATTACACTTATTTGGCCCAACATTGTATACAACGGGAGGATGACCAATGACCCATTCGATGTAGATGCATAATTTGGCGACTACTGTAGCGAGCCTGGTTAGAGAACAGGACTTGTCGGGATACAGAAGACCCAGATCACGAGCCAGGACTTGCTTTGGTTGACCCTTATTGTGGGGTGTCTTCCCGAGCTGCCGCACGGTTATTACAATCATTAAAGAAAGTGTTAAATACTCTACCTGATATTTAGAGCCCCGATGAAGTTACGTTGGTCAAAGTAACGAAGCACTTTGGCTGATGGCCATTTTTACTTCAATCACTAATAAAGGAAACTAATGGGGAAACTCATATGATTTGGACTTCATTCCTGGTGCACCTTCCATCTTTAAAGTTTTGCAAACACTTTTCCCCAGAATTCTCCTGGGCTGGACAAGTAGCAAACCTATGTCTTTGATCTGATGGCTGACTTTGGCACCTGCACCATTGGAAAATCGACTCAACACCCCCATTTATATAATCGAACTGGCGTATAATAAAATCAAACATCTGTTTTATAATTTTATGCCTTCCGGTTTGCTGATGTTAATGTTTGTATCACACACAGCAGAGTTGTTGCCGAATCATTCTCCATCACTCTTGTTTAATATTTCTGACTCCAGAAACGAGCGTGTGTTGCTAAATCTTCATGCTGATTCTTACTGAACATATTACGCCCTATTTCCATCCTTCTATCATTTTTGTTATCTTGTAATCATCTGCAGTGAAGCAATCTCTTTCAAGGCAATGTTTGACCACTCCGTCTTCTAAAAGAATCCCAAAACTGCAACCACTCGAAAAAACAGATTCAGTTTCATCAAAGTTCTCCCTCAGCTGTGAAAGGATGGCATTGAGTTATCTTGAAAAATAGTCCAAGCTGGAAAAAGCTGACTTTTTCACATGTGTGGCAATTAGCTTTCCAAAAAACTTCAGGTAGTGTTGAAATCGCCAGAAAAGAGTATGTCTGTTTAGCTTTGTGATATTTTTTTAAAAAATTGGTTTTGCTTGCCAAATACAACGTGCTGTTATGAAACCAGCTTTCTTATCTTTTTTTCAATAAATAGTTTTGGTGAATCTCAAAAGGCACCATATAGCTTCTCCACGAGGACTGAATTTATACACAGGTTTTATCAGTGCGGTCTTTAAGGCCAGTCTCTGAGTGCTACCTAACGGCAAATATATATATATATATTTCATTATTGCTGCTCAGTGGTATGGAATCTGGAAAAGATCAGCACCCTCTTACGAACCTTCTTAAAACTAACAGAGGGAAAAGGACTTCTAGCTCTCCTAGATCTCTTATAACTCAAAATGAAACTATTGATTGCTGAATCTATTTTGGCTATTACTTTGGATGTTACAAATAAAAGAATCGTTCGAAAAATCTCTAAAAATATTATATTGCTTCTTATGAAGAGATGTTATTATATTTGATATTGCATTTCCCTAGAAGGGCTACTGGTTTACAATGCAATTTTTGCACGTTTGCCTTAGATTTCAAGCACCAGCTCATAGTTTTGCTGAGCTAGGTTATCCAGATCTGCTGTTATGAGAATTGCTGAACAATTTACTGATGGTACTGTTATATGATCTTTTGTATTAGAATGCTTATTACATATCTGCATTTTATCTATTCAGTAATGTATCCTGACATTTTTCCAAGGATTTTCGTATATACCCATTTGTTTTTCTCCTATGTATGGATCACATAAGAACTTATCCAAAATTGTTTGATTTATCTTTCTTTTTTGTTTGTCTCAAAAATTGGAGTAAAATGAACTTCACAGTTTTTTCCCTCAGAAAGTTTTCGCTCCAGCATTGATCAGCTAAACCAATTCAGTCTTGCATGCAAGTGGCAGTTTTTCCGTCTCTATAATGAATATATTTACTTAACATTTTGCTCCACAATTTGTGTCCACTAAGGACAATTAGTGGATTAAAAGCTAAGTTTGCCATGTTTCACTAAGGAGTTTTATTGTAAACTCTGCTATCTTCAAAAGGATCATCGATAGTAATGCATGCTAGTGTAATGTATCTTGTTGATAATAGTTTCTAATTTCAGTTGCTTCGTTTCATACTTAGATTAATCAAGAATTTTTGCCTATTTTCTTGTATATCTAGTGGAATATACTGTTGAAGGCTGCTCCTCCTCCTGGCTACATCTTACGTGGCGTGAACACACACAAGTAGTTGACTGTAACTGGGCACCAATGCTCTGTTTGCTCTTCTCCTCATGTTGCCCCACCTGCCTTGCCCCAGTTGTCCATTGATTGCTGTGCCTACCTACTGGTCCATATAACTAGAAGTTCTAGCTTCTTCACGGAATGCTGTGGAGCCCCAGGGACCACTGTATTCCACCTTCTCCCTGCAACCTACTATGGTATCTTGTCCGGGTTCTGCTCTACATGATCTGGTTCTTTTTAGTGGTTGCCTTGTAGGATCAGGTGCAAGAGCTGTGGCAGAGTTGATTGAAACAGAGGCAACGGGGCACTTGAAGGTGCCTGTGGAGTGGAGATTGGAAGAGCTTGGAATCTGTCACAGAGGAACCCATGGAGATCCTGGGAAAACTGGGCAAGTTGCTTGGTGGCAGAGGGGACTGTACATGGTTGGACCAGCACAGGGGTGGCTGTAGATGTGGCTTGACTCAGGAGTCAAGTTGAGCTGTGCTGCGGTTAATCTGTGGCTGCCTTGATTATCCTCTTGCTTCCTTCTGGCACCAGTTCCTGTCATTGCCTATTGTTAATGTTTAATCTTTCTATTCCATCTATTGAGTACTGAATACTTTATTTATCTATTTTTATTTGCAGAGGTTTATATAGCGCTGGCTAGACCCAGAGGTATCAGAGCGCTTTACATAAGGATCAGAGAGTTACAGGATGCATAGTTATATCAGTTGAATCAGCAAGTTACAGGTTACACAGTTGCATCAATTTGTATCAAAGAATCAGAGAGGGAGATGGAGGGAAGAAGACACGAATGGGGAGACAAGGAAAAACAATGTCAGAAGACCGGCTGGGTAGGTGACGGCCAAGGGGCTAGGCTCCTCTATAGCTGTATAGGACAGCTCCACGGGCATCGACCAAGGTTGCTCATTATTAATCAACTGATGTATGCTTAACGATTATTGTAATATTGCCTGTTGTCTGTTCCCCTTTGTCCATTGCTTTCTTTCTACTGTATATTGAGAGGGAGTTTCTATGAACCCCAGAGGATATGACAGCTGACACCACGGACCAAATTGGTGCTACAGAGCTCACTGTCTAATTAGTTTACTAGTTTGCAACTTTGCTGCTCATTAGCCTGCCTGATTCTCCTTTTTTCTGATGTTCATCTAGTCAAAATATGATCTCTCATAAGTGACGGTCCCGGGTCCTAGTGCCAATGAGATATCTGTGTATGTAGCATTGATGGTCTCTTATCCTGAAGCTGCAGTATATGTGAGAAAGATAGAGCCACCTACACAGGTCTCGCAAACAAAACTGGGGGACTTATCTGTTACTTAGATGTCAATAGTCTCTATTCCAAGCCCAGAATTGGCAACACCGTTTGAACTCAACCCTAAGTTTATCTATGGTTATTTTCTCAAAAACACAAGTCCCAAAGCCCAGACAACATCTCCAAATTTGGTATTAGGCCTAGCCAATACTGGTGCCAAAGGTAACGTTGAGTACTTTAAAGTAAATGCAAATGCAGCAATAATCTTAGAGGCTTCTTGTGTAAAGGAATATATCAACAATTCTCTACTTCATAATCCCCTCTTTGGATCAGGCCAATAACAAGGATGCATAGAGCTACGATCGCAGGACCAACCACAGAATGATCACTTAGAGGTACTGTACTATTGAATTGTTACAAATGGTTATTTTATATGTTACGACTAAAGCTTTAAACAAATTAAACTTTACTATCTGATAGAGACATCTAGATGCATATTCCTTAACTTGTGAATTCTCCCTAGACGACAGACTGGATCCGAAAACTTTTCAGCAGTACCTCTGTGCGCTAGGGGATGGTGCCGTATGGCTCCCTGAGGACGTTTACTCCGGTCGTGATGTCAGTCAAGCCATATAAGTCCCCTCTGGCGCACGGACGTCTGTTTCTACTTTTCTTTGATGTAACACGGATCCGGAGAAGTATATCTCCACCCTTTTTTCATCCTGCTGTGATGATTATTTAATCTGAAACAGTGTGCCAACTTTCTATGCTTTCGTTTAAATCCTGTGGGTCTTGTGCTCGACAGTTGTCTGGTTCAGAGTCTAATTCTATATGCATGTGGTGCTTGGGTGAGCACCACAACGCTGAAAATTGCAATGCCTGCCAAAGGTTGAAGCCAAAGGCGTTGCGGGAGCAACTGATGAAGCTGCTGGTGGCGCGGTTGTCGAGGACTTCCAGTTCTTCTAAACATCACTTGAATGCAGTTTGGCAACTGCCCCTCCAGTGGCCGGTCTCATGTGTGTTGCTCTCCATCCAGTGAACGGTGGAAACTGTCCAAGTCTCCGTCCACATCCTACAGTAAGCTTTGTCGTAAGCGATCGAAGTCGCGGCCTTCCGGGGCTTCATCCTCTCAAGACGTAGGCTCGAGCAGATTCTCATGACCTCGTGCTGATGACTCCACACGAGTCGCTCCCAAGCTTCCCCACTGTACCTGGAGCCAGAGTGACTCTGGCCTGAATGAAAGAGTCTTAGGATGCTCTTCATGTCATATTTGGGTCCTCCTTTTTCTTTTGAGCGCATTCAGGCCCCAGGCAGGTGATGGGTGCAATGACTGCGTCCTCTATGACGGGTCCATTCTTGGCAGCAGTTAGTCTCTTTGACATAGTGACACAGGTACACAGCCCTTCGGAGTTCACACCTGTGGATCCGTCTGACTGCGGAGCGACTTCCGTTGTTCCTCTGGGTTCGGTTTTGATGGCTCCAGAAAGCTCAGAACTGGAGTCCGTGTACGAACCTGTTGCGTCTTGAGGCATTAACATCTCCTCAACTAAATTTGTTGCCGTCGACCGAGGCCTTTCCACTTTCTCATCCCAACTGATAATTCCTGGCTCTGTGGGTGAATAGTTTGTGGAAGGAAATAAGGAAGAGACTCTTTTTGTGCATCCAGTGCATACAGATCCTGCTATGATGGATAGCTGGATTTATTAGTTAGGCGAAATAAGCTGGTTAAAGACTGTGGTGACTAGGACTTTCTTAGATTTCCAAAACAGAACACGGGATACTTGATACCTGACAACTCTTGGGTGCTAGAGTTTCGCGATTATATACACTACTACTGAGACTTCTGAAAACTATCAACCAGCTGGTTATTTATGAGCCCTGAGGAAATTCCCTCTGGCAAAATTGGGAACGAAACGCGTTGGCTGTGTGCCAGTTTTTAAGATTGACTGAATTAAAGAAGTAACTTTGGAACAGATCTCTGCTTGCGTTACTGATTCCACAACGAGTGCACCTTCCATCTTTCTTGAAAAAATGTTTTTTTGGGTTATCTCTGCTGAGGAGATCCTCATTCAAGAGATTTGATTCTATGGTTTCTTTCTCATGTGAGATTAATTACCTGTGATACCTGCTTGTAGAAGCGTTTGCAGTTGGCTTATTTATTGTCTTTTCCGTTCAATAAGTGTGGGTCCCTGTTGATGCAGGATGTTGATTTTATTGGAAATGTCTTACTTTTATCATGGTTTCTGTTGTTAACTTCTTGCATTAGTTCAGCGGATGGTATCCCTTAGATGTGATGGTACACAGCTTTTAGTTCTCTTTTCGGAGTGTGTTTTCTTTTGTATATTTCGGAGTTGTATTCAATGGTTGCAGATTGGAACATTTTTACTCTTGATGCCTTCCATTGTATGGCATTGAGGTATTATTACTCCTGCAGGGTTGCCATGCTCTTCCGGTCGGATAAAGGGTGTATCCATCTATGGATTTTTGGGCTCATTTACACCTACATTGTTTGTGTTTTATTTTGGTGATTTCCTTTACAAGAAACATCTGGTTTGAGGCATGTTACTCCTACCATCTAGCGTTGCGTCCAGATGTTTGCAAGTTTTTTTTCTTCGAAGACATCTTTCCAGTCACAAGGAAGGTGACTCCTCCTTTCGGTGATAGTGCATGGGCATGGACTCAATTGTTAGATTGTGTTCGAGGCATGTGGGCTGCTGAATTCATATCTGTGCATAAATCGCCGCCTAGTGTTGGGTCCGGATAATTGCACCTTGTTGTCCTGGAAGAGTTTCCGAAGTATCACGAGATAGGTGACTCCTCCCCTGGACTACAGTGCGCATGGGCATCTTCTCCATCCTCAGATAGTTTTTTACCGCCATTGGGTTCGGATGTTATTCCTACACTCCAACTTCGGAATCAAAACAAAACTTTAATAAAGGCCAAAAGGCCTTCGACTTCGACGGTGTTGTTCTCGCTCGGTACTTCTTGACTCTATCAAGCTTTCCATCTCGAAACGGTCATCGACGCGGGCCGTTGGGCCTTTTCGATGCCACGTGGGCCTGTTGTCGATGAAAAGGAGCCCGTTCAAAAGGTGCCCACAAAGCCACTCAAAGTTCCCGCAAACTGACAAGCACTCAGTATGCAACAAGTGCCTTTCTCCAGACGATAAGGAAGAAACCTGCTCAGCCTGTGCAAAGTTCCGGTCGAAGAAAACCATTTGGATTCGACGGGCCGCTAGGCAAGAGATGCAGCGACAGGCACCGGAACCGGACAACATCTTCGATGATGACCAAGAGCTTCCAGAAGCTCCAGATTCGGACCTAGAAATTGTCACCGTCGTGGACTACTCTGACTCCGATGACGAGATCCCACCGGGGCAAATCGTGAGTACACTGCCCCCGAAACCAATTACCCCGTTACCGAAGGCTCCAGTCGAGTCATCGCCAAAAGGCCTTAGCCAAGATCCAAAAAACCTTCCAAAGCCCCGCCATCCGGCGCGGCTCCGAAAACGAAACCTAAGCCTTCAGAGACCCCAGGGCCAAGTACCGTGAGCCCAAAGAAGGTTCCAGAGCACAAAAAGGTCGTCGAGCCGAAGGGCGTCGACTCGAAGAAGACCATACAGCCAAAAGGCATCGACCCAAATAAAACCGTCGGCCCAAAGAAGGCCGTCAAGCCGAAGGTGCGCCGACCCCAAAGAGGCCATCGAGCCAAAGAAAGACGCCAAGACGAAAAGCGCTGACACCAAGAAAGTCGTCGAGCCAAAACAGCCGGCTGTGCCGAAAGTCGCCGAACTGAAGGAGGTCGCCGACGGAAAGGGTGCCACATCGAAGCCTATAATCCGGCCGGAGAAGGCTATCGAACCGAAAACAAGCGCTCCAAAAACACCAGTCGATCCCAAAAAAGCCATCGACTCGGAAAAAGACAGTCAACCAAAGAAATCCGAGGAGCACAACAAACGTGTCGAACCAAAAGACCCAGTCGACCAGAAGAAAGGGCCAGAGCCAAAGAAAATCAAAAAGGCGCCAAAAGTCGTCGCAACAGAAGGTGTTATCGACCCAAAGTCAAATACTCAACCAAGGACAGTTGAGTAAGAACTCTTCCATCCTGACCCATCAGACGACCAGGCAAAGATATATATTAATCCTGAGACTGGTAAAGTCACAATCCTGCATAGGAAAAAGAGGCCACTGGACACTGACTCTCATTCCCCCATTCCACTGAAAAAGAAAGACTTTGGGACTTCTCCCTCTAGACCCTTCAGTCCTTTCTATCCCACCATGCCTATTACACCTTTTGCTCCTTACTCTCCTTCTCACTATGGTGACAATGAGGGAAACACAGGGGAGGATCTACAGCATGATTTTGATTATCCAGAGGATCCTAATCCTCAAGATGAACCATGGGGGGAGCCAACTGACACCCATCCCATCCCTGACGCCTCTTCATACCCAACTAAGCCGTCACCTACTGACGACACCATTGTCTTCAACCAACTATTAGACAGGGCAGCGTAGTACCACAACGAGACATGCATAATGACCCTGTAGAAGAAGACTTCTTATTTGACACCTTCCCTACTTCAGAAAAAAGCGTCAGAAAACTACCTATGCTAAAGGGAATGTTAAAACACCCACCTGCTATATTTAAAGATACAGCCAGGGCACATGTAATCAATCCTAGGATTGAGAAGTATAGAGCAGACCCTACGTACATCAGAGGTCAGTTACCATTAGACTCACTGGTGGTGGCTAATGCATGCAAAAGGGCCAACTCACAGATAACAGGGGAGGCTCCTCCTCCTGATAAGGAGTCAAAAATACTAGAAGCCTCAGGTAAAAGGGAGGCATCACAGGCCTCCAATTCATGGAGGATTGCCAATACACAAGCTCTGCTAGCTCGTTACGACGGGTCACACTATGGCCAGCTTGAAAGCTTAATGCAACACCTGCCTGAACCTTTTAAAGCCCAAGCCAATAACCTCATACAGGAGGGAAAATTTATTACACACACCTCCATCAAATGTGCACTTGACACAGCCGACACCGCAGCCAGGTCTATTAACACTAGCGTTTTATTAAGACGACATGTATGGCTGCGTATTTCCGGCTTTAAGAACGAGGTGCAGTCCACCATTCTTAACCAGCCAGTCAATCAAGACTTCCTTATTGGCCCTGCAGTCGACACCATTTTAGATAAAATGAAAAAAGACAAAAACTGCAAAATCAATGGATGCATTGCAGTTTCAGCAACACAGAGGTTCCTTTCGACGCTCCTCGTACAGAGCAGCTACACGAGGCAATACTTCCCAGACCTCAACTTCATACAAAGGCAACACTCAAGGTTCCTTTAACAAAATCTCCAACAGAGGAGGTTATAGGGGCAACAATAATAAGAGAAGAGGATGTGGAGGCAACAACACCAGAGCCTCCACTGCCACAAAACAGTGACTTCATTACGCTACCTCCAGACCACCTAGCACCGGTCGGAGGCAGACACCAACAATTCCTACCTGTCAGGAACGCAATTTCCACGGACAGGTGGGTGAGACAAATTACCCAGTATGGTTATTGCCTAGAACTCACTTCTACCCCACCAAACATACCACCCAGACACCACCTGTGTCCAGAGAACACATCACCCTACTACAACAAGAGGTGAAATGCATGCTGGAAAAGGGGGGCCATAGAGCCAGTCCCTTTCCAACACCAAGGGATAGGGGTATACTCCCTATACTTCCTTATTCCCAAGAAGGACTGTCCCTCAGACCAATATTGACCTCAGACCCCTAAATCAATACATACTGTCGGAGCACTTCCATATGATCACACTACAGCAAGTTCTCCCGTTGCTACAGTAAGGAGACTTCCTGGCAACATTGGACCTCAAGGACGCGTATTTTCACATACTCATCCATCCAGCTCACAGGAAATATCTCAGGTTTACAATAGAAGGTCAACACTACCAATTCAAGGTTCTCCCCTTCGGGGTGACCACTGCTCCAAGAGTGTTTACAAAATACTTAGCCACAGTAGCTGCTCATCTCAGGAGGCAACACATCCATGTGTTCCCGTACCTGGGCGATTGGCTCATGTGAGAAGTTGGCCTGATATATGATGCTCACTAGTTCTAGTGATCACCTTGTATCAGTCCAAACAACCCTTATGGTGATTGGTTGTAAGTCAACCTTATAGACCAGCTATCCTAATGGTAGCATGTACAAAGCAGTCTTAGGCTAAACTCTTTTGGCATGTGAAGCCAGCTGTTTTACCATATATAACCCATTGAATACCAGATGAAAGGACACCACACAGGTTATGAAAGTAAACAATATATTTATTACTAACAAACCCCTCTGAACTCTTTATGAGATCAGAGGGCTAAGCACATAACAATACTCTTCAGAAACATACAGTAAGTCTCCCAAATTACAATGGTGCCCTAGGGGCACGGCAAACCATATACTAAGTAAATGGTATAAGTAAAACGATAGAAGAAATGAGGATGCCCAGAGGCTGTATAATCGCTGGGGCTACACTACCCTAACCGTAGGTAAGAAGCAGGAGGCCCACGGGACGCGTGTGCAGTGTTAGAATACACACGCGGGTTTCAATGCAAAGTCAATGGGCACGAACAATTCACAAAATAGGTAAGTAAGGACAGTTCCGACTGGTTGAGACAAACTACAGGATACCTGGACACTAGGAGGGTCAATCTACCTATGAGCACCGAATTGCTCTTATTACCTCACCCACGGGCTGCGGGTGCATAGGTGTGAAAGTGTCGGGTTTCCGCATTGAAGTCAATGGAGCCTTGGAGAAAGATGCTGCAGGCGACCACGAGGAAGATGTCCGGAGTGATCCAAGGGCGGATCGAAGAAGATGGAGACCTGAAAGCAGAGGGGACAATGATCAAAGTCACTAGCCAGTGACCGGAGTGGAACCAGATGATGTTGCGATCAGGTGAAGAGGTGACGTTGGACTCTGCAGCCACGTGAACCAGGAGGTGTCTTCGACGACCAGGATGGAGGCACGAGCTGTCCCATGAAGGCTCTCTCTGTCGGCGGTGTCTGTCCAGGATCGGAGTCAACAGGCCTTGGCAAATGCAACCGACTCGGCAAGTGAAGATGGCGTCTGGTGCGGACCAGGAGGGTCCGGGGTGCTTCTCTTTTGGAAGGAATCCAGGGCCAGTCTGGAGCAACCAGACCAGTGGTGTAGATTTCAAGGTTCGTCGTCTAGGAGGCCACTAGCCAGCCGGCAAGTGACCAGACAACGCGTCGAGAAGCAATCAAGCAGAAGGGCCCCACTCAGATCTCGTGCATGCTGGAGGGCTGGTCTTTGGTGCAGGAGCTGCTCAGGGCTGGGGCTTCTCAATCCCCAAAGCACTTTCTCAAGGGTGCCTCAGAGGTAGTGCTGGAAGCGAAGTGCAGTTCTTCAAAGATGGCCGGTCCCACGTGTCTCGTCGCACCCACGGGTCTCAGCTGTGCTGCAGATGTGAGTAGAGGTCGGAGAGGTCTGGGAGTCCGAGTCTTCTCGAGCTCTGAGGTCTAGTACCGGCAGGAAGGACGACAAAGTTAACTGCTAGGACGCTTGATGGTGCCTGTTTGTGCAGGGTGATCACTCCTTGGCCACAAGGGAGATTTCTTCAGTCTTCTGTGGAGCAGAACGTCGAAGTCCAGAGTTTCTTCTTGTAAAGTTGTTCAGGATAATCTAAATTGGAATGGGACCAGCTCCTACCTTCATTCTGCGAAAGGGGTCTGTACTAGTGACTAGGTCCCTCCCATGGGTGGGACCAGGAAGGGGGGTGGTTACACCCCCTAACCTTTGTCCGGTTTCGCGCCAGAGCTGGGGCTGGAGTGCCCCAGCAACTGGTTTGAACCGGGGTATGCACAGGGACACCTTGTGTGCCCCAGGCATTTCTCATTCCTTCCATCCCTGCCTATCTGGATACACAAAGTCCTGTCTGGGGTGGTGTTGGCACCTCCCCAGGCAGGAAACCCTTTGTCCAGGCCTGCCTCGCTGGAAGGACTCCCAGCAGCAGGAGGTCAGACTTTTGTCTGTGGCAGCAGCATCCATTTTGTGATGCTGAGGCTCTGGTTAACTTTACCCGGGGTTACAGATACATGTCTTATCCCTCTAGAAGGGTGGAATGCTACCCCCGTCACCAGAACTGGCGAGGGGGTAGTATTCCAAAGCGTATGACACCTTACATGACATGTTTCGATAATGCTATGCCAAAGTTAGCAATAACCGCAAGGATTATAATGCACTTAAGAGTATATGGTATAGCGTTATCATGGAACAGCTATAGGAACATGGTTCAGAAAGCACTGGTTACCTATCAACTCCAGAATCCAGTTCAAAACCCTCATTATGACCTTCAAAATCCTTAAACTCGGAAGCCCAGGGCTATTACGACCTCTCCTTACTCATTATGTACCTCGGCGCGACTTGCGCTCCTCAGGCCAGTACCTACTGAGCGTTCCCCGCACAAAGCTCTGCCGCATTGGCGGCCGCTTCTTCAGGGTCCTGGGAGCCAAGCTTTGGAACGCTCTGCCGTTTAACATCCGCTCCTTGGAAAACCTGTCCACCTTCCAAAAGGCCATTAAGACTCACCTGTTCCCCTCTCTCTAGGCCACCTTATCCCCACTCTTCTCATTCTCAGGTTAGGGTCTGTGGTTCTTTAGCGCCGGGACGCCTCTTTGCTGGGGCAGCTGTTTTCGCTTTACCAAAACTATAACATAACATAACATAACATTTATACTGGTGGTAGTGGATCATGCCACCAGGTATCCAGAAGCTATTCCCCTTACGACCACTACAGCTCCTGTTGTGGTCAGGGCCCTACTTGGAGTTTTCTCCAGAGTGGGGTTTCCTAAGGAGGTTGTCTCTGACAGAAGTGCAAACTTCATGTCAGGATACTTGACTGCAATGTGGAAGGAGTGTGGTGTAAATTACAAATTTACCACACCCTATCACCCACATTGCAATGGGCTTGTGGAGAGATTCAACAAGACCCTGAAAGGGATGATAAAAGGGTTACCTGAAAAGCTTGGGCGAAGATGGGATATCCTTTTACCCTGCCTTCTGTTTGCTTACAGAGAGGTCCCACAGAAGGGGGTTGGCTACAGCCCTTTTGAGCTTCCGTTTGGGCATCCTGTTAGAGGACCCCTATGTCTGGTGAAGGAAGGATGGGAGTTACCTCTTAAAAAGCCTAAGCTTGACATGGTGGTCTATGTACTTGGTCTCGGCTCCAGGATGGCAGAGTACATGGAGAAGGCAACCAAAAACCTTGAGGCCAGCCAAGAACTTCAAAAAGCTTGGCATGACCAAAAGGCTGTCCTAACTGTTTACCAGCCAGGACAGAAGGTGTGGGTGTTGGAGCCAGTGGCCCCAGCAGCTCTCCAAGACAAATGGTCTGGACCCCACACTATCATTGAGCAAATGGGAGAGGTCACCTCCACACATGCACACTGGTTCACTAAGAACTGGGGTATCTTTATTACAATAACAATAGAATGGGAATAGACACATACACAGATCTGCGGGGTCTCTGTAACTAACAGGAACTGTAACACACCGCTGAAAGAAAAGGGATTAGACATACAGTATAAGGACAAGGTTATCTGCGGGGTCTCTGTAACTAACAGGAACTGTAACACACAGCTGAAAGAAAAAGGATTAGACATATAGTATAAGGACAAGGTTAATATTCGGAAAGTAAAGAACCATATCACCTAGGGAGTGTGGGGTCTTGCTCTAGCTGTCATCTGGGCTCCTCTCGCGTCTGTGCCTTAGCTCGTCTTAGATCCTCTCCTGCACTCTTGGACACACATCTGCGCTGATCACTCTGCACTGGATTCCTCTCCCCCACGAACTCTCTCCACCTTCCAACTTCAGTATAATGGTTTCTGCCGCTCTGATAATCGTTCGCTCCACTAGCTTCTTCACTCTATCTGATTGTCTCCATGCTAATGTCCAATTCACTCCAGCTGCTCCCACAGATTAATCCATGATATAACTTCAGTCTCTTCTAAAAGGCATTACTTTAAACTCCAGCTATTCACAACTCTTCCTGATAAGTAACTGCTTCTGACTGCTTCCTTCAGTTCCAGCTCACTGACTGTCTGTCTGTCTTCTCTGTTCCAAGCATCTTCTGTCTCTTCTCCTTCTGCAACTCCACTCCTCTCCTCTGCTTCAATCCAACTCAACTGCTTTCAGCTCAAACTCTTTCCAGCTCGAACTCTTTCTGCTCCTCCAACTCAACTGACTCTGCAACTCCAGCTCAACTAACTAACTCCGCCTCTGCACTTCACTAATATGGAATGCTCTTCCCTCATGGAAATTTCCAACAGAGGGCTGCCTCCCACCGAATTCCTGTGCCAGCTCCAGGGCCCCTCGCGCAACCGCAGTACGCATCCGTATGTTACGTCTGAGCCCAAGAGACAAACCCATTCCTCGGATAAGAACCAGTCCTGGCTGGTTTTCCCCTAGCAGACAACAGGCTTAACTATAAACATTACCTTTACCCTTCAAGCATCTCAACTCTGCAGGGATAGAAAGCAAAATGGAGTCTCTCTAGTTCTGGGCCTTGTAGGCCTGAGAAGGATGAAATAACCCTTAGCTCTGTCAGAATACCTACACAAACCATACCAATATGTAATATAAAGTCAGGACCACAGGATCCACCCTCTACTATAGGCAGGATAATGAAAGGACACATAATTATGTCAAAGCCAATAGGCAATAGATGGATTAGAGTCAAGAATAAGGGATCTATCATCATATAAAGCAGCTATCCTCTTCTAGGTCTTGAAAAAAGGGCTTAAAAGGGCCAACACAGGGTAAGAATACAGATTATGGATGTGAGCAAGCTTAGTCTTCATCACTCCGAAATAGAGCCAAAAACCATGTCAGAACAGGCTCTTGCCGCAGAGTTTTGCACGCGTTGCAGTCGTGCTATCTCTCCTTCGTTGGCGCCAAGGAGAAGAACATTGGCGTAGTCCAAGCAGAAGAGGATTGATGCTTGGATAATGAGTTGACGGACCTTAGCTTCAAAAAAGCCAAGTATGGGGCTGAGACTCCTTATCTGAAAGAGACACGTTAGTGATAGATTCCTTACCTTAGAATATCCCCAGGCGTCAGACTGGATCCGGAAAGTTTTGCGTAGCAGTACCCTTGCGCGTCGGTAGGCGTCGTCTGCGGCTCCGCGTCCGTCGTCGGCGCCGTGATGACGTCGTCGGAGTACTTAGACGCCGCCTCCGCGTGCTGACGTCAGTTCTTCTTTTTTCCGCGCCAGCCAGCGCAGATCTGGAAAGAGCAGTTCCCTAGTCACTTTTTGACTAACTTTTGGTGATCTTTTGATCCAATTCGAAGTCTGTACGACTCCGACGGTGCCTGTAGGGATGCCCGGATTCAAGCATTGCGACGAGTGCGACCGTACCATCTCGGTCACGGATCCCCACCGCCTGTGCCTGACCTGTTTGGGCGTCGACCATGACGACGAGGCCTGCCCCGACTGTCGGGCCCTTTCGAGGAAGGCCAGGCGGGAGCGGTCCCGCAGGCGACTCGAACTCCGGCAGTCGGCCCCGCGCCGTGTGAGGTCCCAGTCCCGGTCCCACGGGAGGTCGAGGGACAGGTCGGAGGGGACGGAGCCGTCACAGTTCCGGGAGTCGGCGCCACTCCTCCGGGTCCAAGTCGTCAGGTAAGAAGCATAAGAAGTCGAAGAGACATCATCGCTCTTCTGACTCCCCCCGACGCTCGCGCGATGCGGCCGGGGGTTCGGGTGACACCGCCCACGCGGCTCCTCGGGAGTCGCGGGCGCCGCGTTCGGCCCCATGCCCCCCGGTCCCTGGGCTGAACGCGACGCCGGAGGAGATTGAGCGTTTCCTCATGGCCATGAGGTCCCTTTCTCCTCCGACGGGTTCCGCGGCGCCTTCGGGCCCAGCAAACCCATCTGGGGGCCCTAGTGGGTCGGGGGCTTCGACCCCGACGCCGTCGGGTGCTTCGGCCCGACGCCGCCGCCGCCTTCGGGCCCGGCGCCGCAGGGCCCCACGATCCCGACACCGCCGGTGCCCTCGGGTCCGGCGCCGCGGGGTACAGCGGCTCCGGCGTCGTCGGCGCCTTCAGGCCCGGCGCCGCAGGACGCCGCCGGACCTTCCTCGGGCGATGGATCGTCGCTGGTGGACCTTACGACCCCCCCGGCGTCGGTCCGTGTGGTGTCCCCTCCGGCGCCGTCCTCGGGCGGCGCCGTCCCCGATGCCTCCTTTCATTCGGTTCCAACGTCGGGACGACGCCTATCGGCGCCGATCTCGACGCCGTTTGGAGATTTTAGTTTCTATGAACCGACCTCATTCAATTACGACCCTGGAGATAAGGGATGAGGAAGATTGGGAGGGGTCTGAGGACCCTCTGGCCAGGGAGTGCCAGTCTAACATGGACTGGGCAGGAGACCTTGGGGAGGCCAGTGGCCTGGACACCTCTCCGGACACTGGATTTGTCTCTCCTCCTACCGTGGCTTCGGAGGAGGGAGCTACCTATGGTGTGGTGTTGATGAGGGCTGCCAAGGCCTTGGGCCTTGAGCTCCCCGTCGCGGCCGTGAGGACTAACCTCCTCACTGAGGTCCTTAAGCCGCAGTCATGCTCCATGGAGCCTCTGCTGCCGTTTAATGAGGCCTTGACGGACGTTCTTTTGGGCACTTGGTCCAGGCCCGCTACAGGTTCGCCTGTAGATAGGAACGTGGCCAGACGCCACCGCCCGGCACCGGGCGACCCATGTTTCCTGTCCTCCCACCCCACCCCCGAGAGTCTGGTCACCCAGGCCTCCAACTCCCAGACCACCTTCCCGACGGCCCCGCCGGACAGGGAGTCCAAGAGGTACAAGAACTATGGTAAGAAGATCTTCTCGTCCCTTAGCTTGGGACTGTGGTCTTCCAACACCGCATGCCTCTTGGGCCGTTACACCCACTCCCTGTGGGAAACGGTGGCGGAAGTGCTGCCAGAGTGCCCGTTGGAGGTACGGGCCAAACTCGGCCAAGCCCTTGTGGAGGGCCGGGACGCAGCCAAGTTTTCAATCAGGTGTGGACTGGATACGACTGACTCGCTGGGTAGAGCGATGGCTACGACGGTGGCGGTACGACGCCACACCTGGCTGAGATCCGCCAATTTTTCGGCAGACGTCCAAAACACCCTCATGGACATGCCGTTCGACGGCCGTCGCCTCTTTGGCGACATGGCAGACCACGCGCTTGAGCGCTTTAAGGACTTCAGTCCTTGGGCATCTTGGCCCCGCGCCAGCAAATGGGTGCCTTTCGCTCCTTTCGTGGCCAAGGAAGGGGCATCCCCACACGTGCCGCCAGCCACTCGCCTCAAACTGTCGTTCAGCGCGGCGGCGGCCGTGGGAACCGCCGTGGAGGCGGTCGGGGGAACAAGCGGAGTCAGTCCACATCTGCCCCCGCGGCATCCACCTCCTAGTCCTAAACCCTCCTAGTCCGTGCTTTTCGGCCCATGTGACGCCAGTGGGAGGCAGGGTTTGCCATCACCACTCTCACTGGCGCACAGTCACTTCGGACAGGTGGGTGCTGCAGATCGTCCGGAGGGGCTACTCCCTCCCCTTTGAGACGACCCCTCAAGCCATGCCACCGCAACACCACCTCGTATCGGGGGATCACTTGCGGCTCCTGCAGGAGGAAGTTTCGGCCCTCTTGGCCAAGGGGGCCATTGAGCGCGTTCCTGGGCCAGAAGTAGGACGTGGTTGCTACTCCCACTACTTCCTGGTACCCAAGAAGGGCAAAGGGGGCCTACGCCCTATCTTGGATCTGAGGAACGTCAACGGCTTCCTCCGGAAGGAGAAGTTCAAAATGCTGACACTGGCTCAGGTCTTGACTGCCCTAGACCCAGGAGACTGGATGGCAGCGTTGGACTTGCAGGACGCATATTTCCACATCCCCGTCCTGCCGGCCCACCGGCGTTACCTGCGGTTCACGGTAGGCCTCGAGCACTTTCAGTTTACTGTGCTCCCCTTCGGCCTTACCAGCGCCCCACGGGTGTTCACGAAGGTGATGGCGGTGGTCGCAGCTCATCTGCGCAGGTTAGGGGTCTCAGTCTTCCCCTACCTAGACGACTCGTTGTTGAAGGCGGGCTCGCCCCAGACAGTCGTAAGCCACCTCCAGACTACGGCGGATCTCCTGCACCTGCTGGGATTTTCCATCAATGTGCTGAAGTCACACCTGTGCCCCTCTCAGAAGCTCCTTTTCATCGGAGCGGTTCTCGACTCGGCACAGTTTCGGGTTTACCTGCCCGAACAGCGGGTTCGGGATATTCAGGCTCTGATTCCGATCTTCAGCCGTTATCCCGAGTTTCGGTCAGGTTGACGCTGCGGCCTCTGGGGCTGATGGCCTCCTGCATCCTTCAGGTGCATCACGCACGGTGGCGGATGCGGGCTCTGCATTGGGACCTGAAGTTTCAGTATGCCCAGCACCGGGGCAACCTGTCCGACCATGTCCTGATCTCGGAGGGCACTGCGAGACAGCTGCAGTGGTGGCTCACGGACCGCGATTGGGTCAACGGCAGATCCCTCTCCCTTCCCCAACCGGAGCACGTAGTTGTGACGGACGCGTCCCTCCAGGGCTGGGGAGGCCACTTGGGAGAGGCGGAGATCAGAGGACTCTGGTCTCCGGCGGAGTCCCGGCTCCATATCAATGTATTGGAGCTGCGGGCGATCCGTCTGGCACTGAAGGCATTCCTCCCGTCTGTCCGAGGGAGTGCAGTGCAAGTGTTCACGGACAACACCACCGCCATGTGGTACTGCAACAAACAGGGCGGAGTGGGGTCGTGGACCCTTTGCCAGGAGGCTCTGCGCCTCTGGCAATGGCTGGAACATCAGGGCGTGACTCTGGTGGTTCAACACCTGGCAGGTTCTCTGAACGCCAGGGCGGACAAACTCAGCCGTCGGTGCTCGATGGATCACGAATGGCGTCTGAACTCGGACGTGGCGCAAGGCCTCTTTCTGCGATGGGGAGAGCCTTGGTTAGATCTATTCGCCACCGAAGAGAACGCGCAATGTCATCAGTTCTGCGCGTTGGAATTTCCAAGGCGGCACTTGCTCAGCGACGCTTTTCGTCGCGAGTGGAGCTGCGGTCTGTTGTACGCCTTTCCGCCTATACCACTTCTGCCCAGAGTGCTGAAGAAGATCAAGCGCGACCGGGCACAAGTCATCCTTGTGGCTCCGGACTGGGCACGAAGGTACTGGTATCCCGAGCTACTCAGTATGTCAGTCGATCCCCCGGTTCGTCTGCCTCTTCAGGAGGACCTTCTGTCGCAGCAGCAGGGGACGGTCCTCCACCCGAACCTGTCCAGTCTCCACCTCCATGCTTGGAGATTGAGCGGCGACAGTTGAGGCCATTTGACTTGCCTCCTGAAGTTTGCAACATCATTTGTGGCATGGTGCACAGCAAAGGCTGTGGATCCCCTCAATGCCCCTCTCTCTGAGGTTCTCTTTCTTCTCTCTCTTGCCCAGCAGGGCTCTGCTCTGGGCACTGTCAAGGGCTATCTTTCAGCTCTTTCAGCCTTTCTGAGGCTGCCTGACCAACCTTCTTTGTTCAAGTCCCCTATCGTAAACAGATTCCTGAAAGGCATCAACCATACCTTTCCTCCTGTTCCCTTCGTGATGCCTCAGTGGGACTTGAACCTGGTTCTAACGTTTCTGAAGTGCGCTCCCTTTGAGCCACTTCACAACTGTCCTCTTCGCCTTCTTTCTCTGAAGACTGCCTTCCTGGTTGCCATCACCTCTGCCAGGAGAGTGAGTGAGCTCCAGGCTCTGTCTTGTAAGCCTCCTTTCCTTTCAGTCCATCCGGATAAGGTTGTGTTACGGACAAGGCCCTCCTTCCTTCCGAAGGTAGTCACGGCCTTCCAAATTGGGCAATCCATCACTTATCCCAATTTCTTTCCGTCTCCGCACCCCTCGAGAGAGGAGGAGCGGCTCCACCGTCTGGACCCAAAACGTGCGCACTCATTTTATCTGAACCGCACACAACAGTTCCGGTGGATGATCAACTCTTTGTTGGGTACGCGGGCGCTAAGAAAGGGAAAGCGGTGCACAAGCGGACCATCTCCCGGTCGATTATCTTGTGCATCCAGGCGTGTTACTCCTTGGCTAAGAAGGAACCCCCTGTTGGGCTGAGGGCTCATTCCACTCGAGCCACGGCCACTACAACTACCTTGGGCCGAGGTGTGCCCTTGCAGGACATTTGCCAGGCAGCTACGTGGGCCTCGCTGCACACGTTTGCAAGACACTATTGCCTGGAAAGTCCAGTCCGGAGGGACGGCTACTTTGCCGTTCCGTCCTCCAGGACTTTCTGGTGTTATTATTGGTTCGCAGACCCACCACCACGGGGATGGTATTGCTGGGGTATTTATTCTAAGGTAAGCAATCTATCACTAACGTGTCTCTTTCAGATGCACAAGTTACTACTTGTGTAACAATATATCTGTAAGAGACATTAGTTAGTGATAGATTCCTTACCGACCCACCCATCCTCCCCGTTCTGCGAACCGATACCTAGGGTTAAGGTCATCCCCTTTCAGGGCCCTAGTTTCTTGGCACCAGTGTTGGTTTTTGTCATGGCTCTGTGCTTCTGGCGCGGAACAGCTGTGGCTAAGAACTGACGTCAGCACGCGGAGGCGGCGTCTAAGTACTCCGACGACGTCATCACGGCGCCGACGACGGACGCGGAGCAGCAGACGACGCCTACCGACGCGCAAGGGTACTGCTACGCAAAACTTTCCAGATCCAGTCTGACGCCTGGGGATATTCTAAGGTAAGGAATCTATCACTAACTAATGTCTCTTACAGATATATCGTTACACAAGTAGTAACTTGTGCAGCAGGCCGACACAAGTAGCAGCCACTTTTTTGGTGTGGGTCTGATAGCTGAGTGAGGAGTCCATCCAGACTCCTAGATCTTTAAACAGGGATTTGGGAGGTGGAATGGTGCCTAGTGACGAGGGCCACCAGTGCTCATTCCATTGGCTGGTGTTCTTACCGAGGAGCAGCACCTCCGTCTTGCCCGCATTAAGCTGCAGGCAGTTGTCCGCCATCCATTGGGCTACTGCAGAAAGACCATCCCTGAATCTTGAGGCAGAGGTGGAAGGGCCTTCCGTGAGAGTGATGGCCAGCTGCGTGTCGTCAGCGTACGACACTAGCGTTAGGTCCCACTCTTTAGCCACTACTGCAAGTGGCTGCACGTAAAGATTAAAAAGGGATGGGCTCAGTGCAGAGCCTTGCGGAGCTCCCTGTCCGATGGGATGGGGTTTTGATAAAAATGGGGGAGCTGACACCCGGAAGGATCTGTCCTTCAGGAAGGAACAGAACCATTTCAGGGCAAGACCGGAGACCCCTACTGTCTCCAGACGATTGAGTAGGATGTTATGGGATACCCTGTCAAAGAAAAAAAATGTGCCCAGATGCTGTTGGGGGTTCCATTATTCCAACAATGTCAATCCCCACTCTTTCAAAGGGTAACCCCACCACAGGTAGTGGTATAAGGGGGGGCTTTGTTGTGCCACCTGATTTGCCACTGGCTTGACAGGTGACACATGAGCAACAAAACTTTTTTGTGTCCTCAGACATGTGTGGCCAGTGAAAGTGAGGGACAAGCCTGTCCCAAGTCTTGTTCTAAGTGTCATGCAAGGGGAATCTCATGGGCTAAGGTAAGAAGGAAACCTATAAGAGACAAGGGGATGACCAGCCTCCTGGTAGCACCAGGCTTGGGGTCTCTTGCCACAGAGTATAGGAGTCCTTCATCCCAGTACACCTTGTGGGTACCTGTAGCATTCCCTGGAGCCTCAGCAGCAGCTTGCTGTCTGAGGGGTTCAAGGGAGGAACAGTCTAAATGTGCCTTCCTCAAGTCTGCCCTGGAAGGTCCCCCTGTCCCAAGAAACTCAACCTGTTCAGGTTCAAGTTCTTCTAGGACAGTTCCTTCTAGGGTCTTTGGGACAGCCTCCTGAGAGGGCTGATCCTCAACCTGAGGCAGGGGGGAAGGCACTGCCTTAACCCTACTGCTCTTCCTCTTGGGTAGGGTCTGGTCAATTGTTCCAGGATCCAGCACCTGTTCAGCTGGGCATTTTCTGGCCTGTGACCTGGTCACAGCAAGGACATGTGCTCACAAACCTAACATTTCCACATGAGTCCTATACTCCACTTCTGACAATAAGGAGGATTCCAAATCATTGCCCAAAAGACATTCCACTGGGAGGTCTGAACTAACTACAACCCTTTTGATGCCAGTTACCCCTCCCCAGGAGAAGTTAACAACTGCCATACTGTGATTGGTAGTGACGTTGCTAGCATTGGTCACTAGGTAGTCTGAACCTAGTATGATCTGATCAGGGTCCACAAAGGCTGGTGTCACCATAGTGACACTGGCACATGTGTCCCTGTAGGCCTGAGCCTTTTTTCCATTGATCAAAGGCGTTTGCCTGTACTTGCCCAGAGTACCGGGACTTACAGTAGGGGTCATATCCGTGTCCCCACTACAAACAAGAACAGCCTGAGTAGGTATTCTGACTAAGTCAGAACCCACCTCAGTATCCCAGGGTTAACCCAACTATAGCCTTGGGGGGTACACTACCACTACTAACTTTACTAGGGGGTGCAGGTGCCTTTGGGGCAGTAGTGGTAGGAGCAGAGCCTTTCTTGGTGCACTCACTAAACCAGTGAGTCTTACTTTTACAGTATTGGCACCATGGTTTCTTCCGACCATCATTCTTCTTCTTTTGGGATTTCTGGGACCCACCCTCCTTAGATTGTTGGGGCCCTATTGAAGACGTCTGGTCATTTTGTTGATTCTGATTACTACCCTTTTGGCCTGCTTTCTTCTGGCCACCACCCTGGTTCTGCTGCTTAACTCTGGTTCTGACCCATCTGTCTGCCTTCTTTCCCAATTCTTGGGGAGTCAATCAGTTTCTGATGCAACAACTGGTTCTGACAATTATTTAAGATTTGTTCTCTCATTATAAGATTGTACAATCCTGTGTAATCAGTAACTTTACTTCCCAGTAACCAGCCTTCCAAAGCCTTAGTGGCACAATCCACAAAGTCAGTCCAATCCTGAGCCTGCGTTTTCTGGGTGTCTGAACATCAACCTGTACTGTTCAGTTGTTAGGCCAAACTCATCAATCAGTGCATTTTTCAGGACTTGGTAGTCATTAGCATCCTCATCTCTAACAGTGAGGAGCTTATCTCTGCCTTTACCTTCAAAGGAGAGCCACAATATAGCTGCCCACTGACCCTGTGGTACCTGCTGTACTTGCAGGCCCTCTCCAGAGCAGTCATCCATTTGTGGATGTGATCCCCTGTCTTATAGGGGGACACTATTTTACTCAGGTGTCTTATCAAAACTCCTTTCTTTATCCACAGGGATACTGCTGCCACCAGTGGGTTCTATCCCACTCAATTTCTGCTCTCTGGCAAAAGCAAGTTTCTCCTTGGCAAGGGCAAGTTCTTCCCTTTGGATCCTCAGATTAATCTCCTTCATCTTTGCCTCGTGCTCTCTCCTCTGAGGGGAAGTCATCCCCCTCTGAGCAGATGCATGAGAGACATGGGAGTGAATAGAATTGTTAGAGTCTCTGGACTGAGACCTACCTCTTCTATTCCCAAGGTTAGGCTTGCTTGTGGCTATGTCTGGGGCTCCCCCAAACCCATCCCCATGTAGGCTTAAGTAGGCCCTTGTAAGTCTGCTGACTAAAGCTTGGTCATTGTCTACCTCTCCATCAGATGAGTTTCCATCTTCCCTACCATCTACATTTTCTGTTTCAGGGAGGTTAGAGTCCTCTTCTAAGGGGGTATGCTTACATCTGCTGGATCTGAGGGGCCTAGGTTAGAGGCTCTTCTAGCATCATAGGTGTCTAAGAGTCCTAACAGAAAAGGAAGGGTAGGGTTGGAACCCTGATTCAGTTTCCTGGAGGTACACAATTGTCTCATCTCCTGGAATCTGAGTGCTGCATATCTGGAAAGGACCTGTGGAGGGTCACTAATCACCAGGGGAGTCACTGTGGCCTCTCCTGTGATAGACCTGCTTTCTAGTTTAGGGGTGGTGTGTGCACCTACCTATACTATGGGTTTTCCTACTGATCCCTTGCTAAGAGTTGTAGTCAGGGTGTGCTAGGCCCTTTCTACTACAACAGCTGGTTCAGTAGAACTCAGAGTATTTCTAAGCTTGTTATATGTACCTATGGTACCTTATGTGATCTTTCAAATGATCTCAAGATTATATTTGGTAAAAACAGCAAGCTCAAATCCTAACCACTGCACACCAATGTGAGAAGTTGGCCTCCTATATGATGCTCACTAGTTCTAGTGATCACCTTGTATCAGTCCAAACAACCCTTATGGTGATTGGTTGTAAGTCAACCTTATAGACCAGCTATCCTAAGGGTAGCATGGACAAAGCAGTCTTAGGCTAAACTCTTTTGGCATGTGAAGCCAGCTGTTTTACCATATATAACCCCTTGAATACCAGATGAAAGGACACCACACAGGTTGTTATGAAAATAAACAATAGATTTATTACTAACATACACCTCTGAACTCTTTGAGACCAGAGGGCTAAGCACATAACAATACTCTTCAGAAAAATACAGTAAGTCGCACAAATTACAATGGTGCCCTAGGGGCATGGCAAACCATATACTAAATAAATGGTATAAGTAGAATGATAGAAGAAATGAGGATGCCCAGAGGCTGTAGAATCACTGGGGCTACACTACCCTAACCTTAGGTAAGGAGCAGGAGGCCCACGGCACGTGTGTGCAGTGTTAGAACACACACGCGGGTTTGAATGCAAAGTCACTGGGCATGAACAATTCACAAAATAGGTAAGTAAGGACAGTTCCGACTGGTTGAGACTGAAACTACAGGATACCTGGACACTAGGAGGGTCAATCTACCTATGAGCACCGAAATGCTCTCGTTACCTCTCCCATGGGCTGCGGGTGCATAGGTGTGAAAGTGTCGGGTTTCCGCATTGAAGTCAATGGAGCCTTGGAGAAAGATGCTGCAGGCGACCTGGAGGAAGATGTCCGGAGTGATCCAAGGGCGGATCGAAGAAGATGGAGACTTGAAAGCAGAGGGGACAATGTTCAAAGTCACTAGCCAGTGACCGGAGTGGAACCAGGAAGGAACCAGATGATGTCGTCGCGATCAGGTGAAGAGGTGACGCTTGACTCTGCAGCCACGTGAACCAGGAGGTGTCTTCGACGACGAGGATGGAGGCACGAGCTGTCCCACGCAGGCTCTCGCTATCGGCGGTGTCTGGTCCAGGACCGGAGTCGACAAGCCTTGGCAAATGCAACCCACGCGGCAAGTGAAGATGGCGTCTGGTGCGGACCAGGAGCGTCCGGGGTGCTTCTCTTTTGGAAGTAAGCAAGGGCCAGTCTGGAGCAACCAGACCAGCGGTGTAGATTTCAAGGTTAGTCGTCTAGGAGGCCACTAGCCAGCCGGCAAGTGACCAGACAACTCGTTGAGTAGCAATCAAGCAGAAGGGCCCTATGCAGATCTTGTGGATGCTGGAGGGCTGGTCTTCGGTGCAGGAGCTACTCGGGGCTGGGGCTTCTCAATCCCCAAGCACTTTTTTGAGGGTGCCTCAGAGGTCGTGCTGGAAGGGAAGTGCACTTCAAAGATGGCCGGTCCCACGTGTCTCGTCGCACCCACGGGTCTCAGCTGTGCTGCAGATGTGGGTAGAGGTCGGAGAGGTCTGGGAATCCAGGTCTCGTCGAGCTCTGAGGTCTGGTTCCGGCAGGAAGGACGACAAAGTTAACCGCTAGGACGCTTGATGGTGTCTGCTTGTGCAGGTTGGTCACTCCTTGGCCACAAGGGAGATTTCTTCAGTCTTCTGTGGAGTAGAACGTCGAAGTCCAGAGTTTCTTCTTGTAAAGTTGTTCAGGATAATCTAATTTGGAATGGGACCAGATCCTACCTTTATTCTGCTAAAGGGGTCTGTACTAGTGACTAGGTCCCTCCCATGGGTGGGACCAGGAAGGGGGGTGGTTACACCCCCTATCCTTTGTCCGGTTTCGCGCCAGAGCTGGGGCTGGGGTACCCCAGCAACTGGTTTGAACCGGGGTATGCACAGGGACACCTGTGAGCCCCAGGAATGTCTCATTCCTTCCAGCCCTGCCTATCTGGATACACAAAGTCCTGTCTGGGGTGGGGCTGGTACCTCCCTAGGCAGGAAACCCATTGTCCAGGCCTCCCTCGCTGGAAGGACTCCCAGCAGCAGGAGGTCAGACTTGTCTGTGGCAGCAGCATCCATTTTGTGATGCTGAGGCTCGGGTTAACTTTAACCGGGGTTACATACATGTCTTATCCCTCTAGAAGGGTGGAATGCTACCCTGTCACTAGAACTGGCGAGGGGGTAGTATTCCAAAGCGTATGACACCTTACACGACATGTTTTGATAATGCTATTCCAAAGTTAGCAATAACCGCAAGGATTATAATGCACTTAAGAGTATATGGTATAGCGTTATCATGGAACAGCTATAAGGACATGGTTCCGAAAGCTGCAGACCGGCTCAGCTCATGCTAGAGCACCATCTCACATAATGCCAAGCACTCTGCCTTCAGGATTGATAAGGCCTGCCATAGGAGTGACTTATAGGAGTATATGTGTCCATTTTGGGGTTAGATATAGGTATACTATATCTACAGCAAAGGGTGATTACACCACCTTGCGCCAGCTGTGTTACCAGCCAGTTGTGTCTGTTTAGATGGCCAGCCAGGGGTGGCATAATACATGCTGCAGCCCCTGGTAGGCCTTGGGTGCACTTATGCCCTGGGTACCTATGGTACACTGTACAAGGACTTACAAGAGTGACCCAATACCAATTGGTAAATGCACCTAAAGTACATGTGTGTCAATTTAGGGAGAGAACAGCTAGGCTGTGGGTCTGATTAGCAGGCCCACAGCCAGGGAAAGTCGTAAAGCAGTGAAGCAAAAAGCAAACATCTGGGGTGACCATTGGATTGCAGACCCTACTCTCCTACAGCTCATGCAAGCAAAATCGTACCAACAGTGTGCAAGAGACACGTCTCAAACACTCCAGCTGCTACACAGCCTAGGGTTTTCCATAAACTACCCAAAATAGCATCTACAACCATCCCACATACAACAATATATGGGAGCGACTATAGATCCCTCAGTGGCAAAGGCATACCCAAACTCAGCGAGGATAGCCAGCATGCAGATGCTCATTCTCAAATTTCTGCCACAACACTCTTCCAACTCGAGTCTTCATGCAACTCATAGGCATGATGGCCTCATGCATATTCATTGTCCCCCATGCCAGACTTCAGATTGGTCCATTGCAAGAATGCCTAGCACGGAAGTGGAACCAGGCTCAAGGACAACTAAAAGACCTAGTGTTGGTAGACAGTCGCGCTCACAACTCTCTGCAGTGGTGAAACCCACAAAACCTTTTCAAGGGGCGTTTGTTCCAAGAGCTGATTCCACAACTAGTACTCACAGCGGACGCATCACTGACAGGCTGGGGAGCCCACCTCCTTCACTACACAGTACAAGGGCTCTGGACAAACAAACAAAAGAAACTGCATATCAACCAACTAGAGTTGCTAGAAATATTCCTAGCCCTAAAAGCATTCCAAAAATACTTGTACAGCAAGACTGTCTTGATCCGGACGGACAACATGACAGCAATGTACTATATCTAGAAACAGGGAGGAATACACTCTCCACAACTGTCCCACTTATTTATTTATTTATTATTTATTATTAATCTTATAGAGCGCGACAGCTACCCGTAAGGGTTTCCCGGCACTGATTGACAGTAATAGCATAGTAATCCCGAAAAAAGAGTTATTGGGCAAAAAGCCAGGTCTTTACGGCTTTGCGGAAGCGGAGATGACACTGCTCCACTCGTAGGTCCAGGGGAAGAGAATTCCAGAGTTTGGGTCCTAGTACAGCAAAGGAACGACCACCCACTCTGGTAAGCCTAAACTTAGGCACACAGAACAGGTGTTGGGAAGAAGAGCGGAGAGAGCGTGCGGGCACATAAGGTTTGACGAGTGATTGGAGATAAGTGGGGGCGGCTTCGATTTTAATCTTTTGCATAAAGCATAGTGCCTTAAATTTTACTCGGTTGTCAAGATTAAGCCAATGGAGTTGCTTGATGCGTTCAGTAATTGGATCATATTTCCGGCATCCGCACAGAAGCCGTGCAGCGGCGTTCTGGACTAGTTGGAGACGGCGCATGACCGCCCTGGTAGCCCCCAGATAGAGCACGTTACTGTAGTCCAATCTAGAGGTCACCAGGGCCGTCACGACAGATCTCTGGGTGTCGGAAGGCAGAATCCAGAAGATTTTTCTCAGCCATCTTAGAATAGTAAAGCAGGTGGCTGCGACTTTATTGGCCTGGTCTTTCATCGATAGATCCCTATCGATAAGAACCCCAAGATTTCTCGCTCGTTCCGATGGAATGGGTAAGTCGCCCATGGTCGACGGCCAGTGTCTCGAACTCCATAGATCAGGCTTGTTACCAAAGACAAGCACCTCCGTCTTGTCGCTGTTGAGCTTGAGAAAATTACGGCTCATCCAGCGGGAGATGTCACTAAGACCTGATTGCAGAGAAGAAGGTGATGAAGGGTCGGCTTGGGATAGGGAAAACACAATCTGAGAATCATCAGCGTAAGTAAAGAGATTAAGACCAGAGTGATGTGCAACATGTGCTAGAGGAACAACATAAAGATTGAAAAGAAGAGGACTAAGGATAGAACCCTGGGGGACACCATGTGGAGAAAGGTAAGTGTTGGAAGTGGAGGTATTGGAAAAGATTTGAAAAGTCCGGTCAGTGAGAAAAGACGAGAGCCAGTGCAAGGCTTTGTCACATATGCCAAAAGAGGCAAGGCTACTGAGAAGGATACTGTGCGAGACGGTATCGAAGGCTGCACTGAGGTCGAGCAATATCAGTGCAGCCGTTTCACCTCGGTCGAGTAGTTGGCGAATATTCTCAGTTACTCCTAATAGAGTGGATTCAGTGGAGAAGCCTTGACGAAAGCCTGACTGGGAGGGGTGAAGGAGATTGTTGGTGGTGACAAAGCGTTATAGATGTAAGTGAATGTGCCTTTCCAAAATTTTCGAAAAAGCCGGCAACAGTGGAATGGGACGGAAGTTGGCGGCAACATTTGGATCTGCAGTGGGTTTCTTAAGGAGCGGGGTCACCATTGCATGCTTCCAGCTGTGGGGGACCGTGGCTGAGTCAAGAGAAGCATTTAGTAAAGTACAGATTACATTGAGTTGAGAAAACTCAAGTTAACGTAGAACCGAAATAGGTAGGGGGTCCATGGGTGATCCGGATTTAATATTGTTTAAAATTTCCAAGAGGGTGGCGGGTACGAGGTCAGGCCAAGTCTTCAATGAAGCCGAAGGAAGGCAAGAAGTAGTGGGGATGGACAAGGACTGGCATTGGATTCCTCATGGGCTGCTATGTCTTTGTAAATTTTATCAATTTTGGATGTGAAGTACTGGGCAAGTTCATCACATTTCTTGCTGGAAAGAGGAGGGGGTATAGCAACTGTCTGTGAGCCAGCAAGATATTTTACCACCTTAAATAAGACATTGGACTTATTCATGGCTTCTGTGATCAGGTTATTGACATAAGTAGCTCTGGTGTGAGCACAGGCCTTGTGGTAAAGTTTCAATTCTGCTTTGTACGTAAGCCCAGCAGCGATGGAGTAGTCTTTCCTCCAGGTACGCTCTAGTCTTTTGCATTGGGATTTATGTAAACTGAGGGTTTCATTGTACCATGGGGCAGGAGAATTATGGACATTATTTTTCTTATTTGTGAGGGGGAGGCAAGTATTTATAGCCTCGAAGAGCCAGGAATTTACTGAATTGGCAGCTGCATTCATGTTGTCTAGGTTGAGTGGGTATTTAGACATGAGATCATACAAGTTTTTATTAAAAACTGCAATGTCCAAATTTTTCCATACTCTCTTCTTGAAATTCATAGAAGGATTGGATGTGGTCGGTGTTTTATTATTTGTTGCAGTAAATTTAACAAGGTAATGGTCAGACCAGGAAACAGGCAAGGCAGGAAGACATGTTTTTTGTGAAGAGTTAGAAAAAATAGGATCTAAAAGATGCCCACCCTTGTGGGTAGGACCCTTGTTGTGTAAAATTAAATTCATAGCGGCAAGATCAGTAATGCAGTTTCCTGCTGAATTATCATTTGGGTTGTCCAGGTGTAAATTTAGGTCACCTATGATAAATAAATTGCTGGAAGAAATGAGCACCGATGCAATATAATCCAAAAATTGGGTATACCAAGAATTTACCGTGCCCGGGGGACAGTACATTAGGAGCCCTGTAAGAGTATTATTGGGATTTAAAGTAAGCTTGAAGTGCAGTGCATCACATCCGCTCAAGGTGATAGGGTCCGAGTGACACTGATATTTTTTATTAAAAATAATCGCCACACCACCCCCAGTCCTTCTAGGACGGTCATTTCGGACAATGGCATAATCAGTAGACAACGCTTCGGCGATGTCAGGGCCGGAGCTATCGTGAAGCCAGGATTCTGTGATGAATAGCGCATCCGGCGCTTCATCAATAAGCAAGTCAAAGATGTTGCGTTTATGTTTGGGCAAAGAACGACAATTGTGACTAATAAATGCAAATCCAGGAGGAGAAGGAGTAGTAGTTGTTTGTTGTTGACTGTTGCATAAAAGAGGAGTATTTAACAGAAATGGGCAGTCAGGGCAGTGCTGTGGAAAACGGTCGAGCATGTCAAGAGAATGCATTGCATGTGAACTGGAGGGTCTTAAATCAAGTAATTGTTTGCTAGTATATGGGCGAAGAACCATAGGATAAGGACCAGGGGTTCTGGCCCCGGGGCGCGGACGGGCGCAGACTGGCACGCCTTTGGCGCGCCATCGGCGCGCTCGCCCGCTGCGCGGACGGGAAATGACACACATTTATACAGGAGGAGGGTGGGAGGGTCTGAAAGCCTAGACCGCGATCCCTGCACCTCCCTAAGATGGCGGCTGACCCCCGGCTCGAGCCGCAACAGCGTTAAATCGGCTGTGCGGTCCGAGGTGGGAAGCGGAAACAATGTACAAATGTGCAAAATAGCAAAGTTAAAATCAGGGGATTAAAATACACCAATTAGCACAACATATGGAGACGTCAAAAATTTCCCGGCTTTCCGCCTCAGGAAAACACGCTGGTATCAATCCAGAGCATCAGATTGCAGACCTGCTCTGCAGACACAGCCAGTAACTACAAGAATGGGAGATTCACCCCCAAGTTCTCCAACCATTCTTCAGGCAGTCGGGGCAGCCAGAGATAGACCTGTTCGCCACAAACGAAAACTCAAAATGCCAGTACTTTGCCGCCAGGTTCCCACATCCGTTGTCACAAGGCAATACGATATGGATGAACTGGTCAGGCAGATTTGCGTACACTTTTCCCCCAGCACCACTGATTCCGCTGGTGGCACGCAAACTGCGGCAACAGTCACTCACACTGATCCTAGTTGCTCCCACATGGGCGAGACAGCCATGGTACACTATGTTCCTTGAACTTTCAGTAGTTCCTCATCAAAGGCTGCGCCTCGCACCCCATCTTCTAAGTCAGAACCATGGAGAAATCAGACACCCAGATCCCAATCAGATGAGCCTAGCGATCTGGCTCCTGAAGTCTTAGAATTTGGATACCTTAACTTGCCTCCAGACTGTATGAACATCATTAAAGAGGCAAGGCGACTGTAGGAGAGTAGGGTCTGCAATCCTATGATCACCCCAGATTTTTGCTTTTTGCTTCACTGGTTTACGACTTCCCTGGCTGTGGGCCTGCTAATCAGACCCACAGCCTAGCTGTTCTCTCACTAAATTGACACGTGCACCTTGGGTGCATTTGCCAATTGGTACTGGGCCACCTTATCAGACCCTGTAACTCAGAGCATAGGTGTACCCAGGGCCTACCAGGGGCTGCAGCATGTATTATGCCACCCCTGGCTGGCCATCTAAATCTGACACAACTGGCTGCACGACAGCTGGGGCAAGGTGGTGTACTCACCCTTTGCTTTAGATATAGTATACCTATATCTAACCCTAAAATGAACACATATATTCCTATCAGTCACTCCTATGGCAGGCTTGACAATCCTGAAGGCAGAGTGCTTGGAATTATGTGAGATGGTGCTCTGGCATGAGCTGAGCCCGTCTGCAGCTTGCGGAACCAAGTCCTAATGGCTGTTCTATGATAACGCGTACCATATACTCTTAAGTGCCTTATAATCCTCTCGGTTATTTGCCAACTTTGGTATCACTTTATCAAAACATGTCGAGTAAGGTGTCATACGAATTGGAATACTAACCCCTCGCCAATTCTGGCGACGGGGTTAGCATTCCACCCTTCTAGAGGTACACAACATGTATGTAACTGTGAACCCCGGTTAAAGTTAACTCAAGCCTCAGCATCACAAAATGGATGCTGCCACCACAGACACAAGTCTGACCTCCTGCTGCTGGGAGTCCTTCCAGCGGGGACAAAGGGTTTCCTGTCAGGGGCGGTGCTAGCACCATCCCAGACAGGGTTTTGTGTATCCTAGGTAGGCAGGGCTGAATAGGAAGGTGACTGCAAGTGGCACCCCGGTGCTCACTGTGCATATGCCAGCTTGAACCAGTTCCAGGGGCACACCAGCCCCTGAGCTGGGGAAAGTCCGGACAAGGGAGAGGGGTGTAACCACCCCCCTTCCTGGTCCCACCCATGGGCAGGACCTAGTCGCGTACCAGCCCCTTTCTTTAGAATAAAGGTAGGAGCGGGGACCCTTCCAAATTAGATCATCTTTGAATCCTGAAACTACTTTCTGCGAAAGGAACTCAAGACTTCTTCTCAAGATTTCTCCCTTGTGACTAAGGAGTAGTCACCCTGCAGCAGCAGGAACCACCTAAGTATTTTGCGGGTTGCTGAAACGTCCTTCCTCCGGAACCAGACTGCCCAGCTCGACGAGACCCGGACTCCCTGCCCTCTCTGACCTCAACCTGCCTCTACAGCACAGCTGAGAACCGTAGGTGCGACGAGACCAGAGGACCCGGCGATCATCAGAACCAGCACGACACTGAACCAGCACGACCACCGAGGGACCCTCGAGTGGGTGCACTGGGGTAAGAGAAGCCCCAACCCCAAGCAGCACGAGCACCGAGGTCCAGCCCCCTAGCATCCACCAGATCTGCGCGGGGCCCTTTTGCTCCTGGGTTGCTGCTACGTTGTCCGGTCACTTGCCCGTTGGTTAGTGACCCTCCAGACGACGACCTACGTTGTTTTCACCGCTGGTCTAGCTCCTCTAGACTGGCCCTAGTCTCCTCCTGAAGGGGACGCTCCTCAGACCCTCCTGGTCCACTCAAGACGCCATTTTGTGTCGTCACGTGGGCTTGCCGTAGCCAAGGCTTGTTGCCTCCTTCACCGGATCCAGCATCGTCACCAGCAGACATCCGACTGGGACAGCTCGCAGACCTCCAGCCTGGTCGACATCAGCGCCCTGGTCCGGGCAGCAGCAGAATCCAGTGTCACCTCTTCGCCTGGCCTCGTCCGGTGCCATCCTGGTGCCCACCTAATCACTGGCTAGTGATTCAGAACTTGGTCCCCTCTGCTTACAGGTACTCTTCTTCAACTGATCCAGTCGTTGGATCAGCCCGGAACATCTTCACTGGTCGCCTTCCAGCAACTTCCACTTCAGGCTCCTGGTTCGTCAACGAGGATTCCCGACGACACTTGAACCCTATGCAGCCGCAGCCCCTGGGCTAGGTAAACCGAGTACCACGGTGCTCCAGCGTAGATCCACTCTCTAAGTGTCTAGATCCACTTTCGTTTTTGACCTAGTCTAGTCTGGTTCGCCCGAGAACACTAACTTTTGCATTTACTAGTAGCCATAGACTTTGTCCCGCATTACGCGTGAGAGTTTCCACTCTGCACACGACGTCCCTAGGCCTCCTGCTTCTAATCTAAGGGTTCAGCATTGTAGGTCTAGCGTTTCTAAAGTCTCTGAGAGTAGTACTTACCTGCTAGTAATTTCCCATTCCACTTCCAGAGTATATGGTTTTTCGTGCCCCTCGGGCATTTGTGTAAATTGTGCGACTTTCAGTATTTCTTTAAGAGTTTTGTATTGTGCTTAGCGCCCTGTCCTCATAAAGAGTCCAGGGCTGTTGTGTTATAAATAAATATCCTTTTATTTTCATAACAACTTGTGTGCTGTCCTTTCACTTGGTGTTCAAGGGGTATATGTGATGGTATAACAGCTGGCTTAACACGCCCTCTAGAGTTTAGCCTAAAGACTGCTCTTGTCCATGCTACTAGGATAGCTGGTCTATGAGGTTGACTTACAACCAATCATCAATAAGGGTCGTTTGGTATGATACATAGTGATCACTAGAATAGTGAGTACTGCATCAGGCCAACTTCTCACAGCGACCAACTACAAGAGCATGCTATGCAGCTAAATGGAAAAGATTTGTTATTTACTGCAACAATAACCAAACCAACCCTTTAGATGCTTCCATACAGAACATATGTTACCTGCTGCATCTTCAAAGATGCAACCTAGCGTACTCTTCCATAAGGCTACACCTAGCGGCTACATCAGCATACCTTCAAAACAGGCAACACCTTTCACTGTTTAGAGTACCAGCAATAAAAGCTTTTATGGAGGGTCTTTAAAGAGTGATCCCTCCAAGACACCCACCTTACCCAGTCTGGAATCTAAACATAGTACTTACCAGACTTATGGGACCTCCTTTCGAACCTCTACACTCATGCGAACTGCAATTCTTAATGTGGAAGGTGGCATTCTTAATTTCCATTACCTCACTCAGGCGAGCTAGCGAGTTACAAGCATTAACAATTCAGAAACCCTTCATGCAAGTACATGCTAACAGGGTGGTTCTTAGAACAAACCCCAAGTTTATGCCAAAGGTCATATCCAACTTCCATATTAATCAATCAATAGAACTGCCAGTGTTCTTCCAAAATCCACAGTCAGTAGCTGAAAGAGCCCTACACACACTGGATGTAAAAAGCTCTGCTTTATTATGTGGACAGAACTAAATCATTTAGGAAAACAAAGCAATTATTTGTTGCTTTTTCACCACAACATAAAGGAAATCCAATATCAAAGTCAGGAATAGCCAGATGGATCGTTAAATGCATTCAAAATGCTATCAAAAGGCTAAACACACTTTAACTGTCCCCCCGAGAGCACACTCTACGTGAAAAATGGGGGCATCCATGGCTTTCCTAGGGAATATTCCTCTTGAAGACCTATGTAGAGCAGCCACATGGACTACCATACACACCTTCACAAAACACTACTGTGTAGACGTGCAAGCAAAGCAGCAAGCTGCTATAGGCCAGGTTGTCCTCAAAACTCTTTTTCAAACTGTTGCAGCTGGCACAGGTAACCACCGCTAGAGGATATACTGCTATTTAGTCTATGCACAGATATGAATTCAGCACCCCACATGCATCGAACAGAATATGCTACTTACCAGTATGCATCTGTTCTTGGCATGTAGGGCTGCTGACATTCATATCGCCCGCCCTCCTCCCCGGCGCCTGTAGCAGCTGCATCGTTATCTTTTGCATGGCCATCTCTTACTTTACTATCTCAATCTCTGCCACAATGGCGAAAAACAATCTGAGGATGGAGAAGATGCCCATGCGCACTGTAGTCCAGGGCAGGAGTCACCTATCTCGTGATACTTCGAAGACTCTTCCAGGACAACAAGGTGCAATCATCTGGACCCAACACTAGGCGGCGATCTATGCAAAGATATGAATGTCAGCAGCCCTACATGCCAAGAACAGACACATACTGGGAAGTAGCATATTCCTTATTCCTGCCATCTGGTTCAAACTTGTTTTGCTGCTGTTCACTTCAAAACAGTTTCTTCTGGTTCCCCTTGGTGCTCAATCCACTCTACCCGCATCTGTATTGTTTCAAATGTGTATCGTATCTGTCGAGGAAAACCTCTATTTCGATTCTAGATCTTTGGGAAGTCTGTCCGTCCGGCCTAAACGTGTCGGTCCACCTCGCAGTCGATGGAACGGAGTCTATTCAAATTCTGCCCTTGGTGCCATGCCAAGTATCCGCGCACCGACTCGCATGAAGTGTGAAACCTGTGCTTGTCTCCGGAGCATAACAAACAGGACTGCGATACATGCAGTACATTTTGATAGAAGAAAACGCTCCGTGATAGTCTGGCTCGATGTTGCAAAATGCAGAGTCAAAACGTCAAATATATGCCGGACATCTTCGGCGAATGATCCAAACACTAATTGATGTACAAGGGGTAGAGGAAGAACCAGAAGAACTTGCCTGCATTCCAGAATGGGACTCCGAGATGGAAGAAGACTTGCCACACGATTAACGTCCCGTGAGTACCGAAAGCTTGAGAGACGAAATCATTGACACCAAAATCGAAGCCTCCTTGGGCACCGAAACCTTCAGAGTTGAAAAGTCATTCTACCCCAGAACCGAAATAGCCTGTGCCAAAACCTAAAACTGTTCCTCCGAAGCTGCAGGATCCGATTTTCGACGCCCCAACACATAAATCAGACTCAAAACAAAAGTAACATAAATCCAGATAGGGGACGTGTCCTTACTAATTCGCCTCAGAAACGCAAACCTTAGTCAGAGGACACCCTTTACCATATACCTTTGAAGAGGAAGAATGTAGGTACTAACCCCTCTTCTCCTCCTCCACAGCGTTCCCCTTCACTGTCTCCACCTTTGGAGCATTTACTGATTACACCAACTAACTCCCCACCTGCACCACCTGACTATGATGTTGGAGACCTTCTGGCAGGATTACAACACTGATTCACCTACTGATAACAACCCAGATCTTTACCCTGCAAAGCCTCCCCTGCCTGACGACAATGTAAGATATCTAGAATTACTTGCTAGAGCTTCAGAATATCCTGGAGTACAGTTACACAAGGAATCTCTAGAGGAAGACTTCCTATTTGAAAAGCTCAGTAGTACATAAAGGGCTCGCCACACTCTACCTATGCTTAAAGGTATGATGAGACATGCCGATGATATCTTTAAAGATCTGGTGTGTACTCGCTTTCTCGCCCCCAGAATTGATAAAAAATATAAGCCTGCTCCTTCTGATCCAGTCTTTATTTAAGGGCAGTTACCACTATCTAATGCCTGTAAACTCGCCAATTACAGGCTCCCCCTCCAGACAAAGACAAAACTATTAGACGCCTTGGGTAAAAGAGTAGCCGCCCAAGCAGCAAAACATTGGCGCATTGCCCACCCCCAGCCAGGTATGAAAGGGCACACTGGGACGATATTGAGAAATTGCTACAACACCTCCCAGATGAGCACAATGCAAAAGCCCAGATTTATTCCAGGAAGGGAAGCTCATATCCAATTCCTCAATTAGATGCTGCAGACACCGCATCTTGAGAGATCAACACTAGTGTGTTATTGAGGAGACATGCATGGTTGAGGATGTCTGGGTTAAAACCCAAAGTACAACAGTCCATTTTAAATATTCCTTTTGACAAGTAACATCTCTTTGGGCCCAAAGTAGATAAGTCATAGGACCAAAATGAAAAAAAGACACGGAAGTAGCCAAGTTAGGTTATGTTATATACTCTTGTATAGCGCGTAGCTGCCCCAGGAAAGAGGCATCCCAGCGCTGACAACAGAGTAGAAGGACCACAGGTGGAGCTAGGGCCTACAACCGAGGATGGGGATGTGTTTTGATTGCCTTCCAGAAGGCAAGGTAGTTATTCAGGCTGCGGATCTGTAAAGGAAGGGAGTTCCAGAGTTTTGCTGCTAGGGTGCGAAAAGAAAGTCCCCCAGCATGCATCCTCCTGACCCGAGGAACAACCACCAGGTGCTGCCCCGTAGCGTGAAGTTGGCGTGTAGGTAAATAAGGCACGGGTAGGTTGGCTAAAAATACCTGGAGAGGAAAACTTAAAATTTTGAAGGCCGTGCGAGAGCCTTAAACTCAATCCGCGTAGAGAGTTGTGGCTCACTGGTTAGAGGCGGCAGACCTGTAAGCAGAGAACGGCCCGGGACCAGGGTTCAATTCCCGACGCGGCAGGGTCGTGGACCAGGGGTCAACGGACTCGATAATTCTCGCCTCAGTGCCTACTCTAACCAGGGAACACACTCGGTAACTCTGGGCATTAAGCTTGCCTCATCTCTACAACGGCCCCCCACAGACGCCGGGGATGCCTGGTTTCACCCTTGAGATACCCAGAAAGGGACCATCTCACAGGGAAAACCAGGACGGGTTCCCCAGCGGTCTACAGCGCCAGGACACTCGGGTAGAGTAACAGTGCGCTTTACAAGAATCCCACATTTATATTTACATTTGCTTAGCCACCGACAACCAATGCAGCCGATGGATGGTCTTGGCTGTAGAGCTGCTTCTGGGAGACCAAGCAGGGTTCTGGTAACTGCATTTTGGACCCCCTGCAGTCGCATAACCTCTGCCTTGTTTATCCCTAAATAGAGCGAGCTAGCATAGTCCAGGCTTGACAAAATTGAAGCCTGGACGATGACTTGTCGGGTGGACGGATAAAAAAACAAAAAGTTTTCAACACCCGTAGTAGATTAAAACAGGTCCCTGAAACTTTATTTGCTTGAGCTTGGAAACTGAGGGCTGAGTCCATCCAGACCCCCAGATTTTTTACTACCTGCTTGGGGGTAGGTGTCCTATATCAATTTTAATTTGTAGGGCGCAACAGCTACCCCGAAGGGATTCCCGGCGCCACCAAGGCCTTTTGGCCACCAGTGCTCAGTGTCTCTCTAAACAAGCAGCACCTCAGACTTGTTGGCCTTAAGCTGGAGACAGTTAGCAGTCATCCACTCCGCCACCGCTGCAAGATCGCTCCAGAACTTAGGAGCATCTTGCATGGAGTTGTCATTGTGTGTCGTCGGCGTAAGAGACAATAGTGTGCCCCTCTACCACTGGCCACTGCTGCCAATGGTTGAACATAAAGATTGAATATTATTGGACTCAGAGCTGACTCCTGTGGCACACCTTGTCTAATAGACTGGACACAGGAGAGAAAAGGGGGGGCTGTCACCGGGAACGTCCTGTCAGAGAGAGAGAATCTAAACCAATCCAAGGCAAGTCCAACTATGCCGGCCTCCTCCAGATGATGTAATAGGATCTGGTGGGAGACTGTGTCAAACGCAGCACTAAGATCCAATAATATCAGTGCTGCGGTGCGCCCAGCATCTAATGTTGTCCGCAGGTGTTCCGCCACAGCTAGAAGAGCTGTCTCCGTGCTGTGACCTGGGCGGGAGCCATTCTAAGAGGGATCTAGAACACCATTATTGTTCAAAAACTCTGTTAGCATAGAATTGATGTAAGCCTCAGTAAACTGATGCCCAAGGCAGAAGAGATATAGGTGGAAGTTTTCTGGTTTAGCTGGGTCCAATGTGAGTTTTTTAAGCAGAGGGACCACCCTTGCCTGCTTCCACATCTTAGGGACGACTGCCGTGGAAAGAGATGTATTAATCACCTAGCACAGAGGTGCCAGGAGTACAGGCAGAGATTTTATAAATTGGTCGGGCTTAAGAGAGTCAGCAGGAGAGCCAGATTTAACTTTGCTACATAGCAAACGCAGCTCGTCCAGTGAAATTGGCAGACAGGCCGCAAGATAAACGGTGGCAGGGGTTCTGTGTACAGAACTTAGACCCTTTGTTATGTTATGTTATGTTATGTTATGTTATCCGGATTTATTACGCGCGCAGCTGCCCCAGCAAAGGGGCGTCCTGGCGCGAGAACAGAACCAAGGGGACCGGACAGAAGGAAAGAACACAACACAACAACAACGGAACTAAGGCGCCAAGGGAAAAAGGAAGGTTTTTACCGCCTTCCTAAAAGCGAGGAGCCCCTCGATGGCCCGGATATGGACAGGCAAGGAATTCCATAGCTTGGCAGCAAGGACTTGGAAGGAACGTCCGCCAATCCTAGATCTCTTAAAACGAGGAATTGTGGCAAGATGGAGAACAGAGGACCTCAGAGTGCGAGTAGGAACATAGGGAGAGATAAGTTGCTGGAGAATTGGAGGGGAAGAGAGTTTAAGGATTTTAAAAGTCAAAATCAAAGTTTTAAACTTTATTCTCTGTGCCACTGGGAGCCAATGGAGATTATAGATAGTTCTCCTAGCTGAGCAAAATTTGGGCAAGCCAACCAGAGCCCTGGCGGCAGCGTTCTGAACGCGTTGAAGGCGGGAGAGCTCAGCCTGGTTGACTCCAAGAAAAAGAGAGCTGGCGTAGTCCAATTTGGACAAGATCATGGCTTGCACGATAAGTTGGCGGGTGGGAGCGTCAAAATATTTAAAAGTGGACCGAAGCTGACGCAAAATCCCAAAGCAAGATGCAGCAGTCTTTTTAGTATGGGTGGAAAAACTCAACTGGGAGTCAAACCAGAGAGAAGTACATATAGATGTTTTCCACTTTTCTAACAAAGAGTGGCCAGGTCCTCGCATTGCTGATCTGACGTGATCACAGGTGCAGTTGAGGTCTTCCTCGATATAATATCTTTAAGTATTGAGAAGATGCTTTTGGCCTAATTGCTACTTGCCTTGATTTCATTTACAAAGTAGGCTGCCCATTCTGATTGAATAGCTCTGTGGTAACTCTTCATGTCGGACTGATAGCATCCCTTTGAGACCACCTCATAATCCCGTCTCCAAACCCGTTCCAGTTTTTTACATGCTTTGCGCATTGTAGCCAGCTGGTCATTGAACCAAGGGTTGGAGTTAGAATTATGGTTCTTTGACCATTTCGTAGAATAAGTGAATCCAGCGACAGAGAGATCCATTCGCATAGCGCTTTATAAGCTGCGTCCGGGTCAGCAGGCAGACTGGGGGTGTTCAGAGTGAGAAAGGCATGGAACTGCTCCAGGTCCAGTTTATGCCAGGGGCACTTAAAAGAGGTCTTCTGAGCTACCTTTTTCAAAGGTTCTATGCCAGGGAGAGTCATAGAGATCAGATAGTGATCTGACCAGCACACTGGGACAGAAAAATTAACTGTAAGGGATGAGAGGTTGGAGAAAACAGGGTCCAGCAGATAGCCAGCGGAGTGGGTGGGACCTGAGACCAGTTGAATTAACGGACAAGCTGCAAGGTCCGCTAAAAAGCTACCCACTTCTGTGTCCATTTGGCTGTCTAAATGCAAATTTAACTCCCAAATAATGCTGAAGTTGGCTGCTCTCATAGCCTAGACTCTGGCTACATCGATGAGTGCAGCCTTAAACTCCTTAGCGGGACCTGGTGGACGGTAAACCAACAACCCGGACATGGTATAGTTAGCGGTAAAGGAAATCCCAAAGCGTGCACATTCACAGCCTGCCACGGGTTCTTTGGCAAAGTTACACATATAACAAGATTTTAAAAATTACCGCAATACCACCTCCAAACATTCCACCACGTTCTCACAAAATGTCACCAGAACATTTACCTCTGCTTAAGCAAGAGGTCCTATCTCTTCTGTCCAAGGAGCCATGGAGCCTGTGCCATTACAATATCAAGGGACAGGCGTGTACTCCCTGTTCTTTCTCATCCATAAAAAGGACGGTTCCTTGAGACCTATTCTAGATCTCAGAGAGCTAAACCTCTACAGACTTTGAGAGCACTTCCATATGGTGACACTCCAACAAGTGCTCCGACTTCTACAGCAGGGCGATTTTATGTCTACTCTAGACGTAAAAGACACATAATCCCACATTCCAATTCATTCTGCTCATCGCAGATACCTCACATTCATGATAGCGGGTCATCATTACCAATTCAAAGTACAACTGTTTGGAGTCACTACTGCTCCCAGGGTATTAACCAAATACCTGGTAGTAGTCGCAGCCCTTCTCTGAAGACAACGCATCCACGTCTTCCCATACCTGGACGACTGGCTGATCATCAAAGCCAGCACTTACAAATGTGTCTCCAACACAATCAAACCACCATTATCTTACTTCACCAACTAGGGTTTACAGTAAATGTGTCTCATCGACAGCCTTCCAACACACAAACTTACCTGGGAACCACGATAGATGCTCAAAAGTTCAAGCCTCCCCCAGTATAGCCATGATTCACAGTATTCAGTCCCTTCTCTCTCTCAATTTCAGCCCAAGCAATCATTACCAGCAAAACTATTCATGCAACTGCTAGGAATGATGGCGTCTTGCATTATAATTGTTCCCCAAGCAAGACTTCACGTGCGTCCATTTCAAGAATGCTTAGCAAATCAGTGGAACCAGTCGTAGGGTCAGTTTACCCATCTAATGTTGGTAGATAGCCTCACCCATCGCTCCCTGCAGTGGTGGAACCCACAAAATGTATCCAGAGGGCGGCCCTTTCTTGACGCTGTTCCACAGACCGTGCTAACAGCAAACGCATCACTCACTGGTTGGGGCGTTCACCTACAAAGTAACATAATTCAAGGATTATGGAGTCTAAAGTCCAAGAGCCTCAATATAAATTACCTAGAGCTATTAGCAGTGTTTCTAGAGCTCAAAGCCTTTCAAACTCCCCTAATAGGCAAAACTGTCCTAGTCCGCACAGACAACATGACAGCTATGTACTATAGACAAAAACGGGGGGACACACTCTCCAACTTTCACACCTAGCACAAGCCATTTGCAAATTGGCCATACATCACAAAATGTATCACCTAGCAGAACATCTTCCAGGAGTAAGCAGTCAGATTGCAGACCTTCTCAGCAGACAGAGAGCAAGTCCACGAGTGGGAACTTGATACCCAGATTCTTCTTCCCTACTTTCAGGAATGGGGATTTCCTCACATAGACCTGTTCGCCACAGCTCAAAAGGCAAAATGCCCAAGCTTCGCCTCCAGGTTCCCACTCTCACAAGGCAGTGCCCTATGGATGAACTGGTCAGGGATATTTGCCTACGTTTTTCCGCCTCTCCCACTCATTCCACTGGTAGTTCGGAAGCTCAGACAATCATCCCTCAAACTCATTCTTATAGCTCTCCCACAGGGGCACTTCAACCTTGGTTCACCACCCTGCTGGAGCTATCAGTAGTTCCACACCAAAAGCTGCATCTCAACTCCAGTATCCTCTCTCAGAGCCATGGAGAAATCAGGCATCCAAATCTCAAGGAACTCAACCTAGGGATTTGACTCCTGAAGCCAGAGTTTGGCTATTGACAACTACCACCAGACTGTATGAATATCCAGGAAACCTAATACTAGGGCATGTTATGCAGCAAAGCGGAAACGATTTCTTATCTACTGTAACAATAACAATATCAATCCCCTTGATGCTTTAGTACAAAACATCTGTTGTCTCTTAAATTTACAGCAATCTGGATTAGCCTACACATCCATTTGCTTGCATTTAGCTGCAGTAGCCGCATACTTACAAAACAGACAACACTTATCTCTATTCAGAGTACCAGTGATTAAGACCTGTATTGAAGGACTAAAAAGAGTAATGCCACCAATAGTCCCACCTGCACCAGTATGGAACTTGAACATAGTCCTAACGAGGCTAATGGGTCCACCTTTTGAACCAATGTTCAGGTGTCAAATGCAATATATCTCATGGTAGGTTGCTTTTCGTATTGTAATCACATTCCTGAGGACCGTTGATGAACTCCAGGCTGCAACTATACAAGAGCCTTTCTTTCAACTTCACAAAGACAAAGTGGTTCTTTGAACCAATCCCAGAATTCTTCCTAAAGTGGTTTCTGCTTTTCTCATCAATCAATCGAGTTACTGGTGTTCTTTCCTCAACCTGATTGTGTAGCAGAACGAGCTCTACGCACTAGATGTTAAAAGGGCTCTGCTATATTATGTAGAAAGAACAAAAGATTTTTGTAAGACAAAACAGCTCTTTGTGGCTTTTTAGCCACCACACAATGGCAATCCCATATCTAAAACAGGCATTGTAATATTGGTCGTGAAATGTATCCAAACATGTTATGTGAAAGCGAAAAGAACATTAACAATACACCTTAGAGCCTATTCCACCCGCAAAATAGGGGCTACTATGGCCTTCTTAGTGAATATTCCCATAGCTGACATCTGTAAGGCAGCAACATTGTCTACACCGCACACATTCATTAAGCACTATTGTGTAGATTTGTTAGTGAGGCAACAAGCTAATGTAGACCAGGCAGTACTTATGGTTTAAATCTTTTTATTGAAGTATTTTAAGAACATACAAGAAAATGTTAGGCCCTCAGCTCCTCCTGAATCGTGGAATTCAGACAATGAAGTTGCGTTGCAGAAATTACCAAAGGTCAGCATGGGAGCGGGCCAACCTAATAAGTGAAAAGAATAACAATGTTGATCCCCCCCCCCCACCCCACCCACCCCTCGTCCACCTCAAACTAAGAGGAAAAAAGGAACCAAATAGGGAAAAAATATAAAAAGGGAATGGGGTTAAAGAAAGGTAAGGGAGGAGAATACAAGAAGTTGCTCGGTGTTTAGCGTTGCCGCTTATGGGATTTTTGGGAGTCCGAGGGGGCACGTCAGCTCCCGGAATTCAGACACCAACAGCGTAAGAAAGGGCCGCCACAGGTCGGGAAATTTTGACCCTTCTCTGGCTAGCATAAGGGTTAATTTCTCCATACACAACACCAACCAAAGTCTCTGAAGCCAACCAGTGTGTGTAGGGGTCTGATTGGTGCGCCAATGAATCAGGATGTTTTGTATGGCAGCTCCCAGGGCAATCACAATCAGTCGGCCCCTCAAGAATTTAAGTGGGTATGTCAATGGATTATGGAGGCCCAAGAGAATATATAAAGGGAGGCGCGGGAGCTGTGTCTCGAGGTGTAGGTCAATTTCATCCAAGACTTGGGACCAGTATGACTGTATGCAGGGGCAGCTCCAGGATATATTTTCTAGCGTTCCCACTGCCCGGCAGTCCCGCCAACAGATATCACTGCGTCGGGGATCAAAGCGGTGCAATCGCTCCGGGGTATAGTACCAATACGTGACGATCTTGGTCAGAGTCTACGTGAGTCCCATTTAGTAGGCCGAGTGTCTGGCCCTGTGGTAAATTCCTTCCCATTCCTTGTGGCTTAATGTTCTCCCAAAGTCTCTTTCCCAGCGTATACGCCCGCGTTGTATGTGAATGTAGTGTTGGCTAGTAGCATTTTATAGAGATCAGAAATTATTTTCTTGTCTGAGGTGCGTGTCACTAACCATTTTTCATACGCAGTCAATAAGCGCTGTGCGTGTGGTTTGACTTGTGGGTGCAGGGCCCAATGCTGATTTTGGAGGTACGGTAGTCGTTCCACCTCCGAGAGCCCATAGTGCTCCCTGAGCTGGGGAAGGCAATAATGCCATCCAGGTCAAAGAGATGACCTAGAGCCCTACAGGGGCGAGCGTGCCAGGCCTGAAAGGATCAGTTGTCGGGCTGGAAATCTGGATTGTCAAATATCGGTGTAAAGGGCGAAGGGAAATTAGTCAATTGGGTGGCGACATCAGTGCGGTCCCAGGAGTCCATGATAGTTTTCGTAATGAATGAGGCATACAGGTTAGGTGGGCGGTGATGCTTGCGGAGAAAGGGAACGCCCTGTAGTGGTCTGCCTGCACTGCCTGATCTTGAAATAACCAGTGCTTCTCTGATTCCAGCCGCTGCCACTCCACAAGGTATCGGAGTTGGGCAGTGTGGAAGTACAACTGGAGGTCTGGCACCCCTACTCCACCATTCTCAGGTGGGAGAGTCGATATCTGGTGTCGGAAGCGGGGTTTGAGGCCCTGCCAGATGAACCACGATAATTCTCCTTGAGTTCCTTGGATCCAGCCCAGCGGAGGCCTGAGGGTCAGGGTCTGAAAGAGATATAAAATCCGGGGGAGAAATGTCATCTTGGTAGTTGCAACCCTACCCAACCAGAGAATCATACAGTGTTTCCATCTGTTTAGTTCCGAGTGAATGTGGGTGCAAAGAGTTGCATAGTTTATATCGATGGTGGTTTGGATGGTGGGAGCTAGCTGTATTCACAGATAGTGGATCGCGGTGTCAGCCCATTGAACCGGATGTTCCTCTTGGAGGGAGGTAAGGGTGTGAGGGGAGAGGGAAATGTTAAGAGCCATGGATTTGTCCATATTGATCTTAAAACCTGAGCCGCGCGCAAAGCTATCTAGTTCTATGAGGAGGGAGCACAAAGACTTAATCGGATCTGATAGGGAAAGGAGGACATCATTGGCGTATAGGCTGATGGTTTGCCTGTCCCCTCCAAATGTAATCCCAGTTAAAAGAAGTTGCCGTCGTATCCTAAGTGCCAGGGGCTCCATGTAGAGCATGAAGAGGAGAGGCGACAGGGGGCATCCCTGTTGGGTACCTCTACCAATGGGGAAACTAGAAGAGGTGTGGTCATTGACTCTGACTGTCGCCATGGGGGAGCAATAGCAATTCAGAATCCAGTTACGAAATCTCTCACCGAGACCAGCAGCCATCAAAACCATCTCTAGATAGGGCCAGTGCACCCAGTTGAAGGCCTTCTCTGCATCGATGGCTAGGAGCATGTATTTGCCTAGCGTGCGAGACGCCTTCACTATGAGATGCAGATGAGCTTGGTGCTGTCACTGGTCTGTCTCTGTGGAATGAAGCCGGCCTGGTCTGATTCCACCAGGTGGGCCATATACGGTGCCAGACGTGTTGCTAGGATGCTCGTGTACAATTTAATGTCCATGTTTAGGTGCGAGATAGGCCTGTATGCGATACACACGGTCCTATCTTTCCCTGGCTTAGGGATAACCACTATTGCCGCCTCCAACATTTCGACCGGGATGGTACCCGTTTGTTAAAATGTATTAAACAGGGCTGTCAGGTTGGGAGCTAGTAGGTTCCAGAATGTATTATAAAAGGCAGCTGTGTAGCCATCAGGACCAGGTGATTTGCCCAGTGTAAGGTGGGAGATGGCCGAAATCACCTCCTCTGTTTGGATTGCTTTATCTAAGTAGTCAGCCTGCGCCTGGGTTAGGGAAGGCATGTGTGCTGCAGCTATATACCCCGCGCTGTGGTGGTTATCCACTAAATCCCCCTTGTAGAGGTCCGCATAAAAGTCATGGAACGTTTCAGCGATTTCCGCGTCCTCCGAGATGGAGATTGCCGTGGGCGACCGAAGAGTCTGGACTCCCTGGTGCCTTCGGACCTCCCGTAGTTTATTCACCAGGAGGCAGCCAAACCTATCACCTCCAGTGTAATAAGAGTGTCGGAGCCTGAGAGCTGCATACTCCGCCCTGTCCTGATCCATGGCTGCCAGTTGCTTTTTATCTGTGCATAGCTGCCGCCAGGCTGTGGAGGCGCCCGTCCTCTGATGAAGCTGTTCAAGCTCCGCCACTCTTTGTGTGATCTCCGCTCGTTCATGGCTACCTTCCAAGTTCTGAGCAGAAGATATAGCTATAAATTCACCACGAATGACCGCCTTCAAGGCCGTCCATTGGGTCGCTGAGGTGGTGTTGGGGTTAGCATTCTGGGCGGTAAAATCAGTGATGGCTTTCCGAATTTGGTCGACCACTGTCTGGGTGTGCAGCAGGGTGTCACGCAAACGCCGGTGTCTAATAGGGCGTGAAGAGCGCGGCAGCTGTAGGGAATGGAGGACAGGGGAGTGATCTGAGAGGGAAGCCGTCCGCATCTTCTGCATAAGCTCTCATGGAGGTGGAGCAGAGTAAGTAATCTAGACATGCATACATTTTGTGGGCGCCTGACTAAAATGTGTAGCTGCATGTACGCCATAAATCTAGGAGTCCCAGGTCATCAAGGTGTGCCCGACCCGCAGGTGTCAGTACCCCAACCTGTGTCGTTCTTTGGCAGGAGCCAATGACAAAAGACAATGTTAAGATCTCCCCCCAGTAGTAAGTGCCTATCCTGTGTTGCTGCCATTTCGCTATGCGCCTTATGGAGAAATTTGGCTTGCCCTTCGTTAGGGGCATATATGGAACCCACCACGAAGTGGAAATTCCCAAGGGAGAACCGGTAGGTGAGTAGGCAACCCTTTATTTTGGATTCTTTCTGTAAACCCCTACCTGGGAAGGATCGAGAGACCGGAATTGCCACCCCTGCTGATTTCGAAGTGTTAGAGGAGAATAACTGCGTGGGAAATACCTTGGATCTCATTCTGTGATGGTCTTTTGTTAGGAGGTGAGTCTCCTGGAGGAGGCAGATATCCGCCTTGGAGTGCTCCAGGAAGTGGAGGACCGCCCTACGCTTAATTGGGTTGTTCAGGCCCCTTATGTTAGGTGTAAGTACCTTGACTGGGTCAGACTGCATCAGGGAACTGTCACCGGGTATTGCGTGGTGTGTGCGGATGGCCAATGTGTGCAGTGTGAGGGTCAGGGACCCAGGTCGAGGTCGCCGAGCATCTCCAAAGGGCGACTAGGAAAGGTGGACGAGGGAACCCCAACTCAAAAAAAAAACGTGAACAAGAAATAGTCCATGAAAAGAAAGGCTGTCGTCCCAGGACAACTGGTATCACTGTGAAATGGTGTCCCTGGTACGGTGAGCAAGAACATTTTCTCCACCGCCGCCCCCCAGTGGACAGCAGAGGTGCTTAGAGAGGAAGAAGATTCGAAACCTCCGTAGTCCTCCCCTGCTTATGCTTCCGCTACCACAGTCAGCGCCTCCTTCTGACCCCTAGCAATGTCCGAGGCAGCAGGCTTCCTCAGGCGCCTTCTCCTGCCCTGTCGCTGCCAACCTGATGGTGAGATCGCCTGAGTCGTCTTCCTCCATTGTTCGTGTCAGTCCCAACAGCCGGCAGGCATCTTGTAAGGATAGCAGTTGGTGCAGCTTACCACCATGCTGAAATATCAGTCGGAATGGGTGTCCCCAGGAGTATGAGACACCTAGCCCCGGATGTGTTCCGTCACAGTACGAAACTGCGGGCGCCTTTGCAGCTCAGTCAACGCTAGATCTTGATATAGAACTAGAGAGTGTCCTTGGAAAGAGATGGGGTGGGCCGTCCTCGCCTTGGAGAGAATGGCTTCTTTGGTCTTGAAGTCTTGGACACACACCAGAATGTCTGCTGAGAGAGCGTTGGGACCGTGAGGTGGGCCCACTCTGTGTGCTCTGTCCAATATAATGTCTGCCTCAAAGGAGTCCCCTAAAATGTGCCGGAAAAGGCCAGTGGCAAAAGTAAACAGGTCACGGGTGTCTTCTGATGCTTTAACCTCTCGGATTCTAATGTTGTGCCTGTGAGAGCGGTTTTCAATATCCTCCAAGTGCAGCTGCATGTCTATATGCTGGTCTTGTAGCCGAATTACCTCCTGCTGGAGAGTAGTCTGATCCGAGACAGCTGTGTCGCTCTTCTCCTCCAGCGCGGCCACTTGCTCCCCAACACTATCAACGTCTCTCCGGACTTCTTTTAGTTCAGTAGCGAATTCCGCCTTTACTGGCTGGATATCTTCCCTGAGCGTGAGGAAGAGTGACTCCAGAAAGGACTTTGTGATTGGCTCAACTCCAGGTGTCGCTGAGAGTTTCTTCGGCACCGCAGGCGGTGACGCTGCCGCCATCTAGGGGTTAGACTACGACTGGCCAAAGATATCCTTAATGGTCTTCGGCTTTGTGCCTCTAGATCTGGACAGACTCCTCTGCAATCTTCGGGTAAATTGAGGTGAGGCAGCGGTCAATCAGGGGGGCAACCCAGAGGACCTGGCCCCCCAGCGGTAAGGAGTGAATTGTCACATGGCCGTACCCACTGGTCACTCCCACGTGGGTATTGCAACAAAGATGAGGGGTCCAAGCTTCTCTGTCTGGCTCGCCGGCCCTCGTGCTGCGTGGGTGTAGTTGGCTTCAAGCTGTCCCACCACTCCTGGTGCAGGGGACCGACACAGCTTCGTCACCTGGGGGAAGGCCAAGTGTCACCGCTGTCCACCCCCGCCACGCCCGGTTTTCACTCCAACTGCAAGGGTCCCCCAATCTGCGTCCATCATCCCCTTTTGTATCGATTTGTTCGCCCTAAGTTGGCAGGGTATGCTCAGACGTGAGTCCCTTGCTCACTTGGCCACTGGATTCAAGATAGCTTGGCTGATGAGGATATGCGGCCTTGCTAAAGATCGCAGCCGCCCAACTCGGCTCCGCGTCCGGTCCTCGGGAAACCGGCTGCCGAGGATCTGCGCGGCCTAGTCCGATATCCAGTGGACCAGGCCGCGGACAGCACTCGACCCGCACCGCACGGCAACAGCACCGCCCGGATGATGACTGGGTCTGTCTTGCAGGCTCACGGGGGTCCACAGAAGCCGCCCACAGGCCACCGACACGGGCACCTCGCAGGGATCCTCCGCAGTTCCGCCCTTAGGTCTGCCCGGGGGCCAGATCCTCGGCGCGTCTCGGGGTTGAACTCGGCGGCAGGTCCGTTGGTGGGATTGTCAGTATGCCGGTAGAGCCGGGAGGCTGGATGCCGCTTCGGTGGTCCGCGGCGCTAACCACTGCGTTGTTGAGGCCTCCCTCACCGGGGATGCCGGGGCCGCCTCCCGGCTGGGACCAAAGGACGCCCTCCGCCACCCGTCCGGGTCGCTTGGCAGGTTTGGACCAGGTCCGGGGCACTCCACGGGAGACCCAGTCATTCCTCAACCGATTAGGGTCCCCGAGAGGCCTGTGTTATGCTGTTCCGGGAGGCAGAGGGCAGAAGCTGGAAAAACACGTCCTATCCCGCTGCCATCTTGGCCACGCCCCCCAGCATGCAGTACTTGAAAAACTTTTTCAAACCACTGCAAAAGTACAGGTTAGCCACCGCTTTGGGAGTATACTGCTCTATAGTGTATGAAATGCATGTGATCTACTGCTCACATGCCTCGAGCGGATAATGTTAACTGACCCAGTAAGCATCTGTTCTTGGCATGTAGAGCTGTACACACATGGGCCCACCGCCTCCCCGGGTACCTATACCTGTTGCAGTTTTCTTACTTTACATACATACATATTGACATCGCTATTCTACCTTACTAACGCCATTCTCACCCTCTGCGGGAAAACAATCTAACAATGGAGTTGATGCCCATGCGCACTATCACCGAAGGGAGGAGTCACCTACCTCATGACTCGAAAGACGTGTTCGAAGAAAAACAATTTGCAAACATCCAGACCCAACACTAGATGGCAGGAGCATGCAAAGCATGTGAATCTACAGCTCCACATGCCAAGAAGAGATGCTTAGTTGGTAAGTAACATTATCCTTCTAGTGTTTTTCTTTTGAGACCACGTTACACTTATCACTATTAAATGTAAAATGCTAGGTTGGGAGACGCTGCCAATTACCACTTTTTTTGGGTGGCAGTTTTTTCCTTTCCTTCTTTAAGTGATCCTCATCTGATTCTCTGATGCGGTAAAGCTTAGTCATTTGAAGGAAGGTCTATTTATTGAACTTTTTCTTCAGTGTTCTGTTATTATGTCCTATTGTGGAGCTCCAACTCCTATCTGTTTTGGAGTGCATATTTCTATCATGTACAGGCAGGTTTTTTGATCGTACATTTTGGATGTAAATCAGTTCTTTGTAAGGATGCAGATTATGTAGCAATATTTTGCCTGTCTATGATTAGGAGACAGTGAGTGTCTTCTTCACTGGCCCTTATATGTATCCGTATATTGGTGTATATATTCACTGGGCTTATGCAGATTTGCACAGTTGTTTTGTAAATATGTGAATACACATTTGTAGCAGATGTATAATCATACCTTTCTGTCGAGATACTGTTGTTTTTTTTTTTTAGATATGTCTTTTCTACCTTGCAGCTTATTTATATTTGCTATTGTTCTTCCATTCCACCTCTGTGGGGTTCATGCTAGGTGAGCATTGCAGTTTGCTCTTGCAGTCGTTCTTTTTATTCAAGGATTGATAATGATTTTTAGCAGTCCTTTTGCTTATTTTTTTGTCTTTCAGACAATGCCATGGATACTTCCTTATCCATGTTCCGTCATTACCTTGTTTAGAAATCCCTTGTCTGCGGGTCTCTGACTTATTGCCCTTGTATTCTGTCAGTGATTGTTACACATAAGATATGATTATCCATCTTCAGCTGTTATTGTGATGGTGCTTTCATTATGGCACATTTTTGTGGCAAACATTGCTTAAAAAAAAAAGAATTGTGTGGTGTCTTTCACTCTGGTCATCCTGTTCCTGCTGATCTCAGTCTCGATCCTCGGTACGTTGTGAGTATCTAGTTCTCACTGTTTTGCTGTCAAAAGCCTTACTTTGGATTTGCGTTCGTTTCACCTTCAGACTTCTTAATCCATGGTTTCTCTTCATGCTTTGGGTCATGTACTTGTTGGTACGGCTGAGGGTTGCGTATGGATGAAGCTTGTTCTTCTCTGTGGTCACGTTCTGCTGTGCCTTCAAGAGGTTTCATTTTACCTACCAGTGCTGGTCTTTTTTTACGTTAGACCGACTGGTCCTTCTAGTCCAAGGTTTCTTTTAACCGTGAAGGATGGAATACTATTGCCTAACTGTTGTCAGATGTCTTCTGACAGATTTTTTCCTGTTTCTCCTGAGTCTTTGTCTTTTCTGTCCCTGTGGGGGTGTTTTCTATTTACATTGCATGTGTTTTTTTGCCACATTTTGTTTTATTATAGCTGTGCTCTTTTTCTCCTAATGCGTTTGTATGTCTGGTCTTGGGTAACTTCGACCAGTTGGTTCTCTTGAACATTTGTAGGATTAGTTTGCAGACCCTCCTCCGGGTGGGTATAGCTATGGAAATTAATTCACAAGTTAAGGAATCTGCAGCTAGATGTCTCTATCAGATGGAAAAGTTGCTTACCTTCAGTAACAATTTATCTGCTAGAGATATAGTCTAGCCACAGATTCCTTAACACCCTGCCAATCCTCCAGCTCTGCGAACGACTTATGATGTAGGGATTGTTCCACTTTTCAGTACTGGTTTTATACTCCAATAAGCACTGTCTTGTGTAGTGGTATGACTTGACTTAAACCACGTAGTCTTGCTTCATAGGTCTTTTTCTGGTATTACCATACCATTCGTTTCCATTTGGAAGTGACTAGTGGAATGAGAGGTGTTTTCACTTCTGAGGCTGGTTTATACACCAGTGTGCAGTCTTTCACGTAGCTTGTGCTTGGTGATACCGTTTATTGTTTTCCAAATATTGTTTAAAAGATTTTTTATCTTTTTGGCATGCTGTTTCCACAGCCAGTTTCTATAGTGGCTCCGCATTCTGGTACGGAAGGTTTCACAGAAGAAACTGATTTGCACCGGAGGGGACTTATATGGTTCCACTTACGTCACAACCGGAGTCGACGTCATTACGGAGCCGCACAACGCCATCGCCTGGGGCGCAGTGGTACTGCTTCAAAATTTCCAGATCCAGTCTGATGCCTGGGGATAATTCACAAGTTAATGAATCTGCGACTAGACTATTTCTCTACTAGATAAATCTTTACCGAAGGTAAGTAACTTTTCCAATACTGCACATGCTGCTAAAAAGCATGAACCCCATAACTAAGTTTGGACTGTGCTCCCTGGAGTATTATTTTTTTTCGGTGAGATAATTACGAACCGCCTAGTGATTGCATTTCTGTAGAGGCCTTACATTGCTTGATCCTCTCTAGGTTCTGTTAACCAGCGCCCATGGAAGATACCCCAGATTCCCCATGGAGCTTTAGTTTTCAGAAATATCTTGAGTTTGAAGGTTTATGTGGGTTTTAGCCAACCCCGGACTCAAATATGGCAGCCAGCCACATAACAAGGTAAAGCCTTCTCAAAAAGCACTTTCCTTGATTAGATTCTTAGGCAATTCTAGTCTCTGGTGATGGCCCACCTACATATGTAGAGTACTGTTTTCATCTGAAGTGTGGGAACCCCTGGTGGCAGGACATTTGACAGTTCTTGCACATTCCAGAACGTTCCCTCACAGAAATGTGAGGAAATTAAATGTTTGTTACCTAGGCATTCTGGGTAAGAAACAGGTGGCATCTGTGCAAGCTTCATTAACTTGAACTCACGTGGATTTCTAGTTGCCAGCTATGTCTGGAAGATAGTCAACACAGGACCTAGCTTACCTTCATTGCAACTTTTAGTTATCACATGTTTTACGAGTAATGCATACGCAAATGAAAAGTTGTAAGCCACATCACCATTGATTCTGGGTGTTGCAGGTTTTTAGACAAAAAACACTATCTTTGTGGCTGAAAGGGTTTGGCCTACTTAACAATATATGATTTTCATTCACCGACCTTTAGTATAAAAAGGTACAAATGGCAAAGTTGTACTTTCTTTTCTTCCTCACAGTCATAATGATGAGTTTCTTTGTAAAAACTTTGAGTGAGCTACAATAATGCTCCCTTGCCCATAGAACTTTATTTAATTTTCAGAACTGAATAGCTTTAAGCGTTCATTAGTGTTTTTCACATTGGCTTACTGCGTATAATGCACCACTTAAAAGTTTGAAATATAAGTGGTGAAAACGTTTTTATTTTTCCTCTTTCTGAAAGCAATGAGGGGGTATTCTTAACACAATAAAAAAGACTTTTTTTAGAAAATAAAGCACACTTCACTGCTCAGCACTTTATCCCCTTTTTTAGGTCTCGCTGGAGTAGCATCCGAAGGATGTGTCCAGCAAGAGACGTATAGCTGTCCGTCCCGTGGGAATTAGGGACAGGAGGGTGGCACGCACTTCTGCTGCTGGATTTGCCTGCATGAACGCGCACGTCGGCTCCGTCCACATTCTCAGCAACATGCGTGCGCATACACACACAGACAGACGCTCGCTCACACACACACCCTCTACCCCCCACAGTCATCGGCCTCTTTTAAACACACACACATGCATACACACAGACTCCAAGACACATACACACACGCAAGCTCACACACATACAGAGCCCCCCGCCGCCGCACGCGCACACACACATGCTCCCCGCCCTCGCAGCTCAGCAAAGGCCCCCACTCACCGGTACTCGTCTCCAGCTCTCCATGCGAGGGCTCGTTGCAGGCGGCGGCGGTCTCTTCCTTCAGTGCGGGGCTCTCTCACCTCACGGGAGCCCCGCTAGCGCCAGCCGCCCTTCTCCTTCTGCCCACACGTCCCAGTGCTGGGTAGGCTCCCGCCTGGGCTTCCGGTGTGTCTTGACGTCCCGCCCCCGGCCTGCCTGACTTCCGCCCGGGATTGTGCACGCCACGCATTAGTCCATGACTTCCTGCTGTCTCTTTGGTATTATCAAGGGGAAAGGTATTTTAATAATAAAACGTTACAAATGTTAAATTATTTGGTGCGGTATGAGGAGAGCTACACAATCCCTGTTCACGTTTTTCACTTCAAAGCACGCCCCATTGCACACCCAGGTGCGCCTCCGTCCCAACCCCCAATCAGTCTCCTCCATCCTAACCACGAACCTCCAGGGGCCAAAGCAGCAGAAATACTGAGCTCCCCCTAACTCAGCAATGAAAACTCCTCGCTGCCTCCTCCCCAGGCTGCCTAAGCATGGTGTCCCCCCCTGTACCCTTCCATATGAGCCCCAGGACGATAAACCATGCCTAGACCCAAACCCAACCCCACCCCCTCCAAAGACGGCAGCTCCGAACCTAAGGCTCACATAAACCCCCCCCCCCAAACCCAACCATCCCCCCACTGTCCTGTTACGCCACACTCTAAGGTCCCGAGCCCCATCTCAGCAGCTGCAACACCGTCCTCCTGTCCGTCTGTACTTTTTTCAAGCCCACAAAAAGATGGTAATATTTCACTTCTGTTCTTGGATTTCCGTCTCAATAAAATACGCTGAACATAATCTTCACTAAAGTTAATTACAAAAATGTACGCTAGTGCCATTATAAATTACAATAACTTTTTTCTAAGAATTAATTATAAAAAAAATTAAAATCCATTGTTATGTGTATTAACAATACATCTAAGTCTTGTAAATACAACACATATTGCATTACAAATGCTATAGGTGTCACATTTGCGAAAGGTATAACTATTGGCATTGTAAATGACAAAGCTATTAATTTCGCTATTTTCAAAACCAACACATAAATAAAAAATGTGTCATTTACAATACCAATAGCTCAAACTTTCCTAATGCGAGACCTATTGCATTGCAAATGCTTGTTTCAGAAAGAAGTTACCATAAGGTGCTACATTTTCGGCAGTTGAAAGTTGTGGAGCGTAATGGGATGAAAGCTTAACTGTCATTATCCGATAGTGTTTGCTGCTGCAGTACTTGCCTAGCGCTTTACATACAGCTCAATTTCACATTTTCGTTAGTTTAGCAAAGTCCCAGTGATGTAGATAAAAGCAGTTGTACTCAATGAGTAATTATCCAAAGCATCCAATTACAGACAAGACATTTTAAAAACTGTTTAAAAGGGTTGAAATCCTATGTACACCTCTTGCTGGGCCGTGCAGGGATTGAAGACACGCCGGAGAGCTTGGTGATCAGCTTGTACTTTTGAAGACACACATATTGTTTGTAGACAGCGAGACCCCACGGGCCTCAATGCCGGAGAGACAAGCGGCACTTAATTTATTTATATCTCAATACCCCTATAGGTAAAGTGGGCCCAACCACTATACCGGGACCTCTCCACAAATTACTGTAGCACCGCTTGCTCTGAGTGAGTGAGTAAATGCACGCGCTCAGCAGCTTCAAAATGATTCACCCCAAGGCTCTACAAACTCTGAGGAGTGGGCACATTAAGAATAGGTTGGGGTTGAGGGTGTTTTTTTGTGTACCCTACATACCCATAACGAAGGCAAACTGAGACACAGTGGCCAACTTTTCAACTCGGAGCCTGGTCTGGGAATCGAGTGTCTGTTCTGACTTGCCCAGTTCCGCTTTGGTGAACCAGACCAGCTGTGGTGCTTTGGAGTCTGTGCGCATATCCTGTTGGATTTCTGGGCACAACATATCTGTAATCTTCTGTGCTTCCCCTTGGTGGTCTGGTCTGGGCAGTGCGCACAATACTTCCTGGTGTTTGTAGGCACATTGCCTCTTTGGGTCACTTGGCAATCTGCCTTTTGTCCTTTAAAAGCTGCCCTTTCACAATCACTCTGCCATCTGTGGTCTGGTGCCTCCCACCAGTCCCTCCCTGCATCACCTGACGCTGAGACAATCCAGAAGCTGTGCCCTAGCTTTTTTTATCAGTAAACAGCATGGGAGCAGTCTGAGGATTGTCTCGGTCAGATGAACCTAGCGATCCTTAGTAGACTCAGGGGACTGTGGCAACAATCTCCCAGGCTCCTAATATTGCCCATATAGAAGAGGGTTCAAGTGCACATGCTGGACTGAGCACTCCAAGTCACCTGTCCAACCCGACATGTGCACTTTCCTCCAAGATCTACTGTCACTCTGAACCTGTGTCAGTTAAGCCTCACACCCACTCACGTCCGCCCCCACTCATGCTGAAAGGAAACTCACCGTGCTGTAATAGAACAAGCTGTGCACTTCAGCGGCTAGCCCCCAAAACATATTGACTCAAAGCATTTATGGGACTTAGGGGCAACAAAATAAATAGGGCCCCATGCCCAAATAAGGAAACCGCTCCTGCATGGGGACTCAGTCCCCTGTCCTGAAATAGTTTAAAAATATATAAGGGTAGGGATACCCTCTCCTGCCAGCCTCCAAATTGGGGAGGGGGCAAAAGGACACTCCCCAAACCCACTCCCCCGGCCCGTCACACCCTGAGCCAAAATTGTGGTAAAAACCAGCAATTTTTGCAGTAATCCCACGGGACTCCTGCGGGATCAAAAACAAAAAGGCAGCCCGGGGCCCTCCACATTGTTATTACTACACTCTCTCCCCTTAATTAAACAATTAATTCATAACTAACCTATGTACATGTGCTTGTTTCACTATAAAAGATGGACTATCTGTAGTGTTTCCACCACAGTATGAATGCTGCAGATAGTATAATCTTTAGAACCTTCAAAACTTTATTAATTTAAGCAAATAGTATTTTTTAGATATTTTTTTATTAAGTGTTGCATAGAGTGTACACTGTTCTACGTAGATACTTTTTAATACTCTGTGGTGTAGTTTTCATGAGTTTCTCTGTCTGCAAGCATTGTAGTACAGAGTAAAATCCCTCTATGGAGTAAACGCTGTTTACAAAACCCACTTTTTTTACTCGCATCAAATTCATTTTTAGGTCGAAGCCTAGCGTAAGACTGCGCACATGCGCAGTCTCTCTAGCGAGATTTAGTGTCATCAGGAGGGTTCACTAGTGGGCTTTAAGCCCTGCCCCTCTTTCCCATTGGCCGGCGTCACCGTTTAGGCTCAACGGTAGCCAGCCATTGGGAAAGAGCTCTTTCTCTCAAAAAGTTTTCTCTCTTTGAGAAGTCCCACTTGGACTGGCTCACTTGACTTACTGGTGTCGCAAAAGGATACTTATCATTATGGGGCCAAGTGGTTCAAACACATGGCCCCATAAAGATGAGCTCCAGCGGGATCCTCTTTTTTTTTTTTTTTCGATTTCGAAACAAGAGCTGCAATAAATCATGGCCCGCCCTCCCTGTTGCATCAGCGGTAGTCCCTGGCCCCTGCCTCTCCCCTGAGTTGAGGTCTTCCCCGCCTGACACCCCGTGTCCCACTCACAGCCACGTTAGCCCTGTCTCTGGAGGCGGTGCCCTACGGGCGGGTTTCCCTTTCTCCCTCTAGCGCACGTCAGCCTCGCACCATCGCCCCGGCGTCACCTCGTCTCCATGACAAAGTAGGATGTCCCTGCCCTCCACTACAGCTCTGCCTTATTCGTGTTCTAGCACAGTAGCAAATTAAATCATTTCAATGGCTACTCCTAGGCGGAGAGTGTCCTGGATAGTGACACTAATTGATAGTCTTGGGCAAAGTACGCCCCTCTCCTTTACCAACCCTTGTGCCCAGCGGCAGGTGCCCACCCTATCTGTCCCAGCTGCACAAGCCTGCTTCTTAGCGTGAGGTGCGGGATGCTCTTGCTTCCCTGCTGAGAAATGTTTCTGCTGGTGACAGGCAATCCATTGTAACGGCAAGAGAGGGAAAGTTCCCTTTCAAATGGGCATCTGACTTGTGCGGATTCTAATATGCCACCTATTGCGGCAGCGGTGGGAGCAGGCGGGCGGGGCTGCCTCTTCACAGAGCCGGCCGGGGCTTTGTCTTGAAGCGGCTCTTCCTCCAGTGGCGGACTGGAGTGCAATCTGCTTCCAGTGCACATGGGCCAACACTGCTTGTTGTGGACAGAGCAGGGACGTGATTTTTGAGGCGTTGGCCTCATTTGGGTTTAATATCCTGTTATGTAGACTTGTAGAGCTCACTATCCCCCGGGAGGGTATTAATAACATCATATTTAAAAGCAGTCATCCACACAAATGCATAGTCTGGATGATTGATCAATGTCCGGATATTTATTGTATCATTATTGTTTCATCACTTAATCCTATTCTCTTCTTGCGTCACTTTTGCTAAATAAAAGCATGCATATAGCGTACTGTCCCCTCCCTATCACCTCCAATAATGACAATGATTCTATACTATTACGCAGATAAACATGATGTCTTCAATAATCCTCCATCTGATGAATATCTTATTTATGCCCTGCATTATTAGGACAGGTGTATATTATCTGGTATGATACCAAACATTACACAACTCCGGTGACCGGTAGGTCAGCCACTGACCTCAGCAGCAAACTCGTCATATCGTGTGACAGGAATGACAGCAGCCGGCGGTACCAAACCGCTGATATGTGATGCTAGATCAAACATCTCACCAAGGCTACTGTTTTCACCCTTTCATCACGAACACCTGTGCACTTATAAACAAGCAGGCCTGTCAAATAAAGACTGAGGACAAAGTCGCATCCTGGCCCTGCAGTACCCCAGGAGAGAGTTCTCCCTATGTTCTACGCCATCAAATTACCTGTTTTAATAATTCTACAATAAAACCGCTTGCAATAAATAATACAAACAAAGCTGGTTTCATTGTTTCTCACAGTGACCTCCAATAAAGGTTACCATGGTGATCGGGCATTTCTGGATAAATGTTGGCTCCTTAGATCACGTGAGACTGTGGCCAATCGTACTGTACGCTTCCTATTTTAGGGCCACACGCTGTGCCTGTTAGGTCCACAATGGGTTCCACGCAATGGCTACATTCATGCACCAGCTGCACTTCCCATTGCCTCCAGGCGCACAGCAGGGAACTAAATAAATTCCATTTTGCTTCCTTTTCTGGTTAGAAGATTCCACATGAGCGCCCGTCTCGATCTGGATCCCATGAACACTTCCTAAACTCCCAAGTTCTGTCTTCAAAGCTGATCTCAGGGGCCTGGGACAGAAACTGAACCCCAGTCTTGGCAGTGGAACCGCTGGCAGGGACTGGAGATTTCTGGTTTGCCGGTGACCACTCAAAACGCACATCTTCTGTTGCTTTTCTTATGTTATGAGGGTCACTCTGCTCCTCCGCGCCACCGTCAGCCTTCTAGGGCAGATAGGGCTATGTTATAAAATTAATCGCAGGTTAGTGCCACACTGGCGTCTTGGCACTATTTCTATCTTTAAATCCACGCAGAGGGAGTACCTGTAATGAACAGGACGCTTGCGGTGCAAATGTCGTACAGCGTTTGGTGCTTACTACACTCTCCTCTACCGATATTTAAACAAATGCCACATTGGAAAGCTAGGTTAGGGGCCACAAAACAGTGCAACGATGAGCTCACGTCAATATATGTCACTTTACTTTATCTGGCGATACATGTCCTCAGATGCTTCCCTTTATGTATTTGTGCATTCAGGATAGTTAGTGCATGTAGGAAGGTGGATATCGGACTATGGTTGCCCCCAACTTTTTGCCTAGTGTTTTGCTGGTTTTCGACATAGTTGGCCTGGGATCCTGCTATTCAGGACCCCAGGCTTCCTGCTCTCTCTGTTAAAATGGACTCCATGTACCTTAGGTACATATCTAATTGGTATTGGGTCACTCTTGTAAGTCCTTGTACAGTGTACCATAGGTATCCAGGGCATAAGTGCACCCAAGGCCTACCAAGTGCTGCAGCATGTATTATGCCACCCCTGGCTGGCCATCCAAAACTGACACAACTGGCTGCTAACACAGCTGGGGCAAGGTGGTGTAATCACCCTTTGCTTTAGATATAGTATACCTATATCTAATCCTAAAATGGATACATATCCTCCTATAAGTCACGCCTATGGCAGGCCTTAACAATCCTGGAGGCAGAGTGTTTGGAATTATGTGAGATGGTGCTCTAGCATGAGCTGAGCCTGTCTGCAGCATTCGGAACCAAGTCCTTTAGCTGTTTCCATGATAACGCTATACCATATGCTCTTAAGTGCATTATAATCCTCGCGGTTATTGCTAACTTTGGCATAGCATTATCAAAACATGTCGAGTAAGGTGTCCTACGAATTGGAATACTACCCCCTCGCCAGTTCTGGTGACGGGGGTAGCATTCCACTCTTTTAGAGGGACACAACATTTATGTAACTGTGAACCCCGGTTAAAGTTAACTCGAGCCTCAGCATCACAAAATGGATGCTGCCACCACAGACACAAGTCTGACCTCCTGCTGCTGGGAGTCCTTCCAGCGAGGGAGGCCTGGACAAAGGGTTTCCTGCCGTGGGAGGTGCTAGCACCACCCCAGACAGGATTTTGTGTATTGAGGTAGGACAGGCTGGAAGGAATGAGACAAGCCTGGGGCACACAAGGTGTCCCTGTGCATACCCCGGTTCAAACCAGTTGCTGGGGCACTCCAGCCCCAGCTCTGGCGCGAAACTGGACAAAGGATAGGGGGTGTAACCACCCCCCTTCCTGGTCCCACCCATAGGAGGGACCTAGTCACAGTACAGCCCCCTTTAGGAGAATAAAGGTAGGAGCTCGTCCCATTCCAAATTAGATAAATCCTGATTTGAAACTCTACAAAAAAGAAACTCTGGACTTCGACGTTCTGCTCCACAGAAGACTGAAGAAATCTCCCTTGTTGCCAAGGTGTGACCACCCTGCACAAGCAGGCACCATCAAGCGTCCCAGCGGTTCACTTTGTCGTCCTTCCTACCGGAACCAGATTTCAGAGCCCGACGAGATCTGGACTTCCATACCTCTCCGACCTCTACCTATATCTGCAGCACAGCTGAGATCTGTGGGTGCGACGAGGCACGTGGGACCGGCCATCTTGAAGAAACTGCACTTTGCTTCCAGTACGACTTCAGAGGCATCCTCGAGAAAGTGCTTTGGGGATTGAGAAGCCCCAGCCCCGAGCAGCTCTTGCACAGAAGATAAGCCCTCCAACATCCACGAGATCTGCGTGGGGCCCTTTTGCTTTTTGCTGCTCGACTCGTTGTCTGGTCACTTGCCGGCTGGCTAGTGGCCTCCTAGACGACTAACCTTGAAATCTACACCGCTGGTCTGGTTGCTCCAGACTGGCCCTTGCTTCCCTGCAACAGCTGGCTTCACATGCCAAAAGAGTTTAGTTTTAGACTGCTTTGTCCATGCTACCATTAGGATAGCTGGTCTATAAGGTTGACTTACAACCAACCACCATAAGGGTTGTTTGGACTGATACAAGGTGATCACTAGAACTAGTGAGCATCATATATCAGGCCAACTTCTCACAGTGCAACACTGAATTTCAGGGTCCGAATAATTGCCTGAAAGGAACTGTTCATTTTAGCTTGATTGGAAAGGCACAAGCCCAGCTAGAGTCTTGGCTCCAGAAAATAACAACTGACTAAACACGCAACAGCAAGAACCTGTGGTGCTACTTTACTTATCCAGTATTATGGGTATCTTTCATAGATTCACATGCCTGAATTATTCCCCGTCGTCAGGGCGGGAGTCCCCGGTATATAAAAAGAGTAATGTCATAAAGACTTATACATAGCAATAGGCCAGAGGCCTCATTAGTAACATATCCATGTCCTTTTGTAAAAAGGACCAAACTTTGGCCAAGAGCCAATCAGATACTACCCTCTAGAACCTTCCTGGAAGGAGCCCTAGTCCCTCAGATTTTCTACCGCACGTTGTGCTAAGGGACTCCCCTCTGAGCTGAGCTCTGCTCAGTTTTCTTTGTATTCTGGATTTATTTCCACATATTTGTCTCAGAATTATCATTCTGTGAGGGATCTTCCATTTAGTCATGGCTGATGCTCCAAAAAAGGGACTTTTCAGACCTTGTGCCTCTTGTCACAAAAAGAGGCTTCATGTGGATGACAGGCATGAGGACTGCCTTTACTGTCTATACCCTGACCATTCAGCAAAGGATTGCAAAGTTTGCCGTACTTTTTCAGCCAAAACTCTCAAGAAGGCCGACTGCTGATATGGCTTCAGAGACTCAAGGACAAGGATCAACCAGTCTCTTCAGGTGAGAGTGAGTGTTCCATTAGGAGTATACACCCTTCTCCCAAAAGGCCTAGAACGTCATCCCCAGGACCATCTGTACAGCCACCTCAAAAGAAGACGCCCAAGTCTTCAGAGGTTCGTTCTAAGGCTATTGCTGTGAAGGTTTCTCCACAAGATCCTGCCTTCAAGAAACCTTTGGTGACCTCTTCAGCTCTGCCTGTGACAATGTCGACAGCGACTATCTCCACGTCGGTGGCGTCATCTTTAACATCAACGTCGACGACTACTACATTCTCGTTGTCGACCGGTAGGTCTGTTCCATCTCTGGTTATTATTAAGAAGTCGTCGACCACAGCGCCACCGTCGACGAGTGCCTCATCGTCGACTAAGTCTAAACCATCGGCGGCTGCAAAATCATCGACGTCGACGAAAGCCTCATCCTCGTCGACGAAATAGTCATCGGTGATGAAGGGCCCATCGTCGACGGCAAGTTCATAGTCTATGAAGTCATCGTCGTCGACACCAGCATTGACGAGACCGTCGACGGGCCCGTCAACAGCGACCCCAACGTCGACTAAGCCTTTGACGACAACACCAGCGTCGACTAAGCTTTCGCCGACGACACCAGTGTCGACGAAGCCGTCCACGAAGCAACCATTGTCGACGACGCTGCCGTCGACGACATAGTTATCGAAGAAGACACCGTAGACGACGGAGTCTGAGTTACTTGTCAACGTTCCACCGTCGACGACCACTCCATCGGCGGGTTCGACGACGGTAGGATCACCTCCATTGAAGTGTACCTCTACGAACTACAGGGTGACTACGCGTACTCTTACACCGGAGTTGACCTCTCTGAGCAGGGTCCAACCATTGCCCCCTGCTCATCTTCTGGATAATGAGGACTCGGACGAGGGCTCTATGTTCCAACAAGCGACAAGCCCATCTGAACTAAGCATAAAACTTCACGAAAGCTCAGATTATGAGGATCAAGGACAGGATGATTTGGAGTCTCAAGATGAATTCCAACCTCCACCACCTCCTCAACAGCCTATGGTGTGTCTCCCAGCTTCTATAGTGACAGACCTGCAGTTTCTCATTGCGGACTACAAACCGAGGTTCCCGTCCACTGCTCCGCCTCCGCCAGTGGTGTCACCGCCAGTTGTCACACCGCCACCTAGGCCTCGGCCTACTCCGTTAGTCCTTCGACCAGATCCGGCTCAATCGCGTCCTCTCCCATCCTCTGATGAGGAAGACGAAGAAGAGGAGCAACAAGGTGAGTAAGGGGAGCTCCAGGACACACAAGACGAATGGGATGAGTATGTGATCCCTGGTCCAGCATCCCCTGTTCAGGCACAAGCGGATTCACCACCGGAAGACATTGGGGGATTCCACAACATCCTAGAGAGCGGCGTTGCGCTTCAAACTCAAAGTAACGTCAACACCACAGGATTGCTTCCTGTATGATTTTAAAGAGCCATTCCAAAAGGCGGTACGGTCCATTCTCATCTTTGATTACATCTGGGAACAAGGGGAGAAAATAATGCAAAACCCTTCATCTCTGGCTCCAGTACTGCCCAGACTGGATAAAAAATATAAAGCTCCTGACACAGCCCCAGCTTGCCTTATTGGCCATCCAAAGCCGGACTCTGTGATCACCCAGGCAGCACAATGCAGGTCAAAAAATCCTTCCGCTGCATTGGCTGCGCCTCCAGATAAGGAAGGCCGAAAGCTAGACAACATAGGGAAGAGGTTTTCGTCCATGTAAGCTTTAACGGTGCGTGCAGCAAACTCTTTAGCACTGTTGGGACGGTACAACCGTCAAATGTGGGTGGATATCGCTCCATCCTTGGATTCGCTTCAAGAGGAGCAGAAAGAAGAGGCGAGGAAGATTCTCCTTGAAGGCGAGCGTTCCGCTTCGGAGATGATTGATGTGGCGATGGATATTGCATCCACAGGGTTCTGGCAGCTGGCAGGAGCTGCAGTCCTGAGGCGCCAAGGTTGGCTTAAGGCAACATCTTTCCGGCCTGAAATTCAGACCAAGGTATTGGACATGCCATATGATGGTCAGCTTCTTTTTGGACAACACATCAATGAGATGCTACAGGGTATCAAGAAAGATACTGATACCGCAAGATCTCTAGGTACTCTCAAATACAAGATTTCTTCCTTTCGGGGCTCCAGAGGAAGAGGTCAGTCCTCTAGAGGCACCTATTAGGGGTACAAATCCATGTACGGTTCAAGCCAACAATACAAACCCCAGTACCAGCAAAAGCAACAGCAAAACCAGTCGTCCTACAACAAGTCTTCCTTTCGAAGACTAGGAGGAAAGAAGTACCCAGGCAGTAGGAAATTACTTCTCTGCCACAGGTCTCCAGGTTCTCTCCACCTTGCGAAGTTGGCAGGAGAATTTCATCCTTCCTTCACAATTGGCAACATATTACAACAGATCGGTGGGTCCTCCAACTTGTTCAATTCGGACACTCTTTAGAGTTTGTGGAAACTCCTCCTCAAAAGCCGCCAATCCCAATGCGGCACAAAAATCTGAAACTGCTGCAATTGGAACTCTCCCTAATGCTAAAAAAAAGGAGCGATAGAAAGAGTCCCCCGGAATCAGAAAGGCAAGGGATTCTACTCCCGATTCTTCCTAATTCGAAAGAAGGAGAAAAAATGGAGACCTATATTGGACTTGAGAAACCTCAACCAATGCCTCAAAAACCAGTCATTCCGTATGGTGTCCATCCAGGAGGTGCTGCAACTCCTCAATGCGAACGACTTTATGGTGTCTTTAGACCTTCAAGACGCATATTTTCATATACCGATCCATAGGAACCACAAACAATTTCTCAGGTTCGAGGTGGCGGGCAAGCATTACCAGTTTTGAGTATTGCCTTTCGGCCTAAAGTCGGCACCACGCATGTTTACCAATTTTCTATCTCCAGTAGCAGCATACCTCCGCCAACATCACCATGTCTTCCCGTACATAGACGACTGACTCGTCAAGGCACCTACTCGCGCAGGCGTGACCAAGTCCTCCAAAGCCTGTCTTCAGCTCTTCAATGGTCTGGGCCTTACTCTCAACGAGGAAAAATCTGTCCTTCAGCCGTCCCAGTGTCTCACTTTCCTCGGAGCTGTCCTAGATACTGCTCAGAGAAAGGCTTTCCCTTCACAGGAAAGTCAAGTGAAACTACGGACCTTGGCCGCCCGGATTCAATCCAAAAAGTCCATCACCGTGCTCCTGTACAAGTCCTTGTTAGGATGATGTCCTCTAACATCCTGTTGGTCCGACACTGCCGCCTTCGTATGCGTCCACTTCAGGAGGCGCGATCAGCTCAGTGGATTCAATGCAGGGGATCCTTCGACGTCATCCGGATAACTCATACCATGGTCCAGGCTCTGAACTGGTGGCTTCATCCACAAAATCTAAGGCAAGGCCTTTCGTTCATACTTCCAATCTCGCCACATGTGATAACTATGGATGCGTCCTTGGAAGGTTGGGGGGGCGTTCCTTCAGGACCTTCAAATCAACGGGCAGTGGTCCCTGGCAGAGAAGCTACTGCACATAAACCTCCTCAAGTTAAGGGCAGTTTACCTGGCAATAAAAGCGTTCCTGCCCAGGGTCAGAAATTCCCCAGTGCTTGTGAGAACAGACAACACCATCACAAAGCACTATCTGAACAAACAAGGTGGAACATGCTCTCTGTCGTTGTCTCAAGAATTTTAAAAAATTTGGAAATGGCTTCATCACATTTCCCTTTGGGCGGAGTACGTCCCAGGGACGGACAATGTCCTGGCGGACTCTCTGAGCAGGCAACGTTCCGTGTACCACGAGTGGGAGCTGGATCATCAACTTCTCAGCTCTGTATGCGCCCGATGGGGCAGGCCTCATCTGGATCTGATTGCGACACAACACAACGCAAAACGCCAACATTACGCAAGCTGGCATCCCCAGAAGAGATCACTGGGGATGCATTTTCGATCGGATGGTGCAACATCTTTGCATACTCATTTCCTCCATTTCTCCTGATTCCCTGGGTCCTCCGGAAACTGAAGTCTGAGTATTGCACCCTGATTTTAATAGCACCAGCGTGGCTGCGCCAACACTGGTTTACAGAGCTCCATCTCCTGTCGCTGGAACCGCCAATTCTATTCAAGCCTTGCCTGACTCGCCTTACAATGAACCAAGGGCAAGTCCAGCATCCGGATCCAGCATCTCTCAGATTATCGGCTTTGCTCCTGAGTTCAGAGAATTTCAACACCTAGACATTCCTCAAGAATGCAGGGCAGTCTTAGCCCAGGCTCGGGCGGACAGTACCAACAAGACTTATTCCCTAAAGTGGAAAAGGTTTTGTGTATGGTGTAAAGCAAATAAGATGCACCCTTTTTCATCAACACCTGCACAAATTCTACCTTACCTTCTCCATTTGGCGCACTCAGGACTTGCCCATGCTTCTATTAAGGTCCACCTGGCGGCAATATCTCACTTCAGGCATTCGTCATCTGGTACTTCCCTCTGGTCCAATAGACTGGTTAAGCAATTTTTAAAAGGCCTGTTTAGGACATTCCCTCCGGTGCGAGCTTTACCACCCACCTGGCAGTTAAACATTGTTCTTGCTCAACTGATGAAACATCCCTTTGAGCCAATACACAGAGCCGACATCAAATGCCTGTCTTGAAAAAACGCTCTCTTGCTAGCGCTCACATCAGCAAGGCGTGTAAGTGAGCTGCAAGCCTTCTCTATTCAGGATCTTTTCTTGCAATTCAAACAGGACAGAGTTATCCTGCGGCCAACCCTAAATTCATCCCAAAGGTTCCATCTAATTTTCACCTGAATGAACCTATAGTCTTGCGGACTTACTTCCCAAATCCACTTTCCGCAGCGGAGAGGTCTCTCCACTCTTTAGACCTCAAGCTTTGTCTGAAGTTTTACATTCACAGAACAGTTTCGGAAATCCAACCAACTTTTTGTCGCCTTCAGCAGGCCCAGAAAGGGTCTTCCTTTCACTAAGCAGAGCAGTTCTCATTGGATCTCTGCAGCCATTACTTTCTGCCATCAACAGGCAGGTCATCCTCTGCATTCTAAAGTTCGAGCTCATTCAACCAGAGCTGTCTCCACTTCAATGGTGCTCTTTGCAGGAGTGCCCATTATTGACATATGCAGAGCGGCGACGTGGAAGACACCACATACGTTTACCAGGCACTACTGCTTGGGTTCTGAACTTATGAAAGATGCAGCAGCGGGTCAAGCTGTGCTCCGTCATCTATTTCACTAGAGGTGAGCCTTCTTTCTTCATCCCAACTTCCTACTGCCTACTTGCACATTTCTCTGTTATATTGTTTTTGGTACTTGTTATATTTCACAAATGGTATTCTTATATCGTGTGATTGTACATGTTGTACCATACGAAATGTGCTGGTTATTGCTTGCTACTCTGATTCAGGCATGTGAATCTATGAAAGATACCCATAATACTGGATAAGAAATGCGTTACTTACCTGTAACTGCAGTTATCCAGTATTGGTATCTTTCATAGATTCACATTCAACCCACCCACCTCCCCTGGAAGGGCTCACCTTGGTTCTCTCAGTAGGTACTACTTAGCACTGTGCTTACGAAAATCTGAGGGACTAGGGCTCCTTCCAGGAAGGTTCTAGAGGGTGGTGATATCTGATTGGCTCTTGGCCAAAGTTTGGTCCTTTTTACAAAAGGACATGGATATGTTACTAATGAGAGGCCTCTGGCCTATTGCTATGTATATGTCTTTATGACATTACCCTTTTTATATACCGGGGACTCCCGCCCCTACTATGGGGAATGATTCAGGCATGTGAATCTATGAAAGATACCAATACTGGATAACTGCAGTTAAAGGTAAGTAACGCTTTTCTTCTGTCCTGGGCTCTCGTTTGGAGAGTACATATGTTGTGTAATTGCGATGCACTTTTGTCCTAAGAGGATAAATGTAAGGCAGCTCCGGGCATTGTTACATTGAACAGAGGTGCGGTATCACGTTCTCTGCAATTCCGCGCCAGAAACCTAAAGTAACATTTCCGAATTCGAAGGGCACTCATTTGAAGCATGGGTGTGTAGCTTGTCATCACCTAGCAAAGGCTGCAACGGTATGATAAACCTCACGGGAGTGGGGGCTAATTCCTCTAAGAAAGTCGCGGTAAAGAATAAAATACATTAATCCTCAAGGACGAGTCACATGACGTGTACTCCTTGGGCTCGTCTTAGCATATTTCTGGATTCAGGAAGAAGGTGTTGCGGTCCCCCGTAGGGTATTCGTCGCAACTGATGAAAATCCAATGGTCTTGGTTAGGTGTTTGTGTCTGTGGGTGGAAACACCATACTCGTCAATGTAAGAATTAATTTTTAGCTGTGGTACCGCCACGTTCATTTGCCCAGATAAGACGTTTTAGACTAAAAATGAAAATCAAAGTGTTGGTTAGAATTATTAGGAGGATGGGAAAAGAAAAGAATCCGCAAGGCATCACTGGCATCTAAAATAAAGTTTTGGCCTTGTATGGAGGGATGAGTACATAAGGGTGCTATGACGTGGGTCTGATCAGTTGTCTTTTGCTGGGCAACAACCCATCAAGCTTTTAATGTCTCGCACTCTCTTGTTGGGTACCAGACCAGTATGTTCAGAGTTTAAGCAATGACCGAACGAATGCTTGCCCACCTTGCGGAACTTGAGAGGGGCTTATGGCATGAGCTTCTGCTTAAATTAGCCTCTTTTGGTAAGGAGAATTAGGTGCATTCTGCATTTGGAAAGTGTTGCTTAGGTTTTCCTCATGTGGCATACTTTCAATGCCATTTCAAGTGCTTTTTGTTCTTTGTGCTCATTTATTGTAATTTACCTGCTTGTCCAAAATACTGCTTTTCAACTTTTGTTAGCTTCTGTTGGGGTCATCGGTTAAATTACTAGACTTACTGTCATTAGAACTCTTTGCGTAAGCACACCATCAACTCTCCGGCCACTCTGGCTAGTTTTATGCCAAGTATATCCCTAACAGCTAATCCATAGTTTAAAAAAAAGCATTAAAATGCAATAGGTCTCGCCTTTCATTAAGTTAATGCCATTTACATTGCTATACAATACCATTAGCAAAGCAAATGGCTTTAACTTAATCAAAGGCGAGACCTATTGCATTTTAATGCTTTTTTTTAAACTATGGATTAGCTGTTAGGGATATGCTTGTTCAATGTAGAATTGCTGACTGTGAGGGGTTTGATACAGATAAAAGCTGTCTGGAGTAGGGCATGCATTTGGAACAGACCTTGAGTATCTTAGTGTTGCAGATTTAGCAAGCATATCGCGAGAAGGTTATACTTACAGGGGGACACAGGGAGCCACACTCGTGCCCCCCCACTTCTGGATATTGATTTGTTGCCGCCATTAACTACTATTGGATATGAATTACGTTTGAGTTGACAGCCGGGACGGAAGTCGAACCGGCTGAAAGGATTCTTGATATTTTTGCCATCTGTCCGATAGCCCTGAAGAAGTCGTGGGGTAATCCCAGACGTAACACGTGTTGGCTGGGCACCTGGAAATTAAATGAACCTGAAAAAGGAGAAAAAGAACCTCGTTTGGATCATATATTGTGTGATTTGTGGGATACTCTCAGTATTAACACTGTTAAATATAATTACGTGTGCACAAGTTCCTTGTTTATGAGTATCTTAAGGAACTTGGTTTTCTTTGAACAGTTGTATACAAATTGAATACCATGTCCAATGAGGATTTCCCATATATCTGTGGTTGTTTACTAGGTTACCCGTAAAGTGTATGGTATTGGGTCAGTGTTGCACATAACAGATGTTTGCTAACCCTAAGGGAGTTGTATCTGTGATGGTAATAATGATGCTTCACATTATTCTGAGCTATTTTGTTTCAGGCCTCTAATGTCATACTAGTTTATAGTGTAATGTGTACAAAAGAAGCGTGGATGATCTCATCAGTGATATCATTAATGATGTCATTTTAGATGTCATCAGGGAGTCATACATGATGTCATAGAACAGGTTATGAGTGAAGTAATATGTAAGGTCATAAGCAGTGCATGGCAGGGACGCAAGTTATAGTTTGGTTTGTTAACGAGAAGTCGAATTTCGCTCTGTTTTTTGTTCAAAACATTCATGTTGTCACTGACCTATTCACTAAGCTATAACGTAACTTTAATCTTTGTTTTTTCACTGAATTTGTAAGGTGGTTTTAGAAAAAAATGTTTAAATATCTTTTTATCACAACTACCATAACTTTATTTTAACCTTTGAAAATATACCTGTGAAAATATATAATACAAGTGAATATATATATATATATATATATATATATATATATATATATATATATATATATATATATATATATATAATACCCGTGAAAATATATATTCACTGAAAAACCAAAGATTACCCTGGCGTTATAGTTAGGTTCAGATTTTACACACACAAAACCATAGAAATTCAGCAGTTCTAGTTATCGCTATGTCAAGCTCCCGCCATGCACCGTTTCACATCGATAATTTCAATGTAAATGTTGTAGTGATTATATCAAATATTTAATAGACGTCATGAGTGATGTAAAATTTGAGGTAAGTAGCAATGCATGGCGAGGGTGCAAGTTTGTTACCTTAGGGCACGAGATAACTAGAAATGTTGATTGTCTATGGTTTTGTGTGTGTAAAATCTGATCCTAACTATAATGTCCCTCTAACCTTTGTTTTTTTCAGTGAATTTCTACGTTTTTGTAATGCTATTTCCTAACTATCACGTTCCTGTAACATTTGGTTTTGGGTGAGTGTGTGAATGGATTTGTGAGTGGACATGTAAGTAGCTGTGTGGGTGTGTTTGTGGGGGTGTGAATGGCTGTGTTGGTCTGTGAGTGTATGTGCAAGGGGCTGTGTGGGTGTAAGTGGGTGTATATGTTTTTTTTTATTAGGGTCTGGATCTGCGTATCTGCAGCGGACCACATAGGAGGCTGCACTAAGCACCACAGTGGATCTGTAGATCATTATTCCTGAAAAAATGTGTTTTTTACACCATTTCTTCCCCATGAGGGGAACCCTCACAGACTCCTCCAACAGTCACATGGGGTCAGAGTACATCTACGCTGACTCCTTCTATCACGTAAGTTTTATGTACTAAAAGGCAATATATTATGTTGTTACTAGTGGTATAGTGTGGGTAAGTAATAGCAACATTTTGAAAAATGAAACCGGGAAATAATTGAATTAATTGATGGAATATCAATATTATGTGTTTAGAGTGCTGACAACTTCTGGGCCCAGTGCCACTGCACTTGCTGCAGCATTCAAATCATGACTCTAATGCCTGAAAGATAACAGCAATTGTGACTGCCTGTTTAGTAGTATAATATAGCAATATTAGGTGTTTAGTGAGGTGCCTGGGCTTTGGTCATGGTTCCACTGTACCTGCTGCCCTATTGAAATCATTTTTTTAAACAAACTTTATTGAATTTGACACAAAGTTTCAGTTAGTATCAATACATCGTGCCTTATTTTGAGCTGGATCATAATTCTCCAATTCACTTATACACCTTACACATTAGTAGGGAAAAAGTAGTAACGATCATTCCAAGTGTCATAGTACTTCCCCCCTCCTATGTCTAATCCCTGAGGATATTTCCAGTAGTGTCCAATTTGGAGCTCTTGTATGCGTCCTTGTTCTGGATTGAAGCCCCTTAACCCAGAACAGCCCACCCTCCCTACCCACCTCTCAGGCGTGTCACTGGCATATAAATAGTCGGTGGGTGCGTGAATAGCAGTATGTTGATTGATGACATGTCGGAAGAGTGGGTGCCTATGTAGAGGTGCAAATATGATTGAGATGAAAAAAAGGGAACGTGGTGCAATTTGGAAAGGTTGGCAAAGATGAATGGTATGTCATGTATAGTGTTGTGAGCTTAAGGGAATAGGGAATGGAGCGTGATTTTGATCGGTTTGAGGTGCAAGGAGGGCATATGTGGCAAGAAATTGGATATGTGGCCAGGAGAAGTGTTTTGGGCAAGGTGAGTTTACAGAGAGCAGTTTGAAAGCGGGTTAGAAGATGGGACAAATAAAGTATTAGGGGGGAGGAGGGGGGAATGTAATTTGAGTATGTCAGACATTTGGGGATGAACGAGGGGTTCCATTAAAAGTTATTTATATAAATGAATACTCGTACAAATATCACATTTTGTTTTGATTTTCAAAGGGTCCTTTTTAAATTGGCATAATACTGACAATATGCATTGTTACACATATATAAGTAAAGAATAATGGAGTAATGGTGAATGCTTTATTGTTACTTGTAGTTACCCCTGAAGAAGGGCTCGCGAAGTCCGAAATGCGTAAAAAACATGCCTTGGATGAATTATGTGCCTGTTCGTTTTCTTGACAGAGGTCCAGATGGTTACATCTTGAACATTTGAAACCTGGGAAATAACATGATACCCCATGAGTGGATCAAGTGTGGTTTAAGCACAGTAAAAGGAACAACGCATTGCGTACTTGGTGTAAAATGGAGGATAAATTCAAAGCATTGTGTATTCTCAAATTTAGCTGTGCAATTGGTTTTGGGGCGAAGTGTCGCCCCACATAGCACTGTTCACTATCCCTCTGCCACAGCACCAAACCAGTGAGCACGCATCTTTTGACGATTTCAGGATAAACATGGTCGAATACAGTAGAGAATGGTGTGCATCCCAGCACTTCTTGAACTAGCAGATAAACCTCATCTTGTTAGTCCCATTTCCTTCAGCTGTGGTCGCACACTAGATCTGAGGTACCTCTACTAGATCCCACATATAGTATCAACAGCATCATGCTACTTCTAGAGACCCTCTAATCGACGCACTTCCAGGTAAGGCCGGTAACTGTGGTCTAACCTATTCCCTCTGAGGGCGCTTCTAATGGATCCTCCCCCTCGTCTGCATCTGGGGCCTTGAGTGCCGAAACTAAAGCTTCCCATGCTCTGGCTGCATCTAAAGTTTTCTCACTCCCCGTTCTTAGATAGATTTGCAACCTGATTATACCTTCACATTCTATCCACTTAGTTCATTCGTCCACCAGGCTACACTTGGACCTTGTTTTGCTTTCCAGTGCATGGTAATGTCCCTTTTGGCTAAGAGCAAACCCATGTCTAACAATTTGCTTTATGTTTGGACGTTTGCGGGAACCAGTGCAACAAGCAATAATTGAGGGGTGCCACAGTGTCTCTATCAGTGACTCCAACCAACATCGCTGTCATCTCCTCCCAGAAATCTCCCATTAGCGGGCAGTCCCAGAACATGTGCTTGAAGTCCGCATTGTGCAGTATGGGTCGCAAAGTACTTATTAATTTTCTCAGGAGTTAAATATGCCCGGTGTAATACGTAAAAGTGTACCAGATGGAATCTCGGATTTCTGGTGCTTTTCCAAGCTCTTTCCACCAGCTCACCCCAAGCTTTCTCTGGGATATCTTCTCCCCTGTCCGCCTCCCACTTTAGGTGCCCCTCCAAGAGGGGAGATAAGGCTTCCCTCGTAATGCGCCTGTACAAACAGGTGACCGCCTTAAATGTGCCTGCCGCCATCACTACGTATTGACACCCCAACGACGTTGGTGGTTCGGTGAGTCCCCTTCCCTAGTGTTTTCGTATGGCCGCAGTGAGGGGCGAGTGCAATAGAAAATACCCTCCCGGGTAAGTCATACTGGTCCTGCAGGTCATCAAATCGGATCAGTTCACCCTCCTCGTACAAATCTCCCATTGCAGCCAATCCCTGGTCCACCCAATTCGACAGAGCTCTGCCAGCTACCCCTGTGTGGTAAGGCCTCACACATAAGTAACAAGATTTCTGGGGCATAGGGGCACCCAATCTTGGCTCGCCACAGGTATTAGTGCCAGCAGCATCTAGCTGTATCCAACTCCATGGGGAGGGCCTGGGCCCGGATAGGGAGTCTTAAAGTAAGTCGGGATAGGAGCCGCAGAGTTATCAAGTGGTCACCCACGTCCTCCTCTCCCGGTAAATGCCCCGCTACCCACTTCGTGAGCCATTGGAGCTGTGCCCACAGATAATAGACCTTGAAGTCAGGCACCGCCCATCCCTCTTCCTCTCTAGATCTCATTAGTGCATTAAGTGCCACGCTCCACCTGCCTGTCCCCCATAAAAACCATGTAACCATTGATCTGAGTTGAGTGAAGCAGCGTGGCGGTATCCAAATTGGTAGAGTTCCCAAAAAAATACAACTGTATCGGTAGGGTTACCATTTTAAGTAAGGCCTGCTACCGATAGTGGCAAAGTGCTCTAAAAGTCAGTTACTTTTTGTGCTTCTTATAGCTCTTCCTATGTTGCCCTCTACGAGATCTCCCTGAGGGTGATATATTTGGGTGCCCAGGTAAATGAGACATCTATCTTCCCATCTCACTCCCTCATTTCCCTGTGGCCCTACTCTGCAGTCCTTCGTCGGGAATAAACATTTCGACCAGTTTACTTTTAATCTCGCCACTCCACCCAGGGCCTGAAGCAAGTCCTTCGCTCCCCGAAGTGCCTCTCCCGAATCCGCCAGGAACATCAGCAGGTCGTCCACACACAACGCAATGTGGTGTGTCAGCCCATCAACTACAAGGCCTTTATAATGTTGCCCTGTGCGGGCGCGGGTGGCCCAACTGCAAGGGCGAACAGTAGGGGGGAGAAGTGATACCCCTGTCTTGTCCCCCTCCCTACCCCACAGGCATCTGATATCAGGTTCCCCATTTTTACCCGAGCAGTGGAGCTGGAGTATAGAAGCACAGTCCAGTCCATGAACTTATCTCCCAGCCCAAACCGCCGCAACACATGGAATAGATATTGTCATTCTAGGCCATGGGTACTCACAAACTTTCTCTCGGGGCCAAATTTACACTGTGAATTGTGTCCGAGGGCCGCACCAGTGGGGGCGGGGTCAGTGGGGGAGGGGGCGGGGCTAGAGCAATAAAAAAAAAACTGACCATGAGGTTGATCACTGGTCCCTGCAGCGGACACCTTCATGCACTGAGCCACCAGAACCGGCATACACACATCTCTCTCTCTTGCTCTCTCTGTCTCCCTCCCTCCCTCTCACTCTCCCTCCCTCTGTCCCCCTCCCTCTGTCCCCCTCCCTCTCTCCCCCTCCCTCTGTCTCCCTCCCTCTGTCTCCCTTTCCCTCTCTCACTCCCTCACTCTGTCACTCCCTTCCTTTCCCTCCCTCCCTCCCTTTCCCTCTCTCACTCCCTTTCCCTCCCTTCCTTTCTCTCCCTCCCTTTCCCTCTCTCACTCCCTCATTCACTCTGTCTCTTTCCCTACCTCACCCCCTCACTCTGTCACTCCCTTTCTCTCCCTCCCTTTCCCTCCCTCCCTTTCCCTCCATCCCTTACCCTCCCTTCCTTTCCCTGCATCCATTTCTCTCTCTCTCTCACTCCCTCACTCTGTCTCCCTTTCCCTCCCTCTCTCCGTCTCCCTTTCCCTCCCTCACTCCCTCACGGTCTCCCTTTCCCTCCGTCGCTCGGTCTCCCTTTCCCTCCCTTACTCTCTTACTCCATTACTCCCTCACTCTGTGACTCCCTTTCCCTCCCTCACTCTGTCTCCCTTTCCCTCCCTCACTCGGTCTCCGTTTCCCTCCCTCACCCGGTCTTCCTTTCCCTCCCTCACTGTCACTCCCTTTCCCTTCCCCTTCCCTTTCCCTTCCTCCCTCCCTTTCCCCCCTACCCTTTCACTCTCTCACTCCCTCACCCGATCTCCATTCCCCTCCCTCACTCCCTCTCTGTCACTCCCTCCCCCCCCCCCTTACCCTCCCTTTCCCTTCCACCCAGGGCACAAGTCCTAAAAAAAGAAGTGGGGGGACGCTGACGTCACAACAAGAAGTGATGTCACGAAAGGTGGCTTGCACCTTCAGATTCATTGCCTCCTCTTGCTCGCCCCTTAGATGCGATTGCATCAGAGAAGCCAGTGCGTGAGCAGCATTCTGAATGAGCTCCAATCTCACCCCAGAGAGGCCAAATAGTGAATGTGCTGCTCCATGTGCTGCAGTTATTGAGCTCCCGGTAAAATAAGTGGGGGGACGCTGTCCACCCGCGTGGAACCTTGACTTGAACCCTGCTTCCACCCTCCCTTTCCCTCCTTCCCTCTCTTAATTCCTCACCCGTTCTCCCTTTCCCTTCCTCACTTAGTCTCCTTGTCTTTCCCTCTCCCTCTTTTCTCACCCTGCCTCTGTGTCAGCCTGGGCTGAGACAGCTTCGGAGCGCACACACAGATGCACCGAGCGCATTAACAGGTCTTTAAAAGACCATTAGCATGTAAATGAGGCTGTGTTGTTCACCTCTGCCCCTGCAGCTCCACTCCAACTATGGCAGGAATCCCCCGGCCGGCCCCCACAGAGCAGCAGAGTCTAAGAGTCGCGCTGCTGTAACTTAGTTTGCAGACACTCTTTTTTAAAAAAAACAATTCAAACACTGGTATGATTCAAACACTGGTATGATGTGTGCAAGGTCCACGGGCCGCCAGGGAAGGCTTGCCGAGCCGCCACTGGCCCGCGGGCCGTACTATGAGTACCCCTGTTCTAGGCTATCAAATGCCTTTTCTATGTCCACTGCGGAAATAGTCGCCAAGTCCTTCTCAAGTGTCTGCCCCCAGCACCCGCAGTAGTCTCCTAATGTTAAGAGCTGTGTTTCTGGTGGGGATAAACCCTGATTGATCCCCGTGGATCAGTGTTGTCATATGTGGGAGTAATAGAGCAGCTAGTATACGGCTGAGGATTTTGTAGTCCAGTTTAAGCATTGAAATGGGCCAATATTCCATTTTGTCCCATGGCTGTTTCCCCAGTTTAAGCAGGGGTATAATAATCGCCTCTCTGGTGGAGATGGGCATATGTCCCAATTGTTTTGCATCATTGTATAACTGCACAAATTTGGGGGGGGCTAATAAATCAATATATTAAAAAGTAACTAAAATTCAATTGGTAGGCCTTCTGTTCCCGGGGTTTTGTTTCTTGACATATTTTGAAGGGCCTGTCTCACTTCCGCAATTTCCACGTCCCGCCCCAGTGTGTCTGCTAACTCTTCATCTAAATTTGGTAGGTCCATGTCTCGCAGGAATCTGTCCATGTCACCCTGCTCTTATACAACTTAGTGTAGTATTCTAGGAACAAGTCATTTATGCATTACTGATGATATCTCGCGTCATGATTTTGATCTCTAATTTCTAATATGGTCGTACCTCTCCTCGCCGGATTGGCCAGCCAGGTCAATAAGGCTCCTAATTTTGTCCCTCTCGAAATAAGCCTGCATCAAATATTTCTTGTAGTCAAAGCAGCAAAGACGCTCAACCTGTACTGCTACTGCTTCTCTAGCCTCTAAGAGTTCTCCCTGCATGTCTGCGTTCCCCGGCCTTTCCTGTTCTAGTTCCGTGAGATGCTGCTCTGCACTCTGTACATCTTGGAGTAGGACCTTCTGGGTACCCGTCATGTCTTATATACAGTGACCCCTGATGACTGTTTGAAATGCATCCCATTCTTACCAGTGAGTCCGTGGCTCTGTTAGCATTTTCGTGGAAATATTGGTCAATAGCCGTGCCTATCAGGGTATGAAACAGCTGGTCCTCAAGGGCCTCCAGCCTCAACCTTCACGTGGATATTCTGGACCGCGCTTGGGACCAATTTAGACATGCCAATTCTGGGTTATGATCAGAGATCATCCGAGTGAGGTAATCACTGCTGTGTATTCCCTGATGTACATCAGGGGAGCACAGAATTGCATCCAAGTGCACATGCATTTCATGGATCACCGAAAAGAAGGAATAGTCCCGAGCGCTGGGATGCTGAGCTCTCCAGGAGTCCACCAACCTCCATTTCTGCTGCCAGTTCTGCCATATTTCTGCTATTTTATGTGTGAGTGCATCAGGAAACAGTGGGTGAAAGCCTTCAAGGGCTACTTTCAATATGCAATTAATATCTTCCACCAAAAATACCGAACCCAGGAGTACAGGGGCCAGCTTCCTAGAGACATTTGAGAAGAAATTGGATTGGTCTGTGTTGGATGCATAGATACTGACCAGTACTATATCCCTGCCATCTAGCCTTCCAGAGACTACTACATATCTACCATCAGGGTCTCTGATTTGCTGTGTGCACTGGAAGGGTACTCCCGCCCTCACCCATACCAGGCCCCCTAAAGTGAATTCAGAGAAGTTGGACCTGCCCTCGCCAGGACGCTGCACTGCCGCTCCCTCCTTCGCCATGATGTGGGTCTCTTGGAGTAATGCAATTTGGAACCCCCTACAGACCAACTATGCATGTATTTTATGCCGTCGGTCATTGTGTGCATCCCTCTCACATTCCACGAAGTACATTTTAGAGCTAATGTGTGTCCCTTTGTAACGATGAAACCTTTCCCCCGGTGAAGTCTGCCCCAGTGACGCGCCTTCCCCAACATCCCAGTCTACGAATCCAACATAACTCCCAAGTCCCCCACCCCAGGACGGGTACTGGTGAACCAATCCCCATCCAAACTGTTTCTAGCTCTGAGAACATCCACTATTGAGTAGAGGGGTGATCAGTCACCAGTTCCTCCCAAGTCCCCCTCCCCCCTCCCCACCCCACCCCCTCCCCTCCTCTCCCCAATACCTGTACAAATCAATTCGGCCCAGACCAGCAATCTGAAGTTTCATGTTATGAGCTGCTGTGACTGTGCGGTGCGACTTCCTGCAGCCTTCTTCTACGCTCCAGACTAAGCTCTCTTGAAGATGGGGCTCTGGGCCGACTTGTTGCTGCTGGGTTTGTTTTGTGGCAAGTCCATTGTAGATTGGGGTTGTTATCTCCATGCGCTCCTTAGGTTTTTAACAATAATTGAATAGGTTCTTGGTGGCCCAATCCTTGTTGCACTGTGCCTATCAGTGCCTTGTTTTATGATGAGAGTATGTGGTCGTGGGATCACGAAGGACGCGCTCATTTAACCTGAAACCTGCGCGGTTTCTTCTCACATTCACATATTTTAATTTTAAGTTTAAAATTTCAACAATTGATTCTTCAAGGTTGTGGAATCAACAAATTCTTTATTGATTCAGAATTTTATACTTTTTGGTTCAAGTATATCGAGTCATTCATTAAACTCTTGAATAATTCATTGCGTTACATCATGCCCAATGCATTTCGGGTAGAACAGAAAAAACCCTTCGTCAGGGGCCTGTGAATGAAAGCATACATGACCTTAGCATTCAAAGCAAAACAAATCAAATGGTTCATATAATTGCAGTACACACAGTAATAAACATTTAATCAGTTCATTAAAATAAAACATGTCGCTAACAATGTGTAAAACTGAAGTGGGAACTCAATAGCCAACTCTATGGTAAAGATGGAGAAAGGATGACCAGAAAAACATTACGCATGATAGGTGTACTAGTTGTGTGTGGAAAAAGCACTTAATAGAAATTCAAACGGAAAATACATGGAGAGGCAAAAGGTAGCGAGTTGAATACCGTACTGCATGGTAGACTGCAACGTAAACCAAAACGAAAGAAAAGCTGAGTGACCGGATCACTTACTTCAAGTAACGCAGAGCTGCCGTGGCAATCCGAACGCGGAAGCGGTGGGATAATGGTTGTGCCTATCGCACAGGTTCTTGTAGTGAGGTTGCCGTGTCACGTGATAGCGGAAAGAGTCAAAAAGTTGTGGGCGATATAGAAAACAATATAATAGCAGTCGGGGATAAGGTACACGAGTAGGAAGCGATAAACTAGAAAAAATAAGGGCGAAAATATATAAGAAAATGAGACGCTGGCTGTGTTGTCATAGCAACTACAAGCTGTGTAGTGATTGGATGAAAGTTCCGATCACGTGGTGCTGGGCGTAAAGGTCGAGAAGTCAATATCAAAAAGTAAGTTAAAAAACGAAGATAAAATGGGTGAAGGAATGGGTCACACATTAAAGAATCTGAAAGAAATAAGCAAAAAGTGATGAATGCAATAGTGGGGGTCAGGTGATATCGTGGAAAATCGGAAAGACGTGGGTATAAAGAGTGGTAAGTTGAATGTGAGAGAAATAGAAGAAATACATGGTGAACAAAAGAAAGAACTGAATGGTACGTATTAAATGGTGTATCATAACAAGTGAATACCTGTTCATAACAAGTGAATACCTGTTCATGACCAAATTCGAACATGATCATATCCTTAACAACACTAACTGGACCACCAATCTGATAACATTCAAAAGATACATTGATGATCTATTTCTAATTTGGAAAGAAGAAAAGGATCAACTATTGACCAACATTGCCACGTTAAACCAACTGAACCCCAGAGTTAAATTTACTCATTCCATCAACAAAGAAACTATATCGTTCTTGGATGTACAAATCACAATCGTGAACCACCAAATACAAACTCAAGTGTACAAAAAAGCTACAGACCGCAACTCTAGTTTGTTGTTTCAGAGTTTCCACCCCGAAACTCTAAAAAAAACATTTACCCACATCACAATTCATTCGTTTAAAAAGAATTACTTCTGATGCCTACACGCTTGAAAGCTCGCTGATAGAACAACAACAACAATATCTTGCTAGAGGATATCCCAACGAGATCTTAAAAGAATCCTTAACAAAAGTAGCTAAACTATCAAGAAAAAGTCTACTGAAACCAGCACAGCAAACTTCAGATCAAAAAACAGTGTGCGTTTTGAAATTCTCCACTGAAGCTACAAAGATCAAGAAAATAGTCAATCGACATTGGTCTTTAATCAAATCTGAGCCAGATCTTCAAAATTTGTACAGTTACCATGTAACTTTTGCTTACAAAAGATCAAAAAATTTGAAAGTCTCACCACAAAAAAAATAATCCAATCACAACATAAAGGAATGGCCAAATGTTTGAATTGCATACACTGCAATAATCATCATTGGAAAAACTTTTATGCATCCAACAAAAGGTCATAAGATAAACATACAGTGCACAGGAACCTGTGATGCGAAAAATGTCATATATGCCATCAAATGCCCATGTGGCAATATATACGTCGGTCAAACCGAACGGAAAATAAAAATAAGGATATCAGAACACAAAAGCAACATCCGTACCAAGAACATGAAATCTGCAGTGGCCACACATTGGCTTGAATCTAATCATCAAATCGCACAACTTAAATTTACCATACTGGAGATACTCCCACAACGCTGCGATATGGATCCAGTAAAGCAGCGCTTAAAAGCCGAATTCTTTTGGATTAAGAAACTCAATTGCCTTCAACCGACCGGGATTAATGACAGAATTGAGCTCACATGTTTTTTATAGACACTATGAACTTCAGCACAGCACTAGGCTTATGAAGCCTTCCTTACCCTCGCTATAAGAATATATGCCACTCCACCTCAAATTGAACCAGTCAGTCATTCCATGTATTTTTTTCAATGTATTTTTTCAATGTATTTATTATAACACTATTCATTTGTTATGATACACCATTTAATACGTACCATTCAGTTCTTTCTTTTGTTCACCATGCATTTCTTCTATTTCTCTCACATTCAACTTACCACTCTTTATACCCACGTCGTTCCGATTTTCCACGATATCATCACCTGACCCCCACTATTGCATTCATCACTTTTTGCTTATTTCTTTCAGATTCTTTAATGTGTGACCCATTCCTTCACCCATTTTATCTTCGTTTTTTAACTTACACTTTTTGATATTGACTTCTCGACCTTTACGCCCAGCACCACGTGATCTGAACTTTCATCCAATCATTACACAGCTTGTAGTTGCGATGACAACACAGCCAGCGTCTCATTTTCTTATATACTTTCTCCCTTATTTTTTCTAGTTTATCGCTTCCTACTCGTGTGTACCTTATCATCCCTGACTGCTATTATATTGATTTCTATATCGCCCACAACTTTTTGACTCTTTCCGCTATCACGTGACACGGCAACCTCACTACAAGAACCCGTGCGATAGGCACAACCATTATCCCACCGCTTCGGCGTTCGGATTGCCACAACAGCTCTGCGTTACTTGAAGTAAGTGATCCGGTCACTCAGCTTTTCTTTCGTTTTGGTTTACGTTGCAGTCTGCCATGCAGTACGGTGTTCCACTCGATACCTTTTGCCTCTCCATGTATTTTCCGTTTAAATTTCTATTAAGTGCTTTTTCCACACACAACTAGTACACCTATCCTGCGTTATGTTTTTCTGGTCATCCTTGCTCCATTTTTACCATAGAGTTGGCTATTGAGTTCCCACTTCAGTTTTACACATTGTTTGCGACATGTTTTATTTTAATGAACTGATTAAATGTTTATTACTGTGTGTACTGCAATTACATGAACCATTTGATTTGTTTTGCTTTGAATGCTAAGGTCCTGTATGCTTTCATTCACAGGCTCCTGACGAAGGGTTTTTTCTGTTCTACCTGAAATGCATTGGGCATGATGTAACGCAATGAATTATTCATGAGTTTAATGAATAACTCGATATACTTGAACCAAAAAGTATAAAATTCTGAATCAATAAAGAAATTGTTGATTCCACAACCTTGAAGACTCATCAATTGTTGAAAATTTAAACTTAAAATAAAAATATGTGAATGTGAGAAGAAGCCGCGCAGGTTTCATGTTAAATGAGCGCATCCTTTGTGATCCCATGGCCACATACTCTCATCAAGTCCATTGTAGAGCCACGTTGGGCAGGTAGTCTTTGCATGTCCGGCCAATCCCAGGCCTCTTAGGGTGTGTTGAAGAATTGCGGACCTGCTGGGTCTGCTACTTTAAGCCGCGCAGGAAAGAGCATGGCGTATGGTAGCAGTAATTAGCTTTTTTAACAGTTAAGAAGAATGCCCTGCTGCGCTGGACTTCCCTGGTGAAGTCTGGGAAGATCATAACTGCGCTATTGTCAATTTTTAATCCTCGCTTTTGGCGGGCTTGCTGCAAGATATGGTCTCTATCCCTGAAGTGTAACAGATGCCCCACTATCGGTCTAGGAGGGGCCTCCTGCTTGGGCGATCTCACTGGGACTTTCAGGCACTCCGACCAGACAGATGTTTTCTTAGGGAGCGTCCTTCGCTATTCTCAGTTCGAACTTCCAGCACTTTGACTTTCGTTTCGAAGTCTTCTGGTGTCTTCTGCATCTCAGCCATCTGTGCTGGTAGACCCCCTAGTTCTCTCTCAGAGGTTGTCACCTGCTCTTTGAGCTTCCGATGGTCATCTTTTAATAGATTGAGATCTGCGCCTATTGCGTCTATTTTCCCCTCCAGAGCTTCTCTGGAGGCCGTGATTGCTTGCATAATGTCTGCCAGCGTTGGCTTTCTGGGATTCAACTCTCTATTGACTTCCAACACCTCTTCCTCATCGTCCGTCTGGGTTCCGGTGGCGTCAACTTTGAGAACATTAAATCCTTGTTTCTTCTGGGTTCTCCCCATGGTCCCAAGTGAGCACTGGGTTTCTTCCTCTGTGCACGGGTTGTTCTGGAACTAAGTAAGCTGCTCTACTCTATTGCGGCTGCCCGTCAGGTGTGGTGTAGTGTGGATCGTCCAGAGCCATATACCCCTTGCGGACTCAATGAGTGACTTGCAATATGAGGGACCCGGCGGAGCACTACGAACTGCGGCTCCTGATAGCCGCTCAGGATGCGTGCTCTTTCTGTATGCCTAAAGGCCGAACCCCTTCCAAAGTCACGGTGCACCACCTGCGCAGTTATCACGCTATAGGTCAGCAGCATCGCACGGGCCCACAATAGTCTTTCTGAAGGAGGCGTGGCCCACTGTGGAGTCCTGCAGCAGGGGTTATTATCTGCATACAGCCCCTGTCTTCCTTTCCAGCAAACCTTTCTGTCGCCATGCAGTTGTGTAATGCGCTAGTATTTAGCTGTGCTTATTGCAGGCCGGGCGCCTTCGCCACTTCAGGTCCGACCGCTGCTGTGGTTTGTCTGGGCCCTCACTGCTCAATGGTCTGTTAGCCCTCTCTGCGATGGTGACCCGTCCACCACATCAGTAAAGACTTGCCGCAGTCAGTGAGGGTAAATCCTGGCCTCAATTGTTCACCTGGGTTCCCAGGTCTTCCCCGCGCCACCCTAGGGACCATTACCCCAACAGGTTGAGGCCAACTGTTCCAGCGGGACCCGTCCCCTCTCTTTCATCGGTATGGGTGGCGCAGAGTCTACTTCCCGCACTGGCACTTCTCTGAAGCACTCTACAGGGGACCCTTCTGGCTTCAGGTGGACCACATAGGGGCTGTTCCTGGGAAAGTTCTGGCGTTCCATCACTCAGGCATCCGCAGGTACTCACAGCTCTGCTCCTGAGTCCTCTCTGTTGGGCTGAATCCTCAGTGCAGGGTCTGTGTGCTGTGCGGGGGGCTCTCCTGATCCACCCCTAGAGGCATTCCGCAGGCCACAGGTCACACCAACACTCAAGGCGCCCTGAGACCAGGGGTATTTAGTCTTCAAAGTTCTTCCCCGCATCCCGGCTATTTCTGGCCCTCCGCAGTGTGGGCGCCATTTTGCTGACGTCTTCCTTGCACTCCCTCCGCCTCACGGCAGAACCGGCTCCTCCGTGCCTCTCTTGACCTACCGCTGTGGTCGCCCAATCTCAGGGCCGTCTGCAGTGCTGGATGGATTTCGTCACCGCTTTCACTCACTGTGGTAGCTGTCCGTAGGAGGTACTCTGCTTGTCTTGCGGCGCAGCCGGCATCTTCATTCTGCCTGCGCCCGTCTGCCCGCTTCTATTTCAGAACCTTCACATTCAAGCCAGGGTCTATGGAGGCCGTTCCCACTCGATCCCCACACCTGGCTTCTCTCGGCTTAAAAATCCGAGCACCAGCTGTGTCTGGGGCACAGGATAATTGAGTACGCTTGCGAGATAACTGCACTTGCGATTGTTTAGTAGTCAAATATAGCAGGTGTTTAGTTGGATATGTTGGATGCCTAGAGCTTTTGGTCTTGGTGTAACTGCACCTGCTGCATCATTGGAATCATGACCCTTTTGTCTGCAAGGTAACTGCACTTGTGACTGCCTGTTTATTTTTTAATTTTAGCATTAATATCGGTTTTGTGGAGTCTCTAGAGCTTTTGGTCCAGCTGTCACTTCACCTGCTGCACCATTCAAATCCAGTCTCTTTTAACTGCAGGGGAACTGCAATTGTGACTGCCTTTTTAGTAGTCAAATATAGCAATATTATGTGTTCTGACAACTTTTAGGCCCGGTGCTACTGCACCGGGCCTAAAAGTTAAAAATCATGACCCTGTTGTCTGCAAGGTAACTGCACTTGTGGCTGCCTGTTTAGTAGTAAAATATAGCATAGCTCTTGTATATTCACTTTAATTTTAACATGCAATGTTTATTACAACATTCAGAATTTGATCATAATGACCAAATAGATTATCGCAGCTGGGTGGTTCACTGCCCCTCGGTGCGGAGGCGCGGCTCTCGTGGGGCGGCACCTCCCGGTGAGTTCCTTGTGCCCCCACTGGTAGCCCCTTGAGCGGGCGGGGGTCGTCGGAGCTCCTACCGCCGCAAAGGTGAGGTGCTGACCCGCTACCATATGGGCACTCTGTTGCCGCGGACTTTGGAGCCCGTGTTGGTTCTACTGTGGGCAATGGGGACAGAGTGGCTCCTATAAAGTGCAGCTCTGCAGGCCTCCGAAAGTGACAAATGCTTGTGCCCCTAACTAGAGGCCAGCAGCATTCAGGCCTTTGACAATCTGATGCTCCTCAGGGTGCTCGACAGGAGATAAGAGGCTCTTGTGACTTCAACCCACTCCCCATATAGGGTCTCACTTTTGCATGATGCCCCACTTGGATCCTAGTGGATGAAGTCACAGAGGTGTGGGGTGCTGTGGTGAAGGAGGGTGCAAATTCTGCTGCCACGACCTGGCCCTGGGAAGGTACTGGCCCGCCCTGACGAGGAGAGCAGCCGAATGCATAGCACAAGATCTTACCTGCGCCGCACAGCATAGAGGACTAACAGTAGAACCTGGTTGTCTAAGGTCAGAACCAGAGTGCTACCATATGCCGAACACTGACTACTGGCACACTATTGAAGACCCTATCTCCCTTGCAACGTGCTGGAGGCATCTTGGGGAGGAGCTCTTGTTGAGCCCTACTTCATTGGTGAGCCTGCCTTGGAGCTTACTGTCAGTGTTGTGGCAGCGGAGACCATTGGTCCCCTGGTCAACACCTATTCCCTAGCCCGGATCGCTCCTGTCGACTCCAAGCCCACACTCACTGCACCTACCACTAGCAAGACCACATGCCCTAGTGGGAAAGGCACTCACAACATATATGGGGAAGCTCAAACAGGCAGGGGTACCGCCTAGCGCAGAAGAGCCCTACCCACCCACAAGCAAAACACAAATTTCTGACTCACAAAGTGGAGGGCCTAACGGAGAGAGTGCACACCCTGGAGCGACGACCTGAGGATGCGGAGGAGCGAAACCATCGCAATAGAGTAGTGGGTCTCCCCGATCGGGCAGCGGTCAGCGATATGGTATCTCACTTAGAACATTGGCTTAGGATGGAAGTTGCACCGAACCACCTTAACACTGTCTTTGCTTTGGAACAGACCCTCAGGATGCCGACCTGCCCACTGGTGGCTAGACTGTTCCACTATAAAAATAGAGACACTATTCTCCAAAGTAAAAGACAGAAAATGGACGGCATGCGGAAGAAATCAAACATTCAACCCCAAGTAAAGAGATCTGGTGTTCTTTTGCCACCCCAGTTTAGACCCAACCATACACAAATCAGTCTTGACCCTGGTCCTCATGGGAACAGTCCTGCCCAAATCCTCCCTGGAGCAGAAAAAAAGCATCCTTGTACAGGTTTTGGGGTATCACCCCTCATCAGCCAGGCTAGCTTGAAGCAGTGGTCCCAGGATTCTTGTTTCCAGTCTAGGAAGGGCCTGGCAGTTCGGGCTGGACTGTTCCCATGGCGGGCAGATTTGCATATAGCTGGGTTTGAACTGGAATGGCATGGGGAGCAAAAGAATCATGTATTTAGGCCCAGATCCATGTACTGGGGTGAATGTTTGCCATTGTTCAGCATTCTATCCAACAATTGTTATTTTTGCACTATTCTCCAAAGAGCATGAACAGAAGGCCCCTTTATGGTGGACAGTGGTAAAGTGTATGTGCTCCTGAATTTCACAGCAGCCGTTCAAGTGCAGCAGGCCTATTTTCTGGATGTCATAAAAGCTCTTCGAGGTACTGCAATATTCCCTGATGTGAGGTAATTGAAATTTTTATGGTCAAATTGTGTCCCCTAACGTGTACCCCAACGGCTCCATGTACGAGTTTCAAGTACATGTAATTTCCCTCCACAACCGAATATGAAGACGCAAATACATTTGCGTCCAACGTTAACATGTCCTCTATCAGATCCACCATGAATGGATTGATAATTCAGTTCCTAAGTATGCCGTGCCACCGTCTTTATATGGTGTACTTTCACGTTTTTCCTGGCTCTGCCGAGCTAGGCCCTGATTTTCTGTCTTCCAAGCCATGTCTGTCTCTGCCTCTGAAAGCTGCAGCATGAAGATGCATCCCTGACCTCTGCCTTACTTCCTGCCAAGCGAGCGGTGCCCGGCTCGGCCTGGTCTGTCTGCCAAGAAACAGTATTTTACCTTCAAGTTATCAGCGTAGCCAGCTCAGCTCCTCAAACACATTCCTGTCTAGTGATTTAGGTAAACATATCCCCGGCTGCAGAGCAAAGAGCAAGCCTCCCTGTCTCCGTGCAAGTAATTTACAGTTCCCGTTACCAGAGTAGGCCCATGGCCCCGCACGTAGACACGCAGGCACCTATACAAGCACTAACATTCAGTATAGAGTAGCCTCTGCCCAAGTGACCTTTTCCTCTAGATTAAACATCCTCCAAATACTAGATATCCGATATGTTATAGGGACAGGTCGATCTGACATGCCAGACTTCTGTCTCTTCTACTAGTGCTAAAAGTCAGACCCTTAGCTTCCTCCAGATGCACGTCAATCACATGTCATAATAGCTGCGCGCGCATTCAGGCCACAGGTTTCAGCTGACTCTGCAAGAATTCTCTAAGCATCCACCCACTTGTGACACTTTTCTGTGACGTGTCTAGTGTACGCCTCTGTGCACACCCCTGTTCACGCCTTTTTGCTACGCACATGTGTTCTTATCATATACATTTCACTTGTCACGCCTACTGTATTCAATACTATTGTGTCATTTTACTATATATGTCATGTACTGTGAATAAATCGTTGACATCTTCCCTGCCATCATTGCATACCCGAACCCTTGTATTGATGGAATAGATTTCCATGACTCGAGTAATCATTTATGATTAAAGCCCTTATGACTCAGACACCACGGACTCTGCCTCTCATTTGATTGAGCTATTTTCTTTAATTTTCCGAAATTATCTGGCAAACTCGTATACGGTAAAATATTTACCACATAATTTGGCGCCCGAATAGGGACCCCTCCCCCACCCCACGCGCCGGTGATGCGTCGCAGGCTTTGCCCCCAACTACAGCTGTGACGGACCCCATGCGCATCTGCAGGTTTTCCTGTATCTCCCTCAGGCCTACGGAGGTGACGGAGACTGCGGTCGACATCCAGACGAGGCGGTGAGGAGTGCTGAGGATCCCGACCAGAGCCCAGCCGAGAGAGCAGTGTCCGAGGTATCGAGAGGCCCACCAGTAGTGTCGAGGCGCATGCGTAGTGCGCAGCAGCAGCAGTGACGTCGTAGTGGTCCAGTCCAGTCGAGTTTCCGAGGCCTTCTGTTCTGTGCTTCCCGGTGAGTACCGTTGCTGGGGACGCATCAAGACGGGTTTGGGTACACAAATCCGGTCTGCACTGTTTTAGCAGTGTATCTGTACTGTTTAGCAGTGCATCTAGTATCCAGATATCCAGTTATTTTTGTTTGTTTCAAAATGTTTCAATGTGTTTTAATGTCGTGGTATGAGTGATTGTTTGCATTTTCTTACTGTGTTTATTGTGTCTAGACCGAGGTAGCTATGCCTTTATTTTCGAAATTGCGACAGATAGGAACTAGGAAAGGGATACTCGAAGAGGCAGTTCCCATCCCACCCAGGGACACTCCTGGACATTTTATGTACCACAAGCACGGCTTAGATGCCATATTATATCTAGACTTGTGGGTGGATTATACGAAAGACTTAGCAGAGAATCAGAGATGGCCCGTTACAGGGACATGGGATGCCGAGTGCATTATGAGAGTAGAGGAAGCGTTATGGAAAAAGAAAGCCAGACAATCACAGAAAGATGCCATTGAATTATGGCGTAAAGAATCACATAGACGGACAGAGAAGGCGCTCAGAAAAGTAGAGAAAAGCAGAGAGGATTCCGAAAAAGCCAAAGAAAAAGAACTACTAGAAGAAGGACAGCGAGTCAGAATAGAACAACACGAAAGACAGAGTAATGCCATTATGACAGGACTGTATCCAGTCCTGGCCGAGGGCCTGCCCAAGGCGACCCCGGAAACACCGAAAGATCTGCCCCCTCTATTGGTTCCGACTAAATTACGTCACAAAACCGCAGCAGATATCTTCCTTTCTTCCTATTTAGACGACGTAGCTCCCGCATACACCAATGTAACCGTACCACCTGTACCTGTAACCCCTGTTGATCATCTGCCCCCAGGTCCGCAACAGCAGACCCCTCCCGCACCACTTCCCGCACCTGTTGTCACTTCCCCTATTGTTCCCCCTGGTATTCATCCGCTTAATCCCTTTGGGGCTGGCGCTGCTCAGGTTCCAACTCCGTTACAGATACCGACCCTACAGCCAGGTTATGCTCAAGCCTCCGCCTCAGGAGGTGCTACAGGAGGTTATCGCACCCCGCCACAGGTACAACGAATGACAATGAGAGAATTAGCAATGCAGCGTACGCCTAAAGCAGCCCCAGCCGAAAAGCTTAAAGAACAGCTTACAGATTGCAGATATGATACAGTGCCCGGTAAAACAGGACCCATGATGTTAGCATGCCTACGTTTAAGACGTGTTACAGATTACTTGGTGTTATTGCCAGAAATGCCAGACCATCTAGACAATATATATCATTTTATTAGAACAGGAGAAAGACCGGAGTGTGTTGGTGAAGCCATGTCACGTCAGAAAGTTGAGACACAAGGTTTAATAATGCAATTTTTGGTTAATTGTCTGATAAGGGAACAAGATCAGCCTAGCTTTCCACAAGAAGAGATGGGGCGATTGTCAAGATGGAGTCAGAATATTGCCGAGGGTAAACATGATAGAGAGAGAAGTATTCATGCTATGGTTAGAAAAATCCGTAAAGAAATAATAGTAATACATGCCCGTCGAGAATCTGAAAGGCATTCTGGGTCAGACGATAAAGAGACCTCAGATGAGGAAGAACCAGAGAACGCAGCAGAAACCTCGCAACAGGCGGGGGGAGACATGATGGCATATGTAGGTAGAGAGAAACTACATAGACAGTACCCTCTTGATAGGCCCTTCGACAGACCCATTCGTTTAGAAAACAAGAAACGTTACCTTTGTCGGATACCAGAGCGATGTTCCCTTGAACATATATTCCAAATTACTGATAAAGTACTGAAAGAAAGAGTAGGTTATCACGAACTCAATACCTTACGTGACCAGGAACTAGCCCGGTCCGCGGTACAGTGGGCCGGGGATGACAGCATATATAAAGATGATTCAGTAGTGCAAACATTTTTAAGTCTTACTCCAGAAGAACAGCGACTAGCTGGTATATACGTGACCCAACACCTCATTATACAGTATGAAAACCAAGCATCTGACCCAGGTCCATTATATAATTTATTGCAGGACTTACTCATGAGAAGATGGAGAGGTCTAGGTACCGATCTAATTGAAATGATTCTAGAACAACGTCACAAGTATAGAACCTTCTTAACTCCACATCTTGTTTCCATTCCACCCCCAGTCAGGCAACCATATCACCTAGACAAACAGAATCCTTTACGAGAAGTACATCCAGTCAGGAAAGCCGACGATACCCTTGAACGTGTGTTTGTATACACGCCTATAACTAAAATGGAATTGTTAGAAATGAAGAAAATAGTGCCCAGTCATGATAAAGACCCTGCAGGTTTCCACCGTGAAATAAAAGACATGTTACTCATGGGAGACTATACCTATCCCGACATTATGAAGATACTGAAAGTAGTTATTGCCTGCCGGTATTTACGAGAAACTCAAGGAAAAAGAATGGGAGGTGGGAGACAAAAAGATTAATTGGGCTGAATTAGAAACCGAAGAAACTGGTCGAACCCCAGGTTTAGGTCTTGGGGCGAAAACTAAAGCATTACCAGGATTGTTAGTACAGGTCTTGCCAAGATTATTGGCAACTAAAAAGGAGGATTGGGATGCAATCTCAGCCTGCAAACAGAAACACGACGAAGACACTAGTGATTTTTATTCCCGATTCGAGAAATGTTTTATTATTAATAGTGGCCTGAAGACAAGTAGCGAGTCATACCCACACCTTTTTGTATCAAAGTTAGTCGAGAACTCCCTGCCCCAGGTTAAGAACCGTGTACTGAAAGTCGAGAGCACATGGCAAGCTAATACGCCTTCCCAAATGTTACAAATGTTACAGTACCACCAGAACAGAGTCAGAGAAGAACATGATGACGAACAGAGACGTATGAAAGACACGAAAATGAAAGTACTAGTTGCTCAGTCAGTTCCAGCTGATGGTCATAAAAGGGGTACGACACTATCCAATAATTCAAATTCAGCAGCTCCTGTTAAAGGGATATGCAACTATTGTAAACAGCCAGGTCACTATGTAAACGATTGTGCAGTTCTGAAACACAACATAGCCACAGGTAAAACTAAAGAGAGACCGCGTCCTCCTAGACAGGACCAGGTCCAACAACACGTTCCACAGAATGTTCAGCCTACGCAGGTTCCACAACAGACCGTAGCAGTACCACAGCCACAACCCATTGCCGCAACACAACATGTTACACAGCAGATGTACCAGTATGCACAATCTGACTATCCCGATTACCAGCAATACACATGAAACAGCCTAGAGAGGGAGGTTGGCTTGCCCCTTATTGAGGTTCCTGTAGATCAAGAAGGTCCTTATGTACACAGTCAGGTATTAGGGAAGGATAGAAATTTTTTGATTGACACAGGGGCAAGCAGAACGACCATCAGTCATGACGAGGTTCCAGGGGCACCCCTCTCAGGCTCACAGAATGTTTCCCTTGGATTTTCGGGAAAGCCTATAGTCAATGAAGTATCGAAACCTGTTCCCCTAGCAGTTGGTCCATTGTCTCGTACTACAGACTTATTGCTCACGAAATCATGTCCAGAAAACTTGCTTGGTATAAAGACCCTGAAAGCTCTAGGAGCTGTAATTTGTTGTTCTCCGGAAGGAGTAAGGTTGTTTCTTCGTGATTTCAAAGGCCATTATGTATTAAGAGATTTTGACCCCAGGTTACAGAATGTTCCTGCACATTTATGGGCACAAGGCCCCACTGATGTAGGTTGTATGCACATTACTCCATATCGTGTTACACTCAAGCCAGGAGTAGTACTACCACGTATTCGACAATACAAGTTACCACCAGATGCTGTAGTAGCTTTACTAAAAATCATTGACGAGCTCATTGCACAAGGAGTGGTTGTAGAAACCGACTCAAATGTTTGTAATTCCCCTATCATTCCAATTCTTAAACGTACAGATCCTAATGCACCTCCTGTTTATCGATTAGTCATCGATTTACGAGAATTGAATAAATGTATTATACCACAGTATCCCGTGGTCCCAGACATTTCATCCCTATTGACTGCTATTGATTCTGAGGCGACGTTCTTTACTGTAATTGACCTCAAGAACGCCTTCTTTAGTGTCCCCATTGATCCGGAAAGCCAATATCTTTTCGGATTCTGTTTAAATGGCCGAAGCTTCAAATTTGCACGCGCACCTCAAGGATTTACAGAAAGCCCCAGCATCTACAGCCAAGCATTAAAACGACAACTTGACAGTATTCACATGCCTGCCAACACTGCCCTACTCCAATACGTCGATGATCTATTGATCACCGCCCGTAGTGAACCAGAATGTGAACAAGCATCACTGACAGTTTTGCATTTCTTGGCGGACAAGGGACTACAAGGTGTCTCCTTCGAAGCTACAATTCTGTGCCCAGCAAGTGGTGTACCTTGGGCACTTGCTGTCCAAGTGGGGTAGGCAGCTGACACCTGAACGAATTCAGTTAATTGCACATCTTCCGCAACCCAAGACACAGAAAGAAGTACGAGCCTTTATTGGACTCACTTCCTATTGCAGACAATGGATTCCACAATATGCATTTCTAGCTAAACCACTCATACAGTTGACAACACAGGAGGCAGCGTCTTCGACTGTCCTCCCTTGGACTCAGGAACATACACAAGCTTTTGACGAATTAAAGAAAGCCTTATGTCAAGCACCTGTTTTAGCGACACCATGTTACAGCAAACCTTTTACACTTTTTGTCACAGAACGCGATGGCACAGCGTTATCGGTTCTCACACAGGTACAAGCAGACAAACACAAACCGTGTGCTTATTTTTCGAGTACATTGGATCCAGTAGCACAGGCCCTGCCTGCGTGCTTGAAGTCAGTTGCAGCAACAGCTCTAGCAATCCGACAAAGTGATACCATTGTATTAGGACATCAATTGACAGTACAAGTTCCACATTCTGTAGAGGTTCTCCTAAACAGAACCCAGACTCAACACTTGACTGTAGCACGACTGACAGGTTATGAATTGACATTATTCCAACCACACATAGAAATCAGACGTTGTAATACACTGAATCCTGCTACATTTTTACCATCGAGAACAACAGACCCTACTCCACATGATTGCGTGGATGTAGTTGACACAGTTACGAAACCCAGACAAGACTTGACAGATGTCGCATTATTCGATCCAGACCTGACACTTTATGTGGATGGTTCATGTTTAAGAACAAGCACAGGAGAGTTAGTGGCCGCATATGCAGTGACCACTGAAACTGAAGTCATAGAAACACATCGCATTGACACCCTGTCAGCCCAAGCAGCAGAGCTCATTGCTCTAACCCAAGCCTGTATACGAGCCAAGGACTTGAAAGTAAATATATACACAGATTCACGTTATGCATTCGGAGTCGTTCACGACTTCGGTGTCCTCTGGCAAGAAAGAGGTTTCTTGACCTCTCACGGAGCCAAGATACAGCATGGCCCCCTCATTCAAGCTCTGTTAGAAGCAATACATTTTCCTACAGCTATAGCTATCATGAAGTGCAAGGCACATACAAAAGTCACAGACAAGATTTCTCAGGGCAATGATTTTGCAGATCGAATAGCGAAACATACAGCACTGACTCATACTCAAACAACGGACATAACAAAGACTGATGTAACCTCACTGACACACAGTATGACAGTTAGGGACCCCACACAAGATGTCATCGACATACAGACACATGCCACTCTGGATGAAATAAAGAAATGGGCTGAACAAGGAGGGGTCCAGACAGACAAAGGATGGATGACGAAGGGAAAGACCACATGGTTTCTCCCCGACTCTATGGTTCAGGTTATCATCAACACAGCACATAGTCCAGCACATTTAGGAGAAAAAGCCATGTTAGACAGTTTACAGAACCTCTGGTTCAACAAGCATTTACGAGCAGCAGCCAAATAGAGTGCGTACCTGCATGATCTGTTGTCAGTTCAACCCAGGTAAAGGTGTTCCCGTAGAGCAAGGTGGATTTCATCCTCCCGACTATCCTTTTGAAGTCCTCCAGATGGATTATATTCAGATGGAAAGATGCCGAGGATTCAAGTATGTCCTCGTAGTTGTCTGTGCCCTATCCCGATGGACAGAAGCATATCCCGTCCCAGATTACACTGCCCCGACCACTGCCAAGCAGTTGGTTCGTGAGTTTTTCCCTCGATACGGTTTGCCCCGTGTCGTGTATTCAGATAATGGTCAGCCATTCTCATCCGAACTTATGAAGCAGGTCTCGCTTCTATTGGGGTACCAGTGGAAGTTTCACTGTGTCCGGCATCCTGGGGCAGCAGGTCTCGTGGAGCGGCACAATCAGACTCGCCTTGCAAAAGTGTGTAAAGAGAAGGGAGTAGATTGGATAGTAGCTTTGCCAGTTGCTCTTTTTTATATGAGAATGGTAGCCCACTCTAGGACAGGGCTATCCCCGTATGAGGTGGTCTTCGGTAGACCTCCTAATATGTGGGGGACGCCTCTGCCTCGAAAAATTACCGATGTTGATAGTACTATGTTGACAGATTACCTTGCTTCCTTGATGTCTGCACTACAATCATGTCGTTCACAGGTCGCAGCAGCCTTCCCAGACAACACCGAGGTGAAGCCACATGAACTGGCCCCGGGCGATGTTGTCGTCGTTCGGAACTTTGACAGATCGAGCCCTTTGGAGCCCCGCTGGAAGGAGCCGAAGATCGTTTTGTTAACAACCAGGACAGCTGTAAAACTGGAGGGGCGCAAGGGTTGGGTGCACTCCAGTCACGTTAAGAGATTCTTTGGACTTCCGCCAAAATCTGAATCCCAGAACTCCCACGTACCAGTGACTGATACCAAACTCCCCCTTCTAGAGAAAACTCCCCAAGAGGAGTACAGACAGAAATTGAGGTCTAGTAAGTCAGACAGTTTAATTGTTTAAGTCCCCCTCGGGTGAAGCGGTTAGGCAGTTTCTGACAATGTACAAGTTAGACCCAAATAGAGAGAGAGATAGACAGGAGACCAAGAAACGAAATTATTGTAAAAGTCTCCGGAGCAGATGCGTCTGCACATTACTTATTATGTTTTTGGTGAGTCTTACGATTATTGCAATAAGTTGGATGTTATACATGTATTTTCCTCTTGCACATTCTTTTTCTAATGACACTGTCGAGCACACGTTTAGTGCTCTTCCTCCACACGAATTGTCTTATAGACTTGCGCTGCGCAACAATACATTTATTCGTATGTTACACCATTCTCACCAGACCAACAATGCTACTAATTGTTGGATATGTGGCCGACTCCCTCCCTATCAGAACTACAAGGGAGCTCTGCCCCTCTTTCCTTATCCGTTTACACATAATGGTTCCTGTGGTGCATGGTTTAGTTTAATATCCTCTGTAAACACCGAGTCTAGAGTTTCCCAAAGCAATTGGATATGGGGTAATCTGAATACAGTCATGAACAAGGCATGTTTCCCGGATAAGGAGGGTTTTCCGCAAATGACAGGGACAGATCTAGAAAATGAAGTGTATGGATTAGGCAATTTTACACTTAACCTCATGATTCTAAATGTTCAGTCAGAAACCAGTCCAGACTTGCCATCCATATCAGTTTTACCAGCGAAAGGTGTATTATGTGTCAGAAAGAATGGTTCAGTACATCTAGGTCACAGTGACTGTACTACTGTGGTCGAATTCAGTGATAAAGGCAAGTCGACATTCAAAGCTTCCCGACATTCCTATTTCATTTGTGGTCAGACAGCCTATGTACGTTTACCTCCAGACTGGGATGGTAACTGTTTCATTGCATTCTTATTGCCACCAGTATTCCTAGCCACATCTGACTATCACAGGAATTCCCGCCTTAATATTGTCAGACACGAGAAACCTCCCAATAGTTGATCAGACTGAAACTACATGGGAACAATATACAGATTTCAATAAAGGATTCTTTCCTTATCTAGGCACTGTTTCCAATAGTAAACTGATACGCAAATTAACCAGAATACTTGAAGCCGTAGTGAATGAGACTACTTCTGCCTTGGGCAACTTAACAGAGGAGCAGTCTGCTATGAGACTTGTCGTTCTTCAGAACCGCCTTGTCCTTGACGTCATCCTGGCCGATAGGGGCGGGGCTTGTAGAGTCATCGGATCCAGTTGCTGCGTGTTTATTTCAAATAACGCGCCATCAGTCTATAAGGCCATTACCAGACTTCATGAAATTGCCCATCTGATACACCAGAATCCAGGCTCCTGGACTTGGTCCGGTTGGCTCTGGAGTGTAATTACAGCCTGGGGATGGAAGCTACTGTCATTCCTAGGAATCATATTGGCCATAGTATTCAGTAGTTGTCTATGTCTGCAATGTGGGCCAGCGATTTGCGGCTTGTGCGCCACAGCTTGTGTTCCCCATCCAAGTTCACGTTCCCATTCCAGAAAAAAGAAAGAAGAGCAAATGATGTTATATGAACAGATTGATGGTCTCATGAACATCGACATATCATGAAGGGTCCGTAGGGGACAAGGAGGGAATGAGGTAATTGAAATTTTTATGGTCAAATTGTGTCCCCTAACGTGTACCCCAACGGCTCCATGTACGAGTTTCAAGTACATGTAATTTCCCTCCACAACCGAATATGAAGACGCAAATACATTTGCGTCCAACGTTAACATGTCCTCTATCAGATCCACCATGAATGGATTGATAATTCAGTTCCTAAGTATGCCGTGCCACCGTCTTTATATGGTGTACTTTCACGTTTTTCCTGGCTCTGCCGAGCTAGGCCCTGATTTTCTGTCTTCCAAGCCATGTCTGTCTCTGCCTCTGAAAGCTGCAGCATGAAGATGCATCCCTGACCTCTGCCTTACTTCCTGCCAAGCGAGCGGTGCCCGGCTCGGCCTGGTCTGCCTGCCAAGAAACAGTATTTTACCTTCAAGTTATCAGCGTAGCCAGCTCAGCTCCTCGAAAACACATTCCTGTCTAGTGATTTAGGTAAACATATCCCCGGCTGCAGAGCAAAGAGCAAGCCTCCCTGTCTCCGTGCAAGTAATTTACAGTTCCCGTTACCAGAGTAGGCCCATGGCCCCGCACGTAGACACGCAGGCACCTATACACGACTAACATTCAGTATAGAGTAGCCTCTGCCCAAGTGACCTTTTCCTCTAGATTAAACATCCTCCAAATACTAGATATCCGATATGTTATAGGGACAGGTCGATCTGACATGCCAGACTTCTGTCTCTTCTACTAGTGCTAAAAGTCAGACCCTTAGCTTCCTCCAGATGCACGTCAATCACATGTCATAATAGCTGCGCGCGCATTCAGGCCACAGGTTTCAGCTGACTCTGCAAGAATTCTCTAAGCATCCACCCACTTGTGACACTTTTCTGTGACGTGTCTAGTGTACGCCTCTGTGCACACCCCTGTTCACGCCTTTTTGCTACGCACATGTGTTCTTATCATATACATTTCACTTGTCACGCCTACTGTATTCAATACTATTGTCATTTTACTATATATGTCATGTACTGTGAATAAATCGTTGACATCTTCCCTGCCATCATTGCATACCCGAACCCTTGTATTGATGGAATAGATTTCCATGACTCGAGTCATCATTTATGATTAAAGCCCTTATGACTCAGACACCACGGACTCTGCCTCTCATTTGATTGAGCTATTTTCTTTAATTTTCCGAAATTATCTGGCAAACTCGTATACGGTAAAATATTTACCACAGATGTTTTCTGCAAAGCGTAGAATCCTCTTAGAGGGTATTACCCACTTTTTGGTATGACCAGAGCATGGCCTGGTAACGGCTGGAAGCCAACAGGATTGGGTCAACACTCCCTAGAACCCAACCTAGGACAGGGTCCACCAGACAAAGACCCAAGAAATTAACACATGATGCTTCCCGGGATAGACTCCTGAAGAAACCATCCCCTTCCCGGGCAGAACAGCAATGGGCGGCAGCGCGGATAGCAGTGGCCCAGCTATCACTGACTCAAAAGACAGATGCCGAGACTGGCACTGACTTGGAAAGTAGGTCAATGGCATCTGAATCGGACACCTCTTTGCTTAGTGAGGAACATCTGCTAAAAGTGTCCCCACAATCTTTAGATACTTTGACCTGAAGGGCCGGCACTGGTGGCTCACTGCCCTGTGGTTCTGCACATGGGACTGACTAAGTGAGCCTTGCCATTGGAGCTTGGGGGAATTCTACCTCTTATCAATGTTGAACATGGATTTGAAAATCCTTAGTAAAGTTCTGGCACTCTGATTGCTCCCGCATATGCCTGCATTGATATATATCAACCAAAATTACTTTATTCCTTATTGTATCACTTCTCTTACCCTCCAAAGACTTTATCATGTTCTCTTATCCCGGTGTTATGCTCCATCCACACGTTAACGAACACACGGGAGACCTATTCTGATCTCACTCCAGCTGCACAGCCAAATCTGTTGCTAAATAGATCCAATAAACCAATGTTCAATTCCAATCTTCATTTTATACATGTTTTAAACGTAATTCTTTTACTTTTTTATCCTTATTTTGATCAGTTTATTATATCCATTTCCAATTTTCAATAGGCAATGTTCATAGCCACGAGATGTTTCCGTAAAACACGACTTTATTTGAACTTCACCCAATGCATTTTGGTACTGAAGCTTCGTCAGGGGTGGCTATAAAAAGTTAATACATACATTAGTTTAAACATGATTTGTGATGCACGATCATCAAGTATATAATGAATTTAAAAGAAACGGTAGATTAACGACAATGTTATATTCTAATAAACTTCTTAGCATACATTATTAAACTTCAGTTTAGTCAGCTATGGCAACCAATTTCATCCTGAATAAACCTCCCGCTTACTTGAGGAAATATAAATTCTATGGTCAAGTTGTGTTCCCTAGCGCGTACCCCACCGACTCCATGTACCAGCTTAAAGTGCATGTAACTTCCCTCCTGTGCTAGCTATGAAGACGCAAATACATTTGCGTCCAACGTTAACTTGTCCTCTTTCAGACCCACCCTGAATGGGTTAAATAGTCCGTTCCTAAGTATGCTATGCCAACGTCTTTTTGTAGTGTACTTTACATGTTTTTCCTGCTCTGGCAAAGTAGGCCCTGAATTTCTACCATCGAGCCTCTTTTTCTGGCTTCTGACTATGACGGCCTCAGCCCAGGCTGCCTCTGTACCCGTGAACTCTGACTTACTTCCAGCGCGGCCCCTTGTGCTCAGCTCAGCCTGCTTTCTGCCAAGACTGACTATAACCTTCGAGTTATCTGTTCCGCTCCTCGAAAATGCATTCCTGCCTACTGGTTTCAGTAAACATCTCCCTCAGCTACAGGGCCAAAGGGCCGACCTGTCTCCGTGCAAGTAATTCATAGCCTCTGTTACCATGCTCCCATGGAAGGCCCCGTGCCCCCACGCTTCTCATGCAGACACTTAGGCGCTTATACACGCATCCACAGTTAGCATAGAATAGCTTTCTGCTCTAGAGACCTTTCCGCCCAGATAATATGGTTCCTAAACATCAGATATCAGATATGATAGAAGTACAAGTTGATCCGACATGCCAGACTTCTGTCTCTTTCCGTCAGTGTAAATGTCAAGTCCCCTGCACCCCTCCAATCACACGTCATGCAGCTGCGCGCGCATCCAAGCTTCCGATTTCTGCTGACATTGCCACGTTTCTGCTTGGTGCCACCCACCTGCGTCACCTATCAGTGACGTTTCTAGCACACACCTCCAGTTCACGCCTCTTGATTACGTACTAGTACCACGTGTATACTGTTATCTTGTCTTCTCTCAACTGTTACGCCTCCTGCACTGTTGCTTATGATATGAATTAAGTATATAAGCTATGTACTGTCAATAAAATGTAGCGCGCGTGTTCTTTCTATCCCTTCTTCCACCCCTGTGGTGGGAAGAACATGATATGTTGGTCATGACCATTCCTTTTTGAGGAATAAACCCCTTAGAAACTCTAACACCACGGACTCTGGTTTTTTCTTTCCGATCTGAGTTATTATTGATTAAGTACTTACCTGCATAGAAATTAAGAGAGTAAATTAATTATTTACGTCATTTTGGCGCCCGAACAGGGACCCCTCCCCCACCTCACGCGCCGGTTGGCGCATTGCAAGCTCTGTCCCCTGCCATCAGTTAGATGGAACCTACGCGTACCGGCAGGATTTCCTGCATCTCCCTCTGACCCACGGAGGTGACGAAGACTGCGATCAGTGCCCAGACGAGGCGGTGAGGAGTGCGGAGGATCCCGACCAGAGCCTAGCCGAAAGAAGCAAGGTCCGAGGTGTCAAGAGGCCCACCAGTTTTCCGAAGTTTTCCGAAGTTTCCCGAAGTCGAGCCGAGTCCAGTCCAGTCCAGTCGAGTTTTCCGAGGCCTTCTGTTTCCGTGCTTCCCGGTGAGTACCATTGCTGGGATGTATCTAGACGGGTTTGGGTACACAAGTCCGGTCTGCACTGTTTTTAGGCAGTGTATCTGTACTGTTTAGCAGTATATCTAGTATTCTGAATTTCTGCACTGTTACACCAGTGTATCTGTACTGTTTAGCAGTACATCCAGTATAGAGGGTAGTCATCTATGTCTCAAATGTTTTCTTGTGTGATTAATGTCGTGGTATGAATGTGACCGTTTAATGTGCATTATTGTGTTTCTCGTATAAACTAGCTGTAACCAGTATTAAGGAGTAAGGATTGAAGTATTCAGTAATAAGTAAACAAGATGCCGTTTTTCAACAAGTTAAAGCAGATAGGAACTAGGAAAGGGATACTGGAGGAAGAAATTCCTATTCCCCCTAGGGACACTCCAGGTAACTTTATGTATCATAAACATGGCATAGATGCCATATTGTATCTAGACTTATGGGCCGACTATACTAAACACCTAGACGAAAGACACAGATGGCCTGTTACCGGAACATGGGATGCCGAGTGCATCATGAAGGTAGAAGAAGTGCTATGGAAAAAGAAAGCCAGACAATCTCAGAAAGACGCCATAGAATTCTGGCGTAAGGAATCACATAAGCGTGCTGAGAAAGCACTCCGTAGAGAGGACAGACTTAAAGAATCAGACAAGGCCCAAGAAAACGAGTTAGTTACTGAAGGGATCCGAGTAAAAACAGAACAAATAGACCGTGCTCGAAACAATCTCGTAAACGGTATGTATCTCGCGGCCGAGGGTACACCTGAGGCCCTATCAGAAATACCGAAAAACTTACCGCCACCATTAGTTCCAACTAAAGTAATGCATAAGACTACTAAAGACATATTCCTAAATTCTTATCTAGAGGATGTAGCACCGGCTTACACCAATCTGCCTGTTCGTGCCTTGCCTACTGACAGGGACGGGGGTGGCACCCCGCCCCCGGATCATGTCCCGCCGGTACCGCGACAGACCTCCCCCGTTCCGCCAGCCCCGCCACTTCCCGCACTCAAAATTGACCTACCGAAACCACGTCTACCTGATCCTACCAAACGACAAATTCAAGTTCAGATACAGACTCCACAGGGAGATAATGCCCAAGCGTCCGCCTCAGGAGGTGCGACCGCGGGTCTTCGGACCCCGCCATTAACACACAGATTCAATCTCAGGGATATGCAGAGTCCTCTCACGTTCAGGTCACCCCGCCTTGACGCATTAAAGGAAAACATTTCAGTTTGCAGATATGATCCAGTACCCGGAAAAGACGATCTAATGATATTGGCATCACTACGGTTAAGATCTGCTACTGATATCTTGCTATGCTATGTAGGGATGAAGGACCGTCTAGATAGAATATATGAGTTTGTTCAGACAGGGAAAGACCCTGACAGTATCAAGGATGCCATGGAGAAACAGAAAGTTGACATTCAAGCACAAATACTACGATTTTTCATAAATTGCCTAATAAGAGAACGAGACAGGCCTGGAACAGATCAAAGTGAATTAGATGCACTGAACAAGTGGGGTCAAAATATAGCTGAAGGAAAACATGACAAGGGGGCTTGCATAGCCAGTATGTACAAGAAAATTAGAAAAGCAGTGATAACAGCACACCAGAAAGAAAAAGCTTCCTCCGAGGAGGAAGAAGAACTTGAAGAACCAGAAAGGACTCCAGATACTATAGCGTATGTAGGTAAGGGAACTTACCTTAGGAAGGGCATCCGTCCGGAAAACAAGAGAGTTTTTCTCTCTGCTTTAACAAACCCGAATTCTTCTGAACACCAGTTCCAGGAGACTGATAAAAGACTACGAGAAAGAATGGGGTACCATGTACTCAATTCGATGGATGAACAAGAACTAGCCCGGTCAGCCATCTTATGGGCCGAAAATCCGGACATATATAATGATGATACCTTAGCACAGACGTTTCTAAACCTTTCCCCAGACGAACAGAAATTAGCAAGTGTATACATGATTCAGCACCTCCTCACGAAATACAGAAATAAACATTCCGATCCAGGTCCCTTACACGAAACATTAGAAGCACTACTCATGGATAGATGGAGAGGTTTCAGTACCAAGTTAATACAAATAATTCTAGAACAACGACATAAATATAACACTTTCATAAGTTCTGAATATGTTCCGGCCCCGCCTCCAGACAGGAAAATGTACCACATGCAATGCGGGAGTGGCATTGAAAGCCAGAACCCCTTACGAGAAGTACACCCAGTTATGGGTGCGGATCACGCCTTGAAACGTGTATATGTGCACACGCCACTGACTAAGTTAGAACTGTTAGAAATGAAGAAACTAGTTCCGTGTCATGATAAAGACCCTGCAGGTGTTCACAGAGAGCTTAAAGACATGTTACTAATGGGGGATTACACGTATGATGATATTATGAAAATGTTGAAGGTGCTGTTGCCCACGGGCATTTACGAGAAATTAAAGGAAAAAGAATGGGAGGTGGGGGACACAAAGATTGCATGGGCAGAAATAGAAGACGAAGAAAGCAAACGGGTCCCAGGGGTAGGCCTTGGGGACAAGACTAAAGCATTACCCGGATTAATAGTACAGGTTCTGCCAAGATTATTGACAACTAGAAAGGAAGATTGGGACGCCATCTCGTCCTGTAAACAGAAACATGATGAAGATACTAGTGACTTCTATTCAAGATTCGAGAAATGTTTCATTATAAATAGTGGCCTACAACCAAGCAGCGAATCATATCCACACCTTTTTGTATCAAAACTAGTCGAGAACTCCCTACCATTAGTTAAAAATAGAGTGTACAAAGTTGAAAGTACTTGGCAGGCAAATACGCCATCCCAGATGTTACAAATGTTACAATATCATCAGAACAGAATTAGAGAAGAACAAGATCAGGAACAGAAACGTATGAAAGACACCAAGATGAAAATGTTAGTAGCTCAGACGGTCCCAGCTGACGGTCAGAGAAAAGGTGGGACCCAGACAAGTCACACTACAGCTCCCGTTAAAGGGACATGTAATTACTGTAAACAGCTAGGTCATTACGTACATGAATGCCCAGTCCTGAAACATAACATAGCAACAGGTAAAACTAAAGAAAGACCGCATCCGCCTAGACAAGACCAGGTCCAGCAACAGACTTCACAAAATGTACAGCCAATGCAGAATACACAGCCTATGCATGCCCCATCTCATACAGCACAGACAGTAGCAGGACCACAGCCCATTGCCGCGACTCAGCAAGTTTCGCAACAGATGTACCAGTATGCCCAATCTGCATATCCAGATTACCCCCGATATACATGAAACAGCCTAGAGAGGGAAGGTGGTTTGCCTCTTATTGAAATTCCTGTAGATCAAGAAGGTCCTTATGTACACAGTCACGTATTGGGAAAAGACAGAAAGTTTTTAATTGACACAGGGGCAAGCCGCACCACAATCAGTCATAATGAAGTCCCAGGGGCACCCCTCTCAGGCTCACAGAATGTTTCCCTTGGTTTTTCAGGACAGCCTATTGTAAATGAAGTATCGGAACCAGTACCGTTGGCTGTGGGTCCATTATCACGAGTTACAGATTTGTTACTTACGAATTCATGCCCAGAAAATCTGTTAGGAATTAAAACATTGAAGGCTCTAGGAGCTATAATCTGCTGTTCCCCGGAGGGAGTTAGACTCTTTCTACGGGATTTCAAGGGTCATTATGTTAGACGAGAATTTGATGTCAGATTGAAAAATGTACCAGATCACCTATGGGCAAAAGGCCCAGCTGACGTAGGTTGTATGCATGTCACTCCATACCGTGTTTCACTCAAGACAGGAGTTGTTCTACCCAGAATCGGACAATACAAGTTACCACCCGATGCTGTAGTGGCTTTACTGAAAATTGTTGAAGAGCTTATTGCCCAGGGAGTGGTCGTAGAGACCGACTCCAATATCTGTAATTCACCTATCATCCCAATTCTTAAACGTACTGACCCCAATGCACCGCCAGTATATCGGCTGGTGATTGATCTTCGAGAATTGAACAAATGCATTGTACCACAGTACCCTGTGGTCCCCGATATCTCTTCCCTATTGACCGCTATTGATTCAGAAGCAACGTTCTTTACTGTAATTGATCTCAAGAACGCTTTCTTCAGTGTACCTATTGATCCGGAGAGCCAATATCTCTTCGGATTCAGTTTAAATGGACGAAGTTTCAAATTTTCCCGCGCACCTCAAGGATTTACAGAAAGCCCCAGCATCTATAGTCAAGCACTGAAAAGACAACTAGATTGTATTCAAATGCCAGTTAACACCGCTTTACTGCAATACGTCGATGATCTACTGATCACCGCACGAAGTGAGTCCGAATGTGAACAAGCATCATTGACAGTTTTACATTTCCTGGCAGATAAGGGACACAAGGTGTCTCCTTCGAAGCTACAATTCTGTGTTCAGCAAGTTGTATACTTGGGTCACTTGCTGTCCAAAGTGGGGAGACAGCTCACTCCCGATCGCATTCAGTTAATTGTAAACATGCCACGACCCCAGACACAAAAGGAAGTGCGGGCCTTCATAGGCCTCACCTCGTACTGCAGACAATGGATTCCTCAATATGCATTTCTAGCTAAACCACTCATCCAGTTAACGACGCAGGAGGCAGCAACTTCGACTGCCCTCCCTTGGACTCAGGAACATACACAAGCCTTTGAGGAATTAAAGAAAGCATTATGCCAAGCACCAGTTTTAGCGACACCATGTTACAGCAAACCGTTTACACTTTTTGTTACAGAACGTGATGGTACAGCATTGTCTGTCCTCACTCAAGATCAAGCAGGTTCACATAAGCCTTGCGCTTATTTTTCAAGTACATTGGATTCAGTAGCCCAGGCACTCCCTGCGTGCTTAAAGTCAGTAGCAGCAACAGCGTTAGCAATAAGACAGAGCGATTCAATTGTTTTAGGCCATCAGTTAACAGTACAAGTTCCACACTCTGTAGAGGTTCTTTTAAACAGAACTCAGACTCAACACTTGACCATAGCACAACTGACAGGTTACGAATTGACACTATTCCAGCCACACATAGAAATCAGACGCTGCAGCATTCTGAACCCCGCAACACTGTTACCTACCGTTATGACAGATCCAGCTCCGCATGATTGCATAGAGATCATTAATGCAGTAACAAAGCCCCGACGAGACTTAACAGATGTTCCATTGACAAATCCAGACCTGACACTTTATGTGGATGGTTCATGTATGAGAACAAGTACAGGAGAATTAGTGGCCGCGTATGCAGTGACCACTGAAACTGAAGTTAAAGAAACACATCGTATTGATACACTGTCTGCTCAAGCGGCAGAGCTCATCGCTCTGACCCGAGCCTGTATTCTAGCCAAGAACAGAAATGTCAACATATACACTGATTCCCGTTATGCGTTCGGAGTTGTACACGACTTCGGCATGTTATGGCAAGAACGAGGTTTTCTGACCTCTCACGGTGCCAAGATCCAACATGGTCCCCTCATTCAAGCACTGTTGGAAGCAATACATCTGCCTTCAGGCATATCCGTCATGAAGTGTAAAGCACATACTAAAGTCACAGATTCTGTTTCCCAGGGTAACGACCTGGCAGACCAGACAGCAAAACGTACAGCATTGACTAACACTCAGACAACTGACATGACAAAGACAATAGGACCGACAAATTGCATGACAGTCAGGGATCCCGCACTAGATGTTATTGATATTCAGACACACGCTACCCCAGAAGAAATAAAGAAATGGATTGAACTAGGAGGGATCCAGACAGATCAAGGTTGGATGACGAAGGGAAAATCTACATGGTTTCTCCCTGACTCTATGGTTCAAGTTATGATAAATACAGCACATAGCCCAGCACATCTAGGAGAGAAAGCGATGCTAGACAGTTTACAAAATCTTTGGAACAATAAACACTTACGAGCAGCAGCGAAACAGAAAGTGCGTACTTGCATGATCTGTTGTCAGTTCAATCCAGGTAAAAGCGTCCCTGTAGAGCAAGGTGGATTTCATCCTCCCGATCACCCTTTTGAAGTCCTCCAGATGGATTATATCCAGATGGACCGTTGTCGAGGATTTAAATATGTTCTCGTAGTTGTCTGTGCTCTGTCCCGCTGGACCGAAGCATACCCAGTCCCAGATTACACTGCTCCGACCACTGCCAAGCAGCTGGTTCGTGAATTCTTCCCACGATACGGCTTGCCTCGTGTCGTGTATTCAGATAACGGTCAGCCATTCTCGTCTGCATTAATGAAAGAAGTTTCTTTATTACTGGGATACCAGTGGAAATTCCATTGTGTCCGACATCCTGAAGCCACAGGCCTGGTAGAAAGGCATAACCAGACACTAAAGATACGCCTTGCCAAAATATGTCAGGAGAAAGGGGTCGACTGGATAGTCGCCCTACCAGTGGCACTATTCTACATGAGAATGGTTGCCCATTCGAGATCAGGGCTATCCCCGTACGAGGTGGTCTTTGGCAGACCACCGAATATGTGGGGGACGCCCATTCCGAAAAAGATTACTGATGTTGATTGTAACATGTTGACAGATTACCTTGCCTCCTTGATGTCTGCACTCCAATCATGTCGTTCACAGGTTGCCGCAGCCTTCCCTGACAACACTGATGTAAAGCCACATGATGTCCGTCCTGGGGACCTCGTATTAGTGCGCAACTTTGATAGAAAGAGTCCGTTGGAGCCCCGCTGGAAATCGCCGAAGACCGTCCTTCTCACCACGAGGACCGCCGTGAAGATCGAAGGGAGAAAGGGGTGGGTTCACACGAGTCATGTGAAAAAATTTTATGAACTGAAACCTGATCGAGACTCGTCCACCCCCACCAAAGACTGTGTTGAGCCAAAAGACTTTACAGAATCTGAACGAGAAAAAACTCCCCAAGAGGAGTACCGCATTAAACTCCGATCTAGCAAGTCAGACAGTTTAATTGTTTAAGTCCTCCCCTAGGTGAATCGGTTAAATAGTTTCTGACATGTATCCCCTAGATCGAGATAGAGAGAGAGAGAGACGGATTAAGAAACATGTATACTGTAAATCACTCCGTAGTCACTGTATAGTGACACTATTAATCATGTTTATTCTGAGTATTTTAATTATTGTTGCTAGCATCCTTTTACCTATCCACTACCCTATTTTCAAGCGTGAACAATCTGTTTACAATGTCTCTGCTGAACACACTTTTAGCAAGTTGCCTCCTCATGAACTCTCCTACAGACTTGCGCTGCGCAACAATACGTTCATTAGTATGCTACATCATTCCCATCAAACTAACAATGCTACAGACTGCTGGATATGTGGCCGACTCCCTCCCTACCAGAATTACAAGGGAGCTCTGCCCCTCTTTCCGTACCCATTCACTCACAATGGCTCCTGCGGTGCATGGTTTAAAATAATTAATTCCTTAGATCCTGATATTGCTGTTTTCGACGGGGGCTGGGTTTGGGGAAACCTGAACTTGGTCCTGCTCGACGTTTGTTACCCTGATAAAGAGGGACTCCCCACTAGAATAGGAACTGATCTAGAAAATGAAGTGTATGGATTAGGTAACTATACAATTAGCCTTATGATTCTTACTGTTGAATCCGAAGACGCACCTGTTATAGCTACTATGTCAGTATTGCCAGTTACTGGCGAATTATGTATCAGGAAGAAAGGTTCAGTACACTTAGGTCATAGTAAATGTACTACTGTGGTCGAATTCAGCGATCATGGAAAATCGTCCTTTAAAGCTATTAGTCATTCTTACTTTGTTTGTGGTCATACCGCATACATACGTCTACCTCCAGATTGGGATGGTACCTGTTACATTGCATTCCTTCTGCCACCTGTTTTCCTAGCTCCCCCTGATTACCATAGAAATACCAATCTAGTAAAGAATAGACCCAGAAGAGATATCCCACTTGTCGACTACACAGAAACGGCATGGGAACAGTACACCGATTTTAATAAAGGGTTCTTTTTCTTTTTAGGACCTGTTCAGAATAGTAAATTAATACGTAGATTAACTAGAACGCTTGAAGCGGTAGTGAATGAAACTGCCTCCGCCTTAGGTAACCTAACAGAAGAACAGTCCGCCATGCGGGTTGTTGTCCTTCAGAATCGTCTTGTTATTGACGTCATCTTGGCAGATAGAGGTGGAGCTTGTAAGGTCATCGGGTCAAGTTGCTGTGTTTTCATACCACAAAACGCACCATCTGTATATCAAGCTATTACACGTCTCCATAAAATTGCAAATCAGATACATCAGGATCCAGGCACCTGGACTTGGTCCGGTTGGTTCTGGACAACGTTAACCGCTTGGGGATGGAAGATCCTATCCTTCCTAGGCATTGGCCTAGTCCTAGTATTCAGTTGCTGCCTGTGCCAGCAGTGTGGGCCAGCGATTTGTGGACTATGTGCCACCTCTTGTATTGAACATTCCAGTTTTTTCTCAAAACGTAAAAGAAAGAAAGAAGAACAAATGATGTTACAAGAACAAACTGATCGATTCATGAGGATCGATATATCATGAAGGGTCCGTAGGGAACAAGGAGGGAATGAGGAAATATAAATTCTATGGTCAAGTTGTGTTCCCTAGCGCGTACCCCACCGACTCCATGTACCAGCTTAAAGTGCATGTAACTTCCCTCCTGTGCTAGCTATGAAGACGCAAATACATTTGCGTCCAACGTTAACTTGTCCTCTTTCAGACCCACCCTGAATGGGTTAAATAGTCCGTTCCTAAGTATGCTATGCCAACGTCTTTTTGTAGTGTACTTTACATGTTTTTCCTGCTCTGGCAAAGTAGGCCCTGAATTTCTGCCATCGAGCCTCTTTTTCTGGCTTCTGACTATGACGGCCTCAGCCCAGGCTGCCTCTGTACCCGTGAACTCTGACTTACTTCCAGCGCGGCCCCTTGTGCTCAGCTCAGCCTGCTTTCTGCCAAGACTGACTATAACCTTCGAGTTATCTGTTCCGCTCCTCGAAAATGCATTCCTGCCTACTGGTTTCAGTAAACATCTCCCTCAGCTACAGGGCCAAAGGGCCGACCTGTCTCCGTGCAAGTAATTCATAGCCTCTGTTACCATGCTCCCATGGAAGGCCCCGTGCCCCCACGCTTCTCATGCAGACACTTAGGCGCTTATAGACGCATCCACAGTTAGCATAGAATAGCTTTCTGCTCTAGAGACCTTTCCGCCCAGATAATATGGTTCCTAAACATCAGATATCAGATATGATAGAAGTACAAGTTGATCCGACATGCCAGACTTCTGTCTCTTTCCGTCAGTGTAAATGTCAAGTCCCCTGCACCCCTCCAATCACACGTCATGCAGCTGCGCGCGCATCCAAGCTTCCGATTTCTGCTGACATTGCCACGTTTCTGCTTGGTGCCACCCACCTGCGTCACCTATCAGTGACGTTTCAAGCACACACCTCCAGTTCACGCCTCTTGATTACGTACTAGTACCACGTGTATACTGTTATCTTGTCTTCTCTCAACTGTTACGCCTCCTGCACTGTTGCTTATGATATGAATTAAGTATATAAGCTATGTACTGTCAATAAAATGTAGCGCGCGTGTTCTTTCTATCCCTTCTTCCACCCCTGTGGTGGGAAGAACATGATATGTTGGTCATGACCATTCCTTTTTGAGGAATAAACCCCTTAGAAACTCTAACACCACGGACTCTGGTTTTTTCTTTCCGATCTGAGTTATTATTGATTAAGTACTTACCTGCATAGAAATTAAGAGAGTAAATTAATTATTTACGTCATACTAAGAAGCCTCACATGTTTCTAAGTTAAGTTTCACGCTACAAATAGATTTACATATTATACACAAACAACTTCTACTTCTTCCTCCGAAGTGTAATGAATTATTCAAACCGCACGCTTACCGGGTCGTGGGATATCTAAAAACAGTTCATTGATTAATCCATTCGTATATCGGCAGAATGCCCTAACATCTTCTCTCGTGCACAGTTTGTTGAAACTGACTAAAACGTAATCACTCCTTTATTGCCCTCATTCTCTCTCCACCCTCCTCCCAGTCACGTGTCTGCTAAACCAACAAGAAAACAAGCAACACCAGTACTGGAGTGCAACATTTTTCACTCTCCCTCTGGTTTCTTTTAACTTCCAAGATAAAACACCATGTCCCAGAATGCCAGGGCGGACAAACTCAGCCGTCGGTGCATGATAGATCACGAATGGCGTCTGAACGCAGACATGGCGCAAGGTCTCTTTTAGCAGTGGGGAGAGCCTTGGTTAGATCTATTCGCCACAGAAGAGAACGCGCCATGTCATCAGTTCTGCGCATTGGAATTTCCAAGGCGGCACTCGCTCGGAGATGCTTTTCGTCGCGAGTGGAGCTACGGTCTGTTGTACGCCTTTCCCCCTATACAACTTCTGCCCAGAGTGCTGAAGATCAGACTCCGGACTGGGCACGAAGATACTGGTATCCCGAGCTACTCAGCATGTCAGTCGATCCCCCGATTCGTCTGCCTCTTCAGGAGGACCTTCTGTCGCAGCAGCAGGGGACGGTCCTCCACCCTAACCTGTCCAGTCTCCATCTCCATGCGTGGAGATTGAGCGACGACAGTTTAGGCCATTTGACTTGCCTCCTGAGGTCTGTGATGTGATTCTGGCAGTCAGACGTCCATCCACAAAATCGGTATACGCCTGCAGGTGGAAAACATTTGTGGAATGGTGCACAGCAAAGGCTGTGGATCCCCTTTCTGCCCCCCTTTCAGAGGTTCTCCTCTTTCTTCTTTCTCTTGCCCAGCAGGGCTCTGCTCTGGGCACTATCAAGGGCTATCTCTCTGCCATGTCAGCCTTTTTAAGGCTACCTCATCAGCCTTCTATTTTCAAGTCCCCTGTTGTAAATAGATTTTTGAAGGGCATCACTCGCATGTTTCCTCCTGTTCCTTTCTTGATGCCTCAGTGGGACTTGAACCTTGTTCTTACTTATTTGATGTGCGGTCCTTTCGAGCCACTTCACAATTGCCCTCTTCGTCTTCTCACTCTTAAGACTGCCTTCCTGGTTGCCATCACCTCTGCCAGGAGAGTGAGTGAGCTCCAGGCTCTTTCTTCCAAACCTCCTTTCCTGTCTGTTCATCCGGACAAAGTTGTGCACAAACGGACCATTTCTCGATTGGTCGTTGTGTGCATCAAGGCTTGTTATTCACTGGCTAAAAAGAAGCCTCTTGTGGGGCTGCGTGCCCGTTCCACTCAGGCCACAGCGGCTACTATTGCCCTGGGTCGGGGAGTCCCCTTGCAGGACATCTGCCAGGCAGCTACGTGGGCCTCACTGCACACGTTCGCAAGACACTGCTGCCTGGACAGCCAAGTCCGGAGAGATGGCTTTTTCGGCCATTCCGTTCTCCAGGACTTCCTGGTGTGAATATTGGTTCGCAGACCCACCACCGGGGTTGGTATTGCTGGGGTACGCATTTTAAAGTAAGGAATCTAATACTAAGAAACAGTAGTTCGTATTAGATTCCTTACCGCCCCACCCATATTCCCCGTTCTGCGAACCGATATCTAGGGTTAAGGTCATCCCTTTTTAGGGCCCTAGTTTTAAGGGACCAGTGTTGGTTTTTATCATGGCTCTGCGTTTCTGGCGCGGAAAAGCTGTGTATAACAACTGAGTCAGCGCGCGAGGGCGGCATCTAAGTACTCCGGCGACGTCATCCCGGCGCCGACGACGCACGCGGAGCCGCAGACACCTACCGACACGCAGGGATACTGCTACGCAAAAGTTTCCGGATACAGACTGACGCCTGGGGATATTCTAAGGTAAGGAATCTAATACTAACTACTGTTTCTTAAAGATATATAGTTACCGAAGGAAGTAACTTGTGCATCTAAGACCTATCTGTTTCCCATGACATCGGGAGCTCAGAGGCCTGTGAATATATCAAAAGGCCCGACTTGGTCACCTTCGGCCTTCCGGTATTTGGGGATCCGAGTGTTCCACTACTTGGAAGACCTGCTGAAGGGTAATCTGGGAAATGCTCTTAGATCTCTTAAATCATGTGTCCCCTTCTGGTGATCTCTGAAGTTGCCCATCGTTGCTCGGATCTCGGTATCCGAACTGGGCATGTTGCCTAGACTACTATATTTTTTACTAACCTCCCAGTAAAAGTGCTGGGTTCCTGGTTTAAACAACTAGGCACTCTTCTTAGGGAACTGATAAGCAATTGCTGACACCACAGGGTTTCTCTGGAGGTCCTCAGGCACTGGTGACCATCAGAGGCTGATGGAAAATACTTCAGGGGTGAGAACTCAGACTCAGAGTAGGAGAAACTCTTGCATACCCCAAGAGTGTTTCTAGAAACATGAGTCTAAAGCACACCCAATTTAACTATGTCCGTATGACTCATTGGACTCCCCACAGACTCCAGGTGATTTATTGAGGAGAACTTCAGACATTCTCCAGTTGTGCCTTCCTATATGCAGATTTTGGCCACATGACCTGGAGCTGTCCCCACTTGCGGCCATTCTGGGAGACTGTAATACAGACACTCCATTCTGCTCTGGGCCACACCCTTGATTGCAACTACACACTATAGATCATTAAGGGAACTATTGCTTTATTATTTTAGAGATCACCTGATAACACTGCACTGGTTCTGGTGACAGACCCCTGAGACAGTTTAGTTTTTTGTTCGTTCTTTGCATTGTAATGGTCACTGCAGACACCCTTACTGATATTACTGATCATCCAATACTAACTTGAATGTGATGCCAGTTATGTTTCATGAGATGCATGGGACCGGGCCAGATGTGTATATTGCATAAGTAACAAATGTTTGTATTATCCTTTGATAGCCGACGTAACACTAAATGTATTCTGTGTCCACTAAACTGATAACCTTCTCTACGCATGACTTACAAATCCTAAATGGCAATAAAAATATGGTTTAGAAAAAAATAGAAGCAAGAGGCCTGCTGTTTGTAAATGCGACACTTTGAAATGGAAGAAAATAAAATGTAGAGTTAACTTTTCATTTTTATTTTCTCCCATTTAATTCAAGTTCAAGTTTTTAATTAATTTCATTTGGTACGCCACTGAGGACCACAAATATTTAATACAATATAGTCCATTTTGAACCATTTTGTTAAAAAACTTTCAGTCTAATACAAAGATAAAATTAGTTTTAAAAATTTAAAAAGATTATAACTTACAAATTCATTTGGCGGAGCTTTGCATAGATTAAGCATTTTGTGTGTAGAGTTGATTTTACATTTAACATAAACTGGGACCAGAAACCTTTTCTGCGCTTTAACAACTATTACGTTTGGGCAGGTAAACAAGAGATGCTCTAAATCCTGCTCTCTACCGTTACACAGATTACAAATAGTGCTTTCTTTTGGGTGCCACCTGGCGGTTACGGTTTTTACAGGGAGTATTCCTAATCTAAGCAGGATAATCAATCTCCTAGCCCCGTGGTTAAGATTATATTTAATATACTGTTGTGGTTTCTTAAATTCAAAAGACTCTGCAACATTTTTATAGAAGGGCAGTTTAAGACAGTGCTGGGAGTCAAGGTCAAGCTAAGTCTTGTCGAAAATTGCTTTAAAAAGAGTTTCAGGTGGGCAGGTGTCCAGGATAATAACAAGTTAGTGTTAGTCTCTGAAAGTTTATAAGCCGTTAAAATATTTCTTGAGAATACGTACTTCGATGATTCATGGTCGAATGTTTCTATTTTAAGGGGAGCAAGGAGACATCCTTGCCTTCCTCTGCGTGTAGAAGATTATATGCCCATCTGATTACATTGGCAATTCCTCGGGCATAAGCACTAGTTAGTGAATACTCTAGGCGGAGAGCTTGTACTGGAACTGCCTGGGACAACCTCGTTAGTTTGCGTAGTATGTTTCCTTCTCTTAGATCTAAGAAGTTCCATTGACTTATTGGTATGTATTCCAAAGCGTATGACAGAACTGGTGGTATTTTAACGCTGTATACTTTCAGCATAGAAAAGAAGTGTCTTTGTCCAGAAGCGGCGTACAGCCTAGACAGTGCTCCCACGTGCATATCCGACTTCCGGATCAAATTCAAAGTATGAGACCTATTCTGTAAAGAGTTAGTAAAAATTCGACCTAGGTAAGTATATTCGTTTGCGACTTCGACCTTTTTTTCTCCTAGGAACCAGTGATATTTAATACACCTTTTCCTTCCTGAGAACAGGACTATTTTTGTTTTTGCAATATTTGGAATTAGGAAGTTTTCCTCCGAGTTTTTGTGGAGTGCCTGAAGGTTTCTTTACAGGCCAAATGGGGTTAGATCTATTATAATTACATCGTCTGCATATAACATCGTGTGTACTTTGTGGGAGGCGATTTTTGGTGGAAAATTACTTGTCTCCTGGAAACGCTGAGGTAGATCACTAAGGTACAGGGTAAACAGTAGGAGAGCAAGGAGACATCCTTGCCTTAAGCCATTTGGAGTCGAGATAGCACTAGTGAGACCCTTTTCCCTTCCCATTTGAACCTGCCACCAAGTTTTTGTGTGTAGTGATATTAGTATATGCAGTAATTTCTCTGGGATACCCATTTTGCCGAGTTTTCTCCAGAGGATTCCTCTATCCACTCTGTCGAATGCAGTAGAGAAGTCGATAAATGCAGCGTATACAACCTGAGATTTAGCAGTCACGTATTTGTCTAAGATGGTTTGTAACACTCCAATGTTATCCGTGACTGAATGCTTTGATCTAAAACCAGCCTGATATAGCGGAATTTGTCCAGATGTGAAGGCCCAATCTTTAAGGTGATCTAAAACCGTTGCAGTAAATATTTTTCCTGATGCATCCAGGAGGGCTATTTGCCTGTATTTGCCGGGATGTAGTCTTGTGCCCTTTTTGTGTACAGGTATTATTATACTCCCCTTCCATGATTTGGGAATTTCTCCAGTGGTGTAAATGTAATTAAAAAGGGGAGATAACACCTTGCTCCATTCTTTAGGGTTGCACTGGAGGACCTTAATCGGGATTTGGTCTGGGCCTGATGCTCCTGTTGTGCGTGCCTTTCTAATGTGTATCTCAATTGAGAGAGGACTCGTTACTCCACTATTTAAAGGGTTTATTTCTTCGTTCATGGTAAGATTGTGGATCATTTCCGAATTGGTGTTCAGTTTGTATAAATTGGCTAGATAGCGATCCCATTCCTTTGGGGGGACCTGGATAGATTGTAAGATTTTTTTCGTACCCGTTTCTTTGGCAATTATATTCCAGTATCCTCGTTGGTTATTTTGCTTTGCTGCGATCTGCAGATCTATCCAATTTTGATCTTGTGCTATTCTCTTGTTTTTTCCTTGTCTCTCCTACGTTGGTTTTTTAGTTTATTGATTTCTACCTGTTTAGATGGAGATATTTCTACAAACTGTTGTCTGATCAGTTTATTCAAATGTTTTGTATTAGTAGCTGGCTTTGGCCTTTTATTTGGATTCTTTGTTGTTCTTGATTGGTTTAATTTTCCCTGCAATTTTTGTTTTAGATTTTTGATGATCAGTTCAAAGTTTTTTATCGGATTTGCAGAATGAGATACCTATAGGAGTTGCATTGAGTCTATTATATTGATTATTTTATTGAATGTAGTCGAGTTCCAGTGAATACGTCTTTGGTTAGGGGTCACTAGTACTGAGCTGTGTTTATACATCATTCGGCTAGAGACTTTGGATTGAGTTATCCACTCTGTTTTTGCTAGTAGAATAGCATGATCGCTGCCATGAGCAAAGTTTATTTTAAGATGTAAGATTGAGCCATATAGATCGTAGCTACAAATCATGTAGTGAATTACTGTTGCCCTGCCTTGGGTTTGAGGCAGGAATGTCGCCTTCTACATTGCCATTCAATATTACTCCATGAAGTATAGGGAGTGATGCAACTAGAATTTTTCCTCTTTTATCCGCCTTATTTTCTTTCGGAAAAAGTGGTGTGGAGATTCCCAAGGCCTCCTCTTTGTGCCAGTCTGCCCATTTTTGAAGTAACTCATTGGAGATTTTCCCGTTTAGGTCACCCAATAATAAGAACAATGGATACCCTTGGCTTTCAATTGTTTGTTCAATATCTTTTAGGATTTCAATAGCGAGTGTGTCCATTCTTGCTCCAGGGGGAATATAGATATTATTAATTAGAAGATCTTTTAAAGTTTCTAGAGGATTTGTCCTAAATTTGACCTTAATGCATTGATGGTTATTTGAATTAGTTGGTATAATTTCTTGGGCCCATTTAAAATCTTCACTTAGCAAAATCGCTATTCCTCCTTTCGCATGTCCCCGTTCAACCTTGTCTGCAGTGGTGTCATATACAAAGTATTTCTCTTGATCCAAATTTTGTGTGGACCAAGTTTCTTTGAGGGCCACTACGGATGGGGAATTTTTTATTATTTCATCCATTTTTTGTTTGGTTTTACCTGCTATATTCCAAGAGGCGATCGACAAGCCTGTGCTAAACAGGGGATTTTTTGTCTTTGGATAGATTATTACAGTTCAGGGTCTTCGAGATCCAGGTCCATGAATATTCCTCCTTTGTTGTTTCTTTGCCTGGGGTATTTTTCCTCCAGACTTTTCTTTCCCCGTTATTTATGGAGACGAGTATATTTTTTAAAGTTAAATCTGGGGTATTGGTCCTGGCGTTGGAGATTTGCTTCGACCACTGTGTTTTAAGAGATTCTTCTATTTTGGGTTTTTTGTGGTCGTTGTACTGTATTACTGGGGTCAGATCATATCCATATTTGTGGAGTGTTTCACTCTCCTTCATTATAATTCCTGGTATTATTGGAGACCAAAATTCTATGATTGCTGTCGTTGTTTTGGAATTCTCCGGGAACTAAACTAATTTTATTTCGTTTCGCGCTAGCGATTGTAGAGGTTGAATTTTTTGTAACAGGCTAATAATTCGGCCACGGTTGAGTGGTGCGTCGTCTACCGGAAATAATTCCGTAATTTCCAGTGAATTAGACCTGATTATCTCTGCCTGTTTATACTTTTCCTGAATAGAGGCCGATCGTGTTGGGCTTTCTTTTAGAACCAGACTTGGAGATCCTTGACCTCCTACAGAAAAGATGATTGCCTTTGGGTTTAGTGTACTCCGATGGTTAACATTATCAGTTTGCGTTAATACCGATGTATTCTGCCCCTTTATTTTCATGGTCTGGAGGAGATCTGCTCTATCCTCGTTATCTGAAGATCCAGTTGGTAACAAGGGATCCTTCTGGATTATTATTTTACGTGCTTTCTTTTTCTCTATTCTTCTTAACGCCTTTCTCCGTTTCAACTTGGTCCTCTTTTGTTTTCTTTTGCCTTTGTTACTTTCTTGGCCCTGTATATCGTTAGATAGTGGCTCGATCACAGAAGTATGTTTGCGTTGAGTTATGTCAGGGCTATTCACCATAGTTTTTGTTTTGGTTATGGTAAAAATTGGGTAGTACGCTTTGGGCTGATGATATAACGTAGGTGTGGTTTCGTCCTTAAAAAGGCTTCTAAGGGAATAGATCTGGTTGTTTTCCTGAGATTTCAAAAGAGGTTTTTTTCCGGTTTGAGTTGCGATCTCTTTTTTTACAGGGTAAAGCGTTTCCGCTAAATCAGCTTTTAAAGTATCAGAGTTTTGCACTTTACATTTTTCGCAGACTCCTACTGTTTTTGTTGAATGCGTTTGCTCTTTCTTCTTTTTTTCTTCCATTAGAAATTGTAATATACCTAGTTGAGTATCAAGGGTTTGATCGGAGTTTTCCAGTATATTCCCTAGGTGAATAAGGACCGACTCCACTATATTTTGCAGAGTAAACAGAGATTTAGAGACTGGGGTATAATTATTAGAGAAGCCTGTATTTTTGAAAAGAGACAGATCTGGGGATTTCTCCAGGTATCCCTCTGTCAGAAGGTTTTTGCGGAGTGCTATTCTGTATCTTCTCAGTTTCCTTTTGGGGTCTCTTATGAAATATTATGTCTTTGATATTAATATCAGGGCAAGTGATATTATACTCTAGAGATTGTTGCGTTTTGAGTGTTTCTAGTGTTAGACCTGGGGCATCATGGATAGTGATAGAATCCTCCAAGGTAAGTGGAATACTTTTTTGAGGAGCCTCAGGTGTTCTTTGTATTTGGGTGTTGGTTAGATGTAAATCTTCCTCTTCTTCCTCTTTACATCCTTTCTTTTCCTTGATTGTCTGGTCTTTTGTTAATTGCCCCTGTTCGTTTGTCTTTAGGTTTTCAAAGTACTTTTTGATCCCTGGAGTTACTATAAGCTTTCCTGCTCTTGTTATTTTATGGGAGCTCCTCCGAGTTGCCTCTTCCGTTCCCATCCTTTTCATAAAGATGGTTCTTGACCTTAGTTTTTTATATGCCATAACAGTTTAAGAGATCACTCGGAATTATTTGGTTGTAGTTTTTAATTGTCCTGTTTATAATGAAAGAACTTTTTCTAGGGGTTCCAGTCTACCCTACCGGAGGGGTAAAGCTCCAAAGCGCCAGGTGACCGGTGCGCCGCTCATGCAACACCGAAACTGGCGCTCAGTTCGCGTTCCCTATCCCTATTTATCCCGTGGCTGTAGTTTTTAGGCAGGTTTGAGATTAGTTTGTAGTTGCACTTTATCACCACTGCAAGTAAATCCAAAAGAGATTAAGGTCTATTTCCCAGTGGAGGTTTATTTAGTAGGTGGTTGATAATAGCTGTGGTCCACTTAAAATTGCTATATCATTAAAAGTAAAATGGTCAGTTGGATGTTTATATGCTCTGTGCAGTTAATTAGCAGCGTTCTTTAACAGTTTCATAGAGAGCAGAAATTACTATCCTACTGGAATAGCTTTGGTGTATAGCCACGTACCTGGGTCAGTTAGTATGTTTTTCGCGTCCCAGGTACCCTTTCAGACAACAGTCCCAGCTGGTCAATCCAGGCCAAACCTCCCATGAGTCCAACTGTGTCCGGAGGGGGGAAGCCCCAGGGCACCTCTCACGTCAACCTCTGTCCTCCGCTCGCAGAGGACTCTCGTTAGTCCAACCGGTCCCAAGTCACTGCTCACTTTTCTGCGAGCATTAGAGGAGATATCAGGCACAAATGCAGCCGAGTCCTGGGGTTTTCACAGTTGCTGCTGCTTTTGCCTAATCCCGGAAGCCTGTGCACCCCTCGCGGCTGTTGTCACTTTTAGCTCACTCACACCTGGGTCAGTGGAGTGTCAGATCTGCTTGGGGGTGATGAGGGTGAACTTGGCTCGCGATGCACAACAGTGTTGGCTCCCCGCCTTGACACTCGGGCTTGGGCTGCCTCTTGATGCCTTTGCTGTAATCGCTGCGCTTGCTGCCCACTCCTGCCCAAAGCGCCACTCTCGACCTGCAGTGACTCGCGGCTCCGGCCGCTCCCAGAGCGCCACTCGAGGCTGCTGCCTCGTCCGTTCCCAATGCGCCGCTCGCGGCTACTGCCGTGTCCCACTTGCGGCTCCGGCCGCACCCAAAACGCTACTTGCGGCTGATGCCGCGTTCTGCAGATTCTCGCTGCTCCGACCGTTGTCTGTGCACCCCTCGCGGCTGTGAACTCTGCATAGGCTCCCACCGTGCCCGGGATAATTTTCGGCTGGGGGATTACCTTGGTGGGGTTGCCTCAGCGTTTCGGTCCGGGCGTTCCGGTCGACGTCCTCCTCATCTTCCTCGTGTTTCTCGTTTGCTCCCATTTAATAGCATTCAGCTACATCATTTTGTTCTCGCACTCCAATATTGTTAGCTTGGACTTTGCATAAAAAAAAGTTCAGTGCTTCAGCTCTACACCTCTCTCTCTCTCTCTCTCTCTTCTCTCTCATCATATATCATATCATTAGGAGATGGAATTAAGAAAACCTTATAAATGAAATAAAGGTTACAGGGTCATTATAGTTAAGCTCAGAAATTCAGCTTTTATAGTTACCTCAGCCATCTATAACTTACGCCCCGCAATGCCCTGCTTATGAGATGTCATGAGTAATGCCATTGACCATGTCATGAGTGATGTAATATGTGATGTCATAAGCACTGCATTTGGGGGGCTTAAGTTATAGTTAGCTCAGGTAACAATAACTACAGAATTTCTATGGTTTTGTACTAGTGACATCTGAGCCGAACTATAACGTCCATGTAATCTTTGTTTTTTGCTGTAAATTTCGAAGGCTTTTTAATTCTATTTCGTCCCTATAATCTTTAATTTCTACCATTTAAAAAAAATTGCATTTTCGAACTATAATGTCCCTGTAACCTGTGGTTCTTCCAATTAATTTCAATGTTTTTTAAATGTGTATTTCCTTACTGTAGCCTGTAATCTTTGAGAGTCGGAATGTGAGTCGCTGTATAGGTAAGTAAGTGGGTGTGAGTGGGTGAATGGGTTTGTGAGTGGGTGTGTTGGTGCCTGTGTGGGTTTGTGAGTGGGTTTGTGAGTGGCTGTATGGGTCTGTACAGTGGGCGGAGAAAGAGGACAGGGCCTCCGATGAGCACTCAGCAATACTGCTGTGTGGGACTTTTACTGGTGGTAACAGGAGGGGTTCTTGACCCCCAATTTAAAGATTTTTAATTTTCCTAATGGACCTGGAGATATAGCGCAATTAGACCTATGAAGGATATTCAACTGCAGTAATAGATTTCTTAAACTTTGAGCCTTGAAGAAGTGGTTTCTTCACAAAACACATGTTGGCTTGGCTGTGAATTTCATGGTTGTTATTCAAGAAATTGGGCAAACTACTGTGAGGAAATTTGACAAAGACTTTAGTTGAATCTTCTTTTTGGACATCAGGTATTTCTCAGTACATGAACTAAAATACCATATGGACACTTCTCTGTAAGGGTAACTGAGACCGGAGTTTTAGCACCGGGCAAGTTTTCTATTATCCCTTTGTTAATTTTGATATATGTATATACCATATATATATTAAGATGCCCACAAGTGGAACGCACTCCCTGCACGCATACTCCAGTCAAGGGAAGAAACCACCTCATTCTGCGCCAACAGAGCCTGACGCGTTTCAGGTAAACCGCCCTTCCTCATAGGCTTTTCTGCTCATTGATGAACTGCAGGCATCGGGCAACCAGTTTCGTAGTCCCTCATTTATTGTAGCTACACATATGTCAAAGTTCAAACTCAATGAATGATTCAAAGCAATGTACACTGGGACTGGTGGTCCGTACAGGGAGTGCGTTCCGCTTGTGGGCATCTTGTGGAACCTTATAAATTCGGCAGACCCGGTCGAGGAACGCACGGTCGCACACTGTAGCGGTTCCGCTGCTGGTGCTGCAATCAGTGTGGCGGACCTGATTTCGCACTACATGTGAACGGGGAAGTGTTGTGCCATATATATATATATATATATATATATATATATATATATATATATATATATATATATATATATATATATATATATATATATATATACATAGATTGCTTGGTTCAGCTTTGAATAAAATCTGTGCTTGAAGTAAACTACTGGATCTGCGTGATTTCCTGGGTCGATGCGGTCGGAGCCTGGGAGGTTACACTTGCTTGATATAGATATAGATATATATATATATATATATATATATATATATATATATTCATTCTTCCACCAAGTTGCAATAACACGCATCACTCTCACAGTTTAAGCAGAATAACGATTTATTCTTTCTTTTGCAGTGCCATGATTCCTCTTCACCAACGCGTTTCACCCTGCTGGGCTTGATCGCGATGCAAAGTACTTTGCACCGTGATCAAGCCCAGCAGGGTGAAACGCGTTGAAGGGGGATATTGGCACTGTAAAAGATAGAATAAATCGTTATTCTGCTTAAAATATGAGAGTGCTGCGTGTTATTGCAACTTGGTGGAAGAATTGATGCAAGGCTTGTCCAGCCTTGTCACGCACACCAGCTGTGAAAAGAGTGCGCTTCGTAATAAGGACACTTTGGTGAGATATATAGATGCATATTATCTGCGCAGCCAGACGCGCAGTTGAGATGGCCCTGCAGCTTCAAGTGACTACGGGATTTACTGGCACCACGCTGTTTGCAGCATAGAGACAATCGAGGAATCGATAATCCCGGGAGTCCGCCAAGATTCTCAGAGCAGCGGAAACAGACAGGTATTTTATCTCGACAGGCAAAACAGTCTCGCAGAGGGAGGAAGGGCGCTGCAGTCAATGGGGACACGGGACAGGCACTGCGATGTTCGTCGTCCATCGACCACCCCGCCCTCCTGTGTGGGCACAAACTACATTTTCTCCACTCCCCCACACCAGCAACCTAACTGTGCCGAGACAATGCATATTGGGACTTGGAGACCGCAACATTCAACACGGGCTGTCAATGCTGCGCAGAACGCATTAGGGGGAGGGAACTCAGTGCCTGCAGATATTTAGTCACAGGAGGAAATCATTTGGGGCTGATTCGTTTAGGAGAAAGGTGCTGAAGAAGGCTGAAATGCCAGAAACCGGTCCCCGGTAGCTTGTCTCCTTTCTGGTGAAGAATTGGCTTGGTAGTTTAGTCTGCCCTGTTCCCATGATGCACTGGGCCAGGGACAGACTGATTTGCATATAGCCAGGTTCTGAGCTGGGATGGGGCAGTGAGATAAATAACGGTGATGGATCAAGCCCTGATCTTTGGACTGGGTAAGAGTGGTCTGTTTAACTCAGACACTCTGTTCATCACCACCCCCTTTTTGCAAATCGTTTTTGGCCACTATAGGTGTGGCAGGGTATACTCAGACATGAGTCCCTTTCTCACTGCTCCATCAGGATTCAAGCAAGCCGGGCCGAAGAAGGCTGAAATGCCAGAAACCGGTCCCCGGTAGCTTGTCTCCTTTCTGGTGAAGAATTGGCTTGGTAGTTTAGTCTGCCCTGTTCCCATGATGCACTGGGCCAGGGACAGACTGATTTGCATATAGCCAGGTTCTGAGCTGGGATGGGGCAGTGAGATAAATAACGGTGATGGATCAAGCCCTGATCTTTGGACTGGGTAAGAGTGGTCTGTTTAACTCAGACACTCAGTACATCACCACCCCCTTTTTGCAAATCCTTAAGCTGAAATGCATCCGCCATTACCTGGACCTCTGAATTAAACGGCTACCTGTTCCTTACTCCCCGTGTGGCCTCTTTTCTTTGAAAAGTGTTCAAGTCATATATATATATATATATATATATATATATATATATATATATATATATATATATATATATATATATATATATATATATATATATATATATATCCTACTGGCGGTCACCAGTAGGTAGTTATAGTTAGGATTTTTTTCAATGCAAAATCTCAAAATTCTATTGTGAATAACTTAGGCGCCGGTTGACGAATCTGCCTGAAAATTTCCTCAAATTTGCCTCGCGGAGCTCCGGTCCTTCCCTGAAAGTTTTGGGGGGATTCGTCAAGCGGGGGCCGAGATAAAAGGGGGGTCCCAAAACGTGTTTTCCCCATGTTAATTTCCATAGGGTGGTAGACCTCACTTTTAGACCGAACGGCTGAATGGATTTCCACCAAACTTGGCAAAATTGTAGGGACTGGTAGCCCGATGTGCCTTTGCTATGTCTCAAGATATGTGCTCCAGTGGTTTTTATGAAAATTAACGTTGAAAAAATATATATTGGGCTACATTGGGCTATATATATGTTAGAGCCCAAATGTAGCCCAATGTAGCCCAATGTAGCCCAAAGATGGCCACCAGAGACAAAAAAAAACAAATGTAGCCCAAATATCAGCCAGATGTAGCCCAACTATAGCCCAATGACAGAATGTCCCAGAGTGTTCTAAAGAACAACTAGAGCGCTAACAGTCTTACTTATGACAAAAGTATGGCACACCTGAAGTCATCTTGATTGGAATAAAGTGTTAACACTTAATACATTTAATTTGCAAAGGAACAAAATGAGGGGGTTCATTTTGCCATAGAAATTATGATTAGTGCTGAAGAACGAAAAATTAGGGCACAATTTGAGTGACTTCTCAAATCCTCCTATATTTCATTAGATATGCAATCTCCCAAGATGGCCACCAGAGACAAAAGAGCCCAAATGTAGCCCAAATATCAGCCAGATGTAGCCCAACTATAGCCCAATGACAGAATGTCCCAGAGTGTTCTAAAGAACAACTAGAACGCTAACAGTCTTACTTATGACAAAAGTATGGCACACCTGAAGTCATCTTGATTGGAATAAAGTGTTAACACTTAATACATTTAATTTGAAAAGGAACAAAATGAGGGGTTTCATTTTGCCATAGAAATTATATATATATATATATATATATATATATATATATTCACTGAAAAAAACATAGGTTTCACACCAGTTATAGTTAGGAATTAGCATTTAAAAAACCTATTAAATTCACTGAAAAAAACATAGGTTTCACACCAGTTATAGTTAGGTGGAAATTTCACTCGCATAAAACCATTGAAATTCCCACGTTATAGTTAGTTGGACTCACTATAACTTGCGCGTGCAATGCACTGCTGATGACGTCACATATTACATCACTCATGACATGGTCAGTGACCTCACTCATGACATCACTGATGACATCTCAAATGACATCACTGATGACAACATCCTTGTGACAAAGTGGCAGACCTATCAGCATAAAATAACCTTTGACACACACATTCAAAAATAGAAACTAACATTTTCTTAAAATAGGAGAAACCAATACCAATTACAATATATTCAGTGAATATATAGATCTATCTATCTATATATCTATCTATATATATATATATATATATATATATATATATATATATATACATATATATATATACATATATATATATGTCACGCCTTTGTAACAAGCCACGTGACAAAGAAGGCATAACCTTCGAAACGCGCTGAGAGAAGAGTTATTGAATAAACGTGCTTTATTGCAACAAGTGGCCTGGACATTGCTTTTGTTCGTGGAAACAGAAATCAATCAGTTGGATTTATTGGGATTCGCAACCCCGTCCATATATATATATATATATATATATATATATATATATATATATATATATATATATATATATATATATATATATATATATATATATATATATATATAATCTCGGTAAAACCGAGTCACAAGAAAACTGTAAAACAAAGGTGAATAAAAAAGAAAAGGGGGCACGGTTGAAACACCTTGACCCCCTAGGCCTGCTCAGGGGGTCCCACAAGGACCCCCAGGGCCAAAAAAAGATTATTATTTTTTTTAATTTGGTGAAATTTGCGCTGGGGTTGCGAATCCCGCCAAAATGTAAAAAAAAAAAAAAAATGAAGCGCGTGTTCCAGCGCTTCATTTAATTGAGGACCCCGGGTGGTCCAGGTTCCGGGGGGCATTGCAACATTTTTTTTTGTTGGACCCCAGGGACCCTCAGGACTCAAGGGGATTTAATCCCCCAATTTGCAACGCACCGGGGAGCACGTTTTAAGTTGGAGAATTAAGTCCCCTTCAATTCTAAGGGTCCTTGGGGGCCAACTAGCCCACCAGGTACCTCAAGTAAGCGCCAAGGAGCTGCAGTGCAGAGTGGTGGTCCAAGACCACGCCCCCTTTTTATACCACTCTGTAGCACAGCTCTGTGGTGCTTACTGGAGGTAGCTGGTGGGTTAGTTGGCCCTCGGGGACCCTCAGGATTCAAGGAGACTAAATCACCCAACTTAAAACGTGCTCACCTTCCGGAGGATAAAAAAGAGTAAGCAGCAGCTATTTTACAGGATGGGGCTAGGACGGCCTCTGAATCCATTGATATTGCGATGGACATCTTTTCAGTGGTGTTTCGTCAAATGATGGGAGCAGTGGCTCTCAGAAGACAAGGTTGGCTGAAGGCCACATCTTTTAGACCGGAGGTACAGGCAAAAATTGTTGACTTGCCTTTCGATGGAGAGAATCTCTTCAATAAAGTCATCGATGATGCTCTCCAAGGAATCAAGGCGGATACGGACACAGCGCGGGCACTAGGGTCTCTTCAGCAGGGCAGATTCTAGTCCTTTCGGAAGAGAGGATCTAGAGGCCAATTCAGTCAAAGATTTTCGTACCAGTCCAACAGGTACCAGCATACAATCAGCAAGGTTACTGTCAATGTTCCAGTAACCATCAATACCGTTCCTCAAATCCCTGTTACCATCAGCAATCCAGGGGAAAGAATGCTGCGAGGGGAAAAGCACAGCAAACTAATAGACGGTAGTGACTTAATCAAGGCGCCCTCCACTTGTCAGACCCCAGCATTATCTCTCTTTTTTTTTTTTAACAATGGCTGTTGATATCAACAGACAGATGGGCACTGGATATAATTCACCAAGGCCATACCCTGGAATTTGTACAGAGGCCCCCAAATCAACCTCCTGTCTTAAGACAGCAGCAACATCTAGCAGCTCTCAAAGCAGAAGTATTGTCTCTGATAGAAAATAGGGCTATAGAGGAAGTTCTGCTTCCTCAGCAAGGAAAAAGATGTTATTCATATTTCTTTCTGATAAAGAAAAGCAGGTAATGGACCTGAGGGATCTTAATCAATTCATGAAGAAAATTCCGTTCCGCATGCTCTCACTTCAGGAGATTCTCTTACTTTTATGCAAAAAAGATTTTATGGCATCCCTGGATCTCTTGGGTGCTTATTTCCACATTCCGATTCATGTAAAGCACAGAAAGTATCTGCGTTTTGTAGTGGAAGGGCGTAACTACCAATTCAAAGTGCTGCCTTTTGTACTAAAATCGGCTCCAAAGGTCTTTACAAAGTGCATGGCACCAGTGGCAGCTCACCTGAGACTACAAGGGCACCAAATCTTCCCATATCTGAACGATTGGCTTATAAAAGGATCATCTTACTAGGAAGTCCAGATCTCTTTAAAAGGCTGCATGGATCTATTTTGTTGCCTGGGCCTTCGAGTCAACCTAGAAAAGTCTTCCCTAGTGCCTTCGCAATTCCTTCCATTTCTAGGGGCCATGCTTCACACAAAGGAAGCAAAAGCCTTTCCGTCAGAGGAGTGGATTCAAAAAATGTTAAACCTGACATCAAACCTACAGTCAAAAAAGTACACTTCAGTGAGAATTTACAAGTCCTTGTTGGGGATGATGTCTTCCTGTATCCCATTGATACCAAATTGCCGTCTGCATAGGAGACCTTTACAGGAACTCCTCGACAAGCAGTGGATACTATCCCAGGGGTCCTTCGAAGATGGATCTCCATATCTTCTCAAATCTTACAAGCTCTGTCATGTAGGAAGATCAAAAAATATTTAACACAAGGTCTACTATTCGAGCCCCAACGACCAGTTATGTAATGTCAGATGCTTTGCTTCAAGGTTGGTGGGTTTATCTCCAGGACCTCGAAATCCAAGGTCCTTGGTCCAAACAAGAAGCTCAACTACCTATCCACATGTTGGAACTGAAAGCAGTGTTCCTATGTTTAAAAGCCTTTCTCCCCAGGATACACGATTCTACAGTTATGATAAGAACAGACAGTACAACAACAATGTACTACCTCTTGAAACAAGGAAGTACAAGATAGAAGCTGCTGTCGGCACAGGCACAAGAAATTTGGAGATGGCTACTGCTTCACAACATCTCCATCCAGGTACAACACATTCCAGGGATGAACAACACAAGGGCAGATATGTTACAAAATCTTCTCAGTTGAATAGGCGGGGGTCCACATAGCAATGCTGCAAGAGACACATACACTAGCATCAGAGGGGGAGGCATTACATCGCAGGTGGAGAGGTCAAGCGTATTACACCACGTACTCTGCATTTGCCAGGGGGGGGTCTTGATTTGGATCAGGGAGGTAGTCCCCTTCCAACACACTGCTCACAAGGTAGACCCAGAGGGCCGATATGTGGTGGTCACTGGGCGCCTCGACTGTCAGGACATCACACTCATTAATATCTACTGCCCGAATGCGGATCAGGGGGTGTTCTTTGAGCATTTATCAGGGACACTGGCTCCATATATGACGGGGGCAGTTATCATGGGGGGCGACTAACTGCATAACAGACCCAGTCCTGGATCGCTCACACCCACCACTTCATGATGCCCCAGTACATAGGATAGCTAGGATGTTTAGGGAATGGCAATCCCGCTGGGGACTGGTAAACACATGGCGACGGATGCATCCAGGGGACAGGGAGTACTCGCACCTCTCCCGCGTACATGTCCTACAAGTTCGCTTAGATACCTTCCTATGTTCACCAGATATGCACACCCGACTCCACAAGAACGAATACCTCACCCGAACGGTGTCCGACCACAATCCTCTGTTAGCCCGACTACAATGGGTGCATAACCGCCAGCCCATCCCCACCTGGCGCCTCAAGCCAGAGGCATTTGAGGGCCAAGTGTTCCACCATTAGATTAAGGAGCAAATCATGACACTTCATGGACAATGCACACACTACAGACTCTAGGGTGACTAAATGGGAGGCGTTTAAGGCAGTGATCTGGGGGCGTTGCATGGCATTATCCATAGGGGTCCGATGTACACTATTGATGGACGTGGAAAAAGCAGACCGGGGGTTGAGGGAAGTGGAGTGTAGACGTCCGAATAATCCGGACCTGCGGCAGGAATTGCTTGAAGCGAAAGAAGTGGCAGTGCAAGAGGAGCGATTGAGGTGCTTCGATTACCAGGTGTATATGGACAGAACACAGGCGGAGAGAGGTAAGGTAGGCACACTGCTGGCACGGGTCGCTACCCCTACCCGCAGTGAGCACGCAATACTAGAACTGACGGAACTAGGAGGGCGACGTCTGTTTAGGGAGGACGATATTAATGACAGTTTCCGAGGGTACTATGAGCACCTGTGTAAGAGCGCTGGAACCTGTGGGGAGGGAGACGTGGAGGAGTACCTGACAGACCTTCCGATGCACACCCTGACGGACGAAGAGGCGGAGCTGCTGGAAGCCGCAATCTCAGACTGCAAAATCCGAGTAGCTATCAAGGCACTGGCGAGAGGGAAAACACCAGGCACTGATGGGCTCCCTAAGGAGTCTATAATGCATACGTAGACGTACTGACCCCCAGGCTGGTTGAGATGTACGCGGAGGCCAGAGAGAGGGCCCACTTGCCGGACACGACTAGGGAGGCGGTGGTACCGCTCCTGAAGCTAAAGAGGTATACCCTGGAGTGCGAATCATATCGCCCATTGTCGATGCTCAATCTAGACTTCTAAGTAAGATACTGGTGACGCGATTACTCCCCTACATGGTGTCTCTGGTACATCAGGACCAGACAGGTTTCATACCTAGTCGGAACACAACCCTAAACATTCGCAGGTTATTGTCCATTATAGAATTAGGAACAACGGGGCAGCAGGGAGGGGGGGGTGTTCACTATTGACATGGAAAAGGCACTTGTTAGCCTTGAATGGGGGTTCTTATATGTTGTAGTGACTAAAATGGGCCTAGGAATGGGCTTTATAGGTTGGGTATGGTTACTATATGCTGACCCAGTAGCGAGGGTCCCCACTGGCCGCACAATATCTGCACAATATCGGGTGGAGAGGGGGACCCGCCAGGGATGTCCCCTGTCCCTGCTGCTATTTGCCTTGGCAGTGGAGCCATTGGCCTGTGTAGCAAGGTCCAGAAGGGCGTATCAGGGGATCCAGGTGGGAGGGATACGACACCAAGTGGAGTTATACGCAGATGACCTCCTACTATTCCTAAATGATGCAGAGAGCGACCTGTTTGGGGTTAAGGCAATGATGGAGCACTTTGGCTCCTTATCGGGGCTACGAGTGAACTGGCAGAAGTCCAAACTCTTCCCCCTGGTAAGGGATGCGAGGCCCCTGCTGAATCTGGGAAATCTGAGATGGGAGCCCCGCTGCTGCCGTTACGTACGGGTCCACATATTCTACACAATGGAAGACGTGAAGAAGGGCAACATAGGGAAGGTGCTCCGCTGGCTTAAGGACACCATGACCTTCTGGGGGAAGCTCCCTCTTTCGCTAATGGGACGCATCTCACTACTTAAAATGGTGCCACTACCCCGGCTGCTCTACTTTTTCGTAACATTGCCAATTTGGATATTAGCTTCCTTGTTCCGGGAGCTGGACTCCTGCATGTCGGCCTTTGTGTGGGGGTCGGGACGCAGACGGGTAGCCCTTAATACATTAAAGCAGCCCAGACTGGGGGTGCGGCATGGCAGTGCCCGACATGGAGGCTTATTATTTGGCAGGACAACTGCAGAGGTTTACGCAATGGATTGCGGGAGGCAGGGACCCATACAGGGGATGCTTCTGTTTGCCCCAGAGGGGTCCGCTGTGTTCCGAACCCTGCTGAGGACGATTAGGCTCCCACAAATCAGCAGTAACGAACATAGGGTGATACATCGGTGCTGGGGCCGATGCCTACAGAAAACTAAAACAAAGCGCCCATAGTCAAGTCAAGTCAAGTCAAGTCATAAGATTTGTATAGCGCACTACATACCCAGAGGGTTTCAAGGCGCTTAGGAAGGGGAGGAGGATTATTTGTCAAATATCCACGTTTTAAGCTGCTTTCTGAACGCTAGGTGATTCTGGGTGAGGCGAAGGTAAGCGGGGAGTGAGTTCCATGTTTTGGCAGCCAGGTATGAAAAGGATCTGCCTCCCATGGTGGTCTTGTTGATGCGAGGTACAGTGGCGAAGGCTTGGCTGGAAGAGCGAAGTTGGCGGGAGGGGGTGTAGAAGGACAGTCGAGAGTTGAGGCAATCTGGTCCGATGTCGTAGAGTGATTTGTGTGCGTGGGTAAGCAGTCGGAAAGTGATCCTCTTATTGACGGGTAGCCAGTGGAGGTCTTTAAGGTGACCAGAGATGTGTTCGTTGCGTGGGATGTCTAATATGAGCCTGGCTGAGGCGTTTTGGATTCGTTGTAGTTTCTTCTGGAGTTTAGCGGTGGTACCTGCGTAGAGGGTGTTTCCGTAGTCCAGTCGGCTCGTGACTAGAGCGTGGGTGACTGTTTTCCTTGTTTCGGAGGGGATCCAGCGAAATGTTTTTCTGAGCATGCGAAGGATGTTAAAGCAGGAAGAGGATACGGCGCTGACTTGTCTGTTCATTGAGAGTGAAGAATCCAGGATGACGCCAAGGTTCCGTGCGTGGTCTGTCGGGAGGGGTGCTTTTCCGAGGGCTTCCGGCCACCAGGAGTCGTCCCATGCAGAGGGGGATGTACCTAAGATGAGGACTTCTGTTTTGTCTGAGTTCAGTTTCAGACGGCTTTGTTTCATCCATTCGGCGACTTCTTTCATTCCTTCGTGTAGGTTAGTTTTGGCGGTGCTGGGGTCCTTGGTGAGAGAAAGGATCAGTTGAGTGTCGTCCGCGTAAGAGATGATGTTGAGGTTGTGTTGGCGGGCGATGGCCGCGAGGGGGCTCATGTATACGTTGAAGAGGGTGGGACTGAGTGAGGATCCTTGAGGTACGCCGCAGATGATTTCAGAGGCCTCGGACTTGAATGGTGGGAGGCGGACTCTCTGTGTTCTTCCGGTGAGGAACGAGGTGATCCATTCCAGTGCTTTTCCTTGGATTCCGATGTTTCTGAGGCGTTGTAAAAGGGTGCTGTGGCAGACTGTGTCGAAGGCTGCAGAGAGGTCGAGGAGGATGAGGGCGACTGTGTCTCCATTGTCCAGTAGAGTTCGAATGTCGTCTGTTGCTGCGATGAGGGCGGTCTCAGTGCTGTGTTTGGCTCGGAAGCCAGATTGTGAGGGGTCGAGTGATATGTTGGCTTCGAGGAAGGCGGCGAGCTGGTTGTTGACGGCTTTCTCGATGACTTTGGCCGGAAATGGAAGAAGCGAGATGGGGCGGTAGTTTTTGAGTTCGGTGGGGTCTGCTGTTGGTTTTTTCAGAAGGGCGGTGAGTTCAGCGTGTTTCCAGTCTTCTGGGAAGGTAGCGGAGTTGAAGGAGAAGTTGATGACGTCTCGGAGGTGCGGAGCTATGACGGAGTCTGCTTTGTTGAAGATGTGGTGAGGGCATGGGTCTGTGGGGGATCCAGAGTGGATGGAATTCATCAGGCGGATGGTGTCCTCAGTGGAGATTGGGTTCCAGGCGTTAAGGGTGTTTACGGGAGGAAGATGGTCAGCAGATGGTAGGGTGGGTTGGCTTCCGGGTTGGTTGTCAAAGCTGTTGTGGATGTCAGCAATCTTGTTGTGGAAAAAAGAGGCTAGGGAGTCGCAGAGGGTTTGAGAGGGGGTGATGTCGTTGGAGTTGGCCGAGGGGTTGGAAAATTCCTTGACGATGTTGAAAAGTTCCTTGCTGTTGTGGGCGTTGTTGTCAAGTCGATCCTTGAATGCTGTTTTCTTGGCTTTTCGGATCAGTTGGTGGTGAGTACGGGTGGCGCTTTTGAAGGCGTCCTTGTTGCTGGTGGATGGGTCTTTTTTCCAGGCCTTTTCAAGGGAGCGGCACAGTTTCTTGGACTTCTTGAGATCATCGTTGAACCATGAGGCCTTCTTGTTGCCAATTTTGTGTTGACGTTTTTTCAGTGGTGCTAAGGTGTCGGCGGTGTTGGATAACCAAAGGGTGAGGTTGGAGGCGGCTTCGTTGGCGTTAGAGGAGAGGGCTGGGGAGGTTCGAAGGAGCGATGTGGAGATCTGATCCGTGGTGATTTTGTTCCAGTTTCTTTGCAGAGTTGGTTGGAGGTGGTTGGTGGGTTTCGGCTTGTTGTAGGTGAAGTGAACACAGCTGTGGTCAGTCCAGAGGAGATCCGTAGTGTGGCTGAAGGAGACATGGTTGCTGGAGGTGAAGATGGGGTCGAGTGTGTGACCTGCGATGTGGGTGGGGGAAGTGACCAGTTGTTTAAGTCCGAGGTTGGCGAGGTTGTCTAAGAGGGTGGCGGTGTTGCGGTCGTTGATCTTTTCAAGGTGGAAGTTGAGGTCTCCCAGAAGGATGTAGTCTTTGGAGGGGAGCGCGTGTGGGGTGATGAAGTCCGTGATGTCTTCACTGAATTTTGCGCGGGGTCCTGGTGGTCTGTAGAGGAGGGTGCCTCTGAGAGTTGTCTTGGGGTCGATGTGGATCTGGAAGTGAAGGTGTTCGGAGTTCGCGAGGTTGGCGTCGGAGCTGGTAGAGATGCGGATGGATTTCTTATGGACGATAGCGATTCCTCCTCCTGTATGGTCGGTGCGGTCCTTGCGTGTGATCTTATAGTCATCAGGGATAGCGATGGCGATGTCAGGGGCGGAGGAAGCGTTCATCCATGTTTCCGTTAGGAAGGCGACGTCAGGAGAGATGGTGTCAAGTAGGTTCCAAAGGTCAATGGCGTGCCTGTGGACCGAGCGGGTGTTGAGAAGGATGCATTGTAGGTGGGTGGGGTCGGGAATCTCTGGTGTGGTCGTAGCGGAGATGTTGTCGGTGCCGCTAAATTTGCAGGAGAAGCAGGAGAACGGTCCATGGGTGCGTCCAGGAGCGGCTTGGACGCAGTTGGGGGCGCGACCGGGGTTAAGGGCTAGAAGGGTGGCGGCATCGTAGGTAATGCGGGAGGGCTGGGCAGCGCGAGGGGCAGGGGGTCTGGCACTGGGCGCGGTCCAGGCGCGGACGGGCGTAGACGGGCTTACCTTTGGCGCACCTTCGGCGCGGGTTGGGCGCGGTCGCTGCGCGTGGACGCTGCGCGCGGGAACTCCTGTCATATATGGATAGTGGAGGGGGAGGGGCGAGGGCGTTTCAGCTGGGAGGCGGGGCGGGCTCAGGGAGTAGGAAAACAACAACAGCACCGGAGACAAAATGGAGGGGGGAGCAGAGCAGGGCGCCGGGGCAGGTCGCGCTACTAACGCAAATCCAGGCACAGAATAAGCAAATACGAATTCAACAAAAGAGCACTATCACATTTAAATGCTATGCAGCGCTGATCACCAGTCTCGCGTAGTAGCAGACAGGCAGACCAGGGAGCGACCACTCGCAGCTGGAGCGACGAGGAGTCACAGCGCTATGTGGACTGGGGGGCGCTGAAATAGGTAGTGGGAGGGCGTTTCAGATGGGAGGCGGGGCGGGCTCAGGGAGTAGGAAAACAACAACAGCACCGGAGACAAAATGGAGGGGGGAGCAGAGCAGGGCGCCGGGGCAGGTCGCGCTACTAACGCAAATCCAGGCACAGAATAAGCAAATACGAATTCAACAAAAAAGCACTATCACATTTAAATGCTATGCAGCGCTGATCACCAGTCTCGCGTAGTAGCAGACAGGCAGACCAGGGAGCGACCACTCGCAGCTGGAGCGACGAGGAGTCACAGCGCTATGTGGACTGGGGGGCGCTGAAATAGGTAGTGGGAGGGCGTTTCAGCTGGGAGGCGGGGCGGGCTCAGGGAGTAGGAAAACAACAACAGCACCGGAGACAAAATGGAGGGGGGAGCAGAGCAGGGCGCCGGGGCAGGTCGCGCTACTAACGCAAATCCAGGCACAGAATAAGCAAATACGAATTCAACAAAAGAGCACTATCACATTTAAATGCTATGCAGCGCTGATCACCAGTCTCGCGTAGTAGCAGACAGGCAGACCAGGGAGCGACCACTCGCAGCTGGAGCGACGAGGAGTCACAGCGCTATGTGGACTGGGGGGCGCTGAAATAGGTAGTGGGAGGGCGTTTCAGCTGGGAGGCGGGGCGGGCTCAGGGAGTAGGAAAACAACAACAGCACCGGAGACAAAATGGAGGGGGGAGCAGAGCAGGGCGCCGGGGCAGGTCGCGCTACTAACGCAAATCCAGGCACAGAATAAGCAAATACGAATTCAACAAAAGAGCACTATCACATTTAAATGCTATGCAGCGCTGATCACCAGTCTCGCGTAGTAGCAGACAGGCAGACCAGGGAGCGACCACTCGCAGCTGGAGCGACGAGGAGTACTCCCCAGAGATGGCGCTGCAGCTACTGGAAGCCTTTCCCCATGGAGGACAGTGGCAAGACCTGAACGAATGGAGTGAAGCAGGGGCGACAAAGGTCGGGGATCTGTTCCGGGACAGGGAGCTCCTCTCCGAGGACTTCAGGGACTGGGACATACCACCAGGGCACTTTCTCCTACATGGGGCTGTCACGGGAGCAATACGACGCCACTCTGGTGCGGGGACGGTGGAACCTCCGAGGCACTACACATGCAAATATGAGCTTGGCGGGTGGAACCATCCAGGCGGTGGCCTGCCTGTATAGAGCCATTGGACGGGACTCCACACAACCACTAGATAGACTATGACACAAATGGGAGGACGACATTGGCAGGCCACTAGAGGATAAGGACTGGGACAATGTTTTAGAGCGAACTGCCAAAGTATCTCGAAATGCATGGTTTAGCCTCATCAGCTTTTATGTACTCCACCAAGCCAATTTAACCCCAGTGCGTGGGCTGGTGTACAATATCAACCGATATTTTGTTGGCGCAGATGTTAGGTGCCCGAGGTGTTAGGAACAGGGAACGACGTTTATACATATCATTTGGAGCTAGGCAAGAAGTGACACAAGTGACAGCGAGGGTGACGGAAAGGGTGGTCCCCTGTACACCAGCCCACATACTGCTCCATTTATTTCCGCACTCTGCTAAAACCAAAGCCACATCCAGGTTCCAGGACATGGGATTTATTTTGGCAAAGCGGGAAATCACTAGTAGCTGGAAGAAACCGGTGGGCCCTGAGATCATCAGATGGAGACGTGCATTGGAGAAGTGGGCGGGTTGCGTGAGCATGGTTCTGCTTCGGAATGCACGGCTGGGAGCGGATAAGCCGGAGAGAGCCCAGGCATGGGAAGGGCTGGTGGCGGACTTAATGAGACTGGGCAGGGACTCTGAGGCCTCCACACCAGAGAGAATCCAACACGTAGAGCATCCCCAGGGACGAGCTTAAGGTGGTATACCCCAATGGAAAAGCGAGAATGGAATACCAGAGAGCATATTAATCGATCTAAATGATACTCAAGGGGAGACAGCAGTGCGGGGAGGGGGTTGTTGTTGTTGAGGCCTTATTGCCGGGAGAGGGGATGGGGGGGGCATACCTAATGTGCATGTAATAGCTAAGGGGAATACTGTGAACTTACAAGTTGCCATGTACAGTTAGGGCATGGTGAGGACATGGACAGCATCAACAGGTTATTGGGTTGTATTCCCCGCTTCAGAACAATGTATACTGCTAACTCTAAGGTGTTCGATGTAAGCATTATAAAAGGCAATACACTTTGTTTAACAAAAACAAAAAAAACAAAAACAAGGGCAGATATTCTGAGCAGATCAGCCAGTGTGTCTCACTAGTGGGAGCTTGCTCAAAATCAACTCCTACGGGTGTTTCTTCGGTGGGGCACGCCAACGTTAGATTTGTTTGAAGACCAGAACAACTCAAAATGCAAACATTTTGCATGCAGGTTCCCGCAGGCAGGATCATGGGGCAATGCGCTGCATCTATGTTGGACAGGAATGTTCGCTTATGCATTTCCTCCATTCCCTCTGATATCCAAAGTACTTCGGAAAATAAGATCAGAGCCATGTCATTTAATCCTGATCGCTCCAGCTTGCCGGGGCAAGCTTGGTTCTCTGAACTTCTCCACCTCTCAATAGCTCCCAGGATTCAGTTTCCGATATCACAGGATCTGATTTCTATGAACAATGGACAAATTCTCCACCCAAATTTGATGTCGCTGAATTTATCAGCATGAACCTCACGAACATGAATTCCGATCTCTAAACATCTCTCAGGAATGCCGGGTCATACTTTCTCAATCTCGGGCAATTTCAACAAACAGAACAATACAGCGAAGTGGAAGAGATTTTGCGAGTGGTGTGCATCTCCGGCTTTACACACCTTCACGGCCTCTCTGGAACAAATTCTGCCATATCTTCTCCATTTATCTGAGGCAGGTCTTTCTCATGCGTTCTTGAAAGTACACTAGCAATTTCAAGATATAGAAGAATTCCAAATCAATCATCCCTCTGGTCACAAAGAGTAGTTAACAAATTTTTCAAAGGACTTATCAGAGTGTATCCTCTGATTCAACATCCTCTGGTCCCTTGGCACCTTAAAACGGTTATATCACAACTCAGGAAGCCTCCATTTGAACCGGTACACAAAGCAGATTTACTGTTCATTTCATGAAAGACAGCTTTGCTATTGGCCCTCACATCTGCAAGGAGGGTAAGCAGGATTCAAGCTTTCTCAATTGCAGAACCATTCCTTCAGTTTTGACAAGACAAAGAAATTGTGAGGACAAACCCCAAATTCATCCCTAAGGTACCTACAATCTTCCATCTAAATGAACCTGTAGTATTACCTACATTTTCGGAACTCCTTCGACAGAAGTGTAGAGAGCCCTACACTCTCTAGACATTAAAAGATGTTTAAAGTTCTTCATCGACAGACCAAAATTGTTTAGAAAAACAAAGCAGTTGCTTGTAGCCTTTTCTGGACCGAGGAAAGGTCTAGCTTTATCCAGATCAAATATCTCGAGATGGATTGTATCTGCCATTCTCAAGTGTCACAAGAAGGCTGGGAAACCTCTGTGTTCCAAAGTGCAAGCTCATTCCACCAGGAAGATGGCGACATCAACAGCTTTGTTTGCAGGAGTGTCGCTACCAGACATTTGCAGAGCAGCGACTAGGAAGAGCGTACACACTTTTACTAGACACTATTGTCTAGATACTGAGTGGAAGGAGGACACAGCAGTAGGACAAGCAGTGCTTCGACGTTTATTTCAATAAGGTACTTTTTGTTTCATACTATATATGCTTCTTTGTCAAAGTATGCATGTGGATATATATATATATATATATATATATATATATATATATATATATATATATATATATATATATATATATATATATACACGTATATTTTTTTCTTGTTATGAATTTCATAATTAGAAGGTTCCTACAGGAATGTTGAGAGAAGGAAAAAAACTGGTGTTACATTTCACATATTGTTAAAAATTATATAGCAATTAATGTATTATTGACCCAGAAGAGGTGCCCAAACAAAGTATTTCCACTATGTTTATGTAATGGCTGCACTGCACTTGCACTTAAAAAACTAAGGGTTAAGCCTTTGAGTTGTCATGTGATCAAGGGAGGGTTCTCCCGAAACGCGTTATGGCGGCGCTGGCTAAATAAAGAATGCACTAAGAAAATCGGGTCCACGCTAGTTTGTCCGTGTGAGGATTTCGAGTGAAAGCGAGTGGAAAAGGATATATATACTTCTGTAGTAGGGGATCTCTGTGTATAGTCATAATCTAGTGAATAGTCCCGCCCATGTGCGTGGACCCCGGCAATCAAAAATAATCTCTTAAGTTGTCAAATCATGTAGAATTGCAATACAATTAAGAGAGAATTTACAGACAAATAATGCAGCCTATATCCACAGGCTACACTGTCCAGTACTTCAACTAGAAATTCCACCAAACAAAACCACACACAACACAGCCTGCCCAGTTTCCTCCACAGAGAAACTTGCCTCTACCAGCAAAATACTCTGGAATGATAGAGAGGAAGGCATGGACAGACAAGCCCCATAGGCTGCCATTATGTGGCTTAAATAGGATACTGTGCCTTTAAGAGAACTTTCCAGAACTTCTCCCAGTATCCCAGAATGCATAGCAGGTCCCTTTCACTTTCAGTTCTTTTTTCCGGCTCCTGCTAACAGGACCCTGGCATTGAGCTCATCTCTTTTTTCAAGGGTTTATTGGATTTTTTTTCACTTTTTTGAAAAGTGTTTGCAGTATATATCCTTGGTGCTTCTCTTCTCTCCTGTGTGTTTGTAAAGGAAGGCTTTTTAGGGCTCTAAAATGCCTGCTCTTTTCGACAAATGCCCAGCATGTTGAAGGAAGAAGGCCAAGAGTGATCCACACGGCGTCTGCATTGTCTGTCTCCCTGAATCGCATGTCCCTGAAGACTGTGACATCTGCCAGCAACTTTCAGCAAGGACCCTGAGGGACAGGCTGAAGATTAGGCTTCAAGGCCTTGAAGAGAGACGACTGCAGGCTGCAGGTGGGTCTGGGCAGGCTGGGAAGGTTCCCTCTGCTGAGGCCTCTGGGGGGCTCCCCAGAGGCAGGAAGACCAGCAAACGGTCCCGGTCTCCGTCGGCGTCGATTGCATCGACGACGACGACGTCGAGAGGGATGACGATGGTGTGTTCCCCATCTCCCCGGGGCTCCGGGTCGAGACGGCGTGATGATTAGACGTCGAAGGGCCTGGATAGGCCGCCGTCGAGACCACCGTCGACGGCATCTTCATCGTCGTCGTCTACGTCAGCGTCGAGCTCGACGTCGAAGAAGGAGCGACAATCGGCGTCGAGGGGATCCTCGACGTCGAGGACTTGAGAATGCGGTCGGCGTCAAGAAGAAGTCGACGCTCGTCGTCGAAAATGGAACGGTCGACATCGCGGAGGCGGCGTTCGATGCCAGAGTCGCGGAGGCAACATTGGACGCCTGAAAAGCGACGCTGAGCGTAGAGAAGGAAGAGATCGGCGTCTAGGAGTCGTTCCAACTCTCCTAAACGGCGCAGAAGGAGTTCTGGCGCCAGAAGTCATGCTTGATCTAGTGGAGGGCGCCGGAGAAGGCGATCGCCTGCTGGAGGGGCTGGGTCGCAGTCCCCTCCCCCGAAGAAGTCACCGGGCTCGGTGTACTCGGTGGTATATACACCATGTAGGAGAGTAGGGTCTGCAATCCTATGATCACCCCAGATTTTTGCTTTTTGCTTCACTGGTTTACGACTTCTCTGGCTGTGGGCCTCCTAATCAGACCCACAGCCTTGCTGTTCTCTCACTAAATTGACACATGTACCTTAGGTGCATTTACCAATTGGTACTGGGCCACCTTATCAGACCCTGTAACTCAGGGCATAGGTGTACCCAGGGCCTACCAGGGGCTGCAGCATGTATTATGCCACCCCTGGCTGGCCATCTAAATCTGACACAACTGGCTGCACGACAGCTGGGGCAAGGTGGTGTACTCACCCTTTGCTGTAGATATAGTATACCTATATCTAACCCTAAAATGGACACATAGATTCCTATCAGTCACTCCTATGGCAGGCCCTAACAATCCTGAAGGCAGAGTGCTTGGAATGTGAGATGGTGCTCTGGCATGAGCTGAGCCCATCTGCAGCTTGCGGAACCAAGTCCTAATAGCTGTTCCATGATAACGCGTACCATAAAGTCTTAAATGCATTATAATCCTCGCGGTTATATGCTAACTCTGGTATCGCTTTATCAAAACATGTTGAGTAAGGTGTCATACGAATTAGAATACTAACCCCTCGCCAATTCTGGCGACGGGGTTAGCATTCCACCCTTCTAGAGGGACACAACATGTATGTAACTGTGAACCCCGGTTAAAGTTAACTCAAGCCTCAGCATCACAAAATGGATGCTGCCACCACAGACACAAGTCTGACCTCCTGCTGCTGGGAGTCCTTCCAGCGAGGGAGGCTTGGACAAAGGGTTTCCTGTCAGGGGCGGTGCTAGCACCATCCCAGACAGGTTTTTGTGTATCCTGGGTAGGCAGGGCTTTAGAGGAAGGTGACTGCAAGTGGCACCCCGGTGCTCACTATGCATAGGCCGGCTAGAACCAGTTCCAGGGACACACCAGCCCCTGAGCTGGGGAAAGTCCGGCATGGGAGAGGGGTGTAACCACCTCCCTCCCTGGTCCCACCCATGGGCAGGACCTAGTCGCCTGCCAGCCCCTTTTCCTAGTATAAAGATAGGAGCGGGCCCCCTTCCAAATTAAATCATCAATAAGGGTCGTTTGGAATAATACACAGTGATCACTAGAATAGTGAGCACTACATATCAGGCCAACTTCTCACATTAGTGAGCAGCGGTTGGGATTCGAGCTTGCTGTTGTTTTACCACACGTATCCTAAGAATATCATTGTGAAAGATCACATAAGTACCCAGGTACATATAACTTCGCTTAGAATACTCTGAGTTCTACTGAACCAGCTGTTGTAGTTCAACAGGGCCTAGCACCCCCTGACTACAACTCTTAGCAAGGGATCAGTAGGCAAACAAATAGTGTAGGTAGGTGCATCACTTACACCACACTAGAAAAGCATGTCAGCCAAAGGAGGAAACTCTGAGTCTCCCCTTGTGTCAGTTGACCCTCCACAGGTCATGTCCAGATATGCAGCTCTTAGCTTCCAGGAGATGAGGCAATTGTGTACCTCCAGGAAGCTAAAACAGGGTTCTAACCCTACCATTCCCTTTCTGATTGGTCTCTTAGAGACTTATGATGCCAGGAGAACTGCTAACCCAGATTCTTCTAATCCAGATGGGAATATGCCCCCCTTAGAGGGAACCACTGGTGACCCTGACCGCCACCTCCAGGCAGCAGATGATGCAGAGGAGGAGGAGGAAGAGGAGTTATAAGGGGATGAGGCAGACAAGGGTCAGGTAGAAGTCAGTAGACTAACCAGGACCAACTTAAGCAGGCATGAGTATGGATTTGGGGGACCCCCAGGGCCACTCTCAGGCAGGCTTAACATTGGGAATGGACGAGTTAGGTCTCTATCCAGAGGCTCTAACAGATCCATTCGAACCAATGGCTCTCAGACCTCTTCTCATAGAGGGATGTCATCCCCTAAGAGGAGAGAGCATGAAGCAAAGATGAGGGAAGCCAATCTGAGGATTGAAAGGGAAGAACTTGCCCTGGCCAAAGAGAGGCTTGCCTTTGCTAGAGAGCAAAAGTTAAGTGGGCTAGATCCCACTGGTGGCAGCATTCTCCCAAGAGAAAAAGACAGGAGTTTAGACACTAGACACCTGAGTAAGATAGTGCCCCCCTTTAAACAAAGGGGTGATATCCACAAATGGATAACTGCTTTGGAGAGGGCCTGCACTGTCCAGTGCGTCCCCCAGAGTCAGTGGGCAGCTGTCTTGTGGCTCTCCTTTGAAGGCAAAGGTAGAGATAAGCTCCTCACTACTAGAGCTGAGGATGCTAACAATTACCAAGTCCTGAAAAGTACACTGATAGATGAGTTTGGCCTAACCACTGAGCAGTACAGGTTGCTGTTCAGGGATACCCAGAAAACTCAGTCTCAGGATTGGTCTGATTTTGTGGATTGTGCCACTAAGGCTTTGGAGGGCTGGTTGCTGGGCAGTAAGGTTACTGATTACACACGATTGTATAATCTGTTCATGAGGGAACAGATTTTAAACAATTGTCAGAACCAGTTGTTGCATCAGCACCTTGTTGATTCAGATCTGACCTCTCCCCAAGAATTGGAAAAGAAGGCAGACAGATGGGTCAGAACAAGGGTCAAGCAGAACCAGGGCCAGAACCAGGGTGGTCAGAAGAAAGCAGACCAGAAGGGTAATAATACCAAAGGTGAACAAAATGACCAGAAGTCTGCGACAGGTCCCCAACAAACCAAAGAGGGTGGGGGTCAGGCTTCCCAGAAGAAGAAGACTCAAGAAGGCCAGTCTAAAAGGTGGTGCCAATGCTGTAAAAGTAAAACTCACTGGTTTAGTGAGTGCACCAAGAAAGGAGGGCAAACTCCTGCCACTGCAGCCCCTAAGGCACATGCACCCCCTAGTACAGTCAGCAGTGGTAGTGCACCTCCCAAGGGATTAGTTGGGTTAACCTTGGGTTCTGAGGGGTATGACAACTTAGTTGGCACACTCACTCAGGCTGTCTTTGTCTGTACAGGGGATATGGATATATCCCCTGATGCCAGTCCCAATACTTTGGGCAAATACAGACAGATACCTTTTATCAATGGCAAGATGGCTCAGGCCTATAGGGACACTTGTGCCAGTGTCACAATGGTGACACCTAACTTTGTGGACCCTGGACAGATCATGCTAGGACCAGAGTACCTAGTGACCAATGCCAGCAATGTCACTACCCACCATAGTATGGCAATTGTTGATTTCTCCTGGGGAGGGGTAAGTGGCCAAAAGAAGGTTGTTGTTAGTTCAGACCTCCCAGTTGAATGTTAGTTGGGCAATGATTTGGAGTCATCCCTATGGTCAGAAGTGGAGCAGAGGACTCACATGGAAATGTTAGGCTTGCCAGCACATGTGCTTGCTGTGACTAGGTCACAGGCCAGAAGATGCCCCACTGAACAGGCGCTGGATCCTGGAACAATGGACCAGACACCTTCCAAGAAGAAGAGCAGTAGGGTTAAGGCATTGCCTTCCCCCTTGCCCCAGGTTGTGGATCAAGTCTCAGAGGAGGCTGACCTCAAAGAGCTGAGGGAAACTGAGCCTAAAGAACTTGAACCTGATCAAGTTGAGTGTCTGGGTTCAGGGGGACCCTCCAGAGAAGACCTGGGGAAGGCGCAGTTAGACTGCCCTTCCCTTGAACCCCTCAGAAAGCAGGCTGCTGCTGAGGCTGCAGGGAACACCACAGGTGCCCACAGGGTATACTGGGAAGATGGACTCCTGTACACTGAGTCAAGAGACCCCAAGCCTGGTGCAACCAGGAAGCTGGTCATCCCCTTGTCGCTGAGAGGTTTCCTTCTCACCTTGGCCCATGAGATTCCCCTTGCAGGACACTTAGGCCAGAATAAGACTTGGGACAGAATTGTCTCACACTTTCACTGTCCTCACATGAATGAAGATACCAAGGAGTTTTGTCGCTCCTGTGTCACTTGCCAAGCCAGTGGTAAGTCAGGTGGCACAACAAAGGCCCCCCTTATACCAATGCCTGTGGTGGGGGTGCCCTTTGAAAGAGTGGGGATTGACATTGTTGGTCCAATGGAACCCCAGACAGCATCAGGGCACAAGTTTATACTGGTGGTGGTGGACCATGCCACCAGGTATCCTGAAGCTATTCCCCTTAGGTCCACTACAGCACCTGTTGTGGCAAGAGCCCTAGTTGGAGTGTTCTCCAGAGTGGGCTTCCCTAAGGAGGTTGTCTCTGACAGAGGTGCACACTTCATGTCAGGATATTTGACTGCTATGTGGAAGGAATGTGGTGTCAACTACAAGTTCACTACACCCTATCATCCACAATGCAATGGGCTTGTTGAAAAGTTCAACAGGACCCTAAAAGGGATGATTCATGGACTACCTGAAAAGCTCAGGCGTAGATGGGATGTCCTGATACCCTGCCTTTTGTTTGCTTACAGAGAGGTCCCACAGAAGGGGGTTGGCTTCAGCCCTTTTGAACTTCTGTATGGGCATCCTGTGAGAGGACCCCTATGTTTGGTGAAGGAAGGATGGGAGAGACCTCTCAAAAAGCCTGCAACCAACATAGTGGACTATGTACTTGGTCTCCGCTCCAGGATGGCTGAGTATATGGAAAAGGCTTCTAAAAACCTTGAGGCAAGCCAAGAACTCCAAAAAGCTTGGCATGACCAAAAGGCTGTCCTGACTGTGTACAAGCCTGGACAAAAGGTATGGGTGTTGGAGCCAATGGCCCCAGCAGCACTCAAAGACAAATGGTCTGGGCCCCACACAATCCTTGAGCAAAAGGTAGAGGTCACCTACCTGGTGGACCTTGGAACTCCCAGGAGCCCCCACAGGGTGCTCCATGTGAACAGGCTCAAAGCATATGTTGACAGGAAGGACATGAGCTTGCTCATGGCCACGGATGAGGGACAGGAGGAGGAGAGTGACCCTCTCCCAGACCTGCTCATTCAGAATCCTGATGATTTATTTATTTATTTATTTATTTTTTGCTATTTTTAAAGCGCGCAAATACCCATACGGGTGTCTCGGCGCTGTTGCTCAAGGAACTCTTACTCTATGAGAATGGTTAAACAGAGGAGAAAAGCCATGTCTTGAGGCTCTTTCGGAATTTAATGAGGGTGGGGGCAGTTTTGATGTGCAGTGGGAGGGTATTCCATAACTTGGCAGTAGCTGTAGTGAAGCACCTGTCTCCCCAAGTCGCTTTTTTTGTCCGAGGGACAGACAGCATGCAAGTAGTTGAGGATCGAACCCCTGGTGGACATTATCAGTTTGTGGTAATGCCCTTTGGTCTGAAAAATGCACCTGCCACCTTCCAAAAGCTGGTGAATCATGTTCTCACTGGGCTGGATGACTTCTGTGCAGCATATCTAGATGATTTAGCTGTCTTTAGTTCCACCTGGGAGGATCACCTGGTCCACCTGAGGAAAGTGTTAGAGGCACTGCAAGCAGCAGGTCTCACTATCAAGGCCACAAAGTGCCAGATAGGGCAGACACAGGTTGTATACCTGGGCCACCTTGTAGGTGGAGGCCAGGTTCAGCCACTGGAGAGCAAGATACAATCCATCAAGGATTGGGCTCCTCCAACCACCCAGACTCAGGTTCGAGCTTTCTTGGGCCTGACTGGTTACTATAGGAAAATTGTCAGAAATTATGGATCAATTGTGACTCCACTTAATGAACTGACAAGTAAAAAGATGCCAAAGAAAGTTCAGTGGACAGCAGGCTGTCAAAAAGCATTCGATGACCTAAAGCAGGCCATGTGCACAGCACCTATCCTAAAGATTCCAGACTACTCCAAACCATTCATTGTCCAAACAGATGCTTTTGAGTTGGGTGTGGGAGCTGTTCTATCTCAGCTGAATTTTGATGGTCATGACCAGCCCATTGCTTTTATAAGCAGAAGGCTGACCCCCAGAGAGAAAAATTGGTCAGCTATTGAGAGGGAGGCCTTTGCTGTGGTTTGGGCCCTGAAGAAACTGAGGCCATACTTGTTTGGCACTCATTTCAAGATTCAGACCGACCATAAGCCCCTCTTGTGGCTAAATCAGATGAAGGGTGAAAACCCCAGACTGCTTAGGTGGTCCATTTCCCTACAGGGGATGGATTTTACAGTGGAGCATAGACCTGGCACTGATCATGGCAATGCAGATGGGCTCTCCAAGTATTTCCACTTAGAGCAAGGAGACTCACCTGTTCAAGGTTAGTTTATTGTCCCAAAGATTGGGGGGGGGGGGGGGGTCATATAGGAGAGTAGGGTCTGCAATCCTATGATCACCCCAGATTTTTGCTTTTTGCTTCACTGGTTTACGGCTTCTCTGGCTGTGGGCCTGCTAATCAGACCCACAGCCTTGCTGTTCTCTCACTATATTGACACATGTACCTTAGGTGCATTTACCAATTGGTACTGGGCCACCTTATCAGACCCTGTAACTCAGGGCATAGGTGTACCCAGGGCCTGGCTAGCTGTAGAGGGTTTTTTAGAATTTCAGAGGGTTAGGGCGCTCTACCTAGAGTAAACGTTAAAAAGGTCATTTAAACAAAAAATAAGGGTGCGGTGCGTGAAGAGCGAACGGAGAAGCCCTTAACCGTTCAAATAGAAAATCAAACAGACTCTCCCAAACTTAAATAAGCAATGCTCTCGCAACCACAATTACAGTATAACGAAAAAAAGTGTCTCAATGAAGTTATGACAGTTTCTTAGTAATAAGCAATAGCAGATCTTTGTATCTTTTTCCTTTAGGAAGGTTGTTTAATTGGTCCACATTCAGCCGACACGTGTTTAGTCGTGTTTGAGTTGAGTCAACACGACTCTTCAGGGCTGATAAAACAGAAAACAACGTGTGTATAGCATTTCTCACATGTATCACATGTTAACATTTTATACGGTGCATGACGAAGATAGGTCTTGAAGTGCATGGATGTGAAGCCTTTATTTGCCCACGAATTGTATTAGTGTCTAGCGTCAATTCTCGGGAAAGTTGAAACATGCTTCTTCAAAACTCTATTAAATCAATTGTGGCGCATAGTGTATTGGTGAAAACGCATTCAAAGATGTGACTATAATCTATGGTGCCGTGATAAATATCGTGCTCACGACGATCCTACATCGGAAAGACTCAGGGTGGACAAGTATCGCTATTGATTGGTGAACGGTGTAAGTGAGTCCGTGACGATCAGATAATTCAAGGTGCATTGATTACTTGTGATAAAGTTTGTGCGTAAATTTGATATATCTGTCAAATCAGATAAATGCATACCTAGTGGTAAGACCCACTGGTCAGTAGGTCGGAAATAATGGACACTTTAGCTTCGGGTGGATAGTTCTGTGTATTAAAAAGGGCCTACCAGGGGCTGCAGCATGTATTATGCCACCCCTGGCTGGCCATCTAAATCTGACACAACTGGCTGCACGACAGCTGGGGCAAGGTGGTGTACTCACCCTTTGCTGTAGATTTAGTATACCTATATCTAACCCTAAAATGGACACATAGATTCCTATCAGTCAATCCTATGGCAGGCCTTAACAATCCTGAAGGCAGAGTGCTTGGAATCATGTGAGATGGTGCTCTGGCATGAGCTGAGCCCGTCTGCAGCTTGCGGAACCAAGTCCTAATAGCTGTTCCATGATAACGCGTACCATATACTCTTAAGTGCATTATAATCCTCGCGGTTATATGCTAACTGGTATCGCTTTATCAAAACATGTCGAGTAAGGTGTCATACAAATTGGAATACTAACCCCTCGCCAATTCTGGCGACGGGGTTAGCATTCCACCCTTCTAGAGGGACACAACATGTATGTAACTGTGAACCCCAGTTAAAGTTAACTCAAGCCTCAGCATCACAAAATGGATGCTGCCACCACAGACACAAGTCTGACCTCCTGCTGCTGGGAGTCCTTCCAGCGAGAGAGGCTTGGACAAAGGGTTTCCTGTCAGGGGCGGTGCTAGCACCATCCCAGACAGGGTTTTGTGTATCCTGGGTAGGCAGGGCTTTAGAGGAAGGTGACTGCAAGTGGCACCCCGGTGCTCACTATGCATAGGCCGGCTAGAACCAGTTCCAGGGGCACACCAGCCACTGACCTGGGGATAGTCCGGCATGTGAGAGGGGTGTAACCACTCCCTCCCTGGTCCCACCCATGGGCAGGACCTAGTCGCGTGCCAGCCCCTTTTCCTAGTATAAAGATAGGAGCGGGCCCCCTTCCAAATTAAATCATCAATAAGGGTCGTTTGGAATGATCCACAGTGATCACTAGAATAGTGAGCACTACATATCAGGCCAACTTCTCACACACCACCTCGGCCGAAGTCGCCCCCTCCCCCTGTACCTAAGTAGGACCCTCCCACCAACCCTCCGCTTTCACCACTTCCACCCCCAGGATGACCACTACCGCCGCATGGGCCCGCCCCTTGGTCGGAGATACCTCATGTTCCTCCGCCAAGGTCGGTGTCACTACCTCCTCTTCCTACACCACCTAAGGAGACTCCTAAACCAAGACCCCAGGATAGGCCACGGAAGACACCCCCACGGAAACCTGCGGAGCGCCCACGGACCGGGAGGTCACGCTCTCGCTCCAGGAGGAGGGAGCAATCGCGCAACAGGTCGTCCACGCGGTCGAGATGCCGCCATAGGAGGCACAGATCTCGCTCTCACACAAGGTCCTCAGGGACCAGGGACTACTCTCCGACTTTGTCGCGATCACCGGACACAAGGGTGTCGCCGGTTGATGACCTGGTGGCGTTTCATGATGTCCTATTGCGAGGCGCAGCCAAACTGGGCATATCCTTGACGGTGCCCACGCCCAAGACATCGGTCATTTTCGAGACACTGCACCAGAAACACCTGTCTGGTCCACTACTACCTCAAGTGCCGGGCCTGGAGGAACCAGCCATGGACCTTTTTCTCACCCCGGCGGTGACTAAGGCGGCCCCCTTGAGATTATATAAAAAAATACCTGGCTCCGGATTCTGTGAATGTGACGGCGGCCCGCAAACAGCATGCCACCACCCCGTCATCCACAGTCCCCCCAGACAAAGAGTCTAGATGGATGGATTCAGATGGAAGGAAAGTGTGTGGAACATCGTCGACCTCTATGAAGGTTGCGAGTGCCACGGCTATGTTGGGGCGCTACGACCGCGCCCTCTGGGACTCCCTCCAGCAGTTTGCGGAACACTTACCTCGCGGGAAGATTTCCAGGAAGTGTTAAACGAAGGGATGCTGGTAGCGAATCAAATTATCAGCGCTGCAGCAGATTCATCCCTCTAGGCGGCGCATGGCTTTTGCCATGGGATTAACCAGCGATGACATGCCTGGCTCCGCCTTGCGTCACTGAAACCAGACGCACAGCAAAGGGTTGCCAATCTTCCATTCTCTGGCGAAACACTATTTGGAAACATGCGGATGACGAAATGGCCCGCATGAAGGCGGAGGCCGAACCACTGACGGCTGTGGGTCTAGAGAAGCCCTAAGAAACAAAGAAATCGTACCGCCCGTTCCAACGGCGGTTCGGTGGACAGGGCAGAGGACGTGGCCAAGCTTCAGGACAGTTACAGCAACAACAGCAGTTCCGTAAGCCGTTCCAGAAACGCCCAAAGGGCAGAGGAGGCCAACAGTCGGCACCAGCGACCAAGGGCCCGGCCGGGTCTAGGCCCTGAGCACTTACTCCCCCCGGATCCGTTACCCACTCCGGTAGGGGGGAGCATCCAATTTTTTCTGGCAGAGTGGAGAAAAATTACTCAAGTTCAAGTTCAAGAAATACTTTATTCGGTTCAGTTACAAAAACCATAAAAGTACAGAACATACAATAATTGGTCCACAAGTCACCCGGCAGCTTAAGAATAAAAACAAGGGAATACTCGTTAAAAATGCAACACGTAGTGCCAGGGTGTAAAAACAACAATATGTACATCAATACAAAACATTTAAATTAAGACTTGATTCAAATTGCAATGGTCAATATTTACAGTAAATCATTTAGGACCAGTTGATCTTTTTACTGAGTCTCACCGCAATGGTTAAAAATGTAGCTACATTGTAAATTTCCCATATGTCTGCTAATAGTTGAAGATGCAGTAAGGCTGGCTTAACTTGTCTAAATCCTTTCCCCTTTAACATGGGTATGATAAACTTTTTCCTAATGTCCTTAAAGTGTTCACAGAAAAACAGAAAGTGAGCGGTGTCCATAATTGAGCAGCCGTCACAATTGCACAGGTCTAGGTCCGGTTGTTTGGTCCAGCCAGGGCGGCTTGAAATTATTAGATGGATTTTATTCAATCGGAACTTGGTGAGAAGATACCTGTGGTTTGAGTTGTTAACAACCTTTAGGTAAAGTTCCAATTCATGACCGGAGGAGACAATCAGTTGGTGAGACCTAACTGAAGGCTTTAGCAACTCCATGCCTTCTCTGTCCATCCCTCTGTTCAGCATGAACGTATTTCTAACCCACTTCAAGTCACCTTTCACCAGTTTAGATGGATCATTAAACAATTCGGGCCGACCCAACTTTACACATGTTTGTTGTATATATTTTAACCAGGGGATCTTATCCCAGTGATCTAACATTAGGCAATCCTTCAAAATTTCGTGGTTCACTTCAAGCTCCTTGTTAAGCCAGACAGATATCCATTTTAAGAGAGGGGCCAATGCAATATGATCCTCCAAGTAGTCCACGCCGCATTCCTGGTGGACTATGAAGCTGGCCGTGGATCTTGGAAGGGAAAGAATCGTTTTAAGGAAGTTGTCTTCCGTTACCTGTAACTGTTTAACTGGCCTAAAGCCCCACAATTCTGCACCATACATGGCAATAGCAATACATTTAGCAGCATATACCTTTAAAACCGCCTCAAGGGGTTTCACCCCTAATTTACGTGAAAAGCCCAGCACCGCCGAGATGGACCGAGCCAGGGCCTTTTTTTTCTCCAACAGTTGGGGGTGCCAGGAGGAACTATCGTCAAAGACGACCCCCAAGTATGGGAATCTGGAGACTTTTGCCAACTTATGTCCATTACAATGCATAGTCATTACATTTTTTTTGGCCTTCCCCTGTTTGCCCACCACCATAACGTGGGATTTACCATAGTTTACACTTAAATCAAGGTTTATCATAAAAACATAAAAAGAGTTCAACAGGCTTTGAAGACCCACTGCAGTTCTGGCTAAGAGAGCTGCATCGTCCGCATATAACAATGCGGGCAATGCATACTTCCCAGCCCTCTGGATGTCCTTACACGCTGCACCCAAAACTCCACCCAAATCGTTTATATATAGTGTAAAAAGCAGGGGAGCAAGAACGCATCCCTGCCTTACACCATTGGTTATGCTGATTTTACCCGTGCAGTTCCCTTTTCTATCATATCGAACCGTGGCTGTAAGGTCCCTGTGAAGGTCTGCTAAGAAATACACAATGTTTGGATCTATTCCAATATCAAGGAGCTGGCCCCACAACTTGGATCTGTTTACTCGATCAAATGCCGAGGACAGATCCATGAAGGCAATATATAGTGAACCTTGCTTTGCTGTTGTGTATTTCCCAATAAGCATTTGTAAATTCAGACTTTGATCAATAGTACTGCGGCCCTTTCTGAATCCGTACTGTAGAGGGGAGAGAGTGTTGTATCCTCTAACCATTCAGTGAGTTTGCATAGGACCACTCTCCCTAGGACCTTAACTGCGGAATCGATAAGAGATATGGGGCGGTAGTTACCAGGCTCTCCCCTGTCCCCTTTTTTGTAAATAGGGACAATCACCGACTGGGTCCATGTCTCTGGAATTCCTACTTTTGAAATTCTATTAAAAACATTTGCAAAAATTTTGGACCAAAATACAGTATCAGCTTTAAAAAGATCGGGGGGAACACCATCCGGCCCGGGGGCCTTGTTGCTAGTCATTTTACCAATGGCCGCAGCCACCTCAACCTCATCCACAATTAGGGTGTAAGGCAATTGGGAAAAGGTGGTTGGGCCCTCTGCCCCCATACTCTCTTGTTCATAAACGGACTTAAAGTGCGAATGCCTTTTATCTTCTTGAATGCCACAATCCAGTTCATTATTACCACGGTCAGAAAAATAAGGTTGGTTCACCACGGCCCAGAACTTTGCACTACTTTTCAACACATCAATTGATGTCAAATCAGCCCATGCGTCCTCTCTGATCTCACGTCGCCGTCTATCAACGGATGTCTTATATTCTTTCCTAAGAGTGGCCACGAGCGATCTATCTACTGGTTTGGATTTTAATGCTGCTTTAAGTTTACGATTAGCAGCGGAGCAATTTTTATCAAACCAGCCTTCCTTCCCTTGTACACTGCTTTTACCCTGGCGTGTCAGGTTGGAGAGGATGTCGAGGCAGATCTTACTATACGCCTCAACAACTTCACTGTCCCCCGCCTGGTCATCCATGCAGAGCTTTAGTTCCTCCCTGCTGCTGTTACGGAGTTTACAAAGGAACTCCTCTGGAATTATCTTACACCACTTGATTCTACGTGCTTGGTCGGTCGGCCGCATACTACATTTGTCAACCAAATTCAGTCCACTTTCCCTGGTATAGATTACATTCTTAACCTTTAATATAACTGGGTTATGGTCGCTAAAATGGGATCGCACAACTGAATAACTAGAGATATGGCTACCACAACTGCTGCTTACAAAAATGTAGTCAATTACGGACCCGCTGCCATGTCCAGTAAATGTGGGGATAGCCTCATCGCAACCAGTGGGTAGCATTAACCCTTTTTCGGCCAGCAAGGATTCCAGAAGCATGCCCAGATCTGAGTGTTCAAAATGGATGTTTTCGTCATCCGGAGCACCAAATAAATCATTAGAAGGGCATTTATCCTGACAGCCATGGACATTAAAGTCCCCCATTGAAATGATAGTGCAATCATGCTCTATGGATTCTTTGAAATTAGACAAAAAAGACTTTAACATCATCAGGTTGCTAACCGAATAGTCCCTGTCAAAGGAATTATAGAAATTTACTATCAACACATTATGGAAACCCCTGTAATTAATTTGAACCGCTAAACAATAGGGACAATCGGTAACTATTTCAGTATATGTGCCAGGAATTTTAGCGGATATCAAAGTAACCAATCCCCCTCTAGCCCGCCCCCGAGTTGAGCCAATAGCTGGTAGGAAGAAGGTGGTAAAGCCATCAACTGTAAGTATGTTTTGAGTATCCCATGTCTCCTGAATTGCTATTATATCCATGGTATCTATGAAGTCCCTCCAAAAGGGGTCATCCACTTTACTCTTGAGGCCAGCAATTTTCCATGTTGCCAAGATTATCTCCCCCCTACCCAATACTTTGTGTAATTTACAACACGGTGAAACCCCACCTACGTCACTCTGGTCAGTAATTAAAGTTGGTTCAACGTTTACCTCCTGCATAGCCTGAGTGCTGTGTTCGTGTAGTGAATGAGTGGGAGGGATGTTTTGGATCTGACTGGGTGGTAAGCCCTGTTTATGTCAATCAACCCAGTCTATGTTTGGCAGACACTCGTAGCGATTAGCCATTTGAATGTTAAAATAATTTTCATTCCCATTCGCAGTCTGATAGTGATAAGGTGGATAGCCGTTTTGTGGCCCTGTGACGAACCCACCTTGAAAAGGTCTACCTCTTCTTCTCCTGACCTGATTCCAGCCCTCATCACTGCCTTCATCCCACCCATGAGATTGCACTTCCCATGGGGAAATGAATCTGTCTGGCTTTTTGTTCATGTGGGCCCCTTAACCAACTCCATCTATTATCCACTTGATTTGCTGGTAGGTAGAAATAGGACAGTGGCCTAGCAGTGACAGTGCTCGCTTGATAGCGAGAAGTACCTCTACAGATGTGTTCTACCACCTTTGGATTCTCAAAGGTTACCACAATGCAATCCCCTTGCAGGTTTTTTCTGTTCCAACCTACCCATGGGGTTCTCTCCACCATTAAGATGTTACTTGGGGTATTCGGCGGTAAGGGATGATTTTTTGATAGCCAGTGGCACACTTTGTTTTTCAGGGCCTGAAAGGATTCTACTTCGGATGGTAAGATTTCCGTGACCCCTGTCAAGATTACTACATAGGGACAGGCATCAGGAGGGAGGTGGATATTTCTTCGAACCTCTGCTTTATCTTTTCGAGCCGGGTCCAGATTAGGGGTCAGAGGTACAGGGTCTTTAAATGTTACTTGGGGAGTTGTCTTAGGCTTGGCTGGATTCTGTGGTTGTTTAGGGTCAGGGGTCTTCGTTTTTGCGCCTCCTGGGGTTGGGATGATACTATGATTCTTTGGCACGATGTTTTTAGGCGCAGTGGCGCCTTTATCAGCCGAAGGTGGCTTATTTACTTTGGTAGTCGCATGAGGTGCCTTAGTATTCATACCAAAACTAGGGGCGGTTATGTCCTTGTGGATATTTTTCAAAACTGTCTCAAGACAGCGTAACCTGACCTCTATTGGTTCGAGGAGGGACTTTAACATTTCAAAAACATTGTTGTTCGTTATACTAAGCCCACTTCCATCCTGGTTGGTTTTAGCTAAATTAATTTCTTTACCACTTAAATCCAAAATTTCCTCCAGGCTACTGTCTACAATGGTGTCATCTGGGAGACTTAGTGGTAGGCCTACATTCGCCAGAAGTGGCCCCCTAATGTCAGTATCACAGAGTGTCAAGTCGCCACTCACAATCGCCTGGTCGGAAGTAGTCATAACCCGGTTGTGGGTGGTTCCTTTTTTTTCCCTTTAAGAGTGATGGGCTTATTGGCCTTTTGTTTAGGGATAGCCCCCTCTTTTAACCCCCTTTGATTTATAACGCTGGCCATAGGTGGGTTCTCTATCGTATCACTAACCAAACCACCGTCTGCCAACAAGTTGAGGTTTGGGGAGGCCTCTAGGCCCTGTAGGGAACTTGGTACATCTTGATCCCCTGTGTTATCTACTCTGACAGGGGTGTTTGAACATGTCACAGTATTTGGCGTGCATGCCTGGGCAATAAGGCCTAGGGAGGATCTCTTGGCCATAGCTAAATCTTGAGACACCCTTCTGTCCATTAAAATAATCCCTACATCGATTAGGGCATTAGTACGAACAATGAAGTCATCAAGGGTGCCAGTCATTTTTTTTGCCCCCCCAGAGGCCATACTTCTAGTTTCCCGACAATTCATAATGAGCCTTACTACTATTTGCCGATGTGGCGGTTAAAAATATCAACAGTATACTCGCAAATAAGAGTTAGACAACAGTAACAAAAACATTCAATGTGAACCCCTGTTGGTATTTGGGTAAGAATATAACTTAGGCACAATGGCTTACAGTTCAGATACCCCCTCTTGCATCCAGTCGACAGCTATTTGGGAGAAATCCAGCAGGGTGTATGGCCCAGGCCCGGCTCCTCAGGCCTCTGAGGGCCACAGAGGGCCCGCCCTTTGCCCGGGCTTAGCCCCGGGCGCTCCCGCGCAGCAGGATGCGGAAATTCTTATAGGGTGCTACCTCCAATTAGATGTGAGGGGGGAGGAGGCAATGAGGGAGAGCAGCCCAGGTGTAACGGGTGCGGGTTATCCAGGGACTCCTGGGAGAGCGAGTCCACAACCTGTTGCTCGCAGCCCTCCTGCCCAGGTCCACGCTCACTGGTCACTTGCAGTTGAATGTCCAAATCCCACGGCGATGCGGGACCCGCGAAGCGGGTTCCGCGAGCAGTGATATGCGGTGGAGTCCAGGGAGCAACGTAGGTTCACCACGACAGGCAGGTTAGGTGATTCCCCAGGACAAGTGGTGGGTGCTGAATATTGTTTGCAATGGATAGTCTTCGGTTCACCAGCCCACCTCCAGCGATTCCACCGGTCAGCTCACAGTTTCAGCTGCGCGAGCTCCAGGCAGAGGCAGATATCCTGTTAAGGAAGAGGGAGATAGAAGACGTACCTCTGTCTCAGAGAGGAAGAGGTCTGTACTCCCGGTTCTTCCTGGTTCGCAAGAAGGACAAGAACGAGTTCAGGCCCATTCTGGACTTGCGACAGGCAAACAAATGGATTCGCAGGGAGAAGTTTTGCATGCTGTTGTTGCATCAGATCTATCCTCCGTTGCAACAGGGAGACTGGCTATGTGCTATTATAGACCTACAGGATGCATACTTCCATGTGCCCATTGCACACAAGCACAGGAAGTTCCTGCGGTTCCAAGTCGGCGCCAATCATTATCAATACACAGTACTCCCATTCGGACTAAAGTCTGCGCCGAGAACATTCTCGAAGTGCATGGCGGTGGTAGCAGCACACCTGAGGAAGAACAAGGTGTTTGTCTACCCGTACCTGGACAATTGGTTGATCAAGGCCTCCTCCTTCTCGGAAGCTCAAGCACACTTCCAGAAGACGTGCGTTCTCTTGAACAAGCTGGGGTTGCACGTCAACATGTCCAAGTCTGTCCTGACTCCGGTCCAATGCATACAGTACATGGGGGCCTCCATCAATACGCTTTCAGCAAGCGTGTCTCCTTCGGAGGAGCGACGATTATCACTCCTTCGGAAGGCTCAGGCTCTTATGACCACTCCATCTACAACAGTGAGGACGGTGTCTTCTCTACTGGGATCGATGGCCTCTTGTGTCTTCCTGACGCCACACGCACGGCTGCACATGAGACCTCTGCAGGAGTGCCTGGAGGACCAGTGGGATCAGAGGAAAGGATCTTGGGACGACAAGATACAACTGTCTGTGTTCAGCGGAGAAACTCCTCAGAGGGGTTCGCTTCCACAAGGACATTCCTCGCAGACTGTCGTGACGGATGCTTCTCTCCACTGGTGGGGGGCGCACTCCGGAAACCTACAAATTCAAGGAACATGGTTCCCGATGGAGGCCACGTATCACATCAATTTCCTTGAACTCAGAGCTTTCAGAACAACTCTCTGCTTGCACAGACGGACAATATGACCACGATGTATTACCTCAACAAGCAGGGGGGTTCGAGATCACACACTCTGTCACAAGAGGCGCAGGAGATCTGGCACTGGCTTCTGGCCAGAGGACTGACGATAACGGCTACCCATCTGCCAGCTGTGCAGAATGTTCAGGCGGACGCACTGAGCAGACTGATTCAGAAAAACCACGAATGGGTCATAAACGACGGAGTACTAGGAGAAGTCTTCGCAAGGTGGGGGACTCCAGACGTAGATCTGTTCGCCACCGCCGAAAACAGCAAATGCTGAGACTTCGCCTCCAGGTACTACCAGCAGGGGATGCTGGGGAATGCGTTATGGATCAACTGGTCGAACAGCTTTCTGTACGCTTTTCCACCCATTCCTCTGATTCCAGCGGTACTCATCAAGCTGGCCCGATCCAGGGCTCGGATGATACTCATTGCCCGGGAATGGCCCAGACAGTGGTGGTTCACAGACTTGCTTCACCGGTCTCTCCTTCCTCACATTCAGCTGCCGTGCAGGCCGGACCTTCTCATGAAATTCGGGGGGCAGATGTTGCACCCCAACCTCTCGTCTTTGAGTTTGGCGGCATGGCTCCTGAAATAGTGCAATATGGCCATCTAAATCTGCCCGAAGATTGCATGGACATACTGAAGGAGTCTAAGAGACCTTCCACTCGGACTTCGTATGCTTACAAGTGGAAGAGGTTCTGTATCTGGTGCCAGTCCAAGAACTATGACCCGACGACGTGCAAGGAAGATGTCATCCTTCCTTACCTTCTACATTTGGCGCAGTCTGGCCTTAATGTTCATTCCATTAAGGTTCATCTTTCTGCATTGACTGCCTACAGGAAATGCCCTACACAGACTTCCTTCTTCCAGATCCCTGTGATCAAAGATTTTTTGGAAGGTTTGAAGAAAGTGTTCCCTCCTGTCAGGCTTCCTTTGCCTTCATGGGAATTGAATGTGGTGCTGTCCAGATTGATGAAGGAGCCTTTTGAACCTATTCATAAGGCTTCGTTGCAGCACCTGTCCTGGAAGGGGGCGTTCCTCTGGAGTTACATCGGCCCGCAGGGTGAGTCAAATTCAGGCGTTGTTGCCAAGAACCTTATACTGTATTTCATGCTGCTATGGTTGTTATGCGTACTCACCCTAAATTTCTTCCCAAGGTTGTTTCTGATTTTCACGTCAACCAGACCATAACCTTGCTTACGTTTTTTCAGAATCCTTCATCTCCAGCGGAAAGGTCTCTACATTCCCTGGATGTTAGGAGGGTGTTGAAATTTTATCTGGATAAAACCAAAGATATTCGTAGGTCAGACCAATTATTTGTCAATTATGGATCGGTCAGGGCGGGTCTGGCTCCCTCTAAGCAGTCCATCTCTAGGTGGATTGTGTCCTGCATACAGTTGTGTTACCAAAAAGCTAATAAGACCTTAGGGGGTAAGCCTAAGGCTCATTCCACCAGGGGAAAAGCTGCCACGACCGCTTTACTCCGTAATGTTCTGATTGCAGAGATCTGCAAGGCGGCCACTTGGAAGTCGGTTCATACCTTTGCTAAGCATTACTGTCTGGACACTGATGCCAGGGCAGATGCTTAGGTTGGGCAGGCTTCGCTGCGGACTTTGTTCGCACAATAGTGGTGTTAACTTCTTTTCTCCACCGCCGCTTTGGTGTGGGATGGGCTTGCCATTCTATCCACTAGATTATGACTATACACAGAGATCCCCTACTACAGAAGGAGTAGTTTCTGTCCTGTAACTCCAGTTCTGTAGTAGGCGTATCTCTGTTATAGTCATAAGCACCCGCCCTCCTCCCCGGTGGAGATAAATATTCATGTAAGGAATGCTACAGGTCTGGCGTGCTATGCCTTCAAAAAGAACTGAAAGTAAAAGGGACCAGCTGTGCATTCTGGGATACTGGGAGAAGTTCTGGAAAGTTCTCTTAAAGGCACAGTATCCTATTTAAGCCACATAATGGCAGCCTATGGGGCTTGTCTGTCCATGCCTTCCTCTCTATCATTCCAGAGTATTTTACTGGTAGAGGTAAGTTTCTCTGTGGAGGAAACTGGGCAGACTGTGTTGTGTGTGGTTTTGTTTGGTGGAATTTCTAGTTGAAGTACTGGACAGTGTAGCCTGTGGATATAGGCTGCATTATTTGTCTTTAAATTCTCTCTTAATTGTCTTGCAATTCTGCATGATTTGACAACTTAAGAGATTATTTTTGATTGCCGGGGTCCACGCACATGGGCGGGACTATTCACTAGATTATGACTATAACCGAGATACCCCTACTACAGAACTGGAGTTACACGACAGAAACTACTATATATATATATATATATATATATATATATATATACACACACCAAATCCTTCCTTGCACATACGCCAACCTCCGCGCTGCCGGCCCACAGCAAAGGTAGTTTATGAAGTGCAGTTTATTCCATAAATCACAACATGACGCGTTTCGGCTAGGTTACCCCAGCCTTGATCACATGAAATGTCAGAAAACACCACGCCCTTAAATCTCATAACGACTGCTCTAGGTCCTCCCATTGATAATAAACAGTGAGGAAAGACATAATCAGAAAGTGCAAGTGCTCACATATTCAAATATAAAAACTATCATAGTCATTGTATCTAACAATTGGACAATTTTATAATTATAATTTCCTATATTTCATTTTGAAAAAATCCAGGGCAAGTGCCCAAGTTCTATTTTAAAGGAGAAATGTATGCAATTCATACTGCACAAATTATAATGGGAAAGAAGTCCTCATAATGAGTACACCCAGTGTGATAATGAAGCATTGCTAAATAGCCTAACTTCTATTAAAACAATTTAAAAACGGATGCGCATGCTTAATGGTAATTAGAACAGAGATATAGAAACATGTTGTAACCTGCTCACAATAATACCAATAATCAAAATATAGGTCAAAGAATCAAACTCCATCAATTTGTACAATAAACCTATATATATAGAAAAATAGACTGATCACAGTTGAGCTGTTATTTTATATCTATCAATTCATAAGGTATATAAAACGGATTACCCCTCCTGCTAAAAAAATTCAATAGTAAAACCAGAAAACTAGTAAAACCATTAAATAATTCCAGAGTATAAAAGGTTTTTCTAAAATCCATTACCTACAATAAATAAATACAGAAAGGACCTAAAATCTAATTTCATATATGTACACATATCCAATAAAAATTAATAATCAATTCACCAAACATATTGAGTAAACGTAGCAGCAGAAGAGAACACAGTAGACAAAGATTCGTAAAAATATTGTCATCTAAATACTTATAAAAAATATATATATATATATATATATATATATATATATATATATATATATATATATATATATATATATATATATATATATATATATATATATATATATATATACACACACACCAGAATCCAGAAAGAACCAACTATTTACAAAAAGTGAACCAAATCTTCCCCTGTATTAAGTCCATTCGGTATTTTTGTAGTAAGACGAATTATGTATTGGCTCTCTAATTGGCGTACTTTTTTCTCTCTATTACCACCACGGATGGATTTAGGAACAGAGTCAATAACATAATATTTAAGATCCTCTAATTTATTCTGATGCACAAGTTTAAAATGGCGGGTCACCGGATAAGTTGGATCCGAGTTGACGATTGCCCGCAAGTGCTGGAGGATCCTGTTAAAAACAGGGAGTTTTGTGCTGCCGACATAGGCAAGTTGACAGGTACACTCTAATATATAGACCGCAAATTCTGTTTTGCAAGTGTAATAACCATTTATTTTGTTCGGCATGTTAGAAAAGGGGTCCACAAAGAATTGTCTGTTGACTCCAAATTTACATGCCCTACATGAAGTACACTTTACAAAGCCTTTCTTATCTGTCAACCAATTTTTCTGATTGGTCATTTCTGCACTAGTTTTCACCAAAGCATCCCTCATTGAGGCTGCTCTTCTAAATGTAATAGTAGGTTGGTTTTGCAGCTCGGGAGATAGTGTGATATCGGAATGTAGGATGGGCCAATGCTTACTCACAATTTTCCTAATTGACTGATCCTGACTACTAAAAGTAGTAATCAATCTCACTGTGGGTTTTACAGTAGTATGTTCCATAGCCTCACCTGGTGCCACACTATCGTTTGAAAGATTACCCTTTTTTAATTTATCCAGGGCAGCTAGTAAATCCTTTTGATTATACCCTCGAGCCATGAATCTTTTCTTAGATTCTTCTAGACAAATCTCAAGATCCTCTTTCCTGCTGCAAATTCTCTGAATACGAAGAAACTCCCCATAAGGAATACTCCTGATAAGGTGTTTTGGGTGAGCACTGCAAGCATGGAGAATGCAGTTCCCCGCTGTACTTTTCCGATGTAATTTGGTACAAACGGTCTTATTCTCTACGTCCAAAAACTCTACCCTACTGTCGCTGACTTGCATTATAAATTCCAAATTCAGAGTTGATATTAAGTTTGTTGACAAACTCAAGTGCTGACTCCTTTGTGCCCATCCATATGACAAACACGTCATCAATGAACCTCCACCATTTGATGACCTGTTCAGAGATGTCATCCGCGTGAGTCTGCATGAAGACGTGCTTCTCCCACCATCCAACGTGCAAGCACGCGTAGCTGGGAGAGAAGCACGCCCCCATTGCAACTCCACGGAGTTGATGATAGAGTTCTTTATTGAAAATAAAGAAGTTATTTGTGAGGCACAATTCAATCATGCGGAGTAACATTTTATTATGTTCGTTATAGCAGATGTTTCTGTCAGACAAAAAATACTTAATAGCATTCAAACCATCCTCATGATTTATGCTAGTGTATAGGGAACAGATGTCCATCACTAATAAATGATAGCCATCCTCCCATGTCACTTCTGTAAGTTTCGCTAAAAAATGGCCTGTATCTCTGATGAATGAAGGCAAGTTTGCGACATAATCATGGAGGAAAAAGTCTATGTATTTTGACATTGATTCAAGCAGGCTACCTTGAGCAGAAATAATTGGACGTCCTGGTTCTGGGGTAACCTGCTTGTGCACCTTGGGAAGTAAATAGAAGGTTGGAGTAATGGGGTAATCCGTTCTTAAAAAGTTATACTCGTCCTTGTCTATTATACATTCTCTTTTCCACTGTGATAATTCCTTAAATATCTGATCTTTAACCTTTAAAAAAAATAGGAAAATCTACCTGCTTGTAGCACGAAGGGTCACTAAGCTGTTTATTAGCTTCCTCAAGGTATGCATCACGGGGCCAAAGAACAATGTTCCTGCCTTTATCGGCCTTGTTAATTACAATATTCTTTTCTTTATCCAATTTGTCAATCGGGCGGGAATATTGTTGATCTCTATAGTGTCCCTTCTTATTTGTAGAGATACATTTTTTATGGAGGGTTTTTAGATCACTGATAACACAATCCCCAAAAATGTCTACGGCATCCCTTTCCATAATAGGCATAAATGTGGATGATGGACGGAAAGGAGTCAGGGCAGCACTAGAACTAGAAATACCCATGCTCAACAAATCTTCCTGTGTATTGAGAACAACATCTTCATTCAAATCAGCTAGAACATTTGCTGTGCGCATCGAACTAACATCAGCGACCTGAAATAAAGAACTTGGTTTGTTAACTGCAGTAATAGATGTAGCTTTAGAGTTTGCTTTCTTAAGTTTATGGAACTTAACTAATTTTAACTTTCTGATAAATTTAAAAATGTCAATACGAGATTGAACATATTTAAAATTACTTTTTGGATAGAAAGAAAGTCCCAAAGACAAAAGTTGAAGTTCTGCAGTATTTAATTCAAGTTCTGTCATATTAATAACAGTGTTCGCTGTAGATGCATTTGCCGCTTCTGACTGACTTTTCTGAGTTACTAAGTCCTTTTGTTGAAGCCTCCGCGCCTTCCTCCTCTCTTTGCGCTGTTGGTTGCGCCTCCGACATTTTGGGGTTGCATTTGAGGCACTCTCTGGTGTACTCTCCGTCTCAGGGTTTGACGGCTGTCTTCTACCATAAACCCCAATTCTTCTGAGGGAGTGAAGCTTTGGGGTTCCTGCATTTTTAAATGCTGATCAATTTCAATAGGGTTAGATTGCTAGATAACACACTTTCACCTGAAATAGATGTGGCACCAGTATCCGTATTCTGATTAATAGAGATTAAAGGAGGCTGAACTATGTTGCTCGCTAGTTTTTTTACATTGTCAAAACGCTTTGCAAACGTAAAGATACGTCCAGTCTCATAATCGCGTTTATCACGCGCAAATTTGGTTATTTTTCGATTCATTATTGTACTCTCATGTTTGTCGAGACGTTTTTGAATTTCTTCTCTTCCTTTCTTTACCACATCCTTTTGGTCAAGTGCTTCCAGTTCTGTAATTAATAACTCAATTTCCGCCACAATCAACTCTGTCGATTTCGGCGTACTTTACCAGCATCGTAACCATATTCATTGAGCATTCTAAGTTGTTTATTGCCCACTCCTTAAGCATCAAAGGGTTAGGTTTATCAAATGAAGGAGCTATCAGAACACGCAAGCCCCTAGGCACCCTTCCAACTTCTTTATATTTTTCCAATGATTTCCGCTCCCACCCCTTAGTGAGTTCGTTTCTCTGCAGTTTTCCCAGTTTCTTAAGCAGGCTTTTAACATCTTTCTCATATGCAATTTGTGATGCTTGTTGTTGGCCGGTTCCAGCATTTACCGGCATATTTGCAAACATTGCATGCGCGCGTTCATCGCGGTTTCTGAGCACATCAGTTGTGGACGCCATAGCGTATTCAAATGGAAAGTTTCTAGTACTGCACAGTTTTTCGGAGATAGGAGATTACTTAGCAAAGTATGCTTGAGCCCAAACGTGCCTTCTATATAACTAAGAATCGCCCGCTCTCCTTTAATCTTCACACCCGCTAATCCCGAGGCAAATACAAGCTCCTTCAGCACTCAGAGTACAGCGCGGCTCACCTGAACAGAAAACCGACCCGGCTCTAGGAGTCAGACACCACGATCCTTGCGGCTCTCACGCACCGGCTTGCCGCAACTCTCCCTGCGCTCGGAGCTGCCTCGCTTTCGGCCTTGCGGGGGGCTGGATGATATACCACTTCCGGGTCAAAAAGGATTATCGCAAAACGATAGCAGCCACCATAGTCCAGCCTCCACCGTGAAGAGGGTCAGTTAAACACGCCGACAGCCACAGCGTGTTGGAATCAATGGAAACCAAATCCTTCCGTGTACATACGCCAACCTCCGCGCTGCCACACCACCAGGAACGGACCACAGCAAAGGTAGTTTATGAAGTGCAGTTTATTCCATAAATCACAACATGACACGTTTCGGCTAGGTTACTCCAGCCTTGATCACATGACATGTCAGAAAACACCACGCCTTTAAATCTCATAACGACTGCTCTAGGTCCTCCCATTGATATTAAACAGTGAGGGAAGACATAATCAGAAAGTGCAAGTGCTCACATATTCAAATATAAAAACTATCATAGTCATTGTATCTAACAATTGGACAATTTTATAATTATAATCTCCTATATTTAATTTTGAGGCTGGAATGGGCTAGTCTGTTTCTTTTTTTTTTTTTTTTTAAATCTTTTTATTCAAGGATAATGCACAATAATCAAGACAATTTCAACAGTATTCAGAATTCCGTTTCACTTGCATGTATATAATCGTCATTTACAGTGATATGTTTCCATTTTCCATTTTCTGTATTTAAGTGAAGAACATTCCCAACATAACACCCCCCTCCCTCTCCCTACCCCCCTTGGCACTTACATAGATCACCATCAGATCATTCATGAATTTAGTTGTCCATTCTCATGTATTATATTCAGTACGATCTGCTGCACTGTTACAGGGGTTACACATAATTTCTCTCGTATGTCTTACTCGTGCTGTGCACCCAGTGGCATTCCTGACTTTCACATAAGTATTGGAACCTAGACCGTGAAGTGGCTGTGTATCGCATGCTACGTACATCTCATTCATTAACCCGTCTCTCCAGAACGGTCAGAATACATAAGAATGGATGATATATACACCTCCTGCAAGTGTTAAGGGAGTCGCTATGGAAGACTTCCCGACCGCCTCGCATGACAGAAGCGGAGGAGAAATGCTGCCAAAGGTAGTCCACACTTTAATGGAGGGGTGCTCATACTTTAACAACATCCCCGATCTCTGCCGCCGATGGATGTGTGGGGCTGGGAGCGAGGGTCATCAACACCGGACAGAGCCCAGAACAATTACCTCACACCCTGACCTGGGAAACGCTGCAACTCAGGATTCCAACTGGAAAATCAACATTGCGCCGAGAATTGGAGTGAACAAACAGCGTGATGGCAATGCTGCATGCTGGGAGACGCAGTTCCAAGGAGGAAGCGTTGTGACTCCATGCCACGTTTTGCCGGGTACCAAACACTACTTCAGCGAGTTGGTTGTTATAAATGGACACACTGTGGGACTGAGTGTAACAGAGGCACTATGGAATACAAAAGGACGTTTGAAAAAGGATTACTTCCGGAACGCGTCATGCCCAGATTCAAATAAAGGTGTTTTTGAACAATCCCTCCGTGTTGCCTCAAATCTGAATCGTGAGAGGAGGATTGGCTGTGGAAATATTGGCGTGCTGCGGTGCGCGAGGAAGGCACCTCCTGCAAGTGTTAGGGTAGTCGCTACGGAAGACTTCCCGACCGCCTCGCATGACAGAAGCAGAGGAGAAATGCTGCCAAAGTTAGTCCATACTTTAATGGAGGGGTGCCTATACTTTAACAACATCCCCGATCTCTGCCGCCGATGGAAGTGTGGGGCTGGGAGCGAGGGTCATCAACAACGGACAGAGCCCAGAACAATTACCTCACAACCCGACCTCAGAAACGCTGCAACTCGGGATTCCAACTGGAAAATCAACATTGCGCCGAGAATTGGAGTGAACAAACAGCGTGATGGCAATGCTGCATGCTGGGAGACGCAGTTCCAAGGAGGAAGCGTTGTGACTCCATGCCACGTTTTGCTGGGTACCAAACACTACTTCAGCGAGTTGGTTGTTATAAATGGACACACTGTGGGACTGAGTGTAACAGAGGCACTATGGAATACAAAAGGGCGTTTGAAAAAGGATTACTTCTAAAACGCGTCATGCCCAGATTCAAATAAAGGTGTTTTTGAACAATCCCTCCGTGTCGCCTCAAATCTGAATCGTCAGAGGAGGATTGGCTGTGGATATATATATATATATATATATATATATATATATATATATATATATATATATATATATATATATATATATATATATATATACACACACACTGTGGAATAGGAATATAAAGTATCCAGAATTTAGAATGGGTGTCTAATAACTTGTGTTATTGTTCCAGTTTACTGAAACGGTTTCATAATTCTGTCTTAGCCTGTGGCATTTTTCTGGTTTCAATACACACTTTTTTAGTTCAGATCTTTTTAAAGAAGATTTTGGATTAACAGTTTGTAATGCTAACAAAAATAACAAACATTCCCAACTAGAGTGAAGTTTGTTCAAAGCTGCCTAATTCTGTACCATTTCGGATAGTGGTGCAACAGTAGTTCCTTCTTATATTCCTATCCTAGTTCCTTCTTATTTTCCTGGTAGGCTTTAAAAACATATGAACTATATCAATTTCCAAAATAATTCAGCTGTAGAATAGACTGTGAATGTGTTTCAAGTAGAGTATATAACATTTAGGGCTGTAGCACACAATGATGTCCACAGTTTAATGTTGTTACACTGAATGTTGTGGTTATGTTACACCTATATGTAATCGGGGACTAGGAGTTTGTTTTTATTCCTGAATGAGTTGCACAATCTAAATTTGGAATACATGTATTTGCATCTCCCCCAAAAACGGATATGATGTATATGCAATTTTGTTTAGAAATATTGAATCATCAGCTGTGGTTTAAGCATTGTACAAGTGCAACTGCTGGTGTTCTTGTCCTAACTTTATCAGGTTATTTGCATTACGAGTACCAAATTACCTTTTTTTTAGCAGAGTTACTTTTTCTTCGTTTCAGGTGGCTGATGTCTTTATGTTTTCAGTACAAACAGGTGGCTTCCTTCCAGACTGTGTCAGTACCCTAAAGGACAGCTTGGTTCGCCACCTTGGAATGTCACCTTCTCAGACTAACTTCTTTGAGTATAATAGGCAACAGGATATCCATGTAAGTTTTGTCCGGGTTCACACTGGCCTAGTATTCAAAGACTACAACAACGATCTCATTATTTACTTACTAAATGTTTTACGTTGGTTGGCGCAGTGTATGATAGCTAGCTTCAGTATTCCTTTATATGCTTATTTGTACCCTACGTAATTGCTAAGAAATTGAATGTCTCCTTAGTATGCATTTCCTTCACTAGATATCAGTACGTAGATAAGTAACTAAGAACAGTTTTTCAGTCCAAGATTAAAATATAACGCAATGGATCAGGTGTTCAACTCTACCTACATACATGGACCAAGGGGTAGATCACATCATTCATTTTCTGAGAGACTACAATTGAGCTTATATTGTTGCTAGTTTAATATAGACGTTACAATACGATCATGACGCGAGAGGATTATTTTCACCCATGTTCTTTCACAAAGGTAATTTAATTCAGAAAAGTCTTACTATGTAGACTTTTTGTCCAGAGTTACTTAATATTGTCTTAGCACCCTGTGTGGGTTTGGGAAACCAAAAACCAATATCCCAGCCCAGTTGTTAGGAAGATTTTTATCACAAAATCTATCTAGGGGGTAGAATATTTCTGGTCCTGTTTTTGACTGTGCTTAGTCCACATGTTTACCCATGTTGAACAGACATTTGAAAAGCCAACAGGTCTGACCCTTAAACAAAACGAGTTTTTGAATTTGCTAATGCTTCTATGCATTGCTGTTAGCTAATGCCAAAAGTGGGCGGTCTGTTATTCACAGCACTTGTGCATGCATCAGTTGCCGTTTTTAATTTACCTTTCCATCATGGCCGATAGCCATTTTGGATTGGTGTATTACAGGTTAAATAGTGCACAAAACCAAAAAGCAAGCAGTCTGGTACCACGTTCCAGCTCCTGTTGCATTGTAAAAAATAAATTAAAACAATTTGAAAAACAGTGGCATAGAAGGCAGGAGGGGGAACAACAGACCGATGAGAAGAGGGAAAGTAGCAAATAAACATACCACAGTTTTGCTCAACAACTGAAAATAAAATAGACCTCTTCACAAACAAGCGTTTGCAAAGCTAACAGGACTGGCTTTTGGCATAGCTGCGGTACAAGTCATTACTAGTCGTCCTTCTCGAGTCAAACTACATCTTGAAGCCTTTAATAAAACTATTGCCCTTTAAAATTTTGCTAGATGTCTCTCTTAAGTCACAAACAGCTGCATATATGAATGTTATTGCTGATTTTCGTGAGGCTTGCAAGTTATTCACAGCCCGTAGTACCTTTAAGTTGTTAGTAGATATCCCTGTATGTAGCCAACAAATTGTACTAATTGCTGAATGTATGAAGATCTGAATAAGAAAATTAAAGAAAACTGGAAGAATTAGGACTATATTCTATACTTTGGCACTCAGGAGAATTACCTATGACTGTTTGAGCATTGCCTCCTTCCTTTGTAGTGTGGTGGCCATTTCATCTCCTTGGAGCACCGTACATAAGAATTGTCTGGACTTACCCCAGTATTGGAACTTTCATAGATTCCCATGCGTTGTATCATTCCCCGTTGTCGAAATGGGAGCCTCAGTAAATAAAAAGTATCATAACCATAGGTACAAAAGAGAAAACTAGGCCTAGGCCTCATCTCATTTTGTAGCATATCAACCTCTTTGTGTAATAGAGCCCAAACTTTCCACAACAACCAATCGGAATAGCCTCACCCCATAGAACCTTCCTGAGAGAGCCTCAGAGCCTCAGATTTTTCTACTGCACGTTGTGCTAGGGAGTCTCCACTGAGCTCTGCTCAGTTTTCCATTCCATTCAACATATTTCTTCAACTTTTCATATACAATTAAACTATGTCTGACAAGGAAAATAAGGCTTTATTCAGTTCCCGTGCGTCTTGTGGGAAAAAGAGGCTTTTTGTAGAAGATAAGCAGGAGAGCTGTATTTATTGCTTATACCCGGACCACAAGGCCACAGACTGCAAGATTTGTAGAACCTTCTCTACAAAGACATTGCAAGACAGGGAGGGCCGGCTTCTGACCTGGCTTCAGAAGATGAAGACTCGAAAGGAGGTGCTCTCATCGGATGAGGAAGATTCTACATCTATGTCTTTCTCTAAGAGATCCAAGAAGAGGGGTAGGTCTTCTCCCTCTACTTCAGCCGAGCCCCCTATCAAGGCCCCTCACAAGATCTCTGAGAGGGCTAGTCCCATTAAATCTCCTCACGAAAGTGAAAAGGAGAGGCTGGGACAGGCTGTTCAAGGAGACGGCCACGAAGGACAAAAAGGAGGTTTCTATCACTTCTCCTCCGTCCAAAAAGGAAAAAACTGTCGAAATTACTCTGCAGTTACTCCAGGGACCATGCCTGAGCGAAAACGGCGTCCGTCGACGACGATTACTTCTCTTAAAGTTTCAACTATTTCATCGACTCAGTCGACGGGACCGTCGACGATGGCGGGGTCAACGTCAACTACTCCGTCGGCGTTTAAGGTACCTGGTTGTTCGACGACAATGACTACTTTCTCGTCGTCGATGGTGGTGTCAGGGAAGGTGCTTTCGACGGCCTCGTCGACGACGAAGACTACGTCTTCGACGACACTAATGGTGATGACGACGAGCTCGACTACGAAACCGTTGACGATAATGCCGCCGACGACAAAGACTCCGTCGATGAGGTCCAGTGTGCCGTCGACGATTCAGTCGACGACGGTGGCACCTATGACGACGCCGTGGACAAGTCAAAAATTGCAGTTTCCATTACAGAAGCTGAAAATTACACCAAAATGACGTCTCCTAGACTGGTTTCGTCTCTTCCACCATCAATGCTTCTGGATGACGAGTCGGATGAGGAGGAGGAAGTTGGAGGCCATTATGGGGATGCCTACAGTCCCTCAGATTTAAATGTAAAATTGCAAGAGACTGACAAGTGGAGAAGTGTGGCTCAGGGGTTAGAGGCGGCAGACCCGGAAGCTGAGATCGGCCCTGGACCAGGGTTCAATTCCCCGCCTCGGCGGGTCTTGGGCTCAAAAATTCCACGGACTCGATAATTCTCGCTCCGGTGCCTTCTCGACTCACGGGTTCACACTCTGTGACTCTGGGCAATAGCTTGCTTAATCTCCACAACGGCCCCTCGCGGCGGGATGCCTGGCTTTCACCTTGTGGATACCGTGCCGGGGTTATCTCACAGGGGAATACCAGGACGGGTTCCCTAAGCAAGCGCTTAGATACCGACCTCGGTCAGTGATTTGCGCTATATAAATACATGTACATTTACATTTACATTTACAAAGAGGAATACTATGAGCATGCGTGTGAACAACAGGTGCATCACTATGTTCCTCAAGAGCGACGTCCTCCAGGTTTGGGCCAGGACATGGTGGCCTTGCCGGCCTCTCTAGTCTCTGATCTACAAATGATGCTGCAGGACTACAGAACCAGGTTTCCATCACAAACTACAGTACAGCCTGACCGACCTCCAAGTCCGGTGCTGCCACAGGCGCAGCCAGTTGTCATGCTACCTCCTACACAGGTGGTACCTAGGACACCACCAGTGGTAATACCAGCGGTGCTATCACGGACAACTGACCCTGAGCCAACCAATACCGTTCTGCAGGATACATCTTCCGATGATGAAGTACATGCAGATCCTTTGACTGATCCATTGCAGGACCCAGACTTGGATCCCGGTGACCGTGGATTGCAAGATCCGGACGCCACTGGACGGGATATGTCCGTGTTGCCTCCAGCAGATATTGGGGGGATTCCATAACCTCATGGCAGGAGCATCAAAGAGGTTCGGACTGCCAATTACAACGGAGCAGTCCGACTGTTTCCTGTATGATTTCAAAGAACAATTCAGAAAATCAGTCAGATCCATAATTGAACACTTGTGGGATCATGCAGAATCCGGCCACTGTCATCCCTGTTCTTCCCTGGCTGGAGAAGAAATATAAGGCTCCGGATGGCAGCCGTGCGTGTCTTCTTGGACAACCTAAGCCTCTTTCGGCGATCTGGCAGGCCGCACAAAGCAAATCTAAAAACCCATCAACGCCTCCGGACAAGGACGGTAGGCGCTTGGATAACGTGGAGAAGAGGTTTTCTTCCATGGCCAGCTAGCTGTTCGAGCAGCAAATGCTCTAGCCTTTCTAGGCAGATACGACTGCCAGATGTGGTGTGACTTCGAGCCATTTGTGTAACAACTGCCAGACTCATCAAGGGAAGAGGCCAGGAGAGTTCTGATGGAGGGAGAACAATCATCCTCCGAAGTAATTGATTGTGCTATGGATATAGCTTCTACGGCTTTTCGTGCCTTGGCAGGGTCGGCGGTGTTGCGCCGTCAGGGCTGGTTGCGAGCCACCTGGTTTCGTCAGGAGGTCCAAAACAAGATCCTGGACCTCTCATTTGACGGTGAGATGCTTTTCGGTAAGCATGTTGATGATGCCCTGCAAAGTATAAAAAAGGATACTGACACGGCTAAGTCCTTGGGATCGTTGAACTATCGAAAGGTCTCATTTAAAGGAGCACGAGGCAGAGGTTTCTCTTCTTATAGAGGCAACAACCAGCAGAGGTATTCATTGCAGTCTTCGCAGTCTTATAGGACTCAATACTCGAACCAACACCAGGGCCAATCGGCGTCTTCTTGCCAATCTCAGAGAGGGCGTCCGAACCGCCAAGGACGCGACAAAGCCAAGAGACAATAGCGGCCTCCTTGCTCTTTCCACTGTTCCTCCCCTCCCAGTCACATCAGTGGGGGGCAGGATATCTTTTTGTCTGGACAGCTGGAAGAGTATAACATCGGACCGGTGGGTCCTGAATATTGTTCAGAGTGGCCATACGTTTGAATTCCAAGATCTTCCTCCAACAAGAGCTCCAGGCGCCAACCGCACGAAACATCTGGGACTGTTACATCTCGAAGCCCACCATTTATTCATCAAGGGTGCAATAGAGCCGGTACCTCTCTCTCAGAGGGGCAAAGGCTTTTATTCCAGGTTCTTCCTGGTTCGGAAAACAGCAGACACTTGGCGCCCCATATTAGACCTACGAGAGCTCAACACTTATCTCATCAAACAGTCTTTCAGGATGGTTACTCTCCAAGATATTCTTCGTCTACTGAACCCAGGCGACTATTTGGCGTCTCTGGATTTAGAAGATGCGTACTTCCACGTACCGATACACCCAGCTCACAGACAATATTTACTCTTCACAGTAGGAAAGAGCCATTTCCAATTCAAGGTGCTTCCGTGTGGCCTTCGGTTTGCACCACGGATATTCACAAAGGTGTTGGCACCAGTGGCGGCTTTTCTCTGAAGACAATCCCTGGAAGTTTTCCCCTACTTGGACGACTGGCTAGTCAAAGCTCCATCTTTCAAGGAAACTTCCCAAGCCGTGTCAACTTGCATCCAATTGTTCAGTCACCTGGGCCTTCAGCTCAACCAGAACAAGTCCGTTCTGCGAATCTCCAGGTCCACATGATTCCTTGGGGCCATTTTAGACAGAGAGCAATGCACAGCTCGTCCGTCAGACGAACGTCAGCAGAAATTGATAGTCTCGGTGCGCCAGGTGCTGAAAAAGCAATGCCTTTCAGTACGACTCTACAAATCCCTGCTCGGGTCGATGTCATCTTGCATACCATTAATACCGCATTGCAGGTTGCGAATGCATCCTCTGCAGGAGGAGCTAGACAAACAATGGTGCCAAGCAGAGGGCTCTTTCAAGGACAAGGTGTTGGTAACGCCAGAAATGAGAAAGGCATGCGAGTGGTGGCTGGTGAAAGACAACATCGCAGAAGGGCTGACATTCAGGATTCCACCATCTCCTATGATCATGACCACGGATGCCTCCTTGGAAGGCTGGGGAGCAGTGCTCCGAGAGCTTCAAGTCAGGGGACACTGGAGTCCAGAGCAACGCCAATGCCATATAAACTTTTTGTAGCTGACGGCCATTCGGTTAGCTTTGCAAGCTTTCCTTCCCTGAGTTCGGAATCAAACCGTGCTGGTCCGGACGGACAATACGACGCCATGCACTACGTCAACAAACAAGGAGGGACAAGATCACAAACTCTGTCCAAAGAAGCTCAAAGAATCTGGGATTATGCGATTCTTCACAAGATCAATCTGCAGGCCGAACACCTGGCAGGTTCTCTCAATATCACAGCGGATGCTCTGAGTCGCCAGACAGAGGTGAATTACGAATGGGAATTGAACCAGTCCATCCTGGAGGGTGTGTTCTCGGTCTGGGGAACACCAACCATAGACCTCTTTGCGTCTCCGGAGAACCCCAAATGCCGGTTTTACGCAAGCAAAGTTCACCATCAGGGATCTTTGAGGAACGCACTTTCGATTGCCTGGTACGGCGCATTCTTTTCCGCTTTTCTGCCAATCCCCCTCATACCACGGGTACTCAGGAAAATCAAGGCGGAGCCATGCAAGATGATTCTCATTGCACCAGCGTGGCCCCGGCAGTTCTGGTACACAGAACTCCTACTCTCCCAGGATCATCCAATTCGCTTGCGACATATTCCGTCCCTGTTATCGAGGGATCAGGGTCAGGTGTTCCATCCGGATCCGAAGTCACTACACTTGACAGCGTGGCTCCTGAACACTTAGTTCCGTCATCTGACTCTTCCTAAGGAGTGTAGAGAGGTTTTGTCCCAGGTTCGAGCACCAAGCACTAATAAAACATACAAGGCAAAATGGAAGAGGTTCTGCCTGTGGTGTCAAAGACAGGGTCTCCATCCTTACAAATCTCTGCCTCATCAAATCTTGCCTTATATACTATCATTGGCTAAATCTGGATTGGCACATTCTTCTGTAAAGGTGCATCTTGCTGCCATATCGAGGTTTTGGCGCACTTCTTCAGGCCCGTCCCTATGGTCCTCTTGAATTAATCATTTTTTGAAAGGCTTGTTTCGGATGTATCCTCCAGTTCGCCCACCTCCGCCAATTTGGCAGCTCAACCTAGTGTTGGCTCAACTCATGAAAGCTCCGTTTGAGCCGGTTCATAAGGCGGACTTGAAATTCCTGTCTAGGAAACTGGCCCTCCTCTTAGCGCTAACATCAGCTAGAAGAGTTAGTGAGCTCCAGGCACTTTCAATAGTGGATCCTTTCCTTCAATTCAAGAAAGATGTGCTTATCCTTCGCACCAATCCGAAATTTATCCCGGAGGTGCCGTCTGAATTCCATTTGAATGAACCCTTGATCTTAAAGTCATTTTTTCCTCCGGCGGAACGGACATTACATTCTTTGGACGTTCAAAGATGCTTGAAATTCTACTTAGAACGCACTCGGTCCATTAGAAAGTCATCGCAATTATTTGTGTCCTACAGCGCACCATGGAAGGGGTTTCTTTTAGCAAAGAGTGGAATTTCACGCTGGATCTCTAGTGCGATTCAATTCTGCCATCAGGAGGCGGGCAAGCCCCTGGACAGAAAAGTCTGTGCACATTCCACAAGATCTGTTGCATCGTCGGTGGCTCTTTTCTCTGGAGTCGCTATCAAGGACATATGCAGGGCGGCAACGTGGAGCAGTACACATACCTCCACGAAGCACTACTGCCTAGAGTCCGCAGGACGGGATGACGCTGCTGTTGGTCAAGCAGTCCTTAGGAATCTTTTTCAATGAGGTGAGCTTTCCCTACAATCCCTCCATCCTGATAAGCACATTTTTTGGTATCAGCAATGTTTTATTTCTTGTTTACAATTTAGCAAAGTATGCTATAAGAATTGTCATATGTTTATGTGATGCCATGTATCTAACAAAATGTGCTTTGGTGATTTACTGCTAGCTATTCTGATACAAAGCATGGGAATCTATGAAAGTTCCAATACTGGGGTAAAAAAACAAGTTACTTACCTGTAACTTTGGTTCCCCAGTATTGGTAACTTTCATAGATTCCCATGCGCCCACCCTCCTTCCCTGTGAAAGCTCGGCCTTTTTAAACAGAGATAGTGGCCTTTTGCACAACTGCTACGAAAATCTGAGGCTCAGGTTTTTAAATCCCTTGCCAGGGTGCACTTTCTCCCAAAACCTTATAGTATTGTAATTGCATTTATATAGTGCTAACTACCCCTGACGAGGCGTCAAAACTCTTTTTCCGCGAGTAGCACTCTACTCCGGAACTTAAGAAGGATTAGTGTTGAATTAGTATAGTGAAATATAAAAGTAATTTGTGTGGTGGATAGGTTAGTCAGGTATTTTGATTCAGGATAGCGGAGGGATAGAAGAGGGAAAAAGGTTTGCATTTATATAGTGCTTGCTACCCCGGCAGGGGTGCATACATGGGCACTAGAACATCACAGGGAGAAATGCAGCTCCTTCCCACGTGGTTAGGATTGGAGTTGTGCTTCCGTAGAGCTGCAGAAACTTTAAACATGCCTATTTCGAAGTGGAATACTCTGCTAAAATAGTTTCCATTGATTTCAGGCTGAAAATAAATGATTATTTCTAAAATAAAGTGCTGCAAAAATGCCGCTAAATTTCAATATTTGTGACGCTAAATTTGCTAATCCATGCAGAAATATCCTGGGGGGTCTGAAGTAGGGATCAATCTAGTTCTAGACGAACGATGTTGGCACGTTCATTGTACGTTGTGTCAAAACGTCCGAACGCCAAACAGCGAGATGGTGAGGAATGGCTGTTCAAGCAGGGTCGACCTGATGCTCGGACCCTTGTGATCAGGTTGTCCCATTGTTTCAGCTGGGGCACATTATTAATCGATAGAAGATTTAGGTCTTACTCCAGGATCTGCGGGCCTTCGAACAAATCTGCCTTTGGTGCTCCCTTCACTCGTAAATATTACTTTTATAAATTAGAAAGTTACGTTTTCAGCATCAAGACAACTTGTTTATAATAGGCATAAACTTTTTGAAACTCAGAATTGCATGTACTTTGTTGCAATGAAAGCTAACATTCTTACACATTTCAAACAGCAAATTTTAACTTGCCCCAGTGTTGGAACTTTCATAGATTCCCATAGCTTGTATCATTCCCCGTCATCGGAATGGGAGCCTCGGTAAATAGAAAATACCATAGCAGTAGGTACGAAAGAGAAAAAAAGTTCTAGGCCTCATCTAGTTTTGTAGCATATCCACCTCTTTTTGTAAAAGAGACCAAAAACTTGCAACGACCAATCAGAATAGCCTCACACCATAGAACCCTCCTGAGAGACCCTCAGAGCATCAGATATTCTACCGCATGTTGTGCTAAGGGAGTCTCCACTGAGCTCTGCTCAGATGTCTTTTCAACTTTTGGATTTCAACTGTATTCTCTTCAGGAAGCTGTTTTCCCCTTGTGTCATCATCAGACAGGGAGAAAAAGGCCTTTTTAGAGCTTGTGCTACCTGCTGTAAAAGGAGGAGTTAGGTGAATGACCCTCATAAAGATGCCTGTATCCGGACCACAAGTTCTAGGTAAGATGAACATAAGGGTCCGTGAGAGCCGTCTTTTTACCTGGTTCCAGAACCTAAAATCTAGAACAGATCCAGTCTCTAGTATGACCGTGATGAGGCCTCGTCTGCTGAGTCTTCGAGAAGATCTGAGAAGGAATACGATCTCACCCTGTTTCTTGTGAGCAGCGCACTCAAAACGCCTTCAAAAGATCTCCCATGGTTCTGACAGGCGCAGTCCAACTAAATCTCCTCACTGAGGTGTAAAGTAGAGGAAGAGACTTACGAAGGAAATTCCTCAAAAAGCCTCTAAAAAGACCTCCCGGGGGTCTGACAGGCGCAGTCCACCTGAATCTCCTCACCGAGGTGTAAAGGAGAGGAAGGGACTTATAACAGGAGAAACTGGTGTGAGGGAGTCTAGCTAAAACCTCCTCTCTTCCTTGTGAGGAACGACAGGAGAAAAAAGTCTCCATCGTCGACTAAGATGACAATATTGATGACGATGGCCGTGACGACGACGACAGTCGATGGCACCTTCGACGACTACCGTGTCGGACTACCGCGTCGACGACAATGGCAGTGTCGACGACAGCGTAGACGACGACCACGTTGAGGACGATGGCTGTGTCGACGACGACCGCGTCTAGGACAATGGCAGTGTCGTCGACAGCGTCTAGGACAATGGCGGTGTCTACGTCAGCGTCGACAACAATGGCAGTGTTGTCAACGACAGCGTCGACGACAATGGCAGCGTCGACAACGACAATGGCAGTGTCGTGGACGACAATGGCAGTGTCGACGACGACCGCGTCGACGACAATGGCAGTGTCGACGATGACAGCGTTGACGACAATGGCAGTGTTGACGACGATGGCAGTGTTGACGACGATGGCAGTGTTGACGACGATGGCAGTGTTGACGACGATGGCAATGTTGACGACGATGGCAGTGTCTAAGACGGCATCGACGGCAGTGTCGACGACGACGGCAGTGTCGACAACCGCGTCACCGACTATGGCAGTGTCGACGACGACAGCGTCGACGAGGATTGCAGTTTCGACTACAGCGTTGACTAAGATGGCAGTGTCGACGACGACAGCCTCGGCGACAATTGCAGTGTACACAACACCGTTGACGATGACAGTGTAGACGATAGCGTCGACGACGACAGTATTGACGACGATATCTACATCGTCTACGACAACCATCCACGACCGCGTTGATTGATATATTTAACCCCTTCGGTGCTCATGACGGAACGGTTCCGTCATGAGTCCATAGGTTCTTTAGAACCTTCAGCACCGCAGAGGAATTCGCGCAGCACTGAAGGCGTTAAATATATAAATATATATATATATATATATCAACACAAACATCCAGCGCTCTCTTTCAGCAGTATCAGAAAGTATAACACAGGAACCATGGCCTCAGTAAGTGATGCAGATTTAATGCAGATACAACGTCCGACGCGCTTCGGAGTAAGCCTACTCCTTCTTCACGGGCAAACTTTGCATGTTTCAATGTGAATAATAAAGTAAAAAAACATATGTCACGTGATAACAACATAAACAAAAATAAACAAAATACTTCGCTCTTTAACCAATTTTCAAAGCGGTGTAAGTACTGATATTTAGAAATGACTGAAAAGTGTGTTAGTGAAACATAAAGACATATCAAAGCACGTTGTAAGAATGCAATTATGCAATACATTTGTAAGCATTTTTAAAGCCCATGCTTTGTATGTTTGCGTGAATTATCTTTACGGCCCTAGAATCAGGTAAAACATAGCATCTGCCATTCATGCCCAGGTTTAAGTGTTTATGCAAACAACAATTTAATTACAATGATAAGCATTTAAAATTAGTTTACATTAGTGCAGCTCTGCCGAGAGAAGGTTCGAACCTAAGACCTCAAAAGAGTTACACTCGTGGTGGCACAGCTCCGTAAGCTAAATAACTGACCGCGTGTTGACGACTGGAAAATAACCAGAAAGCATGTTATGTCAACGTAGTGCAGTGAACCAATACTGCCCAAGTGGGCTAACAATATAATAAAGTGTAAGGCCAAAGCTTCTATTGAGTTAAAGAAAAATTATTGCCCAAGTGGGCCAAAACCATGTAACTAGGTAGCTTGATTCCTTGATATGGAATCAGTCATTAATCATGTCTCCATAGGCTGGCAAAAGCTTATCTTGATTTCAAGTACAGAAAAAATGTTGCCCAAGTGGGCCAAAACCATGTAACTTGGCAGCTTGATTCTTCAAGAAGAGTTCATGCTCAAAGAGTCAGTCATTAATCAAGTCTCTGTGGGCTGGTGCTCGGATGAAAGTCTGAGATTCTCCTCAGTCAATGTTGGGTAAGTACTTGAAACACCTAAGACAATGATAAAGGCAAAGTCCTATTAAAATCCTCATAATTGAGGAAACGCACAAAATTCTAAAACATCATACAGAAGGTGGTAGCAGCAAAGATTCTTAAGACATGGTAATTACTGGTTCAATGTAAATGTACTGACAGTTCTTCGTCCATGTTCAACCCATGGGGCGCCATGGTGTTGAACCTTATGATAAATTTGGACTCTAGTTTCCTGAGTTCAAGAAGTCTATTTCCACCTCTCTTGTTCGGGGGGACACAATCAATGACGGCAAATTTCACGAGATTGGCATTGCTTTTATGATGCTCGTGAAAGTGCCGAGCTACAGGATAAGTTTTGTCATTCTTACCAATCGCTCTCAGGTGTTCTAATACCCGCTCCTTCCCCTTGTGGATGGTACTCCCAATGTAGTATTTTGAACATGGGCATTTTAAAGTATAGATGGCATATTCAGTATTGCAATTCAAATGTTTTTGTATAGTCCATGGAGTTTCATTGCTGCTAAATTTAAGTGATTTCACACTACTACTAAATTTGCAGGCCTTGCATTGGTTGCATGTAAAGAAACCTTTGACAGCATTGACTTTTGGGGTGGGGAATCATATTGCTGCACAGTTGGTCACGTAGGCTTACTCCGAAACGCGTCGGACGTTGTATCTGCATTAAATCTGCATCACTTACTGAGGCCACGGCTCCTGTGTTATACTTTCTGATACTGCTGAAAGAGAGCGCTGGATGTTTGTGTTGATTTAAAGGGGGTGGCTACCCCTGCCGTGAGCCCGCCGACACAGAGGCAAAGGACCAGCTACAACTCTGTGTTCTATACATATATATATATATATATATATATATATATATATATATATATATATATATATATATATATATATATATATATACTACAGGAGAAGAGATGAAGTGCCTCATGACTCTTGAAGTCACTTCACCTAGCAGGATGACCCCTCAATTACCTACGCACCTCCTGCAAGGAGAGGACTTGGATGAGGTTGGTCCTTTCGGTTATGCCCATAGCCCTTCGGAGCTGCACGTTAAGTGCCACAAGAAAGATTCTAAAGAGTGGTATGAAAAGGAACAAGTTTATAATCCTCTACAGGACTACCATAGAGATTGTTAAGGAGAGTATGATCTGTATGCCGCCCTCCATGTTTTCGGGCTTGCAGTGTTTGCTATCGGACTTTAAATGGAGGTTTCCAACATCAACTGCAGCTCCGGAATGGGACTCCCATTGTGCTGCCCTCTGTCTTTCACACCCCGGGTACCATCACTGCCACTGCAAAGAATAGAAGATCCTCCACCAACTACTCCTATTATTCATCAGGATGCTTTCGTTGATGACCAAGTGTATACGGATCTTCCAGACCCGCAGGCGAAGTGGGATCTACCTGAGGATAGCCCTGCTTGCCTGGTAAACCAGCCTAAACCGGGCTCTGCAATTGGATATCCCAATGCTTTCAAAGCTGGCAAAAGATAACATCAGTACGGTTGATTCTGATTGTAGTTCATGTTGGCTATTCTCTGGAATTCCAACATCAACCACCATCCAAAGCCCCGCGGGCCACCGAATCAAGGCATCTTCATCTTCTACATCTAGAAGCTCATCAACTACTCCTCAAAGGAGCGATGAAACGGGTCTCTTTCCCTCTCTCTCAACGGGGAGATGGTTTCTACTCCTGGTTCTTTCTGGTTCAAAAAAACCGAGAGAAGTGGCATCCTATTTTAGATCTGAGGGAGCTCAACACCTATCTCATCAAGCTCTCATTTCAGATGGTATCCTTACAGGAGATTCTGCGGCTCCTCAATCCTGGAGGTTACATGGCCACCCTAGACCTCGAGGACGCATACTTTCATGTCCCCATCCACCCAGCGCACAGGTAGCTTTTTACGCTTTACAGTAGCCAAAGGCCACTTCCATCTCAAAGTCCTGCCTTTCGGACTCCGATCCACGCCTTGGATATTCATGGCCCCAATCGCAGCATTTTTCAGAAAACAAACAATAGAATTGTTTCCTTATCTGGACGAGTGGTTGGTGAAAGCACAGTCTTCTCAGACAGCATCGAAAGCAGTCGAAGGTGTATTCAAAATGTAGGAGAGTAGGGTCTGCAATCCTATGATCACCCCAGATTTTTTGCTTTTTGCTTCACTGGTTTACACCTTCCCTGGCTGTGGGCCTGCCAATCAGACCCACAGCCTAGCTGTTCTCTCACTAAATTGACACGTGTACCTTAGGTGCATTTACCAATTGGTACAGGGCCACCTTATCAGACCTTGTAACTCAGGGCATAGGTGTACCCAGGGCCTACCAGGGGCTGCAGCATGTATTATGCCACCCCTGGCTGGCCATCTAAATCTGACACAACTGGCTGCACGACAGCTGGGGCAAGGTGGTGTAATCACCCTTTGCTTTATATATAGTATACCTATATCTAACCCTAAAAATGGACACATAGATTCCTATCAGTCACTCCTATGGCAGGCCTTAACAATCCTGAAGGCAGAGTGCTTGGAATCATGTGAGATGGTGCTCTGGCATGAGGTGAGCCCGTTTGCAGCTTGCGGAACCAAGTCCTAATAGCTGTTCCATGATAACGCATACCATATACTCTTAAGTGCATTATAATCCTCGCGGTTATATGCCAACTCTGGTATCGCTTTATCAAAACATGTCGAGTAAGGTGTCATACGAATTGGAATACTAACCCCTCGCCAATTCTGGCGACGGGGTTAGCATTCCACCCTTCTATAGGGACACGACATGTATGTAACTGTGAACCCCGGTTAAAGTTAACTCGAGCCTCAGCATCACAAAATGGATGCTGCCACCACAGACACAAGTCTGACCTCCTGCTGCTGGGAGTCCTTCCAGCGAGGAGAGCTTGGACAAAGGGTTTCCTGTCAGGGGCGGTGCTAGCACCATCCCAGACAGGGTTTTGTGTATCCTGGGTAGGCAGGGCTTTAGAGGAAGGTGACTGCAAGTGGCACCCCGGTGCTCACTATGCATAGGCCGGCTGGAACCAGTTCCAGGGGCACACCAGCCCCTGAGCTGGGGAAAGTCCGGCATGGGAGAGGGGTGTAACCACCCCCCTTCCTGGTCCCACCCATGGGCAGGACCTAGTCGCGTACCAGCCCCTTTCCTTAGTATAAAGATAGGAGCGGGCCCCCTTCCAAATTTTCTTTGAATCCTGAAACTACTTTCTACGAAAGGAACTCAAGACTTCTTCCTAAGATTTCTCCCTTGTGACTAAGGAGTAGTCACCCTGCATCTGCGGGCACCAACTAAGCAACCTGCGGTTTGCTTCACGTCCTTTCTCCGGAATCCGACCGACCAGCACGACGAGACCCGGCTTCCCTGGCACCTCTGACCTCAACCTGCATCATCAGCTCAGCTGAGATTCGTGGGTGTGACGAGACCTCGAGGGACCAGCAATCTTCAGAACTGCACTAAGCTTATCCAGCACGACCGCCGAGGGATCCTCGAGTGAGTGCTTTGGGGTTCGAGAAGCCCTAACCCTGAGCAGCTCCAGCACCGAAGTCCAGCCCCCCAGCATCCACGAGATCTGCGTGGGGCCCTTCTGCTCTTTGCTGCTCACCGCGTTGTCCGGCTACTTGCCTGCTGGCTTGTGGCCCTCCTGATGAGGCACCACGACGACAACACCGCTGGTCTGGTTGCTCCAGACTGGCCCTTGCTCCCCTCCAACAGAGGAGCACCCCGGACCCTCCTGGTCCGCTCCAGATGCCATTTTGAGTCCACCGCGTGGGCTTGCATTTGCCAAGACTTGTTGCCCCAATCCTGGGTCCAGCGACGTCGACAGCAGATACCTTCGTGGGACAGCTCGCACCTCCATCCTGGTCGCCGACAACGCCTCCTGGTCCGAGAGACTGCAGAGCCCAGCGTCGCCCACTCACCTGGTCGAGGTGACTCCATCCGGTGCCATCCTGGTGCCCATCTAATCACTGGCTAGTGATTCAGAACTTGGTCCCCTCTGCTTACAGGTATCCTCCATCACCGATCCAGGCTTGGATCCCATCGAACTTCATCACTGGTCGCCTGCCAGCAACTTCTTCTTTCAGGCTCCATAGACTGCAACGAGGATTCCCGACGTCTTTCCAGACCTATGCAGCCGCAGCCCCTGGGCTAGGTAACCTGAGCATTCCGGTGCTCCAGCATAGCTTAACTATCCAAAGGTCCAGATCCTTTTTCGTTTCAGCTCTACCTAATCGGATTTGTCCGATAACACTAACTTTACGAAATCTAGCATCCATAGACTTTGTCCCGCATCCCGCGTGAGAATGCACACTCTGCACCCGATCTACCTAGGCCTCCTGCTAGTAATCTGAAGGTTCAGTAGTCCAGTCCTAGCGATCCTAAAGCCTATTAGAGTAGTACTTACCTGCTAGTAATTTCGCATTCCACTTTTAGAGTATATGGTTTTTCGTGCCCCTCGGGCATTTGTGTAAATTGTGCGACTTTGAGTATTTTCATAAGAGTTTTGTATTGTGCTTAGCGCCCTGTCCTCATAAAGAGTCCAGGGTTATTGTGTTCTAAATAAATATACTTTTATTTTCATAACAACTTGTGTGGTGTCCTTTCACTTGGTGTTCAAGGGGTATATGTGATGGTATAACAGCTGGCTTAACACGCCCTCTAGAGTCTAGCCTAAAGACTGCTCTTGTCCATGCTACTAGGATAGCTGGTCTACGGTTGACTTACAACCAATCATCAATAAGGGTTGTTTGGACTGATACATAGTGATCACTAGAATAGTGAGCACTGCATATCAGGCCAACTTCTCACATTGGTGAGCAGCGGTTGGGATTTGAGCTTGCTGTTTTACCACACGTATCCTAAGAATATCATTTGAAAGATCACATAAGTACCAAGGTACATATAACTTAGCTTAGAATACTCTGAGTTCTACTGAACCAGCTGTTGTAGTTCAACAGGGCTTAGCACACTCTGACTACAACTCTTAGCAAGGGATCAGTAGCCAAACAAATAGTGTAGGTAGGTGCATCACTTAAACGACACTAAAAGCATGTCGGACAAAGGAGGGAACTCAGAAGCCCCCCTTGAGTCAGTGGACCCTCCACAGGTCACTTCACGATATGCAGCTCTTAGCTTCCAGGAGATGAGACAAATCTCTACATCCAGGAAGCTAAAACAGGGTTCTAACCCTACAATTCCCTTTCTGATTGGTCTCTTAGAGACTTATGATGCCAGAAGGACTGCTAACACAGATCCTTCTAATCCAGATGGGAACATGCCCCCCTTAGAGGGAACCCTTGGGGACCCTGACCTCAACCTCCATGCAGCAGTTAGTGAAGGGGAGGAAGAGGATCAGGAGTTGTCCGGGGATGAGGCAGACAAAGGTCAGGTAGAAGTCAGTAGACTAACCAGGACCAACTTAAGCAGGCATGAGAATGGATTTGGGGGACCCCCAGGGCCACTCTCAGGCAGGCTTAACATTGGGAGTGGACGAGTTAGATCTCTATCCAGAGGCTCTAACAGATCCATTCGAACCAATGGCTCTCAGAACTCTTCTCACAGAGGGATGGCATCCCCTCAGAGAAGAGAGCATGAAGCTAAGATGAGGGAAGTCAATCTGAGGATTGAAAGGGAAGAACTTGCCTGGGCCACAGAAAGACTTGCCCTTGCTAGAGAGCAAAAGTTGAGTGGGCTAGATCCCACTGGTGGCAGCATTTTACCTAGAGAAAGGGACAGGAGTTTAGACACTAGACACCTGAGTAAGATAGTGCCCCCCTTTAAACAAGGGGATGATATCCACAAATGGATAACTGCTTTGGAGAGGGCCTGCACTGTCCAGTGCGTCCCCCAGAGTCAGTGGGCAGCTGTCTTGTGGCTCTCCTTTGAAGGCAAAGGTAGAGATAAGCTCCTCACTACTAGAGCTGAGGATGCTAACAATTACCAAGTCCTGAAAAATACACTGATAGATGGGTTTGGCCTAACCACTGAGCAGTACAGGTTGCTGTTCAGGGATACCCAGAAAACTCAGTCTCAGGATTGGTCTGATTTTGTGGATTGTGCCACAAAGGCTTTGGAGGGCTGGTTGCTGGGCAGTAAGGTTACTGATTATACAGGATTGTACAATCTGATCATGAGGGAACAGATTTTAAACAATTGTCAGAACCAGTTGTTGCATCAGCACCTTGTTGACTCAGATCTGACCTCTCCCCAAGAATTGGGAAAGAAGGCAGACAGATGGGTCAGAACAAGGGTTAAGCAGAACCAGGGCGGTCAGAAGAAAGCAGACCAAAAGGGTAATACTAAGAATGAGCAAAATGACCAGAAGTCTTCGACAGGCCCCCAACAAACCAAAGAGGGTGGGGGTCAGGCTTCACAGCAGAAAAAGAAGACTCAAGAAGGCCAGTCTAAAAGGTGGTACCAATACTGTAAAAGTAAAACTCACTGGTTTAGTGAGTGCACCAAGAAAGGAGGGCAAACTCCTGCCACTGCAGCCCCTAAGGCACCTGCACCCCCTAGTACAGTCAGCAGTGGTAGTGCACCTCCCAAGGGATTAGTTGGGTTAACCTTGGGATCTGAGGGGTATGACAACTTAGTTGGCACACTCACTCAGGCTGTCCTTGTCTGTAAGGGGATATAGATATATCCCCTGATGCAAGTCCCAATACTTTGGGCAAATACAGGCAGACACCTTTTATAAATGGAAAGATGGCTCGGGCCTATAGGGACACTTGTGCCAGTGTCACAATGGTGACACCTAACTTTGTGGACCCTGGACAGATCATACTAGGTACAGACTACCTAGTGACCAATGCCAGCAATGTCACTACCCTCCATAGTATGGCAATTGTGGCTTTCTCCTGGGGAGGGGTAAGTGGCCAAAAGAAGGTTGTTGTTAGTTCAGACCTCCCAGTTGAATGTTTGTTGGGCAATGATTTGGAGTCATCACTATGGTCAGAAGTGGAGCAGAGGACTCACATGGAGATGTTAGGTGTGCCAGCACATGTCCTTGCTATGACTAGGTCACTGGCCAGAAGGTGCCCCAGTGAACAGGTGCTGGATCCTGGAACAATGGACCAGACACCTTCCAAGAAGAAGAGCAGTAGGGTTAAGGCATTGCCTTCCCCCTTGCCCCAGGTTGAGGATCAAGTCTCAGAGGAGGCTGACCTACAAGAGCTGAGGGAAACTGAGCCTAAAGAACTTGAACCTGATCAGGTTGAGTTTCTGGGTTCAGGGGGACCCTCCAGTGAAGACCTGGGGAAGGCACAGTTAGACTGCCCTTCCCTTGAACCCCTCAGACAGCAGGCTGCTGCTGAGGCTGCAGGGAACGCCACAGGTACCCACAAGGTATACTGGGATGATGGACTCCTGTACTCTGAAGCAAGAGACCCCAAGCCTGGTGCAACCAGGAGGCTGGTCGTCCCCTTGTCACAGAGAGGTTTCCTTCTTACCTTGGCCCATAAGATTCCCCTTGCAGGACACTTAGGCCAGAATAAGACTTGGGACAGACTTGTCTCACACTTTCACTGGCCTCACATGAATGAAGATACCAAGGAGTTTTGTCGCTCCTGTGTCACTTGCCAAGCCAGTGGTAAGTCAGGTGGCACAACAAAGGCCCCCCTTATACCAATGCCTGTGGTGGGGGTGCCCTTTGAAAGAGTGGGGATTGACATTGTTGGTCCAATGGAACCCCAGACAGCATCAGGGCACAAGTTTATACTGGTGGTGGTGGACCATGCCACCAGGTATCCTGAAGCTATTCCCCTTAGGACCACTACAGCACCTGTTGTGGCAAGAGCCCTAGTTGGAGTGTTCTCCAGAGTGGGCTTCCCTAAGGAGGTTGTCTCTGACAGAAGTGCAAACTTCATGTCAGGATATTTGACTGCTGTGTGGAAGGAATGTGGGGTCAACTACAAGTTCACTAGACCCTATCATCCACAATGCAATGGGCTTGTTGAAAGGTTCAACAGGACCCTAAAAGGGATGATTCATGGACTACCTGAAAAGCTCAGGCGTAGATGGGATGTCCTGATACCCTGCCTTTTGTTTGCTTACAGAGAGGTCCCACAGAAGGGGGTTGGCTACAGCCCTTTTGAACTTCTGTATGGGCATCCTGTGAGAGGACCCCTGTTATTTGGTGAAGGAAGGATGGGAGAGACCTCTCAAAAATCCTGCAACCAACATAGTTGACTATGTACTTGGTCTCCGCTCCAGGATGGCTGAGTATATGGAAAAGGCTTCTAAAAACCTTGAGGCAAGCCAAGAACTCCAAAAAGCTTGGCATGACCAAAATGTTATCCTGACTGTGTACCAGCCTGGGCAGAAGGTGTGGGTGTTGGAGCCATTGGCCCCAGCAGCACTCAAAGACAAATGGTCTGGGCCCCACACAATCATTGAGCAAAAGGGAGAGGTCACCTACCTGGTGGACCTTGGAACTCCCAGGAGCCCCCTCAGGGTGCTCCATGTGAATAGGCTCAAGGAATATGTCGACAGGAAGGACATGAGCTTGCTCATGGCCACAGATGAGGGACAAGAGGAGGAGAGTGACCCTCTCCCAGACCTGCTCACTCAGAACCCTGATCCTGATGATGGGTCAGTGGATGGTGTTGTCTTTTGTGGCAGCCTCTCTGAACATCAGCAAAAGGATTGCAAACAAGTTCTTCAATCCTTTAGACATATGTTCTCTCTGACACCCAGTCAAACCAATTGGTGTACCCATGAGGTTGACACTGGTGACAGTCTGCCAGTTAAGAGTAAAATCTACAGGCAGCCTGATCATGTCAGAGACTGCATCAAATCTGAAGTGCAGAAAATGTTGGAGCTGGGAGTCATTGAGCCCTCAGATAGCCCTTGGGCTAGTCCAGTAGTTCTAGTGCCTAAACCTCACACCCAGGGTGGTAAGAAATAGATGAGGTTCTGCGTAGACTACAGGGGCCTCAATGCAGTCACTAAGACTGATGCCCACCCAATACCAAGGGCAGATGAGCTTATAGATAGATTGGCTTCTGCCAACTACTTAAGCACATTTGACCTGACAGCTGGGTATTGGCAAATCAGGTTAGCTGAGGAAGCCATGCCCAAGACAGCATTTTCAACCCCTGGTGGGCATTATCAATTTGTGGTAATGCCCTTTGGTCTGAAAAATGCACCTGCCACCTTCCAAAGGCTGGTGAATCAAGTTCTCACTGGGCTGGATGACTTCTGTGCAGCATATCTTGATGATATAGCTGTCTTTAGTTCCACCTGGGAGGATCACCTGGTCCACCTGAGGAAAGTGTTAGAGGCACTGCAAGCAGCAGGTCTCACTATCAAGGCCACAAAGTGCCAGATAGGGCAGACACAGGTTGTATACCTGGGCCACCTTGTAGGTGGAGGCCAGGTTCAGCCACTGGAGAGCAAGATACAATCCATCAAAGATTGGGCTCCTCCAACCACCCAGACTCAGGTTCGAGCTTTCTTGGGCCTGACTGGTTATTACTGGAAATTTGTCAAATTATGGTTCAATTGTGACACCACTTAATGACCTGACAAGCAAAAAGATGCCAAAGAAAGTTCAGTGGACAGCAGGCTGTCAAAAGGCATTCGATGACCTAAAGCAGGCCATGTGCACAGCCCCTATCCTAAAGAGTCCAGACTACTCCAAACCATTCATTGTCCAAACAGATGCTTCTGAGTTGGGTGTGGGAGCTGTTCTATCTCAGCTGAATTTTGATGGTCATGACCAGCCAATTGCTTTTATTAGCAGCAGAAGGCTGACCCCCAGAGAGAAAAAATGGTCAGCTATTAAGAGGGAGGACTTTTCTGTGGTTTGGGCCCTGAAGAAACTGAGGCCATACTTGTTTGGCACTCATTTCAAGATTCAGACCGACCATAAGCCCCTCTTGTGGCTAAATCAGATGAAGGGTGAAAACCCCAAACTGCTTAGGTGGTCCATTTCCCTACAGGGGATGGATTTTACAGTGGAGCATAGACCTGGCACTGATCATGGCAATGCAGATGGGCTCTCCAGGTATTTCCACTTAGAGCAAGAAGACCCACCTGGTCAAGGTTAGTTTATTGTCCCAAAGATTGGGAGAGGGGGGGGGGGGTCATGTAGGAGAGTAGGGTCTGCAATCCTTTGATCACCCCAGATTTTTTGCTTTTTGCTTCACTGGTTTACGACTTCCCTGGCTGTGGGCCTGCCAATCAGACCCACAGCCTAGCTGTTCTCTCACTAAATTGACACGTGTACCTTAGGTGCATTTACCAATTGATACTGGGCCACCTTATCAGACCCTGTAACTCAGGGCATATGTGTACCCAGGGCCTACCAGGGGCTGCAGCATGTATTATGCCACCCCTGGCTGGCCATCTAAATCTGACACAACTGGCTGCACGACAGCTGGGGCAAGGTGGTGTAATCACCCTTTGCTTTAGATATAGTATACCTATATCTAACCCTAAAAATGGACACATAGATTCCTATCAGTCACTCCTATGGCAGGCCTTAACAATCCTGAAGGCAGAGTGCTTGGAATCATGTGAGATGGTGCTCTGGCTTGAGCTGAGCCCGTTTGCAGCTTGCGGAACCAAGTCCTAATAGCTGTTCCATGATAACGCATACCATATACTCTTAAGTGCATTATAATCCTCGCGGTTATATGCCACCTCTGGTGTCGCTTTATCAAAACATGTCGAGTAAGGTGTCATATGAATTGGAATACCAACCCCTCGCCAATTCTGGCGACGGGGTTAGCATTCCACCCTTCTAGAGGGACACGACATGTATGTAACTGTGAAGCCCGGTTAAAGTTAACTCGAGCCTCAGCATCACAAAATGGATGCTGCCACCACAGACACAAGTCTGACCTCCTGCTGCTGGGAGTCCTTCCAGCGAGGAGAGCTTGGACAAAGGGTTTCCTGTCAGGGGCGGTGCTAGCACCATCCCAGACAGGGTTTTGTGTATCCTGGGTAGGCAGGGCTTTAGAGGAAGGTGACTGCAAGTGGCACCCCGGTGCTCACTATGCATAGGCCGGCTAGAACCAGTTCCAGGGGCACACCAGCCTCTGAGCTGGGGAAAGTCCGGCATGGGAGAGGGGTGTAACCACCCCCCTTCCTGGTCCCACCCATGGGCAGGACCTAGTCGCGTGCCAGCCCCTTTACTTAGTATAAAGATAGGAGCGGGCCCCCTTCCAAATTAGATCATCTTTGAATCCTGAAACTACTTTCTACGAAAGGAACTCAAGACTTCTTCCTAAGATTTCTCCCTTGTGACTAAGGAGTGGTCACCCTGCATCTGCTGGCACCAACTAAGCAACCTGCGGTTTGCTGCACGTCCTTTCTCCGGAATCCGACCGACCAGCACGACGAGACCCGGATTCCCTGGCACCTCTGACCTCAACCTGCATCATCAGCCCAGCTGAGATTCGTGGGTGTGACGAGACCTCGAGGGACCGGCCATCTTCAGAACTGCACTAAGCTTATCCAGCACGACCGCCGAGGGATCCTCGAGTGAGTGCTTTGAGGTTCGAGAAGCCCTAACCCTGAGCAGCTCCAGCACCGAAGTCCAGCCCCCCAGCATCCACGAGATCTGCGTGGGGCCCTTCTGCTCTTTGCTGCTCACCGCCTTGTCTGGCTACTTGCCTGCTGGCTTGTGGCCCTCCTGACGACGCACCACGACGACAACACCGCTGGTCTGGTTGCTCCAGACTGGCCCTTGCTCCCCTCCAACAGAGGAGCACCCCGGACCCTCCTGGTCCGCTCCAGACGCCATTTTGAGTCCACCGCGTGGGCTTGCATTTGCCAAGACTTGTTGCCCCAATCCTGGGTCCAGCGACGTCGACAGCAGATACCTTCGTGGGACAGCTCGCACCTCCATCCTGGTCGCCGACAACGCCTCCTGGTCCGAGAGACTGCAGAGCCCAGCATCGCCCACTCACCTGGTCGAGGTGACTCCATCCGGTGCCATCCTGGTGCCCATCTAATCACTGGCTAGTGATTCAGAACTTGGTCCCCTCTGCTTACAGGTATCCTCCATCACCGATCCAGGCTTGGATCCCATCGAACTTCATCACTGGTCGCCTGCCAGCAACTTCTTCTTTCAGGCTCCATAGACTGCAACGAGGATTCCCGACGTCTTTCCAGACCTATGCAGCCGCAGCCCCTGGGCTAGGTAACCTGAGCATTTCGGTGCTCCAGCAGTTTTGTATTGTGATTAGCGCCCTGTCCTCATAAAGAGTCCAGGGCTGTTGTGTTCTAAATAAATATACTTTTATTTTCATAACAACTTGTGTGGTGTCCTTTCACTTGGTGTTCAAGGGGTATATGTGATGGTATAACAGCTGGCTTAACACGCCCTCTAGAGTCTAGCCTAAAGACTGTTCTTGTCCATGCTACTAGGATAGCTGGTCTACGGTTGACTTACAACCAATCATCAATAAGGGTTGTTTGGACTGATACATAGTGATCACTAGAATAGTGAGCACTGCATATCAGGCCAACTTCTCACACAACTCTTCAGTCATCTGGGACTTCAACTCAACAAGGAGAGGTCAGTTCTCTGTCCTTCCAGGTCGGCCAAGTTTATGGGGGCTGTTCTGGAGCCAGCTTGTTGCAAAGCTTTTCCATCAGAGGAAAGGCAGCAAAAACTGATAACCTCCGCCTGTTGATTACAAGCAAGACTGTCTCTATCTGTTAGCCTTAACAAATCTCTTCTAGAATCGATCTTATCTTGCAATCACTTAATTCTGCATTGCAGGCTAGGAATGTGCCAGCTCCAAGAGCAGCTGGACTTGCAGTGGCGCCAAACAGAAGGCTTTTTTCGAGGATAAAATCATCATTACTCCTCTTATGAAAGTAGCGGCCAGCTGGTGGATGGTCAGAGAAAACCTCTCTCAGGATCTCACCTTCACAGTCACTCCGGCTCCCCTGTTACTTACCACAGACACCTCTCCGGGAGGCTGGGCCTTCAAGGGAGCGGCCACGGGCGGCCTGAGCAACGCCTTCTCCACATTGACCTTCTGGAACTCAAGGCGATTCATCTAGCTTTACAGGTTTTTCTTCCGTGAATACGGAACTCCACCGTCCTGGTCCGTACAGACAACACGACGACCATTCATTATGTGAACAAACAGGGTGGAACGAGCTCTCAACTTCTTTCAAAGGAGGCCCAGGAGATATGGGAATGGGCAATTCTCCAGAAAATCGCTCTCTAAGCAGAGCATCTCCCAGGTACCCTCAACACGACAGCAGATGCTTTGAGTCGTCTGAAATCGGTCTGTCACGAGTGGGAACTGGATCAGGACACTCTGGGCAGGGTCTTCACACGTTGGGGCACTCTGTCCATAGACCTGTCCGCTACCCCAGACAACAGGAAATACCGGTTTTATACAATCAGGGGTCACCATCGCGGCTCATTGGGGAATGCTCTTTCGATGGCCTGGTCAGGCGCATTTGTTTTCGCTTTTCCTCTGATTTCCCTGATTTTTCAGGAAACTCAAGACAGAACCCTGCACAATGATTTTAATTGCACTGGCATGGCCCCGCCAATACTGGTTCACAGAGCTTCTCCTGCTCTCTCAGGATCAGCTAATTCACCTACGTCCCATTCCATCTCTATTGATAATGTACCAGGGCCAGGTGGTGCCTCCAGATCCCGGCTCTCTCCAGTGGACAGCATGAATCCTGGGCACCGAGAATTCCAGAGTTTAAATATCCCTCAGGAGTAAAATTTTAGCTCAAGCCGTCGGATTTATTGTACCGGTCGCCACAAGAAGAGGATGTTGTGAGCTGAATGCTACGAAAAAGGAATCATTTTTGGATGACTTAAGAAGGTTGCATTAAACGGACTTTGGAGAAACAGCGAGGGGCAAGGCTCACTACATATACATTAGGAAAAGTAGAATTTGAATTGATGGAATAAACTGGAGTTCAGGAGTGATATAGTAATTCCACCAGGGTGATTCCACCCGGCAGAATTCAATACAACAATTCATCTGGGATACTAAGCACGCAGAAACTACTGACCTTGTCCCATAAATTTAGGGGAAGTTTCAGTAAGCGAACTGGTGGCATATAAGGATTGGTTGAGGATGGTACGATCTACTGGGTCATAAATCGATATGGACTCATTTTTGGGAACACCACAATATTGTTCTAAGCCCTGATGATGTCCCAGAGGGGACGAAACGCGTAGGCTGTAGCAGTTGGAAAATAATTTTTGCCTTTGAACAATTTCTATGAATGATTGAAAATTAATTCTTAAATGCCAGTGGATGTTATGAAGCAATGAAAATAAAAAAGACTGTTGGATGAAATCATCAAGCAAGCCTGCTGAGAATTCTTTTTTTACATTTGAATAGCAGAAATTGTGCTAAATATTAGTTGTTTATTTGGACACTCCTTAGTTCACATTGTTTACAAGTCTTTAACCAGCATGCTATGATTGTCAAACCATTCCTAAAGGGTCTTTTCAGTGTTTTCCCTCCAGTTCGGCCTACGGCGCCAATGTGGCATCTCAATTTGGTTCTGGCTCATCTCATGAGACATCCGTTCAAGTCTGTTCACAGAGCGGATTTAAAGTTTTTATCGTGAAAGTTGGCTCTCTTCTTGGCTTTGACGTCAGCTAGGAGAGTTAGGGAGCTGCAAGCTCTCTCCATTATGGAACCCTTTTTACAGTTCAAAAACGGTTCTAATTCTAAGAACAAATCCGAAATTTATTCCAAAGGTCCCTTCGGATTTCCATTTGAACAAGCCTTTAGTTCTGAAAGCTTTTTTCCCTCGACCCACATCTCCAGCAGAAAGGACTCTACATTCCTTGGATGTCCAGAGATGTCTCAAATTCTATCTAGAACGCACAAAGGATTTCAGAAAATCTTCACAACTTTGTGGCTTATAGTGCTCCTCGAAAAGGATTACTGCTCGGACTTTTCACAAGGAGTGAGGTGGCAGTTGGACAAGCGGTCCTGAGGAATCTCTTCCAATAAGCGGTGAGCTTTCCCTTCTATCCCTCCTTCTTATGATTGCACATTTTTTATCTGAGAATGTTTACTACTGTTTCAATGGCTTTTTTGCTTCTTATAACCGTATGGTTTCTAATGTATTTTGATGCTTATGTCACAAAATGTGTTTTTATTGCTTACTGCTAGCTACTCTGATACATGCTATGGGAATCTATGAAAGTTCCAATACTGGGGCAAGAAAACAAGTTACTTACCTGTAACTTTGGTTCCCCATTATTGGTAACTTTCATAGATTCCCATGCGCCCACCTTCCTCCCCTGGGAAAGCTCAGCCTTTAGCAGATGTGGTTACTGTCACACAACGGCTACGAAAATCTGAGGCTCTCTCAGGAGGGTTCTATGGGATGAGGCTATTCTGATTGGTTGTTGCAAGTTTTTGGTCTCTTTTACAAAAAGAGGTGGGTATTCTCCAAAATGAGATGAGGCCTAGGCCTTTCTTTCTCTTTTGCACCTACTGCTATGGTATTTTCTATTTACCGAGGCTCCCATTCCGACGACTGGGAATGCTACAAGCTTCGGGAATCTATGAAAGTTACCAATACTGGGGAACCAAAGTTACAGGTAAGTAATTTGTTTTCTTTGCGCACGTTATTTTTCACAATCATTTTCTGGCCTGCCCTGCCGTACACGATCGACCCTTCTGCAAACAAAATGTAGAATCATACGTAAAGCCTCCAGACACAGCCACTTATCAACCCATCACAGGGCTTTCATTTATGGTCCATATTATCGAAAACCTTTATTTAAAAAAAAATGACCTATTGCACTCAAAATAATGAACTAGGATGTTCCTATCTGGCTTTACTCACACCACGAAAAGAAAAGTTATAGATGCAAAAATGTTTACTAAAATTCTGGCCCCTAAACATGCAAGCATGTGTGATTTCTCCACCTGGATTAAGGTTGTTTAACGACGCCAAATGTAGATTCTGCGATGTGTGGATGCCTGAATCTCGTCAAAAAGTAATGGCATGGTAATCACTAAAGTGGCCTTGCATTCCATTGACTTTCTTTTATCCCAGAGAATAATTATTTCCGTGCTTTTGCTTTTTTGGTTGTTTTTTTAGCCCTTGGTTTCTAAGAGGGGAGCCTATTTGCAAGAAGAGTGAGCTTGCTTCAGGGTGAATATTAATTCTTATTTCCCAGTCCAAAAGGGTCTCTGAGGATAGAGACAGGCAAACATAAACAGTCCGTTGGCACGTGCTTCAAAAGGAGACAATGGACGCACTCTGGATGGCGTTTATAAGCAAACATTTGCTACAGGCCACAGGCTGCACATGTTTTGGAGAAATAATTCTTTGTTTTGGAAGGTGCATAAGCCATAGTTGCAAGCAGAAAGAGGTCACTAGCGCAAAATCCCAGCAGAAGTCCCCACACAGTATTGCAGCGCTGCAACTGAGAAGGGAAACTACTCTTAGGCGGAACAAATGAAAACAAACCAGCCCCCGCTCCCCTACCCCCCCCTCCCTCCCCAAGCAACAGGGATATTCTACATCAGAGGGTGCTTCTGTGAGCTATTTAAACTGTTTTTAATAGGGACTGTGCACTTTGCTGTTTTTTGCCCAGGAGAGGGAGTAAAGTTTTATTCAAACAGTATTTAGATTTCAAGTTATTGAGGCCTTTACCTGCAGAAGTCCAAAGTGTGGATTGAGCCGGTCTGTCTCCTAGGAGATTCTGAACAGGAGAAGCAGCTCCCCAGCCCCCACCCCCAAGCCAGCAGACCATTGACTATTCAGCTACCAGGCAACTCATTCTCCTCCACCGTGTGAGTTGCAGCCTACCTGTGCCCCAGATTACAGTGAGCAGATTCCAGGAAGTGGTAAGGAGACAGACTAGTGCTGTCTCTTCCCCAAAACAAAAGTTGTTAAAAAAAAAACGATTTTCTCTTTCTGTGATTACTGTCTTTGCCTGTGGTTGTTACAGTTTAAAATTGTAGTTTTAACGTGCCTGTGATTGCATATTTTATCACCTGTTTTGTGTTTTAAACTTGTTGTTTCCCTGCCCATGATTGCTTCCATTTAACGTGTTGAATTGTGGGATTTGCAGTCCAAACTCAGTAGTTAATCCCTCTCATTCCTGGTGACCTGTATGTTAAAACAGTGCACCCCCAGCCACCATTTTGTGTTCACAAACCATTGAAACCAACCCCTCCCCCACCCCCCCCCCCCGCCCCTGCAACAGGGATATTCTACATCAGAGGTGCTTCTGTGAACTGTTTAAACTATGTTTACTAGGGACGGTGCACTTCGTTTTTTGGCCTGGAGAGGGAGTAAAGTGTTATTCAAACCGTATTGTTAGATTTCAAGTTAGTGAGGCCTTTACCTGCAGAAGTCCAAGGTGCGGATTGAGTCTGTCTCCTAGGAGATTCTGAACAGGAGAAGCAGCTCCCCAGCCACCACCCCCAGGCCAGCAGACCATTGGCTATCCAGCTACTAGGCAACTCTGAGCTCTCCGCTCACACTTGCCCAGGCCCCTTAAGGCTTTGCTGAGTGCACCCCAAATCATTCTTCTCCATCTTGTGAGTTGCAGCCTACCTGTGCCCCAGATTACAGTGAGCAGAGCCCAGGAAGTAGTAAGGAGGCAGACTAGTGCTGTCTCTTCCCCAAAACAAAGTTGTTAAACGATTTTCCCTTTCTGTGATTACTGTCTTTGCCTGTGGTTGTTACAGTTTAAAATTGTAGTTTTAACCAGCCTGTGATTGCATATTTTATCACCTGTTTTGTGTTTCAAACTTGTGGTTTTCCCTGCCCATGATTGTTCCCATTTAACGTGTTGAATTGTGGGATTTGCAGTCCAAACTCTGTAGTTTATCCCTCTCATTCCTGGTGATAATTCAGTTTTTCCTCCAAATTTCTCCTTTGCTTTCTGCTAAGACCTGTATTTTAAAACAGTGCACCCCAGCCACCATTTTGTGTTCACAAGCCAGTGAAACCAGCCCCCTGCCCCCTATATCAGAGGGTGCTTATGTGAGCTGTTTAAACTGTGTTTACTATGGACTGTGCACTTCGTTTTTGGGCCAGGAGAGGGAGTAACGTTTTATTCAAACAGTATTGTTAGATTTCAAGTTAGTGAGACCTTTACCTGCAGAAGTCCAAAGTGTGGTTGAGCCTGGAGGAGTAGCAGCTTCCAACTCCCTGGCCAGCAAACCTTGTCTGACGTCTCTAGGACCTTATATGGTCTGATAGTGGTTGGTACATGTATACACTGATTGGTGGTGGTATCTGGTGTTTCTATTGGATTGGGTTAGTGTCCTCATTGGTTGGGTATTTGAGGGTTCTAATTGGTTTCTGGGTCTGTGGTTCAATCAATGTAGGGTTGGGACTATGGCTAGGGTTCGGATTTCTATTGGAAGTAGGGACTAGGGCTTTCTATGTTATTGGTGGTTGGGAAGAGGGTGGGAATAGGGCTAGGGTTAGACCTTTAATTGTAAGTATCGATTAGGGCTTCTGGTGTGAGTGGTTGCTGGACTAGTTGTGGGACTAAGGGTAGGATTAGGCTTTCTATTTGAAGTAGGGACTAGGGCTTGGTACTACTGGTAGGGCTAAGGCCTCTATTGGACATAGAGATCAGGGTTTTTGAACTGATTGGGTGTTTGGACTAGGGCTAAGATTGGCTGTAATGTCCTGGTCTCCTATTGGTTCTAGATTTTAGGGCTAGTGCTGTGATTGGATAGTGTTAGGGCTAGGGTTCCCATTGGCTGAAAGGGTTACCTGGTTACTAGGGCTATAAAAGGCCAGGGTTAGGGCGTCTAAGCCCGGGTGTCGAGGCTAAGGGCGAAGAGGACATGGGCAGTTGCCTGTTTGAGCTTGTTCAATACTGACCAGTGCCAGGGCCGGAAATGCTGCCCATTAACCCATTTAGCAATACTCAGCCCACACCATCCACATCCACAAACTTATGGTACTTATAGATCTATATATTTATCACTTTCTTCTAATTTAGCATTTCCAATGCACTACCCCATTCCTCAGCCTCTACATCTATCAATATATATCCTCTACATCCACTCTCATTTATCCCAAACCCCATACCATCATCGTCATCGAGAAGACCGTCAACAAGCAGCTGGCCGCCTTCCTCGAGACGAACGGATCCCTCGACCTCTTGCAGTCTGGCTTCCGGGCCAACCACAGCACCGAGACCGCCATGATCGCAGCCACCGATGACATCCGAGCCCTGCTTGACAACGGAGAAACAGCAGCCCTCATCCTCCTCGACCTCTCCGCAGGCTTCGACACTGTCTGCCACCCCACCCTAGTGCAGCGCCTCAGCAACGTCGGAATCCAGGAGAAGGCACTGGAATGGATCACCTCGTTCCTCGCCGGAAGGACACAGAGAGTCCGCGTCCCTCCGTTCAGATCTGAAGCCACCGAAGTCATCTGCGGCGTTCCTCAAGGCTCCTCGCTAAGTCCAACCCTCTTCAACGTCTACATGAGCCCCCTCGCAGGCATCGCACGCCAGCACAACCTCAACATCATCTCCTACGCCGACGACACCCAGCTGATCCTCTCCCTCACCAACGACCCCGCCACCGCCAGAGCCAACCTCCACGAAGGGATGAAAGAGGTAGCCGAATGGATGAAGAACAGCCGCCTGAAACTGAACTCGGACAAGACGGAAGTCCTCATCCTGGGATCCTCACCCTCCGCCTGGGACGACTCCTGGTGGCCCCCCGCCCTAGGTAGCGCACCCAAACCAAGAGACCACGCACACAACCTAGGCTTCATCCTGGACTCCTCCCTCTCCATGACCAGACAAGTCAACGCCGTCTCCTCGTCGTGCTTCAACGTCCTGCGCATGCTACGCAAGATCTTCCGGTGGATCCCCACCGAGACCAGGAAGACGGTCACCCTGGCCCTCGTCACCAGCCGTCTGGACTACGGCAACTCCCTCTTCGCAGGAACCACCGCCAAACTCCAGAAAAGACTTCAGCGGATCCAGAACGCCTCAGCACGACTCATCCTGGACATCCCCCGTCGCAGCCACATCTCCGAACACCTGAGAGACCTGCACTGGCTCCCGGTTAACAAAAGAATCACCTTCCGTCTCCTCACCCACGCTCCCAAAGCCCTACACAACCAAGGACCAGGATACCTCAACAGCCGCCTCAACTTCTACGCTCCCAAACGCCAGCTTCGATCGACCGGCCACGCCCTCGCCGCCGTCCCCCGAATCCGAAGAGCCACCACAGGGGGACGGTCCTTCTCCTACCTCGCCGCCAGGACATGGAACTCCCTCCCGACCCACCTCCGCCTGACCCAGGACCACCTCGCCTTCAGAAAGCAGCTCAAGACCTGGCTGTTCGAGCAGTAGCGGACCCCCCCCCCCCCAGCGCCTGGAGACCCTCTGGGTGAGTTGTGCGCTTTATAAATGCCCTGATTGATTGATTGATACCACTACTATGATCCCTAAAATAACCCTTTCTAGACTCTCCTACTCTATCACTCCTTGCATCATCTGACACCTCTTTTACTATATCGATCCCCTAAAACAAACCTTTCTAAACTCTTCCCTCTGACTTCTCCCCTCCAAAACTCCTTTTCACTCATCCAAAAGCCCCCTCCTACTGCTTAAAAACCAAAGACAAAAAACCCATCTTTCACTCTTTTATCCCTCCACTATCCTTTTCAATCATAATTAACAGACTAGCATGTTCACTTCTCAAATTCCATATTCAACTGTACTAATTCACCACTAATCCTTTATAGGTTCTGGAGTGGCGTGCTACTCGGCAGAAAAGCGCTTCAACACCATCAGGGGTAACAAGTGCTATATGAATGCAAACCTTTCTTCCCCTTTTATCCCTCGGCTATCCTTCTCACTCCAAATAACTGACTAATATCCACCACTGAAATTACTTCATATTCCACCATATTAATTCACCACTAAACCTTTATGGGCTTCCTGAATAGTGTGCGTCAACACCCCATCAGGGGTAACAAGCGCTTTATAAATACAAACCTTTTCCCTCCTCTATCCTTCTGCTATCATTCCAAATCCAAATAACTGACTAACCTATCCACCACTTAAAATGTACTTGCATGTTTCATTATACTAATTCAACACTAATCCTCTCTGGGTCCCGGAGTAGCGTGCTACTCGCCGAAAAAGCGCTTTGACGCCTCGTCAGGGGTAGTAAGCACTATATAAATGCAATTATAATACAATTACAATACATTACAATATCTACTCCTAAACGGAGTATACGGCAAAATATATGAACAGAGACAAGCGTCTGTCGGGATTCCTTCACACACAAATGAAGTATCAGGCCATAGTGGGGGTGACGAAGGTGGAACTATTTCCTTTTTAGGTCTCACCTACAGAGAGATTTAGAAGTCTACAAGTACCCAAGTAGAGAAAGGGGCTCTTGGACAGACCCTTTCAATCATTGGCTACGGTAGTTCATCTGGCTTTAGTCATTACATTTAGGTGTTGTCCATCAACTTCAATAGCAAACCACATCATTTTTCGAATGTGAAATATGTATACAAGCATTAGCAAAGTCAATAGTGCTCGCTTTTGGGGGCCACTGGCTTTGCCAAGTTTTTAGCCATGCAGCACAGCATCCGATGGGCCCACGGTGAAGTGATTTTGATGGTAAGAAGGCTCTCAATCCTCTTTCTTTTTCTCAACCCATCTACCACTCTTTACCTATCCTGCCTTCCCACTATTTACTTTTCTATGGACCTCTTTCTCTACATCAATTGTCTCTTGGAATTTCATCTGTCTCTCCATACCTTTCTTATCCCTTGTTACATCTCTCGCGACTTCTACATCCCTTTAACGTAATCTTACTTTCCTCGGTCTACCGGGACTCTTTTTTTTTTTTTTAGGTTGAGCCTCGGCAGCACATGCGCTGCTCTGCGAGGCATGCTGTATTGAGGTTAGGCATTGAAGCTCCGCCCATTTCCTGCCCATCTTTTCAATTGGCTCCTGTTAATGTCCTTGCGAATTGGTTGCTTTTCATTTGTAAATAAGCTTAATAGTCCCTCCTTGGTACCACCTTGTCTCCATAACAACTGGACTTTTTACTTGTGTTGTTACACGGTCTGTTTTATAAGTTGGTTAGCACTATTTTCTTTAACCCCTTGCGTGCTGCGGATGGCCCCTGACGTCACAGTGGGCGTGTGCGGAGGACGGCCGGGGGTCGTCCGAACTCCACCCACTCATTAATTCGCCCGCACAGCGAGGAATTAATGAGGTTCCCCTATTCCACCAACAGCATTGCAGCACGCCGCACGCTTTTAGTAATGTATTTACTTACAGCGTGGACCGCTTTAACTATAGCGTCCACGCTTATTTAATTCATGGCAAGGTCCGCTTTCACTTTAGTGGCAGCCCTTATTCATTTATACTACAGCGTGGTCCGCTTTCACATTAGCGCCCACTCTGATTTACTTAATTAACAGCGCAGTCTGCTTTCACTTTAGTGGCCGCGCTACAGAGCAGTTCTAAAATAATTACTTTTTTAAAACTTTAGGTGAAAGCACCCAATGTATGCTTTCACTTTAATGTTGGCCACAACCCTTTCTTTTGTTGTTGCTCACTGTAACCTGAATACAAGAGCAGCGTCTAAAGAAAGGGGCATGCCGCCCTTAAAGTGGTCACGCATTTGCGAGAGTCTGAGCTATTGCCATTTAAAATAACAATGCCTTTTATATATGTGTTGCTTTTAAAAACTCATAAATAAAAGGCATTGTCATTTACAATGCCAATAACTTAAACACTCGCAAATGCGAAACCTATTCCACTGAAAATGCTTTATCACTCATCTGTGTGCCTCTGTTTCTGTATGTTTAAGGTACAAGTACATTTTATTTGTGAACATTAAGGCTGAAAAATAATGATAAACGTAAAGCTGCTCTAAACAGGAGCTCCCAATATACTTATTGCCTCTGGCTGTGATGCAGCTTATAACAGGATAATGGCAAGGATGTTGCTGCTGTTGGGATCCAGTGTGCGAGATTCAAAGAAAACTTTGACCTGCAGATTGCCTCACCATCACAGCCTCTGCCTGTTATACAGAGTTTTCTTTCAGTACGGGAATGCCCGCAGATGATGTGCACTGCAGAAATTGTTATTATTCCAAACACACCAAAGGATAGCAAGTCCACATTCTCAGCTTGGGCATGATCAAACAAACAAGATAACAGTAGCGACTTTATTGTAGAGTATGTCCTAAAACACTTTGTTCCTGTGCCATCCCACTGAACCCTCTCTCACGCACATGCAGGCAACCTGGTGGTTCTAGTGTGGTTGTGTAAGAAGTTCCCTTCCAATCACATGACCTGAATAAAGCAGAATACTCCTACCCAGTCAACAGATCAGATGTGAGTCCCTTGCTCACTGCACCATCAGGATTCAAGCAAGCCGGGCCGAAGACGGCTGTAATGCCAGAAACCGGTCCCCGGAAGCTTGTTTCCTTTCCAGTAAAAGAATTGGCTTGGTAGTTTGGTCTGCCCTGTACCAATGATGCACTGGGCCAGGGACAGACTAATTTGCATGTAGCCAGGTTCTGAGCTGGGATGGTGCAGTGAGCTAAAAAACGGTGATGGATCAAGCCCTGATCTCTTGACTGGGTAGGAGTGTTCTGCTTTATTCAGATACTCTGTCCATCACCACCCCCCTTTTCTGAATCGTTTTGTCCACCATAAGCGTGGAAGGGTATGCTCAGATGTGAGTCCCTTGCTCACTGCACCATCAGGATTCAAGCAAGCCGGGCCGAAGACGGCTGTAATGTCAGAAACCGGTCCCCGGAAGCTTGTTTCCTTTCCAGTAAAAGAATTGGCTTGGTAGTTTGGTCTGCCCTAATCCCATGATACACTGGGCCAGGGACAGACTAATTTGCATGTAGCCAGGTTCTGAGCTGGGATGGTGCAGTGAGCTAAAAAACGGTGATGGATCAAGCCCTGATCTCTTGACTGGGTAGGAGTGTTCTGCTTTATTCAGATACTCTGTCCATCACCACCCCCCTTTTCTGAATCGTTTTGTCCACCATAAGCGTGGAAGGGTATGCTCAGATGTGAGTCCCTTGCTCACTGCACCATCAGGATTCAAGCAAGCCGGGCCGAAGACGGCTGTAATGCCAGAAACCGGTCCCCGGAAGCTTGTTTCCTTTCCAGTAAAAGAATTGGCTTGGTAGTTTGGTCTGCCCTATTCCCATGATGCACTGGGCCAGGGACAGACCAATGTGCATGTAGCCAGGTTCTGAGCTGGGATGGTGCAGTGAGCTAAAAAACGGTGATGGATCAAGCCCTGATCTCTTGACTGGGTAGGAGTGTTCTGCTTTATTCAGATACTCTGTCCATCACCCCCCCCCCCCTTTTCTGAATCGTTTTGTCCACCATAAGCGTGGAAGGGTATGCTCAGATGTGAGTCCCTTGCTCACTGCACCATCAGGATTCAAGCAAGCCGGGCCGAAGACGGCTGTAATGCCAGAAACCGGTCCCCGGAAGCTTGTTTCCTTTCCAGTAAAAGAATTGGCTTGGTAGTTTGGTCTGCCTTGTTCCCATGATGCACTGGGCCAGGGACAGACTAATTTGCATGTAGCCAGGTTGTGAGCTGGGATGGTGCAGTGAGCTAAAAAACGGTGATGGATCAAGCCCTGATCTCTTGACTGGGGGTAGGAGTGTTCTGCTTTATTCATATACTCTGTCCATCACCACCCCCCTTTTCTGAATTGAATAGATAAGTGGCTCACCCAGAAAATGACTATCTGTTGGAGAGGGCTCTGCTATACAGGAATGCCAGAGCATTGGAAAGCCGGGGCTGGAAAAAGGGGTCGTAAGGAGGAATAGGACAGGCAGAGAATACCAGGTCCACCTACCTACCCATCCCTCTGGCCCAGTCAGATTTGAGGCTTGGGGAAGGAATCTGCAGGTGGTAGGGGGACGAGAGCTATGGAAATGGTCTTACTTGTTTTTGCACCTCTGCTGAGATTTCAACCCTACTGAATTTTGGAGGAATAGCGCTTTCTGGGAGAAGATTATGCCACACTGTGGTCATGCTCTGGGGTGTCATCTCATTGGACAGGAGTGCTCTCCTGCTTGACCCCAGAGAACAGTGAATATAGATGTGAGAGGAGCAGAGCCTCTCATAGCTGCTGCTTGAAACTAAGAGAAGGATTGCCATGCTTGATCCTTGATTTGCAGGACCTGGCCTTGCATTCTGACTCATTGCACCTGATGCACATCTGGAACTACAGCCCTGTGGAGGGTCCTTGCTTCAAAAGGATTAAGAAGTGGACTCCTTGCAAGCTACAGGTTAACAGAACTCACCTGCATCAACTCCACCACGAGTCTCCTAGCTGGAGTGAATCCAGTGGACCTATAAGGGTTTTGACCAGGTGCATTGTGGGAATTTTGGCTCCAAACATTCCAGAAATCTCAACATTAGGAAAAGCACTCCTTGTTAAATTTGTACAAGATTCAACCTATACAACCTATACTTAAGGTGTACTACAGTGGTGGCACGTTTGTCTGCACTGTGCCTAACAGCAAACCAACCTAACACAAGTCTCTTGGACTTATTCCCTGCGCACAATTGCATATGTAATTTACCACCAATTTCTCAAATTTACTGTTCCATACAGTCTTCCTATTCCATTTTTAACTTCATTTTAAACAATATTTCACAAACAATCAAAACCGCTTTCACATCAGCTTTACTTCTTTAACACACTTCATCATGGTAGCATACAAAATCATGAAAAAAAAGCTTGATTCAATCCAATCTTTCATAATGCTTCCATATTTCCCAATGCATTTCGGTCTATTGGCCCTTCAGGGGCCTTGAATCTACAAGATACATCAAATAAAAATTGATTTGAGACATTTTCAAAGCAAAAAAATCATCTTTCAGTGCAAGAGAATCTTTGTTCAAAATACACACAAGTACAACTTTCCACAACACATTTGAGAACTCTTCCCTTGGATTACGTGATGGTTACTAGTAGAGAGATAAATTAAAAGAATGTGATAATTAAAAATAAAAAGCTGATAATAGAAGTTAAAGGTTTAATGCCACAGACGGAATGTTCGAATCTGCAAAACCCATTGCTACGGTACTCAAATCTCCAAGCCGTATCACACCAAAATAAATACAAGTGTCCCAGAATCTGTACTTACATGATAAATAATCCTCTGGCTCAATGCAAGCTCAAAAAACCCAATGCATACCATGTCAAACCAACCTCAAAGATCACAATCTGCTCTCCAGTTATCATCATAACTTAAGATAACCCACCTTACTCTGAACATCCTCAGAACTTGCGCTTTCAACAAATATACCAGCGTTCTGAAAAACAATCAAGACGCCCAGATCAATAAATCTGTAACACTGATCTACTTTAGAAAACTCTACCTCTTCCAATAAATCCAACGGTCTCGCCTCTTGATTGCCCACTTGTGGACTTCAAGAACTCCATCGAGACTGGTGCTATAAACTTCCAAGCGATATGCACAATTACCCTTACCAACAGATATTAACCTCAAAACAACAAGAAATCCATCAGTTGCTCTTGACACTGTAACTAACGACGGACAAAATCCTATCACTTTCCGCACTCGCTATCACAACTAGACTGTCAGGGGTAGCAGCGGGACCACCGATGACAATAATTGACGGACTTGCGCACTACTGAGCCACGTAGGTGACATCTTGAACCAAACACACCGCAATCACCAGTGCAATGCTTTTTGACATTAAAACTATAAAACCAACTAAACGAACGATGGCAACCAATTCCAAGAAAATAACATCACCTGACCAAAACAAAGTTGCTGTGGTACGCAAAACCCTTAATTCCAAACCCACTTGTGTACATTAAACAACTAAAACTGATACAAATATATACTGTGAAAGAGAAAATAAGATAAAGAGGTGTGCTCAAAGGAAACAAAAATTGAACAAAAATGGAATCAGGACAAATCAGGGAAGATGGCTGCATGGTTAGACATTTTTACAGTGCAACAGTTAAGATCTCACCATACCATCAGAATTTACAAAAAACACAAATCAAATTTTTTTTATTCATGCCCTTTGGATCCTGGGTGTCCAGCCTTCAAATCCAGTATGTTTCTCTTTGTAGTAAGTATTTGGTTAGATCCTTCCCGGGAATCTGATCTACTCTTTCAATAACTGCAAATTGTAATTGAACTATACTGTGTCGAGCCACTATCCAATGAGCAGCCAAGCTACTGATTTTATTCTGAGTCCTGATTGTGCTTTTATGTTCGGAAATACATGTTTTCAACTTCCGTTCTGTTTTGACAACGTATAGATTGCCATAAGGGCATTTAATTTAAACTTTCCAGGACCATGTTGCAGCTTCCAGACCGTTGAATTGTGTTTTGGACCCTCAATAGGAACTTTGGATCAACTTTGGGGAAAAAACTCCATAAGGTGACTAAGTGCTAGAACATATTTATTCTTGAAAAACTGTATATCTCTGGTTCCCTACATTGGATGTTTGTTGTTTTGGTGTCCTTTTAAAAATACAAATATTTTCTATTTTTATAAATTGGTGTGGGATTTGTATTGTTTGTTGTTTCTTAATATTTACTTACTGGGTGTTTTTTTTTAATGGTTTACCTACCTGTCTTCTAAGTTAAGCCTGCCTGCTTTCCCCCAAGCTACCCACGATTGAGCATGGTAATAATTTATTGAGACCTATACTCACCCTAGACCCTGTTAGTGGACTCATTGCCAGTGGTAGATGCATATTTAACACTACTAATAACCCACTTTCCAACAGTCACAAAAAAATTTTAAGCACACCCATCAGATATGTAACTCCTGTAAGGAGTCTGCTCAGGATCACCTGAGTGCTCATGAACACATCTCCCCTTAAAAAGTACGAACAAATCCATACACATTACAACTCCTCAATGAGTTGTCAAGGTGCTTGCACCAGTCTTCCAGATCTAGTTGTACGAGATAGAGGAGGGACACCTTCTTCTGGTATCTCTGAAGAAGAGTTGTATGCTTGACTTGGGCACTTATGTGAACTTGTCTCACTTGCGAGTTCAGGAGCTGACCGACCTAGAGGCAAAAGCTAAAACTGTGACGAGTTATTGGTTATGGATTTTCCAAGTCGTTGGGCAGTTACCATACGTCCTTTCCTTGCCATAACCCTTAGCTGTTCTGCATCACACAGAGTGTTGTCTTGCGTGTCTGCTTTTGCCTAGCAAGAAGAACCCAGTCTCCTTTCTCAAAAACGTCATTTTGCATTTGCAAGAGGTGTCGGTGACACAAATCTCGTCCGATTCTATTGACCGGCTAGTGGTGAATTGTGGTATCCTTGATCTAAGAGCTCTCCCAAACAGCAAAGTGTCAAGACTTTCTCCTGTTGTCGTGAATTGTGGTATCCTTGTTCTAAGAGCTCTCCCAAACAGCAAAGTGGCAAGACTTTCTCCTGTTGTCGAAAGAGGAGTGGAACAGTAGGCATAAAGGACTGGGCATAAAGCAGTCTTGAGGTTGATGCCTTTCAGTGTAGAATGTTGAACCAACCTTTTCAAAGTATTCATAAATATTTAAACACCATTTGCCTGTGGCGAGAGAGGTGTACCTTTAAGAAAGTCTGCAAACTGTCTGTTATTGAAGGGTGGACCATTGTCACATTTGAGAATGGAGGGAACACCCCATGTTGAGAATTTCTTCCAGCCTCTCGATGGCTTAGCATGTACGTTTAATGCGAAGTCTTCCATTAGAGGAAAACGTGAGTACTCATCGACAACTACAATGAGATGATGTCTATTATTGAGGGTTCCGAAGAAGTCGACCGTAGTCCTCTCCCAAGCTTGTTTAGGTAGATCAGACATGTTCAACGGGTGCTGTGTCATTTTTGGAGAAAGGCAGTTGCACAAATGACAAGCTTTAAGCTCCCTTTCAACTCGTTGTCAAGATGTGGGACCCACATTCAATCTCTGAGGGCTTGTTTAGTTGCAGCAGTGCTGTGTTGTCCTTCGTGTCCAGTTAAATTAGTTTGTTACCTCAGGCTTTCAGAGATGACAATTCTTGCCCCTCAAGGGGTTCCCCAGGGATCTGCCCTAAGCCCCACCCTGTTCAACCTTTACGCCTCTCCTGTAGCCACTATTGTGGAAAGATATGACATCCAACTCGTATCTTACGCGGACGACACGCAGATGGCCATCTCCCTATCGCGGGCGCCCGGAATTGCAGCCGCCAACTTCAGTGCTTGCATGCAGGAGCTAGCCTCCTGGATGTCTTAACAACTGCCTGAAGTTGAATGGCTCCAAGACTGAGGTGCTCGTTGTGGGGGGGGGGGGTCCATCTGTGTGGTCCTCAGCACGGTGGCCTGACTGCTTGGGCCCTACTCCTGTGCCATGTCAACAGGCCAAAAATCTTGGGGTACTATTTGACTCCGAACTGTCATTTGCGCCCCAAGTTAATCGGGTAGTGGGAATGTGCTTTGGGATACTTAAGACCTTAGGTAAGGTCATGGACTTGCTCCCTGTTGATGACAGACAGACCCTTGTGCACGCCTTGGTTACATCGAGACTCGACTATGCCAACCTTCTTTACTTGTATTGAAAGTTAAGGAGATAGGTCCCGGGACGTAGGGTAGGCTGGACCGTGTATAATTTTTAGAAAAACAAGTGCCACCCCCACCAATTTTCAGTGCTCTTTACTACGAGCAAACAAATCAAAAATGAATTACCGATTTGTTTGGTATATTTATTTTTACCTTTTGCTTTAGAAATTCAACATATAAGCTTAAACGAGTTGTCCGAGGAAGACACTCAACATGTAACCACTACTAGACAAAAAAGAATATACATCACAAAATTCACGAAAAAAGTTTCAAAAAAGGGGAACACACAATTAGTGTAATACATATTTCATAGTGAATGATCATTTAGCAACATTCATTTCATAGTGAATGATCATTTAACAACATTCATTAGATTGATCGGAACATTTGCTCATCCAAAAACAATATATACTCAATGAAGGAGACACGTTCTGGGAAAACAATGGAAGAATGCAGACAAATTAATCATATAGCCAGTGAAACCAAGAAAACAATTATGTATTCTCTGTACATTCCTCCAATGATGCCGACGCGTTTCGAGACCGTAAGACAAGTTAACGGACTCTCATCAGGGCTCATTCAATCTGGTCCTAAAAGTGTGTGTTAAAAACAAAAGAGAGAGCGACATGTCACCAATGTATTCAGTACCCGGGTGACTGCCCCCACTGCCCCTCTAGGCCCTTTTAATACCTGAAAGTGGCTCCGGAGGCCTGATCTCGAGGATCTGTATGCACCAAACCTTGTAGCGGGACCGTGTTATCTGTAAGATAACATTGAGCTTAAAGTGCCGTCAGGCATTACATGTTCATTATAATACACACGCGGGCGGACCCGCGAAACATCAAGAAAGAAATCATCGTATTCATACCTAGGACAGTACCAGGATTACTCCCTGCCCCTTTCTTATTTCAAATGTCCCGTCGTTCCTTCTTTGGACCTGTGGAGTGCGAACCAAAATAGCCGCATTAGGCTATTACACCAACTCACACATTCAGGGTGCGCAAAAGATATTTACAAAAACCAAAGTTTTATTGGATTTGAAGCCGCCTACCTGGAGACTCAGCGTTTTCTCAGTGGTCTCAGGTAAATGGGCGTGCTGTTCGTTCTGGTGAAGGCAAGAGAGCGTAGCATTGTATTAAAAGCCTGCCAGCGGTCATACTGTTTGCAATTCAGGCGTCGCGCAGGGTAAGGTTTAAATTTTAAGTGCAAGTGTACCTTAGCTTCAGTCTCTGGGGATCTCAATCAGATCAATAATCCTTCGTGCGTTCAGGTCAAGCGGGTTATGGCAGAGTAGCACTTTATCCCATGTCTATGCCTGCAGCCTGTCAAACAAAGGCGGAAGACTCATAAGTTAACGTCTCCGTTTGCGCATATAAAGCTAACCCTTGAGTGTTGTGCGGAGCACTCACCAGCTCGGTAGGCGCTCCGTTGTCAGTCTTTCAGGTTCGATTCCGAATCAGTACTGCCATGTTTGGGGCGGAGTTATAAACCTTTATTTAGCGCATAGAATTCTGGGACATGTAGTTTGAAAAAGGGTAAACAGGATTAAAGCCTCGATACTTCAGACATAGTGTTTAATCCAGTTTGGGCACTGTTAAATCGCATAATTAAATACGCCTCCTTGCGCAGGAGGGTTTCCTCGATGTCAACAAGACCTTTTTTGGTGGGCATTGTATACAACACTGTCCAAGAGAAATCAGTTTCTGTGTGTGACTTGTCAATAAAGTGTTGGACCATTGGGGCACTGAGCACTTTATTTTTGATACGAGATCGATGCTGTGTTATCCTGGTGTTCACTTGCTGGTTAGTCTTCCCTATATACAATTTGGGGCAACCGCAGGTGATGGCGTACACAACATTTTTGGTCCTACAGTTGGAGAACCCTTTATTGGTCCATTTTACCTGCTTGTGTTGGAATTCAGAACCTTCTAGGCAGGACCCACAGGACACGCAGTTACCACATTTGTGGTGCCCCTCAACTGGTTTGAGGCCCCATTTGGATAAAAGGTCTTGCTTGGGTTTAGGTATGGCAATGTCGGCACGTACCAAGTGTTGGCCGATACTCCTGTTTTTTCTATAGGCAAAAATCGGCCTAGGAAAGGGACACTCCAGTTCTTCCAACAGGTGCCAGTTCTTTAGGACCATTTGTCTGACCCAATGTGTGTCTGGCCCAAAAGTTGTGACACAAACCATCTGTTCTAGTTCATTTTTTGTTTTGTTCTGCAGTAAGCATTCTCTTGGTGTATACCGAGCCCTTTTATATGAGTGTTTGAGCATCTTTTTGGGGTACCCACGAGTGATCATTTCGTCACAGAACTTTTCAGCGTGATGGTCAAAGTCCTCCAGACTTGAACAATTTCTCCGTATGCGGAGTAGTTGTCCGTATGGTAGGTTACTTTTCAAGTTGCGCGGGTGGGCACTCCGATGATGGAGGATGGTGTTTTTGTCTGTTTTTTTGCGATAGAGTGAAGATTTAAGGCGCCCCTCTGGACAGGTGATTTGGACGTCCAAGAACGTCATCACAGTTTTGCTCTGTTCAAGGGAGAATTTAATATCCTGGTGTTTATTATTAAGCCAATGGTGGAAGGACATCAACTCGGTGTGGCTCCCCTGCCACAGGAGCCACACGTCGTCGATGTACCGTAGCCACTGCTTAATGTGTTTCTGGAAGGGATTATTGTTTTCAATGAACATTTGTTCATATTGTGCCATGTACAAAATGGCTACCTCCGGCGCATAAGGACAGCCCATGGCTGTCCCTTTGATTTGCAGGTAGAATTGGTCATTGAATCGGAAATAATTCTTTTTCAATGTCAATTCAGCCAGTTTTACAATGAATGGAGTCGGTACTCTATGGGGTCGTTCTCTGGTGTCCAAATACATCTCTATCACCTCAAGCGCCTCGTCTTGAGGGATCTGTGTGTATAAGGACGTCACGTCCATTGTGACCATAATTTCAGATTCGGAATCGAATTCCGTGCCCTCAACTTTCGCTAGAAAATCCGTAGTGTCCTTTAGGTAGGACCTTACCCCACTGACAAAGGGTTTTAGGAAAAAATCAATGTATTTGGAGATAGGCTCCAAACACGAGTCACACCCCGAGACGATCGGTCGTCCCGGGGGGTCAGTCATTGCCCTTCGGATCAGACCCAGAGGAGTCAGATGAGGAGGATGTTTCTGAAAAGGTCTTAAAACGATTCCGTGACCGACCCTGAAATTTATAGAGTGCGCCGCGCGAGTCAGCCTGAGTATAATAGTCGTCCTTCAAGAAGGGGTATGCTTTTTCCAAACTGAAGGATTTGGCGTCTTTCTCGTACTGTGAGGTTTTGTTGTTAATTGTAATATCCCGGAAAGCCAGAATTTCCTTTTCAATTTTTTCAATTAAGGATTTTGCATCAGGGACTACAGTACTGTCCAAAATGCTTTTGGTGAGTTCTTGAATTTCTTCCAGTTCCTTCTGACATAAGCGTTGTGCGGTCTCAATGGTATGGACCATGAGGTCCCGACTGCACTTCGTGTTGATGCAACTGAATCCTTTCTTATATTCAGCGTCATCCGTAAATATTACCGGGACATTCTTTACTTGAAGACCCCAGGGGATAGTGCCTCCCCTTAGGTGCTTCAACAAGAAATGCCCATGTAATTCCGTTCTAATGTGTTTTTTACTAAGTCTCGTTAGTTTGTCGGACTCATTCTGTTGCTGTGCCGAGGTACTTAGGGCAACGTCGGGGAAGGGGTCTGACTCACACAGAGATTTGATATGGCTCTCAGAAAATGAAAGAGTGTCTTTCTCGGACATCCCAAATGAAGGACAATGTGTCCTTCCTCCTATCAATGGAAAAAAATCACAGAACAAAGTGACTTGAATGCCCTTTGTACTCTCGCGGGTTGCACCCGCCCTAAACTATTGAAAGTTAAGGAGATAGGTCCCGGGACGTAGGGTAGGCTGGACCGTGTATAATTTTTAGAAAAACAAGTGCCACCCCCACCAATTTTCAGTGCTCTTTACTACGAGCAAACAAATCAAAAATGAATTACCGATTTGTTTGGTATATTTATTTTTACCTTTTGCTTTAGAAATTCAACATATAAGCTTAAACGAGTTGTCCGAGGAAGACACTCAACATGTAACCACTACTAGACAAAAAAGAATATACATCACAAATCACACACAGAAACTGATTTCTCTTGGACAGTGTTGTATACAATGCCCACCAAAAAAGGTCTTGTTGACATCGAGGAAACCCTCCTGCGCAAGGAGGCGTATTTAATTATGCGATTTAACAGTGCCCAAACTGGATTAAACACTATGTCTGAAGTATCGAGGCTTTAATCCTGTTTACCCTTTTTCAAACTACATGTCCCAGAATTCTATGCGCTAAATAAAGGTTTATAACTCCACCCCAAACATGGCAGTACTGATTCGGAATCGAACCTGAAAGACTGACAACGGAGCGCCTACCGAGCTGGTGAGTGCTCCGCACAACACTCAAGGGTTAGCTTTATATGCGCAAACGGAGACGTTAACTTATGAGTCTTCCGCCTTTGTTTGACAGGCTGCAGGCATAGACATGGGATAAAGTGCTACTCTGCCATAACCCGCTTGACCTGAACGCACGAAGGATTATTGATCTGATTGAGATCCCCAGAGACTGAAGCTAAGGTACACTTGCACTTAAAATTTAAACCTTACCCTGCGCGACGCCTGAATTGCAAACAGTATGACCGCTGGCAGGCTTTTAATACAATGCTACGCTCTCTTGCCTTCACCAGAACGAACAGCACGCCCATTTACCTGAGACCACTGAGAAAACGCTGAGTCTCCAGGTAGGCGGCTTCAAATCCAATAAAACTTTGGTTTTTGTAAATATCTTTTGCGCACCCTGAATGTGTGAGTTGGTGTAATAGCCTAATGCGGCTATTTTGGTTCGCACTCCACAGGTCCAAAGAAGGAACGACGGGACATTTGAAATAAGAAAGGGGCAGGGAGTAATCCTGGTACTGTCCTAGGTATGAATACGATTTCTTTCTTGATGTTTCGCGGGTCCGCCCGCGTGTGTATTATAATGAACATGTAATGCCTGACGGCACTTTAAGCTCAATGTTATCTTACAGATAACACGGTCCCGCTACAAGGTTTGGTGCATACAGATCCTCGAGATCAGGCCTCCGGAGCCACTTTCAGGTATTAAAAGGGCCTAGAGGGGCAGTGGGGGCAGTCACCCGGGTACTGAATACATTGGTGACATGTCGCTCTCTCTTTTGTTTTTAACACACACTTTTAGATCCAGATTGAATGAGCCCTGATGAGAGTCCGTTAACTTGTCTTACGGTCTCGAAACGCGTCGGCATCATTGGAGGAATGTACAGAGAATACATAATTGTTTTCTTGGTTTCACTGGCTATATGATTAATTTGTCTGCATTCTTCCATTGTTTTCCCAGAACGTGTCTCCTTCATTGAGTATATATTGTTTTTGGATGAGCAAATGTTCCGATCAATCTAATGAATGTTGTTAAATGATCATTCACTATGAAATGAATGTTGCTAAATGATCATTCACTATGAAATATGTATTACACTAATTGTGTGTTCCCCTTTTTTGAAACTTTTTTCGTGAATTTTGTGATGTATATTCTTTTTTGTCTAGTAGTGGTTACATGTTGAGTGTCTTCCTCGGACAACTCGTTTAAGCTTATATGTTGAATTTCTAAAGCAAAAGGTAAAAATAAATATACCAAACAAATCGGTAATTCATTTTTGATTTGTTTGCTCGTAGTAAAGAGCACTGAAAATTGGTGGGGGTGGCACTTGTTTTTCTAAAAATTATACACGGTCCAGCCTACCCTACGTCCCGGGACCTATCTCCTTAACTTTCAATAGTTTAGGGCGGGTGCAACCCGCGAGAGTACAAAGGGCATTCAAGTCACTTTGTTCTGTGATTTTTTTCCATTGATAGGAGGAAGGACACATTGTCCTTCATTTGGGATGTCCGAGAAAGACACTCTTTCATTTTCTGAGAGCCATATCAAATCTCTGTGTGAGTCAGACCCCTTCCCCGACGTTGCCCTAAGTACCTCGGCACAGCAACAGAATGAGTCCGACAAACTAACGAGACTTAGTAAAAAACACATTAGAACGGAATTACATGGGCATTTCTTGTTGAAGCACCTAAGGGGAGGCACTATCCCCTGGGGTCTTCAAGTAAAGAATGTCCCGGTAATATTTACGGATGACGCTGAATATAAGAAAGGATTCAGTTGCATCAACACGAAGTGCAGTCGGGACCTCATGGTCCATACCATTGAGACCGCACAACGCTTATGTCAGAAGGAACTGGAAGAAATTCAAGAACTCACCAAAAGCATTTTGGACAGTACTGTAGTCCCTGATGCAAAATCCTTAATTGAAAAAATTGAAAAGGAAATTCTGGCTTTCCGGGATATTACAATTAACAACAAAACCTCACAGTACGAGAAAGACGCCAAATCCTTCAGTTTGGAAAAAGCATACCCCTTCTTGAAGGACGACTATTATACTCAGGCTGACTCGCGCAGCGCACTCTATAAATTTCAGGGTCGGTCACGGAATCGTTTTAAGACCTTTTCAGAAACATCCTCCTCATCTGACTCCTCTGGGTCTGATCCGAAGGGCAATGACTGACCCCCCGGGACGACCGATCGTCTCGGGGTGTGACTCGTGTTTGGAGCCTATCTCCAAATACATTGATTTTTTCCTAAAACCCTTTGTCAGTGGGGTAAGGTCCTACCTAAAGGACACTACGGATTTTCTAGCGAAAGTTGAGGGCACGGAATTCGATTCCGAATCTGAAATTATGGTCACAATGGACGTGACGTCCTTATACACACAGATCCCTCAAGACGAGGCGCTTGAGGTGATAGAGATGTATTTGGACACCAGAGAACGACCCCATAGAGTACCGACTCCATTCATTGTAAAACTGGCTGAATTGACATTGAAAAAGAATTATTTCCGATTCAATGACCAATTCTACATGCAAATCAAAGGGACAGCCATGGGCTGTCCTTATGCGCCGGAGGTAGCCATTTTGTACATGGCACAATATGAACAAATGTTCATTGAAAACAATAATCCCTTCCAGAAACACATTAAGCAGTGGCTACGGTACATCGACGACGTGTGGCTCCTGTGGCAGGGGAGCCACACCGAGTTGATGTCCTTCCACCATTGGCTTAATAATAAACACCAGGATATTAAATTCTCCCTTGAACAGAGCAAAACTGTGATGACGTTCTTGGACGTCCAAATCACCTGTCCAGAGGGGCGCCTTAAATCTTCACTCTATCGCAAAAAAACAGACAAAAACACCATCCTCCATCATCTGAGTGCCCACCCGCGCAACTTGAAAAGTAACCTACCATACGGACAACTACTCCGCATACGGAGAAATTGTTCAAGTCTGGAGGACTTTGACCATCACGCTGAAAAGTTCTGTGACGAAATGATCACTCGTGGGTACCCCAAAAAGATGCTCAAACACTCATATAAAAGGGCTCGGTATACACCAAGAGAATGCTTACTGCAGAACAAAACAAAAAATGAACTAGAACAGATGGTTTGTGTCACAACTTTTGGGCCAGACACACATCGGGTCAGACAAATGGTCCTAAAGAACTGGCACCTGTTGGAAGAACTGGAGTGTCCCTTTCCTAGGCCGATTTTTGCCTATAGAAAAAACAGGAGTATCGGCCAACACTTGGTACGTGCCGACATTGCCATACCTAAACCCAAGCAAGACCTTTTATCCAAATGGGGCCTCAAACCAGTTGAGGGGCACCACAAATGTGGTAACTGCGTGTCCTGTGGGTCCTGCCTAGAAGGTTCTGAATTCCAACACAAGCAGGTAAAATGGACCAATAAAGGGTTCTCCAACTGTAGGACCAAAAATGTTGTGTACGCCATCACCTGCGGTTGCCCCAAATTGTATATAGGGAAGACTAACCAGCAAGTGAACACCAGGATAACACAGCATCGATCTCGTATCAAAAATAAAGTGCTCAGTGCCCCAATGGTCCAACACTTTATTGACAAATCACACACAGAAACTGATTTCTCTTGGACAGTGTTGTATACAATGCCCACCAAAAAAGGTCTTGTTGACATCGAGGAAACCCTCCTGCGCAAGGAGGCGTATTTAATTATGCGATTTAACAGTGCCCAAACTGGATTAAACACTATGTCTGAAGTATCGAGGCTTTAATCCTGTTTACCCTTTTTCAAACTACATGTCCCAGAATTCTATGCGCTAAATAAAGGTTTATAACTCCGCCCCAAACATGGCAGTACTGATTCGGAATCGAACCTGAAAGACTGACAACGGAGCGCCTACCGAGCTGGTGAGTGCTCCGCACAACACTCAAGGGTTAGCTTTATATGCGCAAACGGAGACGTTAACTTATGAGTCTTCCGCCTTTGTTTGACAGGCTGCAGGCATAGACATGGGATAAAGTGCTACTCTGCCATAACCCGCTTGACCTGAACGCACGAAGGATTATTGATCTGATTGAGATCCCCAGAGACTGAAGCTAAGGTACACTTGCACTTAAAATTTAAACCTTACCCTGCGCGACGCCTGAATTGCAAACAGTATGACCGCTGGCAGGCTTTTAATACAATGCTACGCTCTCTTGCCTTCACCAGAACGAACAGCACGCCCATTTACCTGAGACCACTGAGAAAACGCTGAGTCTCCAGGTAGGCGGCTTCAAATCCAATAAAACTTTGGTTTTTGTAAATATCTTTTGCGCACCCTGAATGTGTGAGTTGGTGTAATAGCCTAATGCGGCTATTTTGGTTCGCACTCCACAGGTCCAAAGAAGGAACGACGGGACATTTGAAATAAGAAAGGGGCAGGGAGTAATCCTGGTACTGTCCTAGGTATGAATACGATGATTTCTTTCTTGATGTTTCGCGGGTCCGCCCGCGTGTGTATTATAATGAACATGTAATGCCTGACGGCACTTTAAGCTCAATGTTATCTTACAGATAACACGGTCCCGCTACAAGGTTTGGTGCATACAGATCCTCGAGATCAGGCCTCCGGAGCCACTTTCAGGTATTAAAAGGGCCTAGAGGGGCAGTGGGGGCAGTCACCCGGGTACTGAATACATTGGTGACATGTCGCTCTCTCTTTTGTTTTTAACACACACTTTTAGGACCAGATTGAATGAGCCCTGATGAGAGTCCGTTAACTTGTCTTACGGTCTCGAAACGCGTCGGCATCATTGGAGGAATGTACAGAGAATACATAATTGTTTTCTTGGTTTCACTGGCTATATGATTAATTTGTCTGCATTCTTCCATTGTTTTCCCAGAACGTGTCTCCTTCATTGAGTATATATTGTTTTTGGATGAGCAAATGTTCCGATCAATCTAATGAATGTTGTTAAATGATCATTCACTATGAAATGAATGTTGCTAAATGATCATTCACTATGAAATATGTATTACACTAATTGTGTGTTCCCCTTTTTTGAAACTTTTTTCGTGAATTTTGTGATGTATATTCTTTTTTGTCTAGTAGTGGTTACATGTTGAGTGTCTTCCTCGGACAACTCGTTTAAGCTTATATGTTGAATTTCTAAAGCAAAAGGTAAAAATAAATATACCAAACAAATCGGTAATTCATTTTTGATTTGTTTGCTCGTAGTAAAGAGCACTGAAAATTGGTGGGGGTGGCACTTGTTTTTCTAAAAACCTTCTTTACTTGGGCAGTATGGTCAGCAGTCTCAACCGTCTCCAAGTATTGCAGAATGCGACAGCCCGGCTGGTGTTAAGGCTTCCTAGGAGAACTTCTTCTAAAGCTGCTCTAAAGTCCCTTCATTGGCTGCCGATCCGTGAAAGGATCAAATTTAAAGCCCTTTGCATTTGCCATCGCATCTTGGGAGGTAGAGCACCTGCCCCCCTAAACTGTCTTATCAACCCCTACAGATCTGAGCGGATGCTTAGATCTTCTGGCACTGGCCTGGTCGCAGTCCCTAAAATCCGTAGAGCCCGTATGGGGGGGCAGATCGTTCAGACTTCTTGCAGCCAAGAATTGGAACCTTCTACCGACCGAATTACGCCTTGAACCCTCTGAGGCCAAATTCCGTAGAGCCCTCAAAACACACGTTTCGCCTAGCACTGCCTTAAATTGTTCTCCCCTCCACACACTCAGTCTCAGCGCAGGGACACGCCGGAGAGCGTAACTAAGCGCTTTATAAAATTCCAAAATACAAAATACAAATGTGTAACAAAGTTCTTCCTAAAGATTTTTGAATTTCAGGTACTCCACATCATCTGAAAGAGGTCAAGTATGCTTCCTCAATAATTGTGTTGTAATGATTTCCGTGAGCTTAAGCATGTCTTTGTCAGAATCTGTTCAATAGAAAGAGATGCTGGTGAACTTTACTTTACTATGAAATTCATATAGGCTTTAACTGCTTTGGCAGTTGTACTATAACACTGTATCAAAAAGTAATGAAAAGTAGTCCGCTGGGTTTTGATCTTTCCCCAGTTTGTGCATAATAGTGTAATCATACCCCTGCAGACACAACCCCCACCTCTCGATGGGAGGGGGCATCTTGGCTTTTGGATTTCCGAAGATGGTGAGAAACGCCTGATGACCAGTGACATGGGTGAAATGCTTTCCATATGGAAACACATGGAAGTGTTCATGAGCTAACCCTACAGCTAAACTTTCTTTCTCTGGCTGGGAATAAGCACAATCAGTTTGAGATAGACTCTGGCTATCATAGCCATGGTGTGTCTGAGTATTGGGCTGTCCATTGTTTTGGTCAAGGATTGCTCCCATTCCTACTGGGCTTGCATCCATCGCAATCTCTGTATGTAATTTCAGATCAAAGTGAGCTATTTCAGTCGCATTGTCAATTGCATATTTTCTTTTCTTGAAACTTCGTTCATATTCAGTTGGCTATTCAAACAGAACATCTCGCTTTGTTAGTTCTTTTAGAGGGGCACTCAGTGGCAAAATCACAAATATTCCTGGAGCAGTAGCTGACCATGCCTAAGGATTGCAGCATGGTCACTTCTTCAGGAGGTAAAGTAGATGACAACTCTTGTACCTTTTCAGGGTCAGAAGTCATCCCATTTTCAGAGAAAATCTGCCAAAAGAATGTCTGTTTTTATGCAATTCACTCTTCTCAGCATTTAGTGTGAGACCTGCTGTAGGAAGGTGGATACCTGACTATGGTTGCCCCCAACTTTTGCCTGGTGTTTTGCTGGTTTTCCGACTTAGTTGGCCTGGGACCCTACCAATCAGGACCCCAGGCCTACTGCTCTCTCTCTAAAATGGATTCCATGTACCTTAGGTGCATATCCAATTGGTACTGGGCCACCTTATCAGACCCTGTAACTCAGGGCATAGGTGTACCCAGGGCCTACCAGGGGCTGAAGCATGTATTATGCCACCCCTGGCTGGCCATCTAAATCTGACACAACTGGCTGCACGACAGCTGGGGCAAGGTGGTGTAATCACCCTTTGCTTTAGATATAGTATACCTATATCTAACCCTAGAATGGACACACAGATTCCTATCAGTCACTCCTATGGCAGGCCTTGACAATCCTGAAGGCAGAGTGCTTGGAATCGTGTGAGATGGTGCTCTGGCATGAGCTGAGCCCGTTTGCAGCTGCGGAACCAAGTCCTAATAGCTGTTCCATGATAACGCATACCATATACTCTTAAGTGCATTATAATCCTCGCCGTTAAATGCTATCTCTGGTATCGCTTTATCAAAACATGTCGAGTAAGGTGTCATACGAATTGGAATACTAACCCCTCGCCAATTCTAGCGACGGGGTTAGCATTCCACCCTTCTAGAGGGACACGACATGTATGTAACTGTGAACCCCGGTTAAAGTTAACTCAAGCCTCAGCATCACAAAATGGATGCTGCCACCACAGACACGAGTCTGACCCCCTGCAGCTGGGAGTCCTTCCAGCGAAGGGAGCTTGGACAAAGGGTTTCCTGTCAGGGGCGGTGCTAGAACCATCCCATACAGGGTTTTGTGTATCCTGGGTAGGCAGGGCTTTTCAGGAAGGTGACTGCAAGTGGCACCCCGGTGCTCACTACGCATCTGCCGGCTAGAACCAGTTCCAGGGGCACACCAGCCCCTGGCCTGGGGAAAGTCCGGCATGGGAGAGGGGTGTAACCACCCCCCTTCCTGGTCCCACCTCTAGGGCAGGACCTAGTCGCGTACCCACCCCTTTCTTTAGGATAAAGGCAGGAGCGGGGACCCTTCCAAATTAGATCATCTTTGAATCAAGAAACTACTTTCTACGAAAGGAACTCTCGACTTCTTCTCAAGATTTCTCCCTTGTGGCTAAGGAGTAGTCACCCTGCACCCGCAGGCACCATCAAGAACTCTGCGGTTTGCTGCACGTCCTTCCTCCGGAATCCGACTGACCAGCTCGACGAGACCCGGCATCCCTGGCACCTCTGACCTCTACCTACCTCTACAGCTAAGCTGAGAACCGTAGGTGCGACGAGACCTCGAGGGACTGGCCATCATCAGAACTGCACGACTTCTTTCCAGCACGACGGCCGAGGGATCCTCTGGTGAGTGCTTTGGGGTCCGAGAAGCCCCGACCGTGAGCAGCTCCAGCACCGAAGTCCAGCCTCCCAGCATCCACGAGATCTGCGTGGGGCCCTTATGCTTTTTGCTGCTCACCGCGTTGTCTGGCTACTAGCCCGCTGGCTTGTGGCCTTCCCGACGACGCCCGACGACATCACCACTGCTGGTCTGGTTGCTCCAGACTGGCCCTTGCTCCGTTCCAAAAGAGGAGCACCCCGGACCCTCCTGGTCCACTCCAGACGCCATTTTAGGTCCACCACGTGGGCTTGAATTTGCCAAGACTTGTTGCCCCAATCCTGGGTCCAGCGACGTCGACAGCATCAACCATCGTGGGACAGCTCGTACCTCCATCCTGGTCGCCGACAACGCCTCCTGGTCCGTGAGACTGCAGAGCCCAGCGTCGCCCACTCACCTGGTCGAGGTGACTTCGCCCGGTGCCATCCTGGTGCCCACACAATCACTGGCTAGTGATTAAGAACTTGGTCCCCTCTGCTTTCAGGTGTCATCCATCTTCGATCCAGGCTTGGATCCATCGAACAGTCTTCACTGGTCGCCTGCCAGCAACTTCTTTCTTCAGGCTCCTGGTTCGTCAACGAGGATTCCCAACGTCTTTTCAGACCTATGCAGCCCCTGGGCTAGGTAACTTCGGCATTTCGGTGCCCCAGCATAGCCTCACTATCCAAGGGTCCAGATCCACTGTCGTTTTCGACTTACCTAGTCGGGTTCGCCCGAGAACACTAACTTTGCTTTTATTAGCTCCCATAGACTTTGTCCCGCATCCCCCGTGAGAGTGCACACTCTGCACCCGAGTCCCCTAGGCCTCCTACTAGTAATCTGAAGGTTCAGTAACGTAGTCCTAGCGATTCCAAAGCCTATTAGTACAGTACTTACCTGCTAGTAATTTCGCATTCCACTTTTAGAGTATATGGTTTTTCGTGCCCCTCGGCCATTTGTGTAAATTGTGCAACCTAAAGTATTTTCGTAAGAGTTTTGTTGTGTGCTTAGTACCCTGTCCTCATAAAGAGTACAGGGCTGTTGTGATCTAAATAAATACACTGTTTATTTTCATAACACTTGTGTGGTGTCCTTTCACTTGGTGTTCAAGGGGTATATGTGATGGTATAACAGCTGGCTTAACACGCCCTCTAGAGTTTAGCCCGAAGACTGCTCGTATCCATGCTACTAGGATAGCTGGTCTATAAGGTTGACTTACAACCAATCACCGTAAGGGTTGTTTGGACTGATACATAGTGATCACTAGAATAGTGAACACTGAATATCAGGCCAACTTCTCACACCTGCATCAACAAGAAGACGACAAACTTGAGTGAGTGCTTTGTCATGTTCCTTTCTTGTAGCCCCAACACAAGTAAATCCTCACTGAAGTTAAGCATGTGTGACGGGCTGAATTAGATCTTGGTAGATCGGGTCCCGCCGTTACTATTTTGACAGTCTTCCTGCCCTCCAACTTGGTGGTTTGACCACTCTATTTAGATGTTTGTGGCTCGACATACTAAAGACCGTCAGGGTGCCGCCGACTCTGCCAGGTATGTTTACCTGCATCGACGTCGCAATAGGCAAAAGCGACTGTCGGAGGGTGGACTGCCTGTTAGTCGTCCAGACCAATCGCAATTACTATGTTCCTTCTGGCCGACGTGACTGTGGCGGTAAAATCTTCACACCTGAGTTGTGGTTTGGAAGGGATTTAAGGCAGAAACTCACCTTTTCTCACTTTCACACTAACTTGTCCTCCATGGACCCGATCTACCAAGTCTTGCTACTGATGACAAACAAAATCAACACCGTTGTGGACGGAATCGATGGTAAGCTCCACTTTTACCTGTTAACTTTTGACTTGGCTTTTAACATTTGCATTGGACTTGTGCATTTTTAACTCTTACAAGCAATAGCATACCAACCAGACCCTTTGATTATTGTGGCCTACATTTGCACATTTTGTGACACAAAAATGAAAATTTTGCGGCATTATGGTACTTTATTTTACTCGTAATCATTCCTTTTAGCCTTAAATCAATGGAACCTGTTTTAGCTGAGTATTCCACTCTGAAAGAGACATGTTTAAAGCTTCTGCAGCTCTACAGAAGGACAGCTTCAATCCTAAACTCGTGGGAGGGGGCCGTATTTCTCCCTGGTGTGTTGTAGCGCACATGTATGCACCCCTGCTGGGGCACCGCTGCCTCCCCGGTCCTTGAGGCTTGACACCTCTTCCTCATGCACCTTAGGGCGCAGGATCGTAGTGGGTGGAGAAATTTGTGGTAGTGTCATGTAGGCCTAAGGTAAATCTTATACAAATATTACTTGCCGATGGTTTGATTATGGTACCTAAAGTGATTCATTCCGCCCACTAACTACAGTAAGTGTTATGCATGTCCTAGTCACAATAGGAGAAACCATACTCGACCAACTTCAAAACCATTTCTGAGATGACTTCTAGCCTCTTTTCATGCCCAAACACCACATTCACACTTCTAACCTCATTAAAAACACCCGCCCTATATCACACACCTGCCATGGCAAGCCCACCCTTGCTGTAGACACCACCTGCAGGTGCAGATGCAGAATAGCAGCCTGCAGCTGGCATCCCTAAATTCTGTTTTTGTTTCATTGACATTTTTTAAATGGAATTAATTTTCTTTTTTTCCTTTAATTTTGGCATTTGAGTAATTTGAATGTGTTCTAGGCAACTTGACTACACTCCAGACACACCCACTCATCACACACCTGCTAACCTCATGCATCACGCATCATACACCAGTGACCCCTAGTACATCCACACTGTAGACCACACTCCTGGAAGCTGGGGCATCAGCATTGTTTGCTTTTCACTCCCTTCTAGGCACGAGGCAAAATGTAAACTTACAACACAAATATATTGCAAAAACCTCTAATTGACCCATAACACTCACCCCCAGACATTTCACAGTCTCGCTCAAATCTCACGATGTGAGATACCTCCATATACCACACACAACATATCTGTTGGAATAATTTTAACATACATCATCTGGACAGAAAAATATAGCAGTGTTTCCTAAACGGCGCACTTTTTTATCTCCGTAATAATAAAATACTTCTTCCACTATTAAATCAAAACTATACTGCTAAAATAACTATTAAATTATTTGTAGATGCAGAAACATGGTATGCAGTTCCTAGAATAGCGATCTGATAGTAACTATTTCAAATGTGGTAGCCGTTGTTTTCTCTCTGATATTACAGTGCATTGTAGATTATGATGAAACATTATCGCAAAAACTACTAATATCATTGACATCATACATTTGCCAAAAGATGTCCTAGTTTCCAAAACGTTGGGAATTGAGGTGAAAATATCTGTTAGTTATGTTTTCACAACCCTTTGTCAGCCTTGTCAACAACGCTGGCGGTTTTGTCAAAAGCACTGTATTAAACTGTCAATTTTGCGATGTTTTGCAAATTGTGAAATTGCAAAATCCTGTAGGGTCTGACCACTATGTGATGCATATGTCTTTAATGTTGACAATTTAGAAATGTAAAGAAGCACGCATGTATGGTCAAATTGCATGATACCTTTTTGTACAAGCTACCTTCTAAAAAATGAACAGTTGCACAAAAAAGCATATCAATTAAAAAATTAAAAGGTCCCCATACAGGTGTGTTTAAATCATTTTTGAAAATTGTTAAATGTAAAATATATGCATTACACATCATTGAAATAAGTGCAATGTAACATGATGTAGAATTGCACTAGACAGGGTGTCCTTTGCCTTATTAATTACCTGTTAAATCAGTTTTATTCCCAAATTTGAATCATTCAACATATTCATCCATGTAATATTCCCCCTTCTATGGTGCAAGTCCTCGACTGTATCCAAATTCAGTAGTCACATTATTTTTTAAGGTGTAATGCATTTGTGCTTAGTCTAATCAGTAATCAAGGTGAAATAAACACACCTGTAGTAACACTTAAAAAAATTATTTCAAACATCTATTTGTTGCTGCATGTGTCTATTATCATAATGCATGGACGCACCTAATTACAAATGATCATCACATGCTATTTTAACCAGTGTATGCACTTCACAAGGTTGCAATAAAAAAGTATGTGGTATTTCCTGCCATAATGGTAAATAAAAATATGTACATCAAATTTTAGTCAGTAGCATTGCTAAGAATCAAACAATTTCCAAGGAAAATTAATGTCAGGACAAACTTGGTGTTAGAAAGGGTGATCTCTCGTTGACAGAGGTATGCACCTAGACCAAGCAGGGACCCTTCTTTCTAGTCATGGTATGGGGGGGATACACTTCTAAAAAAAAAAAAAAGAAACGCAGCTCACCCCCTTGGAAGCTCGGCACGAGCAGTCAGGCTTATCTCCGAGGCAATGTATCAAAGCATTTGCACATAACACTCAGTAGTACAGTAAAAAGAATACAAAGGGACTTCACACCAGTTTTAGAAACATAGCCAATATTTATATGTGCAAAACAAGACCAAAACGATATGAATCCAACTTGCATTTATTCAAGAATATCACTAAGCAAAAATAGAATTTAGAAAATTATTGAATTGAAATTGTTGCTGCGTCCAGGGCTACCACGGCAGCTTAAACAAACCAATCCAACAGGCCTGCTGCGGTGTCAGAACACCCTCATCCAAAGTACATTCTGTTCCGGCCGCTACAGCGGGTGTCGAGAATGTTGTGTGAAGCAGAGCGGTGCCCTCAGGCCGTAGTGCAGGCAGCAGCTTGTTTGCCGTTGTACAGTGGCAGTGGTGATACCAGGGCTGCGGCGAGAGGTGGGGTGGTGCAAGCACAACGTCTGTTAATAATCTGGGGTTGAAGGGGCTGGCGTTAGCGGGCCGAAACTGCGGTGTGGAACGGGTCGATGCAGTGTGTTAAATAAGTGTATAATCCATTCCAGGAAGGAAGAAAACAGAATCCAGTAGAAAGGTAAAGCGGAGCTTTATTTTCCAAGTAAACGCCAACACGATACATCCATGAATGCCGCTAAACTGTCTTTCCACTACATATAACACGCTCGGTCTCCATTCAAACCACAACACTCACACGAGACAAAAGGTCTACATTCATACAGCATGCGAACAACAACACGCAACACTCACACTTTCAAATCACAACAAGGCGAGTGCATTGTTTGTGGACGACGCACATGCGGTCACGCGCTTCATTCCAAAGAATAACATACCACACACCTCCCTCCTTTTCTTTTTTTTTTTTATTAATCTTTCCATTCGATATGGGAAGAAGATTAATATGGTCATGGAAAGATTTCAATTCTACTCTAGGAAACAACAAAGCGCAGGATTTTGTGTGCGAATCACAGAAGCTACTTACTGTTCATCATAGTAGTGAAGATTTCCACATCTATCCATCGTATGTATTCCAATAATAAAGGTAACTGAATTGGTCACAATTCTCTTGTTGAAGATTACGATGCAGCGATGATCAAACTGTAAACAGTGAATTCAAAAGCCGATTTCTCACCAGTGCAGCATTGCAGAAAAAACATCCAATGAAAAGACGTTTAAGATTCGTTGTTGCTATCATCCAATAGAAAGGAAAAGCAACATCCAATGAAATAAGGCAAAAGAGAAATCTTCCACATCAATAACCAATGAAACTGCCGTTTTATCGAAATTAAAGAAAAATTGCTCAAAAATCTGTAGTGATCCCACGCAAGGTGTGTATCCCATCCACGTCGCCAGTGTTAAATAAGTGTATAATCCATTCCAGGAAGGAAGAAAACAGAATCCAGTAGAAAGGTAAAGCAGAGCTTTATTTTCCAAGTAAACGCCAACACGGTACATCTATGAATGCCGCTAAACCGTCTTTCCACTACATATAACACGCTCGGTCTCCATTCAAACCACAACACTCACACGAGACTCATGGTCTACATTCATACAGCACGCGAACAACAACACGCGACACTCACACTTTCAAATCACAACAAGGCGAGTGCATTGTTTGTGGATGACGCGCATGCGGTCACGCGCGTCATTCCAAAGAATAACATACCACACAGTGTTGACTTGCGGCGTCAGTGAGACCAGGGCAGCAGAGTGTAGCGAGGTGGTGCAGAGTGCGGTGCCCACAGGTTGCGGTGCAAGCAGCGATTTGGTAGATGCAGCGACGGACAGCGGCGCCTGTGAGACCAGGGTTGCAGTGCGAAGTGCAGCGGTGCCCTCTGTAGTGACTTCAGGTCACGGAGCTGGCAGCTGTCTCGCCGATGGTGTCAGGTTGCGGTTTCCCTCTGTGGCATCTGAGATCCAAAGTCCCTGATGTGGTTCAGAGGGAAAGGCAAAGTCTTTGCTGTTACTGAGACTTCTTGAATTGGGGACAAGCTTTACTTCAAGCCCTTGGAGATGTTCAGAAGAAGTAGAAAGTCCTGTCCTTTTTCTGCCCAAGACAGAAGCAGCCACTGTAGGCCAACACAGCAAGGACTGTGGAAAAGCGGTAGTGAAATGAAATGAAATGTAAATTTGTTAAGCGCGATTGCTGCCCTGGGGCGTCCAAGCGCTAGCGGCCAGTGTGAGATTGCTTAACAGACGGGAATCACTGAGGAGTTACTGTGGAGCATTAAACAGAAAGGTCTTCGGCTGTTTCAGAAAGGAGGAAAGGTTGGGGTTGGACCTGAGTTGAAAAGGAAGAGAGTTCCATAGCTTGGCTGCATTGTGAGTGAACATCCTGCCACCAGCTCTTGCCTTTTTTATTCTGGGGACTATGGCCATACAAGCCTGGCTAGAACGAAGGTTTCTGCTAGGTTGATACTGTGTTATTAGGCCCCGGGCAATAGCTGGTCCTGTGTCCCAGAAGGCTTGGTGGGATATACACATGGCCTTGAAGGCAATTCTTTGTCGTACTGGAAGCTAATGCAGACTGCTCAGTCCAGGTTTGGCTGAAGTCTGCGCGGCAGCTGAAGCAATGTGCGGGCCGCACAATTCTGCACTATCTGTAGCTTGCGCAGTGTGTATTCCGGGGCACCAAGATGACGTTGTTAAAGTCCAGACGAGACTGGATCAAACCCTGAATGGCCACCTGCTTTGCCTCCATAGGCAGAAGAGGGAGAACTTTCTTCAACATCCTAAGGAGGCCGAAGCATTTAGCCGAGAGTTTTATAGCCTGGGTGTTAAATGAAAGGGTTTTGTCGCTCATCAAAGCTCCCCGGCTCTACTTCTTGGCAGGTTTCTTGATCTCAAAGTGTTCCAAAGTCCTGGGGTCAGGTGCCCCATATTTATATCACATTTGCGTTTGAAAGTAGTACAAACAAAGTTCCTCTGGCACACAAAACACGCTTTTACCTGGTTCAGGCCAGGTTCACTCCAGGAGGTGGAGACCGCTTTTTGGAAGTCAGCCACAGTCCATTCAGGTGCAAGTGACCACTCCTCCCACTACTCTAAATGCAGCCATGTCTATTCAGCCTAGCTACGAGTCACTCAGGAAAGGCAGGGAACCTCCTCCCCCCTTGTGCCTGTCTAGTGTGAATGCACATCCCCTGCTCCGGTCACTCTGAACCCAGACGGGGATTACACAAATGTCAGAGGCAAGCAGGATGGTTAAGCAAGAAAATTACCACTTTCTAAAAGTGGCAGTTTGAAACATACAATATAAAAATCATCTTTACTAAAATGTGTATCTTTAAATTCTGAGTTCAGGAAGCCTAAACTCCATATCTCTATCTTGGCCCAATGGAAAGTTATGCGTGTAAGATTTTACAAAGCAATTCCCATGGTAGCCTGTGGGACAGATAACCTTTCAATAGTGAGAATGAAATTGGCAGTATTTCACTATCAGGACATGTAAGACGCACCAGTACATGTCCTACCGCCCCCCTACACTGCACCCTGCCCATGGGGTTACCTTAGGCCTTCTGAGGGGTACTTAACATGCAAGGGAAGGGAAGGTTAGGGCCTAGCAATTGGGTGCACTTGCCATGTCGACGTGGCAGTAAAAACTGCATGCAGACCCTGCTGTAGCAGGTTTGAGAACACTTTGAAAGGCTACTTGTGTGGGGGCACAATCAGTGCTTCAGGCCCACTAGCATTATTTGATTTACAGGCCCTGGGCACACACAGTGCACTGGTCTAGGAACCTAGTAGTAAATCAAATAAGCTAATTATGGAAGCACCAATCCATGAACACAATTTATAGCAGGGACATTTTCACATTAACACTGAACAACAGTTCGAAAATGTACAGAGGCACTAAACCAGTAAAATCGAAGTCCAGCATACCATCAAAAGAAGGCGAGAAGGCAGAAAAACAGGTAACACGCCAACGGATGCCAGGTCTAACACTTTGAGAAATGTATCTCATTGGTTTAATAAACCACGATTTTGATTTCACCAATAAAACGTATAAATAAATGGCAGTCAAAAAGAATGCCCAATGCACTGTCATGCGGTAGCACTAAGCTTGCCTCTTAGTTAACCACCATGGGGTACCTCCTCAGGAAGGGGTATCTAGTAGGCACATAGTAGGCACCTTAACGATCTCCCTTGGGAGGCAGGGGTTGGGAGGGGTGGTTTCTGGTTTTGGAGCGGACGTTTTGGCTTTAGGCGCGGTGGGTTTGGTTTTGGGATGGGTGGTCTTTGGTATGGGAGGGTTGGCTCTGCATTTGGCAGAGTTGGGTTGGCGTCTGGAAGGGGTCAGGGCAAGGGAAAAAGGACATTGTCACTGAGAAAATGGGTAGGATGGTCGGTAGGGAGTTGGGTTTGGGAGGTAGAGAAAGTGGTAGAGATTGCAGCTGCCTTTAGGTCCAGTGTATGTGGTGCATGTTTGGGTGTGTTTTTTCTTCCTAGGTGTATGTTCAGGTGAATGTGGGCATTTGTTTTGTGGGTGTGGTTTCTAATGTGTGTGTTGTGTGTGTAGATGTGTGTGCTTTGAGTTGCTGAGTGTGGTTGTGGTGCATGGGTATGTGGTGGTGCATGTGGGTGGTAGTGTCTGTGGGTGTGTTGGGGTGGTGTATGTGGGTGTGCTGGTAGTGGTGTTGCATGTGGGTGTGGTGTGTGGGTGTGTGGTGATGATGCATGTGGGTGTGGTGTCACAATGTTAGTGTGCGCCTGAGTTTTTTGGTGTCTCTCTCTGTTGGAAACGTCCATAGGCTGTTGTATGTTGCTTTCACACATGTTAGCCTATGGCTGAGTCTGTCATGGAGTTTCACACCCACTAGGCGGTCAACTTCTGCCGTGGTCGACTAAGTCCAAATGTCCTGATGGCGAGGTCAGGCGGCCGATATTTTAGATGGTCAAATAGTGTATTTGTAAATGTTTACTAGGTCACCACCGCTAATTTGTTTACACATACAAAAACGGTAATGTTACTCCTTAATTTATACTCCTTAACTTATATTTGGTGCCTTACTGTGGTTTAATGCGATAGTTGCGTGATGTGGTTTAATGTGATAGTTGCATGATGTTTTTTAGTCTTCCATTGCGATTGATTTTGTATCAGTAGACCGGTATAAAATAGTAATTAAGATAAATATATACCAATTTTACATGTTGTGATATGTTAAGAAACCATATTTTTTTTTGTGCAAAACATGACATTTGTATCATTTGTCTAAAAAGAAAACTGTTGTAAACGTTTTGAAATGTCATTTTGTTATGCAGACCATTTCTCTTTCACGGGATCCTTGTCAATAGTCATAAGCACTGAATATTCCCACCAATGCACGGGGACCCTAGTAACACATTATGTATGAAGATATTTATATATTTCAGTAGTAGGGGATCTCTGTGTATAGTCATAATCTAGTGAATAGTCCCGCCCATGTGCGTGGACCCCGTAGCAATCAAAAATAATCTCTTAAGGTGTCGAAAAAATGCAGAACTGCACAGACACTTAAGAGAGAATTAAAGACAGATAATGCAGCCTATAAAACCAGGCTACACGGTCCAGTACTTCAACTAGAAATTCCACCAAACAAAACCACACACAACACAGCCTGCCCAGTTTCCTCCACAGAGAAACTTGCCTCTACCAGTAAAATACAGCAAAGTCTGTCCAGATTTCCCTTGTCTCAGCAGCAAAACCCCTCTGGAATGATAGAGAGGAAGACCTGGACAGACAATCCCCATAGGCTGCCATTATGTGGCTCAGAACAGGATACTGTGCCTTTAAGAGAACTTTCCAGAACTTCACAGTATCCCAGAATGCACTGCAGGTCCCTTTTACTTTCAGTTCTTTTTTCCGGCTCCTGCAAGCAGGACCCTGGAGCATTCTCCCTTTTCAAGGGAGATATTTCACTTTTGTTTCAAGTTGAGTGCTTTCTAAGTACCTTGGTGCCTTTCTTCTTGTTTATTGCACCCTTTTGATGTCAAATATGCCTGCATTATTTGACAAATGTCCGGAGTGCTCCAGGAGGAAGGCCAAATCATATCCCCATGAGGTGTGTATCCTCTGCCTTCCCTCTTCCCATTTCCCAGAGGAGTGTGTGATTTGTCAGGGCTTCTCTGGCAGGACCCTGAAGGACAGAAACAAGATCAGGCTTCAGGGCCTTGAGGAAAGAAGGCTGAAGGCGCAAGGAGGGTCTGGAGGGGCTTCCTCTGCCCGTGCTGAGGCCTCTGGGGGCAAGAAGACCAGCAAGCGTCCCCATTCTCCATCTGGGTCGATTGTACCGACTACGGCGTCGAGAGGGATGACTACAGTCTGTTCCCCGTCATCTGGGGCGAAGCGACGTCGACGCTCGATGTCGAAGGAACTGAACAGACCGCCGTCAAAGTTTCCTGTGACGATTTCGTCATCGTCGGAGTCATAGTCGAGTGATCGACGGCGAAAGGCCCGGCGTCTGCGCTTGCCGTCGAGACGACTTCGCCGTCGGCGAAAAGGAGAAGATCGTCGTCGAGGGGATCCTCGTCATCGAAGGAAGTCTGTCGAGGCGAAGGAAGTCTGTCGAGGCGCAGGAGGTCGCAGTCGAGGCGCAGGAGGTCGCGGTCGAGGCGCAGGAGGTCGCCGCCGAGGCGGACGATGTCGCCGTTGAGGCGAAGGAGGTCGTCGTCGAGGCAGACGAGGTCGCCGTCAAGGCGAAGGCACTCGCCGTCGAGGGAGAAACGGTCGACGCCGAGGAAAAGACGCTCGACGTCGAGGGACCGACGCTCGCCGTCCAATTGCCGTTCTTCGACGCCGAAGAGACGTGGAAGGAGGTCTGACACCATGGGAGGTTCACCAACGTCCCAGGCTGGAAAGGAAGGCTTATCACCGGGTTTGGTGTACTCCGTGGTGTATACCCAGTCACAGAGGCCGGTTACACCCCCGCCTCCATTGCCGAGGGGTCTCCCTCCAAGGGCCCCTACTCCTCCTCCTCTACCACCACTTCCGCAACCTATACCTCGACCTCAGCTGCCCGCTGAAAAGCCTCCTCCGGTCCCTCCGAGGTCGGTCTCACTGCCCAGACTTCCGGCCCCTCCCAAGGGGACCGCTAAGCCGAAGGCCCTGGCCAAACCAAAGTCGCCCGCTCCGGTGGAACCGGCGGATCGACCGAAGCCAAGGAAGTCACGATCACGCTCCGGACGGAGAGGGAGATCGAGGAGTCGACGTAGATCCTCCACCAGGTCAAGACGTCGCCATAGGAGGCGTGGATCTAGGTCCCGCACTGACTCCTCCCAGTCCAGGACCAGGACCTATTCACCGACCTTGTCGGAATCCCCAGGGACAAGGGTGTCTTCTGTGGACGATATCAGCACGTTCCAGGATGTTCTCCTGAGGGGGGCTGCAAAATTGGGAATCACGGTGACGGCTCCAACACCCACAACGCCCTCTACTGCCACTAGTGCCTGGTTTGGTAGAGCCTGCGGAGGAGCTATTCCTCACGCCAGCGGTGGTGAAGGCCGCTCCCTCCCGACTTCTGAAGAAGTACAGGGCCCCGGATTCGGACCCGGCTTTTCTGCGGATAGATCCGGTGCCTGACTCTGTTATAGTGACGGCGGCCAGGAAGTTACATTCTACCTCCCCGTCCTCAACCGTGCCGCCCGATAAGGAGAGCCGGTGGATCGACTCAGCTGGTAAGAAGGCTTGTGGGACTGCATCCACGGCCATGAAGGCTTCCGGCGATGCGACGTTGCTAGGGCGGTATGACCGTGCCCTGTGGGACTCCCTGCAACAGTTCAAGGAACGTCTGCCACCAGACAAGAGGGAGGACTTCCAAGAGATCCTCAAAGAGGGGATGCTGGTTTCAAACCAGGCCATCAGCGCGGCTGCGGATGTCTCTTTTGGCTGCCCATGGGTACTGTCATGGGATCAACCAGCGGCACCATGCTTGGCTCAGGCTCACATCACTCAAGCCGGAGGCCCCGCAGCGGGTGGCCAATCTGCCTTTTTCCGGGGAAACCCTGTTCGGAAAGCATGCCGATGATGAGATCGCCCTCATGAAGGCGGAGGCAGAGACCCTGACGGCTGTGGGCTTGGAGAAGCCCAAAGAAAAGAAAGCCTACCGCCCGTTCCAGAGACTGTTCGGTGCACAGGGAAGAGGACGAGGACAGTCTTTTGGACAGCAGCAACAACAACAGCAGCAGTTCCGGAGACCCTTCCAGAAGGGTAGAGGGGGACAGCAGTCCTCTACAGCGAACAAGGGCCCGGCCGGGTCTCGACCCTGAGCGGTTACTTCCCCTACGTCCGTTACCCGCTCCGGTGGGGGGAAGCGTTCAATTTTTTTCTGGCAGAGTGGAGAAAAATTACTCAGGACAAGTGGGTGCTTAATACTGTTTGCAATGGATACAGTCTTCGGTTCACCAGCCCGCCTCTATCAATTCCTCCGGTCAGCTTGCAGTTTCAACTACTAGAGCTCCAGGCGGAGGCCGATATCCTGTTAAGGAAAAGGGCGATAGAAGACGTACCTCTGTTTCAAAGAGGAAGATGTCTGTACTCCCGGTTCTTCCTGGTTCGCAAGAAGGACAAGAACGAGTTCAGGCCCATTCTGGACTTGCGACAGGCAAACAAGTGGATTCGCAGAGAAAAGTTTTGCATGCTGTCATTGCATCAGATTTATCCTCAGTTGCAACAGGGAGACTGGCTATGTGCAATAGACCTACAGGATGCGTACTTCCATGTGCCCATTGCACACAAACACAGGAAGTTCCTGCGATTTCAAGTCGGCACCAATCATTATCAATACACAGTGCTGCCATTCGGGCTGAAGTCTGCGCCCAGAACATTCTCGAAGTGCATGACAGTGGTAGCAGCACACCTAAGGAAGAACAAGGTGTTAGTCTACCCGTACCTGGACGATTGGTTGATCAAGGCCTCCTCCTTCTCGGAAGCTCAGGCACATGACTACAAGATACAACTGTCTCTGCATGCTCTTCAGTCTCTGAAGTGGTGGTGTTCAGCAAAGAATCTCCTCAGAGGGGTTCCCTTCCACAAGGACATTCCCTCTCAGACTATCGTGACGGATGCTTCTCTCCACGGTTGGGGGCGCACTCCGGAGACCTACAGATTCAAGGAACGTGGTCCCCGATGGAGTCCACGTATCACATCAATTTCCTGGAACTCAGAGCTGTTTACTTGGCACTGAAGGCCTTTCATCCATCCTTTCAGACCAACTCTCACTTGTACAGACGGACAATACGACCACAATGTATTACCTCAACAAGCAGGGGGGCTCGATCACGCGCTCTGTCGCAGGAGGGGCAGGCGATCTGGCACTGGCTTCTGGCCAGAGGACTGACAATAACGGCTACCCATCTGCCAGGTGTGCAGAATGTACAGGTGGACGCACTGAGCAGACTGATTCAGGAAAACCACGAATGGGTCATAAACGAGAAAGTACTAGGAGAAGTCTTCGCAAGGTGGGGGACTCCAGACGTAGATCTGTTCACCACCGCCGAAAACAGCAAATGCCGAGACTTCGCCTCCAGGTACTACCAGCAGGGGACGCTGGGGAATGCGTTATGGATCAACTGGTCGAACAGCTTTCCGCTTTTCCACCCATTCCCCTGATTCCGGCGGTGCTCATCAAGCTGTCCCAGTCCAGGGCACGGATTATCCTGATTGCCCCGGAATTGCCCAGACAGTGGTGGTTCACGGACCTGCTTCACCGGTCTCTCCCCTTCCGCACATACGGCTGCCGTGCAGGCCGGACCTTCTCACGAAGTTCGGGGGGCAGATGTTGCATCCCAACCTCTCATCTTTGAGTTTGGCGGCATGGCTCCTGAGAGAGTGCAATATGGCCATTTGAATCTACCAGAAGATTGCATGGACATACTGAAGGAGGGTAAGCGACCTTCCACTCGGACTTCATATGCTTACAAGTGGAAGAAGTTCTGTATCTGGTGCAAGTCCAAGAACTATGACCCGACGACGTGCAAGGAAGACTTCATCCTTCCTTACCTTCTACATTTGGCCCAGTCTGGCCATAATGTTCATTCCATTACGGTTCATCTCGCTGCATTGACTGCCTACAGGAAATGCCCTTCACAGACTTCCTTCTTCCAGATCCCTGTGATCATAGATTTTTTGGAAGGCTTGAAGAAAGTATTCCCTCCTGTCCGGCTTCCTTCGCCTTCCTGGGAATTGAATGTGGTGCTGTCCAGATTGATGAAGGAGCCTTTTGAACCTTATTCATAAGGCTTTGTTGCAGCACCTGTTCTGGAAGGTGGCGTTCCTCATGGACATTACATCGGCCCGCAGGGTGAGTGAAATTCAGGCGTTGTGTTGCCAAGAACCTTATACTGTATTTCATGCTGCTAAGGTTGTTATGCGTACTCACCCTAAATTTCTTCCCTAAGTTATTTCTGATTTTCATGTCAACCAGACCATAACCTTGCCTACGTTTTTTCAGAATCCTTCATCTCCAGCGGAAAGGTCTTTACATTCCCTGGATGTTAGGAGGGTGTTGAAATTTTATCTGGATAAGACCAAAGATATTAGTAGGTCAGACCAATTATTTATCAATTATGGATCAGTCAGGACCGGTCTTGCTACCTCTAAACAGTCCATCTCTAGGTGGATTGTGTCCTGCATACAACTGTGTTACCAAAAGGCTAATAAGACCTTAGGGGGTAAACCTAAGGCTCATTCCACCAGGGGCAAAGCTGCCACGACAGCTTTGCTCCGTAATGTTCCCATTGCAAAAATCTGCAAGGCGGCCACTTGGAAGTCGGTCCATACCTTTGCTAAGCATAACTGTCTGGACACTGATGCCAGGGCAGACGCTCAGGTTGGGCAGGCTTCGCTGCGAAATCTGTTCGCACAATAGTGGTGTTATTTCTCGTTTCTCCACCGCCGCTTTGGTGTGGGGATGGGCTTGCCAATCTATTCATTAGATGATAACTATACACAGAGATCCCCTACTACAGAAGGAGTAGTTTCTGTCCTGTAACTCCAGTTCTGTAGTAGGGGTATCTCTGTTCTAGTCATAAGCGCCCGCCCTCCTCCCCTGTGGAGAGAGATATCCCTGTAAGAATGCTACAGGTCTGGCGTGTTACGCCTTCAAAAAGAACTGAAAGTAAAAGGTGTGAAAAGTTGGCCTGATATATAATGTTCACTATTCTAGTGAGCACTTAGTATCAGTCCAAACAACCCTTATTGATGATTGGTTGTAAGTCAACCTTATAGACCAGCTATCCTAGTAGCATGGATACGAGCAGTCTTCGGGCTAAACTCTAGAGGGCGTGTTAAGCCAGCTGTTATACCATCACATATACCCCTTGAACACCAAGTGAAAGGACACCACACAAGTGTTATGAAAATAAACAGTGTATTTATTTAGATCACAACAGCCCTGTACTCTTTATGAGGACAGGGTACTAAGCACACAACAAAACTCTTACGAAAAAACTTTAAGTTGCACAATTTACACAAATGCCCGAGGGGCACGAAAAACCATATACTAGAAAAGTGGAATGCGAAATTACTAGCAGGTAAGTACTAATCTCATAGGGTTTTGAATCGCTAGGACTGGACTACTGAAACTTCAGATTACTAGCAGGAGGCCTAGGGGACTCGGGTGCAGAGTGTGCACTCTCACGCGGGATGCGGGACAAAGTCTATGGATGCTAGGAATTACAAAGTTAGTGTTATCGGACGAATCCGACTAGGTAGAGCTGAAACGAAAAAGGATCTGGACCCTTGGATAGTGAGGCTATGCTGGGGCACGGAAATGCCGAAGTTACCTAGCCCAGGGGCTGCGGATGCATAGGTCTGGAAAGACGTCGGGAATCCTTGTTGCAGTCTATGAAGCCTGAAAGAAGAAGTTGCTGGCAGGCGACCAGTGAAGAGATTCGGATGGATCCAAGCCTGGATCGAAGATGGAAGACACCTGTAAGCAGAGGGGACCAAGTTCTGAATCACTAGCCAGTGATTACCTGGGCACCAGGATGGCGCCGGACGAAGTCACCTCGACCAGGTGAGTGGGCGACGCTGGGCTCTGCAGTCTCAGGGACCAGGAGGCGTTGTCGGCGACCAGGATGGAGGTGCGAGCTGTCCCACGATGGTATCTGCTGTCGACGTCGCTGGACCCAGGATTGGGGCAACAAGTCTTGGCAAATGCAAGCCCACGCGGTGGACTCAAAATCTTCTTTTGGAGGGAAGCTAGGGCCAGTCTGGAGCAACCAGACCAGCAGTGTTGATGTCGTTGTTCGTCGTCGGGAAGGCCACAAGCCAGCGGGCTAGTAGCCAGACAACGCGGTGAGCAGCAAAGAGCAGAAGAGCCCCACGCAGATCTGGTGGATGCTGGAGGGCTGAACTTCGGTGCTGGAGCTGCTCAGGGTTGGGGCTTCTCGGACCCCAAAGCACTCACTCGAGGATCCCTCGGCGGTCGTGCTGGGCAAGCGTCGTGCAGTCTTGAAGATGGCCGGTCCTTCGAGGTCTCGTCGCACCCACGGATCTCAGCTGAGCTGACGATGTGGGTAGAGGTCTGAGGTGCCAGGGAAGCCGGGTCTCGTCGTGCTGGTCAGTCGGATTCCGGAGGAAGGACGTGCAGCAAACCGCAGTGTTCTTGGATGGTGCCTGCAGGTGCAGGGTGACTACTCCTTAGCCACAAGGGAGAAATCTTGAGAAGAAGTCGAGAGTTCCTTTCGTAGAAAGTAGTTTCAGGATTCAAAGATGATCTAATTTGGAAGGGGGCCCGCTCCTATCTTTATACTAGTAAAAGGGGCTGGCACGCGACTAGGTCCTGCCCATGGGTGGGACCAGGAATGGGGGTGGTTACACCCCTCTCCCACGCCGGACTTTCCCCAGCTCAGGGGCTGGTGTGCCCCTGGAACTGGTTCTAGCCGGCAGATGCATAGTGAGCACCGGAATGCCACTTGCAGTCACCTTCCTCTAAGGCCCTGCCTACCCAGGATACACAAAACCCTGTCTGGGATGATGCTAGCACCGCCCCTGACAGGAAACCCTTTGTCCAAGCTCCCCTCGCTGGAAGGACTCCCAGCTGCAGGGGGTCAGACTTGTGTCTGTGGTGGCAGCATCCATTTTGTGATGCTGAGGCTCGAGTTAACTTTAACCGGGGTTCACAGTTACATACATGTCGGGTCCCTCTAGAAGGGTGGAATGCTAACCCCGTCGCCAGAATTGGCGAGGGTTTAGTATTCCAATGCGTATGACACCTTACTCGACATGTTTTGATAAAGCGATACCGGAGATAGCATATAACCACGAGGATTATATTGCACTTAAGAGTATATGGTATGCGTTATCATGGAACAGCTATTAGGACTTGGTTCCGCAAGCTGCAAACGGGCTCAGCTCATGCCAGAGCACCATCTCACACGATTCCAAGCACTCTGCCTTCAGGATTGTCAAGGCCTGCCATAGGAGTGACTGATAGGAATCTGTGTGTTAGATATAGGTATACTATATCTAAAGCAAAGGGTGATTACACCACCTTGCCCCAGCTGTCGTGCAGCCAGTTGTGTCAGATTTAGATGGCCAGCCAGGGGTGGCATAATACATGCTGTAGGCCCTGGGTACACCTATGCCCTGAGTTACAGGGTCTGATAAGGTGGCCCAGTACCAATTGGATAATGCACCTAAGGTACACGTGTCAATTTAGTGAGAGAACAGCAAGGCTGTGGGTCTGATTAGCAGGCCCACAGCCAGAGAAGTCGTAAACCAGTGAAGCAAAAAAAAAAAAAATCTGGGGTGATCATAGGATTGCAGACCCTACTCTCCTACAAAAGGGACCTGCAGTGCATTCTGGGATACTGTGAAGTTCTGGAAAGTTCTCTTAAAGGCACAGTATCCTGTTCTGAGCCACATAATGGCAGACTATGGGGCTTGTCTGTCCAGGTCTTCCTCTCCATCATTCCAGAGGGGTATTGCTGCTGAGGCAAGGGACATTTGGACAGACTTTGCTGTTTGTGTTTTTTGGGTGGAATTTCTAGTTAAAGTACTGGACAGTGTAGCCTGGTTTTATAGGCTGCATTATCTGTCTTTAATTCTCTCATAAGTGTCTGTGCAGTTCTGCATTTTTTCGACACCTTAAGAGATTATTTTTGATTGCTCCGGGGTCCACGCACATGCGTGGGACTATTCACTAGATTATGACTATAACAGAGATACCCCTACTACAGAACTGGAGTTACAGGACAGAAAATACTCCATATTCATATATCATTTTTCCACACATCAATTCAGGCTCCAATAAAACAAAAAGGCTAATCTATGCAGTGACTTTACATTTTTTGCCACCATATAATATAGAATATAGACAACCGGAGAAGTATCACTTGAACTCTCTTCAATGAGTAGAATCCAAACTCCATATGCAAAACAGCAGTCATAAGCCTATAGGCTGCATTGAAAAACACTAGCACAGAAAATGAAAGCAATTGTGAACATAAAAACTGGCACGATGCCTTTAAGGCAGCCATGAACCCCATCCTCCCATCATGCCTCAGGGGTGACAGGTCAGTTGTCCTTCATTCAGGACCCTGTAGTTTTCAGCTCTGACAATTTTTGACTTTTTGTCAATAATTTTCACTTTTATTAGTGATTTTTTTACCTTTCACTCAGCGTTTTTCACCTTGTAGAGTGAGGTACTACTACTTTTCTGACATAAGCTTGTTGTTTTTCTATCACAACAGACCTTCTCTTTTTGACCCTTTTCTCTCCTGTGGCAAGAAGAAGTCCAAGACTGACACACTCAGTGTGTATGGTCTGCCTACCGGGGTCCCACTCCTCTGAAGCTTGCCAACACTGACAAAAGCTGTCTAGGGGTACTCTCAATGAGAGGGAGAGAAATTGTCTCTATGGCCTCTCGGAGAAGCAAAAATCGACTTCCAGAGGAAGATCTCCGGTGAGGCAGAAGAAGAGGTCAAGATCGGTGTCTAGAAGTAAGGTCCCGATCTGTTCCCCATCGGCGTCCAATAGACCTCCAGCAGCGGAGAAACGGATATCTCGGTCGTTGAGACCTCCACCGTTAACTTTGCCAGTGCACCACATGATGATGCAGGTATCCGATCAGCCTCCTCCATTGACATCAACTCGACAGTCAACATCGACGTTAACTCAACAGTCAACATCGAGAAATCGTTCTCCGTCGACGTTGGCTCAATGTTCGGCAATGAGGCACAGGACTCCGTCGGCATCATCACATAGACGTTCGAAGTCGATGTCGAGGCACTCCCCTCCATCAACGTCAACCCAGGGACAATCGTCGTCAAGGCCTACATTCACACCGTATAAATGTTGTTCAACTTCCAGTAGACTTTGAAGGCTAAAACGCAGCTGGTGCTCCACTCCATCGGTTACTTCTCTTATTCGGACTTTGCAGAATGGGTACTCTCTACGTTTCTGCCAACCTCCGGAGATCTCCATGAGGTCCAGGAGTATACTCAAGGTATTTTCTAGTGAGAAAGAAAGGTCAAAAGTCAGAATTCCGACTCAAAGGATACACTATCTGGGAGCAGGATTAGGCTCCACAATAGGAAAAGTGTTTCCTTTGGAGGTGAATCTATCATCTATCACTCTGAAGTGCAAGCAAATCCTTTGCACTACCTTCCCTTCGGTCCGACCGGTTGCATCTCTCCTAGGGTCGATGGCATCCTGCATCTATTTTGTCCCTGACGCCAGGCTGCGGATCTGTCCTTTACAGCAGGATCTTGAGGACAAGTGAGATCAATGGACTGCTTGATGGGACGACAAGATCCATCTGTTGAGAGCAGCCAGATCATCTATCCCTTGGTGGATGCAACAGGAAAACCTCTCGGTGGGAGTTCCCTTCCATCAGCCTCCTCCGACACAATCGTTAATCACAGATGCCTCCTTCCAAGAGTGGGGGGTGGGCACACATGGGGTCCCTCCAGACTCCTGGTTACACATGGGGTCCCTCTAGACTCCTGGTCGGTGGTTGTCCAAAGAACAGTCATACCACATCAATATGCTAGAGCTAAGGGCTGTGTATCTAGCCAGCAAGGCATTTCTACCCTCTATTCAGACCAGCTCCATACTAGTCCAGACAGACAATACGACCACCATGTATTTTCTAAACAAGCCGGGAGGGACTCAGTTGCGTTTTCTGTCCCTGGAGGCTCAAGCACTCTGGCATTAGTTCTTAGCAAGGAAACTGTCGATCACAGCAATATAGCTACCAGGAGAGCAAAACTCTCAAGCAGATTCCCTTAGTCGTCACTTCGACGATCAGCAAGACTTGGTTCTACATGACGAAGTGGTAGAAGGAATTTTTTGATAATGGGGTCGTCCAAGCATTGATCTTTTCGCAGACGAGACAAACAAAAAATGCTGCGACTTTGCTTCAAGGTTCTACCGGCCAGGATAGAGAGAGAATGCCCTTTTGATCAACCGGTCAGGGGGCTTTGTTTACGCTTTTCCCCCTCTCCCTCTCATCCCGAAGGCCATAACCAAGCTTTCCCACTGCAAGGCAAGAATGATTGATCACTCCAGACTGGCCACCACAGTGGTGGTCTCCGGACCTCCTACATCTATCGGAATGTTCACACAGGAGGCTGCTATGCAGACCAGACCTGCTTTCCAATATGAACAGGAGCATTCATCATCCCAACCTTGCCTCACTGAACTTGGGCACTTAGGACTTCCTCAGGACTGCATGGGCATTTTGAAAGAAGCGAGAAGGTCTTCTACAAGACACTCATGCATTTAAATGGAAGTGGTCTGTACAGAATGGCTTCCAGCCTACCAAGGGGCAAGAGGAGGTAATTTTGCCTTATCTCCTCCACTTAGCCAGGTCAGGCCTAAAATTCTCTTCCATAAAGGTACGCATGACGGCGATTACGGCATACAAGTGGTCATGTTCTCAACCTTCTTTCTTTTAGTTGCAAGTGATGAAGGATTTCTTGCAGGGGTTAACAAAGGTTTACCCTCCTATCCAAACTCCTTCACCTCCCTGGGAGCTAAATTTGGTTTTGTCCAGCCAGACTCATGGCTCCTCCTTTTCCGCCTATCCACAAAGCATCCCTCCAACACCTTACATGGAAGGCCTCTTTTTTGGTAGCAATCAATCCTGCCCACGGGGTGAGTGAGATATAAACACTCTGTTCTATGGAACCATAAACAGTTTTTCACCACAACAGAGTCTTTCTGATAGATACATCTGCCGTGTGGATTCCTCACCTTGTTAATATCCCCCTTGCGTCAGCAACATTCGGAAATTCTTTTCGTAGCCTCGCGTGGACTTGGACGTCATAGAGACAAAGCCTCGCTCGCGACTCCGCTGACGTCACCGACGCCTACAATAGGCCCACGCCGGCGTGATGACATCAGTTCCCTTTTTTCCGCGTCGTCGACGCTAACGGTTATCGGGAATCTCTGTAGCCAACTGGTACTTTGTTGCCTTTTTGTTGCCATTTTCTGCTTCTTTGTATCCTGTCTCTTCGACGATGTCATCTAAGAAGACCGGCTTCAAGCCCTGCAGGGAGTGCGGTAAAATGATGTCTATTACCGACCCGCATGATGACTGCATCTGGTGTTTGAGTTCTGACCATGATGTGGATGAGTGTTCTTCATGTCGGAAGATGAACCCGGAGGCCCTGAGGGAAAGAGAGGCCAAGCTCCTGGTTGCGAAGATGAAGGTTGGGAAAGAGAAATCGTCGGAGTCTCGTTCTCGAAGGGCGAGGTAGAGGACGAAGTCGAGGTCTGGATCTCGAGAGGGGTCGTCTTCGAGGTCGGCTTCGGATCATGCTTCGAAGTCGAAGAAGAAACATAAGAAGAGGAGACATGAGTCCAGACGTCGTTCCTGTAAGGAGTCGAGGTCGAGGTCACCGAAGAAGGTACGTTCAAAGGTGGTTCCTCTGGATGTCTCTGAGCCAGAAGGTGAGGCCTCACCTTCGGAGTTGCATGGGCGGTCTCCTACTCCGGCTCCGAATCCTTCTCCGGCTCCGAATCCGTCTCCGGCGCCGTCCCCGGCCCGAGAAGAGGAAGAGGCCCAGGAGGATGTGGATTCCGCGCCTGTCGAAGTGCCGAATCCGATCCCTCCACAGGACCGGCCTGAGGGTTTTCTGCCGCCCTTTCCTGCCCCAGGCCAGGACCCTTCGGCGTTTAACGCTATGTATGGCGTCTACTCAAGGGCGTGGTACCCCTCTGCTGCACCTTCGGGTCCCATGGGTCCTTTGGCTTTCACTTTGGGAGTTCCTCACTCCTATCCTCCAGCTCCGTTTACGCCTTATATGCCGGCTCCGACGCTGCATTGGCAATTCCCGGCTCCGCCGAAGTCGTCGACACCGATTCCGGCGTCGCCCTCTCCAGATAGTCCTCGAGGGCATTCCACTGTGCCATCGGATTCGATACCGGCGTCGATCCCGAATCCGACGGAGCCGCTGGTGGATCCGACTGCGAGGCGTGTGAAGGAGAGGTCCAGAAGGGAAGCTAAACGCCTTTTGGAAGAGCAAAGGTACTTGGATTCACATTCTGATGTTGAGGAAGGTGAATTGAAGGAGAACTGTTTTGAGGAGTTGGCTGAGTTCAGGAAGCCTTGATTTCTCTCCAGAGTGGGAGTTGCCCTCAGGCTCTGGTGCTCCTCCTAAGGATGTCCAACCTTACCATTTGGTTATGAGGAAGGCTGCTGAGCTTCTTCAATTGACTTTGCCAACGGTAGAGTTTAAATCCAATATCCTCACTGAGGTTTTGCATTCTCCGAATTGCGTGGTGGAACCTTTGCTTCCATTTAATGATGCCTTGACGGATCCCATTTTGGAGATGTGGAAGAAACCATTGTCGGCTCCTGTGGTTTCTAAGAGTGTGCCGAGAAGGTACAGGGTTGCACCTGAAGACCCTGCTTTTTTGTCTTCTCATCCTTCGCCTGAGAGCCTGGTCATTCAAGCAGCCTGTTCTAAACAGAGTGTTAGTGCCTTTCCCCAGGTTCCTTGTGAAAAGGAAGCAAAGAAACAAGACCAGGTTGCTAAAAAGACCTTTTCATCGGCAAGCATGGCTTTGAAGTCGACTAATGCCACTTGTCTGATGGGGAGATATGTGCATGCCCTTATGGATTCTTTGCGTGTCCTGGTTCCTAAGGTTCCTGATGCCAGCAGGAAGGATTTTGAGGAAGTCCTCTCTGATACTCAGGCTGCGGCTCGCCAAGTTATACAGAGTGGTCTGGACACTGTGGACTCGGTGGCACGTATCATGGGCACTGCTGTCGCCACTAGAAGGTCAGCTTGGCTAAAATCCTTAGACTTTTCGGCTGATGTTCAGGGGACCTTGCTGGATCTTCCTTTTGATGGTTCTGGTCTCTTTGGGAAGAAAGCTGATGCGGCCCTGGAGAGATTTAAGGATAGCAGAGCGACAGCTAAGTCTTTAGGTCTCCAGATCAGAGGCTCTTCGACCAACAGGAGGTTCAGGGGCTTTGGTCGCTCTTCCTTTCGGAATTATCGACAGGGTCAGCAGCAGCAGCAGCAACAGCAGCAGCAGCAAAATTCTATGTACAGATCGTACAGGGGAAAGCAAAGAGCACGTCCTCGTGGACATCAGGCCTCTTCCTCCTCCTCTTCTTCCACCCCCCTGCCTCAGAAAAGCAGTCCTAGATCCGCTATTCAGGATCATGTGGGTCCGGTGGGGGGTCGGCTTACCCATTTTCTACAGGATTGGGGATTGGTTTCATCAGATCTTTGGGTTCTCAATCTTGTAGAAAATGGGTATGCCCTTCCCTTTCGGGAATTCCCTTTGAATTACCCTCCTTGTCAGGGCTTTTGCACCGAGGAACATCTATCTCTTCTGCAGGAGGAGGTGCTAACTCTGTTACGAAAGAAAGGGTGCGATAGAGGTGGTCCCAGAGCAGGAAAGGGGTCAGGGATGCTACTCCCGGTATTTCCTGATTCCCAAGAAGGATGGCAGACTTCGTCCAATCCTGGATCTCAGGATCTTGAATCTCTATCTGAAACAGGAGAAATTCAAGATGCTCACCCTTGCTCAGGTTCTTCAAGCGCTGCTGGAAGAAGACTGGATGGTGTCGCTCGACTTGCAGTATGCGTATTTCCACATCCCAATCCTGAAGTCGCACAGGAAGTATCTCCGTTTTACGGTGGGATCGCTACACTACCAGTTTGCAGTCCTTCCGTTTGGTCTTACTACTGTGCCTCGAGTCTTCACCAAGGTGATGGCGGTGGAGGCAGCTCATCTCAGAAGGTCGGGGATACCAGTGTTCCCTTATTTGGACGACTGGCTGATCAAAGCGGAGTCGTCAGAGAAGGTGCTCCATCATCTGCAAGAGACAACTCAGTTGTTGTACAGGTTGGGTTTTTCAATACATGTACCCAAGTCTCACCTGGTGCCCTCCCAGCGCAACCTGTTCATAGGTGCTGTACTGGACACTACTGTATGTCGTGCATTCCCTCCTCCTCAAAGGATTCGCGACATTCAGGAAATGATTCCTTTATTTTGCAATGGAGCGGTCGTTCCAGTCCTGAAGGTCCTTCGCCTGCTCGGTCTGATGGCTTCTTGCATTCTGTTGGTCAACCATGCACGCTGGCATATGAGGGCACTCCAGTGGTGCCTCCGCAGGCAGTGGTATCAGCACAATGGGGATCTCAGGGAGTCGGTGAGGATCTCCAGAGAAGCTGCTGCGGATCTATCTTGGTGGGGCGTGGAAGGCAACCTGTCTCAAGGGAAGCCTTTTCAGCTGCCTCCTCCGGTGGCCACAGTAATAACGGAGGCATCCACTCTAGGGTGGGGTGCTCATCTGGGGGATCTGGAGGTCAAGGGTCTTTGGTCTCCAGAGGAAAGGTTGCTTCACATCAACCTTCTGGAATTGCGGGCGATACGTCTGGCGCTCAAGGCCTTCCTCCCTTCCCTTCGCGGTCGGTCGACCAGGTCCTGACGGACAACACGACCGTGATGTGGTACATCAACAAGCAGGGAGGAGTGGGGTCGCAGTGTCTCTGCAGAGAGGCTCTGCGACTCTGGTCCTGGGCTCAGGACCACCAGATTTGTCTGATGGCAAGTCATCTGGCCGGAGTTCTGAACGTGCGTGCAGACAGTCCCAGCAGTTCTCAGCCGACCGCGAGTGGAGGCTTCACCCGGAGGTGGTTCGTCACGTCTTTCGGACGTGGGGGACTCCTCAGGTGGACCTGTTCGCTACTCGCGAGAATGCTCACTGCCCGTCCTTCTGCAGTCTCCAGTATCCGTTGCAAGGAGCCTTGGGGGACGCGTTTCAGTTGAGTTGGGAAAGACGACTCCTTTACGCGTTTCCTCCCATACCTTTGATTCCTCGGGTTCTGAGGAAGATTCGCCAAGACCGGGCCCAAGTCATATTGGTCGCCCCGGACTGGCCAAGAAGGGTGTGGTATACAGATCTTCTCCACCTCTCCTCTCACCCGCTGCTCCGTCTCCCTCTCAGGGCAGACCTCCTCTCTCAGATGGAGGGGCAGGTTCTACACCCCCACCTCCAGACATTGCACCTTCATGCCTGGAGATTGAATGGGGCAACCTGATTTCCTTTTCTCTCCCACCTGACGTGGTGGATGTCATCTTGTCTGCCAGGCGTGACTCCACTAAGTCTGTCTATTCATATAGATTGTCAAAATTTGTCACTTGGTGTGGTGGGAATTCTCTTGACCCTTTGAGAGCCCGTTTGTCTGATGTTCTCTAGTTTGCCCTTTCTCTGGCGCAGCAAGGGCTTGCTGTTGCCACGGTTAAGGGTTATCTTTCTGCGCTGTCGGCTTTTCTCTGTTTGCCTGACCAGCCATCTCTTTTTAAGTCTCCTGTGGTTTTAAGGTTTTTGAAGGGCCTCACAAATAAGTTCCCTCCGACTCCTTTTATTGTGCCTCAGTGGGACTTAAATCTTGTCTTGACCTTTCTGATGGGTGCTCCCTTTGAGTCTCTTCATAAATGTCCTATGAGGCTTTTGACTCTTAAGGCAGTCTTCCTCGTTGCAATAACCTCTGCAAGGAGGGTTAGTGAGCTTCAAACTCTTAGTTCAAAGCCCCCTTTCTTGACCATTCATGCTGATCGAATGGTTCTTAGGACCAGGGCTGCTTTTCTTCCTAAGGTGGTTACTCCTTTCCACCTTGGTCAATCCATTACCCTCCCTACCTTTTATTCTCCCCCACCTCCTTCCAAGGAGGAGGAGAGGTTACACCGTCTGGACACGAAGAGGGCGGTGTCTTTTTACCTGGACAGAACTAAAGACTGTCGTTTGGATGATCAGCTCTTCGTTGGGTTTGCTGGCTGCAAAAGAGGAAGAGCGGTCCATAAAAAACGTTGTCAAGATGAATCGTACTTGTATAAAGATCTGCTACTCTTTGGCCGGTAAGGAGCCTCCAGAGGGTATAAGGGCTCATTCTACTAGAGCTAAGTCGTCTACCTCAGCATTAGCTAGAGTTGTTCCTGTAGAGGACATTTGTAGGGCGGCAACTTGGTCTTCCCTCCACACGTTCGCGAAGCATTACTGCTTGGATACTGAGGTGAGGAGGGACGGCCTCTTTGTGCACTCTGTCCTTCAGGATATCCTGGTTTAGAAGAGTGGACACCCTCCTCCGGGAGTGGGGACTGCTGTGGGACTCTATTCACAAGGTGAGGAATCCACACGGCAGATGTATCTATCAGAAGAACAAGTTACTTACCTTCGGTAACGCTTTTTCTGGTAGATACTATATCTAAATCCTTCCAAGGATTGTGTCGGACTTCTTGGACCACTTGGAAATTGATACATACATTTATGAGGCACTATTGTCTCGACTTGGATACCAGAACAGACACGTTTGTTTCAATGCTAAACTGGCTATAATAGTTTGGTTGATTCACCTCTCATTTGTCTGCAGGCGGAGGAATGGCTAACTATTCGATTCAGTGCTTATGACTATTGATTTTGATCACCTGCAAAGAGAAAGATAAGTTACTTACCTGTAATCCTAGTTCTCTTCCAGAGGTATCCTCATCAAAGTCGTAAGCAACCCACCTGCCTCCAAGGCAAATGAGATTTCTGTAAACCATCTCTTTGTGCCCTGATCCTCGGGTCTCTGCAAAGAAAAACTGACCTGTCACCCCTGAGACATGATGGGAGGGTGGGGGTCATGGCGGCCTTAAAGGCATGGTGCCAGTTTTTATGTTCACAATTGCTTTCATTGTCTATGCCAGTGTTTTTCAATGCAGCCTACCGGCTAATGATGACTGCTGTTTTGCAGATGGAGTTTTTGGATTCTACTCATTAAAGAGTTCAAGGGATGTCTATATTCTTTGTTATATGGTGGCTAAATCTGTGTTTGTCAGTGCATTAATTAGCCTTTTCGTCTTATTGGAGACCGTCTTGATATGTGGAAAAATTATATATATCTATAGAGCTGTATATATATGTTTTCATATATAATATTTTATAGTTTTCCGGGGTCCCCCCGCATGGGCGGGAATATTCAGTGCTTATGACTTTGATGAGGATACTCCTGGAAGAGAACTAGGATTACAGGTAAGTGACTTATCCTCACAGACATTGCCACCTTGGAAGTACTGGATATTATGTCAAGTCAAGTCAAGTCAGAGAATTTATATAGCGCACTACATACCCAGAGGGTCTCAAGGTGCTTGAGGCGGGGTGGGGAATTACTTGTCAAATATCCACGTTTTAAGTTGCTTTCTGAATGCTAGGTGGTTCTGGGTAAGGCGAAGGTAAGTGGGAAGTGAGTTCCAGGTTTTAGCTGCCAGGTAGGAGAAGGATCTACCTCCCATGGTGGTTTTGTTGATGCGAGGTACAGTGGCAAGGGCTTGGTTGGATGATCGTAGCTGGCGGGAGGGGGTGTAGAAGGACAGTCGTGTGTTGAGGCATTCTGGTCCGATTTCGTAGAGTGCTTTGTGTGCGTGGGTTAGGAGCCGGAAAGTGATCCTCTTATTGACGGGAAGCCAGTGGAGGTTTTTCAGGTGACCAGAGATATGTTCTTTACGCGGGATGTCTAGTATGAGCCTGGCTGAGGCGTTTTGGATTCGTTGGATTTTTTTCTGGAGTTTAGCGGAAGTACCGGCGTAGAGGGTGTTTCCATAGTCCAGTCGGCTCGTGACCAGAGCGTGGGTGACCGTTTTCCTAGTTTCGGTGGGGACCCAACGAAATGTTTTTTTGAGCATGCGAAGAATGTTGAAGCAGGATGAGGAGACGGTGTTGACTTGTCTGTTCATTGAAAGTGAGGAATCCAGGATGACGCCCAGGTTCCGTGCGTGGTCTGTCGGGATGGGTGCTTTTCCAAGGGCTTCTGGCCACCAAGAGTCGTCCCAAGCGGAGGGGGAGGTACCTAAGATGAGGACTTCTGTTTTATCTGAGTTCAGTTTCAGACGGCTGTGTTTCATCCATTTGGCTACTTCTTTCATTCCTTCGTGTAGGTTAGTTTTGGCGGTGCTAGGGTCATTGGTGAGTGATAGGATCAGTTGAGTGTCATCCGCGTAGGAGATGATGTTGAGGTTGTGCTGTCGGGCGATGGCCGCGAGGGGGCTCATGTATACGTTGAAAAGGGTGGGGCTGAGTGAAGATCCTTGTGGAACGCCGCAGATGACTTCAGTGGCCACTGACTTGAATGGTGGAAGGCGGACTCTCTGGGTTCTACCGGTGAGGAACGAGGTGATCCATTTTAGTGCTTTTCCTCTGATTCCGATGTTTCTGAGGCGCTGTAGAAGGGTGCTATGGCAGACTGTGTCGAAGGCTGCGGAGAGGTCGAGGAGGATGAGGGCGACTGTGTCTCCATTGTCCAGTAGAGTACGAATGTCGTCTGTTGCTGCGATGAGGGCGGTCTCAGTGCTGTGTTTTGCTCGGAAGCCGAACTGTGAGGAGTCGAGGGATTTGTTGGCTTCGAGGAAGGCGGCGAGCTGGTTGTTGACAGCTTTCTCGATGACTTTGGCCGGGAATGGAAGGAGCGAGATGGGGCGGTAATTTTTGAGTTCGGTGGGGTCAGCTGTGGGTTTCTTCAGGATGGCGCTGAGTTCGGCATGTTTCCAGCTTTCCGGGAAGGTTGCGGAGTCGAGGGAGCAGTTGATGACGTCTCGGAGGTGCGGTGCTATGATGGAGTTAGCTTTGTTAAAGATGTGGTGAGGGCATGGGTCTGTGGGGGATCCTGAGTGGATGGAGTTCATCAGGCGGATGGTGTCCTCAGTGGAGATTGGGTTCCAGTCATTAAGGATGTTCGAAGGTCCAGCAGATGGTTGGGTGGGTTGGTCTCCGGGTTGGTTGTCGAAGCTGTTGTGGATGTCTGCAATTTTGTTGTGGAAGAATGAAGCTAGGGAGTCGCAGAGGGCTTGAGAGGGGGTGATGTCGTTAGAGTTGGCCGAGGGATTGGTAAATTGCTTGACGATGTTGAAAAGTTCCTTGCTGTTGTGGGCGTTGTTATCTAGTCGGTCCTTGAAGGCGGTTTTCTTGGCCTTTCGGATCAGTTGGTGGTGTATGCGGGTGGCGTTTTTGAAGGCGTCCTTGGTGCTGGTGGATGGGTCTTTTTTCCAGGCCTTCTCAAGGGAGCGGCAGAGTTTCTTGGATTTCTTAAGATCATCGTTGAACCAGGAGGCCTTCTTGCTGCCAAGTTTGCTTTGTTGTTTTTTCAGTGGTGCTAGGATGTCGGCGCTGTTGGATAACCATAGGGTGAGGTTGGTGGCGGCTTGGTCGGGGTTTGAGGAGTAGGCTGGGGGGTTTAGATGAAGCGATGAGGAGATCTGGTCGATGGTGATTTTGTTCCAGTTTCTTTGCAGAGTTGGTTGTGGGTGGTTGTTGGGTTTGGGCTTGTTGTAGGTAAAGTGAACGCAGCTGTGGTCAGTCCAGAGGAGAGCCGTAGTGTGGCTGAAGGAGACATGATTGCTGGAGGTGAAGATAGGGTCGAGAGTGTGACCTGCGATGTGGGTGGGGGAAGTGACCAGTTGTTTAAGTCCGAGGTTGGCGAGGTTGTCCAAAAGGGTGGTGGAGTTGTGGTCGTTGTTCTTTTCAAGGTGAAAATTGAGGTCTCCCAGAAGGATGTAATCTTTGGAGGGGAGCGCGTGTGGAGTGATGAAGTCTGTGATGTCCTCGCTAAATTGTGCGCGGGGTCCTGGTGGCCTGTAAAGGAGGGTGCCTCTGAGTGTGGTCTTGGGGTCGATGTGGATCTGGAAGTGAAGGTGTTCAGAGTTGGCGAGATTGACGTCAGAGCTTGTTGAGATGTGGATGGATTTCTTATGGACGATAGCGATTCCTCCTCCTGTGTGGCCGGTACGGTCCTTGCGTATGATCTTATAATCTTCTGGGATGGCAATGGTGATGTCTGGGGCGGAAGAGGCGTTCATCCATGTTTCTGTTAGGGAGGCGACGTCCGGAGAGATGGTGTCTAGTAGATTCCATAGGTCAATGGCGTGCCTGTGGACCGATCGGGTGTTGAGCAAGATGCATTGTAGGTGGTTGGGGTCGGGAATCTGTGGTGTGATCGTAGCGGAGTTGTTGACGGTGCCGATGAATTTGCAGGAGTAGCATGAGAAAGGTCCATGGGTGTGTCCAGGAGCGGCTTGGACGCAGTTTGGGGAGCGGCCGGGGTTAAGGGCTAGGAGGGTGGTGGCATCGTAGGTAATGCGGGAGGGCTGGGCAATGCGAGGGCCAGGGGGTCGGACGCTGGGCGCGGTCCAGGCGCGGACGGGCGTAGACGGGCTTACCTTTGGCGCACCTTCGGCGCGGATTGGGCGCGGTCGCTGCGCGTAAACGCTGCGCGCGGGAACTCCTGTCATATATGGATAGTGGAGGGGGAGGGGCGAGGGCGGCTCAGCTGGGAGGCGGGGCGGGCTACACAAGACGACAACAACAAACAAAATGGCAGCGGAGGGGGGAGCACAGCAGAGCGCTTGGGGAAAACGCGCAAACACAGTTAAAGTAACGATGGTAAATCAAAAGTGCATTAAAAGCAAAGCGGCAACCAGGCAGAGCTGCAGGCAATAATAATGAGGCAATATTGACAATAAGCGCTGCCCAACGATACCAATTGTCGCCAGGGACACTGGGAGCGACCACTCCGGCCAAAGCGAAGAGCGAATTCAGGTTGAATAGGCAAACTATACTGGATTTATGTCATCAGCTTGAGCCAGATCCTCTGCCTCATAATAGAAATCCCACATCTATTACACCAGTTGTCAAACTCATGCCAGAACTTCATGTTGTATCTGGTGGATTGTAACAACCAACTTTCAGTGCTGTGCTACAAGAAGTTCTTTCTTCGAATTATGAGACACATCAACATTTTTATCCAGTTTCCACATCATGAGGATTTCGCGAATGTGAAGGGCGATTTCTATATTTTGGGTCGCCTTCCATATGTGGTTGGAGCAATTGATGGCACGCATATTGTCTTTGTGCCACCACATACCAGGGAACAAATCTACCAGAATCTGAAGCTCTCCCATTCAATCAATGTGCAAGTTGTTTGATTACCTGATTTGTACATCACATTTCTGTGCGCAGTTCACCGGATCAGCCCATGATCCATTTGTACTCCGGAACAGTAGCATACCCCTGAAAATGTAACAACTTGACCTGAGAGTGCCTGGCTTGTTGGTAAGTACAATCTGACATAATATTGTTTGGGTAATTTCAAGGTTAATCATATGAAATTGTGAGGCATATTTTGGCTCTTCTTATCCTAACCGACCATTGTTTTTGGCACTGCTGAGGAATCCAATAACTCCAGGGGAAGTCTGCCTCAGTGATGTTCATAGAAGATCACGGAGGTCATGGGCTTTTGGGCTTCTAAGGGCCAGATTTAGCTGTCCTGACAAGACTGGTGGAGCCCTCCGCTACTTACCCGATAAGGTGTGCCAATTCTAATTGGCCTGCTGCATTTTGCACACCATAGCCCTGAAATGGAACCTCCCGTACATCGCAGAGGATGGAGACAATGAAGAGCCACAGGGTGAGGATATTGAAATGGCAAATGAAGAAGATAGTGGTGAAGTGTATTCCCAAGATCCCTGGTTGGCTGAGGTAGGTACCGTTGGCCAAACAGGGATCCGTGAGCTCCAACAATAGGGAAAAGACAGGTCGCCTCCAGAGATCGCCCCTGCTCCACCCCCTTGGTAGCTTGGCACGAGCAGCCAGGCTTATCTTCAAGGCTTAATGTGTAAAGTATTTGCAATTACGCTCACAGCGATCCAATGATGACACCACAAATAGACTCCAAACACGTTTCAGAGAAAACAAGTATATGTTTGTAAAACTATATACGATCCGACCACACAATACTAAACCAACATATGCGTCGGGTTAATGTTTCCCCTGGCCTATTATTATTGAACTAAACTAAACAGTCCTACGTAATCCTACTGTCTTAATATGCAGTTCGATATGCAACAGTCAGGTTCTTCACAACATAAGAATAATGCAGATCGTAATACGGTTGTCCGGCAATTTGTACAGTCACTGTAATGCAATGCGTAAAAAAGTGGTAAACTGTCATGCCCCTGTAATGCAATGCGTACGGTCCCTCTTTAGGTACTCTGGTTGGAAAAAGCAATGCAACATGCAATACAGTTATCACGTAATTTGTTATGCGAAACTAATGCAATGTGGAACACCTATATCTGGCAGTAAGGTATGCAACACTAATGCAATGTGTAATACGACAATCCGGCAGATTGTGGTGCAGGATTCAGACAAGGCGTAACGCATCTATCAGGCAGTTCGGTATACAAACCTGGTGCAATGCGTAACACACCTATCAGGCAGTTCGTTAGGCAAACTAATACAATGGGCAATGCGACAAAACAGGCAGTCCATTGTGCAGAAATAAAGCAATGCATTATACAATCATCAGATACTCCGCTACGCAGAAGATATGCAATAAGTAAGTTACTCCAGCACCGTTCACGGTGCCTCCTGCAGTCTCTCCGCCACTCGTGCTGGCTTGCGGTTAGTCTCCAGCCACAATTGCCCCCCACACAGGTAAGATAGAAGACAGTAACTGCAGCTTCGCACTCCGGCCCCGTTACTGCCACTCCCTTGGCACACAGGCCTCAATCCGAGCCGAAGCAGAGACTCGCACTGCAGGACAGAGAGGCCAAGAGCGTCTCCCTCTGAGCTCGCACTCCGCCCCAGAAGTGGACACAAATTACCTGGGGGGCGCGAACCCACTCTCCTCTCCTCGTGCAGTGACTTTGGCCTCCAATGCAACCTCAGACTTTCCAAGCAATGGGAAGACCCAGGCTGCACACTACACCCGCACTAAGAGTCAGGGGAACTCTGGGTGCATGTTAACCAGACCACTCCTCACGAGGGTCTCAGGCTACGCACGACATACGCAAGCAGTGTCGCTGAGACACACGTAATCTTCTTGTGCCCACGACAAGGGACAACTTGCGCAGGTCTTAGGGAGTGGAAAGCACATGCACTCCGCGTCGCTGAGACACACTTTATTCTCCGGTGCCCCCTATCACAGGGCACCTCTTGCGCAGGTCTCAGGCAGTAGAAGGTAAACGCGGACAGCACGTTTTTCTTTGGTGCGATAGCTGATTTCGGTACCCCGAATAGTAGGCTTAAAGGCCTCCCATAAAATACATTGGGAAGGGGCAGAAAGGCCATTATCCTCCTGATATGTGGTGATCGCCATGTGAAGCATATCCTGATAATCAGGACACCGAAGATGCCAGAGAGACATGCGCCAACGGAAGGGGGGCTTTCGGGAGCATGTGGGGAATTGCAGGGTGACTGGAGAATGGTCGGAGAGCCCGTGATGCAGATGTTACTTGTGAGAATCAGTGAAAGAATATGCGAGGGGCAAAGAAATAGTCCAAACGGGACTGAGACCCATGGAATGTGGACAAATATGTGTAGCTATGTTCTGCGGGGTGACATTCTCGCCAGACGTCAGCCCAACCCAGGGTGGAAACCAATGTGTGCAATTTAGTAGGGCCCTTTAGTGGTGGGCTGTCTGCACTGCGTTGTCGGTCCAGTGGCCCCATTGTGTTGTTTGTCGCCCCCTAGAAGGTTCAAACCCTCAGGCATGTCACCCCCTTATCAATAAATGCTGTCCCTAGCGGGGTGGGGCATAAATGCTGCCCTTGGTAACCTTTTTCCCCGTGCAGCGGGCCTGTGACAAAGAGGAATCGACCTCTGGGATCGGTCTTGTGTACTATGTGCTGAACCTGGACCCTGCGATGTATTAAAATAGCCACCCCCTTGGAACCCCTACATGATACACATGATAAAAGTCGAAGCGGGCCCGACATGGGGCTTTAGTACCTAGGAGGTGGGTCTCTTGTAAAAGTAGAATATCTGCCCGATGCAAAACGGCACCCCGTTTCACTTTGTTTAGTATGCCCCTGACTTTCCATGAGACTATTGTAAGGTCCCCGAGAGGGGATACATCACCTAGCACCATTTTCTCTTGACTTTAAGACAATAGCAGCGAATAGATCAAAACCTGAATGGTCTGTCTGCATATAACATAAAAACACCAACATCCTAAATCTGTGTTCCCTGAAAACCCCACCACCCCCCACCTGACACTGCCAATAGCTAGGAGCATCTGTCGCGGTTTGAGGTACACAAGGCTCCCAACAGAGGAACCCCACGCCCCAACGTCAAAGACACCCTACCCACCCTAGAAACATAGTCTTAATAAAAAACAATCTCTGTCAACTTGCTGTTGGTTGCCTGCGATGCTCTAAAAAGTTCAGGGGGGCCGCTCCTGGATTGCAGACATCCTGTTCAATCCGGAACCCCGTAGTTTCTTAGATTTGGTTTGCGGTGGTCAGTAACTTCGCAAGCTGCATGAAGAATCCTAATCTACTAATGGTGGTGAACCTGGCCGGAGCTTGGGGCGTTCATCTGTCTAAGCGAAGACCGCCTCACAATTATCGAAGAAAAACGACTGAGTTGTATATCAGTCGCATCTTGGCTGGGTATAGCAGCATGTATTGCATGATTAAGTCTTGCAGCCTGCACTTTGCCACGGTTAAACACTGACGCTGCTGTTGGACCAGGCGTGTGTAATCCGGAAATACCATATTTGACCAAGGCTCATGTTGGATACTATCCTTGTGAGTCCTGGCATATCGCAAATTTGCATCTTGGTTGGCATAGTTCAGGATTTGGGCAATCACCGGCCTGGGAGTCGCTCCTGGAGGAGGTTTTTGTGTCAAGGCCCTGTGGGCACGCCCCACCACGAAGGACAAGGGCAGGAGGTCTGTGAGCCACCGTGTGATGAAGCCAGTCATTGAAGCACCCTTGTAGCCCTCCGGCAGGCCCACAAAGCGTACGTTGTTGTGTCTCGCTCGGCTCTCTGCATCCTCCACCATGGAAGCCAGCTCCTAAGACACCACAGTGAGTTTGTTCACCTTTTTCTGGAGGGTGGAGATTGTATTTTCCTCTGTATAGATACTCGTTTCCGCCTCCGGGATACGATTGACAGCCTTACGGAGGTCTTGGTGCAGGAATGAGACCTCCGACCCCACTGCTCCTATCTTGGCGTCCAACATGTCCCTGGCATTGTTTATCGCCACAAGGAGGGCCTCATTGTCAGGTGCCGAACTTGTCCCTTCGCTGCCCGTGGAGCCCCCAGTGGGCGTAGTATACTGATTGAGGGTGCCCTGCTTTGGGATACTCTGGGCTTATCCTTGCCCATCTTGAAGGGAGTCTAAAGTTGCTGTGGCCGCACAGGTAATATGGACTGGTAACTCAGGATTGTACGTGTATCCCTGGGTGGGTTCCCACAGTGTAGTAGAAGATCTGTGTGATCCGGATATGCGCTGACCCAGGCTGCAAGATTGACGCTGCAGAAGAAGAGGGCCCTCCGGCCCAGCCTGGAACGAGCCACCGGTGTAGTTGAAACACACTCACTCCTCTAGTAGTGGGAACTAGCCCTCGAAGAGCCATACCACCTCCTTAGCATGGGCTGCGGTGGGTGAACCCTGCAATCCCAGCATGCGGAAAGCTCATGAGCAACACGGGGGACGCCGGCCACGTCGTGAGTTTCCTCAGGGCTACCACCAGCCGGGCAGAATATCCAGGGGGTCCCGGGCATGCTGATGTCCTCTCGCCCACTCTGATAGGCGCTAGACCACCCATTGCGCAGTCCGGGCTTAACCCTCCAGGGGTCCACGCCAGACCAGGCCAGTCGGGCCAGGAGATCCAAGCTCAGGATTCTATGAGGGGCTCGTCTGCCCATTCAGCTGCACAATAACAACACCAGGTGGGAGGAAGCCCGCAAGGGTGGCAGGGTGGCCAATGATAATGCGGGCCAAGCTGTCACCACCCGGGGCTGCGGCCCAGCCCCGGCTTCTCCCAGTGCGCCACCCACTGCAGGCCAGTCAAAGGGTAGCTCAGCAAGGTTGCACGGTAGACCCGGCTGGTCCCAGGATCTGGGGCCCAGTCGCCGACTGGGCAGCGACGGCCTCAGCAGCCCCGCGGCGGGAAGAAACCAGACGTTCAACACCTCAGCCACCGAGGGGGGTCCCATTCGCACCATCAGGCAGGCGTGTTCAGAAGATGGCGGAGCCCCGAGTGGGGGGGAGGGGCAGGCCACACTTGCCGCCAAGTCCAGGCTGACTCCCATAGTCTGCATGAAGGGCGCCAGGCTTCCGTCAGCTCAACTCATCTCCGCCGCCCTCGTCCATAGCCGGGATCTGGCCCATAGCACCGCAGCGATACCCCTTGGATGCGGCTGGAGCATCGTCGGAGCGCTCCCACCAGGAAAACTCATACAACAGCTCGGCCACCTTGGGCAGCAGGAATCTTGGCACCTCACACGGCCGAGAGCACCAGCAAAATTGATGGAGCTCCTCTGGGCAAGATTCAGGTAGGATTTCAGCAGGATTATGACGAGGACGCACGGCGCTCAGTCAGGCCGCGTCCGCCATGATGGCTCACCAAGCCACTCCCCCATCATTTTTTTTTTTTTTAACGAGCAAGAAAACACAAAGCAATTGGAACTAGATACAAAACTAGAACTACAAACACAACATCGGTAACTAAAGGCACCATTCGAATGCCAACTGTTGAGACTGAACAACAACTATATAAAACCATACAGACCAGGCAGTACACTATTAGACTCACGGTTGCTCCCAAAAACTCTTGCGTGTGATACAATCTGAAAGATCTGGACACACACAGTCCAGGATTAGAAGGACAATCAGCACAGTGCATAGACACTCTTTCCACATACCTCTTCGCAAACAGACTCTACATCTCTTACAGGGATTGTTTTTTGGGGCGTGGGAGGAATTAAATCAGGAAAGTGGCAATCTTTCAATCTAGCCACATCCTCCTCCACTCCAACTCTCGGAACACTTTCCTGTTCCACTACAACAAGGCTGCCTTCCACAGACTCCTGAAACTGAACAAAAGTCATCTTTGACGCAGTAGAACACTCCTTAAACCCAACAAAAGCATTAAAAGTTGCTAAATTGAGGAGGAGGATGGCCAACTTCTTATACCAAATGTAAGCCTTATGAACATCAGTGTAAGGTTCCAACCTCTGATATACTCTATCGACATCACCCATGTGCTTATTGTAGTCTACAATGCACATAGGTGTGTGGACTTCAGTAACCTGACCCCAAACAGTCACAGGTGAACTACTGTCATCATGGATGGTAGTCAGCATGTACACATCCCTCCTGTCCACAAATGTCACAGCTATGAGTACTTCACTACGCAAGGCAGTGCACTGTCCTCTCTGAAGCTTTTTGCAAACAAGCGCTTTTGGGTAACCTTTACGGTTAGAGCGGATTGTGCCACAAGCAAAAGTGTCCACTTTGAACAATTCCTTAAACAGTTGCACAGCAGTGTAGAAGTTGTCAAGGTGCAAATGGTGACCTCTGTTAAATAGTCCTCTAGCAAGTTTCTTCACAATTGTTTCTGAAACTCCAAAAGCGGACGGACAACCAGGGGGGTTAATAGTGTAATCCCTACATGGTACCCTGGAAATTATAGACCAATCCTGTCCTAATCTCAGACAACATATACATCTTAATTTCATAACGTGCCCTCTTGCTAGGAATGTACTGCCTAAAAACCTAACAGCCTTGAATAGGACCAAAGACTTATCAACAGCTAGTTCTTTCCCTGGAATATAGATCTCTGAAAATCGTTCTACAAAGTGATCAAGAACAGGCAGAATCTTAAAAAGATGGTCACAGTCAGGGTGCTCTTGTGGCAACGCCAAACCATTATCAACCAAATGCAGCATCCGAAGCAAAAGTAAATATCGATCACGGCTCATAATTGCAGGAAATATGGCTGTTGCCATCAAGGGACTGGTATACCAATATGAAGCCAGGGACGGCTTTCTTATCAAGCCCATCAAAAAAAGTAAAACCCAAAAACTTCTTCATCTCACCCAGATTTGTGGGAGTCCACTGGGTAGCTCTAGAGCGGGGCCTAAGTCTGGCACTGTTGTCCAAAAATACATCATCCATGAACAACTGAAGAAAATGTATAGGCAAAAAATGTTCGCAATTCACTGTACACCCTGCATCACCACTAAAGGCAGGCAACACCGGCTGTACCATGTTTGGATCACTCCAGAGTCTAGCACTTCCGGTAAGAAGCCTTGCAGCCCCAGGCTGCAATCCTGATGTCTCTTGCTGCGCCATTGACACATCAGTGTCCTCCTCTAAAACAAAGAAAAACCAAAGGAAATGATGGACGGACAGGCACTTCATCCGCACTGAGAGTAGCTTCATCTGCACTGAGAGTAGCATCATCATCAGATCATTCCTCATGGACAGAAAACTCAATGCCAGAATCTTGCACTCCCTCCTCTCTCTCGCAGACACACTGTCAGTCTCATAATCTTGCTCAGAGGACGATTCAAAAAGCATTCCAACCACCTGCTGAGCAGTAATTCTCCGGCTAGCCATAATCCTTACTAATAAAGGTGACTTGTCAAACAAGCCAACAGCAACAAACACTTTGTAAAATAGGTAATAAACTAAATGTGGCTTTATCACAAAGACCTATGTACTCCAAATGATACCGGTCACTTGCCAGAAGCTGCTAGACTCACAGCCACCTACTCTTCACAGACACAGTAAGCATCAACAATATCCCACTAAAAAAGAAAAGAAAATGAGGGGTAAGATAACGCAAAACAAATCACAAAGAGTTTCATGCTCAAAACACTAATTAAATATGCTGCCATTATGACACCACTTACAAAAAAATTCATTTATGCATGACCATGCTACTCATTTGGAGTAAACGCAAGAAAAATGTTTTTCTTACCCAGTAAATGCAACTACGCAAAACTGCAAAACAACCACTGCCAAAACCGCAAACAAGAATCAAAAGCTTTGACTTAGAATAAAAAGGAGAAATAAAACATTGCAATCACATATGCAAATTATGCACCAGTCTACACACAATCCTCCATTCAAGCTAAGGGGTAGGTGGGCCTAAAGGTATAAGGCTGATCTGCCCCAAGGGGGGCAGAAACAGCCAAAATATTCACCCCTGTAAAAGGGTAGCAACTCTTGCCCAAGAGGCCACTCCCCAACACCAACATTAAAAAAACCCTGGTGTCTAGTGACTTCTGCCCCCTTTGGGGACAGATGGGCCTAAAAACATTGGCTGTCCAGACCCCAAAGAGGGCAGAAATGGCCACAATCATCCCCCCATAAACGGGAGCAACCCTTGTCCAAGGGTCCGTTCCCCAACATCCAAAAACAAAAAAACAGAAATCTCTTGTCGCCTAGTGGACCACACACATTTTTTTTTAAAAATCAGTCAGTCTTCTATCCTTGGTGGTCTAGTGGGTCAGAATTCTTTAAAAATACCGACCGATCTGCCCTCCAGGGGTTGGGGGGGGCTGAAACAGTCACAATAATGCTCCCAAGAGGGGAGCGACCCCTGTCCAAGGAGCCACTCTCACAAATAAATCCCTGGTCGTCTAGTGGCCCCAATTATGAAAAATAAAAAAATGCCCAGATTGCCCCCTAGGGGGGGAAGACACAACCAAAAACATTGCCCCAAAAGGGGAGCGACCCTTGCCTAAGGGGCCACTCTCCACAAACAGTTAAACAGAATAAAAAAAATTATTTAAATAAAAAAATCCCTGGTGTCTAGAGGGCATTCTTGCTGCACGATCGTGCGATTGTGCTGGAGGAATTCTCAAAAGAGGCATCCGAGGAAATGAAAACCCTTTCCTTTCCCCCGATGCCTCGTTTGTTAAAATCCGCCCCCCCCCCCCACCTCTTCTAGGAGAAACTCGACTGTTCTTTGCTGGATGTGCTGGAAGCAAATGGCTTGCTGACATCATTAGATGATGTGGAGTGGGGGCGGAGGGGGAAGGGCTTCTCCTACCTTTCCCGGTAGGGGCACCAGAAAGGGCGGCCCACGGTGGGGTGGGGGGTAATGCCAGCGCTTCCCACGTGGGTGTATGCTAGGACGGCCGAAGCGGTCTGACGCACACGCCCACCTTGACGTCGGACGGCTCCCGGCCATCAGGCTCATGGAAAGAGTTAAGTAACAAGCTGCAATATTCCAAATTCATGTCCCCTTTTGATTTGTTCACTAAGATATCAGCCAGGGTATGTTGTAGCCCGGACTGTCTATACAAGTTGCACATAAGACAGTACCACTTAAGGGAATTCATTTTTAATTTTAGAATTAGTAGTAATCCATTATACTCCAGCCCAACATGTACCAGGTGTCTAAAACATAAAGGTTATTGATGTTGTTGTCTCAAATTTAATAGCATTTGTACGCACGTTTCATTGGACGGTTATTTTGAAAATGTTTTGTTACTTAAAACCTACTTTTTTGTTTTTTACGAAATTCGGTACTTTAACACACGATGCTGCAAAAATGTTATTAGTCCAAATTACATCCTTGGAGTCAGCAATTGCATTGTCATTATTAGCTTTAAAAAAAGGGATGTGTGGCAATACTATTATGAGTTTATGATGTGGGTAATATGTATATTTAGGAGAGTTATGGTTTTTATAATTTTTAATTTGTTGAATACATGATGTTTTACAGACTGTGGTGTCAAATTGACGACACTTGACTTGCTCATTTAGTAGTAGCGCACCTGCATAAAAAACTGAGATGTGAGACTAATCTTTGCAGACCTTCGAGGTTCAGCTGTAGCAAAGTGAGGCACTGTGCATTGGGATGGCTCAACTATGTCCTGCCATTAATGGCACATAAACAACTCCGGGAGAAAATTACAAAAAACAATTTGATGGACAGAATGTAGATCAATGTCTTACATTCACCCCAGTACAAGGATCTGGGCCTAAATCCATCGTTTTTTGCACTCCACACCACCCTGGGTCAGATAATGGCTTTATGCAAATCAGCTCTGACCCTGTGCCCCATGGGAACAGTCCAGTCCGAACTACAACAGCCATATCTTTCCCAGACCGGAATCAAGCATCCGAGGACCGGACCGGTTTCGAGGTAACACCTCTCATCAGCCCGGCTAGCTTGACTCCAGTGGTGTGGAGGCTCTGGGACCCACGTCTGAGCTACCCCAGTACACTCAGGGAGAAAATTACAAAAAACAATTTGATGGACAGAATGTAGATCAATGTCTTACATTCACCCCAGTACAAGGATCTGGGCCTAAATCCATCGTTTTTTGCACTCCACACCACCCTGGGTCAGATAATGGCTTTATGCAAATCAGCGCTGACCCTGTGCCCCATGGGAACAGTCCAGTCCGAACTACAACAGCCATATCTTTCCCAGACCGGAATCAAGCATCCGAGGACCGGACCGGTTTCGAGGTAACACCTCTCATCAGCCCGGCTAGCTTGACTCCAGTGGTGTGGAGGCTCTGGGACCCACGTCTGAGCTACCCCAGTACACTCAGGGAGAAAATTACAAAAAACAATTTGATGGACAGAATGTAGATCAATGTCTTACATTCACCCCAGTACAAGGATCTGGGCCTAAATCCATCGTTTTTTGCACTCCACACCACCCTGGGTCAGATAATGGCTTTATGCAAATCAGCTCTGACCCTGTGCCCCATGGGAACAGTCCAGTCCGAACTACAACAGCCATATCTTTCCCAGACCGGAATCAAGCATCCGAGGACCGGACCGGTTTCGAGGTAACACCTCTCATCAGCCCGGCTAGCTTGACTCCAGTGGTGTGGAGGCTCTGGGACCCACGTCTGAGCTACCCCAGTACACTCAGGGAGAAAATTACAAAAAACAATTTGATGGACAGAATGTAGATCAATGTCTTACATTCACCCCAGTACAAGGATCTGGGCCTAAATCCATCGTTTTTTGCACCGGTCCGGTCCTCGGATGCTTGATTCCGTTCTGGGAAGGACATGGCTTTTGTAGTTCGGACTGGACTGTTCCCATGGGGCACAGGGTCAGAGCTGATTTGCATATCGCCATTGTCTAACCCAGGGTGGTGTGGAGTGCAAAAAAACGATGGATTTGGGCCCAGATCTTTGGACTGGGGTGAGTGTGTGACATTGATCCACATTCGGTCCATCACCTGTTGTGTTTGCATATTCCGCCCTAAGTGCGCTGGGGATGCCCAGACGTGGGTCCCAGGCACTCCACACCACTGGAGTCAAGCTAGCCGGGCTGATGAGAGGTGTTACCTCGAAACCGGTCCGGTCCTCGGATGCTTGATTCCGTTCTGGGAAGGACATGGCTTTTGTAGTTCGGACTGGACTGTTCCCATGGGGCACAGGGTCAGAGCTGATTTGCATATCGCCATTGTCTAACCCAGGGTGGTGTGGAGTGCAAAAAAACGATGGATTTGGGCCCAGATCTTTGGACTGGGGTGAGTGTGTGACATTGATCCACATTCGGTCCATCACCTGTTGTGTTTGCATATTCCGCCCTAAGTGCGCTGGGGATGCCCAGACGTGGGTCCCAGGCACTCCACACCACTGGAGTCAAGCTAGCCGGGCTGATGAGAGGTGTTACCTCGAAACCGGTCCGGTCCTCGGATGCTTGATTCCGTTCTGGGAAGGACATGGCTTTTGTAGTTCGGACTGGACTGTTCCCATGGGGCACAGGGTCAAAGCTGATTTGCATATCGCCATTGTCTAACCCAGGGTGGTGTGGAGTGCATAAAAACGATGGATTTGGGCCCAGATCTTTGGACTGGGGTGAGTGTGTGACATTGATCCACATTCGGTCCATCACCTGTTGTGTTTGCATATTCCGCCCTAAGTGCGCTGGGGATGCCCAGACGTGGGTCCCAGGCACTCCACACCACTGGAGTCAAGCTAGCCGGGCTGATGAGAGGTGTTACCTCGACTCCGGTCCTCGGATGCTTGATTCCGTTCTGGGAAGGACATGGCTTTTGTAGTTCGGACTGGACTGTTCCCATGGGGCACAGGGTCAGAGCTGATTTGCATATCGCCATTGTCTAACCCAGGGTGATGTGGAGTGCAAAAAAACAATGGATTTGGGCCCAGATCTTTGGACTGGGGTGAGTGTGTGACATTGATCCACATTCGGTCCATCACCTGTTGTGTTTACATAAACAACTCCAGCACAGCAGCAATTATTTCAACTACTTATCATGCAAAAAAATGTGGAAGTGACTACCCGGGAATGGGACGCTGGCATTTAAAATACAGGTGATATCTTTTCTTGAAGCCCAAAGCCCTAAATAAATGCAATATTTTCCATCAGCCCTTTTTACATAAATTACAGCTCAGAGATAACTAATTTCTTTCTAAACTGACCCAATACTACAACCACTTTTTAGAGTGAAGTCAGGACAGACGCTACATTGTCTAAATAAATTTAGCAGCATTGCTGCCCAACTCACCCAATTGAGTCCTAACCTGCCTGCTGATGCAGGTGCACCCAGACTCAGCGTGACCCAACAAACAAACCAGTTTCTTGCTTTACAGAAACAAAATAGTATGTTCGAGGCATGTGTGCTGTAGATACACATGCTTTGCATACTCCTGCCATCTAATGTTAGGTCCGGATGTTTTCAAGTTGTTTTTCTTTTGAGAAGTCTTTTCCAGTCATGAGGTAAGCCGATTCCTCCTTTCAGGGATCGTGCGCATAGGCATCTACTCCATTGTTAGATTGTTTTCTTTCCGCCATCTGGTTTGGATGTGGTTTGCGGCGCTCCGGTTCTAAGCCGTCCATCGAGTTCCCCTCAGTGCGCAATCCACTGTACCCTCTTCGGTATTGTTCTCTTACGCGTTTCACTATTCTCCGTGTAGCGAATAGGTTGGAAAACTCCATCTATGGTCGAGAAGACATCGCTGCGGTCTTCGGGCCTAGCCGGGTCAGTTGACTTCTATTCCGTTCTATACTGGCCAGTCTTCTGCCTATGGAACGGACTCAGTTTCTGTCCTTGGTGCCACTCCAAGTACCCACGCACCGACCTGCATAAAGCCTGCAACTTGTGCCTCTCACCGAAGCACAAAGAAGAGGCTTGCAACGCTTGTCGATTCTTCCGATCGAAAGACTTTGTGGGATCGTCAGGCTTGACGAATAGACATGCAACGACAAAACATTGAACACACTCTGAATACCTTCTGGGAAGATACTAAACACGAAGAGATGAAGTATCGGCGGCAGAAGAAGAGGAAGCCTTCTCTGTACCAGAATCTGAGTGTGAGCTGGAAATAGAGTTGGGAGTCCAAAGACTTTACACCGGGACAGGGTGAAGTGAGTAATAAAGCCCCTTTGATCCTCAAACTCTCTTCCATTAAGCAACAGGCTTCGGAGCCACCACTGCCTTTGGGCAATGGTAGGCACTGAGAAGATGTTTGCGACACCATGCCCTCGGGCCCAGCACCGAAACAGTTAGTCAAGCCTTGCGGCTCAGGACAGAGTCTAGAAAAGTCATTTTCAGGAACCGAAACCTTTGGCTCCAAAAGGCAAGAAAGACAAGTTCAGTTCAGCACTGAAACTTTCGGCACCGGAATTAAAAGATACCCTTCAAAAGCCTCCAGAACCTATCCTGGACATTATGAAGGAGAAACTGGACCCTAAGCAAAAGAAAATGTATATTATTCCAGATACTGGACACATATAAGCTAAAGGAGCTACACCTTCTAAAAGGAAAGCTTGCACCGAGGACACAAACTACAAAAACTACACGCCCTCTGTCCTAATCCTCAATCCGCTCCACCATCTTCACCAATACCACCATTGCTAGGCTCAGATCCTAAACACAACACCTCAGGTTTCTCCACATACACAGCCTGATATAGGGAATGATGATGATGATAGTCCACTACCAACAGACCCATGGAATGACTATCGATCCACCCATGGATAAAGATCCTGATTTATATCCTGCGAAACCATCACCACATGTTGACAATGTAGCATATCAAGAGTTGATTTCTAGAGCAGCATCTTACCATGGTGTTACATTATACAAAGAATCTTTATAAGAAAATGTTTTATGCAACATACTAGGTTCTACACATATAACAAGTCAAAGTGTACCGATGTTAAAAGGTATGAGGAGACATCCCAATGACTTCTTTAGGGACCTGTGCGTGCTCGCATATTAACCCCAAGGGTTGACAAGAAATCTAAGCCCATTTTTATTATAGGACAGTTACCTTTAGATTCTTTAGTAGTTTCTATTGCTTGCAAAAGAGCAAATTCACAAACTTCAAGTAGTCTAAATTAATAGATGCATCAGGTAAGAGAGTAGCTGCTCAAGTCGCTAACCAATGGCTTATTGCCAGCACATAAGGCCATAGTAGATATGATAGGGCCCACTGGGACAAAATGGAAGACCTACTCCAACACCTCCCAGAAGAGCATAAGAAGAAAAGCACAAGAGTTAGTGCAGGAAGGTAAACTTCTATCTAATTCCTCCATTAGAAATGCTTTAGATGCTGCTGACACTGCAGCAAGGGGAATTTTTATCAGCATTCTCCTTAGACGACATGCATGGCATATTCGGCAGTTTATCTTGAATACTCTTTTTGAGAGAAAACACCTTTTTGGACCTCATGTAGATGAGGCATTAAAAAAATGAAGAAAGACAGAAGTAGAGAAGACTATGGGAGCTCTTCAGACCCCATCTAACAGAGGCTCCTTTCACCGTTTATTTTATAGAGGAGGGTCCTCATCTAATCCCTCAGACCCCAATGCCTCCTCATATAAATCCAACACACAACCTTCTCCATCTAAATGTTTCTGTAGAGGAGGGTATTACAAAGTAGACTTGTAGATTAGGATAAATAATGTATTTATTTAAGTTACATGGAGCAAACCCTAGGCATGTCTGCATCTGCATCAACTGCCTTCATCCACTGTGCAGCTCCTCATAACATTCTGAGTTAGCATGGTAACCATCAGTAGGTTACATCCACATCAAGGTTGCTGGGATACAACAGAGGATATAGAGGAAACAACTTCAAGGGTGGGGGTAAAGGTATACCAACACAACTCCCCTTCTCCCTTTCCCCCTGATCATTATATACCTGTCGCTGGGAAGACTTCAACACTTCTATCCACTTGGCAATCAATAACATCTGACAAATGGGTTTTGGACTTTATCCAACATGGTTATTGCCTGGAGCTTACCAGCAATTTTCCAATATTCCACATCACAATCGCAAAACTCATCACAAAACCTACAGCTCCTCAAACAAGAGGTACAAGCTCTTTTAACAAGGGGAGCAATAGAACCAGTCCCTTTGCAACAGCAACGGTCAGGGGTTTACTCTCTGTGCTTCCTAATACCCAAAAAGGATGGGGTCTCTAAGACCAATTTTGGACCTAAGAAGGTTAAACCTGTACATACGGTCAGAACATTTCTATATGGTTACGCTTTAGCAAGTTCTTCCACAGCAAGGCGACTTTCTCCACACTAGACTTAAAGGATGCATACTTCCACGTTTCAGTTCACCCAGCACATTGAAGTGATTTCCTGCTATCACAAATCTGAGATTTGCAAAGTACTCCCATTTGGAGCTACTACTGCACCCAGTGTGGAATGTATGACACTACAACGCACGCTTTTACAACGCATGCCATTACAACGCATTTTTTACAACGCAAGTACCATTACAACAAAAGTTTTAACAACGCATACCATTACTACGCGAAGTAACTTAGATGATAGAAAAGTACCATTACAACAAAAGTTTTAACAACGCATACCATTACAACGCGAGAAAAAATATTTATAAATAAAAATTCATTTTGGAAAATACCTCCGTCCCAGGAGGACGGAGTGGGTGGGGAAGTGTATTAAAATGTGGTAAGAAACTGAACGTATATTTTTACGAAAATGTGTATATTAACAAAATTAATATTTGGGTATTAAATTAAGTACTCTAATATTACTCAAGTGAAAAAACGTATTAATATTAATAAAATATTGTAAAATACCTCCTGGGACGGGATCCAAAGGAAATAGGGGTTTTGGGTTGGGAAGTGTATTAAAATACGGAAAGACACTAAACACATATTTAATCAAAAACAAGCATGTGAACAAAAATAATACTAGAGTATTAAAATAAATACACGAGTATTACAATTGAAACAAACAGTATTAATTATTATTTTAAAACAATTTTCAATACATATTAATAATTAAGCAACATAAACAAATCGCATAAAGGGAACTAATCCCAAAAAAACCTACTAAGACATAAACATAGCCGCCATTTGAAAAACGAAGGTAAAATCAACTCCTACAACACTTTTCATGACCCAAACACCAAGCCACTGAAAACAAAATGGAGGACTAAACGCAATTCAAAGGATAAATCACTCACTTTTAAATATAAAATTTAAAATATAAGTTCACACATAAAACGAATCAGAAAAAAACACACATTAAAACTGTACTTTTCTCAAAATTTATGGCGACACCCAAAAAAAGCTATAAATACAACTAAGACACCATTTTGAAACCAGTAGTTAATTGACTACCAGAGAGAGCAGACTGATTTTCCTGAAACTCCTACCTTTTTCAAGCAGCAACAACTCGACAAAAAGAATACATCACCTCTGATAAAATCAAGTAAGTATAAGTCATAGCAAATATATAAATAGCATATTTGTGAATAGTTTAGTACAATTTATTAAAATAAAATAATATATTTCAGATTTCACCATACTTGAAAATCGATTCAAGAAATTTGAAAACACAGACAATTATAAAGCGAAAACAGTTGTAAGTACACTTAAAAAAAATATATATAATTTAAATGAATTTTTGAACTTAAACATGCAACAATGTTTAAAGGAATCTTTTGAAACAATAAAATGTAACACGTTTCTATTATTTCAAAAAAAATATTTAATGTCTAAAACACGTAAAAATATTTAGTAAGCTAAACCGTATAATATTTTCATTGTTCCAGCTTACTAAATAATTTTTAGTGAAGAAATAATTTCATCATATAAAGTTTGAAGACAGAACCCAGACAACTTATACCAACTTCTTTTTCAAAGGTAAACAAATTAAACTGTAAAGCAGTAAATCATGTATGTACACAGTATAACCTTCTTTTTGTATATCTGCTGAATTCAATTAAATCTGTTAAACCATCAAAAATAAAAGTTGAACATTTACAAATGTAATTCAATTTTTAAATAACATTTTAAAACCTGAGCATATGCAAGTTCTAACAAAAAAAATGTTTTCAATAAAGTTTTTAAAAAAATAGAAATAAAACATTTGTTTTACACCTACACCCCACAACAGATAAATAGATAGAAAAAGAAATTTGGAAAACTTAATCGCAGGACCATCTGAAAACCATCCTCTTTCAAAACAAGAAACCATCCACCAAACAACCAAATTAAACCAAAGGTAAGTTAAAATGGAAAATTTACACAGCCATTAATTAACCACTTTTAAATCCTCAAACAGTGACCTCTCCTTAAAAAAGCACACAAAACTAACATTCTCTTTTTTTAAATTTGAAACAGCTTAAGAAAACCAAAGAACATCAAAGCGCAAAGAAAAACAAGAAAGTTTGTCTAAGTCCAAAGACAAATCAAATAAAGGTAAGAGAAGAGTATTGCTTGCGCATTAAATAATTTGGCAATTCCAGAGCGGAAATAAAAGTAGGAAAAAAAGTGGTAAATGCACTAGTAAAAGTTTGAAATGAAACTCAACAGGAATGAAGTATTAAGGAATATTTAAAATAATGCAGCAGAAAAGCGTAAAATTAACCACTAATAAATCCTCTCAGACATAGCACTCGAAAAAGAAAAGGACACAAAACTAATATTTACTATTTTATATTGTAAACAGGTCAACATATTAAAGAGAGAACATTGCAAAAAAGACCAAAAAACAACATATTCTGAAAGTGCCAACCAACCAAAAATAAAGGTAAACAAATGAAACACTTTTTAATACTACTAAATAAAATTCCTTTTTAAAATGTACTATTCTAACTCCTGGGAGATGTTGAAGAAGGGTAAGTGTTGGTAATTGTACAGATTAAAAATACTATTCTAACTCCAGAATGCAGTAGTGTTAGTGTTGGATAGAGTAGAGGTTTAAATGACTATTCTCACTCCAGGGAGGTGTGAAAGTAGAATAACTGTTGGATAGTGTAGGGGTAAAAATTACTATTCTAACTCCAGGGAGGTTTAGCAGTAGGGTAAGTGTTTGATAGTGTTGGGTTTAAAATTACTATTCAAACTGCAGAAAGGTTTAACAGTAGGGTAAGTGTTGGATAGTGTAGGGGTTAAAATTACTATTCTAACTCCAGGAAGGTGTGAAAGTAGGTTAAGTGATGGATAGTGTTGGGGTTAAAACTCCTATTCTAACTCCAGGGATGTGTAGCAGTAGGGAAAGTGATGGATAGTGTAGGAGTTAAAATTACTATTTAACTCCAGGAAGGTGTGAAAGTAGGGTGCGTGTTGGATAGTATATGGGTTAAAACTACTATTCTAACTCCTTTGAGGTGTACCAGTAAGGAAAGTAATCGATAGTGTAGGAGTTAAAATTACTATTTTAACTCCAGGAAGGTGTGAAAGTAAGATAAGTGTTGGATAGTGTAGGGGTTAAAATTACTATTCTAACTCCAGGGAGGTGCAGCAGTAGGATTAGTGTTGGATAGTAAATGTAAAAATGTAAATGTTTTGTACTTGTATAGCGCACAGCTACCCGGACCGGGTCTCCCGGCGCTTGTACTCAAACCACTAAGGAACCCTTCCTGGCTTTTCCCTGTGAAATGTCCACTCCTGGGCATCCCCAAGGTGAAGCCAGGCATCCCAGTGCTGTTGGGGCCGTTGTGGAGATTAAGCAAGCTATTCCCAGAGTTGCAGCGTGGGACCCATGATTAGAGTAGGCACCGAGTCGAGAAATCTGGTCCAAGGAATTTAGAGCTCAAGACCCCGCCAAGACCGGTCGAGGCAGGAATTGAACCCTGGTCCCGGGCTAGAACTCTGCATCAGGGTCTGCCGCTCTAACCATTGAGCCACACTTCTCCATAGTGTAGGGTTAACATTACTATTCTAATTCAAAGAAAGTGTAACAGTAAGGTAAATGTTGGATAGTGTAGGGGTTAAAATTACTATTCGAAATACAGAGAGGTGTAGCAGTAGAGTTAGTGTTGGATAGTGTAGGGGTTTAAATTACTATTCAAACTCCAAGGAGGTGTGAAAGTAGGGTAAGTTGTTGAAAGTGTAGGGGTTAAAGTTACTATTCTAACTCCAGGGTGGTGTAGCAGTAGGGAAAGTCTTGGATAGTGTGGGGAATAGAATTACTATTCTTACTCCAGGGAGGTGTAGCAGTAGGGAAAGTGATGGATAGTGTAAGGGGTAAAAAATGCTATTCTAACTCCATGGAGGTGTAGCAGTAGGGTAAGTGAAGGATAGTGTAGGGGTTAAACTTCCTATTCTAACTCAAGGGAGGTGTAGCAGTAGGGAAAGTGATGGATAGTGTAGGAGTTAAAATTACTAATCTAATTCCAGGAAGGTGTGAAAGAAGGGAAAATGTTGGATAGTGTAGGGGTTAAAATTACTAATCTAACTCCAGGGGGGTGTAGCAGTAGGGAAAATGTTGGATAGTGTAGGGGTTATAATTACTATTCTAACTCCAGGAAGGTGTGAAAGTAGGGAAAATGTTGGATAGTGTAGGAGTTATAATTACTATTCTAACTCCAGGGTGGTGTAGCAGTAGGGAAAGTGTTGGATAGTGTACGGGTTAAAATTTCTATTTTAACTCCAGGGAGGTGTAGCAGTAGGGAATGTGTTTGATAGTGTAGGGGTTACAAATTACTATTCTAAGTCCAGGGAGGTGTAGCAGTAGGGTTAATGTTGGATAGTGTAGGGTTTAAAACTTTAAAAAAATTATAAGTAAGCAAAAAAATATTTTTACAAATTCTTTTTTTTTCTCATTTCAGATAATGTCAGCAGATAATACTGCCAGATACATCAAATCAAACAAAGGAAACAGATTGTTAAAACATGCTGGATATATATATATTGTAAGGAGAGAATAACTGAACCAAGAAGACATTGGAGGTGCGTGCAATATTACTCAAGCATTGCAAAGGCAGAGCGGTTACTCTAGGTGACAGTTATTAAAACATCAGACTACAACCACTCTGCAATGGACATTGAAGTTAGAGAAACAATAAACTAAATGAAGGATATTGCAAGCACCTCCAATAACACTTCTGGTTCAATTTTAAGGGAGGTTGCTCAGCATGTCCCTAGTCATGTAACTAGCAGTATGTCAATAATTCCTAATCTGAGAAGAATAATTAAAAGAAAAAAACAGGCAAGTAACCCACAGAGAACTACTCCACAAACCTATTCTGATATTCACATTCCTCCTGAACTCACTGTATCTTTTTCTAATGAACCTTTCCTCCTGCATGATAAACCAAAACCCTCTTAAGCGTATACTTATCTTCAGTACACCCCTCAACCTTGTCAAATTAGAGAATAGTGAAATACGGATGATGGATGGAACATTTGAAAGCACGCCCCATCCATTCACTCAAATTTACACTATTCATGCAAAAGTTAACAATGTAGTCCCCTTAGTGTACAGTTTGCTACATGACAAACAATCCCCAACCTACACTGAACTTTTGACAGTGATTAAAAACAAAACATCAAACAAAAGTCCTAGGAAAATTATTATTGATTTTGAATTTGCAATGATAAACATTATTACCAAAACGTACACGGATACCCAAATTCAGGGATGTTTTTTCCATTTTTTCCCAGGCATTTTGGCGTAAATTACAAAAAACATCCCTAGTTGTGGATTATTCTTCGGATAGCAAACTGCAATTTGAATTAAAAAAACTAACAGCTCTTTGCTTTGTTCCTCCTGAAAGTGTGGACGAATACTACACTCCAATTACAGAATCAGAATTTTATACAGAAAACGAGGTAAAATTGGCACCCTTACTAAATTATTTTGAAGACACATGTATTGGGCATCTAAGCAGGTCGGGTCGCAGGAGGAAACCACGTTTCCATGTGGAGTGGTGGAACTGCTACACGAGCTGCTTAGAAGATGCAAAGACAAACAATGCCACAGTGGCATAACTCCTTCAATCATACAATTGGTAAACCTCACCCTAACTTTTATCATTTTTTGGAAACTTTCAGGAAGGAGCAAAGTTTCCAAGAAATGAGAATCTCCCAAACATTAACAGGTAGTCTAAATCCACGCATCTCTAAAAAATCAAAAGAAATGTCCGAGAGACTATTGGGTACCTTACAACAATTTTCGTTGTGTGTGGCTGTTGACTACCTAGATAATGTTGCTCACATACTGCATTATTAACTCTAACTACAACCTTACTTTCCTGTTTTGCCCTAAATTCATTAAACATTTCTATTCAATTAACATTTTTTTAAAAGCATTTTTCCAAATTTAAAAGTCGGGTCACCTTACCTTAGATGTCTTCTATCTTCTTCTTTTTTTCTTTTAAAATCCCAAACAAATCAATTTTTGGGTGAAATCCATCCACATATCCACTCCAGTGCAAGAAAAAAGTAATCTTTCTTCTTTTTAAAAAAGCATTCCCCAAAATGTCCAAAATGAAAAAATGCATTCTTCAAAGACGATAATCCTTTCAAAATGTGTAAAAACTGGACAAAAAAAGATTGAATCACATTTTTCAAAACGATATCCAAATCCAATAATTCCTTCTGTTTACAAAAACCATCTCCAAAACCAAAATCGATCCATCTCCAACGATTCTTCTTCGAAATCCACGATCCTTCTTTCTTCTTTTGCGATTCAGATTTTGGAAAAACCAAAATCAAAAAAATCTTCTTTTAAATCCACTACTCAAAAGATCCCTTTTTAAAAATCCATTTTTTTTAAGAAAAACTCCAAATGTAATCCAAAACATGGTATTCGATCTTCTTGATCCGGTTTTTCAAACACATTTTAAAATGTCTTAAAAACATTGTATATACATTTTTATACTATTCAATAATAATAAATTACTATAAACAATAACATTTAGATAATTATTACTAATAACCAGTGACCTGACAACGGCATACTCTACCTACATGATCAGCGACATGCTAAAAGTGTGGCAATAACTTAAAAACTAAAATATACTACTCCTCCCTATTCTCTCCTTACAATATATATACTTTAAAACATCAAACTGTTTAAAAAGAAAGTTAAAAATGTTTACTACCTGAGCGCAGATCTGCTTGCTGCTGCATTGTCCATCGACGCTCCTCATAATGGCTGCGATCATGCACGTCTACGCGTCTACGTCATCTGGAGGAACAAAAAGAAAAAATAAACAATTTATATCTATTCTGTACCCAGGGGGGCTTATCTGAAACCCATCTTGAGGGCGTGGGGGCACCGCACATGTAGAACGGCTTTTGTTAGTTTACAACAGCTCAAAAATGACGATGTTACTCATGCAGTGTCTAGCTTTTTAAAATTAGTGATCAAGTTTAGAAACTCTATGTAAATAATCATGATTTTAAATTGACTGTTTTAATTGGAACAGAAGATTCTTTTACAATGAAATGCTATCTTGATTTAATAAGATAATTGTTGTAGTAGGTATTTTAAAATGTTTGCTTTTATGAATTCATTTGAATATCGAATAAAGCTCTATGAATTTGAATTTGACAATTTATATATGTTATACCTTATTACACATGAAAGTTATCAAAAACATGTATTTAAATGTGAAATACACATATTAAAAAAAAATATTAAAAATTATAATAAATTCTTCTTATTATTTATTTTCAAAATAAAAATCATTTTAATCAATCCTGTATTCTGTAGTAATTATTATTAATACATGTTTATTCTACTTCAAAAATGTGGCTAATGTTTTTAATATTAATGAAATAATGTACTTTCCTCTATACTTGATCCATTTGCTTCTGATCCGTCCCGCATCTTGCTTCAAATGACCATGAAAAAGAGTTCTGCGGCAAACATACAGCCGGCTATGGAAATAAATAAAGGACAATTCATTTAATTGAACTCCATATTAAAGCGTGGGAAAATAAATAACATTTTTATTTAAAATTAATTTATCAAAACTAATCTTACTAAAATATTTTTAAAAAATGCAAATACTTTTCTTTTAACTAAAATATATTTTTAATATTTTTATTAATATATATTTTGTTATATTTAAAAAAAGTTATTTTAACCCCTCCCCTGCTGATGACGGAACCGCTCCGTCATCAGCTACAGTTGAGCTGTGCTGATGACGGAGCGGTTCCGTCATGGCCCGGCCGCCGCGCCTGAGCGGCGCTGATTTCGCGCCTGCGCTGCAGTTTTAATGAGCGGGGCGGGTCATGACGGAACCGCTCCGTCACCAGCACAGCTCAACTGTAGCTGGTGCCGGAGCGGTTCTGTCACCAGCATGCGGCGGCCGCCCCGCCCCTTTAGCGCTGCGGCGGAATAGCCGCCGCAGAGAAAGGGTTAATCTACTTTTAAACACATTTTCTTATTTTTATTTAAAATAACAATATATTGTAATGAGTATTATTTTTAAATAATTGTTTTATAGTTTGAAACTATTTAAAATATTTTTATTACTATTAATAAAATAATCAATAAAAACTACTACAATTTTTTTATTGTATTAATTATACCAAATTTAAAAAACTACTATGATTTTTTTTCAAGAGTATTAATCTATAAACAGTATATTTAAATACATTTTAAAACTACTATTTATTTAAAGAGTATTAACTGTAACTAATATTTAAAACTAATAATTTTTTTTTCACGAGTACTAATTTATAAACGGTATATTTATATAAAATATAACGGTTTTTCATTTTACATAAATATTCAATATAAAACTTTTTTTAAATAATATAAATATAATAAAATAATATAATGAATTGAAAAAAATTAATTAAAAAAACATTTAAAAAATAAATTATAAAAATACTTGCGTTGTAATTGCATGCGATGTAATAGCATGCGTTGTAAAGGCACTTGCGTTGTAATGGATTCGTTGTAAAGGTACTGCGTTGTAACGGATTCGTTGTAATGGATTTTCCCCCCCCCCCACAGTGTTCACATGTCTAGCAGTAGTTGCAGCGCATCTCAGAAGACAACAAATTCATGTCTTCCCATATCTAGACGATTGGCACACCAAGTATTTGCAACACACTCATACTACATTAGACCTTCTTCATCAACTGGGCTTTACAGTCAATACGCAATAGTCTCAGCTTCAAACTTCTTAAATACAGTCCTATCTGGGAGCAACACTAAACACTGACACAGCTCTAGCCTCTCCCAATGCAGCCAGAATTTGAAATCTTCACTGTCGCACATCCATCTTCCTCACCATCAATTCACACCGCAAACACAATTTTTTTTCTTCTGAGACATCACTCAGTGAGCCTTTTCCTTGTGTTTCTGCTTACCTTTCATGCTTAATGCTGATTCATTATGCATTGTTCCCGCTTCCATATTAGCAGCTTGTTGATCAGCATGTTCCTTCGCTCTTGCAGCCATGAGCACTTCCCCAAACTGCGTGTTTCTCTCAGAATCCGTCGTCAGAAAAAAACGGAGCCGCAACCATCAAGAACTCTAAGATGCATGACTTCATCCTTGAATTAATTGGACTTTCAGTCCTTTACAAGCTTTTCAAGTCACTCCACAAACTCATCCTCCTAGACTTATCGGCAGCCTTTGACACGGTTGACACCAACTTCTCATCAAGGCTTTACAAGAAAGGGTAGGAGCTGATGAAGTGGTCCTACGCTGGTTTTTCTCCTTCTTACACAGCCGCTCACAAAGGATAAAAATAAAACACTTAACTTCCGACCTAAACCCTGTCAACAGGGGCGTCCCCCAAGGTTCAGTGCTCTCACCTCAACTGTTCAACATATACATGGAACCCCTCACCACCCTGCTCAAAAATGCTAACATCCCTTTCCACCTCTATGCAGAAGACACCCAAATCTATCTTGAAACCTCCTCCATTGATGACATTCACATACTAAATGTCACTCTAAAAGAAATCCAACATTGGCTGTTGCTTAACCACTTAAAACTCAACTGAGACAAAACCGAAATACTCCTCATCTCCAACAAAGAGGAGAACCCTCATATTTCAAAATGGCTAAAAGCTTTGGATGCTCTTAACCGCAATCACACTCTGACCCACTCCAGTAAATCATTAGGAATAACCCCAGACCCAAAACTCAACATGGCCAATCACATCAAGAACTCTGCAAAGAGTGCCTGTGTCAACCTGAAGTTACTTAAGAAAATAAAACCATTCATCCCAACTAACAACCTCAAACAAGCCACCCAATCACTGGTGCTATCCAGACTCGACTATGGGAATGCCATCCTCACTGGTACAACAAAATCTCACCTAGCCCCCCCTCAAAACTACTCTCAACGCAGCAGCTAGAATGGTCACTGGAATCAGGAAATCCGATCACCTCTCAACAGCACTCCGAGAACTAAAATGGCTCCCAATCGAACTGCGTGCCAAATACAGAACTGCCTGCCTCACCTATAAAGCCCTGCACATAGGAAAACCTGTGTACTTGGCTGCCAAACTCAAGAGGGCTGGTCAGACAAGGAACCTCAGGAGCTCCAGTACCCTACTACTCAACCCCCTTGAAAACACGCAAACAAAAAACTGCTGCACGGTCCTTCGCCGGAAACGCACCCAAAATCTGGAACACCATCCCAGTCGGTATCAGGACTATCCTGTCCTTCACAAAATTAAAAAAACAACTTAAAATCCTTTTCCTCAACCGCTCCCTCCTGATTTGATAACCGCCATCAAAACGCTACCCCCTGCTCATTGTCTCTTCCTGACATTGTAGCTCTAAGACTTACCTCCTCCTCGACCCCAAACTGCTCCTCCCCCCCCCCCTTAATTGGTTCAACCCCAAGACAACGTGCACTCTATGAGGTTATATAAGGACTCACGTACTACCTCAATGCTGCTCTGCACTCTTGGACTGCCGAACTTATATGTAGAATACTGCTTATTGTATGAATCTTGCTCAAAAACTGTTGTGAAGCGCTCCGATACCCTCGGTTCAGGCTAGCGCTATATAAAACTCCTTAAAAAATAAAATAATCCATCCATTGTCTCAGCAGGTTGCTGTCTTGCTTGGTTGAAAATGTACTTTTCATTGCCAACATTCGGCATTGAATTGAACTTGGCTTCCAACGTATTCTTGATTTGACGGTATGATACTTCATCGGCTTGCGATATTTTCTTTATCACTTCTTTTACTCCATCACCTGCAAGGTTCTTCAAGTATTTGATGATTTTTCTGTCATCTGCTTCTCCTATAACATCTATGAAGTCATCGAAAGTTTGAATCTAGGTTGTCCATCTGGTTCCAATATTCTGCTTTTTGGCGCTATTGAAAGGAGGTGGCGGTTTTAGGAACGCGGCTGTGCCACATTTGGCGCTCTTCTTGGCGGCCTTTAAAACATTTCACTATTTGAAGTCCTTTTGTTGTATTGGATACTACTTGCCACTTTGCATGCATCAGCGCCTCAACCGGGCTGGATCGTTTAACCTGATTTGGGGTCAAGTGGCACTAACCTCGCCTGTGCCAGTAGGTACGGTTGTACATTCTATGCCCAATTGTCAGTGCCTGTAGCGCTTTTTCATACCTGGTTGTCGCTGCTCTTAGCATTTTTTTTGCACTTAGTCGTCGGTACAGTTGTACATTATATACGCGGTTGTCCGCGCCTGTATCGCTTTCTCATACCTGGTTATCGCTGCTTTTAGCATTTTTGTGTACCTAGTCGTCTCTGCCTCCAGCACTTTCTTGCACCTGGCTGTCGTTGCATTTAATGCTTGGCGTTTCTGCTTTGTATCGGTGCTGTCTCTGTGGTTTGTTGTAGCGTAGCATCTCTTCTTTCGATCTTATGAGTAGATTTTTGGCAGGTTCACAGACAATGCTCCTCAATAGGTCTTAACCTACTCCAAAGGGCCTTTTTTTCCAATAATATTTTTTGATTTTCATTTTAACATTCTTTAACAGAGCAGTTAAGAATGTGCGTAAATATAAATATACCATTCAGTACAGATCTTCAAACTTACACATACAGGGCATATATGCAAATGTTGATATTCTATATTGGGCCTGCTGTTTTATTACTGCAAACTGGGAGGATTACAAATTAAGAAAAGGGAAAAAAGAAAAACTACATAACATATTAACAGTATATGCCCATTACATTTATTGTGCAGACTCTTTATGTAAATTACCCATGCATGTGTTGATCGCGTTGGAGTGCTGTTGGGCATATTTGCCATACAGGTACCCCAGTATTTATGCGAGAAGTGAGATTACATTATATCCTGTCTGTGCTTGTGGGTGGGGGGAGAGGGGGGGGCTGGTGGGGGGGAGTGTGGGACTGTTTGGTCTTTTGTGTCTGTAGCTGAGCATGGGGGGGGTGTACATAGGCTGGGATTATGGGGCGTCCAGAGATAGCTACCCCTATAGGGGCCAATCGGTGGGAAGGTCAGAAGTGGAATATAATCATGTACGTGTTGGTGAAGTTTTGACTCTACGTACGTTAAGTACTTATGCCAATGTGGGGGACTAGAGCCCATAGCGCCCGTGCGTGTGATGTCCTGTGACTGTGTATATTGCGATCATCCTCACCTTAAGGTCTGTTAGCCATGTGCGTGTGCACGGAGGTAGACTTGACTTCCATGTCATAGCCAATCTAAGTTTGGCCAGTCCGAGTGCCAAATCGAGGAATTTCATATTTTTCCTCCCAGTGGTGCATTTAGTGATTCCCAGTAAGAAGTGCAGTCCTTGTGCTTACACCAATGTCTCAGTGGTTTCTGATAGGGTGGTTTCCACCATTTTACCAGTATGTTCTTATATTTAGGCAGTCCCTAACCATATGTAGGAACGTGGCATATGTTTGGGGATCCCTCATACATACTCTCTATCCTATGTGGGTTTAATATAAGGACGGGCAAAGAACTCCGTGGAGTTTAGGCAAAACTCCAGAGCAGAGTTAACCCCCCCCCCCTGCTTAAAATAGGCTCGCCCCGCATCCACCACCCCTAATAAAAAAAAAATATATATATATAATTTTTTTTTTATTATTTATTTATTATTTTCCAATCAGCACATAAGTTCTTTTAGACAGAACGTCAACATTTCAAAGCCATGCATTGGTAAGCGCAAACATAAACATAGACGTGACAGTACTTCATCTCTGATTCCAATAAATGAATTTACAAACATACATAAAATAATTCTACTTACAGACATTTTCTAAACATTACCCAGAAATTACCAACATCCTCATAACTATCCCAGTCTCGCCCGCCATTGGCTAATAGGTTCCCAGATTCGTAACCCCAACTGTGTTCCTTTCCTGCCTTTCCTTGCGTAGATGGGTTTTTCTAAATTATATACTGCCAACAAGTTAGACAACCATGTTTGCAACCCTGGGGGATTCTTATCCAACCAAGCCCTAGCTATGCATAACCTATACACAGCCATGGCCACAAATATGAAATCCTGCTGCGAAATACCATCCTCGGGTACTACTCCTAACAATATGTGCACAGGTCTAAGACTTATCTTAATGCTTAAAGAAACCTCAAATAAGTTCTCTATATCCTTTAGATGTGTGTGCAGCTGTGGGCATAGTGCAAACATATGTATTATATCTGCCTCTACTGAATTGCACCGCGGGCAGGTAGTGCTTGTGATCCCACCCCATTTCGCTATCCTAGCCGGGGTGTAATAGAGTGAGTAGAGGGTTTTGTAGTGTTGCGACTGCAACGGTGCAGAACATAGAACTGCCCGTCCTAAATCTAGCGAGTCCTGAAACCATCCTATCTCGCCCTCCAGTTTCCCTGCCCATTTATCACTATACTTATCCATATCATCCTGCTTTGTTGCTAAGAGACTAGCATAGAAGCTTCGTATCGAGCGATCCCCCCCTAACCTTATTTTCTCTATGATCTCAATTCTGTTAAACCCCACCTGCCCCCCGTGCTTGCTTCCTAGATAACTCCTTATCTGTAGATACTTAAAGAAGTCCTGCCTATCCAATCCATACCTATCCCTCAAATCCGAAAATAAGACAAATCCCTCCGAATTTCTTACCTCCCCAATCTGAGTAATCCCCTTCGCCGCCCACCTTTCCATTGTCATATCTCCAAATACCTCAGTTGGGAAAGATCTGTTTTTGAACAGCCTTGTATACCGGTTAAATCTTCCTATGCCCAACTTTTTCATAAAAGCACTCCACACCTTAATACCCGCCTCAATTGTCTTAAACCTAGTCCTTTTGTAATACCCATACTCTACACATGATAAAAAACAGTTTTCCACATCCTCCCACAAGACGGCAGCATAAATTCTAGAGGAACAATCTGTTATTCTTTGATCTACACCCCCCCTCCTATCAGCCCTTGCAAATACTGTATTGCGGCGGCCCAGTAATATAGTCTGAAGTCCGGTGCCCCCCATCCACCTCTTTCTCTCGGTAATGTCATGAACCTATATGCCCTACGAGTTTTGCCCTGTGCCCAAATAAATCTATTGAGAATACCTTCCAGTGTATTGAACCATTTTGCTTCAAAGAAGTGAGGGATTGCCCTAAAGTGATACAAAAATGTAGGCAGTATAAGCATCTTAATTATGTTCGTGCACCCCATTAAAGAAAGATGGAGATTATTCAACCGTTCCAGATCCGATTTTACGCTAGCCATCAAGGGAGTCATATTGTTCTGCACGACAACTTCAACATCTGCCGATATTACCACTCCCAAGTATACTGCTGAATCTACAACTCTTGGATATATCCCCCCTTGAGCATGTTGATTACAAATTATCTGAGTCTTAGATTTATTCAGACTATAGCCAGAAACCTGTCCAAAATTCTGAGCCTCCATCTCCACCTCCCTAATAGCAGCCTCCGGGCTAGATGTTAAAATAGCTACGTCATCTGCATAAGCCAGCGTTTTTGCTTCACAACCATTCAGGCTCAGTCTGGGGATCCCTTGGTTACCTTCCAATCTGCTCAGAAAGGGGATGATGGGCAGCCTTGTCTAGTTCCTCTTTCTATTTTGACTGCTGCTTACCCTCTATTGACCCTAATTCTAGCTTACGGGTTCTTAAATAAAGTCTGCAGTGCTTTAATAAACCGTTCCCCTATACCACTCCACCTTAGGGTACACCAGAGATATTCCCAGGAGACCCTATCGAATGCCTTTTCAGCATCAAGTAAAAGTGCCGCCATAGGGTCTCCCAGAATACCTGCCGCATCAAACATTGTGATCACCTGCCTGGTGTGTTGCGTAGTCCCTTTGCCCGGTATGAACCCATGCTGTGAGCAGATTACTAAGCTCTCCGTGATCCCTGCAAGTCTCTTGGCCAGCATTTTCGAATAGACTTTAACATCCACGTTCATGAGGTTAATTGGTCTATAAGAGCCTGGCTGATTTGACGGTTTCCCTTTCTTAAGAATCACAACTAGATCTGCACCACCCCATGAATCAGGAATTGCTTCCCCGAGATGTGCTTGCCTCATCATATTAAACATATCTTCCCCTAAAACTTCTTGAAATGTTTTATAAAATTCCACTGGCAGTTGATCAGGACCGGCGGCTTTACCCGATGGAAGAGTACTTAGTGCCCTTAAAAATTCCTCCGCCTTGAAAGGTACTTCCAACTCCTTCATACTTTCTGCGTCAATAAATGGCGGTGTGACACCCCTTAAGTACCCCTCAATCTCTCGGAGCCCTCCCCTCGTGCCCTCCCGATATAGAGATACATAGAACTGCCTAACAACTTCCCTCACTCCTTCTAACCCTACGACGCTATCCCCTTGATCATCTACGATCTCCGAGATGTCTAATGCTGCAATCCTCTGCCTAGTTCGAACCGCCAACAGATGGCCCACCTTCTCACTAAACTCGTATGCCCCTTCCTTCCTAATTAAATAATTCTCCGCTGCCTTCTTAGATACATGCTCTGTGGCTGCTGCCTTGAGAGAGACAATTCTAAGTAAATGTGTTTCTAATGACAACCGCTGCCGGATGGCTACCCCCAATTCCTCTTCAGCTTCCATCAGTTTTTTGTTTATCTCCTCTATTCTTCCTTTTTCTGCGCTGAGAGTACATAACTCATAGTTTCCCCCTTCACAGCGGCCTTAAATGCATCCCAGACCACCCCTGGAGCAGCTGTTCCTCTATTAATATCCAAAAAAACCCTAATCCAACCTTCCATATACTCTCTATATCCCTCATCCTTGAGCAAAGCTCTCGCAAAGGTCCATTGTCTTACCTTCCTCTGATCCTGAGCTATTACAATAATTAAGACTAAGGGGCTATGATCTGATACCACGCGGGGATGTTTTTCCATCTGTGCCCCCTTCAGCAAGGATCCAGAAATCAAAAAATAATCTAGTCTAACCATCACTCTATGAGGGGCAGAGTAAAATGTACTACCGTCTCTGTTTGGATAAGTTTCAATCCAAGGATCAATCAGAGAATTGTGAATAGCCAGATCAGATAGTGCTCTATACGTTCTCCTTTTCCTACCTGAATAACCACCTCCCGCCTGCAAAAAAGTGCTTTCAGGTTCATGTATAATAAAGTCCCCACAGATTACTATTGGCTCTACCCAATTCGCCAATTCCATGTCCAGATATTGAAAAATCTCTGGATCATCCTCCGTTGATCCATAGACCGTAGCGAGGGTGAACTTCTCCCCTTTAAAAGTTAATTCTAGGATCACCCATCACCCCCACTCATCCTCCTTTTTCCTAATCACAACCGCGTACCCGGCCCTACCCAAGATAGCCACTCCCCTATTCCTAGATCCTTGCTTAGAAGTTGCAAGAACAGCAAATCCCAGTTGTCCCAACAGATAGCTTTTTGATGCCTCTATATGCGTTTCTTGCAGGCATACTAAATCCAACCGCAACATTCTCAGCAATGCCGCCACCCTAAGTCTTTTATTCACATCATTTAAACCACAGACATTTATGGTAGCAACTCATTTAGAAATTTCAGTAATTTCCCCATGGGCTGATATCCCTTCCGTACATAATAGTAACCAACCCCACATACTATCTCTCAAGTTAAGACCGTCACTTGATTGCATGTTTTGTATTTTCATGACCACGAACTGTGTTTGCTGTGTTTGCTGTTGTGCTTGTGCGCTACTCTGTCCTCCTCTGTGCTGCACCAGCGAGTGCAACCCAATTCTTCCCCCCTTGACCCCCTAAATCCCCCTGTCCCTCCCTACCACCCTTCCTGACCCCACCCCCTCTCCCCCTCTACGGGCAAATAGGTCAAAAAGACCTATGTGTGGTTGCTACAGTATGTGGAAGTCGCTAACCTCCCTCTCTGCCCCCCCCCAATTCCTAGTAGTCCCCCGTGCTCCCCCAGAACATTGGCATCTCATACCATATACTTAGACCCTTCAGGCAAGTGCCTCCTTTTTAGTCTGCTTTCTGCGACTTTAATTGCTCCAAAAACTGTTGAGCTTTGACTTCCGACCAAAACATTGATACATTCCCTCTTGTAACCACTTTTAGCCTTGCTGGAAATATGAGATAAGCCTCTGAGCCCACTGACTGAAACGGCTTAATGAGCTGCCTCAGCCTCCACCTCCTCTCTACGGTGACATGACAGAAATCCGGCCTGGCGAAAAAGGAGGTACCCTCAAATGACCGTCTACTATCTGGTCTTGCCTTCTCCATAATCTCTTCTCTAAGAAGATAATTCCAGACATATATCAAAATTGCTCTAGGGAGGGGTGGTTTAACTGTCTGGCCCCCTCCTCCCCATCCTTTCCTGATTATAAAGGGGAACCTGTGGGCCCGTTGTATCTCCCTTTCCCACTGCCAGTCTGATTCCGGAAAAGCCCCACAAAGCAGTTGTACAACAAATTGCAAAATATTCTGCCCCTCTGTCCCTTCTTCCACACCCAAAAGGCGAATGTTATTCCGCCGCTGGCGATTTTCAAACTCCTCCATCTTCCAGAGCATGTCGTCGGTCACCTTTTCTTGGTTGGTTTTAAACTCCTGCCAAGCTCCCACGTCGTCCTCCAATCTCCCTGTTCTCTCTTCAACCTCAGTAACCCTTTTTGCCATACCTTCATACAGTTTGTTGACCTTCTTCAAAGTGTTATGTAATTTTTTCGTTGCATGTCTTGCCCTCCGGCTTTCGGCCCTGGCCTCCCCTTGAATCTGCTTCAGCGTGTTAGTAATCACATCCAAAGGGGCCTGGAGCTGTGCCGCATTATTCTCCTCATAGGTCTGGGAGGTGGCCGAGTAGTCCCAGAGAAGTTTCTTCCCCACCCTAGTAGGTGACTGATCCCGAAGTCTGCTTTATACCTTTAGACCGTCTCTTTTTCTGTGTGCTTTCTTTCCCTGATAAACTGCAGTCCGAGAGTGACCCATCGTCCTCCTCCTCTGTCCCAGTCTCACTTGTAGCTGAGACATCCGTATCCTCATCCACTGAGTAGAAGCAGTCTCCCTCTGCTGAGCCTCCTTTAGCCCCCTCAGACCCCTCCACATTGCTCAGTAGCAAACTCCTCTTATTTACCAGGCTGTCCTTACTGCCCCATGAACTTCCTGCTTTCAATTCGGCCTCAACCTGTATTAGGGCCTCAAGCATGTCTGCGCTCCCTGTTGTACCAGACACTGGGCCATAATTCACCCCACTGTCAACTAGGGTGTTTGCCCCTCTGGTTGCCCCTCCGGTATGCGTGGCCTTACCCGAGTGCTTGTCTGCCTCGTGGGCTGCGGGAGACGCCGCGGGGATGCCGTTATCCTGGTTACACTCAGCGGACTGTCCGCGAGCTCACCGCCATCACCACTTCCGTGCGAGCCTGTAGCCGAGTCTGTGTGGGAGCGTTGCCTAGCAACCACCAGAGCCACGTTGGAAGCGGCGTCCTCTCAGCGTCCTCGAGGACGCCTTCAGCACGGGCAAAACTTTCCTCAAGCCTCTGCCTGATTTTTGGGGTGAAAACTTCCGTAAGAGTGGGCTGCCGAAGCGCAACATCCTTGCCTCTTGCCAGCCCCCCTAACTTCTGCTTCTCCATGTCCAAATGCGCAATTACTGTGAGAGTTCCGTCCTCGGGTTGCTCCCCCCTTTAACGCTTTATTTCGGGCTTCTGTTTTTTTCCCCTTCATTGCAAGAGCCGGCGCGACAGTCTTCCGGATTGCACCCGCTTTCAGCATCGCCGGTACGACCTCTTTCCTTGCAATATCGGGTAGTTGCTTAATGGCTACAGAGTCCGGGAGAGACTTCCCTTTCTCCTTATCCGTTCGCTGTGGTCGTGGGGGCATTCTCCTAAGGTATTTCGCCTCCCGGATAAAACCGATAATTCCAAAGGCTCTTGCCACTTTCAGATGCAGGACCTTAGGACCGAGTCATTTGGTGATGCCCCTTTTCAAAGTCTAGTAGCAGTGAAGGCTTTTCTGAATCAGGAGCTCAAACACCATCGATGAGGAACACGCATCTTTTTCTGGTAAGAACCATCAGGGGGGATGCAGTAGAGAGAGGTCACGCAGTGACTGCTCACCACAGCCTGTCGGCAGCCATCTTGCCTCCTGCAGCCATCTTGTCTTGAATAAAAAATATTTTTAAAAGAATTAAAAAGAAAAAACATACTTACCTCTACTGTGGCGTCTCCGGGCTGCCCACCTCTCCCTCACTGTGTTCTCTGCTGCAAACCCCCTACGTCTTGGGAGAACTGCACATTCGCAGGTCTCGCAAGACATACGTCTGACGTAGGAGTTTGCAGGAGAGAGACAGCGAGGAGGAGGAGGGCAGCCCATCCCAGAAACGCATCAAAATATTTTTTATTAGGGGGGTTGGAGGCGGGGAGCGGACTGGAGTTCCACTGAGTTTTTTCCCAACTCTGTGGAACTCGGCGTAGTGCCACAACGCCAGCTTCCCCTGGGGTTAGTTAAATAGGTATGATGTAGTTCGGAGGGCCTTTTAAGAGCTGGAGTTCAAGTCAAGTCAAGTCAGAAATTTATATAGCGCGCTACATACCCAGAGGGTCTCAAGGCGCTTGACCGTAGACCGCTTCTTGAGGCGCACGAGGTATGTACAAGCAGATTGCTGTTCCACGGCAAAAATTCAGGGAGTTTTATCGTTGTGAGGGTGGGGGCACCAGTTGGGGCATTCTCCCCAGCCCAGGAGTATATAGCAGACCACGCCACACACGGAGCTCTGGTTTCACGTCTTTATTCTTCAGCATGCAACCGTTAAATGAACTCACTGTGTCACAAACTTTATTAACCACCCCCATAAGATTGCGTAAGACTTTTAAGGTGTCTGCTGAGGACACCGACCTCATGCACATGAACAGGGGACACAAGATAGAGAGCACAAGAAGGCAGAATGTGATTCCTGATAACTTTTATTGTTTGTTATAATTGCTGCTGTAATTGTTATGCTCGCTTTCTAAAGTTTTCTGCAACTGATTAAAAGATACTAGGATAAATGTTATTCTTTGAGTGGTAAAGACACAGATTTGATTATTCTATCACTTCTGTTCTTTGATTTCTTTCTATTAATTTGGGATAAGAGATAATAATTTTAAATTGAAAATGTGCCAGAGCAGGGGCGTTTAACTGAGATCCACGAAGGGGCCAAACCAAGCCAAATTTTCATGATATTGTCATTAGTTTATTTTATTTGGAAGTAATCTAAATGGAGCTCGTGTACATGGTCAGTGGTTATCCTGAAAATCTGGTATACATCTGACTTTCTTGAACGTACCGTAAACACCCATGTATTGGAGAATATGGAGATGCACTGTCTGATGTTTTCACTGAGGTTCAGAGGGCAAGGGAAGTTTTTTCACCTCCATTTTACCATGGGAAATCTGAGGTTGTTCAATGCAGAGCGTGTTGCTGGAGAAGTTGATTAAGTCCTGATTGAAAATCTTCTTATTCAATCCTCTGTCTGAACAGAGGTTCTTTGATTAGAAATCATCGAGCAAGAGGGACCAGTGACATTTTTTGGGGGTATATTTGTGAGTGAGATTTGATGGAACATGCAACTTGACTTTACTGACCGGTTTGGGTGGAACTACATCCCACAGTAGGCCCCCCTACATCCCACAGTAGGCCCCCCTGCTGCACCAGTCCTTGCTGCATCCCCAGGAGGAGGGGGGGGGGGGGTCCCGCTACCAAAGCTCTTTAAAAGGGCCACTGCTCACCACAGCGAGAGACGTGCACCGTGCACCTTGACTCTGCTGACATGCTGGGGTAGTACTACGTCCCCCAGCTGGCCCCCTTGCTGCACCAGTCCTTGCCACCGACCCCAGGAGAAGGGGACATGCTACCAAATCGCTTTGAAAGCGGCCCTGCTCACCACAGCGCGGACGTGCACCTTGACTCTGCTGGCATCCTGGGGTGAGACTATGTTCCCCAGCAGTCCACCTTTCTGTTCCATTCCTTGACGTTCGCCACAGGAGGAGCTATGCTACCACAGCGCTTTAAATGCACCTCTGCTCATCGCAGTGCAGGATGCGCCCAGGCTGGTGCCCGGGCACAATCCGGGCCCAGAACAGGCCTGTCTTTGCTTGAAAGATTTTGGGCTGGGCCAACCCTCTAACATCTATACTTTGACCGCTGCTTCTGGAATGTTGTGAGCTCTACAAATCCCTTACTCTTAAAAGTCTTTACAAAATTAGTGTTGTTTTATTGTAAAGTGGCCATTCACAATTTTTACTGCTGACATGGGGACACACAAAGCATCTGAGGAAAAGAAATCTGCAGCTAAAAAGCTAGATGAGGGTGGTCCGTGTAACAAAAATGCCAATAGCAATGACAGTTTTAGAACAATGGAGTTCATTGAACGTCTAAAAGAGGAGGTAGAGACTATATTAAATGCCCAGGTGCCTAAGGGAACTGCAACATCAGGGAAAATCTCGGATGTTTACAAAGAATGTGCCCAAGTTTAAAACTGTCTCTGAACTAGTTGAATCTCCAAACCAGGGCGTTGATGGCACTGTCGGACTGCCGCTGTCACCTAAAATTGTGTTTGTTCTGAACATCTTTGTTCCAACAGGTTTTCCACTGCTGGCAGCTGAGGACATGGTAGTGTTTCCGGTAACTGCAGCCAAATCTTTATCCTAAGTTCCAATGGTGTGCAACATACCCACTGCTTTATCCACCCTAGCTGTGCCGGCTGAAGACATTAATGGAGACAATCTGCGTCACTCAGCGACTTCTGGCAGAGATCTGCACTCGCTTCATCGCAAACTGTTGGCCATTGTTACTATGCTAGTTGATAAGAATAAATTAGGCTCCAATGACTGTAAACATCATGTGTTGCTGCTGCCATAACTGCACTGTTCCACCCAATGGTAACCTTGACATGCTGTGAGACAGCATCCTTGTGTAGGGTAAATCACCTTCTGCCACACAAGCATTGAGCATAAACCCAAGTGCAAGCGCTTCTAAAGGTAGGAAGGCCAAGAGTGTTTGGCCAGAATCTATGGAGTTGAATCTCAGACATGGGCATAATGATTATCCAAGATCAGTGTCAAATTGTAACCACTCCAAAGGGCTGAATCAAGAAGCAGGACCTAATCATTGACCTAAGGAAAGTCAATGTAACAATACCCCTGCTTCTTTAACCTCAAACTAATATGTTCCATTTGGCAATTCTCCTTCCAAACATGAAATAAATCCCCAGAGAGTATATTTAACTCCAGTTCCAAAGCTGGTTAAGGATCCTTTTAAAGACATTTTCATTCGGGTCATCTCCTTCAATTAATGCAGAGGAGGAAGATGAGCTCTGGGGCATTCCTATTTGGCTTGACTAAACCCAATATGATTTTTCTCATGCTGCTCTCCAGCTTGCTTCTCAGGTGGTTAGGATGAGTCTCAGGGCTTGTAATGGATGGACCTGCTCAGACCCAGATCCACAGCCTACTCTTACACAGCAGAAGTGTTATAGACCACATCCTGTAGATGTAAGACATTGGCGACTCCTTAGAGATATGGAAATTGTGTTCTGATCTGATAGCGGCGAAAACCCCTCACTTCTATATCTGACAGGTGATTCCCTTAAAAGAGGCTTGTCTGTCTGTTGTTCATCAGTTCAGGTGCCTATCTTGACAAATAACTTCAGAAGAATTTCATGGAGTGGGCTTTAGTTGATCATGAACTGCGCTCTAGGATCTACCACTTGTTTTTGCACTTTCTCTCTGGGTATGAAAACACCTCAGTATTAGCCACCCATTGCATATTTTTTTAATGCTGCAACAAGTATTTAAAAAAGAGGCAGCCAGAGAAGTAGTTTGATCATTTTTCCACATTCTATACACAAAGTGAAACTATTACTTCCATATCCCAGTCTCTCGCGTTAAGCACTTTTTCCCATGATAAAAACGACATTGAACTAGCTTTTAACCTAGAAGACACCTGTATCACTATTAACCAACTAAAAGCAGAACAAGCTCTCACTCCAGATCATATACCCGGCGATTTGTAATAGTTGGAACCCCTAATCTGAGCCTTGTGTATTAATCTTTTAACAAATGCAGTAGCTGCTGTAGGGTGAAATCCCGGAGTCCTGGAGGGGCGGAGATAGTTGAAGTGTATAAGACTGCACACATACATAAGATTGTTTGGACGCGTGAAAACCTATGGTCCCTAAATACTCTGGCCGACACATGTTCTCACAACATTGACCTTGGGTCCCACAATCCCCCATATGTCTGCAAGACCTGTGGGTTTCAACTGGATAGTCCAGTCGGCAGAAGGGCTGCTCGTTTCATCAACCCACCGATTAGTAAAGACATTAGAGCGGGACTACTGAATTGCAGATCCCTCGCAAAACATGCCGTTGACATCTGGCTGCTTTTGGAAGAGCACCAGTGGGATTTGCTGTTTCTAACAGAAACTTGGCTCAATGATGATAACATGACCGCCATTGCACTGGCTATCCCCCCTGGGTACAAAATGTGTTCCTCTAACAGGCTAGGTGGAAAAAGAGGTGGGGGAGTGGCTGTCATATTTAAGGAACAGCTCACACTCTCCTCTTCTGCCCCCATGGCCATCCAGGGTCTGGAGGGACTACACTTTTGCTTTCAGATTGGAGCTCAGCTATCTCTAGCGGGGTTAGTCATCTACCGCCCCCCGGGGGGGGAAGAGCCCATCCTGACCACTCTGATGGATATTATCATCCAGAGCTCACTCTCTCACCCTCAGTTTCTGGTCGTCGGTGATTTTAATATTCACATGGACAGGACAGACTGTTCTTCAGCGGATTTACTGAGGTCCACTCTGAACTCAGCCAACCTTAAACTTGTTAATGAGGGCCCTACACACAGAGCGGGCCACATGCTCGATTTAATATTCTCCAACATCACTAATATGATGGCTAACACCCCATTACCCCTGATTTGGTCAGATCACTCCCTGATACCATTTCAATTTGTAGTAACGGCGGATAAACCTATGACCAGTAAGTGCTCGTTCATGAAGAGACAATGGAGCAAGCTGGTCCCAGCCACTATGGGTCCACACCTAGCAGAGACCATGCCGACCTTCTCCTCCAATGCGGACACCGATGCTCAGCTTTTTAATGACTGGATCGGGAATATGCTAACATCTATAGCTCCGACAACAGCCACAATATCCAAACGAGACTCCCCATCTGCCCCCTGGTTTTCTGAGGAGCTCAGAGTGCAAAAATCGCACTGTAAAAAGTTGGAGCGACTTTGGAGACTAAATTATGATCCTGCAGAGAAGGCCTACTATAAGGAAGCCTCAAAAAAACTGCATAAAGCCATCAGAAAAGCAAAAAAACAGTACTATGCGAACTCGATTCAGCTAGCTGAACATTCAAGCAAAGAAACCTTTAAAATAGTTCAGTCATTTTTCAAACCCATATGTATTGAGTGGGAAGTTTCCCCATCAATCTCGTTTTGCAACAGCATTTCGGACTTTTTTGACTCTAAAATCAAGAAAGTAATATGAGTCTTTTGGGCCAGTGAAGACCACGGTTAAATCCGATTTAGCGGGCTTAACACCGAACTATGCTACCCTGACACAATTTGATTCAATAGACCTAAATACGGTCAAGCAGGAACTAAGTCGTTGCAAATCGGGCTCGCCAGACGACCCTTGCCCTCCTAAACTCTGGAGCCGCATAGCTGATTTCGTGGCCCCCGCTATTCAACGCATTTGGAATTTGTCCATCTCATCGGGGGTGTTCCCGGATATTTGGAAACATGCCACTCTTCTCCCCTTAAAGAAAAAATCTAATGGGGACCCTAAGGATCTCAATAATCTCCGTCCAATCTCCCTCCTTGCAGCACCAGGCAAAATGCTTGAAAAAGTTATCCAGCGGCAATTAAATCAATTCATTGAATACAACAAAACTCTACATGAGACGCAATCAGGCTTCCGACCTGGTTTTAGCACCGAAACAGCTTTAATTGAGGTGGCAGAGTCAGTAAGGTGGTCGATGGACTCGGGAGACTCAGCGATGCTGGTGCTCCTGGATCTGTCGGCCGCCTTTGACACGGTCGACCACGCTATACTACTGTCTCGACTAGCGGAGATAGGCATCCAGGGTCAGGCACTGAAGTGGCTACAGTCCTATCTGACTCAAAGAACTCAGAAGGTGGCATTAAGGGACGTCTTTTCTACACCTAAAGCACTGAACTGTGGCGTTCCACAGGGCTCGGCTTTGAGCCCACTTTTATTTAATGTCTACCTGGCTCCACTCTTTACGCTGATCGCCAATTGGGGGATCAAGGCAATCTCATACGCCGACGATACCCAATTGGTGTTCCCATACTCAGAACTATCAGAGGCATCCTTCTCAAATTTTAAGGGGTGCCTGCAAGACGTAGCCTGCTGGATGAACACCAATAAATTAAAACTCAACACTAGTAAAACTGAGGTGATCTTCTTTGGCAGAGACCCCCCCCCACCATCTGATTTATGGTGGCCGGCAGAGATGGGTATAGCTCCCTCGCCTAGCCATTCTGCAAGAAATCTAGGTGTGCGGTGGGATGATAAGTTGTCCTTTGTTTCACACATACAGCAAGTTGCTGGCTGCTGTATGAGCAAGTTGAGGAATCTACGTAAGATTCTTCGACTTCTACCAGTCAGCTGCCGAAAAACCGTAGTCCCCGCCACAGTCACATCCAGGCTGGATTACGCCAACGGTCTGTATTTGGGCCTACCAAGGTACCTTATACAGCAACTACAACTGGTTCAAAATGCGGCTGCGAGACTTTTAATGAGGATTCCGTTCAAACATTCAGTCTCTCCGTACCTACTCTCCCTTCACTGGTTACCAGTTGCTAGTAGAATAAAATTCAAAGCACTTACTCTGGCCTTCAGATCCTTATATGGAAACTGCCCAAATTACCTGAAAGTTCGACTTCCAAGGTATTCCCAATCTCGTTCGCTCAGATCAAACAACCATGTGCGTCTGACAGCCCCTAGAGTAAAAAGAGCCCGGCTGGGCGGACGAACCTTCTCGGCCAATGTGGCCAATCTATGGAACTCACTACCCATCACCCTCCAACAGGCCCCATCTGAAGCCTGTTTTAAACACCTGCTGAAAACCTGGCTGTTTACCCAGTCTCGCTAAATGCTACCCTCTCCAGCCTCCATGGTCTGATACACTTGTTCTCTCAGCGCCGGGACACCTCCTCGTGAGGTAGCTGTTCGCGCTATACAAAATTCTGTATTATTATTATTATTATTAAGAAAGGAGACACATCTAGCCCGTTGAATTAGAGGCCCATCAGTTTAATAAACAACTTTAAAACAAAACTATTCTAAACAAGTATTGTATAAACTCCAGGTGTGTATGGATGCAAATTGTATTCGGTCACCTCTTCTAGCGGGCTTCTGTGCTAAAACTAACTACTTGTGACCAAGTTTTCAGTTTTTCACTACTAAAGAAACAAGCATTTGCAATGCAAACGGTCTCGCATTAGGAAAGTTTGAGCTATTGGTATTGTAAAGGACTATTTATTTATGTGTTGGTTTTGAAAATAGCAAAATTAATACCTTTGTCATTTACAATGCCAATACTTTTAACTTTTGTAAATGTGACACCTATAGCATTTGTAATGCAACATGTTTTGTATTAATGTGACTTAGATGTATTGATATTACAAATAACAATGGATTTTAATTTTTTGAAATAATTAATACTTGAATAAAAGTTATTGTAATTAATAATGGCAATAGCTTAAACTTTGTAAATAATGTTTTTGAAGATTATGTTGTGTATTTTATTGTGACGAAAATCCAAGAACAGAAGTGAAATATTAACATCTGTTTGTGACATTTGTAATAAAGCTTGAAACATCGAGAGAACATATTTGAACCGGTTGTTGTTGAATGGTTGCACAGATTGATGCTGTGGTGGCGCTAAATTATGTTGTGGTGGCGACGAGTGATGCTGTGGCGTTCAGTGATGCTGTGGTAGCGCATCGTGATGTTGTGGTGCCCCTGAGTGATGCTGTGGTGCCTCTGAGTGATGCTGTGGTGGTGCGATAGACAGATAGAGGGAGGGCGATAGTTAGATAAATAGAGTGTGGGCGATAGATAGTGTGGGCGATAGATAGTGTGGGCGATAGATAGTGTGGGCGATAGATAGTGTGGGCGATAGATAGTGTGGGCGATAGATAGTGTGGGCGATAGATAGTGTGGGCGATAGATAGTGTGGGCGATAGATAGTGTGGACGATAGATAGTGTGGACGATAGATAGTGTGGACGATAGATAGTGTGGACGATAGATAGTGTGGACGATAGATAGTGTGGACGATAGATAGTGTGGACGATAGATAGTGTGGACGATAGATAGTGAGGACGATAGATAGTGAGGACGATAGATAGGACGATAGATAGTGAGGACGATAGATAGTGAGAACGATAGATCGTGAGGGCGATAGGTAGCTAGAGGGCGATAGATAGAGTGAGGGTGATAGATAGAGTGAGGGTGATAGATAGAGTGAGGGCGATAGATAGTGTGGCCGATAGATAACTCGATAGAGTGAGGGGGATAGATAGTGAAAGCGATAGATAGCTAGAGGGCGATAGAAAGAGTGAGGGCGATAGAAAGAGTGAGGGCGATAGATAGGTGTGTGGTTGTGTGTGTGTGTGTGTGTGGTTGTGGTTGTGTTATGTTATGTTATATGTTATGTTATCTTGGTTTTGTATAGCGCACGGCTACTCAATGAGTGTCCCGGCGCTTTGAATGCAACATAACAGGAAAAAGACAGTGAAAAAGGAAAGATCCAGATAAACCACAGGGATGACAACTAAGAAGTAAAAAGCCAGGTTTTAAGACCCTTCCTAAACGCCAGTAGATTTGAGGTGCCACGCAGTGTCACTGGCAGCGTGTTCCATAACTGCGGGCCAGCAGTCTAAAAGATCGGCCTCCAATGCCTGCCCTTTTTATGCGAGGGACCGTGGCAAGAAACAAGGACCCGGACCTCAGGGACCTAGCAGGGTGGTAAAAGGCTAGCCTTTTTTGTAAGTATTTGGCTCCTGAGGCACGAAATCCGCACCTTTCTCGCACGTAAAGAGGAGCTGGGTGTCATCAGCGTAGGAAACGATCTGGGCCCCGAAAGGTTCCGCCAGAGCCGCCAAAGGGGTCATAAAGATGTTAAAAAGAGTCGGGCTCAACACTGAGCCCTGGGGGACTCTGACACCCAATGACGACATCTCGGCGGAACTAGCAGAGGCCCAGACCGTTTGTCGACGGCCCGCCAGGAAAGATCGAAACCAGCTGAGCACCGTCCCCCTCAGACCGATCTCACAAAGTCTAGCGAGGAGACCCTCGTGGGGGACGGTGTCAAAGGCCGCCGACAGATCCAGCATCACCAACATCGCTTTGCCACCCGAATCCAGCACCTCCTTGACCGCTTCCGAAACTTCCATAAGTGCTGTTTCGGTGCTTAGATTGGTGCGGAAGCCGGATTGAGTGGGGTGCAGTAGATCATGTGACTCCAGATAATCGGTGAGCACCTTGTGCACATGTTTTTCAAGGATTTTGGCAAAGGCGGGAAGGAGCGAAATAGGCCTGTAGTTAGCCAAAACCTCAGCATCCAATCCGGGCTTTTTAAGCAGAGGAATAATCATCGCCTGCTTCCATATCTGAGGAACTACACCCTGACTCAGAGAGCAGTTCAACAGGGGGTTCACAAAGGGATTGATGACTTCGGCCATTTTCGCTAAAAATTTGGCGGGGCATGCATCCAGAGGTGAGCCCGATTTAAGACAAGCCATCAAATCAAAGGATACGGCAGCTGAGAGAGGGGGTAAATGTGTCAAGACCGGGTCCACACCAGCTATTGAAACTGGAGCATCCTCCACACAGCAGGAGGCCTCCGGACCCTGCAAGGGGAAGGAGTCCTGAATCAGCTTGATCTTGGAGGTAAAAAAATTTGCAAGGGCACTAACCCAAGACTCTGAAGGCGGAGCCTGATTCGGTGAAACACGTGGGGCCATAAATTCCCGAACAATGGCAAAAAGCTCCTTACAAGAATTGGAGGCAGTCTCAATTTTTCTCGCGAAATAGCCTCTCTTCCCAGAGAGGATGTCGCGATGGTAGGCTTTTACTGAGGATCTGTAGGCGAGTTTTGCCACCGGGTCGTATGTCGCACGCCACGCTCTTTCAGCCACCTTGCATTGCCGTCGTGAAGCCGCCAAAGCTTCGGTAAACCAAGGGGCGGACGCCCGTTTTTCCATATTGCGGGGAGGTCTCACCGGAGCAAGATCATCCAACCTCTCCGAGAGCCATAATTGCAGCAGCTCTGCATCCCTGTCTAGGTCCCCTGTCAGGATACATGGGTGAGCCAGACATGCCTGTGTAAGCAGTTCTGGAGTAACCCGATGGAATGCCCTAGATCCTTGGAAAAACTGCCAAGGGGCACAAGATGCTTTTCTTACCTCCGGGACATAATATTTGACCAACCTGTGATCCGACCACAGCACCTGAATGGGTGCTAAAATCTCTATAGAGGTCGTCGAGAAGATCATATCCAGGATATGACCCTTCTGTGGGTGTGGTTGTGGGTGTGGTTGTGTGTGGTTGTTTGTGTGTGGTTGTTTGTGTGTGGTTGTGTGTGTGTGGGTTGTATGTGTGTGTGTGCGGTTAGAGAAGGATGTATGTGGAAGAGAGCAACAGATCAGCACAGCAGAAGAGAACAGGTAGTTAAAAAAGGAGGCGGGTGGAAGAGAGCAGCAGATCAGCACAGGAGAAGAGAACAGGGAGTTAGAGAAAGAGGTGGGTGGAAGAGAACAACAGATCAGCACGGGAGAAGAAAACAGGGAGTTGGAGAAGGGGGTGGGGTGGAAGAGAGCAACAGATCAGCATGGGAGAACAGAACAGGGAGTTAAAAAATGAGGCGGGTGGAAGAGAGCAACAGATCAGGAGAAGAGAACAGGAAGTTAAAGAAGGAGGTGGGTTGGAAGAGAGCAGTATGTCAGCAGAGGAGGACAGGGAGTAAAAGAAGGAGGTGGGGTGGAAGAGAGCAGCAGATCAGCACAGGAGAAGAGAGCAGGGGGTTAAAGAAGGAGGCGGGGTGCAAGAAGGCAGCAGATCAGCACAGGAGAAGAGAAGAGAACAGGTAGTTAGAAATGGAGATGGGTGAAATAGAGGAGCAAATCAGCACAGCAGAAGAGAACAGGGAGTTAAAGAAGGAGGTGGGGTGGAAGAGAGCAGCAGATCAGCACAGGAGAAGACAATAGAACAGGCGGGGTGGAGGAAAGCAGCAGATCAGCACGGAAGAACAGAACAGGGAGTTAAAGGAGGCGGCGGGTGGAAGAGATCAGCAGATTAGCACAGGTGAAGAGAACAGGGATTTAAAGAAGGATGCGGGTGGTAGAGAGCAGCAGATCAGCAGAAGAGAACAGGGAGTTAAAGGAGGAGGCGGGTGGAAGAGAACAGCAGATCAGTGCGGGAGAAAAGAACAGTGAAGGCGATAGAGTGAGGGTGAAAGATGTGTAAGGCCAGATTTTCTTTAAGCCACGCCCTTAATTACATTGACCACGCCACTTTGAGAAACCCCCCCAGTTCATCCCACTTAAAGCCTTGCTGAAAGGAGCACCCCAACCTGCAGCCTTTATCGTATAAGCTCTGCAATAAATGTGGAAATGTGTGCACGTGAGCTCAATCAAAGCCTGCAGGTTTACAACCACCTTTAGAGTTTCAGAAAGACCAAAAGACCAGCACCTCCTGTGAGAATGTAGTGCTCCGATGTTAAAAAGGAGAAGCTTTGCTGATTTACGGCTGATGAGGAGGTTGCCCGCATATTGTTTCCCCATCCTCGAAAACACACAATTGTGCAAGAAAGAATCGCTATCCCTACTAAAAGCCAAATGAATGTTCTGCCAAATGAATGTTATCTAATCGTGCCATAGACGTGCCATCCTTGTTGGGCAAAGGGAGTGGCGGAAGGCTGCAGCCAGAGGCCACCATCCTTGCAAACACACAGTCATGCAGGAAAGAACCGCTATCCCCACTAAAAGCTAAATGAACGTTGTGCCAAATGAATGTTGTGTAATCGTGCCGTAGACGTGCAGTCAAATGCGCTCGCCACTCTTTGAAAGCGTTTATAGAGGAACACTCTATTAAGTAATGAGCTTTGCAAACTAAAAACAAGCCATAGTTGCTGCTTATGTATCTTATGCAGCTAACAACCATTGATAAAGCCAATAGTTCTGACTTGTAGGTATGATGTTACTTGTTTCACCATATATCTGGATGCAATGACAGAAACAGGAAAGTATGGTAAGGCCAGATTTTTTTTTAAGCCACGCCCTTAATTACATTGACCACGCCACTTTGAGAGACCCCCCTCCAGTTCATCCCACTTAAAGCCTTGCTGAAAGGAGCACCCCAACCTGCAACATTTATCGTATAAGCTCTACAATAATTGTGGAAATGTGTGCACGTGAGCTCAAGCAAAGCCTGTGGGTTTACAACCACCTTTAGAGTTTCAGACAGACCACAAGACCAGCTCTTTCTGTGAGAATGTATTGCTCCGATGTTAAATGGGAGAAGCGTTGCTGATTTACTGCTGATGAGGAGGTTGCCCAGATATGGTTTGTATATTTAGCTCTGCTATGACACCACATCTTCGACATGCATAATAATCAGTCTATTCCAAAGAAGCTGTCAAACAAGTGGGACATCAAAGTGCTACCCTGTTTGTGAGTGCGTGTGTTTGTGAGTGCATGTGTTTGTGAGTGCGTGTGTTTGTGATGCGTGTGTTAAGCGTTTATAGAGGAACACTCTATTAAGTAATAAGCTTTGCAAACTTAAAAAACAAGCGGATTTTGGTGCGGCCCAAAATCTACTTATGAAGCCCAATTTTAGAGGATAAACTTGTAATTCATGCTTATTATGACTTAACCAATAGTGTCGTTAGTTTTCAGGTGCAATAAATACTGCACAAAAACTCGCCCATTCGTAATGAGGACCTTGTGCGTATCCAATTTTATGTGCGTTCTATAAATAATTTGCTCGGACTAAAATTAATAAATGTTGGTAATCCAGACAGCTGAAGCGTCATTTTCTACCCAAGTGAAACCAGTTTGTGTCACTGAGCACGCGCTGGAGTCTGGCTGAGCAGAAAACCAACGAAAACAAGCGTGAAGCATATGGCCGGGAGTGGATTCCCTTCAAGTCTTCGCGGCTCGATGCTCGCGGCTCGATGCTGTTTGGGAGATGGGAGAGGAAGTAGGAGAGGGGGGAGTTATAGGGATGAAAGCGCTAGCGGCCGCGTGCTGGCAAAAGGTGACCTGCAGAGCGCGTGAATGGAAAGAGCGGTCGTGGGAGGGGAAGTAGGAGAGGGGGGAATGATATGGATGAAAGCGCTAGCGGCCGCATGTTGGCAAATGGTGGTGTGCGATGTGCACGCGAGGGAGCGGCAGCCTTTGAAGACTGATGCCGAGGCACAGACAAATGGTGGTGTGTTATGTGGCTGGCGGTGGTGTGCACATGAACTGTATGCGATCCACAGCCGTTTTGGTAGACTTTTCTTTTCCGCTTACTATAATCTCGCCAGAGCAATGCGCAAGCGCATTGGCTCATGCGAGACCTAAAAAGTATGTGCTGCTGAATAATCAGAAATTGTATGTTGCATTTGTTGATCTAGACGTTGCACAGTTAAAGTTGAAATAAAACCCCTTGAGCAGGTCCATAGCTTTGTTTATGAGGGCATCGGTATGTCTGACAAGCTATGCTGAGAGTCACACCTCAGCAAAAGTTACCTGTTCATAGTTCAAAGATCTAAAGCTGTCCAGCGATTCTATAAGCAAACCCATTTGTGTTCCCTAAGTCCAGCTGTGATCAGAAGTTCTGGATTGGCTGCACATGAACATATGCACAGACACATTTGCACACTTGAGTGGGCTGAGCAAGTGGGAGTATCGTCCAGATTAGCCTAATATCTGAAAACGTGGGAGCCTGTCGCATAATGCACTTTTCAAGTATTGGTGCTGACCTGGTGCAGGCCTTCTAATGTGAGATGACATTCATAATGTAAGTCTGTAGTGTGTCGCTGATAAGGATGTGTTCTTCACTGTGTAATACACTATTGATGGAATGCGAACCAAGCTACAGTTTTGCCATAGTTAGGTATGTAGACCAGGGTGATGCACAAGTCTTATGGTAAACAGATTTGGTGTCAATTCTGTTATATCTGCTCTTCTTCTGGCACTGGAAGATTTTTCATATTTCTCTCTGCCTCTTATTTAGATTTCTGGCTTTTGCTCAACCTACTGGGCCAAGTCAAGTACTCTGCTCACCAGATCAAAAGCCTCTTCACATGATAGGGCCACTTGCCAGTGGTATGCTCTGTTCCTGAGAGACGAAAGGATAAGAACAGAATCTGCGTGGGTTAATTGCGTTTTCCACTAAATGAGGCCTGGGAAAGCTCACCCCAAGGATAACAAAGGAGAGAAGGACAACCCTCCAGAGCCAATCACAGGATGAAAGCTCCATGTAAGATCTGTTGGTTGTAAGTTGAGGATAGTATAACCCCTCTAAAGCAATAGCCACAGTTCTTGTCATGGTGGGAAGAGGATCTAGCTGAACGGCTATTGCGTTCAATCTCAAATCTGGGCAACCAGGTTTGAGTCTCGGCATGATGCTCAACATCCTGTGATTCTGGGCAAATCACTTAATGTCCCATGCCAAACTAAAAATTAATGTGTCCTTGTGTAAGCAACTGGTGCTCATGTAAATCGCTCTGGTACCAGATACCTTTTGGTCATGTTTGTGATATATATAACTGCAGGGAAGAAACAAACCACAAAAGTCCGTAAATTAACCTGTTCCTAATCGTCTGGTAGCTTGGCACAAAAGTAGTCAGGCTTAATTTATTTATTTATTTACTATGCAATTTATACTGCGCAAACTAAACCCGAAGGTGTCAAGGCGCCTATCAAAAAAGATCAAAAAGGCAGAGCACCACTACAGGTAAGCGCGCACAAAGAGACGGGTCTTCAAGGCAGTTCTAAATGATTGTAAAGTGGGAAGAGACCTTAATTCCAGTGGGAGAGCGTTCCACCACTTTGGGGCCAGATTGGAAAAGGCTTTGCCACCCCATCTAGTTTTCCGGATACGCAGAACTGAAAGAAGAAGTCTGTTGGAGGAACGAAGGTTCCTGCCTGGATTGTAACGAGACAAAATGGATCCAATTCCAGTAGGGCTGTTTTTTGCTAAGGCCTTATAGGCCATACACAGGGTTTTAAAGAGTATACGGTCCTCAACAGGAAGCCAGTGAAGCTGCTTCCTGGCAGAGGTGGCAGAGGCACATCGGGGTAGATCCAGGACAAATCTGGCTGCTGCATTCTGGACCACCTGCAAGCGCTGCAGCTGACTTTTATTCAGTCCTGCATACAGCGCATTGCAGTAGTCCAGACGGGAGCCCAGGAGGGCAACAGCGAATTGCTTCCTTGCCTGCAGTGAAAAATAGTGCCTAATTTTCCTTAGTATGCGGATGATACCCGAACAGGTCGATACAGTCCTGTTGACCTGTTGGCACATACTGAGGATGGGATCAATCATAACCCCAAGATTTTTGGCTGAGGAGGTAGGATCAGGACAAGCTCCCAATCAGTCTGGCCACCACTCAGCTGACCAAATCTCCTCCTTTCCTCCAAACACCATCACCTCAGTCTTCTCCCCATTCAGTTTCAATGAGTTGTGAATCATCCATTGGCCGACTGCCTTCATGCAAGATCTAAAATTGGAGGCAGTCGACATAACTGACTGGGAGAGAGAGAGAGACGAGGATCTTAATTTATAGGCAATGTCTAAAGTATTTATGCAGCACACAAACAAAGTAAAAACACCAAAAATCCCAAACCAACTTAGAAAAATAGAGTATATTGTAATAAATAAAATGATACTAAAATTACAAAACTCCAATCAGTTGAACTGGAGATATGCATTTTTAAAGTTTTAGGTAAGTGTAGCGCCTTAAAGCTCAAAGCGCCACTCAGTCATCTAGTTGTACTAGACCGGGGGAAAGTCACAGGTTGAGGCCAACTGCGCTGGAGTGCAGACTAGATAAAGAGACTAGGTAGGTCCCTCTGAAAAAGTTACCTTAAAGTCCGATGAGACGAGTACAGTTTTCATTGGATGAGGCTTTAAGGAGCAGATAGAGCATTGCAGACGGTCGTTGCTGTAGCGCAAAGAGCTGGCCTCGCATCGTGGATGGTCCTCACTATAGGGTGAGGATCTGGTCGAAATTTGTGGGCGGGCAGTCCTGGAGCTTTGTGTTGGTGGTTACCGCTGGCTGTTGAGCGAAGTGCAGATCTCAGGTCACTGGAGCTTTATGTTGGCTGTCGCTGCTGGCAGCAATGTCTCGTCACAAGCAGGCTCATTCGCGATCACAAGAAGCTCAAAAATGCTGGATTCCTTCTTTCTCTTTTCAGAGGCTAGCACTCTGATGCCAACCAGGGGACCAGGTCCTTGGGATGTGCCCCTTCAACATCAGGGACACACTCTAGCAGGGGCCATCAGGACTCTGGCAGGTCTAGTTGCAGGTCTCGGTAGGTCCAGTTGCAGCAGATGAGCTGGGCAGGAGGGCTCTGGTGCTTGTTGTTTCCCTTTTGCTCGGAACAGGAGTACAGCTAACTAGTCTTTGGAGTAATTCTGGTGGTCCTGGGTTCAATGAGCAGGTGCAGTCTTGCTTCCTCAGTCAGCAGGGCAGTCCTTCCGAGTCCTCAACAGGCCCGGAAGTGATCTCATGAGTGAATCAGGATGTCCAATATGTATACCTGCTGCCAGCATTTGAAGTGAGGGGGGACTCCTCATACGTCCCTCACATCTGGTTATGGTAAGTACCCTCCTTCCCCTGCCCAGGCTCCAGGATGTCTAAGGGACTAAAGTATGGTTTCAAGTTCTTTGTGAGTGTGCTGAAGTCAGCCCTTTGAAATTGTAGTGTGGCAGGGAACAGCTCTGCCCTTCCCATCTGGCAGGATGGCCCATTCTGCCAACACCCAGTCTTCCTTTGTCTCACTTTCTCGTGAGGAATACATGAAGGACAGTTGCCAACTACAGACAGTCATGTGACCAGGATACAGGCTGCAGGCACTAAACGGTTAGGAAAAGAAAATTCCAACTTTCTAAAAGTAGCATTTTCAAAATTGTTAATTTAAATCCAACTTTAAAATACAATTCAATTACAATTCATATGTAAACATGACATTCCTACCTGGTCCCAATCAAAACTCATCACTTATTGAATGTAATAAGGCAACCCAATGTTATCAAGTGGAAGGGATAGACCTCGACGTAGTGAAAAATTAGAGATTTTTCTCTACCAGTGCCTGTAAAATGTACACATGTCCTACTTTTTAAATACAATGCATCCTGCTGTATAGAGCGTACTCTGGGTATGACCTGTATTAGAAAGGAATGTTTGGGCCTGGCTAAAGATTTCTTTTGCAAGGTGGAAATGTCGACACGGAGGGATTTCCCTAAAACTAAATACTGCTTACTCTTATTGCCTTTACCTGTAGTAAATCTAGATGTTGACACAATCATTGCTAAGTGTGACACGCCGGGTAGTTGGGGGGGAGGTGTGATTGGGAGGGATGGGAGGTTTGTTTAGATATATCAAGTATTTTTTTTCTCTTTACCTTTAGAAATTTGGCTGCTTATAACTTACGTGCTTAATGATTATTTTGTTGTCCTATGATTTCCTTGTAGCGAAAAGTGGAACAATGCGTATGTTCATTATAGATCAATCAATCAATCAATCATGATATTATTATAGCGCACGACTCACCCGGGAGGGTCTCAAGGCGCTGGGGGAGAGGGGTCCGCTACTGCTCGAAAAGCCAGGTCTTGAGTTGCTTCCTGAAGGAGAGATGGTCCTGGGTTCGCCGAAGGTGGATGGGGAGGGAGTTCTATGTCTTGGCTGCCAGTTATGAGAAGGATCTTCCTCCGGCGGTGGCTCTGCGGATGCGTGGAACGGCGGCGAGGGCGAGGCTGGTCGACCCTAGCTGGCGGGTGGGCGTGTAGAAGGTCAGGCGGTTGTTGAGGTACTTGGGGCCTTGGTCGTGGAGAGCCGTGTGTGCGTGGGTGAGGAGTCTGAACGTGATCCTCTTGCTGACAGGGAGCCAGTGCAGGTCTTTCAGGTGGCCGGAGATGTGGCTGTGTCGGGGGATGTCAAGGACGAGTCGTGCGGAGGCGTTCTGGATTCGTTGGAGTCTTTTCTGCAGTTTGGCTGTGGTTCCGGCGTAGAGGGTGTTTCCGTAGTCCAGTTGGCTGGTGACGAGTGCCTGGGTGACCGTCTTCCTGGTTTCGGTGGGGATCCATCGGAAGATCTTTCGGAGCATGCGCATGGTGTTGAAGCACGATGATGAGACGGCGTTGACTTGTCTGTTCATCGAGAGGGAGGAGTCCAGGATGAAGCCCAGGTTACGTGCGTGGTCTGTTTTTCTTGGGAGTGGTGCCCAGGGCAGGGGGCCACCAGGAGTCGTCCCAGGCTGAGGGCGATGACCCCAGGATGAGGACGTCCGTCTTGTCTGAGTTCAGTTTCAGGCGTCTGTTCTTCATCCACTCGGCGACGTCTTTCATTCCTTCGTGTAGGCTGGTTCTGGCGGTAGCTGGGTCGTTGGTGAGGGAGAGGATCAGCTGTGTGTCGTCGGCGTAGGAGATGATGTTGAGGTTGTGTTGGCGTGCGATGGCTGCAAGGGGGCTCGTGTAGACTTTGATGAGGGTGAAGCTGAGTGATGATCCCTGTGGTACGCCGCAGATTACTTCTGTGGCCTCGGATCTGAACGGGGGGAGGTAGACTCTCTGGGTTCTTCCGGCGAGGAACATGATGATCCACTCCAAAGCCTTCTCTTGGATTCCGATGTTGCTGAGGCGCTGCACTAGGGTGCGGTGGCAGACAGTGTTGAACGCTGCGGAGAGGTCCAGGAGGAAGAGGGCCGCTGTTTCCCCGTTGTCGAGCAGGGATCTGATGTCCTCCGTGGCTGCGATGAGGGCGGTCTCGGTGTTGTGGTTGGCTCGGAATCCAGACTGCGATTGGTCGAGGGATCCGTTCGTCTCGAGAAAGGCGGCAAGCTGTCTGTTGACGGTCTTCTCGATGACTTTGGCAGCAAAAGGGAGGAGCGAGATGGGGCGGAAGTTCTTGAGGTTGGTGGGGTCCGCTGTTGGTTTCTTCAGGAGAACGATGAGCTTGGCGTGCTTCCAGCTTTCCGGGAAGGTGGCGGTGTTGAAGGAGACGTTGATGATGTCCCGGAGTTGGGGTGCGATGATGGAGTCTGCCCTGTTGAAGACGTGGTAGGGGCAGGGGTCGGTTGGGGATCCGGAGTGGATGGTGTTCATAGTGTGGGTGGTGTCTTCAGTGCTGACCGGGGTCCAGGCGCAGAGGGTGGTGGTGGGTGGCGTTGGTTCGGTGGGTGGGCGCGCACGTGCCGACTGCCATAAATGGAGAGTGGGGGGGAGGATGGAGGGAGTAAGGGAGGAGCAGCTGGGAAGTGGGAGCGGGGTGGCGAATGGTAGAGGGAACCGAAGGAAGCGGGCAGGGCCGCGGGGGAGCAGCGGCAGGGAGGGAGCGGGGTGGAACAGCGGGAAAGGCGGCAGAAGCGCTAAAAACAGAAAAAAACAAAACTGGGTCACAGCGGAATTAAGGGGAACAAAAACAGGGACACAGCAGACCAATACTGTGGCTATCAGAGGAGAGACCAGGGGGAGGAGAAGAGCCTCGCCAGCAGGGGCAGGCGCGAGTGGGCGGCGGCAACAGGGGACCGGGTGACCTCAGGAGGAGTCACGCGGCGGGTCAGGCTAGGTACAGCTCCTGCCTTAAGTATCCAGTGGGAGGGAGGAGCAGCTGGGAGGTGGGAGTGGGGTGGCGAATGGGAGAGGGAACCGAAGGAAGGGGGCGGGCCGTGGGGGAGCAGCGGCAGGGAGGGAGCGGGGTGGAACTGCGGGAAAGGCGGCAGAAGCCCAGGAGGGCGTGCCTCCCCGAGCAGGAGCACAGCGTTTGGAGCCACAAAAGCCTGTTTTCGCCCCTAAAATCGTCGGGAATGGGAGTAAGACTTGGCAATACCCCGGTTGGTGCATAACATGGAGTGCCCCTGACAACGGCGGGGTCGGCCGGTGGGGAGCAGTCTTGGAGGTGGGCGCGAGGCGTGGGAGCCCTGACTGCCGCTTTACCCCACCATTCGGATTGTTAGAGGGGCGCCTTTGGAGAAAGTGGCGGTGAGTGCCCTACCCCGTGGGGGGGTCTCCAGGATCTGGACCTGGTTCCGGGTGGCACGCCGGGGGGACGCTCACCGGGCCATCGTGAGGGTGGTCCGTTAGCCCGACGGATCCTCTGCAGGTCGCAACTGGTTGCGGGGGGTGCCAGGAGGCGCTCCCCGCCTTGAGGCACACTTGTGAGAGGAGGGCTCCGACTGGAGGCTGGGGCCCGGAAAGTAGCAGGGGCAGCGCTTGGGAGTACGAAGAGGCGCCGGACGGGACCTCCCATACACTGGCCAAAACAACGGTGAGATCCGGGGGGAGCCTATTGCGGACTTTGAGTGGCGGAGCAGTGGACTGAGGCGTGAGTGACTGAGTTTGAGCCGACCAGGTGTTGCGACCGGATGATAGACCCCAGAGGTGATGCAGTAACTCTAAAGGGCGGCCGCTTTTCCTGGATGCTGTGCAGTTTGTTTGATGTGTAATGGACCGGGAGACGAGGTGAGGCCCGGTGAAGATTCTAGGGGCTAACCTGGAGAAAATCTGTCATTAAGCATCAGAGAGGGACAGAGGCTCTACGACTCGGATCATAGGAGAGGAGAGGTGTGCCTCGAACCTCCAAAGGGGCCAGAAATGTTCATTTCAATAAATTCGATCGTTACATTTTACCCAAGGGGTCCCAGGCGGAGTCCCAGGCGGAGTCGAAACGGGCGCAGATAGGAGAAGAGGTATTTGTATTTGTATTTATTTATTTGTAAAGCGCTAACATTCATCCTGAGAGGACATCACGGCGCTGAAGAACATTGCAAGTGATTTGGCATCGGCTCTGTTTGAAAATTATTGATCTGACCTGGGGAAGAGGAATGTTTTCAGTTGTTTCTTAAATGAGACAAAGCAGTCATTTGTTCTAATTTTGGGGGGTAGCTCGTTCCACTTTGTTGCCGCAATGTGAGAGAAGGCCCGCTCTCCCATCCTGACAGTACGAGCTCGGGTGATGACTGCTCTTCCTAACGTCATAGATCGTAGGTGTCTAGAAGGTTTATGAAATCTGACCCTGTCATGTAGGATGGTGGGGCCTGTGCCGTGGAGTACCTTATAAGAAATGCACAACAGCTTAAAGATGGCTCGTTGCCGCATTGGGAGCCAATGAAGTTCACGCATGCAACTTTTAGCTGAATCAAATTTTCTTTTGTTGCAGATGGCTTTGGCAGCGGCATTCTGAACCAGCTGTAATTTAGAAAAGAGATAATCCGCCATACCTACAAACAGAGAATTACCGTAGTCCAGCCTACTCATCAGTAGTGACTGGACTAAGGTTTTCCTGCAATCCGTTGGCACCCAGGGGAAGACACGTCTAAGCAACTTCAGAAGTCCAAAGCTCCTTCCACAAGTTGTAGAAACATGGGATTTCATGGATAAATCCCTATCCAGTATTATACCTAAGTTTTTTGCTTTAGCAGTGGGGTTGGGAGGTAAACCCAAGTCACTTGGCCACCAGCTGTTGTCCCAGGCCTGTGTGCCTCTGCCGAACAGTAAGATTTCAGATTTGTCGGCGTTTAGTCTAAGACAGTGGTCCTGCATCCAAGTTGCTAATTCGGTCAAACAGTTCGTCAGTCTAGTTTTGGAGTCATCATTTCCATCAATGGTGACCATCAGCTGAGTGTCATCAGCATAGGAGCACATTTCTACGCCCCACTTTTTGCCAATGGTTGCCAGCGAGGAGACGAATACGTTAAACAAAGTTGGGCTCAATGACGCCCCCTGGGGAACTCCATATTTTATGAGTCGTGGAGGGGATGTGTAGTCACCCAAACGTACTGATTGGGTTCGATCCGCTAGGAACGATTGTAGCCATCCCAATGCTTTGCCCAGTATTCCTTTCTCTGCCAGGATGTTCAACAGTTGGTTGTGGGGTACAGTATCAAAAGCCGCTGATAGATCAAGAAGTATCAGTGCGACTGTTCTACCCTGATCTACCCTGGTTCTGATACTGTCTGTCACCGCTAAGAGTGTAGTTTCGGTGCTGTTGTTTGTCCGGAACCCTGTCTGTGAATCATCCAGCAGGCCATTTGCTTCAAGAAATGTGGACAGACTTCTGTTGACTAACTTCTCCAGAACCTTTGATAAGTAAGGTAGCTGGGATATTGGTCTGTAATTGGCCGGATTGTTTACGTCTGCTCCAGCCTTCTTTACTAAAGGGGTGACTAGGGCCTGTTTCCATGAATCTGGAAATTCAGCAGAACTAAGGGAGAGATTGAGTGCTCTGGTAACTGCTGGACATATTACAGGAGTTAATTGGGAAAAAATGTGATGTGGACAAGGGTCAAGTGGAGAACCCGACTTGACCTCAAGCATAACCTTTTCTACCTCCTCTTCTGAGAACGGGCCGAAACCATGGCAGCTGGTGTGTGCAACGGTTGGTACATCCTGTTCATGGATTTCGGTCAGGTGATTTGGAAAGGAGGCGTAGATGGTATCAATTTTTTCGCAGAAAAAGTCATTGAGCTTATTACAATTTTCCTGTGAGGGGGTAAGATGTAGGGAAAGATTAGTTGGGTTGCACAATTCTTTGACGATTTTAAAAAGTTCTTTTGAGGAATTTTTATTCTCAGATATTCTACGTGTGAAGTATTCCTTTTTCGCCTTTCTGATTGCCCTGTGATAGAGTGTTTGAGCTTTCCTGAAGTTATCTTTGGTCTCATCAGTTTTGGATAATCTCCATTTATGCTCAGAGGAAGTACAATTTCTTTTTAGAAGCTTAAGTTCAGGTCCGTACCATCTCTCTGATTTTTTGTTGCCTGGTGCATGACGAGATTGAGTGGTCGAACAATGTTCAAGAGCATTTTTGATATTTTTGTGAAGGAGATCTATCTCCTCATGGATATTGGTGCTTGTGCACGAGGGGTGGGAGAAATTATTTCTAAATTTATCAATTGTGAAAGATTTCCAGTTTCTCGTGCTTACTGTAAAAACATTGTGCTTTTTGGTCTGGGGGATAGGAAGATTAATACAAAAGGTAATCAAGTAATGATCAGTCCATAACAGTGGTATTAAAGGGTCAATGTCTATAGATTCAATATTAGAGAACATCAAATCTAATGTATGCCCTGCAATATGAGTTGGTTGATGGACTCTCTGAGATAATTGAAGGATAGCCATGTCTTCCACTAGTAGATTCGTCAGGGAACTACTACTGTTGTCCAAATGTATATTAAAATCTCCAAGAAGGAGGATATTCTTATTCTTCAAACAGACAGGCATGATTTGTGTAAGTAATTGTGTGCTAAAATTTAGAGTGCAACCTGGGGGATTATAGATTAAAAAGCCTCCGAATAGTACATTGGTGTTCATGGACACAGTAAATGCCAAGACTTCATATTTTTCAGCCGGCACGATAGTCTCTTGCCTGCATGAGAGGTGGTCTCTGAACAATAGAGCTACACCCCCACCCCTTTTATCGGCTCTATTAACATTCAATATTTTATAGTCTGGGGGAAGGGCTGTGACTATATCAGGGATATTATGGTCATCTAGCCAAGTTTCCGATAAACACAATAAATCGGGTTGGTGTTCATTAAGAAGATCCCAAATATAGGTGGAATGTTTGGGTAATGATCTCGCATTCGTGTATAGGCATTTAAGGGGGACTGTAGGTACATTTAGTGTCACAGGGGACAGCGTGGGGGTGCATTCCCATCTACAATTATAACAGCTGAATGGGCCATAAGTATCCATTGGGGCCATGTGGGCACAGTCAGATGTATTTATGGCCGTCATGCCAGCCAGATCCAGCAAATTACGGCGTGTATAAGTGAAGTTTCCGCTAGAGTCCGGCATCTTACCCATGATTTGGGCAGGGGTCCTGGCCCCTGTCCCCGGTCGGCCGCGGACGGGCGCAGACGGGCTTGGCTTAGGCGCGGCTTCGGCGCGCATCCGGCGCGCCCGCTGCGCCAGCCCGCTGCGCCGTCTGGCCACCTGACACATTATATAGAGGTCACTCCTGCTTTGGTAGAACCAACATTGTCGGATCTTATGGTGGCCATTAATGGTGTCCAAACGTCTCTGGGCCAGAAGATGGAGGCTCTGAATAATAAGATTGACACCGTCGCGATTGAAGTGGGGCTGATCAGAGCGGATCACACGAAGGAAAGTCATTGGAGGTTAAGACAGCTAGCCTCATAGACGATGTGAATCTGTTGCAACAGGAAATGCACGAACTTAAGGCCTCAAGAGTCCTCACAGATCGCAAGTTGGATGATTTTGAAGGGAGGGTACGGCGTAACAACGTTCGCATTTTGGGGGTTCCCGAGAAATCAGGGTCAAACGCCTGACCTGTTTGTTGAAAATATTGTACTCAACCACCTCAAACCTAAAGGCCTCAGCAAATTTTGTACGATCGAACGTGCACATAAGGTAGCGGGGGGCAGACCCAGGCCTGGGGCGCCTTCCCGCCCTATTATTGCAAGGGTCCTGAACTTTCGAGACAGAGATGCTATTCTACAGGCGGCTAGACTGGGTCCCCACTGAGATTTGAAAATGCGACCCTCTTTCTTCCCTGACTTTACTCAAATGGTGCAAAAGCAGCGGCAGGGGTTCTTGCCGGTGAAAAGGAAATTGCGTGATAAAGGCATGAAATACACCATGATGTTTCCGGCGCGTCTTCCAGTGGAGCTTTATGGGAAGGCCTGTTTTTTTGACAATCCTGATGTGGCGGCGGATTGGTTAGACAGTACGCATGCGACGGAGAGCCAAGACAAAGGAGAGGCGGGTGAACAATAAATGGTTGAAAATGGTGACTGTGCGGGCTTGAATGGTGGCATGTGGTATATGGGAGGTGGGATGGGCGAGTAATAATTCCCCGATACCGCTAAGTTGGTAAAGATGCCTTGAGGGATTGATCTATGCAGGGGCGGTGTAGGGAGGGCATGAGAGGGGGGGGGGTGGACTTATCCCGGGGCCCTCCTCTATTTTCTACTTTTAGTTGGTCGTAGACTAGGTTGGGGGTGACAGGCACACTGTTAGTTGCGTAAGCGTTATCATGGTTGGAGAGTTTCCTCTCCGGGAGATCACAATCTATCAGCTTGGGCCCCTTTCGTTCCATCTCAAGGGCTCTCACGAAGGGGGTGCCACAGGGCTTATGCCTTAGCCCTACATGTTCAATGTATATGTGGCCCCCCCTTGCTGAGATTGTGCGGAAATATGGGTTCATACCGGTTTCCTACGCTGATGACACCCAGCTCCTCTACCCTTTCAGCTCCCTTGGCCCCAAAGTCAAGGAGAACTTTGCTGAGGGTATGAGGGCAGTGTCACATTGGATGGCTGCGAACTGCCTCCAATGTAACGTGGGAAAAACAGAGGTCATGTTCTTTGGCAAGGCGAGTCTCCTCTGGTCCCCAGACTGGTGGCCAATAGATCTTGGCCCAGTACCCACATCCAAACCTCATGTAAAGAATCTAGGGGTGAAGTTGGACCAAAAGCTGACCTTGAAGGAACACACCAATTACATTGCAGGGTTGTGTTTCCATAACATTGGCCTTCTCAGACGTGTCTTCCCGTATCTCCCTGCCACCTATAGGAAGACACTTGTACAGGCCTTGGTTACCAGTCGTCTGGACTACTGCAACGGCCTGCTGACATTAGCAAACGCAGATGCAGTAGGTTGTTTGCAGGTAGTCCAGAACACAGCAGCAAGATTGGTCATGAGTGCACCGGCCAGGACTCCCTCTAAGCCCTTGTTGAAAGAACTACATTGGCTCCCCATACGGCAGCGCATCAACTTTAAGATATGCTGTAACGTCGACAAATGCCTTTATGGAGCAAGTCCTAAATACCTGTCACAATCCCTTGAGCTGTACCAGCCTAGCAGGTCTCTCCGCTCAAGCAACCAAGCCCTTCTAAAACTCCCTGCCACCAAGAAATCCAGACAAGGAGACCGTGCTTTCTCCTCGGTTGGACCTGCCTTATGGAACAAGCTCCCCACTGATGTAAGAATGACCACCAACCACTTGTCTTTCAGAAAGACATTAAAGACCCTTCTCTACCAAGAAGCATTTCTGTCCTTTTAACCTCCTATGTCACACTATCTGATGATTCTACAGCTGGCAAAGCGCGGAGATACCCTTACGGGATTGATTCCTGCGCTATATAAGAAATTAAAATTAAAATAAAATAAGCTACAGGCAGGGGTGCAGGGTGGGGGGGATGAGGGAGAAGAGTTGTGGGGGGTTTGAAAACTCGAGCTTTTCTCAAAATTGAGATCTTAATATGTGCAATATTATCAATTTTGTTTTTTTTGTATTTTTCATGCATCAGGTGACTTAGATATGATGTACCATTTCAATGTCTTCTGGTAGACAGGGGTTGGGGATTACCATGCTCAGTTGGAACGTTAATGGACTAGGTGACAAGATAAAAAGGGGGTGGTTAACCAGCTGATCAAAAGACACTCCCCGGATGTAGTGTTGCTACAGGAGACACATCTAATTGGTAATCGTTGTATGGCACTGAGTAGGGGGGGGTACAAGTTAGTGGCTCATGCTAGATTTACCATGGGGTCCAGGGGGGTGGGGATTCTAGTGGGAAATTCCTTCCCACTGACCATACAGGCCACTTGGGCAGACAAAGGAGGCAGATACATTGGCATTTTGGGGTTGTGGGAGGGGATGACGTTACTTTTTTGTCTGTGTATGTTCCGCCGGCCCTGCAGACTGACACTTTTAGAGACCTGTGCAGAATTTTTTTAACTCTGCCCGTGGGGATGTTGTGGGGGGAGACTTTAATGCCGTGATGAATGTTGATATGGATAGGCACCCCGCCCGAACTCTGCCACCGTCTTGGCGGTGGTTATCGGATTTTGTAGAAACCACTGGGCTGGCGGATGAGTGGCGACTTAGGAACCCCGGGGAAACACATTATACGCACACTTCTGCCGCGCACCACTCCCTCTCAAGGATAGATTATTATGTTTTGGTGCCGACGTCACAAGTGCCAGGGATCCGAGAGGTGCGACATTTGGGTAGGGGGATCTCGGATCACTCACCGATCTGGCTTAGTATAGTATTTGGTAGAAAATAGAGAGGTACCCCTTGAGGAGATAAGGGAATTTGGGTTATCCAACCAAGACAAAAACGGTTCCCTTGGGGAGAAGCTAAATACAGATTGTGATACCAACGTTACAGTGTAAAATTACATACAACAGAAACAAACAAATATAATAAAATTGCATTTATTTACGAAAAGCTTAAAATCACAGACAAGGGTTTAGCTCTAGATCCCTACTACTAAAATACAATAAAATAATTTGACAGAAAGTACATATAATTGCGACCTGCACAATTAAAGAGACAGAACAGGTACAACATTAATTGGTTGAATACAGTTTGTATATTCTTGCTCCGTTGTCAGAACACCAGTATTGTATTACTAATATATCAGCATATCAATTTCGGTGTTGGAGACTCAAATTATACTGATGAATGACGCATTCATCAGTATAATTTTAAGTTGATCGCGTGGCTGGAGAGAGGGGAGTGGGCGTCACGGTTGGTACCAGAGCTGCAGACAGCGAGCATGGGCAAGATAACCGATCCACAGCAGATAGTAGATGAATTCTCGACTCACTACAGCGCAGTGTATATGGCTGCAGACACATATACAGAGGCCAAAAATGTGGATATGATACAAGATATCCAGATGCCCACGCTCTTGGAGGAGGACAGGACGTATTTAGACTCTCCCTTCACGAACAATGAGGTTGCACAGGCTATTAGAGGGGTGCATTCCGGGAATGCCACTGGCCCAAACGGAATCCCCATTGAGCTGTACAAATTAAATGCAAACAAGTTAGCGCCGTTTCTTCATGACATGTATATGATCAGCGTGTAGCCAATATAGTCGTTATTCACAAGGACGGTAAGCCTAAGACAGAGTGTTCATCCTATAGGCCAAACTCACTTTTAAACATGGAGCGGAAGGTACTAGCAAAAATTGTTGGCGACCAGGTTGGTCGGGGTTATTATGACCCGGATCAATCTGGTTTTATGCCCTGCCGTAACACAGCTCTCAATATACGGAGGCTGCACAGGATTCTGGCTGGTGCGTCACACATACAGGAATCGGCGGCCCTGTTATCATTGGATGCTACCATGGCCTTTGACCGAGTCGAGTGGCCCTATTTATTTGCAGTCTTGAGAAAGATGGGTATTGGACAGGAATATATCCGTTGGGTCTGCCTTTTGTATACGATCCCTCGCCAGGGTAGTGGTGAACAACCAGAAATCAGCCGATTTCCCTCTGGGAAGGGGCACACGGCAGGGATGTATGTCTTCTTTCCGAATTGTTGTTTGCGTTGGAACTTGAGCCACTGGCAGCATGGGTCAGATGGGACAGGACGAATAGAGGGCTGCGGTGGACGCTCGACTGGGAAGATCAAATCTCACTCTACGCAGATGACATTCTGCTCTATCTTACTACCCCCAGGGAATTCTTGATTAGCTTTCTGGATGTCCTCGCCATATTTGGGAAATACTCTGGCTTCGCCATCAACTGGCGAAGTCGGTGTTGTTTATTATCAGCGGTGACACCTCGGCCATCCCGAACTCCTGCCCCTTGCGGGTGGAGTCGGTGGGTTTTCGGTATTTGGGAATCTATGTGACCATGGACCCGAAGCTACGACATGACAATAATCTGGGGTCCCCGTTGGCTACATTCCGGCGTGATGGAAAGGGTTGCCACTTTCCCTGTTGGGTCGCACTGTTCTGTTCAAAATGATGTCTCTTCCCCGTTTCTTATACACGCTCAAATACAATGGATCTGGTTCCCCCTCTCATATTTCAAGGAAATGGAGTCCCTCCAGCGGCAGCTCCTCTGGGAAGGTAGACCGCATATTGCATTCTCCAAGCTCACTTTACCCTGGTATGACGGAGGGATCGGGTTGCCTGACCTCCGGAAATACTACTGGGCCTCCCAGTAGGCGGCGATTAACAATGGGATTTATGGATCGCCTCAGGACCCAGGGTATGCGATGGACCGAGGCCAGATGCCGGGCAGAGATCATACGAGAGGCCTCTATGCTAGGAAGGGCCGGTTTCCCCTTGTTGGGCCGGCAGCACATGCGGTTCAGGTGTGGCATGCGGTTGATTGGTATCTTAAGTGGGATGGGAAGGTTACATTGGCTACCTACCCCGTTATGGAGTTCGAAGGGATTGGGTAACCTGTGGAAGACGAAAGGCTTTGACGGATGGGATCTCATCTGGATCTCCCGTGTTAAAGATGTGTGGGGGAAGGACTTACATTTGATGCCCTGCAGGAAATTTACCAGCTGCAAGAGAGTGAGCGATACCGGTATCTTCAGGTTAGACATGCCCTACTGGCAAATATACCCCGAGGCACTACGCCCCCAGAGGCTTCCCCACTAGAGGATCGGGTATTTGACGGTCATGTTCCAACCAAAACTATTTCTTTGATTTATAAAAAACTGATCAATCATATCATACCATCCACTGGTAAAAATCAGAGAGCAATGGGGCGCAGATGGCCTAGAATTAGATGATGAAGACTGGAGGGAGGCAGTATCTTCCCCGAAAGTAGTGGCTATCCAAATAAGACTGAGATTGGTGCAATAGAAAATCCTACACCGGGCCTACATCACAGGACCTCGGCTTGTGCGGATGGGTCTGGCGGAAGAAGGGAAGTGTAGGAGAGGATGCGGAGAGGCTGGAACATTCATGCATGTGTTATGGTATTGCACCGAAATACAGCAATATTGGGCCAAAATCCATGAAAAGTTTACGGAGGTGCTGGGAGGAGAAGTGTTGTTGGAGACCCGACGTTGCGTCCTGAATGTTTGGGAACCCACTGATCTTACTACGCACGGGAAGAAATGGGTGACTCTGGCATGCATGATTGATAAATGTAACATCGCGCAGCTGTGGGGTGCCAGTCAAGTGCCCCAGATGGGGAAATGGATGGAAGATTTAGATTGGTGCATGTTTAGTGAGAGGTCGGTGTATGTGGCCAGGGGTCGACCCAAAATGGAAGAATTTGTTGATCGACAAGCTGCTGATATGTAAACTGGAACAACCCAAAATGAATCTGCAATGAGCATGAAAAATAAGCAGAAACAAAAAGACAGAGGCCGACTGAGTAATGTGTCAGAAGATAAAGAAATTGTGTTTCCGATGTGGATTTTCCTTTCCCCATGAAGGTAAATGTACTGCTATCTGGCAAATATGCAAAGGCTATGGGAAGGAATACCATTTTGCAACGGTTTGCAAAGCAAAAGAGAAACTAAGTGTGTCACAAAGAGAGAAGAAAATGGACTCCAGAAGGTTCTAGGCACACTCTAGCTATTCCCACTAGGCCAAACAACCACATAGACTAAGGCAAGTGGCAAGGAAACAACTTTGATCGTTATCAAATTTATGGTCCAACGGTTCAGTTACTCCATCGAGTGACAATGTGGAGAATGAATGTGCGATAGTGATTTTAGACACAGATCGATATGTGCATGTATGATTAGCTCCTTTCAAGAAAAAAACACAACTCTGAAAAGAATCACCACATGAAGCAACAAAGTTCCTTTGGACATTGTACTAAAATCACGCTTGAGGTTAAAGGGTGTCCTACACCTTTCATTATAGACAAATGGCGCGTCAGCAAACATGTTGGCAGAAAAGTACAAAGAACTGTCTTTGATGTCACTTCTCACACCATCAGAAACCAATGTGTGTACCAGAACAGTTTCTAGGGCCTTGCAGGGTAAAGAATCCTCTGAGGCGACCATGCTGCACAAGAAAAAGACAGTACAAGCACCGATTCATGTTCTCCAAGGTACTTTGTCGAGTGTCTGCTTATTAAGTTTCGACACTGTTGCTGACATGGGATTAGTTTCTGTTAACTACAACTTCACTGCCCATTCTGAAATAGTCAATTACCCACATTGTTTCTCGGACTTGGGAAACTTAAGACTATGAAGGTACAGCTTTACTTTAATGAAGATATTTGCCCCATTGCACAGCGACACCATTGAGTTGCTTTTCACTTACAGGAAGCTGTTGAGAAAGAATTAGAAACATTGTTAAAGCATGTCATAATCGAGCGATCAACTGGTCTGATGATGTGGTTTTCACTCATTGTGGTGGTGCCAAAAAAGGACGAATTTGTGTTGATATGCGGCAGGCTAACAAAGCAGTCGAAAGAGACACCTAGGTCTAAACATTGGGAACATGATCACACAGCTGAATGGCACCAAAGTCTTTTCTCACCTTCATCTGAACAAAAATTACCATCCTCTTGACCTGGAAGAAAACTGTAGGTAGACTACTACTTTTTCAATGCATATTGGTATGTTCAGATATAAAAGATTACATTTTGGTGTGTCAGCTGCAGAATTCTTTCAAGATGTCATTCATCGAGTAACTCATCCTGTCACCTGCTTTTAACTACAGTGATGATATACTAGTGTTTGGGACTACACAAAAGGAACTTGACAAAGCACTCGCACAAAAATGCCATCTGCTTGCTGATATAGGTCACACACTAAATGCTCAGAAGTGTGAATTTCACAAAACAAACTTACATTCTTTAAGCATATTTTCTTCGAAAGGGGATGATTCTTGACTCTCTAAAGGTACAAGAATTGTCATCTACTTGATCTCTAGAAGATTTGACCGTGCTGCAATCTTAGGCATGGGCAGCTACTGTCCCAGTTACATTTGTGACTTTGACATTGTAAGTGCTCCTCTAAAAACTAACAAAGCGAGATGTTCTGTTTAAGTGGTTATCTGAAATCTTACCGAAGTTTCAAGAAATTAAAACACTCAATTACAAATGCAAATGAAATGGCTTACTTTGAACCAAAATTACTTACAGTGATCATGGTAGATGCAAGCCAAGTGGAGCTGGAACCAATCCTTGCCCAACATAATGGACATCCCGATGCTCAGAGACACATTATGGCCTATGCTAGTCTGGGTCTATCTTAAACTGAACATGCTTATTCTCAACTGGAGAAAGATAGCTTGGGTATAATATGGGCATGTGAACAATTCCATGTATTTCTGTACGGAAAGCAAGATCATCAAGTGTTGCTCACCATTTTCATAAATTTTAAAGCCATGTTGCCTCCTCACATCGAGAGGCTGGGGATTGCGTCTGCAGGAGTATGATTGCAGTATTGTGCACAAACCGGCAAAAGATCAAAACCCTGCACACTACTTTTCACAGCATCTTAGCACAATGTCCAAAGCAGCTGAAGCCTACATCAATTTCAAAGTAAAGCCAAGTGTGCATGAAGCTCTTTATATTGAACAGATTCGGTCAGCTTCTAATACTGGCAAAGAAATGCTTAAGCTCAAGGAGGAACACAATCATGGAAGAAGCATATTCGACCTCTTACAAATGATGTTGAATACCAGAAATTCAAAAATGTTTTTAAGGAACCTTCTGTTGCACATGACTTTATCATATTAAGAGGGGTAAGAATTGTCATCAATGTGTTTTCGCGGTAAACTTGGGACGCTTGCTCACCGGGCATTCTCCAGGACCCCCACTGCCTTGCTGATTTTGGGACCGGCAACCGAGCTCATTGCTCATGCCGAACACCAGACTACACTTCCCAGCAACCCCGCTCGCGGCGAGGACGCCGCTGGCGCAGAAACCAGGTACTAGGAGGCGCATAAAGGGCCTACTGGGCCGAGGCCCTTGTGTTTCACTGTAAACTTGGGACGCTTGCTCACCGGGCATTCTCCAGGACCCCCACTGCCTTGCTGATTTTGGGACTGGCAACCGAGCTCCGACGCTCACGCCGAACGCCAGACTACACTTCCCAGCATCCCCGCTTGCGGCGAGGATGCCGCTGACGCGGAAACGAGGCGCATAAAGGGGCTACTGGCCTGAGGCCCTTGTGTTTTGCTGTAAACTTGGGACGCTTGCTCACCGGGCATTCTCCAGGACCCCCACTGCCTTGCTGATTTTGGGACCGGCAACAGAGCTCCGACGCTCACGCCGGACTACATTTCCCAGCATCCCCGCTCGCGGCGGGACGCTGCTGACGCGGAAAGCAGGTGCTAGGAGGCGCATAAAGCGGCTACTGGGACAAGGCGCTTGTGTTTCGCTGTAAACTTGGGAAGCTAGCTCACCGGGCATTCTTCAGGACCCCCACTGCCTTGCTGATTTTGGGACCGAGCTCCGACGCTCACACCGAACGCCGGACTACACTTCCCAGCATCCCCGCTCACGGCAAGGACGCCGCTGACGCTTAAACCAGGCGCTAGGAGGCGCATAATGGGGCTACTGGACCCTCGTCCCGCAGGACGCGCCGGGAGAAGCCCGGGACAAGGGCGGGCCGTCTGTGGACAAAGGAGGCCGGGCCGGGCCACCTCTCTTGGCTCCAACAAAAGCGGAGGTATTTGCTACATCTAATCCTAAATTCGGTTATTGAACTGTTGGAAGTGCTACTAATCTTTAAATCTGTTATTTTTATATTTGGACCACCAAAATCCTCAATTTTGCTTGAAATAAGTAAACGAAAAGGTGCTGCTGGCACACTAGATGACTTTATAACTAGAGCGGAGTCAGTATTGTGCCGTGAGATTGAAATGACGCAGCGACGGCTTTCACTTGACCCCTCAAACCTTCCAACCTTTAGACAATCTGCTAACCAAATATTGGATATTGCTCCGCAATTGAACGATGGTAGATGTTCCCAAACTGCCCAACAAAGCTTGAACAATTCTGTGTCTGAATCACCGCATAAAGAACCAGGGGTAGCTGGGATTTTTATAAGATTAAGGCCCCAAAAATTAGGAAGATCGTCGAAAGGTAAATTAAAGATTACGACGGAGGAGAAAAAACTGGGTGAAAAGAAAGAGAAGGCAGCCACAATAGTGAAACCTAATAAAGGGGACAGTATCGTGCAAGACTTTGAAGAGATGGAATGTAGAACGATCGGAGTGCAAACTGACATTGATTATCATTTGAATCAAGGCAAACATGGTGGGAGGGTGGAAGGAGAAGAACGCACAATGGTGGAAATTTTAAAAAAATGCTTTAGATATGATAAAGTCCCAGATAGATGAATGTTTAAATTCAAAATTGATAGCCCTTGACGGTAAAATAGATAAGTTAGACCAGATGACCACGAAATTATGTACTACTATTGAAGATGTTAACAGGATAGTTGAGGAAGGGACTTGTCTACTGTGTGAATTGGAGGCTAGATACACGGAGAGCGAAGACGTCAAAAATGCTGTGCAAAGTTCTGTACAATCTGGTCCCACCTTGATAAACTGTAACAGGATGGGGAGTAGCCCAAAGGGATCGATGGATAGCAATCCCTTAAATAATATCCCTGTTCTGGCAACTAACTGTTGGGACAATGCAGGGAATGATAGCACAAGGAAGATTAACCATAGTCCAAGGGGACTGATTTGATACCAAATGCTGATATTCTGAGATTACCCCCTGCGGCATGCCCATATGTACTGGTGTTATGGGGTGTCCCAGTCCTAAAAAGAGATCAGAAGGAACCATGGGTTAATCTCAGGAATAAAGTAGTTGACTGGTTCTCCAAATAAGTGAGAAGGCTTAGGGTGGATAGGTGTTTCACCAAAAGATATACAAGGTGACTGCATTGTGGTGAATTTTACACACCCCCACACTGTCTGCAAGCATATACCATCTCAAAGTTCTGGTATTCATGCCCTACCTCTAGGTTATTTTTACAAACCAGTTGCACCAAAACCAATTCAAAATTTTGGGACACTCACATTTTTAGAAACCTCAAATAGTTTTCATACATTATCCTCTCTGGAGGCGGTCGATTGACCACAAACGATGAATAAAAAAGATACAGAAGTAAATGAGAAAGTGGCACACATAGTTTGTACCCCAGAGGGAGACGTCATCTGTTACGAGGATTCTTTGGGAGGGAAACAACAACGTGGTTGAGAAATTATACTCTGCATTCCTACTTTAAGTTCATTATGCGAAATAGCGATATCTAGGGGAGCTAAAGGTGCAGACCCTATGTTTAGATGTGCATCATTTAGTGCCATAAGCTCCAATCGCATCCTTGATCTAAAAATGATATCCTGGAATATAGCGGGCTTGTGTTCAAACAATAGACCCTGAATGGAACAATTACATCAATACGAGTGATATTTGCATCCTTCAGGAAACCTGGGCCACTAAGACTGTACATAGGGTAGGATATAAAACCTTTCAAACAAATGCAGTCCCATCAGTGAGAGGAAGGCCTTCTGGTGGCCTTATAATTTGGGTGAATGTGACCTTGAATATTGATGTCACCCAATTATGTATTGACCCTCCTGATATGCTTGGAGTTAAAATAGTCACTGATGATAAAAGGGTCCTACATGTATATAATGTTTATAATAGACCATGTCCATTACACAGGGAGTCACCAATAATAGAAAACCTGGATTCACTTTTAAATGCATTACATCCAGGAATAAGCAAAGTAGTAGGCGGTGACATGAATTGTAACTATGAACCTATTGCAGGGTTACAAAACCTGTTAGAGGATGAAGACAGTGCCAACAAGATACCAGCATTGAACAGCAGTGGGGCAGTCTCAGGCGCTACCTTAGCCCTTCAAATCACAAGGGTAATGGCTTGTAATGGTATGAGGGCATGTAATGGGCGCCTACCATCGGACAGTCCCAAATCCCCTACCTTTTTCAGAAATAAGTGCCAGAGTAAAATAGTTTACATTATCCTATCATCGGACATTTGGTAGTTTGTTGTAGATATGGAGATTAGACCAAGAACAGAAAGCGACCATCGCCCACTTGAAGTTAGTTTTCGTAGGACTTTACTCCTGAGTGAGGTTGAGAATGAAAGTGTATTCCATACTATCCCAGATATCATCATAGTTAGCAATAATCGTCGAACAGTTAAATGGGCATATATCCTGAAACATGGGGATTTGATGGCTAATATTTATAGATCTTTTGCCAATAATTTTGAAACATTCGATATCTCCCAAGACGAGAGACACATTCCTGGATTTACATACTAGGTTTTTTAAGGAATTAATTGCTATAATGACAAAAAAACCTAAGAAGGTTGATGAAGCTGGTAACTCAAAGGCAGTAGGGAAACCCTGGTTTAATAGGGAGTGTCTCAATGCAAAGCTGGGGTAAGTCCATGCTATAAATAACAACAATATTTTAGCAGTCAAGGAGGCTAGGGCTAAATACAGGAAAACCCAAGCGAAAGCAAAATCTTTGTGGGATGAAGAAATTTGGTCCAGGATGCTATCTGCTGCTAAAATGAGTGTGACCAAAAGTCGTTCTGGGAAATAGTGGCAACAGAAACAAAAAAGAAAACTGATCTCGGGATGTCTTGTTAGATGAGACCACCTGGGTCAATCATTTCACCAAGTTATACGATCTTCCTGAGGGGAATCAGGCTCTCGCTGATGTTAATATACTACCAAATTTTAATGAGGAGAGACTAGTCCTACATTTTGAGATCCAGGAGACCGAATTAGCAATTATCTCAGTTAAAAACGGGAAAGCCCCGGGATTTGACAAAATACCAGGCGACATATAATCATGAAACTAACATTTGGGTACCTCATATCAATCACTTATGTAACGTTGTTGCTGCGGGTGCAGAATACCCAGACACATGGAAAGGTGTGGAAATAATGACTATTTTTAAAAAGGGCGATAGGAATGATCCAGCAAACTATCGCCCTATTAGTTTAATTGATATCTTACAAAAAATGTATGCAAGGGATGTTTTAAACCATATAAATATCTGGATGGATGAGGAATCAGTGCTCACCAAATACCAAGCAGGGTTATGAACCAAAATTAGTACTATTCACCAGGTCCTAAGGTTCTTTTGTTGGTGCTGGAAGTATGTCACTTTGAGAAAAGGCCACTTGTACGTAGCATTTGTGGACCTCCGGGCGGCGTTCGACCTAATGCCTCGAAAATTGTTATGGGAGACACTTAGGCGTCAAGGGCTACCGGCTAACCTTTTAGAGCAGGTCATAAATTTACATAGAAACAACTATGCAAAAATTAGGTGGGGCCCTGGTGGGGAGCTAACAAAACAAATACCAATAAAGAGGGGAGTCCGCCCGGATGTGTGTTAGCCCCTACATTGTTCTCCCTGTTCGTCAATGATATCCCATCCTGCATGGAGGCTTGTAGTAATGACTCGCCAAAATTGGGGGGTGAGAGGGTTTCATCCCTCCTTTTCGCCGACGACACCATACTTATATCCCAAACACCCCGGGGCCTACAGAACCTACTGGACAAGTTCCAGGCATACTGCAGCACAAAGGGCTTAGAGATGAATGTAAAGAAAACCAAATACATGGCTATAAACACTAATAAAAAATTATGGAAAATCTGACGCTAAATGGGTACAAATTAGAATACGTACGGAACTTTAGCTATCTGGGTGTTTCCTTGGATTCCAATCTAACCTGGAAAAGCCAGATTGAAAAAAGTAAAATAGTATTCACGCAAATTTGTTACCTACAATGAAAAAACATGGCAACAGTCTAAATAAAGTAATGTCACCAGCCTTAGAGATTTTTAAGTTTAAAGCACAATCAGCAGCACTATATGGGGCAGAATTATCGGGACCTATGTGCAAGAAATCTTTTGAAATTGGTGAGAACAAATTCCTTTGGGCTTTAAGACTACCGGTCAGTACTCAGTTGATACCACTCCTTTTAGACCTTATTTTGAAACGTACTGACCACCATGCAATCCTGAGACCTCTGATGCTCTGGGTCAGACTCTGGTCGACCCCTGAGTTGACAGATTACAAGGATGGTCTAAAAAGAAATCATGGAATTCAATTGCTGTAACAAAGTCTTATGGCTTAGACACGTAAGATCCTGGCTAATAAAAATTGGTTTGGAACAATTTTGGAATGAACCATCTTTACTAAATCAAACTTCAAAGAAGATCTTAAAGTTGTCATTCTGGGCATACATGAATTACGATGTGATAAATGGAAGAATTCATGGATCACTAACAACTAGTTTTTTAGTGTTCCAAGACCTAGCTCTCTTTGAATGTTTTCTTGATGAGGTGTACCCACCATTAACCAAGACACTCTATATGAAATATAGATATGGTATCTTGAGAACAAACGTCCGTGAATCAAGGTGGTGACAAAATAGTAACAATCAATGTACCCTATGTCATAATCAGGCAAAAGAAGATGATTCACATATTTTGTTCTTCTGTCCGATTTACGTAGTGCCTAGAAAAAGATGGATCAAACCCCTTTGCCTAAATTTAGGCACAAGATCATATAAAGAGGCTAGTAGAATTTTGAAAACTGATTCAAGCCAGGTTATTGTTTTCGGTATCAGTAGATTTGTTAGCTATAAACTTTATAAGAATGAAAATGGGTTTGAAATTATAAATAAATTTACTTGTTTTAAATCCATGAGAATTATTATCTCTTGGACAAGTGCTTCATTTTATTGATAATGCTGGTTGGCTGAGTAGTCATACATGAATTTTATAAACAGTTTGTATATACACATGCTTCCCACACTTATTACTATTGATATCTCTAATGTAGTTATATTTGCCCATTACTGTTAGTGTTGGATAGTTACCTATTTATTTGTGTTTTTTATATAAATGCCCTTTTACACTTTTAAGTATTTATGATATATTAAATGTGATTTATCTGCCCCCAAAAATTGTGCACAGGATTGCATTGTTCTGCTTTTCTAATTGTCACCACCGTTCATTATGTCTATTATGTCTAATGAATTAAGTTTCAAGTGTAATTGTATATGTATTTTATGCATCTTTTATGGTACAAATGTGCCGAAATAAAGATTTTTGAATAGTGAATAGTGTCATCCCTGAAAGCCTAAGGCACCAAGTTATTGTACTGGCACACAAAGGGCATTGTATTGCTGTAGTTAAAAGAGCCCTCAGAGATAGGGTGTGGTTGCTGCCTTTTGATGAATAACTTGAAAGGTAGCTTAAAGCCTGTCATCTATGTAACTGCCTGTCTCCCAAAACGAGACTGCACATGTTGAACATATCTGTTCTACCTAAGCAAGCTTGGGAGACAATTGCAGTTGACTTCTTTGGACCCATCAACAAGGACATAATCTCATGGTAGTTGTCGATGAGTTCTCACGTTTTCCTCTAGTGGAAGGCCTATCAACGCACATGACCGAGTAATTGAGAAGCTGAATGGCATTTTCACAATATGGGATGATCCCTCCATTCTCAAATCTGACATCGGTTCACCCTTCAATAGCCGAGAGTTCAAAGACTTTCTTAAATGTTTGAATATCAAATCTAAAAAAGTACACATCTGGCCACAGGCAAATGGCGTTGTTGGACAGTTTTGAGTATTTTGAAAAGGGTGGTTCAACGTGCTGTACTGGCAGGCATCAGACTTAAGTCTGCTTTATGCCCAGCCCTTTATGCCTACCATTCCACTACTGAGAAAGGTCTGCCACCTTGCTGTTCAAGAGAGCTCAGGGACAAAAGATACCTCAATGGACCACCAGCCGCTCAATTGACCCTGACGAGATTCGTGCTACTGACACCTCTTGTAAATGGAAAACGAAGGCTTATGCCAAGTGCCAACATGCTATAGACACAGTTTTCGGGAAGGAAGAACGAGATTTTGTTAAGCAAAAACAGACCTGCACAACATAGACTCGGTTTGATGCTGAACTGCTAAGAGTTGTGGCAAGTGAAGGACATATGTTAATTGCCCAACGACCTGGAAAATCCATAACCAGAGACTCGTCTCACTTTAAGCCTTTGTTCATCAGCTCCTGACCTCGCAAATGAGGCAAGTCCATTTGAGTGCCCAAGTCAAGCATCTTAGTCTTCTCCACAGATGCCAGATGAAGGCGCCCCTCCCCTGTCTTGTACAACTAGATCTCGAGGGCTGGTGCGAGCACCTTGACGACGCATCGAGGAGCTGGATTGTTTGTATATGTATATATTTGTTTGGCACTTTACATTTAACAGAGGGAGATGTCGTGTCCTGTGTTTATGGCATGGAGACTCTAGTCGTCCACTGTAGACTCCTTACAAGTAATATGTATTGTGATGGGTGTGCCTGGGTACGGTTAAAAAAGCTTGTAACACCAAACGTTCAGTTTAACGGTTGCATGCTAAAGAATAAAGATATGCAAACCAGAACTCTGTGTGTGGTGTAGTCTGTTACATGCTCCCAGGTTGGGAAGGACACTACATATGCCAGGGGTGTTCTCCTCTCCTTGGGCTTCCTTATAATAATAATAATAATAATCCTGTATTTGTAAAGCGCACAGCTACCCATAGGTTTGCCGGCGCTGGGGGCCGTCGGGAAGATTAAGCAAGTTATTGCCTAGAGTCGCATGGTGCTGGGCAGACCCCTACCCCTGCCGCTGGTGCTGGGGATCGAACCGAGATCCCCAGCATCTGGCGTCAGTCGCCCTGGCCGCTGCGCCACACCTCTTTAAAGGGTGATGTAGGGATGATCATGTTTAACCCAGACAAAGGTCCAGGGAAGAGATTTCTTATGGATGGCATTGCATAGTGAATCTAGGGGCATCACAGTTGTGTTTTACCAATGTCTGAAATAATAGCAATGTCTGAGTGTCACCCTCACAAATCACAAAGATATCATCTGTACATCTCTTCCAGAAAGCAATATATGCTCTGAAATGATTAGTGTTGGAGAGAATGACTCCATGTTCCAGTTCATCCTTGTACAGTACTGCAAAATGTGGTGCAAAAACTGCCCCAATGGAAGACCTCTTCATATGTAAATAGAAATAATTTTCAAATTCAAAGAAATTGCCTATGGGGGCTAGTTCTAACAATGATAAAAATGAATGATGTTGGATCCTGGTGTATTCTATTTCTGCGGCTAACAATGCTGTGTATGGTGTTGATGCCCTTTAATTGGGGTATGTTCATATAGAGCAGGAGTCTCCAACCTTTTCTGTAATAAGAGCTATTTGTTTCCAATGAAAATCCTCCTGAGCTTCTATTATTAGAGATGTAGCAGGAAAAGCATCAGATATGATTGCATTAGTGGCCAACATTTGAAAAATTACAAGCAGCGATCACTCCAGAGCATCAGCAAGGTTGTCAGCAGTATTGTATAAAATACTTTGTCAATGTGGAATACCTCTATGTGGGTAATACATAACAGCCATAGATGCATTACCCCAAGCCCCAAGTTAATTGTAATAGTCTCTGCAATACCATTTGTTTTGTATCACTCAAATAATAGCTTTAAATATATTTTGAAAATGTAACCGTTTTTCTTCAAACATCAGCATTTGAATTCTGTAAAACCACACAATTTCATTTCAAATACATGCTTCTCAGATTTGGTATGTATACATATAGTCAACCAAGCAAAAGCTTCTAATTATGTTCACTGAGCTGCACACAGGAGAGCTACTTAAAGGTAGCTGGAGAGCTACCAGTAGCTCATGACCTACTTGTAAAAGAAACCTGGTATAGAGGGATTCTATGTCCGGAGTAACCAATAAGGATCCTGTTGTGGGTAGATGAGTCTTCAATGAGATTCATAAAATCCATGCTGTCACATAAATAGCATGTTGTGAGGGGCACAAAAGGCTGGATGAAACAATTTGTCCCCTGGGGATGTGGGAAGCTATCAAGATTGTTTTTAACTTTTGGGAGAGTATAAATAACTGGAGTGTGTGGTTGGCTTCAGTTGAGGTATGAAAACTCATATTTGCTGAGAAAACTATCTCTTTAGCTTAATCTGTAAGACTGAGTATTTCACTTTGTTTCTCATTTGTTGGATCTTTTGTAAATTTTGCATAATGGTCAGGGTTATGAAGTTGGAGTAGGATTTCCAGTATGTTTGAGTCTGTCTTGTAGGGCAGTGCCTTCACCTTTCTCTGCAGGTTTGACAATACTGGTACTATCCATTTTGAGTGTGTGAAGGGCTCCACATTTTTGTAATGAGATGTTATATGGAATAAAGTTTTTTTTGTTAATTATACCTTGAGGTCTTGGAGTACTAGATTCTCATAAGTGAGAAACTCCACAGGTAAGGGTGACTTTGGATTGAAAATATTTGGAGGTAGGTATTAAGCCAGTTAAATCAGTTGGAATAGGAGTTGCCATCTAAAAAAAAAAAGAGCTTCAGAAGTGTTTTTCTAAAAAAACATTTCAAAAGTTCACTGTGGAGTTCCAAAACGTCGCTGCTTTCTAAAGGAACAAACGACAAACCTTTATTCAGTAAGGTGATTTCTGTACTGGAGTGTGAAGAATATTAGTTAAAGATAGACATTTTTTCTATACTGTCTACTCGGGAGGTGGGGGGGGCACTGATAGTATTTCTGACGGGTGCACCTATCCCCTAGGGTAATGCTAACCCCCTCTGGGATTTGCCTCTGCTCCTGCTTGGAGAGCGGGCCTGGCCCCATTGTAAAAATAAAAAAAAAGTTTCTCTCTAGAGTTTGTGCCCTAACTTGTACCTTCACCGGAATCCAATCGGTTCTCAGAATTTCCTGAACTGTCACACATTTGTGTTTATTGTAACAAGCCCACGGTCGATCAGAGTTGAGGTATGTATGTGCAACTGGTGCACTAATCATCCAATAGGTATGGATAGGTACTTTTGACTTTAACATTTTGGATACCGTTTCGTACTTTATTTGATTTTTTTTTTCTCACTTGCTTAATACGATTAAATTCTGATAGGGTTTTCTCAGTTTTGTTTAAGATTGACTTTGCATCTTTAATTACACTAGAAGGTTTTGGGAATAGAGTTTGCAAGTGAACACAGTAAGAAACTCCTAGAATAAATTGGTGATTTGGAGAAATAGATTGGCATACAACTGAGTCCAGAGTACTAAGATGTTTGCCACCACTTCCTGCTTGATGTGGTGGCAGCCAATCAGATCTCAGGATGAGATCGGTCGGCTCTGGGGATCCTCTGCAGCGTGATATTTACAATTATTTTACCCTTCATTTTTCCAAAACTATGAAACAGATTTGCACCAAAACATAAAAAAAGCTCATTCTGAATCAAGATCTAGCTTTCTGCCAAATCCATTTAGTGGTTTGGGATGTAGCTATGTCTAAAGTTCCTATGGAAACATGAAAGGGGAAAACACATTTTGGAACCCCTCCTTTTTCTTGGCCCCCACCTTTCACTGATCACCCCGAAAAGCTCCATGCACAAACTAGTCAAACAGTAGCACGTTTTTGGAAAGTGTCTTGGAGATTTCTCAAATGGGGCCAGAGTTATTAGCAACACAAAAAGGCATTTAGTTACTGTGTGTATATGTTTGTATGTCTCTATGTGTGTGTAAATATATATATATATATATATATATATATATATATATATATATATATATATATATATATATATATATATATCCCAAAACTGCCACTTCACCTTGCCGTCACTCCACACACCTCGGGTGCCTCCAAACGTGGCGGTGAGCCGTGTAAACTTTTTAAACACAGTCCGCTGAAATCACGTCAGCTAACAAACAGGAGCACATATATATCAGGCACGGCTGGTCCATTTGGGCGGAAGAGCCCCGCCCGCCTCCTTTTTCCCCTTAGGAACAGTGTCTGTCAGGCTGAACAAAAGTCAGCCTGACCGACACTATTCACTTTTAGTTTAAGCAGCTAGGAGACACACATGTGCATTAAGCGCTGGCTCCTGGCTGCCTGAACTGAACTTTGCTGGGCTGAGAGAAAGTCACAGCTCAGTTGAGCGTGACTTTCTCAGCGCAGCAAAGGTTGCTGAGGTCCTCCCCTCAGTGACGAGGGACTGCATCACTGATTGCCTCGCATCTGGGTGCTTCAGTTTTAAGCCCTGAAGCACCCAGGATCGAGTGTCAATCAGTGACACTTCATCACAGAGTGGGGTGGGGTCAGTTGTCTCCCTGACCTCATCCCACTCTGGGATGACGATAGGACTGCTGCCTTCCAAGCCTCCTGGAACCTCCAAGGCAGAGCAGACCTGGCTAAATGTAAGTGGAATTTAAGTTCTTTTTACATTGTTTGGTGCCTGTGTGCGTGCATGTGTGAATGTTTGGGAAAGAGTGTTGTAAATGAATATGTTTGTGTGTGTGAGTGTGCGCCTGTTTGTGAGTGTTGTGTATGTGAGCCGCGTGTGTGTGTATCCCGTCCGCCCCCCTCCCGCCAAAACTTACCGGCCGCCAGCCACATATATATATATATATATATATATATATATATATATATATATTCACTGAAAAAAGCATAGGTTTCACACCAGTTCTAGTTAGCTGGAAATTTTACTGACATAAAACCATTGAAATTCCCACGTTATAGTTAGTTGGACTCACTATAACTTGCGCGTGTAATGCACTGCTGATGACATCACATATTACATCACTCATGACATGGCCAGTGACATGAGTGATGTAATATGTGATGTCTCAAGAGAGAGAGCGAGAGAGACAGAGAGAGAGCGAGTGACAGTCAAGATCCATTTATGTGGAGCTAAGTAAACCTATGAATATATGTATATATGCTTACCTTGTTGATATTTTGGTCCTCAGTATTCTGGCAACATGATATGTTTGAGTCTATATTACTATATTAAGGTTTAATACCATAAGAATACATTGACAATGGGGATTTGAGAGAGCAGTAGAGGGTTATTGTTGAGTGCATTGAAAGACTGATCTGACAAAGGGCCAAGCCTTTGCAACGCAAAATTAGTGTATGTTCAAATATGAAGTAATATGATTGATTGCCTAATGTGGCATTAATCTAATAGTTATAATCCCATAACACTAGGATACATTTTGACGTGATGAACTTTGTCTATTATAAAGGTCAAAAGAGAATGTTTGTCTAAGGCGAAAGAAGGAGGTTTTAATGCTTTATTAATGTAGTAGTTATGTAAGAATTTGGTTTTCTTTGCCAAAAAGTCCACATTCCGGATTATGCCAAAGACAGGATGGCTGAGGGAGACAAAGTTATGCCAGTGGCTAAAGACCTTCAGATAAGACCACTGCAACTAGTATTGAGACAACGACAGGTTAATACATTTAAGCAGTTGTGAACTGGAAGGAGCGAAGCAGTGCTGTTTTGTGAGTGGGTGGAATGATAGGCACTGTGCTAGTAGGGCAGTTCTCTGCCTCAGGATGGCAGAAGGCTTAAGTAATGGTCTGGTACTCACTATGGCTTTGTGGTCAAGGGGCAGGATATAAAGTGCAGCTTAAGTAGTCTGAACAATGTAAATAACGTCCAGGGAGAGGCATGTACTGTGGTCCCTGTAAGAAATGAAACTCATTGGCTTGGCAGGTGTTGGCATTTGAGAATGTTAGCACTCTACAGTACCTGAGGAAAAGGTAATACAAGATGTGCAAAATTAAGAGGGTATGAGAAGAAAATGTCTAAACTTGGTTTTAAATTACTCGATACAGGCAAACAGCCAGATTTAAATGCTTGAAAGGAGTATTTTGTAGCCACTGGGAAAAGGGTATGCAACCATTTGGAAACATTCCAGGGAGTGGTGTGTGAGTAGACAGGCTGCCAATTTCCATCTGTCTCCAAGGAATTTTATGAAGTGGATGTTTGGAAGGAGTCATTTTAAAAGACTCAGGAAAACAGAGAAGTGTTCTCTGGGGCTGCGCAAACAGTCTAAAGAAGGCATTGGGTTACTGATTAAATGGCCCTGCTACGTGCCAGGATTGGAGGTTGCTAACTTGTTACTTTGGTCTTTGTTTTTTCCAGGATGAACTGGACATTTGGTTTGTACGCCCAACACCACCAAGTTTGCTGAAGGTGCTAGCATTAAAAGCTGTGTATTTGCTTCCTTTGAGATCAGTTCTAATGGATGAAATGATGTCGGACTACACATCCTTGGTTGATGCCTACCTCAACACGTACCGTGATGGGGAGCCAAACCAGCTTCCCACCACAGCGGTAAGACAAATCTTTACCCTTATGGGCAGAAAACAGTTCTGTTGTGTATTTCAACCTAATGAATCGTACTACCCTCATCCCCACCAATATAGAAATGTTGCAATAAATAGAAGTGCATTCAGGTTTTAGAATTGTGATTGAATTTTTGTTTTTGTTTGTTTTCGCATGATCTTTGTCAGCGGCAGAGTCCACAATACGCACAGCTGTTTAAAGCTTTTGTTCTCTCAAGTTCTCTAAGTCCATGCATGATCAACAACCCCCCTCGCAACATTCCCTCCCCTGCAGACTTTGGAGTCTGTCCCACAAGTGCATGATAGTGTTGATCATTGGTACATCTGATTTGAAGTGCAAGACATTCTGCATATGGTATGGCATACATCTGGTATAAGTAAACAGTTACACTTAGTGGGCTCAGCCAAGTTTGGCGGCCATATCTCACTGCAGAACTCTAGAGGCCCGTCCAAAGTACTCCTTTGAAATTCAGTGTCATGACGTGCATTTGATACACAGTTAATTTTCCATCTTTGAAGTCCCATTCCAGGGAGTCATCCTTTAATGTGTCCCAAGTCCTCAAAGATTTGGTTTGGATGACTGCAAATATTTTAACAACAATGTCTGAAAGTCTGAAAATTCTTCCCATTGTTAATAATATCAGTTCACGAGACAGCACCCACTTGCCTCCACTCCCCACCTCAAATGGCAAAGTCCCAGTATTTAGGAATCCTAGTATTTTCCTAGATTCTGATCCGTGTTAGGAAATGCAAATCACTGTTGTAACTAAATTCTGCTACTTTTCTTCTGATGTTCTTGTTGGGGGTTTTCACTTCCTTTCTTTTTTTCCTTTGAATCAGTTATTCATGCGTATGTTTGCTCTTTCATGGTTTGTGGATACTTCTTCTGTTGTGGCCTCCCTAAAAAAGAGTATCCACTGGCTTCAGAATACTCTGGCTTCAGAACATTCAAAATGCGTTGGCCAGAAAACTTGATCAAGTGTCAGTCTTTGGCAACTTCAATGGATTTGGGGCTAAAAGGGTTAATTTCAAATTATTCTATATTCCTCATATAACCTAACATGGCAAAGGCTCTAAATTAGTTTCTGATTATTTTATTAAATATCATCAAGGCTGATCTTTAAAATCTACCATCCTATTTAAACTTGATTCGCCCAAATCAGACTTAAAAACACAATTTTATTGATTTTTTTCACAAAGAAAAAAAAACCACTCAATCTCCATTACAATTATCAGTTATTCCTCCCCCCATCCATTCCATAGTCCTTGAAAACCAAAATGCAATTACAATACACCTATTCCTGTTCTCCTCCATTCTCACAGGATACAACAATGATATGCTATGTCTTATTCCGGTTCTTCATTGTAACAGTTGGCATCAAATGTACATGTCTTATAATTAACTAACCAACTAAATAACCCTTCCCACCCCCAGCCTTCCCCCACCCTGTCACCGGTGCGTCCTCCTATCATTCCGTCCTATAAATAATGTGTGCTTTGATATCCAGCTAGATTGTACATACTGGGGTACAGTCCATCCCATGCCCTTTCATTCAGTTTCCTCTGCGCTTGACTGGCCTACCAGTACCTGAACCAGCTCCTCCCATGCTCTTGCTGCTTCCAGCGCTTTCTCATTGTTCTGCCGCCGTGCTTGTCGCAGGCGAACAGCCCCCTCACTACTAGCCCACTTGAGCAATTCGGTCTTCCACCTCTTGACACTAGGCCCCTCCCTTGCTTTCCAATGCATCGTAATTTCCCTTTTTGCTAACACCAAGCCCATATCTATGAACTTACTAGTTATCTTTGTTTTTGAGGTGTGAGGAAACCAATGGAGCAAACAGACAACCATATCAAAGTCCAAGTGTCACTCCGTAATTAAATTCAATAGACATCCCACCTCTATCAAATAGCTCCCCAGACTCACACAACCCCACAAATATGCTCCAAGTCTGCTCCCACGACTGCACACCTAGGACACACACATCGCATTACTAGCACTATAAAAGTCTATAATCTTACCAGGTGTCAAGTACACTCTGTGTAATATGAAGAAGTGCACCTGCTGGAACTGCGCATTTCTAGTCCCCTTCCAGGCCCTACGCAGGATATGCCCCCACGCTGCTTCCGGTATGGTCTTCCCTATACTCTCCTCCCATTTCAAGTGCAGCCTATCTAGCGGTGCTAACCCTTCATTCAGCATCCTGGAATATAAACATGTAACCGCCTTAAACGTACCACTCGCCATCACCACATATTGACATGCCATTGCGGTTTTAGGCTCCATCAATCCCTCCTTCCAGTGTTTTTTCATTGCCCGCACCAGGGCTGCATGTATCAAAAAGCCTCCTCTGGGCAGATCGAATCTATCCTGTAGCACCTGGTACGTCAACAGCAGCGCTCCATCCTCATATAAATCCCCCAGGACTTGGATCCCTGCCTGCTCCCAGTCCCATAGCGACGTCCAGTCCCCTCCATGAGGCAGCGCGGTGAGCCTCCCCAATGGTATTTCCGGCTCATAGGGGTGCTTCTCCCCCGCCTTCCTTTGGCTTCTGTTCCAACACTGCTGCAGCGTCCTCTCTTCCAAGGTGAGATCACCAAGTGCTACGCGCTGCTGCATTACTATGAAAGATAGGACATGTCTTGGGATCCCCCTACCTCTTGCCGACTCTGGCCCCCTAAAGTCCACAGCCACCACTTGTGTAAGAACTTGCAGTTGCGCCGCTATGTAGTACAACTCCAGGTCTGGAGCCGCCAACCCACCTTCCGCTCTCGGCCTCATCAGTGTCCGGAGGGGCACCCTGCACCTCCCCGATCCCCAAATGAACCCCGCTATCATTGATTTCAGGCTTACAAATACTGAACAAGGCACCCATATAGGCAGTGTTCTGAACAAATATAGTAACCGAGGCAGCGCCACCATCTTCAGTAAGGCAATCCTTCCCATCACCGACAGCAAAGGGGTGCTCCAGAAGGCCATGTTTCCCTTCAAGGCTCTCACGCACTTCCCCGTGTTCCCCTCTAGGATGTCATTATGCCCATGATATATATGAACTCCGAGGTATGCTAGGCAAGACGGCTCCCACTGCACCGCTAGGGGCAACACAGGTGTCACCATCCCCGGGAGCACAGGAAAGAAACATGTCTTAGACCAGTTAACTCATAAACCTGACACCTGTCCAAAATCCGATAACATCTGCGCAGCCCTGGTCAACGCCTCACCAGTGTTTGCTAGAAACAACAACAAATCGTCTGCATATAACGATATGTGTTGCTGTGCTCCTCTGAAAGCTAGCCCCTCGTACCACCGTCCCAATCGAGCCTGCACTGCCAACGGTTCTATTGCCAAAGCAAACAGCAGAGGGGAGAGTGGGCAACCCTGTCTCGTCCCGCGGGCTACCTCATATTGAGGGGAAATCATCTGCCCAACCCGCACTCTAGCTTTCGCCGATATATACAGCCCTACCGTCCATCTCACGAATCCCTCGCTCAACCCAAATCTCCCCATGAGTTTATACAAATATTTCCATTCTTAGCTATCAAATGCCTTTTCTATGTCTACCGACAGTACTGCCGCTCCAGTCGAGCTTCCAGATGTTTATCCCAAGACCCTCAGTAGTCTCCAGACATTGGTGCAGTGTTCCGGGTAGGGATAAACCCAGCCTGATCATCGTGCACCAGATTAGTCATATGCTGCACAAGGCGCGATGCCAAAACCCGGCTAAGAATTTTATAGTCCGTGGTCAGCATAGCACAGTGGGCGGTACGCCGCCTTGACCGTATTATCGCGTCCCGGCTTTGGCAATGGGACTATTAGGGCCTCACGTATCATTCCCGGCAACTGACCCAATTCCCTTGCCTCCTCATAGACCTCCAAATAGTCTTGGCGCCAGTATATCTATATACTGCAAATAAAATTGAACCGGCAATCCATCTACTCCCGGGGTCTTGTTCCGTGCCATCTGTTTAATTGCACATCTGATTTCCTCAAGCATAATGCTTCGGCCCAAATGCTGCGCTTGTTCCTCTTCCAGCTGCGGAAGCATCAAGTCCTGCAGGTACATCTCTATTTCAGTCTCATCCGTGACTATTGTGCTCCTATAAAGCCTCTCATAATACTTCTGGAACTCATACAGAATTTCCCTCTGGGTATAAACCATGTCACCCCCCTCCGCCTCCAATGCCAGTATTGGCGTTCCCCGCGGCACGGGACCCGCCAGCCAAGCTAACAGTGTCCCCGACTTATCCCCCTCTGTGTGGGCCTTCTCAACATACTTCCTATAATCAAAGCAACGCAACCTCTCCACTTCCGTGGCCAACACCTCCTTGGCTTCCATTACCTTTTGCTGCAGTTCCGGATGCCTTGCCTTTTTGCCCTTCTCAACTGCTCCTCTGCTTTTCCAACATCCTGCAGCAGTGTTTTGCGTACCCCAGTATATTTGTTAATACAGAGCCCCGGACTACCACTTTAAAGGCGTCCCACTCCACCGCTCTGGTAGAAGCAGTACCCGCATTCTCAGAAAAGTAATATACTATCCCCTCCTCGACCTCTCTGCGGAACACTGGGTCTTCCAATGTCTCAGGGCGCAATCGCCACGTCGGGATGTCAGCCTTTTCCTTTTCCTTAGTCCAGTGCAAAGTAAGCAGCAGTGAGTTGTGTCGGACAGAGTTTTAGTAAGGTACTCGGAATTAACTACGGTAGCTGCAACTTATGAGGAACACAATATGGTATCCAGCCTCACATGAAGCTCATGCACAGCTGAAAAATAGGAGTAATCCCTATCTTGCGGATGATGAGACCTCCACACATCTACCAGATGCCATCTATCCTGCCATGCAAGCCTGTATTTGGACAGTCTATGCACTAGCGAGTCTCGCAAGGGGGGGGTGATATCTGTCTAAGGTCGCATCTGCTATGGAGTTAAAATCTCCCCCCAACATTATTGGGCCCGCCAGGAACTGCACCAGCGTCCCAGACATTCTGTCTAGAAATCTCGCTTGCTCTACATTAGGTGCGTAAATACTACACACAGTTACTTCCCTACCATAAAGGCGCCCTTCTACTGCCACAAATCTGCCCTCACTAACTATGGTTTGCTTAAGCATCTGAAAAGGAACCCCCGCTCTGATCCAAACCAATGCCCCCCTCGCAAACGCTGAATAAGCTGTGCTATAAACCTGTCCCCTCCATCTACGCTGCAATGCTAACCCCTCCGACTTAGTAAGGTGCGTTTCCTGGAGTAATGCTATGTGTACACCCCTCCTAACTAAATAGGCATGGACCTTGTGCCTCCTTGTCATAGTAAGTAGCCCCCGCACATTCCAGGTAATACATCGCAAATCATGTACTGTCCCCATTATCACAATGCAACTTCTTCACCTTTCCGCCGTCAAAATTGGACAAACCGGTGAACCCCAAAACCCAACCCAATCCCCAACTACCCCATCCCCCCACCCAGAACAGGTCCTAAAACAAAACTGTTAGTCCCCATCCAAACCATACCAAAACACGTCACACACCTAAGCCCAGCAGTTGTCACTGCAGGCATGCCTTAGGGGCAGTAAGGGGGGGGCCAGCGCCAACAGGTGACCGCTCCTGCTCATAGAGTAACTCCGCTGTGATCCCCCTATAATACCCATCCTGCCCCCGTGTGCCATTCATCAACGTATAATAACATCACTCCACATGGTATCTCCCCGCCCCGGAGCCAAGTCCCAATACCCCCTTCTCTGCCCACCAGTCACAGCCTTCAGTCTTCCACAACTTAACACTATCTATTCACATCCAGTTCAGCTATCTACTAGTCCCAGCAGCCAACATGCGATCCATTATTCATCCAGTAGTCCATCAGTCGTAGCTATAGTAACCTGCAGCATTTTAACACTCCCATCTTCTGACAGTTCAGCGTCTGACTGAATTTTGTCCTTCTCTGTATCTGTACTCTCCGGCGACTGTAATGTCTGACCGCTTACCAACGCCGACACTGCTTCTAGTGCATCCTGTTTCCCCAGCTGTCTTGGTCTGCGATGGTTTCCGCACCTTCAGCCTCCCACGCCGTAGGCGCTGCGACTTACGCTGAGGCAAGCTCCCACGATCTTGCAGGAAACAGCAGCGAATACTGAATACCCTCTGACCACAGTTCTCTCTTTACTGATAGAAAGGAGGTCCAACGCCGTTGGATGTCATGGGTATAATCCGGGAATATATTCACTCTGCCATTATCCACCTCGTACCGTCCACCAATCCGCGCCTTCTGTAGCAATAAATCCCTATCCTTGTAATGCAAGAGTCTAGCTACTGGGCGCGGAGGTCGCCCCGGCAGCGGAGGCCTGGCTGGCACCCTGTGTGCTCGCTCCAGCGTGAAGAAGGAAGATAGACCCTCCGCCGCTACTACTATCTTCAACCACTGCTCCAGATAGTTAACCATATCTGATCCTTCTACTTTTTCCGGCAAGCCCACTAAGCGTATATTATTGCATCTGTTGCGACTTTCGCCATCCTCCGCTCGCCGTTTCAGTGTTTGAATGCGGGCCAGCGCATCCGCTACCTTGCTCTCCAAGACCTTTTGGGCCGGTTCCATCTTTTGCATTGTCCTTTCCACCTGCTTCATCCTGTCCACCAGTTTAGAGTGGTCTGCTCGCAATAGACCAGGCCCTGTCGCCACTTACATAATATCTTGTTGCAGTGCCGCGCGCGAGTCCGCTATTGCTGTTAATATACAATCAAATTGTTTTTATAATTGTGGGTCCTGGGCTTCCTCAATCCCCTCCGATTCAGCCTGCGACTGCTGTTTGCCCTCTGGCTGCTGGGCCACCCCCCCCTGGCTTCCCCATGATTAGGAACCCCAGATGGTAGCATGATGCCTGCACTCTGCACCACTGCTCAGAGTCCCGAGCTTATAGTCGTTTCCGCAGTTGTCCTCTACTGCTCCGGGCGCATCACTCAACAGGGATACCCACTCTTGCAGGGCCAATGCTGCGATGTGTGTTTCAAGCGCTCCTGCCCCCCATTCATTGGTAGTCTGTGTCACGCAAACCGGGGTTCCCCCACAGTTCATTCCCCAGCCTCAGGGGGGAAGCGTCCAGCGATCACCATTCCGGGGAAATAGAGGGGGGGGGGTCGACTTTGAGATCCCTCTCCCTCAATGGCACAATGATGCCACTTTACTGCTTGCCATCTGTCCAGCCCCTCTGCCCTCCCGGTGCTTCCTTGATCCCAGCAGCTAAGTAATGCCCTTCTGTTATGTGTCCTCCGTTATGCCTTAGCCATAGATATTGCGCTTAAACGCACCCTTCCGCTCAGCTCGCCAGACTCCTCTCCTGCTCTGTCCCAGCTTCACCAAACTGCTTCCCCTGTACGTCGTGCCCCTCCGTACAATTTTCCCCTGCTGTGTTGGGCTCTTCTTCTCAGGGTGCCTGGGAACCTGTTATTTGCGACACCCTCACTAGGCGGGCCCGCTTCTTTCGGCCGCCTCGGGGTCTCCGATCCAACCCGCTCCTCCCTCCTGCCACCGCCCCGACCCCTTCCACCGCCAAAGGCCGCCGGATCGACTACACCCTACTCACCAGGACAGTCAGATGGGCGTACGGGCTTCCCGGCTCCGCTCCTCTCCGGTCTCCACCTCCGCATTGCTCCAGGTCCCGGGGAAGCCGCTGCAGTACCTCCAGGCCTCCGAGCCCGCAGCGTCTCAAGCCTCCGTCGTTCCGTGGTGCGGGCGCCCCGCCCCGATCTCCGATACACCGGCGCACACCGGGCGGGCGCCGTTGCTTTTCTACCCGCTCGTCGTTCCTGCCCCTGGCTGGTCGGACCACAGTCCGAGTCAGCTTCTGACCCTGCCACCCGTCCTCAAAAGACCGGGCTCCGGTCATCGGCTCCGCCGCCATTTTGCTTCGTCGTCGTCTTTCCCCTCCCGGGCTAGAAAATGGTACTGAGCCTCAAATCGTGTTAGATTTACCCCTACCAGGCTCTCAGGCAGGGCCGCCTCCGGTCAATTACTCCTGGCGCCCCAGGGGGGTTTCAAGGGCCTTTTAGTTCAGGTTTTTGTGGGGACCCGCACGGAGCTCAGCGCTCACGCAGCCAGCTCCATCGGCCTCCAAGCCACGCCCTTTGCCCAAATCAGACTTAGACTTAGGACAGTATATCTTTGAAAGCACAAGGTGCAGCACATTCTGGACAACTTTCTCTGATGGCTGAATCGAACCTCCTCTAATTTAGTTGAATGTTGAAAATGAGGTGCTATCACCATTGAGGGCTTTATTTATAGCTTGGCAGATAGATTATCCTATCTGTCTTATTACAAGGCCAATATATGCTGTGGCACTTGTATTAAATAGTATATTTCACAGAAACACTCACTGTTCACACAAGGGGTCTTTTCAGAGTGTCATCTCAACCTATCGGTCTAAGTCTAGGGAATAGATTCTTCTCAACAGATGTCCTGCACATGCAGAGATAATGTTACCTGCAAAGGTTGTTCGCAAGTAGACGTCCATGCTCGCCTTTGCAGTGATCTAGTTGATTTGTTGCTTTTTCTTTGTTTAACTTTCTTGTTTAAGATGCACGCATAACCATAATATGGCTGGTTCTCATAAGGTGCAATCGCTGCTGGGCAATAAGGTACAGGTCTTCTCCAATGTAATAGAAATATAGCATATCTTTTATACGGTGTCTTTCCTTTGGTTTCTCTGGCTGTTTTGTACCCCCGAAGACATAACCCTTCCCAATTCTCATCTAACACCCGACAACAGGATCTCTTCTAGTGTTTGAGGGCTGCAGATGTATCGTCTCAGGTTCCTGCAGTTAGGAATCTGAGACCTCAGATTGTCTATCTGGTTCGGTCTTAAATAACTAGCCATCTTTAAGACATGGGAAGAGATATTGATTTGAGTTACCAAATGTCTCACTTGACAATAATAAATGTTCCTCCTGCAAGAGTTTGAAATTTGCTCTACAGGTGTGTGGATGATTTGAACTCTTTCTGTATAATAGGGCTCCTATTCTGAGTAATCTTTTCTCCTGCCACAGATCAACTCCTGGATCTCGAGGGCTTGTGTTAAGTCAGGGTTTGATCGAAAAAGTCGTTAATGGGGAAGGGAAGTATGTCATCCCCATAGGTGCTCCAATTTCTTCAGGACCCGTTTCTTCTTGTAGTAGGAAAGTTGTACATCCCCCTGCGCCTGCACCGCTTATCCTGTCAGTGTACCATGCACTTTAGACTGTTTGTAATTGTGTCGTCAACAAAACAGTTATTTCTATCCAGCATCTGTCATCAATGAGGCTTAGTTGAGTTGCCTAGAATTAATCCCATATATATGCAAAAAAGTGCTTGGCCTGTTTAAAAACCCCGGGATTAGGCCAATATAAATGTAAGAGCAAAGAATACTCATGTACGTTCATAATATGTATTTGAGTAATTACATATTAAATGTCTCATAATTTACATTGACTTTGACATATAAAAAATCAGGAAACAAGAAGCAAAAAAGATTTGTGAAATGTTGCAAATTTATTTGACTAGTATTTAATATGTATGTCTATATGGAGCAAATCTAGGCAGAGAGGCAGTGACGCATTATACAGAGTGAAAGGAAAGCCGATGATGCTGGGTTCTGGGAGCAGAAATATACTATTACTGCATTGTGATGTAGCCGTTTTAACCCTTTAACTGCTGAGACTTTTCCACCCCTTATTCAGAGCCCTTTTTTAAGCTATTTGGGGTACTTTGCTCTTACGTCTTTAGAACTTTTTCCACTTCAGGTATTGTTGCCAAATCTGTGTCCTTTTTGCATGGATCGCACAACCTTTCTTTATCCACAGTGCCCTGAAACCTCCTCCCAGACTTGCATTTTCCTTATCTGATCTGTTCCTTTCGCTGGCACTAGTCCCAACCACATAAACGGGGAAACTTTATCGGCACAAGTGTGAGAACTCCAAGTGGTAGGAATTTTGTGGCTCCCTGAAGATTCTGAAAGGTTCAGTGGAATCCATGCAAGGCACACTCCCATGGGCGTCAACGGTTCTAGACCCGGGATTCATGGCTTTGCTTTCCCCCTAGCCTTTTACCTTCAACCCTCCTTTTTTGCTGACTTGATGGCTTTAGGACTGTGCACAGGCCTGGCATCCACGGATTGGTTTCCCCCCTCCTGTTTGCTGACTTGCACACTGCTAACTAAGCTAAAGTGTAGTACAGGTACATGCAGAAGAAAAGGTTACTTACTTGTAGTCCTGGTTCTGCGTTTCTGGAATCTTCATTCAATAGTTTCTTCTGAAATCATTACTAGTACACCCTATAAAAGAACTGACTCTGAGGCAAACTGCCAGGAGGGTGCACTGTGGTTAAGGAGCCTCATGGATTCTTAAAAAGGCAGAGCCTTTTTTCTTCTGTTTGCAGTATAAACCTTTTCTTCTGTTTGCAGTAGAAACCTATCGGACTGCATTTTCCCATATTCATACAGTTCCCTCTTTCTGAGCAATAGGGCTGCAATGCAGGTTTGAAATTGGTATTCAGTGTCATAATACTCTCTCAGGAAAGGAAATTGAGCCTCTGATAGGATATCACAGGGTGCTGTATTGTCAAGAATAGAAATGAAAATGAACACTGTATAGAATTTTAAAATGGGCTGTATATTTAAAAAAGTGCTCCCGGGACCATGCAGGCATCACAGAAGTATTTAGTGTTTAGAACTTCAATAAAGATTCCTACCATGCAGAACCAGGACTACAAGTAAATATTCTCTTCTCTTCTCTTTAACCATTCTAGTGTGCAAGAGTCTTTAACTCAAAAGAACTAAACCACTAATGGAGGCCCTCATTATAGTCGACCATGGATGGCCAACAACTTCCCCTAGATTAAAAAGATCCTCCCTTTTATTGTTCCCTCTTTCCATACCCCAGTAGTGAATGCTAACATTCAATCACATCTTGACTATGCTAATTCAATCCATCTTGAATCCCCAGACAAAATCTTACGTCAACTGCAACTTACTTAAAATGCTGCAGCAGAGGTGCTTACAAAAACCGTAAGAAGAAAGTGTATGTCACCATTATTGCGATTTCTACACTGAAGACCCATTCAAATTAGGATTGCATTTAAAGCCCTTAAAACTGTCTATAAAGGCATTACACCTCAGATCATCTTGCCTTCTGGTCAGTACATTTTTTTTCTATCAAACATCCCTGTCATACATTGTCAAACAACTTTTTGTTGCCACCATTAGGACTAGCTTGGTCACTTACAGAGCACATGCTTTAGTTACAGCAGTGGCCAAAGCCTTGATCTCCCACCCTTTGATTTTGCTTGCAGAGACAATTCTTCTCTGTTTAGCTGACAACCTTGCTTTTTTATAATTAAGTATCTTCTGGCCTTTTTTCCTGGTCACTCTTATATTTTAAGCTTGTGTCTTCGTAAAGCATCATGAAATGTCTCTACGACTATTCTACGAATAAATTATAACGTAACACAAGGTGCACCATTGACCATGACATTCTCCTTGTCACTCTTCAAAAATGACTGTGTGTTGAGGACTTGGTTTTGAAATGGTTTGTGTCTTAGCCCTCCAGCAGATTTACGGAACTCTATGGGATAAACACCCCCTGTCTCACTTCGTACAGCTTACCAAATTGGCCCATTCCGGCTCCCAATACTGTCTAGTATAAGAAATCAATGGGCAACCTCCTTTTCAGTTTTTCTATTGATTACCACCAATATGGTGATGACACCCTACGCTGGCTGAATTACATCTCATGAAGGGGCTTTTTATTGCAGATTATCTTGATAAAAAAAAAGACTGGCTTGTTCGACACAGACTCATCCTCAACTCAAACATGATTTAACTCTTGCATTTCTATCCTTTAGAGACCGTTCTTAGACTCAAGTCTGGCATACGTTCCTCACTCCCAGGATTCCCAACGACTGTGGTAAAAAAAGCAAAATCATTGAGCTTCATTTTTGACACTAGGTTACATTCAACATTTAAAAAAGATTGGTAAATGATCTCATTGTGAACTGAAACCCATACAAAATATTTAAACGTTTTCCCCAAGGACAACCTAAAACTAGTGGTGTTGGTCATGGTTCCCAATGGGATCAGACAAGAGCTCCTAAGGGGTGTGCCCATATTTTGAAAGAATTGTGCCACTCAAGTGGTCTTTAATGCTGGCATATTTCTGCACCATATCATGCCAGTGTTAAACGCTCTTCAGTGGATAACTCTGGAAGCAAGATGTCAGTTTAACTTGCCAATATAACCTGTAAAACAATCCATTTAATCACACCTAAATAAGTAGCTTGTTTGCTCATTATCTTGGAGGAGAATATAATCCCAGAAATAAGAGGCCTTTGCATGGAAGGCTCAAAAACTCACAATTTAATGACCTGGAAGCAGACTTTCTCTGTGTCTGCCCTGAATCTATGAAAATACCTACTATTTTCTGATAGGAAAGTTGCTAATCTGAACATAGTTAAAGATGAACTCGAACCCTTGCAAAGAGTCTTATGATACAAAAACCTTAGCCTAATTGAACCTTATACAGTAAAGCTCTGCCTTGTCTACTGTGCCAAGTATTATATGCTGAACCCGGTCATCAAATTATATCCTTTGTTCCTCTAACCACTGTTTCTGCAGCAATTTAAAATCACATTTATTCCATTGTTCATTCAATCCCATCCTGTGTGATGGCATGGCTGGTTTCCAGGTTTTCTAGAGCCCTGATTGTGTCAGCTATGATCCTCTTTCTCCTGTCCAATTGAATTTATTGGTTTTCGCTTTAATGTTTCATTTACATCCAGCATATAGTAGAATACTCTTCACTCCAGGAGGCCTGAGCCACACTATATAAAACTGTAAATAAATTAATGTTCTAAGTATGTACTTTGAAATGAGGTCTTTCCAGTTTTAGGTGTGATTGTTACAAACATTGGATTACTGGTTGAGGGAGGTGAGCCCCAAATCAAGCAGCATCCACAAACCTTGTCATGGTGAAGTGCAAGCAAACCCCAAATAAATCTGTGCTCAACACTGTGATAGCTTGGAACAGAGCAGCCAGGCTCAACTTAGTAAAGACTTTATTTAGCCCTTCATACAGTAGTAAAATAAAAACACAATACGTGAAAAATCTGTCACAAATTTAGAAAAATAGAGCACCATTCATTTAATAAGCAATTTAACACCAAAGCAACAAAAAATCCATTCTGTAGAACCAGAGATATATGCAATTTTCACGATTCAAGTAAAAATAGCACCAAAAAGTGCAAAGCGCCACTCACACCTATCTTCACAGACAGTAGTCACTGTAGTGAGAAACTCCTGCTGTTGTTGGGAGTGGTTGAACTGAAGCTTTCTGGTGGCACGCCCCACGAGTGGTCGATGCTGTAACATGAAGGGTCAGGTTGGGAACTTCCTGTTGGCGGGCAGTACGAACACCAAGGTTTTGGCATCAGCGGGCCAGTTTGTGGTCTCAAAGAGCCCAAATTATCAATTCAGCTCCACTGAGGCCACACCAAAGGTCAAGGACCTGAGGGGCACCACTTGGGGGTCAGGGCTGGCTGAAGCTAGGTCTGAGTGTTGGTTCAAGTGGTTGGGGGAGCCTGTTATGTCCCTGTGGCTCTGAACAGGCGGTCAGCAGACTAGACCTTGGAGTCACTCTGAGTTCAGATGTAGGTTTAATCTCTCTGACGTAAGGCAGGAGGACAGCAGTCCAGCAAGGCAGCTGCCCAGGAGAGAAGCACTCCAGCAGAGTGGCAGTCCTTTTAGCAGCAGTCCTTCCTGGCAGAGTCTCCACAGGTCCAGAAGTATATGGAAGAGTTGATGTTTGAGGCCCAATATTTACACCTTTGAAGTTTGAGACGCATCTAGAGGTTTCCCTTGCAAGTGCACAAGTTTTCGGTCTCCCCAGTCCTGGCTCCAGACTAACTACAAGGTGTTTACAGCCTTTGTGTGGAGACAGGTGACAGCCTATTCAAGTATAAGTTAGGCTGTGCCTAACCCTGCTCTTCTATCCTGCCATTGATGGTCTACCCAGGCACACCTAAGCTCTCTAGTGTGTGTGACTATCCAGGTGGAATACACAAAGCTCCACTCTCAACTACACCCAGTCATGTGACCCAGAATAAGTCTGCAGGCACTAAATGTCCAAGGCATGATACTGCCAGCTTTCTAAAAGTTGCATTTTCAAAATTATCCTTTTAAATCCCACTTTACTATAAGAGAGTATTTTTTATTGAAATTCCAAAGATACCAAACATGAGCTGGTTACCTGTACCCATTCGGAAGTTACAGCTTACTAAATGTATTACAGTAACGTCAATGTTATCCTATGAGCAAGGTAGGCCTTTCAGTAGTGAAAAACAAATTTAAGAGTGTTTCAGTACCAAGACACGTAAAACTTGAACTTACATGTCCTACTTTTTAAATATTTTGTACCCTGCCCTTTGGCCTGTTCAGGGCCTAACCTAGGGGTAACCTATATGTATTAAAAAGGAAGGTTTGGGCCTGACAAAATTATTTTGCTAAGTGTAAATGATAGTTTCAAATGCAATCACGTGGCACGCCTGTCTTTGGCAAGCAATCACTGTAGAACGGATGAGTGAAATTTTCAAAGACGTGTGGGTTCTTAACTTCGTTATCTCTTGAAGGGTTTACCGCTAATAACCTGCCCATCAAGAACATGAACGCTACACCTCTTCCAATTTTCAATCGCCACTAATGATAGTCCTGGAACACCCCAAGGGCCCCTCTGGACACAGTGCACCCCTCCACCCCATCTACACAAACGTTGATAACACTACTAAGCCCCTGATCCACAGATTGAGTACCTAGTTTTATTTTATGCTTATTCTTTGGTTCATTATTTGTTGGACAAAGGGAGAGAGGGCAAGGGGTGGGGTTTGTCAAGGGATACATTTGAGTTTAACAAGCAAATGGGACCATTGCCACTGATTCTGAAACTGTTTTTGGTGTTAGCATTGTACGATGAAACAATGATCCTAATTTTTTTAATGTACCCTGCAAATGTTGTTGGGAAAAATGCAATAAAAAGAACTATGACAAACAAATGGACACATTGTCTGCATTGGCACCGATGGCATTTATTTTACAGGCCATAGGCACATGTAGCACCACTTTACTAGAGCCTTACAAGTAAATTGGACATGACAATTGGGTGTAATTCAGTTATACCATGTTTTAGGAAGAGAGAATAAGCACGTTTGTACACATTAGCACTGCTAATCAGTGCTAATGTGTACAGAGTCACCACACCTATTCAAAAACAGGTTAAAAAACTGAAAGATGAGGGTGAAAAGATTCGAGATGACCTTGCAGATAGGGTCAAGACCAACATGAGCTCACTCCTGTCAAAAGCTAGGGTAGATTTATCAATACCTTGATGGGCTTCCCTGCTTAGCGGATCGAACATGGACGAAGGCCCTCTTATGTCTGGGCACTTGTCAGTTCTATGCCTCTGTCAGTTTTGTGCCTCCCTGAGCTCAGTTGGACCCCTCTGTCAACGCTCTTCTGAGCCACTCGACTTACCTGTGCGGAACCCTTCTCCTCACCGGTGGACCCCCATCTGTGCAGCTCCTAACCTTAACTTGCTCACAGATGCATTCCAGTAAGCAGACAGTACCACCATGGCCAACAAAGGGATGTGGACCATCCCACCCCTTGGATCAGGCTTCTGTACCCAACCCAAGTAAAACTCTGTCCATAAGGACAGCAACCACAGAGACAATTAACAGCGATTCGTATCGAGAGCTATGCCTCAGACCATCCACTGCCAAGTGGAATCTCGAAGCGGGGATACTAGGGAGGCTTCTCTTACATCCTTGGGGCTGGCAATGAGTTCTCTATGGGCTCCTAAGGGTTCTCTGACCTCTGAGGTTTCTCAGAATGGGGGATGGCAGGCACCCTACTTCCACTCTACCTCCCTGCCTGGGTCACCTTTCCCCCCCCCCCCTTCACCACCTCCCCCTCTGCACTGGGGTGAGCCTAACCCACTGTGGTCTGGGCTCTCCAGACCCCCCCCCCCCCCCCCCCACCCCTTATGCTATTGCTCCCTGGTCTAAATTATAGTCCAAAGAGTAAGGGTTGCATTCAGGCTCTCTTTATTCTTGGTGAAGTGATTGTCTCAGACAGGCTCGTTTAGTCCGTCTCTTTGAGTCCCAAAAAAAACAAAACACTTGACATAAACCAGGGCTCTTCCCAATGGGAACTTCCAGGGGACCTCTCCTCCCGCTGTCCTCCTCTAAGTTGGTGGTTGGATGAACCCAAAACAACAAAACAAGAAACAAGGTTCAGGCTCTTTGCCCTTAATAACACACAGAGAAATGAGGGAGGGGTGGTGTGTCTTCACCAAGTACCTAAAGTGCTGTGCCTAGGTGGGGAAACATTTGGTGAGTTTTGGTGGCCTCTGACCCGCTCCCACAACCCCCGTTATATCCCCGGGCATGCAGACTGCACTTGCCTGCTACCACAACCCTCCTGGGCCGTGGTTGTGGGAGACTCCGACTCCTCTTGGTTGGGGAGATTTGTAGTCCCAAGCGGGTTGCTCTTAGAGCGGTACTCTTTTCTTGGCTCGGGTCCGACGTCCTGGTTGTCCCGCGTTGGTTCCCCGACGACGTGCAGTTCTCCTTCCTCCAGTACAGACTCGCGCTGCACACCTGGAGGCTTCTTACACTCGCCACGGTCCGCGTCTTCCTCTCCTGCTCCAGTCGAACGCAGAGTTCGCTCTTCTCCGCCTTTTTTACTCGTTGCTTCAACTGCGTCTTCCCCAGCCACTCGACCGCAGTCCACACTTCCAGTCGCGTCTTCCGTGGCGGCCATATTGGGTTGGTCGGGTGCTTGATTCGAGGGTCCGAAACCCTCACATTGCTTCCCCCTTGGGAATGGACGGTCGGGCCATTCAAGAACGGGAAACCTGGATAAATAGTCCACATTATTCTGTAGCTTTCCTGGAACATGTATGGCTTCAAAGGTGAAAGGCTGCAATGCAAGGAACCATCGTAAAACTTTCGGGTTAGTCTCTTTATATAGAGAAAGCCAATGGGAGCATGGTCAGATAACACTAAAAAGGAACATCCTAAACGATAATACTGGAGTGCTTACATGGCCCATTTCAGTGCTAACCACTCTTTTACAATAATTGCATATTTGGTTTCCCTGGGGAACAGCTTTCTACTGAGATACAGAACGGGACGTAAGTCTCCTGAGTCATCTGGTTGGGATAATACAGCACCAAGGCCTCTCCCGGATGCATCTGTTTGCAGTACAAATGTTCTTCTGAAATCAGGGCAGGTAAGCTCAGTGGATGTACAAAGAATTGCTTTCAACCTTTGGAAACTGTCTTCTTGGGGAGCTAACCAGGGAAGGTGTTTTCCTGTATGTTTTTTTAAGCAAGTCAGAAAGGGGAATAGCGAGTTAAGAGAAGTGTGGTATGAACCTTCTATAATAGCCCACTAACCCAAGGAAGGACCTTACATCTTTCTCACAGATGGGCCGGGGGATTTTAGTGATTGCTTCTATTTTTGTCACCTGCGGCTTTATGCACCCTTCACTGATGTTGTATCCTAAATACGGATGTATGACGGTACAATCAATCAATCAATCAACGCATTTAGATAGCGCACTACTTACCCAGAGGGTCTGAAGGCGCTGGGGGAGGGGGATCTGCTACTGCTCGAACAACCAGGTCTTGAGTTGCTTCCTGAAGGCGAGGTGGTCCTGGGTCAGGCGGAGGTGGGTGGGGAGGGAGTTCCATGTCTTGGCGGCGAGGTAGGAGAAGGACCGTCCCCCTGTGGTGGCTCTACGGATGCGGGGGATGGCAGCGAGGGCGTGGCTGGTCGATCGAATCTGGCGTTTGGGAGCGTAGAAGTTGAGGCGTCTGTTGAGGTATCCTGGGCCTTGGCTGTGTAGGGCTTTGTGTGCACGGGTGAGGAGACGGAAGGTGATTCTCTTGTTGACCGGAAGCCAATGCAGATCTCTCAGGTGTCCGGAGATGTGGCTGCGACGGGGGGATGTCCAGGATGAGTCGTGCTGAGGCGTTCTGGATCCGCTGGAGTCTCTTCTGGAGTTTGGCGGTGGTTCCGGCGTAGAGGGTGTTGCCGTAGTCCAGTCGGCTGGTGACGAGGGCCTGGGTGACCGTCTTCCTGGTCTCGGTGGGAATCCACCAGAAGATCTTACGTAGCATGCGCAGGATGTTGAAGCACCACGAGGAGACGGCGTTGACTTGTCTGGTCATAGAGAGGGAGGAGTCCAGGATGAAGCCCAGGTTGCGTGCGTGGTCTGTTGGTTTGGGTGTGCTGCCTAGGGCTGGGGGCCACCAGGAGTAGTCCCAAGCGGCGGGTGAGGATCCCAGGATGAGGACTTCCGTCTTATCTGAGTTCAGTTTCAGGCGGCTGTTCTTCATCCATTCGGCTACCTCTTTCATCCCTTTGTGAAGGTTGGCTCTGGCGGTGGCGGGGTCGTTGGTAAGGGAGAGGATCAGCTGGGTGTCGTCGGCGTAGGAGATGATGTTGAGGTTGTGCTGGCGTGCGATGTCTGCGAGGGGGCTCATGTAGATGTTGAAGAGGGTTGGACTGAGCGAGGAGCCTTGAGGGACGCCGCAGATGACTTCGGTGGCTTCAGATCTGAACGGAGGGAGGCGGACTCTCTGTATCCTTCCGGCGAGGAAGGAGATGATCCACTCCAGTGCCTTCTCCTGGACTCCGACGTTGCTGAGGCGTTGTACTAGGGTACGATGGCAGACAGTGTCGAAGGCCGCGGAGAGGTCCAGGAGGATGAGGGCCGCTGTTTCTCCGTTGTCGAGCAGCGCTCGGATGTCATCGGTGAATGCGATCAGGGCGGTCTCGGTGCTGTGGTTGGCCCGGAAGCCAGACTGCGAGGGGTCGTGGGATCCGTTTGTCTCGAGGAAGGCGGACAGCTGCTTGTTGACGGTCTTCTCGATGACTTTTGCAGGAAACGGGAGCAGCGAGATGGGGCGGTAGTTCTTGAGGTCGGTGGGGTCGGCTGATGGCTTCTTTAGTAGAGCGCTGAGTTCGGCGTTGCTTCCAGCTCTCCGGGAAGGTAGCGGTGTCGAAGGAGGTGTTGATGTCCCGCAGGTGGGGTGCGATGATAGCGTCGGCCTTGTTGAAGACGTGGTGAGGGCAGGGGTCGGTCGGCGATTCGGAGTGGATGGAGTTCATCGTGAGGACGGTGTCTTCGGTGCTGATCGGAGTCCAGGCGCGGAGGGTGGTTGTGGGGGGCGGTGGTTCGGTCATGTTGTTCGGCGGTTGAGTGCTGAAGCTGTTGTGTATGTCCGCGATCTTGTTGTGGAAGTAGGAGGCGAGGGAGTTGCAGAGGTCTTGCGAAGGGGTGATGTCGTTGTTTCCGGCGTTGGGGTTGGAGAGCTCTTTCACGATGTTGAAGAGTTCCTTGCTGTTGGGTGCGTTGTTGTCCAGTCGTTCCTTGAATGCTGTTCTCTTGGTGGCGTGAATCAGTTGATGGTGCTTTCGGGTGGCGAGCTTGAGGGTGGTCATGTTGTCCGGTGTTGGGTATTTTCTCCAGGCTTTCTCGGGGGCTCGGCAGTTCTTCTTGGAGCTCTTGAGTTCGTCGGTGAACCATGGGGCCTTCTTGCTGCCGGGTCGGCTGGGTGGGGTCCTCAGTGGGGCGAGGTCATCTGCGCAGCTGTTGATCCACTTCGTGAGGTTGTCGGCGGCCTGGCTGGGGTTCGCTGAGCTGGCGGGAGGGTGCTGGCTCAGGGATGTGGCGAGTTGGTCGGCCGTGATCTTGTTCCAGCTTCTTCGTGCAACCTGTTGCTGGTGGTGGTGGATTGTGGTCCTTCTGAAGCTGAAGTGGACGCACCTGTGGTCCGTCAGTGGAGTCCGGTGGCGTGGCTGAAGACGATGTCCTTGCTGGATGAGAAGACGGCGTAGAGTGTGTGTCCGGCGAGGTGGGTGGGGGTGGTCACCAGCTGCTTGAGTCCGAGGTTGGCGTCGTTGTCAAGCAGAGAGGTGGTGTTGCGGTCGTTGTTGTTCTCCAGGTGGAAGTTGAAGTCCTCGAGGAGGAAGTAGTCGGCAGAGGGGAGGGCGTGCGGGCTGATGAAGTCGGCGATGTCTTCGCTGAGTTGAGTGCGTGGTCCCGGGGGTCGGTAGATCAGGGTGCCTCTGAGGGTGGTCTTGGGGTTGGTGTGTATCTGGAAGTGCAGGTGTTCGGCGGTTGTCAGGGTGTCATCGGTGTTGGTCGTGATGCGGATGGTGTCTCTGTGGATGATGGCGATGCCTCCTCCCGTCTGTTTGTCTCGGTCTCTTCGGGTGATCTTATAGCCCTCAGGGATGGCGATGGCGATGTCGGGCGCTGAGGAGTCGTTCATCCAGGTTTCCGTGAGGAAGGCAACGTCAGGAGCTGTGGTGTCGAGGAGGTTCCAGAGTTGAACGGCGTGTCTGTGGACGGAGCGGGTGTTGAGCAGGATGCACTTGAGGTGGTTGCTGCTGGTGTTCGGCTTAGCGGGTGCTGGTGTAGTGCAGGTCCGGATGCAGGTGAACATGCAGGCGTGGCAGCTGAAGGGTCTGTGGGTGCGTCTCGGGGTTGCTCGGTAGCATCCCGGGATTCGGCCGGCGTTGAGTGCGTTGAGGGTGGCGGCGGGTGGGCTGGGTTCTGCGGGGGCCAGGGGTCCTGGCGCTGGGCGTGGTCCAGGCGCGGACGGGCGCAGACGGGCTTACCTTTGGCGCACCTTAGGCGCTCAGTCGGTGCTCCCGCTGCGCGCGTCCGCTGCGCGGTCGCCCTGGGGGCGTCATAAATGAGGAGCCTGGAGGGCGGGTCAGCTGGGTGGCGGGATCGGGGCCAATGGGCAGTGGGGGGGGGGGCGGTGACGGCAATGGGCAGTGGCGGGAAAGGGCCGAGGGCGGCTCAGCGGTGGCTGGGTCGTCCGGCGGCTGGGGGAGGGGGGGGGCACACTAACGGCGTGCTTTTACAACGCGTACCGTTACGAAGCAGATTTTACAACGCAAGTCGTTACAACGACTTGCATTTGGGGCGCTGGATAGTGAATAGTTTAATTTACTATTCAAACTCCAGTCCCCGTGGATAGTAGGGAAGGTGTTGGATAGTAAATTAAACTATTCCTAGGCTGTTCGGAATTCGGTTTAAACCGAATGTAAACGATAGTACCCTACCGGTTGAAAATAAGGTGACCTGGTTTAAACCGAGTGTCACTGTTTTTTTACATATTTCGAGTGTCACTGATTTTTTTTTACATATTTGTTGCTCCGCTTGGTCACTTGAGGGAGCCAAAGGAGCACAAAAAAGAACTATCCTTGAGGAATGTCCTCCCACTGCTGCGGATTTAAGCCAGCAGGGTCGCGGGACAGCAGAGAGAAGCCCACACCCCGCATTCGCTGGACAAAGGCAGCAGAGTGTCTCCTGTCGCGCCTCTGTCTGAGAACAGCCCGAGGGGCGCCACCAACAAAAGGAGCTTTCACAGCTCATAAAGGGACACGGACTATCCTGGAACTTGCTTTGTGGAAGCAAACAGCGGGGAAACAATGAGTCACCTCCATTAAATTAGGGGCACCCAATTGGTTGGCAACTGCGTACTGAGCAACCCCTGTAAGTGTCAGTTTTATTTGCGCTAGGTTTTGTGGTGTTCCACAGTGGGGTGCTCTGTGGGTAATGTATTCATTGTTAAAGTTGCTAAACTCCCTAATTAGGGTGGGCGCATAATTATTTGATTGCTTTCCAGCTTTCCTACCAAGAGCAAAGATGAAATACAAGGATGGGGGCGGGAGGGCAGTGTGGGAGGTAACCAGCTTCCAGGGAGGTCAATCCGGCACTCACCTCGAACAATAACAGTAACTCCCTCTAAAAAAAATAAAAGCACAGGCACACATGTATTACCATACAGATCGTATTTTAATTGATGTCATGATTATTTGTCCCAAAACATCTCTGCTCGCATTAAATATCAAGAGGAGAAGACGACTGCTGGTGCTCCAAGACTCAGCAGATAAATACTGCGAGGGAGCTGTTTCACAGGAAAGGTGGCAGGGCATCGTTCATTGGTGCATTAATTGACCTGCCTTTGCGTTATTATTATCAATAATAAAATTAACGGAGTTAGTCAGTGAGCAGTAAGGAGGCTGTGTCAGAAGGTCAAGATGCTGGCAGGCAGACCCACAACGCCGATGGAGCTCAAAGGGCTGCAGTATAAACCCTCCCCCCAGCCCCTGCTTAGAAAACCTCCCGGGCACAGACAGAGCCGCACCCGAGTACTTCACAGGTCTTTGAAAAGACCATTTGCATATTATCGGTGTGCTTTACATGAGCGCCAGAGTGCAGGGGGTGAAGACAGACAAGAGAATGACAAACAGCCTCTGCCTTTGTTGCCTTCACATACACGCATGTTTTAAGTGCTGACTTACGCTGCTTATGGGACAGTGCTGAGAAAAACAAAGAGCAAGGCATGGGTGTATCGGCTGCAGCTCCACCATTCTAGCATTAAACAGAAGAATTCTGCAGCAAGCGCATTAACCCACTGAGTTTTCTTTGACCAGAGATACAACTCACAAGTGATTCCTCTGTCCGAAGCTGCCCTACAGTGGAATGTCGTTCCTGAAGCCTCTCTAAGACCTGTTTCTTCCTGATATTGTTATTGTAATATCTTGTCTGTGAATGGTCTGTGCCATAGGAAGAGAAGGTCTGTGGGGGATCAAAAACGTACATCAGTTCTGTCTTGCTTTTTAATATCCCTGAGGCAGTGTGTGGTCATCTTCTTTTTGAGTTCTCACTACATGGCAAGGTGTTTACCTTCAGTGGGAGTTCTCACTGCATGGCTAGGTGTTGCCCTTCTGTCTGTCCACATGCATTACAGAGATGGATAGAGCAACAACATTCTTCTCAGCCCACTGAGTGAAATAGATCTTCCTGGCAGCCACTTTTAGAGATAGTGACAAATTAGGGATCAGTGTTCCGCTTGTGTTTTAACCTCATAAGGGCTGCGCCCAGTCCAACGGCCGACGGCACCACTACCTCGGGAGTGCTGCCGTCAGCCGTTGGACGTTCCAACTGCACCTGCGCAATGGAACGTTCAGCACTGGAGCTGGACGTTCCATAGCTGCTAAGGTGTTAATAGACCTTTGAATAACAAAACATCCTATGTTTAAGCGTTTGCTTACTGTTTGTCTTTGACCTGGTCTTTCGATGGGGTGTTTTAGTTTATTGCAAGTGTGCTCGATCTTGTGCCACTCTAAGTGTGTTCCTATGATCTACAGAGCAAGGGACCTCCTTTCGCTCCACCTCTGGTTCCCCCTCTTCCTTTGGGTGGAGTTGTACAAGGTACATTCTTGAGGCAAATTATTGGGCTCAGCTATCGGAAACAACTAGTTCACAATTCATTAGATCCATACACAATGGAGTTACAGATGGTCCGGGTCATTCATATTCCTGAGACAGGATTTGACCCAGTGCAAGTGATTGAAGGGATGGAGGCTGGGCAATAAACTTCTCCATTAGTTTTTGACTTGCACCAACATTGCAAGCTAGAAGTCGCAAGCCATCCATGGAATTTGTGTGTCACGCCCTCACCCCGTCTTAATCAGCTGGCCCTCATACAGTGAAAGATGTCTGAAATTGTTCCATCGTTCGTTTTGCAAATTACAATTTGAATTTAGTGTATTGCACATTGGGAATTCATCTGTGCCAAGCTTGCCACTTTTAAACATGCAATTTTTGTTGTTACATCTGGCTTTTACCTGCCTCTGAGGCCTACTTTCTAAAAGATATGAGCTCTTGATGACTGATTCTGCTGATCCAGAGCATCTTTCCTATGTTGTTTGCAGAGAGTGCCTAGTTTCTGCAGTTAAGTAAGGTTATTTACGACTGCAAAGTGTCTTGACCTTGTTCATATACAGCGAGTGCTTAATGCAAAGTCCATACATAAATCAAAAGTATATCGTTTAGGGCAACGTTAAGATTGAATTAAAGACCTATTGGTGTGAGACCGAGTCAGTCGGATATCAGGCTCCTGCCTTGCATGTAACTAACAATTTACCATCCGTCCACATTTTTCAGAATCACTTAAGTGGTCGAGCATTGTCGTTGTTTACCTCACTGGCCATTAAAGAACGTTCTGGCATTGTTTAGTGCAACACAGAGTGCAGGGGGCGAAGACAGACAAGAGAATGGGGAGCCGAGGTGTGAAAGGCCAAAGGGCCAGAGCAACACCAGGCCCCCTGCCTGGCTCACGTGGGGGGGGGGGGGGGGGGGAGGGGAGGGGGAGGGAGAGGAGCTATTGTGTTCTGGCGTCTGTCTAACTGCAGCCGCACCTAAGTACTTCGCAGGTCTGTATACAACCATTATACTTAACAAGGCTATCTTGTTTTTAACCCCTTCTTAGAGTGGGGAGCTTAGTACCACCGGACCGAGTCAGTTTTGCACAGTTAAAACTTGCAATGATGTAAGAATTTTATTGAAGGTTGTAAAGCACTTCACTCCTTTGCCCGTACACTGGTTGGATGCATCATGTAGGTTGACGGGAGATAGTAGGCCTAGGGTGACCTGGTTTCAGTGCAATTTGTTAATGGGCGTGAGAACGTCGAGGATGTCATGTATGCACTTTCTGCAAGAGTCTTGGTGGCCAGAGTTGGCAAATTGTGTACTGTCTGTTTTGGCGTTGCCAGTCTCAAGTGCCAATGTCTTGAGGGCCTTTTCACAAATGAAAGTGTACATGGGAAGGAAAGAGAGAGCGCAAGATTCACTGAAGAAATATTGTATGGTGTACTACAATAAATTTGACTTGTAAAAGTTTATTTGGACCTCATATACACTGTACATAGACTGGCTATATACCATGCACCAATTAAGAAAGCAAGCAATAATAAAAGCAAAGCGTCCCATAAACACCGATAAAACACCATTTCAGTTCTTTTTTATGGCGCGAAAATGAGTAACCACTGAAAAGCACTGTTTTTTCGAGGTATTGAAATCACTGGAAAACACTGAGAAAACACCACCAGAATTTACCAAAAATAGAAACTGAAAACAGGAAAGCCTAACTATTCCCTATCCTAGAGCGCCCTCCAGCGAAAGACGTAACGACTTTAGTTGTAAAACCTGCGTGGTAATGGTACTGCGTTGTAAAAGTATTGTGGTAAAGGATGTTCCCCCTCAATACTCTATGCAGTCTGTTCCAAAGGTGGTCTTCTTGGGGTTAAGGGTGAGTCCTGCTTGTCTTAAGGACTAGAGTACCGCTTCTAGGTGTACGAGGTGTCTCTCCCAATCTGGGCTATGTTCAACAATGTCGTCCAAATAGGCGACAGCAAATTTATGGTGAGGTGTTAGTATTGTGTCCATTAACCGCTGAAAAGTAGCAGGAGCCCCATGGAGTCCAAAGGGCAGGACTTTGAACTGGTATAGACCTGTTGGCGTAGAAAAGGCTGTCTTTTTCCCTAGCAGAGGTGGTTAGTGGGATCTGCCAATAGCCTTTAGTTAGATCTATAGTGGTCATTACTCTGGCTTTCCCTAAATGCTCAATTAATTTGTCCACCCTTGGCATTGGATAGGCATCAAATTTGAATACCGCGTTTACCTGACGAAAGTCAATACAAAATCTAATGCTTCCATCAGGTTTTGGGACGAGAATCACTGGAGATGACCAGGCACTGTTAGAGGGTTCAATTATGTCGGCTTTTAACATGGCGTGTATCTCCTGGTTCACTGCTTCCCTCCTTACTTCAGGAATGCTATAAGGTATAAGCTTCACTGGCTGTTCGGTCTTTGTGAGAATGTCGTGCTAGACTAATGTGGTTCTTCCAGGATTGCCACACTACATCGGCATATTTTTCACACAGAGAGAGCAATTGTTGTCTGTGCTCGGTTGTCACTAGGGGTCCTAATTTAACTTGGCACCCTTCTTTATCATCCTTGGGAATAAAGGATACTTCTACAGGTTTGTCTACCGTGATGTGGTGGATGGGAGTTCCTACCTGAGAAGTACTTGGAAGGGGGACAGGTTTATGTGATATATCTGTCCCTCGTTCTTTTTGTGGGGTACGTCTACTCTGTAAGTTACGGGTGTTACTTTGTCCAAAATTTTGTATGGACCTTGCCAGGTAGCTAGGAGTTTCTTATCAGTACTGGGTAATAGTATAAGTACTTTGTCCCCTACTTTGAATTCTCTACGGCTAGACTGACGGTCATAGAGGCGCTTTTGTCTATCTTGAGCTCCCTACATGTTTACATGCACCTCTTCCCATAAGGAAGACAAGGTTTCCTTAAGGTTCGCTGAATACTGCAATAGGGGTTGGCCCTCCTCTTCCTCCTCTGTCCATTTTTCCACCGCCAGGTCCAGAAGTGTTCTGGGCTGTCTCCCAAATAGGAGCTCAAAGGGGGAGAAACCTGTTGATTTTTGTTTATGTGTCCTGATAGCGAACAAGACAAGGGGTAGCTTCCTATCCCAATCTCTCTCTGCCTTATCTATGCTTTTTCGTAGTATGGTCTTGATCGTGCGGTTGTATCTTTCTACCAGCCCATCAGTTTGGGGATGGTAGACCGATGTGCGTATTTGTTTTACTTGGAGGATGTTACAAACTTGTTTCATTAAGCGGGACATAAAGGTTATCAGTTAACAATTCTTGAGGAAATCCTACCCTTGAAAAGAAGGTGACCATTGCGTGAAATACCGCGGAGGTAGTAGTGGAGGATAAGGGTATGGCTTCGGGATATCTGGTAGCAGAATACACCAAGATGAGAATATATTGGTGGCCTCTAGCAGAGGGAATGAAAGGACCTACCAGATCCATCCCTACCCTTTTAAAGGGTACATCAATGATGGGGAGGGGGTACAGGGGTGCCTTGGGGACAGCTGGGGTATTGATCAGCTGACAGCCAGGACAGGTGGCGCAATATCTGGCTACCTCTTGGTACACCCCTGGCCAATAGAATCTAGGCAACAAGTATTTGAGGGTGTGTTCTTTGCCATAGTGTCCACCCCCTGTTTGACTATAAGCAAGTGACAATACTTGTTCCCTCTAAGATCGTGGGACTAGTAGCTGTTCCTTTCTTTTTTCCCCTTCATGATAAACCCGATATAAAAGATCCTTCTTTACACAAAAGAAGGGGCCTACCTTATCCAGTTGATCTTCCTGGACCTGGTTCCAAGCATTTTGAAGTGTGGCGTTGTCCTTTTGAGCGGCGTGGAAGCTCAATCCTGCCTCTTCTGATGGGTCTGAGGAGGTAAAGATACTAGTGGGTAAGACTGGTTTTTCCTGAGCATATCTGGCTCTATCGTTTCTTTTTTCGCTACATGTTTTTGGCGTTTTAGGAAGTGGCGCTACTATCTCTTCTTCAAAAAAAGGGGCACTATTCAATCATAGAGCCGTACGGGAAGATGTGGTCTATGTCTGTAAATACTCATGAAACCTGGGAAGGTCCGTCCCCAATAGGACTGTCTCCGGAAGGTTTGGAACCACCCCCACCTTTCTGAGCTGGGATTCCCCATCTATGTCTAGTAGGACCTCATCAAGAGGATATAGTTTCTTATCACCATGAACAAAGGTTACTTGTATGCATTCTTCTTTCACTAATTGTGACTCCCTTATCAATGAGTGATCAACTACTGTGTGATGACATTCTGTATCTAGGAAAGCTACCACGGGTCTCCCATTCACATATATTAGTTTTTTATACCTTTCTGCCGGATTCCCTGTCACCTATACCCTCCCTCGAGTATACCCTACTTCCATAGGCTCCTGTGGGGAAAGACGGGAGGGGCAGTTGCAAGCTATGTGTCCCCACTCTGCACAGTGGAAACACTGAGGTCCTGGTAGGGCGGGAATAGGTAGGGTGGTCGGGGTTGGGGTCGTGGGTTAATTTGTCCCTTTGGCTCTACTGGAACTAGACTGGGTCTCATTGGGGTCCGTGGGGGTCCGGTCTGGGGTTTATGGGATGGGGCCTTAAACTCAGGGGAGCAGTGGTATGCACAAGCCAAATCTACTGCGAGGGTAGGGTGCTGTTTTATCCAAGCTCTCGTGCTAAATGGTAAGGCCGCTAAGTATTGTTCAAGGTATACCTTTTCCGTGAGCTCATCCACAGGCTGTAGCCAGCGGTTACCTAGGTCCCTGATTCTATAGTATAAGGCCCTAGGATTGTCCCCTGTTGTCCATTTCTCTTTTCTAAACTTGGACCGATAGTACTCCTGATCACAACCTAACCTCTCTGGGATAGCCTTCTTTATGTCTGTGTAAGCGGTAATCCCTGCTGGGTTGGCAGCCTGGTAGGCAGCCAGATAATAGAGGCGCAATGTACTGTCCCCATCTTTCTTGAGGCCATGTGGCTGTTGAGGGGACTCTCTTGAAGTTAACAAAAAAATAGTCCGGGTCATCCCCTGCCTGAAATTTCTGCAATAATGAAGCAGGCACATTGGGATGAACACAAGCACTCGAAATGGCATCCGTAAGGTATAGTACAGCAGTATCTTGTACTTGTTGATTCGAATCCATAAGAGCAGCTTGATCTTTCAGGGCAGCCTGTAAAGCTTCCCTCTCCTTTTGTGCTTTTTTAATCTGTTCATCAAAGACTAACTGTAGATGACGCTGGCCTTCGGCTAGCTGAGTAATAATTGCTTCCATGGTGGGGTCCTGTCTTTTCCTGACTAGAATCCCACTTCTGACATCACTGTGGTCGGGGCTCTCCTAACCCAACCACCCCCCCTTATGCTATTGCTCCCTGGTCTAAATTATAGTCCAAAGCTTAAGGGTTACATTCAGGCTCTCTTTATTCTTCGTGAAGTGATTGTCTCAGACAGGCTCTTTTAGTCAGTCTCTTTGAGTCCCAAAAAAAAAAAAACACTTGACATAAACCAGGGCTGCTCCCAATGCGAACTTCCAGGGAGCCTCTCCTTCCGCTGTCCTCCTATCAGTTGGTGGTTGGATGTATCCAAAACAACAAAACAACAAACAAGGTTCAGGCTCTTTGCCCTTAATAACACACAGAGAAATGAACAGGGGTGGTGTGCCTTCACCAAGTACCTAACGTGCTGCGCCTAGGTGGGGGAGACATTTTGTGAGTTTTGGTGGCCTCTGACTCGCTCCCACAACCCCCGTAATATCCCCGGGCATGCAGACTGCATTTGCCTGCTATCACAGGGCCGTGGTTGTGGGATACTCAGACTCCTCTTGGTTGGGTAGATTCGTAGTCCCAAGCGCGTTGCTCCTAGAGTGGTACTCTTTTCCTGGCTCCGGTCCGACGTCCTGGTTGTCCCGCATTGGTTCCCCGACGACGTGCAGTTCTCCTTCCTCCAGTACAGACTTGCGCTGCACACCTGGAGGCTCCTTACACTCGCCACGGTCCGAGTCTTCCTCTCCTGCTCCAGTTGAACGCAGAGTTCGCTCTTCTCCGCCTTTTTTTCTCATTGCCTCACCTGCGTCTTCCCCAGCCACTCGACCGCTGACTGCACTTCCGGTCGCGTTTTCCGTGGTGGCCATATTGTGTTGGTTGGGTGCTTGATCCGAGGGTCCGAAACCCTCACACCCACCCTCCTCAGGATCCCTCCCAGGTACCTTGCCACACACTCTGGTACTAACCTAGAGGTCTGTCTCCTTTGCTATCTCCCTGGGGGTCAGTAAGCTTGCAGTCAACAAGGTGTTGTTGCAACTCTCTTTAACCGTTACGGAGCATGTGCTCTCTCAAAATTAGATCATACAGCCCTTCATAACCGCTCACTTGGAAGCTCTTCACCCAACCACTCAGTGGCTTCCTGGAGATATGCCTGTCCATCTGTGACTGTCCCAAAACCTTAACCTGTATCTCTCTGGTGATAAAAGCTGCTTTCATGGGGGAGTATGACATCTGTTGGTCACCTCTAAAGTCAACATGGTATCCCTTCCTACAGCTGGCATGAGCCTCAACAGGTTAGTCCCCTAAAACTGCAATGCGAACCAATGTATTCTAAGTGCTACCTCAGAAGCTTCAAACCACCTACAGGGGTGTGGAATATCTATTTGTCCATGGGGCAGGTTGCTTCATAAATCTACTTGTCCCTTTGGTGCCATGTAGTATGGTGACAAATTATGGCAGCAATCTCATTATAGAACAGCTCTGATATAGCCTCTCTGATTATGCCAGGGCTCATCCCATAGTAGTGTTTGAATACTTGTAATCCCTTTATGTTGCCACGTTTCTGCAGATCTGGATACTGGGGCTGAAAGTAGTGGTAAGCAAAAGTTCGAGGGTTAGAATGCCCTTTAGAGTCTGTGCAAACCTATTAACTTGCATGTGTTTTTTTTCTTTTTATTAAACATGAAAACAAGCTTCGGATAATCATCATGTTCCTATTTACATATCATGATAAACATTTGTCACAGGTATCACAAGACACAAATATCTTATCGCAATTACTCGCAACTTGCATGTTTTAAGGGGGTTTTAACAACTCTGCTCTAATCTTTTCCCAGACTGAGAAATGTTGAAATGTACTTCTGGCAATGGCAGATGTAAACCTTCTTTCAGAGTTGGGGAAAAAAGTGCTTGGAGTGAAAGTGAACTTGCAAACACTCCGGTTTTCAGATGAGCAAATCTACTACTGCATATTTGCTCATGCTAAAATGCAGTTCACAAATATTTTCTAGGAGTACAATTTTTTGGCCTACTTCTGCAAATTCTTGGGAATTCACGAAAGTCGTGTGGCTGCACATAATGCAAGGACATACATCATGAGTGCACTTTTGAGACTTTCTTTAATAATTGGGCCCCAAATTTGGTCTGGCGTTGACCATGACCTTTTGTGTTTATTAAGATTCTGTCTCTCTCTCTCTCCCTGTATCGGCTGGCTTCACTGTGAGTAACGGCATTCTGCTGTTTCACAAGGATAATATCAGCATTCAAAGTAGTTTTGTTCAGTGCCAGTAACTACTGTGGCATTGGGTGGTTTTTGAGACTCAAAATAATTTTTGCTTTTGCCAATGTTTGTTATAATGGTGAGTGCCCAGCTCCCAAACCAATAAGGTTTTACAAAAACCATGCCAAAAAAAGTCACAGATTGACAAAACTAAAAAGCTGACCACCAATTTCAGACCTACTGGCTTTGCCAATGCTTGTTTATTTTTGTTTCCCATAATCTTACTGAAACTGGTTACACTGTTTTTCCATTATGAATATTTTTGGGACATACTAGAAGGCATCAACACGTGTTACTAAATGATGCTTCACAGAAATGATCAATGAAATTTTACAGTAGTTTAGCTAATTTTTTTTCCTGCTTTCATTTTTTATGTACATTTTATTTTGAAAGCAAAGAATCAATATTGCTTTCAAGCTTCTGCAAATATTTTCAGCCTATCAGACATTTTTTTCCTGCTTTCAGTTTTTTTATGTACATTTTATTTTGAAAGCAAAGAATCATCAATATTGCTTTCAAGCTTCTGCAAATGTTTGCAGCCTATCAGACAGTATTCTGGGAGCATTATACATAGCCTCATATTGCTAGACTTTAAAAACATGTGTACATATTTTTATACTGGAACCTCTGCCAGTAGTGCAGTCAGAGCTTACAACATTTACTTAGCGCTTTCACCCTAATAATAAAGGCTTTCAATTAATAAACCATAGATACAAGTTTGAACAACAATAACATAGGGACAAAAATATTACCTTAACTGCAGACAGTGCGGTTCCCTGATCCCTGATCCATAATGTGGTACTGCAAACTGGCAGCCAAAGAATGTTGGTACTGCAGGGAGTTCGGCCTACTTGTCCCAAGGACAAAATACACATGAAACCGTATGCCTTTGATTCCAAACAGTATGCCCTGGGCGCCAGGCTGTAGGAATTCCACATCCCTGCACCTATCAATATCACTTCAAAGCAGGGCAACAAGTCTTTAGGTATGTGGAATCCTTGATCTCATTTGGACACTGCAGAATCGCGGCCACCATTTCTGCTGCACTCTGACAGCTGTTTGGCCTTCAAATTCAGCTCTTTTAGACTCCTTTAGACTCAGTTCAACAACATTTTTCTCTCTTCCAAGGCTCTCTTTGCTTCAGCCTTCCTCTCCTCCGTTAAGGCTTTTTCAGCCTCCGCTCTTCTCTCCTCTGGAGTAGGTCTGGCTGGCTGCATCTTCAGGCCCCCCTCGGCCTGTCTGTTCTTCACCTCTTCAGGAGACAAAGTGTGGGAGGATACACTGCTTCCTGCATTGGATCCAGCAGGGCACTCCATGTCTATGTACCCTCCTCTATCATCCTTATTATCCTTCTCAGGACCATAGCCCTCTTGGTCCTCTGGGGACGTCTTCGCCCACTGCTCTCAAAATCTTAGAGCATTCCTAAGGTCCTGCTTAGTGGAACCTTTTTTCACAGCTAACCCCCTCTACTTGCAGAGCTTTCGCAGCTCAGGCTTGCTGAGGTATTTTACATGTAGAGCACTTGAACAAAAAGAACTTATTCAGTCTTTTTACATTTTTTTCAATCCTTTATTTTCAAGTTTACACAAGGTTTTTCACAAAGAAGCAGCTAACTCGTTCAGATCGGCAAATGGCCAAGAGAACTTTTTCAGGGCTCGAACAGAGTAACATAAAACATATATAATCTGTGATCGGGGCACCAAAAGGCAACAGGTGCTGAGAAGTGTGCACAAACCATCCACTTAATAGGACTTTAGCACAGTTGTGAGATGTTTTTTGTTAAAGTCCGTTGCCTCAAGCTTTCATCAGCCTTGCTGAGGTCATCAGTAGCGGCTGCGTCCAACTCATTGTACTCTGCTAGGCAGTTGGAATCCATTTCCATTCTGGCAAGGTGTCACAGGTGCAACCGCAAAATAAACCTTAGTTCATAAAGGGGAGGTAAAGTGTAATTTAGAAAAATGACCAATTGAGGGAATAGGAGAATTTAAAATACTCAAAATGGTCTCAAATTATTTGTATGGGTTGGTAGTGTTAACACAAAATTACTGTATGGCACTGCGCAAAAACAAGCACAACTCTTCACTGCTGATCACCAGTGTAAGGAATTCTATGTCAGGACTGAAGGCTCCGATTATGCCATTCTTCCTTCCTTTTAGTAGCCATTTTAAACATATAACAAACTACTAATCCCATGAACAGCAGGCAGGGAGTAGGAAAGAGAAAAGTTCCATCAGGAGTCCTTCCTCTTTGTTCACAGTCCAGCCTTCACTTGGTCACCTCTATTGCGTTTCCTCTTCCTCTTTCTTCGCTGCTCAACAGCAAGATAAGTCATTTTTTCTTCATCTCTCTCTTGAGGGGAAGTTATGGCATGGTTTGCAGGCCGTTAAGGTGCCGGTTTTTCACCGCTTGGGGGCATTGTGCCCTCTCTGCTGGCAGTGCACGTCTAGCACTGATCATAGTGCTGATGGTTTCTGCCTGGTTGAGAGCCAAGCCCGTTCCCACAGCCCCCGAGTGACGCCCGTGTGAGTCTGTACTTCCCCTATTTGTCTTGCGCACCTCGGAGGGGGGGGGGTCTGTATTTTCTGTGGCAAGTGACGCTCTGCAGAGAAGTATTGGCTGCAACGCCACAGGGGACACTTCTCGGGTGTCAGGGGCCTTCGGGTGTCAGGGGCCCTTCTGATACCTCAGGGTGTCCGGTGTCTCTAGGGCTCTGCCCATGAAATTGTGTGCCACTAGTACACCCATATCTGTCTGGGCTCCCTCCGGTGAGACACCGATGACAGGCTCCTCGAGGCCTTGGCTCCATCACCCTCCGGCCCCTGAGGGCCTCTCAGACATGCTGGACCTGGACGATATTGTCCATCCTCTGTCTACAGTCTGGGCCCCAGGAGACAAGGTGTCCAAGTATGTGACAAGCCATCTTTGTAAACCTATGGATAAGGACGCTCGTAACCGCCTCCGAGCGGAATGCCCCCGCCCTTGCCTGGAAGATAAAGTCGCCCTTACCCCTGACATTGACCCCAAAATGGCGACATTCCTGGCCAAGTACATAAAGGACCCCAAGAAGGGTATTGACCGGTCCTGGCGTTCTTGCTAGGACAAGCTCCTTGATGCCGTAGGGCCTGTCACCAAAATCTTAGACATGGCTGAGGGGGCTAAGGCATCGGGCTCCCTGATCTTGCCCGAGGTCCTGTCATGGTGGGCACAGCGTGCCATTGTGTTCCTATGGAACGCAAACTGTCTGCTCTCCACCCCTGGGGGGGTTGTTCAGAGACCCCTTTGTAAAGGAACTGAGCCAGTTTGTGCAACATTTACGTCACGGGACAAGGGGCAGTCCAACATCTGCAGGGTTTTTTCTCCCCAGGTTTTCCAAGGGACCGGTTGTGGCACGGGCCACTTGACCAGCTGGCCCAACCACTCCAACTCTGACAGGGGGCATGTCTCCAGGCGTGGCCAATACCAGGACTGCACATACTTCAACACGTTCTACCCCGCCACAGGGCAGAAGTTCAGAGGTCGTGGAGGTTTAAAGGGACAATCCACCAATCCTGGAAAAGGTGAGTGTGCTGCTATCGGCGTGCCTGTGAGTGGGGGGACCGTTTGGCAGATTTCCTCCTGGCTTGGGCCTCTCTCACGAGCAATGCTTGGTTACTACAGACGTGATGGGCTTTCATGTGGAATTTCATGGACACACCTACCAAGCGTCCTGTCCCATTTCTTTCTCTCAACAGGACACAGGGTTGATAAGTTTCTGCCCTTCTTCGGAAAGGGGCGATCTGTCATTTTACGGAACATCCCAACGGTTATCAGCAATATCCTCCTGGTGGACAAGGCGGACAGGGGCCGGAGACCTATAATCAACTTAAAGGAGTTCAACGAGTGGGTGGTTTATCGCCACCTCAAAATGGTAATGATCCACTTGCTCAAGGACTCTAGACTGGATAGTTCGACTGGACCTGAAGGACACGTACCTCACCGTTCTGGTTTTTCCCCCGCACTGCCATTTCTTGCAGTTCAGATGAGACAGCCAGGTTTTCGAGTTCACCACTCTGCCTTTCCGGCTATCCTCAGCACCTTGTTGCTTCACGAAGGTTCAACACAACTATATGACCTGACGCTTTTTCTTGAACAGATCTATTTGGATTTCGATGTATCTTGTAGCTCCCACAGTTCTGTGTGCTAACTGGGCAGTTAATACATATACTGTCCCCTATCATGAATCCCTGTTCAATTTAATATTCTGTTCCCTCCTTGTGCACCCTACTATGTAGTGCAATATATAAAAGAAAACACCAGAAAAATTTGTGGAAAGATATGGAGTGCCTCACGGAAGTAACAACATGGGAGTCTGCTGGTAGGTTCTCACCAGTGGGCTCAGGTTCTCATCATTAGCGCTGCCATATCAAAAACAAGAAAAGGAAGATAATGTGCAGTTATAGTGAAAGAAAAAGTGCACCACTGGTAAAGATGCTGGTGCTGCAATTACTAAGATGTATCTCCCTAGTGCATATAAAAACTATCCCAAAATAAGGTGGACTATGTGACTTCAGACCACGTTATTTGGAAATAAAAACGAGCTGTTCCTCCACTGGCTTTGCCTCTTTATTCCATGCCGTGAGGTTGCTCACTTTAAAAGGCCCTCTGTTACCTCCTAACTCCTTAGAGGTCCAATATGTTTCATTGCCTTAAAAGATTTGGGCAATTCCGTCAGGGCGAGGGCCAGTATTCACCACACTGCATGCATTTCCTATACAGGTAACCTGGAAAGCAGAGTTAAAAACAGACCACACATAGTGAGTACAACCTCCAGGGGGCACCACTCATTCTCAATGACTGATTATTAAGATTGGTTTAAGGCTAGAAGTCATCAGGTGCTTCAGCACCATCTGGTTTCACTACGAGGTCTGGTAAAGTGAAAAAGGCTCCAGGTGACAAGATACCAGCCTCAAGAGGGGTACTCAAACGGAAAAGAGTTGATAAAATGAATGCAAACAAGGCAAGCAGTACATTGAAAAATCCTTTAATATCACCAATTGCTTTCCTATTTGAAAAGTCCATCTCAAATAAAAACTTGACGATCTCACGATTCCAGTTACTGAAAGATCCTGGAGCAGTATTGTTTTCTTCAACGGAGGTAGTTTTGGGTTTGTCATCTCAATTTGTCCCCAATGCCATGAAAAACCCGGCACCCACGGTTCAGACGGATGAAGCATTTTCTACATCTATATCTGTCCCAGGAAGACAAAGTCCTCAATCAATTGAAACTGGTGAGCCTTTTAAACGGTCAGAACAACTGGGAAATACTGAAAATATAAAAGGTCTTTGGGGAAAAAAATGTGGGATAATTGCATCAGCAATAGTACATACCACCTCCGAGGACATTAACACCATATCTACAAACCCACAGCTACCAATAAATCCAATAATTGACAATCTAAGCTCAGTTATAACTGATTCAACAGGAAATCTGGACCATGACCATATGCCACCAATGGAATTAAGCTCTGATGAGCTGGCCTTCTTCTGTCCAAGCCCAAGCCAATCAATAGACAAATGTAAAGGGGAAGACGATTTGGCTGAGCTTAACCCAGGCAATGAAGAGGCTGTTATAGAAGTTGCAAAGGGGTGTAACGAAGAAGCCAAGCTATTGGCCAGCTCGCTTCACATAGAGAACCCATATAGGCCAATGGGTCTCAGCGATGACAGCTTAACATCGGTAAATACAAGGGATAATGATCCATCAAAAGATGATCCCAGGTCTATGGTCCTTAATGATGCGGCGCCTATGAATCTAGTTGCTCCTCTTTTAAAAGCACTTCAAACGTCAACAACAACTTTGATATGCAATCTGATAAGTTGGACATTCAAATTGATTTAATGAATATTATTGCCTCTTATATTGCAGGGATAAATACAAAGTTGGACAATTTAAATAGTCTAATAAATAGAGCACAAGCACACACATATCAACCTCAATCCTCCTGCATCTGCGGACCAGTCTTGGATAAACTAAGTTCTCTTCCGATTATTCTAGAACAGATACTAACTCTAAACCAAAAATTTATCAACGCGGAACGGAAGTCGGATAGTCTGAACAGCCCCAAACTCGGCCAAAATTCACGGGCTGATAAAAATCCTTCAAGTGAGTTATCCAACAAGGAAGACAGCTTGGCACTCGAAAAGACTAAAACAAGGGAGGTCACCAATGTAACAGCCGGTATAGAAACAAGAATTGATGTACCATTAAAGCAAATTTTAACAAAGAGACAAAGGAAAAAAGAGCGGAAAGCTAGAAATAAGAAAAACGAAGCAGGCCCACTCATAGGTAATGGAATGTATTCCATCTTTTCACATCCAAACCAAGGAACAACTAAAAAGGTTTGCACCAGTGAAAGCTGCTCTGACATGATTGTAAGTGACGACATGTCTGACAGAGGAAAGTCGAAGACCAATAAAGACTCCATAGGATCCAAATCATCAGGCACTGTGATTAGTACCTTACACACCGAAAAAAATCAACAGATTGAGATGTTATGTACGAATCACTTGTATATCACTAATCCTGATAAAAACTGCAATAAAATCAGCAATGAATATACCCAGGTAAAAGTTAGTGATAAGAACAAGTCTCCAGTAGAGTTAGTCCCAGTCACGGATAATGACCATAAGGAGGGGCGATTGCAAATAAGCAGCATTATACCAAAATCACTACCTCAAACATTGCAAGCTGATGATCATCAAGCAGGTAAAAATGCGGCTCCAGATTGTATAATCAGCCAAGCACAAATGTCACTGTGTAGTGAAGCCGGGGCAAAGGCAATGTCAGTCTCTTCTACACAAACAGTATTAGATCCAGACGTTCCAGTAATCACGGATAATGTTCGTTGTGAACCTCAAGGATTGACCTCAGAAACATCAAGTACTTCGGCACAGGGAAATTAAAAATTTTGTGTGATGAACATAGATGTGATACAAGCAAAGGAGGAGGCTGGCATTGAGTCACGGACAAATACTTTAAAATCTAACGAGCTTCACCAAATTATTTGGACTCCAGAGTACAAGTCACAGGGAAGTCACGACATATTGAATAGGAGCAATATCCTGAAACTCATGGAGGATCTAAAAGAGATTAAATCAACTGAGCTTGAACAGGTACAATTTCTTAAAGGGTCCAACGATACAATAAATGAACAAACATTAACCACCTGGAAAACGCCAGTAATAGCTCAAGCAATCTTGGAGAGATCAGACCTTTTCCAAACATGGGGTATTCAACTATCACAGCCCACCTCCCCACGCTATCCGTTTCCTCTGAAGAATCCTGGCTGTGTTCAACTTACTAGGAAAAATGTTGAAGCTCATTCAAACCCACACAAGCCAGTCTACTCAATCCTACATAACGCAAAGGGTAGAAGTGATTCCCCCCTCACTCGAAAAGGAATTGAAGGTGGTAAAACAGGGGTCTCGCAACTTACTAACTGGAATTGGCTTCCTAGTGCGCTAAATGAAAAACGAAAGATTTGACCGTTAAAAGATAACCTGAAACAAGCAGCAAGTAAAGACATACATGTGGAAGGATTGCCATTGGATGAATGGGGCGGGTGTGACATAATCGCGCTACAAGAAACTTGGCTACAAGAAGACTCTTGTTGGCTTTATACATTATAGTGTAGCTGCTGAAAAATGTAAGATCTACGACCGTGCCATTGGAGGCCTTTCAGTATATGTGTCAACATCTTTAAAAATGAACACAGAACAATTGAAATCTCCTGATCCAAGTATTCCACTAATTAAAATAACAGATCAAAATGTTAACAACATCAAGCCGACAATACCGATTAATTATTATACGCAACCCAAGTCTCATGTGAAAAAGATAAAAAATGCGATACTGTGTAATGTAATAACGGACCTACGCACTACAAAGCCATTATCAAATATTATAATAACTGGTGATTTCAACTCTAATCTGATAATAACCCCAGAAGAAGATGATATATTAATGACTGATAACATACATTGGGGTGTTCCTCAACAGACACAATGTGGGGCTGGATCTCGAAGAGATCATCTAGCGATTCAATTAGTAACGGAACTAGAGTATCTCGGTATGCGTTTCCTGAATGGGAGGACAGAGGAAGATCAATCCCCAAGTAAGACTTCTTATGGTCCACATGCCCAATCAACCTTGGACTTTACAATTATTAGTCTGTCATTATTCCCTTTAGTAATTAGCTTTTACATTGAATACACCCCGGATAGAATGCAACCATCGTATATACTAGAAGGTCATCTAAGTTCATCTAATCTAAAACGCATAAACTTGTCCAACTCAAGTGAAATCGAGTGGTTCACGATAATAAAGGACACGCTGAATGCTCTAGGGAATGCCCCAATGAATAATATCCAAGCATGGTCTCTCTTTCTGGAGAAGTTAAAACTAAACAGGAAGCTACCTGTCATGAAAACCAGCGGAGATGAGTCCCAGAGAAAACTTTCAAAAGAACTACAAGACCTTCGAAGGCTTCTACAAAGAACCCACAAGCAGTTGCAGTCAACTGACAAAGGTGCATGTCAGTTGGTCACGTTTCTTTCACAAAGAAAGTTATATAAACAAGCACTGGCGTTGCCAATAGGTCTCGCAGTAGGAAAGTTTGAGCTATTGGTTTTCTAAATGACATTTTATTTTTTTGTTTTGTGATTTACAATGCCCATACTTTTAACTTTTTGCATTAGGAAAGTTTGAGCGATTCGTATTGTATTGTATTGTATTGTAAATGACACTGTAAATGACACTTTTTTAATTTATGTGTTTGTTTTGAAAATAGCAAAATTAATAGCTTTGTCAGTTACAATGTAAATAGTTTTAACTTTCGCAAATGTGACACCTTTAGCATTTGTAATGCAATATGTGTTGTATTTACGAGACTTAGATGTATTGATATTACAAATAACAATGGCTTTTAATTTTGTAAATAATTAATACTTAAATAAAAGTTATTGTAATTTATAATGGCAATTGCTTAAACGTTAGTAAATACATTTTGTGAAGATTATGTTCAGTGTATTTTATTGTGACGAAAATCCAAGAACATTGCATTTGCACCTACACACACATATGTGTTGTAGCACTGAGTGGTGTGAGGGTGTGAGGGTGATGGGGTGTGAGGGTGAGGGTGAGTGGGTGTGTGAGTGTGTGAGGGGGTGTGAGGGTGAGAGTGTGTGAGGGTGATGTTGTGAGGCTGAGTGAGGCTGCATGTATCATACAAGCACTAGCGTTGCCAATAGGTTTTGCATTTGGAAAGTTGGAGCTATTGGTTTTGTAAATGACATTTTATATTTATATATCGTTATTGGCATTGTCATTAACAATATATAAATATAAAATGTCATTTCCAAAACCAATAGCTCCAACTTTCCAAATGCGAAACCTATTGGCAACGCCAGTGCTTGTTTAATTCATGATAGTAATCCAGTTTACTTGTTCCAATCACTGGCAAAGCCAATGGGTGTATCTACCGTTTGGAGTCCTACCTAAACGATTTAAAGCCTACAGCAGGGATAAAAAAATGTTTCTGTATACAACGTGTTCATGAGACATAGATGTAATGTTTTTGGTATACATTGGAGATGTAAAACACTCCCATGTACATTGCAGCGCGAGCTCGCCATAGGAAGCAGGATTTTCCACCAGAATTATTCTGAGCAAATCACTTAATCTCCATGTGCCTAAAAAAATGAATGTGACCTTGTGTAATGTAACAGGCGCTCATGCACCCAATACCATTGGCTCGAGTTTGACTTATATTAAAGTGCACAAATAAAAACATATAAACTCCTGTGACGTGCTCAAGACCACGGTGCCGTGAGAAAGCCGACTTTCATTATCACTCCAGCGGCTATTCCGTTTGCCACCACAAGGAGGTGTTCAGGCGCCCGGGGTCAGGTCAGGCTGGCCCTGAGAGCCACTGGTAATCGCAGCATAGGAAACGTGCAAATGTGAAACCAAACAGACGGGGTGGGGGAGTCGAGCTGCAGAAACATTTCACGTGAGTGCTAGAATGGCTTAGAATACAGGGGCATCTGCGAGCGGCTGCAGGAGCCACAGACAAGGGGCATGTGTTGGGCACATGGGCAGTGCTTGTTTTGCCTTTTCTAGTCCAGCGCAATTGCAGCTTCAGCTTTAGTTTCCAGGGATGCTGAAACAACACAGCAGGATTATTCTGGGCTTTGAAAACGATTTCCTTACTTCGGTGCTGAGCGAGAGCCCACGGGCCCTGCTGTAGTTCACATGCATGGGAGTCCTCTGCGTCCCTAGGTACTTACTGTGAAGAGAGGCTGGCTCGCAGTGAAGAAAGGGAAAAGGCACACGAAGGCTGCAAGAAGGAAAGGAAAAAAAAGGAAGGAAACCAAAGGAACGAAAAAAGAACCTTCGAAAAGAAAGAAAGAAAGAATCTTCAAAAGCGCTCCGGCATGTTGTGTCTGAAAGAAAGAATCTTCAAAAGCGCTCCGGCATGTTGTGCCTTGCGTGCTACATTAAGTACTGGTGAAAACAGGAGTACTGGTACTTCTCCTTGGCAAATACTGGTATAGCTGTGATGCCTTTGTGGAAATGGTGGGAGGTGGAGTAGGTGGAGGGAATTGCAGTAGAGCCAGGCATCCATGGGCGCATGTGAGCCTCATGTCTGGCTTTGTGAGCGTCCCTGCTGTAGGTGAGAGAGGGGGTGACTCGCATGCACTGTGAAGAAACTGTAGGCGTCATTTTTTTCAGTCTCTTTCCCTTGCGTGATGCCTATTGAAGTTTTATCTCTGTTACACTGCTGTGGTACTTTAATTACTTAATGGCATGCTCGGCCTTCTTTTTCTAACGAGGCCACCCCTGAAAGCCCAGTGAAGCCATTAGGCGACCTGCCTCACGAGAAGCCCACTTCCTTTCATTGCAGACACATGCATACATCAGACATCCACTGAAGCTCATGCCCTCGGGAACTGAGACAAGCGCGTTCCAAGGGTTCATGAAACAGAAGAGACATCATTTCATTCCCGTCGCGCGATTAATAAGTGCACTACGGCCTCCCTATGACAGTTCAACCATGACATATGAATTATGAGCCATAAATATTTCCGGTGACGGAAATGTAATGTCCCCTTCTGCTCCCCGTCGCATTTCACATCGAAGGATGAAATTACAGCGGTTTTCTGTGAGCTGTGGCAAAATGAGGAATATTCCCCCCTCGGAATTACCCGCCAGCGCGTGCGGTGTCAGCCAGGGCTTTGAGTATCCCTGACACGAGGCGAGGAGCTAGACAAAGGGGAAATGGGCATGTAATGATAGGTCTAGCGTCAGTGGAGCACGCCAGGCGCAGCTCGAAAAGAAAAGTTATTACGACATGTCAGTCGCTTAATTTGGGAAAATGCGAAAAATATGGAAATGAGTGCCTGAGCGTATCACAATTTAAAATACTGTTCATTTGCATCCAGCATGCGGTGCGAAGCTGTCACGAAGACTGTACAATTTGCTAATAACATGAAATGCTCACAGTCTGTCACAATTGGACAACTACTTATCCGAGCAGAAGTCCGAGACTGCAGACGTCAGACGAACAAACCACCTAGACATCGTTGCCACTTTAAACAAGTAACAAACGGGCCAGTGTCCTCAATGGAGAGTTGGAACTAGAGGACAAGGATGAGGCAGATACCAGATGGCAAGGCTGTGATTGCGTGGAGAGAGAGGGGAGGTGCTGGTGTGGGAGGGGGGAGGAGTGCTGCTAGGACAAGGCTGTGATTGCGTGGAGAGAGAGGGGAGGTGCTGGTGTGGGAGGGGGGAGGTGCTGGTGTGGGAGGAGTGCTGCTAGGGAAAGGCTGTGATTGCGGGGAGAGAGAGGGGAGGTGCTGGTGTGGGGGGGGGGGGTTGCTAGTGTGGGAGGAGTGCTGCTAGGGGAGGAGAAGCCCTGGCCGTGAATGCTCGTGCATCTTTGCTCACGTGATTCACGTGAACTGAAAGAAAACCGCGGCTGAAAGCCCTTAGTTTGAAGAGAAAATAGCCGACTTGAATTCTCCCCATTTCCCATTCCTGCGGAATGGTAAAGGCGAGACCTAAAAAAAAGGTCTGGGAGTTTAAAAAGAGTATCACTGAGAGCTTTTGGTCCAAACGGCTTTTTAGTTCAAAACTCCCGAACTCTAATTCATTTTGGAAAATCATAAATCAATTAAGACCTTGTAACGCTCTTACATCGAATGTGCAGGAATCTGAATGGACATCGTTTCTGGGGACAAAATTTATTGAAACCTCAATAAAAAATGCAGGTAATGAACTTTTCCCAAAAAATCATAACAAAATATTAACAGATCAAGAACAAGGGAGCCAGCCAACTACCGGTAAGCGCTGCAATGCATTAAGTTTTGACCTTTTGAGTAATGGTTATACAGCGGAAGAGATAATAAAAATAATTAAAAAGGGTAAATCTAATGGGGCTCCAGGCCCTAATGGCATTCCACAAGCAGTTAACAAAGATGCTCCAGAATTCTGGGGTTCACGTTTGGAGAAACTGTTTGCAGACGTGCAAATCTGTAACCAAGTCCCGGAAAGCTGGCAAGGATCTATTATGATGCCAATATACAAAGGTGGAGAAAGATCTAACCCTATCAATTATCGATTAATAGCCCTGCAGGATGTAGAGGCAAAATACTTTGCATCGCTTCTTTTAAATGACTCGGTGAATTGGACAGGCGAAAGAGAATTGATCCCTATTAATCAAACAGGGTTCAGAAAAGGGATAGGAACAACATCAAATATCTTATCCATCAACATGATAGCGGAAAAATGCTTGCGCAGTAAACAGGACCTGAACTTGTGCTTCATAGACCCGCAAGCCGCCTTCTATTGTGTGGACCGAAACTTACTATGGACAAAATTAAGAGCATGGTCTATACCAGAGAGTATCCTAAGGGGCCTGCTGCTATTCTATTCCGACACTTGGACTCAAGTTAAACTAGGGGATGGTTCCCGGCTATCGAAAAAAAATGTTCACATCGACTGGCTTGAAACAAGGGTGTGTCCTTGCGCCTCATTTATTCAACCTTTTTATCTTGGATCTTTCCAGGAGATTGAATACCTGTAATGCACATCCTCCAAAACTTGGTGATTTACAACTCACACATCTGGCATACACTGATTATATTGTTCTCATGAGTTTAACGAAGGTTGGTCTATCCAGACTAATAACAGAACTCTCAGTTTTCCTGTCGGCAAATAAGCTGGCCCTAAATGCTACCAAAACTAAAACAATGCTAATAACCAACCGCCGTGTAACACACCATAATATTTGGTTAGAAGGAAAACTGTTGGAGAAGGTATCAAACTACAGATATCTGGGATACTTTATCGACGACAAGCTTGCCCTAATAGATCAGAAAAAATATCTGACTCAAAGAGCAGGAGCCTTAATATTTGGGCTAAGCACTCTGTCGAAGAAACTGGAAGGTCCTTCATTAAAACCTTTATGAACCATGATGGCGAATAAGGTTCTTCCCACCCTGACATATGCAAGTGTAGCAATGCACGGAAAGGATTCAGACCTATTAAACAACTTAATAACCAAAATGTATGAAAAGGTGCTTCGATTACCCATCATGGCTTCACCAGCGCAAATGCGCCTGGAATTTGGCTTAATAAACGAAACATTAGGAAGACTATATTCATACATCAAGGTCTGGTACCAGATTAAGAAAAAAGCAATTGACAATAATCTTAATACCTTTCTATGGCAGGAATTGAAAACTCATAAAAAATCATCAGAAGCAAATAAATGCCTATCGCATGCATTGGAGGTAACATGCTCTGCAAATCTTTGGGATAAAAACTTGCCATTTTCTGTATTAAAACAGGCATTAAATAAAGTGGCTAAATTTCACTCGCTGATTACGGACAAAGAAATTTTTTCTCATCGTTCCCACTCCTGGGCCGTGATCAATAGTTATAAGTCACTTTCCCCAGCAGTCTACTTGGATACAACCTATTCTATCTTGATCAAGAAAAAGCTGATGGCCCTGAGATTTGGCAAATGTCCAACTTTAGCTGAAGAGCCCTCCTAGAAACAGCACGAAACTGTCATCTGCCGTCTTTGTGGCAGTTCTAAAGAAGATTTAATTCATATAATCTGTCACTGTAAAATGTTGATTAGGGAACGGACATATTTTTTAAAGAATACCTTTCGGATCAAGAGACTACGCACATGTAGATCCACAATTATTGGAGGGTTGGACTCAACTGCTCCCCAAATACACTGCAAGTTGGTAAAGTTCTTGCAGGTATTCGAGAAACGCCTTAAAACTATTGGAAGTTTATAAACGTTATTGGTTTATTCTCCTGTCTCTTTTTCTTTTACAATGATCTGCATATTAGGCGGAAAACAATTCAGTTTTTATTATGTTCATACCCAATTTTTATGTGATTGTTTCTTTTCCTTCTTTTTAATGAGCACCTAACACGAAAAAAATTCTTTTTATCTTATTATTGGTTGTGTATTGTCCATGAAATTGTTATGGTTTTAATTAACTAAACAATAAAGTTTAAATTTCCCTTATTTTAAAAGCAGTGTCCCTGTTGTGACATGGTTTACATGGTTGATTACACAACACTGATCCTGGGAAAAGTATGCCCGGTTTTGTTTAAAAAGCCGGCATCGAGAACGGGACCAGTATGAAAAGGAACTTCCCGTCTACGGGTACCCCCCCCCCCCACCCCCGCTGCTCCTTACTAGTTCTGCAAGCGTGCTTTGCTTAGACTCGTCCGCTCAACTACATGGAGGATCTCCTGGCTTTTAGAGACCCTCGTCTCCATACCGGGATCAGGCTCTCGCGGTAACTGCTCACGCGATCTCCGCCTGGTCCCCGCCCCCAGTTTGGATTCTCCTGTGGGCGCCATCTTGGAACCCCCATAATTGCTGTATTCTCTTATTGCGGTGTAGCCTTACTCTGTTTAAAAAGTATGTCAAAGTGTGGCGATACATCGATCTCATTGATGCATGTCACGGGAGCGTATACAAATTTTTACTGGCATGAAAACAGCTTTTAATTTTTACCTATGCGAGACTTCATGTGTACTTCATATAGTTCTTACTATTTGCATGGGCAGTTCTATAACACTGGTATATAGTTATGGGATATAGGGCCAGATGTAGGTAGACTTTTACCGGTCGGTAACGGCCGAAATCGGCCGTTACCGACCAGTAAAAGCCTTTTCCTATGTAGGAGGCTATTTTACCGATTCGGTATTTACCGAATATTCATTTACAGATTCGGTATTTACCGAATCAGTAAATGAGATGTAGGAAGCACTGAAAACAGTGCTTCTGGGCTTTAACAATTCGTTATTTACCACCAACTATTAGTTGGTGGTAAATAAGGAATTCCTATGTAAAAGCATAAAGGTGCATTTACACCTGTGCCATGTGACAGACATACATGCCCTTAGGGCATGTATGTATGCCACATGTGCACACCAGCACTAATCGGGGGTGCAACAGGGTGTCAAAGTGACACCCTGCCACCTTTGAATTTTTCGGGATTTACCGAATCGGTAATTACCGATTCAGTAATTGACATTCATTCCTATAGGCCCATAGGAATGAATGGCAAATACCGAATCAGTAATTACCGATTCGGTAAACACCGAATCTTACCGATTCAGTATTTTTTACCGAATAATTACCTACATTGCATTTATCGATTCGATATCGGTAAAATTCTGTATTTTCGAATCGGTAAATCTAAATTACCCACATCTAGCCCATAGTTATCTACCATATCTAATGCTTCCTATAACCAACAACCCAATGGATGTATATTCTCAGTATTCATTGTCCTTGATTCTGTTGTTTTTATAAGCTTTCGCAAGATGTCCCTTACAGTCTGGGGTTGTCAATAAAGTTATTTCACAGATGTAGTCTAATGAGTACTCCGGGCACAGTGCTTGTAATGTGGCCCGCAGCGGTTATATCATGAGATGGCTCATGTGATTCACTGTATCCCAGCTGTCTATAGGCATGATCCACCATCAAGGACACGAAAAAAACAGAGGAAGCGCTCATCTCGTGTGCACTACTTTAGGTGTACTAATTCATGTGCCAATCCGGTTCCGCTCTATGACGTCATTTAATCCAGTCTGTCCACTCCCTCCTGGTTGATCCAGCGTGCTTCTTTAGTTGCCAATTGTAACTGCATGTTATATCTGTCTCCCACTACTTTTTCCAATACCACCCGTTTTATGTTCATATAATGGTGTTTCTATTCCAGGAAATGTTGTACAAGCTTAGTTGACAGTTTCCCAGCTTTCAGGGTGCATAGGTGTTCCTGTATTCTTACTTTCACCTTCCGTGTGGTGAGACCAACATATTGGAGACTGCAGGGGCAAGTGAGCCTGTAACTAACGTTAGTGGTATTACAGTTATAAAATCTGTTAAGGTACCAAGTCTTCCCATTAGACAGTGTCACACTTTTAGAGGGTTCTCTGAGTTCACACACTGAGCATCCTCCACATGGTTGATGCCCGGTCGGTATCCCTGTTTCTCTGGTTTTTGGAATAGGGCGGGTGTGGACCAGTTTCTTGTAGATTTGAGGGCCGCTTGAATGCGAACCTCTGGGGTGGCATCTTCATATTAGCTGTGTTTTGTATGTGCCAGTGTTTTCTGATTATTCCCTGAATTTTGGTTGACAAGGGATAAAAGGTGGTGATCATAGGTATGCATTCACCTTTCTCCCGCGTATTCCTCTCCAAGAGGGCTGCTCTCGGGGGGTTCAGTGCCCTCTTATTGGCCTGCATGATCACTTTGGGGGGGTACACTTCACGAAGGTCCTCTGGCCGCTGTGGAGTTTCTCAGGGCGCAGGGTATCCAGATGATAGTGTACCTTGATGAAATGCTGTTTATGGCCCAATGCCCCAAGACCCTGACCGGTCAGTTGCAAAAAGTAGTCCACTTACTGCAAGGGCTCGGTTTTGTCATCAACAAGAAGAAATCACTCCTTAGACTGGTCCGAAGCGCAACCTTCTTGGGGTTCACAATATATTCCACCTTATCGACTCTGAGCCTGCCGGCCTGGAACATTGCAAAGATCAGACACAACCTCTGCCAAACCTTGGCCAAGTCACACACCTCTCTGCGACAACTGGCTCCTCTAGTGAGGCTTTTCTCCTCCTCAATCCAGACCATCTTTCCCAGACCTTTGCACTGCCACGCGCTGCTGCGGCTCCAGGGAACACAATCTCCGGAATGGGCTGACTTATTCGCAGTCCGTTCCCCTTACGGCAGAAATGGAGGAGGTGGTTTGGTGGCTCTCCCACATGGAGGCGTGAAATGGAAGGGCAGTCTTGCCTCCAACCCAGACATTGTGATAGAGTTAGACGCCAGCCGTTCTGGTTGGGGGGCCTGATGCGGAGGTTTTTCCACTGGTGGAGCTTGGTCTGCACTAGAACAGTCGTTGCACATCAACTGTCTCGAGTTGCTGGCGGGTTCGTTCGTGGTGCAGTGTTGGACGAAAGACAGGGTGCAGTCCTGTGTCTTTCTCAAGATGGACAATATCTCCGCAGTCAGATACATTAACCATCTGGGTGGCACCAGGTTCTGTGCGCTGGCGAACCTCCCCAAGGAATTTTTGACTTTTTGCTTGTTATGTTATAAAGTTTTTGTATAGCGCCTATCACCGCCGGTCTCTAAGCGCTTAAACAGAAAGAACATAACATACTGTCACCCCGAAACCCTCTGCCATCTCTGATTAGGCCGGAAGTATTGCCTTTTTAAATAGGTACGTCTTCAGTTTCTTCCTGAAGGAAAGTAGCTGTGAATCTTCCTTCCGACTGGCCGGTAGCTCATTCCAAAGTTGCGGAAGAATCACCGAGAAGGCTCTGCCTCCTTTCGTTTTTAGTTTAAATCTGGGTTGAGTCAGATTGGAGGCCTGACCTGAGCGCAAAGTTCTGCCGGGAACATACCTCCTCAGGTGCTGCTTAATGTACTCTGGGGCTTTACCAAAGCGTGCCTTATGGGCGACACAGAGACATTTGAACTGAACCCTGAGCTTCACAGGCAGCCAGTGCAGCTTCTAAAGGAGTGGGGTTGCATGTGAATTTCTCAGTAGAGAAAAAATAAGTTCAAGTTCAAGTTCATGAATTTGTATAGCGCACTACTCACCCAGAGGGCCTCAAGGCGCTTGAGGGGGGTAGGTGCATTATTATCGAATAGCCAAGTTTTTAGTTGTTTTTTGAAGGATAGGTGGTTCTGTGTGAGGCAGAGGTGTGTGGGGAGAGAATTCCAGGTCTTGGCCGCTAGGTAGGAAAAGGATCTTCCTCCCATGGTGGACCTATGGATGCGCGGGATTGCGGCGAGGGCTTGATTGGAAGATCGTAGTTGGCGGTTGGGTGTGTAGAGGGATAGTCGCGTGTTGAGGCATTCAGGTCCTAGGTCATAGAGGGCCTTGTGTGCGTGGGTGAGGAGGCGGAAAGTTATTCTTTTGTTGATGGGGAGCCAATGGAGGTCTTTCAGGTGGCCGGAGATGTGTGCTTGGCGGGGGGTGTCCAGTATGAGTCTGTCGGAGGCGTTTTTGATGCTTTGGAGTTTTTTCTGAAGTTTGGCTGTGGTTCCGGCGTAGAGGGTATTTCCATAATCCAGTCGGCTAGTGACCAGTGCGTGGGTGACTGTCTTTCTTGTTTCGGTGGGAATCCAACGGAAGATTTTTTTGAGCATGCGTAGTACGTTGAAGCATGACGAAGAAACTGCATTGACTTGTTTGGTCATCGAGAGGGAGGAGTCTAGGATGAAGCCCAGGTTACGTGCGTGATCTGTGGGAATGGGTGCTGTACCCAGGGCCGGAGGCCACCATGAGTCGTCCCAGGCAGAGGGGGATGATCCTAGGATGAGGACTTCCGTTTTGTCCGAGTTAAGTTTTAAACGGCTGTTCTTCATCCATTCGGCTACTTCTTTCATTCCTTCGTGTAGATTGGTTTTGGCGGTGTTTGGGTCTTTGGTGAGGGAGAGGATCAGTTGGGTGTCGTCTGCGTAGGAGATGATGTTGAGGTTGTGTTGTTGTGCGATGGATGCGAGGGGACTCATGTAAACGTTAAAAGGGTGGGACTGAGGGGATGATCCTTGTGGTACGCCGCAGATGACTTCTGTGGCCTCTGAATTGAATGGGGGAAGGCGGACTCTCTGGGTTCTTTCGGTGAGGAACGAGGTGATCCAGTCCAAGGCTTTTCCTTTTATCCCGATGTTGCTGAGGCGTTGTATGAGTGTACTGTGACAGACAGTGTCGAAGGCGGCAGAGAGGTCGAGTAGGATGAGGGCCACTGTTTCCCCGTTTTCCAGTAGTGTTCGGATGTCGTCTGTTGCTGCGATGAGGGCGGTTTCGGTGCTGTGTTTGGCTCGAAAGCCGGACTGTGAGGGATCGAGGGAGTTGTTGGATTCGAGGAAGGCGGCGAGTTGGCTATTGACGGCTTTCTCCACGACCTGCAGCTTCCTCAGCAGCTTCTGTGGCAAACCAAGATACAGAGCGTTGCCATAGTCTAGCCTCGAGATGACTGTAGCAGAGACGATGGTTTGTAGGGTGGAGGCTGAAAGAATAGGGGTCAGCTTGCGTAATTGCCTCAACACACCCGTGCAAGAGCCTACCACAGCCGAAACTTGAGGGCCATGGTAAGATCTGCATCGATCTTTAGACCTAAACTTTTTACCACCGTACCAGGAGTAGGAGTTTTTCCTAATTCTGGGTGCCAGTACAGATCACCCCAAGGATTTGCCTGGTTGGTGAGCACCAGTACCTCCGTTTTCTCAGCATTTGCCTTCAAGATGTTGTCGGTCATCCAATTGACCGTGAATCTGAGCAAGTTCTTCACTGATTCCTGAGCCTCCCTTTTATCTTCCAGCTGCACCAGCAGCTGAGTGTCATCTGCGTAATTAAAGATTTCACGATTCCTACGCATGAGCTCCTCCATCAGTGGTTGTAGGTAGATGTTAAAAAGTAAGGGGGAGAGTGCGGACCCCTGGGGCACACCCCATGTCACCTCACTAATCCCTGACAGCTGATCCCCCATCTGAATGCTCGGAGTGCATCCTGACAGGAAGGATTCTAGCCACTTGAGCGCCTGTCCTATTATCCCCAGCTTAGCGATACGGTCCAGCAAGATGGTATGGCTGACCGTATCAAATGCTGCCGACAGGTCTAATAGAATCAGGGCGCATGGCTGTTTCTTGTCTGCCCTGAGACTCAGCTCATCGGTGACCGTGGCCATAACTAGTTCTGTACTATGCTGTGGCCGGAAACCAGCCTGCCTGGCATGGAGTAGATGGTGTTCCTCCAGATAGCTGGCTAAGGTGTTCAGGACGTGTTTTTCTAAGATCTTACTCAGGAGTGGCAGCTGGGAGATAGGCCTATAGTTTTTCAGTATCTTAACATCGGCTCCCGCTTTCTTGAGGAGTGGAGAGACTATAGCTTCCTTCAGCTGGGCTGGAAGGTAGCCCGCTTCTAGTGAGCCATTCAGTAAGCTCAGCAACTGAGGCTGAATGCCAGGCAAGGCCAGTTTAAAAATTTTCGGGGTGCAGGGATCTGTGCTAGAACCTGATTTGACATGGCCGACAAGCTCCGCCAGTCGCTTTTCATCAATATGTGGGAGGCTGTTCATGGTCCCAGTTTGCAGCTGACTATCTTGGCAGGATAGCAAAGGCGGTCCAGCTGGGATCGTAGTAATATCCGTCAAGATATCCTGTACCTTCTGGAGAAAAAAGCCTTGAAAGGTATCACAATCGGGTTGATCACCCGCAAGACTTTTCTCGCCCAGCTGCGTAAGTTCCCTTAAAATCACAAAGGTCACCCTTTGTTTGTTTGTAGCCTCCCTAATTCTGTTCTCATAAAAGGCGGATTTACACACCAGGATGTCCATCTTATAACTAGCAAGAAGTGATTTAAAGGTTAGTGACTCTGCTGGACAGTAATTGAGTCTCCACCTTCTCTCCGTCTTGCGGAGGGCTTGCTTCTTTTCCTTGAGTGAGGCGTCAAACCATGGGGCTCCCTTTCCTTTTGTTCTGGTCCTCTCCATTCACTCCGGGGCAAGCTTATCTAGAGCGGCCCGGATCCAGGTCATCAGGGCAGTAGTGTCAGAGTCCAAGTTCGTCTGTGTCGTCTTGGGGTGGGGGGGGGGGGGGGGGGAATGGTGAAGAGAGCAGGGTCGAGATTAAGGAGTCGGCCTCAATCTTCTTCCAAGACCTAACTTTCCTTCGCATTTGCTTTAAGGCAGTTGGCAAGGGATCTCCCGGAACCCAGCACTTGATAAGAAAATGATCTGACCAAATGCAAGGGTTAACTTCAGTTATTTCCATATGTAAATGTGTAAATGTATAGGCATTTATATAGCGCACTACTTACCCGTAGGGTCCCAAGGCGCTTCGACCGCTGCGAAACCCTTCCTGGCTTCCCTGAGAGATGGTCCCTTAATGGGTATCTCCAGGGTGAGACCAGGCATCCCCGGCGGTCTGGTGGGGCCGTTAGTGAAGATGAGGCAAGCTGATCAGAGTGGGCACCTAGGCGAGAGAATTATCGAGTCCGCTGACCCTGGTCCAGAAACCTGCCGCGCCGGGAATCGAACCCTGGTCCCGGGCCGTCCTCTGCTCTCGGGTCTGCCGCCTCTAACCAGTGAGCCACACTACTTCACTGGGAGGGAGGACCAAACAAGGTCAAGTGTGTGGCCCTTCACGTGGGTAGGACCCATTACTAGTTGTTGTAAGTTAAGTGTAGAGAGATTAGTTTCAAAGTCTGTCTCAGTGGGCTCTCTGGGAGCCTTATTCCAATGGTAGTTGAAGTCACCTACCACTCTAAGGGACTTATATCTAGAGGCCAAGTCTGTCAGCAATTCAAGAAAAGTGTCATTAAATTCAGGTGAACTCTGAGGTGGGCGATATACTAGCAACAGCAGGATGCATGAGGATTTAAGTGAGATTTTTATCCCTAGTAGCTCTGCGCAAGCACATTTTTCTGCTACAATCTTTGTCACCTTAAGACTCTTTTTAAACAGAATGGCAACACCTCCCCCTCTGCTGTCATTAGAGCGATTGTAACAGAGCGCGTCAAAATCAGGAGGCAGGGCTGCTAGAACGTCCGGTGTCAATGACGAGCCCAGCCATGTCTCTGAGAGAGCAAGGATGTCTATATCGCCCTCCGCCAGAAGCGAGAATACCTCTAAGTGATGCTTTTGCCGAGAGCGTGTATTTAACGTTGCAATTATAAGGCCTTGGGTCCTGGTATGGGTGAGTACATCCTCTCCCTGCAACAAATCCTCTGACCGTATTTTGGCTAGGGTTATCCCATCTAACACAGTATTGCCTGTGTTGAGAGACCTTAGGGTATCGGGCGAGTATATACGTGGTCGGCCAGGGGGGGTGGCCCCTGGGCCCGTCCTGGCCCGGACGGGCACAGACGGGCTTTCCTCTGGCGCTCCTCCGGCACGCCGCTGCGCGCGTCCGCTGCGCGCTTGCATACTAGACGTATTAGTAGTGTGTGGCTATGGGTACTCGCAAAGACTATAGCGCTAACCCCCGAGACGTCTTGTCAGCGTCTCTAGCCCACACCTAAGATGGCGGTCGGGCGTGAGGCGGCGTGGAAATCACCCGAATGGTGAGGTTCGAGGCATGTGGGCCGCTGAATTCATATCTGTGCATAGATCGCCGCCTAGTGTTGGGTCCGGATGATTGCACATTGTTGTCCTGGAAGAGTCTTCGAAGTATCACAAGATAGGTGGCTCCTCCCCTGGACTACAGTGCGCATGGGCATCGACTCCATCCCCAGATTGTTTTTTTCCGCCATTGGGTTCGGATGTCTTTGGTTCCCTCTTGTCGGAATCGATAAAAAAACAGTAAACTTTCCTCAAGACCAAAAGGTCTTTAGTCTTGCGTCGGTATTGTCTTGCGTTCAGCTTCATAACTTTCCTCGGCTCCGAGCAGCTCTGTACTTCCGCGTGCTTTCGGCGCGGAAGGCCTTGTCGACGCTCCAGACTCATCGACATCCATCATGGACCGTAGTCCATTCAAGAGATGTCCGGTGTGTTACTCGAAGTTCCCACACATCGACGTCCACCCGGTGTGCAACAAGTGCCTGTCGCCGGACCACGATGAGGCCAAGTGTATGGCCTGTTCGAGATTCAGGTCCAAGAAGACACTCAAGCTCCGTCGAGCTGCGCGCCTGGAGGCCCAGCAATCTGCTACGGCGCCTACGGACGTTTTCGATGCTGGGGAGGTCGAGGATGAAGATATCCTGGACGTCTCAGAATCTAACCCCACGTCGGATGTCGAGGAAGACTACGACGCTGAGGCCGAGGCCTTCGAGAACGAAGGAGTCGTCGAGGAGGTAGGAGACGACGACGGGGCCCTAGGGGCCATGGAGGATAGCTCGGATGAGGAGCTTCCCCAGACTGACTCTGGGGCCGTGCCAATCGATAAGGCCCAGGTCGAGGGATCGCCTTCGGGCCTTACCCAAGACCTTGATTTGAGTTCCTCGGCCCCGCCTGTAGGCCCGGCCACGGACATTGGTACCAAGTCACTCCCGGTGAAGAAACAGAAAGTGAAACCTGCGGTCTCAACGCCTGATGCTGCGCAAGGGCTGATATCGAAACCGAAAGTGCGCATCGCATTGGTCGGTTCGAAGTCTTCGGAGGCCTCGGCGCCGAAGAAACCTAAGATGGCCGTCGAGTCGAAGGGCCTAGTCAAAATGGCCGAGCCGAAGGCTACCACGTCGAAGGCTAAAGCGTCGACGCCGAAGACTATCGACGCCGGCAAGGGTCGGGTCGACCACAAAAAGGCTGTCGACGACTCCAAGAAGTCTCGTGCGGACCCGAAGAAGCGGCACGATGACCCAAAGGTCCTCTCTGCCCCGCCTCCACACGACAAGGCCAAGGGGCCTGCGCCAAGTGTGTCGACTCCGAAAGTGGCCTTGAAGGACTCCACTCCGAAACCGTCCTTGAAGGATTCCGTGGAACCGGCACGTCCATCGGCCGCGTTCACGAAGAAGGTAACAGAGTCCCTGCAGCGCATAAGGGAAGGCACCGCAGCAGCCGACCCGAAGAACGCCCCGCCTGCAAAGCCTCTTGAGAAACCGGCGAAGGCGTCCACGCTGATCCTTTTCACCTTGACGCCGAAGACGGCGCCGAAGGCTTTCGCTGCTAAACCGGGGGGCGGCGTGCCCGACAAGGTATCTTCGACGCCGAAGGCATTGTTGGTGGTCCTTGGCCCGAGGCCTCGACAACTTTCAGAAGAGGAGCATCAGGAACATTTCATCGACGCCGTAACAGGCAGGCTTTCCCTTCTTAAGAGGAAAATCACCCCAGAACCCCTATTGGGAGTCTTACAAAATCCCCCTAAAAAGGAAGATGGACTCTGCTGGTGCTCCAGCTTTGGTGGAACCCATTTCACCACAACTTCATGAGGTCTCGCCCGCTCACTCCGACGTGGACGAGGGTGAGGGCGATGACGAGGATGAATATAGCTATCCAGTCTACACAGACCCTGAGGATGTGACAGAGCCCTGGTCTGCTGGTGGTGAGCCTGGGGATCCACATTCAGGACAAGACCCTCAGCTCTTCTCTGCTAAGACTTCACCTAGTGAAGACTCTGCTGCTTTCAATGCCCTCATTGAGCGAGCAGCAGCCAATCACAATGTCCAGCTGCATGCTGACCCTGTGGACGTACATTTCCTCTTTGACACCTTTTCTGTGTCTGAAAAGACTGTAAAAACTCTGCCAATACTAAAAGGCGTTTTAAAGCACGCTGCTGAGGTCTTCAAAGAACCCACCAGAGCGAGGGTCATCAATCCGAGGATTGACAAAAAGTACAAAACGGCGCCCACTGATCCAACTTACATTAAAGGACAGTTGCCTCTGGACTCCCTAGTCGTCTCCAATGCCCGGAAGAGGGCCAACTCGCAGACTACGGGTGATGCTCCTCCCCCAGACAAAGAATCCAAGGTCTTTGAGGCTTCGGGGAAGAGGGTTGCAGCGCAGGCAGCTAACATATGGCGCATCTCAAACACACAGGCGCTCCTAGCGCGTTATGACAGGGCGCACTACGATACCCTAGAGACCCTTTTGCAACATCTACCTGATCAATATAAGGAAGGGGCTGAGATGCTAATCCAGGAGGGGAAGCTAATCTCCAACGCTTCCATAAAGTGCGCTCTAGACGCGGCTGACACCGCTGCACGAGCCATTAACACCAGTGTTATGCTTCGGAGACATGCCTGGCTCAGGATTTCTGTTTTCAAGCCAGACATACAGACCACCATCTTGAACCAAACAGTCAACCCTGATCACCTGTTTGGCCCGGATGTTGACACCACCGTAGAGAAAATGAAAAAGGATACTGACACTGCAAAATCCATGGGTGCCTTGCAGTCCCAGCAGTTTCGGGGTGGTTCCTTTCGTCGCTGGAGGGGCACCTCCAGGGGTCAGCTTTCGCAGTCCGCACAGTTCTACAAAGGCAACACCCAGACTGCTTACACCAACAAGAGTCGTGGTGGATACCGCGGCAACAGCGCCAAGGGCAGAGGACGTGGCAACAACAGCTCCAGGTCCACTACCGCCAACAAACAGTGACTCAGTGTCACTGCCCCCCGACCACACAACACCGGTCGGGGGGAGACTCCAGCAGTTCCTGCCCGTGTGGAAGTCCATCACCACGGACAGGTGGGTCAGAAAGCTTATCCAATTTGGTTATTGTCTGGAGTTAACATCCACTCCCCCCAACATACCCCCAAGGCACCGTCCTATGTCGGACGAGCACTTGCACTTATTGCAGCAGGAAGTCAACGTCATGCTGCAAAAAGGGGCAATAGAGCTCGTGCCCATGCAGAAAAGAGGCACAGGAGTTTACTCCCTGTACTTCCTGATTCCAAAGAAGGACGGGTCCCTCTGGCCCATCCTGGATCTCAGGCCCCTCAACTTCTACATCCTGTCGGAGCACTTCCACATGCTGACACTGCAGCAGGTGCTCCCGCTGCTCCAACAGGGGGACTTTCTCGCAACTTTAAATTTAAAGGATGCGTACTTTCACATTCCACTACATCCTTCACACAGAAAATACCTCCGGTTCACCATCCAAAACCAGCACTACCAGTCCAGGGCTTTGCCTTTTGGGGTCACCACGGCACCCAGGGTGTTCACCAAGTGCCTGGCGACGGTGGCGGCACATCTGAGGCGGCAGAACGTCCACGTCTACCCCTATCTGGACGACTGGCTCATCCAAGCAAAGTCAGCCCAGCAGTGGGCCGACCATGTGTCCCATACCATTCACCTCCTGCACGATCTGGGATTCTCACTGAATTACCCAAAATCCCACCTCCAGCATGCCCACATACGGCAGTATCTGGGGGCGACCATAGACACTCTGGCAGCCACAGCACAGCCGAATTCAGTGAGAGTCAGCAGCATTCAATCGCTGATCCAAAAATTCAGGCCTCAACACTCCAGCAAGAGTGTTCATGCAGTTGATAGGCATGATGGCCTCCTGCATCTCCATAGTCCTGCACGCGAGACTACATATGCGCCCGCTTCAGGAGTGCTTAGCACGTCAGTGTACTCAGGCTCACGGGCAGTTGAAAGACCTAGTGTTGGTGAGCGGTCGGGCATACAACCCTCTGCATTGGTGGAATCCACGAAACCTTTGCAAGGGCCGACCGTTCCAAGAGCCTGTGCCACAGATCATCCTGACGACGGACGCTTCTCTCCAGGGATAGGGAGCTCATGTACTCCATTACACAGTGCAGGGCCTATGGACGTAACAGCAGCAGAAGATGCACATCAATGTTCTCGAACTGATGGCAATCTTCATGGCACTCAAAGCCTTCAAATTACATCTGTGCAACAAGGTCGTGTTGATCCGGACGGACAACATGACAGCCATGTACTACATTCAAAAGCAGGGAGGAACACACTCTCCGCAGCTGTCTCATCTGGCTCAGAGCATGTGGAAGTGGGCCATTCAGAGGAACATCTTCCTCATGGCAGAACACCTCCCGGGCAAAGACAATCAGATGGCGGACCTGCTCAGCAGGCACAGCCACCAGATGCACGAGTGGGAGATACATCCATCAGTACTCCAACCGTACTTCCAAAGGTGGGGTCATCCAGAGATAGACCTGTTCGCCACAAGGGAGAACGCAAAATGCCAAAGCTTCGCCGCCAGGTTCCCACACCCGCAGGGCAATGTGATATGGATGAACTGGTCAGGCAAATTTGCGTACGCTTTTCCCCCAGCACCTCTGATACCGCTGGTGGCACGCAAGCTCAGGCAGCACTCGATGACTCTCATCCTGGTTGCTCCAACGTGGGCTCGTCAACCATGGTACACCACGTTTCTAGAACTGTCCGTGGTGCCGCATCAGAGGCTACACCTCACACCCAGCCTTCTGACGCAGAGCCATGGCGACATTCAGCACCCGGATCCGCAACAGCTCAACCTGGCGATCTGGCTCCTGAAGTCCTAGAATTTGGCTACCTGCACTTACCTGCCGACTGTATGGACATCATTCGGGAGGCAAGAAAGCCCGCCACTAGAGCTTGCTATGCGGCAAAATGGAAGCGGTTCGTCATTTATTGTGCGGACCACAACATTAACCCGATGGATGCTTCTATTCAGAACATCATCTGTTACCTTTTCCATCTATACAAGTGTAATCTGGCCTATGCTTCCATTCGCATTCATCTGTCTGCAATGGCCGCTTATCTCCAAAATAGGCAGCACCTCTCCCTCTTCAGGGTGCCTGCCATCAAAGCTTTTCTGGAAGGACTCAAACGAGTCATTCCGCCACGGACTCCACCAGCTCCTGAGTGGAACCTCAATGTGGTCCTTACCAGGCTGATGGGTCCTCCCTTTGAACCACTGCATTCATGCGAGATTCAGTTCTTGACTTGGAAAGTGGCTTTCCTCATAGCAATTACATCGCTACGGCGGGTTAGTGAGTTGCAAGCCCTCACTATCCAAGAGTCATTTATCCAAATTCATTCCAACAGGGTAGTACTTCGCACTAACCCTAAATTTCTACCCAAGGTTGTGTCTCAGTTTCACATCAACCAAACAATTGAATTACCTGTTTTCTTTCAAAATCCTGAGTCACTGGCGGAGCGGATGCTCCATACCCTTGACGTTAAACGGGCCCTAATGTATTACATCGATAGGACCAAGGATTTTAGGAAAAATAAGCAACTCTTTGTCGCCTTTGCACCACACCACAAAGGTAACCCTATTTCCAAGGCTGGTATTGCTAGATGAATCATTAAATGTATCCAGATCTGCTATCTAAATGCAAAACGCACTCTTACCATTCCACCAAGAGCTCACTCCACCAGGAAGTTAGGGGCCTCTATGGCATTCCTTGGAAACATTCCTTTGGAAGACATATGTAGAGCAGCCACTTGGTCTACCACACACACATTTACTAAGCATTACTGTGTTGATGTGCACTCCAAACAGCAGGCAGCTGTAGGGCAGGCTGTTCTCAAAACACTCTTTCAAACTGCTGCAGCTGGCACAGGCGGCCGCCGCTAATGGAGGGACTGCTATGTATTCCTTGCACAGATATGAATTCAGCAGCCCACATGCTTTGAACCGAATATGCTACTTACAAGTATGCATCTGTTCTTGGCATGTAGGGCTGCTGACATTCATATCGCCCGCCCTCCTCCCCGGCGCCTGTAGCAGCTGCAGTACTCACATATACTCATAGCATGGTCATCATTCACTGAGTTTCACTCCATCTTGGCCACAATGGCTAAAAACAATCTGGGGATGGAGTCGATGCCCATGTGCACTGTAGTCCAGGGGAGGAGCCACCTATCTCGTGATACTTCGAAGACTCTTCCAGGACAACAATGTGCAATCATCCGGACCCAACACTAGGCGGCGATCTATGCACAGATATGAATGTCAGCAGCCCTACATGCCAAGAACAGATGCATACTGGTAAGTAGCATATTCGTTGTGCTTAACTCTTATTAAAGTGCAGGCAATGCGGAGTTCCGGGGGAACGTGAATTACAAAGTGACGGTGATAGCAAAGATTTTTTTTTAATTATTGAGGCGAAGCAAATACAATTTTTAAAAGGACAGATACACCAACAATTTAAAAATAGCAGCAAGAAATTAAAGGCAGCAGCAGCAAACAGTTCTCAGTGACGGCGGAACACCTCCCAGGCCGAGTGAATGAGGTAGCTGATTGGCACTCCCGTAATCTCCTGGATGCCAGTGTTTGATAATTGGACCCCCAGGTTTTCTCCCAATTGATGGAAAAGTGGGGTCCTTGTTCAGTCAACCTTTTTGCGTCACACCTGGATCATCAGTTATCACGGTTCTTCAGCTGGAGACCAGATCCTCTACCGGAAGCGACAAATGCGTTCTTCCCGGACTGACAGCGGGAACACGATTATGCATTCCCCCCTTTCTCCATGATCACAAGACTGACTGCTAATGTTCACCGCCAAAAGGCGGAGGTGGTGCTGATCATCCCTCTTTAGAGATCTCAAGTGTGGTTTCAAGTTCTTCTGGAACTTTCCTGGGATTTTCAAATCTGACTCCCCCACTTTCCTCACATTCTGCTTGATCCGGACCACAATCACCACGGCCTGGTAGTGGAAGGGACGCTCCAGCTGATGGCCTGGTGGATCGCAGGGAATCTGGTCGTTCCTGGGCCTTTGAGGACATGCGGAGTCCTTATTATCCAAGGCATTACTACTAAAAGATACTGCTCCGCCTGGAACAGATGGCGCCGTTGGTGTTTGCAACAGAGTGTCGATCCCGTAGGCCCTGATGTAGTCCATGTTCTCAATTTTTGGGCAAGCCTTGCGGAGGAAGGCTTGGCTTACCGCTATATCAATACCTTCCTTTTGGCGATCTCAGCGGGTCATTCTCCCATCCAGGGATCCACTGTGGGGGAACACCAGTTTGTGTTGAAGAACCGGAGCCTTAAAGGTCCGGCGGCGCAGGGTACGCCTAAATCTTAGAGTTCTCCTGCCTGGTCAAACAGAGACACCGGGCACTCCGTTGGCGTAGAAGTTCGTATTTTATTAGCTGGAGCTGAAGTACAGAAAGTATGTTCAAAGGAGACTGCTCTCGAACTCCATGGCACACAGGTTTATATACATTTGAGATACACAATGAACAATCCCAAGACATACAAATCAGACAAATGCGAGGGGCTCGGAAAGCAAAGTATTACGTAACTTCAAACAAGCTTGGTTGTTGGCTGTGTTTGTTACCCAACCCCTTAAGCTATTTGCAAATGAACCCACACAATCCAACTTGCAGGTGAAGAAACACATTTGTATGTTTAAGAAGGACAGTTGTGGAATCAGAGAGTTCATGGAGGGAATGGCGAAGGACAGCAGATAAGATAGCCTTAGGAAAGAATGGTGTGAACCTACAGATAGTCTGGACGGGGATTAGTTAATGAGACATAGATTGTTGTACTCGGTCAGACCCTGACACTAGACTAGTAAATAGAGGCGGAAAGGTTACTTAGTAGGTGAATGCAGGAAAACGACAAAGAAATACCTGGCTGGCCGTGCTGCCTGAGTGAGGGCAACACAAAATGGAGGCAAGTCGCAAAAGGGCAGCTGAACACGAACAAAGTCGTGAAATACAGAACCTCAGACCCTCATTTTGCCATTACTCAGGCAAAAGCACTAAACTCATGTTAGTCTGAGTCGGAGTCGACCTCAATGGCCATAAGGTCATCAAACTGTTGCTGTACCATCATCTTAATATTCTCTGTCTTTTTGGACACAGGTGTTGGTTCACACATCATGGCAAGTAGACCACAAATGGCGGGACCACACTGTATACACAGGCAACAAGAAAATATGATGGCTAATATCACTCCAAGGAAAATTAGTATCTTCCATCCCCAAACAGACAATAATCCCCAGAACCATCCTACCAAAGACCAGTCTTCTTCGTCCTGATTAATCGACTCGGAGATGATACGCAATTTAAAGATGGCCTGGTATATTGTTGGAGCGTCATCAGGGACGTAGATGCAGCAGCTAGATCCAATCAATCTATAGACCCCTCCTCGGTCTGCTAGGATAACATCTAATACAATCCTGTTCTGCAATGTCATGAGACGATCAGCCTGAAGTTCTGCTGTAATGTTACTTAAAGCACCTATAGTAACCTCAATGGTGGTCTCAACCACACGAGTCAGCTGCCTGATAAGCCTACTGTTGACCATTGGACCCCAGAAAGGGAGAAATCCTTTAAAGAAATCACCTCCTTCTTGTCCCGCTGTATCTTTGGCATCAATTATCCCTCTACCATATCTGTTTCTGGGGTGACCTGAAGGGGCAGTGTATGTAGGGGGGAGCAAAAAGGCTATATAGCATGTTCCTGAGAAGTCAGACGGGAGCCATGTATAGGCTCTGTCCTCACAGAAAAAGTATGTACCCTGAGATGGAACCAATGGAGGGGAATTCTGGGATGTGAAAACATATGTATGGGAACAATTCTGTTGTATTTCTCTCTTCTTGCTGTTAATCTGAAGGCAAGAATTACCTTGTTTGGGTACTGTCCATACTGGGGGAGACTTTCCCTGCTTCGTTTTATCACTAAGGCTAGTGATATAGTGAGTCACATTCCAATCTTCAAATGCTCGTTTCTCATGGATGGGTATCTTATTCTTATCTACAATCTTAGCCATTGATACTATTCCCTTTATCAAGCTACTAAGGCTAAAATCCATTCCGCTCCCGAACGAATCAATGGGGTATCTTAGTCGATTATGGTATGCGGCCGAGAACATAGCCAAGTATGCCCAGGCCGATCTTTCAGAGGAGAAGGGAAGGACTGGGTAGGGCATTCCTTTATGCGTGCTATGAGGCATGAGTCCACATACCCAACAATCAGTTATGTTTACAGCTAATTGGTGTTGGTGTAATAGTTGAATGAACCAGTTATTCAGGTATTCAATCCTTCTTATCTGCTCATGCGGGGGAAGGGCATGTGTCTGATGTTGAGAAACAAAGAGGCGAGAAGGCAAAGAAGTAGAATCAGAAAGGGGTTTTGGCTGTAGACGATAAACAATCCAACCCACAGATGCTAATAAAATGCATAAAAACATCGAAATACACAAAGTAACGCCAAATAGAGATTAAGACTAGCGCTGGACTCAGTAGTGCTGGGCTGGTAACTCGCGCATTTTCTCTTTTAAAACAAAAAATAGTTAATAACCACAACACCTTGTTCCCGGTGATTTTAGACGGTGCAGCCGCATTTTTAGAGCATTTTAGTGGTGATTATTTGTTTAACTATCAAGTGTGTCAACGGTGTAAAACTGTTGTTTTGTAAAGGATACGGTGACTAATACTGTATACATCTTGCTCCTTACCTCCTCCGTAACTACCCGCCTAAGCCCCCCGGTCCGTCACGGCTTGTGCCGATTGTACGGAGGGGGTGGAAGGCACAGGTAGCCAGAACAGCACTTCCGGCTGTAGTGTGCAGTACGGGGGTGAGCGGGCTAGTTGTCAAAACCCTGGGCCCATTTTAGCGGAGTATGATCCGCACGCGCAGCGGACGTGCGCAGCTGGCGCGCCGGCGGCAGGCCGAAGGCGCGCCAAAGACAAGCCCGTCTGTGCCCGTCCGCGCCTGGCCCGGGCCTAGGGCTGGAAGTCCTGCCCAAAATCTTACCTGTGGCTCTGGGACAGTCAACGGTAGCGCACAATTGAGGGATCTTCGGCCTAAACCTTCTTGTGGACCCCTTAATCCGGGGGATGAAATTAAAAACTGCACTGGCTGTCATCTTGAGTTCTCCTACGCAGGCTGTAACCAGGTAGCAGTGCACCAACCACTGGGCCAGTCAGTAAACAAGCATATTAAGGCTGCCCTAGTGAACGCAAGATCGTTGGTGAAACATGGCATAGAAGTGGCAAACATGATTGACTGAAGTTAAAATTAACTGAGATAAGGATTGGCCATTGGCACTCCTTTTTATCGATTTTATTTACGATGAAAAAAATTATTTAAGAATCCTATTGTTTGGTCCTTCTATGGCGTGCTGCTAGGTAACTGAGGGCTGCCTGTCCCTGAGATTGTAAAGATTATTTTAAAGGAATGGTGCGTGATAAAGATATCATGACTCTACCTGGCGCACAGCTTTTTATAGTATTTCCACCTATTCAGATTATTCCAATGTATATCTACTTAACTCTGATTACATGTTTTGCTTCATGTTTACTTTTATTTTGAATCACTTTTTTTCAAAGATTACGATAAACATTTACATATGTTTACATATCATATATACTTGACAATTGTTTTAACGAATACATTTGTTGTATTAAACTTCATACAAACAACTCATTTGAATTTTCGACGATTGTTGAAAAAGATCGGCCCAATGCATTTCGGGACCCTTGTCCCTTCCTCAGGGGCCTCTGTAAAAAAATCATGTTTATCAGTAAATGCTAGATATATTGCATTTTTACCATTTAAGAGAAAAGAAACAACTGGTACGCAGAGTGACGCAGTCACTACACCGTCAATTCCACAAGCCACAACTTCAACAGAGGCTTTTTTAGGACAGGGCCAACAACCAACAAAACCACCAGATTCAGCAACAAAACAAAGCGGAAAACAACTAACATCAGGAGAGGAAAAAACCAAACCCAATCTACGGAGCGGGAGAACATAGTTATTAATATTTCATCTACACAGCTTACTCAGCAACAAATGAAAGTTTTAAACAAAGGAACATCATTTGTTCCCACTTATCAATCAAACTTAACAGAAACTGAAATCGCAGTGTACAAATTTATGAGAACCATTCGCTTAAGACACTTCTTCTCCAACATCATTACCGATACTGAACAACCGGAACCAAAGGAATATCTGGAATTTAAACCTAAGAGCACATTTGTTGCTCCAGCTTCACACAAAACTATTGATCTTTTCGAAAAATTGGTTCTACTTGATATCCACAAGCTGGATTTCTCATCTAAAAAGACACCTAATTTTTCTAAACAAGAAAAAAGGACTTTGCACCAACTTGCCAATAAGGAAGAATTAACGTTTCAACGAGCTGACAAAGGGGGAGCCCTTGTTGTAATGAATACAGAATACTATAACACCAAAGTGAAGGAACATTTGATGGATGAAACCACATATTTACGCTTGGATAAAGACCCAACACAAGAGATTGTCAAAACTTTGGAAAAAATTCTACAAATCCGGGAAGCGGGGAGGAGGCCTAGCTCTTATCAGCAAAGACCCACTCCATGTGCAGGGCTTGGAGAGTCTCAAATCCATTGACTGTGAAACACTCCCTTTTAAAATTCATATTACCGACAACTTTTTCCGATATGCTATTATATAGGTCTCCCAAGGCAAAGGTTCCCCTGACGCAAGTATTGGGGCCCACTCTTGAGTCATGCTGATCTATGACAGATTTTACGATCTTGGGGCACTTTAATATCCATCTGAAAAAAGCTGAGGATAGTTGTACGAGCTCACTGTTAGAGGCGATGAAAAGCTGCGGCCTTGCCCAATTAGTAAAACAGGGAACACATTCCGCAGGGCATACCCTGGACGGAATTTTCTCTTCTAATCCGGATGTTAGGCTGGGGGAAATTCTGGAGGTCCCCTGGTCGGATGATAAAGTTATTCACTTTTCATTAAATTTTGATATAGCTAAAAAGGTCAGGGCACCGAGGGAAATGGATCACCCTTACCAGGACTGGGATAAGATTGACATTGCGGAACTGCATGCTCAGTTGTGCTCCTCCTCCTTAGTGTTGGACAAGGACTGTGATTTAGCATCTCAACAAGTGGAGAACTGGATTAAAACCGCAGTGCTTGTAGCTGCCCCTATTAAAACCAAAAAACAGAAAAGAAGCAAACACTCCGAACCTTGGTTTTCAGAGAATTTAAGACTGCAGGAGGGCGGAAAGAAGATGGAGGGCCAATTACGGGACCTGTGAGAAAATAGAGTATTGTAAAACATTAGCCACATATAAAAAAACTGATTAAGGAAGGTAAATCGGAATTTTTTGTAAAAAAAATTAATGAGGCTAAGCACTCGAAAGAACTATTTAACACAGTGAAAAAACTTACAAAACCAGCAACTAAACAAGTAGATGGCAGTACGGAACTCTGCAATAAACTAGAACAATTTTTTATGGACAAGGTACGTCTGATATGAGTCCTTCCCTCAGAAACATATCGCTCTTCATGTGGGGAAGACAAGTCTTTCCGATATCCCCTTGCTGAGCAGCTCTCCTGACACCGGGTCTATACTCATGTCGAATTTCAAGTTTAAAGTTCCCTCGTTGGAGGAAATCATGCAGTTGGTTCTGTCGACCAAATCCGGGGGGCCTACTGACCCGTGCCCTCCCAAGGTCTTACATATGGTCCCAGATCTGCTTAGTGCCCAACTCCAGACCCTGTACAGTAACATAATTGAATCCAGCTGCTTTCCTAAAGCGTGGAAGGCTGCCTCAGTACTTCCACTGCTTAAGAAACCCAGCCTGGACCCCTCAATCCCAGCCAATTTCCGGCCAATCTCAAGGATCCCCTTTCAGGCCAAAATTTTGGAGAAAATCTTGAACTCCCAATTAGTAGGGCTTGTTAGGAACTCGCAGTTACTAGATGACTCCCAATATGGGTTCCGTGAGAATCATGGGACCGAGACTGCCTTGGTGATGGCAGCTGAGGAACTCCGGAAGATACTGGACGCAGGAGGAAAGGCCGCCCTCAATCTGTTAGATTTGTCAGCTGCCTTCGACACTGTTAACCATGAGATTCTCATAAAGAGGCTAAACGCTCTAGGTCTTCACACCTCGGCTATGAACTTACTGTCCTCCTTCCTGGAAAACAGAACCTTCTCGGTTGAGCTTGGAGAATATTCATTAAGGGCCTTTGATCTGCCTTGGGGGGTTCCCCAGGGCTTGTCGCTGAGCCAGTCTCTTTTTAATCTCTATGCTGCCCCACTAGCCACAATCGTCAGGAACTGCGGGTTCATTTTGATTGTCCTATGCGGATGATACCCAGATTGTGGTGGCTATCTCCAACAATTCTGTGGAGACCGCGAATAACTTCAGATCTTGCATGGATCAGGTCGGCAACTGGATGCAGGACAACTGCTTAAAACTCAACGGGGACAAGTCAGAGGTTAAGCTACTGGGGGCTAACCCGGACATCTGGTCCAATCTCTGGTGGCCGCACAGCCTAGGGAGATGTCCAACGCCGGTGGATAAATGAGGAATTTAGGGGTCATATTTGACTCTAAACTCACCTTTGAAGCACAAATTAACAATCTCTCTTCTTCTGTTTGGTACACGCTTAAACTCATTAGAAAGTTGCTGCCCTACATTCCACATGACACCGCCAAAACCCTGGTTACCTTGTTAGCGCTATCGAAACTGGATTATGGCAATGAGCTTTATGCGGATTTGCAGAAACAACTGCTATACAAACTTCAGCGCCTTCAGAACGCGGCTGCCAGATTAGTTCTGTATATCCCCAAGTCCGAACCAGTAGCGATTCAAATGCGAGGTCTACATTGGCTTACGGTTGAGAAAAGAATCGAGTTTAAATCAACTTGTCTAGCGTACAAGTCACTCCACGGCTCAGGCCCCTGTTTCCTAAAAACTAATCTAAAAGCGTATATACCTACCAGGACGTTAAGATCTAGCAGCGCTAAACTCCTGGTAACCCCCAGATTCAAACAGCTTTGGTGGGGGGGGAAGAAGTTTCATTGGGAACACGGCAAAAATCTGGAACAAACTTCCGGCCGAGTTGAAAAACAGCCCCTCCTTATGGTCGTTCCGCAAAAACTTGAAAACGTGGCTGTTTTCATCTTAACCAGGAGTGACGCTATTTTCTATGCCAGGCAGTTTTTGATATCTTACAGCGCCAAGACGCCCTCTGGCATTCGTGCGCTCTACAAATCCCTTAATCTAATCAAATCGAATCAAATCGACTACGCAATAATTTACAGTATTTCTGCTTCATCTGTCTTCTTATTTTCCCTACTTGATGTACCATCTATCCTTTCTAAAAAATGTTGTTGCTCACAGCAATCTTCCTCAATCACTTAGCTGTAGTTATTTGCTTTTATGACACTGCAAATCCTGGGGGTCCTAGCCACCAAAACAGGGTACAGTCCAAGACTCCTACCGTGACCCTGCAATGGGGACAATTGGCACATCAATAATCTCGTAAAAATTGCAACCGAAAGAATAATAAAAAAAATTCAAATGTCTTTGATAGCTCTAGGCCTGAGGTTGTAGCGTCTCTTAATCGATATAGTCTGATCTTGAAACAATGGTTCCGGATTCCTGGTGTCTATTCGAAGATGTGGTGGTATAGCTTCTTGAAGAATGTCATCATCTTCTTTCTTTGACTGAGTTCCATCCAACCGGGCGCTACTAAAAGGTGCGAAACGGGGAATCTTCTCCCTTTCAGACTCACCTATGCCCCTGCGGACCCACTGGTCCAAGGGCAAGGGCAAGGGTACCTTTTTGCAGTGCACGCCGTGAACCCAGTTTTTCTTCCCCTGGACTTTCACCGCTGTGCGTGTGACGAGGAGTACTAGGCGAGGGGCTGTCCAACGGAGCTCCAGGTTTTTGGTTCTCTAAAAGTTCTTCACACAGACGCAATCCCCAGGTTTGATCGAGTGACCTGGGTCTGTGGAGGCTCTGGCAAAGCACTTTGAACCTGTTGACGAAGAACACTCAATTTAGTAGTCAAATCATTTAAGTAATCAATCAACATTGGGTATGGTATGTCTGAATACTTTTTTGGACGAGGGACTCCTCAGATATTTGCTGGGCGTCCGAAAACCACCTCGTAGGGGCTTAGTCCCACTCGAGAATGCACAGTGGTCCTGGTAGACAAGAGAGCTAAAGGTAAAGCGTCAGGCCAGGCAAGACCTGTGCTGGCCTGAATCTTTGCTAATTTGAGCTTGAGAGTGCCATTATAGCACTCTACCAAACCCGCTGATTGGGGATGGTTTGCCGCATGGAATTTCTGTCTAATATCAAGACCAGCACACACTTTTTGCATAATTTGGCCCACAAATTCAATTCCATTGTCACTCCAGACAATTTGCGGCAAACCAAATCTAGGGAAGAACTCTTTAAGCAAAATTTTAGCAGTTGATAAAGCAGTGTCATCCTTCAAAGGATAGGCCTCTATCCATCGGGAGAAAGCACATACCACCACTAGGACATACTTGAGGTTGTTGCACCGATCCATGTGAATATAGTCAATTTGCAAGACTTCAAAAGGGTATGTCGGGGGAGCGAAATGACCTGCTGGAGTTGAGGTTCCCTTTCCTGGGTTATGCTTTAGGCAAATAATGCAGTTGTTTCACCACATTTTCCGCACACTTCGGAATATCTTCATTCTGCCATACCGGAGCCAAAACCTTACATATACCCTTTGCACTGATGTGGGCTGGACCATGTGCCATAGTAACTACAGGCAACACATAGGCGTCTGGCAACAGCCAACACTGGGGCTCTGACAACTCTGTCCAACATCCCATTGCATCTAGCATTCCCGTGCCTTCTTTCCACTCACTCAATTCTTTCTCTGTAGCCTCTCCTTGAATTGCTCTTACACTCTCTATGGTGTCCTCACACATTCCAGCTTCTCTGACCCAATTTGCAGGGCCCGCAACATACATGCGACTTGTGGCATCTCTAGCTGTAGTTTTTGCTACCTCATCCGTAAAAGCATTCCCACAACCAACATCATCCGTAACCTTCTTGTGTGCGCTACACTTTGATTGCTATCTGTGTAGGCAAAGCAAGTGATTCAAGAAGGTCAGTCACCAATTGACCATGCTGTATTTTCGTTCCATGAGATGTAAAAAATCCTCTCTCCTTCCACAAGCGACCAAAACTGTGTGCCACGCCAAAGGCGTATTGACTATCTGTATAGACCTTCACTCTTTTCCCTCTTGACAACACACACGCTCTGATCAAGCTATTAACTCAGCTGCCTGGGCTGAATTGTGTCTAATCCGTGCTGTTTCAACAATCGTATGCAGGGTAGTAACAGCATAGGCTGAAGTTTTGCTCCGTTAGGGAGTTTGAAACAGGAACCATCTACCCATAGGATCCCATCCGGGTCCTTAAGTGGAGTATCCTTCAGATCAATCCTACCTTTCGTTTCCTTCTCTGTGCGGAGAAAACAATCATGCTGCTCCTGAGCATGTTTTTCATCTGGGAGTGGTAACAATGTGGCTGGATTTAAAGTGTTACATAGTTTAATATGTACATGACTCGCCAAAAGCGTTAGCTCATATCCAGATAAACGAGCACTCGTGAGGTGTTGTGTTTTAGTTCTGTTTAACAAAGTGTCCACTGCATGTGGTACCATAACAGTAAGTGTGTTATCCAATACTACTCCAGCAGATTGGCGAATAGAGATTGCTGTCGCTGCTGTAGCTCTGAGGCAGCTAGGGAATGCTTTAGCTACTGGGTCTAATGTTGCTGAAAAATAGGCACATGTTTATCTCCAAACTGTTGGGTCAAGACTGACAATGCACAACCTTTTCTCTCATGGACATAAAGCCTAAAAGGCTCACTATAATCTGTGGTACCCAACACAGGAGCAGAACACAGAGCAGTACGTAAGTCAGAGAAACTCTTCTGGCACTCCTCAGTGCAAGGAAGCGGATGAGGGGTATCCTTCAATGTAAGTGCTAACAAAGGTTTAGCTAATAAGGAAAAATTTTGGATCCATTGTCTGCAATAAGAGGTAATGCCCAAAAAAGGCACGCACTTCTCTCTGTGTAGTCAGCACAGGCACTTGTGCAATAGCTTGAATACGTTCTGGGGTCAATCGCCTTCCCTCCTTCGGCAAGAGATGACCTAAGTAGGTAACCTCTTGGCGGGCAAACTGCAACTTGAAGGGTGACACCTTATGATTGAGATCAGAAAAAAGGTGTAGCAATGCAACAGTCACGTCCCTACAAACATCCTCTGAATCAGCAGCCACCAACAAATCGTCCACATATTGAATAAGGGTAGCACCTGAAGGCAAAGAGAAAGTATCAAGCTGGGACTTAAGAGCCTGACTATACATAGAGGGACTCTCACAATAACCTTGTGGTGCTCTTTTAAATCGGAAACTTCGACCTCCTAAAGAGAAGCCAAAAATATCCCTACTCTCCTCAGCGATGGGAATGCTGAAGAAAGCATTCTTCAAATCGATCACAGAGAACCAAGCTGCCGAAGCAGGTATCCTTGTCAGCAGGGCTGTGATGTCGGGGGCGACAGGAAACTATGGGACAACAATTTTGTTTACTTCTCGTAGATCAATCACAAATCTATAAACAGGGGGCTGGGAAGGAGCTGTTCTTTTAAGAATCGGCAACACAGGACTATTGCACACATTTCCTCTTGTTTACTCCACCACATCCTTCTGAACTAAATCATGAATAATAGCCAAAAGCGCTCTCTCACCATCACTAGATATTTTGTATTGAGGAATACGTGGCAATTTGACATTGGGCTTAAGCGTAACAACATAAGGTGGAATTTCAAGACGGCCCACATCATTTGGGCCTGTAGCCCAGAGCTTTTCAGGGAGAGAAAGCAACTCGGGTGTAAATTGGTCTCGGGACAAGTACATTGAAGAAGTCAATTTCCTTCCTAGTGTGAGATGCAAACCAGAAGGAGATCAATGTAATATTGCATACAACCTTTTTAACAAATCCAAACCCAATTTTTTCTCACCACAACTAGCTGTCAAAATAAGAGGAGCCTCCAAGTTATAAGGACCAATTGTGATAGGCAGTGGGCAAGAGACCGGATTACAGACAGGGGCGCCAGAAAATCCTACAGATGTATTCATTGAGCCAGACAAAGGTGCTCCAGGGAGTTTAGAATGAATGATAGAACTTCTCGTCGCACCAGTATCCAAAAAAAATGGTTCTAAAACACCCATAGTATTGACGATAACATAAGGCCCATTCTTGTCTACTGGAATCGATACAACTCCCTCACTTTGTCCTTGGCTGTCCTATTCAGTGTGGAAACCTTCGTTCCCATTGTCCACATAACAATCATCAGTGTAGTATTGTGCAGGCTGAGCTTTCTGTTGATCGAAATAATTCGTAGCATTCGTAGGAGGGAAAGAACGCTGTTCTTGAGGGAACACACCTCTTCCTCTACCCCTGGATGGTGACAGAAAACCACAGCGACCACGTGGAACAGACATCCCATTACTACGCTGTAACAGAACTGGGCAACTATTCTTAAAATGGCCATCCTCTTTACAATAAGCACACTGGTTAGGACCCAACAAAGGTCGTGGAACAAAAGGCTCAGGTTTTTGAAATACCTTCTGAAATTGCGGAGGCTGGGGAAACTGACGCTGAGGAAAACGTGGAGGATAAGCCTGTTGTAAAAGGACCTTAGTTTTCAGATCTCTATTCTTCTTCTCTTGCTTATCTTTCTCCTCCTTATCTCTATTCTCATAGTATTGTGCAGTGGCTAATATCTGGGCAGGAGAGGAAACAGCCAACTAACTCTCGGAACTTTTCAATTTGTTGGAAAACTCGGGAAGTAAGTTAAATACAAACTTGTCCACAAACATACGTTGGCCACCCTCAGTGGTCATGTCATGCCCGCTGTGATCAATAAATGTATCCTCGAAACGAGTAAAGAAGTCTGAGACACTCATCTACCTTTTGTTTACATGCAGCCAGCTTATCCCAATTTACTCGTACTGCGGGCATCATTGTCTTCATTGGAGTAATAATTCTACCAGGGAGTTCCGTAATCAGAACATCGGGCTTCGCACCGCCCACTTGCGTTGCGTCTGCGGCGCGTATAGCAGCCCAATCACCACCTAATTCTACTGCATGGTCCTCTCTACGAACCCGAGCCCATAAGGATTGCAGGACTACATTCCCAAATAACATATCAATATCAGCTAAGTTCATAATACAAGCCTCAACCGTCTGGGACAATTCTTTATAGTAACCAGCAGGGTTTTTACGAGGGTCTGGCAGAGTCTGTTTAAGAGCCAAAACTTCAGACCTTTTCCAGGGGAAATGAACCCATACATGCTGAAAGTGGGCTGGTACGGGATGGGCACCACCCACTGGGTCTCTCCATACTGGAGGAACTTCACGCATCGGATAGTGCTTTAATTCCAGTCCGACAATAGGATCACATTCTGGAAGAGTCAAGGAAGAGAATATCGTTCTAAAAGCAACAAGCGCATTTATAGCCTCATCGACTTTTGGTCCCACTATAAGACCCTTGTCAAAATCAGCCTGAACTTTCAACAAACATAATATCGAAAACATATCTCTGGGTGGGCTCGGCCCATTGGCGGAAAGAACTCATAATATCCCGTGCACTATATATTGGACCTTCCTTAATCCACCTGCGAGCGAGAGAACCCAACACAGTTTTCTCGTCTGAAAGCGGAATTTGCTGACGGGATTGCCGTCGAGAAAGAGCCGGAGACATATTTAACGATCCAAGTAAAGGAGAAAATAAACCTGAGACACCGTCTACCAGTCGCTTATGCGTGGTCGGGGTATCATTTAAAAGAACCGGTGACCTAAGGGAAGTGGAAGGCGACACCGGCGGACGCGTAGTAGATTGCAGGGGCAAAGAAGTTGACAACGAGGGAGGTGGGGGCTGAATTACAGGGAGGGGCAAATGTGGGGGAATAGAAACAGGCAAAGCAGCAAAGCAGCAATGATCGGTTGCGCAGGTGGCTGGACAATCGGCAACTGAATGGCCTCTGGCTGAGCGGGCGGTGCTAACGGGGGTGCAGTAGCACCTTGTGCATAGGATGGAGGCAACCTCAATAAGTGGGCCATTAAAGGATCTTCCTCAGGATCCCTACTCTTCTCTGGAGGGGAAATAGGAAACGCCGGGTAGCATCTATCGCCATACGATGTTGTCTTTCCGTTATCAAGGAAGAAGAGGATTCCCTTGAGACAAAGCTAAGTGGAGATTTAGAATGCTAAACCTTACAGTGTCAAAGTTACATACAACAGAAACATATGAAAGTTAAAAATTCATTTATTTTGAATAAATTAAAACACACAATAGGGAAAACTAATCTAAATCCCTAAGAATAAAACACAATAAAACAATTAATTGTTTTATTGTGTTTTATTCTTAGGGATTTAGATTTAGATAAGATAGCCTTAGGAAAGAATGGTGATAACCTACAGATAGTCTAGACGGGGATTCGTTAATGAGACATGGATTGTTGTTCTCTCAGACCCTGACACTAGACCAGTAAATAGAGGCGGAAAGGTTACTTAGTATGTGAATGCAGGAAAACGACAAAGAAATACCTGGCTGGCCGTGCTGCCTGAGTGTGGGCAACACAAAATGGAGGCAAGTCGCAAAATGGCAGCTGAACACGAACAAAGTCGTGAAATACAGAACCTCAGTGTTTAGGCTCCTTAGGGGCGTTCGTCTTTCCCTCCCACCGGAACCACGCTATTCTGTGTTGTGGGGTGTAAATGTAGTGTTGAATCTCTTCCTGTCCTGGCAGCCGAGTAGATTTCTGTCACGCAAAGAACTCTCGGCGAAACTGGTGACCCTCTTATGTCTGGTGACTTGCAGGAGAGTGTCTGACGTACAAGCCCTAGACATCTCGGCCATAGTCTTCTCCCCGAGCAGTGTTTCTTTCACAGTCAATAGAAGGACCAAATGTCTTACCAGGGTAATCTCCTACCCAGCATTTCAAAAATCCCCAAAATTGTATGTGGTACAGTGCCTCCTAGCATATGAAGAATTGACAGATTAGGTCCGTCCTCTGAGTGAAAGACAGCTGCTTATTGCATTGCACTAAGGAAATCATGCAAAGTGGTTTCTTCAAAAACCATAGCCAGATGGGTACGTTGGGTGATGCAGGAGGCAGGGATTGACACCAAGAGGTTTGAGGTCCACTCAGGAAGGGGGGCTATGGCATTTTTGCTCTGAGCGCGTCTTGAGGATTTTATGCACACGGCCGACTGGTCCTCAGATTTGACCTTTAAGAGTTATTACTTTAAGCCAGTGTTGGAGGTCGCTCAACTTGTGGTGGATCAGCTTTGACCTGGCATAATCTGAGCCTCTGGTCCTGGCATAGGATGAAAATTTGCCTAGCTTTAGTACAGGTAAGTTTCAATTCTATTAAAGACACGGAGGCGAGGATTATCCCGCCCATCAATCAATGAAGACCCGGACCCTCCCCGTTCTGGAGTAAGTACTTGATTTTCAATGTTGGTTGTACTGCTGGTCAATTTTGAATGTTTAATTACATGTTTGGTAACTGCCTATTGGCCATGTAATGCTTAGCGTTGCCTGGTTTTGTATTTGCTCTGCGGACCTCTTTATATTGAGTTGGGTCTGAAGCTACCTGTTACAGGTAATGATGGGTCCATACAGGATGCGTGAGGTTTGTGATGGAGCTGTTCGCACAATGAAAGAGGAATAGGAAACACAGTAGAGGGACCAAGTGAAGGCTGGACTGTGAAAAGAGAGGAAGGACTCCTTATGGAACTTTTCTGTTTCCTACTCCCTGCTGTTCATGGTGTAGAAGTTTGTTATATGTTTAAAAATGTCTGCTGAAAAATACAGTGAAGGAAGAATGGCTTTATCTGAGCCTCTGTTTCCTTAATAGAATTGAAACTTACCTGTACTCGAGCTAGGCACATTTTCATTCAGTTCTGGTTGAGGGAGTGAGACCCTACTCAAGCAGCAGCCACAATCTTTGTCAGGGTGAAGTCAGAAGCACAAGCAAATTAACCTGTGCTCAACTCTCTTGTAGTTTGGCACAGAACAATCAGGCTTAATTTAGGGGCAATGTGTAAAGGATTTATGCAGGACTTCAAACAGTAGTAAAATGAAAACACAACACAAGACAAATCATGCACCAATTTTGAAAACTTGTGCAAAATGCAATAAGTAATTTGACACCTAAACAAAAAAGACTAAGTCAGTAAAACTGCAGAAATGCATTTTAAAAGATTTAGGTAAAAATAGCGCCATAAAGCCCAATGTGGCATTTGTGGCTATCTGGTTGAGTGAGACACTGGAGGAAGTCACAAGTTCAGGCCGGCCATGATGCGATGAGGGTCGGATACAGAGACCAGGTTATTCCTGCTGAAAAGTTAGCTTTTCAGTCCAGGTCAAAGAGTCCCGTTCGCAGTGGCCGTGGCCACAAGGAGCGGGCTCTCCTTTATGTAGATTGATGAGCAGTGATGGCATAGAAAACTGTTGTCACTGTAGCATGAAGATCTTGTTGTTGTGGTGAGCAGCCGGACCTTAGCTTCGTTGTGGTGCTCCCCACAAGTGGTCAGTGCTGTGGTGCAATAGGTCCAGTTTACAGAATGTCATTTTGGTGGACAACATTGTGTGGCCAACTGGCATATTCGCAGTCACGAAGAGCCCAAAAACGTCAATTCAGTACCACTGAGGCCACACCAAGGACTTAGGACCTGAAACCTACCACTTGAGGGTTAGGGGCTCGCCCAAGTTGGCTCTGGGTGCTGATTCAGGTGGTTGGTAGCCTGTTATGTTCTTGTGGAGCTGAACTGGAAGCCAGCAGACTAGCCCCTGGAGTCAATTTGTTAGTCCTGGGTTCAGATGCAGGTCCCACCCTGTGACTCAGGAAGGAGGGCAGCAGGGCATCAATTAAGCAAGGCAGCAGTCCAGCAAGACAGTAGTCCAGAAGAGTGGAATACCTTCAGCAGCACAGTAGTCCTCCTTCCTGGCAGAGACTCCACCGGTCGAGAGGTTTACTGGAGATTGGTTCTCATTTTTTAGGTTGAGCCTAGACCGCACATGCGTTGTCGCAAGACCTATAGTAAACACAATATTGAGGGTAATTTCTCCTGCCGTTCTCCTGCTGCTTGCCATGTGTTAACTCTATCATTGCTCGTTAGCTGGCTTATCGTTGGCTTGTGATCCGTCACGTCATTTCCGATTTCCTTCTGTTTTGCAGGAAGCAGCTCGGACCAACTGCTGTTTAGTTTGTTCTGGGCTGTTATCTAGGTTGTTTATTATCTTGTTATTCAGGGACTACTTCCATGTTTTTAATTATTCTTCAGTCGTCACTGCTGGTTTCCTTTTACTTGGTCTAACCTTTTAAATTAGAATCTGAAAATGTAAGGTTTGTTCTTTGCTTGCCTGTCTCAATTACCTCTTTACTGCTGAAGCCACGCAGGAGGCTGCTCAGAAAAGAAAGATTTGCAATGCAATACGTTTCACATTACTCAAAATGTGAGCTATAGGCATTGCGCATGCACATTTTTTTTTTCTTTTCAAATTATGAAAGCAGTAGCATAATAAGAAAATAAATTCCTTTCACAAAGGAAAAGACACAGTACCGCAGGCTGTTATTAGGTGTCCCTGGAACACCTAGAAAAGATACGTTTCACAACAAAAAAGGACGCAGTACCACAGGCTGTTACTAGGTGTCCCTAGAATTTCTTTCTAGGTGTTCCAGGTACACATACTAACAGCCTGTGGTAATGCGCCCTTTCCTTCGTGAAAGGAATTTCTTTGTTTATTATGCTACTGCTGACATAATTTGAAACGGAAAAATCTATTGCCATTGATCCCTTAACAGATGCAGTACCAAAAAACACCACACAGATAATCCTAAAAAAATGTAAAAAAAGAAAATAAGCAAGAGGGCTAACACATTTGTGTGCGCGAGAAGCCTGTGAAATAAGGCGTGCATTTGTGGCAAACGAGGCTTTCCAGCTGCAGTTATCAATATGAAAACTATGCCCTGTCATTGATCGGTCTGGCTCCTAGTTGCATGGTCCAGAGAAACACTGCTGATACATTTGCAATATTATGCAGTTTGTCTTCTGCGCCCAATGGTGCAAACTTGTAAATGCATGTTTATGCTGGCGCAGCACTCCCATATCGAAGATGCAACAGAGAAATAAGCTCCTTTGAAAAGATGAAACTGCAGTTCATGAAACAAGTTATGACATATGTAATTCAAAAGAAATTCCTTTCACAAAGGAAAGGGTGCAGTGCGGCAGGCTGTTATTAGGTGTCCCTAGAATTTCTTTTCTAGGTGTTCCAGGGACATCTATTATCAGCCTGGGGTACTGCGCCCTTTCCTTCGTGAAGGGAATTTCTTTGCTTATTATGCTATTGCTGGCATAATTTGAAACTGAAAAATCTACTGACAGTGATCCCTTTACAGCCGCAGCACCTTTCGCAAATGCATGTTGCCCCAGTATTGGAACTTTCATAAATTTTCATGCTTTGTATTATTCCCCGTCGTCAGCCTGGGAACCTCGGTAAATAGAAAATACCATAGCAGTATGTACAAAAGAGAAAGTAAGGCCTAGGCCTCATCTTATTTTGTAGCCTATCTACCTCTTTTTGTAAAAGAGACCAAAAACTTGCAACAACCAATCAGATCAGCCTCACCCCATAGAACCCTTCTGAGACAGCCTCAGAGCCTCAGATTTTCTACCGCACGTTGTGCTACGGGAGTCTCCACTGAGCTCTGCTCAGTTTTCTCTTCAACTTTGGTTTTTTCTTCATCTAATATCTCCTCAGGATGTCAGAAAAGAAAGCTTTGTTCAGAGCATGTGCTACCTGCTCAAAGAAAAGGCTATAAATTAAAGATAAGCATAAAGACTGCATTTATTTCTCATACCCGGATCACAAGGCCACTGATTGCAAGATCTCTGAGAGACCGGGAAGGAGAACTTCTGACTTGGTTACAGAAGATGAAGTCACGGAAAGAGGTTCTTGCTAGTGATAGTGAAGATTCCTCCTCAGCAACATCTTCGAGGAGGTCTACAAAAAGGGGTAGGTCTTCCACTTCTAAATCGGCTGAACCCCCTACTATGGCCTCTCAAAAGACCTCTGAAAGGTCTAAAAGGGTTAGTCCAAAAAATCTCCTCACCAAGGTGCAAAGGAAAAAGAAGGACTTGTTCCTGAGGTGTTATCTAGTAAGAAGGTAAGCTAAGGCCCTTCTACTACCTCTTCACCATCTGAAAAACAGAAAATCTTCAAGAAACCTTGTAGTACACCTCAGGAGGCAAAAGGAGAGAAGAAAATCTGTCCGTCGATGACGTTTCCGCAGGTATGTCGATGACGACGTAAAAAAATCCAGTTGGTTTCAATTTCAGCTCGTCGACGGGCTCGTCGTTGAGAGCTTCGCCGACGACATCGTTGACGATGACTTCGTCGACGATACATCCTACCTCTGTTTCGTCTACGAGATTGATAACCTCGACGTCGACTGTGATGACGCCGGCGATGGTGTCGACCATGATGACATCAACGTTAACGATGTCAATGACGACGGCGGCGATGATTCGGACGTCGACTACCATTCTACCGTCGACTTATGTTCTTTCTCCGGCGACACCAGCGACCATCCAAAAAGTTAAAATTTCTATAAAGAAAAAACTGATTACCCCGGAAATTACATCGCCCCGTAGGGTGACACCCTTACCTCCAGCTCTTCTTCTGGAGGATTATTCTGACAACGATGAAAGTCCATTTGGAGATGCGTATAGTCCATCTCAACTCCAGGTGCAGTACAAGGACTCGGATTCGGATGATTATTACTTGGGTCAACGTCATCCAGAGGCACAATTCACTCCTCGTGATGGACCTCCGCAAACAACTCAACAAGGTATGGTGGCCATGCCGTCTTCACTAATAAATGACCTACAGCTGATGTTGGATTACAAAAAGATGTTCTCATCTCAAACCTCTGAAACCATGCAACTTCCCCCGCATCCACCTCCGCAGCCTCCTTCTACTTCTGTGGCATCAACATCTCAAAGGCATGAAGGACAACCTTTGATAGAAGGGCATTATGTAGTTACATTACATGATGATGACTCTTCGGATGAGGACCAGAATGTGGAACATATCCAAAATCCTGATGCAGAATGGGACGATTGTTATCCCAGATCCGGCTTCACCATCTCTGGACCCTGTGGATTCGCCTCCAGCGGACATAGGGGGTTTCCATAATCTTATGGAAAGAGCATATAAAAGATTTGGTGTTCCTGTGGTAGAATCGGACTGTTTCCTCTATGATTTTAAAGAGCCCTACAAGAAATCTGTCCGTTCCATACCCATAGTAGAGCATGTTTGGAGTGAGGGCAAGAAGGTGATGCAGTCTCCAGCTACTGTGATTCCGGTTCTACTGCGTCTGGAGAAAAAATATATAGCTCCGGAGGACAGTCCTGCCTGTCTTATTGGTCAACCTAGACCGGACTCTGTTATTTCTCAGGCGGCCCAAAGAAAATCAAGAAACCCGACAGCACCCCTGACTGCGCCGCCGGACAAGGAGGGCAGGCGCCTGGACAATGTAGGCAAGATGTTTTCATCTGTCTAGCCTCCTTGTTAGAGCCTCTAACGCACTAGCAATTTTGGGACGATATGATCGCCAAATGTGGTGCGATCTCTCTCCTTTTATTGATCAGCTTCCAGACTGCCAAAGCGGAAGCGAGAAAAATCCTAGAGGAGGGTGAACGATCTTCATGGGAAATTATAAATTGTGCAATGGATATTGCTACAACTGCTTTTCGCACCTTAGCAGGTTCAGCGGTCCTAAGGCGTCAAGGTTGTACCTGGTTTCGCCCTGAGGTTCAGAATAAAATTCTACATCTGCCCTTCGATGGGGATAGGCTGGGACATTAAGAAAGATACAGAGATGGCAAGGTCTTTAGGCACTCTTCAATATCCAAAAGTACCTTTCCGGGGTGCAAGAGGAAAAGGTTTCTCTACGTATAGGGGAGGTTATCAACAACGCTACTCAATCATTCAAGCCTCAGTACTCTCAACGACAAAGTCAATCAACGTCTTTCTCTCGCCAGTCTTCAAGAGGTAAACAGGGGCGTCAGTGGAGAGATACCTCTACACACCAATAGCGGATTCCTGGCTCTGCCTACTGCTCCTTTGCCCCTTGTGACATCAGTAGGGGGCAGGGTACCACATTTTCTTGATTGCTGGAAGATCAGAACAGATCAGTGGGTCCTAAATATCGTTCAATTGGCCATACACTGGAATTTCAAGACCTACCAGAGCCCCTCATTCAACAGAATCAAAACATCTACACCTTCTCCGTCTCGAAGTCTGTCAACTGCTCACCAAGGGAATGATGGAGCCAGTGCCACTTTCTCAAAAAGAAAGAGGGTTCTATTCCAGATTTTCCAAATGCGCAAGACGAAGGAAAAGTGGCGCCCAATCTTAGATCTGAGGGAGCTCAACACCTATCTCATAAAACTCTCCTTTCAAATGGTCTCTTCAAGACATCTTGGGTCTTATAAATCCAGGGGATTGCATAGCGGCTCTAGATCTCCAGGACGTATATTTCCACGTTCCGATCCACCCAGCTCACAGAAAATAATTACGCTTCACAGTAGCCAAGAGCCACTTTCAATTCAAAGTTCTGCCGTTCAGGCTCAGATACGCTCTGCGGATATTCACAAAGGTATTGGCCCCGGTAGCAGCATTCCTCAGGAAACAATCTCTAGAAGTTTTCCCATACCTAGACGATTGGCTGATAAAAGCCCCATCTTCTCAAGCAACGACAAAGGTAGTCGAAAGTTGCATCCAACTTTTCTATCATCTGGGTCTGCAGCTCAACAAAGACCAATCAGTCTTTTTTCCATACAGAAGGGTCAAGTTCCTGGGTTCCATTCTGGATACAAGAAGCTGCAAAGCTTTTCCTTCGCAGGAAAGACAAAGGAAACTAATCTTCTCCGCCAGCCAACTACAGAAGAGAAGGTCCCTGTCAGTCCGTCTATACAAATCTTTCCTAGGATCGATCTCATCTTGCATACTATTGGTTCCACATTGCAGACTGCGAATGCGTCCCTTGCACAAACAACAAGACTTGCAATGGCGCCAGGTGGAAGGCTCTATCGAGGACAAGATAAAGGTCACTCCTCTCCTGAGAAAAGCAGCAGTTTGGTGGGCTGTCAAGGAAAATATCTCAAGAGGTCTCTCGTTCAGGATGGCTCCATCCCCTCTGCTTCTAACCACAGATGCCTCAATGGAAGGCTGGGGTGCTGTCTTACAGAACCTCCAGGTGAGCAGTCACTGGAACCCAGAAGAGCGCCTTCTCCATATCAACCTCTTGGAACTCAGAGCGATTTGCTTAGCCTTGCAAGCTTTCCTGCTGAGGGTTCAAGGTGCAACCGTGCTGGGCAGGACGGACAACACAACGGCCATGCATTACATAAACAAGCAAGGAGGTGCGAGGTCTCATCTTCTCTCGAAAGAGGCCTAAGAAATATGGGAATGGGCGATTCTCCACAACGTCGTCCTTTCAGCGGAGCATCTACCAGGCACTCTCAACACAACAGCAGACACCTTAAGTCGTCTGAAATCGGCCTGTCACGAGTGGGCATTAGATCAAGGTATTCTGGACAAAGTTTTTCAACGTTGGGCACTCCAACCATAGACCTGTTCGCAACTTTAGAAAACAGGAAATGCCAACTCTATGCAAGCAGGGATCACCATCAAGGTACACTGGGGAATGCTCTTTCGATGTCTTGGTCAGGCGCATTTGTTTACGCCTTTCCTCCAATTCCCCTGATCACACGGCTTCTCAGGAAACTGAAGATGGAGCCTTGCAGGATGATCTTAATAGCACCAGCGTGGCCTTGCCAATTCTGGTTCACGGCGCTTCTCCTGCTTTCTCAGGACCATCCATTGCACCTATGTCCCATTCCATCTCTATTAACAATGTCCCAGGGACAAGTGGTACATCCCGATCCGAGCTCTCTCCATTTCAAAGCTTGGCTCCTGAGCACAGAGAATTCCACAGCTTAAATATCCCTCAGGACTGTAGGGAGATTTTAACTCAAGCTCGCGCACCAAGTACAAAAAAGACTAATCGTGCTAAATGGAATCGCTTCTGCCTGTGGTGTCACCGTGAACACATCCATCCATTCTCTTCAGCTCCTCATCAGATACTGCCTTACATTCTGTCGCAGGCTAAGTCAGGCCTTTCTCATTCTTCCATCAAAGTAAATTTGGCGGCTATTTCAAGATTCAGCAGAACAGCTTCTGGTCCTTCTCTCTGGTCTGCTAGAATTATCAAGCAATACCTGAAGGTTCTTTTCAGGGTCTTACCTCCAGTACGGCCTCCACCTCCTGCATGGAATCTCAATCTGGTTCTGGCTCATCTCATGAGACCACCGTTCGAGCCAATCCACAGGGTGGACTTAATGTTTTTGTCGTGGAAATTAGCTCTCCTTTTAGCCCTCACTTCAGCTAGGAGAGTAGGAGAGTTGCGAGCTCTCCATTTTAGAACCTGTTCTACAGTTCAAAAAGGACACTTTGTTTTTAAGGACCTAGTTTCAATATCTACAAAAGGAAAGAGGGTCATGGCCGGTTCGTGAGGAAAGGTAAATTACGTTAAAAAGGCATTTTTGTAATCCGTGACCACGCGGCGGTAAAACCACCGTCCGTCAAGGCAGAGTCTTACTTCTGATTTGAAACGCCAAAACCTGATAAAGTTATTATTAAAAGAGCGCTGTGGCCGAAACACCCGATCGGCAGCGAGCCCTTAACAGCCTTGCCACTGGGAAGCCAAACAGGTTAAGCAGCGGGAGCGCTTCAATCAGAAGTAAGACTCTGCCATGACGGACGGTGGTTTTTACAGCCGCGTGGTCACTGATTACAAAAATGCCTTTTTAACGTAATTTACCTTTCCTCACGAATCAGCCTTGACCCTCTTTACTTTTGTAGATATTGAAACTAGGAGGCAACCTTATTCCTTCGTTACTCCCCCACACCCCGGGATAGGATTAGAAAATCTATTACTGGACATATGTAATTACGAGTGTGATTTTCTTCTTCTTACAGATGCATGCATTATGACAGTTTGCGCATGCATACATGTGGTTATTTTATACCACATACTTTCCTGGTCCTAGTATAAAGGACCAGCACTAGTGTCTGTATATATGGGTATAGGCACACATTGTTTTCCACGCTAAAAATGGATACCACTAGACACAAGCATGAACCTTTGATCTTCAAACAATTAAGCATGTTTATGTTTGTTTGTCGGTGTGCATGGCATGTCATGTCTCAAATAGACACCACGTAGTCTGACTCAGTGATAATTACGTTGCACCAGCTATTTACCACCAGTACAGTCGATATCCAAAGCATGAATGTGTTTGGTCACTGGATATCAACAGCTAGCACTGGGGTTTAAAAGAAACCTTTTGGTATAATAATGAATGTAATTGTTTTTAATTTGTATTTTGCCTTACAGGTATTTCACATTTTTAAGAGGACACTGAATGGGCAGTCCTCTAGGCATGATATACACTCCTTAGCTCGAGTGTGAATATGCTACACACGTGGTAATTTTTTACCACTCACTAATTTTTGCACCTATATTCACCTTTTGGAGAGGTCCTGAAGAAAGCCCGCCCATTTTTTCATAGGGCTGAAACATGTCGACCATCCGACATTATTCACAGCTACACATCGTAACTGGAATATACTGTCCCCTCTCTATTGTTATTTTAATCATACCCCAGGGCTCCGAGAATAAAAATAAATGGTAGTACGCTGGAGGTATTTTCAAAAGTAAACTCACGCACGTTATCGCACATCACACCACCTCAAAAAACAACCCGCTCCACTGTAAACCAGGTGTCGCAGCACAGCCAGGTAGCATTTGGCTGCCTGGCTGGAACCCAAAGATGAAACATGACACCAGCCATGTTGGTGTGTGAGGGTTTTAATAACAAATCTGAGAGGTGCCGCTTTATCACAAACGTCAGACAGTAGGCTACTGCTGGCCGTCTCCTTTTGTTTACCAATCTATGAAAGTTACCAATACTGAGGAACCAAAGTTACAGGTAAGTAACTTGTTTTCTTCTTGCTAAAATGTTTCTAAAGCAAATAGGATGAAACTGATGTTAATGACCAGAATACAATTTAGATCATGTATTATATTGTTCTCCATTAAAAAGTACGAATTATGTTGCAATATGCTAAATGATAAATTAAGATGCTCTGTAGGAAGGTTCTGAGTACATGTTCTGCCAGTAGGATGCACAGAGGTAGTTACTACATTAAGGTAATAAATAAGCCATGCATGGGAACAAACGATGCCTGTTTTAAGACCGCTATCTTTACTAATGTGAGAGGCTAGGCCCAGGGAAAAGAACAGCACCCAGCTGTATGTGTGTAGTTGTGTAGGAAGGCATTAACACACAAAAGGAGGTCCTAGGGGAATATTTTAATGACCCAACTGCTAAACCCCCTAACTATCAATAACACCAACAGAAATTAGCAGTGAGTCAAAGGCTAGAACAGTCATGTATCCAACTGAAAATGAGAAAAGCTAACACTGTGAGCGAGTTCCCATCAGTCCACCATCGAGACCGCCCTTCATCATCTGGGATCTCTTACTCTGGATAACAAATGGTAACCCATAAACTACCGACTACAGATGTTACATAGCCAGGTAGAAAGGGTCCCAAGTACATCAACTCAGATGTGACCAGGGTGTGTCAAAATGTGGGAACTGAATAGCAGTGCTAGAATGAAAAAAGTGCAAGTGATGAAAGAAAAGAGAAAGCTCTAAAATTAGGTAGTGAGAGGAGAAACAACTTTAATAGATACCCTTCCACTCCTAAACTAATAAAAAAACAGTGCAAGGTGTAGTATAAAGTATTTACTACTCCCTGAGATGATAGGTCGACATGTTTCTGCAGTCACCGGAGCCAATAGGTCTCCTGCTGCTTCTTCAGGACCTTGAAAGTGCTACTGCTATATAAAAAGTGAAGATATCACCTGATGAGTGCGTCTCCCCAACTGTAAGTCCCAATATTCAGCCGGGAAATGATATGGATACATGAAAGAGAAAGCAAACATAAGGCACAATCAATAAAGATAATAGTAATGACGTGCTTGCATCACAATGTTGTTCTTTAAAGGTAACAACGAGTGTGGACAATTACCCTTTGTCAGGACTTAATTCTAGTTATTACTCACCCATTTGCTGGGGAGGAACAGCCCACCTCACCTGGCACCAGCTCAGGTAGTGGGTACACCGCTCTAAAATCAATAAGGAAAGGTATAGTTAAATGCTAGGTGAAACCACCTCATTCTCCAGACAGACAGCCGACTATCACACGCCACAACTAACGGCCGGATCTCTCAAATAAATTGTTTGCAACCACTTGGATGTCTGATCTATTGTGTTCAAAAATTGATCTCTCCGTTCATAGCAGTCAGCGCAAACAAGTGATAGTTACCGATCTTATAACTCATAGGCTAGCGTTAATTAGCAGCACACAAGTAATGCCACATAGTAATGCCACAGTCAGCGCAAACAAGTGATAGTTACCGATCTTCTAACTCATAGGCTAGCGTTAATTAGCAGCACACAAGTAATGCCACATAAAGCCACGCTGTTGGTGCATGTAATCAGCGACCCCTATTTTTGGCTTATATCTCTTAAAAACGGCCCACTTCGTACTAACAGCGTCCCAACTGCTGCATCAGCCCTTACCTCTCCGTCGATGCACCGGGCGTCCCTCTGAAGCTCTTTCGTAGGGAGGTTCCGACCCGGTGCACCGACGTCATTAAAAGGAGAATCTCCTTCCGTGTTGACGCGCATCGCCGTGCGTGCGTATGACGTCACAGCGCAAAACATTGAGACGCTCGTCGTCAATACTATGCGTCGGCACAAATGCGCCTGAGGCCACAGCTATACTGGGAAATGTAGTTTAAAGGCTGCAGATGGCTCGATGTCTGATTATATTATGTTAACTATATAAAATATAGTGAGTCTCTTTATCACAATGGGGCCCTGGTCTGAAAATATTACAAACCCCTCTAGATTCAGGGAAGGAGATTCTCCTTTTAATGACGTCGGTGCACCGGGTCGGAACCTCCCTACCTCCCTACGAAAGAGCTTCAGAGGGACGCCCGGTGCATCGACGGAGAGGTAAGGGCTGATGCAGCAGTTGGGACGCTGTTAGTACGAAGTGGGCCGTTTTTAAGAGATATAAGCCAAAAATAGGGGTCGCTGATTACATGCACCAACAGCGTGGCTTTATGTGGCATTACTTGTGTGCTGCTAATTAACGCTAGCCTATGAGTTAGAAGATCGGTAACTATCACTTGTTTGCGCTGACTGTGGCATTACTATGTGGCATTACTTGTGTGCTGCTAATTAACGCTAGCCTATGAGTTATAAGATCGGTAACTATCACTTGTTTGCGCTGACTGCTATGAACGGAGAGATCAATTTTTGAACACAATAGATCAGACATCCAAGTGGTTGCAAACAATTTATTTGAGAGATCCGGCCGTTAGTTGTGGCGTGTGATAGTCGGCTGTCTGTCTGGAGAATGAGGTGGTTTCACCTAGCATTTAACTATACCTTTCCTTATTGATTTTAGAGCGGTGTACCCACTACCTGAGCTGGTGCCAGGTGAGGTGGGCTGTTCCTCCCCAGCAAATGGGTGAGTAATAACTAGAATTAAGTCCTGACAAAGGGTAATTGTCCACACTCGTTGTTACCTTTAAAGAACAACATTGTGATGCAAGCACGTCATTACTATTATCTTTATTGATTGTGCCTTATGTTTGCTTTCTCTTTCATGTATCCATATCATTTCCCGGCTGAATATTGGGACTTACAGTTGGGGAGACGCACTCATCAGGTGATATCTTCACTTTTTATATAGCAGTAGCACTTTCAAGGTCCTGAAGAAGCAGCAGGAGACCTATTGGCTCCGGTGACTGCAGAAACATGTCGACCTATCATCTCAGGGAGTAGTAAATACTTTATACTACACCTTGCACTGTTTTTTTATTAGTTTAGGAGTGGAAGGGTATCTATTAAAGTTGTTTCTCCTCTCACTACCTAATTTTAGAGCTTTCTCTTTTCTTTCATCACTTGCACTTTTTTCATTCTAGCACTGCTATTCAGTTCCCACATTTTGACACACCCTGGTCACATCTGAGTTGATGTACTTGGGACCCTTTCTACCTGGCTATGTAACATCTGTAGTCGGTAGTTTATGGGTTACCATTTGTTATCCAGAGTAAGAGATCCCAGATGATGAAGGGCGGTCTCGATGGTGGACTGATGGGAACTCGCTCACAGTGTTAGCTTTTCTCATTTTCAGTTGGATACATGACTGTTCTAGCCTTTGACTCACTGCTAATTTCTGTTGGTGTTGTTGTGTAGGAAGGGCCCCAGCAGAAAATACAACGAAGCTTGCATACAAAACGTAAGGTAAAATGGCACTTAATGATTTTTTGGCCATCACTGAGCATTTCAGAGATTGACATCTCGACGCACAGACGCAGGCAGCCCCATTGTGCGCCTCGGTTGCTGATTTGTGACTTAAACTAAATCCTGACCCTGCAAGGCGAAATCATAATTGACTTGTTTGCACCCATTTTTGGTGTCAATAAACCATCCTTTGCAGGTCATTTTTTTAAATAAAAATTGCAACAGCTGATCCATATTTAATGCTTTACAAAGCTTCACCAATCCCTAGAGAGAAGATAATACGGATCCCTGAAACGCCAGCGGCCCATAATTTCACATTTTACCAGGGGCTCAGAATGCAATTTAATTCTGGAAATGGATACTTTTGGCCACTCCAGTAAGACCTGGAGCCCTCAGATATCGGATGCATTAGACCCAATGGGTGAGATCAGAACATAGCAGCAGCCCTCACTCCTTTCCTATGGCCGGTAATTCCCAAACCCCTCTTTGTTTACCCCTCAAGAGTCTGTGAAAGCACATTTCTCGAATACGGCTGACTTCCCCAATGCTGCTTGGTTGTACATTAAATCCATTTAACACCCTCTTGCAATCATTTGAACAAGCATTTGCAATGCAATAGGTTTCGCATTTACACAAGTTTGAGCTATTGCCATTGTAAATACAGTGCCTTTTATTTATGTTTCGATTTTTAAAACCTACATTAAAGGCATTGTCATTTACAATGCCAATAGCTCAAAGTCACGTAAATGTGAGGCCTATTGCATTGCAAATGCTTGTTTATACCTGGTGCCTTTGAAGTAGGAGAAGCTTCTAGAGGTTTCCCTTTAAAATGCACACATATCCTACCTCTCCTACCCTGGCTCCAGACTAACTGCAGGGGTTATGCAGACGTTTGTGGGGAGGCAGGACACAGCCTACTGAAGTGTAAGTTGGACTGTACCTAGCTTTGTCCTCCTATCCTGCAAGTGATGGATACCCAGGCTCTCTATTGTGTGTGGATATCACAGAAGAATACACAAAGCCCAACTGTCAGCTACATTCAGTCAGGTGACCCAGAAACAGGCTGCAGGCACTAAATGACTAAGGCAGAAAAATGCCAGCTTTCTAAAAGTGACATTTTCAAAATTATAATTTAAAATCCAACTTTACCAAAAGAGAGGTGTTTCATTACAATTCCAAAGACACCAAACATAAGTTGGTCAACTGTTAAACTTGTAAGTTGCAGCTTATTAAATGTTATAAGGTAGGAGGTGTGGCTAGGCTGCCAAACATGGCGGTCGCTCTCTAAGGAGCTTTGCTGTTCTCCCTCTGTAATCCGCTGTAGCCGGTGTTCCTGCCCGGGTTGACCTGCTATTCTGCAGCTGACATCAGGCACCCTATCTGTAGTGACCACTGACTTAGAATGAGAACACCTGTGAAGCCATCCTAAGCTAACGGGCAAGCACAACTGCAGTCATCAGAGTCATGCGGCGAATGAGGCAACTGCCCATCTGCGAATAAGTGAGAGCAGGATGTGTGGCCGGGTTCAGCGATTTTGAGCGCATTGGGGGCGGGAGGTCCTCTTTTATGGCCTGCTGACTGGCCACTGATTATTTTGGACAGAGCTGAAAACGAGGCCTGCACCCTCCGTTGGGGATGCCTGAAGCTACTGCGATCATCCCTGGCAGCAGGGCAAGACCCCTGCCATTGTGGCAGTGTGGGCCCGGCAAGGCCAGAGGACTTTGCATACAGGCGCTTGGGGCTGATCAGGACTTGGTGAGGAGTGGCGTGTCAGCGGCTGCTGGGAATTGAGATGCACATGCAGCACCGAGTAGACAGATCGGGGAGGCCCGCAAGGCCGCATGATACTGGAGCCGCTGCCTCACTTTATACTAGAGCACTGTGGGTCTCACGTTTTGACTTGGGATTTTGCCTAAAACTGAGATCGCATGAGGGACACCCCCCCTATTGCTGGGATGTGAGAGAATGGACACCCTAATAGGCACCAATAGCTTGGACTGAGCGCACCGGGGTCTAAGCCTATCCGTCAGCTGTGGACTCTAATTATTATTGTTGTTGGGCCCTGTGGCAGTGAAGAGCTATATTTTGTGTGCATTCTGGAGAACCAAAATAGGGCACTGAGACTAGTGGGAGGCTCCAAAATCACAGACCTGTACTGGAAGGAGCTACGGGTGTGCTGTGGAATCTCATGTCGCAGAGCTGGGGGCCTCCACCTCCCTTCTCTTGCTCCTTTTCTCCATGGGCTGCTGAATGGTTGTTGTGGGCAATTCTCCTCCTCTTTGAGTTGCTTTGGGATTATATATGGGGCAGCTAGCTGAATTCAACTAGGTCCAGTGGAGTTGGTCTCACCTCATTGCCCATCAGGCAGAACATGGCAGAAGCCTGCACACACACTGAGAGGCAACTTTGGAGGGGCCTGGGGATTGGCGAAAGATCTTAACACTTGGTGCGCATGAAGTGGCCCCAGCATTGTGTTGAAATTGGGTCACTTGTAACCTGCACACAACTCATTGCGGACGTGGACTGCATTTCAGCCCCTGCTAAGACAGCCTTCCCTTTTCTACTCCTCCTCCTCCTCCTCCCCTCTCTGTTCTTCTCTCCCCATGGGCCCCAGAGTGGTCAGCAGTGGTGTGGACGACACCTAATGACCTGTATCCGGGGCAGTATCGAAACTTTGGCCATGGAAGGGTGCTGCTGCCAGTGGAGAGGAATAGCCCATACCTTTGATAAATACTGTCTTGCCCGGTTGGAGCCTCTCCAGGATAGTCGCTCTACTCATGAGAGGATGTAGAGCGATCTGCCCCTCCCTGCCGCTGCTTGGTGTTGATGACGAAGGAAAGATGACAACCCGGCATTTGTTTCATACTGGCCTTTTTAAATGTGGGCAACCACTCTGGCAGGAGAGTGACCCATTATGTAGAAATAAGTGCCTCACTGCTCAGAGATCATCTCTGTGATGCCAGACCTGCTTAGTGGAGACACCACCGTGGCGGATGAGTGTGACACAGTGGACAAGCCCACTGACACTTTCTCACTACACTCTGACATTTATTGCCCCCCTTGTCTAATAATGGCTGGGGCAAACCGGTGGCCACCGCCTTCCAGCAGACGATAGTCAAATTTACCAAGCATGCTGTCTCCGTAGACGAGGCCGAGGCAACCTGGGGTAGCCATTCGATGGACAAGGGGCCACAGACTTCCTCCATACTACATCCAATTCACAATCTGAAAGTCACTTTGTAGGGCAAAGTGGTAGAATTGATGATTGACCTAGCCCTGATCAGATAGGACTTGAGGAAAATAATTCATAGGGTCACTGAAGTAGAGAGCTGGGTGTCCGAGACTGAAGATGCTGTCAAGTCACACGATGCGTGCTTAGTAAAAATGCATTGAAGGCGCAGAGGGAAGATCATGGCGTAACTATTTGTACATCCTAGGCATCTTGGCAAGCTCAGAAGGGACTGCGCCCTCCACAGGTGAGGCGTTGAACTGCTTTGTAGTTGAGCGGGCCCATAGAGCACTGATTGCCAAACACCCAGTGGGGATACTGCCTCACCCGTTCATTGCTCAGGTGCCTACCTATGCTGACTGTGACACCGTTCTTAGGGCGAGGTGCAAGGCGAGATCGCTGAACTGCTGATCCTCTCCCATAATGATCTTTCCAGATTACACTCTGAAGGTCCTACAGCAAAGACAATCTTTTCAAGAAGTGAATCAAAAACGAAGGGCCTTTGAGGTCACCTTTATTCGTCTCTTCCCGGCCCATATAAAGGTAATTTTATCAAGGCAAGACATTTTTTTTGACGCATTGCGAGGACGTCTCGGACTAGATGGAGGCGCGCTCCATGCTGAGAAAGACTGGTGGGCACCAGAGTAAAAGATATACCCACCTCTTCCTTGGATGGAGTGCCCTCCACATGTCAATCAAAGTCAGGTTGTGCAGGAAAGCAGATAAGAGCGTCGGATCATGGTCTGCGATCAAAGGAGCAGAAGAGCAATCAAGGTGTACATTGCCGAAAAGATTCAGGTAGATTTGCACCAACTCTGCCTTTTTCATGGGGACCCTCCATCCCAGGGGGGTGTGGGGAGGAGCAGGGGAACTAGAGGCTCTTCTAGAGAATAGCACGACTTTGAGAAGGAGGCCGTGCCGCAGGGAGCGGAGAGTCCGGTACTAGGTAGCAGTAAGAGAACTCTTCGGCGGAGGACTCAGCTACACAGACTGCCAGTAATGACCCCTTAAGGGACCGTCGGACACTCAGTGATGTATATGTGGGTGCGAGCTGTTGGAACATATGCAATTTTCAGTGTAGGCGCAGAGATTTTGCACAGCTCACAGGCTCGTCCTCTCATCCCCCCCCCCCCCTCTTCTATATACACTCTTTGCTTTTTTGTTAGTGGGCTTGGGTTGGCTTTAGTTTGGGTCAGGCATACATGGTACAGGAGATGCACATCTCAGGTCAGCCCCGTTGGTTTCGGTCCCTAGATGCACCATAACAGGTACTTCCAGTTCATGAAGTATGGGGTGGGAGTGTTGCGTTCTAATCTAGGACCCTGATCGATATTGTGACCTTATGCCCCTATACGGCTATAATCCCCTTGTGCCCCTATATTGGCATAACCGATCAAATGCAATATTCAGAAACTCGTCTCTGGCCTCACACGAACAGAGCCACATTTCAGAATTGCTTCCTCTGCCACTTCCTATGCAGCTAATTAGTGCAATGACATAGCAGAAGTTACTATCTAAGATTCCTAGATAAACACTCCGAGTTCTTTAACAAGATAAAAACTCAGCAACCTGGGAAAGCCCCACTTGCTATGTTTTGATTAGTAATAGAACTCTAATGAGCACTGATAGACGATCACTTCCTAGTGACATCTTTATTGACGTCTTATGTCCAAAAACTTATGTCAAACAAGGCACCTTTCAGGTATAAATATTACCAACGTTGCCTTAAAAAAATGGTGTTTTCGCTGAAGCTGTCTCGCTGAAGTTGCTGCTGTTATGCTGATGATACCATAGCTGCTATCGCTACTACTATCGCTGCTAACGAGCGAACGATGGTGCGGTGAACTTAGGAGCTGAACAGCCGTCCCCTGCAAGAGCCCAGCAGATGCAAGCTGCCCAGGGACGCTGCCCCTCCTCCTCCTCGACGCGCTGAGAGACGCTGTCTTTTCTCCTGCAGAGAAATCCAGCTCCAGCGTTTCCAGTCCACTCTTGCGAGTGACTGGGATATCGAGTTCCCTGAAGGAGATACCAGAGCTCCATCATTCTATTCCAGAGGTATGGTGTTGACTAAACCCTTAGAGAGAATTCTTGAAGCAAACCTTGGCAAAACCAAAAGCTACTTACTTACTCCCCTCCCAAGTATTAGGCTTAGGTCAGGTACACTGGGGTAGGCGTAGTTAGAGGCACCAGTTGAGTATTTTAGCCTAATGTATATATGAATGTATATATGTTTTATTCATTTTAAACCATTGTATGGCTAAGAAACCATATCAATGCTTTTACAGTATTATTTCGTAATACTCATCTTACTGTACGTACTTTTTATAATAACAAGTCTTGCAATTGTGGCAATTCATTTCTCTTGTACGAGAAGAAAGACTGTTCAATAAATGTTACCCTTTATTGAAAACGCCCGTCTCTCTATTCTCTACATATTGTGAAAGTAATCTGCACAACAACTGACTGAGTAAAATAACTGTCTATTGTTCACACAACTCTAGAGATTGACTCTTATCTGAGGAGCAAAGTTGTCATGTTGCACGGTTGTTGGAAAACTGAATCCCTTCTTGTCTGTACCAGGGAAGCTGATCACTTCCTATTCAGAGAAGAACGTTTCCAGTGACCTCTGAGCTAGTTGGTAACAAACCCAATTAAGTTTAGCATAGTCAGTAGAGGCCTGGAAGATCCGCACTTCTACGTCGATACTACTGTTTGTTATTCCAATGCGCAGGGCCTATTGGGAAAATAAGAACTACACTACATGGCGCCCAAACGTTTGGTAAGGCGATAAACTAACGCAAGACGTTAGAGTAACTCAGTCGTGCATTTTTCACACACACCCCTTTCTCCCGTAAATACTCCAATAGACGTCTGGAGTGGGTGAAAGGTTAAAATCCGCCCGACCTTAGTAGGAAGAGATTCCTATGTAAAGCTCTGGTTTATTCAACGTTGAAGGATACAGTGTTCCAAAATATTGTGCACCTAATCTTTGTCTCCTTGGAGACCTACTCTGCAAAACCTGCATTTATAAAATGTCAGTGTTAAACAACGGAACTGATGCCGCAGCAGATGCGACTCAGCAGGGTCCCGACGGGACTACTGAACCGGGTGCAATGATCATCCCGACACATTTAAGAAAATCTATAACGTTAAAACTTATAGAAAATGGACTGACCACACAAGGTGGCACAGTCGTCTTCGTGATAGAGGCACACGAATATCGGCAGACAGAGGTATTCTATTCATGGATAAAATTTCCAGCGGCAAACACACGAGTTCCACTACTATACAGTAGAGGATCCACCGGAAGAGTACGCTCCTTTAGAGGAGACTGAAATCCCATTAAAATACCAAGAACACTTACTTTGGTTTAAAGGCGCCCTAAAACATAATGATCATATTACCAGGCTCGGTCCACTAGGTAGACCAGGAGCAACGTGGCCGGTTCTAGCCAGCTACACACCACATCCGGACATTGAAAAAATGTCAAGTGAAGAACTCTTAGTTAACATAAGAGAACTAACAAAAGCATATAGAGAGTTAGTAAAATTATTTATTAAAAATAATTCAAACACTCCTGAAAAGAGCTGGGATGGAAATAAACAATCCACTCCCAAGGAAAAAGTTTTCCAGTCCAGAGGAAGGTCTCCTCGACAGAGGGAAAGAACTCCGACTCGAGAACACCAGTCTCCCCAGAGGGAGCCCTCTGAGAAAAGATACAACCTTAGAAATAGGGATAATTTGAAAAAGCCTGATAGATATCAAAGTATTGATACACGTCCCTCTCGATCTTTTTCGCAGAAATCGGAAAGAAGAGGACGGTCAGACCCAGGAGAGCACACCAAGTCCAAAGACAAGGAACCTGCTCAGAGTAAAAAATCTCAATTTCCAAAAAAGAAGGTAGCCAGTATTAGAGTAATCGAACATGCCGAGAATACTGAGGACACAGTTGAAAAACGGGGAGTGGGCACAGACAATGTTAGACAGTGCAGCAGAAATCACTATAGCCCGCAAGATCTTGATGAGTCATCTGGAGACAGTGGACACGAATGAATACATTCAGGTTGAAACTGCCGACACCAGACTTAGTGAGCCCCATAAGATATACAAAATAACATTGCGTATAGAGGGTGATAAGACTAGGAAAATAAGAGGTCTATTTTTGGAAAAACTCTCAAAAGGCTATGATATTCTGTTAGCCGAAAAAGATTGGCCCCCAGAGTTTGTCAGGGAGTGCCCTCGTGGCGAAGAAATGATTATGCCTGCCTTCTCGAATCACATTCCGATTCACAAAAAATATACTTATGCAAGGAAATGGGCAGTAGCCCGGACACCGGCATTATATAAAAATCATGTAGGATGGGATGAGGACTCACCTCCTCACAAAATCCAGTTAAAAAGTGAACCAACTGCCCAAAGGCAGTATCCCATTAAGCAAGAAGCTAAAAAACAAGTCAGGGAGATCTTAGATCAACTTGAATATCAAGGGGTGATTGAAACATGCACCTCTCAAATGAACAATCCTTTGTTTCCTGTCTCCAAGCCAGACAACTCATATCGTCTAGTTTTGGACTACAGACACCTTAATGCATGTTGCAAAACTTTTGCAGTACAAAATTCGCATAGTGCTGCACTAATGAACAACATAGTTAGGAAAAAATATAAAACGACATTAGACATATCTAATGGTTTCTTTTGTCAAAACATTGCACCAGAAAGCAGATATTTGACCGCTTTCTCAGTAATGGGGTCTCAGAAAAATTTCTGTAGGCTCCCACAGGGGTTCAAGAACAGCCCAGGACTATTCTCAGCTAGAGTAACAGAGTTACTACAAATATATGATGATGAGGCATTATCTTACGTAGATGATATCTATCTCACAGATGACGACTTGGATACTCACTTGAAAAGAGTGAACACCATTATACTTGGGTTCGCAGCAGAGGGTTACAAATTCAACTTTAAAAAGTCTCGAATTGCCCATCTGACAGTATTATTTTTAGGATACGAATTATCAAGTGAAGGAAAAAGCCTAGTGGACAACTTCTTAGAGAAGTGCCCTGTACTCCAAGCTCCAAAAACGCTGAAGAATTTACAATCGATTCTAGGCTTTCTGAATTTCGGAAGAACTTACATTCTAAATTACGCAGAGAGGGTTAAACCTCTCTACGAACTAATTAAACCTGATTTTAAACAAATCACATGGACTCAAAAACACACAGAAATTTTGAGATCACTGCAAACAGACATGTTAGCAAAAACAAAATTAGATACACGTGACAACACACGCGATCTTGTAATCCGAGTCATCCCAGGAAGATGCGGATTCACGTACCTAACCTCTAATGAGGGAGAAAAGGTACCAATTCCAATTAAATCTCACTTGTACACACAAGCAGAAAAAACATTCAGTCCCACAGAAAATACTGTGAAAGCAGTGCAAATTGCATTAGCAAATGAACGAGAACCAGCACACTGCAAAAGGATTAATATCCTCACAGCAGAATCCGCCTTCGAGGCGCTAATCAGCCCAGTAAACCTGCCTACAGTGTCACTGGATCCGAAATGGATACAGTGTATAGATTCTCTTGGAGCGGAAGATGTGAAATACTATTTCGCCCCGCAATTCGAAGAACTGAATGATTTAGAATATGAAGAAGAATATCCTCTGCCAATCGAACTTCTGCCTCTTCCACAATACTCCTGTATAATCTATACAGATAGATTTGTACAGCATTTCAACGTAGAGAACAAATCCTACGATGCAGCCTGTGCGATTGTTAAAGGTCGCTGGCTGTGCGGTAAATTCAGACCGAAAATAACAAAAACTGAATCAGTGAAGTACTGTTCGGCTCAGAGAGCTGAAATCAGATCTTTAAAGATGGCGCTCGAAAATGCAGAACGTGAATTCCCGACACTAATCGTGTGCGATTCTCATTTTTGCGTCAACTCTTACAATAATAAGTTGCAGAACTGGATTGAAAACGATTACAAAGATGACACAGGTGCCACAATAAAGCATAAATTGCTCTGGAACCAGGTAGCTCTTGTACAGAAAGAACTACAAAAGACTCACGTGATACACGCACAGAGTCTTCAACGTGATGGCGTTCACGTTGCAGGGAATTCATTGGCTAACACAGCCACAGCGGAAGCAACTAAACCGGCTTCCGTAGCCACAAAAAAGCGTACAGAAAAATACATAGACGGGGAAACCATGCTGGCAGTAAAAACGACCGTAAAAGGCGACTGTGCAGCACTGCCCGTGAACTATCCACTCAATTATGCATACGTAATCGATGCAAACTCCGTTCCTTTTGCTCGAATCCCTGGAGTGGGGGATAGGGTAATTCCAAACAGGGACCGGAGGGGTTTCCTATTACAGGAAGCACATATGGGGTTGGGTCTGAGACACCAAACAATCAGGGACTCTCTGAGAGAATTAGAATCAGAGTACTGGTGGCCGGAAATGAGTGAAGGTATTCATGAGTTTGCAAGAAACTGTGAAGACTGCAACAGAGATCGCAGTGAAGAACCGGCCAGTGTAGTGTCAGAAGCCCTAATAGAAAGCATTAGGCAATCTATCCGCGCTATCAAAAAAGAGAAACGCGTCCCATTGTACATCATTAAGGCTAAACACACTTAAAAGATGTGGCCCCAGCGCTCGGCTGACGCCAGAACGGTTATAAAAGATCTGCGAGTCTTTATCGGCACATACGCAATTGCCATGTTCCATTCTGACCAGGGTCCTGCTTTTAGCTCTCGAGCTTATAAGGAGGCCATGGCCAGCATGGGAGTTGGGTTGCGGTATTCTTGTTCGTCACACCCCGAAGGGAACAGTGTGGTAGAAAGAAAAAAACGGGACATAAAGCAATCTCTAACAGTGAAGGTATTAGGTTCGGGTGCTGGGTGGGTCAAACATTTAATAAGTGTCCAGATCAGTCTTAATAATTTGCCAAGAAATTCTCTAAAAGGTTTCAGCCCATACGAACTATTGTTCGGAACTAGAATGCGAGTTCAGGACCTAGATAGTCAGGTATCAGTGGTACAAGATAAGAAAACAGACTTTGACATCAAAGATCGTTTGGCTGTTTTACAGGACTTGAACGAAACAAGAAAATCCTTAAGCAACATAAAGTTAAAGCAACAGCCAGATACCACTGACGAGGCACCACAAGCAACAGCCCCAGCAAGGCCTGTCTGGATTCCAAAGATTGGGGATCTAGTCAGAGAAAAAATAGCGGTGAAGAAGGAATTTGGGCCTTCTTACAGAAAAGCAGTACCTGTCTTGGCAGTCACCGGAACAAGATCAGTAGTACTACCGCCTCTTGCTGGTAAAAAGGAGAACAGAGTTGTATCAATCGACCTTGTAAAACCACAAGCATGTGGCCTATAATCAACAGTACGCCCAGTGGACTCCCAAGAAACAACACAATACCCATACTTGCAACAATCCAAGAGGTTCAAACTGAAAGACTAATCACATTCGATCAGCCTGCAGTGCACAGAGAGGGACTACGCAATAATGCCATGGAACTCGTGCCTCTTGAGACACAGATTGAAACAGTTCGTCAAGAAACACCGGTTTACAATGATGTGGCATCAAAGTGCTACCGAAAGACAAATTGAAAGAACAATCCCAACAATTGACAGAACTGCCTCTGGTTATTTCATCGACTACGACAACTTTTCCGAGGATCAAAGCAACCCCGAAGTGATGCCAGAAACAAAAAAGACTTTTAAAGAAAAAGCAACAGAACTCGTTCAACAAATCAAAGCAGTATATCTGGATGCACCATTGATTGAACATATTGATTATTTCAGGGGTATTTCTACTCCTACTATGCCTAATTTTAGTTTTAATTTTAGGAAGGTTTATTACAATTGAATGGACACAGCAAGTCAGAACATCTACCTAGTCCTCCAACCACACAGATCATCCCACGTGAAGAAAAGAGAACTGTCAACAGTAAATGTCACAGCCATTCCAATACCCGGTGGGGTAGTATGGGAGAAAACTGACTATGAGATCTATGGTCCGGTCGAGATCCTGAAGTATCCTCATCAACTGAAGGTTTCCTTAAGTGACTTTGTAAAACCTAGTACATTCTCTGATGATTGGGACTTAGCTAGTATTAATAACATGATGTCTGATTTAGTAATGTCAGCTAGATTCACAGAACATGATTATTTACAAGGTTCGTCTAGTTATGAACACATGTTCTGTTTTACACATTATGGCGATCATTATTTGCATAAATCTGCATAGCCTAGAAATGTTTTTAAGTATAATCAATGGGAACATTGTGCTACACCACCTAAAAGCAGTTCTAAAAACTTCTTTGAGAAATTCAAGTACTTCTCAGGGTTTAACACCAGTGATGCAGAAACGTTTTATTACAAACTGTTAGATAAAACAGGATTGAAAACAATGCTGACAAACACTAAATTGATATATTCAGAAGCATTTTATGAAAAAATGATGACATTTGGTTTTGATTATTGGAAAAATAACATTGAAACAAAAACCATCTGGGGTACGAAAGATTGGCAGGTACAAGGCCTAGAAGCATTATTCAGAACCTGCATGATACCAGAACAAATGATGTTTTTAAATGACACAATTCATCCAACATCCTGTCTTGGCCTAGCTAAGATCAAAGACCTAAACAAACCGTCTATTCCAAAGCCAATACCTGAAAATGCAACAACAGATATTGAGATAGACGTAACTAAAATTTTACATTTAAACAGAACACATCCTGATTGGAAAAAGTGGTTAATCTGGCCTACTGACACAAACAACTGTCAAGATAGATTCCTGAATAAAACACAGAGGTTAAAAATGACCAGACACGACCCTAGATACTCCCAGAGACAACATCCAGGGATAGTAACAACATACAGTGTAGGGAAACTCTGCCTCGAATGGCTAGGATCATCGACACTGGCTGAAATTAAGCAACACTTGTCTTTACTTAAAGAGGGTGCTGATTTGCGCGATTTTATTATGGGACCACGCAAACAGCGTCAAAAGCGTTTCATAGCGGCCAGCATCTATGCTGCATACAACAAGGCTTGGAAAGTCACACAAATTGAAACAGCTGAAAAAATACGAGAAATTGATCATATTAATTTGAAAAAATCACTTTCTGTAGTGGACAATGGGTTAATGACTCTGTCCTCCAGAATATATTCGTTGAACAATATTGTATCCTCTGCCTTTGATATAATAGACAGAGACTTGCTAATGTTACAGCATGGCCAGTCACAATTACGTTCTATTGTACAGTTAGGCTGGACGCTGCAAAATCTTCGTTCAGGCTATGTGCCTTGGCGTTTAATCAACACAACGTCATTGTTTTCCATTTTAACCTTACTGATAAACAAATCAGCTTGGCACAGAAAGGAGCAGACTATACAATCCTGAGCATCGAAAAACTTGAGAGATTACCTTTGACAATGTCAGAAAGTCCTGTCATTGAATGGATAATACACGGGATTATCACAATTCCGATAACATCTTTCCGATTTAAAAAGTGCCTTGAATACATACCTACTGGCCAGTATGAACGATTGGGTAAAGGTTATGTTAAGTCAGCATGGAAATTACCATACACACATTCATGCTATAGTGACAGCGACAAAAATGTATTTCTTAGTGGTGAAAATTGTAAACGTTCACTAAGCGGTATACTTTTGTGCCAGGGTATTAATTTACACGGAGCCTGTGAAGGTAATTCTAACAACCTTTCATGCCACCAGCTTGTCACACCTGCAGCGCAGCTAGAGCCTTTCTTTATACAACTCGCGAATGGGAGTAACATTCTAAGAACGGATCACAGATGTTGTGGCCTTTTGCCAGGGAAAGCATATCTCGTAAGCGTAACTTCCATGGTCAAATGCTGTATGCAAGCATTGTTCCCGAGCAGCCCTGGACACATAGAGACTCCCATCTGGCCTCGTCTGCATTTCTCTTCTATACGAATTGATACTTTAAGCAAAATTAAGTCTGTGCTTTTGCAGACAACAATGCCCATCACGTCATCAAAAGAGACGTATGATCTCCTAGTTGCAAGGACAGCTACGGAGGTTCATGACCTTTTATCAACAAATTGCCCCGTGCATTTCGTAAAAATGCTTAGCCAACTCCTTAACATGTCTAGTGCCACAGGCATCCCAGGCATATTTAAGACGATTTTTACGGGACTGCTAACACCATTTCAAGCAATTCTGGGAATCATTCCCAATTTTGTCCATTCAGTCTTTGGCGGCATACCCCTATTTTTGGGACTTGTAGCAGGGATTTTATTTTTGACCCTCCTGCTCCGATATGGCAAGCCACAGCTCAGACAGGACTCCTATGGTAATGGAAGAAACAATCCTAGCAGTGCGCTACCCGGACAGAATAACTAGAGTCCTTGGATTGGCCAGGCTGAGAGATCTAAACATGACCTGGTTCCTTTCATTCAGACCTATATGACAAAACTGCATCTTACCTGTACTACGATGTATGCTATGCGGAGATGAGTGCGTGTTGAACACCTGTCTTGCACTTCCATCAGCAGTACCAATGGATATCGATACTTTGCTAAGTCCGATAACGGCTCACGCATTGTGTTGTCCCCAGCGGCTACCAATCCTGATGACGGCGTTCGTTGAGACTCCTGTACTACGACTAGGTGGTAACAGTGGAGCGAGTGACAAAAGCAACATCACCCAGGTACGACCTTCTGTGAACATTGCTGATCCAGCCTTTAATGACAGCAATCATTCTCACACCTGCCAAGTTACAGCACTATCGAATTTGGTCGAACTGTCACCTGATTTTGTAGACCAATTCTTTGAGAGCCTGTCTGATATGATGTTCTCACCCGAACAGAAACAATAACTTTAGAGAAGCATTCCGACACACAGCGTTCCCATGAACTCTGAATGCGGCCTTCAGTTTTGAACAACAAAAACTGCTAAAAGCGTTGGAACTCTATTTTCCCCGTTCAAGCTAAAATTCTTTTGAATTGAACACTTTTTAATATTCACCTTTTTCTGGCACGAAAATTCTTTGCTTAAAGTAGAACTATTCATAGAGAACAGAAGCTTCTACTTCTACTTCTATTTTTAGATACATCTAGAGACATAATAACTTTACACCAGCCTCTAGCACATTTTACTGCAATGCATTTTTTTTGTGATGAAATTATCTCGCCCTTTTTTTCTGTATTCAGACATATTTCATGTGTAATTCTTTTTGCAAAATCATTCATTGATTTCATATGCTATAATTTTGAATGATTTCTAAGCTTCAAAAACGTACAGTAGCTACATTTTCACGTATTACAAATACGCCTGTTTCAAATGCATATATGTATTTTGGGGTGGGCAATGTTACACATGCATCTTATTGCTCTAGTTTTAGTAATTTGATGGACATGAATTCGTGGAGTGGGTGTTGCGTTCTAATCTAGGACCCTGATCGATGCTGTGACCTTATGCCCCTATACGGCTATAATCCCCTTGTGCCCCTATATTGGCATAACCGATCAAATGCAATATTCAGAAGCTCGTCTCTGGCCTCACACGAACAGAGCCACATTTCAGAATCGCTTCCTCTGCCACTTCCTTTGCAGCTAATTAGTGCAAATCACATAGCAGAAGTTACTATCTAAGATTCCTAGATTAACACTCCGAGTTCTTCAACAAGATAAAAATTCAGCAACCTGGGAAAGCCCCGCTTGGTATGTTTTGATTTGTAATAGAACTCTAATGAGCACTGATAGACGATCACTTCCTAGTGACATCTTTATTGATGTCTTATGTCCAAAAACTTACGTCAAACAAGGCACCTTTCAGGTATAAATATTACCAACGTTGCCTTAAGCAAATGCTGTTTTCGCTGAAGCTGAAGCTGTCTCGCTGAAGTTGCTGCTGTTATGCTGATGATACCATAGCTGCTATCGCTACTGCTATCGCTGCTAACGAGCGGACGATGGTGTGGTGAACTTAGGAGCTGAACAGCCGTCCCCTGCAAGAACCCAGCAGATGCAAGCTGCCCCTCCTCCTCCTCGACGCGCTGAGAGAGACGCTGTCTTTTCTCCTGCAGAGAAATCCAGCTCCAGCGTTTCCAGCCCACTCTTGCGAGTGACTGGGATATCGAGTTCCCTGAAGGAGATACCAGACCTCCATCATTCTATTCCAGAGGTATGGTGTTGACTAAACCCTTAGAGAGAATTCTTGAAGCAAACCTTGGCAAAACCAACTTAACTTAAAGCTACTTGCTTACTCCCCTCCCAAGTATTAGGCTTAGGTCAGGTACACTGGGGTAGGCGTAGTTAGAAGAACCAGTTGAGTATTTTAGCCTAATGTATATATGAATGTATATATGTTTTATTCATTTTAAACCATTGTATGTCTAAGAAACCATATCAATGCTTTTACAGTATTATTTCGTAATACTCATCTTACTGTATGTACTTTTTATAATAACAAGTTTTGCAATTGTGGCAATTCATTTCTCTTGTACGAGAAGAAAGACTGTTCAATAAATGTTACCCTTTATTGGAAACGCCTGTCTCTCTATTCTCTACATATTGTGAAAGTAATCTGCACAACAACTGACTGAGTAAAATAACTGTCTATTGTTCACACGACTCTAGAGATTGACTCTTATCTGAGGAGCAAAGTTGTCATGTTGCACGGTTGTTGGAAAACGGAATCCCTTCCTGTCTGTACCAGGGAAGCTGATCACTTCCTATTCAGAGAAGAAAGTTTCCAGTGACCTCTGAGCTAGTTGGTAACAAACCCAATTAAGTTTAGCATAGTCAGTAGAGGCCTGGAAGATCCGCACTTCTACGTCGATACTACTGTTTGTTATTCCAATGCGCAGGGCCTATTGGGAAAATAGGAACTACACTACAGGAGTTGTGGATGAGGGAGTGTGTTTAGGAATGGTTTTTGTTTCTTCTCATTTGGTACTATCAGACACCTATTCACGAAAGGCACTGCTGGTTCATCGATATGATTAGAGAATGACTGATACATCAGAACATATGGTTGCAACACAGCAGTGAGTTATCGCGGGTAAATGTACAATCCTCTTGTGGAATGTTAACGGCATGCTCAATAAAATCAAGAGGGGGCGGTACTCAGGGCGGCCTCCAAGACTGAAGCTGTCATCCTGATGGTACAGGAGACCCACCTTCTTGGCAAACATTGTCCCTTTCTGGCCCGCAGGGATTACGCTCGGGTGTATCACTCAGTTTTCTATCGGGCCTCATAAGGTATGGCATAATAATCTGGTCCGGTAGGTAGCGGTGATGGGCACTCGACAGAATTTCCCTGTCTCTTTGATTTGTGTCTACGCCCCCCCCCCCACCTCTTGCATTTTAATTATTAGGATGGCTGTGTGGCCTTTTATGTGAGCTCCCAGGAGATCCGTGGCTACTGGGAGATCTCAATGTGGTTTGTGACTTAGACCTTGATTGTTCCTCTGCTCCTTCGATCATTAACAATGGTCCGACGCTCTTATCTGCTTTCCTGCACAACCTGACTTTGATTGACATGTGGAGGGCACTCCATCCAAGGAAGAGGTGGGTATATCTTTTACTCTGGTGCCCACCAGTCTTATGGCCGGGATGCCCGCCACCCCCTCCCAACACCCATTCCCCATGGGAGGAGACAGACACAAGTTTGAGCTTTTGGAAGCATGACATTCTAAACTAAAATTGTACATCCTAGCATTAAGGGCCAACGGCAAGGTCTTAACCGGTGTCAGATCCCTACTACCGCATTCCCGCCATCACGGTGTAAGTGGCGCATGCGCAGAGGACTTTACCCTCGCTGCCAACTGTAACTTCCCTTGTCGTGGGGGCCCCCCTTCACTCGACGCCATCTTAAACGTCGTCCGAGTTCCCGTGTGAGATATCTGTAAGAAGAACAGCGTGGACTCCCCCCCCCCCCCCCCCCCCCCTTCCCCACGCTCTCTTCTGCCGGAGCGGATATCCGGCCCCCAGTAAATTCGTAGGAGGGGCATATAGCCATCTCCCCCCTGGGAGGGGCCTATGGCCGTCTCCCCCTAGGCGACCCATCCGTAGTGGGTGCCGCCTCCCTGTGGGAGGGGCCAATGGCCGCCTCCCCCCGGGCGCTCCCATCCATACTGGGTGGCGCCCCCCCAGGGACCTTGAAATCACTGCTCACCGATCAGGACCTTACCGCCCGACCAAAATAAATACGACAGTTGTTTACCTACTAAGGAAAGAAAAAACGCCTAATCTGCCACAGCTTGATGATTCATCAACTTTCTCATTTCTACAAAGGGAGAAAAAGTCCTAAAGCACAAGACAATTTATTATTTGATACACTCCTTCACGTTTCTACAAGGGAAAAAAGGCCTACACACATCTATTCAATCAAAGGCATACATCAATGCTGTAAGCAATTACTTTATTCAAACAAACATTGCAAAAAGGGGCTGGTGGGTGGGTCAAAATTGCTGCTTGTTCCGTCGAGGGCTCACGAGCAACGGGTGGTGCAGCCTTCCGAGCACTGGAACAAGAGGACGCTTCATTGGATTCCCGCTCTATTTATCCGTCTGCGGGAGGGCGGGGGCCCTCCTCGGGTACGCCCACCTGGGCGCGGTCGTCCGGGCGGGTGTCTAGGACAACCCCTTCTAGGCGGGAAGGGCGTGCTCCGGCTACGCCGCTTTGGGCATACCATCCGAAACACGCCCCCGCCCAAAATGGTTTCCCGGGGGAGGGAGGGGGGGGGGGGTCGGGGCACCCATCCATACGTTCGGGGGGACCGAGTGGTCTCCCCTTTCCATTCTCCTGGCTTGATAATTTTCTCATGCTCCATTGTGAAGGTCACCAAGTTTAAGTTTTAGATATGCAACTATTAGCTTGAGGCCTCTCAGATAACTCACTGGTGGCATTGGAATTGGCCTTGGGCCCATCCCGAGCTGTAACTGGTTGGCACCTGAATCGCTGGAGCATTTAAAATGAGGACTTTAGAGAGCTATGTCAGCACATGTGCCAACGTTTCCTCACTGAAAACCAAGGATCGGTGGACTCACAGGGCGCTCTGTGGGATGCCTAGAAGGCCACCCTCCGTGGAGATAGTATTTATTCTAGAAGCCAAAAGGACCTCATCCTGCAGACGTGTATTTGAGAGATCGTGAGGAGCAGGTGCTCGAACCAAAGAGCCAGTGTGTGGCGTCGATGGAGGGGTCCATTTTTGATGGACTTGCTGCATACGCAAACATTGCTTAGGCAGGAGCTCACACAAGTGGCATGAGAGGCCTGGAAGGCCACTCGAAGTTGAATCTATATATGAGGTGACAAGGCTAGCAAGACCTTGCATTGGTTGTGCACCTCTAACGAGACGGTGACCCGGTGGCCTACTTAGTGACTAAAGACTCCTCAGGAGTAACCGGCAGGGAACCCATTGCTCGTGCCTTTGCTTCCTATTACCAAGACCTGTATAGCTCCGATCCCTTGAGTCCCCAAGGAGACCTGCATCAATTTATGGCGGATCTACAAGTGCCACGCCTATCACTTGCGGACATAGAGTTCCTGACAGCCAAGCTTACCTGTGAAGAACTGCATGCAGCTCTGGCACAGCTTCAGGCGGGCAAGGCGCAGGACCTAATTGTTTCCCGGCAGAGTTTTAGCGTTTGGTTTGGCCTAAGACAAGTCTCTTGCTTCTGGCGGCCTTCAAAGAGGTGATAACATATAGTATTGTATTGTAATTGCATTTATATAGCGCTTACTATCCCTGACCAGGCGTCGAAGCGCTTTTTCGGCGAGTAGCATGCTAGAGGATTAGTGTTGAATTAGTATAGTGAAACATTCAAGTACACTTTAAGTGGTGGATAGGTTAGTCAGTGATTTGGAATGATCGCAGAAGGATAGAGGAGGAAAAAAGGTTTGTATTTATATAGCGCTTGTTACCCCTGATGGGGTGTTGAAGCCCGCAATTCAGGAAGCCCATAAAGGATTAGTGGTGAATTATTATGGTGAAATATGAAAGTAATTTCAGTGGTGGATATTAGTCAGTTATTTGGTGTGAGAAGGACAGCGGAGGGATAAGAGGAAGAAAGGTTTTCATTTCATATAGCACTTGGTACCCCTGATGGATGTTGAAGCATTTTTCTAGTAAGTAGCACGCCATTCCGGAACCCATAAAAGATTAGCGTTGAAAATGAGTATAGTAAAATATGAAGTAATTTGAGGAGTGGATATGTTATTCAGTTATTTAGGTAGAGAAGAGTAGGTGGTGGGATAGAAGAGGGAAAGAGGTTTGTATTTATAAAGCGCTTGCTACCTCTGATGGGGTTTTGAAGCTCAAGTAGCACTCTACTCTGGAACCTATAGGGATTAGTGTTGAATTAGTATAGTGCAACATGAAAATATATTTAGTGTTGGATATGTTAGTCAGTTATTTGGATTGAGAAGGGTTGGTGAGGGGTAGAAAGGGAAAAGGGTTGCATTTATAGAACATTTGTAACCGTGATGGGGTGTTGAGACGCTTTATTGGCGAGTAGCACGCTTCTCTGGAACCCATAAAGGATTAGTGGTAAATTAGTATATTTGAATATGGAATTTGAGAAGTGAACATGTTAGTCTGTTAATTTTGATTGAAAAGGATAGTTGAGGAATAAAAGAGTGAATGATTATTATAATTATTTTTTTAGGTCTTAGCAGTAGGAGGAGGCTTTTGGATGAGTAAAACAGAGTTTTGGAGGGGAGAGGAGGAGTCAGAGGGAAGAATTTAGAAAGGTTTGTTTTAGGGGATCGGTATAGTAAAAGAGGTGTCAGATGATGCAAGGAGGGGTAGAGTAGGAGAGAGTCTAGAAAGGTTTTTTTTGGGGATCATAGTGGTATGGGGTTTGGGATAAATGAGAGTGGATGTAGAGGATATATTGATAGATGTATAGAATGAGAGATAGGGTAGTGCATTGGAAAGAGTAGTAGAAAGAAGTTTAAGATGAGTCAGAAGGTTGGGCTAGAAGATATATTGAGAGAAGTATAGGCTGAGAAATAGGGCAGTGCATTGGAAATGCTAAATTGGAAGAAAGTGATAAATATATAGATCCATAAGAACATTGAAAGTATATAGATACATAAAGGAGGTAAGTATTTGTAGATTAAAGGTATTGATAGAGGCACAGGATGAGAAATAGGGTAGTGCATTGGATATGCTTTTTCAGGAGAAAAGTAACACACACAGATCCAAGTACATGGAAGGTACATAGATGCACAATGGAAGTATGTACATGTAGACCAAAGATGTTTTTTATTTATTTATTATTAATATAAAAAAAAATCCTCAACAACATAATTATTTTACATGTTTATACAAAGCAATACACAAAGATAGGTACATATCTATAGTGAAAACAAATGCTTATATACAGAGGGATATGCTGTAAATTTCTGTTTGCGTTTGGTGCTTATGTGGGGAAGAGCCAATTCTTGAGTAGTTTTCTGACGATAAGGTGGTTGTCGGTGGACCTTATGTTGGGGGGTACAGAGTTCCATAGTTTGACTGCTTGAGCAGAGAAGGATGTGCCACCCATGTTTTTTTCCTTGTATCTTGGGATTTTGAGGCAAGATGCTTCTTTAGAGCGTAGGTTCCTTTGTTGAATGTGTTTGGTGATTTTATTCCTGATGAAGAGCGGTCCCATTCCATGTATTGCTTTGTGGGTGATACAAAGCAGCTTGAACTTGGATCTTCTGACAACCGGTAACCAATGCAGGGCTTTCAAGGCAGGGGAGATGTAGTATCGCGGTTTGATATGCAAGAGTTGTCTGGCATCCAATTTCTGAATCCGTTGTAGTCTTTTCATGGTCGTTAAAGGTGATCCGTGGTAGAGGCTATTGGCGTAATTGAGTTTAGACAGAACAAGGGAGATGGTACCTCGGACCTTGTGTGAAAATCCCAAATGAGGAAAAATTAGTCGCAGCGTTTTTATAGTGACAAAGCTTGATCTTGCTAGTTTTTCCACTTGGGCATTCATCGACAGCTTGGTGGTCATGGTCATTCCGAGGTTTCTTACTTCCTTCAATACTTTAGGTGGTGATCCCAGTTCATTAGAGCATGCAGGAAGCGGGTTGTAATGTTTCCAATCGCCACACGTGAATATTTCAGTTTTTGAAGCATTCAATTTGAGATTGCTCCAAGTCATCCACTGATCCACATGGTGAGCCATTACCGAATCTCAGAGCGGCTGTAATTGTTGTGTTCCTGAAACCGGGATTGGACGGTACACACTGCGAAAACTATAGACCGATTTCATTATTGAACGTAGAGGTAAAAATCTGGGCCTTGATGTTGGCCATTCAGCTAACAAGAGTCATTGCCCATATAGTCCATCCGGATCAGGCCAAATTTTAGCCCTGTTGTGCCACCCGTCACAACATAAGCATGGTCCACAATGCCATTGAACTATACAAGGCTGTCCCCGAAATTGAGCCTTAATCTCGGTTGACTGTAAGAAAGCCTTTGATTAAGTAGACTGGGAGTGCTTATTCGGGCTTCTGCCCCGGTTTGGGACCGGTCTAAAGTTTATTGGGTATATGCACTTGCTATACACTAATCTCAGGCCCAGGTTGCATGTTGGAGGGGCGACCTCCGATTGGTTCCCGATAGATCGAAACATCTGCCAAGGTCCCCTTGCTATTCGCTTTGGTGATCGAGACCCTGGCTTCATGGACACGAGTGGACCTGCTGTTCCGGGGCTTCAAATGGTCCCCCGAGCTAAGTGACAGAATCGCGCTGTACGCTGATGACGTCTTTATGTTCTTTGTGGATCCGGAAATAACGGGACCTCAAAGATCTGAAGCATTTGCTTTGTACTCTGGCCTACACAGGAACATTATTAGATCCTGGATTTACCCCATTGCTCCCTGTCCACTGAACATGTCTTGGGTCTCAGAGATACAGGTGCTCAACCTATAGGTCAATTTTACAGACAATAGTATGCAGTTCTATGAGTTCAAAGTTCTACGAGATCTGACAGTCTTTGTGAAACACATGAAAAACTGGTCCACTCTTCCTTTTTCCCTCCAAGGACATTCTGCCATTCTCAAGATGGTTTCTCTTCTGCACCTTCAGTACCAGCTGCAAAACTACCCTTTCCCAGTAGAGCGGGCCTTTTTTACTAAAGCAAGCACATTGATTAGTACACTATAATATAAAATTCTCTCTGCTTGTCTTTGAGGGAGAGATAGCTGCTCCTGACATTTTTTTGTATTACAGGGTGGCACACTCATAATAAACTAATGGTGGTTTGAGGGCTTTGACGATCCGGTGTATGCGACAGAGGACTGGGCAATGGTTTGCTGCAACCTGCCACATTTGCATTAAGATTGTGATTTCCCCTCCGATTCTACCTTCTGCCACAAGTGTGGCACTGGCGGTCTGGGCTGTGGCTGCTAAATCCATGGGATGGGCATGTAGGCTAATGCTGGAAATTCAGCTTTGGCGAGGTAGTAGACTCACACAGATCGTGGCCCTTAGAAGTTACCACAGGCATCTCTATGTTCGGAGATGTGATGCATAATGGGTCACTGAAGTCCTTTTCAGAATTTACAAACAGAATATGATCAGTACTGCACACAATTCTTTCAATACCTCCAGCTTCGTCATACACTCTAACCGCTTATACAGTCCAAGTAAGACATCCCTGAATGCTCGCCACTTAACACAAAAATTCTCCCTGCAAATATTCTAGACCAAAAAGTATCTGACCTATATAAAAAGCTTCACCAAAACTTGCAGAATCATGAAAGAGGTGAGGACAGCATGGAGGGGGACTTGGGACTGATGGATATTGAGGATTGGTGGGAGAAGGTGGAAGCCCCTCGAGAGGCAGTAATAGCCTCTCAATTTCGACTGATACAGCATAAGCTGCTTTATTGCACACTGTACTTGATAGGGAATGGTGTATCGGTATTCTTCTTATCCAAATGACAAAACAAGCAACCGTGATAGGTTTTCCTGTTGCAGAGATCCTGCTCCTACACAGAACTGCAAACAAAACAGGTGATGGACCGAATGTGGATCAATGTCACACATTCATCCCAGTCCAAAGATCTGGGCCCAAATCCATCGTTTTTTTGCACTCCACACCACCCTGGGTTAGTCCTCTCATCAGCCCGGCTAGCTTGACTCCAGTGGTGTGGAGTGCCTGGGACCCACGTCTGGGCATACCCAGCGCACTTATGGCGGCAATAGCAAACAAAACAGGTGATGGACCGAATGTGGATCAATGTCACACATTCATCCCAGTCCAAAGATCTGGGCCCAAATCCATCGTTTTTTTGCACTCCACACCACCCTGGGTTAGACAGAACTGGGCACAGAGACCCATGACCTGAGTGAATTGTGGTGGACCAAAAAGCTCACCTCAGTACCTAGAAACCCTAACCAGCTAGCATCAGTGTCACATTAGCTCTTCGTCCTATAGCAAAGGAACCAATGATTAGACAACCCAGAACATGCAACTTAGGATATACTCCGGAATGGTGGGAAGCGAGAACACTCTTTCGTTATACTCTCATACCAGTCCACAACAGGAGTATGAAAGAGACACAAGAAAGGTTAAATTATTTATTTTAACGAGGTGCTCTAAGATACAGTAACTTTGCTAACATAAGCAGACATATGATTATAAATATGATCAGCATTTTTACAATTCCATAAAACACAAAAGGAGAAATCATATTACAATAATGGTGAAAAAAGGTATTATAGCATCTAGTACATCACCCCCCTACCTAGGAAATATGTTTTATAAAATATAAAAGGTCTCTTAGGTTTGTGGGGGGGACCCCATACCTCCAAGATCAGCACGTGTGAATCTCATCAAGATCTGCAAAAGCCCTCTGTCTCTCTGGAAAACGAAAATCTTCAGAGTGCCTGAATGCATACTTACAGTGCAATATTAAAGGCACCAGAATCACAGCTGCATGTATGTTATGGCTAAAACGTGAGCCGATCAGCCCGAACAACAGCTACATTGTTATGATAACCTTGGAAGCTTTAGCACTCAGTGTGCAGACTAGAGTCGCGATGTAAGTCTAGGGATGCCAAAAACAAGCCATTCTCATGTGAAGCATTTCACGCAGCCTAACTTACAACAACAGCTATATGCAGTGTCTTTTGCAAAAGCAGCAAAAAGGTAAAATGGTGTTTAAACTTCTAATAAGCCTATGCTAATATAGCAATGTGCGCAACAAGGCCCAGCCCTCACTTCATTCCTTTTTATTTTATGATCTTTTATCGATATAAAACATCCAGCCAACGCGTTTTGTTCAATTTAAACTATTCAAACTTTATCAGGGCTTCCTAGTGTAAATGAATTGTTGGAGTATTCCCGCTGATTCATACATGTGAATGGTGCGAGATTTGAATTCCTCCTTTTTGTATTAGAGGATATATCATCAATAAATTCTTCCTTTATAATTAATTCATACGTATGGCCACGTATTAGATATCCCCGTCAATGTCATCTGCACGCCAACTATCACTAACTGGTTTTGAACGCCGGCACCATAGATTATAAAGTTAAGCATCACTAAATATTGTGCATAAAAAATGGGAAAAAAATATTAATTCAGTAGTAAACATTAGTTTTTATCACCAAACAAATGAATAATTGAAAACACCCAGAATCCTGGAAACTTAAATTTCTTTTTAATGAAAATCAAGTATATTTAAGTTATGTTGTTCCACTCATTATGACCCCGTAGAAACTCACTGGCCAGATCAGAACATTCCTAATACTCCAGACCTCTGAAACGATCGAGTGCAGACATCTTAAAGGTATTAGATGTATACCAAACACAAACTGGAATTTAGATCTGTCTTGGCAATAGATTTTAACCATAAGGCCCACATGAAAAATTGGCAAAATACAGAATTATTTTGCCATTCTTTATGAGCAAGATTGATACTCCCCTGTCAGAGGAATCATGAACAAGGAGTCATACAATTTCAAAATGACCATGGGGGTTGGTTGAGGCTAGGGAGGTCCCACAGGTAGGCATTAACTGCCTATGCTGATTTCTCCTACACGAGCCTTCCCACCCTCCCTGACCACTCCCTGACCCTTCTCCTTCCCTCCCTGTACAGCACTGCCCATCCTGGCAACCCGGTCCTGAAGATGATCCTGATTCACTAGGATCGAAACGTCGTTGATTCCTCAGCGCAACTAACTGCACAAAAATCCTTGTGGTTCAATCAAATTGCTCAGTCATCTACCTACCCCATCATTTGTAAATTACTCTGTTGAACCACAAAGTTCACTATACATATTTCACAATTATGTCACCTTGCGCCGATTTCACATAGTCACTTGCGTCGCCCCTTTTATGTGTCACGTGCACAATTGTGCACCAAGTCAAAATCGGGCTGCCCTTGCATTCTATGCTTACTGTGCTGCTACAACTGTACAGTTTTTATTGTTACTTTAATTATATGATGGAATGTGCAAATTTCAAAAAGGTATCACAAGTCTCCCTGCTTCCATTTTTGTAATGTATTACACATGCTTATTTGACCGACTCCCTTAATGATACCAGTTGAGGTATTGTGCTTCTTTTTATATACAGACACAGATCTCAACCTGGTCTATGGGTTATACTTCTGTTGTTTATACAAAACTCACTTATAGATAGCCTTAAAAGTGATATGAAAGTGATGAGTAAACAACAAAGTACAGCCTGTCAGGGGGATCTTCTAACCTTATCTTCCGAAATATTTGAACTCATTATCTGTGTTATGACCCTGTGAGAACAACCGTAGTCTACAGATCCATTTGGCATCAGTTTGTCTCAAGATTAGTTCTCTATCTCTACCTCATGCATTGGCAGTAATGTGGTCAATACCAAAGAACCAGAAATAGGGATCACTTGCATGTGCAACTCTATAATGATCAGTCATGGGGTATCTAGAATCCATGTTATATAAGGCTCTGCGATGTTCCTTAATGCGTATCTTAAGGCTGCGCAATGCACTGCGCAGATAAATCAAATTACAAGCACAGCCAATGATATATAACACAAATTGTGTGTTACAATTAATAAAATGCCTTATTTTGTGGGCCTGATTGGTGTTGTAACTGAACTCTTTTTTCTTGTTCTCACCAAATTGACAAACATTACAGTTGTTGCAATTGTAAAAACCCATGGGCTTTAATGGTCACCGCGTCTTTTTCATTGTAGTAGTTGTGGTCACATAGCTGGGACACAGTGAATCCCTGAGTGTACTTCCTCTTCTAAAAATCGTTGAACTTTGCGGATGGCGTGCAGTTAGAGAATTCGTGTCAACTATTAAGTAAGAGGCGCCACACGTATTCCATGCACTAGGAAGAAATATGACGAATTCGGTCTATCAATTACGACCCTAAAAAGATTTGGAAGGAAGAACCTTCATATTGGTTACTAATACGTCGAAGGGAAGATATAAGAGGTTTACTTTGACCAATAATCAACAATGTTTTGAAAAATAGAGTGACTCTTACCATGGTATGACCACAGTCTTGTACTGTAAACTGGATCTTCAGATTTGATTTCTGAATAAATTGTGTTGTATGTCCCCTGGTGGTTGAAAGTGAGGAACTTGGGTATCTGGATATCTGGATAGGTCCTGAGGAAGGTGGTCTGTATAGTTCTATTCCCCCGAAACGCGCGTCGACCTAGCGTGGAACCTTGTGAAACACTCAATGGTTCGGATTGTGACAGAAGGTTTTCCCGTCACTCAATACACTCTACTGTGTACAGATACTTGATGTATGAGTTTGGTGTGAATGTGTATGAATTGATGTGTGTAGTGTGAGAGTATTTATTGTATGCTAAACCAGGGGCAATTAGTTATATTTTTTGAAAAAATTATGATGTTTTATGTATTGTTATGTATGAAAAAATAATAATTAAATTGATACGAATTTTGTATTAAATATGTGCAAGATAAGCATGTTATGGATACAAAACAAGAAAAAGGAATACAAAAAGTTAAAAACAAAAGATACATATGATAAAATAAAAAAAATAATAATAATTATCAGATAATTATACATGTGTCACTGTTGTGTTCAGTAAACTGGTTAAATGGATAGGAACAATGTTCAAATGTGTAAGAAATATTAGGATACGAGGGAAATATTCAGTGTTTTGTGCTTCCTCTTCTATACACACCTGTTGGGTGTTAATAAACGGTCGTAATGCTGGTATGTCCTCCAGCTAATTCTCTCTCAACAGCGTTTTAATTATTCGTGCCCTTGGATCTTTATAAAGTGTGCAAAACAGCATAAAGTGCAAGGTGCTTTGTTGAGCTGAATTGTTGCAGGGACAGGCAATCGGTTTCTCACACCAGCTTGCCTGTTTAGGAAAAGCCACAAGAAAGTCCAATGTGCAAGGACGAAATCTAGTCATAAGGAAACGCGACTGTACATTAATAGTCAAAGACAAGTTAAATTGCGGTTGGTTTGGGATCCAGTCAAAATGGCCTTGGCCTCCGTGATGCCATCTGGGCGTACTCAATTCAGCATGGTGGGCCTCTTTTATAATAAATTTAATATTAGAATGAATGCTAGCAGGGTTATCGTAATAATAATGACCCAAACCAATCTTATTAAGATTTTCTTTAACAAAACAGAGCTAGGGGATAGCCAGAGCACTATCAAGATTCATACAGTCCCTGACGATTTCCCTGTAGAATAATGGGTCCACTGACGTCCAAATTTTTGCCCAAAGAATCAGTGGGGCGATATTAATTATATCTTATACAAACCCCAATCGCACCTCAGATTGGTAAGTGTGTGGGGGCACTAATAGGAATCATCAACAATTTCCTTAAGAATTTGCTTTCAAAAATTTGTAACTGGGTGCTTTTATGGTGCCCCACACTCCTGCCCCATAGGTAGCTACTGACAGGCATTTTGATTTGTATAGGGTCATCATTTCCGCTACCGGCTTGTGCCCCAGCTTACAGGCAAAGCGGAATAGGCCCTCTACTACACGACTAGTATGCTGTGTCCTAGCAACAACTAAATGGTCTCAATTCAGTTTATTATTAAAAACATTCCCCAATAATCTTGCCCTTCACAGCAAATTTCCTTGTTTTGGTTTGATTAGGTCCACAAACCATGATAAAAGATTTGTTAAAAGTACTTTTAGGTCCAATGCCATCATAAAATTGGTAAAAACATTCAGGGCTTTTTGGAGGCTGTTAGCCGTTAGGGTCATTAACACTGTGTTGTCCGCATATGACAACAAAGGAACTGATTTGCCTCCTATTCTAGGGAAATCTAATGACTGCTCTAGCTGAGATGACTCCAAACCATTAGTGTATAGAAGGAATAAAAATGGGGCCAGGATACCACCCTGGCAAACTCCCTCCGTGGAGACAATAGGCCTAGTCTTCTCTCCCCCAGGACCGTAACGAATAGCAACAGTAGTAGATGCATGCAAACTGTGCTTTCTCTCAGTGCCCACAACTTCTCCTGATTTACTGTATCAAAAGCCCATGAAGGCCAGGTGGATTGACCCCTTCTTGGCCTTCATGTACTTACCCATAATCAGCGACAAATTGAAGCACTGTTCGTTGCCCCTGTATTGGAACTTTCATAGATTCCCATAGCTTGTATCATTCCCGGTCGTCGGAATGGGAGTCTCGGTAACAAAAATAACATAGCAGAAGGTACAAAAGAGAAGGAAAAAGGCCTAGGCCTCATTCCCTTTTGTAGCATATCCACCTCTTTTTGTAAAAGAGACCAAACTAAGCATCAGCCAATCAGAAGAGCCTCACCCCCTAGAACCCTCCTGAAGGAGCCTCAGATTTTCTACCGCAAATTGTGCTTAGGGAGTCTCCTTTGAGCTCTGCTCATTTCTGCTCTATTTGAGGATTTTTTCAACTTTCTTCTTCAGGATTGTTAGGTATTTCTTCTGAGATGTCTGTCAAGGAGAGGAAAGCCCTTTCCAAGTCATGTTCCACCTGGAGGTATATTTGGAGCAGGCGTTTGTGGCTGAGAGAACACCTGGGCTGGCAACTTTGGAGAAACCATCATCGGAGTCGTGGGGGCAGGTATAGTTTGAACTGCCGGGACAGAGGCAACCTGAGTTGTAGCCTGAGAGAACCTGGTTTTATAATCCTGCAGCATGCTTTGGAGATCTGCCAAGAGTGAGGAAGAAACAGACACCATCTCCTGGCCTGCGGTCTCCTGATTTTGATAAATGTTTTGGTAAGAACATTCATGCAGAAACTCGCCCTCAGAATCCGTTTCCTGACATTTAACCAACAGTTGAGAGGGACTGTGAGCATACCCAAAAGTGTCCTGATTATCCTCATCAGACCCCTCTTCCTCTTCTAGTAACAAAGAGGGAGGCAAGGGGGTAACCCTACTTGGAGACGTCACTGTGGTAGGTAAAGGTAAACTCGTTGATGTCGTCAACTGAAGAGTCATCGTCGACGGCGCGATGGGCATCATCGACAATGCTGTAGACGAGACCGCCGACGCTCCCGCCATAGTCGTCGAGTCACTCGTCGAAGAAATCTTCGTCGTCGATACCCCCGTTGAAAACGCTGTCACCGTCGTCGAAGATCTCGTCGACGCCGACTGTACAACTGTATAACTTTCGTCACCTTAGCTTTAGACAGAGTCTTCTGCTACGTCGTTGATGACTTGGAGCTTTTCTCTAACTTCGCAGATGACAGAGAAGATGGTTTCTTAAAAGTGGAAGCAGTCTCCACCACTGCTGAAGGCGTAGATTGTCCTTCCCTCTCCTTTACACCGTGGTGAGGAGATTTAACAGGACTTTGGCTCTCAGACTAACGTGGGGACTTTTTTGAGGCCTTAACTCAACACTCCACAGAAGGTGAAGGGGAAGCTCTACCCTTTTTGACTGACCTTCTAGATGATGTTGCAGAAGAAGAGTCCTCACTGTCGCTTGACACAGTTTCTTGCCTGGACTTCAGTTTCTGGAGCTAAGTGAGAAGGCGACCCTCACGGTCCCGGAGGGTCTTGGAAAAGAAGGTGCAGCAGATCTTGCAGTCCGCAGCCTTATGATCTGGACACAGGCAATGTATACAGTCCTTATGCCTGTCTTCCACATACAGCCTTTTGTTGCCACAGGTGGAACATGACTTGGAAAGGGCTTTCCTCTCCTTGACAGACATCTCAGAAGAAATACCTAACAATCCTGAAGAAGAAAGTTGAAAAAATCCTCAAATAGAGCAGAAATGAGCAGAGCTCAAAGGAGACTCCCTAAGCACAATTTGCTGTAGAAAATCTGAGGCTCCTTCAGGAGGGTTCTAGGAGGTGAGGCTCTTCTGATTGGCTAATGCTTAGTTTGGTCTCTTTTACAAAAAGAGGTGGATATGCTATAAAAGAGAATGAGGCCTAGGCCTATTTCTTTCTCTTTTGTACCTTCTGCTATGTTATTTTTGTTACCGAGACTCCCATTCCGAGGACGGGGAATGATACAAGCTATGGGAATCTATGAAAGTTACCAGTACTGGGGAACCAAAGTTACAGGTAAGTAACTTGTTTTCTTTGTTCCCATGCCCCTCCTGAAGCCATATTGTGTTTGGGATATGAGCCCAGAGGCATTGGCCCAGGACTGAAGACATACAAGAATTACCCTCCCAGGACTTTACATGTAGCATCTATTAAAGAGATAGGCCTGTAACGTGCAGGGTCACTCCTGTTCCCTTTTTTTTATAAACTGGTACTACTACTGCCTCTTTCCAAGAGGATGGAATGCGGAAAACTATTACAGCTTTAAACACATTCGTCAGCAGGGCCGCCCATAGATGAGGATTGCTTTTAAACCAGTCCAAGGGTACCCCATCAGTACCTGGGGCTTTTGAGGAGATTCCCTTCACTAAAGCGTCCTCAACCTCACATACTGATGGGGAGGAGCTAAGTTGATATGCTGTGTGGAAATTAATGGATATATCGTCAACTTGCCCTTAAGATAAGCCATTTGGATGGAATGTGTTTGAGAAATGGGATACCCAAACTTCCCCCGGTATGGTTGAATCCATACTCCCAACATCACTCGAGAAAAGGGTGCGATTTATAACCTCTCAAAAGCTCTTGGAATCTTTAAGCATGCTAGCTTTTTCAAGATCTTCCCAGGCTAGTTTTCTCAATTCCTCCTGCCTCCGACTAATTATACTATTAGTCATACCCCCATTGAAGGAAGCGTTATTTAATGTCAATTATGTTTTCTCTAAAAGTACTGTCCTCACTGCAGATACGCCTAGTTCGAACCATTTCTCCGTAGGTAATGTTTTTAATGACTGACTTTGCATGCGCACTTGACACATGCAGTACACAGTTGCACGCAGTTTGAATACGGTATATGGTACTGTGAACCAACCCCTCCTTGATGTAAAAATTGTCTAAAAAATCTATGTTATCCCTATGGTGGGGCATGGTAAGTTTAACATTGTAGGGATTGTCATTGAGCTCCACCAAGTAGTGAGTCATTTGGGCCTGAACCAGAGGCAAACGATGTCATCAATGTACCTCCCCCAGAAAATAATGCACTTGCTCCAGGAGGAGGCCCTCTCTTACTAGCCCATGAAAAGGCTGGCATAAGAGGGAGCGAAACACAAGGCCATTGCAGTTCCCTGCAACTGATTATACCATCTCCCATCATGCTTAAAGTAGTTATTGGATAGAATCAAGTGTATCATGTTAAATATCATGGCATTGTACGCGTAATGGTCAGCCCCATTTTTGTCCAGGTAATGTTGTACCACAATCAAACCAAAGTTTTTGTGGATGTAAGTATACAAGCTGACCACATCAAATGTAACAAATTGCAGTTCGTCTGACCATGGGAAATCATTGAATTTGATAAGAATATCCTTGGTATCCCTGATATGTGACAGTAGATTTGTTACATGTTTTACCACACATGTCATACCAGAGCTAAGCTACACCGCATGGGACTGATAGCTACAGGGAACTGTCTGCTGTGTGATGATCCATGTAGGGATTTAACCCGTACATTCTGGTACTGCCATGTACTTTCACACTTTTGGAATGGGGTACTGATACTCCTAGAGGGAGTGTTGGACTGGAACATACCCAGTGATCCCAAATGTATCCTCCTGCATATTACAGAGGGCAACAGGTATCAGAGAGGATGGATTTGGTTAGATTTGATCGCTAAACAAGATATTGTCGAGCCTGGAAAGACATTGAGGCTCCCATTGAGCAGTGGGCCAAGATCATGGATTTTTGTATGGGATTTGGACGCCCGATCTACCTGGCAAGAGGGTGCCCCCAGAAACACCACAGGGTGCAGAAGACTTGGGCTGAGTACAGAGGTATATAGTTAGAGCCCTGTCCAGCTATGGTCCGTTTTTGTAGATATGCGCTCACCTGACTCTGAAGTACAGGTTAGGTGTTGGCCATGCAGTCATCTGTTTTATTATGTTTTGTGCATTGTTGCCTTGATGTTCTGCTGCTATGCTGTAACAATTACACTGTGTCTTGTGCCTTTCTGTTTTAATGCTGTGTACCATCTTTGGGAACTGTTTGATAAAATCAATAAAATGTTAAATGTAATAAGGTAACTCCATTGTTATCATCTGGGAGCGGTAGGCCTTGCAGTAGTGAAAATATATTTAAGAGTTTTTCACTACTCTCACATGTAAAACTTAAACTTACGTGGATTACTTTTTAAATACATTGCACCCTGCCCTGTGAGCTTGTTAAGGGCCTACCCAAGGTTTGACTTATATGTATTAAAAGGAAGGTTTGGGCCTGGTACGAGGTTTATTTTGCCATGTCGAAATGGCAGATCAAAACTGCACACACAGGCTACATGGGTGGTACCATCAGTGCTGCAGGCGGACTAGTAGCATGTAATTTGCAGGCCCTAGGCATATGTAGAAACACTTTACGAGGTAAATTACATTTGTCAATTCGGTGTGAGCCAATTGTACCATGCTTCAAGGAGCGAGTACAAGCACCTTAGCTGTGGTTAGCAGTGGTAAAGTGCACAGCACATAGTCCTAAAAGCCAACAAAATAGGTTCAGAAAACAAGAGGGTGAAGCAGAAAGTTTGGCGGTGACCCTGCACAAAGCGCCAAGTCCAACAGTAGTATATGTAAAATCGAAAGTGGCATTTTGATGAGAGTAGTTATCTTTACACTTCTAAGAATGATCCATTGCACAGACAACCTAATTTAATAAGGAATGCCTAAATCTTGCTGATTGATAAGAAGTGGGGCTGTATCAGATATCACACGATGGTTCATGTTAAGACAATGATATCCATGGACTGCGCATTGTGTGCTATTCTGATATTAGCCTCACGTTTAATTCACCATGGAATATTCAACAAAACCCCTACTTCCAGTGTCCCAATCTGCTTTGTACAGCTCTGTATTAGCAAATGTTACTTAGTCTTAACATTAGTACTTATGTTGAAGAGTCTATAGTATACTTTTGAGGGTAGAGTGGGATCACATGCTTGCATCTGTAAAGGTAAGTGGGAGAAGTTTCATTTGTGTTTTCCATCCTGAGATTACTGCTCAACAAGGGTATACAGTTTGAGTGGAAACTCTTTTGAAGGGTATGTGTACAGCTTGGATTTGTCAGGGATCATCTCTATATACAGGAATTTTTTATAAGATTTTGAATAAGAAAGATTTGTATTATGGTGGGTCTGGTGGCTTAGTGGACTAATGCTCCCACTGTAGAGGCCTGTGTTTGTTTGACCTCATGGTAACAAGTTCAAATCCCAGCAGGTGCACTCAGCCTTTCATCCTTCCTAGTTAGATAAAATGAGTACCATTATGTTGGATAACAATACACTTCTGTTATTCAGCACCAAGATAACCTCAGTTGAATGTTCACTTTAGAAATGCATGTTATAAGGGAGCTAGTGCTACAGGTAGCCTCAAACCATATAAAAACTGCTATTATGCGTTTTAAGGAAAGCACAGTGTTAAACTGTACCAAGCAATTGCAAACTGTGTTTTTATCTGAAATAAATGAAAAAATAACAAAATGGGCAAAACTTAGATTTGGAAAGGAATTTACATACATAAAAATAGGTTCGACTTATAATTGACCTCTTTTCTGCTATAGTGTTAGGTGGAAATTGAATTGCAGGCCAGTTACAAAATGGGATTGCTAGCCTTTTCATCCTTTGCTGCTGGTTGTTATGCCATTCATAATGTGCATAGGAATATGTTATTAATAGAATGATCTCCTTTCTTGTAATCAAATGTAGGAACTGTAGTAATACCTAGAACAAGTAAACTCTGTACATTGTTGGTAAACAAATGTACAGTTATGTACTAGTCAGACCACTGTGCGACTTTCAGATCAGATACCTATTGGCCTGTGTGATGCATTTCAGTTAAAGTAGTCTTGAAAATCCAGATGCTGTCAGTTGCAAGTTGGTTAAAGTGGACTTTAAGGTAACAAATCAAAAAGGGTAATCTTACAATCCATACATTCTTTTGACCACATATTTTCATTAAGTTTCTTTATCGTTATTATTCATTTTCTCTCCACAGTTCTCGTGCATGAAGCTTCCGGGACAGCTGCGTCATTTGTCTGTATGGCAGAAGCTTCGCAGAGAGAAAGCATCAGAAGAGTTCCAGATAAATGCAGAGGGTCTACTGACCAGGTCAAAAAAGTACAGAATACAGAAAACATCAGATAACCAGAAGAGTAAAGGTTATGTGCAAGGGTCTTCTGAGAACAGCGCACAAATTAGTGACTGTTGTGAAAATCCATGTAAAACATCAGAGTCCCTTCTTCTACCCCCATGCCCAATTCTAGAAAAGTGTTCTATTAACAGTGGATAAAGTAACAAAAACATACTATATGTACAAACTACATACACAAAATATGTACAAATACATATTATCTCAGCATTCAAAAGTGGCTGAATGTTTTTACTTCACTTTGTAACACTATTGCTAGCTTTTCCTTTTTGGGAATCATGTTGGATTTAAATCACAGGGTGGTTAGTTCACCAGGCAATTAACACATTTAAGCATATGCAAGAATATACCTTCACTTTTGTGTACATCTACTTTTTGTTGGATTCACAAAGAATCCAGGAAAACATTTTCACCTCAAATTCTGTTCAGACTTGGGGCACATATCCGGCAATAATAAAAATTTCCATAAGAAATCATTTAGTGCCTTTTGTACTTGTATGTTGATATTTTTAGGCAGAACAAAACCTGTCACCTTCAATGTGATGGTTTACAAATCATATTTAAATCTGGGTTACACACCACTCGGAACAGGCTGCATTACAGCTGTTTACATGAACAACACTGTGAATTGGAGACTATCCAGCTAGAGGTCCTGGCTTGCTTACTTTGATTCACTTCCAAATCTATACCCCAAGTATCAGTTATTCTATAATTTATTTTGGAGGTATCTCGGCTGTGGTAAACACATTAAGGACCTTTGTAATTGATTCTGTTTTACTTGACCCCAAATAACAAAAAATCAATTGTGATTTTTTTATTGATTTTGGGGTACAATATCTTGGCAGCAGTTGCAGTGATTTGTTTCTCAACTTAGTTTGAAGGCTATGATTAATCTTTGCTATCTTGAATTGGTGGTGTGTATGGAAGAGATCTAGTTTATCGTGCCCAACAGGTGGACTTTCTCAAGTAATCATTATATACACACACCCCTAACAACAGTACTATGTTAGCTTCGCACCTCAGTGTTCTGTATATGCCCAGCAAAACATCACATCAGACTACAAACCACTCATCAGAAATTCGAAATAATTTGTGCACCAGAAATATCTGATTCCTGATTATTAGATTTGATTAACTTGTTTTTGAGGCCACATCAAGTGTGAGAGGAAGAATGTTAGCTATCTTCAATCATCATGTAAGTGACATTAAAGCATGCTTATGCAGTCCATGTACACAGTGTCGAAGCATTCATACTTGGTGTGGAATACAGTAATAAACATTTGCAAATGAATATGATGATAAAAGGTCTAGTTCTTAAGTACAGGTGGATGGTTTTTAAAATGCTTTAACAATCAAAATAGTAGGTGCGAACAATAAATGCATTAGCTGTGTTTAAAACAAACAAGCAAGTGAAAGAATTAAATGTTTCTACTGCTCACTGTTACCAGAAGGTGTCCTGTACTCTATCTACTACCAGGCTGCATATGATGCAAGAAGTTTGGTTTCTGTTTGTCACAAAACTCTCAGACAATATTATTTCAGGCTCGAAATCTGAGGGGATCTTCTTGGTTAATGTCTGAGGGCCTTATTTAGAGTTTGGAGGACAGGATACCTTGTCAAACCATGCCAGTCATCCTGTCTTCCGCATTACAAATGCCACAGACTTTAACCCATTTGAAATAGATCAGGCAGGATATTAGCCATAGGTTAGACTTGTCAGCTTTAGGTTGGTCTACCCCCACATTTTTTGCTTTCCTCCTCCTTTTTTGTGGATCTAATTTTTGCTGGCCTTAGGACTCTGTGCACTTTACCACTGCTAATCAGCGGTAACTTGCAAGTGCTCACATCTTAAAAAATGGTAACATTGGCTTATTCTCAATTGGCCTATTTATTTACTTAGAAGTCCCTGGTAAAGTGGTACTACGTGTACCCAGGGCTTGTAATTAAATGCTACTAGTGGGCCTGCTGCACTTATTGTGTCACCCACCTAAGTAGCCCTTTAAACATGTCTCAGGCCTTCCATTGAAGCCTGTGTGTGCAGTTTTAAACTACTATTTCCACCCGGCAAAATTACTTTTTGCCAGGCCCAAACCTTCCTTTTTTAATACATACAAATCACCCCTAGGTAGGCCCTAGACAGCCCAGATGGCAGGGTGCAATGTATTTACAGGTACAATTCCTTCTACTATTTTGAAATTGCCCATAGGGCAAATTATCCCGCAAATTCCGAGGGTGAAAGCTTTTGTAATGAAGGGCATTGTTCGTGTTTAGAAATTCTTTGTAATACTGAATTTAATTACAATCAGGAGCCCCAGCATTGAATTCAGTATTACAAAAAACTAAAAGTCTGACATTCCTGGATGTTGAAGTGAAGATTGCAGAAATATATTAATAACTACTTTGCACAGGAAACCCCCTGACAAGAATAATGCCCTTCATTAGAAAGGCTTTCACCCTTGGAAATATGGGAAATGTCTAAGAATTGGAAGGAATTATACCAAGAAAGATTATTTCCTTCATGCTGCTACTCTACTAGACAAACTAAAAGAACAAGGCTATCCTCATAAGCTTCTCAAGCACTTGAGGAAAAGGGCCTGGTTCACACCATGTGAGTGTTTACTAGTTAAGAAACAGAAGGCGCGAATGCAAAAATTGGTGACATACTACCCCCCCCCTGGACTAACAGTGCGTATTTGACATCCACTTTTTGCAATGAAAAAGACTACCAATATAGGTTCACAACTTGTCAGGACATGCAGCAACCAACCAATCAGCCAAAAAGGCGAGCTTGTCTCGCAGTGGAGCCTTCAACCCATCCAAAGGCACCATAAATGTGAAAACTGCATAGACTGCGGACAGACTATAGAAGGTTCAACTTTTACAAAAGGTCACACCCAATGAAAACACAATACGTTTTCTAACTGCTTTTCTGTGAGAGAAATTATACAACAGGGAAACCAATCGGGAATTAAACAACGAATTGTTCAACATAAATCTCGTATTAAAACAAAAACAGCCTCAGCCCCCCTTCTTAGTAACTTCACCAGTAAAGGACAAACAGAAAAGATTTAAGGTGGGTAGTGCATTCATACTTGGTGTGGAATACAGTAATGAACATTTTCAAATGAATATGATGATAAAAGGTCTAGTTCTTAAGTACAGGTGGATGGTTTTTAAAATGCTTTGACGCGCTGACGATATAACCTTGGGAATTCTTCCAAAATGAACCATCTTGGACAGTGGAAAACTAACTCAAACATAAATTCCACTTTGGACAAATTATTTTGAAACCACCAAGTTCTTTTTCAAAGAGTGTCACGGCATTCTAAAATATTTGAGATAGTGTCCTCTGGTTTACAATTGTTTTGTCTGGTTCTGTTCACATTATTCAAGTTGCTAAAAAAGTTTAATGTACATGAAACCACCAACTAGGTGGTTATTCAGTTTCTTTATGCACACATTCACATTTATTTGTCATGTTTATGTTTAGTGATGTCCGGTATCATGATTGAACTGCTTTGCCCTGTGGAGTAGGTTATATTTGTGTTTTTGTGAAAAAATAGAGAATGTTTTTTTCATGACAAATGAAAAATGATAGTGTTTTTTTTAAAAATATTGCTAAGCTAACTGTGAAATAAATATACGGGCCAAGGAAATATAGTTAGTTGACCAATTTTCAAAAGAATTCGCTTGAGTAATTACTGCCAATATTTTCCGTTGACTGTACCTTTTAGAAAGTTGGCATTTTCTTACGTTAGCCATTAAGTGCCTGCAGCCTGTCTCTGGTGTCACATGACTGGGTGTAACTTACAGTTGGGATTTGTGCATTCTTCTATGACAGCCACATATTATAGTAGGCTTAGGTGTGCCTGGATGGGCCATCCCTGGCAGATTGGGAGGGCAGGGCTAGACACAGGCCTACTTGCACTTGAATAGGCTGTCTGCTGCCTCCGATGCATATGCCCTGTAGTTAATCTGGAGACAGGGTAGGGAAGGGAATTTGCTTAGTAATTTCAAAGGGAAACCTCTAGAAGCTTCTCCCAGTTCAAAGGCAGAACTGGGTAAAAGTATTAGACCTCAGACACCAACACTTCAGTACTTTTCTGGACCTGTCAGTACTCTGCCAGGAAGAAGGACTGCTTTGCTGCTAAAAGGGCTGCCACTGCTGCTGTGAAACACTGCTGTCCTGCTTTGCTCCGCTGCCGCCCTCTTGCAGGATGATAAGGACTGCATCTGTTGAATTCCAGGACCCCAGAGGGAATCCAAGAGCTACTGGATGGCCCCCTGACTACAGCCTCAGGGACAGTAGGCTCCAATAACCTTGAACCCCGCACCTGGACTCTGTAATCTGTGAGTCGTACCCAGTCAAGTGGTGCCAACACTGCCCTGACTTTCTGAAAATGTGCCTGAAAGTGCTGTGCTAGAGCATCTCTTGATCCAGCAGACCGATGCATCTCCTCTACGGCGCAACCTTCTGCTGCGAGGTTTCTCCTAGCTCAAGGACTCTGCTTCAACCTTGCAGCCTACATCAGAAACAACACCTCTGACCCTTTCCTGAAGCATGCCCTTACTCAGGAAATCTCGGCAGCGGCAGCCTTGATGATGATACAGGTTCTTGCATCATACTATCACAGCTCCTCGAATTGACACATTCTCTCAACATTGGACTTCGCATTGAAGCCATCGTCGACGAGATTCTCAATGACGACGCAGGACCTCGCATCACACCTTTGCTGATCAACAGACGGAATGGGTGTGAGTGTTTGATTGGTTCAGATGCTCCGTCAATTACCACCCCCTTTTGTACCGCTTTTGGCCGCCATAAGTGTGGCAGGGTATCCTCAGACGTGAGTCCCTTGCTCACTTTGCCACTGGATTCAAGCAAGCCGTGCTGAAGACGGCTGGAATGCCAGAAACCGGTCCTCGGAAGCTTGTTTCCGGTCCAGGGAAGGCATGGCTTGGCAGTTCGGGCAGGACTGTTCCCATGAGGCACAGGGTCAGACTGATTTACATATAGCCATGTCTGAACTGGGTTGGCAGAGTGGGCTAAAGAACGGTGATGGATTAAACCCAGATCTTTTGACTGGGTGTGAGTGTTTGATTGGTTCAGATGCTCCGTCCATTACCACCCCCTTTTGTACCGCTTTTGGCTGCCATAAGTGTGGCAATGTATGCTCAGACGTTAGTCCCTAGCTCACTTTGCTACTGGATTCAAGCAAGCCGGGCTGAAGACGCCTGGAATGCCAGAAACCGGTCCTCGGAAGCTTGTTTCCGGTCCAGGGAAGGCATGGCTTGGCAGTTCGGGCTGGACTGTTCCCATGAGGCACAGGGTCAGACTGATTTGCATTTAGCCATATCTGAACTGGGGTGGCAGAGTGGGCTAAAGAACAGTGATGGATTAAACCCAGATCTTTTGACTGGGAGTGAGTGTTTGATTGGTTCAGATGCTCCGTCCATTACCACCACCCTTTTGTACTGCTTTTGGCCGCCGTAAGTGTGGAGGGTATGCTCAGACGTGAATCCCTTGCTCACTTTGCCACTGGATTCAAGCAAGCCGGGCTGAAGACGGCTGGAATGCCAGAAACCGGTCCTCGGAAGCTTGTTTCCGGTCCAGGGAAGGCATGGCTTGGCAGTTCGGGCTGGACTGTTCCTATGAGGCACAAGGTCAGACTGATTTGCATATAGCCATATCTGAACTGGGGTGGCAGAGTGGGCTAAAGAACGGTGATGGATTAAACCTGGATCTTTTGACTGGGTGTGAGTGTTTGATTGGTTCAGATGCTCCGTCCATTACCACCCCCTTTTGTACCGTCAAAAAGAAATCCGGCAGAGGTCGATCCCACAGAGAAAGCGATATGTCAGAGAAAGAGTGTATTGCGGAACTAAAGTGGCATTATAACAGCACCTCCCTTAACCTACTTGAAAATACTGTTTCGGTCACCAATGGAGCAAAAGGAGGTGACGCCTCAGCAAGTGGGCCGGCTTTGGCGGATATCTTACAAACTAATAAAGGTTTTCAAGAGGAAGTAAAGATGGATAACCGCAAATCCAGATTAGCCGCAAAAAAGTTACAAGGGGCAGTCCGGAAAGTTGGAAGAACCTGCTCAGACATTGCGGATCGAATGGTATGGGTGGAAGCGAGAACAAAACAGCTAGAAAAAGATATTGTTACCCTCCAGGCGCAACTAGAGGAACACGAGGGAACGGTAAAAGACTTAACGTGGAAGATGGAGGAACAGGAAAATCGGCAGAGACGCAACAACCTTCGCTTTCTTGGGATACCATTTCGTACGCCGACGATACCCAGTTGCTATTTAACATCGGCCAAAACCCTGAAGCAGATAGAGTCCGCATTGCCAATGGAATTTCCGTAATCTCAAACTGGATGACCAACAACTGTTTACAGTTAAATCCGGGCAAGACGGAAGTCATGCTTCTAGGGGAAGCCGCTGCAGTCTGGTCTAATGATTGGTGGCTGTTATAACTTGGTCCATCTCCAACGCCTAAGCAATGTGTTAACAACTTGGGCATTAAGCTAAACGACTCCCTATCCATGCAAGATCATGTAGCTGCAGTATCAGGGGCCTGCTACTACAGGCTCAGACTACTCCGAAAAATTCTACCTTTCATCCCTATGGAGCATCGTAGAACTCTGACCCAAGCCTTAGTAATGAGCTGCATGGACTACGGGAACGCCCTACTGGCAGAAGTTGGAATTACATCTCTGAAGAAACTACAGGTAATCCAGAATACGGCGGCTAGGCTGGTCCTGAACATGCCGGCTGGCTCCCCCTCGCGACCACTGCTGAGAAATTAACATTGGTTGCCGATAAAGCAAAGAGCATTCTTCAAAATCTGTTGTCTCACTTTTTGTGCTCTTAAGGATCAGGGCCCTTTGTACCTTCAAAATAAAGTAAAAAAACACGTCCCAAGCCGCCCCCTGAGGTCCAGCACGCAGCAGCTGCTTCAGGTGCCCCGTATCAGACTCCAGAGATCTGGGGGTATGGCTTTTTCTTATCTCGCCCCCAAATATTGGAATTGTCTCCCATTATCCTTATGAGAAATATCCTCATATCCGGTTTTCAGAAAACAGCTCAAGGCATTTCTGTTCTAAGTTTTCCTCCTTCTATGCTGTCCATCTTATGGGGTTCTCTAAGTAAAGCGCCGAGATGCCCCACGGTGATTCGAGCGCTATGTAAAAGAGTTTAACATAACAGATGGAGCGGAGAAAGATGATCCCAGGAAATACATGATCACCTTACTTAAGGAGGCTCTTTCAATACTTCAGACTTGGGACTTAGATAGAGAAATCCAGCAAGCCCACAGATTCCCTTTGTTTCCTGGGAAACGCGCAACTGCATCTCCGCACCCTCCTGCAATGCTGGTATTTTTTAGGAATTACCTACTCCGCCAAATTCTTTTTGATCTTGCAAGGCCCAATAATAAGCGATCTTTTGAGGGGGTGTCTTTTTTCACCAGGCCCGATTTCGCACATGCCACGGTAGAGCGCAGATGGCGACTCCGACAACTGTTTGAGCCATTTCAAAAACTGGGCGCAGAGGTCTACTTACAAAATCCCGCCAGGCTTAAAGTGGTATTCAAAGGGGCAATACGCAGCTTCATCTCAGAAATCCAAGCACAAAAATATCTGGAGGAATTGTCTAGCCATAAATGAGAATGTGAAAATGTCAAATGTCTAGCAATTGGCAAAAAAAATGGATATCCTGCAGTCTGTGGAGTGAATCTGTAGCATTCAGGGAATTTTGCATGAACTCCACTATTAGCATGGTGGCGCAAATGAAAGTTTTCCGGTATTAAAATTGTCCTTTTTGTTAAAACAGAGGTACTCCACAGGATGTGGAGGGTAAGGGGACTTCGCTACCAGAGATAGAATTGTGAGATATAACAGACCTGATTTCTTGTTTTTTTTCCCTTCTTAGGGGGCATGGGGAGGCGGGAGGCCCAGCGGGCTCGCGGGGCTCTGTAATTCTGATGCCATATTCCTGGCTCGGCCAGGTGGCCTCAAAGGGTGGTGGGGGCGGTAATGGAGGGGGGAGGGGGGGGGGGTAGGTCAGACAGAGTGTTACAGAATTCTATAGTAGGTTGTAGTCAAATCTGGTGGAATGATAATGCTGGGGCTCTACAGAGCCAGATGACGAGTATGAATACGAGTACGGCTCAAAGAAAAAATGGAAATGGGTTGGCTAAACTTTTTATCTATGAATATATGCGGTTTAAACGACATGAAAAGGCAGACTAACTCCTGACGCGGAAAGCCGGGAGCGCTGATTTCACTCGTTTTAAAAATTGTATTGTATTCTTGTACCTGTGTGCTTTTAAATTTGTCCAGCTTCTTGGCATTTACCCCTGCATTCTGTGGAGCTCCCTGACAGCCGACTTGGGCGAGTAAGCCCCGCCCACCTTGCAGGCCACGCCCCCTTTCACTCGTTTAAAAGCGCGCGCTGATTACCAGCGCGCCCTTCTGACTAACTCCTGAGGCGGAAAGCCGGGAGCGCTGATTTCACTCGTTTTAAAAATTGTATTGTATTCTTGTACCTGTGTGCTTTTAAATTTGTCCAGCTTCTTGGCATTTACCCCTGCATTCTGTGGAGCTCCCTGACAGCCGACTTGGGCGCTGCCTTGGGGAGTCCTCCCTCGCTGCCACCATCCATCGCGGGCGAGTAAGCCCCGCCCACCTTGCAGGCCACGCCCCCTTTCACTCGTTTAAAAGCGCGCGCTGATTACCAGCGCGCCCTTCTGACTAACTCCTGAGGCGGAAAGCCGGGAGCGCTGATTTCACTCGTTTTAAAAATTGTATTGTATTCTTGTACCTGTGTGCTTTTAAATTTGTCCAGCTTCTTGGCATTTACCCCTGCATTCTGTGGAGCTCCCCGACAGCCGACTTGGGCGCTGCCTTGGGGAGTCCTCCCTCGCTGCCACCATCCATCGCGGGCGAGTAAGCCCTGCCCACCTTGCAGGCCACGCCCCCTTTCACTCGTTTAAAAGCGCGCGCTGATTACCAGCGCGCCCTTCTGACTAACTCCTGAGGCGGAAAGCCGGGAGCGCTGATTTCACTCGTTTTAAAAATTGTATTGTATTCTTGTACCTGTGTGCTTTTAAATTTGTCCAGCTTCTTGGCATTTACCCCTGCATTCTGTGGAGCTACCTGACAGCCGACTTGGGCGCTGCCTTGGGGAGTCCTCCCTCGCTGCCACCATCCATCGCGGGCGAGTAAGCCCCGCCCACCTTGCAGGCCACGCCCCCTTTCACTCGTTTAAAAGCGCGCGCTGATTACCAGCGCGCCCTTCTGACTAACTCCTGAGGCGGAAAGCCGGGAGCGCTGATTTCACTCGTTTTAAAAATTGTATTGTATTCTTGTACCTGTGTGCTTTTAAATTTGTCCAGCTTCTTGGCATTTACCCCTGCATTCTGTGGAGCTCCCTGACAGCCGACTTGGGCGCTGCCTTGGGGAGTCCTCCCTCGCTGCCACCATCCATCGCGGGCGAGTAAGCCCCGCCCACCTTGCAGGCCACGCCCCCTTTCACTCGTTTAAAAGCGCGCGCTGATTACCAGCGCGCCCTTCTGACTAACTCCTGAGGCGGAAAGCCGGGAGCGCTGATTTCACTCGTTTTAAAAATTGTATTGTTTTCTTGTACCTGTGTGCTTTTAAATTTGTCCAGCTTCTTGGCATTTACCCCTGCATTCTGTGGAGCTCCCTGACAGCCGACTTGGGCGCTGCCTTGGGGAGTCCTCCCTCGCTGCCACCATCCATCGCGGGCGAGTAAGCCCCGCCCACCTTGCAGGCCACGCCCCCTTTCACTCGTTTAAAAGCGCGCGCTGATTACCAGCGCGCCCTTCTGACTAACTCCTGAGGCGGAAAGCCGGGAGCGCTGATTTCACTCGTTTTAAAAATTGTATTGTATTCTTGTACCTGTGTGCTTTTAAATTTGTCCAGCTTCTTGGCATTTACCCCTGCATTCTGTGGAGCTCCCTGACAGCCGACTTGGGCGCTGCGTTGGGGAGTCCTCCCTCGCTGCCACCATCCATCGCGGGCGAGTAAGCCCCGCCCACCTTGCAGGCCACGCCCCCTTTCACTCGTTTAAAAGCGCGCGCTGATTACCAGCGCGCCCTTCTGACTAACTCCTGAGGCGGAAAGCCGGGAGCGCTGATTTCACTCGTTTTAAAAATTGTATTGTATTCTTGTACCTGTGTGCTTTTAAATTTGTCCAGCTTCTTGGCATTTACCCCTGCATTCTGTGGAGCTCCCTGACAGCCGACTTGGGCGCTGCCTTGGGGAGTCCTCCCTCGCTGCCACCATCCATCGCGGGCGAGTAAGCCCCGCCCACCTTGCAGGCCACGCCCCCTTTCACTCGTTTAAAAGCGCGCGCTGATTACCAGCGCGCCCTTCTGACTAACTCCTGAGGCGGAAAGCCGGGAGCGCTGATTTCACTCGTTTTAAAAATTGTATTGTATTCTTGTACCTGTGTGCTTTTAAATTTGTCCAGCTTCTTGGCATTCACCCCTGCATTCTGTGGAGCTCCCTGACAGCCGACTTGGGCGCTGCCTTGGGGAGTTCTCCCTCGCTGCCACCATCCATCGCGGGCGAGTAAGCCCCGCCCACCTTGCAGGCCACGCCCCCTTTCACTCGTTTAAAAGCGCGCGCTGATTACCAGCGCGCCCTTCTGACTAACTCCTGAGGCGGAAAGCCGGGAGCGCTGATTTCACTCGTTTTAAAAATTGTATTGTATTCTTGTACCTGTGTGCTTTTAAATTTGTCCAGCTTCTTGGCATTTACCCCTGCATTCTGTGGAGCTCCCTGACAGCCGACTTGGGCGCTGCCTTGGGGAGTCCTCCCTCGCTGCCACCATCCATCGCGGGCGAGTAAGCCCCGCCCACCTTGCAGGCCACGCCCCCTTTCACTCGTTTCAAAGCGCGCGCTGATTATCAGCGCGCCCTTCTGACTAACTCCTGAGGCGGAAAGCCGGGAGCGCTGATTTCACTCGTTTTAAAAATGGTATTGTATTCTTGTACCTGTGTGCTTTTAAATTTGTCCAGCTTCTTGGCATTTACCCCTGCATTCTGTGGAGCTCCCTGACAGCCGACTTGGGCGCTGCCTTGGGGAGTCCTCCTTTGCTGCCACCATCCATCGCGGGCGAGTAAGCCCCGCCCACCGTGCAGGCCACGCCCCCTTTCACTTGTTTAAAAGCGCGCGCTGATTACCAGCGCGCCCTTCTGACTAACTCGTGAGGCGGAAAGCCGGGAGCGCTGATTTCACTCGTTTTAAAAATTGTATTGTATTCTTGTACCTGTGTGCTTTTAAATTTGTCCAGCTTCTTGGCATTTACCCCTGCATTCTGTGGAGCTCCCTGACAGCCGACTTGGGCGCTGCCTTGGGGAGTCCTCCCTCGCTGCCACCATCCATCGCGGGCGAGTAAGCCCCGCCCACCTTGCAGGCCACGCCCCCTTTCACTCGTTTAAAAGCGCGCGCTGATTACCAGCGCGCCCTTCTGACTAACTCCTGAGGCGGAAAGCCGGGAGCGCTGATTTCACTCGTTTTAAAAATTGTATTGTATTCTTGTACCTGTGTGCTTTTAAATTTGTCCAGCTTCTTGGCATTCACCCCTGCATTCTGTGGAGCTCCCTGACAGCCGACTTGGGCGCTGCCTTGGGGAGTCCTCCCTCGCTGCCACCATCCATCGCGGGCGAGTAAGCCCCGCCCACCTTGCAGGCCACGCCCCCTTTCACTCGTTTAAAAGCGCGCGCTGATTACCAGCGCGCCCTTCTGACTAACTCCTGAGGCGGAAAGCCGGGAGCGCTGATTTCACTCGTTTTAAAAATTGTATTGTATTCTTGTACCTGTGTGCTTTTAAATTTGTCCAGCTTCTTGGCATTTACCCCTGCATTCTGTGGAGCTCCCTGACAGCCGACTTGGGCGCTGCCTTGGGGAGTCCTCCTTTGCTGCCACCATCCATCGCGGGCGAGTAAGCCCTGCCCACCTTGCAGGCCACGCCCCCTTTCACTCGGTTAAAAGCGCGCGCTGATTACCAGCGCGCCCTTCTGACTAATTCCTGAGGCGGAAAGCCGGGAGCGCTGATTTCACTCGTTTTAAAAATTGTATTGTATTCTTGTACCTGTGTGCTTTTAAATTTGTCCAGCTTCTTGGCATTTACCCCTGCATTCTGTGGAGCTCCCTGACAGCCGACTTGGGCGCTGCCTTGGGGAGTCCTCCCTCGCTGCCACCATCCATCGCGGGCGAGTAAGCCCCGCCCACCTTGCAGGCAACACCCCTTTTCCTCCACTTTTTTCCTCGGATCCCTGTATAAAACTATGTGTTTAGGCCGGAGGCGCAGCGGACGGGCGCGACGATGGCGCGCCGAAGGCGCGCCAAAGGCAAGCCCGTCTGCGCCCGTCCGCGACAGCCCGGGGCGAGGGGCATGTCACTCTGCCCCCCACATCATCTACTCCCCTGACCAGCTCCACCACCTCCAGGGACCGTGGCCTATCCCAGCCCTTACTCATTCTCGCATTTCCCTTCTTGGCCTTTCCCCAGCTTCTCCTCCTCTTATCTCCTCATCCACAGCGGCTCCCTTACACGCGTTTGAAGATATGAACCCATTAGCAACTCCCAAAGCCCTTACGGCACTCTATCTCAATACTAGATCTGCTGTCGCCCATGCGCATGAACTCTCGGTCCTGTTGGACCTTCATGCACCGGATCTCCTTTTTTTAACGGAGACCTGGTTTTGCGATGACTCTCTCCCCGCCCTTCTAGCCACTCTACCTGCCCAATATTATGCCTTACGAGCAGTTCGCTCTACGGGCAGAACTGGGGGCGGTGTAGCGGTCATCGCTCGTATTGACCTCCCTTTCCAAATTTTATCTTTTTCCGGCATCTCGACCTCTGAATACTTGGTTATTCGCACTACTGCCACCACCCCTTCCCTGACTTGTTTTCTTATTTATCGCCCTCCCCAATCCCCGTTACGGTTTCTTCCTGATTTCCTGGAAGTATTGGCCACCATTACTGTTAACAACTCGTCTATTTTGCTTCTTGGTGATTTTAATTTTTGGCCCTTTGACCCCGCTGAATGTCTCTCCTCTAAAGAGTTTTCCGAAACCCTACATTCCCTCAGTTTCATTTCACATAATGATTCCCCCACCCACATTAAAGGTCATTCACTTGACCAGATTTGGTCACTGAACTGTCCTGTGGAATCTCTCTTAATCTCTCCTTGCACTTGGTCTGACCACTATATCATTTCATTCTCCCTCACTGTGCACTCCCTTGCTAAACCTCTCCGCCCTAAAAACATCTGGGTTCGAGCTTGGGGCCGAGCTAACCTGCAAGATCTCTCCTCCTCGCTCAGCGCCTCCCTCCCCTCATTACAGGGTTTATCCACCTTCTCCCAGGTTATGGCCATAGAACAGTGGCTATCTTCAGGTTGTGACTCTGTGGCGCCGCTCAAGCGTATTACTTCCAAGCGGGACAAAGACGCTAACCGTTGGTTCAGTAAAGAGCTTAAGGCCACCAAGTTAGCGGTACGGCGCGCCGAGCGGGCCTGGAGGAGAAACTACAGCCCCACTGCTCGTCTGGAGTATGTCACCATCTTGACCCAGTACAAAAAAGATATCTTGGAGGCTAAAACCACCTATTTCTCCTCCAAAATATTGGCTGCTGAAAACCAGTCTAAAGAAATATTTGCAATTGTTCACAACCTGGCGTTCTCGGACAGATCCACCATTAAGCCTGCCCCGTCCGATGAACTTTGTCGCTCTTTAAATGACTACTTTATTCATAAAATAGTGACCATCAAGGCCAATATTCCCCTCCCTTCCCCCTCCTTTGTTGATCCCCTGTGTCCCCTTCCTAAGGGCGAACTCACTTCTTTTCCCCTCTTGACTAGGGAAACCTTGTCCACCATAGTTCCCTTGGTCAAGTCCGGCTCTCCACGGGATCCCGGTCCCGCCCATGTTCTCCGTTACATTTTCACTTCCTGCCCTGACCCTCCACTTCACCTCCTTAACAGTTCACTTGCTCAAGGTGTGGTACCCGATCCGTTGAAATCGGCGGTCATCGTACCTATCTTGAAAAAACCCGGTTCGGACCCATCTGTCCCTGCCAATTTCCGCCCCATCTCCCTTTTGCCATTTCTGGCAAAGGTGCTTGAGCGCCATGTCACCTGCGCTCTGAGCTCCTTTGTGGAGATGCATGGAGCACTCGCCCCCCGTCAGGCCGGCTTTCGCCCCGCACACTCTACGGAGTCCGTTGTCATCTCGGTCTTGGACAGCCTCAGGGAGGGTATGGACACTAACCAGCGCCAGGCCCTGGTGCTCCTTGACCTCTCAGCCGCTTTTGACACGGTGGATCATTCCATCTTACTTTCCCGTGTCAGGGCGGCGGGGGTCGGGGGGACGGCCCTGGTCTGGCTTTCCTCCTTCCTGAGTGACCGCACCCAGGCTGTTTGCCTGGGTGATTTTACAGCGGACGTTCATAGAGTTCAGTGCGGGGTCCCTCAGCGCTCCTCTCTTTCTCCCCTTTTATTTAATCTTTATATTGCTCCTCTTATTTTTTCCCTGCAACAAATGGAGGTCGCCGTGTTTAACTACGCGGACGATCTCCAGCTTGTTTTTGACCTGTCTTCTTCTCCCTCCTCTGTTTCTAACTTTCAATCTATTATGCTTTATATCCGGGACTGGATGAGCCACAACCACCTTAAACTCAACCCTGACAAGACAGAGTTGGTGTTGACAGGTGGTTCATCCAGCCCCTGGACTCCTATGTTTTGGCCCCCTTCTCTTGGCCCCTCCCCGTCTCCTGCTACCTCAGTTAAAACCCTTGGCATAAAAATTAATTCCCAACTGTCCCTTCACTCCCAGGTTGGTTCTGTGGTTTCTGCTTCTTTTCTTGCACTGCGTACCATACGCAGGGTGTCCCGTTTCTTTTCCTTTTCTGCCCTTAAACTTATCATTTTGGCCATGGTGGTGTCCCGCCTGGATTATGGTAACGCCCTATATGCGGGGATTCCTGCATATAGTTTACGGCGTCTCCAACTTATACAGAACCAGACGGCCCGCCTGGTCTTTAACCTCCCGAAATTTCATCACTCTACCCCCCTCTTGAAGTCCCTACACTGGCTGCCTGTACGAGCTCGGGTCCAATTTAAGATCGCCTCCATCGCCTTCCTTGCTCGTCAAGGTTTAGCCCCAGCTTTTATCTCTTCTGAGATTACCCTTTATGTTCCATGTAGAGAGCTCCGTTCCTCTTCCCAGGCCCTTCTTATGGTTCCACGTTTTCGAACAAAGAAGTGGGGAGGCTCTAAATTTTCCACTCTGGCCCCGTCCCAGTGGAACTCTCTTCCCTTGGAAATTCGATCCCTCACCTTGTATTCACAATTCCGGAAACAACTCAAGGCCCACCTATTCAAGAAGTCCTTTGAATAATTTCTAATGGTCCCTTCTCTCTTTTCTTTTTCTCCTCTGTGGTCTGTCAGTTGTAGCGCCAAGAAACCGCTGGTGTACGCGCGCTTTTACAAATAATTTCAAACTCAAACTCAAATGGTTGCTGTAGGAGTACAGACCTGGGGGACGAATGTAGTATTCTCACAAGAGACACATGTGGAGGGGTCCCAAATGCACCTTTTGAAATCACTTGGGTATAGACTGATCTGTGCTTCCACGCAAGGTGCAAGAGTCCGGGGGGTGGCTATCCTCGCCAAGGGAAATGGACTTATATTCAATCGCTCTAAAGCAGAAAAATTTGGCCGGTGGGCAATTGCTGAATGCCAGTATGGAAAGGGGCAAAAATTAACGCTACATACTATTTATGGCTGTAACAGCGATGACCCGGCGGTATTGGAGGTGGTCTCAAACGACCTTGCGCATTGGCCTCTGCCCCTTATTGTCTGTCAGAGATTTTAATATTAATCTTCCGATTGATTGGTCTTTAAATGACAAATGGCAATATACCAGCCGTAACCCCAAAGTTTTTACAGCTCTGAGGGACTTTGTTAGGGTACATGGGTTTGTGGATGGCTGGCAGTCAACCAACCCCAGTGACCCCGGATTCACTTTTTCCTCCAATCCACATATCACTCACGCAAGACTCGATTATGTTTTTATGTCAAATGCAATCAAAAATAAATGTAAGATGGAAAAACTCCCGCCAATTCTTTTTGATCACAATCTACTAATTTGTTCTATAGAAACGGAAGACGATAGAGGTACTCCCACCCCCTGGTCTTTTGAGAAATCCTTACTTCTAGACGATGATTACTGGAGCCACATGAAGGAATGGATTCCGAACTTTTTAGTAGACAATCTAGGGAGTGCATCAGACGAGATTGTATGGGATGCAATGAAGGCAGGGATACGTGCGTGGGGAGACGCTACAATACTCCTTAATAGCTAACAAGGAGGCTAAGCTAGTGATGTACTAGTTGCAAGAAAACTTAAGGAATGCGAAGGAGGGGCTGGTGAGAGAGACAATGGGGCATACACCGGTAGGTAAGGAGAGGATAATGCACCAGCAGAGCAAATATTTCGAGTGTTTTTACTGATAAGGCTGTCAAAAAAATGCTCTGTCAAAAAGAATCATTTTATGAGCTGGGGGGCAGATCGGACATCAACTGGCTATGCGTACAAGGCAACAGGCCAATTCGAATCTGATTCTGGAAATTCTTGATCCCCAGGGACTCCGGCTATCCAACCCAGAACAGATTAGACCGCTTTCTAGCAGTTTTATTTAGCCTTATACACCGGAACAGAGGGGGGAAATCCGGCTATCAGTGAGGAATACTTAAAGAGTGTTACCTTAGAAAAATTTGAGGATATAGATGCAAACTCTCTAGAGGAACCCCCAACACTGGATGACCTAGCGTCTATTATCAGAGAACTACCAAAAGGGAAAGCTACAGGGTTGGATTGCATCCCATCTGAGTTCTATGCTGTTTTTTTTAATCAAATAAAATACACCTTATTTAATCTTTTTCTTCACATCTTTGAAGGGGGGCGCCACCAAAGTCATGATCTAGGGCAAAAATTGTTATTTTTCAAAAAAAGGGAAACCCCCCAGAACACCTAGGCTCATATCGACCCATCACCCTTATCAATTCAGATTCTGGCAAATAAACTCGCGCCTACTCTGCATAAAGTGGTGGCCCAGAGCCAACATGGTTTTATTACTGGCAGATCAACTGTCAATCACATTTAATGGGTGATCGCCTTGTTTGATTCCACGGAGGTTACAGGAGACCCTATGGCATTGGTACTGCTTGACGCTGAGAAAGCATTCAATAGGGTCTCCTGGCCTTTTCTGTGGGCTACCATGGCTAGACTAGGTATACAAGAAGGATATATTCAGGCAATCCAAAAACTAAAAGTGAACCCAAGAGCGGTAGTTATTGTAAATGGAAGCCTAACTGAAGAATTCACAATTTCACGAGGAACACGGCAGGGCTGCCCTTGTCCACCACTGCTTTTCGCCATATACATAGGCCCTTTCATCCGTAAACTAGAGAAGAATAACTTTATTAAACCCATAATTTCTCAAGGATATATCACCAAAACACTTGAATATGCGGACGACATTGCAATTGTGACAACCGAATACAACTATCAGGGCCATTGAAGATGAGGCCAGTTTGGTTTGGTATCCGGTTACGCCCTTAATCAGGGTAAAACCAAGATTGTTCCGAACAGAAATAGCATGATGGGGGGATTCTCACGTTACGGAACAAGCTACCCATCTGGGGGTTAATATTACATCGGATCTTGACAAATTGGTGGATATAAATCTGAAACCCTTGCTGCCATCCATGCAAAAAGATCTTCAACGTTCAACTTGCACCTCTGCATCATCGGAAGAGTGAATGTTATAAAAATAATTTTTTTTCCAAAAATTCTATATCTCTTTAGGACTATTTGCCTAGAGTTTTCACCCTCTTGGTTTAAAGCACTAGAACGCCTATTTTTAAATTTTGTCTTGGCATACTCGCAACCTAGAAGGGCATCAAAACTTCTCACACTACAGAAAGATAAAGGAGGTTTAGCACTTCCTAATTTAAAAGCATACTACTGGGCAACAGTGCTACTATATAGTAGTGAGCTGCTGCAGAACACCCGAGGAGCCGAGGGGAGGGAGCCTCGTACGACTTCTATTTATCAATTACTTATAGGTCAAGAGAATAGAGGATACTATTGGCGACACGTACATGACAGCTACCATAAGAAGGAAAAATGTAAAACACTATTCAGTAGTTTTAAGGTGTGGAGAATTGTAGAATCGTAAAGAAAATGATCGGGTTAGGGAGATGGTCCTTTTACACTCCTTTAGAAAATAATGTAAGCCTTCCAGAAATTTTCAAGGACAACTACATGACTAGGTGGTTGGAGGCTGGGGTGGTACAAATTGGGTGTTTAGTCTCTCCTGAAGGGCAGTCCTTTGAAGAGGTCAAAAACAAATTTGGTCTGGCTTGGCAAGACTTTTTAAATACCTCCAAATAAGGGATTTCCTGGTACATGGGACGGGGGAGGGGGGCTCCAAAGCAATAAACTTGTTGAGGCCTTGACTCACGATAAAAAAAAATATTCGATTGGAGGGATTTACGCACTGAATAATACCTATTTTCTAGATGATATGGGCAAAACCTCTCTGAAATGGCAAGAAAGAGTGGGGATATCGGACGCTGAGTTCAATTATTCTTTTGCTATGTCACAAACAATTCTCTTATCAACTAAAATACAGGCTCAATTTTATAAAACTTGTTTCTTTCTGTATTATACCCCTGATAGGATAGCTAAGTGGGGGTTTAGCAAAAGTACATGCTGTCCCAGGTGCGGGCTGTTCAGCGCTGATGTCGTGCACATTTTTTCAACTTGTATAGGATTAAAGTCTATTAAGCAAGAAATTGAGAAGTTTTTAACAACTAATCTAGGAAACACGATAGGCTTGTCTAGTGATGTCATCTTACTGGGGGCTGCAGATCCTGATAAAGCAATATGATGGTAGGACATGAACTTGTATTTATAGCTATGGCGGCATTCAGATTATGTATTGCTTCTGCTTGGCTAGATGCCGATGCCCCCTCTTTTCATCAATGGCTTTCTAGATTCCTGGCAATATCTAACCTTGATGTCTATATATAGACGAAAGGGCAGAAGACGACGCAAATTAGGCCTAGAAAATCTGGTCTCCCCTGATAGAATCGTCCCAGCAGCAAAATTAGTGATTGTATAAAAACTAATGATTATATATGAATTACGGTATAAAGTGTATCTTAAAACACAAAATGTTTATATGCAGTAAAAGTTGTTTTCTGTAAATGTCATAAGTACTGTCTTGTATATATTTGGGGTTTTTTCCCCGCTTTTCATGTCTGTCTGATCGGTGGGTGGTGGGGGAATTGGGGGAGAGAAAAATCTGTAGTATGAAAAAACCGAATAAAGATATTTTTTAAAAAAAGCTGAAACTGAACTGAATGATGCATATTAGCATCATGTAATGTATTCTTGTGACTTATGGCATTCCTAATCTATTTAAGATTATTGTTGGGTTAATGGGGGCACCCGTGACAACATTGTGGCAATATTGGAGGTAATTCTTGGCATAAAGAAGGCACCTGTGGTAAAATGCACGCTTCTAGCATATAGGGGTAATTATTGGCATATGGAATCACCGAGGCAAATCACAGGCCATGGCATACCGGAGATCGTTATTGGTATATGGGGCCCCAGTGGTAAAATTCTGCTCCTGGAATATTGGAGATAATTCTTGGCTTCACAGAGGTTATCTATGGCCTATTGGTGGGAATTACACCTTGAGAAAATGCTGACCTTTTGAGATAACTTGACATAGCCATGTCATAAGGCATCCTCACTGGTAACATTCTTGTACTTGACTATGGTACATAATTCTTTGCATAAGGGGGTATCACTGGCATGTACTGTGCGCGCATGAAAAATTGCTGGTAGTGGCATACTGAAGGTAATTCGTAATCTATGGGGTGGGGTAACAATGACAATTTTTTAAAAGATTGGGTCAATTTATGGTTTGCTTTGGGCTTCATTGGCTCAACATAAAAGTAATGGGATGTATCAGGTGCTCCTAAACTTACAGTGAAAAATATGTTTTAGAAAGCACTCTTTGACTTTCTCACTGGTAGAAACACCCAACCAAACTCTCTTACAAGACGGGAAGCATTCATCACTAGTTTACTGGAACTTGGGGCAATTTTTGCGCTCACCACTTTAAAACATGACCAGCAGTCACTGCCTAAAATGTCAGGTGCTTAGGTGAGCATTTTTATGTAGAGGTTTGGGCAATGTGCTTTAGCCGAGTAGGTCATTTTAAAGCATATTGTTAATTGAACAGAATTTAGAAACACACGTTTCTGCATCACCAATGGTGCATGATCCATCTCTGCCAAAGCCCTGGAACCTCTTGACTTATGATCAAGGAGATCGAGTACTCAAGGGTGTACAGAGAGCCTCTTTCCATCGTAAGCCCTGGAACTCTTGACTGATGATTAAGGCGTTCGAGTACTGGAGGGTGTACAGAGAGCCAGGGCTTACGATGGAAAGAGGAACTCTTGGCTGATGATCAAGGAGATCGAGTACTCAAGGGTGTACAGAAAGCCTCTTTCCATCGTAAGTTGCTGTTGAGTATGTAGGCCTCTTCATACTTCTGTAATCTTTCTACTACTTAGAAAACGTATCTAAAATCAAATGTTTAGTACTGTATCTATATTTTTGTAGAATACCAATATATTTTCTATAGATGAAATAATTTTTTACTTGGACCCATTTTCATTTGGGTTTATGATCATATATTAACCACATGGCTGCTGGGCGTTTTCTCCCCCCTGTGCTGGAAAATGCCATTTTAGTGGCACCATGACGAGCTCAGCTCGTCATCAGCACACGACACCCGTGGGTGATGACGAGCTGAGCTCGTCATCAGCATCGAAAGGGTTAAATACCCATCTGTTTAGTGTCATTGTACTTTGAACAAAAGTAGACATGGAAACCTGACATATCGCCTTTACAACTCCAGGGCATTGCATGGTAACACGATAAATGTATAAGTTGGACCCTTATTTCTTAATTTAAAGAAATATTATTTTTAAAAGTTACAGCTGCCACAAGAGAATCATTGAAAATTCTAATCACTTGTTAAAATAAAGGAAACGAACAAAGCAATTCTACTGCTGGTGCTGAAGAAACATACAATTTAAGTACAGAACATATTTATGTATGCATTACATAGAACATTAACACATCTATAGCTGGTTCTATAAAACGGTTTAATTTTATTTCTTGGCTCTTCTTCATAATATATCATTTGATAAAATGCAAAAAAATATTACAAAAGTGCAAAAATTGTGGTGGGCGTTTCTTCTGACATCCGAGTTGCTGTTCTGGCCTCTTGTAGAATAAAGAAAATCTGTCATTTCATTCACTCTCGCCGGATGTTTAGGATCCTCTAGACGAGCTGTCCTTCAACTGCACAAAAAAGGAATACAGTGAATTACAAGTGTGTGGTTGCTAAAAATGGGGGGAAAAAGTATTTTCAGTTGACTTAAAATTACATTATTGTATTTTTTAAATAATTGTTTACAGATGGAGTAGCCTCCACTAGTGAGACATTTAGAAGAATACCTCTTTATGAATACTGCAAGACGTGCTTATTATAATTGACAATTCTTCATGAAGTGTGGACTTTGTGAAAGCAGCAGCGATGTGGTAGACACTACCCAAGAGAATAGATAGTGCTTCGTGAAGTGAAGATAGTATAAAAAGCAGTAGGGATGTGTTAGACTCTACCCAAGAGGAAAAATAGTGCTTCATGAAGTGAAAACTGTGAAAAGCAGCAGTGATGTGGTAGACACTACCCAAGAGGATAGATAGTGCTTCATGAAGTGAAGACGGCGTGTAAAGCAGCAGTGATGTGGTAGACACTACCCAAGAGGATAGATAGTGCTTCATGAAGTGAAGACGGCGTGTAAAGCAGCAGTGATGTGGTAGACACTACCCAAGAGGACAGATATTGCTTCATGAAGTGAAGACTGCGTGTAAAGCAGCAGTGATGTGGTAGACACTACCCAAGAGGATAGATATTGCTTCATGATGTGAAAAAGGTGTCTAAAGCAGCAGTGATGTTGGACACAATACCCAAGAGAAAAGACAGCGCTTTATGAAATGAAGAGTGAGAAAAGCAGGAGTGATGTGGTAGACACTCCCAACGAGTGTGCATAAAGGACACTAGCCAGTCACAATGTAAATGTTCTACTGGTAAGTGACTTTGGGCGTGATTACGATTTTGGCGGATGGGATACTCCATCAAAATGTGACGGATAGCCCGTCAGCCAAATTACTAGTTCCATAGGATATAATGTAATTGTAGTTTGGCGGACGGCATGTCTGTAACGTTTGTGAAGGAATAACCCTGTCCGCCAAGATCGTAATCAGTCCCTTGATCTAGACAAAATGCAGTGGAGTCATATTGATAATAAAAAAGTAGTATCTGCAATCATTGTATTGTGTAATATACAGAGAGTGCGATTTGAGTCTAACCACTCCTGCCATTGCTCTGAAACTTTGTCGAATTTTTTTGGGGACCAGCCCAGAGTATTATTTCTCTCTGTCATGCTGTTGATCATTGGGTGTATCCTTCTGCGTCCTAGCTTGTGCATCCGTTGCTATGCATGTGGTACATTGTTCTCAGAAGCGGGCACTATTTGCTAAACACAATCTGTGCTTCACACATATTAAATGCCAAATGCTACACAACTGTTTTTTAAATAGTTATTACATTTTTGTAAAACTGTATCATTCAACAAAGTGTTTTAGCTGCTGTATGTTTCATCCATCTCAGATGCTCTTGCGGTTTTTACCTCATTTCTGTCGCTTTTCCACCACCTTTTAGTTAGGGATGAGCTTGCTGTCTCTTCACAGTCTATTATTATTAATGAACATCCCTTGCTAGAGAAAAAAGTTTCTTACCTGTACAACCAGATCTTTGGGAAGAGGTTTGTTGTTAATTTAATTAACAGTCCTTTCGCCTACGAGGTGCCGTCACATGAATGGAAACTGGAATGTACTTGTACATCATATATCCTTCAGACCACCAAAATGAAGTGAGGGACCAACCTCACTTTCCTACATACTAGAATTGTGGAGGTCCATGGGCACATTTCTCTGCGAGGCTGTGAGACTATGAAAAATATCGCTCTAAGGGCCACATGTAGGTAGCCTAATACCGGTCGATAACGGCCCAAATTACCAAATTTCGGCCGTTACCGACAGGTATTGGTCTTTTCAGATGTAGGAGGCCAAATTGAAGGATTCGGTAATTTACCGAATCAGTAATTTAAGGAATCGGTAAATTACCGAATTCTTAAATACCGATTCGGTAATTTACCGAATCTCTAATGTAGGGAGCCCTCAAAAGAGTGCATTTGTCATTTAAGGATTCGTTATTTACCACCAACTAAAAGTTGGTGGTAAAAATCGAAAACCTGTGAAAAAGCAAATTTGTGCTTTTTTCAAAAGTGGCATGTTGCAGACATACATGCCCTTAGGGCATGTGTGTGTGCCACATGTGCACCCGTGCACTTTTCAGGGGTGCCAATGTGACACCCTGCCACCCATGTAAGTCTTCCCCCTAATACCGATTCAGTATTTACTGAATCGGTAATTCCCATTCATTCCTATGGGCCTCCAGGCCCATAGGAATGAATGGGGAATACCAAATCGCAAAATACCGATTCGGTATTTACCGAATTTTACCGATTCGGTAAAAATTACCCAATCGATACCTACACACCATTTACCGATTCTAAAATACCAAATCGGTAAAATTGGGTATTTTAGAATCGGTAAATGGTATTTACCTACATATGGCCCTCAATGTAGGCACTTTGAAAAAGGAGGGATAATAGAAAATCTTTTATTAGGCAGCTGTTGTTTTAGACCCACTATGACTTCAAAGTAAGTTTTTTAATAGTTTTCTTATATATTTGGTTTTAAAAAAGGCTTTGTATCCCCCATTCTCCCCTTGTGGGATATAATTGCACTGACTACTGTGTATACAATGCCCCGATCCATCACTAGACAACAGTACCCAGAAGTTCAGGAACAACCCCGGTTTTGTACCCCAGTTTATATGGCAATCACTCAAAGCGACATCCCGCTGTTGCCAGAACATTGGACTAAGCAGAGACTGAAAATAACCGTACCATATGCTAATGGAGAGTATAACCATACAATGTACTATGCCCAAGCATACTCTGTCAATGTAATTTTTAAATGCTAATAAAAACATGTTTAAAAAATATATATATTTGGTTTAAAAAAAATTAAAATGTAAAGCACCTGTTGGCTTTCAAATATTTTTTGTTTTATTTGGAGAGTCCCCTGTTTTTTTAAGAGTGTTAAGAGATTCTGCATTTAGTGGGAGTGTTATGTTGATGCCTAGAGGACTTGCATTACAGGTAAGTACCATTTTCTTTTCCAGTGTTAGGACAGGAACATATTGTTACATTGTCAATTTGGTGCTTACACTGTTTTGAGAATCAACAGTTGAATGACAATTGCAAATGCACAAAAATCGTGTCATCTAGTGCATGCTTCAAGGACCTCATAAGAACCTGTGGAATGGGTCCAGTGTGAGAGGAATGCTATTCTTTGTGTCTAGGGTTTACAGGACATGACAAAAAACAACGTCTTTTGTGCTCTGGCAGTAGCAGTTAGCAGCTAAACCATTACAGCTAAATATTTTAGGTTCTGAACTGTAAACATAATAGCCCTTCAACTGTTGGTTTTTAGTGAAGATATGTAAATGCATTCACATAGTTCTCTAAGACAGTCTGCAAAATGTACCTGTGACTGCTCTTGTGCTCAGAGCCCCTTCGAGCGTGGCAGAAATCGATGGTTCTCTGGCCTGGTCTAATAAAAGTGAAAAACATGTTTTTAATCATTGCTGGTTGGCTTTACTCGTACTACAACAACCTCAAGCTCTAAATAACATTGCCCAGGATTGGAAAATGTCTTTGCCTCAGCTCCCAAATTGAGCAAGACCAAGACTGAATTGCTAATGTTTGGTTCCTGTATGCAATGGATGGAGGACAAAAAACTGTGGAACTGGATTGCAAACCGAGTATTACCAGTGGCTGGGATTAATTCAAGCAATGCACCTACCACCTTTTTTTGTTTTCCTCTTTGCCATTTTGCAATACTGTGTGGATCGCGCTCTGATTAATCCTATGCTTAAATATTTTGCTGGCTGTAAAAATACCAGAGGGTTCTCCATTTTTGTTGGTCAGTATGGATTTCATTTGTTCTAACCCTTTGCTCAAACATTTTGCTAGAAATGTTTTAATTTGAGATTGGGGCTGTTGCTCGTTTTATTTTTGCACTACATGAGAAGGCATTGCTCCTGATCTAAAAAATGGGAATAAGATATTTGAGTTCCTGGTTGGGGGGTGAGGTGAGACCCTACTCAAGCAGAAACAACATTCATTGTCAGGGTGAAGTCACAAGCCAACTCTAAATTAATTTATCCTCAACCCTGAGGTAGTTTGTCGCACAGCGATCAGGCTTAACTTGGAGGCAATGTGTAAAGTATTTGTGAAACACTTCAAACAGTACCACAATGAAAACACACCATCAAAGGATATCACACCAGTTTAGAAAAACAAGAGTACTTAATTAATAAAAACAAGACAAAAAAGACAAAAATCCAATCGGTAGAACCGGAGATATGAAGGTTTAAAGATTTCAGTGAAGATACACACGAGGGCGCAAGAGGGCCGGTGGACAAGATGGCCGCACCATGGGAGGCTCTGTTAGCCTGGGAGCAACATCCGACATGATCTTGCATTAAGAGGCAATAAAAATATCTAACAATTGAATATTTCACCGTGAGATATAACTGGTACTCGGACGAGCCCTTAATAGAAGAGCGAGTGGCCGACTGGGCGGAAGAAACGTGGGCATTTTGCAGAGGCCTGAACTGCGGCGCAAGATGGAGGCCTGAGAAACTCTACTACAACGCAAGCCGTTACCACTGGAGCTGGAGCTCTGCAGGCTTCATTGTTCCCTCGGTCTGCGGCAGCGTGTGACCCCTGAAGTAAAGCTGAGGGAGGCGCACCTTGTCGACGGAGCTGGGGGAGGTGTGTGGCGGCTGAGAGAGCCTGCTGACGCGCAGCTAGTAGCAAGTGGCGGGCCTGATACCCCGCCACTCGTCACCTGACGCCCCATCAGACTGCCCAACGCACTCTGGGCGGTCGGAGGTCAGAAGCCTGCACCGCCCAGAGGCTGCGGCCCGAAGGATTCGTCCGCCCGCTCTTGGCAGTCTGCTCCTGCCTGTGCTGCCTTATTAAGGTGCGCGGCCCCCACTGGTTGCAGAGCGATACTGGTGGTGCTGAGGCTGGTGAGTGGCTGCTGGACGGGCAGGACTGTGTGAGGTCGGAGTAGAACTACTGAGGCCTCAGCCAAGCATCCACGTGAGGCCAGTTGAAATACCAAAAATGATGAGTGACTCAACTACAAAGGAGTGAGCTGCTGTACCGGCATAGGGCCGGAACAAGGTGAGGCACAGAACATTGACGCTGAGGCTATGCTGGGAGAACTTGCTGTGGGGGGCACATCTTGCCTGCTGTGGTGCCCTGAAATATTGTGTATTGTGACCACCAGCTGGTTTATTGAGGAGGAGGAGGTCGGACTATTTCTGGGCACTTAAATAAATACGCATCTGGTGCTGTGCTTTTTGAGACACGCTGTAGGGGTAGGCAGACAAAATATCGATTTTTTTTTTAACATCGACCTACCATAATATCGATGTTTTAATATCGAAGGGACAGAATATAGAAGGTAAGAAATATCTATTTTTTTAATATCGAAGGCACAGAATTTCGGAGGTAAGTAATATCGATTTTGGTAATATCGATATTACTAATATCAATTTTTATATTGATTTTTATGTATATTATTATGTATTTAATATGTATTATTTTTTTAAATGTAATTTAAGTAAATGTATTTTAGTACAGTAGCAGGTTGTGGGTTTTTAGGGGAATAGGGTAGGAAGTAATTTAATTATACTAAATTAATTATTAATTTTTTAGGAATAATACATTAATTTTAATTGGTAATTAATTTGTATTAATTAGTAATTTATTTCATTTGATTGATTATTTGATAATTATGTTCTTTAGCGGGTTGTGGGTTTATAGAGGCATAGTAGGGTGGGAAGTAATTTAATTATACTAAATTATTAAATTTTTAGGAATTATAAATTAATTTTAATTAATTGGTAATTTTTAATAATTGGTCATTTATTTTAATTGATTAATTGATAATGATGTTTTGTTGTGGTTTTATAGGGGAATAGGGTGGGAAGTAATTTAATTATACTAAATTAATTATAATTTTTTTAGGAATTATAAATTAAGTTTAATTAATTGGTAATTCATTTTTATCAATTGGTAATTTATTTTAATTAATTGATTAATGATAATTATGTTCTGTAGCGGGTTGTGGGTTTATAGGGGAATCGGGTGGGAAGTAATTTAAATGTAATTAAGTAATAATTTATTTTCATTAATCGTTTTTGCTAATTATATTATTGTTGATTAATTGATAATTATGTTAAGTGTATTATTTTATTATTGGCGTTTGTTGTGCGTTAATAGTGTGTTAAGTAATTGAAATGTAATTAAGTAGGTATTACATTTATAGTTGGGTATTGTTAATTAATTTATTGATTATTAATTATTATTTTAATAATTATTTATTGGATTAATGTAATTCATATTATTTTAAAATATTAGTTTATTTATAAGTATGTTATGTTTAACTTCTACACTATCCAGCACTTTCCCTACTGTTGCACTCTCTGGAGTGGGAATAGTAATTTTTACCCCTACGCTATCCTACACTTTCCCTACTGTTGTACTCTCTGGAGTGGGAATAGTAATTTTTACCCCTACGCAATCCAACACTTTCTCTACTGTTGCATTCTCTGGAGTGGGAATAGTAATTTTTACCCCTACGCTATCCAACACTTTCCCTACTGTTGCACTCTCTGGAGTTGGAATAGTAATTTTTACCCCTACGCTATCCAACACTGTCCCTAATGTTGCACTCTCTGGAGTGGGAATAGTAATTTTTACCCCTACGCTATCCAACACTTTCCCTACTGTTGTACTCTCTGGAGTTAAAATTGTATTTTTTAGCCTTACGCTATCCAACACTGTCCCTAATGTTGCACTCTCTGGAGTGGGAATAGTAATTTTTACCCCTACACTATCCAACACTTTCCCTACTGTTGCACTCTCTGGATTTGGAATAGTAATTTTTACCTTTACGCTATCCAACACTTTCCCTACTGTTGCACTCTCTGGAGTGAGAATAGTAATTTTTACCCCTCCGCTATCCAACATTTTCCTTACTGTTGTTTGTTTGGGAGTTGGAATAGTATTTGATTCCCTCTGTTACTTAATATTAGTATTGTTTTAGTTAATGTAGTATATAATTGATTTAAAAAATATTAAAACTAAATGTATTTATTTAAATGTGTTTTGCATAATTATTTAATTTTTATTTGTTATTACTTTATGTGTATAGATGAATTTGTAATATATAATATTTTTACTTATTTATAAGTTATTACAATAAATATTACAACCAATTATTAAGTATATATATTATATGTATATGCTTAATACTTTTTTTAATTAAATGATGTATATTACTTTTAAATATAATATATTTTGAACTATGTTTATTATATTTTTAAGTACTTTTTCATTTATTTTACCTATTTTTTTAAATTAACACCATCACTGCTGCAGCAATTCCCCTCCTGTGCTGCTTATTCTGCATTCCCATTGTTCATGACGAGCTCAGCTCGTCATCAGCACAGCTCAACCGTGCCTCATGACGAGCTGAGCTCGTCATGAGCATCGAAGGTGTTAAAAAAACGATATTTTTAAAAAACGATATTTTTGACATCAATATTTTTTTTCCGATATTTTTTTACTTACCTTTTGTAGATAGGATGTCGATATTGTTGACATCGATATTATTGCTCCGATATTTTTGTAGGTCGATATTTTGTCTTTCTATATTTTGTCATAATGTTGGCCTGTTCCACGCATACGGAGTATGGAGACCCGTGCACGCGTCCTTCCCTACCTGATGCGTGCAGTCTGCCGGGACCGGCGGTGACGCCGCTGCGATCTGCTCTATTGGCAGTCGGCATGCACTACTATCGCCTGGTACTGCGTTTGTTGGGTGCTGCCTGGCCTAGGTCTCGCTGCAGCGCTGCGAGGGGAAGCGGAGCGCACAACCCAACTGTGGCTGCTGATCTCATTCTGTCATCATCCCGCCCTAGAGACTTTTGGGAGCCACTACTGATTAATGTTATGTATGATCGTACACACACTGGAGAGGGAGCTGTCGTTTAAGACGGGATGGGAAAGAGGCAGGTGTAGCTCCCTATACTGCTCAGGGATACATGCATTGGTAGGCATAATCTCTAAGGGATGATGTATTGTGTTTGATCAATTAGAAATCCATGCTAACTTATGGATACGCTTTACAATATGTGTCATATACTAAATTCTGGGTCAATGTATAACCAACAGATGATTGTATGATATGACTCTTACTGTCTTCTCCCAGTATTTTAGTGCAATGTCTTGACATTGTTCTTTCCTTCCGCTTGTATGTTTGCTGGAAAATGCAATAAATAAATCATTTAAAAAAAAGATTTCAGTGAAGATAGTGCCAAAATGCACAAACTGGCAACTGTGGATATCTGGCCACCCCTAATAGAGCGCTGACCTGCTACAGGGAAGGTCCATTGAACACAGTACATAAGTCATGGTTGCGGAGCCATGTGAGGTACTGTGCTGAGGATGCTGTGCGCAGAAATACATCTGTTCTGAAGAGCAGCAGAGCTGTGATGTGAGATCTACAGATGGACTGGCAGAGCACCATTAAACCCACTTCCAAGCTACCAGGACTGGGGTGGCGCTACTTGCTGGCTAGGTCTCACAGATAGAGTCCAGGTGCTGGGTTCAAAACTGTTGGAGCTTTCTGTTCCAAAGGCTGTAGTCAGTAGGCCAGCCAACTAGCCCTTGGAATCTTTTTGGGGTCCTGGCTTCAACAGATGCTGGTCCAGTCCTTCTGACCTAGACAAGAGGGCAGCATGTCAGCAAAGCAGAAAAGCAGTTCCTTCAGAGCAGCAGTCCAGCAGAGTGGCAGTCCTTTCAGCGGCACAGCAGTCCTTCTTCCTGGCAGAGTATCCACAGGTCAAGAAGTGTACAGAAGATGTGGTGTCTGGGGTCCATTATTCATACCTAGTGCCCATCCTCTGGAAGGCAGAAGAAACTTTTAGAGTATCTGAAGTCCCCGTGCATCCTGTCTTCTCTGTCCAGGCTCCAGACTAACTACAGGGGGGATACAGCCCTTTGTGTGGAGGTCGGACACGAAGTCCAACTTTCAGCTATACCCTGTGTCATGTGACACAGGGTCAGGCTAGACATACTAATTGGCTTTGATAAGAAAATGCCAACTTTACAAAAGTCAAAAATGGGTCACGTTGCTGTGAACAATTGTGATAAGCACCTTTGGTTGGGAATTTTTGGACTGGTTTTGAACAGTTTAGTGAAAAAAATGTTGATGAATGTGTGTAACTGTATAAAGAATCACTATTCAGTTTGACGATTGTTGTTTTGATGTACAAATTCATTCTTTTGTGTTGCATTGTGTATGTTCAGTTTTGTGTAGCACTTTTGAGTTATGAAAACGTTGAGAAGTGGACCTTTTCATGACATAATGAAAGTTCATAATATTAAAAATATGATTGAGCTGACTGTGAAATATATACATGAGCCAAGAAAATGTAATTAATTGGCATTGTTTTTCTAGAGGGGCAACTTGATTTATCACAGCCATTGTTCAAGTTTTGTGATCTTTACAAAAGTGGCATTTTTAAGTTTTTAATTTAAAATACGACATTACCATAATAGAGTATTTTTCATTGCAATTCCAAAGACACCACACATGATATCTGTTCCCATTTGGGAATTACAACTTATTAAATGCAATAAGGTAACTCCAATGTTATCCTATGGAGGAGGTAGGCCTTGCAGTAGTAAAACACTAATATAGGAGTTTTTCAGTACCAGGACATGTAAAACTTAAAATTACATGTCCTACCTTTTAAATACACTGTACCCTGCGATCTGGGCTGTCCAGGGCTTACACTATGGGTGACTTATATGTGTTAAAAAGGAAGGTTTGGGTCTGGTAATAGGTTTCTATTGCCAGGTCAACATGAAAGTTTAAAACTGCAAACACAGGCTGCAATAGTAGGCCTTAGACATGTTTAAAGGGGCTACTTAAGTGGGTGGCACATTGAGTGATGCAGCATTTAATTTACCGGCAGTGGGTATATTTAGTACCACTTTACTGGGGAGTAGTAAATGGAATATGCCATTTGGGGGTAATCCAATGTTACAATGTTTTAAGGAGTGAGTACATCCACTTCAGCGGTGGCAAAGAGCGCAGAGGTTAAGGCCAGCAAAAACGGCATCAGAAAAAAATGGAGGAGGAATGTAAAACATTTTGGTGAAGGTCACCCTAAGGCTGGTAGGTCTAACAGAATTACTTTTCATACTTAAAATAATTTACATAACATCTTTATATTGTGAACTTCGATTTTTGCTGGTGGTTATCAAACAAGTTGTAGTTAGAGCAAGACAAAGTCCAGTTTGCTTATGTGACAATGACTTGAATGACACTATACCAATCAAAAGCATTAATGTAATAGTAAAATACATCCTCAGTCCTTTGTTAAAGATTTGCTGGAAATTTGCAAAAGACTTTGTAACATTTTAAGCTCAGCATGGATGGCAATTGAGTCAACCACACTGTAAGATTTATAGTGTTGCTAGTGTTGAACATTCAGCCTATGAAAGAACTTTTGGTAATTTGTTGGCAGTTTTCAATCATAGTGCATTGCATTTGGTATAGCCTTTAGAACTGTGCTTGTGTTGGGATGTGTGAATGTTTACAGACATAGGCCAAGGTTTTCTAGATTTAAAATGTATTATTCAAAGTTGTTGTACAATCACGTTTGTAGTACAAACATAGCCCCTGCATTTGTTAGAACGTGTAGTCCAAACTGCCAGCAATACATCTACCCCATTTAGCTTGCACCTCAAGCCTTCAGGTGCTACAAGTGCCCTTGAAAAATTGTGAAAAACATCCCTCTGTTTAAAAAAAAAAAAAATCGAGGTCTGGATTTACTATAATTTGGGTGTGTGCAAAATTACGAAAGTTGTATTGCAGCAATATTTATTGCTCGAAAACCTTATAGGAAAGCAGACTGAACCTATATAAGATCTGGAAAACTGAACAGGTGCAACTATGAAAACATTCTTCAACACCTACAATATACACAGCCATTCCTATCTGCAGATACAATAAATACCAACATTTGTTTGTTTCTACATTTATATTGCCCTCGGAATTTAACACATTGTTGACTCATTTATTTACACTAAATGTACATCTACAATATTCCCACACTACCTCTCACTCTGGATCGTTCACAGATTTGTATGTTTAGACATTTTGCATATCCATTCCCCTGACTCACTGTCCTGTCACAGGAATGTATATCCATGGGCAATTCAGACTTGCTCACATGAGCCTCATTCTTTGAGTACTGTACATGAATCTGTAAGACACCCTGATACATGAACATCCATGCAGAAGCTAAATGCTCCACTAGTTTGTGCGTCAAAAACCCGCATGAGGAGTCTCCCTACTGTGCATCACTGCTCAGATAAACCAGAATCCACTACCCAACATATCTGTGCAGCATTGTGCATGGGCATCACTCGCTGAATACAACAGACTTTACAAGATTTGACTTCTAGTGCGTCTTCATCATTACAACAGCAAACATCTTAGAAACACACTTCCATGTTCAATCCACCCTTCAAACAATTGTGTAAGATGCCTATCTTTTACTTACCAAACACTCACACTTTCTGCATACCATTCCGTTCTTGAAATGGCCGCAACCCACCAGCATAGTGCTTATCCGTGGGCCAAAATCCTATTTGTAGTATGTACAACTTCCTAGCGTTTACTTGTCGCATATGTACAACATTCAAACATATGTATATTAACTTTTTTTTTGCTCAAATTCAAAATATGCGGCAACTGTCTGTACCGTTACACAGATGTGTGTAGTTGTGGCAGTATGAGCATTCATTGAGGGATTCATGCAATTCAGAAAATATGTGGCCTAACCCACGAAACCTTCATTCTTGCTGGCCATAATTGAAAAGGTTACAATGGTTTCTGACTAGGCAAGCCTGCTGACATCCTGCTTGGTTTTAAAAGTATTATCCAGCTTCAAATATACTCTTCTACATTCACACTTATGTATAAACGTACACTCAACTATTCACAGCTGTATATTAACAAAATCAAAAAGGAAATCATTATATTGCATTTATTTAACATGACACAGGTTGACCTTTTTCTATTAATTCTCCCTTCACTAAAAACAGAGAAATCATTTTCAATATGTCAGTAAAAAGATTATTGGTAGTCTTAGTATAACGTTTAAAATTGTGGCATTTTCAAAACACACGGAAATCTAAAATCCATTAAACTGAACTGACTATGTCTCCAATGATAGATTAATGAACCATAAATGAACATATACAGCAGAATACAATTATTAGTCCGATATTCAGAGCATCCATCAGTTTTTCTAATACAGTGTTTGCAGCACACAGTAAACTAATTACACTTACATAAGAACAACATTTAAAATGAATATTAATTGTTCTTAAGCTTCACACTCACCAAAGGTTTCTAAATCTAAACAGTGAATATAATGTTACAATACAACAAAGGGCATAAGATATAACTAAAAATAACATCTTGTTGTACCTGGCCCCCTCTACAGCATCATCCTCAATTTTCTTCCCTGCGCCTCTCCTGTAGTTTTTAACCTGTTTTTGTTGGCTTGTGGGACTCTGTGTTTTGTTTGCCACTGCTAACCAGTGCTAAAGTATTTGTGTTCTGTCCTTTAAACGTGGTAGAACTGATTTACACCCAATTGGCACATTTAATTTACTTTGAAGTCACTAGTAAAGTGGTACTACATGTACCAGGGCATGTAAATTAAATGCTACTGATGGTCCTGCAGCATCCTGGGACCGGTTTCGGGGTTACACCCCTCATAAGTCAGTCTAGCTTGAATCCAGTGGCAAAGTGAGCAAGGGACCCAAGTCTGGGCCTACCCTGCCACCTTAGGGAGAACTCCGCAAACAAAAGGAGATGATGGATGGAGTGCTGAAACTTTTCAAACACTTAACCCCCCATTACAGATCTGGGTTGAATCCATCATCATTTCTTAGCTCACTTCGCCACCCCAGTTCAGACCCAGCCATATGCAAATCAGTCTTGACCTTGTTCCTTATGGGAACAGTCCAGCCCGAACTGCCAAGCCACGTCTTCCCTGGACCTGAAACAAGCTTCCTGGGACTGATTTCTGGGTAACTGGAGTCAAGCTAGCCTGGCTGATGGGGGTAATATCCTGAAACCAGTCCTAGGATGCTTGTTTCCAGTCCAGGGAGGACCTGGCCTGGCAGTTTGGGTTGGACTGTTCCCATGGGGCACAGGATCAAGACTGATTTGCATATGGCTGGAACTAAACTGTAATGGCATGGAGAGCAAAATAAATTACGGATTTAGACCCAGATCTCAGTACTGGGGGGAATGTATGACATTGTTCAGCATTCTTTCCATCATTTGTTCTTTTTGCTCCCACTTACGTAGCCCTGTAAAACATGTGGCAGCCTGCTATTGCAGCCTATGTGTGCAGTTTTAAACTGCCATTTCTACCTGGTAGAATAAACCGTCTGGCATGCTTAAACCTTCCTTTTTGATACATGTCACCCCTAGGGTAGGCCCTTGACAGCCCATATGCAGGGTGTGTTTTATTTCAAAGTTGGACATGTACTACTTTTAAGTTTTATATGTCAACATGGTGAAGAACTCTCAAATTAGGTTTTCACTATTGCACGTCCTGCCTCCCCCATTGGTTAAAATAGGGTTACCTTATTACATTTAATAAGTTATACCATTGGTGTGGGAGCAGGTAGAAATGCCATGTTTGGTGTCTGAGGAATTTTAATGTACAATGCTCTGTAATGGTAAAGTTGGAAATGCATCGAGATTTTCTTCTAACCATTTGAGTCCTGTATCCTGGATCAAATTACCAAATGTAGTTTTTAATTGTCTTTGTGCATTTTTCCCGGACACTATCACATTAGAAGGCCTGGATGTTGACAGAATGGGCTATCCTGACTTGATGAGGGGACGCAGCTGTCACCTGTCGCACTTGCACTTCAAAGAAACTGCCTTAACTCACACACAAAGAACTTCGCTATAGCTTATTGTGACTCTAGACAAACTTGGGCCAGGGCAGGGAGGCAGGAAATTCCAAATTCCTCTGTTGCGGGAAATCTCCAGAAGCTTCTCCCATTTCAAAGCTAGCTCCAGGTACTGTTCTGCGGCCCTGGTGCTGGAAGGACAGCTGTACTGCTGTAAGGGCTGCCCTGCTACAAGAAGGAAGACTAGGCCTGATTCTTGAACTCAGATCTACCAGATTGGCTGCAAGGTCTAGGTGACTGACCTCCTGTTCTGAGCTACAGGAACATAAAAAGCTCAGGAGACATCTGATCAACTGCCAAGACTAAACAGCCTATGCCCTGCTGCTGGCACATGATGGAGTGACTCCAAAACACCAAGTGGTACCCCTGAGGACCTGGTCCCTTGGCTGGCAGCAGAGTGTACTCCTGGCTCAACTGTGGGTTCCCTCAGAACCAACGCAGAGCGACGCAACTCGACACAGGACCTCGCAACGCAGTCCCTGATCGACCGCTTCATCGGGACCAACATAGATCGATGCAACTCAGCGCAGAACCTCGCCTCGCAGCCTAGCAGCTCTTCATCTTAACTTACGCAACTCAGCACAAATCGACGCAGCACCTTGCTTCCCAGCTTCCCACCGGAACCGACGCAGGACGAAGCAAAGCCCCGCAACAAGGACATAAGGTACAATCCACAGTAAGACTAAGCTGGTCCCTGTATTGGTGGGCTCATCGTAACTGACACAGTGCAGCGCAACAAGACACAGGACCTTGCATCACAGCCCAGCAACTCCTCATTGGAACCAACACAGTGGGATGGAATGCCTCGCTTCAAGGACATATGGTAGAATCCTCAGTGAGACTAACCTGGTTGCTGTATCCAGCCAGCACTCCATTCTAGTTGACCTGAGATTTTGACTTTGTCCCGGTGCAGCATGATCAGATGACTACAATTGGCGCTTTGTGCTGCTTGGCGCTATACTTACAATAAACCTCTGAAATTGCATATCTTCAATTCTACTGATTAGATTTTTGTCTTTTTGATAGCTAATAACTTATTAAATCTACTCTATTTTTCTAAATTGATCTGTGATTTGTCTTGTCTTGTGTTGTGTTCTCACTTTATTACTGTTTGCGTTCTGCATAAAAAATGTACATATTGCCTCTAAGTTAAGCCTGCCTGCTTTTGTGGCAATCTACCATAGGGTTAAGCACAGGTTAATTTAGTGACTGTTTGTGGTTCACCGTGAAAAGGAATGTGGCGGTTGCTTGAAAAGGACTTCCATCCCCTTCAACCAAAGACCTAATTCTACATACATATTAAAAATAAATGTACCATAGATAACCTCAATTTCACACACTAATGAATACATTATTAGTCGTTCATTAAATTTAAGGATTCAAAAACTTACAGCATGCTTAGCCCACAGTCCAATTGCACAGAACATTCAATCTGTAAAGAATATGGACCAAACAGAGCCTGACAAGGAGATGGGCGCCATTATCACCTGACAAATTGGACAGCAAATAGGCCACCATCTACCAAAATCTACAAATGCTAGCCATTTGTCTACAATTTCTCTTGACAAGGGTTTTTGTCTAGTATTTGCTGGTCATTAAAACTTCGTGACACACATCTTTATATTGTTCATTTGAAATTGAATAAGGAAAAGGTCATGCTTATATAGAATTGGCTTCAATCATGTTGGCGACCTTTCTGCATTTTCTGGAAAAACCTGGTGTTCAGAAAAGCCCTTACAATATAGTTGTTTCTGCAGTAATCTAATCTGAAACGTCACAGCTCATCAGGCAGTGTCAAGAGTAAAAAATTAAATCTTCCATAGGAACCTTGACACCACGAATAGTCAAATGTTGGATGATATAATTTCAGTACAAGAATCAGAAAAGACAAACAATAATCATGCATATGACTTTGCCACTAAGATTGCCATCACCTGGTTATCAACAGAGCTTGTGTAAAGCCTTCAAGGCCTCCTATTTTTGCCAATGCCGGTTTCCCCCTCACTGATGGGTGCATGTGCAACAGCAGTGGCCATCTTTGAATGGATTTTCTTCAAGCTTAAAACCTCATTCATGCAGGGCTGCCTTTAACTTGATTTTCTTAAAACATAAGCAAATCTGTTCAAGGTGGTCACCACGGATGTATGCACTTATTGATGTGCTAGTTGAACAAGTTGGGTGGAAGTATAGTAAAAGCATGAAAGGACCGCTTTCTGTAATCCAGAAATCTACAGGAGGAGTGAACTTTGTGAAAGTTCATGCTCTCTGCAGTACATTTCAAGATATCCATAAATGGTACCTAACATCAAGGTGCCACACAGTGACTTCTGCATCTGGTGGTTCCTGCAAATAGTTCTGCTTGCTAGTAAAAAAAACAGCAAATACCTTAAATGTGCATCCAGATTCTACTACAAGGAACACAAGGGAATACAATTCTCTGTTGGTCAAGTGGTTATGGAACTTTCTCTATCTTTGTCACCTTCAGTACCATCGACCAATCCATCCTAATGGCTGGACTTGCGAACATAGCATTTCTGGAACTTTTCTCAATAGATGGTAGCCCTTCTCCTGTGTCTAGCTCACCTAGGGCCCTTAGTGGTGGTGTCCCTCAAGGTCCCATTTAGTTGCCTACCAATTCTTGTGTGCATATAATGCTCACTTTGAGAAGTTTGCTTAGGAGCATCCTTCTAAATGTATGTATAGGACACATAACTATTGTCTAGTCCGGTAGATCCTTGGTGACCTCTGCCATGGTTCAATCATTGATGAGAGACTGCTTAGCCATCACATAATGGTGTGTCTTCTTAACCTTTCCCCTGTTTCTCAGTTTTAGCTCTCGAATATGACCTGCTACTGTTGGCACTAAAACTGGCATGTCAATCTTGTAATCTGGGTATTCCCATTGGTCTCAATAATCATTGAAGTTTCAGGTGTTTAAAGTGGCCAAATCTTGTTTTGGTGTCTTAAAATGTAAAGGACTGTATTACACTTAGTCGATAAACAGCTTCATGTGACCATGATCAACACCTTTATTTCAATCATTTATTGCAATACAGTAATGCTTTTTAATGTCACCTACAACTCACCTGTACCAACCTCAACTGGTACAAAAAACTGCCTCTCGGTTCACATTTTTCAAATACTCTCATATTTCCCCAGTATTGTAACTGCCACACTGGTTACCTATCAAAAGCAGAATTATTTTTAAAACCATGGTAATCATGCACTCTGGTGTTTACCAGAAGTCACTCCTCAGTCTCTCTTCTGGCTTTTGTAGAATTGCATTGCTTTAACACTATGACATGATGCTTCGACAAGCTTGCGCTTTACAAATGCCTAACCATAAACAATTCCACTGATCCTGGCATTCTTATTAAATAGATGAACCCTAAAGTCGGATGATCTTAATTGCTCTAAAGTCACCATGCCGGTCTTAATGGTTCTCTACATTTGTAGTGCTCTCTAAAGAAAGGTATGCGAGGACTGTACCTACTTTATAGGTAGACAGACTCTGTACCAATCAGTCAGCTTGGCCTCCTATCCCCCAAATATGTTCAATATGGATATTTAAATCTGCCACAAGTCTGCAGGATATTGTGCAAGAGACCTTTCTACTGTACATTTTACACCTTCAAGACGATAAAAAAAAATGGTATGATGCATACAAAAGAATTGTGACACAACGCAGTGCCAAAAACCCTGTCCTTCCTTACCTGCTCTTTCTGGCTAAATAAGGGTTGCAATACTCCTCAATTAAAGTACATGTAGCAGCCATTTCGATGTGCTCTAAGAGTCTTTTGGAAACCTTTGACTCCCTGTGGTTAAATATTTTTTTTTGGAAGAGACTAAAATGATAGTTTGTACAATCAAGACTCAGTCTGCTTACGAGTTGAGAACAGTCATTTCAGATCTTTCATGTCCACCCTTTGAATCTGTCGACAAGGCCTCTTTACAAAACGTGTCTTGAGAAGCAGCACTTTTGGTGGCAGTCACTCAGGCCTATTAGGTTATTAATTTACAGGCCCTGTATTCTCATAAAATCTGTAGAGAGTTGCTAAAATCGAAGCCCGTGATGAGAACACATCTGTCTTTTCTATCTAAAATTATTTAGGGGCGTGGCCAAGATGGCGGTGTGAGCGGACGTGCCTCTCTGAGCTCCCGCCGCCGGCCGCTGAACATAGCACTTTTATAGCCTTTATCCGGCCGAAAGTGACCCCAGGGGGCCCCTGGCAACAGCACCTCGCCAGCGACGACCTCCAGGCCCGGTTCTGCGATCGAAGGCGGCCTGACCCTTGCGGCGTTCGGCCGCGGAGGCAGCGGCGGTTGGGGCCTGGCGCGCCCCGAGAGTCCGGAGCACATCGGAGAGCGAGGCCGAGGGGGGCGGAGCCACAGTGCCGCCGAGGATCGCCTGCAGCGGGGACCAGCGGAGGCGGCGGACCCGGCCCGCACGGGGACGTGCGAGGCCTCCCACGATCCCGCGTGGAGGCTTCTGCGGACCTGCCGCCTCCGTGGGAGATCGGCGCGTGCATTGTCTGACTGCCGCTGGCTCCCGCCGACGGACCCGCGTGAGCCCCTGAGGCCCGCGGCGCAGCCCCTGAAGCCCGTGGAGCAGCTCGGCGGAGAGGAGGTAAGGGGGGGGTGAGACAGTGATACCGCCCCCCCCTCGCTCGACACCTGTGGCCCGGCGCGCCTGACCGAGGCGACATCGGCGCGAGTGGCGCCGCTCCTAACGGCAACCCGCCATTTCTGGGCGACCAGGCACAGGGGCGGCGGTGGACGGCGGCCGGGGGGACCCACGCAAGCCCCTGAGACCCGCAACCCGGCCCCTGGGCCCCGCTGCATAGCCCCTGGGACCAGCAGCACAGCACAGCGGTGTGGAGGCGCAGAGGGGGGTGAGACAGTGACACCAGGCCCCCCCCTCCCTCGCACAACCGCCATTTTGGGCGACCTGACGCTGGGGCCGCGGTGGAGGGCGACGTGGTCCTGGCCTGAGCCCTGCGGCCCCCGACACCGTGAGAGGCACTAGGGACCGGGCGCCTCCCAGCCCACCCTCTCGCGCTGCGGCCCGGCACACCAGCATTCGCACCTGCCCGGGCACCACACGGGGGCTGCATCGAGGAGACGAACTGAGAGGGGAGCCTTCCGGCGGCACTCAGCGCCTGCCTGCCTCAGGAGCCTGACGAATAGCCCGGCGCTACCCTCCCAACCACGCAGTAGACCTGGGCGGCGAACCTAGCCCCTACCCGGACACTGGCCAGAGGACGCTCCTGGACATCACGGCGAGTGGGGGGTCCCGTTCTTCGGCGTAGCCCCTGCCTGCGTAGTAGGCCCCTGGCGGATCCCTCATACTTGGGCCCCCCCTGCGAGGGCCACACCGCGACGCTGACGCCCAGCTGGACGCACAGCCATCGATCGGGGAGCGCCACCTCTCCGCTGCCCGCGTGCCGGACGCCGGGGGACGCAGCAGCATCTTCGGCCCGAGCAAGCAGTGCCAGTAGCGGAGTGCTGCTGGGCAAGGGACACCGTGGGAGCCATGTCCAACGCTAGGACAAGGAAGGACCGCTCCATTGCCGAGCTCTTCACCCCTGGCGCAGTGGGGAAAAAGACGGATGTCGCAACTACCAGCCAGCGCGCAGGCTCCGAGAAGAAGAGCCAGGCCTCGCCAGCCCAGGGACAGACGAACCCGGAGGACCCAGTCACGCGCTCCTTTCTGGAATCGCTCTTCAGGGGGCTGCGCGACGATATTCAGGAGCTGAAGAAAGAGCTCCAGGACGAGATAAGGGAGGTGCGCCGGGACACCGACGCCATTGGCGAGAGGGTGGCGGACCTAGAGACGAAGAGCGACGCAAGGGATCTGGAAATTGAAGCGCTGCGGCAGGAACTAGCGCGCATACACGACCAGCAAGTGGACCTCCAGACGCACGCCGAGGATTTGGAGAACCGCTCCAGGCGGCATAACATCAGGATCAGGGGGGTGAAGCACTCCCCGGACACGGAAGATCTCTTTCGCTTCACTCAGGGCCTGTTCAACCATATCCTAGGCCGGCCGACAGACTCTCCCTTAGGCCTGGACAGAGTGCATAGGACAGGCCCCCCTAGAGCGGCTACGGCCCACCCGGCCGACATCCTTGTGTGCGTGCAGGACTATCGGACCAAAGAGGAGATCCTCAACAAGGCGCGCCAGATGGCGCCGGTGACCTATGGTGCGCACTCCCCTGCTCTTTATCAAGACCTCGTGGCGCTGACCCTAGAGAAGAGGCGCATCTTCCGACCCGTCACAGCAGAACTGCGGAAACGCCACATCTCCTACAGCTGGGGACACCCCTTTCGGCTCGTTTTCAGGATGGGCAATAATCTGCACCAGGTCCGCTCCCTCAAGGAGGCGTGCAACCTCCTGAACATTGAGGAGCCGACCGAGGCGGAGAATCCGGTAGCCGGGGGCAACCCCAGAGAAGAGGCACCAGGAGGATGGCGGCAGCAGCGGAGGCGCCATAGGCCGCGGCGTCCCGCCACTAAAGAGATCGCAGACGGCCAACGAGCAGCAGTGGAGACCGTCGCTCAAAGCCTGGTGAATCAAGAAAACGACTGACCCGGGCCAGGGACCCATGAACCTGGGAGGTTGCGGCTCGGCCGAGACGGCCCGCGCCGGCGGCGGGGGTGAAGCCTCGCTAGCCCGCGTTCTTTCTTCGCCGGCCCTTTGATGGCCGACCCGGACGGTGGCATGCACTGTCCGCCGTCACCGTTGCCATCGCCTACACTCCAAGTGATTTCCTTACCACAGGTCCAGCGGACATCCACCTGGATCTGGGACTATGATGGTTCAGACTTCTTTATGGTTGAGTTGACATGGGCGGAGGGGGGGGGGGATGGGGGATATGGAATGGCATCGATGCTTGCACCCTTCTCAAGGTTCGGACACTGCGTCCAAGATGTTTGTGGGGAGGGGGGAGTTGCACCAGTTGGGGTTGGGGGGGAGTTTTGGGGAGAGAGGGGGGAGGGGCGGGGGGGTTCTCCTTGTCCAGGGGGTTCAGTAGCCGAGAGGTGCCCCGACGCGGCCCCCAGCGCGGTGTTCCCCGCGACCCGCGGGCCCACAGTCACTGCCGCCGGGCGGGCTTGGCATTACCCGTACGATCCCAGATATGACACGACACCTCATAGTGCTTACGCTTAATGTGCGGGGTCTCAACAGTCCGAACAAGCGCAGGGCGATACTATCTTATCTCGAGCGCTCCAAGGCGGATATCTGCCTTCTCCAGGAAACACACCTTGTGCGCAGCGACCAGCATAGACTCAAATCCCGCGCGTTTCCGTGGCAGTTCTTTTCCTCTTCCCCGAAGAAGTCCGCAGGGGTGGCGATCCTAGTGGCTAAGTCCTTTGAGGGGAAAGTCCTCCAGAAAGAGGCCGAAGTTAGAGGGCGGCTCCTACTCTATAGCTTCCAAATCGCGGGCCACACCTTGCTTGTGGGCTCTGTTTATGGCCCAAACGAGGGTCAGGAAAAGTTCCTGCATTCGGCTCTAGAGACCGTTACGGCCACCACACACACTCACTTGTTGCTGGGGGGGGACCTCAACATAGCCTTTCATAACACAGCGGATCACTCAGGTCAGAGATCCGGTCAAGTAGGGGCGCTCACGGCGGCGGGTCACACACACCTGACAGACCTGGGCCTCATCGACCTTTGGAGGCACATGCACCCCCAGACTACTGCCTACACGTATTACTCGGCTGCGCATAAGACGTATGCGAGGCTAGACTATTTTCTGGGCTCCTCGCAGTTGGCGTTACAGGTGGAGAGCGTGGAGATACTGCCAGCCGCGCTCTCGGATCACTCCCCGGTGGTGGCGACGGTTCGGGTGGGAGCCATGCCGGCTCCACAGCGGCACTGGAGGCTGCGGGACGGTCTCTTGCAGCTGCCTGACACCCGGGCCCGACTCACGACAGCGATTAACCGTTTCCTGGAGCACAACGCCAACGATGACACCACCAAAGCTACCCAGTGGGCAGCCCTCAAAGCGGTCCTGCGCGGGGAAATCATTTCCATCGCCACGGCCAACAACAAGGAGAGGGAGCTGAAACGTGCCGAACTCTCCCAACGCGTGGCGGAATTGGAACAGATGCACCAACGCACGGGGGCAGCCAGAGCATGGCGTCAACTGTGCGCCGAGCGGAAAATGCTAGCGGCCTTGGACCAAGACGTAGCGGAATACGCCGCTATGCGCCTCAAGCACGTCTACTATACCGGCGGCGACCGCTGCGGGAGACTGCTGGCGAGCAGGCTTCGGGCGCAAACCCAGAGGCAACAAGTGCGCTCTCTCCAGTTGCCCAATGGCGACTTGGTCACAGAGAACGCGGCGATTGCGACGGCATTCGGCAATTACTATGCAGCACTCTACGACGCGGATCACCTAGACCCTGACGCCGGCCCTGCCTATCTGCGGGGTGCGGAGCTTCCCACCCTTACCCAGGCTCAAGCGGACTTTCTGGAGCGGCCCATTGGCCTGGAAGAAGTCATCTCGGCCATTGCCCGCCTCAAGGTCGGGAAATCCCCGGGACCCGACGGCTATACTGCGGCATTTTACAAGACCTTCTGCCAGCAGCTTGCCCCCCTCTTGCGCGACCTGTTTAACACATTTGACACACCCGGCGCCATACATCCGGACCTGCTGGAGGCGTCTATCTCAGTCATTCCCAAACCGGGTCGTGATCCGGCATTTTGCGGCTCCTACAGACCCATATCGCTATTGAACGTAGACCTGAAGCTCTACACTGGCATACTAGCGAGCCGCATCGCCCCATATATGCAACAGCTGATAGACCCCGACCAAGCGGGTTTTATCCCCCAACGGCAGACCAGCGACAACACCAAGCGGGTGCTGCACCTCATTGAGGCCGGATCGCGCACTAAACCTGGTTGCATGTTGCTCACCATCGATGCGGAGAAGGCCTTCGACAGAGTACACTGGCCATACCTTGACCAGGCCCTCCGTCACTTCGGCTTTGGAGAGAAACTCCGCCACCGCATCTTCAACTGCTACCGCCGGCCCAACGCCGCGGTGAGAGTGAACGGGCATACCTCCCCGAGGTTCGACATTGGCAGAGGCACGCGCCAAGGCTGCCCGCTGTCGCCGCTCCTATTTGCATTGTACATGGAGCCGATGGCCCAGAGGGTGCGGCAACATGCTCTCATCTCGGGCATCAAATTTGGGGCCGACACACATAAGATCAGCCTATACGCCGACGACGTCTTACTGTCCCTCACTGACCCAATGCGAGCCCTGCGTGCTCTCTTTGTAGAGCTCCACACCTTCGCCTTGGCCTCGGGCTTCAAAATCAACGAAGCCAAATCTGAGGCCTTGAACATCTCACTGAGCCCGGATGTGGTGGCCGAGATTAAATCGGAATTCCAAATCCAATGGTCGGACGCAACCGTCCCGTACCTGGGCGTTCGCCTGGCTCCTACTGTCCGAGGCACTGCGCGGGCCAATTACGAGGCCCTCACCCGCAAGCTCCGGGAGCAGCTACGGCGTTGGAAACCACTTACGCTGTCATGGTTGGGCAGGATTGCCGCAGTCAAAATGACACTGCTGCCGCAGATCCTGTACCTGTTCCAGACGCTCCCCCTGAACCCCCCGGCGGGTTGGCTTCAACAAACCCAATCGGAACTGTCACGGTTCATCTGGAACGGCCGGCGACCCAGGTTCAAGCATACTCTCGCCACCCTACCCCCCGCGAATGGTGGGGTCGGCGTGCCCGACCTTACCCTGTACTTCCAGGCGGCACAGCTGCGCACCTTTGTGGAATGGTTCCAGCTGGAGTCCGGTAAGCACTGGCTCTTCCTGGACCAGGCTGTGGCCGGCCGCACCCTTCAAGGCGTGCCCTTCCTTCCGCGCCGACACCGTCCCCCTAACTTGTACGCCTCTGAAATCACCAGCACCGCCCTGCGAGTGTGGGATAGAGTGGCCGTGGCCAAGGGGCTGACCACCTTCCCCTCGCCCATGACTCCCATCTTCGAGAATCCGGACTTCACACCGGGCTTGGACACCGGCACGTTCACGACGTGGCGGACGACACCCTGTCGTGCGGCGGGACACATGTTCGATATCAAGGGCATCCTGCCGTTCCAGCAGATCAAGGCGGATTACGGCGTGGCCGAATCGGAACGCTTGCAATACCTTCAGGTGCGCCACTGGGTGCTCCACCCCTCGATCCAGCCCGGAGCCCAACGACACCTCACGCCTTACGAACGATGGCTACTGACACGCACCTCGGATAGGAAGTTGATATCGGACCTCTATCAGCAGCTGCTCCTCACGCAGGCACACACATACAATGCGGGCCAGGTCCGGTGGGAGAGGGATCTGGGGAGGCAGCTCACTAGGAAGGAATGGGAGGGGGTATACCACAGAGCCAGACACTCGGCGCACCACACTGGTCTTACCGAGACATTGACTAAGGTAGCAACATACTGGTATCACACCCCTGAGAGACTACACCAATGGGATGCCCGAATCAGTGACAGATGCTGGAGGGGATGTGGGGAACTGGGGACACTGGAACACCTGCTGTGGAGCTGTAAGGCGCTGCGCCCCTATTGGGATCCTATCCTGGACCTTATAGATGCACATCTGGACACACAACTGCCGCGCTTCCCAGCGTACATTCTACTAGGCCTCCCAAACGCACTCATGTACCCTCTGAAATCCTGGCGCGGGCGCCTGATCGCGCTTGCGCTTGGGGCCGCGGTCCAAAACATCGTGGCGCACTGGAGGGCGACGCAGGCTCCGCACCAACTGGGGTGGCTTCACCGACTGTGGGCGATCCTGGGCATGGAGAAACTATCGCTGGCAGCATCAGGGAGGGGGGCGGACTTTGCGGAACTCTGGCGGCCATTCCTCGCCTTGCTTACCGGGGAGTTTCGGGAGGTGAGCTGCCCACGCTACCTGCGTCTGCTACGCTTGGCGGACACACCTCTCCCGGACCCCAAAACACACACTCGTAAGCACACAGGCCCCGCGCGCGTGGCGTCCACTAACTGTTGAGGGTGGTTCACAACCCAGAGCTGAATTCCGGACATGGACAAGGAGAAGGGAGGGCTGGGGTGGGGTGGGAGGCGGGGTTGTTTGAAGTTCTTTGTTTCTCGTGGTTTTCTTAAAATGCACTAGCACTGTTCAGCTTGCACCGTTGTAGCACCTCTTAAGACGCGGCCGGCCCATTGGGTTGTAGGCGGCTTGCTGTGTTAATGTGATGACGTACCCGCTAGCCCCATGTGGGGTATCCGCGGGGTCGCTGGCCTTGGCCTCCCTAGAGTGGTGCCGGCCCCTACTGATGTCACTGAGGTGCATTTTTTTGCCAATGCTCAATAAAATATTTAATACATAAAATTATTTAGGATTTCTACGTAAATCAAATAATATCCTAGCATACTTTCTTCCATAAACATTGATCCCCGTTAAGATTACCCTACACACTCTAGATGTTAGGAGAGACCTGAGGCATACGAAATTACTTTATCAGTTATGTGCCTTGACTATTTCATTTAGATTCCTTTGTCTCCATCTGAGATATCCTTATATGCTTGATGTTCTAAGGTAGGTAGACAATCCCAAAGAGATTGTCTACAGAAACCAACAGTTTTTATTCCAATCAATAGAAGTATTTCATCACTTATTACCCTTCAAGCAAACAGGAGGATCCATTGAATTGCAGTTTCTGCAAATCTCATGCCTTGCCAGCAGGACAAGATAAAATATTAGAGGCTCTTGATTAAGGGACATTGTATTTGTCACTTCAACTAACATGCCAAAGGCCACCAGGAATTTGCTTACCTTGATGTTTTGACCAAGAATACTGCACATAAACATAGTCAACTTCTGCCAAAAACCATAAAGGACTGAGCAAGAAATAAACAAGTGTACATCATCAGCTCCGGGAAGGTCGCGCTTGGTACAGAAAACCATTCTACCTTGCTGGAACTTGGAGAGCTTCTCAGATATCCAATGTTGCCTGTGGAGCGTAAAAAATTATTCTTCCTAAGCGTGGCCTGCGAAACAATATTGGAAAGCATATTCATAGATACACTGGTGTGAAAAAAGAAAGCACTCTCAAGATTCTATGGATTTGCTTAGTAAGAGATAATCAGACTATCATCTAGTCCTAACCATGTCCTAGCAACTGATTGTCATGTGAAAAATGGCATGCAAACTTCTTCAGATAGAGACCTCTAGCTGCAGATGCCTCACCTTGTGAATTTCCCCCAGGTACCAGACTGGATCTGGAAGTTTTAAAGCAATTCCCTCGCTTGTTAACAGGTGGCTTTGTGTGGCTCCAGGTTAGATTGGTGTGTCCTGGATGTTATTTTGTGACCTCTGTATAAACGTCACCTTGGTGCTCTGTCAGTTCCTCTCTTTCTGTAGTTTCCGATACAGATCCGGAGCGGTGCCGACCCTTGGCCCTCAGGAAAACATGTTTTTTTCTGGTAAGGTTCTTGGGGTATGCCAATATGGGTCTCAAAACTATAGGGTTTAAACCATGTTGTGATTGTCAAAGAAAGATGTCAGCGACAGACACACAGGAAATCTGCCTGTACTGCCTTGGGGCTGGGTATGACACAGTCATGCTTGAGTTGTGCTGAATTGAACTGTAAGGCCATTCAAGGCTGCTCCGCCAAGCTCGCCATGGCCGAACTCCAGAAGAAGTCCCAAAATCGGTCATGACCCGGTCGAGTTCAAGGGCGGTCACATTCCTACTCCCAGAACCGATCCAGAGACCACTACACATTGATAGCAAAGAGTTAAAGAATGTCAAATAAGCACAAAAAACATTAAATAACTAATGCATTGTTCTCTTTCATTCCTACCACTCAACACTTGGAGTTGTGCAATGCCCCGGGTACCTCTAGGACTCCGCTGAGCAGACTGCCCAAGTGCTTCTGCCCGATCTAGTTCACTTTTATCAGACAGCCACAGCAGACGAGGTGCATCATGTGAAGGAGGCCACAGCAATCAACTTTGGTACCCAACTCGATCCCTTTGGAGTGCCTTTGGCTGCCTAGTATTCAAGGTGGCATCCTGTTGGAGGCCTTCAGGTGGATCCATCCTTGACCGGGCCACTCATCTTCCACCCGAGGTCAGACTCTTCCTCAAGCACAATGCCACTGACTCCAAAGGCTACAGCATCAAAGCCAACGTAACCAACCCCTGACCCAGATCCGACAGTATCGGATTTGGAAGCTTGATCTCCACTGTGTTATTTTAATTTTTCTGATGCAGATCAACTGTTCTATGATCAGAATGGTGAAGAGCGTTTATATTAATGCGGAAATATTTTCGAGCATCTGCAATATGGCAGTGGGTTGGGTACTTCCCCTGGCATCAAGTTAAACCTATAGCCACTGAAGTATCCGCCTCCTTTGCAACAGTCATCAAGAGAGCCACCTAAGATCTTGAGCTTAACTTACTAATGCAAGAGGTAAAGACCAGCATGTTGACAGAGTTTCTTAGCCCAGCAGCTCCCACTCATGAACCACTGCTTCCTTGCAACAAGGCATAGAAAATTTCTTGAGGGCACCCGGGAGAAACCAGAATATTGCTCAACGGTCAACAGACAGGTGGCAGGAGAGCACAGGACTGCTGTTGTGGGCCAGAATTCCTAATACAATATCACATCCAAGTAATCTTGGTGGTCCAGGCATTATCCAGCAGCCAGAACCTCAACTCTTTTCCCACCACTCCATTCCACTGGAAATCCAAATTGATTGAAAATGTCATGAAAGGCATTCTTTCCAGTGCCATTCTTGCCCTGCAATCAGCTAACACCTCGTACCTCCTGGAAAGGTATTCTCACACCTTGTGAGTTAGAATGGCAGATGACTTGTCCCCAAGGATGTTAGAAATACCCTACAATGTCTCATACTTGTGGATAAAATGCTGCAAAAAATATACTCTGTTCTGGCTTGAACACAACTAATTGGGTAGTGCAGTTAGTACCAGCATGGTGTTTCGGTGTCATGGCTGAACTCTCTCCACAGGCTTCTCTACAGATGTCCAGCATTCCCGAATGGGCATGCTGTTTGATGACTTTTGGGGGGTGAAGGTGGCCTGCAAGAAGTTTAGTTTAGTTTAGTTCTGCTTCAATTTGTCCTTGGCAGCACCCACTCACCTGTTTGGAGTTACGGTCACGTTTGATCTCACTGGTTGGCGGAACATCATGTTGGTCTAATGGGTGCTCCAGATCATAGAGTATATCTACTCCTTACCCTTTCTGTCCTATCTTGTGAACATGCCCCCCACACTTTATCAGTGAGAGCGGTTCTGAGGCTTATGGGCCTATTGACCTACAGCATCCTGCTTGTGGACCACACCAGATGGCACATGCATGCTCTGCAATGGGATCTGAAGTCTGCCGGTTCAGCACCAAGGCAGTCCATCAGACTACATCAATTTGACTGCAAATGATCTTCAGTAGTGGGTTTTCGTCCGCAATTGGGCCAGCGGCATACCTCACTGCACATGACCAAAGGTGTGCAGGAGTGGGTTACCGGCCTGTAACCCACCCACACTCTACATTGCTGAATACTGTGTGCAGTAGGCCTCTGATGCCCATGGATAGCTGTGACCAAGGCATGGCCAAACTAGCTACATGTATGCACGTTCTCAAGGACCACACAACACTCACTGAGTGGGGTCATGGGTCTGTGCCAGTAAAGTATGCACCTCTCGAAGTGGATGAATGCTCCAGGCATCTCCTAGTTACATTTGGAGGTGGAAGAGGGCGTCTTCCAGCAAGGGAGAGAACCTTGGTTCAATCTCTTCGCCACTGCAGAGAAAGCACAGTGCCCAAATGTTTGTGCAGTGGAGTTCCCAAGGCAGTCCTCCCTCAGATGTTTTCTGCCAGCACTGGGGTTTGTGTTCATATACACCTTTCTGGCCCTATCTGTCCTGCCCGGGTACTTGAGGAGATCAAGTGACCTGACTCAAGTCATCCTGGTGGTGCCAAACTGGACGAGAAAAGTGGTACCTGGAACTTTGGACCATGAGCACGTCCTGAGATCTGGCTGCCCCTTCATGAGGACCTCCTATCGCAGCAGCAAGGCTGAGTATTGCACCCGAACCTGTACAAACTACACCTCCATGCGTGGAAATTGAGCGGAACAGTTAATGCCTTTCAATCTTTCCCCTCAAGTGATTAGTGTCATCCTAACTGTCTGCCATCCATTAGACAAATCTGTTCTTGTCAAAACTTTCAATCCTTGAATGCATAGTTGTTTAATGTGTTCCTATTTTATTTGTCAGTAGCCCAGAATGGCCTTCTGTGATGTGGCCACAGTTAAGTTATCTCTCGACCCTTTTCAACTTTCTTACGTTGGCCTCACAAGGCTTCCCTCTTCAAGTCACCTGTTGTGCATTTTTTGTAAAGGCTTGTTTATTCATTTCTTCCAACTCCATTTGTGATGCCACAGTGGGACCTTAATTTGGTCCTCTACCTGATGTACAGTCCCTAGGAACCCATGAGTAGTGTCCTCTGCCTTCCTACCATCAAGATGGCTTTCCCCATCGCTACAACATCAGCCAGGCAAGTGAGCAACTCCAGGAATTGTCTGTGGTACCACAACATACATCATTCTTCCCAGACAAACTGGACCTCCGGACGCAAGCAGCATTTCTGTCTGAGGTTGTTCTGCCCTTACACATAAGGCAATCCATCTCCTGCCTTCTACACACCAACTTATCCCTTCAAGGAGGAACAATGGCTTAATCCCCTGGACCCAAAAAGGGCTTTCCACTTCTTTGTGATCGGACAAGAGATTATCGACTGGATCACCTACTTTTCTTTGGTTTCTCAGGGGCTACGAAAGACATAGTGGTGCAAACTAGAACCATCTACTGATTGCCTGTGTAATGAATTAAGATCAGCTACAGGCTTGCCAAATAACCGAACACAGAAGGCTTGTGCGCATGTGGTGTGCCAGTCATTGGCATTTGTTTACCAAGCCTGGACAGCAGGTATGGCGGTTTGCACTTTGCTCAATCTGCCCTGCAGGAATTCCTAGTCTTAGCCATTCCACAAACGCACCTCCAGGGTAGGTGTACTGCTCTGATATCTTCTCACAAAGGGGAGGACTCTTCAGTTAGAAGTCCCTTATCAGAGATCAAGTTACTTTTTGTAACAAAACCTTTTGTGGTAGAGACTCTAACTGCAGATTCCTCACCGCCCTTCCTCCTCCCCGTTTTGAGGAATGGAATAATACATTCCATTAATAGGATACCAATCTAAAACATCTGCACAATGCACCATCTGATTTAAGTGGCTACGCTTCCAATGGCATGGACGGAGAGCAGAAAGAAACTGGCAGCGCGAGGAGTTTGAATATATATATATATATATATATATATATATATATATATACATATATAAGCCCCACGTCATATATGTAGTGGACTGATTCAGCGGGGAGCCACGCAACACCAACTGTTGGCATGCAAAGGAATTGCTTTAAAGTTTCCGGATGCATTCTAGCACCTGGGTTGATTCACAAGGTGAGGAATCTACTGTTAGTCTCTACCAGAAATGGCGTTGCAAGGGAAAGTTACCTGTTCATTATATAACAAAAATATCAGCTGACATTAATTAGACCTCTGTGAAAAAGTGCACCCTGTGATTCAGTAGCAACTGTAACCCACTTTAGCAAAAAATACATAGAGTAAATATTTCCTGCAAGAGTTGACAGTCTGTCATTATTGTGGAGGAATTCTGGCCCACTCATGCTTACAAACCTGCTTCAGCTCAGTGATGATTGAAGGCATTAATTTATGTACAGTACTCTTTGAGTCCTGCCTAAGCATCTCAGTGAGGCTGAGAATTGAAGATTTGACTTGGCCGGTCCATTATCCTTATTCATTTTGTTTTTAACCTATTCAGTTGCAAATTTACAGGAGTGTTTTGGATCATTTTTCTGTTGTTTGATCCACCTTCAGGGAAGCTTTTGTTGTGGGACAGATGGTCTCACATTTACTTCTAGAATGCACTGATAGAGAAAGGAATTGAAGGATAACTTAATCATTGTGTGGAGTCTAGGTTCTGTGGCTGCAAATTACTTATCACCAAACATGTTGTTGTGCATTACTGCAATTGACTCCACTTTGGTACATCAGTCCTCAGGAGTGGTTTTCTAAACCTAAGCTGATCAGCAATGTTCTTTTTTGTTCAGAATGTGTTTTCTCCTGACTACCCTCCACAAATGCCGTACTTGTTCAGTCTTTTATTCGTTTTAGAATCATGAACTCTAGTGTTTGCCACGTTAAGAGGACTACAGACACTGGTAGCTTTGAGGTTCTTTTCAATCTCGTGCATTATACAGTCTGATGTTGGGGTGAATTTGCTGAGAAATTCCTAGCTGGGGAGACTGGCAACTGTATTGAATTTTCTCCATTTATAAATGATCTTTTTCACTGTGAAATGATGGATTTCATATTTTGTCACAGACTGATGAGCAGTAACAATTCTTTCTCAGAGACTGCCACAGATATTTTTTGAGGTAGGCATGTGCTACCAGGCGCCTGAAGGCTCCGGGCCATAGTGACAAAGTTCAAATTTATTTAGAGTTGGAAGCACTTTTCTACGATCAAGTGATCATCCGCACTGGTTTGACAGCATCCATCTTCTTTCCTGGTGCATGTACAGAAAGTTTCTGACAGCTGGCTTTTTGTTTTTGTTTAATAAATAATGACAGTGGGAAATGTGAGTGGTACTTAAAATTTTATTAATCTGTTAGTACTCGCTGAGCACTAAAAAAAAGGGCACACATTTCTTAATAGGTAAAACCACAGAATCTTAAGAGGGAGTACTTTCTTATTATTGTACTTTCAGTTTAATATCCAGTGTTGTAATGCAACAGATCCACACTTGCTCCACAGGACTACTCCTTTCCTCCGTTGACTCGCCTAGAAAGCTATTTCTATTCACTTACTCCATTGAGCTAATTGGGAGTCTAAATTCTGTCTCAAGCTGTCAGCACCTGATGGCTCAGTCATAACTTGTACGTAAGATGTCTATGAAATTATCTGAAAATATTTCAATCTAGATAGGCTTTCCAATGTGTCCAACGATGTTCCGAGGACGGAATTGGCCACTTCATTACCTGTCCTTAATCAGCGCTCACTCGGGCGAACCCACCCCACCAGCCTCAAACCATAGGCACAGCGGGTCCCCCGATACCCTCTTCTAGACCTGAACAGATATACAGCGTCCTGACATGCGCATCTGCCTACCGCTTCTGTTTTGAATGATCATCGGGAAAACAGGGCCTCCACCCCTGCCTCACTGCGTGCCTCAATGACCAGTTATTACGCTGTCACGCACCTATAGAGGTGGACAGATGCAAAACTGGACAAGGGCCATGCACATACATCCCTCTCAGCCCCTTCACTAGGCACACACCCACACCTTAACACCATGATTAAAATACTGAATCTAAACTTGCGGTGCCTCAATGCCCTGGCAAATGACTCGCACTCCTATCCATGCTTCGAGATTCCCAGTGCAATGTCTGCCAGGTGCAAGAAATACATCTGCTTAAATTTGATTGGAAGTGGCTAAAACTTCGCTGGCTTGATTGCCAGTACTTCTCAGGCAGGGGTAGCGATTCTCCTTTTACGGTCACGTACTCCTAACACAGGCAGAGCAGACAGGGGGGCTCCTTTCCTTATGACTCACACTGCACACTCACACTTTTACCCTAGCGGCCATCTACACTCCGAAGGAACACCAAGAACAGCAATTAAAGGTGATAATAAGCAATGTAATTAAAGGTGCTAATGAAGTACCCAATATAAGGTGATAATGAGCATGTTGAAAGTATTCACTCCTGAGTGCTTTGAGAACTGATTCTAATTGATTAATATAAAAAATAAATACAAATTGGCGCAAGCATGCAACCCTGGCTTTAGTTTGAAGTGTGTATTCGCCATTGGGGCAATGTCTGATAGAAGCCAATTAGGTCCCTGTGCAAATCATGCTAACAATTTACTAGGGCGGGCTCTATGTCCATCCGAGCCATCATGGACCACAGATTGGCGTGTTTAACTCTATTAACCCCTTCCATGCTGATGACGGAACCGCTCCGTCATCAGCTACAGTTGAGCTGTGCTGATGACGGAGCGGTTCCGTCATGGCCCGGCCGCCGCGCCTGCGCGGCGCTGATTTCGCGCCTGCGCGGGCGTTCTAAAGAGCGGGGCGGGTCATGACGGAACCGCTCCGTCACCAGCACAGCTCAACTGTAGCTGGTGACGGAGCGGTTCTGTCACCAGCATGCGGCGGCCGCGCGGCCGCCCCGCCCCTTTAGCGCTGCGGCGGAATAGCCGCCGCAGCGAAGGGGTTAAAGACTGAGCTGAGGTCCATGAAGGCCAGATGGACTGCACCCCTCTTAGCCTTGGTATACTTACAAGTCAGACGAAGGATACCCATTCCTGTACAAAATACTATGCCTAGACATGTGCAAAAGCATTTCCTACTTTGTGTGTGCGCTGCAATGTGCAGCACGCATGCAAAGTCGGAATGGCACTGAGAAATGTAAACATTTCTCAGTTTAACGCCTGCTTTTCAGGAGCATTACATTTTGCTGCTAAACTCTTTCCACTAATGTTAGTGAATTGGGTATTGCGTCAAAAATCATGGGTGGTTGCATGGGAACGCCCGTGTACCATTCATGTAAAACCCTCTTAACACAAAGCAATGCAAAGCAGCATTTTGTGCTGCTTTGCGTTGCTTTTCTGTACAAACCAACGCACATATTTATGTGTGTTGGTTTGTGAATCCCAAAATGGGTTTAGTGTTGGGTTAACGTTGAAAAAGTAATGCTAACCCATCTCTAAAGCTTTCAGAATGTGAGCCTCAGTATTTACTTTCCATTGTTAACTACACATTAGGTACCTTGAATATATTTTCAAGGTATGTAATTGTAGATCACTATTTCAGCACTGTTGTCAAGGATGTCAATCAACAATTATCTTTAAGCATGAAAAGCATCCTCCTTCTCATCCAAAAACACTAATTGAGTCAAGCTGAGTTGTGCTTCAGTGATGGGACAAGTGGACCACTATAACTTAGTCTGTGCAGACCTATCCAAAAATACTCAAAGATAGACCGCAAAGGCTACAAATCAAGCACCTAATTTATGCCATATAAATAAGAAATGAAACCTGTTCTGAAAGCATTTTCTGGCTCCCAGGAAAATCGAGGATGGAATTCAAAACTATATTCACTATCCACAAAGCCTTCTGGAACAAAACCCTAGGCTTCTTGAATAAACTGGCTTACCATTTCACTCCAAATAGAAACCGAAGATCAGCCAGCGCATATCTGCTTCATGAACAAATGTTCAAATGCAGTGGCCGCTGCAACAAATGTTCAAACGCAGTGGCGGATGGTAATTTTGCCTGGGGGGGGCACGCATATACATACACCCATGCACTCACGTATGCACACAGAAACCCATTCACTACTCTCACGTTCACACCCATGCACTCTCACAATCTTTATTCAGTCAAAAAAAACATTAAAACACATGGTAAAAGCAAATTACAAACAGATCAGACACATTAAAATCTCAGTGATTTGGGGCAGATACTGAACACTCCAGATATGTACGTACTGACAGGTGGAGACTACAATTTAGTCCTAGACACCCTTGCTGACCACTCGGCACAATGAACGGGACAGACAGGTGCCTTTACTCCTGAGGTTCTGAATTGGCTCCAGGAGGCATATCTCGCTGATTTGTGGTGCACTTGCAACCCTACTACCAGGGATTACACCTTATTCTCTGCCACCCATCAAACCCAATAAATACACAAGATGGTCCTGACGGTCCTTCCTGGATGGACCAAGAATGCTGTGACCCCCAAATATTATGGGGCAGTCCCCGAGTGGCTTAAACAAAATAATTGTTATACAAGAGCGAGAAATATTCTTATCTACACACCAGAGTGAAAGACACATACTTAGTTTTAGAGGAAAATCTCCTTTATATTCACTTATTTTGAGAAATAGCAAATAGGCAATGCATATCAATGCCAATTATATATATTAATCAACAGTTGCTCTAAAAAGGGTATGCAAAGAAAAAGTGCTTGTGTGCAAGGTGAATAAGAGAAATAGAATTTCAGAGAAAAGAAGGAGACAATAATTTCATCATTTTACTTAATGGACACTGGCTAGAGTAATATTAAGAACAATAAACCAGTGTGCATGGGCCTGTCTTCCCAACAGCTTTCCCTTATTCTTCCACTTCGAGAGATGCTGCTAGTCTACTCGAAATGACCCATCTAAAACAAACAAAGGGGTTCTAATACAACATAATCCAGGTCATAGAACAAGTGGTGTCAACGTTTCGACCCAGCTTAGGCGTAGAGGATAAATTCAGACCTCCGCATGCGGGTCTTCCTCAGGACAATGGGAGATATATATATATATATATATATATCGCAACCTAAATAAAGTGAAATATTCAACTAGAGGTACTCTTCCCTGGGGTACAGGCTTTTATAAAAAACAGAAAAATTATTTGGTCTACTGACCATAAGTAGCACCCACAATGGAAGACCAGGTCAAACCACGGCTCACAATAATGGGTCATCTGCAACATAAATATACAGCAAGAGAGATCTGTAGGTAGTTCATTTACTAGTTATATGCATTAAATGCAGCAAACTAATCAAAAGGTGAGTACAAAGTAAACTTATCACCGCAGAGGTGCAGAGTAATTTGGGTCACTTAATTGCTCGTTACAATGTGAAGATCAGCATACATTATATATTAACATAAGGGTTTGTGTGTATAATACCCACGGGAGCCAGACAAATTAATCTCTGAGAATCTCTTTAAAAAAAAACAGAATACAGAAAAAAATGTATCTTACTGTATCCAACACAGCATCCCTCCCTGCTAGGGAAGAACACACATTCACTCTTTGCTTGTGCTGAAGAAAAGAGATAGAACGTACTAGTTGACTGTGCATCAGTCACAGAAGAGCTTCTCAGGACAGCATCTCTCTGAGACTGACGAGTGCACGGGGATGCCAGAAGATATAAACCTCAGCATCCACGCATCGCGTGCACTTGGAAAGAAACCGACGTGTGGTAGCCTAGTCACATCATGGACGTCAAGTATACTTGCTCAAATCACAGAAGGTAGTGCCTTGGAATTGAGATAGTAAACCACTACGGAAAACAGACTCCTTGGAGTTTTGCCATGCCCAGCATGTTTTAGTAAAATCTATTTTACAAAAAGTCAACATAGTGTACGATGTGGCACTGATTGTCACAAGTGAACTTATGGACATAGATACTGCATGTTACAAAACCAGACGGATGTGTTAAAAATACCAGCCACAAAACAAAACACAATACAATAAAGACAAAAAATAAAATATTTACAATAACATGCTGTCGACATATTACTTGTAGACAACATAAGGTGTGTGATACATGTTATTAGCTAACATATATATCTATATACATATTAAAAAAATAATTATGTTATGAGCATTTATTACAGATCAGGTCATTACATGTATGAATATCTTCTTGCGTAAAACAACAGTTAGAGTTCAGACGCACAAGCAGAGTCATATTGAAGAATGTAAAACTGTCAGCCATTGCTGAGTGTTTCGACCTGTCATGCGATTTCTTCATATTCATTTAATCCCTATGCCATAGTATCAAAAATATGTATACATTCTCTAAGGTTAAGAATATTAGCAGAACTCCAACCCTTGGGGTTCATACTGACCTTCTCTACGACCCACCACTTCCAACTTTTGCCCTGATGTTCAAAGACGGCGAAGTGTTCCACAAGGGGTACCCCCTGGACTTTGCATCTAATTCTACTACAGTGTTGTGATATAAGTGTTTTTACCTTTTGGGTAGATTGTCCAATATACATGAAATCACACAGGCATTTTGTGGCATATTCCAGACCCATACTATTACAGTTGGTGTGGTCTTTAACTGTGTATGTGTATAGTTATTATGTGTAAAGCTTTTGGTTTCTCTTGTCATGGAGCATGCTTTACAGTTACCACATTTGAAATACCCATCAAACCTATGCACAACCTTTTATTTCCTCGCCTCTGCATTTACTTGGGTTAAGATTGGGGCCCCGGTCTTGGTTGGTGTTAGATTTGGGGGTCTCTAGTTGGCACATGTAGGAACTCCTCCTGGCTGGCTTCCAGATTCGCCTCAGCGAGTTGCCTGAAACGCCTAGTTTGGTTCCTGAAGGCCAGCATGTAGCTATATACATCCAAGGGAGGTTTCCTGGGAGATTGCTCCCGGCCTTCTTTGACCAGACTCAGAGGTCCTCTGACCGGGTGTCCATAGAGAAGCTCAAAGGGACTGAACCATAGAGATTTCTGTGGCACCTCCTGGTATGCAAAGAGTAGGCATGGTAAGAGGACGTCCCACTTACGCCTCATGGGTTCCTCAAGACCAATTATCATGCCCTTTAGGGTCCGGTTGAACCTTTCAACCAACCCGTTTCCTTGGGGGTGGTAAGGAGTGGTGAACATGTAAGTTACACCGCACTACTGCCACAGGGACTTCATATACTTGGAAATTAAGTTGCTTCCCCGGTCAGACACTACCTCGCGAGGGAATCCCACTCGGGAGAAAATTCCCATCAGTGCTCGTCCCACCACGGGGGCTGTCACTGTCCTCAAAGGTATGGCTTCCGGGTGGCATGGTCCACCAAGACCAGGATGAATCTGTTGTCCATGGCTGTCTTGGGGTCTAATGGCCCCACAATGTCAATCCCCACCCGCTCAAAGGGGGTACTGACCACAGGGAATGGCTGGAGAGGAGCCTTGTGCTTCCTCCCACTCTTTCCACTTGCCTGGCAAGTCTCAGAAGTTCTGCAATGAGTGTCTCAACTCTTGCGCATTTGGGGCCAATGGAAGTGGGTAACAAGCCTCTCAAAGGTCTTGTTCTGACCCAAATGTCCTGCTAACGGCACATCATGAGCCAGCCCCAGTAGGAAGGCTCTGAACTTCTGGGGTACCACCAGCACACGAGCTGACCCAGGTTCAGCAACCTTCGGCTCACTATAGAGGTGACCATTCTCCCAGTAAATCCAATGTTATACTGACTGATCACCTGCTGCCTGGCTTGCAGCGTGTTGCCGCAAGCCGTCAAGAGAAGGGCAATCTTCCTCTTCCTTGCAGAATTCTTCCCTAGAGGGGCCTCCTTGCTGCCAATGGGTCAGCTCAGGCAGGTCCCGCAGTTTAGCTACTTGCTCTCCAGTAGGCTCTAGGGCATCCCCCTCAGGGCCTACCTCGTCCTGGGCTGTGGGAACTTCTGGGGCCGGTTTCCCGCGCCCCGCCACTTCTCACTAAGGCAGGCTCCTGGGCCTCCCTCTCAGGCTCCAGGTCCTCTTGAGAACCCCTACTGGCTGACATTGACCGGGTGGTCACGCACGCCCAGTCAGGCAGTTCAACCATCTTTCAGTGAGTTGTTATCTCCACCTTTTCCCAAGGGGAGCTCTCGAAATCGTTTCCCAACAAACAGTCAACAGGCATGGCAGGCCTCACAGCTACCTGAAGAGTACCAGAGACCCCCCTCCCCCCCCCCCCCCCCCACCCCCCCATATTTCTTAGTGCTCCCGGGCAGCTGAGCTTCTGAGACCATCTCACAGTCTCCTAAAGAGACTGTAGTATAGTTCCTATATTCCCAATAGGCTCTGCGCATTGGAATAGTATATCCTATATATTAGACGTAGGACTGAGGTCGACTAGGTCTCTATCGAATACACTAGACTTAATTGTGTGTGCCAGCTAGCTCAGAGGTCACTAGAAACTTTCTCGAATTCACAAGAAGGGATTAGTCTCTGACAACCGCAAAAACATGACAACTTTGTTTCCCCAAGATAAAACGTATCTTCAAAGTCGTGGAAACAATAGATAGATATTTCACTCAGTCGTGCATGCTTAGTTTAACCAGAGGTGCAGAGAAATAGATCAGTCTTTTTTCTCAATCACAAGAAATGAGCTGCTACAATCGTAACACTGGTTGTAAAATATAATGCATACAGTATAAATAGTAGAATAAAATAATACTGTAAGAGCATTGTATGGTTCCTAAACCATATATAAATACATACATAAATAACAGAGGCTAAAAAGTACTTAACTGGTGCTGCTAAAATACGCCTACCCCGGTGTACCTAAGCTTAGTACGGGGGAGGAAGTAAGTGAGGTGTAGCATAAAGGTAGTATTCTTTTGCCAAGAATCTGCCCAAGATTTCTCTAAGGGTCTAATCAGCTCCGTAGCTTAGTTTAGAATGGAGAAGGCTGGTCTCGGGACTCGATTTCCCAACAACCCGCAAGGGTAGCTTGGTAACACTGGAGCTGAAATTTCTCCACAGGAGAAAAGACAGCGTCTCTCTCAGTGCGTCTGCTGGAGGGTCGGCTTCCTTCGGCACTTGCTGTAGCAGGGTGCGTCGGGCAAGTAGATAGTCAAACTTCTCCAAAGCACCGTGTGTTTGCTTGGGCGAGTGTGGGCATATTTATACCTTGAAGGTGCCGAGTTTGACGTACAGTTGGACATTAACGTCATCAAAGAGTCTCAGTTCTTTGAAAACTCCATGAGTTCTTGGATAAATCAATACTCAAGCAAGGGGAAGTCCCTGACTGCTGAAGGCGGGTTTTTCCAAGAAATCGTTGTGGATTGTCGGAACTAGTAGAAGTAGCCCTGCCGTATTTGGACTGCATGAGCTATGCCTAATATGGTTATGATTTCTATGCCTATATAAGGATATGGTGATTTATACCTATATAAGGGCATGATCGGGAAATTTACAATAGGGTCCTAAAATGATACATAACGCCCACTCCACGCTATTATGTTCATCTAAGAGTAAATACTAAAACATATAATCTAGAGCATGTGTTTACAACTCCCAAAAATCATATAAAATGCACTTGAAATTGTTGCACACGAAAAAATTAGCATTTTTGTACAGTACACATTTAAAGGATATGACTTCATTGTAAGCATATGATATATTAGCAAAGCTAACAGAATGAATCACGAAAATTAAATTTATGAAATGGCTCTTAGTTACAGAAGAAAAAGGTTGAGACCATCCCATAGCAGAATATACAAACTGTTTTTGTTTGTGGATTAGGCCAATATTGTTTCTAGGAATTGTTCAAGGAATTTCTTGTTCTCTAAGAATAGTTCTACTTTAAGCAGATTACTTTTTGTGCCAAAGTTCATTTTGTTTTTTGGAAAAAGTCAAATAAATCTGTTGTTAAAATAGAGTATCAAACTTGGTAGCTTTTTTTTTTTAAATAGTGAAGGTCGAATTTCAGAGTTCGAAAGAACGCTGTGTGCTAATTTCAAAAGATATTCTCGGTGTTAGGAGAAAACATTAAGTCATCAAGGCTGGCAAAGAAATTGTCTACCACAGTAGATGAAAGTTCGACTACTTCATTAAGAAGGTCAATTGTGCACATATGTGAAGCATCGACGTCAGCGTCGGTTGCTGTGTTAGCAATGTTCATAGCAGATGGTACCTGGGTGCCTGTTAATCCGCGTATCTAACCCCAGTTGGATTTTCCGGTGAGATCTCGATGAATGCTGTCATCAGGATTGGTAGCCATTGGGGGCAACACAACACATGAGCCGTTACCGGACCCAGTAATGGGTCAGCATCCGTTGGCATAACCGATGGTAGTGTTAGACAGACATCTTACACGCATTCCTCTCCACACGGCAGGCATCGTAGAACATGTAAGCTGCAATCTTGCCAAATTGGTCAGAATGACAGGAACCATGTGGTATTCAGATCTCTCAAACGAACCAAGCATCTGTGTTATTCTGTCACGGTAACGCATAGCCTGCAGCACATTTTCCATGCTGACTTGGGTATTGCTGGTGGGCGGATTTGCCATAACGGAGCAGGAGGAATAAAAATAAGATCCCTGCTACGAGTCCCAAAATGAGAGGCAGGCCGTCGATCACAGAGTGGACGAAGTTAGGAAAAATGCCTAGGACTGCTTCAAAGGGTGTTAACAGTCCCGAAAAAATCATCTTAAATACATGTGCAATACCGCTGGTATCAGACATGTTAAAGATACGACCTAACATTTCTGCGAAATGTACTGGGCAGTTTGTTGATAATAATGCATGTATCTCTGCAGAGGACCTTGGAACTTGCAGATCATACGTCTCTCTGGATGAGGTCAGTGGCACAGTTTTTTTGCAAAAGAATGGCTTTCATTCTGCTTAAAGTATCAATTCGTATAGAAGAGATGTTCAGTGAAGGCCATAGTGGCGACTCCCCGTCTGTCTTGGTTTTAGGAAACCATACTTGCATACAGCAAGTGACCCAGGCTGACACAGATAGCTTATTCCTGGCATCATTCCACAACAGCTTTGATCATTTAACATAACGTAGCTACCATTGGAAAGCTGCCTGAAAATTGGATCTATCACCGCTGTGGGCGAACCCTGCAGGTGGCAAAAAAAGGTTATTGGAAGAACCTTCGCAGGCTCCGTGTAAATCAATACAGTGACACAATAGTGTACCGATTAGTGAGCTTTCACAATTTTTACCACTAAGAAATACTTCCTTTCCCCCACTCCAACATTTGTGTGTGTATGGTAAATCCCAGGTTGACTTAATATATTCTTTACCCAACCTTTCATACAGGCCTGCTGGTATATGTTTTAAGCAATACTGAAACTGGAAAGTCGTCACTGGTATTGTGTTGGTGCCATGTATTATCCATTCAACTGATGGTTTCTCAGAAACGGTCAGTGGTAATCTCTCCAGTTTTTCAATGTTCAGCACCGAATAGTCTGCTCCCCTCTGTGCCAATGAGATTTGTTTATCTGTAATGTTAAATACAGTAAACAGTGACGTAGTGTTGATTAAACGCCAAGGCACATAGCCTGAACGAAGGTTTTGAAACGTCCAGCCTAATAGCATTATAGAACGTAATTGAGACTGGCCATGTTGTAACATTAGCAAGTCCTGTTCCATTATGTCTATGGCAGATGAAACAATGTTGTCCAAAGAATAAATTCTGGATGACAGAGTTGCTAACCCGTTGTCAACTACAGAGAGTGATTTCTCTAAATTAATACAATCAATTTCTCGTATTCTTTCAGCTGTTTCCATTTGCGTGACTTTCCAAGCTTCATTGTAAACAGCGTATATAGCGGCATATATGAAATGTTTATGACATGGATTACGAGGTCCAAGTAAGAATTCTCGTAAATCAACGCCATCTTTAAGCAAAGATAAGTGTTATTTTTTTTCCGGGAGTGTGGATTTCTGTAGCCATTCAAGGCATAGTTTTCCTACACTATAAGTTGTTATTATCCCTGGATGTTGCCTTTGGATATATCTTGGATCTGGCAGAGTTAGTGTGAACCCTTGTGTCTTGTTCAGGAATCTATCCTGACAGTTATTCGTGTCTGTGGGCCAGATTAACCATTTTTTCCATTCAGGATTTGTTCTGTTCTGTTGTAAAATATAATTTATGTCTACCTCCTCATCTGAAGTTAAATTACTATCAGGTGTGGGCTTAGGTATGGACGGTTTGTTTAAATCTGTAATCTTAGCAATGCCAAGACAAGATATCTGTTGAACAATGTCATTTAGGAACATCATTTCTTTGTAAACCTTGTACCTGCCAGTCTTTTGTGCCCCAAACAGTTTTTGTCTCAATGTTGTCTTTCCAAATGTCAAAGCCTAAGGTGGACAATTGAGCATAAAAGGTAGCAGAATAAATTTGTTTAGTATTTGTCAACATACTCTTCATGCCTGTCTTATTCACATTTTTAAAGTAAAAACTTTCTGAGTTTGTAACATTAAAACCTTTAAAATATGGAAATGTTCTAAGAAACGTTGTAGAACTACCTTTTGGAGAAGTTGGACAATGTTCCCATTGATTATAAGTTAAAACATTTCTAGGGTTTGCAGATTTATGCAAGTAATTATGGCCAAAATGATTAAAACAATACATTTCTTCATAATTTGCTGAACCTTCTAAGTATTCATGTGTTGTAAATGTTGCTGACATTTCTAAGTCTGCCATCATGTTATTAACAGTCTCAAAGTCCCAATCATCTGAAAATGTGCTGGGGGAAACGAAATCACTCAAAGAAACTTTAAATTGGTGTGGAATTTTCAGCAGCTCGACAGGGCCATAAATGTCAGTTGTATCCCATGCTATTCCACCAGGTAGAGGAACCGCTGTGATGTTCACTGATGACAGGTCTCGTTGTTCACAATGAGATAATTTGTGAGGCTTCAGGAGCAAGTTGATGTTCTTACTTGCTCTGTACATTTTAATGTGTTTTCCATCTATTAGCGTTCCCAAACTTAACACAAGAATGAACCATAGCAGGAGATAAAGTACACCTAACACAATCCAAAATTCAACCCATGGTGAAACCAGATATGTATTTGTAAGCTCTTGACCAAGTTCCTTTACTTTTTTCTTGAAAGATTTGTTTTGTGGCGTAGTTTCAGGTTCACTGGGATCCTCAGAAAAGTTATCCAAGTTGATAAAATAGCCAGAGGCAGTTCTGTCAATTGTTGGTCTTGCATCCGGATTCTTTGAAATTGCTGGAGCTGTTTTTTTCCTGTGACATGTTAGTATAGTCAGATGCTACATCATTGTAGACAGGAGTTTCTTGACAAACTGTTATTTGGGTTTCAAGAGGCACAGGTTCCATGGCTTTATTGCATAGTCCTTCTTTTCTTACTTTAGAATCTTCATAGGTGATGAGTCTTTCAGTTTGAACCTCTTGGATAGTAGCAAGATTTGGTTGTCTGTTACATCTTGGGAGTCCACTGAGCCTACTACTTATCAGCCTCATGGTGTGGTTTTACCAGGTCAATTAACACAGACCGGTTCTTTTTTCCAGCAAGGGGCGGCAGTAGTACTGTTCTTGATCCGTGGATTGCTAGTACAGGTACTGGTTTTCTGTAAGAAGGCCCAAATTCCTTCTTGTCTGCTATTTTCTCCCTGACCATATCCCCAATCTTTGGATTCCAGACAGGTCTTGCTGGGACAGGTGGTTTTTCTTCAGTGGCCATTGGCTTTTTTCGCTGGTATTGCTTAGACTTCTTCTTGTTTCATTTAAGTCCTGTAAAACAGCCAACCGATCTTTGATATCAAAGGGTTTTTGTTCCACCACTTAAGTGTGACGATCGAGATCTTCAACCAACATTCTAGTACCAAAAAGGATTTCATATGGAGTGATTCCACCCAGAGAATTTCTTGGCAGGTTATTAGGACTACTTTGGACATTTATTAGATCACCTGAACCTAATACCCTAGCTGTTATAGATTGCTTTATGTCACTTTTTTTTCTCTCCACGACCGAATTTCCCTCAGGATGGAATGGACTCAAAAATCGCGATGCAACGCCCAAGCTGGCCATGGCCTCCTTGTAAGCTTTAGAGCTAAACGCAGGACCCTGGTCAGAATGTAGTATGCCGATTGCGTATGTGCTGATAAAGACTCGCAAATCTTTTATAACAGTTCGGGCGTCAGCTGAGCACTGAGGCCACATCCAAATGAATCTCGAGCTTGAATCCACTGCGACTATGATATATTTATAGTTGCCATCCCTTTGTAAGGGACCACAGTGGTCCAGGTAAACACACGCTAGTGGTTTATCTGAAATCAGAAGGGGCGTCTGCTCCGGGCGTTTCACTGTTGAAACTTTCATTTTCTGGCAGATTTCACATTCCAAAACAAAGATTCTGGTTTGTTTCCTCATGCGCGGCCACCAGTACCGCTGTTATAATAATGAAACTGTGGCAGAAACACCTGCGTGTGCAGAGGCAAGACCTTCGTGTGCTGCTAAGATTAGTCCTAACCTGTGTTCCATGTTTGGGATTACTCTATCCCCCACTCTAGGGATTCGAGCAAAAGGAACATTATTTGCATCAGTTATAGATGAGTACTTGAGTGGAAAGCCCTTCGGTAGTGTTTTACCACTGTCTTTTATTGAAGCAGTAACTGTTTGCATTATTTCGCTGTCTATTTTCGTTTTTGAACGAGTGATTGCAGCAACGGAAACCGCTTACACAGCTGCCTTTGCGGCTTCATCAGCTAATGAATTCCCTTCAACGTGAACGCCATCACGATGATGACTCAGTGTATGAATCACATGAGTCTTTTGTAGTTCTTTCTGCAAAAGAACTACTCGTTCCCAAAGCATTTTATGCTTGATTGTGCCATCTTTTGCGTCTTTAAAACCATTTTGAAACCAGGTCTGCAGATATTCATTGTAAGACTGGACGCAGTATTACGAATCGCACACTATGAGTGTGGGGAATTCGCGAACGGTATTTTCAAGCGCCATCTTGAATGCCTGTAGTTCAGCTCGCTGAGCTGTACAGTCTCCGAGTGATTGAGTTTTTGTGACCGTAGGTCTGAATTTACCACCATGCCAGCGACCTTTAACAATCGCGCATGCAGCACTATAGGCTTCTTTACCCCCAATTGCGGTCTGTGCTGATCCGTCTGTATATATTATACAGCCATCCTGTTCTAGAGGTAGAATTTCAGTAGGCAGAGGACATTCTTGTTCGAATTGGAGAAATTCTTGTGTCTTCAAGTAAGGGTCAAAAACGTATTCAAGGTCTGTTGCAGCAAGAGAATTAACCCATTGTATCCATCTTGGATGTAGAGCTTTTGCATTTGGAATGCTTTCCTTCGTAACTGCCTCTAAGGCAGGTACAGGTGTAACGACTTTAATGCGTTTACCTTGTGCTAGGGCTCTCTCCTTTACTACAGCAGTCTGAACTGCTGTCAGAGTTTTTTCTGTTGAAGTGAATTTCATTTCAGCTTGTGAGTACAAGTGTGATTTGTAAGCTATTGGTACCTTTTCGCCTTCATTAAAGGTTAAGTATGTGAATCCGCATCTCCCTGGGATGATTCGGATAACAATGTTGCGTACATTGTTGCGTGTTTGTAAGTGTGTTGTTGCCAACATGTCTGTGTGTACTGAACGTAAAATTTCTGTGTGTTTTTTAGTGCAATTAGTAGGTTTGAAATCAGGTTTGATTAGTTCGTAGAGAGGTTTAACCCTTTCTGCGTAATTCAGAATGTAAGTTCTTCCAAAGTTTAGGAATCCTAAAATTGACTAAGTTTCTCAGCGTTTTTGGAGTTTGGAGCAGCGCACATTTTTCTAAAATGTTTGCTGCCAGGCTTTTGCCTTCATTTGAAAATTCGTATCCTAAGAATAGGACGTTGAGGTGGGCAATTCTTGATTTTTTTAAAGTTAAATTTATACCCTTTTGAGGCGAACCCAAGTATTATGGTGTTCACCCTGTTCAAGTGCCTGTCCAAATCATCATCTGTAAGGTAGATGTCATCGACATAAGATAATGCTGCATCATCATACATTTGTAGTAACTCTGTTACTCTGGCTGAAAATAATCCAGGACTGTTCTTGAATCCCTGGGGGAGACGACAGAAGTGTTGTTGTGTCCCCATTATTGAGAAAGCGGTCAAGTACCTGCTTTATGGTGCAATGTTTTGACAGAAGAAACCGTTTAAAATATCTAAAGTAGTTTTATATTTCTTCAGAACGATATTATTCATTAGTGGTGCACTGTGTGAATTTTGTACTGCAAAGGTTTTGCAACAAGAGTTTAAATGTCTGTAATTCAAAAACTAGACGATATGTTTCGTCTGGTTTGGAGACAGGAAAGAAAGGATTGTTCATTGACGAGGTGCATGTTTCACTCACCCCTTGGTATTCAAGTTGATCTAAGATCTCCCTGACTTGTTTTTTTAGCTTCCTGCTTGACTGGATACTGTCTCTGAGCAGTTGGTTGATTTTTTAACTGGATTTTATGGTGAGGACAATCCTCATCCCATCCCACATGATTTTTATATAATGCTGGAACCTGGGCTACAGCCCATTTTCTGGCATAGGTGTATTTTTTATGAATAGGAATATGATTAGAGAAGGCTGGCATAATGATCTCTTCGCCATGTGGGCATTACCTGACAAGTTCAGGTGGCCAGTCTTTTTCAGCTAGAAGGATGTCGTAACCTTTAGATACTTTTTCCCAAAAGAGTGCTTTTATCTTCCTAGTTATATCCCTCTCTATTCGGAATGTTACTTCATACAACTTATGGGGTACACTAACTCTGGTACTGGCAGTTTCAACCTGAATGCATTCATTCAGATCCACTGTCTCCAGATGATCTTTCAGGATCCTGCGAGCTTTGGTGACCTCTGCTGTACTGTCCAGCATTGTCTGGGCCCACTCCCCGTTCTTGAGTTGTGTGCTCAAGATCCTTCGGCATGTCTGATTTTAATACTTGCTACCTTCTTTTTGGAAAATTAAGTTTTCTTATTTTTTGGAACGTGTTGGTCGTCTTTGGACTTCACGAGTTCTTCTTTTTGTTCTGATCGTCCTCTTTTTTCGGATTTCTGTGAGGAAGTCTGAAAGGTACGAGAGGATCGTGTATCAGTATCTTGATATCTATCAGTTTTCTTAAATTATCCTTATTTCTAAGGTTATATCTCTTTTCATAGTGCTCCTTTTGAGGAGATCTACCTCTGGACTGAGAGCGCTTCTCTTTAGGGACTGACTGTCTACTATTTTCCCATTTCTTTTTAGGAGTAGTTAGATCGTTTTTGATAAAAACTTTTTCAGGATTTTCTGTTAGTTCAGGTTTTACAGGTTTCCCTCCCAAACTATCTCTTCCTAGTTCTTCAATGGATTTTCCTAGTTCTTCAATGGATTTTTCAATAATTCTGGCAAGTTCATACGGTTGCTCAGTAATATCAAGTTCTTTTAATTTCTGGCGGATTGCCACTGATGCTGCTTCGCCTTTAATGTTAGCTAATAAGATAGCTGAGACCTGTTTGAAATCTTTCAGTAATTTCATACCTAGAATCAGTGCCGGTTATGGACCGTACTCATTTTGAATCTGTCTCAGAACGTCTGGTATTACCGCCATAGACTGGACACCATGTGATTTTGTGTAGATTGAAGCAAAGACTGTACCCAAAGTGTCACAATCCTCTACGTGTGGTGCAATCCCCATTGGTAAACAGATCATTAGAATTCTGTGTTTCTCATGAGGTGTACTATCGGGAAATACTGCCTCTATTTGAGTAATTTTCTGGGCTAACCAGAATGGAATGTGTTCCCTTTTTGAGGGCAAGTTACCGATTGTCTACCTAGTGGACCGAGCCTGGTAATGTGATTTTGATGTTGTAGGGCGCCTTTAAACCAGAGCTGATGCTCTTGGTAAGTTAGTGGAATTTCAACATCCTCGAAAGGAACGTATTCCGCTGGATGTTCTGACATCTTGGAGAAGTGGAACACATGTGTTGTTGGATTTGGCTGTGGAAAGACAATCCATGAAAAGAATACCTCTGTCTGCCGATATTCATGTGCCTCTATGACAAATATAACCATTTTCTATAAGCTTTATAGCTATGGCTTTTCTCACTTTTTCCGGGATGATTATAGCATCCGCGTCATTTTGTTGGAGACCTGTAACATCTAAAACCGGTTGCCCTGCAGTTCTTGCAGGTCCACCACTCTCTTCATCGCTATCTTACATTTTGTTGCAAGTTTTGCAGAGAAGGTTTCAAGGAAATAAAGATAAGCTGCACAATATTTTGGAACACTAACAAAACCAAAAACTAATAGATAGGATTTTTCGTCCTATTAAGTTTAAGGTGGATATTTTATCCTTTAACCCACTCCAGATTTCTATTGGAGTTTTCTTACGGGATAAAGAGGTCTCGGTGAAAATCACGACTGAGTTATTCTAGTATCTAGCATTAAATTAGTGCCTTACCAAACTTTGGGCGCCATGTAGTGTAGTTCCTATATTCCCAATAGGCTCTGCGCATTGGAATAGTATATCCTATAGTTTAGACGTAGGACTGAGGTCGACTAGGTCTCTATCGAATATGTTAGACTTAATTGTGTGTGCCAGCTAGCTCAGAGGTCACTAGAAACTTTCTCAAATTCACAAGGAGGGATTAGTCTCTGACAACCGCATAAACATGACAACTTTGTTTCCCCAAGATAAAACGTATCTTCAAAGCTGTGGAAACAATAGATAGATATTTCACTCAGTGCAATCGTGCATGCTTCGTTTCACCAGAGGTGCAGAGAAATAGATAGACGGGCGTTTTCAAAAAAAGGATTTATTGAACAGTCTTTTTTCTCAAGCATAAGAAATGAACTGCAACAATCGTAACACTGGTTGTAAAATATAATGCATACAGTATAAATAGTAGAATAAAATAATACTGTAAGAGCATTGTATGGTTCCTAAACCATATATAAATACATACATAAATAACAGAGGCTAAAAAGTACTCAACTGGTGCTTCTAAAATACGCCTACCCCGGTGTACCTAACCTAAGCTTAGTACGAGGGAGGAAGTAAATGAGGTGTAGCATAAAGGTAGTATTCTTTTGCCAAGAATGTGCCCAAGATTTCTCTAATGGTCTAATCAGCCTCGTACCTTAGTTTAGAATGGAGAAGGCTGGTATCGGGACTCGATTTCCCAACAACCTGCAAGGGTAGCTTGGAAACACTGGAGCTGGATTTCTCGGCAGGAGAAAAGACAGCGTCTCTCTCAGTGCGTCTGCTGGAGGGTCGGCTTCCTTCGGCACTTGCTGTAGCAGGGCGCGTCAGGCAAGTAGATAGTCGAACTGCTCCAAACCACTGTGTGTTTGCTTGGGCGAGTGTGGGCATATTTATACCTTGAAGGTGCCGAGTTTAATGTATAGTTGGACATAATAACGTCATCAAAGAGTCTTGAGTTCTTGGATAAATCAATACTCGAGCAAGGGGAAGTCCCTGACTGCTGAAAGGCGGGTTTTTTTCAAGAAATTGTTGTGGATTTTTGGAACTAGTGGAAGTCGCTCTGCCTTACTTGGACTGCATGAGCTATGCCTAATATGGTTATGATTTCTATGCCTATATAAGGATATGGTGATTTATACCTATATAAGGGCATAAATCGGGAAACTTACAATAGGGTCCTAAAATGATACATAACAAGACAAGGGTCATCTGTGCGGCACCCCACCGACCTTGGACATCGATCTCCTCCCCCAAGGCTACACTAGCCATCTGCAGGGGCAGAGGACCAGTGGTTGCTGGTTTACCAAACAGGCGGCACCTGGTATCATTCGCCTTATGACCCAGGTTGCCACACTTGTAACACTTCAGGGGCCCCCGGGGAACAGGACTACCTGTCGGGCCCCTTGCTTCTTCTCAGAGGGAAGCTGGGAATCTCTCCCTTGGGGATTACTTTGTGGCCCTTTGCAGAACTCATTCTGTTTACCCTTGTCCCCCCCACTCTTCTGCTGGGGACCCTGCCCACCTTTGGCTGAGTCTCCCTCTTGACCCTTGTGGACCTGGGTGCTCACCCAGCGGTCGCCTCCTGAGCAAGCTTTCTAGAGTTAGTCAGCTTGCTATCTATCAGATGCTGGCGCAGCTCTGGAAAACAATTATCAGACAAGTGATCCCATGCAATCAAATCAAAGAGACCTTGAAAATCATTAACCTTGCTGCCCTTCATCCAACATCCAATGCTCTACAAAAGAAAGTGACATATTCAACCCAAGTACTGTTTTCTAACTTTTTGGATTACCTGAACCTCGGTCTATAGAGTTCAGGTGTCAAACCATATCTAGACATCAATGCATCTTTAATGTGGCTGTATGAATTGTGGACTTCAGAAGGCAAGTCTAACAGTGTGTCCTGCCCCTCACTAAGGAACGTTCCCCACAACCCCGCTCCCCAATCTCTCTCAGGGACCCGGTGGGAAGACATGGCTACCTCATAGGCTCTGAACCACTGACCAATATCCTAATTTTTGTAAAACTCTTTCACCACATCTTTGGGAATATACACTCTACTTTCTACATGTACTGACGGTACGCTGCCACCAGAGGGAGTAACCTCCAAACTTTTGGTTTTAAACTCCAATTTCCTCAAAACTTTTTCATGCTCAAACTGTATTTTCTTTTCCTCTACATCTAACCTCCTATTTTCTATTTCCAGTTGCCTATTCACATTGAACTTGGTCATCTCCATTACATGCCTTCTTGATCTCTCTCTGTCCTCCAACTCCTCTGGAGACAGACTTTTGCCAGAACCAATGCTACCTGCGGGGGAAGGTACCTTCCTTCCTCCTGAGCCCAAAGGCCCTTCCTGTTGCACAACTGCCTGATCATCCTCCTCAATCTCAGGAGTTTTCCTTGCTTTTACCCAGGCCCTCAGCGCCTTGTAGAACTCTTCCTTCACTCTGAACCCAGAGGTGGAAACATTGAACTTTTTGCAGAAGTACTTCAGCTGTTTTACTTTGGAGCTCTCTAGCGTCTCTTCTTCCCATTCACAATCAATAGAGGCTACGGATTCTGTATCTCCCATGATAACTGAATCAGGCATCTTTCAAAAATAGAAAACAAATATCCAAAAAGGAATCTACCAAAAAGTATGTGGTTGCGTTATGGTCTGCACTCACTAGGTAGTGTTCACCAGTCATTGTACAAGAGTCACTAATGCAAGTCCAGAATCCTCACCGCTGACCACCAATGTTAGCTGTGGGGGGTCTCTAGTTGGCACAGGTAGGTACTTGTGACAAATAGGGACCCTTACCTCTAGTCAGGATAAGAGGATTACACTCCTAAAATAACCCCTGCTCACCCCCTTGGTAGCTTGGCACGAGCAGACAGGCTTATCTCAGAGGCAGTGTGTAAAGCATTTGTGACCACATACAGTAACCCAGTGACAACACTACAAATGGACACCACACAAAAGTTTTATATAAAAAATAAGTATACTTTATATAGAGTTACCACAAGACCATAGACAACAAAAATACACAATACTGTTTCTTTAAGATGGTAGATTTAGCTTAGTTAAGTTCAGTTCTTAAGATGCGACACTTTGCGTCAATGTACCTTAAGTTGCGTTGCGTTTCCACGAAAAGCAATGTCGTAGCGAGGGAAATGCAGCAAAGTTCAAATTCAAAAAAATAAAGACGTGAAGAACTTCCAGATGCTGCACGCTCTTCACGGGATGCGAGAAGTTCTCCGTTAGATGCGTGGACTGCAGCGGCGAAACCCTTGTTCTGCGATGTGACGGTAGCAGCTCCACTTGCGACAGTCTTCTCCCACGATGCGTGAAGCTTCTGCATGATGCGACGACTACAGTGGCGACATCCACGATGCGATGTCAGCAGCTCTGACGGTTGCGCCCATCTCGGGGATGCGAGGCGCTTTTTCTTCGATGCGGTGCAGTGCGACAGTTCCAGCGGCGACACCCTCCTTCGGAGTTGCGACGGCAGGCACAGCGACGGCGACACGCACCGACCTTGTTGCGAGACTCTTCTCTCGATACGGTGCAATGCGACAGCTACAGCGGCAACACCCTCCTTCGGAGTTGCGACGGCAGCAGCAGCGACGTGACACGCTTCCTCTTCGTTGCGGCATGCTTCTCTCGATGAGTCGCGCTTCCAGCTCCTTGCGACACGCAGTCTCTCAGAAGCCCAAAAGCAGCAGCAGGCACTTCCAAAGAACTCTGGGGAGCTGGGGTGAAGTCTGTTGTCCCAGAGACTTCCGCAGGAGGCAAGCTCTTTTCCAAGCCCTTGGAGATCCTTCACAAGTTGAAAGCAAAGTACACAAAGTTCCTTTCTCCTCCCTTTGGCAGTAAGGCAACCACTGCAGGCCAATCCTCCAAGCAGCACTTCAGCTTGGGAATAGTCTCTCCTCAGTTTCTTCAAGTTCCTCTCCTCAGTAAAGGTTTCTTCTTGTAGTCCAAAGTGATCTAATTTCTTGGGATAAGGGTCCCAATATTTATACCCCAAAATCCTTTCTTCTCTGAGGAGAGAGGGTCTTTGCCCAGTCCAAACCAGTTCTGAAGCACTCTGTTTACCAGACTTCTCCTTTCCTTTCACAGTGCAGGGCAGAAACACCAGACGCCCCACAGGAGGTAGAGCCAGCATTGTGGAAGGCAAGTACAGTCCTGGAGCACTTTGTTTACAGGACTCCTTTTCTTCTTTCAGTGTGCAGGCCAGAGACATCAGCCGCACCCCAGGAGGTAGAGCCAGCATTGTGGAAGGCAGGCACAGCCCTATTCAAGGTTCAGGTGCAACTCCTCCCTCCCATCTAGATGCAGATCTCTCTATTCACCACTGGGCTGACTCATCCTGTCTCTTGGAATCCCCCAGCCCTGTCACTCACAAAACCAGACAAAGGAATACACAACCTAGCAGAGGCAGGCTTTGGATTGTTAGACAAGCAAATACCTAATTTCTAAAAGTGGGTATTTACAGACACAGAATGTTAAAACCAACTTCACTAAAAGATGTATTTTATCATTCTGAGTTCAGGCATACTAAACTCGAATTTCTACCATATTCTCTGAGACAGTTAGGATTATAAACATGTAATAATCTAACAGCTCATTCTGGCCTATGGAGAACAGGTAGCCTTGCAATAGTGAAAAACGAAATTGGCAGTAATTCACTATTAGGACATGCCACACACATCAGGGCTTGTCCTACCTTATACTTACAGTGCACCCTGCCCTTGGGCCTACCATAGGGGTGACTGATATGAAGCAAAGGGAAGGTTTAGGGACTGGCAAGTGGGTGCACTTGCCCAGTCAGCATGACAGTACCAGACTGCATGCAGGCTCTGCAATGGCAGAACTTAGACACATTTTACAAGGCTGCTTCTGTGGGTGGCACAACCAGTGCTGTAGGCCCACCAGCAGCATTTGGATTTATACGCCCTGGGCACACTCAGTGCACTAGACTAGGGTCTGACAAGTAAACCAAATAGCCAAACATGGAACCACTGATTAACATATCAATTTACAGTATTGAGCACTTGCACTGTGGCACTGGACAGCAGTGGCACAGTGCCCAAAGCATCTAACACCAGCAAAAAATACATGAGGCAACAGCAAAAATGGAAGGGAGACCCACGCCAATGATGCCAGGTCTAACAGTTGGCCTGACCATCCCAGATGGTTTGTTGCACATCGGACATGGCGCTTGAATTCAAACTACTAACGTACACCTCTACAGTCAAAGAGCTCAGGGAAATGATTGCCACTTTCCTAAGCACAAATGATAACCCGACCACCTCCATCGCACTGTTGAGAGACACTGTGAAAGCTGTACCTGAGGCACACAGATCGCCATATCTGTGAGGCTCAATCGTTCCAGGAGAGAGAAACGCATGACCTAGAAATACAGGTGAAAGACCTAGAGAACTCTCACAAAACACCTGGCTCTCACAAGGTGAAAAGGCAACTCACCCTAGCCAGGAAGCAACTTAAAGCCCTAGACTTTAACAAGTATGCCCTTCTCCACACCTAGCAGAGGTGGCAACAAAGCGGGTAGGCTACTGGTGCACTTGTTGCGAGCCCAAGTGCACAGAAGCAGGATTCAGGATATATGCTAACCCTTGGGACAGATACTGTGCACAAATGCGGCTATAGCACAGGCGTTTGAATTCTTCTATGCAGACATATATTTTGCAGAGACATTAAGTGACCTGTAAGCTGTGACCTATCTCTCTAAAGCGCCTCCTGTGTGTCTGCCAGAATGAGACGCCCTCCTTCTAGAGAAAGACACAGAGAGGGCAAAGCCCCTGTGGTTATTGCTAAATTCCAGCCAGGAAAAGCACCAGGGCAAGATGGCTTTACACCCACTTTCTACAAGCTGTTTGCCACCCAACTGGCACCTATCCTGACCCGCCTCTACAACCAGTTTGGTTACATATGTACACTTACTGCCACTATGAAAACGGCAGTCATTTCTGTGATCCCCAAACCAGGGAAAGATCCCACCAACTGCGCAGCCTATCACCCTATAGCCTTATTGTAGGAAGCTCTCTTTCTGTGTACTGTACCAAAAAGAGGTACACTATGTAGAAAGTGAACACTACCCTTGTTAGTTTACAGGGCTTAAATGGATAATCCCAAATGCTCTCTTTTGTGATAGTGTGGGCGAGCAGTTTAGGCTTATAAGAGGGTTGTGTTAAGCATTTGTTGTACACAGAGAGTCAATAAAGAGACACACACTCAAGAAGAAACTCAAGACCAATTTAGAAACATAGCAGGTATTTTATATACATTTTAACACCAATAACTTCATAACTGGGTAGGTGATTTTCGAGATATACATTTTTAAAATGTAACTGTTACACGATAATGCTTTCCTAGAAAGAAACAAATACTGCATACAGGTACTTGGAATCGTATTCTAGGGGTCCCCTTTAGTACTTAAGGTGCTAGGGGGCCAAGGTCCCAAGTACCATCAGCAGTTCAAATTTACCTGCCCTGAATTGTCCGGGTGCAGAGGTGCTGGCTCGCTACATCGTAGGCAAAGAGGGATGGAGGCACCTAGAAACAGGCTGCATAGGTGGAACTTGGGCACAAGTCCAGGAGCTCCCAATGGGGGGCTCAGTTCGTGAGGGTCCTGAAAGCAGGGGGGCACAGTCGGTTGTCGTGGACCCCTGGAGCTCAGCTGCAGAAGGTTTTTGTTGACTAGGCCTGTGCATCAAAGACACTCACGGTTCTCAGTTAGACAAGCAGAGGGGGACAAAACAGGACTGCTGGGCCACTCTCTGTGTTGGTCTCTGCAAAGCTGACTTCCCTCATCGGCTGGTCAGTGGTTTCGGCATTGGAGTCTGGATTGGACGTCAAACAAGCTTTGGCTGCTGCAAGGCACCGAGTACCCCAGATATTGTTGCAGGGTGGATCTGGTTGGTCCTGGCGCCTTCACACTTGGTGGGGAGACAGATCTGACCTCCTGGAGCATGGCAACCTCCTCCTGGGTGGCTGCTGTGTTGGTGGACCCAGTGGTCAGGAGAACAATGAACTGGACGTTGCAGTTGGTGCCTGCAGGTTCAAAGGGGGAAGTTGATGACTTGGTAAAGTGCTGTAGGCCCTCCAAGGCTTTTGGAGGAAGCACAACTGCAGGACGAGTCAGGTTGTTACGACAGGAGCAGTAGGCAGGGTTTGGTGCCAACATCCCCGAGTAGGCCACAGTTCTCGCTTCTGTGGCTCTTCTTGGTCCTTCATCTTCTTGTCCGGGGAAACTGAGTTCCTGGTGTCAGGGTGCCACCTAAATACTGAATTAAGGGGAGCGAAGGGTAGTAGCTAGAGTTCCTAATTTCACCACAACCAAGATGGTGAAATCCTAATTTTCGTGTTCACTTCAGGCAGCCCACCGTAGGGATGTGACTAGCATGGAGGTGCAACACATCTCCTTGCATAGCTAATTTCCTGCCTGTTGTGGTGCCAGATGGGCCTATCGGGAAAGGGGGTTGGCATTTGCAGGTCTCGGGTAAGCCGGGTTGCATATCAAAGGTAGCAGAGGCTTTGAAGCCTCTGGCCTTGGTTTGCAGATACACTAGCCCTCCTGCTGGAGGAGGGGATAACACCTCCTGCCAGAGCAGGCTTTGTTCCTTAACTCGTGAGAGCTTATGCTCTCACCTGTAGGGGTGTCGGAAACACGTCTGTGGTGGCAGGCTGGAAGGATCCATTCAGCCAGCTCGCTAAAAGACTAGTAAGGTTTTAGGGGTCATCTCTAAGGTGCCCTTTGGTTCATGTTACAATCAATCTAATCCTGGCATCAGTATAGATTTATTAAGACAAGGTGGTTGATACCAAACACCAATATTTTCAGTGAAGCCATCATGTAGCTTGGGAATTCGTAATTACCAGTACATATACTTACGATGGATTCCATGTTCACTTGTACCATCTACTTGTACTCATGCAGCTATGTCCTCACATGTAAAGTGCAGGCCTGTCTTAGGGCTACTAGACCTGCTGTAGGGATGATTTACTTATATTGCATGCAGTGATTTTGGCATGACACACAGTGAATGTTGTGTTTTGTTCGCTCATGGTTTGCACCATGACATGCAGTCTGCAACAGCAGTCTGCATGCAGTTTGTGTAGGGGTCCCTTATGGCGGCATAAGACATGCTGCGGCCCTTAGGGAACCTCTTTAATATCCATGCCCTAGGAATCAGGGGTACCATTTACAAGGGACTTGCAGGGATGCTGAAGTCCATGCCAATTGGGTTTCGATTAGACTTTACTTGCTTTAGGGGAAAGAGCACTGGCACAGAGGTCAGGTTAGCACGCCTCAGAGCACTTTTTAATTTTAATTTTGTATTATTTTATATGTACATTGTCAAAAGTGAAAAAGCAAAGTACAATCATAACGATCAAAGCGTTGGCAAGGTATATACATATTATACAACTCATTTGGCATGACAGAACATTTCGCAATCCAGTACTACATACATACATAGACAAGGCAGTAATTTAAAGTGTATTGTGTGGTGGTGCATGACAAAGCCATCTCGGAGAAAGATCGAACATCAGACATCAGTTACGGTAAATAAATAAGGGGCCCCAAATATCACAAGGTTTCGACGTTGCAGGCAATTCCTCAACATAACATGTAAGCTGACCTCAACAGTATGCCAAGTCTTGCAACCATAGCTTAGTGGTAGGCGCAGGTCTGTCCCCCAGCCCATGGAGACCATGCGTTTAGCTAACAACAGTGCTATAGCCACAAACCTCCTATGAGACGCCTTAATCTTGGCTACCGCGACCAATAGGCAGGTCTGCGGGGTACATGCTATTGGTTCCTCTACCATCAGGTGCAGGGTATGTGTGACTGATCTCCAATATGCTTGCACCTTTGGGCACTCCCAAGCTAAGTGATAAAAATTGGCACCAGGGGCGTATACAATTGTCAGCATCCCGCAACCCATACTTACAAAGCTGAGCGGGAGTGTAGTACAGCTGATGCAAATATTTAAAGTGCATCAATCACTGACTACCATTCGCAGTCAACTGACCAGTCAAGCGGCAGCATTCAAACCACTCATCTTCAGAAAGCGTGTCGGGGAGCACATCGTTCCACTTAGCCAAAGCAGTCATATCAATTGCAACCACATCTCTCTGCGATGCGCGGTATAGTGTTGTGACCAGTTGGGCTCTAGAAGTGGTGGTATATATTGGTTGCCACGTTTCAAGTGCCGGTGGTTCTACAGGAAATTGTGGATAGAGCGCTCGCATGGCAGAATGCAGCCTAGTATAGACAAACAGCTGCATGGCGGTAGCATTTCCCTCTGCACTGAAAGTTGCTGACGTTATAAATTGACCTCCAGGAAATGCATCCTCCATTGTTATCAACGCCATGTCACGAAGGGTCCTTAGTGTACCAGCTTCTCCCGTAACAGACAGTTCAGAGTGGTATAATAAATGCATGCTGGGTGCATACAAGGGTTATTTCTGAGCCCTTTTCCCCAACTCTTGCCAGGCCTTGGACGTAGTCTGCACGGTGTCGAATTCTCCTTTCTCGAATACCGTATGCTTGTTGACTAACATGGGTTTAAGTGGTAAAGGATGTACCGCACCTGCCTCAACCGCTACATGGGGAATATAAGCTGGGTCCTGCTGCCAGTAATTGGCGTAATGGGCCAGCGCACAGAGGTAATAGAGAGGAAAGTCAGGTGCCGTGAACCCCCCCTGCTCATAAGGAAGTGTAAGTGTTTCCCATTTGAGTCAAGGTTTTTTACTTCCCCACGCCAACGTGATCAAGAGGGAATGGAGCTTAGCAAAAAAATGTTGTGTTAAATGTACCGGAATATTTAAAAATAAATACAGAAAGCGCGGATGGATTACCATCTTCATTAATGTTATACGATCTGCGAAAGACAAGGGTAATCTGATCCAACGGCTGACCTGTCCCTCAAGACGCATGATAGCTGTGCCATAGTTAGATTGTACAACAGTTTGCGGATCCCTGTGTAGCCATATTCCTAAGTATTTTACAGTGTCAGTGCACCAAGTTAAAGGAAAATTCAGGTCGAATTGGTGTGTATTATACGTGAGGGGCAGAATGACCGATTTGGACCAATTGATTCCCAGACCGGAGAACCACTCAAACCGGATATATTCCCTAATGAGTTGAGCAAGGTGCAGAGCAGGATCCTGCACGTACAACACCATGTCGTCCGCATACATGGAGACGGCCAAATGGCATTGAAAAAATCATAATGCTCAGAATACATGCCAGTGGCTCGAGCACGAGTGCAAAGAACAAGGGCGATAATGGATACCCTTGCTGTGTGCCGCGTTGTATACAAAAAGCTTCCGGTAGTTGCCCATTAATACTTACACGTGCCACTAGGTTGGCATACAGCGGTTTGATCCAGTTGGTGAAAATAAAGGGCACACCCATGTGGTGCAGAATGGCAAGCATATATGACCAGGAAATAGAATCAAAAGCGTTTGCAGCATCTAAAAGCACTGCTACAGGGTAGGTTCAAGCACATGCATTACAGCAAAGAGCGTTCGTAAATTATGAGATGTAGAGCGGGTGGGAACGAACCCAGACTGATCAGGGAAAGCTATAACGGGGAGGTGTAATTTCAATCTATTCGCCAATACCTTTGCTAACATTTTAACATCTGTGTTTATTAAGGATAAAGGTCGATAAGAATCACACCAATCGGGTGGTTTCTCAGGTTTTAATAATGTGATCACCAGTGCCTCGCACAAGGTTGGCGGCAAGCACTGAGTCTGGTATGATTCCTCGTATAACTGGAGGAGGCAAGGGGCTAGCAGATCTATGTACTCTTTATAAAATTCTGCTGGCAATCCATCGGTACCAGCCGACTTCCCATTAGACAGCGCGATAATAGCTTCCAGTATTTGGTCTAGAGTAAGAGAATGCATTAAGATCTCTTGCTGTCCTCGCGAGAGCCACACCAGCGCAACATCATCAAGATATTGCGCAAGTTCTGTCTCGTCTGCAGTTGGACGATGTGCATAAATCCCCGCGTTGTACGTTGCAAAGGTTTGGAGTATACGGGGTGTGTCGTAATGCATAGTGTCGCCTGCAGTGACTGCTTCGATTAGACAAGTTTTATGGTGGGGTTCAGTTATGCGGCTGGCCAGTGCTCTGGCTGGCCTATCACCTTCACCATAGTATCGCGCTTTGCTCCGGCGAGACATATGTCTGATTTCAGCCACATCATTATATTCTGTGACCTTAGCCTTGATGAGCGCCAATGTAGCAGGATCTGCTGTAGCATCGTATCTGCATTCAAGTCTCGCTCAAGTGTAGTCATAGTGCTGACCAATGATTTTAGTACTCCGGCCTGAAGACCTATGCATGCCCCCCAAATGGTCACTTTAAAAGCTTCCCAGAGAGTCTCCACAGTTTGAACAGCCCCAGTGTTGTGTGAGAAATAGTCGGAGATAGCTTCACAAATGCCTTCACAAAAGGTATGGTCCATTGAAATTGGGAGGGGAGGTAAGATGGTAGTGCCATACTGAGGAACACTGAGGAATGGTCTGAAAGCGATCGAGGTAGATGTTTAATCTGTCCAGACCATGTACATACTTCTTGCGTACCCAGCCAGTAGTCTATAAGGCAGTGGCGTCACTAGGGTTGGTGTCACCCGGTGCGGGTAACTCATGGTGTCACTCCCTCACAACTTACCGGATGGATCAACTCACCCTCTGCCTGCACCATGTCCCCTCTGCCTGCACCATCTCTCCCTCTGTCTGCACCATCTCCCCTCCACCTGCACCATTTCACCCCCTGCCTGCACCATCTTTCCCTCAGCCTACACCATATCATCCTCTGCCTACATCATCTCCCCTCTGCCTACACCATCTCCCCTCTGGTTGCACCATATCTCCCTGTGTCCACACTATCTCCCCTCTGTCTGCACCATCTCCCCTCCGCCTGCACCATCTCTCCCTTTGTCCACACCATCTCCCTTCCGCCTGCACCATCTCTCTCTCTCTCTCTGCCTGCACCATCTCTCCCTCTGCCTGCACCATCTCCCCCTCAGCCTACACCTTCTCACCCTCAGCCTACACCTTCTCACCCTCTGCCTGCACCATCTCCCTCTCTGCCTGCACCATCTCACCCTCTGCCTGCACCATCTCCCTATCTGCCTGCACCATCTCCCCTCCGCCTGCACCATCTCCCCCTCTGCCTGCACCATCTCCCCCTCTGCCTGCACCATCTCCCCTCCGCCTGCACCATCTCCCTCTCTGCCTACACCATCTCCCCCTCTGCCTGCACCATCTCCCCTCCGCCTGCACCATCTCTCCCTCTGTCTGCACCATCTGCAGCAAGTAAAACATTTCCTACACACCCTTGAAATTTTCGGTCTTTCACAAAATATAGTAACTGCAACGCCTCTAGCCGGGCATATGTTAGATGGTATATGTTCGAATTTTTCATCATTGGAACACCACCCTTTCATACCTCAAATTTGGTCTAACCATAATGTTTTTCCGTTTAATATAAAGGATTTCTGTCCACCCAAAATAGGGAAAAACCACCCCGACAAGCCACCATAACGTCTCAAAAGTGGACAGCCATCGCTAAGAGTATTACGCTCAAGCAATCAGTTCAAGCTCTAATCCCCATTACGACCGATAATGTCGAGCAAGACTCCAAAAATTTCCACACCTGGATACCATCGGCTACATCTGATTTAGTTCATTCAAGATGCCTTAGGAAAAGTAACAAACCTAAAAAGATAAGTGCCCCATGGTACTCACCGTATCTCATTGAATTTCGCCTCCAGTGTAGGAAATGCGAACGAAAATGGAGAAAGGATTATGACCCTATGGCAAAGGAGCTCTTTATAAAGAAAAGGAATAAATATTTTGCCTGCGTAAAAATGGCCAAAAAAATCTATTACACCACAATGATTTCTGAGGTGCAGCAAAAACAAAAACTGTATTTGACATAGTGAAATCATTCACCCATCTGAAAGCCTTGCAAACAGAAATCCCTCCCTCTCAGGCCTTCTGCGATCAAATCGCAGACTACTTTGAGGAGAAAATAAGCCTCATCCAGAATGACTTCCCACAAACAATTTTGTGTAAACCTAATGATATGAAAGACGTTCCGGCCTTAATGTATGAACCCCTTAGAGTGTTTGGGCCTCCCACTCTTGTTTCTACAAGGGATGCCATTTTATCTTGTAAATCGGGATCACCTTCAGATGCTTGTCCTCCGTTCATCCTCCACCAAATTGTGGACATAATAAATCCCATCGTTAACAGAATTTTGAATGATTCATTGAGCTCAGGCATCGTCCCTAAAAACTGGAAAAAAGTCACTGTGAAACCCCTCATGAAAAAACAGAATACAAATCCAACAGAGCTATCCAACTTACACTCCATTTCCCTCTTACCAATACTTGGTAAACTAACAGAAGCCATGGTCCACCAAGAACTCAAATTTTGTGGAAATTAATGGCATCCTTCACCAACAACAATCCGGCTTTCGCCCCAAGCATTCCACGGAAACGGCTCTAATGGAATTAACGGACTCCATCAAAATAATCCAAGATGAAGGAAAGAACGCCGTCCTGATATTACTTGACTTATCGGCGGCGTTCGATACCATCTCCCATGATATACTTATTGACAGATGGAGAGGAATCGGCGTAACGGACAGAGCGCTGGATTGGATCTGTTTATTCCTCACAGATAGAACTCAACCCGTATCTCTAGGGAAGTTTATTCCAAAGGAAAAAAAATGATGGCAGGGGTCCCTCAGGGCGCAATCTTGAGCCCTCTTCTTTTTAATATATATATGGCGTCCCTCCTTACCCTCATTGAATCCCACGGTATTTGTGTTACTTCATATGCTGACGATACACAATTAATTGTATCACTGGATAAAAATTCTACCAGAGCGGAACAAAATGTTCAAATCTGCTTAACGGAGATCTTCCAGTGGATGGAGAAAAACCACCTAAAATGTAATTCCAGTAAAACGGAATTTTTACCTATCGGGAAAACCATTGAGTTCTGCCCTAGCAAATGGTGGCCTGAAGGTACCACCCCACCACCTGTGTCGGTGGAGTCGGCACCGAATCTGGGTATTCTCTATGACACTGCTCTCTCATTTGATCTTCATGTAAAATAGATGGCAGGTTGCTGTTTTAATCTTATTAAATCTTTGAAGACATTTTTTTCATTTTCTTCCTATAGAAGCGCGGAAATCCGTAGCAGTTTCTCTTATACTCTCTCGTCTTGATTACTGCAACGGATTGATGGCAGGGGTCAAGAAACAAACTTTACAAAAACTCCAGAATGTTCAGCATGCAGCAGCCCGGCTGGTGCTCAACCTGCCCAGGAAATCCTTTGCATCTGCAGCCCTTTAAACCCTGCACTGGCTCCCGATCCACAAAAGAATTATTTTTAAGATTTTATTGACTATCTTCAGAGCGCTTAATGATACCGGACCAAAGTATCTAAGAAATAGATTTACCCGCTACAATCCCACCAGAGCCTTAAGTTCAGCAGGGCATAATCTTGCGAACATCCCAAAATTTTCCCTTAAAACAAAAGGAGGCAAAACACTTGCTGTCCTGGCCGCCAAGGTGTGGAATCTGATGCCAATGGATCTGAGAAAGCAGCCCACGGAGGCTGCATTTAGGAAAAGGCTTAAAACTTGGATATATAACTTAAAAGACACTTACGTATTGACTATTATTTAGCGCACTCTCTCAGTTTTATGTTACTCCTCCCAGCCCCAGGATGCTCCTTTCGGAGCGACAGTTTTGCGCTTTACAATTAATATATAACATAACATAACATCTCTTCCTCTGTCTGCACCATCTCCCCTCTGCTGCACCATCTCACCCCCTCCGCTGCACCATCTCTCTCTCTGCCTGCACCATCTCACTCTCTGCCTGCACCATCTCTCCCTCTGCCTGCACCATCTATCCCTCTGCCTGCACCATCTCCCCTCCGCCTGCACCATCGCACCCTCTGCCTGCACCATCTCCCTCTCTGCCTGCATCATCCCTCTCCCTCCACCTGCATTCCCTCCCCCACCTGCTGCTCTTTTAACCCTTACCTCGTCGCCTTCTCCACCCCCCACCATGGTTTCTCCCTCTGAATTCGTGTGCGCGCCGCTGAGGATAAGTTTAAATAGACAGAGCAGAGGCGAGGCTGCAGAGCTGTGTTACATACACAGCGTAACCAGATGGTGTCACCCCATGCAAGGGTGTCACCTGGTGCGGTCCGCACCCCGCACCCTCCTAGTGACACCACTGCTATATGGGACCAAGCTTGACCTGCATAAGAGTGGCATGTACCTTCCCGAGAGCATGGGTGTTGCAGTCACCAAAGATCTATAAGCCCCTGCGTCACAATACCATCGCGCACTGACTCAGCAGCCTTCTTGGGGGAAGGGTCGACCGTAAATACTCTATTCAATATAGGGTCTCAAACCACAGTAAAATCACCCCCACAAATGAGGGTTGAGGAGGGTAATTTGTAGAGCTTGCCCCAAAGCATATCATAAAAGGCAGGGTCGTCAACATTCGGACCATACAAATTGACGATAATCAACTGCGTACCATAGAGTGTTCCCTGCATTATTATGTATCGCCCCCTCATCTTCCTCTACGTGGGTGGGTACAAAAGGAATGCCCTTCTTTATGAGAATCAGAACACCCTGTTGCAGGGATTCTGCTCAGACACAGAACTGTGCACAGAGACTCAGGACCTCAGTGAATTAGGGTGTGCCAAAAACTCACCTTAGTACCCAAAATTCCCTACCAGACTAGCATCAGTGTCTAATTTGATCTTCGTCCTATAGCAAAGTAACCAATGATTAGCCAACCCAGAGCATGCGACTTAGGATACCTCAGGTAAAGTGGGAAACATGAGCACTCTTTCGTTATACTCTCATACCAGTCCAGAACAGGGAGTCACAAGCAAGTTTAAAATGTTTATTTTAACGCCGTGATCTCAGGTGCAGCATTGTAGCTAATACAAGCAGACATATGATAAGAAATAAGATTGTCAGCATAGTTACTATTCCATCAAATACAAAGGGAGTAGGCATATTATAATGCTAAATGGAAACAGGTCAAATATTTACCCAAATTTCACCTTTCCTTGCTAGTAGGTTATTTTATAACTAAATAAGGTCTCTTAGGCTTGAATAGGCGACCCTATACCTCAGAGATTAGCAGGAGTGAATCACATTGAGTACTACACAAGCTCTCAGCATACGAATGTTCTCCAAGTGTGTTCAATCATGCCTACACAGTGTATTATTAAAGGCACCAGTATCTGAGCTGTTCACAGCTGCATATATGTTATGTCTAGAACGTGCGCTGATCAGTTCAAACAACAGCAACAGTGTTGATATAACCTTGAAGGCCTCGGCACTCACTGTACAGACTAAGCTTACGAAGCAAGTCTAGTAAATTAGAAAAACAAGTTCTTCTCATGTGAAGCAAAACACTCAGTCTAACTCTAAACAATAGCTAACGTGTGTCTGGAAAATGGAATTTCGTTGTTCTAGGTTCTAGGTGTTCAGGACTTTCTTGGACCCATTTCCTATGAATCAAACCTGAAGTCTTTCTATCAGCCCCAGGCAGGCAACAAAACCTATCATCACTTTTAAACTCTTCTGCTCTGCCTCTTTCTTCAGAGCACATGACCAAGATGCAAATACAGATAGAGGCAAACAAAGAGTTAGCTCATAGAGGACGCTGCGGAGGTCAATTACTGCTCACAATGCCCATATATAAAACATATATTATCCCTGCTCGATCCTTTCAGACATTAGCCATTCTCACAGGAATACTGATAAACTTTACACTTAAATACTTCTATTTAAAAGCGCTGCACAGGTCCATGATCACTGCTGAGTTGAGACATGATTATGAAGACGATTGATCAACCAAGACATCAATGGTCTGGAAATCAACGAAGGATCCATTTATTCTTGATTCAGGACAATGACAATGGTTATACACCTAAAGCAGGTCAAGGTTGAGCGTCCTTAAGGATTTCTGAAATGCCAGCATTCCTACCAGCAGAATGTAGTTCAAAGTATCCTCTTTCCGTAGTAAGAGCAACCAATCTATCTCCATCGCAGAGATAAATCCAGCCACGCTTATCGTAACACTGCCCAAAACCCCATAGAGGTTCCCAACAAGAACGGGTATGATCAGAATCCCAACGGAGACCGCCAGACTCATGGAATGGCCCACCATGTGCCGGCTCTCTGGGGTGAAGTAATCGAAGAATGTGGCCAACAATAACCCACCTCCAAGGTAGAGATTGGCAGTGGAATGGTCACCAGTCAACCAGTGGAATCCGAAGGCAAGGAGCGGAAGGCCGATGACAGAATACATCCAAGCGCCAGTCTCGATAAGACTCTCAAGGTTCAGTCCTAGAGGAACGAGAAGAAAGCCAGCTGCTCCCAGGGCTGAGGTGACGGCTTGCAGGAGGAATCCTGCTGCAGCCCCTCGATTGACCTCAAAAGTGCGAACCGCTGAGTGGACAGCCACAGTGGACAAAAGGACATGCGTGACAGCAGTGGTCCATTCGGGATGGAGGCCGGACATGGTGGCCTGACAGCTGCGATGGGGATCACAAAGCTGGCCGCGGTCATCCAGGAGGCGGCGCCAGAGGCCGTCAGCAGAACCAGTCTGCAGGACTACGAAGGTGAGGATGGGCCACGCGAGCAGGGTGGGAGCTGCAGAGCGCTGCGGGACTAGCGCGAGATCTGCATGCAACCAGCCTATCCAATTTAGTAACAGGAATGAACATACATGTTCCTCAAGAACCGGAGCCTCTAGTACCGTCAGAGGACAACTCGGATTTACTTCAATATAACTGCGTGCCAGGAATTAATGCGCAGCTGCAAAAATATTCAAACGTCCCAGGACTCAATGCATCGCTGCAAAGGCCATAATCCAACCGCCAGTACAAAGCAATTCATGAGCAACTATGGGGCTCATCAGTTGATCAAAATCTGCTTTGGGAGACATCGTACTGCAGAGAAGCAAATCCAGAGCCCATTCGAAATCGCAAGCTCAGGCAATGAAAGACAGGCTGGACGCATGTGAACAAGGAAAATCGAAACGATAATCCATAAGCTGCACTCAATGCAGCCAGAGGCAGTGCTTCATAGAAATCAAGCATTCGGTTGTGGAGCAGCAACATCCGGGGCAAATCGTCTTGTGGCAAGGGTTTGTGCATCCATTCTTAAATAAACAAAGTAGTAGAAGCACTCCGGCAACCAGAGCGAGCATCAAGGGAAATCCACCAAAAAGGCTGGAGAAAATCGAATGAAAAAATGCCGGGAACACACCGATTATAGTTTGGAAAGAAGTCACAAGGCCACTATTAACAACTTTAAAAAAGTGAGCCAGCCCTGTGGTCGAGGAAGCATTAAAGATAGTGTGAATTAACTCCCCGAAATGCAGGGGGCAGATCCGTATTTAATAAGGCATGCACTTCTGTACCAGTGTTTGCCACGTGAAGGACAAATGTTTCACAGGCAGATGTAAGGGCGACTTCTTTCTGGGACAAAAGAGCTCTTATTCGACTCATCTTGTTGAACTCTGCTTTCAAGGTCGGAATCAACAGCCAGATGCAAACATCCAGCTTCCCACTTTGAGGGAGGAAACATTACGTTTATACAACAAACTACACGTTGGGAGACCGTAACGATGTAAGGAATTCCAGCCAGCATCCCACAACAATCTTCATTATTTAAAAGTAAATAACTACAGTTCGCTAGTAATGTGAATGTGGGTGTGATAGCAGGCGTTGGTGTACCTTTTAAGACACAAGCCAAATTAGGTGCATTCTGATTACACGAGTCATGCAATTGGATATTCCTACACACTAACGAGTGATCAGGTGTTTTTGTGCAATCTACACCATTCAAATAAACCTCTTTTCCCTCCCTCAGGCACCTATAGGTAAATGGTAGTGACCAAGCTTCATGGAGATAAGCGGTGCCCAGAGGTTCATACCTGCCAATTGCATAATACTTCATGCAAGCTTCGAATTTGAACAAAGGAAAAGGTAATGTTATTAACCCATGGATAAGCCACACAGCGGAATTTGTCTCGGCCACAGAAAACGGCAAAGGTTCTAACTTTTCAATATGTAACATAGTGAGAGAAGTTGGCCTGATATATGATGTCTCCAATTCTGGGGGCACCTTGTATCAGTCCAAACAATCCCTTATGGTGTCAGGTTGTAAGTCAACCTTATACACAAGCTATCCTAAGGGTAGCATGGACTAAGCAGCCTTAAAGGCTTAACTCAAGAGGTCGTGTTAAACAAGCTGTTTTACCAATCACAATCCTGTAATATCAAATGAACGACACCACACAAGTTATATATTATAAAAATATAAGTATTTATTCCTAGAATAATCCTCTATACTCTTTATGAGTCTAGAAGCACAAGCGTTTAAACAAAAGCACAGTTAAACATATAAAAATTGCACAATTATGGATGAGGCCCATGGGCCACTCAAACCATATACTAAAATAGTGGTATAAGTATCACTAATCGTACAGTGGTCAGGCCTAGGGCCTGGGGAATCTCTGGGAGCAATCGGGACTAGCAATGCTGAAGTCGGGAAAAGCCCGCGGAATTCGGGTGCAGTGCTTAAAGCACACACATGCACCAATGCAAAGTCAATGGTGCGTAAAAGTTATCGAGTTACTGTTTTAAGAGTCTTCCGACTGACCTAGAAGGACAAAACTTTAGACATAGACACTAGAGGTGTATACCAGTACAGGAGCACCGGCGTTCATGAGTTACCTCTCCCACAGGAAGCGGGTGCACATGGTAAAGTAGTGTCGGCTTTCGTCGTGTAGATCTATGGAGCCTGGAGATAAAGATGCTGCAGGCGGCCAGAAGAGAAGTGTCCGGTGCGATCCAAGGGTGGATCGAAGATGTAGATGACCTGAAAGCAGAGGGGACAGAGTCTGGGTCACTCAGCAGTGACCAGGGTGGAACCAGGAAGGAACCAGGCAATGTCGGGCGCAATCAGGTCGATGTCGTGAAGCTTGTCTCCGCTGCCATGTGGACTCTGGGGCACCGAGGATGTCCAGGAGTGGATCACGCGCTGTCCCACGCAGGCTCTCGCTGTCAGCGGTGTCGGCTTACGGATCGGAGCAAACAACCCTTGGCAAGCGCAACCCACGCAGGATTCGAAGATTGCTTCTTACTCGGACCAGGAGGGTCAGAGCGGGTGCTCCTTTTCAGGGGAGCGAGGGCAAGTCTGGAGCAACCAGACTCACGAGTTAGATTCAAAGGTTCGTCGGTACTGGGGCCGCTAGCCAACGGGCAAGCGACCGGACCAACGCGTTGAGCCAAAAGATGCATAAGGGCCCCACGCAGCACTCGGTGAGTGTAGAGGGGTGAGCTTCGGTGCTAGAGTGGCTCAGGGCTGGGGCTTCTCAAACCCCAATGCACAGCTTCGAGGGTGCCTCGGGAGCTGCACGGTCAGCGCCTCGTGGTCTTTCCAAGATGGCCGGCCCCACGCTTCCGGTCGCCTCCACGGGTCTCAGCTCTGCAGGGACTGTGGATTGGACTGTTTGAAGGCAGGCACGGTGGGTCTTGTTGATCTCTGTCGCTCGAGTTCCAGCGGGAACTGCAACAAAGCATACGTCGAGGTGCTGGATGGTGCCTGTTTGCACAGGGTGGTCACTCCTTGACCACAAGGGAGATTCTTCAGTCTTCTACGTCGAGTAGGATGTCGAAGGGTCCAGAGTTTTGTTTCATAAGTTTCAGTCAGGATAATCTGAGTGGGATTGGCACTGCTCCCATTCTTATACCAATCTAGGGGGCTGGATTACCTGCTAGGTCCCTCCTATGGGTGGGACCCAGGAAGGGGGTGGTTATACCCCTTTCCCTTTGTCCAGGGTCGCGCTGGGACTGGGGCTGGTGTGCCCCAGAACCGGTTTGACCGGATTGTGCAAAGGGAAGCCTTGTGCGCCCCAGGCACTGTCTAGTTTCTTTTAGCCCTCCCTGCCCCAATACACTATCTCCTGTCTGGGGAGGTGTAGCACCTCCCTGCGACAGGAAACCCTTTGTCCAGGCCTCCTCTGCCAAGTTTCGGTCAGCAGCAGGAGGTCAGACTCGTGTCGGTGGCAGCAGCATCCATTTTGTGATGCTGAGGCTCTGGTTAGGATTAACCGCGTTTTAGTAAAGTAACATGTCTTCTCCCTCTAGAAGGGTGGGATGCTATCTCCGTCAACAGGACTGTCGAGGGGATAGTATTCCAAATCGTATGACACCTTACACGACATGTTTTGATAAAGCCAAACCAAAGTTAGCACATAATTATAAGTATAAGTATAAGTGGATTATAATGCACTTAAGAGTATATGGTATGGCAATATCCCGGAACAGCTAAGGGAGTTGTTCCCGACAGCTGCAGACAGGCTCAGCTTATGCTCGAGCACCATCTCACGTAAAACCAAGCACTCTGCCTCCAGGTTTGATAAGGCCTGCCATAGGAGTGACTTATAGGTTTATATGTGTCCAAATATAGGTTTAGATATAGCTATACTATATCTAAGCAAGGGGTGATTACACCACCTTGCCCCAGCTGAGTGTTCAGCCAGTTGTGTCAATTTAAGAACCAGCCAGGGGTGGCAAAAGCTATGCTGCAGCCCCTGGTAGGCCTTGGATGCACCTATGCCCTTGGCACCGATGGTGCACTGGATAGGGGCTGACAAGGTGTCCAGTACCAAATTGGTGACGTACCTATAGTACATGTCTGTGAATTTAGAGAGAGAACAGCAGGCTGTGGGTCTGATTAGCAGGCCCACAGCCACATTAAGTTGAAAACCAGTGAAGCAAAAAGCAAAAATTGGGGTGACCATAGGATAGCAGACCCTACTCTCCTACACATAGAAAAAGTTGCATCTTTCATAGACATAAACTGCTGTTTGTCAGTCAAATTAAAAGGGGCAAACAATGAGGACGTGTTAATGTAGTCCCAAGGCACCTTCCCTGCCTTCAACGTTTGTAAAGTCCAGGCAAACTGCATAATAGAACGCAATTGATTTTGGCCATGGTACAAAACAGAGACATCTTCTTGCACAATATCAACAACAGACGAAACAATATCATCTAATGTGTAAATGCGGGAAGTAATTGTGTTAATGCTGTTATCTACAACTGCGAGCACTTTTTCTAAATTTGCTTTATCTATAGCTCTTAAGCAGGAAGCCGCCTTAATTTGGGACAGCTTCCAAACTTCGTTGTAAATCCACCTTTTGGATCTGCCGGAAGCAGGGCCTTTGACAAAGTCATTCAGATCAACATCGTCAGTCAATTTAGACAAATTAATCTTAACTGACACTAACTTGGAGTGTTTGAGCCAATTCTGACACAGCTTGCCTACGGAATAGGTAGTTACAGAATGGTCACTCTCAAAACGGGGATCCACCCTAACCTGTGTGTAGCCAGGGGCCAAACCCAAAAAACGATATTGGCAGGAATCTGCACTTCTGTGCCACAACAACCAACCCTTAGGATCCAAATTGGGTATGTTAAAAGTAGAATTCAGCAACAGGGTCTGTAAATCTCTGATGGAACTACTGGTATTATTATCCCAACCGGGGTACTCTTCCAATTATGGAAAAGAAGGAGCATTACATTTTTTAGCAGTAGCCAATCCAAAGCAGGTGGTTTGTGAAATAGTCGAATTTAAAAACAACATATGGCTTGGGATGAGACATACACGGTGCAAAGCCTCAGTGCCTTGCACTTGCCAACTTTTAGAACACCAAACAGATTTAAGATCAATAGTATCTTTCCACAGTTCATAGCCCCCAACAGCTAATTGGTCAAGAAAGGACTTGGAATATAACAATTTTGTGTGGGTATGTCTAACTTTGGAAAAGGACTTTTTGGTCATCTTAAAATAAAATGCATTAGGATTTGACTGATTGAAATCAGTAAAGTAAGTGAATCTCTTTAAAAGAAAATTTGAGCTGCCTTCCACAGGTGAAGGGCAATGTTCCCATTGCGTATAATTAACCATATTCCTCCTAGTGTTTGCCTTATGCAGGTAGTGATTGCCATAGTGTTGATAACAGAACAAATCACCATAATTAGCCGAATCTAAATATAAATCCTCAGCATCAAAAGCAGCATAATATTTCAAATCGGAAAACAAAGCCTCTAAGGCTTGAACATCCCAATCATCAGCGCGTATTTTTTTTTAATCACATCCCCCATAGAAACTCTTAGTACATTTGGGACATTTTTAACCTCAGCGGGACCATGAATTTTAAATTTAACAGCATCTCATACAATCCCATCTAAGACGGGCCAAGCAGTAATATTTACAAACTCAGGTCCCTCTTCAATCTGTGTGATGAGGAATGGGGTGACAATAATCCATTAATATGTCGAATAGCAGTTCTCTCTTCAAAGTAATGTCCATTCACAAGACGGAAAAAATACACCACAAATCCAATTGACATAAACAAAAAAATTGAAAAAAGCACCAACCAAATGTAAGTCCAGTGTTGCAAAACCAGAAATTTTTGAATGGGACTTCGATAGGGTAGAGTTAGTGTCAAATAAAAATCTGGACTCAGTGGCCAATCAAGTTTACAAATCGGGCATCGATAGGTCTGTGGGGTAAGTCTACTCAGTATCATCAAGATGAGCATCAGGTGGGGTATTCAATAAAGGACTTGAAATTGCAGGCATCTCGTAGGCAACATCAGGCCTGTTGTTAATAGCCGGAGCCAAAACAGAATTTCTCAGTATCGATGGACAGGAGACCGCAGGTGTCATACTAAGAAGAATCGGCCACTCTGTGTAATTTTACATTGTCAATGGAGATTCACCTTTTTTCCTTACAACCTGGAAGTTGTGGTAAAATGACTGTTCTTGTGCCCTGCATGCCAAGTACAGGAACTGGAGCTCGATATAAGGGACAAAATTCTTTCTTTTTCTCGATCTTCTCTCAGACCAGTTCTCCAACTCTGGGTAGCCAGCCAACTACCGGAATCTGCTATTGCAGCATCAGATGTGGAGGGCAAGGTTTCCTCTGCAAGACTGTCTCTTGTATAGTCTGTTAAACATTACAATGTTCATCTACGTCAAAGGGGGCAGCTGCCGTCACCGGGTCTAGACCTTCAAGGTCCAGGACAAACATTTTGATTCCAAAAAGCATCTCGTATGGGGTCCCCCCACCCAGAGACCTTCTAGGGAGATTATTAAGTGCACGCTGTATGCCATTGAGATGGGCTAGCCAGTTCCGACCGGTACCTATAACCCTAGCTGTAAATTATTGCTTTAAGTCACGGTTCATCCGCTCCACAACACTATTAACCTCAGGTCGGTATGGAGACGAAAATTTAGAGGCGAACGCTGGACCCTGGTCCGAATGGAAGGTGCCACACGCAAACATTCCTACAAAGACTCGCAAATCTCTTATGACAGTTCGTGAATCAGCACTTCGGTGGGGCCACAACTATACAAAACGCGTGCAAGAATCAACTGCAACTAAGATGTACTTATACGCAGTATCTGAAGAAAAAGGACCGCAGTGATCCAAATAAACACACTCAAGTGGTTTATTGGAAATGTACAACTGAGTCGAAGCCAGGCGCGTAGCAGTCGAAGGCTGGATCTGCTGGCAAATGTCACATTGAAGGACATAATCACTCGTTTGTTTATACAGTCCCCGCCACCAAAAACGTTGTTATAGCTGAGATACAGAAGCCGAAAAGCCCGCATGCGCGGACGCAACACCCTCATGGGCAGCTGTAATCAGCGCTGACCTGCGGTCCGTGTTGGGAATCAATCTGTCACCGACGTCTGGTAGTTTCACATAGGGAAATTTATCAGGACTTCAATGATCGGAATACTTTGAAGGAAATCCAGTAGGGTATTTACTTCCCTTCCCAGTAGCGGCAATTGCTGCCAAGATGTCATCATCAGTCATCAATCTTACTTTTGGAACGTGTAACTGCTGCAACCAAATATGTCGAACTGCTGTTTTTTTGGCCCAATCGGCCAAACTATTGCCAACAGCGTGAACTCCCACACGCTGATGACCAAGAGTATGAATTACATACACAAGTGGCAGTTGCTCTTTAAGTTCAGCCACTCGAACCCAGATCATTTTATGTTTTATTGTGCTACCTTTGGAGTCACTATAGTCTTTCTGAGTCCAAATGAACAGATTGTCATTGTAAGACTGAACACAGTAGTAAGAGTCACTCACAATAAGAGTTGTCACACCAGGGTCTGTGTACTCCAACGCAAGCATCAGAGCACGGACCTCTGCTAACTGGGCGGTACAGTCCCCTAATGTCTGTGTATGTACGACATCGGACTTGAATTCCCCATTCACCATGGTACTGACCACAATCGCACTCGCTGAGACGTATGCGTGCTTAGACCCATGCACAACTTGCGCTGAACCATCAGTGTAAATGATACAATGGAAATCCTCCAAAGAGCGCATAGTCAACGGGGCAGGATAAACAAATTCATACTGCAAGAACTCCTGTGACCGTAAGGAGGCGTCAAAAATGAAAGTGTCATCCGCAGATGTCAATGATGTTGCCCATTGTATCCACCGTGGGTGCAAAGCTTTAGAATTAGGTACACTGCCTCCAAGGCAGGATACGGGGTATCAACCAACATGCGTTTCCCCTGCAACAGTGAGCGTTCCTTCAGAATCGCCATTTGCACTGCTGTCAAAACTTTTTCCACAGTGGAAAACCGCTTTTCAGCTGAAGTGTACAAGTGTGACTTGTAAGCGATAAGTACTGTGTCACCTTCGTTAAAAGTAAGGTATGTGAAACCCAACACCCCAGGGACGATTCTTATCACTAGGTTGGAATTTAGATTCTAGAAGATCAGCCTGCAAGGATTGCAAAATGGCCGAATGTTCAGGCAGCCAGCACGATTTGGTAAAAGTCGGTTATATGAAAGCATATGATGGCTTGATACGCTGGGCATATTCGGGAATATAAGTACGCCAGAAAATCAAAAATCCCAGCAAAGATTGCAATTTTTTCAGTGTTGTAGGAGCGCGAAGTTGTGCGCATTTCTCCAAGAAGTGAGGAGCCAATCATCGACCTTCATTGTTGAGCTCATAGCACAGGAACAACACTGTGTACTCTGCAATGTGAGATTTTGCAAAGTTAAATTTGTAACCAAAGTCCGCAAAGTTGATAATTATGTGGTCAACGCGGCACAGATGCGCCCATATCTCGTCGCCTGTGAGATAAATGTCATCCACATACGAACACGCATCTGGGTCGATTCTCTCTAAAGGAGAAACTATACAGGCAGCAAACACACTTGGACTATTCTTATAACCCATTGCTAAACGTTTGAATTTGTTCTGTGTGCCACCACTGGTGAAAGCGGTCCATTGACTACTTAAATTGGAAAGATTGTGGGCAAATAAACCATTGGATATGTCAAGTGTGGTTTTAAACCTTTTACGCACCAGACCATCCACCTGGGCAGAGTCGTGGGTATTCTGTACTGCACAGGTACGGCAATGCGAGTTTAGATGCCGGTTATCCTATACCAAACGTTAAGAACCGTCAGACTTGGTCACAGTAAAAAGAGGGCTATTCATCGGAGACACACAAGTTCCAATTACACCTTGATATTCCAATTGTTCAAGGATTTCTGCAAACAAAGCCTTTGCTTCATGCAAAGGATATTGAGGTTGAGGCTGTGGCATAGACCGCAAGGGAATCTCATGTTGGGGGGAGAATTTATCCCAACCACAGTGAGTACGGTACAAAGCAGGCACAAGGACCTTAGCCCACTCTTCTGCAAAATTCAGCGCATGCTCCTTTGACACGGTGTGCGCAAAACTAGGGAGGATTACCTCCTCCCCTCTCGGAGCTGCGAGAACAATAGGTGGGGGCCAATCAGCCTCCGCTAACAAATGTCATACGTAGTTGTAAGATTTTCTCAAAATACCCCTTTTATGGTACGTTGTATGTCACCTTCAATTAAAAGATCGATTTCAAAAAGCCTATCAGGGGAAGCTACTCTGGTATCAGCTGTCTCAACAACGAATTTGTCGGTCGCTGTCACCTTCAGTAGTGCATGCAGGGCCTCTCGCACAATGGTAATCTCCGCTGCGCTGTCCAACAGCGCCAGTGCCACGTCTGATTCCGAATTTCTCACTATCTGTGGCATATCTCCCTGTTAAAGCAGCAACTTTTTTTCTGAAACGGGTCTTTTCTGTGAAGAATCGTCCTGCTTGCCTTCTCTGTCTTTCGGGCGGGGCTGGTCGCGATTCTGCTGGCCCATGTGTCCTGCAAAGACCGAGGGGAACGTTGATCAGGAACCTGAAAACGATCAGGCGACTTAATCGTACTGAGGTGGCGTAAGTCATAAGAACGCTCAGTAGACGCAGGCACTGGTGACGCGGGACAGGACTCCTGTTTCTGTTGTTGTTTTCCCTGTTTTTTGTTTTTGTTCCAATTTTGCTTTGGAGCTTTGGGTTGATCTTCTTTCTCAGACTTCGAATCTGGAGTTTGTTTTTTATCTTTGGTAGAAAAGGGCTTGAAACCTAAACTATTACGGCCTATGGTCTTATAAGCCGCCGTAATAGTTCTCGGTAACTGACGGGGTTTATCGGCATCGGGGACCTCGCGAATGGCATTAGACACTTGGAAGTTAACCGCATCTCCCTTGATATTAGAAAGGACGAGATCGGAAACTACGTCAAATGAGCCTATGAGTCTCATTCCCAATTCAACCGCAGCCTCACGTCCATGTTCATCTTGAACACGTTTAATGACCGCGGCAGGACAGCCATTGACTGAGTGCCGAAGCACCTCATGTACACTACCACAAAAATTCTACCCCATGACTCGCAGTCACCGGCCTCCGGTACCAAGTCCTTGGGCAAACTAATTGTAAGAATCCTGTGTTTTTCTACCGGACTCTAATTAGGAAAAACTGCTTCTAGCTGGTCAAATTTCTCGGCAAGCCAGAAAGGTATATCATCCTTATCCTAGGGACACTTGCCCATAACCATATTAACCATGACTGGACTAAGGTTCATCCCGCTCGGTCCAGCTGAGAGCGCCGCAACACAAGGAGCCCCACCCTGTAAATTGCGGGTAATATATTGAACCAAGGATCTAATAACACCAATTGCGGAGGTATATAGGGGCCTCAACTCGGCAACGGAGACTGGCCCCGCATGAAGATGTGGGATAAATCCAGCAAAAACAGGCCAAGAAGCGCCTGGAATGGACAAAGGACCTAATCTAATCGCCGTTAAACTGTGGGGAAGGGCGACATTAAACCAAACACGGTGCTGCCATGCAGAAATCGGAATTTCCTGTGTCCTATATAGAACATATTCCACAGGCAAGGCTGTGTGAGTATAAGTGTGGAACTCCTGAGTAGCCACATCCACAGCGGAAAATGTCACCCATCAGTAGAAAATCTCAAACGGGTAAGCTACCTCAGCACTCACAACCCAAATAACCGCCATGCCCCCCAAGGCGACGTTATAAGCCTGCAAATGATTGCGGACCGCAATGTGACTATGCTGCGGTATGTCAATGTCACCCATAACGACAGACAGAATAGGTACAATGCAAAACAATGTAGCACAACTGGGTAGTAATTCAAAAGGAAACTGTTTTGAAAGATTCAAGCTTGGGGGCGTGGCCGACCGAGCAGCGAAATGGCTGCTTAATAGGCGAGCTCCGCCGGCTGTAACCATCATCCTGCATTAATCCTCCCTAATTCGCAAGGCACAGCGCAGCATCCTGAGCGCAGAAGCACAGGCGGCTTGAATCTGGAAGCCTACGTGTGTATGGAATGGGAGATATGAGCTCCAGTTGAATCACCAAGGGGCACCTGAAGGAAAATCTGCAGGCGGCGGAGGCTTGCTTGGGCGACTTGACCTAATTGAGACCGGTGATGGGAAGGCCGGACCCGGGTGCGTTACGGAGCCGCATACTGTAACCAGCGACCACCACGAGACGAGGTGAGGTGCGGACGTCTTGTCGGACCCCGGCCGCTGTCACATATCTCCATATGCGCTTCATGTGGAGGAGTATGCGCATGAAATAACGCTAAATTTGGGAATGGACATTTTCGTCGAGCCGCCATTTTGGATTGGGATAGAGTGTGGAACCTGGTGCTGCGCACACAACTGCAATTGAAATCCCCAAAACTGTGCTATTGGAGCCATTGACCAGTTTAAATTCCTTGCTACAGGTGCCATACTTATACGCCGTACTTATACTTATACGCATAGCAAGAGTTTGTAATCCACAGCTGTGCTCACACGTGTTTGCTACACTGCCGTTGCGCGCCGCGTGGTGCCCCGGATTGAGTGAACTAAAATGGCGTCCTATCAGTGAAACCGGAGGAGAAGATATCCCTGCCTTGTATTGGTGAGTGTGCTCTCTTCGGAGCATAGGGGGGCGCGCCGTCCCTGGTCTTGTGAGGAGAACTCATCTTTGTATCTGCGTGCAAACCCAGTCTGACCTGAAGACTCACAGACATCGCGGTTCACGGCTGAAGCTGTAGGTGCCAGTCTTTCTTTGATAGTCCAGGAGGCGACTCGAACCTACATACTATCACTTAACCTCCCTCAGGCACCACAACCTCACAGGTGGGGTGCCACAGCGACTATTGCCAATATATCCTCGGGACACGGAGCGATGCAGGGGCAGCACCCCACTGGTTTGGCAACGATGGGTAAGGGAGACACTCGCCAACCAAAGATAACATTTGAGCAGAAGCGCCAGGCTAAACAGACCGACCCAGACCCGGAAGCTGCGGACACGGCACTACAAAGAGATAATCAAGATATTGATGTTAAGGCACTGATTTTGGAGGTACCCTCGAGCCTGAGAAGCATAGACACGAAACTAGATGCCATGACAACCCAACTAGAGTCAGTAAGATCACAGGTCACGACACATGAAACAAGGCTGGATTGCCTAGAAAATCGATGCACGGAATGCTGCGAGTTTCGACAGGAAACGAAAGTGCACATAACCAGCATGGAGCATAAAATTGAAATGCTATGCGCTAAAGCAGATGATTTGGAAGCGCGCTCTCGGAGGTGTAACGTTCGCATTACAGGTATTCCAGAAACTACGGCAATAGGGAAAATGGAAGCCTTCGTTACTGACCTGCTGCACGAGCTGTTCGACCCGAACCTGTCACCGGTATTCACAGTCGAACGTGCACACAGGGCGCTGGGTAAAAAGCCGCCGGTGGGTACAACGCCGAGACCTATCCTTGCGAAGTTACTCAATAACCAAGACAGGGACTTAATACTAAGGGTTGCGAGGGAAAAAGGGAAGATAACGCACAAAGTAAACACTATATCATTCTACCCAGACTTTATGCCCTTGGTACATGCAGCACGGAAAGAATTCTTACCAGCCAATCGCCTATTGCTCCAGGCGGAAATTCCATACTCCCTCTTGTACCCAGCAAAATTAAGAGTCACACATGATGGCACCACACAGTATTTTACTGTCGCTAAATACGCACTCAAATTTGCGAAACATATCTATGGCTCCAAGTCAAAGAAGAAGACCGTGCCTGGGGGAAATGCGGAGGATCGCATGAGTGACAATGACTGACACCTGAAGGTCCATTTATGTTGTGTTTCTTGTGTTCTGTTCTTTTCTTGATTATGCTGATATGGGTTTGCTATATGAACCTTGAGGTGCTATCCTGTGTTTAACATCAAGCCGGCACTGTAAAGACTAATGTACACTTAGCATTGGCTAGATTTGTACCGCAACGTACCCTTACCTATGCTCTTGCTGATTTGATTTACTTGCGTTTTTATGTGCCAGCGTCTTAGATTGCGACGTCACAGCCACCCTGTGAAAGCAGGGGTGTATGCTCGAGTTACCACGCCTCCAAGGGATATCTACCAATGTTAACAAGTTCTAGCTGTTTTTACGCTATGCGTATTTCGGGGGGGATTTGGCACAACCTAATTGGGGGTTGCTGCGGGTGGGGGGTGGCTTGGGAAACTTGGATGTTTGGCGAACTGTCAGTACTGCAGTAACGGGGTCTGTCTTTCTATTGCACATAGACATGTTATGGGTCGACTTGGTTACAACTGCAAAACACTAGACGGAGGTAGATGGGTGTGACAAAGGTATTAACATGGAACATTCGAGGTTTAAATGATAGCAGGAAGGCGAAACTAATGCACGGCTACTTGCAGAGGCATAGTATAGACGTATGCTTTTTACAGGAAACACATATTAACTCCACACCATCACCAAAACTCAAGCATTCCAGGTGGGGATCCATATATTCAGCTATATACTCGAACTATGCCCGAGGGGTAGAGATTCTTATACGGAAGGGAATAGACTGGAGAGAACATAGGGTGTCTAGTGATGCAGACAGAAGATATGTTGTGTTGCATGGGACCCTCATGGGAAAAACACTTGTGCTGGCGGCTATGTATGGCCCAAATGTAGATGATCCGGAGTTTTTCAGGGGAGTCTGGGCACAGGTAACGATGATAGACTGCTCAACGATTATTTGGGGAGGAGACTTCAATGTGGTGCTAAACGATTCTTTAGATCGTAGGGGCGCACCTAGACCACTACACCCATGCGCAAGCCAGGCTTTAAAAGATATAATTAAGGAGGGCTCGCTGATAGATATATGGAGAACAAGGCACCCAAATGTCAGAGAAGGAACATGCATATCCAGCCACCATGCAGCCTGGTCCAGGTTGGACGTTTGGCTAGTGTCCCCAGATGTGGCTGCTTGGACAGTTAATGTGGTGGGCCTGGCCCACTCACTGTCAGATCACACCCCCTGCCTTTTGGAACTGGTGATTCCAGATGCCCCCACTCGAGCCTTCACCTTGCGCCTACCTCCGAATGCACTACTGGATGCAAATGTCACAAATCCTGAACCTCACTGCCCCCCAGAGTGACAGAATCTGTTTGGATGCTTCTTTCCCTTCCCATCAGCAGCCCACTGAATGCTCAACCTCGGGTTAGAAATCTGACCCACCACAGGTAAAACAGCAGAGCGCAAATACAATGATCTGCTGGCAACCACCTGAACCGACTTGCAGGCATGGAAGGGAGGGAACATTTCATGACTAGGCTGGATAGGTGCTATTAAAATGAGCCTCCTCCCTAAGATCCTCGACGTAATGCAGACTATTCTTCTCCAGTAGCCCTCACGGGTCCTAGGGAAGCTACAGAACGTGTTAGAAACTTACATATGTGATGCAAGAAGCCCCTTATGGCCAAGAAAAGAACCTATTTGTCATTAGTGGACAGAGGATTGGGGATCCCCCACCGAAATCACTATTACCAGGCAGCCCAACTACATTACATGGTGTTAAGGAACAGACCCCCTTACGGAAAAACACTGGTGCTTCATCGATCAAATAATAGCAGGGATCCACATTTAGAAAATCCCTTGCCTGAAAAAGAAACACCGCTCTCTAGGGGTCTACATTTTGCGCATCACCCAAGCCACCTTGTGCACTAGGGACAGGGTCAAGCTCCCCCTGAAGCTGCCCTCACATATTTCCCCACACACCCCTATCATAGGTAACCTCGCTTTGCCCAGCATTTCTCCGATGGCAAGAGGCGAATTCCAAACGTGTTGGGCAACCTCTTTGACCATTCAGACCTAATGGCTTTTCCCGAATTCGGGCCAGTTATGGTATCCCTGGAGACGAACACTGGCATTAAACTGCTGGATCACTCACCCCTTAATTCGCCCTCATGCTGCACGGCACCATACCCCATTTGAGAAGTAGCTCACCATGCGCTATAACAATAAGGGTATCCTTTCAGACAGATATGCCTTTCTGAATACTCACCTGGAGCCTGCCAAGCCTCCTGCACAGAAGAGACGGGAATCTGAACTAGAACACTCCTTCACCCCCAGGGAATCGACCGTCCTCTTGAGCAGGGCCTGCTCTTCCTCCCATAGTGCTGCAGCCAAAGAGACTATGCTTAAGGTAGTACATTATAGGTACTACACCTGGCTAGATTGGTCTGGTGGCGACCGCAGGGGAATGAAGGTTGCTGGCGGGGATGTGGCCACACAGGAATGCTGACTTACAGATGCAAGGCGCTCTGGCTGTAATTTTCTCAACGAAGAATAATTCAACCGATTGATTCAGATTTTGGTCTTAAAGTACAAAGTTATTGTTGCCTAGCGATTTTCATCCCATTTTGGATTTAAAAATCCTTGTGGCATTTCATCTTCCTGGACCATGATGAGGTCCCATGGACCATGAGGTCCCCTTTTTTCTCCTGATTGTAGCCATCAGCCCAATTCCAAGTCCTACCCACACTTTAAATAACGATGTGTTTAGGGTTGCTCCCTTACTGTCCTGATGAAGACCCATCCCCCGCCCCCCACAAGGTTTAATTGGCCCTCCCACCTTTTATGGATCAAAACGTCAACATTTCCAACTCTATCTACCTGGACTGAGAATTTCTTCAGCATCTAGATAACACAGAATGTACATGCTGTATCTAATAACTTGTGGGAATTCTAATCATAATAAGCATCTCCAGCCAGGCTTCGTTTGAAGTATGTGTTTACACTAAGTACAATATTTCATTTGTGATTTTTAATTTCTTCCTTTCTACTCATGAGCACTCTTATCCACTTCCTCTAAAGCAACTGTATCACATCATTTAAAGTGATCATTTCACATTCCATATAAATAATCTTGAAACTAATTAAGGTGTTTTGTACCAATTCTCACCCAGGTCCTACCCGTCTACCAGGTTTCCCGATTGTTTTGTAAAGGGTCCCACCTACTACTGTGGCACTGTCCTAAGCTTAAAAGATACTGGGAAGAAATGTTGATGGACATTAATGAGATATATCAAACCAATGTCCCGAATCTGCCCAGCTATGTCTTGTCTTCCTAATGCCCTGACCTATGCCTGACCTGCGCTCCAACAAAGGCACTGGCATTACATTGGCACAATACGTGGCCAAACATGTTATCCTTGCCAAGTGGGACCAGACAAAACCCCCACCCACACAGACAGCCCGCATAAACTTTGGGGTCTATTGGGCATGGGGAAATTGACTGCTGTCATTGATGACAAACTCCCACTCTTGGACAAAAACTGGGGCCCTTGTGTCTGGTTCCTGCGCAAGAGTTCAGCAAACTCACCTATATCTATGTGTGCTCCGCATGGGGGCCGATTTGGCCTTGGGCTGTGACTGTGCTATTCAGATGGTGTCAGCGGCCAAGTAGGGGACTGAGCAGCATTTCCAGAGGCAGATGAGCCTCACCTCCAATTACCAATGGGGCAGATGTGTCAGTCCGAGTTTCTCGCTGGGCCGGACCATTAGCCTAGGCCTATTTTTTATCCCAATCCAACTCTCACAACTGGTTTAAAAAAGTGTGGAAAGGAGGTGTAGAGAACGCTTGTTGTGCAATGCGCCATGTCTGTGGTGTTCGTGTGACTCCTTCGTATAAGGTTGCTGCGTGGCCCAATACTACAAGTACGTGGAACCAATGGAGTGCCTTGAAAATAATGTTTTACTGACTATAGTGATCAGTATAATAAACATCTGTTATTCAGCGCCATGGTACCCTTCTGGATGAACGTACGATTTACAAATACACCTTCAGGCAGGTTTTGTGGTTTAATCCACAGGAGCTCATGTAATTCTCTAAACACTAACTGGATGAAAGACTTGAACTGGAATGTCTGATAGTGATATTAGTGATTTATAGAAATGCAGGATAGGATAAAGAGAGATGTTGTTTTTCCCTTCATTGAATAGCCTCTCTGTGCCAGTATGATGCAATAATGTGTTTAGAAAGTAAGCTAGCATAAAATGTATTTTTTACCTTAAGATCTGAAACACATGCAAGTGTTTTCAAATTGTGATTTAATGATTTACCATCTGTCCAAATGCATCAGTCCAAATGCAAATTCAATGTCCAGCTTATTGTTTGTAACAGACACTACCAGACAGTCTTTAAAGAATTTGATGCTTCGCAGTGTTCTTACGTAGGAAAGACCCCCTCAATCGCATCTTGGCCAGTATCGTCTGAATCAAGGGTCAGTAAGACCCCCCAGCCAAGTTTGATACAGTGAACCATAGGGGCCTTATCAAATCCAGCTTGGGGGATCCAGGATAGGAGGCTCTGCCTTGACATTGCTGAGTACTTTCTTAGCAGAGAGAGAACTAATAGTTGAATTGTGTGGCTTTACATCTGCTGCCTTTTCTCTGCCTTGTGGGGTGCCCCAGGGGTATTCCTTGTCCCCCACACTTTTTAACATTTACATCTCTCCCTTGGTGCAACTGATGCAATCCTTTGGCCTGAATGTCGTCTCATATGCCGATGATACACAAATTACTGTATCAATCCCAGATGAGGGAGCCACTGCAGCTAGTAATTTTAATAAGTGTCTGTCTCAGGTTTTAACATGGATGCAAAGAAACTGCTTAACGCTGAACGCAGGAAAAACAGTGGGCATCCTGTTTGATTTAGTAAGAGCACCCCATGCTGGGACAACACATGGTGGCCGGTTGATCCTCTCAAGGATAGATTATTGTAATTCCCTTTATATAGGGATAAATAAAGGGCTTCAGTTGAAATTACAATCTCTGCAAAACTCGGCAGCACAGTTACTTTTGAAGTTGCCAAAATTCAGTTCTGTCTTCCAAAAGATTCAGGCTTTCCAATTGCTGCCGGTGGTGGACAGATTGAAATTCAAGGCGCACTGTCTGGCCCATAAAACCTTATATTGCTTGGGCCCTTTATATCTTCAAAATGTGTTTACTTGATGCTCCCCTCAGAGAGACCTAAGATCTACCACAGCCAAGCTGGTGATCATCTCAAAAATAAGAAATATCACCTTGGGTGGGGGGGCAGAAAATTCTACTACTTAGATGGCAAACTCTGGAACTCTCTGCCCATATTTTTAAGATCCCAATCTTGTCCCTCTCTCTTTAGAAAATTACTAAAGACATGGCTCTTTTTCTCTTCTAATTATTCCTGGGTATCTGTCTTCTGAGGGTTCCACTAGCGCCACAATAACTTGGTGATGGCGCGATTTATAAAATACTTACTCACATTCGAGCCTGTACAAAACATTCAGGTTGAATTAATTCAATACTGTTGGAAGTGGAGGTCCTTATCGCACCGCCGCCACCAAATGCTCGAGTCCCCGACCACTCGCTTCAACATAAGGCTAAGTATGGACACCATCTGAGATAGCCCTTCTCACCCCCTTAGTAGCTTGACACGAGCAGCCAGGCTTATCTCCAAGGCAAGAGTGTACAGTATGTGCAACCACGCTCACAGTAACCCAATAATGTTACCACAAATAGACTCCACACAGGTTTTTATAAAATGAGTATAAACTTTATATAAGAAGTTATATGATATGACCACATGATACAAAATCAACATACAAGAATGGGTAGTATTCTCTCCGGTGGGTTACTAGGCTCTAATCCCAGCCACCGCTTCTAAACAATAGTTAAGTTCACTTCTAACCGTTTCCAAAAGGTTAGGCCAGTGGTATTGCTAGAATCACACACGTTGCAAAAGAAAAAAAATACTGCAATGCGTAACGATATTCTCTTGTACTGTGCAACAGAGAAACAATGACATACGTAGCGCCACAGTCATGTACTTTGCAATAGAAGGAATAATGCAATGCGTATCACTACCAGCATGCCCTGTACCAGAAAGAACCAAAGCAATGCGTCACGCTACAATCCTGTACTGTGCAAATGAAGAAATAATGCACTCCACCACGTTATAATCAGATACTGTGCAATGAAGAATCAATGCAATGCTTCACGTTACAATCAGGTAATCTGCAAGGGAAAAATAGCACAGTGCGTAGCGCACCAAGCATGTACTTCATCAGGCACAAATGAGGTCAGGCATCATACGACAGTTCGATAGTTCGTTAGCCGCAATAATGTAAAGTGTAATACGACAGTTTAGGTGCTCCATTACAGTGCCCCCGCTATGGATCAATGATGACACAAAAGTACTGCTTCCCACTCCTGTCCCAGTACTGCCCCTCCTTGATTTGATTTAATTTGATTTGATTTATAGACTTGTAAAGCGCACGTATGCCCAAGGGCATCTTGGCGCTGGAATTGGCAGGAGGGCTGAAATTTGGCAGGCCAAGGTAGTTCTGACGTTATAGTTCACAAATAACCATGTGTTCAGCAGTCTTCTAAATGACATGAGCGACGTGCTGTTCTTTATCAGGAACAGTAAACAACTCCAGGTATTCGCTGTCCCTAATAAGAAACCTTGCCCCCCAGTGAGTCTGCTTGTACCTGGGAATTGACAGTAGGTGTGAGTGAACTGATCTTACATTTCTGGCTGGCCTTTATCTTCTGAGGTGTGTCCTCAAATACCGTGGTCCTTTCCCCTGTAATGCCTTATATGCTAGGCATTATGACTTGAATTTAATTATTTTTTCCACTGGAGCCAGTGGAGATCTCTCAATCGATGGGAAACTGATTCATATTTAGGGATGTCCAGAATTAATCTTGCTGCTGCATTCTGCATTTGCTGAAGCTTCACTAAGAACTGGGACTGTAACCCCACATATTGGGCATTACCGTAGTCCAGTCTGGAAAGGGCCAAGGCTGTGACCAGCGTTTTTAATGCATCCGAGGGGATAAAAGGGCTGATTTTCCTAATCATTTTTAAAATACCCCAAAAGGTGGAGGCAATCTTATTAATTTGACACTCAAATGTCAGTCTTTCATCATATACAACCTCTAGGTTCCTAACTTTTGGGACTGGGTTTGGGCATTCTCCCATATCAGCCGGCCACCATCTTGGAGACCAAAAGGAGGTGTTTGACTCTAATAGCAGAACCTCTGTTTTATTGCCGTTCAATTTAAGGCAGGTGGTCTGCATCCATGTATTTTTCTGAGACATGCAGCTGTTGAAGCGATCGGCTGTCTCTTCGATATTGTTTGAGACTTATACCACCACCTGGGTGTCATCGGTCATAGGAGACCACCGAAAAACCACATTGCCTGATGATCGCTGCTAAAGGGGCCACATAAATGTACAAAAATGTGGGGCTCAAGGAGGAGTCCTGAGGCACCCCACATGGCAGTTTGAAGGATTTAGATGCCGATCCATCCACTTCTACTACAAAAGTTCTGTCCATTAGGTAGGATGACAGAGGAGTAATGGCAGTATCTTGGAATCCCAACTCTGCTAGTCCACAAATTAAAATCTCATGGTTGACAGTGTCGAAGGCTGCCGACGGATCTAACAAAATCAAGGCAGCCTTCCTTCCTGAATCCATTGTTCTTCTGAGTTCCTCTACTGCCATAACCAAAGCAGTCTCTGTTCCGTGGCCCTCTCTAAACCTATATTGTGAATAGTCCAGGAGGTCTCCGGCGGAGATAAAAGTTGTAATCAGCTCTCATAGTGAAACCCCTTAATGTCTTTGAAGTTCGTGTGTGCTTTGGGGTCCCTGACCCCACCCTAAATCAGTTCTGGATGTCTCCCTCCCAGTGTAACCTCTCTCCCTTTGATACTGGGGGTCTGGATCCTTAATCACTCAGCAAGAGATTGGTCAATTAGTTTATAGCATCAGCCCAGGCCTTTTCACCTCTCGGGCTTCTCCTCCCCCTACTTTCCAGATGCAGAGCAGCCTAGTGCCATTTCAACCCCTCTCTGGATCAAGACCTCTCCCAGTTCCTCTCAACTTTCAGATCCAGACAGACAATCCACATTTCAGCAGAGACACACAGAAATGCTTAGAGCACAACACACAAACCACTTTCTAGATGAGTGGTTTCTGAACACAGTGACAAAACCACCATCACAGAAAGATATGTTATGACACTGTGAGTTCATGCATACTAAACTTCACCTCTACATTATAAACTTACAGGAAACTGCTAAGAAACACAACACCCAGCCTCCCCCATTCTGTCCTACGGGCAGGATGGCCTTTCAGCAGTGAAAAACGAAATGGAGTGTTTTTCACTGTTAGAACATAACACACCTTAGTTTATGTCCTGCCTTTTACCTACACTGCACCCCGCCCAGGGATTACCTGGGACCTACCACGGGGGTGCCCAATGTGTATGTAAAAGGGAAAGTCAGGCCTGCCAAGTGGTTGCACTTGCAAAAAGAACAATTGATGGACAGAATGCAGAACAATGTCATACATTCACCCCAGTACAGAGATCTGGGCCTAAATCCATAGGGGCATATTACCAACAACTAGCGATGATTATCGCTATGTTGGTTTAGCGGCAATATTAATATCGCCGAGCTCCGCCGATTTTTATCGCTTAGGAGCCTTGCTATTATCAAGGTTTATCTCCTAAGCAATAAAAATCGGCCGAAATGCATGAATATAGCTGTAAAATCAGCAATATTCATGCATTACCTAGCAAATGCTCTTAGCCATGTTATCCACCTACCATTGGATAACATGGCTAAGAACAGCTCTGGGCAGGCATTAGCTTTTGGAGATAATCGCGCTTAGCGCGAATATTTCCAAAAGTTGGTAATAGGAGATAGAGATGTTAGCGACTGTTTCCAGTCGCTAACATCTTGGCACGCCCACTTTGCATGTCATTAGCGATAATTATCGCTGACATGCAAAGTGGGCACCTAAATGCCCGCTATCTCCTACTAGCTGTCGCTAACTGGTGTTAGCGACAGGTAGGTAATAGGGCGATACAATTATCGCCGCTTTAGCGGGAAAAATTCCTGCTAAAGCGGCGATAATGCCCTTGGTAATATGCCCCACAGTTTTTTTGCTCACCATGCCATTCCAGTTTGGACTCAGCCATATGCAAATTAGTCTTGACCCTGCGCTCAATGCTAAGCATCCTAGGACCGGTTTCGGGCTTTCAGACCTCAACAGCCAGGATAGCTTGACTCCAGTGGCATGGAGAGCACTCGACTCACGTCTGAGCATACCCGTCCCACTCGGGGGGGCAAATGCAAAAAGAACAATTGATGGACAGAATGCAGAATAATGTCATACATTCTCCCCAGTACAGAGATCTGGGCCTAAATCCATTGTTTATTTGATCACCATGCCATTCCAGTTTAGACCCAGCCATATGCAAATCAGTCTTGACCCTGCGCTCAATGGGAACAGTCCGCCCGAACTGCCAGGCCAGGTCCTCCCTGGACTGGAAACAAGCATCCTATGACCGGTTTCGGGCTTTAAGCCCTCATCAGCCAGGATAGCTTGACTCCAGTGGCTTGGAGAGCACAGAAAACTCATCTGAGCATACCCGTCCCACTCAGGGTGACAATTGCAAAAAGAACATTTGATGGACAGAATGCAGAACAATGTCATACATTCACCCCAGTACAGAGATCTGGGCCTAAATCCATAGTTTGTTTTGCTCACCATGCCATTCCAGTTTGGACCCAGCCATATGCAAATCAGTCTTGACCCTGCGCCCAATGGGAACAGTCCATCCTGAACTGCCAGGCCAGGTCCTCCCCGGACTGGAAACAAGCATCCTAGGACTGGTTTCGGGCTTTCGGCCCTCATCAGTCAGGATAGCTTGATTCCAGTGGCATGGAGAGCACAGAAATCTTGTCTGAGCATACCTGTCCCACTCGGGGTGACAAATGCAAAAAGAACAATTGATGGACAGAATGCAGAACAATGTCATACATTCACCCCAGTACAGAGATCTGGACCTAAATCCATCGTTTTTTGCACTTGTCAGGACAATATTGCTAACGTGTCATTCTGCATGCAGGCCCTACACTGCTGGCCTGAGTTCCCTTCTCCGCATGCCTCTGCATCACTAGCCCTGGCACACACAGTGCACATCACTAGGGATTTTACTAGTAAGGCAAACATACCAATCATGGCTAACCAATCACCATTACATTTTACATAGGGAAGATCTGTGCTTTGACACTGATCAGCAGTGGCAAAGTACCCAAAGCATCTAAATTGCAAAGGAGGCAGAGGCAAAAAGTCAGGGGTAATCACGCTAAGATATGCTAGGTCTAACAAATACCAATGTTATTTAATGATTCGAAGCACACCTTACACGACACAAGTGACTCACTCACCATCTGGTCCTTCTCAGAGAGAACAACACTTGCCGTGACTTTGCCTCAAGGCATGCATGGAGCTTCTGAACACCAGCGCAGCCCTCACTCACACTCCACATCTCCTGAGCCAATAGAAATGCTGCTCCCTTGCTGTTTATGTGAGGAAAAAGCATTCATTCAATCAATCAATCAGTCATTTGTTAAGCGCACTACATACCCGCGAGGGTCTAAAGGCGCTGGGGGGAGGGGCGCTATTGAACGAACAGCCAGGCCTTTAGTATCCCCCTGAAGGTCAGCAGGTCTTGGGTCTGTTCCATGCCTTGGCGGCGAGGTGGGAGAAGGATCTCCCGCCTGTGGTTGTTCTTCAGATGCGCGGGATGGTGGCGAGTGAGAGGTCGGCGGAGCGTAGCTGGCGGTTGGGGGTGTAGAAGGAGAGCCGTCTGTTGAGGTAGGCTGGGCTGGTCTTGTGGAGTGCCTTGTGTGCGTGGATGAGGAGCTTGAAGGATATCCTCTTGTTGACGGGGAGCCAGAGTAGGCAATCGAGCAGCACAATGATTCGCTGGGTTAGGCTGTGCTAATGCTGCTTAGGGGCTATGGCGGTGATCCCCTGGGCTCCTACATTGCAGCGGTAGGTGAGGGTTTAAGTGTGCATGTCGGGCTGTTCAGAGCAAGGCACCTGTCCAACTCGACATACGCATTTCACCCCAAGGAGCCTGTCAATCATCAAGCTCCCAGTTCCACACCTCCAATCATGATTGCCCGCCTCACCATCCTGTAATAAAAGGAAATTCTGCCCGATACATTCTGTGCACAAGCGAGTAAAAAACAAAAATGTAATCAAAACTAATTCACTCAGTAAAGTTAAGTAAGTATTTAATATGGGGCCCGACAGCCATTTGGGGGAAATAATACAAACAGGACACCCCCATGCCCCAATGAAGAAAATGCCGCTGTTCTTCCCTCCTGTATTCATCCTACACCTGTTCAGCGTGAAGGTCTTCATTTGTTTAACTAAGGAGTGGATTCTACCAGTCCATTGTCCAGAACTCTAATTCTGCATTCCTTCCACTATTTAATGCTTTTGTCATCACACGCCTTACATATTGCAATTTCTGTAAATGTACCCCAAGTGAAATCCTTAAAAGAGTACTATACAACATGAAGTAGGGTTTTCCCTAAATTACTTTAAAAATGAATCCTCTATTTTATCCTTGACATTTCCTACCATTGAGGGGTTAACAAGCAATTTCAATCCAGAGTCTTCTAGGAACAGTTGGTAAAATCGCCAACTTTGACATGCTTGGAATTTTTCAACAAGATGGACTGCATTTGGCCCAGAAGGAATCGCGTTATCCTTAACAACCTGAACAATTGTACCAAAGTCTTATCTTCCTGAAAGTTGTACATCTGATTCAATGTTAGGACCAGAGGCGAGGATTATGCTGTACTTTCTTCACTTTATTATAACAGCAGCCAAGCCAACTTAATTTCCCATGAATCAATGGGGAGAAAAGACAAACATCTGTCCAATCATTCAGGAGCCAGGGTATCTCTTCATAGTTCCCTGTCGACTCTGCTGCCTCCTCTTTCTTTGCTGCTCTAGCAGCCTGAGATATGTGCCTCTGGTCCACATTTCCTTCCAAGGTAGCATTTCTATTAATAAAGCCTCACCTGTAATGGAAGCCCAGCGCTCTGTTTTTCTTGTGGGGCACCGATCAAGGCTTTTATTTTTACTGTGTCTGTGTTAATTCACTTCGACCCTTGAGATTTTGTGGGTGAGTGGTGTACTTGGGCATTGACGCCCAGACTAGCCCTGTGGGCTGCTCCAATACTTGAAGACCCCAATAATTTATTTGCCCCACCATGATGAGTGAGAATGAGGATGATGATACTGTTATTTGTATAACTGTGTGGTGCACCTTTGCTGTTTATTTAGAATGAGGATTCATACCTGGAGGAGAGGAGTATCTCCAACCTCCCCATAGATAACTTCTGTGATGTTATTGACACCTCCATTCAGAAAGTGGTCTCAGAGGTGGTGGTGCCTACAGAGCATAGGCTTCTGCAGATGGCAGAGAGATGTTCAAGACCTTTTCCATCCCAGGACGGAAAAATGGTGATAATACCTGAAATGAACGCCCGTATGGCCACCTTCCTGGCCAAGTACATTAGGGGCACTAAATAAAAAGGTAGACCAATCCTGGCAGTCCTGTAGGGATAAGCTCCTCTATCTCTTTGCCGCAGGATCCTCAACATGGTGAAGGACGCCAAAGTGTCCGGCTCCCTCATCTTCCTAGAAGTGTTATTGGGGTGGATCCTGCTGGCCATTAGCTTTTTGGGTAATCTCTACTAAGAGGGGCAGGTCTTTGCTCTTCCAAATAGATCAAAATAGATCTGAAGTTGGGCAATTCAGCCACCACGGAAGCAGGGCCAATTGCACGAGGGGGATTCTTCAGCGACCCCTTTATTAGGTAATTAGGCAAGTTTGTGGCCACCTTTAATTCGTGCAACAAGGCCCAAGCAGCCATTAAGAGAACTGTTACACCTCGGATTTTCACTCGGGCTGGTCGTGGCAGGGGGTGCTCAGCTGGCCGACCCCAGTCCCAAGTCCCTGCCAGAGGTTATGGTCCCAGAAAAGGACAATGGCAGGACCGCGCCAGATTCGGCAGCTTCTATCCCTCTAGAGGCTACTCCTGCCATCGAGGCTCCAGAGGCGCTTAAAGAGATGGTAATAACCAAGGTTCCGCTCAAAGTACAGCTTTATTCCTAAGAAATCCTTGGGGGCAGACTGGGGGACTTTACTCACTACTGGGGAGCAGTCACTTCGGACTCTTGGATCCTTCACACGATTCAGGGTTTTCGAATAGAGTTTTACGCTCACCCTCCCAGTGATTTCCACCCCTCCCGTTTTCCCTCTCTGAATAAGGGACCGTGCTGGTAGACGTGGAAGTGACGGGCCTGCTCTCCAAAGGAGCTATTGCGCTGACGTCACCCCACCCCTCTAGTTTCCCTCTGCAACCTCTTCTTGGTCGAGAAAAGGGATGGGGGAAACATACGATCATGAATCTCAAAGAATTCAACAAGTGTCTGGTCTTTCACCACTTCTAAATGGTCCATATCCACTTCTGGATGGCGCGCCCCACTCCCATCCACCCGCCCCATTGTCGCTTTCTTCAGTTCCGGTGGCGTCTTCAGATCTTTGAGTTCACGACCTTTCTATTTCGGTTGTCTTCTGTACCTTGGTGTTTCACCATGGTCATAAAATAAGTGGTGGAACTTCTCGGCCCGGGGGCATGCGACTCATTGTGTATCTAGAAGACATCCTCGTGAGCAGTTACAGACAACCGTCAGTCTTCTGGAATCACTGGGCTTCATTGTAATGGGACAAAGTCCATACTGTCCTCCACAAAATACATTGTATTCCTGGGGTTCGTGGTGAACTTAGTTTGGCCACCTTGAGGTTTCCTTTGCAGAAGGTAATAAGATCAAATACGTGCTGCGGAGGACGGCGGCCAAACCATCCACCTCCCTTCTGGGTCCCCTGCATTACCAGGCCCTGCAGCGCCTAAAAGCCTGTGGCAGGGACTCACCTACTCACAGAGGGTTCTCTTGTCTGATAAAGTCAGAGAGGAGATATGGTGGTGGCTCACACACATAGAAGCCTGGAGCAAGTGGGCAATCTTTGGATCCCAACCGGACCTAATTATCAAATCCAATGCCAACAGCACAGGTTGGGTCTGAATGGTGTGGGGAATTCACTGGCGGAAAATGGTCATCTCTCAAAACATCAACATCCTTGAACTGATGGCAGCTCGTTTGCAGTCAAAAGCAGCTGTGTCTGTCTGAAATGGACAAAGTATCGGCTGTCCGATATATCAGTCACCTAGGTGGAATGAAATCCAAACCCCTCTCAGTTTTGGCTAGAAGTTTCTGGGACTACTGCCTCAAGAACCACATTTCAGTGATGGCACAGCACCTCTAGCAGATTGACAGTCCAGGTATCTGCAGTTTGTTAGCCTTTGGAAACTCGACCCATCTACCTGTCAAGCGCTTCTGACCAGGTGGGGCCAGATCACAGTGGATCTCATCTTGTCTGAGCCATCAGCTAGTCAGGTACTTCAGTTGGAGAATAGACCCTAGCGCAGTGGCGATGGATGCTTTCTATAGAAGTGGAAGCAAGGTATACATTTTCCCCATTTGCAAAGATCATACAGCTGTCTGCCCAAGTTCGGAGACAGCAGGCTAACTTGGTGGTGTGATCCCAACATGGAGACCTCCAGTATGGTGTCCAGTTCCTTAGAAATACATTCACAGAGAGGGGAAGAAGGGTGAGTTTGTAATGAATATGCGGCTGGATAGTCTCTACCTGATAAGGCTTTGCCAAAGGCCACCTGACCCATGCGATCGGTAGAAACCGCAGTCATGCAGAAGCAGGAGAGTTTGCGTGCTGCAATGGTTGGGTGGGTAAAGATGCGGTTGTATGCCTCTTCTGTGGCCATAAAAGGAGCAAAAGGCAGATTGAGGATGGCAAGGGGCCATGGAAACGCCCAAGTACAAAACCTACTCTGCCTAAGGAGTCAGTTGGGTCACGTCCACAACGGATGGTGAACTGCGCTGCATCTCTCCCATCTGTTCCAGGACAGTTGACAGCACTTGCGCAACCATATCCCACAGCGCATGAGAATAGCGGCCCAAAAGAGTTCAGAGACCACAATGCCAGGCTGGCAGGTTAAAATATCTTTCTTGTCCAGCCTATTGAATTCCCTGTGGTAGGGAATGCACAAGGATTTGAATGGAGTGTGGATGCTTGGACTACCAACCTCTCCAGGGTAGGGTGTTGGGTGAGGAAATGTGAGTCCCCTGGAGTTGGATGGTGGTCGCAGGCAATCTTCCTATTCACAGGAGCCCCTGTATTTGGCTTGGACAAAGTCCCAAGCTGGACATCGATAAGTGTTCCATTGAAATGGAGAAGTGGTTCTGAAGGGGATTCTCCCAGCTGAAGGACTTCCTTCAAGACATTTGTCTTTACTGACACGGAGGGCAAGCTAATGTTCAGGACCTCAGCTGCCCTCCACACCACCATTGCAGAGAAGGCTCCCTCCTCCATTGCCACGGTAGGGGGGAGGGGATCATTCCCGTATCTGGTGAAGTATCCAGTCCATTGGCTTCACGCAGATCCTCAGCCCAGTCCTGTTCTTCGTAAGAAGGCTGATATTTTTCAGGGTCCAGTGACCTCTCCCAATCTTCCCCAATCCCTACCCCCTGAGAATTAGGCTCAGGCTCCACCAGAAGGCAGATTACACCCCTCCGGCTCGGTGTCTGCATCGAGAATGAAAAAGGGGATGGTGCAGCTGGTGGGTGGTGGTGGGGCCAGGAGCGTCGGCCTCGGGATGGGCTTTGTGGATGGTCAAGGTGGCACGACGGGCGCTGACCCATCTGTGGATCCTTAGGGCCTGACTGTCGCCGAGGCTGCTGGCGTGGATCCAGTATGGGCCCCTCCTGAACCCTGGGTGCCTGAAGGCATGCTGGAGGGAACGGGGTACCCAAAAATAAGCTGCATGGCTTAATAAAAGTATCGCAATTGAGCAGGGTCGCTCCTGCTCCCAGAAACTCAGAGATGCACAGAGCTAACCCAGACACTGGCTAAACCGCAGAGCTAGGCCTCGAGAGGCGTCAGCCGGCAGACGAGATAAAGTTGAAGCATACCTCGACAACTTCTTTTTGTGGGACTTGGACTTACCTAAATGGCATGATGACTTTCAATACAACTACAAACTCGGCTCTGCGACCGCTTTTCACATCGAACAGTCACAAGCTTGAGGGATCGCTCCCTCAAGGCCATTGGGTACATGGCGCAACAATTGGGGCAGGCCTTTGGGACTCGGTCCTGCTCGAGGCAGCAAAGGCATACAAGATACTGGTCCGTCACCGACATCTGTCGGTGACAGGTGCCACATGGCCTCAAGCGGGCCTTCCTTAAAGACATCCCTGCCACACCTGGATTTAAACCGAAAAAAAGATTTTAACAAAACATCAAAATTACCTAGTCAAAAAGTGACTAAGGGATAGCTCTTTCTGGCTGGCATGGAAAGAAAAGAACTGACGTCCGCACGTATGAGTAATGTCTTTATAGGCACTGCGAACGTCACTTATGGCGTGGACAAAGCCAATGATGCCACACAGAGCTGAACAACTCCACCTATCAGCACTCAGGGGTACAATTCATGAAAAACTTTTAGATCCAGCCTGACACCTGAAGAATATTCTAAGGTAAGGAATCTGTGGTTAGAAGTCTCTATTTGATGGAAGATATCAGTCCCTATGGAGAACATCAACTCTTAATTGCCACGAGGAAGCCCCACAAGGCAGACCATGCAAGAGCCTGGCATTGATACAAAGGTGTCGGATGCTCATTCTATCAGAGATGCTATGGCCTCCCATTTATTTTTGGAGCTCGCCTGGAAGACATTCTCAATGCGGTAGACTGGTCGTCAGACTCAACCTTTAAAAAGTTTAAAAGGCCTGTCCCCGGCATTCCGTCTCTAGTGGTGGATGAGCTTTAAACCAGCATAATCCCTGCCTCAGGATCTGACATAGAATAAAAAAGTTCAGAGCTGTTAAATTTCTTAGCTGTCGTAACAGAAAGTTTCAATTCTGTTAAAGGTACGGAATTGCCATTATATGTTATTGTAGGTATTTAATTTGCTATTTCTTGGTTATAAAAATGTTTTTTTTTTAAAAAGGTTTTAAAAATAAATAAATGGGCGTGTTGCACTATAGTGGTGCAATTCCCATGTGAGACACCAGAGTCCGATAATTCCTGGTTAAGGGGAGTTTTTTCAAAAAATAAATGGGCCTGAATAAAATAATGAGTTACTGTATGTGTGATATAATTTTATAACTTTGAACTGCTGTATTAACTATATGGAGTAGTAATTGGCATGTATCTTTTTGTTCTTCCTTATCTATAGAAAAAATCGTTTTGTTGTGTTTGTGCTGAAGAAGGTGGATGTAAATAATACTTTATTGTTCACTGAAACGCCACGTCAACAATTGTTTGTACTTTTTATTTTGTGATATGAATGTACTGTATAGTATGTAAAGGTAGTCTTGCATGAAGGAATGTTTTTAGATGCATACTAATAGAGTCATATGTTAGCATTTTTTAATTGTGACTGAACATTTGCTGGATTTATTGTAATACAAAATATTTTTTAATAAAAATAAAATAAGCATATTTTTGCACAATTTCTGTAGTTGATGACATATATTGAAGGGCTTGTAATTTAATTGTTTTTTATGTGTTTTTTCTCCTTTTGTCAACAGCAGAATATGTCCATTTAATTTATATTATTTAATGTTTATCTTTAAAGTAAGTGCCAGCGTTTTTAGTTATACTCAATATATGTAAAGAAAGGGAATCGTTAATTTTCCTTGATATGCATTCAACTTTGTTTCACATGACTAAAGGCCATGTGTTGCAAGGGTTACGCAGCCCACTGCAGGTAGTGTACAAAATCAGTAGTCATTCTCTACTACGCACAGCTAAAGTCTGGGCAAAGTAAAGGTTACCCATAAACAGAGGTTGGATGCAAATAAGATTAGTTCTCAAACCAAAGTTTCTCTAATCCTTAGTGGAAAGACGTGGAAATATTAATATGAAATCCTTCATAAGCACATTCAATAACATATCCTTTCAACCATTGTAACAAGCTTTAATATGAAATGCTACCTTCAAATGAATGAAGGAAGCCATTTATAAAGTGCACGGCTACTCGGAGTGTCCCAGTTCCATACGATTCCTATAGGTTTAACCTTGAGATATGTTTTTAATTCCCTCCTGAAATGTCTCTCACAGTGCCTGGAGCGCATATATAGCAGGAATGTATTCCAAGTTCTGCCCGTCAGAATAGAGAAGGAGCGACCACTAGGTCTGACCAAAGGGATTTTTGGAATCTGAACAAGTAGAGATGATGCAGACCTCAAGACCCTGGGAGGGGTATAGTGGGAGATTTGCTTTATCAAGTAATAAGAAACTTGGGGCGGTGCTAGGCACGCGATGGCGATGGACGTGCAAGGGTAGAGCTCCGGGCTGAGCTCCCCTTCCCCAGGCCGATACTCCGCCAAAACTATCCGAAACTGGCACACATTACAGGCGGAGTGCTGACACACCATACTTCACCTCCCCACCAACTCTGGTGCTGATCGGACGCTTCCTGCCGCTCCGGACTCCCCTGAGGCGTCCCTGCCGCATCGCGCACTGCCTGGCCGACGGGGGAGACTACGTGAGACCGGGGCTTGTGCTTGGGGCTGGGCCTGGAGATGTTATGTTATGTTAAAAAAATTTATACCGCGCACGTACACCGAGACGGTTTCTTGGCGCTCATAACAGACATAACAAACTGAGGCAGGGAGCATTACTCGAAGGCTAACTTAAAAAGATGAGTTTTCAGGGTTTTTCGGAACAGTTCGTAGGTGGGGCAATGGCGAAAAGAAGAAGGGAGGGAATTCCAAAAAGTGGGACCTAGAAAAGAAAACCGAAGGCCGCCGTGTTTTTTACGGCGGATCAGTGGAATGCAAAGAAGATTATCGGCAGAGGATCGAAGGTTGCGGGATGGGAGGTACCGCTTGAGTTTAGAAGAAATGAACTCAGGGGCGTGATTGTGAAGGGATTTGAATAAGGTGCAACCAAGTTTGAAGGAGCACCGTTTAGCCACAGGGAGCCAATGAAGGCTCTTCAGAAGGGGGGAGACATGCTGGTGTTTGGGTTGACGAAACACCAGGCGAGCAGCCTGGTTCTGAATTAGCTGAAGTTTTTGAAGCTGGTAGGCGGGAATCCCCGCATACAGGATGTTAGAGAAGTCAACCCTGGAGATGACCAAAGCCAAGATGGTTAGAATGAGTGCCTCTCTGGTTAAGAATCTACAGATCTTGCGAATCCTGCGCAGCTGGAAAAAGCAGGATGATGTTACTGCAGAGATCTGAGGTTTCATAGATAGATCCTCAGAGATGGTCACTCCTAGGCTTTTCACAGTGCTGACCGGGCGAGGGGGGGCGCCAAGGGAAGAGGGCCAAAAGTTGTCATCCCAAGGGTTGGTGGGGCCGCCCACCAGGACAAGTTCCGTTTTAGACGGATTCAACTTGAGTTGGCTATGGGCCATCCAATCGGAGATGAGTAGCATTGTGGTTTGAATGTTAAGTCGAGAGGAGGGGGAAGTGTCCAAAGGGAAAATCAATTGCAGATCATCTGCATAGTTATATATGGTAGCTGGGGAGTGACGAAGGGATGCCATGAGTGGTTGCATATATAAGTTGAAGAGAAGCGGGGAAAGAGCTGAACCCTGGGGAACACCACAGGTGAGGGGGGTAAAAGGGGCGAAGAAAGTGGAGAGGTGGACAGCCTGAGAGCGGCCTTGCAAGAAGGATCGAACCCAGTCAAGGGCGACGCCGCGGACACCGGCGTTGCTGACACGGTCGATCAAGATGGTATGATCGACCAGGCCTGAGATGCGAAGCGCCGGAGGCTGCCTGGTGGCGCTGCATTAAACTCGGACGGACGTCCCTGCGGCTTGTGGGGCCCAACCGCTGACGGCACCCACCAGCGATCACACACCCTGCACCCTTTGCTGATCGGCACTCAAAAGCCCCGGAGCGCGGGGCTTCGCTTGACGCCAATGGAGGGGCATTGATGGCAGAGAAATGATTCACCGGAGAGCACGGCCCTTCTCTGCCAGCCAAGTTGAGGCCCTGCACTGACAGTGGTGGACCACATCCCCGACCTGCAGTGCGGCCTCCGCGAGGCGCGACCAATGCAAAGTTGCGGCCCACCATTGGCCCTGGTCCCCGGAGCGGGCCGCCCTCCGCCCCCTCCCCACCCGCCAGGAGAGCCTGGCAGCCTGCGGGGACTGTGACTCTACGCAGGGTACTACCCTGACATCTACTTTGCTGGCTGCAGCGGGGGGGGCTACTGACTGATGTGCTCTGCGCTGAGGTGTGCCTGTGGGAGTCCTACACGTCGCAATAGCCGCCCGCATACTCTGTGGCTGCGCCAAGTGGTTGCCTCTGGCCTGTGGGCACGCCTCAACAGCCGCGGCCGACACCCGGCACCCCGAGCCACCAGTGGTCGCGGCCGGACCTGGACATAGTGATAGCGACTGCTCTGCGCTGGGGAGGAGGTGGGGCAGCCACATCGGGGATGCTGCCTCTCCCCCGAGACCCTCCTGCGCTGCCGCGCCTTTGGGCCTGCGCTGCCTGGTTCATCAGCTGAGGCAGTTCCTGCTGTTGGTTGTTATCGCAGAGGGCACAGGCTCCTTCATCTGTCGCTTTGCCCATGTCTGGGGGTGTAAAGACACAAACTGGCACCGGAGGCGCACAACTGAAGGGGAAAATGGACAAGTTGCTGAAACCGACGGATGCCAACCACGTGGCGACGAAGCTTGACACCATGCTGGCTGCCATGGAACGACTGGAAGAATCGCTCCAGCTCACCCGCACCTCTCTGGAGACCAAAATAGATAGTGTTGCAATTGACCTTACACATCTGCGCGCCGACCACAAGAAACTGGTGGAATGCACCACGTCTCTGGAAGGCACTATGGCGGATCATGATCCTCGGGTCACCCAGACTGACAAGCAAGTACGGGATCTCCTGAACAGGGTTGAATTCTTGGAGGATCGCGCCGAGGATGCGGAATGGCGGGCACGAAGAAACAATGTAAGACTCGTAGGTGTGCCGGAAAGATGGGAAGGAAAAGAACCCACGATGCGCGTGGAAGACTGGCTGAGGACCCTGCTGCCAGAGGGCGCACTGTCGCCACACTTCGTGGTGGAGCGGGCGCACAGAGTACCGACGAGGCCTCTGCCCACGGGGTCTAATCCTAGACCGCTACTCCTCCGGATTCTGAATTACCGTGACCGCGATTCCATCCTACGTGAAACCAGGAGGCTCGGGGATGTCCAGATCGACAATGCCAAAATAATGTTTTTCCTCAACTACACAGTCCAGGTACAGCGCCGGAGGCACTCCTTCCTCTCTGTGAAACAAATGCTGCGTCACCTTGGCCTCAAATATTCCCTTCTTTTCCCTGCCAGACTAAGGGTGGTGGCGCAGGATAAAACGCATTTCTTCACCAGCCCTGAGGAAGTTGAGGCCTGGCTGGACAGCGGCGTGGCTGCGGCGCCCAGACAGATGCCAGGGTCCTCTACAGCGCCGCGCACTTGCGGACCGCGGCGGCGCCGCAGGCATAAATCACCATTGGCCCACCAGTCGCAGGTGACAGTGGACCTCACCCCTCCTACAGAACTTGTCCTTCTTGAGCAACAGGATGCCCTCCCCAACGTTGGACCCTGCTCTGGACACCAGCCCCTGAGCATTCCCAAGCGATGATGAGGCTATTTATGGGCTACCTGATTCCCAGATGTCCACGGAGCCACCGGATGTCACACCGCAGACGGTGGACCTGATTAATTGAAGAGTAACAACGGACCGTGACAGAGAGCGCCTGGTCTGATCTATTCTGGTCACAAGGTCTACATATGCCCCTGCCGGATCGTGGTCCGGGGGGGCCATCTGGACACGTGGCCATAGATGCGAGACGCAGTGAGTACTACCACCGGTACTTGACCATTGGCACAACTAAACACTGGTGATGACCCTCTGCTGCCCCTGCTTGGTGGGGCCTGGCTGTTGGTGACCCGATCACATGAGTGGCGACAGGGCCTGTCTAACCTGCCTGATTGTGGTTTGCTCTAGCTGACATATGCACAGCGAGCCATGCAGTGATCGTTTACCATGTTTCCTGTTTGACAATGCATATTTCACGAGGCCTGGGGAGGGGCGAAGCCTCCTTTGACGGACATACTGTTGTGATACCGCAGCTGTGCCTAGCATACAGCGACCCCCTGAACTAAAATGTTAATTATCTCAATAGAGAGTTTGGACGGCTGCATGTTCAGCAGCCGTCCAAATACCTTTTGGTATTTTTCATTGGTTTGGACTTTTGTGGTCTGTTATATTCCTTAATTTACGATCTTTGTTTTTCTGAGAATTTACCCCAATGTCAATGGAGGTGTCTTTGATGGTTTGCAGTGGGGGTGCGTGGAGGCTACAGGGGCGGGCTCTTGTTGCGGGGAGGTGGCAGCGAGCAGGTGCGGGGGTTACTTAAAGTGGTAAAATGACTGCGCTAAAAATATGCACCATCACGCAGGTATCAGATATACTCCTACCTTAAACGCCATCATGTCCATATTGCACTCCTACAGGAGACACAAGATGCAAACATTACGCCGTAGATGGCGCGGGCAACTCTATGCCACAGAATACTGCTCCTATGCCCTAGTTGTTATGGGTGAGGCCCGGGACTCCCTTCACAGCAACACACTCCCACACGGAACCCAGAGGGCAGATTTGTAACTGTCCACGGCAGATTGGACGGGCAGCCGGTGGTTTTGGCTTCCTTATATACCCCCAACACGGACCAGGGAGGTTTATTTGCGCAGCTATCTGCGAATCTGGTGCCCTGGCACGGTGTCCCATGGTTGCTAGGAGGGGATTATAACTGCATTCTCGATGCCGCACTAGACCGCTCTTTCCCACCCCAAGCCGGCACACCAGCGCATGGGGCCATGAAAGCTCTCATCACCTGGGCAGCACAATGGGAACTACATGATGTTTGGCGCACTCGCAACCCCACCACCAGGGTATATTCCTATTACTCGGGCGCACACACATTACACGTCCGGTTGGATAGATACATGATGTCCAATGACCCTCTCCCCCTTGTCAAAGATTCATACTACATGGGCCGCATCCATTCCGATCATAATCCACACATACTAGAAATAGCATGGGAGCGCCCACACCCGCCCATTCCCACCTGGAGGCTACAACCAGCTCTGCTTCTTGACGCTCCTTTTCGTGACTCCCTTTCCGCACAAACAGCACAATACTTCGAAGACAACACTGGCACCGCGCCCTCCCCCCAAATTGAGTGGGACGCCTTTAAAGTTGTAGTCAGGGGACACTACCTGGGCACACAGGCACACCTGCAGAAACAGCTAGAGGGGGAACTGACACAAATTGAAACTGACCTGCTCCAAAGGGAAGAGGAGGCGATAGAGGGTGAGGACGAGTCTCTGCTCACTGCACGCACAGAGCATACACGTTTGCTGGAACGGCTATGTCACATTAATTATGCGGCCCACTCGGCGCATACGCATCACCTTGGTGACAAGCCTGGGAAATTGTTGGCCTGGCTAATCAAACAAGAAGACCGTACGGCGCCTGTGACTGCGATATGCACTGGCCAGGGCGAGGTGGTGTACACACAAAGCGGGATACACATGGCTTTCATAGATCACTATCGGGCTTTATATCGCTCCCAACTGCAGGTCGCCGCGATGGACATCACCGACTATCTCTCGGACATACAGCTGGCAAGACTAACTGCCGCGCAAAAGGGCGACTTGGGAGCACCGCTTACACCTGACGAGCTACGCACGGCCATTTTTGCCCTATCTAATGGCAAGTCCCCCAGCCTGGACGGGCTACCTGCTGAATTTTTCAAAGCATGCTCAGATATTTTGATCTCCGAGCTGCCGAGGATGTACGCGGCAGCCACTGAGGACTTCTCTCTCCCCCCACACTAAACAAGGCCACCCTCATCTCCCTCCTGAAGCCCGGCAGGGACGGCACATGCTTGGGCTCATACCGACCGCTGGCCCTGTTGAAAAATGATTACAAGATACTTGCCTCTACTCTGCCTCAGTGTCTGGCCCTCCTGGTCCCAACCCTCGTGCACCACAACCAGAAAGGTTTTGTGCCCACATGTAGCACATCCTACAATATCCGCAGACTGTTTAGAGTGCAACATTATGCCACACAACAATGGCCTCGGTCGGGGTGCCTCGTACTGGACCTCGAGAAGGCTTTTGACTCTGTGGAGTGGCCCTATTTCAGGACAATGTTGGAGAAATACGACCTTGGAGACGATTATATTGATATGGTCGGATTATTATACCAGAAACCTACAGTACGAGTATGCACTGGCAGGCTGCTATCCAAAACCATCCGGGTAAGGAGGGGAACCAGACAGGGTTGCCTCCTGTCCCCGTTGCTCTTCTCGCTGGCCATGGAGCCTCTCGCAGTACTATTGAGAACGCAGGGTGAGGAGTAGGGGATCCCGCTATCGGATGGCTTACATGAGGTCTCATTGTATGTCGATGATCTGCTCCTGTACGTCAAGGACCTGACTTGCCTACCGCTGTCCCTATCTGACACTTTTCGAACCTTTGAGGCCATGTCGGGACTCAGTCAAATGGGCCAAATCTGGAGTGTACTCCTTCAGCCCGGATGCGCAGGAGTGCGACATCCACATTAATGACGGGAGACTTGCCTGGTACCCCACTATGTTCCGGTATCTCGGAGTACACATTTACAGAACCCCGCCCGACATATTGGAGGGAAACATAATGCGAGCTATTTCCTCACTGCAAGCACAGATTACTTTTTGGAAACCTCTTCCTCTTAATGTGCCCAGTCGTGTGACCCTGACGAAGTTGATAGTCTTACCGAGGCTATTGTATTATTATGCCAATATCCCAGTGTATGTTCCAACCCGGGTGTTTCGGGACCTGGAAACCTCGCTCCGGAACCTTATCTGGAACACAACTTTATTATCTGGCCGCGCAGCTGCAATGGGTGACGGGATGGCTGAGCGGAAGGAACTTATGTGACACTGCCACGGACGCCACTATTTGGACCCATACGCAGATCCACACGTTGTTTCACCCCTTGACCAGGGCTCCCTGCCGTCGCAGCTACACCTCGCGGTGGCACGCAGGTGTTTCCTACGTAGCTTGAGACTCAACCGAGCGGTGAAACCCTATGCCCCGACGCTCCCGCTTTTGGGGACTGTGGAGTGGTGACTGAGGCTGTGTTGGAGACGTGGGTGCAGGCTGGAGTGGACATGGTGGGCGATTTGTATGCAGACAGCGCCCTGCTTCCCTTTGAGGCTTTAGTCAGGGACACAGGCCTTCCGGCTGGGCAGTTTCACCTTCATGCATCCATTACACGCGCACTTTGGCGCGCCTGGGGTGATATATCTGATGAGTTGCAGACGCACCACTTTATACAATATCTACATGTCATGGGTAACGGCTCCCACGTGGTCCATTGGCTAGCACAGGCTCTCCTGATGCACACACAATACTCCACCCAACGGTTGCGAGACACATGGGCTGTAGATAGGGGGAGGGCATGGATGGATAAAGAATGGGCAGTGGTAATGGCCAGCCCCGTTAATATTCCACGTAACTCCCGTTTCAAAATTATACAATTCTATATATTGCACCGTGCATACCTATCGCCAGACAAGGCCAATAAGTACTTCTCAATCACCACAACTGCGTGTCCGAGATGCTCTTTAGTTGGGGCAGACCTCCTACATATGCTCTGGGCCTGTCCTATATACAGACATACTGGAACACGGTGACAACCTTGCTGAAGCAGAGCACTGGCGAAGACCTACCACACACATGGGAGGCCTGTCTCCTGGGGCTGTACAAGAGAACTAAATTCAACAAGGTACCAGCCAGGTTCTGGGATCTAGGACTTGTCACGGCCAAACGACTGCTCACCAAGTGCTGGAAAAACGGCGAACCCCCACATGCCAAGCACTGGTACGCCTCTTTTGAAAACTGGGCGAGAGCGGAAAGCGCCACACTGCACAGGGAGGAGACGGCGGGACTGAGGAAGTTCCCCATTGCGCAGCACTGGGATGATACCCTGAAATCCTTCCAGCAGGCGAGTTTGGCTCAGGGAATCACTTAGGAGATCCCCCCTATTGGGCCGGGCCTGGGAGACGGGTGGGTTGGGGAGCTCCATGCCCCCTTCGATACCCCCTCATCTCGGACATGTGAAAGACGTAATTAAACTTACGCTGTCAGGTGCTGCTGCAACATCGTAGGGCAGTGACCATCTGGAACCCCCTCCCCTCTTGATACAGGCACCCTAGTGCTTGTTAGTCACTGGCGAGCTACTCTTACCCCCCTGAGAGGGACCGGCACCCCACTGGACCCCTGCCGCCCCGCACCCCTAGTCCTGGAATCGGGGACCTACTCCAGTAGACGCACATTGACACTCTTCTCAATCCATTGGCTCTTCATCTCCTCCATTACTCCACATTTTGTTTCTTCTTCAGCTCCCCCCCATCTCCTTATGTTGGAGATCTGTTTCTCTTTATTTTGTCCCATCTCATTTCTTCCTTGTTGGTTAAGTTCTGGTGTCATGGGAGTTTCCCACTTGACACGACTGTTAAAAAGTTATGAATATTGTATTATTGTATTAGTTGCCAATAACCATCAAACACACAGCACCTCTGTTGCGACCTTATAATGGATGGTACACCTCATACTAGTTGTTAAGTGGGACCTGAGGAAGGCGCGCAACTGCAAGAGCATGCCGCCTCACATCTCATCCCCATACCTCAGATCGCACTGCTATTAGCAACATGCGACCTCACGCTCTCTAACGCTTCTATTTCTTTTTCTTTTTCTCACAATGTATGCTATCGCTGTTTGCTTCATTTCCACCTCGGAGACCACCACGTAGCCGTATTGCATCATATGTTGTTTCCATACATCACAAGCTCATTGTTGCATAGAAATGTGTTGAATATTGTTCATCTGACGAGCCCCTACATATGGAGGGTTTTCCCCTCTTCTTTTTCTGTTTTTTCTATTTTATATTTTTTCCTTCCCCTTCTATTATCCGTTTGGTCGAGAGTGATATGATGTATGTTCAATATCCCATTGTGTAATATCATCATGTTGGATTGTCTTCGTAAAGTGTTAGATTATATGTGATATTTCTTGCTCATTGCATCACTGTGTACTGAAAATAAGTGCTGAAAACTAATACAAAATATTCAAACAAAAAAATCAAGTAAGAAGGAACTTGACGGTAGAAGCTGACAATTCATGAAGCTTGCAGCTTTGAATAATATCCGTTTTTGATAAAAAGCCAGTGCAGTTTATACAGGAGACAGCACAGCAGAGACAAAGTCCCTTCTCGACAAGCCTGTTATTAGTCTGGCGGCTGAATTTTTTTCCAATCTGCAGTTTCCAGTCAAATAGTCCAGCACACCAATGTAAAGACAGTTAGAATAGTCCTACATGAAAGTGATTAAAGCGTGGACAAGTGTCCTCTGCCTTTTGACTGGGAGGAAATCCAGGAATTTCCTCAGGGAACGTAAGAGACCATAACAGGTCCCCACCACCAACCCACTCTGGGGGGATTCATATGAATCACCAGGGTCAGGCTGTAATATCTAATAAGTGGCAAGCTTGTTTTGAAATATTTGTTGCAAACAAAGACATTTACACAAGTATACAGAATCTCCTTTTTCTGTACAGGTTTTTTACATTACAAGGTTACCAGATCATAGTATGTCCAGTTTCAAGTCAGATCAAAAGTTAACCATTATAGCATGCTACTCAGAGATTCCGTCCTCAAAATCATTGCTTTTGCCATCACCATTGAGTTTAAGCCATTTACTACTAAAACCATAAATGCAGTTCATGGTGCCCTCTTGCAAAGCTGAGGAAGTAGAGCTCTGTTTTTCTGGAAGCACAGTCACATTCCGTGGGTTACTTTTCATTGAACCTTCATTTGTTACCTACTATTTTGCTGACCAACAGCAAATTAGAATGCAATTACTTTAAAACAGTCAGTTGTAAGGTACAACAGGGCCTGCGCTAAGTCTCCATTTTAGTTAAACTTTTTAACTTGACAAATTTTTCTAGCAGTGACTTTTTACATGCTTTGCACTCTAATGGTAACTTTGTACATGCTTTGCACTCACATAATAATGTGCTTAGAAATTATTCTGCATACTGTTCATTTCTTAGTAAGCATTATTATCATGTTGCTCGTACACTCTGTCAAGGGCTAGGAATAAGGAATGTAATGCCCTTGCATTTGGTCGTCCAGTTGGATACAGCTCTAAGGTTCCAGACAAACCATTGCATCAGCTCTGCACCTACGGCACAGTGCGTTTGGAACAGTGCATTATATGAACTGCCTCTGTGCTACATTTGGCAGAGCGGTACCTCTGCTGCGATTATCCTGGAACGCTGTGCTCTGTGACTGAGATGCAGCCCTGCTGACTCTAACCTTTATCCTACAAAGGATGATAGCCTGTTCCATCCAAACTGGCTTCCTAGCACATCATACTCGGGTATGGGGATTAGGTTGCCCAAAGGTTCTAGCAGAGGGTACTCCCACTATGTTCTGGATAGTATAGGTAGTATTAGATAGGAGTATAATCTTATAATAATGTTATAATGGTTGGACTGTTTATCTTTGGTTGGTATCCTTCTGTGGTGTGTTGGCCCAGTGGGCAGACATTACTTCTGGATACTGGGTGGGGATTATAATAATGTTCTTGACGTCCATCTAGACCGGTTGCATCCACCTCTCCCCTAGGTGCCCACACACCTCCACTCCACACAGTTTGCCCGCTGGGCACAACATTGGGCACTATTGGATGCTTGGAAGACACACAACCTGCATCTTAAGCAGTACTCACACTATTCATTCCCCCATGACTTATACATCCGTCTTCACCAATTCCTCTGCTCAGCTTCCATCCTACCCCAACTCACACATAAGGACTACCTCTGGCACATCATTTCCGATCATACAGCACATATAATTGGTACAGACTGGAGCACAGCCCCCTTGCCAGCCCCCACCTGGTGTTTACCCCCAGATGTCTTAGACAAACCAACTTTTTGTGACACCCTGCTCGCACATATAGGCTGTTACTTTACTGAAAACCAAACAACAGCCTCCACACGAGCAGTTGAGTGGAACTCCTTCAGAGTGGTCACCAGGGGCATTTGCATTCAAGGCCTAGTGGGAGTGTACTGTGCTGAGAGCTGGACAGGGACCTTATAAAAATCAAGGCAACCATGGCGCACATCGAGCATCAGGAGCCAACGATGCCTACATGCACACAGCTCTAAAGGCAGCCAAAAGCGGTCATGCCGCCCTCCTGGACCGTCTGCACTGTTACAGTTTTGTGGCCTACACTACCTGCCTTCACTCAAGCGGAGATAAGCCGGGCCACCTCCTGGCATGACTGGCGCGTCAGGAGACCATTGCGTCATCATTGAGATAGAACCAGACCATGGCCCTCCCTTACTTTCTGAGCAAGCCATATTACAGGCGTTATTTGGCTATTATTCCGTCTTATGCCGGGCACCCCGATGCAGCAGCATTGTTCCCGACGAGCCTCCCCTTCGCCACATCTCAGCCATCGAGCTAAATAAACTCTATAACCTTATCACAGTGTCATAGGTGAAAAAAGCAATCCATGATTTAGCCAGAAACAAGACTCCAGGTTTGGATAAACTCCCTTTATAGCACTACAATTGCTTTTCAGTCCACCTGGGCCCTAAACTGATCAACTTCTATAATGAAGCACTTGGCATGGGAAGCTCCCAACATCTTTTTGGGAGTCTTTTCTCCTCTTCCTGCTTACGCCAGGTAGAAACCCCACCCTATTACCCTCTTACTGGCCCATAGCCATACTGGGTGCTGATTACAAAATATTGGGTATGATCCCTTCAGATACTACCCAATATAATACATCCCAAATAAAAATGGGTTTGAAACTGGTCACTGCATGTCCAATACCATTAGACGGCTATTCCATGTGATGGACTAAGCGTTGTTGCTGTTCCCTCACGCTTTTAGTCTGATACTAGACTTAGAGAAAGCATTGGATAAGCTGTCTTGAGACTACTTCTTTAAGGTGTGGGTCCAGCTCAGCATTGGGTGGCATCCTTTAGCATTCATCCAACTGCTGTATACTGACCCGTCCTCTCGGGTGTGAGTTGGTCGCCTAATTTCTGTACTATTCCAAATCGGCAGGAGCACCCATCAGGGCTGCCTCCTGTTTTCTGTCCTCTATGCCTTAGCTATGGAGCCCTTCGCTATCCATCTTTAATGGGAGGGCGAGCAATGGGGGATCCCTCTTGACAGGACAACCCACACAGTGTCACTACATGCCGACAACTTGCTGCTGTATATCCATGATGTTAGTGAAGGGGCTGAAGCAATCTATGCAACCCTCCAGGATTTTGAGGAAGCAGCGAGCCTGCGAGTGAATTGGACCAAGTTGTGCTTCCCCTTCTGCCATGATGAGCCGCCACAGAAGATCCGACTTGGCAAAATCTGCTGACCTGGGCGAGGTAACAGTTCGCTCTCTCAGAATCCAGTTACATCACTTGCAGAATAACTCTCAAATCCCAGACCAGGTTCTAGAAATGTCTACCCCTAGCCACTGCTGTGAAAATCACCCTGTCCAAATGGTAATCCTTACACGTTTACTGTACTAGTTCACCAATGTTCTGATCTACCCGCATAGACTCCTCTTTCAGGAGCTTGATCTGATGCTGGGGGAACTGCTCTGGGATGACAAATGGCACCATATAGCTATAAGCATACGCTGGCATAGCTATAAGCTGCCAGTGGGGCAGGAAGGGTTGGGTGCTTCCTCCTTTGAATCGTATTACGTTGCAGCCCATCTCCAGGGGGTATCTCATTACCTGACTGGTAGTAATCTATACGTGACCGGCACTGGAGGAGGGCCTTTAGATACCCTTCACCAGCTCCTCTTACCAACACTCGTGGTCCCTGATTATTTGGGTAGCCCACAAGTTTATAACCTGGGTTTTCCAATTGACACGTCATATCCAACCATATGCTCCAGCAATACTCCTTTGAGGCTTGCTGAGATTCTCCGGGTCCTTCACTGCTGAGGACTTAACTGTTTGGCACAACAAGTCCACCGATACCATAGGAAATTTATTCCAAGACCATCGTCTACTAACATTTGACCAGCTGAGACAAGATTATGACATTCCTCCCTGGCAATATCCTTATACACAGGCAGCTATTGGTGACATGCTTAAAAACATACAATAGCATACGGTTTGACATACCCAGATGTTTTCAAAGAGATGGAGTGCATTTGACAGCGGAAAAGAATAGCATTTTCCTTAGCAGCCTGAACAGTTTTGCCCAAGTCTATCTTTAACTGTGCACATGAACCTAAAGGCTCTTCTCTGAGCCACCTATTCTTTTTAAGTACAGTTAGTTTTTGTAATAAAACATTTTTGTAAATGTTTTGATGCAGTGGATCCTTCACTGTTTCCAGGAAAACCCTTCTTTACTGCATGTTTTACCAGTAGCTTCATTGGTGGTTCGGAGGAGGATCTGTGGATCCTACACATTGCAAAAAAATAAATTATACTGTGCCATTAATCCCATAACCAGTATAATTTAGGCACAGATGCCATGTGCAATGAGGGAATAGGCCAAGATCATTGAATCAATCCCTGGTTTCGTAACACTTGTTATGGGAAGCTTGTTGGTACTACAGACCAAAAAATGGTTCCTCCATACCCAGTGTGTGATGCTGGAACTAATGGAGGATTAGCGAATTCCTCAAAAAATAGGCATTTATTTTCTCAAATATGGCAGTAGGGTGGGTCACTATAAGACCTCCCTGTTAATGCTCACCCTACCTCTCTATCTTTCTATTTTATTTTAATTTCAGGAGACAGGGACAGAGGCCCTATATCATGTAAATGCAGCCACAGCATTTTCTCTTGCTGTTGCCGCAACCTAGTCAGATCCTTTTCGTACTGAGAACCAACAACACTGAAATGTTCGACAGGAGAATTTTTAACATTTTGGACCTGTAGAGGTGTGCAAAAGTGGATCCTCAGAGGAACTGATTACTTACATCCCATATCACCAACAAAGTCAAAACAAAAAAGCCTTTTTAAGGAGAATCCAACATCACACAAAAGACACAGGCGCTATCACCACCATTGATCTAAAAATTATTTTAAGTGGTTTCGGATTCCAAGCATAGGCAGACTACTCAAGGAAGATTGTCTTGAATCATAATTACCAGTAATATTTACTTCAGGATAAAAGGAACATCTACTTTGGACTTTATACATCACATGAAAGCCTTTATTTTCAGTTCTAGCCTCGAGGTAGCGGTTTCACCAGCCTCATGTGATAATGTAAAAATGATATATAAAATATACATACACATATATTTACATTGACAGCATTTGTCTGATAACGTGCCCAGCCACCTGAAAAGAAGTTCATTAGAGTTCGTTGCCAGACGCAGCAGTTTTTTTCAATTTTCCATCATTTTTAGGTGCTTTAACTGTCTGTCATCAAAAGATGTATTATGTGCGCTTTCTCCATTTAGAGTGGGCTTTGGGTCTTTGGTTGGCTTACTTGTTTACTTGTAACTCTTACTTGCTAGTTTCTTATATGATAGGTTTAGTTACTTTGCTTCAGTTTGTACATCACCTGGAGTGTAGCTTCTCTATCATTCTTTTGATTGGATTTCTTGTATCCTTCTACGTTTGACAGTAGAGCACCACATTTTTCTTATCGCACTCCATTGGAGTCCATTTTTTGCTCACTCTCCCCGTGTAGTGCTTCACCGTTGTGCTCTCAATGTTGCTCCCCTCCCTCCAAGCTGGGCACTTGCTTCCTCTGCTCTTTCCCGTCCTACTTGGCTTCGCAGAATTTTTTTTCTAAAGGCCTCTTTGTTGCACCAGTCCACCGCCCCTCACTGCTGACTTGCTCCATGTCACTCAGCGGCATTCAGTTGCTGTTCACCATTGGCAATTTGTATTGTTTTACCCATGCTTTTCAGTCTCTGCAACAACAGTTGGCAAAGTCAAAATGTTGGCTAATGCCTTTCAAAGGCAATACCTATTGGATTTGTCAATGCCTGTTTTGTATTCTTTTGAAAACCAGAGCAATTCACCTGTGCCTGCTCCCAGTACCGTCTACAGTGGCAGCTACCTTCCATTCATGGGGTCTTTGGATGCGGATACACAAGGAAGTGACGTCTTAATCCTACGTATATTTCTTAATCTGAAGAAAAGCAATATACAGTAAAAATGCTTATAGAAACTTTGATTGATACAAATGTTTATATTCTATTATGCTGTACATGTCTAAAGTGCTTTTATACCCCTAGTATAGGCTGAAGCGTTGTCAAGACCTTGTCCATTTTCTTTCATGGCAGGTCTGAGTAAGATGGTAGAGAATGTATTCATAGTAATGAAAGTGTTAGTTGTTGTGCATGAGGGCCACAGGTTGTCTAGTGTTGATTCTGCTGGCTTGTCTCTGTGCCTCTTGTCAAAGAACAGGGTAAAGTTCATTTTTTAGTACTTTTAACTGACCAGTACCTCCAGTGGACAGTTGTAGGTCTTCGAATTTCCTAGATCATTCATTTCCTCCATATAATACTAGTGCATAATCGGGGATTAGATATTTTGTCTTTGGTTCTAGGGAAAGACTGCCTTTGTAATTTTTCAGCAGTCATATACCAATCGCAACTGCCATTGTGCACAGTTAGTATCAGGTATCCTATACATTGTCCATATGAACCATTGCCAGCACCAGGACCACAAAAGCTGAAGTTGTCCATTCTGGCCAGTCAGCCACTATTGCTTTACTACCATACGCCAACATGCAGCACAACGGCCCAAATCCCGAAGCTCAAAGGTGCACTCAAATCTGCTTGATATGGGATAGTCAACTGAGTGCAGTTCGGTTGGCAAAGACGAACAAACGCCTTCACTTAAAGGAACTGCTGGTTTTGCTGTGACAAGAGCACAGTTGTCTAGTGGCAAATGGACTTGTTCTGGACCAAAGAGGACTTCGCGGGACATCTAACTCTGTGGCCACAGTCGCCCTACCTAGACGGTGGACTGAGGAGTAGCCCATGTAAGGCCCCTTGCCGACAGACCAGCATCTTTAACATCCAGTGTCCCTTGCTTCAGGGACCCGCCATTAAAGCTTGATACTGCATTGGTGACAAGTTAATTGACCTACTACTCCTTATTGCCCCCGACCCTTGTTGGTCACCCAAAGCGGTAGCCAAACACAACTCTTTAAAAGCTTTACAAAATGTTTAAACTTTGCGGTTACCGATGATTGTTTGCCTTTTCGAGTGAAAAGCATGTGATTTATGATTTACTTAAAAATTCATATCACTGGAACGATAATTAGACAAAATATCGAGTTGGAAATGTCGACCTACACAAATATTGAGTTGGAAATATCGTCAGCAAAAATATTGTGGTCAAGAATATCGACTTTAAGGTAAGAAATTTAGTTTAAAAAAATATAAAAGTGATTAATTTAGTTTACAAAAGTATAGTTGTTTAAATGATCGAATTTTTAATTAGTGTTATGTATTTTAGTATATATTTTAAATGTATGTGATGTCTTTTAATAAGTATTGTTAATGTTTTTTAATATGTCGGTTGAATTTTTAGTAGTTATCAATTTATTTTAATTAAATTGTGCGTTTTTTAGTTCCATTGTGGGTTGTACATTTATAGGGGAATTGGGTGGGAAGTAATTTATAATATATATAATAAATGAATGACTATTTTTTATTTATTAATATTTATTTGAGGATTTTTGTAATGTTAATTGTGTTTTTGTGTGTGTAAATTGTATGTGTGGGTTGTGGGATTTATAGGGGTATAAAGTGGGAAGGAATGTATTTTTTATTAATATTAATTGGTAATTAATTTATGGTAATTGTGTAATAATTTTTAGATACAGTTTGTGGGGTGTATAGGGTAAAGGGTGGGAAGTCATTTATTTTTAATTAATTAATTAGTTGTTCATATTAATTAATTGAAACTTAAATGTTGGCAATTGTGTAATTTATTTTTAGCTGTGGGTGGTGGGGTTTATTGGGATAAAGGGTGGGAAGTAATTTATGTTTATTTAATAATTAGTTGAAAATTAATATTAATTAATTGATAATTAGTTAGGGTAATTGTTTAATTTTATGTGTGGGTTTTAGTTGTATCAGGGCTAAGGGTGGGGAGTAAATTAATTTTACTTATTTTATAATTAGTTGAACACTATTAGTTATTTAATTGAAAATACATTTTAATTGTTTAATTGATTTTTTTACAGTTTAGTTTTAGGTGTGGGTTGTGGGGATTATAGGTGTAAAGGGTGGGAAGCTAATTAATTGTTTTGTGTTTTAAGTTGTTTTTTAATTAATAATATTTCTTTAATTGATAATTATGTTAATTATGAAAGTACTTTCTTTTAGTTTAGATGTGGGTTGTGAATTGTGTGGTGTTATAGGGTAGGAAGTAAATAAACTAAATGTATGTAATAAAGTTTTTGTTTATAAATAATTTAACATATTTAGACATTTTTTTATCTATTTTGTTTTTTAAATATTTTTTGTTGATATTGTTTTTGTTTTTAATTTTGAACTGGCTGGAGTGGGACTAGTAATTTTTACTCTTCTGCAATCCAACACTTTCCCTACTGTTGCACTGACTGGAGTGGGAATATCAATTTTTACCCCTCCGCTATCCAACACTTTTCCTACTGTTGTACTGACTGGAGTGGGAATAGTAGTGTTGACCCCTCTGCTATCCAACACTTTCCCTACTGTTGCACTGACTGGAGTGGGAATAGTAATTTTGACCCCTCTGCTATCCAACACTTTCCCTATTGTTGCATTCATTGGGGAGCAGGGTCAAGTCTGATTTGCAAATGGCTGTGTCCAACCGTGGCTGGTGTGGTGAGCAAAAAAGCGATGGATTCAACCCAGATCTGTGAGAGGGGGTGAGTGTTTGACAATTTTCAGTATTCAATCGATCATCTTTTTGTTGTTGTTATAGTCGCCCAAAGTGGAAAGGGTATGCCCAAATGTGCAACCCATGCTTGCTATGCCACTGGATTCAAGCTAGCTTGGCTGATGAGGGGTGTGAATCCGAAAACAGTCCGAGGATGCTTGTTTTCCAGTTCAGGTAGGACCTGGCCTGGTAGTTCTGGCCGGCTGTTCCCATTTGGGGCAGGGTCAGGACTGATTTGCATATGGCTGGGTCCAAACTGGTGTAGCGTGGTGAGCAACAAAACAATGGATTCAACCCAGATCTGTGAATGTTTACCAATGTTCAGTATTCCGTCCATGACCTTTTTGTGTTGCTATAGTCACCCTAAGGGGGAAGGGTATGTCCAGTCATGGGTCCCGTGCTCCCTATGCATAGCTGCCAAGGTTTCAGATTGCTATGTTTGACATTTAAGAAATGTCAGTGTAATTATGAGTTACATTTCAATGACTAAGAGTGACACTTTCTCCGGATCAAAATCAAGCAATGAAGATAAGGGAAACACGTAAAAATCAGACATTTTATCCATTTGAGCAACACAAAACTCTTAAGATTTTAGAAATGCTGCACAGCACTAAAAATGGAAGGGCACTAACATAGCATCCATTAACTCACAGCGATTCTCATAAACCGTTTTGCGATTTGCATAGTAGAGTGACATTCTCTGTAGCAGGGATATTAAGACTCTGCCATAGAACATGCAGAGTGAACTGCCAGTAGACAAATCTCAGACATTTGAACAGGAACATTTTATTTCAGCAGCCTTAGTTTTTGACTTACCTAAGTTTCTGAGTCACAGCTATTCTACCTACTGCTGTACCTAGCTGGGGAAAAAGGATTTCTGCTGATGTGTTGTTGCTGAAGATTCTCTGTGAGTCACTGTCACACTCACTGGCTGCAGACAGAGCTGCTGTTGTGTAGATGAGATTGAAATCTGTATCACACGACGGACAGCCTGAAGAGCTGCTTATTTAGGGAGTCGAGTCAGTGATGGCACTTCTGTTTTGAGAGCTGTGCTGTGTGCCTTTAAAAGACACTCTTACAGCACCTGCTCTCGGACTCACTGTGACTGGACAGAACTCGACCCCACGACAGGAGAAGTTGTCGAGGTCAGCTAAGTGTTGTCTTAATTCTCCCCGTCCTTAATTCTCCTGTTCTCCCTGATATCTGTTATGTTTGATTCATTATTGCCAAAACAGTATCATTGAATAACTGTTGACACTCCGAGTGTGTCCAGGCGACCGACTTGAGAGGCACCAGTGGCCTCATTCTGGCGCTGGAGAATATAGAAATACTGCACACAGGTCATGCTAATGCCCATTCACAATGGTTCTCCGGCATTCAGAATGCCAAAACCCTGCGTCCGAAGGTGCTGTCACTGAAGTGACACTGGGTGGTAGCACCTGAGTCGCTGGAAAAGCGCTCTGCAACCGGGAAGGTGCCATCCTATATATTGTTTTTTTTTTTACTTGTGCAAGGAACTACAGGCCACGTTACAGACGGCCCCCGTGGCACTGTGGGGTCAACTCAGCTGCTGATCATTACAGTGGGTCATTGTTGTATATTCTTACTTAGTTCAATATGGCTACTTGGTGTCTGTAGTCATTTCTTAGTGTCCCTACCATCTCTATCTCCCATAGTACCTATGTGTGTTCTATCTGGTGTGTTGAGGATTCCAGCCCTGGCAGTTGGTCTGGTCAGCTGTGGGGTTTACTGCTCTGCTGTGTTCTTCTATCTAACTTAGTAAATATATCTTAATTACCTGAAGACGTGTCTTGCTACCTGCTTAATTCTATTTACAACAGTCATCTCAGCCCAGCCCGCAGCGGCACCAAGCCTGAGGTGAGCAGGTGACATCTACTTGCAGGCTCAGCCTGCTAAATGAAGGTTACTTCATTAATACATAAATCAAGAAGAACATGTCAGCCATGTATAATACTCACACACCGGAGAGCAGCAAATGAGTCTTGCGGCACAGTGAGGCACCAAATTGGCAGTACATACAGCGGCATGCAAAGATACAGATTGATGCGGCTATCACGTGATGCCAGTGCAACACTGGCCAGGGCTGAATCTCACATCAGCAGCTGTGATCAGATAATGCAGCCACAGTCACAACCCGGGGGCCAACCTGTGAGAGCCAAATGAGAGGTCACTGACTGGGGGGGGGGGGGGGGGGGGGGGGGGGGGGTTTGGTTCGAGTTGCAACAAAACAGAAACAGCAACATTCAATTGCCAACCCCGGATAACTGTGCCTTCTTCTCTCCGTTCTGCAGGATGGCTACTTAACGGAGTCAGGCTCAAAGTTCATGGAGCCAGGCCACCGGGGTCTTAGCTGCTTCTAATACAAGCAGGTCTCAGTCAATGCATTCATTCAGAGTTCTTGCTGGCAGCAGCATTTCAGGCGGTACACCAAAGATCAGAGCGTGCAAGTGATCACACACAAGTATTGTGTAAATATGCATTTCAATGCGGTGATGCAGACCACCACATTAAATGCGTTAGTTTAACACCTGATGCACCATACTTGGCAGGGCTGCCTATGCCACTGGATTCAAGCTAGTATGGCTGATGAGGAGTGATATCCCGAAACTGGTCCCAGGATACTTGTTTTCCGGTCCAGGAAGGACCTGGCCTGGCAGTTCCAGCTAGACTGTTCCCATGGGGAGCAGGGTCCTGACTGATTTGCATATGGCTGGGGTGGCATGGCGATTAAAAATCGATAGATGGGGTGAATGTTTGACAATGTTCAGTATTCCGTTGATCCTATTTTTTGTGTTGCTATAGAAGGGTATTCCCACCATGCTCTCCTAGTGGCAGGGTATTTGGGAAAGATAGGGGTAATATTGAGAACAATTAATATGGTTGAATTTTTTGTGGTTTTCACCATTCTAATAATGCTTATAACAATAATATGTTTCATCTGCCTAATAATCGCTGTTCATGTTTTATTTAGAAGGAATAGATCATTTCAATAAACATTTGAAAGTAATTTCTTTAGTGGGCCCAATGCTCTTTTACTGCCTTTATACGGAGATGTCTGTGCTCATAATGGTTTATCTTCCTCAGTTTAATGGGAAGCACCTATTTATGTCTGTAGGTTGATCAAGCTTGATGTTTTAAAAGGATAGTCCCCTATAATGTTTCCTTTCTTTGAATTCTATTAATCAAATATGGCGCAAGCAGTGGTTATTGCTCTTAATTGTAGACAAGCAGTAACTTATCATTTGATTAGATATGGGCTTGCCAGCAGTGCTGGAGATGTTACCTATGTGGTTGAAGAACACAAAGCATATAAAGGTGTCTTTTTTATTCCTGAGTTACTTTTCCTGCAGTTGATGCAGATTCACAAATGTTTAACACAAAATTAGGCTGCAGTTCCAGCTGCATATAGAACTTATAAATATTTAGAATTTTTTAGGCAACCTGGTCGGTCTTATCAGGCTATACACCCTTTCCTGATGCAAATCTTTTAACACAGCAAGACACACTTGCTCTCTCGAACCATTTGGTTAGACTGTATCGACCTCTCATGAAGTTCATAATGCGCACCTTTAATACTACCCCAGCAAGGGTTCCTTAAGCTGAATAGGCGCAGTTAGCTATGCCTGATCCAGATCCAGTCCAGATCCCAACCAAACGTGATGAGATTGCATTTTGGATTGCACAAAAAACAAATTAGCTTGAGGCAGATTTTCCCCATATGGGACCCCAAGATAAATTTTGAATTCTCACAATGTGTCTTCCACTTGGTATTGTTCCCCCAGTTCAGAAGTGTAATACGTGGGTTCTGCATTTGCTTCAATCTACACCATCACTTATAGTACTCCTTCAATTGCTGTATTGACTGTGCTAAGACAGGTTCAAACCGAACATGGAGTGGCCTCTGCCCTGGTTTTGGGGAGGAAACTCATTAGCAATTTTCCACAGTGTACTCAGTTATTTTAAGTAACAGTCAAGAGGAGGCAGCTTCTTTGACAAGACGCCAACAGCTCGCTTTAGTTCCTTACGTAGATCAGGAGTGTGTGCTGCCTAAAATAATTTCTGAAACCTATACTTCTGTATGTCATGATAGTCTGAAAACTAGGCCTAATAAGCCACAACTTAAAAGCAAGTCAGAAGCCAAAAATACCAAGCAGGCACCTGTTTCCAAGTGCTGGGATAAAAATAATGAAAAGAGTAGAACTAAAGCAAGGACTGAATCTCCACAACCGAAGTGCTCCGAAAAACATTATAATTTACATGACTGTATTAAAATGAAACAGCCTGATAGTATCATACTTTTGATACACATGCTTCTCGTTCCTTGCAGAACTCTCCACACAAGCGGTCAGAGAGAGGGGGGTAAATCTATCACAGACACAAGGAGTTTGAGAAACCAAAGACTGATTCACAACGCTCCTCTGGCGTCAGTATAAACAAGCATTTACAATGCAACGGTCTCGCCTTTGCAAAAGTTAGAGCTATTGGCATTGTAAATGACAATTTTTTTATTTATGTGTTGGTTTTGAAAACAGATAAATAAATGGCATTGTCATTTACAATGCAAATAGCTTAATCTTTCCCAAATGCCACACACAAACATACAGACCCACCCACACACACACACACAGAGCCCCACACACACGCATAGAGCCCCAAACACACATACACAGAGCCACACACAGACCCACCCACACACACACACACAGAGCCCCACACACTCACACAGAGCCCCACACCCACACAGAATCCCACACCCACGCTTGCCTGTTGATGACGAGAGACTAGGAAATTAATGTATAAATCATATAACAGGATGACATGGATTACATCAAACAGCTACTGGGGAGGAAGACAGTCATGAGGACTAGGTGGGCAAGGTAGTATGGAAGGATATGATTAATGTTTAATTATGGAGGTTAATTTACAGACACAATGGAAAAGGCAACAAAACATCAACTTTCATAACACAGGGCATGCACTACAAACAAAAGGATAAGCCACTAAACTGCTGATTCTCCAACGAAGGTAAGAGTGTTAGTCTTAAATGTTGGCATTGTTGAAATCAGTGGAGATTAACAACTGTATGAAGTGAGAGGATGGTTTGCATGGTGGGCTATAGTAGAAATCTTGTGGTGGGGAAGTTGCCAGTGACCACCAAACAGTAGTTGGAACTCGAGAGATAGGCAAGCGCACAATCTCTCTCTCTCACACACACACACACACACACACACAGGGCTACTGTCAGTAGCTGGCCCGAAAGAGCGATACCTGGAGATCGGGGAAGGTGTTAGACACAGCTAGCAGTTTAGCCAAGGTCAACATGTTGAGTCTCATCTACACCCACATGCGCCTGACCATCCTCTTCTCCCTCGGGCAGCAGGAGAGCGGACTGCTATAAGTAATGCTGCTGACGGCACTAGGCGCTATACCTTCATACAGACATATTAACATTACAGTTGTAATCCGTATTAGCAGAGTGCCGCTCACAAGAGGGACTGCACTGGCGGTTGTCTGCACAACTACGAAGCTGCAAAGTGCGTCACATTAATAATACTCGTTTGTAGGGCTGCAGCTCTAACGCTACTTGACAGCAGGGTTACCTCTCAATATTACTGCCATACCGAGTCGTCACTTAGCTATTACTATAGAACACATAATAATAAATATAGGTACCACTGCATTTACTATGTTAATTAGATGTATTTTTGCCACAATGATCCTCTTGCAGTACCGCTGTTTTAGAACTTTAACATTACAGCTGTAATAATACTTTATGACTGTGATGGTGCTGTAGTTACCCGCTGGCAGCACTGCTGCTTTAGCTGTTCTCTATGGCAATGCTGCTATGGTAGTTTCACCAGCTGGAAGTTTTAGTGATGTTTCAGTGAGTGTGTCTGCCAGCACTCCTGCTTGTTACTTTATTACTGCTGCTGTTGTAATACAATGGTGTGACGAAAGTGCTTCTTTAAGCTTTGTGTGAGTGTCTATCTTTCGATCCCAACTGAGACCTGTCACTTTAAAACTTCCTGGTGGAAGTGCAGCAATAGTACTATTCTCCAGCGCTGCTGCTGTTTCACTGTTTTCCTGGCACTTTCATGTTACTACTCTTCGGCAGCAGTGCTCTTTTTACTCAACCGTCGAAACTTTGTGTTTCTTACTGTGTTCTGTGAATGGGTTTTCACGGTGTACTTACTGGGGACTTAGGGCATGCACATTTCCAGCATTGGGGTATTTGTGAAGGAGTGGCCCAAGTTCACAACAGCTGTAAACAAGGATGGACCTGTTGAGCCAATGACAGAGCTCTTCTTAGTACGAGGTGGGTCACGGAGCTACTAATTCCTGGCTACTTGGGACTGTCACTTCCGGGAAACCGTGGACATCGGATAGTCATGTCTAGGATCCCCAGCCTCCCCCTGTCAGGTGAACGGAGCGTGAGTCAGGCTGGAAGACCAATGTTCGCCGCACCCACTCACCGTCATCCTGATCGAAGGGGTTGGATTCGAAGAGCGGCATGGTGCCGGCATCCGATCCCACTGATCCAGGCACCGCTGTCCACCCTAAGGCCTCTCTTAGCACCTCTTTGGATTTAGGTTAGAGGAGCAACTAGGAAGCACCACGGACATCGGAACTGGAGACTCACGTGACCGTACGTCAACGCACCTGCGCAGTTCCAGCCTCAAGCGCCGCCCTCCTGTGACTGATGCTAAGAGACTACACGTAGGAGGAGCATGCAGAGGCCGCCGATCCAAGAGAGGGAAGCCCCGCGTGACGGAGCCTGTAGCCCGGTGAGTGGGGCGGAGTGGGGCAGATGGGGCTTAGTTGTAGGGGGGTGGGTGTGTGTGTGTGTGTGTGTGCATGCGTGTGTGTGCATGCGTGAGTGTGCATGCGTGAGTGTGCATGCGTGAGTGTGCATGCGTGAGTGTGCATGCATGCGTGAGTGTGGCTGTGCGTGAGTGTGGCTGTGTGTGAGTGTGGCTGTGTGTGTGTGTGCGCGCGCGCGATTGTGCCTGCGCGCGCGTGTGTGTGTGTGCCTACGCGACAGAGAGGCATGGCTGACTTCCTGGCAATCTGGAGATGTGCACGTCTCCGGGGGGGCTGGGCGTGCGCGCCCACGATGCGAAATCGACGCGTGTGCCCGGTCTGCCTCCCTTGAGAGGCAACTCCACGACAATAGGTCTCGAGAGCAAGACCTAAAAATACCTCTGCAGACTGTAAAATCGGGTATTTAGAACATGAATTCACACATGGAAACAGAACAATATAAAGCCAGCCCTGCAAGCTCTATTTTGGCTTCTACATGAATTCAAAGTTAAGTTAAAAACAGTGTGCAGATAAAGGTCCTTTCTTCCTTCGGGAACGGGCTTACAATACAAAATTGTTCCTTTAATAGAAATGGGTGCACTGAAAGATCCTTGGGGGTTCAGGATCCAGAACTTTAGTTCAACCTCAGCTCTGGTTTCCATATAGAATTATCATATCTAAAGTTCAGAAAACTACTGAAAATCTAATTCTTGAAACTGAAACAGACCTTCATTAAGACTATCATCCTCTTGGGAGTGACTGCTGACAGTCAGATTTATTTATGTATTTAGTATTTTATAGAGCGCACAGCTACCTCCAACTGAGGTGTCCCGGCGCTGAAGACCTTATCTCAGAAGGGGGAAGGAGTGAGAGTTTAGATCTGGGAGAAGAACCAGGTCTTTAATTATTTTCGGAAAAGGGGTTCTGAGGTGGCGAATCTTAACTCTGTGGGTAACTGGTTCCAGAGTTTAGAGGTGACAACGGCACAGATCTAGAACTGCCCGCCCTGGGCATCAGGCTAGGCCAACTCACTCAATGTTAAAACTTTGATGTATTCATGTTCTTTTAAACTTGAAAGACTTAATTCCTTTAGATACTCAAAACTATTTAAATATACACACGAAAATGCAAGCTCTACAAAAAATAGTAAAGAAAATAAAGTGTTGGGTTTATCCCTGTATATACAGAAACAAAATCATTAGCCACGAGGCCAACGCAGAAGGAGTTAAAATACTTCTCACCAAATCTTTAAATTTAACAATTTTCATTCATTGATTTAATTGCCAAGACAGTCCATGACCCACACACAACAGCCCATTAACTGAAGATTGCATGTTCCTTCCTTTAGTTTCTGAACTCTAAAAGTGGCCTAAGTGGTGTGTAACATTTTATAAAACACATAAATAAATGAGCAAATAGTGCAAACATGAGACTATGGCGTCTGGAACAACAGTGTTGATCTTATGTAAAGAGAAGAGTGTTGCAACTCAAGGACGATTTAGAGTAAATAAACCCTGACCTTGGCTGTAGCACATACCTAACATTACTTAATGAAGCTATGGAGAAAACAAGCCCCTAGATTGTGTATCACAGGCTGAGGCCATAGACGCGTCATATTGATGACTCCTATCTTGTACAAGTCATACAGACTTCGATCCCATATTCATTATCTTCTACATGTTGGGCTTCAGGATGCTGTGGTTAATGTACATAGTGTGGCGGAAGGGGGTGGGGGAATCACAACATGCTTGATGTAAGGTCCATTTTAAACACATCACTCTATAGTTACTTCAATCTGCTTGATATCATATTTTTGGTGGGGTTATAAAAGTCTGGATGTTCAACTAATGGATATTGCCCTAGGTGTAATTTATCGTTAGCTTTTGGAAACTCTTTCTTACAGCAGAAAACGTACTACCTCAGACAAAGTGGTAGTGGAAATCTGACTAATTAGGAGTTTTCTACAACTAGGGAAAAGATGAGGTGGCATGGTGTGCAAAATAAAGATGGACTGCGATGAAGGCCCAGTGATTAACAGGGGCTGAGATTAATTGAAGCATTCCATCCATCGCTCTTTTGTATACTTTAGAGATAGAACACATGTTCAGCCAAAATGACCTATTGTGTGAACCGATATACAGACAACGGTCAAACCTGATGACAGATCTTGTGGGCTTGGCCAATGCTGCTGCAGAAATTTCCACCCAAGTGTTCACCAAATGGAAATCTACCCTTAATAAAGAGGCACACTATTGATACCCAGATTTTCCTTCACACAGACATACGGTGGGGGATCTCCTATGTGATCAGCTTCTCATTCTGACTTCAAGGTAGAGCTTTTTGGGGAATATTCAGCTAAGTTCACTGATCTCCGTGTTCAAGATACCTCAGAATCACCGTCAGCCTTGGACAGGCCTACTTCCGCTAACTGGAGATAAGGCTGGTGGAAACGACGGCTAGAATAGTGCATTTCCGGATAAACATCATCAACCTAAATCAGTTGTCTCAACTGAGTGGCAGCTGTCTTTTCATTGAATTTACTAATTAAACATTTTTTTAAATAGGGCCCCAAGTTTCTATACATGGTATTTATTTTTTACCCAAATGACTTGATTATGTACAAGGCACATAAGAATGTAACACGCAAATGATTATGGGTATTTCCCAAGGAAAATATGCTGAAACACAATGTTACGTCATCTAGTATTTATGCTGTGCAGCTTCCAATAGCGTGACAACCTTTTCCATCCAGTATACGTGGTTAGAGAGGTGTAGTAATGAAGGGTGTCCTGTATGAAAAGTACTGGATGTAGTTAGTGAGGCTTTGTGATTTGCTCTATTGTATTACATCTGGGCAAAGTTGGATGCAGCAGGCTTATCGATGCAGCTCCAAACAGATACTCAAAACTCGTTGATCCGCGAATGCCAAATCCTGGAAGCAACAGAATTCCAGGGCTTTCAGACCTTTGCTGCTTATTCTACCTGCTAACTTACTGCACTGCTATCATTCTAAAAAAAACTTGTATCGCTCATTTAACGGAGGCCAGCCACATTAACTTGCTGCACATTTTGCAAGAGTTATACTCTCCACAATTCCAGTTCAATCTTGGAATATGTTTCTAATGTCCTTAATTGTTTTATTATGGTGTACCGGTGTCTGTCAGTTTCAGATGTTAATTTATTATAAACGATAAAACCGCCCATTGTTTCTCAATTGGGTAATATTCAACCATAATCCAAAAACCCATATCACAACCGAATTGAGTTAAACCCATTTGGTAACTGGGCCCTTAAAATGTCCACCAATTCCAAACAATTTTCAAATAACAGTGCCAGTCTACAAGTTTGTGTTCTTATATACACACAAAGACCTTTCTGATTCAAGTAGCACATCGACACTGAATATTTAACAATACAGAATGAAGAGCCACAGTCGGAGATCCATCAATGTCCGCACCTAACAATTGCCTCAAGTTATACAAAGGTGCACATTAGTAAAGAGGCTATGCAACAAAAAACTATGCAAGTCTCAAATCCGCAGAAAAGGAGAACCAATTTACAAAATTATCCAATCTATCAGAATATTGGTCATCTTGGAAACACGCTTTAAAATTGTTTCTTAAAGTACAATTAGATGACCTTTGAAATCATGTTTTATTACGAACTATTGCATTTCACAGATATTGCCTATGAAGTCTCAATTTTCAAACAGGAGGGATAGTCCTTAAGTGGAAAAACGGTTTCATTTGTCAAAACGTGTGCTATAGTATCTATCTCCAGCTTTAATAGTCACTCATATGTCAATAAGCGCATGCAGGCGTCGATTTAGGCTTTTTTGTGTGTAAAAGTGCACCATGTTACAAAAACAAAAATCCGAGTCAAGAAATGAAAAAATTCCATTTATTAGTTTGTGTCGTTCATCTTTTTAATAATTTCCACTTGGAAAATATTCACTTCCATGGTCATGACGCTATTTACTCACTACAGTTTATGCATGGACGATTGAAGACTCTTTCTAAAACGTGGAATAACCTCCGAAATTGTATGCAATTATTGTTTTGACTTTCCAGAACGGTAACGATGCTCTGTGACACTTTGTAACCTAGAACCTACACCCTATTCTGCAAAATGTACTACATGCGGGGTGTGCCGACAAGTTTGCATTTTTAGTAAATGCCATGCTGAACAGACAATGTTTCTCATCAGTGACAGAAAAGCAAATTAACCAGACATTATTTCATCGGCCCCGGAACACACGAAAAAATAAATCAACCAGATTTTCGGACTGATAAATATACTTGTTCTGAAGTGGATCAACCCATGAAGTGAAACAGGGCAGGTCGAGCAACATTTCGGGTGCAAGGCGCAGGCAGGCTTGCGTTGGTCAGTTGTAAATGTAAAACGCCTGCCAGCCACACCATATTTGTGGGGGAGGGTATGTGCATCTAGTGGTTGGAGTGGGGGAAGGGGGCATCCTGTGACATGTCAGTAAGCAGGCAGCAATGCTGGCCGCTGCAAGCAATCGAGAGAATGTAAATATTTCTGCCAGAGTCCACAGGTCAGGTCACGGGGAGGTGTGAAACGGGAACCTAAAACACGTTTTTCTTGCTGTTGCAAATGAAGATTCACCAGTCACATAAGAATGGTCACGCACACACCAGTGTCAGTAAATTACAAGACAAACAGTAGCACTCATCGGGGCCCCCTACAAAAGAAACCTCTACAAATAACTTCTCACAATCCATGCAAGAACTGCCTGCATTCTGATGTGAGGCGCGAATGCACGGACTGCCTCCACCGTCATCCAGCTGTTGCTTCGTTCTGCAACTTTGCCAAGGCGGGATGAATGTATGTACAAAATATGTCAGAGCCAGGACTTCGCACATGACCCACAACAGAGGGCAAATCCACTTTTCAAGTAACTTTCCCGTGAATGACTGCCTCCTATTCGGGGAGTAACCAAAGCAGTGCCCTGCGGCCCGCGACCCCCCCCCCCCCCCCCCCGCCCCGCACCGCACCCCGCCTCCCCGCACAGTGCCATGTTCCTATGCAGCTAGAGGGGGTGGGGGCACAGAATTGTAATGACCACTAGCTTTGGGTTACGAAGTACCAGGCTATCTGCCAGAATCTGCTTCAGCGCCTAGTAAGGGGCAGCAGGCGTTATATAAGTATAATTAGAACACCATTCTAAAGAAGCCTTCGTGCGCAGCCCGTGTTTACCTCAGAGCGGGGCTGTCATGTGTCCCCCGGCGGGGCTCCCATTGGGTCAGCAGGCGGCTCTCCTCAGCTAGCTAAAGACTGGCCGACGCAGCGCGTCCTTGTTTGTCTCCGCTCCGTGCACCCACCAGCTGACAGGTACCGGAAGTGATGCCTTGCCAAATGACGGCGGCGAGTTGTCGCTGTTGCACACACCTCCCGGGTCCCAGACTGCCTTTGGCTAGCCCCGTACTCCTAACAAAAGTTTGGTCCCACTGCCAACCCAACACCCGAAACGCCCAGAACTGGCACCGTTGGAGCTTCTGACTGAGCATGCATCTCGGCACCTGTGCTCCACATCCGGGGCTGGGGAAGAGAGAGGGGGTCGGGGAATAGGAGCGCGAGGGCTGCTCGCACATGCGCTGCTCGCGCATGCGCTATTCCTGGATCTGCGGGCTCGTGCACAGTGGCGGCGATGCAAACTTTAGGAGGCTCCTGTGATCAAGACGGAGTATGCTGATGAAGACACGAGACCAGCGCAAAGTCACCACAATTGCTGGTAAGTGAGGTATATGTACATTTAAAGACTTACATGTTGAATGTTGTGTTGTTTACGTGTCCACTAAAAGCCTGGTGTAAGTGCAGTGTCGACGCGAAAGTGAAACTGCATGCTTTTGCCTCGGGACTGGACGTGCGCGTCAACAGACCCTGGTCGGCTCGTGCACCTCTCTGACTCCGTTGAGATGCAAGTGGGCGACAACAGGTCGAGAGAACTCGACCTAAAAAGGAAGATAAACTCCCACAGCAAAACAAACAGTTAAAAAGAAGAAAGTGGCAAGTATTTCCACTAAACCTGCCACAAATGCTCAGAAGTCTTCTTAGGAACAAGACATGGTTGAGAACTCTTCTCGGCAGTGCAGCAGAGGTCACAATAGTTTACCAGAGTTTCTGGTGGCCTGACTGTCTGATGAATATTTGCAAGTTGAAACTCCTGATAGCAACTTAGCCCTCTAGATAGAATTTATGATTTGGACATTCACGTTGAGAGCAACATATCGCATACTATTAAAGTAAAATTCTGGCAGAATTTGACTAATGAATACGATATTCTCTCGGCTGAAATTGATTGGTCTCCAGAGTTTGTTAGAAATGTTACACAAGGGGCGGATGTAATCATTCTTTTCTTTTCTGTTCTTGTTTCAGAGGAGGTGAAAGCAGCATATGGTGCAGAATGGGCTATTACGCAGACTCCAGCTTTATATCGCAATCAAGTGGGTTAGGATAGAGACTCACCTTATCATGTTATACCTATAAGGTCCAGCCCGCAGGTTCAAGCACAGTATCCTATTAAACATGAAGCTAAACATGCAGTTAGGGAGATTCTATCACAATTAGAATACCAAGGTGTGATTAAGCCGTGAGTCACCCCTAAGAATAAGCCCCTTTTCCAGTGCTTAAACCAGATCATTCTTCTTGTGTAGACTTAGACTATCAACATGTAAACAGTTGTACACTAACTTTTGCTGTACAGAATTCCAACAGCATGGGCTTAATAAATAATATATTTCGTTAAAAAAATGTTGGTCATTCCACATGTTTGTTTCTGTCAAAATATAGCACATGAAAGTCCGAATTGGATCAGTTTCTGTGTTTGGAAAACAGTCCCAGGTATGTTGACAGGGCATTAAAACAGTCCAGAGCTGTTTGCTTCCCGAGTGATGTAAACTTTACAAGAAATTTACTCCTAAGCATTGTCCTGCCTTGATGACATTTACATCACAGATGATGATTTAAACCTACATTTGGCTACAGTACATCCTATTATTCTTGGATTAGCTGACCATAGGTATAAATTAGATTTTCCGAAATCTAAAATAGCCTTTCTCAGTGTCCTTGTTTTAGGATATGAGTCAAGGGTCAAAGAAAGCTTTATTCGGCTGCTGTATGAAACAGTCATAAAAGCACAGGATATGAGTCATTGAATGAAGGCAAAAGCCTACCACATTATGCACAGTGGCTTATACCATTGTACTATTTAATTTGTTCAGATTTTTCTAATTAACTTTAGACTACTGAACATACTGATATTGACTAGAATTTACAGGCAAACATTCTTGAGTCTAAACTCTTACATATCTGTGTTAACTTTTAATAATTAGTGATCCGCATAACTGCTGGTTATAGTGGTTACATATAATGAAGGAGAAACGGTACTGATTGCTTTTAAATCACATTTATATCCAAGGCTGAAATGCGTTTTGCATCAACAACAAAAAAATATTGACTGCATTTCAAACGGCTGTGTTGATGGAATATCCATTGGCACAAGCGAGACATATAATTGTGATGTCTCCTGTTCTGGAACTAGAGGCTTTCCTAACGCAAAAGCCTTACAACCAAGATGGATACAGTGGGCCACTTCCTTAATAGCTACTTATGTAGATTACTTTTTTGACCCTACATTGAGAACACAGGAATATCTCCAGTAGGAACAGGAATATCCCATGTATACTGATGGTTCATCCTTGCCAGCGGTGGGTACAAAGTACAAGTACTCCACTGCATGTGCTGCAGTTAAGGGTGTCTTGAAGGATGGAGTTTTTCAGGCACAATAAATATATAAAGAACCTTTCAGCATCTGCACTTCTCAGCTGTCTGAATTAAAAGCTTTGTTTTTTGGCTTTGCAGAATGTCGATTCAGAATTCCCCACACTTATAGTGTGTGATTATCATTACTGCATCTGGGCCTTTAATGATAATTTACCTTATTGGCGCTTGTATGGATTCAGAGATTCTAAAGGAAATACTGTAAAGCATAAGCTTTTTTGGGGAAAAGTGGCAGCTCTAAAAAAATGCATTGCAAGTGGTTCATGGGATACACACATTGAGCTATCAATATGTTAGAATACATATTGCAGGGAATTCATTGGCTGATGAATCTGCCAACGCAGCTTTTCAGACTGCATTTGTGGCTGAGATTACTCGTTCACATACAAGGGAAGATGATGACGTTTGGCTGTGGTCACTGCTTCAGGAAGGGGTGAGACCTTGCCTAAAGGCTATTCATCAAAAAACTCCTATTTATTGAGTCCACAAAATGCTCCCTTTGCCCACATTCCTGGGGTGGATGATCGTGTGATACCCAACCAGGACCGCAGGTTAGAGTTAATAATAGCAGCTCTTGAGGGTTTGGCGTCTGCCCAGGCTGGTGTGGCGGCTACAGTTTCTTTATTACAGAAACAATACTGGTAGTAGGGTCTTTATCAGCAGAACATACAATTTGTACTTTGCTGTGACATTTGTCAACAAAAGTCCCACAGTTGCATACAACCACAGACACCACTTTTGGTTTCAAATAAGCCATAACAATATGTATTTTAGATCACTGCAGACCACTTCAATAGATAGTGCCTTTAAATATATATTTTTGACAGCTGACTCTTGTTCTTGATTTCTATGGTGTGGTCACAGAGGTAGACTCATGCCCAAACAGTTATTAAAGATTTGCAAACCTTTACCGGTACATATGCAGTGGCAGCATTCTACTTGGATCAGGGCCTGGGTTTTGCGTCTATGGCATACTGGGACACTATGGGCACCCTGGGTGTTGCTGTGCATTTTTCCACCCTCTATCATCCTGAGGGAAATTTGATAGTGGATTGGAAGAACCGCGACTTAAATCAGTTCTTAACAACTAGAGTATTAGATTCAGCTCGTAGTTGGATACATCGCCTTTTTGGTGTACAGAGAGCTTTACATTATCTGTCTAGACATATGTTGCATGGTCATACTGCATATGAGGTATTATTTGGAGTTCCAATGTTAGTACCAGATCTTAATAACTCTGGCGCAGTGGCAGAAGATGCACCCTTTGACATCAATGAAGGTTTTACTGTCTTACAGGAATTACACAACTTCCGAAAAGAACATCGAACTTAAGTTCTAAACAATCTGCCATTGATGGGGCGAAGATGCAACCAACTGTTTCTGGCTGGATTCCTTAAGTTGGGGATCTAGTCTGAGAGAAGATTGCAGATAAAGAGGAGTTCGGCCCAACCTATCGTGCACCGGTGCCTGTCCTTGCCATCCAAGGTACTCAAACTGTGATTTAGCCACTGCTTGTTGGATGGAAACAAAAACTACAGGTTTCAATTGATTTGATCAAATTACACCATGTGGCCAGTACTCCAAAGTAGGCCACAAGGCTTTCTAGGTAGTTTCTTGTCATCTCCCCCTTACCCTGCCAGATATCCCGCTACACACTGTAAGTAGTTCTAATCTTGCTGTTCCCAACTGAGGTCTTCAAATGCTGAACGTTCGATCCTTCAGATTGATTATGGAAACACAGGGTATGTTTCTGATATGAGTTTGCGGTTTTCTGCTGCTGCTCCTTGAATTGAAGTTGGGTATAATCAACTGCATGTGACGGCTCCTACCTTCTCTCATTTGCATGATGGGGTCCCTGTTTTTACTCAAACTGCCTCTGGTTATTTTGTGCTTATTGATGATTTTTCTTCAACCTCTTCACATACCTCCTTTGTGTGGTGTGTGGACAATTATTTTTGCCTAAAACAGACTTGCCTGATTCATTCTTGCTGTATCTTTTTGTCATTATATTTTCTCTTCCTTTGAATTGGATTTGTTACACTCTTTTTTTCTACTGTTGAATGGCACTATCACCCTGATCATGATTCTCTAGAAATGGTAGCTGGCGAACTTACTTCCCATTCTTCTTCATATAAGGTCCGAAGAGACTTGGCGCTTGTGTATATTACTGTGTTCCATGTTTATGATGGTATTGTATAGGATAAAGTTCCCTATGATATTTGTGGTCCCACAGAGACATTGCACATTCCATATGTGTTTAAATTTGCTATGGATGATGCTATTACCACAAGTTTCATTTCAGATGAATGGGATGTCATGAGTATTAATAATATGATATTTGAATTGCAATCATACACTTTGAAAATGAGGATTTGAAAATGAGGATTTGCATCTGAATTCTGCAAATTATGGAGAAATGTTTTGTTACCAGTATTATGCCCATCATTTTTTGCACAGAGCTAGTACTCAGTACTCCATGTGCTGTTTTAATTATACAACGTCGGAACACTGTTTGACAGCACCTGTAGGTAGCTCAAATAAATATTTGAAAAAAATCCATTACTTTTCCAGTCATGATCCTACAGACTAGGTTTAATATTTTTGTAGGCAAACAAACTTGATTTATTCTGATTCATTTATTTCACAACTCTCCCTATGGGGTTATGAGTATCAGAAAGATAATATTGAGAACATAGCTATTTGGGGAACATGTCACTTGCAGTTTTGTGGCACCAATGCTTTATTTAGGGCTTGTCTGATTTGTCTGTAAATGTTCTTTTTAAACAAATTGGTACAACAGACAACATGTCTTGGTTTGGGTAGTGTTAAACATTTAAATACGCCAAGCATTCCCTCTATTGCAACATTTGATAACTGGCAATAGTTTGTTCACGGAAGAACAGCTTAATGAAATGGTGCAGAATGGAACTTACAAATTTTCGGTTTCCAGGTCAGATGGGTGGTTATTATAGCCGGTTGATACCCAGGATGGAATGCTCATTTTTGAAAATCTTCCACTGGGTTTAGGTGTAGCAGGTCAGATCCCTGGTGTGTTCTGTCAAAACACTCTAGCGTCATCACTACATATAATGTTGGGAAATTGTGCCAACTCTATATTATCAGACACTCACCCCCAGTCACTATTAGATCTGGGTTTAAGACATCATCGTTCTTTAGCTCACTTCGCAACCCCAGTTCAGACCCAGCCATATGCAAGTCAATCTTTACCCTGTTCCTCATGGGAACAGTCCGACCCAAACTGCCAACCCAGGTCTTCCCTGGACCAGAAACAAGCATCCTAGGACCAGTTTTGGGGTAACACTCATCATCAGCCAGGCTAGCTTGAATCCAGTGTCAAAGTGAGCAAGAGACCTACGTCTGGGCATACCGTGCCAACTTAGGGCGAACAAAGCGAACACAAGGAGATGATGGATGGAGCACTGAAATGTGTCAAGCACTCAACCCCAGTCACTGTTAGATCTGCTTTGAATCCATTATCTTTTTCTAGCTCACTTTGCCACAACGATTTCGACCCAGCCATATGGAGTCAATCTTGACCATGTTCCTTGTGGGAATAGTCCAGCCCAAACTGCCAAGCCAGGTCTTTCTTTGACCGAAAACAAACATGCTGGGATAGGTTCCGGGTAACCCCCCTCATCAGCCAGGCTAGCTTGAATCCAGTGGCAAAGTGAGCATGGGACCCATGTCTCGGCATACCTTGCCAACTTAGTGTGAACAAAACAAACACAAGTAGATGACCACATTGTCAACTCATATTTATTCATTAAATAATATTGTTTTGTCTAAATTTGATATCATTTAAAATGGCATGTCTATGCTTCAACATGGCCGGATTCACTTGAGATTGATTTTCCAATTGAGTTGCAATTTACAGGTTTTAAAATCAGAAGGAATGTCGTGGAATTATTAGAATGCTACTGAGTTGTTTCGACCTTATTATTTGTCTCATATGCAAAGAATCATGGCTAAAAAATAATCCACCTACACTATGCTTAATATCGGGCATTTTGAAAAGTGACCTTTTTAGTTGCTGAAACGCCATCTGTGATTTGGCTCATTCATTGTTTAATTTCTCTTCCGATTTCCACGTTTGATTTCGGGAAACAACCATTACGCATGAATTGCAACGCAAGCTTTTAACCCGCATACCATTACAATGAAAATGGCTTGCACTAGGGGGTATAAGGTGTTGGATTTAACTCCAACACCATCCCTACTGCTGCACAGACTGGAGTTGGAATAGTAAATTATACTATTCCAAACTCCAGCGCACCCTCGACAGCAAGTCGGGGTAAAAAATTATGTTGCAATGGCATGCGGGGTAAAAGCATGCGTTGTAACATCATACAACTTTTGATTTCACATCATGTCTTCGCCACTTTCAAATAGGCAGATATGAAGGGATAGGTACACATTTTTTACACAAAGTCTGGTTCTACCCTCTTCAGTACAGATACATGCATGGGAACAAAGAAGCGTTTCTTAATTTAAGTGACTGTGGAACTTTCTTAGGTCACTCATTGGTCTGTAGAGAGATTACACTTCATAGTGTTTGTAATGCATATGTGGATAATTTATCATGTTATTTGAAAGATGTTCCCGTACAATTGATCAAAACTAAATTTGTGTTGGTTTTTAATAGAAGCTATTTAATTCTAAATGATCAAAATTGATGCAGGTTGAAACGAGGTGTCCTTTATTTGGTTACTGTTTCCAGGGTAGTAACTTGCTGAACGCATGCGTTATACTCTCCTACACATACCACTAGGGACGTGACATTGTGGCTCAAGGTCCCCCTAGATAAAATACCCTTTGATCACCTGAGCTGACTAAAAGCCTTATTGTTTCAACAAAATGTGACTCTTACATCTGCCCGAGAAACTTTCGAAATCCAAGTAGCACGCTCCTCGTCCGAGGTGCAGTCCCTTTCACAAACTCAATTGTCTCAGTATTTCAGTGAGCTTGTGCACTACATTGGGAATGCATCTAACACTAGTGGAGTGGCACATTTCAAAAAGATTTTTCAGATTGTACTTGGAGTTATTCTGTCCTCTTTACAATCCTTATTCTCAAGCATTTTTGGAGGCATTCCGATTATTTTATTGCTCCTTGTTGCTACCTTGGTTCTGTCTTTGTTGCTCCGCAGTGGATGTCCCACCATAAGGCCAAATGGAAATTAAACTGTCATACATCCTTCTGTGTCATGAAAACATGATACAGTGTTTCAAGGAGTTAATCTTACAGGAACAGAACGAAAACTGGTCTCTATCATTCCGGCCTGTATGGTTTCAGAGAAGGCCTGTGTTTTGTTGTCTATCGTGCTTATTCAAGTGTGAGCTCGACTTTTGACTTGCTACACAATTTTTGCAGTCTCCAGATATAAATCGGCTTGTGCGTCCTTTGCAGTCACGTCAGCTATGTTGTCAAATGATGCTGCTTTCTTTGCTACAAGATGCCTACTATGAGTCGACTTTGCCAATGCCAGATTCTCCTTCCACTTCAGGTTTCCTGAAATCTGGACACTCTTGATGCTGCACTCCTGCCAGTGTTGTCATCTGCTGAATGGGCTTGTGATGACTATCTTTGTTACTTAGATCTTGTGCTTCTGACCTCTTTCGATGTGATGTCTGCAGATGCGGGTTCCCTCCTGAGCCTTAACGACACTCAGAACATGGATGTAGTGGACTCTTCGGAGATTCCTTCCTTCACTCCAGATGCCTCCTAGACTCCTAAATTGGCCTGTATTATCATTGTTCTATATAGTAAACGTTCTTTTATTGCCATTTTTATGAGCTCCGAGTCTGCTGATGCTTTCAAAGTGTTAATATGAAATGCTAGGCTTCTCACATACACTTAATGGTATTGCTATTTTTCTGTATAGCTGTTATGTGGATTAATATTTTATCTCCATTTTAGTTTTCCTTTTTGAGTCAGCTATCTTTTTTAGATGGGGGTTTGAATATGTTTTTCACTAACACAAGAAAAAGACATGCACATATTTATTTTTGGGTAGACTTTATGTAGTCTGCATTGTTAGTTTAAGGAACACACATACTAGAATGTGATGTCTTTGCTTTAATATGTGCTCAAGGAAGACAACTCTTTTCACTAGACTAAAAGCTGTAAGATAAGGCTGATGTTTTATTTTTAAACAGCATTTGATTTGAATTTGATAAGACACACTTCACTCTGGAGTTATAAAGGAAGCTGCTGTGAGCTGTGACTGAGATGCAGTTCTCAGGCCCCGGCGTTCACCCTAGGAAGGAAGATAGCTGCACAACTGGAGATGTATGCAGACTTGCACACTCAGACGGAGTGCATTTGCTAAATGCACTGAAGCCGGCTTCCTGAGACATTATACCAAAGTATGGGGATAGATTATTCCAACAGGGTCTGGCAGAAGGCGCTCCCACCATGCTCTCACTAGAGTTGGGATATTAGTGATAGATAGGAGTAACATTAGGGACAATTATTGTGGTTAAATTGTTTGTGGTTTTCACCATTTTACTAATGCTTATAACAATGGTGTATTTCATCTGTCTAATATTCTCAGTACATGTTTTTTAACAAGGATTAGATCTTTTCAATAAACATTTGAAAAAGGTATTATTGTTTCTTCTTTTTCTGAAACATTAGGCATGCAAAAGTGACAAACAAAAGGGTCAGATCTGTTTCAACAAATTCCTTGGGAATGAAAGTGGTCATGTTCGAGGTTGCCGACAGCATGTATAACTCAGGAGGGTTAGGAATTTAGAGGCAGTACTGAAAGCTAGCTGAACAAAAATGTACTGATGTTATAACAAGACTCAGTCTCTGTATTATGAAGTTATGCTGATCTAATACACAGTTCTCCTAGATCCATAGGAACTGTATAACACCAGAAGACATACGTGAGCTACGCAGTGAGATTTGAAGTCCCTGTGGGCCCATCAACAGGGGATCTGTCCAGTCATGTCCAAATCTTAGAGGAGACTGTAAAAGACCTGCAGTCATGGCTGCTGGAATTCAATTGGTTCAGTGGCAGACCCCTCCCCTTACTCTACCAGACTTGAGAGTGGTGACTAATTCATCGCTCCTGGATTGGGGGCTGGGGCATCTAGGAGAGTGGAGATCAGAGGACTTTGGTCATCGCTGAGGCTTGGCTCCACAGTAATCTGCTGATGCTGCAAGCAATTTGCTTGGTGTTGAAAGCCTCCAGGTCCACTGTCAGAGGGAGGCTGCTGCGGGTGCTCATGGACAACGTCTTCTCCAGATGGTAATGCAACAAGCAGGGCTTGGTGGGGCACTGTGTTAAGATTTGCAACGTCCCTGGAAGAGGGTGGACTGCCACTGGATTTTCCTAGTGGCACACCACCTTGAAGGATCTTTAAATGCCCAGGCAGATGAACTCTGACACCTACAGTATCACAAATGACAGTTACATCCAGAGGTGGTGCAGGGAGTCTTCCAATAATGGCTTGATCTTTTTGCCACTGCAGAGAATACACAATATCAGCATTGTTGCTCGCTGTAGTGTACAAGACGGCTCTTTATCTGAGATGCTTCTCATGTGGAGTTGAACTCGGGACTCCTGTCTGCCTTTTTACCACTACCTCTCTCCTGCCCCAACTTGGTATGTTATGCAGATTTGTAAAACCCGGGAGCAGGTGTGAGCCTACTCAAACCTAGGACCTAGTGGGACTAATCAAAATACCATTGTCTTCAGCTTCTGGTAAAATTAAAGAAGTGAGGAGGAGGCTTTTATGTGTTGTGGCAGGTCTTTCTACACTTCAGAAGCAATGTAGGAGAAGGCTTGACCCATATGGTTTTCCATATGTGTGGGATGTGTGCAAGTAGGACTCCGTATCAGCAGAGGTGTCTGGAATGTTTGTGAAAGCAGATGCGATCATTGATGCATAATGGGCCACTGTTATGTGGTGGTTGAAAAGTTGGGGTGAGGAATTTGAATTGCGCTCATTTGTGTATGGGGAGCAAGTGGATCTCTTCAGATGTGGTGTGATGTGAGCAGCATATAAGGGAAAAAGTACACTCTGCCATACATTATAAGGATATTGCAAGTCACTGAACGTTTCCATTACCACATAAAGGAACATGGCTGAAGGCTAAGTTCCTTTATAAGGTTATGGAACTCAAAGATCAATTGAAATACCTTTATCATGTACGCCAAGGGGTGCTTCATCCCATTTAATACATGGTTAAACCATCTTCTTTACCACAGACCAATTGTAACCTTGGTGCGTACCTCTTTCATATGAAACAGCGAGCAAGTTTGCAAACATGAAGAATAAAAATAAAACTTCTAGTGCAAAATTAAACACATCAAAGACCTGTTGGATATTTGTCCAGTTACAATTACAAGTCAGTTTCCCCCCAAAAAAGCTGCACTAGCTTCGTGTATAGAAACATGCAGAAAGAGTATAGCTTTTACGTATATAAGGAGTGCAAAAATAAATCTATTCTATCTGGTTATCATTGAAAGCTAATACAATATAGCAGAAGAAAGAAAAGCAATGTTTCGTTTTCATTTCTATAAACAGTTGCTTCAATTAGAACATCAGAACTCAACTGCAATAACTTATAATAGTTGACTTCTTCTGTCTTTTTTGTAAATCAGCGACTGGGTGTGTGACAAACTTGTAGATTATAACGACATTAGTTAATGCCATTCATACAGGGATTACAGAATCCCATGTTTTATAATATTATTGCGCAGTTATGGTGATATATAGTTTTGAAAATTTTAAATTTAAGAGGCAGTGTTTATATTGCTGAACACAATTCATTATTTCTCTATAGGTACTATATTTAAGAAGTACAAAAATGGCACATACAACCAGTGACACAGAAGAGTGCCCACAATGGACATTGAACCAGCGAAATAGAAGAAGGAGGCAATGGCACATCCAATCTAAACGAGGATGCAAACTTGGAAATAATTGTAATCATTTCAGTTGTTTTAAGCCAAAAAATAATGTTCTCTATAATTAACAGATGACATCTAATTTTAGGGCATTTGTATACTTAATTTTTACGTCATGCATATATTCAGCATTTTCCTATAATGTAAAATGTATCTTGTCCAGAGGGGAAAGCCTTATTTTCAATATAGATTCTGTTTATCAATTACTACCTGCCATGTGCTGAAAACAATGAACCACGTGCATTGAATGAATACACTCTCTGAAGCTGAAATGATACACTAAACAACCTACATACAGCATATGGTGAGTTGTTTATACTTCAGAAGTGCAACGTTTCATATTTTTTTAACAATCGAGAGAAACACTGGCAGACGGCTGCACTGTCAAGCCATAGCTATAAAAGAACACAATGGAGTTACAAATGAAATTTCAACCAACATTCTTAAAAATGATCAGATTAAGGTATTTGTGTTACTTCAGTGCTTCATAACATTTAAAAAGAAATGCTCTCAAATACTTTCAATGAAAGATAATCTGGACTGCGATTTCTGATGTCACCACATAGGCGAGAACATTTTTATTCTGTGATATTTACAATCAACTCAAAATATTACATAAATAGCCTTGATTGGATCAACAAAGTGATTATACATCTTGATATTTTGTTCAAGACCAAACCAGTACTTAAATGAAACATTTTTGTGTGTGTGCGTGCGTGTGTGTGTGTGTGTCTATTATTTCTCAGGGTGATGTACAGTTCCACCCATACCTTGGTTCAAAGTTTGTTAGTAGTCAGACTGGTTTCCAAGATCGACAATGACAAACTTTTTGAGAACCGCCTAAATGTTAACCATGTTTATGAAATGTTTTGCTTTCTGGTACACATTATTTATATAACTGTTGCTTTCAGTTACAGGGGGATTTACAGCAAACATGCAGACAGATTAGTTTTCGTTTCATGTGGCATATTACATGAGATTTCTCTGGGCAAATGTCTAAGTTTCTTTTCTTTTGGCTGCATTTTATTATCAGCATTCCTGATGTTTATGATTTCATAGCTCATCAAAAAGACCTATGCAATCCTATCGGCAACAAAACAATAGAAACAGACGAAGGTTTAAAAAACAGAAGTGCTTACTTAACGGATTAGGTCCATGTCTCTTTCCTTTTGATAATCTGCCAGGATTGCTACCTACCAGAAATAAAAGAAACATAAATAATTGAATTGCTTAAATAGTGGTATTATTTTATCATTACTTTTTGCTACTCCTCCCAAATAATTCTAACATTGTTTTCAAGACAAGTTAGGTGTTCATTAACCATTATTTTATTGTATTTGTTTTTTCTACATAGAATCGCTTTGTCTCTAAAAAGCAGTGGAGTCCACTTTACAGGGAAACAAACGGCAAGCAGTGCAGAATTAACACAGTTCAGAAAGCACGAATCCTGTAGTATACTGCAGTTGGAGGTAGTTGGATGACGTGGAGTACATTAAATTGGAGGAAGGATGGCAGCAATAGGATCAGAGTGTAGTAGTGTGCATCTGACCGCTTTCATGCAGATTTTAGGAAGTGCTAAAACTATTCCATGTTCTTTTTTCTAAATTACAAGATATAGAAAGGGAGATCACTCTATGCAGTAATGGTCTGATTTTTCTTGATATAGAGTTTGAAGGAGCAGGAATTAGTACATGTAGTAATTCATGCCTTAACATATGGAGTGAAGAAGTGGGGCGAACCCCTCAGATCTATCGCAGTCCGCAATGCTTGAACTGTTTTCTTTGTTCCTGTTGATTACGATTAATTGAGACTTAATTGACTACAGCAGAGCTTTCCAAACTCTGTGTTGGGACACAGTACTGTGTCGCCTGCCATGTGTGGGTGTTTCGCACGATAACTGTGTGCGTGCAGTGCGTGTGCCTGCCCTAGCGTGAGTTACCAGCACAAAACTCGCCACCTCTGCCAGAAGGCAGGCTCGAGGCTCAGCCAAGTAAACCCTAAGCCAATGTTACCTCTTTGGTTCGACAAGCCTTTAAAAAATGCTTTACACAGATGCAATTTCTTATGGATCTCGGGAGATACTGTGTCTGCGCTGCCCGTTGTTTACACACTGAGAACGCAGTGTTGGCACTCAGTTGGATGTATTATTTTGCAGCTGCGGGGAATGAGATTTTGATATCAATTTATGATCAATTTAATAACTTATCTCATTCATCTATTTTGGACCGCTAGTATCTGTCATTGAGTAAAAGACAACCCCCGCATAGGTTAGACAAACCCCATTAATTGACACCACTCGGAAGAACCACTTACAACTGATAAAGTTTGAAAGTTTTATATGAAAGTCAAATTTAAATGCGAATTACAATTCTCTCGGAATCAAAGTATACAAAAGAATACAAAATCAATTCCAGAATCAGTAAATTTAAAGCTTCGATGTGAAGTGGTTCCTTGGCGTCATCTACAGAAATAGAAAAATATCACGTTAAATCTGTCCCTACTCTATGCTATGTGACATCCCTACTTCGCAAGTTCCTAACCTAAAAAGGTGTCAGCAGTTTGACTCCCAAAGAAGTTCAAACTCTCTTAGCCTCTAAAGGTAACTTAAGTTTAAGAAGCAGTACCCTTGCTGCCTACCCATCCGCTCTCTAAGGGTCCTCGGCCTACTGCTCTCTTACGCTCTGATCTTTCTCAGCGCATCTGCTCAAGTCATCTACCCTTGCCCTTCTCTCTTGAGCAATTCCCTTTCTGTTCCTAATCTCCAATTGCTACGTCCTCCCCGGGGTGCTGTCCCTAAAATACACAATCCCAGTGTGGGTGGAACGCCCCTTGACGCCCACCACGGACTTTCCCCGATGATGTCAGCTTCTAGCTTCGTCCATTGCTTCATCTCTTTCGCCGTCCGCTAAGTTGACCTTCCTTCTTTAGATGTCATCTTCATCTTCTTATTGGCGACTTCAACTGACACTTTCAAATCAAGAGTCATATGAACTTAAACAAGACTTTAACTTACAACTGAAATTCTTTGACCCTTCTAGGTCCTGTGAATGGTCATTCAAAACAAGTCTCAAATTCCAAGCGCTTCTTATCACGTTCAGGCCATAAACCTCGTCCAGCGTTGTCACCTTAAATCTAACAAGTGCTAGACTTCTTGGCTCTCATGTTCACAGCAAGGCTATTCACGACTCCTGTGAGCCCACTAAATTACATACAGCGGACTACACTCCTGCGAACCCTTGGTCAGTCAGGTTAAAATCACAAATGACCTAAACCTTTCTAACATTCTTAAAAAAAGCCTTCTACACAGTGTAACCTTTAACACACATTTATATATTCGTATTTAACAAATCCTTTACATAGAATATAAGTGAATGCATCATCATAGAATACAAACTACATAGAGTATAACTTTAAATTCTCATTCGCTATATCGTGTTATACATGTTCTACGTATTTCTTCACGTTACATTTCTCCGTTTCTCCGTTCAAAGTTACACACGTACATGGATTCTACTTTGATAACTTTCTACATTTCGTAAGCATTTCTACACCATCTCTACATCAGCCCACTACGTATACGGGCCTTCTAAATCTAATACATGTTCTAAAGTGAATACAGTTACATTTCCTATATTACTTTGGATTATATCGGTTATTTATATGCTATAAGCGTCAACTTCACGTTACGATATACATTTCATTCCTACGTTATATGATGTGCTTGTAAATATGGCCTATACATAATTTCTATTCAAATTTGCGCTCTCTCAGTCCCCCCTTTGATGACTTCTAGGAGTCATCACTAAATGCAATTTGAATAACATCTCTAAACAGAACTAGTTACAATATTCCCTCTTTTCATCGTTTCGAGAGCTCTTAAGCTTTTGTATTGTTGATCTTGTAAAGCAGCTAATCTCCTCTCTTGCTCTCTCATTGTTCGTTGTAACCTATTCGACCTATACCATTTATACAATTTTACTAAACCTAACAATGTGATTATACAAATTAATACTATCAATACAGGCTTTATTATGTACCACACTATGCTTTTACCAAAGTTGGCGAACCAACTCCCAACCTTTCCTACTCCATGACCAACTTTTTCCCATACATTTATTTTTGATAAATCTTCGATCTCTTGATGAATCTGTGTAATATTCTGTATGACTTTCTCAAGTGGTTTTGAATTATCAGGAATATAAGTACAACATTCCTGAACCTTCAAAGCCTTACAAACTCCGCCTTCTTTTGCTAGCAGTACATCTAAAGCAAGTCGGTTCTGAAGAACCATTGCTCTAATCGACTGCATCTCGCCTTCTACCAACATTAATGATCTTGCAGTACTTGCAGATAATCTATCCACAACTGTAGCTAGTCTCCTGATCTTAACATCGTTAAGTATTAAACCTAACATAGGAAACATTGCTCCAAATACATCTCCTACTACTTCTGCATCTCCTACTTCCCTTTTCGCTCTCCTCGAAGCCTTTCCTTCTATTATCACTACATCCTTTGCATGATATATTTTGGGGAAGACAATTGCCAAGTAACATGAACCATACCAATTGTCAGGTAGTTTTACATAAGCATTTCTTCCGCATACAAAATATACATTCGGAATCGCTTGCATCCCTTTCATGAAATCTTTCGTATAATACTCTAATCTAAAAGCATGTTCACAATTCACTTCACCTACAAATACACTCTCATAATATGTCTTGCTTCGAGCTAAACATAACTTCCCTTTCTGCGTTCTATCCAACGCTATTGGACCATTGCTACCTTTCTTTTTATGTGCCTTCTCTTCTTCGGTCCAATCCGTTTTCCATTGTCCTGACATTTTTAGAATCTTCTGCCTTCTGTATCTATCATCTACTTGTCCTATGAACTTTTTCTCAACCTCTGACACTTTGCAAGTTAGGTTATTTCTGCGTGCATATGAAGTGTCTAGTGTATCCCATGGAAGAAAGAATTTGGCTAATCTATCCTCCTTTTTGTAATAGTCCCACTTATTCATTTGCTTATAATTCGGAACTTCAGGCAGTACCGAATCATAATTTGAAAAGTAGTACTCAAATCCTTCCCTACCATAAAATATACTAAGCAGTAAACTACATGTTATCCCATAAGTCAATGGGAGATGATGATATCTAATGCCTTCGTCTACAGAAGCCGGCAATTGCATACAAACATAGCAATCTTTGGCCTCCATGGCATCGATATACTCGTACAACAGTTTAGCATATGCGTTTGACCTAAAGTTTCCCTGTGACTCGTCCACATGTAACCTACGAGCTTCATCTGCCAGTAACGTCTTTTCACGTATAACATTGCTCTCTTCCTTCTTCCCCACAAGAGCAGGTTTCAAAGTCGTTACAGGCTTTACATCTGCTGTTTCTTTATCGCTTTCATGTCCTATTATGTATGATATTGTCACTACTGTAATTATGAGAAATATTACTATTGTTATAAGTGTACCTATTATACATCTAGCTTTTCTGTTTGGGTTGCCGTTCTCCATGTTATCAAAACAGCGTAGCTCTTCTTTTGCGAAAAAGTTTTTCTTTCCAGTCTTTGGTTTCTTTGTTTGCTTTTTCAGTCTGTAAAGTGCTCCTTATCAACAAAGTCTCTTTTTCGCAACAATGTCTTTTTCTCTTTTAAGCAACAGACAACCCTAACCCTTCTCCGTCCTCTAAATGTAATCCCTAATTTTGTTCTTCTTTCCACTCGGCGCTAGGTTATCTTCTTCTTTATAGCTTATATACAAAAGTCTTTATGCATCAACAATTATTCTCGCACCTGCAGCTTTCACAACAATTTCTAATAATTCAAAACGAATATCTTTTTCTTCTTCTTCCGGAATCTGCTGACCAAAGGTTGGAAATTGTAATCTATTTAGCACTAGATCTTGAATTTGACTCAAATATGGGGGTATGGGAAGTGTGAAAGTCAGTAACCCCTCAGTCTCGAGTCCAGGCGTCAACATCCATATCTCCACTGCCACAAATGGATCGTGATCGATTACTTTCACTTTCTTCACTCTCCCAGATTTCTGTCCCCAAGACATCTGCTAAATAAGTCCACTCTGGGGTGGCGTACCTTCTGCAGGGCACACGTACCCTTCTCGATCTCCTTGGACTTTCAGTTCCTGAGTCTGTAGTTTCCTCCTCCTGGTCTGATTCTTCTGCAATCGGAACAAGAGTTCTTCCTTGCTTTTCTTCTGAGCTTGGCCTTTTCCTTTTCTCCGGCAAACTGGCTTTGTCACTTCTTGTCCTTCTGCTCCTTGTTCTTGGACCTGTCTCTTGGTCACTCTCTACTTGTTCAGTGTCTGATTCAGTCTCCCAATTACTCTCTTCTCCTGAGGCGACTTCGGTCCCACTGGTATCCTGACCTTCGTTGACCTGTTCCGTCTCAGTCTCAGCCTCTTCGATCACCTCCACAGCTTGGCTTTCTCCCTCTATGGCTTCTCCGCTTTCCGCTGGATTCTCATCCGAGAGAGGAGCTGTTTCTTCTAGAGGTGTTGGCACTCTTCGGGTGTGTGAGGCATGTATCCAGTTTGGCAGACCTCCACACTTTACTGCAGTATTCGTCACAAGTATGACTTGAAACGGTCCTCTCCAGCGCACGTCTGAGCAGTTCTTCCTGACATGCTTCTTCACCAGGACCCAGTCTCCTGGACTCAGGTCATGGCACAAATCTTGTGCTGATGGAACCTCTGCAGCCTGGACCTGGAGGGACACAGAATTAACGGCATCAGATAGTCCCTTACAGTAGTCCAAGATCAAATCGTCTGTGATGTTCACTAGAGCTGCAGTCGGAACCGATGGCAATCTCATGGCTCTCCCCATTATCACTTCATGAGGAGAGAGACCCGTTTTTCTATCTGGTGTGCTACGTATGCTCATAAGAACCACTGGAAGTGCGTCTGGCCAACTCAGGGATGTTGCTGAACAAACTTTGGCAAGTCTGGACTTTATCGTGCTGTTGATTTGCTCTACAATCCCTGAAGCTTCTGGTCGATAGCTGCAATGAAGTTTCTGATCGATACTCAAAGCTGAGCATAACATCTTCACTATTTCGCTGTTAAAATGAGTTCCTCTGTCCGATTCCAAAGAGGATGGCACCCCAAACCTCGATATTAACTCTCTAAGTAACAATTTTGCTACTGTAAGTGTATCGCACCTACGTGTAGGGTAAGCCTCAACCCATCTAGAAAATATGCAAACAATCACTAAAACGTATCTGAGTCTATTGCATTTAGGCATTTCTATGAAATCAAGCTGCATCCTATTGAAAGGCCCCCCAGACCTCCCAATGTGACTCAGTGTAACTGGTGTTCTCTTGCCCACATTTAGTTGCTGACAGATCGTACATCTCTGACACACTGCTTCTGCCGCTACTCTAAACTTGGGATTAAACCACGTTTGTCTGAATACTCTCACCATAGCATCTCTACCTATGTGTGCTGATCCATGCAATTTTCTTGCCATTGGACTAACAAGTTCATTTGGTAAAACTGCTCTCCCATCGGCGGAGATCCAGAAATTCATCTCGCTTCTGGAACAACCCGCTGTTTCCCAACTCTTTTTCTCATCATCTGGTGCATTCTCCTGAACACTTCTTAATTCATCCCACGTATCTACAGTATCCAACAACATTGTCAATTCAGTTCTTTCTTGGACTCCCCCCACTTTTACATCAGTGTGAGAATATCCCTGTTCTGCGCAGTAACGCGCTACTTCATCCGCATAGCGGTTTCCTAGTGACACAAAATCAACGTTTTTTGTATGCGCAGCGCATTTAACCACTGCAATAGCTGTTGGGCCTTGCAATGCCTCTAACAAAAGTCTCACGAATTCTCCATTCCTAATGGGAGAACCCGAGGAGGTCATGTAACCTCTTTGAGACCATAACTGCCCGTAATCGTGAACTACCCCGAAACCATTCTGGCTATCGGTGTATATGGTGACTCGAAGTTTGTCGCCCGCTAAGCAAGCACGAGTCAAAGCAACAATTTCAGCTACCTGAGCGGAGTGTACTCCTTCCAGGCAAGCGGCTTCTATTACTCTCGTAATTGTGCAAACTGCATAAGCTGCTCTCAGCTGACCGACATTGTCTCTTACACATGAACCATCAACAAAGAAAATTTCATCTGGGTCAGTCAATGGCTCATCCACAATATCGGGTCTCGGTTTGGTGCATAGTTCAGTCACATCAAGGCAGTCATGATCTGTACAAACTTCGTCATCAATCTCGTTTGGAAGTGGCATCAAAGTTGCAGGATTCAAGACGGAGCATCTTTTTAGGGTCACATTCTCGGCAGCCAGTATGACTTGCTCGTAGCGTGTGAGCCTGCTATTTGTCAGATGCTGAGTCTTAGTCCTGGTCATTAACAATTCTACAGAATGCGGTACGTATACCTCTAACTGATGACCCATGACTACGCTTTCAGAACGTTCAATGCTGACACCCGTTGCAGCTACGGATTTTAGACATCCGGGCAACGCTGCGGCTACTGGATCTAATGTAGCCGAGAAATACGCCACTGGCCTGCGCGCATCTCCATGGATCTGAGCTAAAACTGCTAAAGCGCATCCCTCTCTTTCGCAGCAGTAAAGCAAAAATGGTTTTGTGTAATCAGGCATTCCTAAGGCCGGGGCACGACATAAGTCCTCCCTCAGCTGCAAAAACGCCATCAAACAATCTTTGTCCCATGGTACCGGATCACTTACTCCTTTATGCGTCAGTTGCAACAAAGGTTTTGCCTTCAGTGAGAAATTGGCTATCCACTGCCGACAATAACCGACCATACCTAGAAACATCCTGACTTCTCTTTGTGTTGTAGGCGCGTTCATTTTCATGATCGCCTCTATTCTGTCTGGAGACACCTTCCGCTTTCCCTTTTCAATCCTATGGCCCAAGTATTGCACCTCAGTCATACAATATTGCAATTTACTTGGAGACACCTTGTGTCCGTTTTCGGCCAAGTGATTTAACAAGGTTATGGTGTCTTCTCTGCAAGCTTCCTCAGTTTCTGACGCAACTAGGAGGTCGTCTATGTACTGGACTAGAACCGAATTCTTAGGCAGTACTAGACTTTCAAGATTTCTTTTTAATAACTGGTTAAAGATCGATGGGCTTTCTGTATACCCCTGAGGGATACGACACCATGTTAAGACGCGATCTTCCAGCTTAAAAGCGAAAAGATACTGGCTCTCTTCATCTAAAGGTATCGAAAAGAAAGCCTGGCACAAATCTATCACTGTAAACCATTCAGCTTGGAACGGTATCTGAAATAATATCACTGATGGATTTGGTACCACTGGACAACATGAGACAACTATGTTATTAATCTTCCGAAGATCCTGCACTATTCGGTATTTTCCACTAGGCTTCTGCAAACCCATGATCGGGGAGTTACATGGACTTCCCACGATCTCCTTCAGTATTCCCTGTTTAATCATGTATTCGATCACAGGCTTTATTCCTGCAATCGTCTCTGGTGTCAACTTGTATTGCGGTGTTCTTGGATATTCAGCATTGGGTCTTACCAAGATCTTTACTGGTTCTACTCCTTTAATCAGTCCTATTTCTTCTCCAGTAAAATCCCACACCTCAGCTGACACTTTCTCCCTCAAATCCTGTGGAAGTTCCTCCACTGTTAAAGTAGGATATAGTTCCACGCACTCTTGCGAGTTTACAATTTTAAAATCAGCATCCTCATCATTGGTCTGCACTTCTACTCCTTCAGGTGTGCAATGTATTGTGCAATTCAGTTTACACAATAGATCTCTTCCTAACAAACACACAGGGCTAGAATCACAGATCACAAACTGATGTTCGTCACTGTAATTCCCTATCTTCACTGACACTGGTTCTGTCAGAGGATTCGTCATCCTCTTGTTTGCGACTCCTACCACCTGAATCGTCTCACTCGATATTGGCAAACCTGGGACTACAGCTGATCTCAGCGTAGATCGAGTGGCACCCGTATCTACCAAAAAGGTTGTAGGACATCCAGCTACTTCAGCCTCTATGTATGGTCCTCTCTGATCTACTTCCAGGGCTGCACCTAGAGTACAATCCTCTTCCCTATTCACTCGTTGCCCTGTAAGAGGATCAACGTAGTAGCATTCTTCTCCTCCTACGAACAATGGCATTTGTCTATAGGTTTTTCCTCCATTTGTAATGCGAGGCGGTTGAGGGAACGGCGCTCGAGGAGTCTGATTCCCCCCTTTGATAAACTTTCCTTTCGGGACTGCTGTTCCCTTTACCATGCTGGGTTGAACCTCATCCTCCTCCCGTTCTAACTCCCCCGTCTCGACATTATAGGGACACTCGCGTCTCCAATGTCCCACTTCGTTACACTGATGACACCTCGTCGTCTTTTTCAGTGTCGCGATATCCATTCTCGGTCTCGGTCTTTCTTCCTCATCTCTGCTCTGATTATTCTGTTTCTTTGCTTGCGTTCCTATTCCCTGTTGCCGCTGTCCACCCTTTCCAACTGCTTGCATCTGTACCAGCATTAGCTTTTCCTTGAGTTTCTTTGCCTTCGAATCTATTTCATCGCTACAGTACCTTGCATACCTCAGAATCTCATCTAAAGGTTTGTTCTGCCAACAGATCAAATGCTGTTGTATCATTAGGCTTATGTCTGGTCTTAATCCTAAAACAAACTTCGACACAAACTGTCCTATGTCCTTAGGATCCATTACGTCTAACCCACTATATTGTTTAAATGCTTTCAGTAGCCTCTCATAGAACTCGTGAACTGTCTCTTTGGGCTCCTGAGTTGTTCGATCTATCTTAACCCAGTCTATGTCTTGTACTGGCACCTTCTCTTTCAGCCATGTTATTACTCTTTCGTATTTCTCCATGACTCTATCTGACGGACCATTTGTCCGGTTATCTCTCGGAGGCTCGCAAGTAGGCCATTCAACGCTAAGTTTGCATGCCGTCCACAAATCTCCGGGTACTACGATATCGAACAATGTGTTCAAATCGATCCACAGCACCTTAGAGATCTTCACGAACCTCTCTACCTGCTTGTACCACTCAACGGGATTCTCTCTAAGCTTTGGGAAGGAATTGGTAAATGCCGCCAAATCCCCCCTACTCTAGGGTACGTGAACGTAGTTTCCGTTCGCGATTTCTCGCAAAGGGAAAGCTTCCATTCGCATTAGGTCTGTGTCCTGGGACTTCACCATTGTACTTCTTCTGACAGATCCCTTCTTAGACCATTTTTCCTCCCATCTATCCAGATCTCTCCATATTCTGATACACATGACTAGTTCCCGTATGTGTACTCTTAATCCAATCGTTCTACGTTCATCCAAATCTAGGTCTGTGCAATTCAGCCTATGATTGGGCTGTAAAGCTTTAGTTCGTGACATGTCTATCATATACTTTTCCGCTAATTCAGATAGTTTTTCATGAGCTGACCTCGCTCTCCGAGTAACATCCTTTGATAAAAACAGTATTTCCTCTGGTGCGTATAGCTCTAACCTCTCTATTGCCACTGTGCCATCAATGATTTCATCTAGGTCTGACTTCAAACTCATTACATCGAGCCGTTTTGCTTTTATTTCAGCTCTCAGTATGTCAGTCCTAGGTGGTTCGCTCATACCCCTCTCACCTCCACTATGCGCCCTACGCCTAAACACAGGTGAGTTATGAGGAGTTTTCTTTCCATCCCTTTGTTCCCACCTCTCTAGATCCCAAGCCTTTCCATCTTCCCGTGGGGTGTGGTGGAACATTACTCCATCCCCCATCCCTACATTCCGTCTTTTTGGCTCGGTTTCTCCAGATCTGAGATAGGATCCACCGTTCTGTTCAAAATCACTGTAACTCTCTTGCTGTCTGGTGTCGCTCAATAAACGATAAGGTCCTTCATGGCCTTCCATGCTCCCGCGATCTCGTTCTTGATCACCAGAAGTATGGCGAGACGTTTCGCGACTCCCTATATTCTCATGACTTCGCCCATGATCACCGGATGCATGGCGAGACCCTTCACGACTCTCCATGTTCCCGTGATTCCAGTGTTGCGCTGTTTCACCCGGGGTATGGTGAGTGCATCTGAAAGTATTTCGATACTCCTGCGTCCTTCGTTCTCCTTCACTAAAGGTGACGCGAGGCACTTCGCCACACCCTGTACTCCTGTCGTCGCACATTTGCCTATTGCCGCTGCTAGTAGGACAATTATTTCCTCTGCTTTCCTGACTCCCTCTCTCCCACTCCGGGCTGCTTTCGCCAGCTCCACAATGAGAGAGGATCCGGTTATCCTGATCTCTCCACTCTGCTCCTGTTTCTAAACTTTTATTCCGAGCCTCTTCGGCAGTATCCCATTCTTTCAGGTATTCCCTTAATTCTTTATGGGTTTTCGGTTTTGGTCCCCTTAAGTCCATTGGCCCTCTTTGCCGCCCTTGTTCTACCCAGGGACCTGTTGCTGCATCTAATGGAGTACTCCGACTCCTCGGTGCTAGTATCTGCCTCTGAGGATCCCTATTCTCCATCTCTGCCCTTTCCCTATCCCATCGTGCCTGTTCCTCCTGCTGGACCCCTTCTGGGTTGTAGATTGACACGATAGGGCCTATGGTAACAGGTACTTGTAGAGCCTCTGGCATTTGGTAGGACCTTGCATGTTGCGTTTCTGGCATTTTCTGGACCACGAATCTTCCCACTACTCTCTGTTCGGAACTAGATTGAGGTATTTCCTCCTCTTTCCTGGCATCCCACTCTGTTACTGGGATCGATTTATATTCCCCCCATCTAGCTCCGTCCTCTTGTGGTAATATAGGACTTGCGGCCCCTCCGCTATACGGAGGTGGTCTATCCGTCAATAGCCTCTCTATCAGGTCCTCTTCTGTCTCGCTTTCCTCATCTTCCTCTAGAGGTTTCCTTTCTCCCGTAACTTCTAGCATCGGGTACAGTTTGTCTGCTTCTATCTTTTGTACCCTCCATTTTTTGGCTTCATCGTCCCATTTAGCATCCTGCACTGCTTTTACCGATCTTCTCACTCTTTCTTGACGCCTCTTTACGCTCTTTTCGTGTGCTGTTCTAACCCATACACTAAGTGCTTCGAACTGTGTTGGCCTCGGTAGAGGTCTTGTTGCAAGCATTACTGCTTTTAGTTCGTTCAACACATCTAGCTTAAACGTTCCAAATCTCGGAAACGTCAGTTCCTTACTCCCTTCAGTTAGCTTATTCCACTCGGAAATCCATAATATCGAGTGCAAGCCTACATTCACTGCCATATAATAAGCTGGTGTGCCTTCCGGTGGAGCTTCTTCTCCGGCATATAAATTTCTTCTATTTCTCCTAAAGAGTGCTCTTAAACTCTTAAAACACTTCATTTTCGCCAATCTACAATTTTCCCTTTACTCTTCCTTGTTTACGTCCCACTGACAACCACCAACCAATCCCTACGCGGCTCTCACTAATCGGCCTATCTCAGTGCGACTCTCCGCTGACGTCTGACAAACTATCCAATCTCAGCGCGGTTCTATGCTGACGTCACTCGTTTCCTCTTGCAGCAATTCTCCTTCTTTCTCAATTCGTCTCACGATTTCGCATGCGTTTTCATTCATACATTGAAAAATTACTACTTCCGTCCAAGCGATCACTTTTCTCTGACTGTACGGCCACAGTCTAACTGTAATTGTCACCTCAACTGACGAAACGTCTTCCCTCTTACGGTCAGACGATCGCCTCAACTGATAGGTTACTTACACACAGTAAACGTACGACCAGCGTCCGTTACTCATTCACTCACTCTTACGCTCCCCCTATCATCGGTCTGTCGGGAAATCAATGGTACCTCATGACTCCCTTTCAATGGTAGACAAATTACTCTGGGTGTTCGATACACCCGAACCACTTAAGTCCTTCCCTGGAGCTTAAGATTTCATCCGGTTGCGCGCGCTCACAACCTTCCCTCAATCACACTACAGGCATTCAACTCCGCTTGACATTACAACACAAGTACAACATAAAATACCGCAATCTTACAACGCATGACCCTTATACTCACTCTCGACCGACTCTGCTGCTTTTCTCTCGACACACCGTCAGCACCGTCTTCGGCTGGGATTCTTCTTCTGGTCGTCGATGACTAGGGACCTTGGGGTAAACTAAACCTGGCCTAGGTTGTCTTCCTCAAGAAGATAACCATCCTCTGCTACCAACTGCGGGGAATGAGATTTTGATATCAATTTATGATCAATTTAATAACTTATCTCATTCATCTATTTTGTACCGCTAGTATCTGTCATTGAGTAAAAGACAACCCCCGCATAGGTTAGACAAACCCCATTAATTGACACCACTCGGAAGAACCACTTACAACTGATAAAGTTTGAAAGTTTTATATGAAAGTCAAATTTAAATGCGAATTACAATTCTCTCGGAATCAAAGTATACAAAAGAATACAAAATCAATTCCAGAATCAGTAAATTTAAAGCTTCGATGTGAAGTGGTTCCTTGGCGTCATCTACAGAAATAGAAAAATATCACGTTAAATCTGTCCCTACTCTATGCTATGTGACATCCCTACTTCGCAAGTTCCTAACCTAAAAAGGTGTCAGCAGTTTGACTCCCAAAGAAGTTCAAACCCTCTTAGCCTCTAAAGGTAACTTAAGTTTAAGAAGCAGTACCCTTGCTGCCTACCCATCCGCTCTCTAAGGGTCCTCGGCCTACTGCTCTCTTACGCTCTGATCTTTCTCAGCGCATCTGCTCAAGTCATCTACCCTTGCCCTTCTCTCTTGAGCAATTCCCTTTCTGTTCCTAATCTCCAATTGCTACGTCCTCCCCGGGGTGCTGTCCCTAAAATACACAATCCCAGTGTGGGTGGAACGCCCCTTGACGCCCACCACGGACTTTCCCCGATGATGTCAGCTTCTAGCTTCGTCCATTGCTTCATCTCTTTCGCCGTCCGCTAAGTTGACCTTCCTTCTTTAGATGTCATCTTCATCTTCTTATTGGCGACTTCAACTGACACTTTCAAATCAAGAGTCATATGAACTTAAACAAGACTTTAACTTACAACTGAAATTCTTTGACCCTTCTAGGTCCTGTGAATGGTCATTCAAAACAAGTCTCAAATTCCAAGCGCTTCTTATCACGTTCAGGCCATAAACCTCGTCCAGCGTTGTCACCTTAAATCTAACAAGTGCTAGACTTCTTGGCTCTCATGTTCACAGCAAGGCTGTTCACGACTCCTGTGAGCCCACTAAATTACATACAGCGGACTACACTCCTGCGAACCCTTGGTCAGTCAGGTTAAAATCACAAATGACCTAAACCTTTCTAACATTCTTAAAAAAAGCCTTCTACACAGTGTAACCTTTAACACACATTTATATATTCGTATTTAACAAATCCTTTACATAGAATATAAGTGAATGCATCATCATAGAATACAAACTACATAGAGTATAACTTTAAATTCTCATTCGCTATATCGTGTTATACATGTTCTACGTATTTCTTCACGTTACATTTCTCCGTTTCTCCGTTCAAAGTTACACACGTACATGGATTCTACTTTGATAACTTTCTACATTTCGTAAGCATTTCTACACCATCTCTACATCAGCCCACTACGTATACGGGCCTTCTAAATCTAATACATGTTCTAAAGTGAATACAGTTACATTTCCTATATTACTTTGGATTATATCGGTTATCTATATGCTATAAGCGTCAACTTCACGTTACGATATACATTTCATTCCTACGTTATATGATGTGCTTGTAAATATGGCCTATACATAATTTCTATTCAAATTTGCGCTCTCTCACAGCACCTAGAAAAGCTCAGATCTAGCCGATAAAGGAGGTAATAATATTGAATTTGTTCCCTGTTGGGTGGCTGTTCTCTGCATGCACAGGCTACAGCACACCCAGTCCTTCCTGCTGCCCCTACCCCTACCGGCTGTGACAGTGTCTGTTAGTCCCTCGGACACGGCACCTCCCGCCCCCCCTCCCAGCAGCAGTAAGGCCCCGCGCCTCTCGCGACAAGCGCAGTAGTCATGAGATGTGATAAGAGCTCAGTCTCGTGACAGCAGGAAGGCTTGTGGAGACCCCAAGGATAGGTCGTTCGAATGGAAGGGGGTTTGTGCACGTGCGCGCGGTCTGACAAAAACGCATGTGTATGTGGCACTGTCCAGCAGCAGAAAGAGTGTCGAGTTAATGTGACAAAGTCCGCAAAGAGATAGAGAGGCATGTGTGTGCCTCCGTCAGAGAGCAGAGCAAAACACGCTGTGTATGTGGCATCGCTGGGGAGCAGAAAATGGCATGTATATGTGCCCACGGCCTCCGAAAAGAAAAAGGGGCATGCGTTTGTACCACTTTCCTAGTATAGAAGATGGCACCCATATGAACCACAGTGTAGCACTAGGCAGAGTGGCCTGTGAAGGGCCCACTGGCTGCGAACAGAGAGGCAAGTGAAAGTGTTCACCGCCTAGCAGCAGGAAGAGGGCAATTATATGTGCCCCTGCATGCCAACAGAAAGATGGCACGAATATGTGCCAAAAGTCTAGCATGAGCATGAGGAAGAGGGGCATGGTCAGGACCCACTGCGCACTGCCTGTCATCGGATAAAATTTGCTTGAAAATGCACCATTTGCCTACGCTTGCTTGCTACACTTCTTTACCATGTCGCAAAATGATGCATGTCTAGAAAGTGTGTCACCATCATGAAAAGTTTGGAAAGCTGTGGACTACAGTTTTGTGGGAATCGCTGAAATGACCGTTAGCATAAGCTGAAGCCATTTTTTTTGAGGCACCATTTTAGTTAGCCATGTGCTTCTTCCGTCTTCACTGTTGCCTGCTTTTCTATTCTGCTTGAGTCATCAACTATAGTTAACTCTTTCAGTACTGAGCCAGAGTACTGCGCATGCTCAGAAAGACCTGTAGCTGCTAGAATGCATCTGTCTTAGACTATAACTGTCAGGCTGTTTTAACCAATGTAAGCAGAAATGTCTCCCCTTCCACCTTGTTGTACAAGCAATATTTGTATGCCCATGTTAGTCAGTAACTATTCTTGCATATGCCTGTACCTCCTCTTTGAGTCTTCATGCTTACTCGGCTGTAAATAGGGTATATTATACCCTTGGTTTCGGTATTCTATGAACTACCTCCTACAGTGGCCTGAGGGTACTGTATTGACGTAGTCCCACTCATGAGAGGTTAATAAATCGATTCTTTATATTACAGCTTCCGTGCCAATCTCTTTTTTGTTGGTTTAAGAACCAGTGGACAAATAAGGGTGAACCCCTGCACCGGTGAGCCCCTAAAAAGGCAAATTTCCACAAATTGGCGCCCAACCTGAGGCTCATCGGAGACGCGGCTATCCAAGGGAGTGGTCTTGACAGAAGACGGGAATCTACTGAGGACGTACACAGCACAAGGAGACACTTTGTCTTTGCAGGCCAACATGTTTTCCGGTTTTCCCGATATGACCCTCCAGGTGTTGGCCGGTCCCGACTGAGATCTTCCTTGTAATTTTTTTCCAGTGACCATTAGGTCAACCAAGAGCTTGACAGGTGGAGGTTGGAGACTTTGGTTTGGTAAGGTCGCTTAAGCGACACTCTTGTTTTGGATTTGCTTGGCCAAGATTCTGGTTTGATTTTGTTTGTATATTGCAATTTACAATGGCAGGTAATGAGGAGATGTTTTGTGTGTAATGTTGATATATTTGGGATAAGTACTATATTTGGGATAAGTACTACTTTAGGTATATTATATTTGCTATAATATTTTTGGCTTGCTTGCTCCTAGCACACTTCGTAGAAAGTGTTGCTGTCTTGGAGGTACCAATATGGATCTAGAAAATAGTCAGCCGGCTCCCCTAGAGGGGACACTTAATAGGTTTATGTATATTAAATACGACATTTCTTCCATAATGTATAGTACACAGAGAAACGAATATACGAGAAAAAGGCCTTATGATATTTGTAACATGGAACAGTGTTTGGACTGTTTACTTGTCTTGGTGCTGTCTCTGCATTGCTTTTTGGAGCTCTTTTGTTTGTAAATATGATTTACAATTGGTTTGGTTAGAGTACAGTCTGTGGGCTGCTTCTTGTTTTTGTCCTGGTGTTGATTTGATTTTGTGTTTGATTGTCTCTGAGGATTGTTGACTGACACCAGTGGAGATGCTTGTGAAGAGCTTGTTTGAGTAGGTAGCGACTGTGCTCTTTGTGTAAGAATGGCTTGTCTTTGCAAACTTTGTTGTGTGTTATGAGTGTGTGTCCCCCTTCTTGAAAATGTCTGGAATGAGCTCAATTTGGTTTGTTGTCGTCATTGTGTTCAGCAGATGTCATTAGAAAAATTACACTTTAAATTTCAAAGAATGACTTCTATAAAATATGTTCACAGCTGCACGCTAGTTTATGGAGTAAAAGCAGTAACAAAGTGTCGATGTGTGAACGTTCACTTATTATATTGCCACAATTGTAATTAATTAGAATTAAAACTCAATAGGAAAAAGTAGGCCTCCCAGAAAAAAAACTAATTTGGGTGTTTTACACAACCAGGGCTCAATACAAAATGTTACAGCATTATCCTTAGATACATTATAATAAATATTAAAAGGCATTCACATTATATGAGTAATTGGTTGCTGCTAAAATAAAAGCGTTCTTTTACCACATTACCAACAATAGATTTTGACTGGCTTGGAATGCTTGGGTTTTAAATAGAATGAACCGTGTTCACTCCCAGCACCAGAAAGAGAGCTTTTAACATCTGCTCAGGTTGTCTGTCCAAAGGAAGCTGTCTGTCAGAACAGATGTCATAAAAAATAGCTGACGCAGTGGCAACTAGGTTTTAAAGCACGTGGATTAAGGACTACTAATTTTGAAAGTTAAAAATGCAGCTTCATTACTGTGGATAAAAGAGAAAGGATAAAAGTAAGGATTTTCTTTCATATGTGGTTCTGATGGTAAATAATTACTGCCTTTAAAAGACAGTGAAACACATTTTCTGTGTTTCAGTAAAGCTTCTGAGCTCAATTTCAAAGGAATTTTTGTAAGTTTTATAAATAAATGCTTTCAAAGACAGAAGGAAAGGAATAGGGCTTGCATTTCATATGTAGAAATAACAAAAGGGTGGTGATCATTATTAAAAAAAATGACTACATGAAAAAAAATATTAAAAATCATTGCACTAAAATCGTTTTTGCATTATGATCTTTATAATGTCTAATAACAGTACTCAGAAAAAAAAATATTTAACATTGTAGGAAATTACCCTCTGCAAAGTATGTGTTTAGATTACAATGTGTACATTAAGATTTCTATCTCCATCTGGTTAAAATATGTTGTTGCACCACATTAAAAGGTTGTATATTGGTTTATCTAATAACACCCATATTACTATCTCCTAGTGACAAACTTAAAATGTATTTTGGCCTAATGGCTGCAGTGTCAAATACAAAGGTTATTAAAAGTCATGCAAAGAGTAGCTTTAGAGACATGTGAATTACATTTCGCGCCTTTGTGCACAAGAATTCTGGGCGCATCATGGCATTTTGAAAGCTGAAATTTTGAGCAAGTTCTTTAGGTGCTAGAAAAGCACAGTGCACAGGAATAAAAAAAGAATAAGACAGCAAAAGTTGCATCCTACCTTAAAAATATCAGAACGCAGGCAGGGAGCAGGGATGCCTTCAGTCATGGGAGAGTTACTTTGAACTGTGATGGCCACATTGGAATAGTCTTGCTCAGACAGGGGACAGCAGGTTTAAGGGTCAGAGGCCAAGTTCTGTATTTAGAACTGACCAGCACTACTGAAAGTAAAATGTCCACGTAGGGAGTTTTTTTCTTTTTTTTTTTAATCTGAGGTTAGCCACTCTGACAGTGTGGGATTTCTGTGAAAGAATCACAGCGTTTTTTGATGTGGAAATGTACATATATATTTGTGTAAATGCAAGTTGTTCATTTATTCTATAGCCCTGTAGTAATAATACAAATAAAAGAAAGATTTGCTTCTATTTATGGTCTACAGCAAACACACACTTTAGTGCCACTTGTTCTAAATAAAAAAACATAGATATAATACCTGCTTGTAATGTTGAAGTGTAGTTTAACAAATTAATTCCTTTGTGTTAATTACATTTCCTGATTCTAACATTGTAGGATAAAACACTACAGGTAATGTAAACTTTGCTCTAATGATGTCTGAGGCTATAATGTGCCTAGGAAAATTTGGGTCGAATTAATTCTCAATTCATGTTAATAATATTTAGGATATCGTCATTAGTAATTTAGCTAAATTTAAGAAAGTGAAGAATTTACTAAGTTGTTTCAATGAACTTGTGGCCTTGATTAAGCTTTACTGGAACTAAATTGGACACCACAGATCTGTTTTAGGTAACATTAGCTAAAGGAAATATTGCATATTCTGTTAAGAGCAGATGGGGATATCAATGTTTTCTTGAGAAATAATACAAGTGTAGGAGATATGCAGGTTAGGATTTATCCTACTGAGTAACGTTATCAAGGGGCAGGAGCGTCTGTGAGCCATGTACAGAGAATAGCTCTGCCATGCATACAGAAATAATGGTTTCCACTTTCTCTCTTGAGCCTGTCTAAGCTGTCTAGGAACAGACATGAGTTAGTTAAGTTAAGTTGGTCTTATATAGCGCTCAGCTACTCCAAAGGAGTGTCCCGGCGCTTTATCAGATTTGGGAACAGATGACCAGGAGCGGACAGACAAGGCAGAAATTATTGAACAAAAAGCCACGACTTTAGCTCCTTCCTGAAATTCAAGAGGCTGGTATTTAATCTCAGGAAAACAGGCAAGGAGATCCAGAGCTTGGGGGCTAGATGGCGGAAAGAACGCCCGCCCAACCGGGCCCGTCTGGCAGGAGGAACAATTGCCAAGTCCAAAGAAGCTGACCTTAATGTTCTCGAAGGCAGATAGAAAGCCAGTCGGCTTCTGATATATTTAGCTCCTGTGCCATGGAGCGCCTTGAAAGCTAGAGTGAGAGCCTTAAAGGCCACATGTTTTTTAATGGGGAGCCAATTAAGTTTTATTGGTAATGCAGTCGCGCTTGTTCTGCGATGAAGACCGAAAATGGCTCTGGCAGCAGCATTTTGCACAACCTGCAGGCGAGAGATTAGAAACTTTGGCAGGCCCAGGTAGAGCACATTGGAATAATCCAGGCGGGAGCCTATCAGAGCCTGAACAGTCACTTTCCGGTGGCAGAGGGACAGCATAAAAAGGAATTTTCTAAACATTTTTATGATGCTAAAACACTTGCCGACAAGGCCCAGGATCTGAGGCTTCGGCGTCAGTCCATCGTCGATTTGCACTCCCAGATTCTTGGCCTTGGGGGAGAGAGCCATGGGAGGGAACTTGTCCGATGGCCACCAAGACTGCCACCTGGGGTCAGATGGACAGCCAAAGACAATTGGTTGGGCTTGCTTTAGTCACTCATTTCACAAGATGCTGTGAATAGACTGATGTTCCCTTATTTGACCTTTAAGGGGAACTATATATGGGTTGTTTTTGTTCTAAAATTCCCAAGTGGCAACGCCATTATTGTTGATTTTATTACAGCACTGCATAAGTCGCAGAAGCATCACAAGTCCCTCATTAGTTAGTCTATATAATAGAGCTGACAACCCTTGTTAGAGCTGGCGAATAGGTTTTTCCCCTGAGTATGATATTACATGGCCCAGACCATGAAAAGTATGATACATATGTGTCGCAATGCTAAAAAAGGAAGCCCATATGCCCTAGCACACATTTTTAAGAACAAAATGTTATTTGCTTGTTTTCTTATCTGCCACAAACAAGTTCTGCTAGAAAGATTTATGTACTTACTATGTTAGGATTAATTGATCAGTAATTCATGTAATATGAATCTCTGTTACATTTATCATTCTAGAGTTTCCCACTACACCTATAACATGAGAGCATGATCATAAGGACAAAACATGGTTGTTCTTATGCAAGGAAAATCATTTTAGAGGCGTCTGCAGTTTTGCACAATAGTGAAGATTCACAAGGGTCGAAGCTGTATTGTGAGGACTTATACGTCCAAGTTTTTAAAAAGAATAATTGTTTTAAAAATTCATTTTCTTTGAGGTTCTTCAGAAAAATAATATAGGGGCATTTCTGAAATAGAATATCCTCTTTTAATTGATTATTTGTATGTTGCATCTAAAGATTTCTGTTCGGTTCACCAACAGATATCTGCTGCCTTAAAACCATTGCCAGAGGGGTAAGGACATCAGATCCAGCCTGGGGAGTCATAGGGATGACTAAACCTATAAGCACCACTAACCTGAGTTTACGCTGCTGCTTCCAAACCGACTGCCATGAATGCTACTGCGAACCATAATGAGTTGAAGCGCGAGCATAAAGACGGCGAGTTCAAAAGAAGAAAGGACACGATCACGTGACAACAATGCGGGAAGTACTGCTGAAACGCACATATGGCGGCCATCTTGAGAGTGTGCAAGATATAAAGAATCTAACACCAAATGAAGTGAAAGTGCTCAAAAGGTGTTCATGTGAATGTAAAAGAAATAGACGCTAGACGCAAATGACTCAAGAGTGGCAACTAGTGTTGTAAAGGAGAAATAACATAATAAACGTCTTGTTAACAGTGAATACATCATTACTTAATAATATCCAATTCTCATGACCCAGTGGTTAATAACAGAAGGTTCTCTAGAACCCAACAATGATAACTATGAGATTCTATTTAAATGTGACATACTGGGTCAATGACCTTATTAAGATATAACAAGAATTTTGTTAGTTCTAAGAATGTATCATTACCCTCAGGTGTAATGTGCAAAACCTCTGCAAGATAGTTAGCCTACATAAGCAGTTAGAGAACTGGTATTCTGCATTCTGCATGAGGTGAATATATAGAAATACATGAAAACTGGCGTTTCTGTAACTGCTGTGGTCAAGTTAAAGAAAGCAACTGAGGTCCAATTTATCATTCAGTCCCAATGGTTCCATGGTTTGATATTTCTTTTTTTTTTAAATTCTTTTTATTGACAACAAAGAAAAAGGTGGTGGTCATCACATTCAGGTATTAAGTATCTACATTTGGGCCGAGGCGATTACAGTTCATAAACATTGATCACAGTTTGGAGGGATAGTTGGTATTACATCACATTGCGTTCACATTACAAGCTGTTCGACAAACGTGGTAGTTCGGGGGGGTTCACAGATGTTACCTCTGTATTCATTCCAGTTTGTCCATACTTCTATCCATTTCCTCGGGCAAGCTCGTGCCATGTACTCTGTTTTTTCTTGGAGCATGCACCAATCCATGTCAGTTTTCCACAAGCCAACTTTAGGAGGCTGAACTGCCCCCCCCAGCCTAGCGATGTTTCTTTTAGCAATTGCAAACTCCAGTGTCGCCCATAGCCTCCCACGAGGTGACAGGTCTGTTGGTTCCCATATGTTTAAAAGGCACCTCTTTGCTTCAAGTCTAAGCTCCACCCCCCAAACCTCCTGCATACAGCGGGTCACAAGGGCCCAATAGTTAACCAGTAGTGGACACTCCCACAGTATATGGAAGTAGGTCCCCACCTCTCCGCACCCCGCCTACAAAGCCCATCTGCGCTCCGACCCATTTGTTGCAGTCTCGTCCCCGAGAGGTACGCTCGGTGTAGTATTTTTAGCTGAATGAGCCGGAGTCTTGCCGATATAGCAACCTCCTTAGTAGAGGCAAGTGCAGTTCTCCATTCTTCCTCGTCTATTTCTAGTCCGTCGGCTTCCCATTTCCCTTTGAGGGGGAGCAGTAGGTCCGGGGAGTTGTTAATGATTTCTTTGTACGTGAGTGATATGGCATGTTCGGGAGGTGGCCATCTAGAAGCCTGTCTTTTCGCGGGGAGGAGTCAGGGGGTTGCGTTCCCGCGGGGATTTTTGCCTGGAGGGAGTGCCTAACTTGTAGGTACCTGAGTGTGCCAGTTCGTAGGTGCGCTGGAGCGAGACTAAGGATACCATCCCGTCCGGGCCCCACAGATCTCGAATGTGAGAGATGCCTATGAGATCCCAGTTTCGGAACCCTTTGGTGCGGCCGAGTGTGCCCAGTTTCTCAAAGACCCATAAAGGAGTGGCCATCGTGAGGTTGTCAGCCCATCCTAGTTTGCGTTGTACGATGTGCCACAGCTGCACTGAGTGGTGCGTGGGCCCAGTCAGTGGGTATCTTCCCGGCGTGGAGTAGAGCGCAGCTTCAAAATTCCCGCCCGGCAGGATCCAGCGGTCCATCCCGTATCCTGGGTCGTTCCCATCACAGTACGTGCCGTGGTTGATGGCTGAAAGGTGTGCAGCCCAGTAGTATTTACGGATGTCCGGGAGTGCTATGCCTCAGTCGAACCATCCCAGAGTCAGCTAGCTTCTGAAGGGATATGCGGGGCACTCCCGACCACAGCAGTTCCCTCTGTGTGGCCTCAATGGAAGCGAAATAGGAGTGCGGAACAAGGTCTGGGTAGTTTTGTAGGGTGTATAAAAACCTTGGCAACGCCATTATTTTGAAGAGCGCCGCCCGCACTAGGAGGGATAGTGAAAGCTGTCGCCAGGAGGCAGCGTCCCTTTTGGACCGTTGCAAAGGTGGGAGAAGGTTCCTTTCGTATCTGGTCGTCGTTTCCCGGGAAATAAATATGCCAAGGTAACGGAACCCCTCCGTGGCCACCGCGATCGGGCAGTTTTGAGGGAGCATGGGAGTGTCGCCTTGCAGGACATATAGTATGGACTTGCCCCAGTTGATGCTGTATCCTGAGTTTTTCCATGGCCACTATTAGGGACTTACGAGGTTGCGTGAGGTAAAGAAGGACGTCATCCGCATAGAGCGAGATCCTGTTCTCCCACCCGTCAGCCCAACGTATCCCCTTCAGGGACAGGTCCTGCCTGATCCACGCGGCCAGGGCTCGAGAGAGAGGGCAAAGAGGAGGGGCGACAGAGGGCACCCCTGTCGCGTTCCTCGTCCGAGTTCAAATACTTCAGAGATTTTGTTGTTTACCGAGACCTGAGCCAAAGGCGCTGAGTAAAGGAGGCGCACCCATCCCATAAAGCTCGGGCCGAAGCCCAGCTTGCGGAGGACCGCCATCATGTATGGCCCTTCGAGCGTGTCGAACGCCATTGCCGCGTCTAGAGATATTACTACGGCGTCCTCCTGGAGGGTATGGCATCTACCCAGCACTCCGTGCAGCCTGCGGAGGTTAAGTGCTGTGTTGCGGTGGGGCATGAAGCCAGATTGGTCCGGGTGGACCAGGACGGGCAGGACAGGTTTGAGCCTGTTTGCGAGGACTTTGGCTAAAATTTTGGGCTCTGCGTTGAGTAGGGATATGTGCCTATAGGAAGCACAAGAGTCCCTTGGATGGCCACTATTGTTGCAATACGCTGATCTCGAGGTAAAACGCCCCTTTCCTTGCTCCCCTCAAACATCTGCTTCAGGTAAGGACTGAGCCCGCCAGGTGTGAGTTTGTACAGTTCTATTGGCAAGCCGTTTGGCCCCAGCGCTTTTCCTGGCTTGAGGTCCCCAATTGCCCGGGTGAGTTCCTCCACTGTGAGCGGCTCTTTCAGGGCGTCCCGCTCCGCGTCCGAGAGGGTGGGCATCCAGATGTCGGTCAGCATGGAGACCGAGTCTTCCTCTGGCCTGTCCGAACCTCTGCTGTACACCTTTCGGTAGTGTGAGGCGAATTCCTTAACTATGGCTCGGGGTTCCGTAATTACGGCTCCAGACTCAGTTTTGAGCTCTGCGACTATTCTTTGAGCCTGCTGTTTTTTATCTAGCCAGGCTATGAGCTTGCCTGCCTTGTCCCCTTGGTCATAGAGTCTACCTTCTTTATCTCTAGCTTTGGTCTTGGCCGCGTCAGTGGCAAGGGCCCTGTATTCCGCAGCCTTGAGTTCCATAAGGTGGATTGCCCCTGGCTCATCCCCAGCCTGAGCCTTCGTTTCCAGCTCCAGGAGGTCCATTTCCATATTAGCAATTTGTTCCTCTCGTTCCTTACGGCGACCCAAAATCGCAGAGAGGGCCTCCCCTCTAAGCACGGTTTTAAAAACCTCCCAGAGCACCGTGGAAGAGGCCACGTACCGTCGTTTTCCTCAAAGTATCTATCCACCGAGAGGATGAGTTTCTTTCTAATGTTTTCACAGCGCAGATACCAAGCGTTTATCAGCGCAGTGCAGCCCCCCTGTTTGTCTCCAACTGTGAGGTGTGCTAATAACGGCGAGTGGTCCGAAATTCCCGTCGCTAGATGTGTAACTTCCTGAATTGTAGTGTTGTGATACTGTGGCACTAGAAGGTAGTCAATACGAGAGAATGACCGGTGTGGGCCAGAGAAGAATGTGAATTGCATGTCCCGAGGGTGGCGGGTGTGCCATAAGTCCATGAGACCAAACGTCTCAAGAAAGTCTGTAAGCCACCTGTGTCCCGCTGGGATGTCTCTGGGCGGATGTCTGTCAAGGGTACCAGCTACTACAGCATTTAAGTCACCCCCCAACAGGAGGCGCCCCTCTGGAAGTGAAAGGAGCAGTTTCCCCAGATCATGGTATGACTGTGTTTGGAGACCTGGCGGGATATACACCGTGACCAAGTTTATCTTGCGACCCTCCCATGTACCCGACACTGTAGCAAAGCGTCCCAGGGGGTCAGTATCTGTGTGTTCAATAACCAAAGGGAAGTTGCGACGGAGCAAGATGCCCCCACCCCGGGACCCTGAGGTGAAGCCGGCATGTGCCGTGAGGAAGCAACCCCCCCCCCCCCCCCCCCCCCCCCCCCGGTTAAGGGCGTGAAACGTGTTACCCAGCAAGTGCGTCTCCTGCAGGAGTACCACATCAGGAAGGTGTCTCTTAATGAATTACAGCACTATGGTTCTTTAAAGCTTGTTACCCCAGCCTGTTGACATTCCAGCTAAGTATCTTAAGGCTCTTATCCCACTTAATAGCAATGTGTACCACCTCTCAACCTACCCTTCCTACATTTCCAAACCTCTAGCAAATGTATGAAGCAACACTTCCGTCGTAAAGCCCTGCGCAAAGTAGAATACATTTCAACAGGACAATAGTATCCTTGGTGTGACCCTACCAAACCTCCAAAACTGACCTTGACTGCCTCCCACCCCTCCCCACCCACTTCCCCAACCCCCCTGCCCCCATCCCTGCTCTCCTGCTCCACAGGTTTTGAACTACCCGCATCATCCCCCCCCCAACAGACCCCTCCACCCTGCTCCCGTCTCCGTGGGTTTCAAACTACCCACAACCCCAATTAGCAGAGCGCCTTTCACCCTGACCCAGAACTGTGAGTGAGGAAGCCCTCCCTCCCGAAAGAACTCTGTTAGGGAAACGTGTGCCGGGCCCGACTCCAGCCGCCGCGTCAGCACCGTCCCCTTTGCAATTTAGTACCCTCAGTAGTGGAGCACCCAAGCATGGCAACAGAGTCAGATTGTCACAAGACACATGGTTGTGCCACCCCTCCAGCCGAGTCAATGTTACCCATTGGTACCAGTATGTTATTTATTACAGTTCAGCAGGGTCTGGTCGTCTAGCTTCGTCTTCAGCGTACAGCAGTGCCACGGAGGGTGTCCCATCTCGGACTGGCAGATCTAGAGCGCCACGAGCGCTGGCTCTGTATGTCTACTTCAGATTTGTTCGCCACGGACCCAGGGGACGCGGCTCGTTGGTCTCTCCATGTATCCTGATCCTGATGTGCTTGTTCGGCCGGGGCAGCTGTATCCAGCCAGTTCTGAACCTCCGCCGGCGTGGTGAAAAAGAGGGACTTGCCCCCCGAGATGACCTTTAGTTTGGCCGGAAAGAACATTATGTACTTTATTCCTTTATCTCGGAGCGCCGCTTTTACCCCCTGGAAGGATCTCCGTTCCTGCTGGACCTGCAATGTGAAGTCGGGAAAGAACCGGATAGTGGCACCCTGGTACTGCAGGTCTCCTGTCTGCCTTGCCGCCTGTAGGATGGCGTCGCGGTCTCTATAGTTCAGTATTTTCCCGGTGATGGTCCTGGGTGGCGCCCCCGGGTTAGGTCTGGGAATTGGTGCGCGGTGAGCCCGCTCGACCGTGAAAATCTTAGACAGTATCTTCGGCTTCAGGTGATTGAATATCAAGTCCTCCAGGAACAGCTCCACACTGCGCCCTTCCAATCCCTCCAGCACACCTACTAGACAAATGTAGTTCTTCTTCGGGCCCGTCCTTCTTGGTCCTCGAGCCGAAGGGCCATTTGGCGGGGTTGGTGCACCAGGTCGCTGATTCGGTTCTCAAGCTTCTTACCCGAAGCCTGTAGTGCTGCGATGTCCGTCGCGTTGGTCTTCAATCTCTCTGTGGTCTTACCCAGATCTGTTCAGAGCAGGTTCACCTCTATGGAGATTTTGTCCATCTTGGTCTCTAGGTTCGTGCCCAGAGTCTGGATCGCGGTCATTATGGACATGAGGGATGGTTCCTTCTGGTCCGCCTGTCCCTCGGCCGTCGCGCCCGTCTGTCCCTGCCCCAGAAGGACTGCGTATTTGTCCAGCTTGTTGGTCTGGGTGTTGGTTCCCCCTTTAGGCCTCATGATGAAGGGGGGTTACCACCCCTGTGGCGCCCCACCCGGCCGTAGGGTCTGCGGGCCGGGCAAGGCCGGAGAGGCGCCCGCCTGTTCTTGCTCCTCACTGGGTCCCGGTCCCCAGCCGGGGGGTCACCACACGTCGCCTGCTCACTCGTTTCTATCACTTAGGAGTTAGGGGTGGCCCTCCACAGTCGTCACACCAAGGGCACGGTCAGCCGCAGGTACACACCTTGCTCTCACGTTTCTAAGGGCACCCACCAGGGGTCTGCGATCACACCTCGACTCAGGACCGCAAGTGCCGCCACCTCCAGCCCCTCGCCGCCACCTCTGGCCTCCCGCCGCTTCTGGGGTATCGGATGTGGCTTCGGCGCAGTCCAGCACCGCACCGGAGTCTTCCCGCCTCACCTCCTGGTAATGTTGCCGGGTCGTAGGTCAGTTTTATGCGGGCTTAGTAGCGATGGAGTGGGGTCCCCCCGGGGCGTCTCCACGGAGGCCGCACTCTGCTGCCACAGCTGTCGTGTTGTTCCCGGACCCCAGCTCCCACGTGGCAATATTCTGTGTGCCGTTACAGGCCTGTGTTCAGACTAGGCCGCTCGCAGTGTGTAGCCAATCTCGGCGGACGCACGGGTGTTCTCCCCACCTCCAGTTTCTCCCCCGGCGCAAAATGGCGCTGATTTGGGCGCTTATTGTCTGTTTCTGGCGGTTCCGGGGGAGCCTGGGCGGCCTCCCCCCTTCCCTTTCTGCAGTCGATCGTGCCCCAGGCACCCCTTCAAGCGCCAGAAAATTAGCAGGCCTCCGGGCCACCAGGTCTCCCTAGTCGGGCCGAACACAGTCCAGGCCCCAAGCCGGGGCCTTGATTTCGTGGGCGTCCGGCCCAAGGCTCCAGGCAGGACAGCAGCAGCAGCCGCCAAAGATCGAAGGGGCCACGACTCGGCTCCCGGGCGGCGGCGAGCTCCACTTCTCGTGTCTGCCGCAAGCACTCCCCTTCAGGGCTCCAGGGCGTTGGTGCAGGTGTGCCCTGGCACGGATATTTGCCGGATCTTAGCGGGGACGTGTCAGTCCCGGCAGAGCTCGGTTCTCAGGCGGCCATCTTCATCGGCGCCTGGCCACACCCCCCCCACACATGACTTCTCGTTGGAATAAAAACTGTCTCATGTCCCTACCTTTTTGGTTTGGATTATTTCAAGCACTTGGGAAATATTGTATTTTTGATGTAACCAATGTACTACGAGGTTGGATTTGATGTTCTTAGTGTGTATCATTCTTTTATGTTCCCGTATTCTGATTTTAATCTTCCTTTCGGTTTTACCGATATACACAAGTCCGCATGGACATTTGATGCTATGCACGACTTGACTGGAGTTACAGTCTGCACTGAAACCTAATGGTGTTTTTCACCTGTTCTAGGGTGGGTAACAAAATTTTGCTGCATCACATTGTTGCAATGTTGGCAGTTGTTGCACTTTCTCATGCCTAGATTGTGTGTGGTTTTAGTCATTTTCTTAGATGACAACATTTCCTTTAAGTTAAGACTGCGTGTGCACGCAAATAGAGGTTGATCTCTGAAAACTGCGATTTGTGGAGAGTTTTTTAGGTTTGCTGATCAGAAGATCCTTGCTCTAAATAAGTGCTACTCGTGCTTCTGCAATACATCCTCTTAATACGCAACATATTTTCGTTGTTATATCAGAGTTTTCATTCTCCGCAATGGTTTCAAAATCTGCCCTTTTCCCAAATGCTCCGTATTTAGAGGATTTCATCGACCTCTGAAGCTTATAACCACTACAGTGAGCGCATAAAAACTACATTTTTTAACCGAGGATACCCCGAAAATGTATCACCAAAGCAGATGCGCGAGTAGCACTCATTCAGCGCAAGGATCTTCAAATCAGCAAACCTAAAAAACTCCCCACAAATCGCAGTGTCTTTGTCTCTAAATTTTCCACTTGATCAGCAAGCATCAAGAAACTCATCATGAGAAGATGGGAGCTACTACAAAAAGAGAAATTTTAACAATGTTTTCAGAGATCAACCTCTGTTTGCGTACACACGCAGTCTCAATTTAAAGGAACTGTTGTCATCTAAGAAAACGACTGAAACCACACGCAATCTAGGCATGAGAAAGTGCAACAACTGCACACATTGCAACAATGTGATGCTGCAAAATGTTGTTACCCACCCTAAAACCGGTGAAAAAACACCATTAGGTTTCAGTGCAGGCTGTAATTCCAGTCAAGTCGTGTATAGCATCAAATGTCCATGCGGACTTTTGTATATCGGTAAAACCGAAATGAAGATTAACATCAGAATACGGGAACATAAAAGCATGATATGCACTAAGAACATCAAATCCAATGTTGTAGTACATTGGTGTGAGACTTGGCCCTTTCCCCAAAAAATTTTCGCTTTTTATCCCCTGTTAATTTAGGATGCCCCTATTGAAACCACAGTGTGTAGGCCTTGGGTGGTGGAGAATGCCCTGTTTAGTTTAAAACTAGTGTTAAAATGCAGGTGCCTTCTACACCTAATATGGCTGCCACAGACCACTGCTGCAGCAGCGTGGTTTAGCGGGCGCATTCTAGTAGCCAGGGGCTGGCTGGAACCCTCAGGCAATGTATCCATCTTAGCCTGCCAGCCTGCCCATAGGTAGAATGGTGGAACCACCTAGCACCTCCTGGAACCTTCTGGAACAGGTGAGGTGACACCAACTGACACTACCAACTGTCAACTGGCACTATAAAAGGAAAGGGAGGGAACTTTCCTGAGGAGAGAAGCTGAGGGGAAGACCTGGGGAAGTACCTACGCAGGAGGATAGGCAGTGGGGGTCAGGGCAGGGTCTTATGATGCTGGAATGACAGGGCCTAGTGTGCTGCTTTACAAGTGTTGAGGTATCCTGTTCCCCCCCACTGACCTAGCCCAGGGACCACTTGAGGGGATTGGCTGAGGAGATCTAACACCAGCCATCAACTTAACCCCCTTCAAGGAATAAGAAACCAAAGGAAACAAGAAACCAACTGCTATTTACAAGGGCGCAAGAAACAGCTGCGCCAAGAAGAAATCAAGGAACCAGTAACCAAGAAACTTACAAAGGCGCAAGGAACATCACGCCAAGAAGAGACTGAATCACCACAGGACATTGGAAGAACCACCCAGGTATTGGCGCTGTGTTGCTCCCTCTGCTCCCTGACGCCATCTGGGAACCCTCATTTTGGTTTGCCACGGACGTGTGGTCTGTCCTGTTGGTTCTACTGAACTACATGTTCTGCCTGAGCTGTGTTTAGCTCTCCCTGACTAAACTACCTGTACTGCCAGGCACTGAACTGAATTAATATTGGGACTGCTGTCCTGCTGTATTCCTAGCCGGAACCCCTATAAAGCACTGTGACCTGTGCCTGGACTGCTGTGATCAGCCTCCTTGCTTAGCGCTGTGGTGAATGCCTGCTGTGAACCGTGCTGGGAAAGCGCTTTGAAGTAAAGTGGGAAAGCGCTAAAATCACTGAGTGCTGCTCTGCTTTGTGCCCTGGCGTGGAGGACTGGAAGCGCTAGTAAAGAAGTTGCCTTACAAGCGCTATAACTGCCCCAGGCACTGGTGCCACGAGCTGCTGTGTCCTGTACTGTTTGGCGCCCCCCCCCTACTCCTGAAGCGCTGTGGTGCCCGAGACTGTGGAGCTTCGTGAAGCACTGTGTCAGCAAGCGCCGCAATTTCCTCTCCAGCGCTCACCTGTGGTGTTGTGTGAAGCGCGGTAATTGCCCCAGGCGGCCCCCGGTGCCAGGAGAGGGCCGCCGCCGTGTCGTGGTGATCAGCGCCTGGCCCGATTGTGTGCCGTCCTCGCAGCGGCCCCCGGAGCCTTGGGGAGGCCGCCGCGATTACTCTAAGGCCAGCGCTGTCTTCTGTGCCCCCCTCGGCGACCCCCAGTACCAGGAGGGGGCCGCCACTACTTCAGTAAGGGCCGCGCTAGGCCCAGTGAATTCGCCTCCCACCTCACGTGACGGGGGTGCGCCGCGTTATCGGCCGCACCCCCACCCATTGCCGCGCAGCCATTGGCTGCAAGAGAAAGCCCCTCTGCAGTCACGTCCCAATTGGTTCCCGGGCCGTGGAGGCTTTGGAAGGCTCGGGAACAGCCTTGTGTCATCAGGGAGGGCTCCGAGAGAGTCTGAGCCCCCCCCACCTGCCGGTGCTAACTCAGGAGGAGCCCGTGAGCTCCGTGGAGGCTGGAAGAGATCCTCTGGCCGTGTGAGGCCTCCGGGAGGGCCGGAGCTTTTTCCACCCAGCCTCAAGCTCCGCAAGGGCTCCCCGAGGAGCCGAAGATTGAGGTAACTCCAGGGAGGAGGGTGGAAGGCCGAAGAGGGCCCGAGTTCACCTTTCCCCTGGGGACAAGTCTGTTGTGGGTCCCGTGGGCCCTAATTAACCCCAAGTGGACCAGCTGAATCGGGGTAAGACCCTCGAGGGACTGCTGGGCCGCGAAAGTTGACCCCCACCTGGGGTAAAGGCTATTAACAGATATTGCTAGGCCCTGATTAGAGAACTGGTTATTCCACCCAAGGAAAGGCTCATTCCTGCTACACGAAAATGCCCATGCTTACTCAAAGAGATAAATTAAATGTTTGCCTTATTGGCTGGGTAGGAACCCCCCAAATTCCTAATTAGTGACTGGTCTGAGGAGGGAGTAGTCCCTAGCTGTGGGATTATTTTAGCCGGATTGCTTCTTAGCTGGGGCTGAGTTTCACAGGGGGAAATCCCCTGCAGATTAAATGTTTTATCCGTGTCACGAGAGATGTTGATGCATTGCCTTCCAGTGTAAAATTAAATGCTGATTAGGAAGAAATGAAAGGCTATGCCTTTATTGTATGTGTTGCATTGGTGAATTACTCCCTTTACTCTAACCCAATGGGATGTTTACCTAAGGGAATGCCTATTCTTGCTCAGGAAATGTTGTGCCTTTTTATGGGGTACTTACCTGATAAAATGTTGTTTAACAACTAAATGTAAAGTGTTTAATCAAGTTAATGACCTGTTGATTCCTGATTAGGGAAGGGTTGCTCCTATTCCCCTGAAGTGTTTACTCCTGATTAAGGAGAGGTGTACCTTGGTTCACTAACTGTTCTACATAAGGAAATGTTTAGACTTGCATAGGAGGATGTTGGCTAAGTGCCTACAGGGGTATGATGAAATATTCTTCTTTTTGATTGAGGAGAGGTCGACCCTGCACAGGGGGATGGCTGAAGGGTTTACTTCAGGTACTGAGCTGTTTACTCCAGCCTCATGAAATGTTTATTCCTGGGGAAGAAACAGTTTACCCTTACCTACTGAAATACATTGCTCCAATCTAGGAAAGTGTTCACTCCTACTAGGAATAACTCATAGAATGGTTTAACCTACACAAGAGGTCATTTATTTATAATGAAATGTTTTGCCTCTTGAGTGTTATATTTGTTGAAGCCTAAAGTTATTTATGATACATCATTTATGCATTCACAAGTTTTACCCCTAATAGGGGAGGAGGAGCCTAATGCTGAGGTTAATAGGATATTACACCTTTAGTGAAATGTTTTCTCATTACTTAACGCAATGTTGTATTCATGACCTTATAATGTATTTCTTACAGGTGATGATGAGAAACCAGGCCAAGGTCAGGCCTGTGGTTATTTAATATTTAATATTTATTATTTATTCATCCAGTATTTATTGCCAAGTGTTCTCACACATGTATTTCAATGGAAAGCTAATAAGCTAATTTTATGATGAATTCCTAATACCCTGATCCTGCTCTATCTTAATAAAGTTAACTTGAGTTTTTACATAAGCTCACTGGAGTGGTGTCCCTAATTGCGTGCCCATGTTTCTGACTCAGTGGTTGCGTGTGCTGCATGGTTGCTTTACACATAAGCTTTCTGATGCCTACCCGCTCGTGCCATGCTACCCTAGGGGACTGGTGACCCCAGTTCCAACAATTGGTTATTACAACAACACAATATTTCCCAAGTGCGATTTCTGGTGCTTGAAATAATTCAAACCAAAGAAGATAGGGACATGAGACAGTTTTTATCCCAACTAGAAGTCATGTGGACTAAGAAATATCAACCCATGGAACCACTGGGACTGAATGATAAATTGGACCTCAGTTGCTTATTTTAACTTGACCTCGGCAGTTATAGACACTCCAGGTGTCATGTATTTTTATATATCCACTTCATGCAGAATACCAGTTCTCTAACGGCTTCTGTTGACTAACTATCTTGCAGAGGTTTTGCACATTACACCTGAGGGATCTCCTAGAGATACATCTTGTTATATCCTAATAAGGTCATTGACCCAGTATGTCACATTTAAATAGAATCCCATAATTATCATTGTTGGGTTCTAGAGAAACCTTCTGTTAGTAACTATTGGGTCATGAGAATTGGATGTTATTAAGTAATGATGTATTCACTGTTAACAAGACGTTTATTATGTTATTTCTCCTTTACAACACAAGTTGCCACATTTGAATCATTTGCGTCTATTGTCTATTTCTTTTACATTCACCATGCACACCTTTTGAGCACTTTCACTTCATTCAGTATTAGATTGTTTATATCTTGCACACTCCCAAGATAGCCCCCATTTGTGCGTTTCAGCAGTACTCCCGCGTTATTGTCACATGATCGTGTCCTTTCTTCTATTAAACTCGCCGGCTTTACGCTCGCGCTTAAACTCATTATGGTTCTCAGTAGCGTTCATAGCAGTCCGTTGGGAAGCAGCAGCGTAAACTCTGGTTAGTGGTGCTGATAGGTTTTGTCACCTCTATGACTAGATTTACTAGCTACTGTGTAGATCTTTATTGTCACTCTTATATTTCAGGTGACTGATTTCCTTCTCTACTTTACAGCCACTCGATGTATTTTCAGGTACCATAATTCCCCGTTCACTTTGTGCACTTCCGGTATTTTCTTTCTTCGTGATAGTAATGTTGGTTTTTCTTTGCACTCCTATGTTAGAACGACACCTGCCGTCTTCTGGATTAATCCCTTGTTGATCGATACCCACGTTTACAACTTCTAGGTTTGTCTCAGTGTTTTATTTCCACGCTTCATGCCCGGGTACTCACTTATGAGCACTTTTTGTCAGCCTTCACACACGCTACATTTAGGAAACTCAGTAAGAGGTTCCAGTTTTATGATTATATAGTTATGGCATGCACTATATACCTCCTGTACGCTTTCAACTTCAAGATTTGTTTCAGCTGTCTGGCACCTTGCGCCTTGCGTACAAGGATCAATGCATGTAACACCTTCAACAAGCTCGCACTTATGTTATTTTCAGGAACCTTTGGGAGAGGTCTCGGCTTCACTATTTTGCGTTGTGGTATGCACATTATCACGTTTATTGGATTCTCACACACGTCGCATCTCATTGAATCTCTGCATAGGTATCTACCTCTAAGGTTCCATGTGGATACATAGCGCCTGAGGGTACCATTTGGTATTGAGGGCTTATCCTATATGTGTATATTGAAAACATATTGCTGTATATTTGCCTTGTATATAAGGTATTTCTCGATGTCATATGATTTTATTTTTATTTACAGTGGCCCCTGAGGAGGAAACAGGAGGTCCCGAAATGCATTGGGCCAAAGTTCACCAATCATCACCAATTTTGTTGTAATGATGATACTGTGACTATGTTTGATTTATGTTGTATTGAAAGGCATGTCGTTTCTACCAATTGAGTTATGAAGCAATGACAAAAGAATTCAGAAAGATTTAATAATTCTTAAATCTCCACATGAGCAGAAGTAAAAGATGATTTCTTGAAAAATCATTGTGAGATTATTAATTTGCGTTTGTGTTATACTGTATGAAGCTGATAAACTACGTTTTCAAATTCTGTACAGTGAGACAAAAAATTGTTTACAGCTGTGCGCCCGGTTTATTCAAGACACTTTGCCTTGAGTCACCCATTAGTATTCCATTATCCTAGGGACTGGCAGTGCTTGGATACCATGCAGCATGCATCAGTTTGATTACATTTTCCTATCATTTGTTTTCTCCACATTGAAAAGTGTGAATCTGTAGGTGTGCTAGTGACCAATTCCCACTTTCATACATATCCATTTTAGTTAGCCATGTGCTTCTTCCATCTTCACTGGTGCCTGCTTTTCTATTCTGCTTGATTCATCAACTATAGTTAACTCTTTCAGTACTGGGCCAGAGCACTGTGCATGCTCAGAAAGGCCTGTAGCTGCTAGAATGCATTTGTCTTAGACTATACTGTCAGGCTCTTTTAACTAATGTAAGCAGAAATGCCTCCTCTCCCACTTTGTTGAGCAAGCAATAGTTGCATGCCCATGTTAGTGCTGCTGAGTATAGTCACCCCGTGAATAGTTTGAAAAGCACGCCACATTCCTCTCTCCGATCCATCCCGCCCACAGCCGCGAGCAGACATTTTCCACTAAACTCTATTCCTGTAGACGAAGATATCAGCCCTATGTTGGCTCAAGTGCGTAGTCACCAGTCTCGCCTTGCGCCTATCATTCCGACCTCGAACAGTCCACTTTCAAAAGAGCAAGTGCATGTATGTTTGACTGCCCAGTATGGCATCACTTTCCGTTGTGAATACTGGGCAGTCAAACATACATGCACTTGCTTGCCAATCTATCCTCACAGACTTTGACTCCCCATGATCTATCAAATAGGAGGAAGAAGTTGTGAAAAGAAGGGGGGGGGAGGAGGGAGGAAAGGAAAAAGAGCATGCTCGCTAGAACAACAACCTGAGAAATATCCACCTCACGCCCACCACAGCCTCCCAATCAGGCTGAATAGAGCCCCCCTATCCCAAAAAAGCCTATGAATGCTAACATCTGAATAAAACATAAGAAACATCCCTGGGGGATTAACCACCGAGCACCCGGCACATCCCAGCTCAGTTAAGCCAGTGACCGGAGTGAATGGGTGCAAGCGGTGGGGCAAATTAAGAAGAGCTCATCGCCCCCAAAACCCCATTGTAACGGGTCCAATCTGAATGTCACAAATATAAAGCCCTACCCAGCATCCATCGGTACCCAGCAGAGATCAATCAATATCACTAGTACAGCCATGTTAATTAGGGTCCGGTTTCAATCCAGCATCCATCTTGGATGGTCGAATGCCCCTTACAAGCCTGGCTGCGGCTTTCAGGTCGGAGAAGTAGGAGGTTTTCCCAGCGTGAAACATGTGTAACTTGGCCCGCTAGATTAGGGAGCACTTGGTGTTGTTTTTTTAGGGATCGCTTCACAGACAGGAAGTCGCACCTTGCTGCCTGCACTGCCAAGGTGAAGTCCGGATTGAATGACAGTGTTTCCCTGTAGGTCACAGATTTCTGGTCTCTTGCCAGCCTGAGCATAGCATCCCTATAGTTGAAGAGGTGGGCAATAATAGGCCTAGCAGGAGCTCCCTGCGGAGGTCTTGGGCCCAGTGATCTAAGAGCCCGTTCCACTACGCGGACCTTCGATAGCAAGCCCCCAAACAGGGCATGCAGTATTTCTTCTATGTAGTCCTCAACCTGGTTCATAACAGTGAATTCCGTTAGTCAAAGAATTCTAATGATGTCTGCCTGGACCTGACTTTCAAGTCTTCATTTTTGCTATGGATCACCTCAAGCACTTTCTCCATGAGGAGCAACCTCTCCCTTGTTGCATTCCCCTCATCTTCCACCACCGATGTTCTCTGCTCCAACTGTCCAATTCGTGGTCAGATACCTTTTCCTTTAGGTGATCAAATCTGGGAGTTTATTTTATTGTCAGTGGCAGTGAGTGACTGTTTTAAGTCTCTGAGCATCTCCCTAAAGTCAGGGTCTAGGGCCAGCGCATAATCCGGTTCAGATTCCTGCTGGCTGCCACCAGCAGGAGCCAGCACCACACTAGCTGTCTTGCGTTGGTCAAAAGACAGCTTGGGCTGATGGGCAACAGCTTTCTCCATAGCGGCAGAGTGCACACAAGCCTCTCAGAATAAGCAACTCCTCCTATCAGCAATTTAACACAGGCACGATATGTAAGGTGTGGTGTGGAAGGGGCGCCGCATAGTCCCCCTCTGGTCAGCAGCTACTCCTGTGTCCAAATACCTCCCAGGCCCCACCTCTCTGAAGTGCCCAGTTGCTAGTGGTAGAAGCACGGGGCGGTCACTATACTCCCAGGGGCTTCAGTCCTCTGCGTACATCCAGGGAAGAGTCCAAAGTGAAAAAGAGACCCCCGCCCCAGGTAATGGCCGCTTGGCCTACTCCTCGGCATGGAGGCAGGCCCTCGGACAAGGGTCGGCTCTCAAATTGTGCTCTTGGGCCCTAAGCGCCCTCCTGTCGGGTGGCACTGAATCCCTCGCAGGCCGCCGGGATCTTCTGCCGGTTCCAGTCCATTCCCCCAGGGGCTCTAGGGCTCCTCTCGCTCCAGGGACGGCCACTGCCGTCTCCCATCCCCCGGGCGGACACGATCAGCTCCTGGGTGGGCAATTGGGTTGTGACATCAGCTACCAGAGGTCCCCACACAGCCGCACTCAGCGTAGGGGCTCCAGCGGTCCAAGCCGCCGTCTCCACAGCAACTGGATGGCACCCTACCGCTGCAGGGGATCCTCCCCTTCCAATGTTCACCCACTCGGGGTCCCAGTAGATGTTCTATTCCCAGCCGGGCAGCGCCAGTCTCTTTGTTGTGTAACCACTCTGTTCAATGTTGATCTTCAGGGCCCGGGGGCACTGCAGACTTCACCTCAGCTTTGCGGCCTGTCAGGTAGGCAGGTCTCTAGGTAAGCTTCAGGGCAGCCAACCAGCGCCACCCACACAGGCCAAACTCAGCAGCTCTCTCGCATGGCCCCTGCAACCCCCTCACAAGGGGGCGGACCGCTTCAGGTAGGAGGGGGAGGCTCCATCCACTCAGTCACCCCCAGCTGGTTTTTAGCAGCCCGACCTGCAGTGGCTCCGCCATCAATAATGCCCGTCTCTGCGTCTTCCCGCCATCTTGTTCAGCCTAGGCAGTAGGCCGCACCAGCCGTAATGACACCCACGATTCGTTACTCCGGTGCCCCCTCTCACACGGGTTCTGGACCGGCATAGTTGGATTCGCAGTATCTGAGGGGGCCGCCTCCACTGTCTCACGGCCACCAAAGCTGCCTGCAAGAGCGGATAAATCAAGTATTCTGTTCAGCAGAGCCTCACAGACTGGCGGCCATCTTGCAGCTGGACTCTCTAGCACCCCCTCCCCTGGCAAGCACCTTAAGCCCGCTTGCAAAGGTCCAGAACTGGGGTGGTACTACTTGCCAGGGTAGACTCACAGATGGGAGAGTTCAGTTGCAAGGTGGTTGGAACTCTGTTGTGTCATGGAGGCTTCATATCAAGAGGCCAGCCAACTAGCCATGGGAGTCACTCTGGGTTCAAGAGATGCAGGTCCAGAACTTGTTATCCAGGCAAGAGGCCATCAGGTCAGCGCAGCAGGTCCTTCAGAACAGCAGTCCAGCAGAGTGCCAGTCCTTTCAGCAGCTCAGCAGTCCTTCATTGCAGAGTATCCACAGGTCCAGAAGTGTACTGAAGTGGTGGTGTCTGGGGTCCTTCTTTTATACACAGTTTTTCCTTTGAATTCGGGAGAAGCTTCTAGATGCATGCCTTTGACGAGCAGAGATGCCCAGCCTTCCCGTGCACCGAACTGACTACAGGGGGTATGCACCTCCTTTGTGTGTGGTCAGGGCATAATCTATTCAGGTGTGAGGCTGGGCCCAGCTCCTCCCTCCCATCCTGCCAGTGGCGGCTTACTCAGTCACACCTAAGCTCCCATTTGTGTGTGGCTGTCTAGGAGGAATTCACAAAGCCCAACTGCTAACTACACCCACTCATGTGACCAGAGACAGGCTGCAGGTACCAAATGGTTAAGGCAAGAAAATGCCAACTTTCTAAAAGTGGAATTTTCAGAATTGTAGTTTAAAATCAAACTTCACCATAAGTTAGGATTTTAAATTGGGATTCCAGAGACACCGAACCGGAGCCAGTTATATTTTCCCATTTGTAAATTACAATTTAATAAGGTTATTTTATTTTGAAAAGTTTTATAAAGCGCGAACAAGACCCTTGCGGGTTTCAGAGCGCTGTACACAGAGGCAAAAGCATAAATACACTCATTACATTAGAGGTCAGCACTGTGAAACAACAATGAGTAAACAATCAAGATCCCAGTTTCATCCTCTGGGAGTCATAGGCCTTGCAGTAGTGAGCAACGAATTTAAGAGTTTTTCACTACCAGGACAAGTAAAACTTAAAAGTACATGTTCTGCTTTTTAAATACATTGTACCCTGCCTTCTGAGCTGTCCAGGGCCTACCGTAGGGCTGACTTATATGTATCAAATAGGAAGGCTTGGGCCTGTCAAACTGATATTTTGTCAAGTCCAAATGGCAGTTCAAACTGCACACACAGGCTCTACAATGGCAGGCCTAAGACATGTTCACTGGGCTACTTAAGTGGGTCTAACAATCAGTACTGCAGCCCCACTAGTAGCATTTAATTTACAGGCCTGGGGCACTTATAGTATCACTTTACTAGGGACTTATTAATAAATTAAGTGTGCTGATTCGGTATAAGCCAATAATACCATGTTTAGAGGAGAGAGCACATGCACTTTAGCACTGGTTAGCAACTCGGAATCCTAAGGCCAGCAAAAAAAGCTCAGAAAAATGGAGGAGGAAGGGAAAAAGTTGAGGGAAGACCACCCTAATGCTGAAAGGCCTAACAGAAACCAATTCCGACCTTGGTCCCAATGTGCCCTGATTTTCCTGGGCCATTGGCAATGCCACAACTGCTCTAGGAGCAGAGACTGGCCATGGGCCTCATCTTTGGTGCTACTCAAAATCCCTCTGGGGCCACTTCAGATACTAAAGACTCGAGGTGGTCTCCTTTTGAATGACCACCAGCGGATCCGTCCCTGATTCAGACTGTGACATTCGACCAGAGGTGGACCCTTTCCCCGAGCTCAGATCCATCATCTCTAGCCCCAGCACAACATCTGGTGGCTCCTTCGAAGCAGTGACACCAGCAGTGATGGCACCGAGACTGGAAGTGGAGTCAATAGTTTGCTGGACTCCAAGACTCATCTTCAACCTCCCATGAGGTCGAAAACAGTGCACCTTTACTCCCATTTGAACCCCGAAGCATCCCAACAATTTGATGACAGTAACCTACATGATGAAATGTATGATGATGAAAAACTTTTTCATGAATTACAAGAGTCCAGTGGTCTGAATGCTTCTCCACATATTAGTCTTCCCTCCCCTTATCCTGCAATGGCAATAGAGAAATCTGCCTCATTCACAACTGTGATCAGGAGAGCGGCAGAATTATTGAACCTCACTATAACCACAACAGAGTTCGAAACAATTATTCTTATTGAGGTGCTTAACCCAAGACAGACTTCTCCCCTTTAATGAGGCTCTTTTTGATGTGCTGATGGATACCTGAGCAAAACCACAACCTTGCCCCCAGTCAACAGGCAGGTGGAGTTGTGGCGTAGTAGAACCAAACTAGAACAAAGTTAAGCAGCACATCTGGGGCTGTGTAATTTGTTATTTAGCACATCTATGGGGGTTATGCTCGTGTCTCACACGAGGTAGAAACTAGGATCTATGAAAGCTAGCTGTCCTCTGAAATGTGAACAATTAAACTAAATCTCATCTTTTTTTTCTCTTTCCTTCTAAGGTATTAGTATTTCATTTGTTTCCTCACTTAGGTGTTTTCGACTTTGGACGTTGGGGTGCCAATCCGCCGTTACCATAATCCATCCACGCCATTAAGCAGTCCCTGCTCACATTGGGGCTTTTCATGAAAGTGCATGATGCAGGTATGACGGACTGGTAAACATGTTTTAAAAAACATATTTTTAAACACTAGTCCGTAAATTAGATTTAAAAACTAAATAAAATCAATGGGTCCAATTCACAGAACTAACTTAAGACAAAATCCTCAACTTACTACTTTTGGTATTCTTAGAAGTTAGGATTTTGTCTTAAGACAGACTTAAGATAGACTTAAGACAGACTTAATACAAACTCAAGACAGACTTAAGGTAGGATTTTGTCTTAAGTCTGTCTTAAGTCTGTCTTAAGTCTGTCTTAAGTCTGTCTTAAGTTTGTCTTAAATCTGTCTTAAGTCTGTCTTAAGTTTGTCTTAAGACAAACTTAAGACAATATCCTAACTTCTGTGAATACTAAAAGTAGTAAGTTTAAGATTTTGTTTTAAGTTAGTTCTGTGAATCCGCCCCAATGTCTATGACACCTTAGGAGTTGTCTCTGATTTACTGGGGGCTATAGGGTGCTTCTTCTTCCTGGGACAGCCGTGTGGTCCCGATCAGGAAACAACACTGTCAGAGGGCGTTGTTTCTGAGGGCATGTTGGTCTTCAGATGCCGACAGCTGATCTACTCCGAGGTTGTTTCTGACGGAAAAGCCGGCGGGGCCCCAGTGGCAGGGAGAAAGCAGTTCATCCATCTCTAAATTAGGCTAGAGAACCGAAAGCTGGGCTGTCAATGTTTGGCGGATGCCCTTTATCACCCAAATGTGCGTTAGGTGCCAAGCAGGCTACATCATGCTTTATTGAGGCTCTTGGTATAGATTGCTCTAAAATACCAACATTTTCTCACAATATTTTGTCTTTTTGCCAAACCAACATTCAGTATACTGGGAAACATTTGAACCGTATTTCCCTGCCTATAAATTCTAGTTATAATCCTGTGGCAATTTGTGAAATTCAGAAAACGCTTAAGAAGATTTCTGAAAGTTTTTAAATAGCTGTGTATTCTCTTGAGAATAAATCAGCAGATTCTGATTCACATTTAAGGAGAAAATTGAAATTCTGCCTACTTTTTTCAGACTATTAGCAGAATTTTCAAACTTTTGCTTGGAAATGTTCGAATGATCTCTTATTATCTCTGATAGTTCTGTATTTTGTGTTGTGAGGTTTTTCTTCGGGAGACAAAACGTTGGTTGCACATATTGTCAATTGTGACTATATTTATCGGTATCCATCGAGTCTTCCAGACAGTGAATACCTTTTTAAAATAATGTTAAAATATCTTTACACATTTTATATTTCAAGATTTTGTTTGTTTAACAGGATCCCCTTAAAATGCAGGTTTTATTGTTTACTTTCATTGCGCACATCAGAAACCCACACGCCTCAATCAAGTACAGGCGGCAGAAAACATGCATTGTCTTTGGGCGAATGAAAGGATGTGATTGTATGATCTGCTGCTCTGACAGGCCCACATCCCACTACATCCCCTCCTTTGACTTTCCAGGAGTTAAAAGCGGATGACCCCCAGGCTGTAACAAAAAATACTGAAGCATTACCAAAGTACTACTATTGCAACAACACATCATCAGTAGGTTAAGAAGACCCATGGTATCAGTAATTTTGGGAGCAGGGACTACTGACTCGATGATCCTACCCACCTTGGAAGGTCAGCCCACGTAGTGTGCAGATGAAGGAAGAGGACTCACCTGTGTACTTGCTTACTCCTAAGCATCCTTTCAGCTCCTGCAGCGAGATTGCCTTGTCTTTGTTCAGATCACAGAAGTCGGTAAAGCGTCGGCCGCATTTCTTAGGCTTAGCTTTCCTTTTTACGTAACGCTTGAAGGGTTTCATTTCTCGCTTGTTAATGTCATTACTGTGGTTGCTGTCCAGTTGTATGAAGTACCAGTGGACCACCCGCTCTTCAAGCGTGTGACTGGGGTCGGGTTCTGAAACTCTACCAAGAAAAGCAGGATTCAAATAAAACCAGTGCCTAGCATCTGACACCATTACTTAACATTCTAATCTGTTTTCCTAGTCACAAAATTTAGACAGTAAAATACAGATAATAAAAACAATGAATTGCATTAATTGTTTAATGGATGGTAATTATAAAAAATGAATTATAAGAACATTCGGAGTAACAATTTTTATTGATTTTCAATGCATATTAATTTGCAGATGTATGAAAAACATTCGCATTTCAAATTCTGTCAACAATATAGTCTTGCTTTTTCTGTAAATTGTCACCATCATTTTCGGTTTCAAAACCTCAGATTTTCATTCTTTACTGAACAAGAATCAGAAGTCAGATTCTGTCTTATAACATTTTTGAGCTTCCTTCTATCACAACTTTAGGTTAATAGGAGTACGGATTTGGCAGGCTGTAACTGTGAGCAGTAAAAATGAATAACCAGTCTTCCGTAAATGTACTGTCTCTCTACATGAGTGGTAGCCCTATTTTGCTCATGTGCACAAAGAGCAACATTTTCCCCCAGAGCCTACATTGTTTCCATTTCTCTTTATAGTCAACCTAATGCACTGTAGCAAGAGCTTCTTCTTCAGTAACATTGCCATAAACATCTAAGTTTTACTTTTGACAAATTAAAGCTTTATTATTTTGAAGCAGTATAGATGCGGGAACAAAATGTTCAAATTTGAAAAACGAATTATTAACAGCAGACTAAAGTTTAGTATTTATCTAGCCAATTACTGGTATATACAAATAGCCCAAGAAGCCAGGAGCCTTAAAATGAAGTCTCAGTATTTGATTTTGACTAATCTTTGTGCTCATAAGTAGTGTTATAAAGCAAGGGCTGCAGTCCCCCTTCTCCAAACACCAATTGTGATATTTTAAACTAGGAAAGTGGTGGCGGGAGGAAGGACATTAATGTTGTTTCATCAGAGGAACAGGATGGCCGCCCACTTTATTCATGTGGCACTCTTTTAAAAAAATATATTTTTATTGAAATTTTCATACTTTTCATACATTTATTCCGCTCGTATTTTTCTATCACATTTTTACATACATATTATACATGTCTACATCAGTTCTTTATGTAGCATCTTGTGCCTAATACAAGGATCTTGTCTGCATGCGCTACTGTTCATGTTGTCGCATGTTTTGTTTTGTTGTGACTTACAGCACTTATCCTTCCTGTATGAATCGGTCTAAGAACTACCAAAATGTTTACTTAGCTGTTAACTGTACTTTCAACTTGGATTAACTGTAGGGGGTTATGGGTATTGCGCAGGCGGGGTTGTTTGACTCATTGATTATTATAATGTTAGTTTATATATTTTTAGGCTTCTGGGGAGATTGTGGTAGCTTCTACTGATTTTTCCTGTATACTAGGTGTCTGTGGCACTCTTACTGATTTATGACCAAATCACATCTGGTCTGGTGGTACACTCTTTTTGGGCACTTCTTCGTGGTTATATGATCACATTGATCTTGTGATTATACTTTGGTGACCCCTTCTTTGGGTACTGTGCTACTGCCTGTTTCTTCATTTTCCTCATCCATTGGGCAGTTGTAACTTTGACAGTGGGTACTTTTCTCAACCAGAAAGATCTCTAAAGTTACCTTAGTCAACAAAGCAGGAATTCCCCTTCTATTATTTTCTCCCTAAATCACATTCCCATATTGATTGTTTTTGGTTGAGGGCAAGTATTTAGAAAAGGTGGCCCACTTAAACCTTGCAGTTGCAGGCCAGTATCACTATTGAACCTAGACTGCAAACTATACACCAAAAAACTTAAATCCTACAATCCCAGGAACAAATTCTAAATACAGATAAGAATCCCACGGCTGAATTTCCTCCACAGTATTATCCAAAGAGTTTCACACATAAATTGGACGATATACAGTTCTTTCCACATTCTAAATGAGTCACACAGTCTCTAGCATTAATACCAGACTTTCTGGTTATATTGTTAATCATGCTGGGATGTTGTATTTAACATTTGTGGCCATTGCATCAGATACTGAAAAAGACTGTGACATGGTCTCATGGCAAGTTAAAAAAATACCTGCCTCCTTGTCTTTTTAGATGTATCTGCTGCATTCAACACTATTGACCACGCCATCTTCAAAGTTCTTGAACACAGAATGAGCCTCAAGTGCTCAATTCTTAATTGTTCAGATTCTTCCTTTCCTGGTCTCTTGCATTCCAGTTCCAGGGTTGATCAGGTTTCCTGAGGTGTACTGCAAGGCTCGGTTTTATCTTAAGTTCTTTTCAACTTGTATCTTCAACTCTTAGGCTCTGACTGGAAGAGTAGGGCACTAAATTACTCCAATATAGAGATAACCCATACCTTTATTTTTAACTCTCCTCATTGGTAGACCAACCTGCACCCTAAAGTGTCATGAACCACATATTTGCATGGATGACTGAACATTGCCTAAAATTAAACCCTAAACACTGTTTTTTATGTATATTTTACAAATCGTACTAAGGGATCGACCAGACATCATCAGCAAGCGCAAGGAATTCGGAAACTTGCCTTCTCCCTTTCAACTTTTAAACCTCTAGGATTCTTCATTGAGAGTTCTCTCTCTTTAGTTCCCCACATGAACAAAATTGCTCAAGCCACCAACTGAAAATATTCTTCTCTCTTCTAATCAGCTAGGGGAGAGGATGTAGCCTAACGGCTAGGGCGGTTGACCTCAAATCTGGGGAACTTCTGCAAGGACGCTCAACATCCTAGGATTCTGGGCAAATCACCTAAGCTCCCCATGCCTAACAAAAATGAATGTGTCCTCATGTAACGCAACTGGTGCTCATGTAATGCGCTCTGATACCTGATTTCGGGTCAAGTTTGCTTTATAAAAAACTTTGAAGAAAAAAAGAAATCTGCCGCACATGCACTCATCACTTCCAGAATCAACACTGGTAATGCCATCCTAATGGGCATACCATCCTATGATGTGTCACCCCTAAAAGCAGATAGTAATGGATCTCTATCTTTTTGGATATTTACTAAAAGGGTATTTGCGCACCCTTCCTACTCTATAATCACCTAAGCTCCCCTAAGTCCTTAGCCTTGGGACCGAGGCAGGTGCAGTTACCCTTATGCTACTCTACCGCCCCCCTCAGCCCATGCCTTCTTTCCCTTCATCCTTCATTGAACAGCTCGCCAATCTTGCCATCTCCTCCTCCCGCATAGCCATTGTTGGGGACTTTAATTACTGGTTCCAGCATGAGGACGCCGGCCCTCACGCCACCGAACTGTTCGAGGCTTTCTCGAGCTTGAACTTCAGCCAATTAGTCAAGTCTCCCACTCAGAGTGGCGGCCACATTCTTGACCACATTTGGGTCCACGGAGTCAAGTCCTCCTGCCCGCTCGTCACACCTTGTGTGTGGTCTGATCATTTTCTAATTGATACCACCCTCTCGGTGGGCGGCCAGATCAGGATTCCCCCGCGGGAGGGCAGCACCGCTCGTAAGTGGAAGGCTGTTGACTCCTCCAAAATGTTATCCCACTTGTCTCAAACGCGTCCCTCTATCCCCAACGATATCGGCATCAACGAGCTAGATGGTCACATCTCTGACTGGCTCACGTCAGCCAGCGATATCTTTGCCCCCTTAACCAAGTTTCCCCGGTCCCGACATAATAACTCTCATAAATGGTTCACCCCCCCAACTCAAAGCACTACAGTTAGAACTCCGTCAATCTGAACGCAAGTGGAGGAAAGACTACTGCCCGTCTAGCAGAGAGACCTATGTGGCAGTCCGCAACAAGTATAAATCAGCCATCTCTGTCGCCAAAAAGGCTTATGCTTTAGAGAGAATCCTATCAGCCCCTTGCAAGTCGAAGGAGATCTTCAAAGTCCTTGATGAATTTACTTCTGACCCCAGGACGCTCCCGACTCAGACCCCCACACAAGAATCCTGCAACGCGCTCAGCACTTTTTTCATACAGAAAATTGTTATGATTAAGGACACTATCCCGGTCACCTCATCTGGCGCTGATGCTGCTACTTTCCCTCACAACGCCCTCTCCCTCACACAATTCCCCCCTCTAGATTCCACATCCCTAGCAACCCTGGCCGTCCGTATTAAGTCTGGTTCTCCTGACGACCGCTGTCCTCCTTCCATACTCCGGGACATCTGCCACTCTATACCTGACTGTATTCTTCCTCTGCTGAACTCCTCTCTTTCTTCCGGGACGGTACCCTGCTCCTTCAAGGAGGCCGTTTTGGTGCCTCTGTTGAAGAAGCCCGGGGCCGATCCCGCTATCCCGGCGAACTATCGCCCTATCTCCCTCTTGCCCTTCTTTTCTAAAATCTTGGAAGCCCATGTCACCGCCTGCCTCTCAAAGTTTATCGAGAGTTCCAAATTCCTCGAGGCCAACCAGGCCGGCTTCCGACCTGGCCACTCTACGGAGACTGTGATCCTGGCCGTGTTGGATGCCTTGAGAGACGGCGCTGACAAGGGTACCCCCCAGGCCTTGGTACTATTAGATCTGTCGGCCGCTTTCGACACAGTGGACCAGGACATCCTTCTCCACCGTGTCGAGCAGGCCGGCATCCAAGGCCCGGCGCTGGCATGGGTCAAATCCTTCCTTACCGGGAGATCCCAGACCCTCAGCCAAGGCACTTTCAGGGCTCCCAGGGAGCACTCGCCTTGTGGGGTTCCCCAGGGCTCCTCTTTATCCCCTCTTCTCTTTAATCTCTATCTTCGTCCCCTTCTTTTCTCTCTGAGGCAGTGGGACGTCACCGTTTTCAACTACGCGGACGACCTGCAACTCATCTTTCCTCTAAACTCCCCCTCTGCTATTCCCAATTTCCAGGCAGTCATGTCCCATATCCTTCAGTGGATGTGTCAGAACCAACTTAAACTGAACCCAGGAGAAACGGAGCTCCTTCTTTCTGGCAGGAGCTCTGCCTACTGGGGTCCTCACTTCTGGCCGGCCGAACTCGGTCTTCCCCCGACCCTGGTGGCCTCGGTAAAAAGTCTCGGGGTCACCATTGGCTCTGGGCTATCCCTTGGGCCCCAGGTGGGGACAGTGGTCTCCTCCTGTATGTTCCAGCTGCGCAGGATCAGGAAGGTGGCTTACCTCCTGACTCCTGACGCCCTGCTCCAAGTTATTATGGCCCTTGTCCTCTCCCGCTTGGATTTTTCGAATTCCATCTATTATGGTTTGCCCAAATCTTCCATCCTTAGGCTGCAAATCATTCAAAACCAAGCGGCGAGACTGGCCCTCGGGATACCGAAATGGCAGTCAGCCAAACCCCTCCTCATCAAACTGCACTGGCTCCCTGTCAGCCTGAGGGCAGCCTTCAAGCTCGGCTGCCTCACTTTCAAGTCAATTTCTGGTTCTTGCCCCGCTTTCCTGAAATCTCTCATCACGCCCTACTGTACCTCACGCAACCTCAGATCATCACACCTACACCTCCTGGTTGTCCCCCCATCAAACTCTGCAGATCTGGCGGTCGGAGATTTGCATACCTTGGCCCCAAATTCTGGAACTCCCTCCCTGTCTCAGTCAAGGCCGCCAATACCCTCATCCAATTCCGTAAATCATTGAAAACCTGGCTCTTTCCACAACCCAGCTAGAAGTTCCCTCTGTCCCCTCAGCATCCAATCAGCGCCAGGAAACCCATGGTGACAGTGCGCTCTACAAGCACCCCTTAACATAACATAACATAATCCCTGATAATTTCTATACTCTCTCTTTCTTCCTTCCTTATTTCATTTCACCTTTCCATTTGCTCAGTCTTTCTGTGTGAATCCCAGATGGTGTTGCATCAATGGTTTGTAATTTTGTGTTTTTGAACATGTCCAATGTCACAATGTTTAAAGCATTCTGCAAAGAAGTATCCTCTGACCTTGCACACACTGCAAGAAATCATTCAAATTAACACCTTAAGGCTAAGGGGTTATCCTTCTCTACACAGCTGTACGTGAGCAATAAATTGACTTGTTCCTTTAGCCACAATATAGAATCGAGTTTCATAAATAAATGAGGGATTTCAACTGGTTTTATTTCATCAGTATTGCACTTTAAAGATGCAGCCGGTAATATCCTAGTACTTTTCTGAAGTTGGACATAAATAATTGGAGTTATTTATTAAGATATCACTGTGACCCTTTCCCCCAATTTGAAGAGTTCGACTCTGAAGGTCAAATTGGAATTGTATTTTATTGCAGTGTGAACGTTTTTCTGAATGACTGCAAATCTATACAGGTATCGTCTGCCAGTGCTATGACACAAATAGAACAAGCTGCTCAGATTCACCAGGAAACTTTAATCCCTGAACTGGCTTGTGCCAAAATCATCTCATCCAGGCAGCTATTGTCCCTGAAAGCAGATCTGTTTCCTCATGGTCAGCTGCTGCGGGACAGAGAGACAACCGAAAGAGGCATCGGAGGAGAAGTATGTGGTGATCTTGTCCCTCAGTGCTGCACTATTGTGGATTCCTACTGGGGTGATCACTCGGAGATCGTATTTCTGTGCATGAATCCCCAGTGGGCCACCAGCGATTAGTTTTGATTGGTGGAACAAGCCCCCCCCTAGCCCCAGCATGGTCATAGCTCCCATCAGTCATCATGTGCATTTTTATAAATTTCAATTGCCCTGGAAACATATCTGCATAAAATGGACCCGAGGGTGGTCAAAACATATCTACACACCAGGGATATTTGCAGAGATGCCACTGTTAGTGTAGCAATGTTGGCACCCTATCGTCTACTCTGTGTAATGCATTGTGCTGGCAGGAAAGCTCAGTTTGTATGCAATCATGAAAGATGTCTTCACATAGTGGGTATCCCCACTTTTATAGTTCCAGTTTAAGCACTGGGGGGGGGGTGGGGGGGGGTATATTCACAAGAACGTGTGATAACTACGGCAAGAGTAGCTGTGGGAAAATAATCTGTGTCAACATGAAATTCACAACGCGACGGTAGCATGCGATAGACACCACATAACATGGCAAATGTCTGCATGAAAATCAACGCCACGCCGCAAAAATGCGATACACGAACGTTAAAAAACATGCGATGAGGCCAACCGCGGTAAAAAAGTAGCAAAAAAAGCCACATGCCTGCAAATCCCACGCGTCTGGCAGAACAAAGCACCATAAACACCACAGAAAAAATACAGCAGAAACAAGCCAACATAGATGCACCCTGACCCAGCGCAGAGGCCTACTCGAAGCCCACAATCCCCACAGACTACCAGCAAGGAACAACGGGGTCGGGGAAGGCCAAGGAGAAGAGGGAGAGGAAGACGGGGTGCAGACCACTGGAAAACAAGACCAGCGTCACAGAGGTTACAGAACACTACCAGCAACTGACCCACTAGCAGACCACGTGAATTGAAGTCAGAGTGCCGAGGAGGCCAATACGTGCCAGCATGACGTGACTACCTAAACCAAGCACCAACCTGCTGCCAAAAGGAAGGCAGCAACAGTGACAGGAGGTGGCAGTCCAGCGCCACTGGAGGAGCTGGAGGAAACCCAGGCCACAGTCATCAGTGTGGAGACGGTGCAAGGAGTAGGGAGTACGGACACAGCTCGAGAGGACCTGACACAACCTCAACAGGGAGTGCAACGAACAGGGACTGGGTGACAAGGGAGATGGGCACAATGGCATACATGCACAACGAGATGTAGCACACCCATACCATCACCCAGGATCATGTCCCAGATCCCCTTGGCACACTGCAGCACACACAGATAGCATGAACCGCACACCCACATTGACAACAACGTGGAACAACGCGCATTGCCGACACTGCAGAACAGAGGACACAACTGGCTCTGCACATATACAGAAACATGCCTACTACATCTGACAGATCCGGAAACTGTGCAATGGAAATGTACGTGTACGACCTCACATCCGTTATGTAGGCCAAATGTACACTGTCCCGCAGAAGAATCCAGCATCCCCCAAACAGTCACAGTGTGCATTGCCATACAGTCTGCGTGCAAACCAGCACAATGCGCCATCATACATGTCAACACAAAGTCAACATGCACCTCCCCATCACATCGCAGAGGGGCACACAACACCTTCAGCAGAGCAGAGAATACAACACATCAGTCATGCCGGAGAGGACCACCACACCGTCGACACCGACACCCTACAACAGCCCATGGATATCTCACGCAACCCCCCCACCAGGACCCGGCCAGCCAAGGTACTCAGGGGGGGGGGGGAACACCGAGCCTGCGACAGCCCACACAGCAGGAAGCACCCGCAAGCACATCTGGCTCACAACACTTCGCCCACCCACACATGGCACCCCAATGCCATGTGTCAGCACGCAAAAAGAAGGTGGCCCAACAGGCGTGGGTGGGGGGCGAACCTATGGAATGCGAACCTGGAAACATACGTAAGTGTCCATCACCCTTCAGGGTCCGCCCATAACCCACTAAGTAGACCCACACTGCCATAGAGACACATGCAGATGCACATTCACAGGACAGAACCACGCCCAGGGGCACTCAAATAGCAGTCACACACCCATGTTGGCTATGCGTACGATGGCCCCGGTCACTCCCCTTACAAACTGAGTGGGTGACAACAAAGCTACATGTCCAAGCTCCAACCCGCTGCCTGCGGTGACATGTCTGCATCCGATGTACACAGCACAATGTAATGTCATAGGGCCTAGGGCCCTCATGCATACAAAAAGACCACAGGGATACACGCAGATATCATGTTGAACTGGCTACGGGCACATGCGCCCGGCCCCTTTATTGGCAGGGCCACATGTACAGTGACGCCTGTGCCGGATGTGTGTGGGGTGAGTGTAAACCATTCCGCACGAATGTCTGGTGCTGGCAACCATTTGAACATTGGACACCAGTGCAACGGAAACAGAAAACACATGCATAACAGAGTCAACTGCTGAGCAACATGGAGAGAGCCAGAGAAAGTCCAGAGGACAGCCAACATGCAAACAGAAGTATCCGTGAGTTGCAGTGCATTGGGGTTGGGACACTAGTGATGAGCACACTCAGGTGAAGAAAAAGTCTCGGATTGTGTCCCTTGGATATAACCTTGATGCAGATGCAGTGGGGTGTGTCGGACCTGCATCATCTTCCCCATCAACTTCTCAGGGGCTCCACACTGTTTGAGGTTGCACGGCTGTGCAACCGCTCCACAGCACAAAACACAATCAGCAACGGACAATGGCCTGGGGTGCACTGAGTCACTGGCACCTGGAGTGCAGAGCACGGTATAAGGCTGATGATGGTATCCACCACAGGTCTGATCAACTCCGTAGGTCTGTCAGGGCCACCTTATCAACTCTGGCTGATGGTGGTGGCGCACACGCCACGGTGGTGGCGTGTGCCTCCTGCGGTGATGCGAAGTTTGGGCTGGTCTGGCCTCGCTTCGTGTGGGAGCCCTGATGGGACGCATTTGGGCCCGGAGGCCGCATACAGCACAAGGCCACGGAGACATGGCGTTGATGACCCCAAGGCCTACGCTTCAGGGGCAATCCAATGTCTCGGGAGAAGGGGTCACGGACCTGACCAGCACAGAGTTAGTGGCCCAGGATGCACTGCGCGGGCACAGGCACTGAGCCACTGGACGGTGACTTGCAGTGCAGTCAGATGGGCCATGCGACCTGAGCGGGTCACCATCAATGTCCAAGGTGCATGTTGCGGAGGGTTGCGGGGTACAGTGGAAGGTGTCCTCCTTGCTATGATGCCGAAAGGTTTGATTTTATCCGGAAGCAGCAAATGGAGGAGTAGAATGTGACAGCCTCGTTACCACCACCAATTCGGTATCAGCTACGTGAGGATGAAAACTGCCCCCTAGTCCATAGACTCAGACACCACCAAAGTTTGACCAGAGAGCGTCCATGAATGTCGGGGAACAGACTTTGTGGTACCAGGGCTGAGAGGAGATGCAGTCTGCGATGATGCCGGTACACTGAAATGAACTCTGCCATTGCTAAATCATGACTCTGTGACCTACTGGACCGCAGTGTAGGCCGGATGCAGTTGTCAGCCTTGGCCCACAGCCACGTGTTGTTGGCTCGCGATGCACAGCGCTAGTGACAACAGGGCAGTTGCCTGTAGTATACGAACACCTCCGTAACTATGATTCTTTTCCCACCGTCAAGATGCAAGGCGTCATCTTCTCTCGCCTCTCCTTGCGTGCAATGATATGTAATCTGCCTTTGCATACTCGATGTTCAGTTCCAAATCTGTGACCTACTCGAGCGCAACCTAGGCCGAGAGCAGTGTAGGCCAGAGGCAGCGGTCAATTTGGGCCACTCACCGA